>NC_081825.1:139802723-142302723 GCF_030867095.1 Alligator mississippiensis | reverse complement strand
AGGCTTTGGATCAAACCCTAAGAGAATCTTCAGAAAACATGTTGATTAAATTCACAGGAGAATATAAATGTTATTGTACAGATAAAACGTATAAGATGGGGGTACTGGAGTTAGATTACATGCACTCAGTCTCACAAATCCTAGATACTGTATGAAGACCTTGCATGATAGGTCAACAGCAAAACGCATGCAGGCCAATAAATTTTACTCTGTTTGTTCACTGAACCTAATAACTTGTATTTGACTATACCTATTCTCTAGAAAGGCATAAAAGTTTGATGCAAAGACATTAAGAGATGAAAAATTCTACAGTTATCGCTGTACTTTCTTCCAAGGCACCCTCTTTACGTGTAAGATCGTCCCTGAGCTGGTCTTGAAAGACTCCACCCTTTCTTCCTTTCTATTTAATTTAATAGACTGTAAACAAAAAACAGTTAGTTATACTTCCCACTGGGTTTCTCAGCATTACCTACTAGTATCTACCTTGCTTAAATTAAGTTATGCAGGACAGGTCTACCTGTGTTCTGGACAGGGACAACCAGGATTCGAATTAAGGGGGAGCCTGCTGGTCAGCCCCTGGCCTGCCTCACACCTTTCTAAGCAGCCCAGGTGGCGGTGGTGGCAGCTCCTTCCGGCTACCACTGCTGCTGGCCCCAGCCCCCCAGTATGGGTGGCAGCCAGTGCACTCAGCCCCAACCCCAGCCAATTTTTTTTGCAGCCCCCACTCAAGAGTCAAAGTGTAATTCAAACTCTGGGGACAACTGCATTGTTGGCAAAGGATAATAAATAACAAGTCATTTTATCTCACTGTTCTTGTCTGTCATGTTGTAGAAACACAGATGTTAACAAATACTCTTTAATGCCAAATGGAGTAAGATTTCTTATACCCAACAGTTAGATATCAAGTTATGAAGCCTAACATTCCTGAATATCACATGGATCCTAAAGCACTTAAAAGTGTGCACAGGGAGTGAACTGCATATAGTTTAGTTCTTCTCTTACTGTTGTTGAAATCAATGACAAAGCCCCCATAGATTTCATCTGGTACAGTATCAGGCCTTCACATTCCATAGTGATGGACCCAGGAGTTTAGAACATAATGTAGAAACTACTGTATCCAACTGAAACTACAGAGAGAATTTTAAGAAGAAATTGACTGCATTACCATAAAGAGAAGGTGCATATCAAAAAAGTGCCATGGAACATCAATGTTTATAAAAAAAATTCCAGGCCTCAACTTTACATTTTCATCAGAATGTCCTGCAAAGACTTAACAATATCACTAGTCACAGTATGGAACCTTAAGTGCATGGAAACTGTTGAGGATGGGGCCTTATACTACATATATTGCTCTGCATCCCAGTTCCATCACTATATAGGTGTTTATTCATTATTTGTTTATTTTCCCACTATTCAATCTAATGCAGAAATTACTGGCTTTTTAAAAACATATTATTGGTACTTAACCACAATAGGAAGCTATTCACTATTTTCTGAAGAAATGCCCTCGTGACAACGCTTGGTCTGATAGCAAGCAAAAAAGTTTTGGCTTCTTAAGGAAATCTAGTTCAGATCACGGGTCTATTTTATTAGTCTCCAAGGCTAGGGACAGAAGTTCCACATAAACTGATTTAATTAATCAGAAACTGGTTTAAACCTGTAACAGAACAGAAGCTCAGTGCACATAAACCAGTTTCAAAATGGCTGAAACTGGTTTAAGATACATTTGTTTGAATGTAGTATCAGACTTAACTGATTCAGGTCAAACCGATTTATGAAACTTCTGTCCCAGACCCCTTCCTGGTTCATGTTAAATCACAGTCCCCCAGCATGCTTTGCAGCCCTGGGCTGTTTTGTGCTGTCTGCTCCAGCAGAGAAGGTCTGGCCCCACACCTCTGCTCCCTAGCTGGAGCAGTGAAGGTGGGCTGACAAGGTGGCAGGGGGGGACAACCCTGGCAGGGGACTGTCCCCTAGGCAAACTCCAGCTGGGGGCTGGGGCCAGGGAGTGGGGTTAAACACCCCTTCCCCT
This sequence comes from Alligator mississippiensis, assembly GCF_030867095.1. Lineage (NCBI taxonomy): Eukaryota > Metazoa > Chordata > Crocodylia > Alligatoridae > Alligator > Alligator mississippiensis. Next base: position 142,300,694 of record NC_081825.1, on the reverse strand, counting down.
GCTCAAGCTTACTGCTGGCTGCAACTGTGGACTACAAATCCCAGAGGCATGTCAAATCAGGAAAAGGAAATGATAAGCAACCCTGCAGAGTCTTTGCTGCTGTGATTCTAAACTGCAAATCCCAGAGACCTTGGGGGAAGAAGTGAACACACAGCCCACTTAGCTATGTGCCAGAGAGCCAGGCTGTAGCATCCCCCTCCCCCCCCCCAGCTTCTGGATTGAGCTACTGCAGGCATGTGGTTGCATTTCCTGAATCAAAGGTAAATGTCTGTTCACTTCTGTTTCAATTTAATATCTGCAGCATAGACTAACTTGCAAAGACTGAATCAATTCAGTCTTGGGCTTTTTTAACTGCCTATACTTAGGCCAAAACAACATGGAACACCAAACATTCCCAAATGGCTTGCATGAGAATTAACATGCCTTTCACACTTTGCTGCATGTTTTATAGACCCTGTCATTATACCTGTGTAATTGCTTTGTGTTAAATATAGCCTGTGTAGAAATTTGATGTGACTCATCATTTGTTTAGAGGTAAAGCCAAGCTGTTTAGCTGTAGCAAGTTTTGCTTCCAGTCATAACTCTTATTTGTGCAGCATCTCACTGAATGTAAAGAAGCTAAACTAAATCTAAACAGTTTGAAAAGGTGTTACTGTTGGGTTCAAATCCACAGAAAATCAGCTCAAACTTTATCCTTAGGAGTTATATAAATTGAGGTCCACACTGTTTTCCGTGTCTGTTAAAAATCCCATAGTATTTAAGGATGGGTTTGTCCAAAAGGTATGGGACAAAAGTTTCACCTCCAACCCCAGGGTTGTTTGCATTTCAGTGCTGGTCTATCCATAGAGCAGTAATTTATTTTCAGATTGGAATAGCTATTCAAACAGCTTCCAACTGATCTTATGAATTTACATTTTCCAAAGTGCTCAGCACCCACAAATTAACAGATTTCCAAATCTGCTGAGTACCCAGCAGCTCCTTTTGAGAACAAGGGATTCAGGTTTCTTTTGTGCATATTGCTCATGCTTCTAATTACATTTTCAGAATTAAGATTGTTCAACTACTTTGCTTGCACTTTAGTCTAGTCCTGGCTTATCCATGGACTTGGAAAAATGCTGCCTCACACACAAGAGTAGAAGCCACAGGATTATATGGATTATTCCTTTTAAAGAAATATTTGACCTTATTTACACAGTCTCCAGTTGCCATAGGAATACCGTAGACTTTTTGAGGGTAATAAAAGGAAAACATAGATATCAAGGAAGTCCAGAGAAATTTTCGAGATAATGATTTCTGAGAGCACCAGTCCTGAAACAAGGAGGACATTAGTAATTAATTTGAATTACCCCTCCATATACAAATGGAGGAAAGGAAGGAAATTCTGAGGTGTTATAGAAAGGAAATCATATTACCAAAGGAGGTTGTATTAAGTAAAACTTTAATACAAGAACGTATTTCAGAGTATTGTCTCTCACCCTCTTCTTCCTCCCACAGGAAAATGAAAAGGAGAAATGGACACCTAAAAGCATGATGCTACTGTTTAATTGAAGACTCCCTGGGGAGAGGTGTGGTGAGGAAGAGACAGCTGTTACTGCCTGCGGAACTGAGTTTTAACCACACTTTGAGACATGCAATATTTTCTGTTCTGTACCAAGCTTTAAAACGTCTCCTAGAGGATCCTGTAAACCTGAGACTTTTAACTCAGAGTAGAGAGGTAGCACTAGATGTGTGTTCAAGCTCAATTTAATCAAGCTCTCCAAACTTTGTGAAACTTTGGATCTAAATACTGTTCTTGAGCCTGCATCTACTTTCAACTTAAATCTAGGTTTTATAGGGCAATAGAGTTTCTTAATGTGCTGGTTTGGAGAGTCAGAATACCAACTGTTCCCAAGAAAATATTACGCTAGGCTTCTTTCTTTGAAGTACACAGTGGGAAGGGGCACTGTTTACTGACACTAAATGAGGATTTAGTTGAGCACCTCATTTTGGTGGTGGCACAGAGGAGACTTGCTAAGGCAAACTGGGAGCAGTAGGTAAAAAGGAAAAAACCACAAAGCTAAAGATGTCTTGTCACAAGCCTCCTTTGGAATGAAAGGTATCTGAGAAATATAAACTAGAACTATTTTGTATTATAGTGCAGTATGGAATGGATCTTGTACCATCTAATGAGGGTTTTGCCACTGACTTCAGTGGCATCTGGTTCAATGTGAAGAAAGTCTGTTCTAAGTGAGGGTTATCCTCCACTCCCAGTAAGGCTGAAACTTGGCCCTAAGCAGTAAGGGCACCTATACACATACCCAACACCTGTTCCAGTGAGTACTAATTAGCGCATGTCAGAGCAGACTCAGTGGAGTCTGCTGGAGCGTGTTAATTAATGCTCCAGCAGCTTGTGTCACGTGTATTCAGTGTCCCTGCACTTCAAAATGGTAGCAGGGGAGCTTTAACTAAAGCTTATCAACCAAGCTTTAGTTTAAGTGCCCATGCTGCCATTTTGAAGTGCAGGATACTGAATACACGAGAGGGTGCTTTAATTAGAGTGGCCCCCAAAAGCCACTCTAATTAAAGTGTCCCTCCACCACCCCTGAGCACGTGTAAAGATGCCCTAAGGTATTAATGCAATTGATGTGTCAGGACAATAATCATGGGCCAGATCTTCAGCTGCTGTAAGTCAGTTCTGCATAGCAGCTGCAATGGAATAAAACCAATGTACACTGAAGATTCTTAACTGTAAAAGAATTTTCAAAATCAGCCAAAGTCTTTGCCATTCATGGTGCCTGCTTACTTTTTACATCTTATTAATCTTGGGTACTGAAACTAAATTGCCTGCTTTCTGGTTGTCTTGTGTCAGTATGTTGCTATTAAATTTAATTTTCCAGCCCTGTAGGGAAAAGTTCAAAGCTTAAAAAGACACTCCAATCTAATTAGAAAATGATTTGAGAAAATATTTTTCTTCAAATTAATTTTTATAAAACTTAAAAAAAAAAGTTTGCCTTAGTCTAAATGTTGCACTATCATTATTTGATAGCTATAGTTTTCCAAATAAATAGTTTTATAGTTTTCCAAATAAATGACCCCTTAGCTAATATTTTATCTTAGATTGGTAGGTCATTGATGTACCATTTTAGTATTCAAAGGTAACAGTCTACAGTATTTTAGATGCTAAGCATTCAACTAACATCAGTCTTCAAAAGTGGTCTAATTTAAGACATTTAGATCCAGCGTTTGAGATCATATTAGTTAAAAATATCTATAAAATATGAATGTTAACTAACTGTTCTGATGTATAATTCCTGCAAAAGCACTAAAAGTATAAAATAAAAATGAAAAATATTGTGGAGGAATATTGCTGCTGGCCTTTTTCACATGTTAAAACAGGCATTTCTGACTATCCATCTGGTTTCTAGACAGAATCAGTACTCTCCTTATCCCAGGTCTTTTATGGGGAAAAGACCTGGGATAAGGAGAGTACAGTAAAGATTTTAAAGCTGCAAACCAAATTAAATAAGATACTGTAAAACACTTTGCAAATACTAAAGCAAACAACAGGAAATGTATATATTGGTTGGAAAGACTGCATGTTCTTGAACTGAAAACTTATTGAAGGAGGCACATAAGAGAGAATTTAGTGTGTATATGTAACTTCCTTAACTTCTCTTCACCAAATTAATTATTGAATTGGAATGTGGTAATGAACTTGCTAAATGGGAGGAAATGTACTGTACTGGATGGAATCAGAAATCCTTATTTGGATTTCATAGGCCCTATAGTGCTAGTCGACGATAGAGTTTTTGGATTGAATCACACAGGGTTGGGTTTCTTGCAGTTAGAAAACCTGCTTTCTGCCCCCCATTGTCAGTCAGTGGCATAACTGGGGCAGGGTGACTGCGGCAACTGGTCCACATTCAACCTGTAGGAGCAAGTTGAGCAGAAAAAACAGCTGCTGCTGGCAGCCATACAATCACAATTGTGATTGCACCAGTTGTGTGGCAGCAACTGGAAATCGCAGCTGCCCTTGGGCCCTGGCTGTGTTGCTATGCTACTGCTGTTAGGGCAGGGGCAGGCAAAATACAGGCTGTGGGCTGAATCTGGCCTGCCAGGTCATTCTATTTTGCCTGCAGGGCTCCTAAAAAATTTAGAAAATTAATTAGTATTTTCCTGTGGCTGCCTATCAAAAATGACAAGGTGCCAGCAGAAGGATCCAATGGTGGTAGCAGCAAGGCCCACATGACCTGTCCCCACCCCCAGACCCCAACCAGAAGCTTCTTTCTGCCTAGATGCTTCTGCCCTGGTGACCATGGGACTGTTCCCGTGGTGGGGAGGGAGCATAGGTGGTGCAGCAGGAGCCAGCCAGGCCTGGCCAGGCTCACCCAGTTCCTGGTTGCAACATGCAGTCCCAACCATGCAGCCAGGAACCAGGGGGGCCGGGTCGGGCTGCATTCTCCTGTGTCCTGTGGTCCCAGCCATGCAGCTGGGAACCACATGCTGTGGAGCAGTGGGAAGGCTGGGAGGGAGTGGTGGCAGTGGGCAGTGAAGAAAGGAAAGCAGCAGGGGAAGGGCAGTGGCAGCAGGTGGGTGGTGGGGAGTGGAAGGGAGCAGGCTGGTGGGAGCGTGGAGCCCTAGGGCCGGTAGCAGCAGGAGCCAACTGAGAACCACAGGGGCTGGGATGGCTCCTGTTGCATTCTGTGGTCCTGGCCATGCAGCTGGGAACCACACGCTGCTGGGAGGTTCCAAGCCAGGTCAGCCAGCTCTGTGCCATGCTGGTACTCACGCAACACAGTGAAGCACAGACCTGGCCCAGCCCAGCCTGGCCCAGCTCAGTGGCATGTGGTTCCCGGCTGCAGCACTGGGACCCATGCAGCATGGCACAGAGCCAGCTGGCCCAGCCCAGCAGCACTCATTTCCCTCGGTTCCCGTGCAATTGGGCCAGGACAGGATGGGCCAACCTGACCGTGCGTGCTACAGGGTCGGGCCTGGCCAGCTCCATGTGGGTCTTGGCATTTCAGCCAGGACCTACATGGCACAGCAGGGAGTCAGCCAGGCACCTCCTGGCACCATGCAGTTCCCAGTGGCATGGCACAGAGCTGATCCGGCTTGGCCCATCCCCTCCATGCATCGTGCACCTAGTTGCAACTCTGGGACCCATGCAGTGTGGTATGGAACCGGACAGGCTGGCCCTGTGGTGTGTAGTTCCCAGCTGTAATGCCAAGACCCTCATGGAGCCAGCCTGGCTCAATGGCACGCTAGTGCCAGGAGCCATGGGGAGTCCTGCATCATCAGGCTGGGCCAGCTCTGTGCCTCCACACAGGGTTTCCGGCACTCTAGCTGGGAGCCCCACATGGAGGCACAAAGCCAGAGTCCCACAAGCCCCATGTTGCAGCTGGGAACCATGTGGTACCCTCCCCTACAACCCATATACACACAACCCCCCACAAACCCCATACTCATCCACCCACCCACACACAGGCACCCACAGCAACCCAAAAAAGCTCATACCCACCCACCTATACACCTCATACCCCTCCACATACCCCCACATCTCCCCCCCACAATGTACAAGATTTCATTTTAAGCTATTATGTCTTTATATAGCACCTTTATATATTACAACAAAGTGCACACAAATCAGGCCAAAAATTTTTTTTTTAATAAAATTAAAATTTGTTACTGTAGATGTGTGATTTTTTTAGTATACAATTTAGGGGGTTTTTTTGGTTCCAAGATGGTACTCCCCTCTCCCCCCACTCCAAAAGGAGTACTTCTGGGGCAAGGAGAGGGACTTCTGGTGGCAAAGGTCAGGGGTTAGGGCTGGGACTTCTAGTCCCATGATGGTGACCATTGGGTGGGGCACCTGTCAAGGGGCGCGGCTACCCTTGTGGTCCTCGACAGCTCACCAAACCTCGTTAAGTCGCCCTTCAGCCAAAATAATTGCCTGCCCCTGTGTTAGAGGAGGATATTATCAGAGATATCAGAGTTTATATTATCAGAGAGATATTTGGAGATAATGTTTTGGTAACTTTTTTGTATCAGAATAGTGCCTGTGAATGGTGTCAGACTGATAATCCTGTATTTGACAGGACAGTTGCAGCAGGGGAAGCAAGAGTATGATATTTCACCTCTTGTCCTGATAATGTATTTCAACCCTGGGAGATCATCACAGAAGTCAAAGGCAGTTCAGTCTCTATAGGTCTTTGGGATAATGTCCCCTCCATTGAGAATGCTGACAGAGGTGCTAATTACTAACAGTGTGAATGGATGATGTTTATGTGGTGGATACTTACTTGCAGGAAATTAGGCTGGGACCACAAGCTCTTAAAAATATCCCCCACGTGGTCTACTGTGAAAAGGATCCTCCCTCCTCACTTCTCCTGTCGGAAGTTGAATGTATCTTCCTTTGGAACTTTTCAACATGACTTCCGTTGAGGCTCTCAGCACTGCTTGAGTCATCCGTTTACTTCAAAACGATGCAAAGTTTTTCCTATCTATAAGCCTAGGCATACTGCCTCTACAGTGCTGCCAGCTAGTTGAGGTCCACCCTGAACCTGAATCTGATCCCTTATGTATTGTCTCCAGACTGCCTAGTTTCAATGTGGATTTCTTTTTCTAATGGCCAAGATTATTCTTGGTGTAATTTTAGTGAACTCAGAGTCACACTCAGCCCACTGTGCCTTCCTGCCGTATGTGCACTAAGAAGATAAGCTTCATGTGCTATCAATTACATGTATTCAACTGATTTGACCAAAGGAACAATGTGACTTCATGTATTTTTATGGAAAGTAGCTTTATGTTTTGCTTTTTTTTTTTTTTAAACCAACATGAATGCAACCCTTTCTGGGCTGGTAACAAAAGCTTTTTATACTTCATGTTGTCATAAATATAGAGAAGCTGTAGTTAATTTTAAGTGTCTGGCTCAAAGCACAAGCACAACAATTAATAGACTTAAATCTTTCATGCTACCCTGGGCTCATCCCATTATGCTTAAACAGTAACTCTCATCATGAAAGCTTTGCATTTTTCACCTTTTCAATGGTATAAATTCAGCCTTGCAACATCCCTGCAAGTTTATTTTCCCTATTATAAAAATATTCAATGAATACATATTTGAATGCATCTAATTTGCTCATATCCATGATCTTCTCACAAAAGTGGGTGGGTACAAAAGTGTGCATTGACTGTTACAAATATGGGTCTACCTAGAAATGGCACTTGGGCCTCCATTTGGGCTTCCTGTTTCAAACCTCAAGACCATTCATCTTTCTTTGAAAGAGATGCAAAACAGTGCATGATAGCACAAATAGGAAAGTCTGTTACAACATATATGTATCAGCCCCATATTCACCCCAATAGGCTCTGAGATGGTGGTGAACATACTAGTGGTCCTTCCTACTCGCTGAATACAGATGATGTGGCAAGAGCAAAACTTTGTCTACACTTGTTGGCTTCTATTCAACGAGAGTTTGTGCTCACCCCTGTGGCTGTTGGCAACTGTGTGGCCCTCACTGGATCTGTGCATCCCTACTTCATCAGCTGTGTTGGCAGGGTATGAAGTAAACCCTGGGAAAGCATCAACTATTGAAGGCACCTGAATAGCTGGCTGGAAGTGCAGCTGTCTATACAGTCATTCTTCCAGCTGCTGAGTGGTAGCTAAAACCTTACTACACTCTACAGAGGTAGAGGCAAAGGAAAAGGGCTCTGTCAGCAATGGGAGCTTTAGATGAAAACACTCTCAAAGTTTTGCTAGCAGACCAGTTCTTCAGGTGCTTCCAATTGATCATCTAAAACTCAGCTACTGAGGGTTTCCAGTAATACTGCAACTCTTGCATAGTATCTGTGTTACGTCTCTAAGGGCCTGTTTGCGCTAAGGATACTGACTCCAGTGTGCTTACATCAGCATAATTGGACCTGTACAAACTCTGTAGATACACTCCACTGGGACTAAGGAAGGGGCAGCTCACTTTGATATGTGGCCAGACTATGGTAATATATACTAGGGTAAATCCTACTTTATGTCCGTGCAGTACGTTCATGTTATATGGTAGCAATACTAACATGAGAGTTACCTTGAAACAGGGACAGACTAAGGTCCTATCTATTACAGATGGTAAACCATTAATGCTGTCTCTTGAGCCAGTGGTTTCACTGCTTCCTCGTTCCCTTGTTTTGGTGACACGTTTTTCAGTGTTGTCTCCGTTATCTAGCTGCACCATTGCCTTTTCTGGGTGACAGACTACAAACCCCTCCCCTTTCTTCATGTATCAACATCCCTTGGTATCTCTTCCTGTAATCTTGCTCTCCACAGGTGTCAGCCTTGGTTTGATCCTAGCTTTTGTGTTCCTAAGTTGACATGCTCTACAAGTCTCTTATCCCCTTATCCCCTTTCGAAGCCATCTGGCATTTTTCCATAGCTGTCACTTCAGCAAAGCAGCACCTTTTTCTACAACCTGGCTTTGGCACATTAATATGCCTATGTGCTGACAGCCAGCTGCCAAGCATATTATATTTTCACTGGGATTGTCTTCATATTGCCTCTCGCATTTCCTCTCTGCTCTCTGCTGCTAGTTAACTCTTGGTCCTCTCTGTCACTTTCCTCTATGGAGCAGCTTTCTGACCATACAGGTTACCTGGACACGTTTTGCATCTTTTTCCCTGGAGTGTAGACTGCAATGCTGCTGCTTTGATCCTGGGTAAATTGTGGCATATGGAGAAAGTCTGAAAAGATTGAATATTTTCTCCTAGTACTCAGTGCCAGTCTGTGTAGGGCTTAGCCTTTATCCCCCAGTTCAGTCAAAGATTAAAAAATTCTTTAACAGGCTACTTACACTATTTTCAGTCAATTCACACACTGCTTCAGCTGTCACTTCTTAACGTTCCTGACCTTTGGTGGATATAACCACATGTATCAAGCTCAGCTATACATCCTCTGACACCTATTTCAGTACAACAGGAATGAAAGAACACAGATGTAGTTTGTCAGCAGGAGTTATCCCTGCCATTCCCAGGCATGGTGCTTTCAGGATGTGTTGCATTGCCCAAGGGCTTGTGGTGCTTTTGCACTGTAAACAACATGGCAAGGGCTGTAATGGGAATCTCTAGAAGTAAAACAATAAATATAGGTAAGAATTGCCATGATTGTTGACTTGCTGGAGTCTCTTGATGCTGGAACAGCTTTACTCAAGAATGGTGCCATCTGTCCAACTAGAAATACCAGTCAAGTTTTATTTTATCTCATCACTGCTGGTTCCAGCTGGCAAATACATTTTGGAACATCACAATGGCCTAACTATTCTACAAGTTCCGGTGGCACTGATGAGAAACTAGAAAGATCAGATGAAATTCTGGAGGAATCTAATGGAATTTGATGCTAATCATTTTGTTTTTCTTTTCCTAAAAAATAAATTTGCATTTTAAAAGGCAGGCAAGACCAGCATTCAAGAGAAACTTGGGTTCTGTTGTTGTTGGGTTGCTGTAGGGTCACTGTCATTGTGTTGCATTCTTGTGGTAAGAATGCAGCAGTCAGAGGTTGTGTAGATTAAAGAAGATCCCATATCAAGGTAGTCTTAACACTTGTATTATATTCAGGGATCTATTTTGTAGTTGTGTTGGTCTGAGACAAAGAGAAATAGAAAATTCTAAAACTCTTGGTTCAGAGGTGATACCTTTTATTAGACCAACTAAACAATAACAATAAATAAATTATTTCTTTGCAAGCTTTCGGGTATGTGCACCCTTCTTCAGGCTGAGGAGAAATAGAAGATTGTAAAAGTCCTCTTAGATAGAAAATAAACTCCGTTTTGCACAGGGGAAGTTGAGGCTGGATATATGTTCCCCTGGGTCTGTGAGAGTCCTTTTGTGTGAGTTGCTCTTATATTGCTCTTATATTCTGATTTTGAGGTCTACTAGATACAGAAGTTCATTCCTCTTGTTGCGATGATGTATTTCAGCTAATAGATAGAAGAAATCCTGATGTAAGACTCATTCCATTCTTGATCCATATAACTGTATTGAGTGTCTGTAGAAAATCTGCCCTGTTCTGTGAGCATAAATAAAATATGTGTATGATATCCATGTGTACTGGAGAGAGATTAAAGAAAAGGGATTGCCTGAACTCTGAATTTCCTTGCCTTTGTTTGGTTATTCTCAAACCCATATCATTATTATAAAGTATTGCCACTGACTTTATGGGGGCCAGGATTTTACACCCAAGTCTTAAGGCAGATTCAAAGCATTTTACCATAGGCTCCTACCTCATTCACTAAGTGGGTGGTTATTAAATGTCTCTGTATCTCCATTATTCAGTGTGTAACCCCAAGATTAATTTAATATGCATCATTCAAAACCTGTTCTCTCTGAAGGCAGAATTTTGATTTATTTTCCTGAGTGTTTCTTTGGTGTTTTTGTCAAAGGATCCAACTGCTTCATAAACAATAATTTATTTATTGTCATAACAGCCCCATGACATAAGGTGACTGTGAAGTGTATTCCATTTCTTTGCATATTGGATAAGAACATAACTTGCTTAATTGCATAATGCATTGCTAGTCCCAATTGCCTAATGCTTATGTTGTAATGAAGGCTAGAGTTACCTGCATGATGAGTAAGGGCATAGCTTGCTTAAGGGCAGAGCATTTTGCAGGCCCACTGTTCACCTTGTAACTTAACTGCCTACTAACTATAACTGAATGTCTACCTTGTAACAAATTGTACTCTCTTGGTGCCAAAAAATTATGAAGGAAAAACAGCTCTCAAAAGGCTGCATAATAAGGAAGCTTAGTGATCCTGCTACTTGTAGAGAAGGCAGACTGCCTGAGAAGCAACCTGCAGGTGTGCCAAGGGGCAATTAGGAGTTACATGACCTACAGGGGCTGGGCTATAAGCCAGGGCTGGAGTGGGGGCAGGGAGTCTAGCCCTGAGAGGCATAGAGAGAGGAGGTTCTGGGCAGCAGGGTTAACATCTGAGCTGGTTAAACAACTCTGGTGGTTTGTGGAAGAGACTAAGGGGAGGTAAGGAGGTCTCAGGTGGCTCAGGGAAAGAGCATGGCTTGAGGGCTTATAAAGAGAGCACAGGGTCCAGGGATCAAGTAGGGTCAGGGTACCCTAGGAGCAGAGCCAGGGCTCAGGAAGAGCCAAAGGCCAAGAAGGGCCGCAGCCATAGCCTGTCATGGCTGCAGAGCCCAGGTGTCTCAAATGACCTAAGAGCTTGGCCAGGGTCTAAGGAGAAGGACTGAAGGTCAGTCAGGAGGGCCACACTAGAGACTGAGGGAGCCAGAGTGTCCATAGGCCAGAAAGGGGCTAGTGTAAAGATTAATAGAGCCAGAAGCCTGTAACCTGTAGGGGTGGTTAGGCTATGGTTTGATCAGAACGTGTGACATCTGTGAGGCATGGGTATGCGTATTGGGGAGCATGGAGCCCATGTAAAGTGATGAACCATGGATACCTGTGTTCATGAGTGTGAGACCAGGTTTGGGGTGTGACAGGTGAAGGGAAGGGGAGATTGCCCAGAGAGTGAAGCTGATAAAGGCTGTGGGGGGCTGAAGTGGCATCATCATGACTATCCCTGGGGTGGGACCTTGTTACAGCTACTATCAGAAATCTTGAAAATGCGGGTAGCCAGTCAGTTTCAAAGCTGCTCTCTCCCCTTGTTCTCAGTGTTTCTAATAGCAAAAGCAATTAGTAGAAGCCTTGAAAAGCTTTCTCCTTGAGCAGAGCTAGTCATTTTCAGGAATGCTAATACCATGGCATTAACAGAGCTGCTAACAATGCTTGTAAATAGTGCCATGGTAGGAACAGCCCTGAGGCTGCCTGTCATTTACAATATTATAGTCCAGGAGTTGGCAACTTCTGTGGTAGGCAAGAATGACCCAACTCAGGTCAAAAAGACTGGCTCTAGGACCTGGATGCTGCCACTTCTTTCTGCCACCCAGTTGCAGCACAGCATGGGTGAAATATAGCACTGGTACAGGCTGGGACTGACTGGCTAAGCAGCAGCTCTGCAGAAAAGGACCTGGGGGTACAGTGGACAATAAGCTGAATTGTGTCAACAGTGTGCCCTTGCTGCAAAGAAGGCTAACAGCATACTAAACTGCATTAGTAGGAGCGTTGCCAGCAGATCGAGGGAAGTGATTCTTCCCCTATATTTGGTGCTGATGAAACCACATCTGGAGTACTGTGTCTAGTTTTGGGACCTTCTACGGAAAGGATGTAGACAAATGGGAGAGAATCCAGCTGAGGGCAGCAAAAATGGTTAGGGGGGCTGGGACACATGACTTCTGAGGAGAGGCTGAGGGAACTGGGCTTATTTAGTCTGCATAAGAGAAGACTGAAGGGGATTTAATAGCAGCCTTCAACTACCTGAAGGGTGGCTCCAAAGAAGATGGAGCTAGACTGTTCTCAGTGGTGGCAGATAACAAAACAAGGAGCAATGGTCTCAAGTTGCAGCAAGGGAAGTTTAGGTTGGATGTCAGGAAAAACTTTCTCACTAGGAGGGTATTAAAACACTGGAACAGGTTACCCTGTGAGGTTGTGGAATCTCCATCCTTGGAGGTTTTGAAGATGTGGTGACAAAAAGCCTTGGCTCAGATGATCTAGTTGGGGATGGTCCTACTTTGAACAGAAGGTTGAACTAGATTACTTCCTGAGGTCCCTTCCAACCCTAATTTTCTATGATTCTATGAAGTGCCCAGCTGCCTGGCCGCAGTGCAGTGCAGATGTGTCCACCCACTGAATGCCACCAAAGCTGTGGTTCTGCAGGTGGATCCAGTGGCTCCAGGGGCTGGATCTGGCCAGTGGGATGTAGATGTCTGACCTTTATTATAGACAGCTTTTAGGCTGATTACTTGAAGCCTTGAAAACGAAGGGAATTAGTTGGTTTTAGGGTTGCCAATACCCAGCATTGACAGCTCTGTATGTGATGCTGGCTAGAGGGATGGTGATGTTAGCAGCACCAAAGCTGATGAGCTGTCCTCATTTTCAAGCTTTTTAGTAGTTTCAGGGCTGCTAATACCACAGTATTAACATCACTGTGTACTTAGCCAGCACTGATCATTTCCCTGGAATATCCATTTATCCAAACTGTAAATGCTTAGCCTTTTTTTCCCAACAGAGGCCATGGACTGTATGATCCCTATTTTATAGATGAGAAACTTTGGCACAGAATGATTCAGGCCAGGGGTAGGCAACCCCAATCACGGTGCCAGAGCATGCCATGTGAAAGTATCTTGCTTGGCACGTGTGCCTCAGGGCAGATAACAGGGAAGGCGCCAGGGCTGCACTGCCACAACAAGGATCAGGCCCCTGCAGCTCTCCCGCCATTCACCCCTGGCATGCCAACATCTCACAAGGCAAGGTTATGGGTGTTTTTGAAACCCAAAAATGTTTCCAACCCCTGATTTAGGCCAAAGTCTCAAAAGAATCTACTAATTTTGGGTGCCCAACATGAGACCCTGACTGCCTCATTTTCAGAGCACTTTGCAATTTTACACCACTTCAGAAATTCAAAGTGCAGTTTCCATTCATTTGGGTTGCAATTGTGAGCACTTGCTGTTCCTGGAAATCTGGCCCCTGGATATCTTATCTTTGGCGCACAGAAAATGAGGGACAGAACATTTCTGATCACTTCTGCAGACAACAATGTAAGTGACTTGCACACCTGAACTCTGTGAGAGGCAGGAATAGAATCCAAGTCTCCATTCAACCATCTTAACCATCAGACCTTTTTTTCCCACCCTCTAATCCTCTGGTTCATTCAGTACACCTCTTCCAACTTCTGCAATAAATGAGGCAACTGGCCTCTTCTTTCTCTTCCTCCAATCACCCTGATTAATTCCTAAAACACCATCTATCCTGTGATCAATGATCCAGCAGATGCTTAATTGTCATGATGCATACACAGAAGACAAATGAGTCAAGATTGTATAGGTAATCTTAATTCTGACATTTCCTAAACTTTGAGTAATGTACTTTACAATCCAAAGATGTGCTTTCAGTGTTGTTGGGGTTTTTATTTGTTTGTTTGTTTGCTTTTGATTGATTTCATAATTAAAGAAATGGATTGAAAAAGCAGAAATATAATAAAATGGAATTATACCAACCCTCAGTTTGGGTCATCACCAGCAAGACTTGGACCTTTAAATGGGTTCATCAAAGGCAGGTCCTGCCAGACCAACCTGATTGCTTTTTATGACCAAGTAACTAAATCCTTGGATGATGGTGTCGTCGTGGAAGTAGTCTTTCTAGATTTTAAGAAGGCCTTTGACACTGTCTCTCACCCCATCCTCATCAATAAATGAAGCGACTGTGGCATTGATGCCTGCACAGTTGGATGGGTAAAAAATTGGCTGATGGGGCGCACCCAGAAAGTAGTGGTGGATGGGTTGTATTCAACCTGGTGAGATGTGAGCAGTGGGGTACCCCAGGGCTCGGTCCTCAGGCCCGCACTGTTTAACATCTTCATCGGTGACTTGGACGAGGGGGTGGAAAGCACGCTGTCCAAGTTTGCTGATGACACTAAGATGTGGGGCGTGGTGGACACACTTGAAGGGAGAGAGGCTGCAACTAGATTTAGACAGACTACAAAAGTGGGCAGATGAGAATAGGATGGGGTTCAATGTAGACAAATGCAGGGTGCTGCACCTTGGGAGAAGGAATCCACAGCAAACATACAGGCTGGGGAGTTCCCTTCATGAAAGCACAGAGGCGAAAGGGGATCTTGGAGTCATTATTGACTCCAAGATGAACATGAGCCACCAATGCCAGACCGCAGCCAGCAAGGCCAGCCATACCTTGTCATGCATCCAAAGGTGCATCTCAAGCCAGTCCAGAGAAGTGATACTCCCCCTCTATGCGACTTTGGTCAGGCCGCAGTCGGAGTACTGTGTCCAGTACTGGGCACTGCACTTCAAAAGGGATGTGGCCAGCCTGGAGAGGGTTCAGAGGAGGGCCACCCACTTGGTGAGAGGGCAGCAGGACAGGCCCTATGAGGAGAGACTGAAGGACCTGAACATGTTCAGCCTCAGCAAGAGGAGGCTGAGGGAGACCTGGTGGCTGCCTACAAGCTCATCAGGGGAGATCAACAGCAAATAGGCAGAGCCCTTTTCTCCCCAGCACCACCTGGGGTGACAAGGAACAATGGTCATAAGCTGATGGAGAATAGGTTTAGGTTAGAGATCAGAAGGCAATATTTTACAGTTAGGGTGGCCAAAATCTGGAACCAGCTTCCCAGGGAAGTGGTCCTTGCTCCTACCTTGGGCAAATTCAAGAGGAGGTTGGATGATCACCTGTCTGGGGTCTTGTGAACCCAGCATTCATTCCTGCCTGGGGCAGGGGGTCAGGCTAGATGATCTGTTCAGGTCCCTCCTGACCCTAGCTACTATGAAACTATGAAATAGAGAGGTAAGAATTTTCTAGGGTGATATCTTTTATTGACCAACCATGTCGTTGGGATAGAGTTAGACAAGCTTCTGAATGCAATTCATTCTTTGTCAGGTCTGATCACAATGAGGCTGGCACAGTCCTCTACACTTCATTTGATGGACTAACTGATATAAGTAGTAGACTTTTATCTTCTCTCTGGAATAGCTATTAGGGGTGCGTGGCACACATACTTTTGCTAGAAGGTCTCATAGCTCTTTGCTGACAACAAAGGAGTACAGAGGTTAAGGACTCCTGGGTTCAATTTCAGGTTCTGCAGAACTGTGTGCTGTAGTAGGTATAGATTATACACTCTTTTTGTTGTCATCTGTACCTCTCTGTTCCTATTGTAGCAGAAAGCCCCTTTTTCCTCTTGCTTGCATTTGCTCTCCCCTCTTTGGATATGTTTCTCCTCTTCTACCTTTTTTTCCTTCCTCTTTCGTTCACTATAAGATAAGAAATTGTGTTTTAAAGTTTGTAGGTGTGCATTTTGTATCTCCCCTTGTATTTTGGTATTTTTTATCTATTTGTGTGCCATGGCATTACTCTTGTAGCTTATAGTTTATACTCTTCACCTTTTAACTAAATGTGTTTTAGTTTTAGAAGTAAGTTATACACTGTAACAATGTTAACAAGGGCAGGAATCAAACCAGTGCTTCCCTGTATCAGGTGGACCCCTGAAAGAGCCAGTGTATCAGTGACTGAATGCGTAACACAGTAGCAGGCTTCAGTAATAAGCAGCGATTAACACCTGCGGAAACTGCAGATCAACCAACGAAGAAATCAATAGGAGACAATTTAGCAACCGGGAATTCTCTGAACTTCACTGTTCAAGGGCTAGAAGCCCTGGTCTGAGTTAATCAATGCCGGGGACCAACTTTTGGGGCTGAATATCTCTAGATCGACCACTCCCAGAGCCCTATTCATGACAGCGGTAAATTAATCAAAATTAATCAGCAGACTCCCAAACCTGCACGTACATGTGGATGACTCCTGGGGCTGACAGGTGCCATCCAGTAGCCACCAAGGACGAAGTCCCACAAGGGTCAATGACCCCTGGATTGGGCAAACCTGAAAACTGGGGAGTCACCAAAGTCTGCCAAGGACATAAAAAGCAGTGAAAAGTGACCCTCAGAGGCACCCTCTTGATCTCCAACTTGACCAGCACCCAACCTGTCCAGCCAGAAGGACCAGCCGGCAACCCCCTTCTGGAGGATAACACCATGCTGGAAGAATCCTCGACTGGCCATCGACGGCAGACTCCAGCGCTTGTGGGACAGGTATACCCAACTCTTAGAGCTTGCTACGGTGTGTGTGCATGTGTATGAGGGGACCAGCCCCAAGGTTTATAATTTGATTTCATTACAGTGTTTCAATCCACCTAATAAACCAGAATTTTAAGGATCCTGCATTGGACATTTGTAGCCAACACTATCAACACCCTGTTGCTGTCTCTGCCCTTCCTCATGTCTAGTGCCTGTACCAGCTCCTGCCCTTCCCTTTCCCTGTCCATCCCACCTTCCCTCCCTTCTTTGGACCTGCCTATTCCACCCCATAGCTCCTAATTGTCTGTTCTTTATGTCTTTGCATCTGAATAAGGATTTTTCTTTGTTTTCCTTTATGGTCCCAGGGAACCAGCAGCAGGAGCACTTAGAGCACTTAAGACAGCTTCCCTAGCCTCAGTTCCTATGGTCTGTGTCCAGGTAGGTTTGGTAGCCATGATGAACAAGAGCAGGGAGGGTCCTACTCAGTCCCTGTAGCTCCCATCTGCAGCATGCTCCATGCAGGTGGAATCTGTGGTGAATATTGCTGCTAAACACTGACTGGTCTCTACTGAGCATCTGTATGCAGTTTTATTGAATGCTTATAACCTGGCTGAATATTGGTAAATTTTCACAGGCTTGGCTAATGGCACGAAGGGGTGATATGATAGAATGAAAATAAAGAGAAGGGGATTGCAGATGAGAGAGATCAAAGTAAAATGGGATGACCACCATACCAGGGATGTTTCAGTGAGCGAAATGTGACCCTTTCTGTTCCCACCCCTCTACCTGTTCTTCACTCCACCCTGTGTAAAGAAAATTGAACACAAGAAACCATCTCCATGAGACTTTCATACTAATTTGGATATTAATCATGAGAGGTCCATATCTGAGAGAGAACACCTGAAAGGTTCTCTCACTAGCGAGTGTCCTTTGAGTGAGACCACAAAATGCAGGTCTCTGATGAGGAGGAAGTGAAGGAGGAAGATAGCAAATAGATCAGGGAACCAAGGAACTCCTGTTTGCCACTTGTATGTCAGTGGAAGTACGGAATTTGAGTCTTTGCCCCTACATAGGTGTTAGAAGGATAGCAGACCATGACAGGCTAACTTATTCCTAACTTAACATTCCTGCTGTAGGTGTGCAAATGTGGTGACAAGGTACCTACCTCATATACAGCTTGCATTATTTTAAATGGCACGTCATAAAATGCTTACAACTGTAGAAGAGTTAGTCAAAATATTCCTTAATCCTGGAACTAACCATTCCATTAGTGCACAGCTATATGTACCAACAGTGTCATTTCTTCTGGGGGAAATCTTTGGGTGACTATAGGCAATTTCTGTTCTGTATCAGACAAGCCTTTTCTTAATGCCTTACCTTAAACTGCCTAAGCTATGTTGGTAAACACATCAAGACAAATTCACTCCCTGGTATAACTCCAGTGACCTGAATGGAATTTGGGCATTGGCTATCTTGGGAGATGAATGTAATGCTGAGCAAGGTGTGCATTTGCGCGTGCATATCGAAACGGCCCAAGGTCCGCCTGAATCCACTGGCTCACTGGGCTACTGAGGCTAAAGCATGCCTACTTTTGTAGCCAGTCGTACATGAAGCAGTTGCCTTTAACTCCATCTTGAATGACCAGCTGCCCGTTTACAGCTGGAAGGCCTGTTGCCTGAGCATAAAGCAAATTTCAAACTTACCCAGCAGAAGCTGTAGCAAGACACCTTAACCTCTGCCATGGCACCCCTGCATGAATGTGCACTGGGGGAAAGAGATGAACTAATACAAACAAATCCTGAGTTCCCCCTCTACTGTTCCTCTTACTGCAGTGAGTCTTGCTGTAGGAAGTGTGGCAGATTTCTCCTTTTTCCTCTAAGGGCATAAACACCTGAAAACAAAACAAAAAAGCACGATTTAAAAACTAGTAGGAGGGGGACTAGGTTTAGGAAGAAGGTAATGGTGAGGCACCAGTTGCACATTCCCCAACATTTCCTAGGCAGCGAGCAAGATCAGACTGCCTGAAACTGGGACGGTTCTGTCTTGGGAGCCCTGTCCTGCAGTCCCCCACCATTTCCACCTCCTTCCTTATGTTCCTTCCATCGCTGCTGCCTCCTCCTCCTCATCCTCCCCTTCCCTCCAGCTCCTCTCTCTCTCTCTCTCTCTCTGTTGTTTTCTTTCTTTGCCTCCTCCAGCTGACAGCATGCGCAGTGAGGCAGGAGGAGGGGGAAGGGCAAAGGGGGAGGGATGAATAAGTCGTAGCACAGTTTCTGCAGACGCCTAGGTCTGATCCTTCCGCAAAACAGCAAGAGGAAAACCAAGTCCCTATCCCACAACCTACAGCATAGGTCCTGCACAGAAGACTGGAAGAAAAAAATAGAACTCCTGTCATCCTGAATCACGTTGTTCTACACCACGGATCCCATATGCTGCTGCAGCTGTGGGATCCTATGTGCAAATCAGCCTTGCAAAATTTTGCTACCCACTCTGCTTTATCAAGTCATTTGTTTTGCTGAGAAGTGAATGTACTTTGCTAAGTAAAACTGCCAGCACCATGATGGTCAAGGTGGGCTGGCCCATTTCAATCCAGTGCCTGCCAAATATTTTACATGACCATAGAGATGTCACTACTGTCTGCTTCCTCACAACAAAATAATAATAGTAATAATAATAACTGCAATAACAAAATAACAATAACAGCAGCAAAACCAACAAAATAATAGCAACAATGATGATGATACTAACAGCAGCAGTAACAACAGCAATAACAATACAATAATAATACCATAACAGCAATAACAGTAATAATAATAGCAGCAATAACATAATAATAAGAACAACAATAACCTGATGATGATGATACTACTACTACTATTCCTAAGTGATAATCATCATCACTGTGGTAGTTCCTAGGAGCCACTGGGCTAGGTGCTAGGCTTGGCTCCCCAAAGTAGTAGCATGTGCATACAATTTGCCCCCCTGTATAACATAACCATACATGTGCACACTGTGGTACACAAGTGAGGTGCAGTTCTATGGCCACAGAAGAC
This sequence comes from Alligator mississippiensis, assembly GCF_030867095.1. NCBI lineage: Eukaryota > Metazoa > Chordata > Crocodylia > Alligatoridae > Alligator > Alligator mississippiensis. The sequence continues at coordinate 142,280,978 of NC_081825.1, read as the reverse complement.
TCGTGACAGGCCAGGGACATGTGCAGTACATACATATATCTGTCTATGTATACATGCATGTGTATACACGTGTGCACACATAAAGACCCAGCACCCACAGCCTGGGCTGCAGCACTGACACCCTGCGGCCTGCTCTCAGAAGCCACCAGTCACTTGGGGGCACCCAGGCCAAGGGCACTTCATTTCCGCACACCTGCCACTGCAGTGTCTGGCTGGGGACACCCTCCCACTCACTAACTAATGCAGGACCCCACACATAGGCAGGCAAGGTTCTTTGGGTAGATGTGATATCTTTTATTAGACTGACTAAATACTTGGAAAAAAGTTATTTTTTTTTACAACCACACGTTCCTCCTGAAAGCTGCGGACAGGCCAGGGCCACAAGCCCTGTGGTGGCAGGTAACAGCACAAGGAGCAATGGCCTTAAGTTGCAGCAAGGGAAGTTTAGGTTGGATATTAAGAAACACTCCCTGACTAGGAGGGCAGCAAAGCCCTGGAACAGGCTACCGGGGTGGTGTTGGGGACACAAAGGGATGATGTAGTTGGGGCTTGTCCTGGTTTAAGCAGGGGTTGGACTAGATCAGCATTTCTCAACATGTAGGTCATGACCCAAGGGTCACAAATGCTATTTAAAAATGGGGCAAGGGGGTAGGTTGTCACTGTGTTGATCTGAGGATATAGGCAGACAAGGTTCTTTGGGGAAATCTGGTATTTTTTAATCAAACCAACTCAAACAGTTGAATAAAAGATTTTCCCCCCCCCAACTAATTACTCGAATAAAGAAAGGATCAACAAACTTGAAAAATGGATTCTCCTTTCAAGGAGAAAACCGTGTGGGACACCGCGGCTTTCCCCGTGCGGGCTCACAGAGCTCCAGCCTGCGAGGGGCTGCTTGGGCTCCCCCTGCCCAGCACCGGGGGCCCGCGGCTCAGGACTGGGTGGGGGCTGCCCATCAATGTTTACAAACATTGGTCCAGAAAAAGGCTGAGCACCGCTGCGGCCGGCGAGGTGCCCGACCCCAGCCGGTACGTTTCTGAGCGGGCGGCAGCAGCGCAGCAGGGGCGGGCGGGAGGGAGCTTTGTCACCGCCTCCCGGGCGGCCCCTCGGCGCAGGGGGAGGAGGCGGTGGCGGGCGCTGCCGGCCCTTCTTTCCCTCCCCTGCTCCCCCCAGGAAGGGCTCGCTGCGACCGCCTCTCTCTTGTTTTTGTTTCCCATCCCCCCTCCCCTCCCCCTTTTTTTTTTCTTTTTTAATCCCCTCTCCCCCCAAGCCCAGAGGCTCCTTTCTGCCCCGGGGGCAGCTGCAAGCAGGCAGGCTCCCCCTTGCAAGCCAGCTCCCTCCCCAGCACCAGCCATGGAGACATGAAGCCCGCGGGCACCAGCCTCCTCCTCCTCCTCCTCTAACATGGAACAAGCAGGAAACTAAGAACAAGCAGCCAAGCCTCGGCTCCCCCGGAGCCCCCTGGCATGGGGGTCTGATGGGCCGGATGCTGGCCACCTCCGGCTGGGACGCGCACAGCTCTGCAGGGGAGGTGAGCCCCTTCTCCGCCCGGGGGGCGCCCCCGCCGCCGGGCTCGCACCTGGCCCCGCCTGGGCCGCAGGGCGGCTGGCCCGGGCCATCGCCTCCGGGCCCGGCAGGCGGCCGGGGCGGCTCTGCCCATTGTCTGCCTCCCCACTGTTTACGTGCAATGCATGGACAGGCCCGGAAGGCAAGGGAGGTTTGCACCGGATGGGGGGGTTATGTATGTACTTTGAGCATGCATGCGTGTGCATATACACCCGTGCATATGCGTGCTCAAATATATTTACACGTACTTGCTCAAACTGTATGTGTATGTATGTATGTGTGTATACACACACATACATGCTGAAGGTATATATCCATGCTCAAATATATATACACACATGCTCAAAGGGGGTGTGTGTGTGTGTGTGTGTGTGTACACACACGCTCAAATATATGTGCACACATGCTCAATACATATATGCACCCAAACATACATGCTCAAAACACAAAACAAAACATAAATACATATATATGGATGTGTGTGTACATATACACACTTTGAGCATGTGTGTGTATACATAACTGAGCGTGTGTGTGTGTGTGTAAACATGACTTTATGAGCTTGTGTGTGTAAATTGCATATTTGTATGTATATGTATATACAGTATATATGTGTGTGTATGTATGTATGTATGTGTGCATGTCTTTCAGGATGATTGAGAGATATATATATATCTCAATCATCCTGAAAGACTCCATGTACCCTTCTGCAGTGCATAGCATTGTTTGTAGATAGAAAACAACACTGTGGGTATGGGTGGTACGTGTCTATGTATTTGGACTGTATTGGCATATTGCATATATGTAGATGTGCTTTGTAGTAATCATGCACGCTTCTTGGATTTGATTGCATGTAAAGTAGGACAGGGGGGTGAATGGGGTGCATTTTTAGTTTGTTAGCAGCTCTTTCAGGCTCTCTCGTTGTGAGTAGTATTTCTAAACGGCACCTTAGCCCAGTCCTGCTGGTACTGATATGCCCCTGGGGTACACTACACTGATCGGGAGCCTCAATGCTTTGGAGAATCTGAGGACACTCGGTGTCAAGCAGAGTTGGACCTTTTATTACTAGTGGTCCCTGAAAAGATTGCTGCATGGCAGCACTTCTGCAGCTGCAAGGTGGCCTATAGAAATCGGAGGGGTTCCAAGTGTGTTTATAGGGCTGCTGGATTAAAGACATTGCAGCATGTAGGTTTGAAGTATTGTTGTCCAGGTGGCATTCCTCTATATTTGAATATTCTTTTCACATTTTGTAATGTTACTGCCAGTGTGGTGGATCCAGTTTCTTTTGTTAGTTTAGCTTTTGTTTATGTCCAGTTGTTCATCTGCTGCTGAGGTTGTTATCAATTACTCTGCTGTCAAGAGTGTTTTAAAAATATGTAGCTGTGCTCTTAATGTTATACTTCAGACTTCTCTGATCTCCCTGCTGAGCCGCTACAGGAGAGGGGCCTTGGCAGTGGATATGGATTGTTGGGTTTTTGCTTTTTTCTTGTTTTGCTAACCCATTTGCAGAGGTAGGATAAACCCCCCATGGAGGTTTCTTTGAAAGAAGACTGAATGTTGTTTTACATAAAACTATCCCTTCAGGGATAATCCAAACAGATAAGGTTACCTTAGGTTATTTCGTGCTACTGATACAAAGTAGCCTTGGAAACATTCACAGTAATATTGGCCATGCTGGATTTATAAAACCTCTGTCCCCTCATTTTTTCCATAATGCTGGTAAACTTCCTTTCATTGCTTTTTAGCATAAGAATGTTGGCGGGCAGAATTTTGCAAGCCTGATTGAAAAGGTGAAATACGAATTTTCATTTATACCTAGGAGAACTTTTACAATCTTTGTTCTCTCCTATGCCTGAAGAAGGGTACCTGTGCCTGAAAGCTTGCAAATAAAGCCTTTTTTTTTTTTTTTTTTGCAAATATCCAGTTGTTCTAATAAAAGATCCCACCTCCGCCATGAGTTCTGATTTAAAGAGCTGCTTTTCAACCATTGTAATCGGTATTCTGTTGTATGGACCAAAAAGGGCCTTTTCCATGGCTCAGTATGACAGCCTGCTGCATGGGACAATCCCTTTTATAGGCATTTTCTATGCTTTCAGTTTATTTTAACCCATAAAATATTTCAAATATATAAAATCTCTTGTGTTCCCTAGATTTTGAAGTTTTCGCTTCTCAAGCTATTTCATGTTTTCATTGATGTGTCTGTAGTTTAGCCTTTTTACACTCTTTACATTAGTTGTTTATAATTTTTCCAAGTGTTGGAATATTCCCAGGGGCACCAGCTTCTTCAGTGTGCAGCTGAGTAGAAGGCTAGCTCTGAGAAAGCAGCAATAGTATGTTATTCCTGTCTTGAGGGATTTACTTTGGATCCCTGCTAACAAGTAGATTTGCCTTTAAAATCATTTGGATGATTTATAAAGTAGTGCACAGTCCTGTATCCTGTTCTGAGCTCTAGTGTATCTGCATAAACCATGGTTTAAAATAGGGGTGCACTGATAGATTTTTGGGGATGATACCAATAGCCGATTTTTAAGGAGGCATATTGGCTGATAGCAATCCAATTTCTGATACAACTGCATCCAGCTGGTAAGTCTGTTGTGGTGGACAGGAGGGAAAGGGCATGGGGGTTGCAGATCAAGGCTCCTGCGGTGAAGGAGGAGTGGTGGTAGGGCAGGGGCTGGGGCAGATGTGGGATGGAGCTGCAGTTCCTCGGGGGGGGGGGGGGGGCATGGGGGGGGCATGTCTCCTACTGCTGAGTGCACCCTGAGAGGGCAGGGGGGGCATGTGCTCCTCCAATCTGCGTAGGGTGTGGGTGGGGCAGGCTGCAGCTGTGGGCTGCGCCTGGGGCCGGAGTGGTGCTGGGTAGGTGGCGGCAACGGTGGTGGTAGGAGGCTACGGTGGGGGGCTGCAGCCACCCCCAAAATTGCCATAGCCTCCTCATCATAGCCCCAGTTCCAGCGCTGCTGCCACTTGCTCTGTGCAGATCCGGATGCTCATGCCCCCCTGCCCTCAACCCTCCCAGATGAGCGGCGGGAGCAGGGGCAGGAGCTGCCAGACAAGTGGACAAGCCGCTGGACGAGCAGCGTGCAGAGGTGGGAGCTGCCCCCTCCCCCCCCTCCCTGCACCCCACTGCCCAGGCTGGCTACCACCTGCTTCAGCCCCTGCCCCACACCCTCCTCACCACGGAGGGGGCCTTTATCTACCCCTCTGTGCCCTTCCCCCTTTCCTTTTCACCACATCAGACTTACCAGCTGCACGTGAGAGCTGCCGGCTGTGCTCCTCACTGCCTATGTGCTGCGCTGCAGCTCTGTGCGTGCACAGGCCGTTTTTTGGCCAAATTATCGGCCACATCAGGCCGATTTCCAATACAGACAATTTTCGTTATATCAGTGCCAACCCGATACTGGACTGATGTATTGGTGCACCTCTAGTGTAAAACATAAGCAGCTGATCTGCAGACTTTTCCCAACAGGAGTTAAACGTTTATGAGGTGAATACTTTTAATTGTCCTGCACTCGATTTGGAATTTGGTCTTCTCCTCTGGCACTTGTGTATTCTGAATGCTCCTTGTATTTTGTAAACACTTCTAAGACATTTGCATGTAAGTTGCCCTAAGTTCCATTGTTCCTTTTTCTTCTTAAATGTTCTTTGCAAAAATGTATGACACTGAAAGAATGAGGTCTGAAAGACTGGGGAGATGCTGCTACAGTGTTCTTGGGGCTAGATAGGCCTGGGATCTTTTCCAATATTTGCTAGAGTTGGAGATTTTGGAGATAGCGAATCTGTTGGGTGAAGCCACAGAACAACTGGAAATTCCCTTGTCAAGATGGAGTTAGGCCGGGGTGGGCAGTTATTTGTGTTGGGCCACTTAGGGAGTTTTGGTGAGCTGTTGTAGGCCAGGTCAGCATTCCCCCCCCCCTGCGCCCCGCAACAGCTCACCAAAGCTCCCTAAGTGGCCCTTTGGCCCAAATAATTGCCTACCTCTGAGTTAAGGGATCCTAACTTTTCTTTCCCCCTTTTCCCTGCACCCCCTCCCCAATCCTGAATCTCTGGCATGTGGTTGGCTGGGCTGCTGCCACACTGTGTTCCCATGCACCGCCTCAGGCCACGTGGGCACAGCTAGAGCAGCTCCTGCCCAACCAGGATGCATGCCAGGAAATTGGTGCAGGGAGGGGGTGCAGGGAGAAGAGGGTCCAGAGCCACAGGCTGGGCCGGCACTGCGCTATATTCTTGCGTGCCGCTTCTGGCCATATGGGTGCAGCTAGTGTGGCTCCTGCCTGACTCGGCTGTGTGCCGGAGACTCGGGGTCAGGCAGGAGCTGTGACGAGGTCAGGCAGGAGCCATGCCAGCTGCTTCAGCTGCACCCACATGGTGCAGCTCGAAGCAGTGTGGGGGAATACAGCATGGCATCACGTTAGCAGTGTCCGTACCCGTGTCAGGCTCTGGCTTGGCAGAGCCTGGATAATCTGTGGCTTCTAGCCCTCTTTCCCCTGCACCTCCTCCGCCACCAGTGAAGAAAACCTTACTTGAGCTTCAACTTGCCAGGGGCTGGGCATGGCCACAGGGTCAGAGCTGTACGCATTCAGCCTTACTGGGCAGAAGCCTGGCCAGGAGCTCAGCATCCCCTGCCTTGGAGCCTACACTGGGGGTTGCGGGGTGGGGCAGGGCAGGCAGGTGTCTGTTGCTGTTGCTGCTGCTGCCAGTGGCTACAACATGGGGAAGGGAGGAGGGTGAGAGGCTCCTAAAGTCAGGGAAGTTGTGGGCCGGATCCAGTTCTCCTCCAGAGAAGCAGCCATGGGCTGGATAGAATCATTTGGCAGGCCAGATTTTGCCCACCCCTGAGTTAGGCAGTGTGGTTTAGGGTGGAAAGTGACAGTGATGTCTATCAGACATGCGGGTTCTCTAATCAGTGGTTCCTGTCCCTGGAGCTTGTTGTTAGACTAGCATGGCTATGGTTCTCCAGTTTCTTTACCCCATAGCTTGCAGGGTAGTAATGTGGTAGTATCACATCTGGCTGCCTTGGACTCTCCCAGTATGAATGACTGTTTACAGCTGGGTTAACTGAAGTGATCTTTGACCTGAGTCTAGAGCAATGGGAGCCAGCCTTTTTAGCATGCCTGCTACCGATTTAAGCCTGTGATCAATTTGAGTGCCCCTCCAATCCCCTTCCCTACCCAGTTTGCTGCTCTGCTTTCTACTCCCTGCCTCCTGTCCCCAGCTCAATTTGCTGCTCTGCTATCTGCTCTGTGCCTGTGCCATACAAGCAGTAGGTTGGCCATCCCAGTCTAGAGCTAGGCCAGACTTCACACCTCTGGAGCTGCAGCAAGATGCCTGGACTGCTCTAGTGTTGTGTCTGTCCATGGAGCTAGTGGTGGGAATTTAAAAATTAAAGCAATAAAGTTTCCATTCTGTACTATGTGTTGAGTACCATGAACGATCAGAGTGTTGCAGTGACACCTTGTCTCTTCGGCATGAATCCCCAGGTGACCTTCCTGGCAGCAGGAGATATATTTTATTAATAAGCTCTTTGGGAGTTGAAGGTATCTTTTTGTTCTGGGTTTGTACACGTGTTGTACAGTGGGGGCCTGGTCTTTGACTCAGGATCCTGGGCAGTACTGAAGTATAGATATTAAATTATTTAAATTGCCATCCAGCCTCTGTTTGTTTAAAAGTGCTTTTCTGGTGGAGTAGAGAGGAGTGGAGTGCAATAGGTGGTTTGCACCATCCTTTCAGTAGGGGAAAGACTCAATATCTTCTTACATCACTATCTTGAATCCAGGCCAGGTTAGGAGATACTGAACAATATTTCTGACTAATGGTTGTCAGGCAACCAAGGTGAGTGCACTGGATTCAATTCAATTGACAGCAGACACATTTCCTTCCGCTTGATAGTAGGTGCTTGGGTGGTATGGTGATTGGTATAGGGTAGATGCCTAAGTGGAACCACATTTGGTGGGAGAGTTTTGTGCATTTGTTATACCCTTTGCAGACTTTAAAGAGGTCAAGACTGGTGTGTGCCCTGTGCTCTTTATAGATTACAACAGCATGTTGTATATAGGTCACTTCAGAGATTGCAGCCACAATATTGCAAGAGGCAGAGGTCACCAGCTGAGTCTTTGTGCCTGGGCCTGGAAGCCAGTTTTCCCTGAAGGTAGGGAGGGGTTTATGATTTTGATATATTTTTTTGTATTAGTCCTATGGTATCCAAAGTCGCTGATCTTGAGGGTACATTGCTTTGCCTCTCCATTTCAGCTTCTGGTAAATGAGCTATTGGGCAGTCTTGGTTTAGAGGGGTGATCTGGAAGGCTGTTTTAGTTGGAAAAGTTACACAATGTAATACAATCATATATTTTGAAAGTATGCCCAGAGCTCAGGATTGGGTGAGTGAACCTTTGAGATCTGGCTTTTCATTTCTTGGGACCTGGGTTGAGCTAGTATAAGAAACTGCAAAATTATTACACATGCTCTGCCTTTTCTTTGGGCAAAGAACAGTCTTCATTTTCCAGGGCTCTCAATTTGGTGCCTTACACAGGCAGCATCTTGCAATTTGCATTTGCATTCTAAAAGGAATTTTTGTTTTGTTTACTAAGATACTTTATAAATTACCACCTTAATCTATCTGACATTTAAGTACATTTCTGAGCAGTGCATGACCAGAGAGTGTTAGTGTTACTAAACATATTTTTTATCCTCATATTGTCTTGGGGTAAGCATGCAAAGCTGTTACTTGGAGTAGAGTGTCTAGTAGTCCTTCATTCTTTTGCAGATCTCCTGTGTAATTAATTGCGTTCTCTCATCTCTATCCTGCCCCAAAAGTTTGCTCTTCTAGTGTCCCTTGCTCACCTGGTTCCTGCTGCACCTTTTGCCGGTGACAGTGATGAGAAAAGCTAGCTCAGTGGATCTCGTGGTCTCCAAATGTCCTGTGGGAGGGTTCTTTCCATGGAGAAATCCTTTCCGTTTCCTGTCCATATGAGTTTACTCGTAATCTTGCTCCGATACCAAACTAGAGTACTAAAAGGACATACCTGTAGCAGTTTCTACTTTAGTGCATGATTTTAGTTTTAATATTTTATTAAACATAAGTGACCTATTTCAGGTCTCACTTATGCTCCAGTTCATTTAGCACAGGGGCGGGCAATTATTTCGGGCAGAGGGCTGCTTACCCAGTTTGGGCAGGCTGTCGAGGGCTGCATGGGTAGCCCCACCCCCTGACAGGTGCCCCACCTCCTGGTCACCATCTTGGGACCAATGTCCCAGGGCCAGCACCGGTGGGGCCCAAAGCGGGTAACAGGCTGACAGGGGTCTGTGGAGCCAGGCTGGGCTGCATCAGTGGGGAGAGGGGGGAGCTGGCCTGGCTCCATAGAGCCCCTGCTGGCTGGGACCCTGCACTCCTACCACCCTGCTCTGGGCCCTGCCACCACTGGCCTTGGAACACTGGTGCGGGCCCCATGCTCCCACTGGCTCCCCGCACACTCACTCCCAGTGCCTCCAGCCCCGTGGCACAGGCGGGGGGCAGCGTGCAGCCCTGGCCCCCTGCTCACCAGCAGGAAAAAAGCTGGTGCTGAGCACGGAAAAAGCGGCCCCTCGTCCACCCCATGACCGGCGCTGCCTGCTGCAGGCGCTCGCAGCCCATGCATGGCTGTCTGGAGCAGGCACAGGCAACCCCACACGGGCTGCAAGCGGCTACAGTGCAGGGCGCTGGCCATGGGGTGAGTGAGGGGCTGCTTTTCCCCGCGCTCAGCACCAGCTTGTAACTCACCCAACTGCCAGCCTGGGCCCTGTGCCGTCTCCGGGCTTGCCTGTTGGGGCTGTGCACAGCGGCAGCAGCTGCAGCCCCCCCTGCTCGCCACACCGGGCAGTGTTTGCTGCTGCTGCCCGCCTAGAGCTCTCGCTCTGGGCAGCCCACAGGCGGTGGTGGCAAACACTATACTGCACGGTGCGGCAGTTGGGGGGGCCGCAGCTGCTACTGCCATGTACAGCCCTGACGGGCGAGCCCAGAGCTGGTGCAGGGCCCAGGCGAGCAGTGGGGCCCGGTTACAAGGTGGTGCTGAACATGGTGGGGGGAAAGCAGCCCCTCCCCACTCCATGCCTGGTGTCCTGTGCTGCAGCCACTGGCAGCCCACATGGGGTTGCCTGTGCCTGCTCTGGACAGCCCCGTGCGGGCTGCGAGCAGCTGCAGCAGGGAGCACAGGCCACGGAGTGGCGCAGGGAAGGAGCCTGGGGAAAAGCTGAGTGTGGGGGGGAGAAAAGCGGCCCCTCACCTGCCCCATGGCTGGCGCTCCCTGCTGCAGCTGCTTGTAGCCCTCATGGGGCTGTCTGGAGCAGGCACAGGCAGCCCCAGGCGGGCTGTGGGTGGCTGCAGCATGGGGCCGCTTTCCCCCCCCTATGCTCAGCTTTTTCCCGGGCTCCTTCCCTGCCCGGGTTCCCCCTCTGCTCTTCCCCCTTACCTGAGTTTCCGGCAGGGGGGCAGACATGTGGTCCCAGGCCAGAAGCCCCTGCTGGGTGGGCTGGGTGGGTGGGCATCTGCTGGGCTTCTCCTGGGTCCTACTGCCCTTGGTTCCTGTCATTTTTGACAGGAACCAAGGGCAGATAAATATTTATTTTCTAAATTTTTTAGGGGCCCCATGGGCCACATAGAATGGCCTCGTGGGCCGGATGTGGCCCACAGGTCGTATTTTGCCCACCCTTGATTTAGCATGAGTGAGATGAGAATCAGGCCTGTATTTGCTTTTATTTTATGGTATCTCTGATTTTTTTTTTCTTTTATATTTAATTCTTGCAGTAGGTTCAAATTGTTCTCTGCTGTCTTAGCTGCTTAAATATCTGAGTTGCATGTGTAAAGGGTATTCCAAATACATATTATGTATATACGTATGTTTTTTTTAAAAATGAAGCAAACCCAAGACGTGTAAACAGTATTGTGTGTGAAAGCTGCTACTATTCTGCAGTTTTCAAGAGCTGAAATATATTTTTATAGTGGTGCTTGTGTTTCAAAACTGGTACCAGATATACAGTATGGAAGGAAATGTCAAAATGAAGGAAGTGGGGTACTTTAAATTATACTTTTTATTTCTGTAGCCACTATCACATCCAGATACCTTTGATTCCCTCAGGCCAAATGACCTGGTATCCATTTATAGCTGGGGGTGGCCTTTGGCATGAGTCCAGAGTTGGGTTTGAGCTGCAGAAAGACGCTGGCTCCTCTAACTTGTGCTCCTATGAAAAGAAGTAGGTTTTTCACTAGGTTGAAGAGCAAGTTACTGGCAAGATTGGGATTAGCACTCAGGAGTTCAAACTCTTAGCCCCATGCTATGGACCTTGGATTACAGTGCTGCTTCTTTTCACTGTTGCAGTCTCCGTGGCACTAGAACTGACCAGAGATTTGCAAGCTTTAGGACTGGTGTGCTTGGTTAGGCAAGAGGCCAGGTAGGGAAGGGATCATAAACTTGTGGGGATAAGTTAAGGGCATTCTTTCTACTCTCCCTCCCTGCACATTACTCAAGGGCTTGGCAATGGAGGATGAGCCCCTTTTGCTGCTGCTGTCATTGAGGCTGCTTACAGACATTAAAACAACCCCAAAAAACATCACTTTACTTTGAACTCGGCACACTCCCATGCTGAGCCCAGCACGTGCCCAGAAGAGGCATCCTGTTAGTTGGACCCGGCTCACCTGACATCTGTATAGATCAGATGCTTTAGTGGGGCTTTTTTGTTGTTTTTATCTAACAGCTGATTGAATCACCTGTTAGATGACAGTGCCAAAAAGTCCCATTGAAGTGCCTGGTCTATACAGATGCTGTGGAGCTGGGTTGAACTAACACGCTGTTTCTTCTGGTGAAGTGTGGAATATTTTTGCTTTTTTTTAATGTCTGTAAGCAGCCAGAGAGTGTATTTTGCAATCCTGGCATATGACCTGAATGTGGTTTCAGTTTCCGTAGATCTTGAGGAGTTTGCTGCGTTTCCAAGCTGCTTTTAATTCAGTGCAAGGTGTAAAAGCAGGCAAGCCAAGGGTCAAGTCTTGAGTCGCCTGCCCACCTGTCTCTATGGGGCAGTCTGCCCAGTTTCTCCTGCCATGACTTTGCTGTTCCCAAAACTGGTGGAAAATGCGGGAAACTACCTATTACAGGCCCCGGTGCCGGGTGGCGCTTTCTACCACTCCGAACCTTCCCTACATGGTGGCCCATGTCTCGCAGATGGCATCATAAGTTCTTGCTATACACTCGGCCTAAAGCTGGACCAAGCTTAGCCCTCACTGTCAGACCTCTTTCACACACGCATTCATACTGCCTCCTCTCACTAGGGCCTCTCGCACTCCACCCCCTCTCACAGGGTCTCTTTCTCACGTCGACAACTTGTCCCACCCTACTCCCTCTTGGAGCAGTTCCCGTAGGCCTTGGGGCTTTATCTGGATCATGCCTTGGGCGGCAGATGTACGGTCTCTTGGGTGTCTCCTGTGACCCTCACCTGGGCAGTGGCCAGCCAAGTTCCTGACCCAGGCCAAGCTTGCCCTGGTCCCTCATGGGGCAACTCTACATAAAAATACACAAATGCACACTGGGGCCCCTGGCCCCACATACTGGGCTCCTAGCCCTCGGTTCCCCTCACTGGGGCTAACTCTTTGCCCCTTCATGGACCTGGGGTCTTATACCCCGAGGGGCTCGGGTGCCTTTCTCTGTGTCCCTGGCCCCATAGTTTGTATATTCTCCACTGTATAGTGGGGGCTGAGGTTTTAAGGCACCCCTTCCCGCCTTTCAGCGGTGAGGTAACTGAACTGGCATTTTCTGGGGGCTCCCACACCACTAGGAGCCCCACCAGGGCACGCATCCCTGGCAGGGTGCAGTTCCAAGTCGTGCCCAGGACCAGGAGCCTCAAAACCATCCCCCATAGCTCCTACCCTTACCTCCAAGGTGTTCCAGGAGCAGCTAACCCTGATGTTGCCTCCCTGGCTGCTCCACCCAGACTGCTGCCTTTCTGGTTCAAGGTGAACATGGCCCCAGCAAGCAGCCACCTGGCAGCTGCCTGCCCCAGCCCTTAGAGTGACAGAGCGCTAATACTGCTTCATCACACAGGGATAGCTTGGGGGTGAGAAAGGGGGCACGTGGGCACAACAGATGCATTTTTCCACTTGACAGGGTTTTTGATGTGGAGTTACAATTTCTTAACGTTTTTTCACTTTACCATGTGCTCAGTCAATTGCTTAAAAATTCTACAGGAAAGGAAATTTTTGGGAAGCCTGAAGTTTACAAATATAGATTTGGGGACTTTTTTTGTTTTGTGCTTTGAAAACCCAGGAAAAATGCCATTTTGTGCCATATTTGTAAAATATTATGATGCTAAATAGCTCTTGTGGGTGGAACTATGCAAAGGGTATATTTCACTGGAAAAAATCTTTTATACCTGGGTTCAGATCATCCTTGCTCATAAAAGCTATCTTTCGGTTTGTCTGTCTTTTCTCTATCTCTTTTTTTCCTGCTAAATTATTATATAATGATGAAGTATAAAAGCCTTTGCTGAGCATTTGTGTGCTGTAGCTTGGCATCACATGCATGAAACCTGCTATAGATAGATTAATAATGCTGTGCTACAGCCTGGACTAAGGACAATAATAGTCCTCTTGGGGAAAAACTTTATGGAGTGATTCATGTGATAATTGTTGGACCCCGTGACTCCTGTTTGATGCAAGGCTGAAAACATGGCTTTAATGGCAGTTATTGGTGCTGTAGGATTTCCAAATATAACTGCAGCCAATTGAATGAAACAGGGTTATGGGGCTTAACAGTTTCTTTGTGCTTCTTAGCAACATGAGGGTCCAGAGTCCTGTTGCCTTTCGATGGGTTTGGAGCGTATCTTGGCCTCTCAGGATTTTCTTCAGGGTCAGACATGCAGCAACCCCAAGGACCTTAGAGGATGTCTACACCCTGGTGGCAGCACATCTTGTAGGTGTCCTGGAGCATGCCTCTTCCACCAGTTTTGTGCAAGTGGAAACTCACTGGTGAAGCCACTCTCAAGACCTTGCCCCCAAGCTGCCTCACCAGCATATTCCTGGTTTGGAGTGGGTAAGTAAGTCATGCTCAGGAAGAGCCCAACTGGCACCCTACTTCTCTGGAGTAGACATACCCTGAAAACTGAATGGAGGAGAGAGGGGATAGAAAATCTAGGCAGGCTACACAGGACACAGTTCTTGAACTCTTAAGTGTTCCTTTTCTCTGAAAATAAGCAGTATTTTTCTTCCTGATTCCAAGTAAAAAGCTCGCGCGCGCGCTCTCTCTCTCTCTCTCTTTTAAAGACCAAAAGCGTAGGTTTGGGGGTAGGCTAAGATGTGAGGGGAATCTCTGGCTTCTCCAATCTCTGCTGTAGGTAGGTAGGTAGGTACATTTTCTCTTGTTGAGCTTGTGAACTACTAATTGTTGCACTGTTTTATTAATCATAATAGATAGCTGCAGTTGATGAAAATATGCAGTAAGCTGGTCTGAAAGCTCACTTGGGAGAAACATGCTATTGTACATACTCAGTTTGTGTCCTCCCCCCAGAGATCAACTGCTTCTCTTTTTCACCTAAATAAGGGAGGTGCTGAATTAAACCTTTTGCCAGAGGCTCCAAGTCTTTGTGGTGGTATTTTGCCATATATACCGAGGGCCAAATTTTCAGCTGGCCTAGCAATAGTGTTCCACCAGTAGAGAGAGACCTTGCCTCCAAGAACCTGGGGGCTTTGCTTTTGTGTTATAACTTCAGCTCAGATTGCTTTCAGTAGCTGCTGCTGTCCAACTGGAAAAAGATTAGTTTCTTGAAAAACTAAATTCTTCTAACAAGATCATCACTAGCTGTGATTGGGCCTTTGGGTGAAACAAAATGTGTACACACTAGAGGCTAGAACACACGCCTGAAAATTAACTGAACAGATAAGAGCACATGGCTTCTGCAGACTGAACCTTTGTAAAGCAAGCAGAAAGGGAGAAGATGCAAATGTTGACTCTTTCAAAATCTTTAGAGGTCACATATTGCAGTGCATATTCTGAGCTATGAAGTGGTAGTCAAGGTTAAGGAAACAGGTTGCACATTTTTTGAATACCCTGATTCACCTGTTGCCCTTTGAGAGCTCCCCAGTTAAATTATTGACATGAATAAACAGTGCAGATACTGCAAGACCAATGAGCATAGAGGGACCAAATTAACACTGTTTATTTGCACCAATTTGGCAGATGGTGCATGTATAGGCATGTGGAGAAGAGCCACAATTTAGTCTGCACCCTCCCCTTTTAGTGCAGGATTGGAAGTAGATTACTTGCATATTCTTTAATTGGCATCTTGTAGAGACAGAACATATACCAATCTTTGCAGATAATTACTCATTGTAATAGTGGGTTATCTGTGCTTAATGATGATGAGGACCTGATACTTGCACAGCCTAGGAATGCTGTTGTGGAACCACTTTACTGTACCTCATAATTGATCTATTGTTTCAACAACAGATTATTTCTTATTTCCTTATAATTACCTCCTCCACCCTGATATTAGCCATAATCATTGATAATTTTCTCTGAAACTTTTCTGAGTTTGCAGAGCAAAATGTTGAAATCAGTATGTATTTATGCTTTCAGTTAATAGCCTGTTTGCACTTGTCAACAGGATCCAAATCATTATAGTTGCACTTGTGGATGTTTGTGTGTGCACATTAAGCAATAGTTGTTACCCCTTGCTGCTGTTCAGTTGTTGCTGCTGTTCAGTTAGATTAATAACTGACTAATGCTATGAAATTTGAGCTGTTGCTGAATCTGGTTCATGTTTCTGGTTATGGATGTATTGGATGATTGTTATTTGAAAAGCAACGAATGGCATTTTTGTTTCTGAAGGTATAACAAAACCTGCCCATCAAAAGTTACTATTTTAATAACTAGTGATTGCAATTAAAAATGTATATATTATTTGCCTTTATATTTCATGGGTTTGGTTCTCTTCACATATACCTCAGTGTAAATCAGAAGTAACTTGAGTAAATTTAATAAGTTTTACTGAGGCAAGCGAGAAGCGAATTAGACTGCATGTTGCATTTCCATGTAGCCTGTTTGTAATTGGGGCAGCAAAGAGCTATTACCTAATGCTATGTTTTGCTGACATTTAAGTTAGGGACTCTGTGCTTTTAGTATCTGCAGAAAATTAGTTTTGTCTTGAAATTAAAAAGCACAAGTGGTATTTACTCTAAGTTTGCATAGAATTTAGCCTAGTATTCAGTGGCCTCCTAATATTTATTTTCCATTTTGAATGGCACCAAGTAAGAAATTCTTTGCATATTTCAGCCATCTAATTTTTTTATTTGACTTCCCCTTCTCTTTAAACAGTCTCTTGCTTATTTGGTAAGTTCTTCAGGTCAAATGTTGTCTCTGTCGTGTGTTTGTATAGCACCTCTAAGAGAAGGCTCCGCCCTTTAGTTGTTGCATATAAAAGGTCATGTGCAGACGAAACAAGGGGCATGTGTGCACAGCACTTTAAAGCGGGCTAAATGCTTTTGCACTGCTTTAATGGTGTCAGTGTTTGCACACTTTGGTGGCATATTGTGCATTAATTCCAGTCGCTGTAGGAAATTCAGCAACGTAATGTACCTTAAATGACTTGGGGTGCAGGAAACTAAAACTCCTCCTAGGAGTTTTGGTTTGCTGTCACTATAGCTGTGGAGTGAAGCATCGGGCTCCATGCAGCTTGCGGCTCTGCAGGAAGCCCTGCAGGCAGCCTGGCAACAGCCTGAGAAGGCAGGCTCTGCCCAAGAAAAGCAGCGAGCCTGCTTTTTAATTTATTTTTTCCCCCCCTGGAGTCTGTCTGCCTGCCCGCCTGAGCTGTGTGAGGGCCCAGTGCTTCCCTCTGCGGCTGCGGTGCCCCCAGGACCACCCGAGCCAGGTGCCTGTGGGCAGATGCCACCTGCGGGGGATGCCACTGCCACGGAGGGAAGCACCAGCCCTCCCCACAGCCCAGGGACTGCTCCGCCCACTGGCAGCTCACCTTCCCCTCCCCACCGGAGAGGCAGGTAAGTGCGGGGGGGTATACACGACATGGGGGTTGGTTTACTTCACCCTAAATTGAAGCAGTGGATTTAATAACCCACTGCTTCAATTTAGGGCTCCCATTTCTTCTACACACACCCATAAATGCTAATAATAAAATGTACCTGTTCCAGACTGGGGTCATGGTATACACTAAAGTCAATTTGATAGTTGAATGCCCACCCAAGAATTAAAGGATTGTGCCCTAATAAATATGTCAGGAAAGGGCCTCAGGTTGATGTTACAGAAACTTGCTTCCCAAGCATTTATAATTTCATAGATTTCATAGACATTTGGGCTGGAAGGGACCCCGGAGGATCATCAAGTCCAGCCCCCTGCCCCAGGGGCAGGAAGTCAGCAGAGATCATAGGATCCCAGCAAGATAAGCATCCAAATGTGTCTCAAAGGCGTTCAAAGTGGGTGCTTGAACCGCCTCCGGCAGCAGTCTATTCCAAAGCTTGGGGGCTCGGACAGTGAAGAAGTTCTTTCTTATGTCCAGCCTGAATTGGTCGCGGCGGAGTTTGTGACCGTTAGATCTTGTTATCCTTTGGGGCGCTCTGGTGAACAGATGTTCCCCTCAGACCCTGATGAGCACCCCGATAAACTTATAGGTGGCCACCAGATCACCCCTGAGCCTGCACTTTTCCAGGCTCAAGAGTCCCATGGCTGTCAGCCTCTTGTCATAAGGTCTGTTTTCCTGACCTGATCATGCGCGTGGCTCTTCTCTGCACCCTCTCAAGCTTCTCCACATCCTTTTTGAACTGTGGAGCCCAAAACTGGATGCAATACTCCAGCTGCGGCCTCACCATGGCTGAGTACAACAGGAGAATGATATCCTGGAATTTGATTGAGAAGCATCTATGGATGCAAGCCAGCATTTTGCTTGTTTTACTGGCCGCAGCATCACACTAGAGGCTCATGTTCATCCTGTGATCAGTCATGACCCCCAAGTCCCTTTCTGTAGTGCTAACCAGTGTAGCACTGCTGAGCCTGTAAGCATACTGCAGGTTTTTCCTCCCAAGGTGGAGAACCTTGCATTTTTCGCTGTTGAACACCATCGGGTTCTCGTCCGCCCATTTCATGAGCCTGTCAAGATCTGCCTGGATCACGCTTCTGTCCTCAGGTGTGGATGCTTTACCCTAGAGTTTGGTGTCATCAGCGAACTTGGCCAGTCTGCTTCTGACACCAATGTCCACATCATTGATGAAGATGTTAAATAGGACAGGCCCTAGGACAAAGACTTGAGGGACCCCACTGGTCACAGCGTACCAAGACGATTGGCTCCTGCTGACCACCACCCTCGGGGTCCTACCGCGGAGCCAATTCCCCAGCCAGCGGATCGTGGTGAGGTCGAGGCCACAGTTAGCCAGTTTAGCCAAGAGGTGATCGTGGGATACCAGATTGAAGGCTTTTTTAAAGTCAAGATATACAACGTTGATCTCTTCCCCCTTGTCCAGGTGATAGGTCACTTGGTCATAAAAGGAAATGAGATTGGTCAAGCAAGACCTACCTGCAACAAATCCTGAGGGATAGCCAGCATGGGTATTGCCTTCAGCTAGTCTGTTAAGGATGGCCTCTTTGATAATCTTTTCTAAGACCTTCCCCAGGATAGAGGTGAGGCTGATCGGCCTGTAGTTTGCTGGATCCACTTTCCTCCCTTTCTTGAAGATAGGCACCACATTGGCCTTCTTCCAATCATTGGGCATTTCACCAGAGCACCAAGAGCTCTCAAAGATCTGTGCCAGGGGCTGAGCTATGATGCTTGCCAGCTCCCTGAGTATCCTTGGGTGTAACCCATCAGGGCCAGCTGACTTGAAGGTGTCCAGCCTCTCAAGGTGTTCCTTCATGAGGTCAGCTTCGATGGAGGGCAAGGAATCTCCCTCACCTGGACCTCCCTGACCCATAGTGGGCAGGGCTGTCCCATGGGACTGGTGAAAAACTGACGCAAAGTATTCATTTAGCACGTTCGCTTTTTCCTGGGCATCGGCTGTCAGTTGCCCCATCTGGTTTAGCAGGGGTCCAGCGTTGCCCTTGCTTTTCCTCTGGCTCCCCACGTATCTAAAAAAGGACTTTTTATTGTCGTTGATAACCACCTCTGGACAACAAACAAGAAAGGAAAGGATATAGGGCAACAGCAGGATAAAACCTACATTTTAGGCCAGGTACGGACATTACATTTTTACCAGTATAAGTGATCGTAAGCCGGTCTATACCCATGCGGGAACAGAAGTTCAGCACACGTAGACTGGTTTAAAAATGGCGGCACCTGGTCTAAGATTTGTCCTCGCCCTCCACTAAAGGGTGAATGTATGTTCTGTTTGCTACCTGTCTAAACTACGCTGCTTACAGAAAACTGCATAACTTAGAGCAATTCTACCCCTGGCTTTTTGAATATTTGTTCCTAGCCTTAGTTACAGAGGTTCATGCAAAGACATGAGTGTAGGCTTGTTTTGTTTTATTATTTAATCCATCTGGATTAACAACTTCCTTCTGCTTATAAATTTTGCTTTGAATTTGGGTCCAACTAAACCAGCATTTCAAAATATACTTCATTAAGGAATACTGAGTTTCACTTCCTTCTGCATCAAAAGCATACATTTTTCACCTGCAGCTAATATCCTCAGGCATTTTGCCTGTTGTCCCTGGTGAGAATAGTGTGAAGCTGCAGTGCTTCCAAAGCAGGGAATCATGACTCAAGGCTACATAAGCTGTTACTGGTTTAGGAATAAAGGACTTGAAGGGGCCTCCTGGGTCACTGAATTTAGTTCCCAACTATTGCAGGCAACACATCTTATACAGTAATTCCTCTTGTTAACTTCTCCAGCACGATCATAAGTCATTATGTTTACTGCTAGTGGGAGTCTGTTCCAAAGCCTCATTCCTCTGGTTGTAAGAAACCTCCCAATTTCCAACCTAAATGTTATTCAGGGCCAGTGTATAGCTTTTTGTTCTTGAGTCAACAAGGACCTTTAGCTCTTATCCCTTCATTGTATTTATCTGCTCTAGTGTATTTATAGAGAGCAGTTGTGTCTCCCTTTTAGTCTTCATTTTGTGAGGCAAAAAAGCCAAGCTGTTTTAGCTTCCTCCAGTCATCCTAGTAGCCAGGGCCAGATGCAGCCAAGGGCAAACCAGGCAGCTGCCTGGGGCCCAAACAGAAAGGGGACCCAAAAATGGTCGTTTTTTCCCCATTGTCCTATTATCATTATCTCTGGTGGGGGGCAATCCTAAAAGTTCACCTGGGGCCTCTAGGAGTGTAGGTACAGTGCTGCTAGCAGCCATTCTTGTTCCACTTTGAATGAATCATCCCTGAACATAGATGGCAGAGACTGTACACAGTATTCCAGGTGGGGTCTTGGGCAATGGCATTAATGCTTCTCTGCACTGGGCATTACTACTAGTTATTCCCAACCCCATCCCCCTCTAAACTGGCCAGCAATATTACAAGCATTTGGCCCACATACATTGTGCAGACTCTAAGGAAAGGCCTCAAAATCTACATCTCCACTTTGTTTTGATAGGTAATGTGGTTTGTTGTTGTGGAGTAAGAGGACATATTGTCTTCAGTGTATGGTGTCACTGGGTTCAGGAAGGACGGGCCAGTGTTTCAGATAACTGGTCCCCTAGTCCAGTGGTTCTCATCATTTTTTGTACCAGGGCTCATCTGTAAACATGGATGGCCAGTCCCAGCCCAGTGCCCTTCACTCTCAACTTGCTGCCCCTGCCCCCAGGCCCCAGGGTTGCGTGTGGGGCATTGGGGGCTTCAAGCAGCCCTTCTACCAGCCTGCAAGGGTAAAGCCATCGTTTCCTATGGCTTTTTCTTTAAGAGGAGAATCCATTTTTAAAGTATGTTTGTGACCCTTTCATATATTCTTGTGACCTGCTTTTGGGGTCAACCTGCTGTGGGAGAAGAAGGAAGGTAGCGGAGAGTCGGGCTAAAGATTATGGGGAAAATGGCTAACATTGGTGGTTGGCCTTTATTTATGTGCCAGTCTTGGCTCCTTGTTTCCTCCCTCTTCACATCCCATTCAGAACAAGCTGTCCTGGATTGCAAAGGGCATTTTCCACATCAGCAAATGGGGTAAGGAGGGGATAGGGAATCATCTAGGTTCTCCCTTCAGAAAAGAGAAATGCTTAGGTCCTCAGAACGGTTTAGTCACATAAGCTTATCTTTCTTTTCTTGAAGCCCTTAAATTTGAAAAAATCATCAAAGCTTCATTGAAGTAACAAGGGAAAATTTTAACATTAACCATAATGAACCAGAGTTCCTTTCAATTGGAACGTAGCAACAAATATATATTCTTTGAGCTGGGCTGCTTGTGGAATGAGTGAGTAAATATTTGTTGTGCAGGAGGGGATTGAAGGAGAAGCAGATTATGGTCTTTCTGCAAAATTATTGTTATTTTTTTTGTCAAGGAAAGGGAAGAAACAATAGGTCAGACTTCACTGAGTGTGTAAGTAAAGTTCTACCATAGCTGTATTTAGTTTAGCTTGCATTTGAGAGCCATTTGATAGCAAACTTCTTAGCATGGTCATCACCAGCAATCATGTCATCAACCAGCCTTTTGATGGGCCTGGAATTCAACACTTTTGCTCATCTCAAAGAATGTCTCGCACTTATTTCCAGCTTAGGGCCACTGACAGCTGCGCCTATACTGTTCAGAATAGCTTGTAACTCCTCTTATTTAAAGATGTCTTGTCCTGAAGTTATTTCCTCAGAATTCCCAGTTTTCTTGGGTCTATTTTGTTATCCTTAAGGAATGCCAGAATGAACCACTTTAGAATTTCACATCTTTTGTTACATTGCTTCTGTTACATTGTATTCTCTTCTCTTGCTGGAAACAGACCTATGTTTCCAACTGGCAAGGTTTTTTGTTTTTTTTTAAGCTTTCTGGGAAACTTTTTCAGTTTGGAAAACCACCGCTAAAATGTGGTCATCTTTATTTACACTCAACAGAAAACCTTGCTGGGGAGGAAGGGAATTTGTGACCTTTGTGTAAATATGCTTATTTCAAGGACATGGCTAAAGTATCTTACAGACTTCCCGATGTACCAGGTCCTGGGAGTTCCTGATTAGTGAATTCTCAGTTCTCTAGACAAATGACAAATTTTCTATTGGCCAGTCAGAATAATTATTTCCTTACCATGTTTTGAAATCTAATATCCATTCATACACTAGTCAGATGTACAACTCCTTAAAGCTATAATATTCTCTGTGTGATATGTATGTGTATTTAGTAGTTTATTTAAGCATTTTTGTATAATTAATTTTTGATAGTTTAATTTGTATCACTAAACTGTTTGGATCTTGAAATCTGTGGTTACACTTCAAAGGCAAAGCATTTGGGCATATATTGTTCCATAATTCTACTATCCTGTTTCCATTTACAAGACTGTAGTCTAATTAGATTTATTCTTGACAACAGATAGTTGAACACTGACTTTAATCCAACTCTTCTTATTCCTTACCAATTCCTAAATTATCATGCGGAGGAGACAATTTGCTTCTGAAATTAATTTTTGGGGTTTATAATCTGAGCAGCAATAATCCCTTTTCCTTTTTGATTTATTGTATATAACCAAAATCAGCTAACGACTCACAAGGAAATCTTGTTCCATTGATGAATTAAGATTTTTTTAGGGTTAACTTTCTGATTTGGGAATAAAGTTCTGTTGCATGTTTGTCTGACATTTAGGCACTTCTAGTGGTGGGATTTTCAAAGAGGTTTAGTGGTGCTGGAAAATTGCTGTTGATTTTCAGTGGAAACAGAATCAGGCCTGATGCTAAGGATGTTTTTTTAATTCCATCTGCTGAATTTAGCATTTTTTCTCCCCTAGCATTTTGAAGTTTATCATCATAACTTATTGTAACAGACTGCCAATGTGGGCTCACCAGATTGGCTTGAGATCCTTACCCTGGGGTAGAAACAGTGCCGGTGAACTCTGAGCGACCCCAGGGGTGGAGCAGGGGAGCCCTGCCCTGTGGAGAAGGAGAAGCCAGTCAAAAGAAGGGGTTTTCAATCCCCTCGTTTGCATGGAAGGGGGATGGCCGGGGTAGGGGGCCTGCCACCCTGAGCCCTTGTTGGCCGGTTTGCAAGCCAGGGAGCGACTGCAGGAGGGGATAAAAGCAGCAGCCGAACTGGCATTGGGGGGCTGCTGACAGTGACTCCAGGGAACGATGCAGGAGGCCTAGGAAGAGCTGGGGTGAGCTGACCCAGTGGAGGGAGCAGAGAGACCCCTCTGAAGAGCCTCGAAGGCCCTGGGAAAAGAAGGCAGCAGCAGTTAGCAGTGCCTCTAGCCCTGCAGCAGAGAGGGAGCAGCAGCCAGGGCTTGGGGCAGAGAGCTGGTGCCCCAAGGCCCTATCACAGTGTGCTGGATGTGCTGGGCGTCCTGGAGGCTGGGGGTGGCAGTCGGCCCCCACTCCACTGCAGAGAAGAGGCAGCGGCCAGGAACGCAGGTGGCATCCTTATCCGGAGCTGGGCTGGTGAGTTGAGGAAACCCCTCACCTTCCCTGGGGAAGCGGGACAGCAGCAGGCAAGGCGTTGGGATCCTGAGGAGCAGCGGATCGTCAGGACGAGGGTACCTGGGAGCTCGGGGCTCAGGCCAGCGCTCGGAGCGGGATTGGCGAGTGCGTGTGGGGTGCCCGGCCAGTCATCTGGAGCAGGGGATTAGAGCAACGACCCCTGGGAGCTGCCTGTGGTGCTGACCCTCTGCTACTGACTGCATCAGAGGGGGACTCAATCCTGTCCCTTATTCTGCAGCTGATTGTCATTGGATGGAGTCCCTGAGCTTTGTGCTTGGGTCATGCTGATTGCTGCAGGAGCCTACTTTGTTCCTTGCCTTTTTAGTTGCCATGGAGGGTCACCCTTCAGCCTCTTGGGGGGGGAGGGGTTGGGGTTTGATACAATTTGATTGTGCAGACCAGAAGAGCTTAACCTGTTGCAATCTGTTGCTTATTGGGAAGCCTGTTGGAGCTGCAGGCAGTGACCACCTTGCTTGCTTGTGGTGGCATCTCAGCAGTGGCTGAAAGCTGCCCGTTACCCTACCTGTGGTTCTTGAGTCAAGGGTTGACTAATGCATTCTGTTTTGTTTTGTGATTCTGATTATGCCATTTAAGTTCACTTGTAAATAACCTTTCCTATTGTTCTTGTTTTGTAAATAAAGTGTAAATAGTTAAAACAGTTAAGTGTTAGACCTTCTTGGGACTACCGGCTGCTCTGTGGGGGAGCAGGGGCCGGCTGGAAAGTAAATTGGTGCTGTCCGGAAGTCCTGCCCCACTCTCACCACACCATCCCTGATATTGGGCAGGGGTGGCAATTATTTGGCCGCCACCCGGGTTACATTATAGTTTCATAGTTGGTAGGGTTGGAAGGGACGTGAGCAGATCATCAAGTCCGACCCCCTGCCATGGGCAGGAAAGGATGCTGGGGTCAAGCGACCCCGGCTAGGTGTCTATCTAGCCTCCTTTTGAAGACCCCCAGGATAGGAGCGAGCACCACTTCCCTTGGAAGTTGGTTCCAGATCCTAGCCGCCCTGACTGTGAAGTAGTGCCTCCTAATATCTAGCCTGAATCTACTCTCCATCAACGTATGGCCGTTATTCCTCGTCACTCTTGGTAGTGTTCGGGGGAACAGGGACTCTCCCATTGCCTGCTGGTCCCCCTTGGTCAATTTGTAGACAGTCACCAGATCCCCTCTCAGCCTTAGTTACTTTCTTTTACCAGTGCAAACTGAATTTTAATTGTGTCAATTCTAAGCGAATGATTAAACTGATAAATGGTCACAGGGAAAAAAGAAAAAAATTCCCTTTGCAGGTCATCTGTATTGTATTGAGTTCTGACCCTTTGATGTCTAAGATTGATTTCTAAATCTGGAGTACATTTGTTCCTGCATCTGTGAAGTAAGAATAAGATATAAACCAAAGCAGGAGCTTTCAGATGGCTCACAAAGTTATTGGGATTGCTTACAAGCTTGATAGATTTCATGGGGTGGTTAACATTTTTAAAAGCTCTGTTTCAGTTAACAGGATCTATTAGAGTGGACACATCTGATTTCTTCACTTCTGCAGGCCTGTGCATTGCTGCTGGAGCCTACTGGCATGGTTCTAGTTGCCTGATAAGGGCCTCAGATATAAAGCTGTCTTTAATCACATGCATACTGGTGATTTGGCTACAGAATTCAGCAATTGAGTAGAAAGTTGTTGAGCTCTGATATAACACTTAATGGAATAAAATTGCTTTGGTTTTGAAAAAGCCTGTGTTCCCCATGTAGCTCTTATAACGACCACCACGGCTCTGGAAGACTTTAAAAGAACAGTGGGACTAGACAAACCGTCCGACTGCTCCTTGGTCTGAATTCATTGACTTGGACCGTAAGAACTTGTCACATGCTTGACTTTTTAAGGGCTGGCAGGTTTTCAGCAAGTTTAATGTTTAAAAACACGCATCCTTGGCTTGGGGGACTTGGCTTGCAAAAGCCACTTCCTTTTGTCCATCTTGTTAATTGCGAAAAAAGCAATTGAGTACACTGTACCATAAACAAACAAAAGCCTACAAAGGGACTTTTTACACTCTGGTGACTGCTGCCAAACACAAATAATGTAATTATGACACTGCGCTTTCTGCAGCATGTAGTTTTTCCTGTGTTAAGGTTTCCTTGAGGAAACCAGAGCCCTATATGCCCATAAATTCTATTGTAATATGTGCTTACAGAGGGAAGCTTTTGTATGTCTGGTTCCAATTTTTAAGAGACCAAGGCATTGTAATGGTTAAGTCATGATCTTGAGGATTGCAAGTGATTGCATGTTTCTCAGGGGAAACCTGGGAAAATGGAGACGTTACAGCAAGAATCAACTTGTCAATAACCTTCCTTGCAGAAATTTTCAGAATAAAGCTGATGGTTTTGCATGGCCAGCTTTCTCCTCTCCAGCTTGCCAACAAGAAATGTGAATGTGACCAGTGGACCCAATGCTGAATAGATTAAGACACATCAAGCTTTGTTTGATCAGCAGCTCGTAGACTGCCAAAATGACAAAAATTATTCAAGTGTTTCAGAAACCTATTTTAATCAGAACTTGAGAACCAGACTTTGTCTAGAGTTGATTGATTTACAGTGGTCCAATCTGATCTGATCCAAGCTTGTCAAGTATCTGTAATAGTTGTTCTCAGTGACAGATGTCTAGTTACAGAAGGAGGAGGATTTTGGATTAAACTTTTTGGCTACCATAGGCCATTAAAAAAGACAAAAAAAAGAAAATTGCCAGCCTAGCACTAAGGCACCATCCTCCTTCATGTCTATTTTGATATTTTACAAGCATCTTCACTGTCAGTGGGACTTTTTTGTGACAAAAAATGAGTTTTTCCAAGTAGAAATCTTAGCAGATAAAAAAGCACATTACCTAATTGTCTTCTAATGACTCCCACAAACCTCGGATTCATAGGAGCAATGTCAGTTTTTCCATTAGCATTCCTTCATGTGCAGCTGTTTAGGTACATTTGGGCCATGTGCTTTGGAAACTGTTGTGTACACTCACGGCAGTATTATCATTCATTTCCCCCCCTCCAAAACAAACAAACAAAAACCGTATACACTTATATGATTAATTTCTGCATAAGTTTAGAGAAGAATTAATTTCAGCCCTCAGGTTCCTTGGTAAGTTGCCTAGATACTCTCAGTGCAGCAAAGGCTGTGGGACCTCTGTGTCTTAAATGGACACTTTCAGGGGTTTAAGGGATTTTGTTTTGGTTTCTCTCCTCTCCTTGCAGATTTTATTGCAGGGATTTTTCCACCACTCCTCCTCTCTGCTGACTTACTTCTTTGGTTTGGAAATCAAAGTTTCTTTTTTGTTTGGCAAACAGTATTTTCCTTCCCCTCCCAAAGTGATAGTTCCTGATTAATACTGAGGGAGCTTCTTCACCTGTGCTTGCTTGGTAATTAAGGGCACTTGCAAATGTGCCCCATAGCTTTTGGCTGGGGCTCTTGGCTGTTGTGAGAGGCTTGTGCTGCTTCTCTCACTTGGACAGGGTGATGCTGTCTCAGTATAAAAACCTTGCTTCTTAGTCAAGTGCAGATGTCCTTTTTCTAGTTGTTGGGGTGCAGGGTGTACCTCTTCTACACTGGGGGAGGGGGGAAGTGTATACAACCCTTTTGGTTTGGATCTATGATTCAGTTTGAGAACCCTGGGTTTATGAACTGATGAATCAGTCCCCTTCATTCATGTATGTAGCTTGTTCATTTCACACAGATGCAACATGGATGTTAATTGTTTTAATAGATAGTCACCCTTGAAGAAATCAGCCAAATACTACTGTCATGCAGCTTAGCGCTGAGATGGTTGAAAACAGCCTGTAGGGTGACAGCACAACAGAATGGAAAATGTTGGCACAAAAAAGTCACTCCACTTGACTGAACATGTGCATAATGCTATATAATAACGCTGCTTGTATACCTGTACATATTTCACTGAATTGTTTTCCTGGGCTACATATAGTTAGGTATTGACTGTTGCAATCCAAAAGCAAGGAAAGCATGTATGATACAGTCTAGTCGCACAGTGCTGTATGTTTGCTAAGCTGTTAGGAGTCTAGTTTCAGAGACACATTTTTGTACTCTAATGCTAAGGACACCTGTTATCTGTAAGGAAGTGACTAGGAAGCCTCTCCCTTTGGGTGGTGTGAACTCTGTGAGTAATATTTTTTTCGTAGTCTTACTTTTCCTTTGCATCAGCTGATGTCTGCTGTGGGAAAGGCTCCCATTGGGCTGCTCTTTTCTGCCTACCCCTTCGATTGCTTACTACTACTACCACCCATATAGCTACTTCCTTTCTGAGTCCTTCCTGCTGTTGCAGGAGTTAGACCTTCTTTCACTATTCATGTGACAGCATTGTTGCTGGATGGTGAGGGGTTGTGGGGGGTGGTGAAACAAGGGGGAGAATGCTTTCCTGTGAGTCAGCTAACTCTTTTTTTCCTTCTCTTTATCAGCTGTTTTCCTGTTTGTAGTGTTGTATGGCCATGTAGTTCAGCCCCTCTTGCAGGGCAGCATGCTGAATTCAAGCCAACGAGGAAGAGTAGAGGAACAGTAACTAGGTAGGAGACAACACCAAATCTGGGATCCTTTTTGTTAAGGAGCTTGGAGCAAGCCTCCTAATAAAACCTTTTGGAAGAAGAGGTAGGCAGCAGGAAATGGCTAAACTAGGGGGCTGTTAAATCTGTGTTTGTGAATGTGTTTGTGAATGTTTGGATTGGGTATTCATTGTGATCCAGAAAACCAGTCGAATATTGCTTGTATAGACTTCTAAAACTCGGGGCAGAAAGCAACATAGGTTACATTTAAAGTTAGCAGAAACTTGCCAAAGCATACACCTCTCTATAGTTCTGAAGGACAGAATACTTCTAAGTGCTCCATACTTCCTGTCGTAAACATCAATGAGAGATATTTGCCATTGACTTTGATGGGGAAGCACCAGGATATCGAAGCTGAATTGATATGGCCTGAAACATGCATATTAAGTAAAATAACCTTGGATGTCAAAATGTGAACTATTAACATGCCTTGCGTTTTGATGCTCATTTTTTAATTTTAGTAGCTACATGTCCTTCTCTACTAGGAAATCAAGATGTGGTAATCAAAGCTATTTCCAAAACAGGGATGTGCTTGTTGTATCAAAGGGCACTAATGCATTTTGGAAGGCATGTTGAAAAGAACTTGATGGCTTCATGCTCTTGACTCAAACCTTGTCTTCAGTGCTGAGATTAAACTATGCATAAGTAGGCTACATACTTGAGGGGCCTGATCCAAGGACTGTGGAGGTCAATTAGAGCCTCTTCGTTGACTTCAGCAAGCTATGCATCAAGCTTTATTCATGGCTGGGGCTCCTCTCCCTATTCTCTTTTTCTTTGCATGTGTGTGATCTTGTAGGAAACTAAATGTTCATATAAGCTTTTATGTTGCAGTCTTTTCCAATTATGTGCCTTCCAGTGTGGTCTGACCGGCTCCATTTGAGATATTGCTGAATGCCCTCTAGCTAGGATTGCCTGTATAAAGAATGTTTCATTACTCAGTTACATAGCAACTATAATCCAAATCTTGATTAAATTTTGGAAGAAAATTATGTCCAGTGCCTCTACTTCGGAGTCTATGGAAAAGCCCTCAAAGATGGTTTTGTCTTGGAAAAGCAGAAGGCTGCTATGGAAACCAATGATGTGTTTTACCTGATGTTTTTTTTCTAAGGGTCCAGGCCAGCTCCTCTTTTTTTCTCAGAGATTTTCTACTGAATTTTTAATTATGGTTGGGCTGTGTCCTGAATTACAGCATACTCCCTAACTGTAGCCATGACAGGTGTGGATATCCAAGAGGGCAGAGTCCACTGCTTGAACCTTGCGTGGGACATGCTCACTGGTGGAAAGGGGGTGTGGATCATAATTTAGTTGCATGCTAAGTTACTCGCCCATTAAGAATCACTACATGAACCTTGAAAATGGAGAAATAAGAAAAAATGTTGGTTCTGCAAGTTCCCTTCAGCTTCTGGTAATACACAGAATTGGCCTTTTTTACTTTGAGTCTTTTGTTATCTGAATTAACTTATTCTTCTGTGATTTGTTTAACATCAATAAATAAATTTCAGGTATCTCATTTGCTGTAAAATGACAGAAGCATAAACTATATTATATCAGTACACTTCAGAATTAGAATTATAGGCTTTGTAAACAGCCTGGCTGAGAATTGGCTCATGGCCACCATATCCTGTTTCAGATATCACAGGAGTGCACATAGTTCAGAGTTTGAGTACTTTCCCAGGGACTTAACAGCTTGAATTGTTTTGCCCAAATGCCTTTAGTACAATCAAGAAGTTTTTGGTCACCATAAGTGGCAGGCAATATTAGATAAGCTTGAGTAACAGCCTTAAATCTTTTTCTCTCAAAACATATTTTACTCTAGTTAAAATGTATTAGACAAGTGACGTTGATTTAAAAATCATATGGGAACCAGTAAGGATTTGTTTTCCTTTGCTGGTGTTATGGGTATCAGGGTTTGGGTTTTTTGTTTTGTTGGTTGGTTTTGGGGGAGGTTTTGCCTTTGGCAGAAGCATTGGGGATTTTGACTGGGGTATGCCAGTGCTCCTGCTGGGACTGAAACTGGGAAGTTCCTGATTTAAGGGGGTCTTGCCCCTTCACTCATGGTCAGTCTGATTGCCACACTTAGGGTCAGGATGCAGTTTTACCCCATAGTCAGATTGGTGTAGATTGTAGATGGTTTTTGCCTTCCTCTGTAGCAGGGGGTATGACCCTCTTCCTTTGATTTCTTAAGTGCATTTTAACAACCCTTGCAATAGCAGGACATTGGCCACTGTTGTTGCCCTGTTGTACCTGTATCAGATTAGGATGCTAAATCTTGTAATTATGGAACAGGGTTGGTTGTATAGTTCTAGCAATATGTTAGACAAGGATTTGTATGGGAAGATTTGGATAGGGATGATCTTGCCTCAAGCAGGGGTAGAACTGTATGACTGCCGGAGGTCCCTTGCAACTTTACGTTTCTATGTTTTGCTGGGTTTTTTTCTCCTTACAGTTGTGTCAGATAACTATGTTCATTTCTGAATGAGACTAAAAATAGGAATGGAGGACTCCCCTTTGTTTTTTTTTAGATTGCTTGCTTTGGGGAAAGCTTGGACAAGGTAGCGGGGTATGTGTTACTTGGGGGGTAGAGACTCAAGGAAAATCTCCCCTCTGACAATCCAGATTGTGAGTCATTTAAACCCTGTCTGCATTAGGGTTAGCATTAGCTGTTATAAACCATCCCCTGGGGTGAAACATGGTGCTGAAGTTGTCTTGACTTTTGATTGGACTTGAACTCCTCAGTCTTGGGTACTCTTGTGAATTTGTGCTCTTTGGAAATGATGTGAACCAGCAGCAGTATGTGAGGTAAAGGTTGATGTGGAGAAAAACATTCAGGCTGGGATTTCTAAGGTGTTAGCCTGACTTCTCCCCTGAATTCACTGGAAAATCTGTCTGACTACAGTGAAAGTTGGGCCATTGCGATCTGCTTTTGAAAATCCACTGTAAATTCACTCCCTCCCCATGTCTGTTTTCAACCCTTACTGGTTTATGGTGTGTGCATGTTAAAGACTATATTTACAGAGAGCACAGAAATGGGAGTGCTTAAACTAGCCGCCCTCCACCTTGGAGGAGGAAAGGAGTGTAGGAGCCTGAAATCTTTTCCCCACTTTGGGCCAGCATGGGGACAAGCATGGTCAGGGGTTGGACTAGATGACCTCTTGAGGTCCTCTATCCGCCCTGTTTGAATGTGATTCAGCCTCCATTTGTTGACCTCCAGAGCATGATAGGAACTTTTTCTTGTCTGGGCTTTCCTTGCAGGAGAGTAGAGGGGAATATAGGGGGAGATGTCCCAATAGGGTTTTAATAGAGACATTTTTCCAGTCTTGGTCCCAGTCCTGCAGATTGCTTATGTAGACCAGCCCTTAGTTTTGCATGGAAGCCCAGATGATATCAGGTTCTGTCACGGGTGTACATGGAACAAATTGGTTTTTATGGTCCAGGCCTAATTCTTCTGGCCCATCATGTGGGAAATGGACTTGAAGTATATATGAGCAGCATGTAGGCAGCAGAAAATCTCAATGGCAGTCAATTAGGAGGCAGGACTCTGGGTTTTTTTCATTCTAAACAACACATTCTCAATGGGAATACCAGTAACATAAAGTAGGTTGGTCACCAAGCAACTATAATTGCTTCTGAGGAGCCATCCTGTCTGGCTCAGATGCCCTGTCAGTGCCATGTTCCAAATTTGAATGCACTTTCAGAGATGGTTTTTTGATATCTTCCCACATGTTGATAGACTAAATTACATGTAGTACTTGCTGCTATTAATTTTTGTCCTTCCTTTGCACTGTTCAATTTTCTATAAGGGCCACATCATGAAAGATTGATTAATGATGAGGGAGTCCTTTATTTTTGACTCGTGTCAAATTTTTTGTTTATAGCATTCAGTTGAAATATTTATCAGAAGCTGATTGGTAAAGTGCTTTCTTTATCAGCTGTTTGTATTGTTCAAATTTTTGCAGCTCTCTCTGTAGCAGTCTTTACACTTGTTTCAAATGCGTTGTCCTGGTATAGTTCATCAGTGGTTTGTGTTTGCTTCCACAGGTAGCTGTATCCAGTTGGGTGGCTGGCAGATCCAAGGGTTACCATGAAGTTTTCAGGACCCCTGGAGAGCCAGAGATTGTCTCTCCTTTTGGAGATGGCAATCTCTAGGGAAGCCCAGATGTGGAAAGCACGTGTGCCCAAAATTCAGCCTAATCAGGTAACATCTCACCTCATTCGTTACAATAAAAGGCTCAGTCAAGCATGGGGGATATTTTCTGGCATATTTTTCAGTGAACAACTGAACCTGTTACGTGATAAATTATGCTGCTGTTTGGGGGAGGTTAACCTTTAATTCAGTGTAGAGACTAATGCCTTGTTTCAGGAAAATATCAGGAGTCTAAGGTACAGAACATACTGTACAGGATACAATGTTAAACCACTGCTGGTTCTTCTAGAAGGCATTGCATACATTAGCTTAATTAAACTGACTATGAATTGCATAAATAATTAAGAGGCAGTTGCAATGGGCAGCTGACACAATAATTTTGAAAAGAAACTTAACGTTGGTAGGTTAAGCTCTGCTTATACTAAGGTGGTTGATGCCCTTGTGACTTTCCACACAATTTGTCTTTCCAACAATTTGTATTGTTGCTGCTGTTAACTTGTCATACAGATTCTTTCTGGAGGTTTCATATTCAAAGATGGGGTCTTATTTGACCATCTTTGCTTATGCTGAGCCACAACTCAGCCAGTGAACAGCTTGTGTAGCCCATAGACTTCAGGGGAGCTGTACCAGCTTGCTCTAGCTGAGGATTTGGTCTGGTAAATCATAATCTAGTCGATGATTAACCCCACTGAAATTGGTGGGACTAGTTGTAGTGGGTGCTACTCGTGTCAGGAAGGGTGTCAGAATTGGACCCATAGTTTGCATTGATAAAGGATGTTTCCAGTTATCCTACCCATGGGAAACATTGGTCTAGCTTATGTATTTATTGATGGACAACTTGTGAGCTGTCCAGTTTGGTTTAAAACAAAATGTTGTAACGTGAGATTACACCTTTCTGGATCTCATATGCTGAAAACAGTCATTAAATCAAGTTAAAGTTTGTGTGTTTGCATATGTATGTAAACATACATATTGAAATCATAAGAACAAGGGATCATATGTATCAGTCTGCCACAAGAGAATAAAATTACTTGTATAGCCACTAGGTATCTGAAAATGCTGGTGGCATAAAATATTTTCTTCCTATCCCTGGTAGTTCATGAGACACTAATCATTTCAATTTAGCCATGTTCATTTTGGCAGTCTTTCAGTCAAACTTTGCTCTGAATTATCCTACACATGCTGTTATCTGAAACATGGTCATATTCCCCAGCATCTATTCACGTCCTTGAAAATGGTCTCCACATCCTCAAACTGCAGTTATGGAAAATAATTGTTTGTCTCCCAGGACATTTGGAAAAATCTGCATTGCCTATCAAATTCTGGAACTCAGAAGTGAAATTTTCCATTCCCTTTTTACAGATGTGGACGAAGAACGAACAAACTGTCTTGATAGGATGATTTGGCTTCCAAATGAGATCAGGCGTGTGAGTGTACAGGATCTAATTAATACAGGAGCATACAGGAACTGAAAGCATCCTGTCATTTCCCCTTTGGGAGTGAGGATCTGGTTTGGATCTCCAGGTGGCATTTTGTATACTGATGCTAATTCCCCTCCTCCCATCCTGGAGATCTTTGTGCTAGAATTTAGGTCTCTGGAAGTAGAATAAAAATTGTATACAGTGTAGTGTCTCTCTAACTATATTTGAGATGGGATTGAGAAAATCCCACTAAACCCTTTCCTACCTAACATCCTGGGTAATTTTTGAAAAGCCTTGTTCTCTGATAATAATGCATGCTTCTGACTTTCTTCTTCCTTGGACATGTGCTACACTGTTTCAGCACGTCCTGAGGGCTGTTCAGTCTTGGAAAAGGAAAAGTTTGCTTACCCAGAGCGACCTTCCATTTTGCTAACACCATTAAGATGTGTGTTCATATTTCTATTTTTCTTGCTTTAGGGCTTTGTTATTCAAGAGAGAGGGGTGGGAGCACCCATGGTTATGATCTGCAGTAGCAAGTTGTAAAGTCTGGTTGAAGGGCAGTTTTCATGTTAATGAGTAACTCTGTAACAGTCAGTTTATGAACCAGCAGTGCTTTAAAAAAAAAAAAAATGCCACTTTTCCTTTCGTTTCCCTCTTCCTGCTTGTTGTACTTCTTTCTTGTTTTTCTTCCTTTTTATCCCCTCCTTATGCTGTCTTTTCTTTATCTCTTCTATAAGATGAGAAGAATCGGGAGATGCCATTTCACGCCTCCCCCCACTTCCTCCCCCCCCTGCCTTTTTAAATAACTCGTACTGTGTGATGTTGGGCCAGACAGTTAACTTCTGTGTCCTTGGGTACCCCATCTCTAAAGTTCAGATTGTTACTTCTCCAGCTTTGTGAAGTGACTAATGGGTGGAAATGTCTCAAATACAAAGTAGCATTGTTGGTTTTCCTGATGTCACCAGGCAAATGAAGGAGATAGTGCAAAAATTTACATGCAGCATTATCTCCACTAGACCAGAACCAAATGCTACATGCCAGCACTGTTGGAGACTTCAAAGAGAAGTGGTTTCATGCTGGTACAAGCCACAAACATCCCAACTAAAGTCAGTGGAGTTACACTTGAGTCAAATAACTAGCCAAGATGACACTTAGGACCCATATCCCTGGTGGCATGGTTACCCCTTTGTAAGAGGCCTCTAGCAGTATCAAAGGTCACCAGCTCACAAACAAGAAGTGCAACAAGTTCTTTGGGTAAATGTGATATCTTTTATTAGATCAATTAAATAGCTGGGGAAAGTGTTCTTTGCAAGCTTTCAGGCACAACCACCCTTCAGGCATAGGGAGTCTGCTGGTGTTTGTGTACTCTCCTGGGTGGAACAGAAGAGCACACAAAACACCAGCACACTCTCCCTATGCCTGAAGAAGGGTGGTTCTGCCTGAAAGCTTGCAAAGAACCATTTTTTTTTCCAACTATTTAGTTGATATAATAAAATATATCACATTTACCCAAAGAACTTGTCAATGTCCTTAGACCTACATAATTATAACCAACACCCCTGACCCAGCTCACAGAAGAAGCCAAGAAGAAGAAAGAAGGAAAATCAATTGGGGGAAGAGCAAAACCCAAGACTTCAGTAACAGTTTTCATTCACCAGGTGAAATCGTTTGTCTGAATTTTGAGGCATTAAAACCTCACAACATTGTGTTTGCCAGTAAGATGATAGCCTGGAGTTGTCAAAAGATCCTAAGGGGATTTTCAGCAGGATTTTATTACTTATATTGCAGTAGAACCTTGGAATCCATTGTTTTACAGCACCTAACACTACATCAGAGAGATGGTTTCTGCCCTACGAGCTTGCAACCTAAAGGAAGAGGCAGCAGCAACTGGAGACAGACTGAAAGGAGGCAATGAGGCAGTGCCTACTGTGCTAGCTAGTAATGGTCCAGCGGTCTACCTGGAATTGAGGGCTTTTCCTGTTGGTCAAAGGATTTGGGATCCTGATTCGCTCTGGCCCCTGGAAAAATCCCAGCTACAATGCTTACATTTATGAGGTTGCAATGATGAGAGAAAGGCAAGAGGCTAAACTGAAATGGTGCATTTATCTGGCCTGCTACTTTGGCAATACCATATTTCAGCTGCAGAAGCTAGGCTTGAGGGCAGATAGGAGAGCAGGCTGCTGCTGGCCTTGTCTAGGATTAAGGAACATTGAGGGGGGAGAGGCTTGATCATTAGTTGTATTTATTTAAACAGTGCTAAAAACATAATCCAGCTCTATAAAAAATAATTTCCTTGGCATTCTAGCAATTAAATAACATTTATATCAGCATCATAATTATCACCAAAGAGCCTTAAAAATTGTATGTAGGAGATCACAATATCTGGCTTGCCAGCCCTGATAAGCAGTCAGAGGCAGAGGTAAGTTCATTCAGCCATCAGCAGAGAAAAGCTCTTTGGCCATTTCCACGATTGGACCTGCAATTTTTTCTACAAAGCTTCAGACAACTGGCTGCTTGGGGGAACTGAAAAGCAGAATCGCTTTAATGCACATTAACCCCTGGGAACGTCTGAGAATCACCTGCCTGTGATTAGTACTGCAGTCACCTCTCCTGTGTGCGCTTACTGACCTCTGCTGTTGCTTGTTCATTGTACAATGGAGTCAAGCCATCCCCTTGAGTCCATCTGCATTCTGCAGTTGTATTAGTTTCAATTTCTCATGTCTTAAATCTGTCACGAGAACCTCTAGCTCTTTGATGCTGTTGAAAGGCAGGCCCATCTGGAAAATAAGCATCTACAAGGAGTTAGACAAGAAGTTGCAGTAAAAAGTCCTGTGGGGTATACCAGTAGTCTGTGAGGGCAGATGGTACTGAGTGACCTTTCTATCTTCACTTGTGCTGTTCTATTCAGCTAATAATATATTCAGCTCTGAAATCCCAGGAAGATTCCTGCTTTTTATACTTGCACAGCAGATCAATTCACACTAATTTCTCCCTGACCTCTGGAAAACAAGACTCCAGAATGGCATCTCCCCTCAGAATGAGGGGAAAAACAAAACAAAAAACAAGCAGCTACTTTGATCTTGGAGCTGACTCCAGATTTCATGGTCAGAAGGGACCAACATGGTCAAGCTCCACTGTCCTGCCCCTTATTCCTTTAAGGATGCTTACCATTGGCTCCTTGGCATCCATTATTAGAGGTGCAGCACTAACTTACAGGAGCAGAAGCAGCGTAATAGCCTCTTGCTTTGTGCCCAGTGTGTAGAGGTGCCTATCTGGAGTAAGCAGGTTAGAAAGAGAGATGAGATAAGGATTTGACACAGCAACGTCAGTCTTCATACTGGCAGAAGTAGACAGGGCACCGCCTTGCATGTTAGCATGGCTGGTTCCAAGTACAGGCAGTAAGGTGCAGACAGAAGTGACAATTTTTGCCTGATCTGGCCCCAGAAAGCAGTCTATAGCTGTGACCAAACACTAGTGCATGGTTGCAGACAGCTGAAAAAATGGCTGGTCGGATGAATATCAGCCCCTCATTGCATTGAGGTATCAGATAAAGATGTTTCAAATTGTAGCATCTTTTTTAAGTTGTGGCTTCCCAGCTCCTGCTGTTGTTGGAAAGGGAGGGGAGGGAGTTCAGTCTGGGGGTTTTTCAGCCCCCTGGATGGTGGGGTTGAGTGTACTGGAGCCCCACCCTGAGGTGGGAGGGCTCCAGTTCACCCACTCCACCCTTCAGCACCAGCTGGGGAGCCGCAAGAATGAGCTCTATCTGCTGCCTTTCCCCACTCCCATTCTGAAAACAGCAAGCATTGGCAGAGAGCTGTGGCCACTGCTATGGGGACCTGGGCAGTTAAATTCCCCTTCCCCCTGGAACCGACAGTGAACTTGTTTGGTTCGGGGTAACCTTGATTCTCAGAACCCCCTTTTGCAGAAATTGTTGTGTTACAGCTGGGAGCAGCACTTCTGTCTGCATCCTTTATGAATATGTCGGGACCCAGGGCAGCCGGCCAGCAGCTCTCCCTGACTCTCACCCGGGCAGATAAGGGTCCGGGGCCTTAGAAGGCCATCAGGCGGGTATTTGTGACGCTTGGAGTGGAATTAATTAGGCGGACGCTTATCGGTTGTAAAGCAAGATTATTTATTCACGCCATCAAGGTGGTGAATAGTGGAGGTCAGAGATATTTGGTTAGTTATAGCTTAAGGTTCGTAGGTCATAGGTCGGTCTGCATAAGAGTGTTTTGGTCGGGCAGATAAACGGAGAAAAAATCGGGCTGGCAGGTCGTTGATTTACGTCTGATAAGTTCGAGACGGGGGAGACTGACAAGTGATCAATTTGTCAGTTATTCTCACGCATACGTTCAGAGGTTTTTTCAGGTGTGTGTGCGGAGGTCTCCCGTTCTTCACGGAAGTGAAGACGGGTTTTATTTGTGTAATAGCCAATTGCTTTTCGCCACGTCATAAATTTAATTAGAATTGCCAATTACCTAGTGGTCTTCACTAGGGTATTATCTCACAGGGTTACTCCCTGTTTTCTCTGACCAGTTATAATGATTTATGTATAGCACAGAAGGCTAAGTTTTATCTCTGTTAGTGTCGCAGTTATAAATTTCTTTTTGACATGCGCAGCAAAAAAGCGGTTACTATCATTATTGTTAACCCTTAGTTAACCTAGTGTAGAAAAAAACTGTTTTGAATGGTTTTACTTGTTTGTGACATGGGCACTACTTAATTTGGTTGTGACAGAATAGATGACTCTAAATGCTTAGCTGTGTTGTTTACTGTACTTCTCTGCTTTGAGCAGCTTGTCAAGGCCCTGACAGCTGTTTCAGAGAAATGGTGTCCAGATACTTCAACCACATCTATCCATTGCCAGCAAGTCCCTGTGAGAAATGCTTTTGCCCTTAATACTCGAGATGTTTTCCATGTAGCATGTTCTGAGGTTTCAGGATTTCATGCAGCTGCCTTTTGGCTTTCTGCTGGAGGGCCTGCTGGGCTGCCCCCTGGGCCAATCCTTCCTGGGCCCGGGTCCAGTAGAGCACTTAGGAATGGAGCTGGGTCACCACCCCTGACCCTGCAAGAGTTGGAACCTTTTGGCTCAGATGCAACAAAGGACTTAATTAAGCCTTTGCTTAACTTCAGTGGATCTAATCAAAAGCCTGAAGTCAGTGGCACCACTGGCTGACTAAAGCTCAGCACAGGCTTGTGTGCTTCTCTGCTTTGGAGCCAAAGTGCCGGTCCCTTGCTGAGCTGAGCTGTGAATGTGCAGCCACACTCTCCACATTGAGCTGCCCAAGCTGGTGCTGTGCCATGTCAGGGAGAGTAGCTGTAGCTGGATGTGGGGACTCCCTATATCTAGTCCTGGGCTTAGACACTAGTGAGCAATGGACTTTTTTTGCAGAGAAATACTTTAGGGGGATCCAGGAGATGGGGACTGGAGGCAGCCAGCAGGAGCCAAAGGGTGAGTATGGCTGTCACTTGGGGAACCTGACACATCCCCAACAGCTGCTGATTTTGTCCTGTGTATTTTCTCTGATCCTCAGCAAGGGCTGGTTCTTCATGCCAGCTGAAGATTTGGCCATTAGCCTCTTTTTTATATAAAAAAAAAAAAAAAAAAAATCCCTTGGAAAAATCACAGGACCAATCTAATTGTCTCTTTACGGTGAAGACTTTGATGGGTGCTGCCTGGCAGCAAACTACAGGAGCTCTGCTTCGGTTTACCACTGCTGCATTGAAAATTAAAGCAAAGCTGGTAATTGTGATGCTCAGCTTGGTTTTCTGTTGTGTGGGGGCTGATTAAAGCCACAGCATTTGTGTCGCGCTTTCCCAGGCTGGGAGCAAGCGTTGCTAGCGAATGATGTGCATCAGCCAGCAAACAGCCGCTGACTTGCGTGACAGGTAAGCATCATGAGAAATCATTTGCAGGCGAGCAGCTTCAAAGCTAGAAGGGGCTTTTCTTTTGCAGTTGGAAGGGACTTTTTAAATATTCAGCCACCCCAGCATTTTGGTTTTTCTTTTAATTTAAGTTCGTGGATCAAGGAAGGATGGCCCAGCTGCTGGTTCTGTAGTATAGCTTCTCTTTCCTTGCTGCATTGGTGGGGTTTTATGCAATACTTCTCACATGTACTACAGACATGGCTATTTCACTTGTCACTCTGCCAAGGTGTAGGAGTACCCTGCCCAGCTTTCTCTGAGAAAATCCTTAGTGGTGTATTTGCTGTGCCTGGTAGGAAGAGGCTTACCCACTTGCTCTTTCAGGGCTAGGAAGCTTTTCCCAGGGCTTCTGCAATTGCAATTAAAGACTAAATTAGAAGTTTTTGTATTGGTTGCTACTGCGGAAAAGACTCTAAGCATCGCTTTTTCTCTCCCCGCACACACAGCTCTCATGCAGCTGGATTTTATATTTTAAGCAATATCCATTTTGTGGATGTCTAGAAATATTTTTTTTTCTCCTAGCAACTGCTTCTTCATAGAAGAGTTCATGGTTGTTTTTTTTTTTCTTTTTTTGAACATATTGCCTAGATACTCCCTGTTTTTCAGTCACTGGATTTCATGTGGATTAAATGCCAGATTTGCGTGTAAGGGACAGGATTATCAGTGATGCAGTGTTATGCTGCTCTCCACTGCATTTATGGGTTTATATTTATTTTATTTACTCCTACATTCAAATGTTAGGTCACATATTTTATTAAAGGTCATTTACCATGGGGAAGAGAATTAGGTCAACTCTTTTGTTCCTTTCTTTTTGTCACTTACAGAAATTCCTTTCTATTACACCTGCACACCTTGGTGCCTTTATCTTTACAGCATCCCAGTGGGAGAGAGCCGTGCTGTTAGACGTTTTTTATAGATGGTGTATTAAGGCCTTGAAAGGCTTAAGTCACTTGCCAGTGGTCACAGGAAATCTTGTGGCAGAGCTGGCAATTGAATGTTTCCCAAGTCCTGTGAAATTGAGTCATCTTTTTCAAGCTGCTACTGAAGAAATCTGAAATTGGCTGTTTTTAAACAATAATTTCCCTTTCTGTTAGAAACTCTGAATTTCCTTCAGAAATGCTGAATCCTGTCTCCATTTTTTTTTTAGTGGAGCACTGGATTGGTGTTTTTTCTGTTCTTAGTTAATGGGTTGGGTATGTTGAACCCTTAACAAGGAGATCTTTCCTTCCAACTGTTTAGCCACATATTTGAATTGATAATCGTTTTTTTGCTATCAGGCTTAAGAAATTCGACTAAATATCCTATCCCCTTCGCTTGCTCAGGTTTAGTTCTTACTACCACTGATGTCCTACCCCAAGCATCCGTAGCTTACAAGGCAAAGCAAGAGACATGATCTGATATTTTTTTTCACAAATGTTTTAAAAAAAAAAAAGTCACTGGGAATGTAATAAGAATTTCAAACCATTTCAATACTTCTGTGCAAGCCCTACGGGAAACAAAAGTGCAGACTTTCCTTTGCTAGTTGCCTTTAAATTTTTGATTGAAAAAGGATGAGGACTGGGGATAGAGATTAGGATGAACAAGCCTTTACTCACATGAGTGGCTGAGAGAGAGAATCCCATCCTAGGGATACAGATTCTTCCTCCTCCTTCCCTGATATGGACCTGGTTTCAGAGTTAAGTCAGAGGAGATCTCACAGAGCTACCAGGTGTGAGGGCTCTGGAACAGCGGACTAAGCCTACTGCTGGAGAAGGAGAGGGGCTGGTTGAGTCCCTGCCTAGTAGCAAAAGGATGGTGGCAAAAGTGAGCACAGAGCAACAAGGAAAAGGCTGCCTTCCAAGTCACTGCTGACCAGCTGTCCTCCTTTCTCTACCAGCACTTAGGTGCAAGAAGCACCTTTCCTTTGACTTTGCAGAGCAGACCTAGGTAATAAGAGGAGACACTATATGAAGAGAAACAAAACTACTGTCTTCCATCTTTGTCTGTAAAGGACTTGAATCTTTCCCATTGGCCTCACAAAAAATGCTTGCTGAGTGGTATGGGTTAATATTCAGCCAGTGATTTGGGGTCATAAGTTGGTTTTTAGAACATATTTGTTTTGTCTGAAAGAGCTTGTAGGGGTTTTACGTTCAGACATGAGCTCTGGATTTGCCCAAATACTGCTTTTTCACACTAATCTCTTTAGCCTCTTTGTAACTGTTTAAATCAACAATATTGTTCAAACCAGTTGAAGTTATGTTTCCTTTTTGCCTTGTAATGAAAAAATAAATGGCTCTGGATAAAGGGACATCAGAGCTCATTGTTTTAGGCATTATTGGCTTTTGCCTTTTGGCTGGTGTTAGTCAGAGGCTGAGTTTATAATATCTTTAGTATCTGTTTTCTCTGCTGTCACATTTTTTTAATGTGATGTAGGTTCCTTATAACCATACCCAGGGTGTAACATACTGTTTTCCCCACTTAACTCCCTGCATATTTTTTCTATATGCTACATTCCCTACAGCCAGAGTCCTACCTTATTTTATTAGAGTCACCGTATATTCTCACATAACAGCCCCCCCCATCAGCTCCCCAAAATTGTGTTTGTATTAATGGGGGGGAGGGAGCTGATTTTTCTATCCTGTGGAGAATCATCTTGCTTTGATTCTTGCTCTACAGTATAGCAACTGTAGTGTTACTATGCAGGCAGGTGAGGGAGTCAATTGACTTACTGATCTTCACTCCACAGGTGTTAATAACTCACCCTGCTTCTTAATGGTCTTGAAGTTTAGCTAATCTTCCTTAGGGCACTTTTTGCTGTTTGCCAGCTGTTTCTGGTCTCTCTCCTCCCATTTCACAGCCTTGGAGACTTTCCTAGTTCTTTTTCAAAATCATAGGTCCACCCATGGACATCAATCTTTAGCAGCAGCTAGGATTTCAGCTTTAATTGAACAGGAAAGGAAGGGTGAATCAGCTAAAGATTAGGCTTTGCCCCTGCTCTTTGTAGTCATAACACTGGAAAAGCTTTTTTCTTAATTTTGTCTTTCAAAAACAAGGCATTATATTCTGGGGCATGTTGAATGTGAGAAAATATGTTATTTAATAAACCTCTTGTTTTGGATCACAGTGGACTTCATTGTGTGTGCATAACATTCAAGCATTCATGACAACTAGCATTTCCTCAGCGAGGTATTTCTAATAACAGACTAACTTGAGGTCAAGCACTTTTAAAATGATTATTATTTTATGGAATTAATGACATACTATCCTTTCCAATATGACAGATCCACTTGAAAATATGTGGTGGTGGGTATTTATTCTTATTATAGAGGCATGCAGATGTTTCAGCTGTGATCAGGGCCCCATTTCTGGCAGAGATTAGGTATATTGTAAATTAAACACCCCACTTTTTGCAAAGTGTGCCTAGATGTAGGCACCATGAGTAGTCCTTTGAGGCTAAATGCAAAGTTTGACTTGTATGTAAGTCTTGTGTGTGATCATGGGGAGCTAAATAGAAAGGAAATATTTAGCACTTACATATGTGCTTAATGTTAATGGTAGTGTTAAAGTGTTGTAGCTATGTTGGTCCATGAATTATGTGAGAAGCAAGGATTTTAGGGGGTGATGCCTTGTTTTTGGATCAGCTACACAGTTGGGATAGTTAGCCAAGCTTTCAACAGAAGAATGTCTTGCACTCAAAAGCTTGTCTAACTCTATCTGAGCCATTTAGTTGATCTAATAAAATATATCACCCAAAGGAATCCTTGCTTCTTGCTTAATGTTAATGTAATTTCAATGGGCCTGAGCACATGCATAAAGGTAAGTAGGTGTATAAGGGTATATTTCCATGATAGCTCTAGAGCTGGGAGCAGTATAGCTGAGTTTACATGGCAGTGTATCCATGCTGATTTAACTCTAGTGAGGTGCTGATTGCTAAGTGACATCTCGGAAAGCTTTGATATGAAACCCATAGTTCCAGATTTCCAGTCCAGCACTTTAATCTCATCCTCCTTTCTTTCACTCCTTCTGAAACGTTCATTAAACCTAGGAACTGTCTCTTAGCACCAGTAACTGATTTAACCGGCTGTGCTTTCAAAACCACACATCTAAAATGCAGAGTTCATCCACAGCATTGTCAAGCATCCTTAGGAAAAACTCATGCAGGCTGAAAAATAAATGGTTTATGCTACACCTACCCGAGTGGGAAAGTCTCAGGCGGGGTTCTGGCTCTGAGGGACTGTTTGTTGCATGATGACCCTGCTAGCTGCTTTGCTGGGAAGGTTAGCTGAGCTCTCTCTATCTTTCTTCCCAGTATGTGTGGGGAATTATCCAGGGAGTTAGTTGGTCTACTCTCCAACACAGTCTTTGTAATGCTTTAATTATAACTGGCATAGTTAAGTGTGTGCATGGTGGATGGAGTTATACTAGTAAAAAGGTGACTATTATGGTTGTGAGTCATTATGTTGCTGATGATACAAGGCAGGCTTATACTGTGTACAGCTGCAACCCTAAAGCGAGTAGACCCATGCATTAAATTCACACCCCTTTTAAAAAAAATTAAGTTGCTACAAAAATGGT
Source organism: Alligator mississippiensis (assembly GCF_030867095.1). NCBI lineage: Eukaryota > Metazoa > Chordata > Crocodylia > Alligatoridae > Alligator > Alligator mississippiensis. The sequence continues at coordinate 142,237,226 of NC_081825.1, read as the reverse complement.
GCAGGCTAGACTTCAGAGTAAAAAGTGCTCTATTAGGCTGATCTATCTCATGCTTTGCTTTCTCTCAAATGAACTTTCTAACTTCTAGAAGGAGAAGAGATGTGTGTATAATAAACACTGTGCTATAGATTCATATCCCTTTGGGATGTTTTGTCAGCCAGAGATGTAACGAGTTTTACTATACCAGTATATCAGCTTTACTGGTCTGGTGCATTGGGAGCTTAGTAGGCTGATATTCCTGTTCTGATAAAGTGCTTATAATAAAGAGACAACTTAAGTTATTGTTTCGGTGGTGGGTATTTGTTTGGTTTAAAAAATGTATTTGTGTGCTTTTTTTTCCCCTTTTTTGTTCCTTTTTCTGCTGAAAAGCAAAACAGCCTCCAACAATTCAGTGCAGCATTGGCTGTTGTTTGTGCAAGTGCTTAGTTGTGCTTGCCACAATGTCTTGGCAGTCAGCATTTGATTTAAAATTTTGAAACCATATTAGCAAGCCTTTTAACTGCTTCAGGGATCTCAAGGACACTGCCCTGGTGGATAAAGCACACGTGATTGGTCCTTCCCTTCTCTAGACAACATCCTCACTCAGCAAGCTTAAAATCACCCAAGGTGAAGTGGGAATGGTGGGTTTTCTGAAATGCAGTACAGGCTGCTCCAAATATTTCAGAAGAGGACCTGGGGCTCGGAGCCTAAGCAGAACAGAATGTTTTTAACACTAGGAGCAGTAACTACAATAGTTAAGGTTTCATGTAACTTCTGTCAAAAAAACCCATTTTCAGTCGCTCTTGGCTTCAGTGAGGGAAAAAAAAAAAGGCGGGGGGCAGAAGCAAATTTTCCATGTCTGGTTAGAGTCTTGAGACAGTTTTATTGCTGAAATCTTTAGTGCAGTTTGTGTAGATAAAACGTTAGTTTGTTAGAGCTTCCGCCACTCCCCAAACCTCCCTACACTTGTCCTGCAAGTTCTAGCAGAAACTGTGTGCTGAAAGCTTCAGTAGCTAGCCAGCTCTCATTTGGATATGGCTTGGTTTGTACAGCTGAGTAATATCTTGGTAGTGGCTAGACTGGGGTGCTATAAGGCATGCTAGCTTGATCAAAATGTTCAGGGGCTTTAAGGTGTGAGGCCTTTTGAACAGGGGATTTTTTCTGTGCAAATCGAGTGGCATTTTCACATTTGGCAATACCACTGAGAAAATCTAAAAGAAAACCCAGACAGTTTGAGGCATTGTGGGGCTGCTGGTTCTCGGGGAACTCTGTGGTCTAGAGGGCACTGGGCTTGGGCATCTGGAGGCCTGAATGATGATCACCAGTTTCCACCAACTCTGAAGTGCTGACAATACTGCCCTGCTTCAGGGGCCTATGCCTGTCCTGTCCAGGACCTCTTGCTAAATGCAAAGCCAAGCCTTGACATGCTGACAAATCTCATTTGTTGACTTGAATAGATGGGGGAAGAAAATTCTCCCCACAGCAGATACAGGGACCACTGTATTGCTGGGATTACATGTGAGCACAGTCACTGGGGCCCACATGTTGGGGAGTTAAGCTTTGACAGAGATAGTCAGTCAGTATTGCTAGAGGTTTCACACCTTTCCTATACCCTTCCCAAAAGTCCATAGCTGCCTGTAACGTGTTGCACAAAGTGATGTTTGAATGGCTGGTCAGATCCTCTCTCCCTGGGCTCATGCCTTAGCCAGTAGGAGTTGTGGGTACTCAATATTTATGAATATCAGTCCCATTGAGTTAAGAGTACAGAAAAATATAACCATGTACTGTAGAAAAGCTGTTGTGGATAGAGCAGAAATCAGGTTACAGTGATTCTTTGAATATCTATAAATATTCAAAATGTTGACTAGGGCCATGTGCATTGAAGGAAATATTAGAGCACAGTGTTATTCCTTTCACTTGTGGCCGGATTATCTGCCTATGCCTGCCTTTAGCTGGCAGTCTGGAAGATGCCAGAGCCTTATAGGTTACTGGTATGACAAATCTCATTGTAGTTTCAACGTAAGGAACTGTAGATGACTGATGCCCAAGGGGTTGGTGCTTCATCTCTCTAGCCAACAGCCACAAATGGCATTTCAGGTGTTGCAGAACCAATGTGATCAGAAATGGCACTTTGTTTTCTATTGGGAAGATTTAAAAAAAATTCTAAAATGGCTCAGTAATTGATTACATTATTCAAATAGGGAGACTTGCTAAGCCTTAAAATGCCTTTGTAAGTCTTTTATTCAGTCAGCTACAACACCTAATGTGTTACCAAATCCTGCACTACTCATATTCCAGGAGACTGTAATTGTTGGCAAGGGAGAAGTCTGTTTGACCATAAAGCCATAAAGTCCAACCCCAACTAGCACAAGGCACAGCAGAGCTTTGTCTCTCGAAAGTGTATCTTAAAACAGCACAAAGAACATCTGACAAACCCACTGAGTGAACGTTTTTGCAACAACAGCAAAAACCTTGAATTATGTGATTATTTCAGCTACCTTGGGATGCTTTCAATGGGACTGAACAATAATAGTTCCTCTTAGTTACAGTCTAATCTTTCATCTGCCTGCAAAGAGAGCATATCAAATTACTCCTGATCAACAAAAGTTTGGATAATGGGAATCTTTCTTGAAATTAATAATGTCAGGGGGCTTGACCTGGTTTTCCAGGTATACAGAGATTTTGGAAAGCTAGCTTCAGACTGTTTTCTCTCCAACCTGGTAGAGCATCAATGACTGTCACAGAAGTTTCTCACTGTGAAAGCCATACAGCAATGTCTTGAGCTTCCAAAATCACCATTCGGTGACATGCAGAAGTTTGGATGGTGATCCCTTTTTGTTGAAATGCCAAGCTAACGTAGAGAAGATAATGCTGTTCAGATATAGCTGGAGAGGGCTTCTCTAAGACTCATTAAAAATAGGCCCATGAGAGAGGCAGTATTCCTCCTGGATGTTCAAATAAGCCTGAGCCTTGCATAACTGGACCCTTTTTATGAAGGGAGAGGAAGAGGGAGGTCATGAAAGACAGGTGTTTGCTGTCATGGTGCAGTTTGCAGGATAGGGACTGTAGCACTTCATTGTGTATGGTGGTGACTGTCCTCCAATCCTGTTGAATCCAGTGGGAGCACAGGGCACTCAGTACCTCATGGGGACTACTCCCACGGTTACTGTCAAGAATGAATTCCACGTGTGTTGAGCTGCACCTAGTTCCCTGGGAGAAGTGATTCATTTTTCTTTATGTAGTTTTTATTTAAAAAGGAACTGACATTACTTGTTATAGCCTTTTCAGCCATCAAGGCATACAAGACAGCTTTGAATTTTCATATGTATATGTTTGGGTAATAGATCTTAAAAATCTGCCCTGCCATTTGTCTCAGTTCCATTTGCAAACACCTTGGTGCAGCCACAAACCAGGTCATTGGATGTAAATACAGCTTCATGTGTGACCACTAATAACAGGTACAAAAATGGAGGGTAGCTTAAAAGCTCCCTTTTACCATATCCAAACAGGGTGTTGTTTCAGCTGGTGTTAAAATCTGCATGTGTAAATATTTTGCCTTTGCACAGCTTGCTCAGCCTCTTGATTGAGTGCTGAAGAACTGAATTTTTTTTTTTCCTCCACAGGATGCAGCCGTTTCTCCAGCACAGCGGGATGAGGTGATTCAGTGGCTGGCCAAGCTCAAATACCAGTTCCACCTTTATCCAGAAACACTTGCTCTGGCTGTCAGTCTTTTGGACAGGTTTTTAGCTGCAGTGAAGGTAAGTATTTGCAGGGATGGATCCTGAAATCAATTTTTATTGCCATTTCATAGCTTTAGAAATAAGTCTCCTGGGTACTGAGCAGACTTACCCATTCTTATTGTCTTCATTACATGTTCATTTGTGCATGCACACACCTCATTCCCTAAATCACAGGGTGACCTTGCTCACTGTGATCCAAAATAGTGACCTCAGCTTAGCATTTCCTACCTGTGCCAAAATAGCTCAGTGGGGTCTGGAAACACCATCTCATATTAAATGGCATCCTGGACCAGTTTCATTTGCTAGTTGTGTTAGCTCTTTAACTGGTGTCAATCCATATAAGTCTAATGATTGCAATGCGAACCTGTCAGTTTACCCTTGAAAACCTGACCTGGTGCTAATACATGTCAAGAATATTTTTCCTTCTTTCCTATTCTGGCAGATTCCATTTGGGTGCTGCACCTCATTGATTTTAAACAAAATTGCTGAAGTGAATTGTTCCATCTGTGTAGATGGAACTTATTCTCTCTACTTTTGTTAACCTTGTTTGAACATTGTATTAGCCTCACTTAGGCATTTATCTTTCAGCCTGGCTCCAAGGATTGCCCAGGACAGGTGAAACAGGAACTAAATAGAAATTGCAGTGCACTTTTTTTTTATGCAAAAAAAAAAAAAAGTTTCACGCTGAACTAAATAGGCCCTTTTCCCCTGTTTTCCTGGTGAAATCTTTCCATACAGCTGTTTCCCACAGAGTGTTGGTGGGGAGGAGGAGTTGGTATTCACTAGTCTTTATTTTTTGTGTTACCTCACTGATACATTTTTGGATCTGCATTTGTCTCTGTCTGTTTCACCTACAGTTGCTCTCACCAAGAGGCCTGGAATGTAAGAGCAGTGTGGCATTAATAAGTTAGCCAAAAGCATGGCTGACAGAAGCCTGAGGTTGTAGTGGCAGAAGAATGTGAGGGGGGGGGATGTAGCTGGGGTAGTGAAGGAAAAGGCCCTGAAGCAGGGGGAGGCAAAAGTGTGAGAGCAGTGCAGTATGAGTAACAGCCTGAAATGGAAGTAGGATTGGAAGATCTGTGATAGTCAGGTGTGTGTGGGGAGGAGGGGGAGAAAAAAGCAAACTTTAAGCACTTAGAGCCAGGTCCAAAGCTCACTGAAGTGACAGGCCACATCCAGATGAGCACAGACATGCAGTATATGGCGCTGCGCACTGGTCTATGGCGCCACATATTGCACATTCAGGTGTTCTCCATGCTGCAGTGGAACAGCATGGATATTTTTTTTTTTTTTTTTGACCCCTGGATGTCCAGGGATCAGAAAAACCTGCACAAAAAAAAGCAGAGCGGTGCGCATGGGTGCAGCGTGCACCATTCAAAGCCAGAGCCTGGCTGGCCACAGCCATGCTCCAGCTGCTGGTAGGATCACCGCTGCTGCAGCCCCAGGAGGCCCCCAGGACTCCAAGTGAGGCTGCTGGTGCCAGTTCAATGCTGGCCCCAGCCTTCCTTCCCCCACCTGGGGTACCTTGCCACACGCCAGAGGGTGCGTGGCACAGGCAGTCCCCCAGGGACAACTAGCAGCAGCACAAGGTGTCCCGCTACTAGTTGCCTCCAGAAAGCCAAATGTCCACGCTTGTGAGGATGCAGCCACAGAATCAGGGGTGGGGGACAATAGGGCAAGAGACAATTGGAAAATTCTCAAGATGAACATGGGCCGACAATGCGAGGTCACGATCGGCAGGGCTAACCGGACCCTATTGTGTGTCTACAGGTGCATCTCAAGTAGGGCCAAGGAGGTGATCCTCCCCCTCTATGTGACACTGGTCAGGCCGCAGCTGGAGTACTGTGTCCAGTTCTGGGCACCCCACTTCAAGAAGGATGTGGACAACATTGAGAGGGTCCAGAGGAGGGCCACCCACATGATCCGGGGACAGCAGGACAGACCCTACAATGAGAGGCTACGGGACCTGAACCTGTTCAGCCTTCACAAGAGAAGGCTGAGGGGGGACCTGGTGACCATCTATAAACTCACTAGGGGGGACCAGAAGGGTTTGGGGGAGACCTTGTTTCCCCTAGGGCCCCGGGATAACAAGGAATAACGGCCACAAGTTGTTGGAGAGTATGTTTAGATTAGACATCCATAGGATGTCTGTTAGCACGGCTAGGATCTGGAACCAACATCCAAGGGAAGTGGTGCTGGCTCCTACCTGGGGGTCTTTAAGAAGCGGCTCAATGCCTACCTGGCTGGGGTCACTTGAGCAGTTTCCCTCCTGCCCAGGCAGGGGGTCGGACTTGAAGATCTACAAGGTCCCTTCCGACCCTACTTCTATGATTCAGGGAGGACTATAGAAGTGGCAACCAAGAAGTCCTGTTATTTGGCAGTTCCGTAACTCCCATTCTAATAATAAGCGTATAATAGTTTAAAGGGATGAAACCTTTTATGTATATGCATTAAAAACATAGTCATTCACAGCCATGTGTTATGAGTTTTAATGTGGGTCTAAAATGCCCACAGATCTGAACAAGTGTTCTGCACGCATTCTGCATTAGGGCAGAGGACTGCACAAGGTGCAGGAATGTGTGCCACCCCCACCTGGCCTTGAGTTCTAGAGTTTGCGTCGGGCTAAACTAATCCTTTGTCCTATTTGCTCAGTTAAATGTGCTGTCTCTTCTGTTTGGGAGTTAATCCAATTGCAAACACAGCTGGGATTAGTCTTCCACAAATGTATGCATAGGAACTTAAATTTTTACTCCTTATCTTTACATTATTAATGTAGCTTGCCTTACCAGAATGCAATTGAGAGCTTCCACTAAGTTGGAAATGCAACGAAATAATGAAAGATAGTGATTAAATTACAAGACCCTGAAACTTTTCAAAGGAATCCTGACCTGAGTGTCATGATACTTGAGTGATTTAATCAAACATTGAATGAAGAAAGACATACATCCCTTAAGAACCTAAATAGCTTAATGTCCTTATAAATAGCTGTGGCAGTTTCAGTATTTCTGCAGGAGTGAAAGATTCTGACTGCTCCTGTGCGGTGAAGTCACCTAGAATAAGACGAAAAGAAACTCTATTGAAAAGAGTCTACAGAAACACTTCAGTGAATATTAGATGTTTTTCTAAGTATCGCTTGATTTATACTAACTAGTCCTCTTCTCTTCTTCTGTGCAAACATACTTGCCCTTACTCTTCTCCCAGTTGACAGGGGCTAACTACTGATTTTACACCAATGTGAAATGAGAATCTGGTCCTGTTACTTTGGGCTAAGCTGGCAGGTTTCTTACTTCCCTACATGGGCAGGTGGAACAAACCATAGCTTTGCTTCCAGGGCAGTTACTCTCCTTTCTGTCAGGAGGACCTGAGCAGATACCTAGCAGCAAGGGTAGGTTTATTGGAATTAGTTAATTCCAAGTTAAATGTGGCTCGCCATTACAGTCTGGAACTCAAGGGATGGTGGGATCATATTGTTTTCCAGGAACTGAGACCTTGGAGACTTGTGCCTACAACTTTTCTTTCTCATCGCCATATCCTCAAGAGTCCATTTCATTTCTAGGACCTGGTCAAGTGGGCAGGGCTGGCTGGGTCAGGCCCTGTAGGTCCATTATACCTATAATGGACCTACAGTTCCGCTAAGGACGTATAGTGCAGTTCTGCTAAGCCATGTAAAGCTGTTCTCATTTTCTGCCCTGAATACCTGGCCCCCCTCTCTCTCTTTCTCATTCCTTGAAATTTAGAATTCACCTAGCTAGAATTAATCCTGGTAGTGTTTTATGGTGAAAATAGTCTTTTTTTAGAGGTGAATGAGAAGACACGTTTAGACTGTTCTGTTTGTGCACAAATAGGTTTTAGAAATTGTTCTTCCGTCTTTTCAGGGCACTGAATATTATCTGTGGTCTGCACAGAATAGAAGGATGCTCTTCCTTTCACATACTCCCTTTCTTCTGGTGTTGGAACCTCACCCCTCTAACATATTTACAAAGGTTCTGATTTGTCCCAGATCCTAAGTCTGTTGCTTTTCACTTGTGTTGATTTCTGTGGGACTATTTGCACACTCAAATTTAACCTGTGCTTCACTGCTTTTGCTGAATCAGGACCAGGAATGGGAATTCCTTTTTTCTTTCATGTATCAAGAGGACCTTTCCCTGTAACATGGTTTCCTGTTTGCTTAAAACATTTTACCTCAGGGCTCAGCGTGCCTTTGGTGATCCATAGGCCATAGTCTGAGGACTTCTATAGTAAAATTTGGAGGTGCACTGATACGTTGGTCCATATCGTATTGGCACTGATAAAAAGAAAATTGATAGTATCAGCAATTGGCTTTTTTTTGGCTGATGTGGCTGATAATATCGTGTGTGTGGGTGCAGCCTCAGCATGCACACAGCCAGGAGTACGTCCAGGAAGCTTGGAGAGCAGCATCCAGCTGGCAAGTCTGTGAGGGAGAAGGGGCATGGGGGTGGGGTGAGATGCAGGATGGAGCTGTGAGTGTCTCATCAGGGGGGTGCAGGGACACTCCTGCAGCTATACATACCTTCCAAGGGAGGCATGGGGTGCATGTGCCCCTGGGATCTGTGTGTGGGGCAAGGGTGGGCTGCTGCTGTGGGCTGAGGCCAGGGGCGGTACCGGTCTCTTCCCAGCAGGTGGTTGGGCCAGGGCTGTGCTTGGGGCGGGTGGCAGCAGTGCTGTGGTGGGGTACACCCAAGGTGTAGCCCCAGCCCAACCCCCCCCTAGGAAGAGCCTGGCATTCCCCCACACACAGACCCAGGGGGGCACATCCTCCCATGCATCCCGTCAGGGGTGCGCGCAGCAGTGGGAACTGTGCCCCCCGGATGAGCCACTTGCAGCTCCATCCTGTGCCCTGCCCCACCCCAGCTGTGCAGAACCTGTCCCTGCCATTGCCCCAGCCCCACTCCCTCCCTCACCACGGGGGGGCCTTGATCTGCACCCCTCAACGTCCTTTCCCTCCCCTCTGCCCCTTCCCCCAGCAGACTTACCAGCCGAACGCTGCCCTCCAAGCTGCCACGCTGCATACAGCAATTGGATTGGTATCGGCCAGTATGGCTCATTAATAATCGGTCATTGGTATCGGCCCAAAAAATCTTTATCGGTGCACGCCTAGTAAAATTAACTTTTTTTGTGGCGGTTATTCCTAGCTGCATGCACATTGTTAATACTCGAGCTGGCTCCCCTCCCTCTTTCCCATATCTGGCCATTCTTGCTTCTTAACTGTGTATGTTCCCTGACTCGAATCCTTAGCTGGCATACATCAGTGCAGTTCCGCTAAGCCACGTAAAGCTGTTCTCATTTTATGCCCCGAATACCTGGCCCCCTCTCTCTTTTTTTCTCATTCCTTGTCATCCTACTACTACTCACCTCAACAGATACTCTTTCCATTCCAGTGATGCATATCACTGACTGCCACTTATGATGATGGGCCTGCTTGAATTGTGTCTTGTCTCACAGAATGCAATATGGATTTTTTTTCAGCAGCGTAGCTTGGAAGGCAGCCCATCCATCCAATTTTCATTGTTTTGGCCTCCAAAAATGTATCGGGTAAAGGTGTTAGACCCAAATGGTCACAGGTCTATTTCTGCATTGTGATTGTTTCCTGTTCTATATTCTAGGCCCGTCCAAAGTACTTAAATTGTATTGCGATCAGCTGCTTGTTCCTTGCTGCCAAGACAACTGAGGAAGATGAGGTAATATATATATTATTTTTTCTCCAAAGGCCTGACAGCTACTTTTTAACTGTCTGCCCTTGTAATTCTAATGGCATGAATTGGTTGCTGCTTGTCTGGACAGGAACAAACTAATTTTTGCAGTTTATCATTGTTTTTGCTTTTACTGTACGTTCTTGCAGAGGATCCCAGTACTAAGAGTCTTGGCCCGAGACAGCTTTTGTGGTTGTTCTCCAGCTGAGATTCGCAGGATGGAGAAGATTATTCTGGATAAACTGAACTGGGATCTTCACACAGCTACGCCAGTGGATTTCCTTCATATTGTAAGTATGGAGCTCCTGCTGCTCTTTCTGATGCCTGTCCTTGTTTTTGTTCTGTTGGTATTTAATTCAAGTGTGTGTCATACCCAGAGGTGCTTACTCAAACCTTGCTTGGGCAAAACCTAGCAGAAGTAAGAGCCCTGGGGTATGGCCTTCCCTTCATATAAAGTACACTCAAAAGAAGAAATATTCTTTATCAGAGGACTTGCCAAGTGACTTCAAAGTATTTTAGGGGTTGAAGTTAAGAGCATTTTTAGGTGATTTTTCCAGAATGTGCAGTGCATCTGCCCCCAGAAATGTAGGTTGCTAAGAGCTGTCTAATGGGAGACATCCAAGCTATGAGGCACCTAACATCAGTAGTCACTCATCACAATCTTGACCTTAAATTTTAGTACCAGTATGTTTTGCTCCAGGATAAAAACAAGCTGGCAATAGAATACAAACAAATGGGCTGGAGGAAACCGTAATTAATGGAAGTAGATGCACAACAGTGTCCTGTAGCTGCAACATTTACCTTGGTAAAAAACAGGGGCACAGACTGGTTTCCTGTAGTGAAATCCATGGTGTGGAAGGAGGGGGGATGCATGGATAAAAGGAATAAAAAAAGCCCCAAGTCTCTCCCCTCATGGAAGATCTCCATGAATGAAAAAGGAGACTGTGAGTGTTTGACTCTGCCCATTTTTAACCACTGAGGCTCCCTGCAAACCTTGCAGTTCTAGACATACAGGAACTCTATACTCATGGCAGCAGCACAAAGCCAGAAATACCATTTTGGGCTTGAGACCCTTCTGTCTTTTTCTCCTCGGGGCAGTCCTCACCACAGAGAAATAAGAGTCCCAGACAATGTCACCCTAAGACCAGTCTCCTGGGGAAAATTTTGTGCCCCATATCCCTAGCACAGCCTAACACAATGTCTTTTACTTCTCATGGTTCTTTGCCCTTCAAAGTGCTCTCCTCAATAGGAGACATTGTCAAAGTGGGACTGTTCAGCTGAACATGGTATGGATGGGTGGTTACTGTAAGTGGAGGCTCTTACCACACACACAGTTTTTGGGAAAGAAAAGAGGCCTGTGAACTCGGCTCTGGGATCTCTTGCCATTTCTTCTTTATGCAGCAGTGTGTTCAACTTTCTCACTAACTTCTCTGGTTGATTCTCCCTCCTGCCCTTCCAGTTCCATGCAGTTGCCATCTCCACCAGGCCTCAGTTACTGACCATCTTGCCTAAGATGACCCCCTCTCAGCATGTGGCGAGTCTCACCAAGCAGTTACTGCACTGTATGGCCTGTTACCAGCTGCTGCAGTTTAAGGGCTCTATGCTGGCGCTGGCCATCGTCAGCTTGGAACTGGAGAAACTGCTTCCTGACTGGCTTGCTCTCATCATTGAACTGCTCCAGAAAGCACAGGTGGGGGCAACTCAGAAATGGTCCGGACAACTCAAGTCTCTGGCAGCGAGGGGAGGAGAGGGGCTTGAGGCTGGGATTGGCTATTTCTGTGACTGCCACTAAGCAGAGAAGGAGAAGCGGACAGCCCATGCTAAACATCAAGCTGCTGTAGTCGGGCAACCTCTCTCTTCTGGTGCCACATGCTCTAGCAGCAGATTGAGTGCTAATTATTTGGGGTAGCCATAGGCTAGGAAGCGAGTGAATCATCAGGTTAACGGAGGGAGCTGTAGAGTCTGAAATTCACTGGCACAGGCAGCCTCCCTCCCCCTTTGTGTTTGAAGCTAAACATAGACCTTGTTCGTTCAAGCTGATTTGTGTTCTCAGGCTCCAGGAAATATTTGAGGCTGGCAGGGTTGTTGCTACAATCACATACAACACCTGTGCTATAAAAGCTGAGTCATGTAATAGGGAAGCTGCAAGAAGGGACATGTACCTTTAAAAATCTAAATATAGCTGCATGGCAGAGAGATAGCCAGGGCCTGATCCTCCTTTGCTGTGACTGGTGCTAATCAGTAATATCTCTGCTGGTGTCCTTGGTATTGCACTACTGTAAAACAAGTCAGAGAGCAGGGTTGTGGCAACAGTTTAGAAGTCAAGCACAAAGCTTGAGTGAGGTGACATGAAATCCATCCTTCACTTGATGTAATTGTTGGCTTCAACAGAGTTATAAACCAGCTTTGATCAGCTGCATTTCTGTGCATTATCTGAAACAGACCTTAGAAGGGCATTTCTGTGTTGTCATTGGGATGGGTTTGAAGCACTCAAATTCACAGCCTCTGATCTTAGACACACTCATCCTTTTACAGACACGCTTAGGTCTTTAGTGCTCCACAGATATGTTTGGTGATGAATACATTTTTGCTCTGAAAGGCAAAGAACATTGTCTTGTGGGGCAGGAGGTAAAGCATAAACCAAACAGATGCTTTCAGCAGGCAGCTCTGTTAGGCAGTCCACAAGAGGTTAAAACTAAGCAATCATTGTTACTTTGGAATTCTTTCCCACTCTGCCTAGCTAGTGTTACATTTACTGTACATCCTTTGTTTTCATTGCACCTCTGCGCTCCAAGCATTAGAGGGATGCCTAAAAAGTGTCACTGGCTGTATGAGAGCCTGCACTTAAAGCACTCTGTAACATGAAGAAGCCTGAAGCATTCCTGTTGTGTGTGCGAGAGAGGAAGATGCTTGTGTACAGCTCTAACTCAGAAGTCTTTGTGGAAGGTTTTGATCCTTTTCTGATGTTCTTTGGCAAACATATAAAAGATGGGACTCTCAGGCACCTTGGATGAGATTCGAAGCTGAAAGAAACTTAAATGCACAGTCCCCACTAGTTATGGTAACTCGGCATCGAGATCATTGGGCAGCTTTGACAAATCCCAGCCTTCAAGCAGGATTTGTTTTTGTATTTGTCCATGAATCGATCGCTTTACCACTTCTTGACGACAAGCTGAATGCAAGGAATGTGCGTGAATGACCAGGGTACATAGGGAGCCAGAGCTAGAATGATTTATGGTTCTGTCTCCTCAGCAGCAACTGACTGATCTTCCTTTGCAATACCCGTGTCTTTGCTTGTTTTCTCCATCCAGATGGACAGCTCCCAGCTGATCCACTGTCGGGAGCTTGTGGCACATCACCTTTCCACCCTGCAGTCTTCTCTGCCGCCCAATTCTGTATATGTCTACAGTCCCCTCAAGCACACCCTGGTGACCTGTAACAGAGGAGCGTTCAAATACCATCCCTCCTCTGTCCCAGGCCCGGGTTTCTCCAAGGACAACAGCAGACCAGAAGTGCCAATCAAAGGTACAGCTGTGTTCTACCAGCATCTGCCTGCTCCGACAGGGTGCAAGCAAGCCTCTGCCAAGCGCAAAGTGGAAGAGATGGAAGTGGACGACTTCTATGATGGAATTAAGCGGCTTTACAATGAAGACATGGCTCCAGAGGTGGTGGCTCTTGAAAATGTGGGCTCTGTTTGTGGTGCGGATGTCTCGAGGCAAGAAGGCAATGCTTCCCCTTGCCCACCTTTACAGCCTGTCTCTGTCATGTAGTTACAAGTGTTTACCAACTCCTTGGGCTTTCAGAGGAAAGCTACTTTGTAAAACATGTGGAATCAGGCAATGACATTAAAAGCAGGGTGGGAAAGGGACTGTACCTCATCAGGCTGAACTGAAGGGAGCCCAGAAAAGAACCCTCTTTGAATTTTTTTTTCTTGTGCGGCTAATGATAGTTCCAATATTTAAGCAATTTAAAAATACAAAAAAGTATAAAAAATCTATAAAAGACCCAAAAACCAAACAAAAAAAAGTAGCAAAAATTGTTTCTTTCTAGTGTTGTCAGTTCCACTGTTTTTCTGCTACTGTGTGTTGTAACCATCTTCCATGTCCAGGAGCTCACATTGATTGTGCAAAATTGTTTGAGGTTTTCCAGCCAACCTATGTCTATCTGATCTGATTTCCTTTTCCTTCTTCCTCTCTTCCTGCTTGCTGTTCCTTTTGAACTCTCTGTGAGTCTTGTGCATGCTGTTCTTGTACTCTGACCTTCATGACAAATTTTCTTTCCCCTTTTGCAAACAAATTCCCCTCTTGTGTTTCATTAGCACTTTGATGTTTAAATGTGATAATATTTAAAACTGAATTTAAATCAAAGATTAGTCAGGGAGGGAGGGCAGGGGGAAGTACAATTACTGCAGATTGCTCCATAAGCAAATAGCCAAAGCGGTGTGAATGTGTTCTAGGAAAGCATTAAGGTAGACAGCCACTGCACTTTTGTCTTATAGAAATATTAATTTATCCTGATCTATCAACATGAAGAGACTTATGTTTTGGGTTTTTTTTTTAATTGTAAAAAGCCAAAGCAGTTGAACTGATTAGTGCAGTTGAATAAAAACATTGTTTTTCATGTCTGCCTGAGGAAATTTGCAGTCAATTGGCTCTTTTGTGAGTACTCACAAAAGCTGGAATGTGTACATCAAACACAAACCTTAAATTCTGTGACAGACTCAGTTTTTTTTTTTTTCTTTCTTTTTTTTTTCCCTTTTATCCTTCCACGTTGATAAACGTAGCATGAACTCAACACTGCTTGGTTAGATGCTTGGGGCAGTTCTATAATTCTCAGTTTTGGAACATGTATTTATCAGCCACAGAATACCTTAAGTTCTTGTTTCAGTAACTTTTAACTGAAAGTTAACCCTTTAAAAGCTTGTCTTATTAAATGTCATACCTCCTGTTTCTCAAAATGACCTATCCTGGATCTTAAGCTCTCTCCACAGCCCTGAGGAAGGTATTGTATTCAGAGCCATTGTACTGATGAAAGCCTTCTGGTAGCAATAAAAAAAAGTTGTCCTTGAATTCGTGAGTTGTTTGCTTGCTTTTAGCAGTGGATGACAGTGAGTTTTGAACTAGGCTGTGGCTAAGCCCCTGCTAGCTCTACTCCAGCAATGTCAAGCATATGTCCTGCAGGCTGAACACAGCCCATGGAACTGCTTCATGTGGCATACTGGTTATTGGCAGACTACTAGAAGCCAGGGATGTAGCCACTGGTGGATGCAGCCTTTTATTGAATCTGGGGCCCTGTGGCCATTGTGTACAAGGCCCTTAGCAGCAGACAGGTGAACAAAGGCTGTGCAACAGTCCCACTTTCCCTGTGGCCACCTGGCCTGCTGCCACTTGCTTGCCTCTACCACAGTAAGCAGCTGCCCGGCCCATGGCTGCTTGCTACTACTGCTTCAGTGGCTACCATGGTAGCCGCTGTGGTAGCCACTGCTATTGCTGCTGTAGTGGCTGTAGCAGCCTTCCCATGTCCTGAGCTGGATGTGACCTGCGAGAAACCCCACTGTGTGGATCTGGCCGTAGAGGCCCAGGTGAGTTTGGCACCCCTGCTCTATTCCAAACAGGACTGTTGAGATGGAAGGCAGCTTAGATCTCCCTACTCTTCAGATCTCATTTTTATTTCAGTGATTCTAGTTGAAACCACATAGCCTCTTTTGATCTCCTCCTCCATACCATTTTCATCTCTTCTCCTTGAGCTCCCCTCCTCCTGTAGTTCCTTCTCCTGCAGATATAAGTCCCATGATCAAATGAACCTCCCTCAGTCTCAGCTACCTCTGTCTAAATGTTCTATTGTTTCTCCAAAGCCAGATGACCAGGCAGGGTAAATGTTCATGCACACTTGTCTTCACACCTGCAGGAATTTGAGGGCCATGTTTGTTTAGCTTCTCTTTGTTACTTTTTGATAAGTAATCTGCAAATGTAGGCTTTGGCATGTTTTTCTTTTTCCTTGGCGTTGACTGATCTATTTATGCCATTCTTGGTAGAGAGGTGGATCCTTTCCCGATCTGTTTCAGTAGGTATTCCCAAGCTATTTTGAAATCTTAAATTTAATGGTGATATTGTTTTCCTTCATGTTATTTCTAACAAGATAGGTGCTGTACAGAAAACTTGATGGTAGAGGGGATAGTATGTAACTGATGGTGAGCAGTGTCTTGGTATATGTAAACTTAACTAGATGGTGTTGGAAGATGAATGCAAGCCTGATGGCATGCAAATGTTTGAACGCTGGGGAGAGGGGTTTGTGCAGGATGCACATAAGCTTGACTGTTGGTAGTTAGGAATGCAACCTAGTTTTTTCCAACACAGTCAACTGCTGCACCTGACTTACCAAGGTAGTAGAAGAAACAATCTAGCAAAAGGCATGCAAGGTTAGATGTAAGGTGGAGCTGCCCTGCATGCTGGAGTGGAGAGTCCACAACAGTTAGCAGCTTTTAATATGGAATCACAGGCTCTGAATCCTCAACATATTAAAACAGTGGTGCTCAGGCTTTTGGTCCCACAGGCTAGAGGAGAAGCATGGAGTTGGTTCACTGGCTGAATCCCATAAAGGGTTGGTGCATGGGATCAGTTTGCAGGTGTGATTCCCATTGCATGCCAGGCACAATCTGGTGGTGCACTGGTCTGACCCCACTATCTCTTTCCCTTTAACCTTCCCAGTTCCCAGAGCATGCCCTTTGGTCCTGGGGAGTGGGGGAGGGGTGGTGGGGTGGTGAGGTGACATAAATGAACAGGGTAGGGTGCAGCTGTCGTTGTAGTCACCACATTTCTGGAGTAGAGGCAGTTAGAGGTTTACACTGCCAAGAACCATTCTCCCTTGCAATTGCAAAAGCAGCACATTTTCCCTGACACCATCCTGCTGCGACTGACCCAGTAGCTGTTCTGGATGGCACAAGGCATCCCCACATTATATGCATCTCCCCTGTCCTGCATTGCCAGTTTCACAGTATTCTGGGAACCATGATCTAAGGGATCTATATTCAGCTGCAGGAAACAAGTGTACTGACAGCTTTCTAGGGAACATACACAAACATTGTGAATTGGAAAGCTGAGAGCTTGGGCAGCCCCAGCTCCCTCAGGCTCTGGGAATCCAGGAGAGGGGGTCCAAGCACTTCCCATTGTCCCCCCCAATTCATCTAGCCATTCTCAGGCAGCCCCACACACAATATTGTGCAGTCAATCGCAGGCAATGTGCACCAGGCAAGCAGCTTTCTAGGGGAAGTAGAAAGCAAAATTGTCTTCAGCCCTAGATGGAAAAGTGAAAAAAATCTAGACACACAGGTCACGCAGACCCTTGAAGTCTAGAGGTGGGCATCCAACTCCCCATACCTGACACCCCCAGGCTGCCTGACACCCTGCTGAACTCGGTCAACTGTGGGACTTTGTAATTTATTGAATGGTTCTCTAGGAATTGTTTTCTAGAAAGAGTTATTCTAGGAAATGGCAAGCCCATTGAAATGGCAATGTTCACCAGCTGTAGTCTCTGTGGCATTCTGCTCAAACATAGCCTGATGCAGTGCCTTGAATGGTGTGTCTGCTGGATCTCCTCCCCCCCATTCCCCCCACAATGGAGAGCAGGTCTAGCACCTCTTCCAGGCACCAGCTGTTGACACCCAGCAGAGGAGGAGGAGGATGCCATGGGGGCATTGTTTGCTCTTGTCAGCTATATCAAAGAATGTCCCTTGAGTACTTCTAGTCAGTACTGCTGGCCACCTAGTATCATAGACCACCAGACAGCACTGCAAGGACTCTGCTTTTTTTGTGCATGGTGGAGAGTTGGGTGTAATGATATTTCCAAACCTTGTGTACAGGTACTGTGGCACGAGATGGCTGACCTTGTGATCACCTGTAGTGAGCTTGACTAAATGACCTGTGACTGATCCCAGGGACAGTAATTTTCTAGCCATACATGGGAAACCCAAGCTACTGCCCAATGAGTACTTAATGTCATAGAATGACTGTCAGATCTGTGCTCAGGCAGGCAATTAATTGGCCTGTTAATTATTCCATGACTTCCATGCTGTACTGCGACAGTCTGCCCTGCTCCACATGTTCTGCTCCTCCTGGATGCCCTGTAGTGTAAAGGGAAACCGAAACAAGGGCACAGGGGACCAGGCATACAATGTGGGTTATGTAGGAATTCGGGGGGTGGGGGGAGGGGAAGCAAGATACATGTGCATACACATTTTACCCCCATCTCCTCTCTGTATGCCCCACCCCATACCATGCAGGGAACCTTGTTCACCAAATATAAGTTAATTAAGCAGGTTTCTAGGGTAATTTTTAGAGGCTGCAAAGTGAGTTACAAAAAGCATTGGTAGCTGCAGATTACCCAGTTCTTGGGAATCATAGAATTGGAAAATTAGGGTTGGAAAGGACCTCAGGAGGTCATCTAGTGAGTCCTACCCCCTGCTCAAAGCAGGACCAACCCCAGCTATTTCATCCCAGTCAAGGCTTAGTCTCCCTGGGGCTTCAAAATCTCCAAGGATGGAGATTCCACAACCTCTCTGGGTAACCTGTTCCAGTGCTTTACTACCCTCCTAGTGAGAGTTTTTCCTAATACCTAACCTAAACTTTCCTTGCTGCAACTTGAGACCATTGCTCCTTGTTCTGTCATCTGCCACCACTAAGAACAGTCCAGCTCCATCTGCTTGGGAACCCCCCTTCAGGTAGTTAAAGGCTGCTATCAAATCTCACTTTATTCTTCTCTTTTCCAGACTAAATAAGCCCAGTTCTCTCAGCCTCTCCTCATAAGGGCCTACCAGCCCTCTAGCCCAGTGGTCTCCAACTTTTTAAGTAGCAGATCACTTTTTGAATTTAAAAGCAACCCAAGATCTACCTTGCACGGCCACCCCCACTCCCCTGCCCAGCAGGTCATAGAATCATAGAAGTAGGGTTGGAAGGGACCTTGTAGATCTTCAAGTCCGACCCCCTGCCTGGGCAGGAAGAAAACTGGGCTCAAATGACCCCAGCCAGGTAGGTATCAAACCACTTCTTAAAGACCCCCAGGGTAGGAGCCAGCACCACTTCCCTTGGAAGTTGGTTCCAGATCCTAGCTGCCCTAACTGGGAAGTAGTTCCTACGGATGTCTAATCTAAACCTACTCTCCAACAACTTGTGGCCATTATTCCTTGTTATCCCGGGGGGCGCTAGGGGAAACAAGGTCTCCAAACACTTCTGGTCCCCCCTAGTGAGTTTATAGGCGGTCACCAGGTCCCCCCCTCAGCCTTCTCTTGTGAAGGCTGAACAGGTTCAGGTCCTGTAACCTCTCATTGTAGGGTCTGCCCTGCAGTCCCCGGATCATGCGGGTGGCCCTCCTCTGGACCCTCTCAATGTCGTCCACATCCTTCTTGAAGTGGGGTGCCCAGAACTGGACACAGTACTCCAGCTGTGGCCTGACCAGTGTCACATAGAGGGGGAGGATCACCTCCTTGGCCCTACTTGAGATACACCTGTGGATGCACGATAAGGTCTGGTTAGCCCTGCCAACCGTGACCTCGCATTGTCGGCCCATGTTCATCTTGGAGTCAATAATGACTCCAAGATCCCTTTCTGCCTCCGTGCTCTCAAGAAGGGAGTTTCCCATCTTATAAGTGTGCTGCTGGTTACTACTGCCCAAGTGCAGCACCCTGCACTTGTCA
Organism: Alligator mississippiensis; assembly: GCF_030867095.1. Taxonomy (NCBI): domain Eukaryota; kingdom Metazoa; phylum Chordata; order Crocodylia; family Alligatoridae; genus Alligator; species Alligator mississippiensis. Next base: position 142,218,108 of record NC_081825.1, on the reverse strand, counting down.
GTATTGAAACGCATCCTGTTTTTGTTAGCCTACCCCTGCAACCTATCCAGATCTTTCTGCAGTCTCTCCCTCCCTGCTAATGTGCCCACCTCTCCCCATATTTGGTATCATCAGCAAATTTGAACAGGTTGCTTTTCACCCCATCATCCAAATAGCTGATAAAGAAATTGAACAGTGCGGGCCCAAGGACCGAGCCCTGGTGGACTCCGCTGCCCACTTCCACCCAGGTCGAATATGACCCATCCACCACCACCCTCTACGTACAACCCTTCAGCCAATTCGTAATCCATCTGACCGTGTAGGCATCGATGCCACAGTCACCTAGTTTTTTAATGAGGATGGGGTGGTCAACAGTGTCAAAGGCCTTGCTGAAGTCCAGAAAGACTACATCCATGGCGACACCTGCATCTAATGCTTTTGTACCTGAGTATCTGATGTGCTGATGAGTGATGCACAGGTAAGTCTGTGGGGAGAAAAGGAGGGGGAAGATCAAGGCAGAGGGAGAAAAAAATATTTGGGTGCACACCCCCCCCAGCATGTAAGTCTGTGGGGGAAGGGATAGGGGGAGGAGAAAGGGCCATGGGGGATGAAGATCGAGGCCCCAGCCCTAGCGGGGAGGAGGGGGCATGCACCTTGGGAGGACACGGGGGGGGGGTGCATGCCCCCAGATCTGCATGTGGAGTGGGGCAGGCTGCAGTTGTGGGCTTGGGCTGGGCTGTTCCTGGTGGAGGCTGGGTCATGCTGCACTTGGGCGGTCAGTGGTGGTGCTGGGAGTGGGACTACGGGGGGCTGCAGCCACCCAAAATGTTGCTGTAGCCCCCCTGAATCTCTCCCAGCACTGCCACTGCCTGCCCCAAGTGCAGCCCAGGATCAACTAAAAAAGGCTCCAAGATTGACCAGTTGATCAGAATCGACTGGTTGCAGACCACTGCTTTAGTCATTTTTGTTGCCTTCTGCTGGACTCTTTCCAATTTGTCCACCTCCTTTCTGTAGTGGGGGCCCCAAAACTGGACACAGTTCTCCAGATGTGGCCTCACCAGTGCCAAATAGAGGGAATAATCACCTCCCTTGACCTGCTGGCAATGCTCCTACTAACGCGCCTGGTATGCCATTAGCGTTCTTCGCAAGGGCACGCTGTTGGGTCCTATTGAGTTTACTGTTCACTGTAACCCCCAGGTCCTTTTCTACAGAGCTGCTGCTTAGCCAGTCAGCCTCCAGCCTGTACTGATGCATGGGATTGTTCCATCATAAGTGCAGGACTTTACACTTGTCCTTATTAAACCTCATGAGATTTATTTTGTTCCAATCCTCCAATTTATCAAGATCTCTCTGAATCCTAACCCTACCCTCCAACCTATCTACTACTCTCCCCACCCAGCTTGGTGTTATCTGCAAACTTGCTGATCCATCCCACTTCGAAGTCATTGATAAAAATATTGAACAAAGCCAGCCCCAGGACCAACACCCTGGGGCACTCCACTTGATAGCAGCTGCCAACTAGACATTGTGCCATTGATTACTACCCTCCAGCCAGTTTTCTATCCACCTTACAGTCCATTCATCCAACCTGTACTTCCTTAGTTTGTGAATCCAGAAGCCAGTGTCTATTTCCTCCCCCAGCCTGCCCCCACACCCCAAAGCAGTCTGGCATGCTGTGGACTGTGCTCAAGTGCAGACAGTGGAAGTTAGTGGAGCTGAGGCAAGCACCACTCTTGAGTTCAATCAGTTGCAGGCAATTGAAGCATATTGAACTCCCATCTGGAAAAGAAGGGAAAATGAAAACAGCCATAGCTCCAGCAGAAAGGTGAAAAATACTCAAGCTGAAGCTCAGCCAGACCTGAGAACTCAGAAGCTGGGGTCAGAGGAGGGGGGAGGGCTGATGAGTGATGCACTGCGGGATGCCTGGAGGGCCAGCCAGACCCCAGTCACAGGTTTTTGAGTCATGCTGTTAAGATAGAGCACAAAACAGGTTTATCTACTAATAGATTGGTGGTTGTTTCTAAATGTGTATTTAATAGAAATCATTGCTGCTTTAGGCTCCCATTATGTAAAGGTAATAGCTTTATTAATAAAATTAAATAGCTATTATAAATAATAACAAATAAATAAATGAATGCATAAATAAATAAATAAATAAATACTAAGCAGTTGTTATGCAATAAACATATAGGCATAAACTCCAGCACAATGAGTTGAAAGTATATATCGTCAATACAGGAAGATGACAAAGAGTAACGATAGATTGATCGATAGATCTATAAAATTTCGCCATATTTGACTTCACATGTAAAGATTCACTCAGTTTAGTTACTATTTCAAAGAGGGTTTACAGGGTGTAGAAAATGCTGAACAGTCCCCTTCATTGCAAGATTAGCATTCAGTTATTGGTATTCTGTAGGGATGAGAATCTCTTGGGACTGCTAGAAGTCTCTCTCTCATCTGATATTGTAGGAAAATTACAATGCATGTTACAGTTAAGCAATTATTTTATCAGAAAAGTGCAAAAGAGCCCCTATATACAGTATACATAAAATGCCGAAAGCCATTAAGGTGCATCCCATCCTTCCAAAATGTCATGTTTTCTGGCTCTTCAGCTATGAGTTCTTTCTTCTATTTTAAAAACTACAATACAGTATTTGATATACAATGGATGATGTGCAGGTTCCATTTCATAGTCGCATAACCAAAAGTGTTGTGAAGGACTCTAAAAAGTTACTGTGGATGAGTTGGCAGTCAGAACAGATTCAAGTGTAAGATAGTTTAATTTGGCTGTTTTCATAGTACTGGTAGGTGCAATAGCCTTGAGCTGGAATGAAAAAAGGGAAATGGTTGAAGCACAAAGGAATACAATGACTTGTGTTTCAAAATTATATGGAAATATCTTTTCCTAGGCATAACAATTTTATTGGTTTTCTGAAAGGTTGCTCATATTTTAAGTGTCTGAATGAAGCATCTAAGGCTTAAATTGTGAGAAGAACTTCTCGTGACAGTTATTAAAAATCATGATAACAGTACTTAATTCATTTAATTATCAATCAGTTCCAGCAGAGGAAAGGAAAGTTTTGATGCCCCCGCATCTAAATTAAGTTACAATACAATCGGTTTAGCCAGAGACTACATGAGGAGGTATTAGGCTTTAGAAACAAGGAGTCACTACATGATTGATTTTCTCTTCTCACCTGTATAATGCTAATTCAGGCAGTCTGTACAAAAAATGTTGGTACTATACCTTAGTCTTAAATACTTTTTGTGAGTTGGTCAACAAGCAGAAAACCTCTGGTCATTTCCATGCGGATGATTTCCCAGGCGCACAGGCTGTACTGCTTCTCTTCCAAGAAATTGTATATTCCCTGGAAATATCTTTTGATTTTCAGCTTGGTGAGCACTAGACCATCACTTCCCATCTTGGTTCCATCCTTCTCCTTCTGGAAACCCAAACAGGCTTCCAGTCTCTCAATTTGCTGGTGAAGTTTGTTTTGGAAGGTAATGATGGAAATCTCATCCCAGGCAGTTTGTGTGAGGTTTTTGCTAAAGACTGTGAAGATCTCTTGGAGGATGTTCTGAATTGCCAACTTCGCATTTTCTTTCTGGGACAATTGGAGCTTGAGAACATCTTGCATGGACTTGAAATCAGTCCTTTCACTGAAGCATTGGAAGGGAAAATTTCCCCCCATTTTCTCCAGGAGCTCTAAGCTATCTTTGTTTAGTTTCTTCTGCTGGAAGCTAAGCAAATCACAGTGCTGTGATGAGATTTCAGTGGAGAAGAGTAGTACAAGGCAAATGTGCAGCAAACGCATTGTAGACATGGTGATGAGGATGATCTTGTCTGCTCCCTTGTCTTTGGACACAGAACTTGTGAGGCTGAAATTTGTTCCAGGTCTTTAGTGAATAGCTGTGTCTTCCATCCATGTCTCTGAATTTAAGTATTTAAGCATTTCTTTCATCATTTTCATGTTCACAAGATTTTCCTTCTTTCATTTTCTGTTTACTTCATTGCTTTTTGGTTCCAGTAGCACATTTCCTGTTTTTTGGTGATTTAGTGAAAATGAATAAAGTATTAGAAGAAAACACCTTTTCTAGATACCATCTCTTTACTGTATCATGTCAGTTACATGATATCTTTGAGCTGATGAGAGTGCATGGACACATAGAACAAGGCAGCCATGTCAAAACGTGCTGCTTCTGTAAAAATGACACTTGTGTATCCACTCTTCCTCATCACAGTTTAGGAGGATGTCACTGAGGGCTGCATTCCCATTACAGTTTGTCTTCTCCAACTTCCACATTTCCCCACTATATGTTACTCCTATATATTTTGAATAGCACATGGTTACACAATCAGTGATATTCTGGATGCCAGAGAAACTAGCTTGTCTCTTTGGTATGTTGCAACTTCCAGGGACCCTTCTTCCAGTTCCACTTGCTGCAGGTTTACCAGCGAGTAAAAAAACAAATACAAACCAAATAGCCTTTATTCACTGTCAGTTAGGTGGTCCATCCATTGTGTAATTATGTCAACCCGACTGATAGTGGGGATAAGTGCTGGGACACACAAACCTATGTATAATATCTTGAAAACATACATCTTTAAACATATGTTATTCTTTGAACCATCCAGTCACAGGCGCAGACATGAATGCAATCAACTAGATATTATTTCTTTCTCTTGCATTATCAGTGCATTACCATTTCAGTTCACTTTCCACATTCTTTGACTGCCAAGTTCCAAGCTTCTTAAGAAGCTACACCTTAATTCAGGAAAACAATTTTGACGTCTCTTATACATTCTTGTTACATTCCTAACATGGGTCTGACCATCAAATCATCCCTAAGGGGCTTTTTCAACATCCTGAGACATCCAACAAGGTGCCACAATGAATCGATTAGTTAGGAGTCTTTTTACCCAAAAGTCTTTTTATCTGTTTTTTTCCTTTTTCTTCCATGGCCCTGAAAATCGTAAAAGTCACCTGTTCTTTGGACTTCCCATTCCTACCTTCCTTCACTGGAGGGAGAGAAAACTATTTCAGGTTTCTTAAGAGCTTTCTAGGTGGTGAGAATTTGAACACGGGCTTAAAATATTCTTTATGATAAGACTATTAGTATGTATCAAAATTTAAAAATTCCTGAAGTTTTGAAAGCACTTTAAATCTTGAAGCCAAACAATGCTAGGATCCCCCTTCTAGGAAACCATAAGCATTTGAGAAAGGTCTCTGAGAAAACGAATCCAGGTCTACACATGCGCTTTATTGCAGTTACCTAACTAGCTTCAATGTAAAACATCACTGTCTACATGTGCAACACTATTAGGATGCAGTAAACTAATTAACTCTGCCTTAGTGCTTGTGTCTGGCAGTACTATCCTATCCCATGGCAGAGTAATTTATGCTGCTGTAACGCATGTGTAGATGGTGACTGGGGTGGCCGAGGCACAAGGGTGCTACAGTGTGGTGGCTGCCTGCTGGTTACTAGAGCACACTTGTGCTCCAGCCACCCTCTCCACTTCATGCTGAACTGGGGCAGAGAAGCCCTAGACTGAAAGGCTGATCCCCCAAGCTCCCCGACAGCTGAGGCTGCTCTGCCCCAGCTCAATGTGCTGCGGTCCCAGGCACATGTGAAAATGCTGTGCCTGGAAGCAAAAAACTGGTGCAAGCTGTATAGGAATTTATTCAGCCATGCTAACTGAATATGTAGATGACCCTTAGTCTCTAAGGTGCCATCCGCTCTACCATCTGGCTGTATAATGTTAAGTGTCTGAAAGATACTTTTGGAGATTTTTTGGGGTTGTAATAAAGAACATAGATTTAAAAACTAAAATTGCTTCTTAAGTTCAGTTTTCACTATGTCTGCAGTTTCCCTGTTCTTCTATTTTTCCCTTTCCTTTGGCTCCTGTAGCCACTATCCACTTTTGGGTTGCTATGCACTACCACAGACTTGTGTGCTGGAATTTCTGTGCAGGCAGAAAAGTGTATTTGAAACCACAAAGAAATGTTTCACTGACATTTAGAAAGGAAGATTGCATGAAAGAGAAATGAAAATGTTTCTGTTCATGTTAATTTTTCCTGGGGCTCTCCTTGCACTTTGTTCTTAAAAAACTCCACAATTTTGCTTCAAGTGGATGTCAGGGTCTTACTGAAGAAGAGTAAGCAGTTCACTGTGGATCAGACATAGCAGAGCTGCAGTCCTGTCATGGCCCATACACTCTGTTCTTCCATTACCACCAATGGACACTTGGCATACGCCTTGCAAGGTTAGCTGTTCTACAGGAAGTGAAAGGATTTCAGAAATATGAATACTATCAAAAAAGAGCAAGGTTGTGCAGCACATGCCATGGGAAGAGACAAACAATAGCATTTAGGTTCAGCAGTCCTGTTATTTATTGAGGAGAGAAGAAAATCTGTAATCCTGTCTCAGAGCTTCCTGGCAGAGACAGAGCCCCTTGCATGGAAATACCTTGTACTCTGTAGCAGGAATTGGCAACATTTTCCTGCCCTAGTTTGCAACCTAGCTCTCTGGCTCCTAGAGAGCTCAAGTAGCCTATGCTTCCTTCACTGTAGACATCAGTTCCTCTGCAGCAACAGTAAGCACTCACACAGAGAGCAGCAGGGAAGTCTGCTAATAAGTCTGAAGAGGGTGCTACAGAGAGGCCAATGGCTAGGCACAGTTGCATGCTGCCTGATCCTCTGTACCATCCTAGGCCAAGATCTAACCTCTTTCCAGGCCAGATCCAGCCCAGGAGTTGTATGTAATACGAACCCAATAGTCTGGGTGCAGGTGTTTTGGACAGCAGACTTGAGTTGCTCCCAGTATGCCTGGATGGAGATGTCATTAGCAGTAGGGACTTACTCCAGTGCACTATACAACTAGGCCTGGAACTCCTCCCGCTGTCCAGGGTCCTTCAAAGCTGCGACATTCAGCTGTCTCCAGGCGGCCTTCTGGGTCTTCCGGTGTCTTGGTGTCAGGCAGATGTTCATCGCTGAGCACACAAGTCATTGGTCCATCCAGCAGTCTTCAGATCCCTTCATGGCCCTTGTGACAAGGGCCATGAAGTAAAAGTTACTGCAAGTTATGAAGTTATCTTCATAACACTATCTTGCCACAGGTAAAGCAGGGGGAACCATGGCAGCCAATGCCTGGCTTCCATAACAATCTTGGCCAGAGCCCAAAAATCAGGGCCTGGAACTTTGTTTTTGTCCTTAGATTCTGATGGAATATCTTGGACACCCAGCTACTCCATCATGTTTATCAGCAATGTCAAGCATCCAAATTCTTAATAAATGGGGGTGTTGTTTTAGCCAGAATATGCTGCTGCTGAGGTTCTGAATAGAAGTGGTAGAAGCTCAAAAAATAAAGAAACTTGAAACAACAAATCTGCAATCCCAGGATTTATCACTCTTGCACCTTCATCCATGTCTTAGCCATAGCCTATCTTGAATCTATGTCCATGTCTATGTCTATAGCAAAAACTACTAACAATGAATCCATAGCTATCTAGCTATAAATGTTAATATTTTGGGAATTTAAAAAAATAAGATTTAACATATTAATTATTTTAAAATCTAGTCCAATTAAATTACATATATTTACATCCATAGGCTGATTACAAGGTTTAAAGGGGATCTGTGACCATGAAACATATTTAATAATGCTCTAAGGAATTCTAATTAAAAAGTAAAAACTTATGAATCTGAATGAGCAATTTTTCATACAAATAGTGTTCCTAAAATAATTAAATTTCTATTATTTAAGAGTTGAAGGAACCATTTAATCAATAAATCAAACAAACAAAATCTACCCTCCCAAAGGTCTTCAATGATATAGTGAGTTAGAAGAAAAAATTTTAAATGTGCTCAAAAATGCCATCTTGTGGTAATACTGTTACATACTTGATTATGTACCAGCAGCATAAAATGGAGAAACTGAGGGGAAAGTTAATAGTGAACAATACTTAATTCGTGATATGTGAACTGGGCTACTGGTCAGATCTGATTAGGAGCAAATTGAAAAGGGGTCACATTATATGGGAAATGTAATTTCTCTGCCATATATGTAGTGACATTATACCATTGATTATCTTCTGCAGAAAAATCTAACCTCTCCATTCATATATTATCAGAAGAGTAGATTTTGTATAATAATAATAATAATTAGGGGAAGCTGTTATGGTCTGTCTCCTGGTCTATTTGAAATGACCAAGTATAATATAGGTTCTTGACACCATGGCAATTGGTCAATTGTATGCCATCTTGTAGTTCTTGTTTCTCTTTTATACGATTATTTGTTACATAATATTTCCTCCTTATCTTTATTTTGGCTGCATACTCCATGATAATCATACCTACTTATATATTTGCATAATGTCTTGCATAATAGAGACAGAAGGGTAACTAGAAGTCTTTGGGAACTCTTTTTTTTAAATAATTACTTTCCCTTTGTTATTTTGGGCAGAAAAGAGGAGGATTAATATTGGAACTTTAAGGTAGGTAAGGGGTAGGCTAAGGGAAGACTCCAGTGTGCTGTGCTGAAAGGACATTTATCCAGATGGAAATAAATTTCTAGTGTGTTCCTTGGAGATTGTCTTACGGGCAATCCTTTTTAATATTTTCATTAGTGACCTTGGTAAAACAACCAGAAGCACATGAAATTTGGAGATGACATTTACTATTGCTAGCACTGAGGAGGGCCAAAATATTATACAGGAAAAAGTAGCTGCCCTGGTGGGATGGAGTCATAGAAATAGTACAAAGGGGGCAAGGTTGTTCACTGTAGAACTAATAACAAGAAATTTTGCTCTAAGTTTGCTCTTTGTTGTCTTCATGACCACATCTTTCCATACCTCTTTTTCAGGTCATTTTTTTGTCCCAGATATCAACAGGTTTTCCTCCATTCCTGTTCCTTCCATTCCTTCCCTCACCTCAATTGCTGCTTCAGTAGACATCCTTATCTTCACTTCCTTACCTCTGCTTCTGAAGAGAAAAGGAAAAAAATCCCTCTAAACTCCCAGTTTTATTGTTGTCTGATATATGGATTTCCTAGGTCACTGGCCACTTACTTTCTTTAAGCCTTTTGCCCAAATCAGTCCTGCTTCCATCAATTAGGCTCAATGGTTCCCTGCTTGTCAGGAGTATGAATCCTCCAATGACAAATCCCACAAAAACTTCCCAGCATAATACTCTTCTTTCACCAGCTTTCCTGGCTGTGTGGATTTATAAATCTTTTGCCTAGATCAGCCCTGCTTACCTTCATTTAGGCTTGGTAAAGGAAAACCTTGTTAGTTAACTATCAGTATTGGATACTTTGAAACTACTGTCACTCCGCAACTGAAATGTATGCTTTACAATGAAGATAATTTAAAATGCAGATACTTTGAAATTCAAATTCCAAATTCCCTTGGACCAGAAAAACTTCTTACTTTGAAATTCAAGGTCTTTTTCTAGTCCCTTAGACCACGAAAACCTCATTAAATATTTTGTCTACCATTAAACTGCTGCCAGAACTAGCACATAATCATGGGAATTAACTACAGAGTTGATTGCCTGCAGCCTACACTGAGCATGCCCATATATACCTGGTACCAGGCCAAGACCCAACATGTCAAATATGTCAAACACACCAGTGGGAACCTACTACAAAGCTAGGTTAGCATAGCCCGTCTGAATAAGATATAGTATACATAGTGCTTAGTCCCCCACAGCGCTGACTCTTTTTCAAGTCACAGTGAACCAATACATCTACTACATTTCAACTTCCTCTTCACTCCCGCAGCTGAGTACTGAGTAGCACCTTTCTTTTCCAGTTCCAATGATTCGTATTTCTGCATCAGCCTTAAATGTCCAGTAAACATCATCCAATATCTATATAGGTGAGAAGCCCTATTGCCCCCTCTCTTGGCTGGTTATACATGACTGGTTTGGCCCCACCTTCCATGGGGTACAGCTGGACAAGGTGGCTCCATGCTTCATCTGAATATAATTTTTTGGTGTGTCCCAGGACATTCTTGTCTTTGCTATATAGCAGTTGTGACAAGAACACCTGGTTCCAGTCACAAGTGGGGGGTAATTAGCTCCTGATGCTAATGTGGCTTCTTTGTGGTGGGTATCTGGAATACACACACTTACTTAACAGTGCTGGCCTGTGGGGTCACCATGGCTTGAAATTCTTTTGACTGCTTAGGACCAGCATCATGAACCATGTTATAAATCATGAGCCTTTTGGTTTTGAACTAATATCTCACATAGCTTGTACTGTGCATAAACATGCACAGATGTATTCCTAAAAATGTGCTCATGGAGTATCTGTAGTTAAATTTATAGCAGTTTACAAAAACATATAACACATCAATTAAAAAAATTCTTCTTTTTTAAAACTAAAGCAGCAGTTTTACAATTGAGTTTTCCTAGTCCATTTAACACCTGCATGACCTCTTGCACAACTAAATCTGTATGTACCCATAGTAATTGCATACATGCAAATTACTATGGTACATTTATTATTTTTTGGTCCTCTGCACTTTGAGTTATTGAAGTTTTCCTGTAGTTAAGTTGTCAGTCAGCTGTGATCAAAGACAGGAATCAGTTGCAAGGCTTCTGGTCTACTAACTACATACAGCCCTCAGACACTGTTTCCTTTAAATACTAAAGTAGGCTTGTCCAACATATGGCCCGCGGGCCACCATGCAGCCCACCAAGCCATTTTCTATGGCCCATGGTGCTGCAACGGGAAATGAAAGTAAACGCTGTTTACTTTTGTTCCCACCCCTTGTCCCTCCCCCAGCCCCATAGCAGCTTCCTAATGGCTGCTGAAGGGCTGGAGAAGGGACAAGGTTCCCACACGCACCGTGTCAGCTTGATGTTGCTGACACGGTGCGGCTCCTCCCCTCCCCCCTCATTTCAAGGTGTCCCTTCCTAGCCCCGTCCCTTCCTCATTTGCATGCCAGCCCCGCCCTGCACCAGTCCCCACCAGCCATGCAGGCTGGAGCAGGTTGCGGTGCAGCGGGAGGGCAGGCATGGTTGCCAGCTCGGAGGGATGCTGCAGCCAGGCCCGCAGGAGATGCAGCTGCTGCTGTGGCTGTGGCTGTCAGGGCAGGAAGCTGGCGCTGCTCCCACCTCCCCACATCCCCACACACCTGCAGATATTGCACTGGGGGTGGTGAGTCGCAGGCCCCAGAGAGGGAGGGAGCCCTGCTGGCTAGGCTCAGGCTGCCCTGGGGGAGAGGGAGCAAGGGGGTGTCCCTGTAGGGACCCCGTATGTCCCCCTGGCTGCTGAGCCCAGGCACACAGGTATGGGAGCATCCTCGAGGCCACCCAGGTGGCAGGGAGGACACGGCAGGGTCAGGTGGTGCCCCTTGACCCCTGCGCCCCCAGGCGTGGCCAGACTGGATAGGCCATGCGAGTGCCTGCGAGTGCCGGCCTACTGGGTGATAAAAAGTTTAAGATTTGGCCCCACATTCAAAAAGGTTGGACACCCCTGTACTAAAGCATTTATATATTAAGAAGTGACTCTGCCACCTCCTGCTACTACTACTACTACTACTATTAGCCAGTTTGTATATTTATTTGTATGCACAGAAATAAAAGTGCTTTGCAAAGAAAGTATCAATTTCTCCATTTTATGGTGGGCAAAATGAATCACAGGTGAAGTATCTAATGTCAGGTAACTCAACAGGTGAGTTAAAGGGCTGGAAAAAAATCCAAGATCTCTTAACCCCAGTTTGGTGCTATACAGCAAAGACAGGTAAAACAGGCGCAAAGCCCAGGCCCTAAGCTACGGAGGGTTAAGACTAAAAAGCCCACTCTCCGTGTGAGGCCTGAGTTGGTATTGACCAAGAGAGCAGGGAAACAAACAAAAAAACCCTCATACTCATGAGGGAGGGGGACAGCCCCTTGACATGTTGCAACCCAGGAACTTGAGTTTGGATGGCTAGCAAGACTACCACAGCTATTGCCAAGGTCCCCATTGGCTTTGTTCTTGCTCTGCCTCTTTTTGAGCTAGCAGCCTTCCAGGGAAGATGGATGGTTCCCAGGTGCCACGACAAGGTTTTCATAGAATCATAGAGAAGCAGGAATGGAAAGGACCTGACGAGGTCATTTAGTCCAGCCTCCTGATCAAGGCAGGATCATCCTTATCCTTACCCTGGACAAGTGTTTGCCTAACGGTTGCTTAAAAACTTTGTGAATAGCCCTCTCCTACAACTACCAGGCACAATGCCAAAAACATCAAAATTACCCTAAGTAGCCACAGCTTTAGCAGGTGGGAATGAGGGTGCTGCCAATGGCTTGCCACTGGAAGGACAGGAAGTAGTTGTTAAATATGCTCAAGAGCATCAAGGTAGAAGGCTAAGCCCTCCTATTACAGAGGAAGGAAAAACCTTTGACAGATTACACCAACCTAACTGTGGGATGCAATTCCAAATGTGGCAAGTGGTTTATCCCCAAGAGGAGGAGGCAGGCAGTTTAGCCAGGAACCACAGGGTGGAGGAGTGGGGTGGTGTTTAAGTCCCAGCAGAAGCAGCATTAGCCCTCCCACAGTCAAAATCCTCAGCTTTGGCTGCAGCCAACACCCGAAGCTTCTGAAAAAGGTAAAGCATTCCTGTAGTTTGTGTTGGTACCTTGTTGCAGATGTGTGTGGGCAGATAGAAAGAAGAGCATACAATAAAACTCTCTGAGTGATTACCACCAAACAAGCATGTGGTTGTTCTGTGTATGCTGTGATTTTGTACGCTGGAGTCAGAAATGAGCAGACACCATCCATAGACAGGCAGATACAACACTCTGCAGGAAGAATCTGCAGAAGGGGTGGGAGCTTTATCCATAATCATCTGGGCTGGCGGGAAGGAGCAATTTGCAGGACCAACAGGAGGCTCTGTTCCTGAGATCTGCAGGAGAGCCCCAGTTTCTCTAGCCATCTGTAGTAGGCTGGGAGCGTTGCAGAGTTTCATGTGTCTGAAGACCCTATTAACAGCACTGCTACATCAGGATCTGGCTTCCATTAGCCTCCCACTGGCTGTTGCCTCTTCAGTGTTGAGAAGAAAGCAATGAGCAGTGAGAGCTAATGCTGTAGAGCACAATGGGCAGGGCTTCACAGAGCAGCCAGCCCCACAGTTGCAGAGCCCTAAGCAGATGGGCAAAGGCTCAGAGAGGATGCTGAGGAATTGCTGCTTCCCCTTGTGGATGCCCTTGGACAGAAAGCTCCCATCCAGCTCCCTCTCCCAGGATTCACTAGTTTGAAGAGGAGGTCTGTGTCCTGAGCCAATTCTGGAGCTGCGCTGTCCTTTCTTCTGTGTGGGCTGAGGAGTTCTTGGTAGGCTTTAAAATTGAAGAGAACAATTATCATCTCTTTTGCAGAGAGACCCCTAAATACAAAGGAATGAAGCTCCCCTCTCACCACTGGACCTCGAGAGGAGTTATTTCCCTAATGCTGGCATACAGCTTTCCTCCCCTGTGGGTGTGTCTACAAGCTGCTTTACTGTGCAGCAGGCTAATCTACTGTGCAGTAAGGCAATACTGTCTACATGATGCAGGGCTAGGAAACTGTCCGCTCCCCAAGCAGCTGTCTACATGTGTGCTACTGTACAGTAGCTACTGCACGGTTAACCTACTACCTGTATCTACAGGTAGTAGCCAACTGCACAGTAGACTAATCTATTGCGTAGTAAATGCTGCACACATGTAGATGGTGACTGGGATCCAGGGCTGGGAAACAGCTGCTGGGGGGTGCCAGTTTCTCAGCCCCATGCCCCAATCTGCTGTTTGGGTTGTGGGGCTGGGAGGCAGCTGCCCTGGTGCTGGGAGCTCTCCAATCCCTGAGCCCAGGCTTGACCCTGGTGCCCCTGCCAGCTGGGCCTGGCACCTGGGGGAGCCTAGAGCTCCCCATGGCTGCTATAGGGGGACAGAGCAGGGCAGGAGTAGCCCTGCCCTAAACTGCTCCTGTTGGGAGCAAATTTGCTCCTGATGAGCGCATGTTGATGTGCTCCTGAGGAAAGCTTACTGTGAATTATTTTACTGCACAGTAAACTTACAGCACATTAATAGCACACACAGACATGATCTTGTAGGGGAAGCTACATCTGGTGCCATGATGCTGGTTTCTGTGGCCTTGCATTGTTAACTTGGCCCACTAGTTTTCACTATGTTTTTCTTCCTGCTTTCTCTCTAGAGTTTCAAACCAAACAGCAAAGAGCCAATGAGCTGAACCTTCAACTGACTTGCTCTTTAAAACTGGAGGCAGTTTGAGTAGTCAAACAATGGCCCAGTGACAAAAATTACAGTGACAAAAGGAAGATGTTTCAATAGCAACACCCAGTGCAGTGAGATGAAACAGGAGAGAACAAGAATAGTGTAAACAGCAGTATCTTATGATGACATAAGTGGGAGTGAATCCAGGAGTCTGTGCCAGCTGCAGGAGGAATAGTCTGGAGCTCTAGCCAGGATGGCCATTCATCTGGTTTTATAGAGGACAGCCCAGTTTTCTGGTCCTCTGTCCTCTATTGCTATGAAACCAGATGCCTTTATGTCCTCTATTTTTCACCACTTGGCACCCCCGCCTCCGCTGCCAACACCGCCACGGCCACCGGTGGGAGCTCCCTGCTCAGCCTGCCTCCATTGCTGACATCGCTGCGGCTGCCTGTGGGGGCTCGCCACCGCTGTCACCACTGCCACCACCTGTGGGAGCTCACCATGCCCCCCGAGCCTCGGAGGCATGCAATGTTCATGGTGGTCGGGACAGTTGCACTAAATGCAACTGTCCTCTATTCTTGAGGTACCTCGATGGCCACCCTAGGCCTGGATGGAAGCAAAATGAATAGTTACAGACTTAGATAACAAAGCAAAGATTCCAGTGCTAGCTAATGACGCTCCCTGTGGTCTCTCTACTGGCCTCCCACTGTGCCCAGCACGGAGAGGAGCAAGCTTCAGCTGAGCTACACATGTAACCACAGAAAGGGCAGGTGGCAGGGGTCCTGACAGACCATTCCTGAGAATGTGCCCGTGAATGTCCAGGGGCCCCATCAGAATGGAGTGCTCCCCTCCTTGGTCACTGGACACTGTGTTGGTTAATAAATGAAGGACCCAGTTTAAAATAGTGCTGGGTCTCAGCATGAGTGTTCATTGAAGGCAAGTGAAGGGGCAGGTAATTGCACTGGTAGGAAAACCAATTGATGTACATGAATGAGACTAAGTCAAGGACAACCTAATCATGAGAGAGGAGCCTTAGAATGCAATAGTACCTACCAGCCAGGGGCAAGTGTGTCTGGTTGAAGCCAGAGCCAACACATACTTTGCTCTGTAGCACTCAGGCCTCATCCAGCCTCTTCCCAATTTGGCAGCACTTGACAGTTCCACTTTAGTAGTCTGTGTGTTTGACACGTGTGCAAGTTTAAATGTATACAGATGTGTGACACTACATCTCATTAACAGCATGGCTCCTCCACCTGGGGGTAGCAGCTACACATCCCTTCATGTTGCTGTGACCGTGTAAGTGGGTTCCAGTGTAAATGTGGATTCAATTTGTTTTTTAGGCTGATAACAGAAAAGACACACAAAGTTATATTTCACAATAGCTCCAGGGTGCTTGGCTAGCTCACTAGGTAGTGCATAAGGTTCAGTTTTAGGGTTGTGGGTTTGAGGCCCTGGTTGGGTGCATGTATCCCCGCTTTACTCCTCTCCTAGTGGCCGCAAGAATTACAATTGCGAATGTCTGGAAGAGGCAGGACACTCCTAGAATCATTGATGGGTTTCAAAAAGTGTGAGAAGCTTTAGTAACTGAGAAGTTGTCTTATCAAGCCAGTGTTCTATAGGGGAGAAAGACAAAAGAAACTTAATTAAAAAACTGCTGGTAGTTCTTTGATTTGCTGAAAAAGAAACTTCTCCCAACCAGGAGCCTTTGTACATGCCACATTTTTTGCCTTTTCTTGTGCTGCAACTGCGTGACTGTTTGCATAAGTGGGATTTCTGGATGCTTTAAAAGCCTTTCTGGTACATTAAACGAAAACTCCTCAGACATAGTTTAGTTTGGCCTGTTGGGAATTAAAGTGTTGCATCCATGGATTCATTGAGTTCAAACACAAAGGTACTCAAAGACGTGTAATGAGCCTCTTTGTCCATCACATGGTGCTGCGACTTTTTTGTAGTTCACCCCTTCGAATTGCTTCTGCTTTTTTTTTTTTGTGCGGTTTGCCGGCTCCCTGCTTCCACAGCTGTTTGGCCAGGCATGGGCATGGGGTGGGGGCCCTGGGCCAGGGGAGCAGTACTGGACCATCCTGCTCTCCTGTGGTGCTGGCCAGGGACTGGGCTTAATTTGTTCGAAAACCTAGTGCGTGCAAGTGCAGGTACGACGTTCCAAAGCTTAATTAATTTGAAAACCTAGTGCATACAAACACTGATACGACACTCCAAAATAATAAGTTTAAATGTTGTAAACCTATTTAATTTAATGAGGATTAAAACCCGTGGTGTGTACAGGTGCTCCAGAAAGTTTAAGAAATTTTTCTGAATACTGAAGGCAGGGCCGGATTAACCCTTCAGTGAGCCCTAGGCAAACAAACTTGTGGGCTCGTACTTAATACTGTATATTTATGTTACTTTTTTCACTGAATAATTATAATATGTAAAATAAGCACAACTGGACCCCTTCTTCACTTAGGGCTCCGTCATATTGAATGTAATATTTGAATGTTTGTAATAGTTGCCCATTAGCCAGTTTAGGAAAAAGACAAGTTTCATCTTCTTATCTAGGCCATTGTTTTGGCCTATGTGCAGAAGGTCCTGACTTTGCTCAAAGTCTTAACTCTTGAATTTTATCTTTAGAGGCCTTTAACAAAGTTAACCTAAAAACGACCCTTAAGCAAGCATCCCACATTCCGAGAAATCAAACCCTAGGAGCCTTTGAAAAGATTGGAAAGAAAGGAAATTCCCCAAAGTAATTAAATGATCAACAAAAGAAACTGAACCCAGCAGAAATCTGTTGAGTAAGATCCGAGCCCAAATTTGGGAGTAGTGACAGGTTTGGGTAGGAGGGGCCCAAGATGGCAACTCACTCAATAAAAACTGTAACCTACTGTCCCAATTTGGAGGTAACCTCATTTGCAGAACAACGAAGGAAGAATCGAAGTGTAGGCTGGATCAGACTGATCACCTGAACCACTCTCTCCGTGAACACGAATCTCTTAGTTTACGCTGAAGCTGCGGAGCGCCCGAAAGGGACTGAAGGAAGGGGACTTAGTCCTATCAGTATTGAGGCCAACCCATTGAACTGTATTACTGAGGCCAACCCATTAAATTGTACTACTGAGGAATGAAAGCATATCTAGGTGTTCAGCTTCTCAGAATTCTAGGATTGTAAGTATATTATAAAAAAAAATAGTATTGATTCAAATTCAACTTTGAGTTGTAATTGTAGTTGTTTTTGTAATACTAATTCTTATAGCATTGTTTGGGAAGAAAGTGCATTTGGAGCATTGTTTCTGATATATGTAGTTATTGTGTTCTTAATGTTTGTGGTATTTCTTAAAGCTAAGCAGTGTTATATGCGTAGCAAAGAATTTGAAAATAAAATTGTGTTGTATGAATTAAGTGTGCAATCATTGTGAAATCGTGCAATCAACTAAATACTCCCCCAGCCAGTGCATCAAATGAATCAGTAAGTTGTGTGGGATTTTCTCTATTCCATAACCCACTAGAGACAGGCTCTAGGCATGTGCCTAGTTTGCCTCTGCATTCATCCAGCCCTGCCTGAAGGAGAGTGTTAGTTCTGTAAACTAAGAGTTAAGAATAAATTTGGAATGCATTCAAAATCTAGAAGCAGAGATGGGTAGAAGGTAGTGAGCCTTGTATTATGCAGAGTTCTGGGGAAGGGAGAGGATGAAATATTAAGCAGGTTGGAGATATGGAGATGAAGAAACACAAAAGATTAATATTGACTGAAATGTATAGAAGCTGTTGAAGACTGAAAGAAAGAGAAGAAAAGAGCACGAGACCTTCTTCTGGGGACGTGGTCAGAGGTTAAGGGAACATTGTGGATGGAAGAGGGTAAATAGCTGCTCTTATTTATACCTTAGGGCTGGAATATCAAAGATATGGGCCATTGACCAGATCTGGCTGGTGGAACCCTATCACCCAGACCCTGGCGTTACCCATGGGTCTTGGAGTTGACTGACAGGCAGCATAAGAGGCGTGCCAGATGGACCCGCCTGTCACACATGGCACCTGCTCTAACTCGCATCCTGGAGTGACTGCTGCATGCAACGCAGCTCCAGAGCAGCCGCCATGTACAGCACAACCCTGGAGCAGCCAGATCAAAGCTGTACCAGATGCAGTGCTCACTCCAACCACTCCAGGACACATGCTGGATCCAGCATGCAGAGTTGGTCTGTGGGTCTGACTCTCCCTGCAGACAGGCCCTGTGCCACTCATGTCTCTTTAGATGTTAAAGCTGTTACTTGATAACTTTGGATTCATTAATAAATAAAGTTTATAAAAAGAATAAATATTTTTAAAACATCTTAGTTCTTCAGACTTAATCCAGGCCAAACTGAACATTGGATTCCAGTCCTCAGATGGTGCATGGTGTCTTAGTGTCACTGATGTTGACTCAAACTGAAAATTTGTCTTGACCCACCAACATTAACAAGCATCTTCTGCATGTTGAACTGAGTAACAGAACTGAGGGGATTCTTCTCAGTGACAGGAGCATACTCCATCTGCAGCATTTCTATTGGAACCAAAGTAGCAGTGAGTAGATGTATCATGGCCAAGCATGAACTTGCAAACATTTATAAGAAAGCAATCATTGACCCAGTCCTGAGTTTTAGAGCTTACTTTCACTGTTTGTCTTGACCATAATTTTGGACACATTCCAGTTGCTTTTGCATGGTACACAAAGTTTTTTACCACAAAGTTATTAACATTATTCTCCAACTGCAAAGTCAGTGTGGGGCAGTGTTTGTGCACTGCCTAGCCCAAGGGTTCCCAAACTTTTGGGGCTCGAGACACCCCTTAGAAAATGTCAGCTCTTAGTTTTCACTTGATTTTTGACTACAGAGGACTCATAGAGCAATTATTCGGTTGCAAAGAACTCAGAAAGATCAAAGCAGGTCAGAATGCTTCTATTAGCCTGGGTTTCTATTTGAACTCTCTGGTCACATCCAGATGAGCCTGCACGTGTGGTTTGCGGTGCCTCAAAGCTTTTTGAGGCACCACAAACCTCACACAGTGCACAAGCACCCATTTGCTGTGCTGCCAATTTGCAGCATGGCACCAAAATTTGACACTGGGAGCTCCTGGTGTAAAAAAAACCCAATGCTTAAAAAAGTGGTGTGGTGCATGTGGCAGCAGCATGCACAACCAGAAACAAAGCCTGGCCAGCCAGAGTTACACTCTGGCTACTGACCAGGCTCCAACTGGCCATATTGACACCACTGCTGCCCCAGGAAGCCTCCAGGACAGGTGCTTGCCCCAGCCTCCCCTACCCCACCCAGGTCAATTTGCTGTGACCTGGAGCACACGTGCAGGGCTATGCCCTGGGACAAAAAGTAGCAGCACAAATAAGTGCCACTGCTTTTTGTATCATGGGAAATATGTATCCCTGCACCTTCACGCTTATCTAGACATGCCCTCTGGCCCAGTGCTAACATTGCATGAGACTCCATGGTACCCCTGAAATGATCTCAAGACACCCCAGAGTGTTGCAGCATCCTAGTTAAGAATCACTAGCTTAGTCCACCAGGTCCTGGTCTATTACTGGGACTCCTATGCACTACCATGATACAGGATGGGAAGATGTTAGAAGTGAAAACAAAATAGCATTCTGGAAAATGCCACATGGATGAATATATGGAGGTGCTTTCACTGTTTCAGTAAATCCAGAACTATCCCATTTTTAAAGTACTTGAACATTTAGTGATATGTTCAATTTTCCTTTAAGAAACACATATGAGGATATGCTATATACCAGTGCTTCTCAAACTATCTGATGTGGCAGACCGGCAATTTTTTTCCAGTGGGCCAGGGACTGGTGCCAGTTCTGCCGGTGGCAGCAACTGTGTGTAACAGCACTACACAAATGCGCGACCGGCTGTTTCTTTCTCTTTCCTCACCTTGCACGACGTGACATCACCTGGAGTGTTGGAACATATGAACTGTGGCGCTATGACATATCAATGTTATGCTTCTGCAAATATATTTCTTTCTTTCCTGGCAACTCGCTGCGGACCGGCGACCGGTGGCTTGCGGACCAGCACCGATCCGCAGACCACCACTTTGAGAAGCACTGCTATATACTATCATCAATAGTAACAGATGTTTCACTACAATCTCTGTTAAAAAAGTAGAAGTGTTTAAAATTCTCCGATTAAATTTATAATGTAAATATCCATATTGGATGGGACACTAGAAATCACTGTAGAGTTTTTTGTGGATGTAAAAGGAATTTGGTGGGATGATAGCATGCCTTAGAGAGATGCAGCTTATTCCTTGAAATCTGAAAGTATTTCTCCTCAGGAAAAATAAACAATGTGTAACTAGACAGCAATCTATGTTTATCAGAGCACTAATGGTCTGTTTTCATCCAATCACCAGAATGCTCACATTAATATTTTGCCCACACATTATGAGTGGGCAAAATGTGTGTGCAGTCATGAATGCACATCATGCACATCATGAGTGTGCAGTTCTGAGCCCAAATGCAAAAATGGACAAAAATGATTAGTGTAGTTCTTAGTTCAGAGTGCCTGTCATTTCCCATCCCATTCACTACTGCAGGGCTGTCCAACTTCTGAGTGGCTGGGAATCACAGTTCTCCCACTATAATGTTTCCTCTATGCCATTGGGTTCCCGGGATGGACTACTCACTCAGACCTCCATACCTTTGGGGTTCTGTCTGTGAGTCAGCATTCCGTAGAGACTAGTGGGGTGGTAAACAGCTTTTATCCTTATTAGGAACAGGATTCAGCAACTCACATGCTCACAGCTTGCAGGGAGAACTACAACTACCCACCACCACAAACCTGCCCACAGGGCATCAGGGGGAGAGACTGGGTCATCCTACTTCTGGCCTCTTAAAGGAATGTTCCATATACCACACCCACTACACATCACATGGGATGTGCACCCTCTGGACCGCATGCCATCCGGGCTTGTGCTGTGCTGCATGCCTATTTCCCTCTCCCCACCCAGCTCCCTCATGGGCCTTCCCTACTGCATCATGTTGACGTTCCTGTGCCATGCATGGGTGCCCCCCCCCCTCCACTGTGCAGTCCTGGTGTCCTACATCTCCCTATCCTTCTCAGCTGTGGTACCCCTTGGCCCCACAGGCTATGCTGCCCCACCTCCAGGGTTGGGGCAGACAGTGGAAGCTGAAGCAAGGAGGGAGAGCCCAGAGACTCCAGCAGTAGTATCAGGAAGAGTTGGGGGAGTAGCCTCTGGACTGGGAGCTCCAGAGCCACAGTTTAAGCCCTTGGGGTCTGAATGCACCTGTGGGCCAACAGCTAGACAGCACTGCACTGCTGCATGGAGTACACTCCTCTGTGGTCAGATTGGTATGGACTGGGGGGGCTTTTCCTTCCTCTGTAGTTGCAAGGGAGGAAGGGGCATGGCCCTCAACCTGGAATCCTTTGAGTATATTTTATCAACCTTTTACACAAGCAGGACATTAGATGCCTTGGTCCTGCTGCTTAGCCTGTGGCAGGTTCAGGTGTTATGTCTTGTTCTGTGTCAGGGTTGACTGTAGTTTTACTAAAAGATTAGATTATGGATTTGTATAGGATGGTTTGGATGGTTTGGAAGCAGGGGGTGGATTGGTGACATCTGGAGGTCCCTTCCAGCCCTAGTTCTCTATGATTCTATGACCCTCAAAGCCCTCATCCAGCCAAAGAAAGATTTTTGAGTGTGAGCACTGAGGAATACAGATGTGCAGCTGGCTTCTGAGGATGTCCTTTCAAACTTGATGTAGGGGGCATCCTGCTTGTGAAGCTAGAAGTTGAATGGGCATATGTTATGGCAAGGAAAGACCAAGAAGTCTTGTGGGTGTCTTCAACAGTCCTGCAGCCATAGGGAGGCTACCACAACTCAATGAGACCACTAGACCTCACATGGAAAGAGTACAGCACAAAATTTTTCACAACAGAACATTTCTCCTAATTTTTTGTCAGGTGTTTGAGCTAAAAAGGTGTTAATAAAAACAAAATGCACAAGTTTAGATTGTCTGAGTAAAAATGCTGTCCCCACCAAAAACATTTGGATGTATCATGGAGTGCAGGATTTGGTGGGAATAGTTCAAGGAGAGCTCCAGGGTTTGAATTATGGTGGAGCTCGGGGGCGGGGGAGGCTGAGCTCCCCCATAAGAGATGAGAACCCCCTGTAAGATTTGAAAATCATAACCTGGGGGGTCTCCAATTTTATTAGGGCATCCTGATGGACAGCCTAATTTTTTTTGCAGACCCCCCTAAGAGTCAAAGTGTAATTCAAACCCTGGAGAGCTCTTCACACAGACACTAATTCCCAGCTACATCATTTCTCCAGGTGAGCTTTGTGTAAATTAGAATCTTATTTCTCAATACTAATACTTATCTGCATACCTGTAGCACAAGTGATATAATCTCAGATTGTCTTTAGACTGTCCATGAGATGTTACCTAGTATACTTCATCACTGCAAGCATGTTCTCCAAACTCAGGTACTATAGGGATGGCCAATTTCAAGCTGACTTCAGTGGAAATACAGAAAGAAGAAGATTGGGGAAAAGACTACACAACATAGGAAATCCAACAGAAAGGAACTGCACTTAGTATCACCAACATTTTCAGGCTTGCACTGCTGCAGGCACTGTAGCATTGCAGATTTCATTGCAGGACAATAAACTGCTGTGAAGACTTACAAAAATCTTGCCCCTAGGTGGAGCCAATAGCATGGAGTGGTTCCACCTATGCAGCGTTGTTTCAGATGTGCTTTATAAGCAAGAAATGCAAAACTGTAGACCATAGTTTCTCAACCTGTGGTACGCATACCCCTGGGGGTATGCGAGACACAGCCAGGGGGTATGTGGGTACCCCAACACTCTCTCACCCTCTTTTCCTCTCTCTCTCGCCCCTTCCTCCTCTCAAAACTATGGCAAAAAAATTGGTGCACCACACATTGTGTGGCGCTTTAAATTCCCTAGTAATAATTCAGCCCTTCTAGCTTTGGCCAACATCACCTCTAGCCCAGGTACATATTTGAGTTGTGCACATTAGTCTGTAAATATAAAATCCCCTGGAAAATTGAGTGTTGGAGTACTTATTACAATTTTTGGAAGTTAGGGGGTACTTGTTACTTAAAAGGTTGAGAAACACTGCTCTTGAACTCTTGGTTCAGAGATGATACCTTTTATGAGACCAACTAAGAAATCACAAAAAAAAAAATATTCTTTTTCCTGCAAGCTTTTGGGTGCACACACCCTTCCTTGGGCTCAGGGAAAATTAAAGCTGGTAAAAAGTCCTCATAGGGAGAAAATAAAGACACTTTATGAGCAAGATTGTTATCTGACACCCCAGGTAACCCACTTCCAGCTGACCACTTGCATTCCTTCACACATTTTCCTCCCTTCCCTTCCTCCCCTTCTATCTCTACCCATTGTCTTCCCAACTTCTATTCATTTGCAGACATGCTTGTTGTAAATTTGTTTCTTTTCTACCTTGGAGAACACACAACGTCAGCAGAGTCTCCCTGTGCCTGAGGAAGGGTGTTTGTGCCCGAAAGCTTGCAAAGAACTTTTCCCCAACTTTTTAGTTGCTTTAATAAAAGATATCACATCTACCCAAAGAACCTTGCCTACCCTTTATGAGCAAGAGCATTGCTCTCCTGTGTTTGAGGTGCATGAATGGCAAATAGAGCTGCAGGGATGTTTTGGCACTCCCAAGCAGACAGACAGGTAAAGGGTGTCACAGTTCTGGGACAGAGAGATCCCTGCTTACTAGAAACGTGGAAACATTGTTGCTTTCCAAAGGTAACACTTAATACTAGGACTCATTTGCAGTAAGACTAAGACAGCTGGTCTAAATCTGTTACCTTACCAAAGCAGGTAAATGGTAGTGTTACTAGAATCTACTTCGGACTGGAGTCAATACTATTAAAATTCCTCAGAGCCTCTCAGTCCTGAAAGGCAAGAGAGCTGCAAATCAGGTTTAGACTAGAGCATTCTGCTTGTGGTCAAAGGACATAAAGGGTGGCAACCATGTGGGGGCAGAGATGTCTGTCTCTTCCTGTGCCTTTAAAAGTCAGTGTCTTCTCTTCCCTCTTTCAGGACTGACATGCCTATCTTGAGCCAACTCCCACTAAGTGTCCTGATGAATTTCAGGTGGCTCAAGAGTCCATGGCTACAATACCTCACACAGCCCAAACCATGGGATGCTGGGCCCTGTGAGCCACTCTTGTCAAGAGTCATTTCTAATGGAGGCTGGAAAAAAGAGTCCTGCAGAAAAAAAGACTATGAAATTAGTTTTGATTTGTTCTCACTAAGAACAGAATGAGACCCAACACTGTACCTGAATCATGGAATCACAGGCTGCCTATACATGTGCTGGTTTCCGTTCTAATTCAAATGCATCAGAACAGACTTGATTAATCGAGTCTGCTCTGCGTTCTAATAAGACTGCTCCAATGTGGCCTCACTGTCATGTGTATAAACCCCCACACATTTAAAAATGGCCGTCGGGGCCCTTTATCTAAACCTTGACTAATGAGGTTTAGAAAAAGCATCCTGCAGCCATTTTTAAACCTGTAGGTGCTTGATGCGCATTTTAATTAGAGCAGCTCTCTGGGAGCCACTCTAATTAAAACACCCCGCCCCTACCCCTGGGAACATGTATAGGTCACCATAGGGTTCAAAGGGGCCTCAAAAGGTCAGCTGGTCCAACCCCCATCAGAAATGCTATTCCTAAATCATCCCTGACCAGTGCTTATCCAGTTTCCTCTTGAAATCCTATATGAATGGGCAACTGATTTTTTAGCAGAAGACATGAGAGAAAACTTTATGCACTCCATGAACACTAATCTAAGGCGAGATTGAGAATATACCTTTGGCCTCTTAGTAAGAAAGAAGGGAATCACTGTAGTCTGGGTCAGCTGGGACCTCAAGATATTACTATAAAACATAGGAATAAACAAGCATTCAAGACATAAAGCTAAATATGTAATTAAAAGATAGTGATAATGCATAATTTAAAATGAATGTAGGAAAAAGTAATTACTCAGTGGTAATATTATTTAGTGGTAGAGACTGCTGGAAATAGTTGTAGATCAGTGAAAGATGCAAAATAAATGGCAGAAGCCGAAAATGTTGGCATAGACTGGGATAGGCAAGAGAAAATACAAGCATACAGACATTTTTGCATATACAGAACTGTCTTGACCCTTTAAAATTTTTAGGGATAACATTTTAAAGAGTTTTAGCTCCTTTTATCACTCCCCAGTAAAGACTGGGGCCTAACATACAGGAAAATAACAGCTTTGTATTGTTCTATTCAAATGATGATTACAAACCTGTGTGAAAATACTTGACTGATAAGGTTTAATGTTCATTTTATTGCTGAAAATATATTTAAAGGCTTTATAACAATCGTATTTACTGGACACATTGTATTTTCACATACTTCACATAATGACAAATTAATCTGAGTAACAAAAATAAACCATATAAGCATTAACAGGATGTACTACCTACTAACTGGGCGCGTCTACACGTGTGCATTTACTATGCAGTAAGCAAAGTTACTGTGCAGTACAGGCGTGTGTTTACATGTGCATACCTGTACTGTGCAATAAATATGGTGACCTATGCTGACTTGAGCATAAATTTGATACCCGCATTATGCAGGTATCAGATTTATGCCCGATTAGCTACTGCATAGGAATGCACGTGTAGACACCTTATTGCACAGTAACAGTGTGTGGGGGTCAACTTTAGTCTCAAATCAGTTCACACACAGCATTAATGTGCTTTAACGCTTGCACATGTAAAAGATGGCTTATTACTGCACTTACTGTGCAGTAATTACTGCACCTACTGTGCAGTAATTTACTGTGCCGTAATTTACTGTGCTGTAAATTTAAGCTGGCATAAATGCATGTGTAGACAAGATCACTATGTGTCACAGTGGTAAGGACAAGACACAAGGCACAAGCTGAAAAATGCATCAGATCATGGGAACTAGGCCTTAATTCCAAATGAAAGCTCCTGTGGAGAAATGTTCATTTTCCCAGTTTTACTTTAAGAACCAACTCTTAAACTTCTATTATGATGACGACAGAAAGGATGTGGACAAGTTGGAGAGTCCAGCAGAAGGCAACAAAAATGGCTAGAGGGGCTGGGGCACATGACTTATGAGGAAAGGCTGAGGGAATTGGGCTTATTTAGTCTGCAGAAAAGAAGACTGAAGTGGGATTTGATAACAACCTTTAACTACCTGAAGGGTGGTTCTAAAGAAGATGGAGCTAGACTGTTCTTAGAGGTGACAGATGACAGAACAAGGAGCAATTGTCTCAAGTTGCAGCAAGGGAAGTTTAGGTTGGATATTATGAAAAACTTTCTCACTAGAAGAGTGGTGAAGCACTGGACCGTGTTACCTAGAGCAGTGTTTCCCAAATTTTTCCAGCCCAAGACACACTTACATTAATAAAAATTTCCTACGGCACACCTGTTAAGGCATTCCCTATCCTCATACCTATTGTAGCTCATTACCATGGCAAAATTCCACGGCACGCATGTTAATTTCTGACAGCTCACTTTTGTGCCGTGGCACACTGGTTGGGAAACATTGACCTAGAGAGGTGGTGGAATCTCCATCCTTGGAGGTTTTTAAGGCCTGGTTCAACAGAGCCCTGGCTGGAATGATCTAGTTGGGGATGGTCCTGGTTTAAGCAGGGGGTTGGACTTGATGACCTCCTGAGGTCCCCTCCAACCTTAATTTTCTATGATTCTATGATGTTTTACCAGCTGTTTTCAGATTAAACTGAAGTGGAATCTGTTGTTAACCCAAATAATGAGCTGTTACTGGTGGTAAAAGTGTTTCAATGACAGTAACTATAAAGGTATCAGTGATGTCCATATATTGAAAGGCACAGGATTTTTTGTTCATTGGATAATGAACACTTTCAGGGAAGAGGTTTTCAAAATCTCCCAGCACTGGCTTAAGTCCTTTCCCATTAACTTAAATTTGTGTCACCCCATTGCATACATGGAACACCCTATTTCTGGTGATAACAAAAGTCCCAGTGAAGTCAATGGGAACAGTTATCTTGAAATATCTTGAAAATCCACTCACCCACAAAATACTCCTAAGCAGAGATGTACTAGCCAGACTTTAATGGCCCTCAAAGAAAGGAAGCTTAATTATATAGCTTGGACTTCTCTTTTAGTTCATCCCCCTGTAGCTAGGTCTTGAAGCTAGCCCATGTCTTTCAAAAGAACAGTTAGAATACAGGATGATCTCCCATCGGTCACTGAATAGGACCTTAAATATCTAGCAACAATCAGTGAATACAAAAAGGAAACCTGGGCTGATGGCAGTCAGAAAAGGAAAAGGTCCATTAGATCACTGAGCTCTCCCTTTGTGTGGGCAGGATACAGCCCTTCAATAGAGGATATATCAATTATTACAATATGCTCTCTCTTGCCAAATGACGGGCCTATTTCCTGACATTTTTTATTCAAGTTAGAGGATATACCAACTACTATAATACGTTCCATCTTTGCCAGAAGACCTCCCTTTTCCCTGGCTTTTCAGATTCAAGCCAGATCTCTGTTGCAATTTTAAAGATAGAAACTAAACGATGGATAAAATGGAGAGAATAACCTGAAAGTGACAACCCTGTTCATCCTTTGTTTATTAAAGTGGTGACACCAGAACTGACCACAGTATCTACTTTAGGTTGCACAAATCCTGCATGCAGAGGTAACAGCAATTCCCTTCTCCCACTTACTATCCCCCTGTTTATCAATCCAAGGATCAAATCTATTTTCTTTGCTAGTGAAGCATATTAGGAGTCTGTATGCATCTCATTTCCACTGGGAATACAAAGCAGAGCTGGACAGCAAGGCTAGGCACAGAAGTTACACATAAACCAGTTTAAGTGATCAGAAACTGGTTTAAACCTGTAACAGAACAGAAGCTCAGTGCACATAAACCAATTTCAAAATGGCTGAAACTGGTTTAAGATAAACCTGATTAAATGTAGTATCTAACTGATTTTGGTCAAACCAGTTTATGAAACTTCCATCCCAGACCCCTTCCTGGTTCAAGTTAAATCACACTCCCTGAGCATGCTTTACAGCCTTGGCCTGGGCTGGCCTGGGCTGTTCTGTCTGCTCCAGAGAGCAGGGCTGGCTCTACTCCTCTGTTACCTAGCTGGAGCAGTGAGGGCTGGCTGACAACGTAGGGGGCAAACCCTGGCTGGGGCTTCATCCCAGTCTGTGGGGGGACTGCCCCCCCGCCCCGAAAATTCCACCTGGGGGTTGGGGCCAGGGAGGGGGGTTTAACACTCCTTCCCCTACTCACACTTACTGCTGGCTGCAACTATGGACTACAAATTCCAGGGGCACCTGGAAACTGGAAGAGGAACAACCTTGCAGAGTCCTTGCTGCTATGATTCTAGACTGCAAATCCCAGAGACTTTGGGGGCAGTAGGAAGAGGAAGAGAACACACAGCCCATGCTGGTTACATGCCAGAGCGCTGTGCTCTAGCACCCTCCCTCCCCTTCTAGCTTAAGCCACTGCAGGCATATGGCTGCATTTCCTGAATCAAAGGTAAATGTCTGTTCACTTTTGTTTCAATTTAATTTCTGCATTTTAGACTAACCTGCAAAGACTGAATCAATTCAGCCTCAGGCTTTTTGACTGTCTGTACTTAGCCCAAATGGTTTGCCTATCCTGTGAGAACTGTCAGGCTTAAAAAAAGTGTTTCTGTCCTGAATTCAATTTGGTCAAATGAAACAAGCCTGATAATTCTGATGTAATCATTTCTGTTATGATCTTTTATTTTTATTACCTTTATAGTATAAATTAACTGAAACAAACTGAATTTGAAGAGGAAGACAAAACATTTTATTTTGTAAATCGGGATCTGGATCTTTCAACAATTAAAAAAATTTTTTCTTCAAAAAACTTTAAAAAAATTGTGACATTCAGAGAACTGAGTCATTTCTCACAAACAGCTTTAGTTTGATTAATTGCCATTTGCTAATGGAAGGAGAGAGAAGTTTTTTTTGGGAAATTCTAAGCTGCTCTACTCCTAAATCCCCTTCTGAGCTACTATTTTTTAAAAACAGAGTCTCTATGTAAACATCATCATCATTCTGGTTTCTAGATATGACCTGGCATTCTGGCATAAAATTCATATTGTCCAACAACATGCTTTACCAAGCCATCCATATTTCTTTATAGAACTGATTTGTCTTTATTATTTATCACTAGCCAATTTCCCATCAAGAATGATGGCAGGGGAGTGGGCAAGGATGGAGCCCCTTCTCCCCTTCCCTCCTGCTGCTTGGAGTCTGGGCCCATTCCCCCCCTCCCACTGCCACAGCAGTGGGAGGGGAGGGGAGTGGGCCTGGGCCAAGGCCCGATGTGGTGGAGGACCGGGCCTGATGCTGGGGAGAAGCTGGACCACCACAGGGGTGCAAAGCAGGGGGCCCAGGCTGACTTGGCAGTGGTGAGGGGTTGGGAAAAGGGGCTTGGGACCAACATGGGGGAGGGGGGTGGGAGAGGAGTGGGCTTGGGCCCGAGTGGGGAGGAGGCCTCGTCCTCCCCTCCCCCAGTCACTGCTGTGTCAGGCCGCATTGAGTCAGGCCCACTGCTCCCTCCCCACCGTTGCAGCAGGCCTACTTATGGCAGCAACAAAGGAAGGGGGGAGGGGCAGGCCGAGGCCAGCGCTGGGGGCCTTGCCCCCTTGTGGCATCCTGACCCCACTCCCCCTCCCAGTGCTGCCACCGTCACCTCCAAGGAGCAACGGGAGAGGGGCAAGACCACCTGGCCTCGCTCCCCCCCTTCTCCATTGTCACCACCTGCA
This sequence comes from Alligator mississippiensis, assembly GCF_030867095.1. Classification (NCBI taxonomy): domain Eukaryota; kingdom Metazoa; phylum Chordata; order Crocodylia; family Alligatoridae; genus Alligator; species Alligator mississippiensis. The sequence goes on along the minus strand of NC_081825.1, from coordinate 142,188,080 downwards.
GGGAGCAGGGCAGGGGGGACGAGGCCTGGCCTTGCCCCCCCATTCCATCCACTCTGTTGCTGTCACCTCCAGGGAGCAAGGTGTGGGGTGAGGCCAGCTGTGCTAGCCTTGTCCCCTGTGTCCCCGCCATCATGGCGGCACATTGCAACCTATCTGAATGCTTCTTTGCACTCCGATTGGCTGTTTGTCAGCCAATCAGAGTGCAAATAAAGCATTACGGATAGATAGACAAATTAATGTTTTTATAATATTAGAATTCTGTCAATTTGTGGGGCATCTAACTTTATCATCTATATTTCTCATACATTCACACTCACTTGGGCAATTGGTAAGGTAAGGGAAATTGTCTTCCAGATGATTGATAAAGATACTGAATAGCATTTGGCCAAGAACAGGGTATTTGGGGCCCCTACTAGAAACACCGATTGGATGACAATACCCTGTCTACAATGAATTTTTGGAATCTCTTACTTAAGGTAGTCAGTTTTTAGTCTGTTCAATATGGACTATTTTTTTCTTGTGTAGTGCTAACTTTTAATGAGAAAATGTCTTATGTCAAATGTCTTACAGAATGCTGAATATACTGTGATAGCACTGTTACCTTTATTGACTGTACTTGATTTTCATCTAAACTAATATCAAGTTTGTTGGACAAGATCTAATTTCCATAAAACGCTGCTTAGTGGAATGAACTGCCTTTCCCTAACTAAAACACAACCTGTATGACAATCAGGATAAGTAACTAATGCTGAACATGAACACCCACCCCACACCCCTAGCCTTTCTCCTCAAGACCACTTAAACCCACTGCACAACAGTCACAGTTCTAAAGTGCCAGTCAATTAGGAGTTTCCCTTTGGCATCTTTCTTCCATCCTGTATTTAATTTTGCATCAGTTGCAGTGCTAGTAGGTGCCTGCAAATGAGAGTGGTGTACAGCATCCAAAGGGCAGAAAGTCAGAGGAGTATACCAGGGTCTGATGGGGCAGGGGTCCAGGATGGGGTGTCAAGAAAGTTTCAGATTGTGTGCGTGACACCAGCCCAATACATGCTGCATCAAACATTAATGGTTTGAGACAGGAGCCCTCCTTATGTCATGAACAATTACTTCCTGTGACCAACTGCCACTTCCCTGCCTGCCCTCTGCTGTATTGCTGTACCACGATGGAGCTTCTCTTCCTCCTTTTAGGTCTGGGTTTCTTCCCTGACTCATTGTCCTCCTGCCCTCCTGTTTCTTCTGCCTCTCAATGTTTCTCTCCTCTTTCCCTTGAACATGCTGGTATTTCTCTCCCATCTACCACTTTGCTTCCCTTGGCTTCTACAGCCCAAGTATCTGCATGTGTCAGTCGTAACTGTACTTATCCCCCCCTGAAGCAGGCAGGGCGATATCCCCCTAAGGCACTTGGGGTGGGTGGGTGGGTGGGTGGGAGGCAAGATTTCTTAAAGATATTTAGGCAGCTATTTCCTATGGAGCCAGAGAGAGTTGGGCACTTCAGTACCTTTCAGGATCTGGGTTACAGGGTTGTCATAGAGGGAGTCTATGACAGAGCAGAGCAGTGAATGTAGATCTCCTTGATCTCCGTGCTATAGCTGCTGGGGCACACTTCTTCTGGTAGTGCTCTCTATTTGTCCTCCATCCTGGTCCCTGTAGCAACCCAGTAATTCTCTCCTCTCTACTGTGCCTCTTCATTCCTTCTTTCTTTTCCTGTTCCTGCCATTTCTCCTGTAGTATCTACCACCTCACCCCCTTCTATACCACATGCACAGTACTGTAGCAGGCTAGACTCAGGGGCTGTGCTTCATCAGAGCAAAGGTGGAAGCTGTGGCTTGGATGTCTGTAGATGATGCAGGGGTAAAAATGCCTGAGCCATGTCTCCATTGCAATCTGCACTTTGGTGACTAGGGCGGACTGGAAAGCATCTCTATTTTGTGAAAGATATTGAGGTTTCAGAATCCATTTCCATTCTGATGTGAGATAAAATCAAAACCTTCTGAAATATTGTGTGGAAAATATGAGATCTCCTCTGGTGTGCGGACAACACAAGCTCAAGGCTCTGGTTTGAATCAGAAACAGCAAAGACTTGAGCTATGTCTTGACCCCTGATGGCTGAGTGTATCTCCTCATTGACTTGAGTTATAACTGGCAATGGACAGGCACCAGCAGTTGCCTAGTAGCTTTGATACAATGTGTTTCTCTTCTCTGCTTTCCTGTCCTTTCCCCTCCCTGTACCACCTGGTGCACTGTATCTGCCTGCTTCCCAGCCTGGTGTTCTACATTTCATCTGGATATGTTACTGTTTCCCCACTTATCTTCTCTGGAGAGCTGCAGGCCTCCTTCATCCTAAATGCCCCTACTTTTCTTACGACCTAGGAGCCACCACTGAGGGTAGGAGGAGGAAAGGAACGGCTGCTGCCTGCTGAGCTGGTGACACAACAGTGTGATGGCAGATTGGAAATGGCCCAGGACAACAGATGTGCAGCCTCAGTGGCTGTGGGGTTTCTCCACATGGCAGTGCCAGTGAAAGACTGAAGGTACGCCCTGTGAAATGCTGTACATCTAGTAGACATGTGTGGTTCCAAAGCACGCTTTTCCGCTACAATACACATTTCTGAGAAGTTTCTGTATTTGGTTTCATTCAGGAGTGACAGTTCCTGGCTTCGTGTTAAAAATATAAATTGACCAGAAAAAGCATGCAGACATACCCCATGCCAGGTGCTCATAAGCTGGACAGGCCACTTCAGGCTCATAAGCTGGACAGGCCATGATTTTCTTCTTTAAGAACACATACAACTACATTAAAAGAATATGATTAAGTTTGCAAGCCCTTATTAGAAGGTTAGGAAATGCCAGAATTAAGGTTTTCTGTATTAAATGTTTTAAATGTTTCATTTACGAATTAGATTAATGTTTAAGCTTTAGGGGAAATGCGGGCATTAGGAGACCAGAAAACAGCAGAGCTAGCTAGGCAGGCAATTAACTTTGCAGGATGCAGAAATGCAGCATATACTGCACCGAATCAGTTGTATAGAAAATGCAAAGTTCTCCCCCACCAACATTATTTGTTGTAAGAACCTAATCCTAAGGCTGCTGGCAAGGATGCAGTTCAAGATTGTGTATTTCCCCTGTAACTGTTAGTGGTGAGTGATTTTATTAACATCTAAAGTAACACACAGGAAATGCAACTCCCCAGGTTATTTTAAGTCTTAGCAACACCATCACCAGCTGCAGACAAAATCCAGCAGCACAGATGTTGCTGCTGACAGCTTCATTGTGCATGGCAGCAAATGTGGTTTGTTAGCAAAGATAGTGTCTGTCATCTGCAAGAGTGGGTCCCTCTGTGAGATGGTCAGAAGAACCAAACTCTGCCTCACACATCCACCAAGGTGTGGGAGAAAGGTTTCCACCCTCACTCTCTGAGGAGGGGGAGCTGAGAGCTCACCCCCTTTTCAGACAGGGTGAGATTCCCCCCAGCAGAGGGAGAAGAGTTGATTCCAGATAGAAAGCAGGGCTTAAGGCTCAGGGTCTGATCTACATAATGTAGTTTTGCTGGCAACCTTGTGTTCAGTTCTCATCCTGAGCTCCCTGCAGGGGCAGAACAGCTTCATTCTGCTGGTAGAGTAACATGACTTCCCTGACCAAAGGGAGGCCTGTGTTACTGTCTGGCAACTGGCAGAAGGCACGTGTAGGCAGGCCTGCATAGTCTGCCAGCTGCGACAGCCCCAGGCGCCTTCCTGGGGGTCTGCATTTCTCTGCTGGCACAGCAGGTGAAGGGGAATCGTATTTATGCTGCAGATACATGAGCATCTACCTATGCACTCCACCAGCTTCTCAAAGGCAGTGGCTGTTTAGACAACAGTCCCTTGGCAGGTCCAGGACCATGGTTTTCCAATTGAGACTGCTTCCTGGCCCCTGAGATGAGAGCCTCATTCCCCAAATGTGCACCTCTGCTGCTCAGAGGGGCAAACGGTGCTGTAGCCAGAAGAGCTACATGAGGACAATTCTCCAGGGAGTGAGCCTGAAGTCAGCAACTATCCCACCCCACCGTTAGATGCAAAACCGTGTGTGAAGGACCCATGCAACTGGTTTGGGTAGTGAAAGCTGGTGCTTTAGTGGTGAGTTTTATTGCTGGAGCTTTATTTTTGTACCCTCAAAATTCACCGCCCCCCCCAAGTTCTGCCCCAGGAAAGCTTCAAGGAAGGCTGTTTGAGTAGATGTGATACCTTTTATTAGATCAACTAAATAGTTGGAAAAACTGTTCTTTGCAAGCTTTCAAGGAAGGCTCCGCTTAGGGTAGGGGTTCCCAACCTTTTTATGCTGTGGACTGGTAAACTGCAGACCGGAAGTGACCATGGACTGGCAAACTATGGACCAGCATACTGTGGGCAGGCAGCCAACCCCTTATTATACTCAGTATAAAAAAAGGGTTGGCTGCTGGTTTGCAGTATGCCAGTCACTTCTGGACTTCCAGTCCGGCAGCCAACCCTTCATGGCTGGGTACTGGGCTGTGGCCCCGGGGATTGGGAACCCCTGGCTTAGGGGATGAGGCTGGTGCTGGTTGGAGATGAGGAAGGGCAATGTGTGGGGGGGCATGAAGAAGATGGAGAGAGGGACAGCTGGGAGCTTAGGGGGTGCTGGGCATAGGGTTGCCAACCTTGTTTGAACCTATTCCAGGAGGTTTCCAGAACAACACCACACCCGTGACACAGCCTGAATGTGCCCACGTGCTTGTGCATATGTTACAGATTACAGTGCGTGTAGACTTTATGTCGGGCAAGCAAATGCACATGACTATTACGTTTTAAAAATCCACTGGACTCCTGCAGATCAATTGGATTCAACATTTCATATTTTATTTTAATGAATGCCCTATTATTTATCCCCCCCCCCGGCGACTCTCAGTAGTCTCCTGGAGATTTATATCTGATTCCTGGAGCCCCCAGGGCAATCCCGGAGGGTTGGCACCCCAAGCTGGGCAGGGGCAGGCTTTTCTGAGGCACGTGGGGAGCGCGGGCAGTCCCCTGCTGTGATTTTAACTGGTTAAAAACCAGAACGGGGACAGGAGCGTGGGCCAGACGGGGATAAGGAGCGGCGTAAGAAGCAGGCCACACCGGTGGGGCCCCTCCTGAGGCGGCAGAGCCCAAGGGAGCGGGCAGGCGAGGGGAGGAGGCGGCGGCGGCGCGTCCCGCCCCCGGCAGGGCGGTGCGGCTGCGGCGGCGGCGGCTGCGTGCGAGGGGCGGCGCCGCGCTCCGAGCCCGGAGCCGCCGGGATGCAGCGGAGTCGCAGCTGGATCCGGCGCAGCTGGATGCCGGGCGCCGCGCCCCGGCCCCGGCCCCGGCCCCAGCCCGGCAGGTAGGGCAGGGCAGGGCAGGGCAGGGCCGGGCCCGCCGCCCCCGCTCCGTCCCTGCGGGCCATGGCCGAGACGGAGCCCCTGAAGGCGGCGCGGCTGTGGCAAGACGCCGCCCTGCGCGCCAGGAAGCTGCGGAGCAGCCTGCTGCAGCTCAGCCTGGCCGCCCCGGCCCCGGCGCCGCCGCCCGCGCCCGAGGAGCCGGAGGAGCCGCCGCTGGAGGAGCTGGAAGCGCTGAACCTGGGCGGCCGGGGGCTGGAGGAGCTGCCCGAGGCGCTGGGCGCCGCCCCGGGGCACCTGCGGGTGCTGAGCCTGCGGCGCAACCGCCTGGCGCGCCTGCCCGCCGCTGCCCTGCGCCACCTGGGCCGCCTGGCCGAGCTGGACCTGAGCCACAACCGGCTGCGCGGGCTGGGTGACGGCCAGGCCCTAGCGCCCATGCGGGAGCTGCGCAAGCTGGGCCTGAGCCACAACCAGCTGGGCATGGATGGGCCAGGGCGCCTGGGCGAGCTGCACCAGCTGGAGGAGCTGGACCTCAGCTTCAACCACCTGCGGCGTCTGCCCGAGGGGCTGGGCCACCTGTGCCAGCTGCGCGCCTTGGATGTGGACCATAATCAGCTGCCCGGCTTCCCGCCGTCGCTACTGGAGCTGGCTGCGCTGGAGGAGCTGGACTGCTCTGGCAACCGGCAGCTGCGGTGCCTGCCCGAGGGCATTGCGGCCCTGCGCCGCCTCAAGATCCTGTGGCTGAGCGGCACCGGGCTGGCGGTTCTACCTGAGGGGCTATGCCAGCTGGGCGCCCTCGAGAGCCTCATGCTGGATGGGAACCAGCTGCGCGCCCTGCCCGCTGGCTTTGGCAGCCTGCAGCGGCTCAAGATGCTCAACCTGTCCTCCAATGCACTGGGGGAGTTCCCGGCGGCCGTGCTTGCCCTGCCTGGCCTGGAGGAGCTCTACCTGAGCCGCAACCAGCTTGCCCTGCTTCCCAGCTCCCTTTGCCAGCTGCGGCAGCTTCGCACCCTCTGGCTGGACAACAACCGTCTCCGCTACCTGCCCGACTCCATCGTGCAGCTGCACAACCTGGAGGAGCTGGTGCTGCAGGGCAACCAGATCGCCATCCTGCCCGAGGGCTTTGGGCGGCTTTCCCGGGTCACCCTCTGGAAGATCAAGGACAACCCCCTCATCCAGCCCCCCTACGAGGTCTGCATGAAGGGCATCCCTTACATCGCGGCCTACCAGCAGGAACTGGCACACTCCCAGCCTGCTCTCAAGCCCCGGCTCAAGTTGGTCCTTATGGGCCTCAAAGATGCTGGCAAAACCCTGCTGAGGAGATGCCTGATGGAGGAGGACAGACAGAGAGATTCCTCCCTGGGATCTCCAGATGCTGGGAGATCCCAGCCCAGAGAGTGTTCCATGCAGCAGGAGCAGCAGCAGCAAAAAGACACCCCCTTGGCCCCGGCTTCTAAAACTGCAGGGAAAGCACAGCTAGACCATTGCCTCATCACTGGACAGCAAGATGGGTTGTCCCCCAGAGTGTCCCTGCTCAGGCAGGCCAAGCAGCAGGATGTTCCCCTGTCTCCAAACCCCAAAGTTAATGGGGAAGCCCAGGTAGACCCTTGTCCCATGCTGCTGCAGCCAGACATGCTCCTGGCCCCAGTAGTGGCAAGCCTGCCAGGCAGCAGCAAAGGCATTGAGGTGACAGACTGGACGGCAGATGCGGAGAGAGGCCTGACCTTCATCGTGTATGAGCTGGCAGGTGACCCCACCTATGATGTCATCCAGTCCTTCTTCCTCTCTCCTGGAGCCCTCTATATACTGGCAGTGAATTTGAGTGCCTACGCCCCACAGCGCTTCTACCCCTCAGTGGGGTACTTCCTGCACTGGTTAGGTGCCAAGGTGCCCCATGCAGTAGTGTGCATGGTGGGCACCCATGCTGACCTCTGTGCCGAGCGGGAGCTGGAGGAGAAGTGCCTGGACATTCACCATCAAATTGCCCTGCAGGAGAAGAGGGATGCTCGGGACCTCCAGAGCTTAGCCCACCAGGTGGATGAGGCCCTGGGGCAGGACTTCGACCTCCGCTGCTCCAGCCCTCACGCAGCCTTCTATGGGGTGTCGGACAAGAACCTGCGGCGCAAGAAAGCCCAGTTCCAGTATCTACTCAACCACCGGCCACAGATCCTCTCCCCAGTGCTGCCCTTTAGCTGCCAAGACCGCTGCCAGGTGCGGCGCCTGCGGGACAAGCTCCTCTCTGTGGCTGAGCACCGGGACATCTTCCCAAACCTCCACCGGGTACTGCCAAAGTCCTGGCAGGTACTGGAGGAGCTGCATTTCCAGCCACAGGCTCAGCAGCTGTGGCTTAGCTGGTGGGACTCAGCCCGGCTAGGCTTGCAAGCTGGACTAACGGAAGACCGTCTGCAGAGTGCCCTGTCCTATCTGCACGAAAGTGGCAAGCTGCTGTATTTTGAGGAGCACCAGACCCTGCGTGAGTATGTGTTCCACAACCTGCCAAGACTCATTGACATCCTCAATGTCTTCTGCCAACGGGATGCCACGGTGCTGCTCCAGAAAATGCTCAGTGACACTCACATCGATGAACTGAGAGCTGCTCAGCTCCACCACTACGTGGAAGGGTTTCTGCTGCATGGCCTCCTTCCTGCCCACATTATCCGTTTGCTTCTCAAGCCCCATATCCAGAGCCAAGAGGACTTGCGGCTCATCCTAGAGCTGCTGGAGAAGATGGGGCTCTGCTACTGTGTCAATAAACCTAAGTGCAAACCCCTGAATGGGGCTACTGCCTGGTACAAGTTTCCCTGCTATGTGAAGAATGAGGTGCCCCATGCAGAGGCGTGGATCAATGGTACCAACCTGAGCGGGCAGTCTTTTGTAGCTGAACAGTTGCAAATTGAATACAGCTTCCCATTCATCTTTCCACCTGGGTTATTTGCACGCTACAGTGTCCAAATTAACAATCATGTGGTTCAGAGGTCGGACGGCAAATACCAGATTTATGCCTACCGGGGGAAGGTGCCTGTGGTGGTGAGTTATAGGCCTGGCAGGGGCACGCTGCAACCAGATACTCTGTCTATTGCTAGTCATGCATCACTACCAAATATATGGACAGCCTGGCAAGCCATAACCCCCTTAATGGAAGAACTGAATGTACTACTTCAAGAATGGCCAGGTCTGTACTATACTGTGCACGTCCTCTGTTCTAAGTGCCTTAAGAGAGGGTCACCCAACCCACACACTTTTCCAGGTAAGGTGTAAATTAGCTTGTTTTAATTAGTAGGTTTGGTTGAACTCTGTTTCACACTCCTTTTTTCCAGATCAGATTCTCAGAATAATTTTTTTTGTCTGTTTCCCCCCCCCAACTTCCTTCCCTGCATCTACAGTAGTGGGTCACATGTGGTGATGTGACAATGGTTTGAAGGAGACTAGGTTAAAGTAAGCCTAGCAGCACCCACCTCAGATTATTTGCTTAGGTCGGCCTTTGTCTGGCCCTCTCACGCTCTTTGTGTTTGTCTCTGAGAGTAGGTCTTTCTGTCTGCTGTTCGCGTTTATTGTGAGTCCACTGGTCTGCACTTTTCTGATTTCTTAAGGCCACTCTGCAGTTCTTATTTTTGATCCTGCCGCTGCCCCTCCACTTTGGGGGCTATTTATAAACGTGAATGTGTGTGTCCAAAAGAACTACCACAAAGGGAAAGCTTAAAGCAGCTACTCTGAATATAGATAAAATCATGATATGTTTTTTTTTTTTATTTAATGAATTTAAGGAGAAAAATCTTTCAGAAAGCTCAAGATGCCTGTTTACATCTAGCAGGAAGCCCTTTTGAAGACTAAAAGATGCTGTTTCTGTTTGAAGCAGCTCTGCAGTTCACCTAAAAATTCTTGGGCTGCAAGCCTAAGAAGATTTTAAGTGTAGGTGAAATCAGTGTTTGAAAAATGCATCAATGTGATTATTATATATTGCAGACATTTTCAAATGACTTTAGTTTGGGATTCTGGGTTCTGTTTTGTATATATGTGAGTGCTGGTTCCTTTCTTTATAAAGCTATTGCCACCATTCTTGTTGCATGTTTCATAGTCTCAAAGAGCACCAGAAAAGGAAGTTTTAGTTTATCAGTGCATGTGTTGGCATAAAGTCAACAGAAACTTTCAGCTGTGCACTTTTGAGGTTATGGACTGTTGTCTTTGTCATTAATGAAAGTACTTGGGAGAGATTTCAGTGTATAGAGGGTATTTAATTAGAAAGGATTTGAAATAGTACTTAAATTGAACATAGGACAGCTACTGCTCCAGCTCATACATATAATGTGTCTCTTTTAAAGAGAGACTGTCTTTTTGCTTCCTAATCTGTGTTCTATGTCAGTTGATTATATTTCCCTCTAGGTGTACTAAGTGCTTTGCCAGATAGAAGGGGGGGTGTGAGTCTGTACTTGTGTTTTAGTAGCAGCTAGTGAGATATTACAGATGTAGCTGTTTTGTTAATACACAGTGAACTTTTCCTGATGGATGATACATATTTTATGTTCACGCTGAATGGAATCAATTAAAAACCAAACCAAACGCACAAAATAAGGGTAAAGAAAATGAGTAAGAAGTCCAAAGGTCCACTATATCGCATTTGCCTGTTTGTGGATAGATGGGATATGCGGTGCTGAGGTCTGTGCTGTAACTGTGATATGGATAAACAGAGAACCAGATTTTTAGTGTTTTTTTACTTCAGGTGAATTTAAATGCATTCAAAAGGTGGAGAAACAAAAACTCAAGTGAATACTGCTAGGAGCTGGAAAGCTGAAAAAGGCATAACAACCCCCTCTGTTATGCCTCCCCTTCTAATGGCAAACTCTTCCCCTTTTGCAGTTGGTCTCCTGAAATTGCAGTTGAAGGATGTTTACCCCTGAATCTCCTGACTACATCATTTTATTGTAAGAGTCCAGTGGAGGAAATTCATTAACTTTTACTCAAGATTGGAATTGTGGTCAGTGATTAGAGTGGAGTTGGTTGCCAAACACTGCAGCTCTAGGCACAGTTAGTTCAGGGATGACTGCTGAAAATAGATGCCAGACTGGCATGCAGATCTGCCATGTGTCATGGCACACATGTGAATGATGCTACCCTGCTGAAGTGTGGTGAAGATGGTTTTGATCCCTCCTTTGGGTACTCATTTTGGAGAAGTTAACTCTTGAAACTAAATGTTAATATGAAGCATTGAAAAAGCATACACCCATGGGATCTGTGTAGTAGGAATCTATGTAGTAGGGATTTTTGATATAAACATAACCAGGGGAAAACCCTGAAATTCTAGTGCGTATGTATACAGCGAAGGATTAAGGAAGTTCAGGATGCTGGGCTGCCCTTCCAAAATAAAGGATTCTTTGGTGGTTGTGTAACTTGTTCATTTTTCTTGGGTTGCTTGCAGGAAATGTCCCATCAAGGTTTAATTCCTGCACTATCCACTTCAATCCCAGTCCTGCAAAGATTTACCGTAAACCAAACTTCATGCATATGGGGCTGTGTCATTTGTCTTCAGTAACTAGTCCACTCATAAAGGAAAGCATACCTGAAAGCTTTTAACACTTCTTAATCATTTGCTTGTTCAATCTCTCTGAACTGGAAACCACCATTTGCTATGAGCCGCTACAGTCCCTAGCATACTGATATCCTAGTCCCTGATTGGAAACAATGCACAACTGTAAGATGTAGATAGCTAATAATAATTTTAGCCTGAAGAGCACTGCTAGTTTTCCTAACACTTTTTTGTAAGCCAACTTCAGAACTAATTCTATTTAATGATTGAAGAACAGTTAAGAGAGAGAAAACTGATTCAGAATCCATATTAGCTTTCAGAGATTGATTATTTAAATGTTGTGTCTGCATCTCTAAATAGGCTTGTACAGGCAGAATGATCTACTATCTGGATTGTGAGCAGTGGGAGCAGTTAATGAGCTTCACAGGCTTGGTGGGATATCTGTCTATCCAGTTACCTACCTGCCTTTTCTACCTACCTACTGCCTGCCTGCATTCCTTCCTTCCTTCCTACAAAATAAGAGTTGAAGGGAGAGGTATTAATTAAAAAAAACAAACCCAAAAATCCCCTTCTTGGTCTTTATCTTGTGGGGAAGTAGCAAAATAATTTTATAGCTGTACATTGGAATTATTAATTACCTTTTAATTTTTCTTGTAAACTTCACTTCTCATTTTATTGATTAAGAAGATAGGCATTGTAAGTTGTATTTTCTGAGTGGCTTCATTCCAAGTGAACAATGTTCAGGGCCTTTCTCAAAGAGGGGTGAGGCAAGGAGACTGGGCTGTTATTTCTAATAGTATGCATTTTTAGATGCTTATAAACCTTTTTCCCTAATTTTTGCTACTGAAATTCTAGGTGTTTACAAGATCACTATTTCTTAAAACCTAATTATGTTTTAGGACTGAATCAAGCAGTTGCTTGCAGCCTTCTGCCCTTAAGCTAAATACTTTCCATAGTGATGTTGCAAAATTTGTGCTCAGAAATGGAAGTACAGCTTGGTTTTGTGACCACTTTTACAGTCTGTGTCATTATTCCTGAAACCAAGGGCCTAATCTTTTTCAGTTTTGCATATCCAAAGCTTCCTCTGAAATTCCCTTCCAAGACCATATTGGTTACTTATGAACTGTAGAACTGGGCCACAGATAATCCTGTGCCATTTTAAGGGGAAAATATGGTAACTAGTTCTTGTGGGTTAGTTCATCTTTGGGAGTACTTCAGTTCCTCTCTTTCAGACCTCAAAGAATGCCAGTGTCCTCTTTGTGTTTTGGATTGTTCTTCCCAGAATGTCAGGGGAACAATGGAACAAAACTAAATCAAAACTGAGACATTAGGTCAAACGGGGGAAGCTGGATATTGGTCTGGATTGAATCTCTGCCAGCCAGCACTCACTCAAGCAGCAGTCTGTGCAAGATACTCTTATATTACCCTCTTGGTGTTTTGGGATGAGATTCTTAACTCTTAATATGGATTTGAATGTTATGGGGGGACCTGTGTGAGATTTCTTAGTTTTACTACTGGAAAACAGTGTATGAATGTTAAAATGAATCACTCAAGTTTGCAGTGAAGTTTGCACTAATACAACTTAAGATAGTTTCAAAATGACAATTATATCAGCTGCAGAGAGATGGTCAAGTGCTGTCATGTTGTGGCAGGAGTGTGTCAAGTCTTCCTGAGTCAAAAACTGGCTAGAGTTAATGTGCAATTTAACTGGCATGTAGAATGGGATCATAGAGTCAAGCTTCTTTGTCGCTATGTGTAAGTAGCAGTGTCTTCTGGATGTTGCAGAACCAGCACAGGTTCAGAGAAGAGCAACTAAAGGTGCACCAATGCATCGGTCCCATATGGGATTGACACTGATATAGGGGAAAAGGGCTGTATTGGCAATTGGCTTTTTTGGGCTGATATGGCCAATAGTGCCACTGATAAATGCCTTGTGCGTGCATGCAGCCGAAGTGCAGCACGCAGGCGACTGGGAGTGCAGTCCGACAGTGTGGAGAGCAGCCACATCTGGCTGGTAAGTCTGTTGTGGGGGAAGGGGCATGGGGGTGGGGGCAGATCGAGACTCCAGCAGTGAGGGAGGGAGTGGGGCTGGGGCAGGGGTAGGTGCTTTCCCAGCCAGGGCAGAGCAGGGGACAGAGCCATAAGAGGCTCATCTGGGGGAGGGGGTGGCTTCTGCCTCTGCAAGCACCCTCGGGAGGGCATGGGGGGCATGTGCCCTTGGATCTGCACATGGGATGAAGGCAGCTGTCACTGCAGGCTGGGGCTGGGGTGGTGCTGGGCTCCTCCTGGTGGGGACGCTAGGCCAGGCTGTATTCTGGGTGGGCAGTGGCAGCTCTGGGAAGGGGGCTATGGTGAATTTTGGGGTGGCTGTAGCCAGATGCTGCTCTCCAAGCTGTCCAGCTGCATATCAGAATTGAATCGGTATTGGCCGATATAGCTTGTTAAAAATCGGGCATTAGTATTGGCCCAAAACATCTCTATCAGTGCACCTCTAACAGCAACACAAATCACCAAGGGCTCAGAAAAGTTTTTTTGTGAGAGTGAGGTTGTTACTTCAGCTAGGCTAGTTATATGAGTAGTTCTCAACCTTTTTTGGCTTGGGGCACGCCTCCGTAACTCTGAATTTGGCAGCACCCTGGTTTATAACCATAGTTGTGCTGCCTCAGGTTACCTCAGTGGTTCTCCGCAATGGTGCTTTCACTGCTGCCAGTGCCAGGTAAAAGTATCCCACACGTCTCCAGTATAACTAGACTGGGAAGAGCTGCAGCACAGGTGCATGCTCCTCCTGAATTAGAAATAAGCCTAAAGCAGGGAGAAGTGCCTGTTCTTGCTACAGTCCTTCCTAGTCTGGCCCCCATGTTCCTCCCAGAAACAGTGGTGTGCAGGATAATTGTACCTGCCCCATGTGCCTTTGTTATTGGGAAATGCCATGTGGAATTGGAGTGGGAAGTCCTGCAGCAAGAGTGGGCACTCCTGCGTGCTTTAGGATTGTCAGATAACCCTCATGCAGGCAGGAGTGCAAGCTTGTGCTGCAGCCCTTCCCACTCTCACTGTACAATGTGGTGCATGGTGGTGGCCATTACATCTGCATCCCTGAAAGTATCTCATGGCACCCAGGTTAAGAAACACCGTATTTCCATGGACTGTAGGCATAGCTCCACCAGAAACTACAAGGCCCCCTTGATGGATGGAAGGAGGCTACTTTCATACATTTCATGGACACTTGGGCTGGAAGGGACCTCGTGAGATCATCTGGTCCAGCCCCCTGCCCAAGGGCAGGAAGTCAGCTGGGGTCAGAGGACCCCAGCAAGATAATTGTCCAAGTGAATCTTGAATGTGTCCAGAGTAGGTGCTTGCACCACTCTGGGGGGAGTCTATTCCAGACTCTGGAGACTTGGACGGTAAAGGCGTTCTTCCTTATGTCTAGTCTAAAATGGTTTTCCAGCAGTTTGTGACCTTTGGACCTTGTTTTCCCTAGGGGAGCCCTAGTGAACAGACGTTCTCCCAGATCCTGATATACTTATAGGCTGCTACCAAGTCCCCCCTGAGCCTACGCTTAGCCAGGCCAAAGAGTCCCGTGCCTCTCAGCCTCTCCTCATGTGGCCTGCTCTCTTGACCTCTGATCATGCATGTGGCTCTCCTCTTGGAGTCTCTTGAGCTTCTCCATGTCCTTTATAAAGTGTGGAGCTCAGAATTGGATACAGTAACTTTTGCAGACCAAGATCCAGGAGGAGGTTAACCAGGAGGTCCTGGGACTTGGTGCTGAGTGAATGAAATATAAGGTGTGAGAAATGCAGCCAGAACCTCAGTAGGAGGTTCCTCAGGAGGCAGAAGAGGGACTGCAGCTTGTTGCACTCAAGGTAGATGTGCGCCAAGGTTTCCCTCTGTCCACAGAAGGGGCAGGTGTCATGGGAGTCTGTAAAGTATGCCAGGTACATACATCCCTATGCTCGGGGCTCAATGCAGGAGCCTCTCTCACAAGCAGGGTGTTGGATTAGAGTGACCTGTGGTCTGATCCAATCTGCCAACTCTTGTTTTTCCGAAAGTGCTCAGCAGACCACAGGGCCCATTGCTCCCAAGTAAGAAAGGAAGAGAAACTCCTCATTCTCCTTCTGAATAGGAGCTGCTGCTAACTGTGTGTTTCCTGAAAAGTTGGTCCCAGGTGACAAAGGTTTAAGCTTGCTTCAGAATTGCAAGCTGACTCTGCTTAGACCGCCAATGTCTGGTGTCTAATTTGCTTTCCTTGGCTTGTAATTAACTCACAGACTGCTGTTTGTCATGGATACAGCTACTGTTCAGCAACACCTGCTTGTAATAGAGATTGATGCCAACATTTACACAGCCTGCCTTTGGATCTCCTTTTCTTTCTTCCATTATTTTAAATAGAGGTGCTGTAGCTGCTGTATTCTGTACTTGCTTTTTTATTGGCTGTTACTTGTCTTAGTGGAGCAAGAGGTCAGTGTTATCTAACTCATTGGGTCATGGTTTATGTTTAATAGAGCCACCAAGTCTTGTGGGTCGGTGCAGCAGAAAGTCCTAGATAAAGCTGACTTGGTTCTGTTGAGTTGGAATAAGAGGATAAAAGAGTAGCTGTAAACTCAAACTGTCCAGCGTGATTCTGAATCTCCAATGCTGTTTGTTTTGATTGTTTAAATGTGACCCGATTTTTCCCTTCTTGTTGAAGTGTTGGGGTTGAATAATGTGGTATGCTGTAAATAATGGTGTACAAATGACTCTGTTTTCCCTAAGGGCTTCTTATGCTGTATTTCAATCAGATTTACTGAAAAAGGCCTGAAGTAGTCTGTGAATTTTGAGGGTTTTTTCCAGGAACACAAGTCGTCTGCAACGGCTGGTACATTTTTGGTGGTTGGGGGCCTTATAAATTTAAAGAGAAAGCCGAGAAAGCCTACATAACTTAAGGAGGAGGTTCTCAGACATGCAGAGAAAAGGGATGTGCCCATGAAAGCGTCTCAAAGATGAACAGACAAGGTTCTTTGGGTAAATCTGATTATCTTTTGTTAGACCAACTTAGAGGAAGCACCCTCAGCCTGACAAAGGGTGTTTGTGCCCAAAAGCATGCTAAGAAGAATTTTTCCAACTATCTGAGTTGGTCTAATAAAAGATATCAGATTTACCCAAAGAACCTTGTCTGCCTATGTCCATAGACCCACTCGGCTACAGCCTACATGGTCAACGATGAATACTTTCTGTTGCCTACATGCTTTTGAAAAATCTCTTTCCATTATTTTTGCTCTTGGTGTACCTTGAAGCCTGTAGGCAGGAGGAACTCCTGTCAGTGTGGGCTTTCTCTGGGTAAGGACTGCAGCTTCAGTTTCAGAGTGTGGTTTCCTTGCTGCCCTGAGTACTATCTGCAGCCATCCCTCCTTTTGCACAGAACTGCCTCCAACTGCTCCTTCAGGAGATGGGAGAGATGTACACTTCCTGCACATGCTGGTAGAAACAAATCTTTTGATTGGGTTTTTTTTTTTCTTTTCTTTTTTGACTATGCAGAAAGGCAATTACTGGAAAAAAAATTTTTTCTGTATTTTGAAGGAAATAAGCGTAGTAGGCTGGAACAATGGCATCCCTTCTTTTTTAAGTTTTGTTAAATTTGTGCCTTTTTATTACAACTAACTTTTGATCTTGCTTTAAAAGTAAATGCCATAAAACTTTTATTACCCACCCTGCCACTTTTTCTTAAAGATCTCTGGCAGCCCTAAACACTCAAGCAGTCAGGAAACCAATACGTGAAGGAAGCAAACTTGTGATATTTTTACATCATAGATAAAAGCATTATTTTACTTAAAATGTATGTTTATGGAAACTCTCTTGGGTTTTTTTTTTTTTTTTTTTTAGAGATTCTGGGTAGGCAGTTGAAAAAGAGCTTATTATATTAGCAAAATTTCCCTTATCTTATCAGAGAAGTGCCTGTTTCTTTACAGCATGTCTTGTCATGCCTGCATTCCTTATAGACAGTCATCTTTTTTGCTTTAGGCCCTCGTGATGTTTCCCTACTTCAATGTTGATAGTGTAACATTCGGTTCAGTTGAATGGAGCCTTTAGTTTGGCTAATGAAGCAAAACAGAATTTGGTGCCTTTATTTGTATTACATATTTGAGTGGCTGAAATGTGTTTACACAGGAATGACCTATAAAAGAATTACTTGACTCTTTGTTTTCTGTTACACAAAATCTAATTAGCAGCCACCTTTTTACGTGCATGTGCTTTGCTTACGGAAAATTGACGTGGATTTTTCCCTTTATGGAAGGAGTCGAATGCACGTGTTCTGAAACAGATTTCTACACTTGTTTTGTCACTGCTGTTAAGGCAGAAGTCTTAAACTGGCTGGATGCTCTGATCTAAGTGACTAAGTACCAAGTCTTACACGGCATCTTACACTTCGCAACTTTATCTAATTTTCACTAGAAATGTGAGCTACACTGCATCATGATAATGAGACCAGCAATTTATGTCATCCATATGGTTGCAACTCTTTCTGACATGCATAAAATACAGTATACTCAGATTAATTTGTCCATGGGATAATTTGCCACTGATTTTAATTTGCCATTGTTTCAGTTCCCAGCCTGCAGGCCACCCTCGTTACTGGATAATTTGTCATTATTTGCATTCTCCTTGAAGTGACAAATTAGCCTGAGTTTGCTGTAATGTGCTTATGCGGAATCAGATCAACCTGTAAAGTAATCTAGAGAGAAATAAAGTCCCTGAAGAGAGAGCGTGTCAAAGAAGGTGTAGTTTGTGTGTCTTTTTCAGGAAGAGTGCTGGTGCAATGCAAGCTTATTATTAGGTATGTGGTCAGGGAGCAGAGATTGTAAAGAAGGAATAAGGGAAGCGAAGCTGTTGGGCTACAAGAGAAGAGAAGCAGTTGAAATGAAATTGTGAAGAATGAACAATTGGACGAGAAGTCTAATAAGGCTGTGATCTGTTTCCATTGGAATTCTGTTCCCGCTGCTTAACTAAACTTCCATTTGCTGCCTGCACCAAACTAAATTGAATGGGAGCATCACAGACATTAGTGCTGTCTTCCTGTGCCATGTCTCGAGTCTCTTCAGGATGCTGATAGCGCCTCTTCAGAAGCATTGTCTGAGAACCAGGTTGGGAGCCAGGAGCTTGAGATTCTCATAGGTGTTTGGCCATAGGTGAGTCTGACCTTTGTTCATCCCTGAATTACCCAGTGGTTCTCAATGTCACTGGCCCCAAGGCACCCTTCTATAACTATTGTTAATTGAGTGGCACCCAGTGTCAAAAACAAATGCATATATTATGGTGTTCACTTCCTTGAAGAGGGGCTGGGGGTGGTGGATTGGCCAGCCTGGGACATGCCTGATCCTGTACTTATCTGCTTATCCCCTCGCAACTCTTGGTACCTTTCAAAGGATCTGGCAGCATGCTAGGGTTCTGTGGAACCCTGGTTGAAAATCACAGTTCTTACCATCTGCAACATGGGCATGATAATTCTTAATTGCCTGATGGGGGAGCTGAGAATAAATAAGCATGTTTGCACCAGGATTTGAATAAAGCAATACCTTCTTAAAGTAAGTTAGGGGTATTAAAGGTCCTTCTTGTAGGACCTTATGCTTTGCAGCCTTGTTTCTTTTACAGTATTGACTAGGTAACCATTTGCAATGGCTTCAGTTATTTTCTGGTCAGAGGATGTAGATATTTATAGCATAGACCAACTGGTTGTCACTTCGTTCTTTCTGGAAATGAGTTGGGAGAAAGTAAGAACATGGAATATTTAACAATGTCTGTTCTGAACCTTAAATATTAGTGATTTTTTGTGTGTGTATGAATAAGATTGTCAGTTGTTGCTTTGAATACACAAAAAATAACTCCAATTGATTAATGAGAGAGACTTTTTTGGTTAAATGCAAGAAAGTTATTTAAAATGTAATACAACTTTGGACTTTCAGATTTCTAAATTCATCTTTTGAGAGCTCCAAACTTACGAGGATGGTTTTTCTTAAGTGCATTAAGTAGGAGTTAAGACAAAGTTGGAGGGCATGGGGGTGATCTGGAATCAAACCAACTTTGCAACTATAAGCAGACAAAGCTTCTTTGGAATTTATTTTTTTAAATTACATTAAGTAAACATCATTCATTCTTTGGGCTTGTCTTCTCATTCCTGTAACAGATGGGCTTACCACTTGCACAACAGGCTATGTAATTGAAGACTGGGTGATTTCTGCATCAAGGCCAATGGGTTCTGGATGAGCTGGAGGTCATCTTACAAAGATAGGAGCTCAGCCTTGATTTTAGGTGTCTGAAGTGCTGAAGAATCCACCAGCTCTCTTGGTTGAATAGTTAATTACGTTTGGAGCTACAACATAGTTGTGCTTTAATTTTAGTTGGAATTGGTCTAGCTTGCATCCAGATGACTGCAGTGTT
Organism: Alligator mississippiensis; assembly: GCF_030867095.1. Taxonomy (NCBI): domain Eukaryota; kingdom Metazoa; phylum Chordata; order Crocodylia; family Alligatoridae; genus Alligator; species Alligator mississippiensis. The sequence goes on along the minus strand of NC_081825.1, from coordinate 142,168,806 downwards.
CGCCTCACAATTTGGCTCAATTCAGAGAACCGTTTGGTCATATTGATTTAGTTTGCACTGTTGTTATTGGGCAATCAGTGCTTTTGCCACAGCCTTCTTTAATGTGGTTTTGCTATTAACTCAGTACACCTCTGTGCTTTTCTATTTCTTTTCATGCAAGTTTTTGGCTGCCGTTCACAAGACAATGCTGGATAGCGACTTGGAAATGTATAACTATGAAACTAGTTTGCACTGTTGAAGAAAAAACCCAGAACTCTCCTGGCTGAGTATTTGTGTCATTATCTTACCAATATTTTTTGCATTCCTGCTGGTTGTTTAAATAATGCAGTAGGAAGGAAATAACCAAGGACCAAAGTGGTGGGAAAGAGTGGAGAAGAAATTCAATGAGGATATAATTTGCTTTGCAATTATAAAATTCATGCAAAAAGCCACTGTAACTAATGGAACCAGGACATTACAGGTAGTCCTTGGACTCATGACACAATTGGTTCCTGAAAATCATGTCTTAAGTTGAAACGTAACTTGGAACCGATTTTCTCATAAGAAACAATGTTATAAATGAGGGATTGGTTTCCAAACCAAGGCCCAATACCCTATCACCAAAAATAACCCAGAATTTTGTACTCAATCAATTATAGATGAGTAATATAGCTCCATTAATGTATTTATATCGTAAATAGCAGTCATTGATTTGGAAGGACTTCTTTGAGGTGACTTTGCTGGACTTTTTGAAGGGTTCTTGGCTAGTCTTGTTAGGAGTCTTGGCTGCAGGTTTTTTTGGAGTCTTGCCTGCTTTCTTAAAGAAAGTGTCCAGGGAAGTTTGGACAGATGTTCTCCAGGGAGATAGGCGACAGCAAACTTTGTTTTCTGGTGTGGCGTGGCATTGGATCCAGTGTTGTAGAGTCGAAACTGATGTCATAAACTTGAAGTGGTGTCAGTTTTATAAACATTGTAACTCAAAATGTTGTAAGTAGAGGACTGCCTGTATTATATAATGTGTCTAGTACTTTCATCATGTAACTTTTCAGCGAGCATTTGAATTAATACTAAGGCAGATTCTTTCATTATTGTCTCTACAGTGTCTGGATTTGGCTCCTGATATCTTGGTGTGAAAAATGTGCTGGTGTTCCTACTACTTAGTGAGCATTAGACTGAGAGAAATCATGGATCATGCTGCCAACAGGCATCTCTTAATGTTAATGTACTTCATTAAAAATGTACAAGTTCTGGTTTCTACAACAGTATCTAGCTTGAGAACTAGCTATGGATGGGACGGAGTGTCCTCACTTGCATAATCATTTTATTGCTCTCTCTCCTTCCCCAACATGACATACACAGATAAAAGATACCAGGAAAAAGTGTGGAAGCAAAGAGGGAGCGTTGACTCCCTGAACTTCAGAAATTCTGTTAAAAACACCCTATATCACTTTCCATTTTAGACAGTCATCCAGTTTCTTTTTCAGAGCACTGTCTTATTCCTTGGTCCTTTCAGGACTCTAGAACCCATTATCCTAAATAAAATCTGGGAAAGGGGGCAACTTTTTTTTTCTCCTTTGCCTGTAAGGAGAAAAACATACATGTAATCAAATAATTGTCTGGCTTTAGCAAGAACAAACAGTTTGTTGTGCTTAGTGGACTTTGAAAGATGTGTGCAAATTTGAAACATAACCTAGTTTTGTGCATTCATCTTACTCCTGCAGAGTAAGCACACAGTGTTCTTGCTATTAATACACCATATGGTGTCCTGTACAGGAGACAGGAGCTATTTGTTCTTCTTGGGAGGTGACAAGTAAGAGTGAAGAATGAAGGTTGGGAACAGGGAAGAACTACCAGCAATCAGAATGCTTAACAAAACCTTCCCTAATGGGAAAAGGAGGCTTGGAGCATGGAAGAAGCATAAGATGGTGCTTGAAAGATCCCCATCCTCTTATCTATGCATTTTCCTCATGGCTGTGACAATGTCTGGGCCCTCTCATTGTGCTGTCCTCCCACCCTATATAGTCTGGGTGTTAAGAGTGCTTGCAGACAACATTTTGCTGGCTAATGGCAAGAGAGGAAACCATTCCTTTTTTAGACCCTATATATGGCCATGAGGTAGGCCAGCAGTTCCCAAACTGTGGATCATGACCCCAAATGGGGTTGCAACATGAGTGGGTGGGATCACAGGGGTGGGGGCTGTGGGTTGGGAGTTGAGGGGTCATGCTGAGGAAGCACCGGTGTAGGTGACAGTTCGACCACACCTGGATTCGTGGAAGTTTTTGCAGACCAAAAGTTCAAAATACTTCCATAAGGGCTACAGACCAGAAATGTAAAAAAAACAAGAGGAAAGTGAGATGGGCCCAGATCTGTAGCCTTTCTCCCATGTGGGCTTTGCTGAAAGCCAAAGGCAACAAAGTGAATTTGGCACCGTGTTCAGGGAACACTGAGTTACAGGCAGCAGATTGGGGAGGGGAAGGGGATTGGAGTGGTACTCTAAGAGACTGTGGGGCTTAATTTGTGGTACACCTGCCAAAAAGTTTGGCCCCCACTGAGAACAACGCAGAGACGTACTTTGTCTAAGGTCACTCTCCTTAGAGAGAGCCCTGAAATGCCTTGTGGTCTAAGTCTATATAAATTATGGTGCAGCAAGCTTCTAGCGAGGAGTTTGGCTGTGGCTCTGCTGTGAGCATCAAGCCAGGGTAAGGTGTTGCTCCTATGTTCTGGGAGTAGCTTGGGGGGGAGGAGGTGAGGTATGGTGCTGTTGAACCAGGTAGGCCAGGGGTGGCCAACTTGTGGCGCATTTGCCGTAAGTAGCTTGGGAGTCTCTGTGCATGATGTGTCAAATTGGGCAGGGAGCAGAAAGTGGAGTGCATAGGGCAGGGAGGATATGGAGCAGAAAATGGAGCATCAAATCAGGCTGTGAGCAGAAAGCAGAGCAACAGATTGGGTAGGGGATCAGAATGGCACTTGAGGCGGCGCGTCCAGATAAGCCCGCACGTGCCTCTTGCAGCATCTCAAATCCCTTTGGATGTTGCAAGAGACATGTGCAGGAATAAGAAAATGTTCCTCACGCTGCACATTTGCAATGCAGGGGCAAAATTAGACCCCTGGATATTCAGGAGCCAAAAAAAACCCCACACAGGAAAAAAAGCAGCATCCAACCAGAGGCTGGGTCCTCCATAGAGATGCTCTGGCTGCCAGAGCGTCTCTACGGTTAGCCCTCGCTCTGGTGCTGAAGCATGCTGCCTGCCCTCTTTCAGGGAGCTGGACCCAGGCTCCACTGCAGGTAAGTAACGGGTTGGGGGGAGCTGGAGGAGGGGGGAGGGGACCATAGGGGGGGACACCCCTGCTGGCCACATCCACTCCCCCAGCCCCCTGAGTCCTCCAATCCTGCCCCGCCCCCTGCCTACCCTCCAGCCCCCCCAGTCCCTTTCCTGCCCAGCCCCATCCCCTCCTACCACAGCATCCAGGGAAAAACAAAAATGGTGCAAAACAGTTGCAAAGCAGAAATGCTGAATTGTCACTTAAATGCTAACATTTACTCTTGATGAATGTACATAGTGGTTACGTTGTAGGCTAAGTGGGTTTTATCACAGTGTACCATGGGAAATGTTTTAGAGCACTTGAGTAATATGGTCTTCTTAAATGAAGGCCTAAATTGCTGGGAAACCATGAGGAGTGAAGGGGATTTGGAATGACTGCGTTAGTAGCCAGCAGTTCCCTTGTTACCTTGTGTATCTCCTTGTCTGTGCCTATGCATTGTCTTGGGTTATGCTTTTTCATGGCAGGAATTGTCTTTTTTTTGTTTGTTTGTACAGTGTCTGCTGCGATGAGACCATGTGCCATGAGTGTAGAGCATGAATGCAACAGTAATACAAACAATAAATAGGAGATCTTCCTCATTGCTCCATGTTGAAGCAACATGGAAGTTGACTGGTATAAGTTTGTAAATCTGGTTAAATATGTTCTCATCCTCTGTTCCCACTGTGTGCCATTTGTCTCTTGAGAATGATCCTATTTTCATCTTTGTATTGGTTACTCATGCATCAAATGATTAGTTAATTGTAGGCCTTGGGTGACTGGTATTGTAAAAAATAAGTCTAAGCAACGTCACTTTTTATAGGGACATTTCAGGGATATTTGTCATTAGTGATAATTTTACTTGTTCAGCCTGGTGAGTTTTATCTTGCTTCAGTGGCTACATCTACACATGTGCTTAACTGTGGACTAGACTAAATTCACTGTGGAGTAAAGCGTCACTGTCTATACATGTGGCGGTATTAGGTTGCAGTAAACTAATTAATGCTTCCGTAAGATAATGCTGTGTGGGACAGCACTGTCTTTTGGTTGGGTAATTAACTGTGATTAAATGCATATAGAGATGCTGACCTCAGGTGTAAATTACACCCAGGCAGCAGGAGGCCAGACTCCTGCCTGCTGCCTAGCCATGCAGCTCTGCTCTTTCAATACTTTTATGCGCCAGCTGGCTTGTCCACTGCTCGATGCCGCCACCTGGAGCCCGGGACTGATTCCTCATGCCCCCTGCCAGCCTAGACCAAACAGGCAGAAGCGGCTCTGGCATAAGCTGCTTCACTGTGGCTCAAATTGTTGTGGCCCCAGGCGCATGTGTGATGCTGCTCCCAGGACTAGTTTACTCTGGCTCAAACTGCTCCAGAGTTTATTGCTTCAAGTTAATTGCACATGTAGATGCATCCAGCGTTAACAATTTTGTTCCAAGAACTTCTAATAGGGAATGGTAAAGAAACCTTGTCCAAGGGCTGCCCCTGAACTGGCTTTCTAGGTGAAATAAGTGCATCCTGATAGAAGATTGTGTGTTAGCAGGAAGAAGAAGAAGGGAATGTTCTCTTTGAACTGCCTCTCATAAGCCACATTGCTGTTTTTCCCCAATTTAGTGGTGGATTATTTATTTATTTTTTTTTAAGTAAAGCTGTAATTGTAGTCAAAGTTACTGAAGCAAAGCATTCTCGGCAAAACTCCAAACAAGATAGGCCACGAAAAGCTCCAGGACTAATTAACTAATATGTTACATAAGTGGATAGATTTTCATGTTTCTGCTGTACAGTTCTGCCTCCTTCCTTTTGGACAAACTATTTCTTTGTCTCATTGAATAGTTAAGATGCTCATTTCATGAATGGTATGCATATTGGACATAAAAAAAACTCAGATAAACCCTGGCCATTTGGATGCCAGTAGCTAAATTAGGAAAATTATCTAAGCAGAACCGCACTGTATTTCTGCTTCCTGTACTCTGAGATCATGTATATGGATATATATTTTTACACTTGGCAACTTTAACCTGTTTCAGCAAATGCTAAAAGATGGTTCCAGCCTTTACTAGGAAGCAGTAATTAATTTCTACAAAATGCCATGTGTGTGTGGCTTGTGGAAATATAAGGGTTTTTGCTTACACCAGTCCTCACATTGTTGTGATGCTGAGTTGTGCTTTAGCTCTGCTGTACGCCAAGGGAAGTGGTGCTTGCTCCTACCCTGGGGGTCTTCAAAGGAGGATAGATAATCACCTAGCCGGGGTCGTTTGACCCCAGCATTCTTTCCTGCCCGTGGCAGGGGGTCGGACTTGATCTGCTTATGTCCCTTCCGACCCTACCAACTATAAAACTACTTCTAAGAGTGGTACCCTTCAATCAGAGCTTACCCTATCTCTATCAAGGGATTACATTTTTCTAGAGCGTAGGAACAAGCTCGTGCTTCTGCCAACACTTCATCTTTTAGTGCCTCAGGTTCTTACATATGAAGCTAGTTAAAAGCTCCTGCATAATGAGGGATGCACCTCTACTGCATTTGTGTTCACATACTCTCTCACTGCCAGAATCAAACTCCCAATTAGTACTGTAGGGGAGAGCTGTTGGGCTGAAAGTGCTGTGTACAGTCCAGTAGTTTTGCCCTTGTATGATAGGAATGCCCCCAAGAGGTAGTCAAGGCTTTGGTTTGGTTAGTGTCCTTAATCCACAGTTCATCCCTTTTATAGCACTGAGGTACAATCAGAATTATACTGATGTGTAGGGTAGGCTGGGTCCAAACTGTGTCCAAACTGGGGAATAACTCTGCTTAGACACACTGTTCCCCTGGGAGCAGGTCTGGACTCTCGGTGCTTGATTAAAACAGTCTTCTGGAAACTTCAGGCTTAGAGCTACACTCAAGTTCATGAGTATTGGGATTTCTCTAGTGACCCATTCTATTTCTGTTTCTGAAGAACTTGTTTTGGGTGCTGATCACATTCTTGATCCTGGTGCCAGTGAAAATGGAGAAAATGCTTGGAGTGTCTGTATTGGGTCTGTGTGTGGTGCTGTAGGGGTGTGGGGACTTGGAGGAGCTCTTTGGGGCCAGGTGGGTCCTTCATTACATACCTGGACTTCTCTCAATTGGGAGGAGCAGGCAAAGGACTTTAGAAGAGTGAGGGAGTTAGACAAAGAAAGGGAAAACCAGAAAAGTGAGTTAAAGTGAGTGAGTTTAAAAGTAAGTTAAAGATAGGTGGGAGCAGGAATTGGAATAGTTCAGTAACGATATCTCCTGGCCCACAGCCTCCAGATGGTTTTGGAGGCTCCTCTGAGTAGAATCTGGAGTGCAAGCCTGGTTTGGAGGAAATGAACTATGAGGTGATTTTGTGGGGAAGGAGATTATGGCTGTTTTGAGGGTTATCAGTGAGGCCAGTCCAAATTCCTATTTCTGGCCTATTCATTAGCTTTAGTCCATGTTTCCCTACTTGTAAGTACACACACATGCACATCCCTCAAACCCACAAAACTTCTTGTGTGGCTCATGCCACAAAAGGGTCATTAACTAAGAGTTCTGATCCTGGGTGCAAAGTTCACCCACTTTCAGGCTGATAGTTTTACCTTCACAATGAAACTTGAGAGCACTATGCAGAAATAGTCAGGACTGAGTAACATATTAAAAGTCTGTGCTGAGTACCAAGTTGTAATCATTTGGGGATTTTTAGCTTCCTAGCTTATATAAAGTTTTTGCTCAACTTCTAATTGTATAGCATTCTCTGACACCACTTACTACAAAGAACTACAGGAAGATCCTACTCCCCTTTTCACCTTGAAACTCAAAAATACCATCAAATCATTTCCATCAGAACTACAAGAAAAACTACAGATGTTGATTTTTTTTTTTTCCCCCCCCCACTACCTATCCCAGGGATTTTTTTACATGCTCCCTAAAATCCACAAATAAGGGAACCCTGGCAGACCTATCATATCCAACCATGGAACCTGAACTGAGGATATATCAGGTTTTGTTGAATCAATCCTAAAAACTATTGTCACCCAAAGAGCAAGTTTTGTCCAAGATGCTACAGACTTTTTACAAAAACTTAAAAACATAGACCACCTTCCCAGCAACACCCTCTTAGCCACCATGGATGCGACCAGTTTATATACCAAAATCCCACACCAGGATGGCGAGCAAGATGACAACTCAAAATACAGACCCAAAGATACTACTGACCTTATACACTTCATCCTCACACACAACAATTTGATTTGTAATAACCAATACTTTCTCCAGATCATGGGCACAGGTATAGGTACCAAAATGGCCCCACAGTATGCCAGCCTTTTTATGAGCCACCTGGAAGAAGAATTCCTCAAGGGCTGTGCCATCAAACCCTTGCTATACTTAAGATATATTGATGACATCGTCATCATTTGGACTGAAAACTTGCAATTGCTGATTGAGTTCCATCAGAAATTCAACAATCATCATCCCTCTATCCAGCTATCTCTTGAATACTCCAGCACCAACACCTCCTTTTTAGACATGATGATCAGTATCCAGAATGGTAAAATACAGACCACGTTATACAAGAAACCCACAGACCAACATACGTATCTGCACAGAACCAGCAATTATCCTAAACACACAAAGAAAGCTGTGATATACAGCCAAGCCCTCATACCACCGAATTTGCACTGAGGAGAACACCTGGGATTGCCACCTCGTAAATCTTAAAAAGGCTTTCTCTCAACAAGGACACTCCTCCAGAGAGGGAAATCGCACATTTGAAAGAGCCACCTGGATACCATGTGAAGAATTGCTGCACTACAGAAGGAAAACCCCCATAAATTGCAAATCACTGGTTATGATGTATCGCCCCTCCCTTGAACCTATATGGAAAATCCTCAAACAGTTGCAATCTGTACTAGAAGGAGATGCAGTTCTTAAAGAGATCTTCCTAGAACTACTCATCCTATCCTTCAAACAAGCACCGAACCTTGCTAACCTCATCACCAGAAGCAAACTTCCTATGGCCCAAAACACACTGAATGGATCCAAACCATGCCATGACAAGATGTGCAAAACCAGCCAACACATCTTTCCCGGCCCCCCCACACTTACTACATCCCACAAGAGAACCCAGCATCCCTGGATCTTATAGCTGCACCTCCGGAAACGTTATATATCTCATCCAGTGTACCAAATGCCCCAATGGAAAATATGTAGGAGAGACCAAACAACAACTGCGCACCAGAATGAACACACACCAGAAATCTGTTAAAGACAAAAATACCCAATTACTGGTGGGGGCACATTTCTCACAAAAAAAAAAACCCACTCTCTCTCCAGTCTATCAGTTCTAATCTTCAAAGGGAAGTTACAAAACACTTTTCACAGATGAGCCTATGAACTTCCTTCCCTTCATCAATGTCCTGGATACAAAAAATCATGGAATAAATTTAGACATTGGATTTATGATGTATTATAACCTGCCTGACATCTGACGCCCCAGGTACTTCTCCGTGATTTACCTGCTACATTCATCCCCCCTCGCCCCCCAACCTGTCTCTCACCCACTGACTCAATTTCCATTTTCACTGACTGGCTTTCTTGCCTGCATTGTATACCAGCCTCTGGCTTCTTTACTATTCATTCCTTCCATGAAGAGCACACACCAACTGCAGATGCTTCCTCAGCCTGACGAAGGGTTTTTAAACCCGAAAGCTTACTAAGAAAACCGTTTCTGACTATTTGAGTTGGTCTAATAAAAGATACAGAATTTACCCAAAGAACCTTGTCTGCCAGTTGTACAGCATTGCATTTTCACTGCAGAGGTGGTTCGTTCCTACTAAAGCCTCATGGATAGGCTCTATATGCAGGGTCCCTATGTTGTATGTAATGTTGTTTAGATTCTGGTCAGGGAGGTTCACTCAGGTCATAGGTCAGGACTTTGAGAACTAGTTTCACTGGCTCCAGGGTTTCAACATTTTAAGACTTAAAATATTCTATCAAGAACTGAATGCTTCTCATTGTTAAGACTCAAAATCAGTGAAGGTATCACTGGGAGGAGTTTATCAGCTTTATTATGTGGGAAGAGAGAGATTTTTTATGAGTACTCTTGCCTGTCTTGTATTGCTCAGCTGTTGCTTTGAGGCTAAGCAGTCTTTTGTGGGGGGAGAAATGAAAGAAAGGGAGGAAATTCAAGAATGAGAAAATGATACTTGGTTATGTAGACAACATAAAGGCAAATACAGAAACATGGTTGCTCATAATGAAGTGTCTGTGCTCTTTTAGGTTGCTTGAATTTTAGGTACTGCTTATTTTTTCCCCAAATCATGTCAAGGCGAAACAGAAATAAATATAAGCTGTTACCATTACAGTCCAAATTTATTTCTGGAATAAATTTCAGACCAATGTCTAAAATAGACTTTTAAAAACTGTTGTTTTGTGGAGCTCATTTATACTAGTGCTTGTTCTCTTTCCAAACTGTTGCAGGATTTTTTTCCTTATGTAGGCAAAATTCTCTTGCAGAACGTGGCCCATTGCCTCTGGCTTAATGACTTGAAAGGGCACAATGCCTGTACAAGCATTGGAGGATTTAGCTGTAGATAAGTTAAAGTTTTATAGTGTTTTGCAAAACAACATAAAATATTAAGTTAAAACAGTACAGACTTTTTGACAAATTAGAGATGTGGAGGTCTATGGGGTTAGAAAAAATACAAAATCCATTTTTTTTTTTTTCCCCATGGGGAAACCTACAAAGAGGCTTTTCTTCTGAAGATGCTTGTTATTCTCAACTTTCCCTTGGCTTTTGTAAAATAAACTACTGGTTTCTCCTGCAGCAAAAGACTGCCTTTTGGGGAGTCTGGTGTATTCTGTTTAGTTTCTTTGCAGACACTCTGTGCGAGCGTGCGTGTGCACAACATGCACACACAATTTTGCCAGACGGGGCAAGATCATATGAGCATTAGAAATTCCAATGGACCCATGATGATGTTCTTTAAGCTAAAGTAGAGCTGAATAAACGGTCAGTGGTGAGATCAGACCTTTGCTGCTTTCTGTGGTTCTGGGATCCTTGGTTTAATGTCATCCACCAGTTCTTTTACCAGAATAAATCAGCTTAGGAACAAAACATGGTTTTTTACATAACTCAGGTGGTCAGTATATCACTGTTTAGCATTTTGAAGGCTGGAGCATTGGCTTCTAGGAGCTTAAATTGGTAAAATTTAAGTCGGATCTGCCACGTGTTGCAGCTTGTCTCACTTTAATGCATTCATATTTATTTTTTAAATAATGTGGTGCTGGTAACAGGGAGATGTCAGGCCTCTGTCCACAGACCAGAGGAGAAATCCCCCTCCCAGCCCTGTCACATGTATAGTCTAAAGCAAAGAGTGTGCCAGTGACCATCTGTTCTGACCTCCTGCATATCTCCAGCCCTGGGAATCCCATCCTTTGATTTGACATTGACCCACTAACTGTTGGCTGAACTTGAATGGGCTCTGCTGGGATTAGGGCCCCATGTTAGGGGGCCCTCTACATATGAACATACAAACAGGTCACTTTGCTGTGGAGAGTACAAATGAGTATCCTGACCTGCTGAACCTCAGCACCTTCCTGACAGTGTGCATGCATCAGTTATGGGTTTCATTTTGTGGAAACCTGCTGAGACGGCTAACTGTCCTCACCCAAGCTATTAAAAAGCAGATGGGGTTCTGTAATATATTACCAGTATTCTGGTGCACTGGCTAGCTCAAGTTCGTTGATACAATCTTCAGACTCTGGGGGAAGAAAGGACCATATTTCTCCCATATATTTCTCTCTCTCTCAGGGCTGTAAATAGTTTAGCTGCACTGTAAAAGCATTGTATTGTACTTAACTGATTCTGTTTTTGGGACAGAGAGTGTACGACCAGTTTCTGAGCTTTCATGTAAATATTTGGCTTGAGAATTACCTGCAGAATGGAGGCTATTAGATTTTTGAGACAATGCAAACTTGTTTTCTTGTTGTTCTGTGTGCTGCTTAACTCAGGGGTGGGCAATTATTTTGGCTGGAGGTCCAGTTAATGACTCTGGGTGAGCTGTCAAGGGCTGTGACAGGTGCCCCACCTCCTGATTGCCATCTTGGGACCAGAAGTCCCTCCCCTTGCCCCTGGAAGTACTCCTTTTGCCTGGGGGCGGGTTACCATATGTGAACCACAAAAAAACCAAATCGTATGCTAAAATCAAATATCTACTATATATATTTTAATTTTATTCCAAAAAAAAATGTTTTGTCCTGATTTATGTGTATTTGCGTAGAGGTGATTGCCTAAGAGCTCAAAATAAAGTCTTACTCTTGTATATGGTATGTGTGGGTGATTTGTGGGGGGAGTTTGTGAAGGTATGGGAGGTGTAGGATTTGTGGAGGGGTTGTGAAGGGATGTTGGGGGTGTGGGTGTGTATGTAAGGGGTTTGTGGGTGGGCGTGGGTGGTTGGGGGTATGGAAGTGTGTGGAGCTTGTGTGGGGTCTGTGGGTTGGTGTGGGCCCCCCTGCCACACGCTCCCCCTGCACTCAGCCCCCTGGGAGCTGTGGGGAGTCATGTGCCATCAGGCTAGGCAGGTTCCGTGCCTCCACGTGAGGTTTCCTGACTTCACTGGAGCACTGAAAGCCCAACTTCACTTGGCTTATCTGCAGCACCCTGACCCCTACATGTTGGCATGGAGCTAGCCCTGTCTGGCCTGAGGGTGCATGACAGCAGGCCGGGCCGGCTCCATACTGCCCCCTGTAGCCCCTGGGACTCAGCTGGACCCATGTGTTGCTGGGGAGCTCTGCCTGCTGTAGCCATTAGTGCCCTAAGGGCCTGTCGTCTGCTGCTGCTGTCAGCAGTGGGAGCTGTGCACCATATGGGGGAGGGATGGGGCAGGGCCGGGGAAAGGGGGCTGGGACATGTGGCTGGGGGGCTCCCCCCCCCCAAAAAAAAAACAAAAGCACCCCACACTCACCCACAAACCCCTCCACCCCTGCAGGCAGCAGCTCTCCTCTCCACTCACCAGCTGTCCAGTTGTGTGCCACTGCACTTCGTGTCTCCACATGGCAGGGGTTGGGCTGTGCTTGTGGCGGATGGTGGCATCATTGGGAGTGGGGGCTACAGTGAATTCTGGGGTGGCTGTAGCCCCTTTCCCAGCGCCACCACTGCCTGCCCACCCACCCACCCCAAGCACAGCCCCAGCCCAACTCCCCTGCCAAGAAGAATCTGGCACTGCCCCTGGCCCCAGTCCGCCTTTGCCCCATGCACAGATCTGGGAGGCACATGTCACCCATACCTCCCCCAGGGGTGCACGCAGTGGCAGGAGCCCTCCCTCCCTCCCCACACCTGGATGAGCTGGTCATGGCTCCATCCCATGCCCCCCAGATGACAGTCACGGCTCCATCTCCTGTCCTGCCCTGGCTGGGCACAGCCTGCCCCTGCCCCACTCCCTCCCCTACTGTGGGGGCCTTGATCTGCCCCTTCTGTCTCCTGCCCCTTCCCTCCCTATGCCCTTTCCACCCAACAAACTTACCAGCTGGACCCTGCTCTGCAAGCTGCTGGGCTGCATATTGGCAATCGGATCAGTATTGGCTGGTATGGCTCATTAGCAATCGGTCATTGGTATCGGCCCAAAAAATCTTTATTGGTGCAACCCTGCTTTTAATAAGAAGTTCTTTTAGTTTAAAAAAGGAAATAAAATTAAAGCTTAGCCTTGCTTTGCATGCTTTTGGATTTTAGGAAAACTTGGGAGGCAGCTGTAGGCAGATGTGGCTGAGTAAGATCACTGGGAAAAGGACTGTGTTTAGTGCCTGACCAAGCACTGTTGTGATCTTGACATGGATTAGAAACACTTGAGGTCCAGTTAAGAATCTAGCACCAAATCTGTAAAGAAACATGCACCTTCCAAAAAACCCCTCTGCAGATGCCAATAGGAGTTTAGGTGTTTGTCTGAGAGTCTGTGCCTTTGCAACTCTGCCTCTTTTACAGTATAGTCTGATTGTGGGGTAGGCTTTTTCCCAATGCAATGTTATACAAACTGGATTAATCTGTGAAAATATAACACATTTAGTAATTCAGTAACATAGTCCCTAGTAAGATGTACAAGTCACTGAGATTATTTTTTCCAAGGTTCATTACCATGACTTTTGTCAACCTTGAATTGCCTTCTATCTGGTGAAGTCCCTGCTCAAGTTCTTTCTTCTATGGTTTTACTAACCTGTGTAACTATATGACTTAGATTTTTGCAACATCCCCTTTCTCCTCTTAAAGATTTAGTATAATAAATTACTTCTGTACAGTCACTTGCTTTATTGAAAAATTGTTCACTTATTCATACTTCCTGTTTTCTGTCTCTTGGCTTGTTTTTGATCTGTAACATTTACTTTGCCTCTCATCTCATGACTGTGTAGCTTCCTTAATATCCTCTTGCGAACTCTGTCAAAAGCTATTTTATAAATTCAGATTACATCAACATGTTCTCTTGTCTCCACTGTTTGGTTGATGCAACACACAAATTCTAGTAGTGACATTACTTTCCTTTAGAAAAAGCATGCTGCTCAAATGTGATCACATCCCATTTATCCAGGTATTTTATAATTTACTCTGTTTTATAATGATTGTTTCTACTAGTTTACCAGTCTTGGGAGCAAGACTGACTGGTCAGTAATTCTTGAGTCACCCTTGACTTACAAGGATAGGGACCCTGACCTTGAATGTTGTAAGGGGAAATCTAGAATGAGGAAGGAGGATGCAGCTTGCAGGGAAAAGCTAGAAAATAAAAATCTGTAGGTTGAGAATAAATACCCTGTTGGAGCCAGACCAAAACTACCTGAATGAAGGGACGTGTGTTTTTTCAGAATATAAAAATGTCAAAATGGAGGCTCTGTCTGAATGATGCCAATAAAACAACAGAATACATTTTGCAGGCAAAATGTGAAATGGAGGTTAAGAGGAAGTTTGAAGAACAAATCTCCAAAGTGATACAGATGAGCATGAACTCACCAAGTGGGCTGGATTCTCCAAACTGCCTTTCCATCTGGGTGGTAATCCTAGAGAATAAGACAATAGAGGAATTTGGTGACTCTTTGGCACCAGGCCTTCTTTCCCTTCTCAGCTAATGAATTCTTTATGTCCCCTAGGGCTGTAACTCTCTTTATGGGGTGAGGAGATTTTGTAGGAGATGTGGATTTTCAAAAGCAAAAAATGAGACTGCCATTTTTTGGTTGTTCTAAGAGACCAAGACCAGGTAACATGCATGCAAGGATTAATTCTGAAGGATCTTGAGAACACAGTAGCAAACCTGCTATTCTAAATACATGATTTATCTGTTGAAAACCAGCTTTCCAATCAGGAGACTGAAAAAGTACTCAACATTCTTTCAAGTTGAGTGACTGAAATGTTAAACTGTCACATTAAGGCAATAAAGAATAATACAGTAAAGGTCAAAATACTAATCTAGGTGGATGGTAAGTTATCGGCTTCAGTAGGGGACTTCATTTTAGGCCCCCTCATCTGGAAGAGAAAAAAAAAAGACATTAGCGATGGAAAAATCCAGAGGAGGGCAATGAAACAATTGAAAATTTGGGGGTTTAGGTGTTCAAGACAAAAAGGGATTAGAAAGATTAGGGCTGTTCCCCTTGACATCCCCTTCCCAAGAGAAAGATATTTGGTGAAGCGTTTTAAAATAAAAACCAGTATTAGAGGACAGGTAGTATGCCACTTGCCCTTCCCTACAGCATGGGGCCAGGAGTTTATTTTTTAAAGGAAAGGGTAACAGATTTGGAATGGGACCAAGCCCAAGAATACAAGTGCAGATTTGAAAAGGTGGCCTCTAACCCTGCTCCTAGGAACTGGGAACTGCCTGGTGCTAATGAAAATCTGATTTTTAGCCTTTCTCTAAGGAGAATTGGGCCCATTCATCAATCCATCAGGAGCAGTTTTGCAGACAGGGGAGTCTCACTGATGAGAACCCAAAAGGATTATTAGCCCCTGCTGAACTGGATAAGGGCAGCTGGCATAAGAGTCTGTTGTGCCCCCCCGGTAATTCTTATCTGTCCACCGGAGGCACGTTCTGCCCCTTTGCACTGCCTGAGCCCAGTCAAATCCATGCAGATGTCTAGAAAAGTTCTGAAGTGATACCTCATTCTTTGTGTCTGCTGATACAGAAAGTGAAAACTCTTACAGACTGTTCCAGTGGGGCCATTATAACAGTTGGCAAAGTCCTTCTCTTTAAATTTCCCAGCTCCCACTGTCTTCCTTTATGGGAATGGCTCTCAATTCATGATGTTGGAGCTGGGACCAAGTGTATTAAATTTAAAGAAATGCCTCCAAGGGAAAATCAGAAACTGATTTTGTTCCCTTTGTACTTAATGGTGTGATCCTGCCCACCCCTACTTGGGTTAGTAGTTCTTATGATTCCAGCTGAGCTGAAGGACCAAAGTCTTTGTTCTTATAAAGTCTTTAGCCTTCATGCATAAACACTATGCTACTTAGAAATCATTAGTGAGCACTAACTATTGTGATGTGCTGTGTTGCTGAGGGTGCAAGGTTGGTAGGGTTGATAGGACTTGCTTTGTCTTACTTAAATGAGTTTAGAATAATTTCTCTTAGTACAGGTACAGTTTGAAAATGAATTGTGGCACTGACCCGACACAAAGGCTTTGCCCTTCTGGTCTTTCAGATGGATAAATGCTGATTTGTGTGCATGTGTCCAGATTTTTGAACATGTGACATTTCCATTGATTTTGTGTTGTTTCTTAAACCTGTGAAAGATCAATTGATAAATATAATGATGGAAAATAATTTAATTTCTTGCCATGATGAAGGAGATCAGCTAATTTACTGGAGATTATGTCAGTAGGATAAAAGGCCTGAATACTGCTTTAAGGTGCGCCAAAACAGTTTTTATAGTGGCATGTGTAATATCCCTATAACCATTGACAAGAAGTGAATAGATGTTCTTGTATGAAGCCAGCACCTAATATAGAGAAAAAACAGCTTGCCTAATTAAGAGTTTACAAAACACATTTAAGCTTTAGAACAGCTTTAGGCAAAGGCAATTAATATGGAGCCGAGTTCATTTTACCCAGGGAGGAGTTAATTTAATTGGAAGAAAAATTGTTTCGTAATGCATGTGTGTGCATAACTTAATGCTTTCTCTCTGACAAAAGCTGGGTAATAATTTTTTTTTTTAAAGTCTCCATTTTTCTTTTTCTTCCAAAGAAAGTGGGAAAAAATTCAATAGAGGAATTATTAGTCTTCTCAGACTTTTGGCTCAGATCAAGTGTTTAGTTACATCTGTATCATAGCCCATATGACTTGCACATGTGCACCTCATGTGTTGCTTTGTGAGTGCAGCTCTCCAGTTATCAGTCTTGTGTGTTGCATGTAACTTGGAATATTGAGTTCAGCACTCAATACATTTGAGTGAACAAATGCCTTTGTAATTTGTATGGCTGTTCTAAATTCAGGAGAGGTTAGCATGTGGCCTTGGCCATGCTTTGGCATTGTTCAACGCTAGAATTCGGCAGAATTCTGAGTAATTTTCTGAAAGCTTTAAAACAGCTCTTTAACTTGCGCTTGTGCAACTAAGCTTTGATTGTGTGAGACTGCAGGAGTGCTCCTTTGCTGCCTGAAGGGTTCCTCTGTGCCACAAAATGTTATTCAAACCCAAAAGTGAGAAGGTAGGTTGTCTGGAAGGATACGGACATTCTGGCATAAATCTGGGCAAACCATTTAAACTAGCTTGATTCTTAAGGATGTGATTTGAACATGCTACCATTTTGTAGGGGACAGTGTTTCGCACAAGCATGTGCTCAGACAGAAAGACTAAATACTCCTGTATTTTAACTACTGTACTAAGACCTGCACAGTTACATTTCTCAGGGATTATTGAGTGGGACATCTGGATTTACGGGTAGTAAGAATGCGTATGTATGTGAATTAGTAGCTTGTGGGATCATCCAGCATTTGGGTGGAGGCTGTGTTAGCTCATGCTTTGCTTTTGAGTGGGTGTGTGACAGTGTACTTTGAATGCAGTAGCACCCCCCCTCCTTTCCCCCTCCTCCCTTTTAGACTGCACTGTTCTGGTGCTTTGCTCTTGGCAGAGTGAGAAAGCCAGTTCATGGTATATGGTGTTATGGGGGAAAAAAATAAGTAATCGCCAAAGAACATATCCTAGGCAAGATTTCTTTATTACTGTATATTTCTGTTTTGAAGATGATGGTTTTCACCAAGCCTGGTAGATTATGACTTTGCTAAAAACTGCCTTGGCAGTCCATTATACTTGAGATGAATCTGGCTCTGAAATGTTAATGAACTCAATCAATTTTTCATTGCTTTGCAGTGCAGTGACACAGTACAGTATGTCAGGGGCAGGGACCCATTTGGGGTTGTACTGGCAGGTACCAGAAGCCTGCATAGCATCTGAGCAGCCTACAGAGTATTCCACGATTTAGGGAGGGAAAATTTCTGTACCTGGAAAATTAAAACCTGTAATACAGTCTTTGACAAACCTTCCCAACCCTGCTGTGCCTCTGTTTCATTCTGGCCAGGTCTCCCAAATGGGCTTGGTGCACTTATATACTTTGAGATATAAAGCATGTGTGGATTTTACTGTAATGTATCAATGTTGCACAATCGGTACAATGGTACAGCTAAGTTCAGCTTTCTGTGCTGCCCTTGTTGGTGCTTCTGCCTCTCTTTCCTATGTTTCCTTGTGTTTCTGCCTGTCCCTTCTCCCTGGACATTTGCATGACTTTCAGCTTTGCTGATTTTTTGCTCATCCAACTCCCTGCCACTTCTCTCAAGTCTGAAGCTGAGCATGTCCTTCCCATGTTCTCCATTCAGTAGCCCTCCCTGCTCCCTCCCATCTCTTCACCCAACACTCACTGGCTTGCTTCTTGGCTAAATTCAGATAGAGGCTTTACAGAAACCAGTCTCATTGGGAGGGGGAAGGATATTTTGCATGATGGTAAAACAGGGGTGGGCAAAATGCGGCCTTCCAGGCCATTCTATCCGGCCCGCAGGGCCCCTAAAAAATTTAGAAAATTAATAGTCATCTGCCCTGGGCTGCCTGTCATGCGGCCCTCAATGGCTTGCCAAAACTCAGTAAGTGGCCCTCTGCCCAAAATAATTGCCCGCCCCTGTGGTAGAGGAAGGGATAAGCCTTTGGACCCACTGTGTTGCCTATGGGCTGAGAGGAATACAAAAAAGTGCATGCAGTCTTGCTAGCCTAGAAAAGTGTGAAGGCAGCCAATTAGGGCATTAAGCAGTGCCCCAAATCAGGAGAAGTGCAGTGAGCTTATCCAGGCCATGGGAGGAAGGGAGCCTAGTACCCTTGTAGCTTACAGGCTAGCCATACAGCATCTGAATTACATGATTCTGGAAGGAATTACATCTGCCACCCTGCCAGGGGGAAAGTGCCTTGTTTAAACAGCACAGCTTTTCAGTTCTCTGACTTCTGTAGAAACACATGTGAGTAACTTTAAAATAATGGCCAAGCTGGCCCTGTTGGACCCAAAATATTAGCTCTGTTCCCTGGGCTGCCTGGATGCTAAACAGCAGTTAAGTGCTTCCCAGCTGCTGTATGAAGGAGATGGAACTCCTGCATTTCTGCAGAAGGGAGAGGCAGTTTCCTGTGTGGCCTGTGAAGGACTGGCTCTGGAGGGAGAGTTGCAGGCCAGGGAAGAGATGTGTGTCATGTGTCACAAAGATTTCAAAATCAAACAATCGGCTATCTTTATCCAAACACTCTGGGTTTCTAAAGGAGCTGCAGCTGATACTTGTTGGGGAATGACATTTTGCCTTTGAAACTTTAACCCATGGTTTCTCAACTTAAGACACTGAGTCAAGAATTTTCAGCATGAGAGAAACTGGTCAGCCAAGGGGAGGAAGCAGGAGAAGTCTCTGGATGCACACACCCTGTCCCCAGTCTAGGTGCAGACCTGTATTTTGAGTAAAGCACTGAGTGGCTCCTTGGGAATTGTGTGCCTCTGAGCCTGCTCCCACAGGGGCTTGTTTGGTGAAGAGGGAACGCGGTGAGAGGCAGCGAACCATTGTTAAAAGGTACCAATTAATCTTCCTCCTCTCACCTGCCCATCGCTAGCATTAGCTGGGGGGGGGGGGGAGTTACTAATGCCTTCCACTCCTTCCTCTAAGTACAGACAGTCAAAAAGCCTGAGGCTGAATTGATTCAATCTTCACAGGTAGATTGAGCTGATAAAGCAAGTGAACAAACATTCACTTTTTGAGTCTGGAAATGCAGCCATGTGCCTGCAGTGGCCCAGGCCAGAAGCCCAGGGTGGGGCTAGAGCGAGCCCTCCCTGCTCAGCTGGAGCAGACAGCTTGGGCCAAGACTACCCACCCACTCATTTGGGGGGTGGGGGGAGTGGTTACAGGGGAGGTGCAAAGCATCCTGGGATGTTGGGGGATTGTGAGGTAACTTGAATCTGGAGGGGATCTGGGACAAGAAGTTCAATAAACTGATTTAACCTAAATCAGTCAGGTCTAATGCTTCATCCATCCAGGTTTATCTTAAACCAGTTTCAGCCATTTTGAAAGCAGTTTATGTGCACTGAACTTCTGTTGTGTTACAGATTTGAACCTGTTTTCGATTACTTGCACCAATTTATGTGTAATTTCTGCCACTTGCCTTTTTGGGCAGGTGGCCTATTCTGATTTCTGTGGCTAGTAGGTTATTTAAATGGGCAAGTATTGTGTTTACTCGAGTCTAAGATGAGGTTTTTTTCCTAGTCAGCATGGAGAAAAAAGCCCCTCATCTTAGGTTCTCAAACAAAGTGTGGAAAAAGGGATGGGGGGAGGCGGGGAAGGTGTGGGGAGAGGCAGCTGCTGTGGCTCTGGCTCTGGCTCTGAGCCTGGGTCAGGGCCAGGTCAGACCCACAGCAGTCTTCGTCCCTCTTCTGCATTTGCAGAGATTGTGGGAAGTGGGCTGGGGTGACAGACTGTGGGGAGTTGGGGGTAGGGGGTACAGGGTAGGAAGGCTGCAGGGCAAAGACGTGGGGGGGCAGAGGGCAAGGGGACCTGAAAGTCACTGCTTTCTCTGCTATAGCAGTGGGAGGGTAAATTTAAGACAGCCCTCTGATTAATTGGATTCTATTCCTGGAAAATTATAACGAATTTATAAAATTTCCCTGTATAGAATCTAATTATTGGGGGGTTGTCTTAAATTCAGGGTCATCTTAGATTTGAGTAATATACAGTAGTGTGCAGTAGACAGAATTGTGCTTGCAAATGGTGAGGCTCGACTGACAAGAGTTAGACATTATTTATTATGTGCTATGTTAAGAATCATAAGGTTTTCATTATAATAATCCATTTGCCCTCCTATGTCCCGCCCCCTTTTGGGTTGTTTGTGGGGGGGGTTGTTGGGGTTTTTTTTAAGTGAAAGAAAGAGCTTTACAAAACAAACTATGTATCTCTTACCTGTTTCCCTTCATATGTTCCTTTGTCGGGTTTTGTAGGTTTTAATGCTCCTTTTGGCTGGGGCCAGAGGGAAGGGTGTGTAGTTTTTATTCTTCTCCCCAACCTGATTAGGGACCATCACAAACCCTTGCATGCCATACACTGATGGAGAGTGCATTGTTGAAACTGTAGTGTTACCTAGAAACAGTGCATAAATGCTCTTAATGGTTAATATTTCATGAAAGCTGTAAAAGGGTTTTTTGCTGCTTTTTATAGCAAAGTTAACTTACTGGCCGCTCTGCTAGCTGCATTTGGATTATTAAAAATATAAAAAGAATTAAGAATGCATCAGTACACTTTGAGAGATGCAGCTCGGACTGGTATGATTTCAGTTGATACCATGATGCAGAGGGAAAGTGAAACCTTCAGTGTGTTTTCTGTATCTCTCCCTTTATAGCTATCTTGATGGAGGAAGGCAGATATTGTTTGGGTTACACTCCAGAATATCTGATTCCTTTTGTGTTTTCAGACCAAACTGAGTTGAAATTAAGATTATTGGGTAGGGGAGGCCTCGGGAGCAGCACCACTGGCTGAAAGAGTTTTAATTAGGATTTGGAGACCACCAGGAATTATTTATTTATTTTTAAGTTACTTTTGCCACTGTCTAAAAACATAGCTCAGTGCAAGCCTCAAATTATATTTGAAATTTAATGTTGTCGTAAAGACAGATTATATTTCTTGTGTGTGTTCCTGCCGAATTGCCTGTCATTGAGAGTTGTGCATCTAAATTTACATATGGTGAGAAGCAAAAGGCCTTTTTTTGTCTTGTCTTGTTTTCACTGTTGGAAGATAAAGAGGAATTTCTGTTCTTGTCCTACCAGTCCCTGAAGAAAAGTGAACTGGTACCAGTGTAAAAGTATGGTTCATTATAACTTGAATGCTAATGAACAGTGGAAGGCTTTTGTAATACTTAATAAAAGAAAGCAGCATTTTTGTAGTATGTTTTAGAAAATTATATATTACGAGTAAATGCTTGCAATAATAAAATTTTCTGTATGTGCTTTAGAAACAATTCACCCAATAACTTTCACTGAAAGGTCACTTATTGAAATTTGTTCATGAAAATTAGTGGCTATAACAGCTCATAATTTTATACCACTTCCCAGAAGTTGACTCTAATATGTATTTTAAATTTCCATAGAACTGTATGATTGGAATGTCCCTATGTACTGTAACGAAGATGCTCAACTATGCAGATACAATTTCTTTTGGGGGTTTTCTTATAAAGTTTGTATTCTCTTGTAGTTCAGGAGACTTGGAAAAACTGTTTATAGTGCTGAGGAAAGGGTTAAGGTTAAGTATTGATGAGTGAAGTATAATGGGGGGTGGGGGGTGTGCAGAGAGAGAGAATTATTCCAAGGCCAGAGCTATTATCTTTGCAGTCCATGGAAAATGGGGAAGATGTGTAACTCTTAGCAAGAATGGAAAGGCCTTAAATTCAAATAGCCAGCAGCTTGTGCTACACACACCAGCCTCCACAAGAGGAATAAGTGTTGGTAGAAGGGAGTCTGGGAAGGATCAGTAATGTGCATGGAGAAGGGGATCTCAGCTTTAAAAAGAAAGTTTCATAATTTAATAGATGTCAGGGGCTGGAAGGGGCCTTACAGATCATCAGGTCCGTGTGTCATCTCCTCCCCCCCGCCCTTGGGCAGGAAATGACCCCAGCAAGGTTGTTGTAGAATGTTTGAACTAATGTGTTAAATGCTGGCATTTAGGCTTCCCTGGAAGTCTGCATGTGGGAAATGCCCCACTGAACACAGCTTAGCTTCTGCTTTGCTTGAATGTGGTAATAGCTGAGGTCAGGCTGCATGTGAAGATGCAACAGCATGGCCTGGAATGGCCAGAGGCACCTGGGGGAGTCCTGGCCCACTGGGCCCATGTGCTTCTGAGCACCAACATGCAGGTCCTTGCTGCTTCCCAGCTCTGCTGTGTAAGAGGGAACAAGCTTTCCTCTTCCTTTTGCTGGGAGGCCAAGGCTGGTGGTAGCAGTAGCCTGGGCAGTGCCCCAGCCCCATTCTGCAGTACTCTTATTCAGGGTGTGTGCAGGAGGAAAGTGTCTAGCTCTGCTCTCTCTCACAGTGCGCTGCAGACAAGCGATAGCTTCACGTGTGTGCTGGTGTGTCATTAAAGGTGCTGCAATCTCACCATAACTCAGGGGTGTTTTCAGTGTGATATAGCATTAATATCATTATTCTAGTTCTCAGAAAACAATAACCTGCCAGTTGGCTGTTGCAAGACATTAGATGTCCTCTGTGTTGCAAGAATTTAGATAATTGCAGTTTTGCCTATTTGGTCTGGTGCTATTCTGCTCCTGCCCTAGACCAGTGGTGCTCAGTTTGGTCGGTGGCGGGGAGGGCAGCACCACCTCCTCCTAGCCTCTACATGCTGGGCTTGGGCCCTGGGGGCCTGGCATCACCCGCTCTTGCATGCCAAGGTTGAGTCCTGGTGGCCTGGCACCACTCCCACCTGGCCCTGCACGTTGGGATTGGGTATTGGATCCAGCATGCAGGGCCTAGGGCTCCCCGTGGGTCTAGAAATTTGGCGGTGGGGGAGTGGTGCCACCACTTTCCCGTTGCCAAATTTCCAGACCCATGGGGAGTCCTGCAGGCTGGATGACAGTCTACATTTAGCCCACAAGCCAGAGGCTGAGCAGCCCTAGACTGCTGTATAGCATTCCCTTGCTCTTGCTAATGGGGCCTGCATTTCAGTGCTACAGAGAAGGTGATCCTTTTGGTATCTGAATAAACGTGTAAAGTTCCAGATAGCCTAAGAGTGATGTTATAGCCATGGTAGTCCAGAAACTATGACAGTGGCAAGGAGTTCTTCGTTAGGGTTGCCAACCCTTCAGGATTGCCCTGGAGTCTCCAGGAATTGGGGATAAATCTCCAGGAGACTGCGCCCCCTGTCCCCCGGATATAAATGAGGTCATTCATTAAAATAAATATTAAATGTTGAATCTGATTTATACATTTTTCCAGTGGCTTTTTAAAATATAATAGTAATGTGCATTTGCCTTCCTGATGTAAAGTCATTAATGTCATTACATCATGTGATGAAACCTCCCCGAATAGATTCAAACACAGTTGGCAACCCTATTCTTAGGGTGATATCTTTTATTGGACCAACTATGTAGTTGGGATAAAGTTAGACTAGCTTATGAATGCAAGACATTCGTTATCAGGTCTTTGATCATAGGAACAGGAACCCGGCACAGCATGGTGAAAAAGTTCCAGAATTGTTTGGGATGGGAGGCACTTTATGCATCATGGCAGCCTCTCCTGTATATAAATAGTGGGAAACCAACAGAGGATTGACGTGTCAGCAATATGTATGAAGTCAGTAATACAGCTCACTAGAAAGGGACCCATAGCTTGTCAGCACTTGATTAAAAACTACTATGAAAATTTGGATGTGGTTACTAATAATTTTCTTATTTTCTTTTATCGATCTATCTTTTCTTTTTTTCTTTTTTTTTTTTTTTTCCTTTTAGAGTTAGATTTAATCTTCTAGCATGGGATGCAGCTAAATAATAGTGATGAGATGTGTCAGGAAGAATGTTACCTTCTTAGGCCTGGATAGAGCAGTGCTCTTTCAAGTGTGTGTAGCTTCTTATGGTATGAAAGAAATGGATTTGCAGGCTTGCATCTTATGACAACCTCATTTTATGGCAATACAAAAGAATCCTTAGTGGTGTTCCCCAAGTCTCCAACAGTTTTCCAGAAGGTCTGGAAAAGTACTGTTCAGGAGTGTACCTGGCATCACAGCTGGGGAGCGCTCAGGTTGCAGTGCCTCTCTTGGCATTATGCTGGCAGTCTTGTATCAAACAAAGTATCTGAAGTCCTGGCCAGGTTGGAATTAGAGAGCTATGAAGTAAACCTGTCAGAAGTTTGAACGTCAGATGTGATTTAGAAATCTAACTCCATTAGCAATCAGGCCTGCAGGGTACGGGTGGTAGGGTAGGGCCAGGAGAACAAGATATAATCACAAATGGTTGAAATAAATGAGTGATGCCATTATTAAAATGTGGAGGTATTAAATAGAGAAGTCTGTTCTTTCAGGCTGGGATTTGACTTGTCTGCTCTTGTCTGGGGAGGATTTTTACTTGTTTTCAGAGATGGCCAGTTTTGAGTTCCTGTGCTCTTGAGTAAGCCACAGTCATAATTTAATAGCTGCACCTTTGCTATGCAGACTGCAAAGGGAAATATTTATATATAGGTTGCATGCATTTCTGTGGTAGGCACTGTGAAGCCATCATTCAGTGCCCGAAGAGCAAGTATGTGTGCGTGTGTGTGTGCGTGCATGCATGTGCACACTAGGGCCATAAGCCTTGAGCACCTGTATGAGACATGCTGTGTCTGCTTGTCCACGTCATGTTCACTGGAAAGGCAGCAGGTTGAACATTGTTGTGCAAGTACTGGTAACTATGTGTAGTGCTTGAATGTAGGGACAAAGAACATGGAGATGTCTGAAAGTAAATGTAATAGCGGTTGATAATAGAAAAGGTTGAATATTTTTTTCCACTGAAATCTTTGTTTAAAAATGACCTTTTTATGAAAAACTGTTGACATGATTGCTATAATTATCTATTTGTTATGAATTTGTCCTCATTTTTGTTTCTGAGAAGCATGCCTGTACAAAGGACTGAATTTCTTGAGCCGAAATTCTCTCCAATATAAATTCCTGTAAAAGATGCAGTTTGGAAAATGTCAGGAAAAAAACAAAAAAGATGTATCTGTACAGGCACTTATGAAATGGACATAACTTCAGAACTTCAGTTTTGTGAGAGAGATTTCCCAGTCTATAGATCAGTTTTGGTTAATTCCATGTCTTTTTTTTTTGCTATTGAGGTTTAAATTTTAATCAAGAAGAAAAATGGCAAATAGAACAACTGACCCTGTTGGCTGAGGTCACCACGTGTTGCTGCTTTTCAGTTACTTGGTAGCTTGTTACTTGTACTTTGATCCTTCTAGTGAGGGCTGCAGCACTTGACTGCTTGGTCCTGCCAACTTCTCTCCCCCAGGTTCCAAAATAGTGCTCAGATCTGGCTAAAAAGTCAGGCTGTTGACATGGTGAGAGCAGGAGTGCAGATGCCTGTGATTCAATGGCATATCTGCTGGCAAAAAATCAGGGCGCTAGTTTTTAAACCTTGCCCTCAGATGCACTCCAGTGGAGAGTCGGAGGCTCCTTCTAGTCCTTCTCTGTCTTAAGTAACTCTTAATATTGGTTTGTAATTCTGGTGGAGCAGAGTTTAGCCCTGCCTTCCTGCTTGTGGGCACAGTAGATGCTGCTTGCTCATGGGCCCCTTAATGCTTATGTGTCCTGCTGCTGGCTCCTGCTCTGTCCCTATTCCAGCTTTTAGGCTGCTACTGGCTGTGCTGGCTGCTGAGAGTGAACACCATTTCTGCTTTCCTGGACTGGCCTGGAGGAGGAGAAAGAAAGTCAATGTGGTTGGCTGTCTTGCTGCACTCTCTCCTGCCTCCACAAAAAAAAGGAAAGATCACATCCTGATGGTTTCCAGTAAAATAGTGAAGCTTGCAGTTTGCCACCATTAGGGCTGGAACAGTTGCTGGTTGGCCTTGGTCCTGTAGTTAACCCTCCCCTTGGGCAGGGCTGTAATAGGCTGCCTCATGGCTTGAATGTGAAGCAGCATAACTGAGGTGGGGAAAGTACGGGAGTAATCGTTGCACTGCAGGGACTCACTGCTAGTGGTCACAGCTGCTCTGGCACTGCGAGGTCCTGCTGTAATGGATTGAAAAGGGAATAAGAAATCAAACCAGGGATCTTGTCTTGCTTTATTTCCTACCTAACGATACATTCTGGACCCTCGTGGAGAAGGAGCTGTAGCTTTGGAAACAGACACCAGGAAGGGCTCCTTGCCTGTGGACCTCTCTTCTTAAGGCAGTTTGTAGCATTGGAGTGACGGCAAAGCCCTTATATCAGAGGTGTCAAATGTACAGTCCATGGGCCAGCTTTGATCTGCAGTGCTGCTCCATCTGGCTTGCAGGGTTCCTGGCAGGGCAGGATATTTGCGGGTGGAGCTAGTGGGGGCAGAGCCTGCTGCAGACTCTAGGGCCCTGTCCCCCTGTTAGACATGATTGTTGGTAGCAAGGGGATAAACCTGTGGCAACAGAGCCCCACTCGCCCCGCAGGTGCTTGACTTGCAATTATTCACATTGTTTCTGCATTTGTTGCCCCTCTGCTGCTTGCCCTGTCTATCTGGCATGGGGCTTGGAGCACAGGATGAATTTGACACCCCTATCTTATGTCATTTCAGGCAAGCCATGGCTTTTGTTAATATGGACATTGTGCTTGGGTAGGTGAAGTGCATCTGGGAGATGAGAACTAGGATATGTGCAGTCTTTCAGATCTTGGTTACCTGCATTCAAGATTTTGCTAGTCAAAGGAAGTATTTTTTTAAGTCTTCTTTTGTTTGTGTTTAAGACTTAAACCTCCTGTAGGTGGTCAGGGGTTTGTTTATAAGTAGAGTGACCACACATCCTCATTTGGCTGGGACATTCCTGGATTTCATAGGCCAGTCCCTGCCAATTGGTGAAAATTTAAACAGAAGTCCCAGAATCACAGGGGCATGGGGCACAGTCCAGTGGAGAGGCAGAGCGGCAGGCAGCTCTGCCTCCCCACTGGACTGCATTTGTGCCCCTGCCTACCGGCCTCTGCCAGTACATACATCAGCACCACTGACTTGAGGACAGGGACAGTGTCCTGGATGTCCTGGATTATTTCCTTGTGGTCACCCTACCTATAAAGGCTTTGCAATTTGGTCCTTTGCTACAAAGTGTGTAATGTTCAAACAGCTAGCTGAGGCTCTTATGCATGTGGATTGAGCTCGCCTTATGCTGTGGATTCTCAGGACAGGATTTTTCCATTGTTCTAAGCGTCATGCTGCGTTTTAAACATTTTTTTTTCAGTTTGTTCATGTGAGCTAACAGTTGTGCATCCTTCAAACAACAGGAAGGTTGGTTCATTGGCCTGCTTCATTCATAGGTTTCCTCTGGGGGTGAGAATTGTTCTAGGAGGTCTCAGCCTTGGATTGACCTATGCTACAAGAAGAAACAGTGCTCTGAAACACAAGAATCAAATGCATTAGTGTTGGGGCTTTCCTTTTTTGCTGTTTTTTGTATTGTAATCTCTCTGTTCAGAGCCTTGAACCAAAATCATTGTATTTGGAAGTACAAAATATTCTATAGTACTGATTTCATGCGGTGCTGGCACTTCTTTTATTGGTTAATAACCCTTTATTGGTTAATCTTGCAATTTTACTAAGTATACAGCTTTAAGCATATAATTTTAATAACAAAAAGGGTGTGTATGTGTGGGGGGAAAGGGATGTATAATCCAAAGGGACTTTCTGTGGGACAGTAGCCAGGTGTCTGTTTTGAAGGGAGAATTAACTCTACATCTTATCTTGAAGTTGGTGGAAAAATTGGGTTTGTGCTCAGATACATAGGGCGAGATCCTTTTCCACCTACTAGGCATTTAAGTGGATTTAGCATAAGTGTGATCCTACTCTATTACGCTCCAGGCTGTGAAAATTAGTTGAAGCAAAAGATGGATGGGTCTTCAACCTCCTTGCTACATTTTTTGTGATTTAACTTAGATCATATTGCTTTACAAAAGTAGGTGCATTCATTTTTTCCTCAGGGACCTGATCAGGATAAAATAGTATCACATGTTAGATTCCTAAATCTGGTTAGGCTTTCAGCAGGTGGTGTAGAATTGAACCTGTAACTGCTAAATAGATGAACGATGCATCCGACACAAACACAGCAGTATTCAAAAATTCTCTCCTTAAATAATATAGTGAGATGTAGTTATTTGTTGTTCCTTCAGCAAGTGTCTAGAATTTCAGACAATTTATCCTTTAAAAATAAGAGGGCTCCAAGACTGCATGGGTAGGCTCAAATAACTCTGACCTGCATTTCTGAGCAACCAGCAGCCCCTTTGTTTTGATTGGTGTGATTTTTCTGTGTGCACGTGTTTGCAGGATAGGGGACTAAATGAACAAGACAAACCAGTAAGTAGGACAAAGAAAGGGTTATTATTCTCTCCACTCTTGTAGGCAGGGTGAATGAGGCACAGAAAGCTCTGGCAGAGCACTTTCTATTCAAGTACCTTTGATACAGTTTAATAAACACCAGAGGGAATTCTAGGTAATATGAATGAAATTGGCTGTTATGGATATGGGAAATGGGAGAAAGAGAGAGAGATGGGGGGTGGGGAGGGGATTAGACAGTGGAGGAGAACGAATAAGCAATGCACTCATTTTAAAGAGCTTGTGAAAACCTGATTTTTTTCACAAATTTGTGGAACGGCTACCATCTTTGACTTTCCAAATTGGAAAGAGGAAAAATGTGTCAAGTATAATTGTTAAGCAGTTAGCCCAAATTGAATTGTATTTGTGCTATAGTAACTATAGTGTATTAAAATGCCATTACTAAATTAGCTTGTCTAATGACACTGTGCTCTCATTACCAACTGTGCAGTAAGTACCTTGTGTGCAAGTGTGGTGTTGGTGTACAGAAAACCTATAGGACTT
Organism: Alligator mississippiensis; assembly: GCF_030867095.1. Lineage (NCBI taxonomy): Eukaryota > Metazoa > Chordata > Crocodylia > Alligatoridae > Alligator > Alligator mississippiensis. The sequence goes on along the minus strand of NC_081825.1, from coordinate 142,139,524 downwards.
GTCACACACATGACAGCAGAATATGCTTAAAACGTGCATGAAATGAACTTAATTTCTGTTTTATTTTAAAGTAGCAGTAAGTCTGCTAAATGTGCATCCTTTGATTACAGTACTGTTTATGGATTTCTGTTCTGAAGGTAGAGGCAGAAATAGCAGACCTATTTCGTATAGCTTTTGTGCATGTCTAATAGATGCAGATACTCTACTTGGGCAGGGCGCATGTAGGCAGTAAGTATATTTGTGAATATGTCTGAAAAGCACATATCTAAGTTGCTCTCCTGTACCTTTCCAAACCATATAATCTTTTCAGATGCTATTTCTTCCCCCCCTCAAATGTTGAGATTATTTCTACAAATTTTTTTCTTTTTGTCACACATTCACCTTAAAGTAGAACAGGGTGACCAGCTCATTATGTGAGGTTTCAGCTCATACATTATGCATGATCCTGCTAGCTGCATAGGAGCTGGAGGAGGGAAGCAGGTCTCTGAAGTGGAAGGCTTTACTTGACTCTGCTGGTTTGTTTTCATCATGCTGTGCACATCGCTAACTCTGGGACTGAATATAGCAATCATTTCTGTTTAATTTCAGCAGCTGCTGGCTTTTCTTGGTGATAGGCTGCTTGAACTACTTTGTGTCAAAGCGCAAGGCGGGGCTTTTTGGCCAGGGGGAGATTTGCCCTACTTACAGATGAATCTTTTTGGTTTTTATCTCAGGCAGTGTGCATTTTCACAAGGTTATAGGTGTTCTGCCATGAGGCTGTGTCCTGCTCCTGGTCCTCACTGATTTCTATTAATGCATGTGGGGATAAAGAATGTTTGAAAGTCACCTTTTCTAGAAACAAAAGAATACATACAGCTATTATTTTTGCCAGCTAGCTCTCCTTTTCTCATATTCTCCAAAGCACTTTGTTCAGCTTTCCATGCGTATTGTGAACTGAGAACTAGTTCAAGTTTGACTTCCTTCAGAGGCTTGCTGGAAGTGTTGTTGAAGGTAGTTTAGAAGTATTCCTCGGAGCTGAGAGTGGCAGTCCCCATACTGGTAGTTTAAAACAACTCTGTGAATTCCCATAGCATGCTGCCCAACCCTGGAGACTTGGCTCCTGCTCTCATTCATAGTCCAGCATGCCTTTTGCTGTGGTGCACAGCAGATGCCAGGTTGTGGAAGAAGGAGCCTGGGTTGCAGGGAGACGGTGGAGGAAGGAGCCTGGGTTGCAGGGAGATCGTGGGCACAGCCATGCAGTTTTTGCAAATACTTGATATCAGTGATTCTCAACCAGGGTACCCAGGGGTACCACCAGTTCCTTTAAATGGTGCCACAAGGTGTGAGGACATAAGTGAGGTGCGAGGAAATAAGCAGATAAGCTAGGATCAGGCTGGTCCCAGCCTGAATGATCCCCTACCACCCACCCCATGTGTAAGGAGTTAAGCACTGTAATATATAAATAGGTTTATTAGCTGTAAATTAGTTTTTGGAATTGGGTGCCACTTCAATTCACAAAAGTTAGGGAAGGGTGCCTCAAGTCCCAAAAGGTTGAGAATCACTGTTTTATAGCCCATAAAATAATGCTGTGCTTGGAAAGCTGTGGATTGAGCACAAAAGGGAATTCCAAAGTATAGTAGTTTATCAGCAGCCTTCACTTGTTAACCAAATTTGGTGGCTGATGTGGCCTAATCGCCATGGGGCACACCATGGTGTGCCATAGGCATACAGGAACAGTTTGGTTCTAATAAGCTAAGTGTATTGCTACCTCATTTATCAGGTGTTTTGACTGAAAAGATTCATATAGGGCCCAGTTTGATGAGAGTCTTAAGACTTGAGGAGGAAGGACTTGCCTGCTGATTGTAAATGTTGACATGGCTTTCTTTTTCTTCTCCCCCCCCCAACTCTCCCAGTCCTTTTTCTTCTCTTGCCCATAAAGCTGGCTTCAAATACAAGTCACATTTCACCTATACAGTAACATCTGAGATTTTACTAAACTGATTTCTTCTCATTGAAGAGGAAATCCTAGTTCAGTATTGTTAAGTACTGTTCACAGCCAAGTGTGGGGTCCCAAGGGAGTAATAAAAAAATTGGAGAAAGAGCAAAAATCTTTGGCTTTCTTAGGTAGATTGGACTTTTTTGTGCATGAGACCCTGACAACCCTGTAAAGTTCGTATTAAAAATCCATGGGCACCCACCAGGACAGAAGGAATTTTGCTGCGTAGCACTTCTAAGAATAAGTCTACTTACCATGTAGGAAAGTGTCTGGGAAGGAAATCTCTAGAGCAGTAATTTGCATGTCAGTCTACCGTGATCCTTGCTGTAATGAAACCTAAGATTGGAGCAACGCAGAGTAGAAATAGACATGGTGAGAGATACCACCACCTCGCCTTTACTGTCCCTCCTTCTGAAAATACTTTGGCCCCTTCCCACGAAGGTCTTTAAAAGCACCGAGTAAGCCTTACATAGAAGCCCTTTAATCCTGCTACAGAATGTGTTCCAATTACATCTGGCAGCTGCTTGCATACATGCAGATGATTTATTCAGAGATCAGCCCGTCAGATGCTGATAGATTTTTCTGATGCTATGTGGCATTAGGTCCAAAGCCATGATGCACAACACTGTAACCTGGGCTTACAGCTAAGTGGTGAAGGTAGCTCCTGTGCAAGATGCTGGAGGAGGGAAATTTGAGGTCATGGGTGGTAATGACAGTGAAATAGTATGTATGGCCAGGAAATTGCTTTCAGTTACTTCTCACACTTTGATAGGTTTTACCAAGTTGAAGACTGTTGTCCACTTTTAATGATTACAATCAATATTTGGTGAGCGTGAGGTTGAAAAACTAGCCTTTTCATATCAGAATGCTAAAACTTGAGCATTTTTACTTGCAGGAGGAAACCTAGAAACTTTGCTCATTCTCGTCTTCCCATCTCTTCCAGTTGTACAGATGGAAAAAAACAAACAAACAAAAGAGTGTTTTTGATGGCAGTTTCATTAGGACTTTCTGCTTTAGATGACTACCTCTTCTTGGAACTGTTAACATCTTTGAAAATGCATAGTGATAATATAAAAAGCTGGGGTTTATAAATTGTTTATTGCTTCTCAGGATTTGGTGGCAGTCTTGCAAGAGACTCCCATATGCTGGACTGATCTTTGCACTTTTGGTTGCCCACTGGTGTGGTGATGTCAGCACCTCTCTCCAGCATAGTAGTGTCTGTTGCCTTGGCCAGGAACAGCTGTGCTAAGGATTGACACTGCCAAGCATTTGCTGTAGGGGCAGTCTTGGAACTGGAGCTGTCCTGTGCATCTCTCTCTTGTTGCTATGGCTCTTGGGAGCCAAGCTTGCGAGGCTGTGATTTATGAATGGAGAGTTAACAATAGCCAGCAGGAGGCTTAAGGAGCTAGAGTATGTTTAGCATTTCCTTAGAGCCCTGGTTCTGCACAGAGCTACGCAGAGATAAATGAAATGAGAATTGATGCCTTCTCTGCAGATCACTGTCTGCTTCAGATACAGGAAATGGAGATTCCAAACAGAGATGGCAACAGGGAAGGACCAGGACTGGAACAGGGGAATGTAATGGGCTGCATTGTGTTGTAGGCAATGCTTATGGTGGTGAAGAGTTGAATGGATTGGAGATGGTGGTATGGGTAGCAGCAGTGCAAAGCAAGCCAGAAGAAGGAGGCTCGTGGAAGGGGAAGAGATACTGAGGTATACAAATAAGAGCTTTTTTCAGGAATGGGAGGAGGCTGTGCAGACAGCATGGTTTTGTGGTTTTTAAAAATATTTATCAAGGCCAAAACAGTTCTGAATTCAATTGGGCAAAGCCCGACAGTCAAGTTCCAAAATTCGACTGACAAGAATTCAGTCATCAAGTCTGTTTGGCTTTACCACCAGGGAAGTATCTACCCTCCCAGACGCATTGGTTTGGGGCTTTGGATACTCCATAAATCCAGGCAAGCATCCTATGTGCAAGCCTCCAAGCCCAAGCTGTATGGTTCAGATTCTTGTGGGCGCCTTACTATTCTTATAGGTGTGAGCATATGTGCAGTTCCAGGACTGAGACCACCAATCAGGCCCAGTGTCAAATGTGCTCTAGGACCTCACCAGAGCACGTTTGACACTCCGGAAACTGCTGGAGATTTCGGCAGAGCAAGGGGCAGTCTGTAGGCAAGGTCAGAGCTAGACAGAGCAACCAGTGGGAGTGAGGAGGTGGATTTTTCAGGCCATTTCAGAGGGTGACATTGGTTTGTGTATGCAATGTAGTTAATGCACGTTGCATCAGCTGCAGAGTATTTCATTGAGTTGAGACAGAAGAGGGCATCCCAACCCAGCAGAATTGTATTGCAACCCCTGCTTTGCTCAGTCTGCCTTGATGGCTGCCTGCCTCTCTGCCCTCTTCTCATGCTGTGGCAGGGGAGTTAAGTTCCCTGTACAGCATGCACTTGCTGTCAAATCCATCAGAAGCTGTTGGTTAGGGAGGTGTTCCAGATGCGTGTGAGAAAAGGGTGAAGGTTGATTTTAAAGTGGCTGTCTTTAAGCCACTGAATGGTGGTGGAAGACTCATATATCTGGCAGCAACCTTGTCTTGGTTTATCTGCTACTACAAAATTAGCATATCCCCGTACTGTTAAGTGTTAGCTCTTGCAGTTGTGTAGTGGTTATGTGATCCTTACCCAGAATAGGATACAGTTCATCTGATCTTGGACATGAGCTGTGTGCAAATCATCTGTTTTACTGACCTCAATTCTGGCACCAGAGGTTTCACAATAATAATCACAAATGTAACTGTGTGTTGCTTTTACAATACTAAGAAATTTTCCTGTTTATTGTTTAACCCACTGTGGACAGGATTTTAAGGTACGCTCTTTTCTCAGTGTCGGGACCCAGAGCAGCCGGCCAGCAGCTCTCCCTGACTCCCACCCGGGCAGTTAAGGGTCCGTCAGGCAGGTACTTGTGACGCTTGGAGTGGAATTAATTAGGCGGATGCTTATCGGTTGCAAAGCAAGATTATTTACTCATGCCGTCAAGGTGGTGAAAGACGGAGGTTAGAAATACTTGGTTAGTTACAGCTTAGAGTTCGTAGGTCGGTCTGCATAAGTTGTCGGATAGAAATGGTCAGGCAGAAAAATGGTCGGGCTGGCAGGTCGTTGATTTACGTCTGAGATTGGGTCGAGACGTGGGGAACTGACAAGTGATCAAATTGTCAGTTACTCTGACGCATACATTCAGAGGTCTTCAGGTTACGTGTGCGGAGGTCTCCCCTTCTTCTTCTTCTTTGCGGAAGTGTATTGGGGTTTTATTTGTATAATAGCCAATTGCTTTTCGCCACATCATAAATTTAATTAGAATCGCCAATTATCTAGCGGTCTTTGCTAGGGTGTTATTACAGGGTTACTCCTTGTTTTCTTTGACCAATTATAATGATTTATGTACAGCACAGAAGGCTAAGTTCTATTTCATGTTGGTGTCGCAGTTATACATTTCTTTTTGACATGTGCAGCAAAAAAAAAGCTGTTATTATCATTTGTTAACCCTTAGCTAACCTAGTGCAGAAAAAAAACTGTTTTGAATGGTTTTACTTGCTTGTGACATGGGCACTACTTAATTTGGTTGTGACACTCAGGACTTTCCACCTTGTGTTCCTCAACTTACAGCAGGGCTCGGCAACCCCTGGCACACGTGCTGAGCATGGCACACAAAGCCATTTTGCGCAGCACACCACCACCAGCCCTGGCTCTGCGTAGCTGCTGCCAACCACGGAGCTCGGGCTGCTCCCAGCAGGTGGCTGGGAAGCTGCAAGCCCTGCTGCAAGCACCCTGGGCTCTCTGGTTGGCAGCAGCTACCCAGAGCTGGGGCTGGGTGCAGCAGGCAGGCTGCAAACAGCAGCGCCGGGCTCCAGCATCAGCTCTGTACTGGTGCGTGCATATGCGCCTTGGAGCAGGCGGTGGGGCAGGGGCCTGGGGCAGCGCAACCCTGATCTCTCGCCCGCTGCCAGCATAGAGCTGATGGTGGGGCTCTGGAGCCTGGTGCAGCTGTTTGTAGCCAGCCTGGCCTCTGGGCAGCTGCAGCAAGCAGCAGGAAGGCTGCAAACAGCTGTGCCGGGCTCCACAGCTCCGACAACAGCTCCATGCTGGCGGTGACTGCGCACACACCTCGGAGCGGACAGCAGGAGAGTTGTGCTGCCTCAGGGCCAGCCCCTATCCCTGCTGCCCGCTCCAAAGTGTGCATGTAGTCACCGCCAGAATGGAGCTGATGCCAGAGCTGTGGAGCCTGGCGCAGCTGTTTTCAGCCTGCCTGCTGCTTGCTGCAGCGGCCCAGAGTCCAGGCTGGCTACAAGCAGCTGCTCTAGGTTCCAGAGCCCAGTCATTAGCTCTGTGCCAGCAGCAGGGGAGAGGCCGAGGTTGTCCTGCCTCAGGCCCCCCACACCGTCTGCTCCAAGGCACGCGTGCAGCTGTTTGCAGACTCCTGGTTGCAGCCAGCCCCGGCTCTGGGTAGTTGCTCCCAACTACAGAGCCCGGTCTGCTTGCAGCAGGGCTTACAGCTGAACCCTCTTGATTCCCACCCATTCCAAGCCCAGCACCGGCCCAGCCCCTCTATTGGGATGGGGCTGGCACTGCCCCTTGCCAGGAGCATTGCACCTTGGCAGGCTTAGCTGTGTGGAGTGGGTGGGTGGTTGGGCTGATGGGCAGGCTCTGGGTCAGGGCCTCGGCTGGCCACTCTACAGCCCAGGGGTTGGCTCACCAGGGAAGCGCAGGGGCTTCTGCAGGCCCAGGGCATTGATGGGTCGGACTTTTTCTGGTGGTCCAGCAGCTCTGGGTCTGTGCACCCATGAATCTGGTTCTGTGTGTTTGTTTGCCTCTTGTTCTGTGTGTCTGTGTGTGCACATATTTGTCTGGTTCCGGATGTGTGTGTGTGCATGTGTCTGCTCTGGTTCTGTGTGTGTGTGTGTGTGGTTCATAGTATTGTAGTGCTTAGGGTCGGAAGAGACTTAAACAGATCATCAGGTCTGACCCCCTGCCGCAGGCAGGAATGGGTGCTGGGATCATATCACCCCAGCCAAATATCTGTCCAGCCTCCTCTTGAAGACCCCCAAGGTAGGAGAGAGCACCACCTCCCTTGCAAGTCCATTCCAGAGCCTGACAGCCCTAACTATAAAGTAATGTCTCCTGATGTCCAGTCTGAACTTTCCCTCTAACAATTTGTGGCCATTATTCCTAGTAACCCCGGGTGATGCTCAGGGGAACAGAGCTTCCCTCAGTTCCTGCTGTTCCCCCCCGCTCCCCCGGTGTGTTTCTAAATGGCCACCAGATCCCCTCTCAGCCTTCTCTTGTGGAGGCTGAATAGGTTCAGGCCCTTCAGCCTCTCTTTGTAGGGCCTGCCCCGCTGGCCCTTGACCATGCGAGTGGCCCTTGTCTGGACCCTCTCAATGCTAGCCACATCCCTCTTGAAGTGCGGCGCCCAGAACTGGATGCAGTACTCCAACTGTGGCCTGACCAATGCCGCAGAGAGGGGAAGGATCACCTCCCTGGACCTGCTTGTGACGCATCTGTAGATACACAACAAGGTGCAGTTAGCCTTACTGACCGCTTCCTCGCATTGGCGGCTCGTGTCTATCCTGGAGTCAGCAATGACTCCAAGATCCTGTTCTGCCACCGTGTTTACAAGAGGGGTGTTCCCCAGCCTATAAGTGTGTTGCTGGTTCCTTCTCCCTAGATGCAACACCTTGCATTTGTCTGCATTGAATTCCATCCTATTCTCATCTGCCCACCTCTGTAACCTGTCTAGATCTAGCTGGATTCTGTCCCTCCCCTCCAGCATGCCCACCTTGCCTCACAACTTGGTGTCATCAGCGAATTTGGACAGTGTGCATTCCACACCCACATCCAGATCGCTGATATGTTGAACAGTACAGGCCACAGGACCAAGCCTTGAGGGACTCCACTGCCCACATCCCTCCAGGATGAAAATGACCTGTCCACCACCACTCTCTGGGTGCAACCATCTAGCCAATTTGCCACCCATCTGACTGTGTAGGCATCAATGCTGCAGTCACTTAGTTTTTTTAAGAAAATGTGGTAGGAAACCATGTCAAAGGCCTTCTTAAAGTCCAGGAAGGTGACATCCACCCCAAAACCCTCATCCAAGGACTTTATGACCTGATCATAAAAAGAAACCAGGTTAGTCAGTCAGGACCTGCCCTCGGTGAACCCATGTTGATTGTCCCTGAGCATTACCTCCCCTCCTGGGCCCTTGCAGATGTGCTCCTTGATAATTTTCTCAAAGGTCTTCCCAAGGTCCGAGGTAAGACTGAGTGGCCTATAATTGCTGGGGTCCGCCTTTCTCCCCTTCTTGTAAATGGCCCTTTTCCAATCCTCTGGTACCTGGCCAGTGCCCCACAAGCACTCATAGAATCGTGGCAAGACAATGGGCAAGGTGTTCCTCCTTAAAGTGGCATGCCCCGGGATTTCCTGCTTTGGTGCTGTCCTAGGGCTGAGATTGGCAATCAGCTGATTGTTGGTCCCAGCCCTGGGTCTGTACCAGAGTGTCAAGTGTGCTCTGGTGAGGTCCTAGAGCACATTTGACACTGGGCCTGATTGGCGGTTTCAGTCCTGGGACTGCACCAGGAAATCCCAAATAGGGGAACCCAAGTAGGAGCTTCAAGGACCTGATCCTGTGTACCCAAAGAGTAGGAATTCCCATGGTGCATTGGATATGGCCTCTGAAGCCCTGGAAGTGCCTGCCTAAGGTGGCTGGACTTGTCCACCATTAATGTAACAGGTGCCTGTAGCAATAAGGCAGCACAAATTGATACCACCTATTTTGTGGCCACAAATTTTGGGCATTTTTGATGTGATGAGGGGTATAGTCATCTGCCTGCCCTTCGTGCCACCATAAAAATCTTTTTGGCCACACAAAGGCTCCATCTGTTCCCACCTTGATTTGCACCATAGAATAATGTTCCATTTGAAGAGAGAAAGCGGTTGTACTAACAGAGCTGTGTTTTGGGGAGGCATTTCCAGTAGTAACCATAGGGTTTCTGCTTCATGAGGCTTGTTTGTGACAAAGGGAGTAATACCCTTTACTTGTGATAGAGGCTTTTAAAGTTGTTTTCCTATATTTGTAGTCATCAGTGCCACACATCATAAAATCTCTTTCCCTGCTCCGAAGTTCCCTGTGTTGCTTCCAGAGAGGTTTTCAGTAATTTGGTGATAACTGGGGAAGCGTGGTTGCTGTGGATAATTGTTCACATAGTTCTGTGTATATGCAGTTGGAAAGGGAAGAGTGCCCTGACCTGACCTGCAGGGTTTGCAGTGTAAAATCACAGGCAAAGACTGGACAAGAGATCACAAGGCAGGGTGTGCTGCTGGTTTCAGTGCTCCTTTGTGCTTCTGCTTGGCCTTTCAGGAGCTTCTGTTGGAGGGACCTGGAGGAGGTGCTAGAGAGGCTGTTTCCAGCACAGCAACGTAAAAAGGAGTTGACAGCAGTGTGCGCCAGGGAAAGGGACTGTTGAGACTGAAGCACAGGTACTCCAGGTTCTGTCTCCAGGGCTATGTGACCTTTGGACTTGAACATCTCTGTGCCTTAGTGTCCAACCCATGAACTATAAAGCAAGAAGGCAGCTGATTTAAGAGGTTTGTCTAAAACTAGAATTTTGGATGCAAGGCCATGCAGCATCCCAGCCTGGACTCCAAAGTGCCACGCTCCCCTCTGTCAGGTAAATAGCAGCTGCCCAGTCGTGTGGTTGGCTTGTATTCCACGTGATAGCTAAATGGCTTCCTCAACCATCTCTTTACCTTCTGTGCTATGTCCTTGTTTTAGAGGAGCTGGGGCAAAATGAAGATGGCTCTTTGGTCATCAGTTCAGCTCCTACTTGAGATGCTTCTGCATTATTTCCCTAGGGTCGTAAGCATACTGTGAGTGGCATCCACATGTGCAAAACATCTCAAAGAGCTACAGTCAGCATAAAGTGAGGAGCTCTTTACACGGCATCTGTTCCACAGAACCTGCTCAGCACTTACCCAGCTTGACAGCATGCTTCTGCAGCATGATGGGCAGTAAGGAAATGGGTTTCAATTTCCTTTCAAAAACCCTGTTAGGGTAGGTTTCAGTACTGACAAGTGCAAGGTGCTGCACCTGGGGAGGAAGAACCAGCAGCATACCTACAGGCTGAGGAACTCCCTTCTCATCAGCACAGAGGCAGAAAAGGATCTTGGAGTCATTATTGATTCCAAGATGAACATGGGCTGACAGTGTGAGGATGAGGTCAGTAAGGCTAACCGCACCTTGTCATGCATCCACAAATGCATCACGAGCAGGTCCAAGGAGGTGATCCTCCCCCTCTATGCGACACTGGTCAGACCGCAGTTGGAGTACTGTGTCCAGTTCTGGGTGCCACACTTCAGGAGGGATGTGGACAGCATTGAGAGGGTCCAGAGGAGGGCGACTCACATGATCAGGGGCAGCAGGGCAGGCCGTACGAGGAGAGGCTATGGGACTTGAACTTGTTCAGCCTCCACAAGAGAAGTCTGAGGGGATCTGGTGGCTGTCTATAAACTTACCAAGGGGGACCAGCGGGGAATGGGAGAGACCCTGTTCCCCCGAGCACTACCAGGAGTAACTAGGAATAACGGCCATAAGTTGACTGAGAGTAGGTTCAGGCTAGACATCAGGAAGCACTACTTCACAGTCAGGGCAGCTGGGATCTGGAACCAACTTCCAAGGTAAGTGGTGCTTGCTCCTACCCTGGGGGTCTTCAAAAGGAGGCTGGATAATCACCTTGCCGGGGTCGTTTGACCCCAACATTCTTTCCTGCCCGTGGCAGGGGGTCAGACTTGATGATCTGCTCAGGTCCCTTCCGATCCTACCTGCTATGAAACTATGAAATGCAGGATAATAGGGTAGCTATAAACAAAAGTAAAATACCCTGTTTCCTTTTTCTTTCCAACTGCATATATAGGAAGAAGAGTAAGCTGCAATACTGAATGCAGAGATTCAGATCTGGCTGATGTCACAGTCTAATGGTTCCATAACCAGCCTTCATTTATATCACGGATCATGGAATCATAGAAAGGGAGGGTTGGGAGGGACCTGAGGAGGTCTAGTCCCGTGGTTCTCAACCTTTTTCATACCAGAACCTATTTGCTAAGATCAATGGGTTGTCCCAACCCACACCACCCTGGCCTGATCCACAGTTCCCTGCTCCTCTGGGCCATGCTGGGGTCCCTCATTACTGACCCCTGGTCCCCTGCTCACCCCCCAGCCCTGTCAGTGAAGGCCTCCAACTGCCCCCATTCTGCTTGGGCTGGAGTGCAAGAAGCAAGCGTTGCCCCTGTCCTGTCCCACCCCACAAGCAGTGAGTGTAGGCCCCTGTGTGTATGGGTGCTGGCCCTGTGCTGCCAGCCCAGGCATGCAGCTCCCTGCTGTGAAGTACTGTCCCCACCCCCTTCCCTTGCTGAAGGGCCAGGTGCCTTCCCTCTGCTTGCCCCCTCCCCCTCCTTTTCTGGCCCACACCTGGCCACCTTCCCCAGCACTGGCAGGCAGATACACCCCACACATACCCACACCCATATCCCCCAGCTGTCCGGACAGTGCCCTGGACCTCCAACCCCCACTCCCCATACACTTACCTGCATCCAACGGCTGGGGATGCTCCCATGACCCAACTTTGCTGTGTGCTGGCCACATATGTCTATGTGCACAGCTACATGTGCACCTGCTGCCTCCAATCGTCCCAAGCAGCCCCTTGCAGGCTGGAATGTTGCCAGCTTGCAAGGGGAAACCTGTGCTTTCACACATTTTTATGGGACTTGCTCACAACCCTTTTAAATATTCTTGTGACCCACTTTTGAGTCATGACCCACTGGTTGAGAAACACTGATCTAATCCAACCCTGTGCTCAAATCCCCAATTAGATCATCCCAGCCAAAGATTTGTCTACCTGGGTCTTCAAAACCTCCAAGGATGGAGATTCCACAACCTTTCTGGGTAACCTGTTCCAGTGCTTTACCACCCTCCTATTGAGAGTTTTTCCTGATATCTAACCTAAACTTCCCTTGCTGCAACTTGAGACCATTGCCCTTTGTTCTGTCATCTGCCACCACTGAGGATACAGCTGTGAAGCTGAGCCTGAGGGTCCTGGGACTATAACAGCAGAGTTGATGACTGTCAAAGATTTAGTTGCTCACATAGAGTTCTGTGATTGTGGTCTGTTCTTGGGCTGTGCATGCCCAAGCAAAATGAGTAGGGGGAGTACTCTGAAAAGCTCCTTAATCCCATTTGCAGAAATGACTTGATCACTTTGACCCAACTGTTTAAAGGCAATTAAGCACCTTGCTGCTGTTGAGGGAATTGGATGCTTATACTCCTGGTATCTGTCCTTTTGCTTTCAGTGAGACTCCCATATTAGTCATGTCCAGATGACACATTTACTGTGACCAACAGGAGTGCCCTCATACTTGATGTGCTGCATCATGCTTGCTGGTGCCTCAACCAGGACAGCATAGTCAGGGTTGGGCAGGTCAATTGTCACTACTTAGTGACAATGGATTGGATCCTTCATGGCACAGCGCAGACTTAGATACACAAAGCCAAAGCAATTTCACTTAACAACGGAGTTTCACTTAAAGTCTTAATTGTCTCTCTGCATATGATGTGAAAAGGAAGGTTATTTGATAATGTGAAAAGGAAGGCTAGAATAGAACAGCACTTTAGTTAATGTTTTATGCATTGGTTGCAGTATGACCCTTCTGAGTGGGAGGTTTCCAGTAAAGAGTGTGTGACATGCTTCTGAAAGAATGCATTATCAAAATACAGAGTGATTGGCTAAACGCTGCAGCCAGCCAAGGGCCTGAGGTTTTCATGTGCTTTGAAAACAGGAGGGGCACATTCACTCAAAGTGACCCCCTCCTGACTGATCTGCAAAGCATGTCTAATGCCATGCCAAGTCTGCTGGAACTTTATCCAGGAGAGAGGGAATATGGAATATTTTTCCTTTCTTAGGTGGGTTTATATTTATGTAACTCCTGGCATCAAAAATCAACCAAGTGGCAGACTCACAACTGTGAGGACGGATGGGGAAGTGTGCAAGGGGAAGAGGAGGGGCAAGCCATTACAGAAACAAATGGGAGTGGAACAATCCCGGCAGGAACAGAGTTGCTCCAACTGTCTGGGGTGATGTATTAAAAAACAAACAACAACAGCAAACGTGATCTGACTCTGCTTTATAGTAATATATGGCAAGAAGAACACCCTGCACTTGAAAGCTCATCTGAGTCTGTCCCTAAACGTCTCTTCACAGCATCTGATTATGTGTAAGCCCTCTGCTTTATGAAAGCCTGTGCTCTTCATCTCCGATTTAGTTAGTCTGTAAGGTGCAGATCTACACTGCCTTCTGCCTGACTTTCAACTGACATGGCTAACTATCTTTCTCTCAGTTGGTCCCATATAAAATCACCCACAACAATCCTTGTCTTTTGTAGTAACATAAGACATTTTGTGCATGTACCTGGGAGGGAGACATGGGATGAATTTCTAGACCTCTGAGGACCTTGTGGGCCAAACCCCATGCATCATGTGGCCCAGGGGGCTGCCTGTGGGGCCAGTAATCTGGCAATGAGAGAAGTAGTAATATGGCAATTAATGCTGCTGCTACTAAATTCCAGCCACACAAGGCAGGTGATGTGACTCTACAGTCTGGATTTGGCTTGGGGACCAGTCCTGTGTGCTGGATCTAACCTGTGGGGCTGAATATCTTAGGCATCATTGGTCTAGAAGTGTGCAATCTTGCAAAAATGAGGCTGTGATTGTGGGAACTGCTGCAGGTCAGAGCACTGCATGGGTGAACTTTACAGATGGAATTATTAAAACCAATATAAGGGAATGGTGTGGGGTGAGGATGGGTGGCGCAAGGTTTTTAGCCTCCTAGACCGACAGTCTACTTTTTATGAATATTTGACCTATTAAAAGCAATGTGATTTGCAAATAGTTCCTTTTTCTATTTGACTTCTTTCTTAAGGCCTTGTACATGGGCTGTTAACTCAAGTTTGTTGCAGTTGTCCTTCACCACAGTATCAGCTATATCATGAAGAGATGCTAAGCAGTCATTTTTCCAGCTTTGAAGATAATGGAATTTGTCAGAGGTGCTGAGGGAAATGTGGAAATGTTGAATCACAGAAAAGTAGGGCTGGAAAGGACCTTTAGAAATCTATCCAAAACCCCCTGTGTGAAGTAGGATCACCTTTATCCAAGCCATCATAGAGGTATTTGTATTTAAAATAGGAAATTAATATTCTAATATTGCAGAAAAATGTTTGTGTGGCTTAAAAGCAGCTGTAGTATCTGAAGCTGAAGTACAGGTATGAGACACTAGCACTAATATGAAAACTAACTTGAAGTTAAATGGACTGTACACCAGCTACTAGGGGAACACTTTATTTACCACCAGCTCATTAAGACAATAGGAACAAGAAAAAAAAAGTCTGTAATGGAAAATGTGCATCTGCAGTTTTTGCTGGGATCTACTGACCTCCTCTGCTGTTACAAGTAACAGTTGCACAGGAATTATACTAGTGTACCTGATTTATTTTTTTTAAGAGCAAGAATTATGCATGTGTCTTTACTAAAGCATCTGTAATGATAGGGAGAAAAAGGTTGCAGTATTTGGACACTCCTGGGATAGCTAAATCAAGCTTTGTTGTGTCACTGTGGTACCACCAACAGTGCTATTGTTTAGTCCGGTGTTTTTTCGGTATTTTTGAAAATATCAGTGGGTGCAGTTTGTATTCTGTAGTCCCTTGTCATGGACTGGGAACTCTTTTATGTGAGCATTTAATAACAACATGTTTTATTGTCAGAGCATTTAATGATAGATTAATTTAGGACCTGGACAGCTTAGAGCATTAATAATGTGAAAAGGGCAGCACATGGGGGCTCCTTAGTAAGTTATAATGGGATGTGAAGTATGTTGCTGATTCAGACCTGATCCAGGTCAGGAGTAACTTAATCTTGTGGCAGCCTGCTCAGTGGCCTTTGTAACAAGAGTTGGGGATCCTGTTGGTGCCTGTTGTTGGCAGATGTCTGCCTCACATGAACCACTGGTGGCTGCGACTGTATGCTGGTAGATGAAGCAGAGGGCAAGTGCTTTTTGGACCCAGTGGTTGATTTTCTTATCGCTACTAGAAGCGATTCCCTCTATGCCAAAGTGGAGACATGGTGTCAAGTGAGATGGGCACTTAGAGTTCTGACTGCAGTCCATGCTGTGTCCCTGCCACCCTGTCAGCCCACCTATGGACGGGCATAACAACTTCATGCTGTTCATGGTATATCACCTCTGTGGTCTGCTACCTCTGATAGTGATCTTAAAAACAGGATTGAACCATTGTGATAAGGCACCAAAGGGCCAGGGGAGCTTGGCTATTCTGAAATAGTTAAATGGTAAGGTTTTTTTCTCTTCACTGTGAAACACACATATGTAGGAAATCAGGAGCAATGTCTAGGCAGGATGTATTGCTGAAGTGTAGCCTGACATGAACCTTGAACTGAACAGTTTTGGGTACACCCATACACTGTGAGAAACTAGCTGAGTGGTTAAAATAAAAACATGGTTATGAGAGAACTGCTTTCTTTCAGAGTAAAGACTAGCCTTAGTTTAGTCTTGGAAAATCAGTAAGAATCTGAAATGATGCTGAACATACCCCAAGATTTGACTTGGGTGTATTTCAGATTTAAAAGCTGATCCAGCCTCCCTAACAAAATTAGTTAAATCAAACTGCCTAGGAAAGTAAAATGTCTCCTGCCTCACCGGGAAGATTTTGAGAATGTCTACTGTGGGCTTACCAGCTTTTCTTCTCTAGTCTCTTTTTACTTAAACAACATAGAAGAGACTGGACATTGAGCAGACTAATAACAAACACCACCAAGATTTCCAGGCCAGAGGATGCAGCAGAAACTAGGTGGCTTAGATCTGGAGTTTCCATGCCCTGCACAGTCTCTGAATAGAGAGCACATCACACGCACAACTTCCTTCCCGTTCAAGATGGCATAGACCTCTACTGGTAGTAGTATCAGTAACATTCCCACTGCAGCTGTAGAAGTGTCTTGTAAAGAAAAGAAAATTGGGAAAGTCATTTAATGCATTTCCAGCCTCTTGATTTCGGCTGCCGAAAATGCAGAGGAAGTGGCACCCAGTGACCAGCTAGCAGCTCTAGAAGAGCAGATCCCTTCACATGCCAGTTCTGAAATTGCTGTGGTATAGGTTTGAATGCAAAAAGTGGTCCCTAATAGCAGTGATTAAGGTTGCATCACCCTAAGTAAAAGGAGGAAAACATTGCTAGAATGGATTCTTCATCCTTGGGTTTAACAGTTGAAGATTGTTTCATTTGGTTTATTTTTGTTGTCTTCTCTTCACTTGACTGCAGCTGGTTTGAGGCCCTTCCTTGAATCCTGTAGCTTAGACATCGGTAATGGGACAAATGCAGAGCCACATTTAAGAGCCATAATGGGGTCAGATCCAATCCAGTCCAATCCAGCACCTTGTCTCTGATAGTGGCAAGTAATAGAGGCTTTAAAGGGATGAGTACGCATGCAAGACATGTCTGGCGTAATCCATTTCCCATCATTGTTAAACAAATGAAAAATGTATTTCAGTGGTGTGCAGGGGGGAGTGGTTGAAGTGAAACTTGGTGTGCCGGCTAGCACTCCTCTAGAAATGCACTGCTGTTATCTCACAGCAGCTGCCGAATGCTTTGCCATTGTATGATGAACCAAACAAGGGCTGGTACAGGAAATGAGCACAGCGCAAAGGACCATTGTGGGCTATATACAACACTCCTGCTTACTGATACTGATCTCTTCCAGCCTCGGATTGCATTTCGGGGGGGGAGGGGGGATGGGTGCAGAGTGTCATTGCTGTACTGCGTACCCATGAATAATAATTTCTGTCCAGCCATCTACCAGTTACCTTGTTGACTGCAGTGTGGTTCATTCACGCAGAGCTCTGGAAAGTAAATTTCAGGTCCCAGCTGACCCCAGATCCCAATTAGGAACACCTACTCCATAGCCTGTGCCTCATTAGCCTGTCAATTGAAGTGGGTCCCCAATTGTTCTCCTGGGTCAGTCTGTGGTAATGTGAGGGAGGGGAAGGGAGCAGTGGCAGATGCTGCCCTTGTGTGGAGCAGCCTCTTGACTAGGATGTTTGCCATGGTGACACAGAGGAGAATTTGGATGGGTTAAAAAACAAACTTCCTTCTAGGACGCTTGGTGATGTTGGTCTGAGATGCTCCCCTCTGGGTCTCAGCGAAACTATGTGTCTTGTGATGCTTAGCATGTGTTCTTTTCCCTCCTGCAGGAGAGTTGCTGAGTCAGCCGCGACCAGAGGGAGTGACAGAGATCATCTGCCCGAAGAATGGCAATGAGCGAGTGAACGTCGCCCTGGTTTACCCACCTACCCCAACCGTGATCAGCCCTTGTTCCAAGTGAGCCCTGAGAGAAGCCCTGACACCTCCCCCCCCCCCCCCCCCCCCCCCCCCATATCAGTTCACACCAAAACCCTAAATACAGCAAGCCCTCGCTAAGCCTTTTTGAGAAGTAGCAGCCGCACAGCCCAGGGACAGTTCTAATTATTTGTGGGACATGGACACCCCATTCCAAGAACAAAGGTACAGTAAGGCAAAACCCCATGTGTCCTCCTTAATCTTGTTTTGCTGAATAAGAAATATGTCTGAGGGACAGTTCTGTTTCTTGTTATGCAAAGCAGTGAATATTCTTTGATGGGAAGGGTGGGATTTTGGAAATAGCAGCTTTCCCTTACAGTCATTGCACCTGCAGTTTGTGCCCCAGTTTGTGCAGTTTGAACTGCAGGTTGTCTAGGCCTTGCGCTGCTTATATCTGAGAAGTACAGATACTTTAGTGGATGCTGGCAGCTCAGCTTGGGGATGATCAGGAGTAAAACCATGCTAGCAACAATGGAGAGGCTGGGCTTAGGTCAGCTTGCAAAGAAGGTGTAACTGAAGGGCTTGTCCCAATTATAACATGCTGTCTCTGCAGCTGGCAGGAGAATGTCAGCTAGCCAACTCTGCTCTCCTGGGTCACCATCCTTACTGTCACTCTTGCTTTAAGATAATCTGAAACTACTTCCAAACACTATATATTTCCACCATCAGCCCCCATAGCAGGTCCTGTTTTAAATGGCTTTATAGGATGACCTGCATTCCAACTATGTGAATGGGACTTTCAAACACTGCTCTACCTGTAGTGAGAGCCAGTGCTTAGTTTTTCTGAAGCTCAGCTCTGAATCGCAGCTACACATTCCTGCTTTGTTCTTCTGCATGTGTGAGATTAGTAAATTGTTAGGGTAATTTTTTAACCTGAGGTACTAACATATTAAACTGATTTGAGGTGCAACACACATGTCTTCTGAGTTCTGCTGCAAGTATGAGTTCAGTTCATCTCCAGTCTGCCTTCTGTAGCATCTAGCAATAGTGCCCCAGTTCCATAGTGGCTGTACTTATGACTTAGCTGTCAGGAAATCCATAGCAAATGAAGACTTTGCGCATAGCTTTATTCCAAAAAAGGACTGCTTTATTTAAATGACTGAATATGCACCATGTTTTGACTATTGGAAGAAAATGGAATGTGTATTAAGCTATTTATCATGAGCACTATATACCACAACAGACTCTTACTGCATTATTGCTTCTTTGTCCTTCTCTTCTCCAGATGAATGGAAGCACCAGTGCTGAAGGTTTTATATCGGGCAGAATGTGAAACCATGGTGTGGCTGGACAATCTGTAACACTGCTGTCTGCTTGGGTTTGGAGTCATGCATTGACAGGAACACCAGACTTTGGAACTCTGAACTGTTTCAAGTGGGCACACAGCTGAATGCTTCTCCCCTGAGGTATCCTCGAACTGAAGTGTACGCTGCAATCTGAAAGTCATGGATGACCGGATGGGAAGTGGCTATCAGGTGGCAGCATTCATGGCTGGAGACAAAACACTGAGATTGAAACTCATGGACCCACTGATTGCCTGTTGTGCACCCATTTGGACCTCTTGGTGAATGTAAAAATATTCAGTACTGTTTCTTTCAGGCATGCCTGAAGGAAAGTCTTTTGAGATGAGCTGCTGTTGGGGTTCCCTGGAATTGTTCCTGCACATGTGAGTGTTTGAGGTTGCCAGGCAAGTTGCTCTGTGAGATTTTCTTATGTGACTATAAATAGTCATATTGCTTTAAAATCAGAGCAGTGAAGCAAAATAGCTAGTAATGACTCTTTCATCAGTACATTGTGCAAAGGCTTCTTGAGCAATTTGGTGGAAGGATAAGTGACGAAGCTTGTTAATAGAGGAAAGCATTTTATGTGGTCTGAATTCACCTATCTAATGGTAGGGCCTCAAGTTACTGGGCCTGGAGGTAGAGAGAAGCCTTTTGGACCACGAGGTTATAAGTATACATGAACTGAACCCACTTTTATACTGGATTTTGTATATCAGAGGTTAAGATGGCATAAAAGAACTGGCAGGATCTTGGCAGGCACATGCTAGATTATATTGAATGCACAAAAAATCTTTGTCACTTGTAGCCATCTGACACTAGGGCTAGAAGGAGATGTCGCCGATTTGAAGTGGATTAGCTGTGCCACGATGTGTCTTGGAATGTGTGTTTTGTCTGAAGGGTACAGCTGATGTGCTTCATTGTGTGAAACACATGTTGCCCCTTTTCCCACCCTTGATGTGGGACAAAAAGCAATATAATCTGTGCAGGTGGTTTTGGCTGAGTGAGGAAAGCTAGTCTGGCTGAGTGGGGATAGGGAAGTCGGGATTCTCCACTCAGCCAGACTCACTCATGCAATCATGCAGGGAAACTCTGGCTGAATGGAGATCTCCAGGATGCCGCCTCCCGTAAGCAGGGAATGCCAGGCAAGTGCTCCAGGATCTTGAGGTCCCCCTTCACCTCCCTCCAGGGCACCTGCCTGATGTGGCTGTAGAGTGCAAGCAGCTCAGGCTGATGTCCGTTGCAATAAAGCAATAAAGTCTGTTACTGCCTTTTTTCATGTCACTGATTTTCCTTTGATGTGGCATGACAAAAGATAGTGACATCTATTTGCTCAACATCTGTGTGCCATAAAAAATTTTATGGTGTCACAAATGTGATGGGTGATATCTGTTTTCACCCCAGGAGCAAATAAACAGTAACCGTCTGGTAACCTGGAAGTGCCTTAACTCGGCGATGTGCACACCTGCTCTCTCACAAATGCATGCTCTATCTTCTGTGGCACTTATAATTATGAGTTTAGATGGTCATCAAACCTTGATTTATTTATTTTTTTAAATCCCAATCAGTGTTGTTCATTCCTGTTCTGAATTTACTGTTGTGCTACGGATGTGACGTCATTCCAATCCTTCCTATTTAGCAGGGATTTCATGGTGAATGTGGTTGGGAATTTGTCACTACTCCTCTCCTTACTACTTGTTCTACTGATAAAAGATCTAACCAGTTACTGGTACTGGCAGACTCCTTGAGCAGCTGAAAACTTTTGTTGGAAGATTTTCCATTGGAAAAGGCAGATTGTATAGAATCAAAATGTCTTGTAGGACTGTACCAAATCTATTGAAACTTTAGAGCAGGCTTGACCAACATACAGCCCATGGGCCGCCACGTGGCCCGCCAAGCCATTTTCTGTGGCCCTCGGTGCTGCGACGGGAAACGAAAGTAAACGCTGTTTACTTTCGTTCCCACCCCTTGTCCCTCCCCCAGCCCCTCAGCAGCTTCCTAATGGCTGCTGAAGGGCTAGGGAAAGGACAAGGTTCCCACCTGCACTGCGTCAACTTGACGTTGCGGACGTGCGTGTGGGAAGGGGAGTAGCCGGCAGCGAAAGCATGGGTCATCGGTGTGGCGTGGGGCGGTCCCAGGCAGAGCTTGCGCTGGCCAGCACTGCGGGTGGTGAGCGGAGCCTGGCCGGGCACACGCGGGGTGAGGGGAGCGGGGATGAAACCCGCCCAGACCCTCTCCGGTCAACTTCCCTCGTGCTAAATCGCTGCTTGCACCTGGCTCTGCCCCTCGTTGCTGTGGCTGGGGAGAAGAAGGCATCATCCTGGGGCCCCTGCACCTGCTCCTCTCCACGCTCACCTGCGTGGTTCATATTCCCGGTGGCAGGCAGAGAAGTTGCAGCCAGGAGCTGCCTGGGTGCTGCCCCATGCCTGGCTCGCATGTCCTCGTGTGAGTGCATGGCGCCAGCACAGGCTCACTGTGCTGCCTTCGCTTCCTCCGCCTCCTCCGCCTCCCTCCCTCCCCAGCAGAGGAAGCCCCTTTTTTTTTTTGCTGGCTCCGGGCTGGGTCCTTTAAGCCCCGTGCCATGGGCAGTCTGCACTGCATCGGCGGGGAAGGGGCGGGGTGGTGTGGTACGGTGCGGTGTGGGGATGAGCATGCGAGCATGAAACATGGCTGCCATGTCCCTGGGTGGGATGCTGAGGAGCCCGCGCAGGGGTGCCACACGCGTGCATGCACTCGTGAGGGGGAAGCTTCTCCTCCTGCTCCTTGCTGCTGCTGGAGGCCAACAGCTGACTGCTCCTCCATGGCTTCCTCTATCTGGTGCTGTCCACCCAGGTGTCCCAGGGCAAGCCTGCATTATGCTTCTTTCATTCATAGAGAAGTGAGTAAAAGTGAAAGTGTTTATTTTAGTCAAGTGTTTGGTATTATTTCACTGTTGCTTTTATATTGTTTTTATTTTGGATTTTAAACCACATTTCCAGACCCATTTCATTGTCACTTCCTGCAACTTCATTGGCGTCAAAGGTCATGTGACATCACTTCCTGATGTGATACCACTTCCTGTGAGGTCTTTGAATATGGCTCGCCAGCCCACTGGTGATAAAAAGTTTGTGATCTGGCCCCACATTCAAAAAGGCTGGACACCCCTGATAAAGAGGGAAACCCGGTTTCCTGCTAACCTTCCCAGTCTCCTGGCTGTCTACAAGGGGACTACACAAGATAAATGCCTGGCAAATAAGCGGATGACCTAGCTCCGCTGGGAGAAGTCAGTTTGGGAGACATTTCAGTTTGGAGGTATTGAGAGAGCCCTCCTGAGTGGGTGTTTCTGTGTTTCCAGGGTGAAATGCATTGGAATGTCAGTTGCCTGAAAATCTGAATATTTGTTTGATGTTTTTATTCTGATTCAGCATATTAATTTATTGAAAAAAACTCATATTTTCTCAGGATGGCTATTCCATTTCCTAGCCAGTCCTACAAAGGCTGTGCACGAGGAGCACAGCATTTGCATGCTTTGAAACCAGCCTCAGTTACCTCATCGCCTGCCCTTGAGTAATATTGGCAGTAGTGTTTGAGAATAGAACCCATCCTCCTCCTTTCCCCAGCCACCTGCCTCTCCACATGTGTGCACATACATGTAGCATTGCTGCCAGTGCTCTGCTCTAGCCTCAGTGCAGGGCACTGCCCTCAAAACCTCTCCTAAACATGAAAGCTGCTAGCTGCCCCTCCCTCTTCAGAGGTGCTCGCTGTCCTGTCCTTAGGGAAGAGGTGTTTCCCCAAATGCCACTGGGAGAGAAGGGCTGGCATTGTCCAAAAGCAGCTGATGGGACTCTTTGGCAAAGACATCAGGGATGGACATGCTGGCCTGGCAGGTTCCCATCCTCTATGAGCAGGCCTGTAACCTCCTGGGTAGCTTCCATTCTTTCACCCCAAGCTTCTCCTTCCTCCTGGGAGGGGAGGAAGCACAGAGTTACAGTGGAAATGGAACCAGCAGGTTCTGAGTAGGAGTTACTTTGTAAGACTGTTGCTGGGACAGCTGCAGTACAGTCATAGCAGACAGATTCATTTAGGTCTTAGGTTAGGTTCTCCATTGTGGAGGATGCCCTCTGTCACCCTTCAGGGAAACCAATCCCTTACTACCTCTTAGAATGTAGGTGTGCTAAGAGAGGCAGCTGCAAGCGCAGCACGCACTGACTCCGGTCGACCAGCTCCCCATGGGCAGCGAGGTGCTTGTCTCCTGATCTCAGTGGCAGACACAAGCACTTGAGTTCTATTTGACCTTTGGAGAGTATGCAGAGCTCTGGGAGGGTGAGCTGGGTTTTCTTCTGGCTTGTGCATTGCCAGCCCACATCAACACCATCCAGTTTGCAGGGTCCCTGCTGCTGGGGACGGTTTGCAAGTCCGAGAGGACGTGGTGCTGGGCACTGGGCTGGCAGGGTGAAACACCCCTTGGTTCTAGGGCAGGGGTTGCCCTGCCACTTCCTGCCCCTGCTCCCTGTATCCCCCCACCAAAAAAAAACAAAACGTCCCTCACTGGCCCAAGAGTTCCGGCCATGCTTTGCCCCAATCTCCTCCATAGTTTGAGCTCAGTTCCTCCTACCTACACTCCTCAGGGGTCCCTGATGTCTGGGGGTGTGCGGAACTGGAGCCACTGGCATATATCTTCCATCTCCAGCCCGAGCACCTTGCAGTGCTTGGTGGAGCAGCTCGCATTGGATGTGGCCATGGGTGGGTCAAGGTGGGGATGGCATTGGGAGCTGGAGCGTTTGCCCAGAGCACTCTACTGCTGTTCCCATTTGTTGCACCCATCCCCTTTTCAAAATACTATATCTGTCTATGCAGGCTCCCTCATGTTTGCCTGTTTAATCCCATGTCATCCATTGGTCTGTGAATATGGTTTTTCCCTGTGCTGCTAGGAGACTTAACAGCTGCTGTCACCTCCTTTAGCAGTGCAGAGGGCTGGGCGGGTTTCCATGCTTGAGTCTGGCAGGCTCAGGGGTCAGCCGGACTCTTAATGAGCACTTAGACTTCACTGGGAGCCTTTTGGGAGGAGAAGAAACACTGTTGTTGTAGAATTAAAATACATGCTCTTAAAAAGCCCTTATGCCTGTTTTTCTGGGAGGGGATCCTGCCAAACAAGGTACCTCTGCTTCCCATGGCAGGAGGCAGACCTGCTTTCACCATACAGCTGCAGCACCTCCTCTCATGCTTGCTGAAAGTAGCCCCTTAGTTACCAGTAACATCAAGGAGGTAGCTTTCTTGGTGCCAGGGTGCAGAAGACAAGCATCAGGCTTGTTGGAAGATGAGGGTGCTGTCCTAGGGCTCATTTTGGATTGGTGAACTGTGCAGCCATGTTGCTGCTGTGAAAGGGACTGGCTGCAGGCTCCCTGCACTGCATTTTCTCCTGTGCAGTTGCTTGAGCCATGTGAAAGGCTGCCTCTCATGGAAGTAAGAGAAAATTGGGATCTGAATGTTCAGTCTTGTCCCTGCTCACAGAGCAGATGTGACCTGCATGGATCCCCTGGACTTAAGTCTTAATGCAGTGTGGAAGATTGAAGACCTGCCTGCCTGAGGCTGCATGCATGTGGGTCTGGTACAGCTGTAGCCTCTGCAAACTGCAGGTGGCAGTCATATCACTAAGAATAGTGATATGACTGTGATGCTGTCACTCTGCAAAGCTGTGATAGCAGTAAGGCCCCTGGTGCAGTAGAGGCAGTGACATGGACCCTCTTACCTATGCAGTTAGCAGCTAGGACCCTGAGAGTGACATAGGGTGAGAGTGCACTTTTTCCTTTCCAGCATTCAGAAGTGTTGAGTGGGATCTCCACATTTATCCAGTGCCTCCCAGAACCCACACAGCACAGAGTCCAGGGACGCTCCTTGGGCTGAAGGTGGACTAGGACTAAGACTCCTTTTCCCACAGCTTTAGGGGGAGGGGGAATAGGTGTTGACTTTACCACCTGGAGGTGGCCTCTGGAGGAAGATGGGTGGATAGGGGAAGGGGAGTTGTGGAGGTGGAGTTGGTAGCATGAATTGTGCGCATACTAGAGCTCTGTGCCCTTCTGCACTGGAGCATGGACCCCTCCACTAAGAGGCACTTGGATAGATTTCACTAGCTTGTTTAGTGCCTGACGAGGGTTCAGATCCTCAAGCAGTCTCTCTCCAGTGACAGGGCAGCTTGTACTGTGCGCTCCTTAGAGAAAATGTCCTTCTTCCTGCCTGCCCCAGGGAGAGTAACTGCCTGGCTGGGTGTGCACAGACAACAGCATCCCCACAGAGCTCTGCTGTGGGTTGTAAATCCCACATCATCGTGAGCAAGGCTTGGGTCCAAGGAACACTTCAGTAGAGCTTAGCATCATTCTGTGCCCCCGCTGTCAGCCCCCCACAACCTCCCTCCTGGCTTCAGCATGTCTGGGACCAGGGCCTTGTTCTTTCCCTGATAGAGACCTATGAAACTCCTCCTTAAAGTTATCCTGTTGGTTATTGTAGATGCTCCCCGTGGCTTTTTGAACTGAGGCAGAGTGGTGTTCCTCTCAGTTTCCTGCTCCTGATAAGGATCTGGATGTGTTATCTTAAAAGACGATACTTCTTTTCCCTTGCGCTAACACTGCTGCATTGTTTTATCTCGTTCTGGACTGTTTTAGGGTCCATAAAACAGCAAAGAATTGCTTGTGAGAGGTGAACTGTGAGAAGAGTGGGTACCAAGGAAAACAGCAGGGACCTGTTGAGACTGAGCTGTGTTTGGGGATCAGGAAAGGAGTGATGCTTGTGGTGCTCCTTAGGGAAGAAGAGACTGGCCCAACTTTTCAACCTTGGTTAGGGAGTTGGTATGCCCCATGGGCACATGGTTTGTGGGTGGGAGACCTCACTTCTCAGCACTGCTGGTGCCCAGGGATGAGGAGAGGACTGGTCCACTTGGCAGCTTTAAGAGGGGAAAATAATTGAGTTTGTGTGTAACTAGAAAAGTAAGAATCTGAGCTTGTGTTGGATGCTCATTGTCCCTCTCTGGTTGCATACTTGAAGTCTTGGTATCCTAAAGTCCCTAATTCCTGGTTCTGTAAATGTCCCTAAGGGTTGATTCCCTGCACAGTCCTGCCACCAAATGCCTTTGGTCCTTTCTGTACTGTGTAAGGTAGCCACAGAGGCTGTGGTGGTGGTGGTGGTAGTAGTAGTAGTAGTAGGCACTCTACAAACATCAAACACTGACTTCTGTCCCTGTCACTGCCTGTAGGACATGATTTACAAATCTGAAATATGTGACTATTAGCTAGATATGTGGCTTCATATTATTTTAAGCTGTCTTTATTTGAAACAGGCTCTGTTTTCTCAGATGCTGTTTATCTTGCTTGAAGGGAAGTGCCAACATTTTCAGGTGTCACAGGTGCCATGATGACAAGAATAATGTGTATGTGTCTAGTAAGGATACTGTGTCTGGTATGTACATTAAAAGTGCTGGGCCTACCATACAGCTGTTTGCCAAAAGCTTCTGTGAAAAACCTCTGCTCAGTCATTTTTATACCATCTTTGCCATTAGTGATCCGTAGGCCATAGGTTGGCTGCTTAACCAGGTCTTTGCAGTGAATGGTCTCAAATACGTTGGAAGGTCCAGAGCCCTTGGCTGACAGAGAGGGGGCAGAAGTGCTGTGACAGGACCCTGGTCTGATGGAAGTCTCTGTGCACTGAGCTACGAGAGTGCCTTCTGGCTAAAAGTGATATAAATGTTGCATGACCCAATGGCACACGTTAAAACAGGGAGTCAGACCCCCCTTTCCAGATGAACATAGTGTTTATCTGCACTTCCTGTACCCAGAGCATTAGGGCTGTGCGAAGTTTCGGTAGCCGATTCGATATGGAGAAGATTCAGCCCGATTCAACAACCGAATCTCTGAATCCAAATCAAATTGGCAGACCAATTAAAAGCTCTGAATTGAATCGGAAGCCTCTGAATTGATTTACGGCCAATTTGGAGATTTGGCCATAGACTAAACAGGCAGCAGTCCTTACCAGGCTGGACAGGACACAGCTGCCTCCAGCTGTTAAGTCTGTTGTGGTGGGTGGAGGGGGGAGGGAAGGGGCGTGGGGGAGGGAGGGATTGGGGCAGGGCCTGGGACAAGCTGGCTAGCCAGGGCAGGGGGCGCGGGACTTGGGGAGTGGGGCAGGGGACAGGGGGATGTAGGCGCAGCAGTACTTGGAGCAGGGGCTTTGCCCTGCTGCTGCTTGCCCAGCCGGGGTGGAGGGGCGGGATGTGGGCTCGGCTTGCTCTGGGCAGAAGGGGGCAAGTAGCTGCAGGGTATAGCCCCTGCTCCCAGCGGTGCTGTGCCTGCATCCCATTTTCCCCTGCGCTGGCTGGGCAAGTGGCGGCAGCACCTGGCCCCTGCACTTCTCGTGCCAGCTGGCAAGCGGCAGCAGGACAGAGCCCCCATTCCCAGTGCCGATGCAGGTGCGGCAGGCAGGCGAGTGGTGAGGACTGCTGCCTGTTTAGTCTATGGCTGAATCTTCAGAGCGGTGCTGAATCTTCAGATCTGAGTCAGCTGAATCAAATTGGGACAGTGATTTGAATCTCCATATCAGATCACTGTCCCTCCAAATCAGCCAAATCTGAAGCAAATACTCACCACTTTGCACAGGCCTACCAAGCATCACAGGGCCACATCAGATGAATACTGAATCATCAGTTGTGGTGCATCTCTGCTGTACAGCAGTGGTTCTCAACCTTTTTAGACTCAAGGTACCCCTTGGAAAATGTTAATTCTTAGTCTTCACACTTTTTTTTTTTTTATCTACAGAAAAATAATAGCGCAGTTTTTCTGTTGCAAAGAACTCAGGAAGACCACAGCAGGTCAGAATGTTTTGGACACTCTGCATTCCTCTCTGAAATCTCTGGGTTTATTTTATGAATTTTGTTTGTACCCCTAATAGTATTAACATTTGCATAGCACCCCAGGGCACCCTTGAAAGGATCTCAAGGCACCTAATGATGCCATACCATCCTGGTTAAGAATCGCTGCTGTAGAAACTCCCCAAGTCCTAGGTCCTTCCTGTGTGGAGATCTGCTTCAAGCTAACTTCTTGTCCTAAGTAACTGCATGTATAATAGCCAGAATCTGTGGGGAGCATGAAGCGATGACACCCATGTATAGATGCATTTTGTTTAAGAAAGACGAGTTATGTTTTTAACTGAAAATACATTTTAAAATGGATAAAGATACAGAATTTCCTACTTCATCATTTGAGCAACCTGGATGACAGAAGTTGGTTTAATTTGACAAATCTCATCCGAGTGTAAGATTGTTTGGAAGGCCTTTTTTATGGGAAGTCTCTCTTGGTTTCAGAGGAAAACTTCCAATAAAGTTCTGGGTCAGTTAAAAATTGGCTGCTCTGAAAATAGAATATTGGGGGCAGGGTGGGAGGTAAAGGTCTGACAAGGTGGTTTAATTCACTAACTTGTCATCTTGGGGTATATGGGTTTAAATCCCCTTTGGCGCACTAATGTAAGTTTACGCTTGTGATCTTGTTACTATCTCAAAACCCATAAGCAATTGCTTGCAAATGGTGAAGGGCTGAGAGTGGGGAGACTAGAGAAGATGATCACAGTTGTCCAAAGGGGCATGATGGCAAGGCCTCTTCTATAATCTGCAGGTTCTTCAGCTCTTGGTACTTTCCAGTGAGTTCTAGAGGGTTTTGGAGGGCTCTAGAACACCCATGTCGCCACCAGTTTTGCTTCTGTCCAAGGTTGGGGCTGTATAAGCAGGAAGGATTTCTCTCCAGGATCTTCTATCACTTCTCATATTTGGAAACAACCCCCTGATCTCTGAACTACCTTTTATATGTTTCTGTTTTCCCCATAGGGAGAACCAGTGACTTGTTGCTGTGATGTCATATGGAACAAAGAAAACACACAACTGGAATCTTTCCCACTGGGAGGACCAAGTAACTAGGGGGGCTCTATGGATGCACAGAGGAGAATGCATTGAGTTGTTTTCAAGAGATAAAAGCCTTGGCCTACTGAGGAACAGAGCAAATGTTTTACCACCTGGACTTAGAACCATGATCATCCTCCAGGAAAGAGCTGCTCTACAAAAAAGAAAAATGGTGTGAATGGCTTCTCAGGGATTCTGTTTGCTGTGCACATAAAAGCCATAATTACCATAATGATGGCAGTATTTAGAGCACTCCAGTTTCAGTTCTCTGTAATGCAAAAGAGGGATCACTCATCTGACCTTCTCTCCTGTTCAGTAACTAGCATTAAAGATGCATTTTATCTTTATTTTTGTAATATGCAAAGCCATTTAATTTTCTATGCAGTTTTCAAGCTCCTAGCATTAGTGAACACTCAGTGCAATATTCTGCATGAGAAACATGGGCTCTTGTTTTGTGGTTGGTATATTTGAGCATACATCACTGTATTTTGGTATCCCTCACCCATGGTGTTGGCTCACAAAGCAGGCTCCAGTCTGCTATGCTCTGGGCAGACCTTGTTCACCAGCCTGCAAGAGTAGTTGCTTCTGGAGAGTCCCTCATCTCTGGGGAGTTGTACGGGAAGCAAGGAGTTGGGCACCTGTCAGAATCCATTGCTTTCTTCTAACTCCCAAGAAAACCAAAATAAAAACCTAGTATGAAGAAGCTCCTGCCACCCAGAGCTAACTGGAGCCAGGATGCTTTTGTGGGGATGATCTCACTTCTGTATGGTGCTGAGGCATTGAGCAGAGCGACAGGGAGCATGATGAGCTAGATGGCTCAGCCAGAACAATCTATGGCAGGCCAAGGAACAGCGATGGCTCAGAGTCGCTGGTTGAGGAGTTGGAGAGGCATTTTGCTTTCTGTCTACCTTCCAGGAGAGATAATGAACTGCCACCATCCAGCAGTAACTTGCCCTATAGCTTGAGAACCACCAGGTGTTCAGGAGCTCCAGCAGTTTGTTGGGAGTGTGTTATTAGGAGGATGGAGACTGCTGGCTGTCCCTAAGAATGACCTGCTCCAAGAATTAACATTAATGGTGAATTCAGCTCCCAACAGTAGACATGCTGTCAACCAGAGAGCACACCATTGTGTTCACTAATCAAGTTCTGGTTTCTCTGATCATTGGCTGATCTGTATCCTATCAAAACAGGTCAGAAAGGCTCAAAAGTGTAAGGCAGGGGTCAGAAACCTATGGCCCTTGGGCTGGGCCTGGCCTGTGAAGAGACTGGATCTGGCCCACAGCAGCTCAGGGAATCAGCAGCACACTCCAGACGAAGCAGCAGAGGTGGTGTCCCCAGGGCATTAGTTCCTGCCTTTTTCTATCTATTCCCTTTGTGGCATCTGTTGATCACCAGGAGGCTGCAGCAGTGCAGCTCATGGCAGGGACTGGGTTGCAAGCAGTAGCCCTTAGTGGCAAAAGGTTGCTACACTTTGAATTGCATGTAAAAGCAGGGGCCTATGACTGAAGAGAAACTAGTCCAGTCAAATGACAGTAGCCCTACCACTTCCTACTTTGCTTGTGTCTATTGATGGAAAATGTGCAGAGCTTCACATACCTCATCTGTGAGAGGGTGGAAAGGTAAGAGCTGTGTCAGCACATATTCCATTAAATGTCTCGCATGGTGAGCAAACTCACTGAATCCCAAGGCTGCTTTGGTGCACAGAAAGCTTTAGTGTGCACTCGTTCCTAGAAGACATTCCACTCTGGCAGCTGATATGGAGCATTCCTGAAGCACTATGGCAGTATTGATCTTGGAGAGCCCTGGTGTCACTGCATTAATGTCAGTAGAGTTTCACCAGAGGTGAATTTGGCTTTATAGCTCCATGCATCTGATGGCTGCTTAATATAAGGCTAGAGTTGGGTTTACTGGTTGATTTTTCAACATGACTTCTCTCTTCTGTCCCTTGCGCCCCACCCTCCCTATCAAGTTTCGGAATTCGGTTTTAAATCTAAGTATAGGCTCAAAATGAATTGGGATTAAGCAAGTCTGTCTATATTGCCATATCTGAAGGCATCCCAGAGCTTAGGCAGCAGGGGTCCGAATTGAAGGAGATAGTTTCCCAGATTGTTTTCATTATCAGGTTTCTTGGCAATGGTAAACATTAAAATGCATTTTTTTGTGACAACTTGAGCTGAGGTGGCTCCTGCTGTGACCCTTGGGATCCAAAGGCACTTCCACTAGGATAAATTTGTCCCTCTTCTTCCCTTCCCTTCCCTTCCCTCCCCTTCCCCCTTTTGTGCTGTTTAAAATTGTCAGAGCAGTAGCCTCTTACCTCATTGAGATAGATGATGCTATGCTGAATGGGTCGCAGGAAATGTTTGAACATGTTCTAAGTGGGCATTGTTGAAAACGGTCCTTTGCTTGTGCAGCAGTGTCCTCCCCCTTCCATGTAGCAAGCTCCTTTTTGTCTCATCATGTCGGGGAGCTTGACTGGCAGACACACACAGTTCAGCTCAGACACCAGGCTTGATCCTGCTGGGGCAGTGTTGGAAGAACTGGGTTAGGCTCTTCAGGAAAAGGAAGATGTCTTACTTCAATAAGCACAAGGATACTCCAAGCAAGTAATCCCCACCTCCCCTGCACAAGGCCAGATACTGCCCTGGGAAGCTCTCACATTGTACATTTATGTTGCCTGTGGTATAAAATCCATTTCCAGGTTCTGTGTAAAAAAAACAAAACAAAAAACCCCTGCCAAAATAAACATTCCCTCCTAAAAAGGTTCCCTTGCCCAGTATAGACCTTTCCACAGATTTTGTACTCCTGATCACACTTCTTATGCTGCAGTATGTGAACTATAACTACAGTTATTCAATCTATGTTACTGGGCAGAAACCTAAAAATTCTCTTGCCAAAAAAAGACTGAAAATAAAAGTGATCTTAAACTTGAAACAAGCAGTGTCTGCTGATTCATTGAGGTCACTTCAGCAGCTGCCTTTTTTCTTTTTTCCCCAGAACTATTTTTGACTCTGAGGAGCCAGAGAATATTATATTCTTGATTTATGACTATGGAAAGAGTATGATGATGGGGGCTATAGATTTGTTACCAAATGCTCTTCTATTTCTATTTTGCTGCTCTTTTAGGCCAATTAAAAAAAAAATCAGAGATCACTAACCCACTAGCTGTAAACACCTTTTCTTCAGCACCATAAGTGACACTTTGGGGTTGTTATAGTGCTTCTTCCCATCTCTAAATACAGGAGAGCATATAGACCCTATCTTTTAATTCTATTTCCAGATGGCACTTGCAGTAAATAGCAAGGACAGGGAGAAAAGCAGGAGAAGATGTAGTAGACAGTGTCTGAGACTTCAGTGCCAAAGAAGGAGGCAGCTGACCCACTAAAGGGGAAGCCAGATGGGTGTTTGCTCAAGCACCACACCCAAGGCTTCAGTGTTAGTGCCTCTATGCAGTGAGTCAGCTCCCTTGTGCTCCCTTCTATACTGATACATCCCCTTCCCCTGGCTCCTTAATGCAGGTGTAATTCAAAGCCAAAGGAGCTGTTGATGTTGGTGGCACTAAATGCATCCTCCAAGTCAGCTGTGGAAGCCAATGGAAAAGCTTGTAGTTGTCTCCCAGCAGCAGGAGGCACTATTATGAAGAATAAGAAAGGGAGAATTGACTTTGGCCTCCTCCCTAGGTCCTGACACCCTTGTCATAGGTAGGATACACAGACCTCCCCTGGAGCTTTGGCAAGGCCAGGGTGATCCTTCACTGTGAGCTCTGAGCACAGCTTTGGTGCAGCTTGCCTAACAATGGCCTGCAGGCCTGTTTGCAGCTGGATCTTATAGCAGAGCATTTCCCACCCATTTGAGAACTTGGGCCATTCCCACGCTCTCATGGGCAGGCAGTAAGGCTGAAGGAAAGACCTCTGTGCCAAGACATCAGAGGTAGGGCTGAAGGGAAGGTGCTAAGACCTCCCTTGGGGATAATGGGAGAGGAGGCATGGAGGAGATCATCCCATCCAACACCCCCCCCCCCCCCCCCCCGGTCATCAGCCTGAGGTAATGCAACTCTAAAGGATAAATCCAGCTAAGGAAGCTCCTGATTAATCTGGATTACAAAATGCTAGGTGGGAGGCTGCAGCCAGCTGGAGTGCACAGCAGCAGTGGGAAACTCTGGAAAGCAGAGTGCTGCAGATTCACTGATGAACTTTGTTTGCTGTAGAGGTCATGCAATATCTGCAGCTTGGAGAGGGGATGCTGAGGGGCCCTGTAACACTGGCTGTGGCAATGCCATCTTCTCACCAGGACTTGGGGGAGCATTTACCTGACAGTCAGCCTCCCTCTGGAGGTTATCTTGTGTGCCAAGATATTAGGAGAATGCTCCAGATAATGTTGCTGTACCCATGAGGAATGGGCTGTGTGTGTTTCGTTCAGGGTTCTGGGTGCCTTTGGGTACCTCCCCTCTCATTAGGAGCTGTCCAGGTCACCTGCTGGGCTACAAGGTGTTAAACTGCATACTATGTGCTGCTTCAAATGAGGGATGGCAGACAGCTATAAGGAGAAAGAGCATCATGTATCCAGGTGCTCCACAAAGGCCCGAGGCAGCTGACAGTCTGAGTGAGGTACGCTGCCAAGGAGCTAGTGTGCTACCCAAGGACTTCTGGGATCAGAGTTTAATTCCCATCCCTGCTCTACATGCCCAGTGCAGCCTTGGGTGAGTTAATGATCTCTGGTTGCTCTCTCTAAATGGATTAACAGCACCTTCTTTCTTTTTGTGATACTGAAATATTAGAGCATCTCATGTTCAGTAACTGAAGGGAGACACTGTCTTATAGCTTATTTACATAGGGGTATTTGGGGGAAATAAATCTGAATGAATTAAATGTGTGACTTCAGAATGAAACATTTAAAACTGCACTGAACTCCCATGCAAACAATTTCATTCAGAACTCAAGTGGCCTTCATTCAACTTAACTTCACCACGGAAACAAAGCAAGGTAAATCCAAGTATGGCCAATTTACTTCTGAATAAGCATTCTCCATGGTGAGGTGTTACTGTAGTTTAAAAATTAATTCAGATAAACTAATTTTCAAGTGTCTCCACATCTCTGATCCTATAGATATTGAGAGAGAACAGCTTGGGATCACCTGGGATTTCCTGAAGTCAAATGCAGAACTCTAGGTCTTGGGGTTTCACCCTTACAGTGGTAGCCCACCTTCCAGAGCTGAAAGCACACCGCCTATTTGGATTCAACCCAAGAGCAAGCAGTGCTCTTTACTAGGCAGCAAGATAGACAGGCCCATCACATAAACCATACCCCAGTTGGTCCTGCTTTTCCTAAATGAGTTCACTACCAGACTTCATGAGGATTAATATGTAAACAGAGATTACGTAGGATAAATGGTTACCTGTGGCACTGAACCAGGGATGGAGGCATGTGTGCCCGGTCTACAGACATGGGAAGCAATGAGCAGGGAATAAGACAAGTCCTTCAGGCCCTAAAAGCCTATGCTTCTGTCCCATAGGACAGCAATGCCCTTCTGTTGCCCTGCATGTGCATGACTAATCTAACCATATTCCCACCCTGGAATGGTGACTTCGGTCCCTCTGAGATCCAGGCTAAACTCTTCCTCTCTTCTTCCGTACTTGGAACTGCCAGAACAATGCAAATTTTTCCTTTTTCTGGCTCCCCCTATGCACTTCAAAGTGAGTCCTGGTGGCTAGCTGGCCAGAAATGGAATTGTATCAGCTGAAAAAAATCCAGACAGGAAGAGGCAGAGTTCTCAAAGAGTACCCACAACATGTCCATAAGAAAGCTTTTCCTGCTTCTCCTCTGGGCTTTGGGTCTGACCTTTAAATGCCCAGCTGTCAGGCTTGAAAATAGGCCATGGCCTTGCTTAGATTAGTGAGCTCCAGCCTGAGCAGAGGCAAAGTAAACTTACTTTATTTTATGTGCTTGTGGGCCATATAGGAACCTTGGGCATTTTTACACATACATGCATCGCAGTGTTGGGTGCTTTGAAAAGTGCCTGGTGCTGCAATGCATGCAGTTGTATAAGCAATGAAATGCATGTCAGTGCTGAGAAAATGGTGGTGACGCACTTTTGAATTAAAACACCTTGGAGGCGTTTTAGTTTAAAAGTGCATAGCTGACATTTTCTATGCGCTGATGTGCATTTCACTGCTTATACAACTGCATGCGGCACAGTGCAGTTTGCCTCAGCTCACATGTGGCAGATCTCTGGCACATCGCTGGAAAAGAAGTATGTGTATAAATGCCCCTTAAGCTCCCTGTTAGTCAGGCCCAGGCAAAGTCCTGGGAACCCTGTCTGGGGTTCTTAGATTTGCCCCTCTGCCCACATTGAAGCTGAGCCCTGGGACCATCAATGATTTCCTCAGGTTCCAGGCCTGGTGACCTCTGTCTCATGGTAAGATTGTTCAAGCATGGTGAAGTGTATGTGCCCAGGGTCTCTTCCTTTCCCCAGTCCCCCTTGCAGCTATTCACAGAATCATAGGAAAGCAGGACTGGAAGGGCCCTCCAGAGGTCAGCTAGTCCAGCCCCCTGCTCATCCCTACCAAGACTGCCCCATTCAAGTCCTTGTCAAACCTATTCCTAAAACTACATAATCAACTATGGGCTTAGTCTACATCTCTAGTTGCAGTTAGTAATGATTTCTGGGTGTTTCTGCAGAAAAAAGTAAATTCCCCTTGAGATCCCAGGCACATACGCCCCCTGCATCTTTGTCTGACCCACTTCCCTGTAAGCTACAGGATGGAGGGGGCCCTTCCTGGAGCCTATTCCTGGAGCATCCTGACAGCTCAGAACTAGTGGTTATAGCTGATCATCTTGCTGTCCACCTGCCTTGATGAAAAGGGAAAGTACTGCTTTGGGAACCAGGAGTGGCAGCAGACTAGCCCCCAGAGGGTTATCCCCATGGTACCAGCTACTTCCCCACACCAGCCTAAAACCCTCATCATTATAACAAGGGCAACAGACATCTTCCAGCCCAGTGCTGCTTTGTCAAGGCTCAATGACCACATCAGTGCCCCAGCTTATTTATATCTACACTTCCTTGCTGAGTTGCCTGTATGGGTGCTTTCTCTGGGGAGGCTTTTTTATGGGGATGCCAGTCAAGCTGGAGTGGAAGAGGCACCAGGTCATTGCACCAGCCATAAAGCAGAAGTCAGATATAAAAACTTTTGGTCACTTCTGGCATATGTTGAAAGACACTTGATCTGTCCCTGAACCTTGTGCCATTGCAACCCTTTACTCAGTCTATCAGGAAGCTTTTGAGCATCTCTGTAAAGACAAATGGAAAGCTTGGCTTATCAATGATACCCAATAAATGCTCCTATGAAGGAGCATGCCACAAAAGACCCTGTTGGCTAGAAATTTTGTGGCCAGAAGGTTGAATCTTTCTTCTGCAATTGCCAGACCTCAGCTAATCAGTACTAAGGTGCCATCCAGTTGGCTGGCACTGATTTGGCTTTAGGAAATGAGTCAGGACTCTGGTGTTCCCACTGGTACCTCACACCCCTCTTTTACAGGGACAAAAAGAAAATGCGTGGAGAACTCTTTGCAACAGCATTTCTGCGAAGTGTTGTCATGCATGCAGAACATGACCTTTATGCAGTAATAAATATTGTACAAGCAGTTCACTGGGAGGAAGAGGAAGAGGAGCCAGACACCAGGAACCAGATCCTGCTCTGGGAAGGTGAGTCAGGGCTGTGTGTTTGCCTTTCTGAGTGTTTGTTTGGTGGGTTGTGTTTGGGTGTGTGCTCTGAGCAGCTGGGTGTGCTGCTAGCTGTGTGATGCCTGTGTCTGACAAAAGCCCTAACCAGGGGGTGGAACAAGTCCAGGCTCAGGAGGGTATAAAAGGAGACTCCTTAAGCAACCAGGGGCAGCAAACAGGCAGTTTGCAGTAAGTTTGATGCTACCCTTTTTGAAGGAGAGCTTTTAAGGCAATCTCTGTCCTTAAATTGGCATCAGTTAGACCAATACTTAAGCACCTTGTTTAACTTGAGTCCAGAGCGAGTGGGGAGTTCTTTAGGGAGTTTGCCCAGAAACTCTCTCACCTTCCTTCGCTGTAAGTGTGGTGAGAGGAAGCAGGTTAGCAGGGAGAAGGGAACCTTTTGGGACCAAGGAGCAGTGAACAGGCCAGCTTACATGGGAGTTTGCTAGGGAAAGTCTGTTTGGAGAGAGGGGCAGGAAGAGAGAGGCAGCGGATTTAAAAGAGCCACAGAAATGGCTGGAGGATGTTGCAATGCCAGAGCCACTGCCACTGTCAGCTTGTCCTCTGCTTGTCCTGGTTTGGTGTTGTGGAGACTGCAGCTTGCAGGTTCCTTCTCATGACAGCCAGGTGGGGGAATGCCTGCAATGTGAATGACTGCTCCCTGGTGGTGTCCCTCAGGGAGCAGCAAGAGAGCTACATGGGGAGGTGGCAAGGCTCTGAAGTATCCTCCACCATGAGGACATCATCAATTCAGTGATGGAGGAGATGTCTAGGACTATGGAAGAAGGACTGCCAGAGGCAGCACTAGAAAAGGAAGAGGACATGAACTCCCAGGAAGGTGGGAGCTGGAAGCTTGTGACCTCTGGCATCAAGCAGAAGTCTTCATCTCCACCTGCAGCATTTTGCCTAGAGAACAGATGGTGCCCTAGGAACAGAGGAGGAGCATGTTCCATTGGTAGAAGAGGCCAGGCCAGGCCTCCCTAAGGTTGGGAGGTTCAAGACCACTGCCACCAAGAGGAAGTGATGGGTGGTAGTGGTTGGAGACTCCTTTCGGTCGGGGACAGAGGCATCCATCTGCCAGGCTGACCTGTTGTCTCAGGAGGTCTGCTGCTTGCCTGGAAACCAGATCCAAGATGTTACAGAAGGATTACAGAGACTCCTCCAGCCCTCTGACTACTAACCCATGCTGTTTATGTGGGCACCAGTGATATTGCCGGGGGCAACCCTGAGCAGATCAAAAGTGACTACAGGGCTCTGGGTGCAAGTGTGAACAAGATAGGGGTTCAGGTGGTGTTCTCAATCCTTCTGGTCAAGAAGGGCTCAGATAGAAGCGAGTGGATCTTGCAAATCGATGCATGGCTGTACAGATGGTGTTGCCAGCAGGGCTTTGGCTTCTTGAACTGTAGGATGTTGTTTCAAGAAGAAGGATTGCTAGGAAGAGATGGGATCCACCTAATGAAGAGAGGGAACAGTGTCTTTGTAGACAGGATCACTAACCTAGTGAGGAGGACTTTAAACTAGGTTTGCTGGGGGATGGAGACCAAAGCCCTCAAGGTAAGTAGGTGACCTGGAGGAGGCATAAGCAGGATGGGGCAACAGGGGAGGCCTTCTCATTCTTTCTGAGAAAGGAGGGCAATTGGCTATTTACCACAAGTGCCTGTACATGAATGTGCGGAGCCTGGGAAACAAGCAGGAAGAATTGGAAGTCCTTGCACAGTCCTGGAACTATGATGTGACTGGAATAACAGACTTGGTGGGATAGCTCACATGACTGGAGCACTATCATGGATGGGTACAAACTGTTCAGGAAGGACAGGCAGGAGGAGGAGTCGTACTTTATGTAAAAGAGCTGTGATTGCTCAGAGCTCCAGTATGAAACTGAAGACATCTGTTAAAAGTCTCTGGGTTAGGGTTAGAGGGGAGAGTAATGAGGGTGATTTCATGGTGTGGGTGTGCTACAGATCACTAGACCAAGAGGATGAGGTGGATGAGGTTTTCTTCAAACAGCTAGTGAAAGTTTCCTGATCACAGGTTCTGGTTCTCATGGGCGACTTCAATCAACCTGACATCTGCTTGGAGGGCAATACAGCAGTTCACAGGCAATCCAGGAAGTTTTTGGAGAGTGTTGGAGAAAATACCTGGTGCCAGTGTTGGAGAGACCAAGAAGCGGCTGTGCTCTTCTTGACCTGATGCTCACAAAAAAGGAAGAATTGGTGGGGAGCATAGAACTGGATGGCAACTTGGGCAGCAGCAACTATAAGATGATTGAGTTGATTCAAGTCCCCTGAGGAAAGGAAAGAAGGAAAGCAGGAGAGTAAGGACCCTGGACTTCAGCAAAGCAGACTTCAACATGCTTAGTGAACTGTTGGGCAGGAATGAACCATCCCAGTGTTCAGGAAGAATAGCAGGTATGACAGAAGATCAGCTTGGCTTAGCAGAAAACTATTCAGTGTGCTAAAATACAAAAAGGAAGCTTACAGGAAATGGAAACTTGGACAAACAACAAGGGTGGAGTATAAGACCATTGCTTGGGTATTCAGGGATGAAATCAGGAAGGCCAAAGTGCAATTGGAGTTGCAGCTAGCAAGGGGCATGAACAGTAACAAGGATTTCTACAAGTTTGTCAGGAACAAGAGGAAGATCAGGGAAAGTGTAGGTCTCTTACTGAATGGGGGAGGCAACCTAGTGAGAGATGATGTGGAAAAGGCTGAAGTACTCAGTGCCTTTTTTACCTCATTCTTTACAGACAAGGCAGCTCCCAGTTTACTGCACAGTTTGGGGAGAAGGTGAGCAGCCAGCAGTGGTGAAAGAACAGGTTAGGGTTTATTTAGAAAAGCTGAACGTGTACAAGTCCATGGAGCTGGATGTGATGGACTGGAGAGTGCTGAGGGAGTTGGCCAACATGATTGCAGAGCTGCTGGCCATTATCTCAGAAAACTTGTGGCAATTAGGAGAGGTCTTGAGCACAGAAACTCCAAGTAATATCCCATGACCATGCTACCCCTGCAGTATCTGTTGCTCTGGTACAAGGGCAAGGACTGCAAAGGCAGCTTTCTGTGGTGGACAGGGTAGCAGAGGGAGGGGCTTCAAGAGGATGGGGCTTAATGGCTGGACTGGCCCAGTGATGGGAGCCTCAGGGAGAGTGAGGTCATAACTCAACTTTCTCTGAGTTTTGGAGAAGGCCTAGTGAAAGATGTCTCACATACACCAGGCAGTCCCCTAGGAAACTGGAGAAAGAATATGAGAATTAATAGTTAGTTATGGCTTCTTGACTCCATACCTCAATCCAAGCTGTATAGCCTGGGATCTGCTTTAACTTACCAGCCTTAATGTGTCCATTGCACAAAGCATAGGGGTGGGGGATGGAGAAAGGGAAGGCAGCAGAATATTTTGTTTCTATGCCCTTGCTCTCAATGAGGGAATTCCCTGCAGGTGATCTGGAGCAGGGATTTTTCCTCCATTCACACTATTTAGCTGCTATAACAAGATGGGACAGAGCAGAGGGTCAGCACCAAAGCACTGCTTGTGGCCCCTTGACCCTCTTGAAAGACCATATCCAGACCCAGTCTGGAAAGGTTTGGCCCTTCTGCTCTAGCACCATGGTGAGCTCCCTAATGGAGCTCTTTGAAGGTGGCTACATATGACCTAAAAGCCCTTAAGACAGTGGGAGTCCATGGTGGGCATTTCTGTGGGGACAAGATCCACAGCTTATTCATAGATGTTAGGGTCAGAAGGGACCTCAATAGATCATCGTGTCCGACCCCCTGCATAGGCAGGAAAGAGTGCTGGGTCTAGATGATCCCAGCTAGATGCATATCCAACCTCCTCTTGAAGACCTCCAGGGTAGGGGAGAGCACCTTGGGAGTCTGTTCCAGACCTTGGCCACTCTAACTGTGAAGAAGTTCTTCCTAATGTCCAATCTAAATCTGCTCTCTGCTAGCTTGTGGCCATTATTTCTTGTAACCCCCGGGGGCGCCTTGGTGAATAAAACCTCACCAATTCCCTTCTGTGCCACCGTGATGAACTTATAGGCAGCCACAAGGTTGCCTCTCAACCTTCTCTTGCGGAGGCTGAAAAGGTCCAGGTTCTCTAGTCTCTCCTCAAAGGACTTGGCCTGCAAGCCCTTAACCATATGAGTGGCCCTTCTCTGGACCCTCTTCAGGTTATCCGCATCCCTCTTGAAGTGCGGTGCCCAGAATTGCACGCAGTACTCCAACTGCGGTCTGACCAGCGCCCTATAGAGGGGAAGTATCACCTCTTTGGATGTATTTGTCATGCATCTGCTGATGCATGATAAAGTGCCATTAGCTTTTCTGATGGCTTCGTCACACTGCCGACTCATGTTCATCTTGGAGTCCACTAGGACTCCAAGATCCCTTTCCACTTCCGTGCCACCCAGCTGGTCATTTCCGAGGCAGTAGGTATGCTGGACATTTTTCCTCCCTAGGTGCAGCACTTTGCATTTCTCTTTGTTGAACTGCATCCTGTTGTTTTCTGCCCACTTGTCCAACCTATCCAGGTCTGCTTGCAGCCGTTCCCTGCCCTCCGGCTTGTCCACTTCTCCCCACAGTTTTGTGTCATCCGCAAACTTGGACAGAGTACACTTCACTCCCTCGTCCAAGTCGCTGATGAAGACATTAAAGAGTATCAGTCCAAGGACCAAGCCCTGCAGGACCCCACTGCCCACACCCTTCCAGGTCAAAACTGACCCATCCACCACGATTCTCTGGGTGTGACCCTCTAGCCAATTCGCCACCCATCGGACTGTGTAGTCATCCAAATCACAGCCTCTTAACTTGTTCACCAGTATGGGGTGGGATACTGTATCGAAGGCCTTCCTGAAGTCTAAGTATATGATATCCACCCCTCCTCCTATGTCCAGGCATTTCGTAACCTGGTCATAAAAAGAGACTAGATTAGTCAGGCATGATCTGCCTGCTACGAACCCGTGCTGGTTTCCCCTCAGCATGATTTGTCCTGCCGGGCTCTCGCAAATGTGAGCCTTGATAATTTTTTCAAAGACTTTGCCAAGGATGGAGGTGAGACTGACTGGCCTATAGTTGCCCGGGTCCTCCTTCCTCCCCTTCTTGAAAATGGGGACCACATTGGCCCTTTTCCAGTCCTCAAGTGACTCTGCACCATCTCAGGGTCTACACATGGTAGTCTGGCACCCTGCTGCTGCCTCTCTACAATCCCAGTGAGAGACTTGTCTTGCCCCTCACTTAGGAACACTGAGGCAAAGAACTCGTTGAGGAGTTCAGCCTTGTCCCCCCTGTCCATCACCAATTGCTTATGCCCATTTAGTAGAGGTCCTATTCCTCCCTGGGCCTTCCTTTTACTCCCTATATATCTAAAAAACAATTTCTTGTTGTCCTTTACTTGGCATGCCATCCTCAACTCCATGGTAGCTTTGGCCCGTCTAACTGCCTCCCTACAAGCACGAGCAGAGGAGGTATATTCGTCTTTAGTGATCTCACCTTGTTTCCACTTTTTATGTGCTCCCCTTTTGGCCCTTAGGCTGCCCTGGATTTCTCTGGTCAGCCAAGGAAGCCTCCTGGCCCCTTTCTCTCTTTTTCCTCGCATCGGGATCATCTCCCTTTGTGCCCGAAGGATCATTTCCTTAAGTCACAGCCACCCGTCTTGGGCTCCCATCACTTCAAAACTCCTACTCTGCAGTGTGTCCTTGACTAATTGCCTGAGTTCATTGAAATCAGCTTTCCTAAAGTCTAGCACTTTCACCCTACTAGTTACCTTACCCACTCGACGTCTTATGAAGAATTCTATTAGGTGATCACTGTCCCCCAGATGGCCACCGATCTGTAGGTCCCCTACCATATCATCCCCCGTTGCCAATACCAGATCCAGTAAGGCATTCCCCCTAGTGGGACCATGTACCTCCTGCGTCAGGTGGAGGTCCTGTACACAGGATAAGAACCTGCGTGAACGGCGGGACTTTGCTGTCTGCGTCTCCCAGCAGAAGTCTGGGTAGTTTAGGTCCCCCATGACTACCGCGTCCTTAGCTTTTATGATCTCCGAGAGCTGCCTCAGGAGCCCTGAATCTAGTTCTTCCCCTTGGTGTGGGGGTCTGTAGCAGACCTCTACCACCAAATCCCTTTCTCCTTGCCCCCCATGTAACCTAACCCATAATCCTTCTACTTCCTCGTCCTTTGATTCCGTCTTGATGAGGGTTGATGTATATTGCTCATTGACATAGAGCGCCACCCCTCCCCCTTTCTTCCCCACCCTGTCCTTTCTGTACAGCCTATAACCCTCAATATGTACCGCCCAGTCGTGGGACGAATCCCACCAGGTTTCTGTTAGCCCTACTAAGTCATAGGTGTTTTCTGCAAGCAGGAGCGCTAGTTCATCCTGCTTGTTCCCCATGCTCCTAGCGTTAGTATATAGGCACTTGAGCCCTGTGACTGGTGCCTTTGCTGCCCCCCAGCTCTGAATCTCAAGGGGCCCCTTATTTCTTACCTGCTTATTGCTTACCTGTGGTGTACTGCTGGCCGCCCCATGGCTTGCAGGTTCCCAATGTTCTCCTTCTTTAGGCTGGGCTGTCCTTGTGGGTGCCACATAGTTTGGTGGTCCACAGCTTAGTTCATCACACAACACAAATCCATCCCCAGATGGATCCATCCTGTGTACTAACTGGGGCAAGGGCCCATGGGAAAGTAACCAAGACTCCTCTTATCAACTGAATGAGAATGGACATGCATATTAGTATTATTATTATTCAACCATCCTTGATTTGGTGGCTGTGGGCAACATAAACCAGATCTCTCCACAGTTGTCTGTTCCTTGCTAACTGTCTTGCCTGAGTGATCCCCAGTTCCATCCACTCTATAACTTTTATCCACTCTCTCCTGGTTATCCTCTCCTCCTCCTTCCTTTTGCACATCCTTAAATTATTATCTTTTAAGGATAATCCCTACTTCTCTAACCACATGCCCAAAGAATTGTAACTGCCTTCTCTGAATGGTGTTAAGGTCTCTTGTCACACCAGTCTTTTCCAACATGCAACCATTAGATTTCTTTGCTATCTGTGAATTCTCACAGACATACAAGGGACAGAATTCACAGATTACAAGATTAGAAGGGATTTCTGTAATTATCTGGTCTGGCCTCCTGGATGACTCAGGCTAATAGACTGTCCTGAATTCATTTCTGCTTGCACTAGAGCACAGCTTTTAGGATAAAACATCCAACTTTAAAAATGTTTAGTGATGAAGAATCTACCACAGCTCTTGGCAAGTTGTTTCAACAGCTAATTGCCTGCTCTATGAAAATGTGCTCCCTCCTTTTAGTTTCAGTTTGTCTGGCTTCAATTTCTAGTTGCTGGATCTTGTTATACCTTTGACTGCTTTAGTTTGAAGGCCTTCTATTATCAAATTTTTGTTCCACATGGAAGTACTTATGGCCTGTGCTAACAAATCATCCCTCAAACTTCTCCTTGATAAACTGAACAGACTGAGCCTCTGGAGCCTTTCAATCTAAGGCAGATACTTCAGTCTTACAGTCTTTCTCACAATTATCTTTAAACACTCTCTGATTTATCAACACTCTTCTTGAAATATGGGCAACAGAACTGGACTGGTATTTCAGCAGTGGTCCCCTCACTCCCCAACACAGAGGTAAGAGAACCTCCCAGTTCTCACTCGACCTCCACTGGTTTAAACAGCCAAAGAATGTGTCAGCCCTTTTGGGCACAGCACCACACTAGGAGCTCATATTCATCTGACTGTCCCCAGGACACTTAAATGTTTTTCAGTCATTGCTTCTTAGTGCAAACTTCCCCCATCTAGGTATAGCCTATATTCTTTATTCCTAGATGGATGACTTGACATTTGGCTATATTGAAACACATGCTGTTTCTTTGCATGCTACCAAGTTATCCAATACCTGCAAACACGGAGAATGTGGGAGCTCTGGCTTACTGGTTAATGGGTATGGTGTACTGTCATGTGCTAAGGTCCCCAGTTTGGCATATAAAGGTAGGATAGAAAGTGACCAGCAATCATATATCTCAGGGCTTTGCTGGTTGCCTGTTGGAGCCAAAAAGGAATTATTTTCCCCTAATGGATGCTACTAGTTGCTGGTTTTTTTCCACCTTCCTGTGAGGCACAAGGGCATTGGGATGTTGACCAGTGCTAAGGCTGTTTTTGTTTTGGCTTTGCTTTTATTGAGGAGCACTGATGCTCCTGCTGCTGCTTAGAAATCCCACATGTTCCTGGCAAGAGATTTTTGTTCCTCTACTCAGGGTTGTACCAGTCACCAAATTTGAAGGCTGGAAGGAATTTTTCCCTTAGGTCAGATTGGCACAGACCATGGAGGAGTTGTCTTCCTCTGTAGTGTGGGGCATGGCCCTTTTCTCCTAGGATCTCTATTAATCAATCACTCCCTTGTCACTATAGTGACAAGGCATTGGCAGTGCCCCCTCCTTGTACCTCTAGGGTGTTATAGGGTGATGTTGGCATTTCAAATTTTATTGCTGATGGTT
Source organism: Alligator mississippiensis (assembly GCF_030867095.1). NCBI lineage: Eukaryota > Metazoa > Chordata > Crocodylia > Alligatoridae > Alligator > Alligator mississippiensis. Next base: position 142,094,646 of record NC_081825.1, on the reverse strand, counting down.
GTGAGAGAGAGTTTGTGATGACACTCTTGGGGATGCCTTTGGTTAATTAATGAATACCTGCAAACATAGGGGTCTAGATTCAATGGCCCAGTCCTAGGCTCTTAACCTTCAATCTGGCATTTTTCAGTGCTCGTGCTCATAACCCTAATGAAACTGTATTTAAGTCAACAGACCCTGATGATCTTCATCCTAGGGTACTTAGGGAATTAGCTGGAGTCACAGTGGAGCTGCTGGCACTACTGTTTGAGCGCTTGGGATGCTCAGGACAGGTCCTGGAAGATTGGAAAAGGGCCAATGTGGTCCCTATTTTCAAGGAGGGGAGGAAGGAGGAACCAGGTAACTATAGGCTGGTTAGTCTCATCTCTATCCTTGGCAAGACCTTTGAGAAAATTGTTAAGGATCACATTTATGGGGGACCAGCAGGTAAAATAATGCTAAGGGGAAATCAGCATGGGTTCATAGCAGGCAGATCCTGCCTGACTAACCTGGTTTCATTTTATGACCGGGTCACAAAATGCTTGGATGAAAGAACAGAGGTAGGTGTTATTTACTTAGATTTTAAAAAGGCCTTTGACACAGTGTCACACCCAATTCTTATAAATAAACTAAACAGTTGCAATGTAGATTATTACACAGTCCGGTGGGTAGAAAATTGGCTTATGGGATGCACCCAGAGAGTGGTAGTGGACAGGTCGTTTTCTACCTGGAGAAATATAGGCAGCAGAGTCCATCAAGGCTCTGTCCTGGGTCCTGGGACTGGTACTATTCAATATCTTCGTTAGTGACTTGGACAAGGGAGTAGGAAGCACCCTGTCCAAGTTTGCTGATGACACCAAACTATGGGGGGAGGTACACAAACTAGACAGCAGGGAGCAAATCCAGGCTGATTTGGACAGGCTGGGGAGGTGGACAGAACAGAATAGGATGCAGTTTAACAAGGTTAAGTGTCATGTGTTGCACCTGGGGAGGAAGAATCATCAACACTCCTATAGCCTGGGAGATACCACTCTAAGTGGCACGACTGTGGAAAAGGATCTTGAAGTCATAGTCGACTCCAGAATTAACATGAGTCACCAATGTGATGAGGTAATAAGTAAAGCTAACTGCACACTTTCTTGCATAAGTAGGTGTATCACAAACAGGTCTAGGGAGGTGATACTTCCCCTCTATGCAGCATTGGTCAGGCTGCAGCTGGAGTACTGCATCCAGTTTTGGGCACCGCACTTCAGGAGGAATGTGGATGGCCTGGAGAGGGTTCAGAGGAGGATCACACATCTGGTTAAAGGCCTACAGAAAAAACCCTATGTGAACTGACAAGGAGACCTGAACCTCTTCAGCCTCTGCAAGAGGAGGCTGAGAGGTGATCTCGTGGCCGCCTACAAACTCATTGGGGTGAGGGCGGGGACAGCAAGAAATAGGGGATATGATGTTTACCAGGGCGCCTGTCAGGGTAACTAGAAATAATGGCCACAAACTGGAAGAGAGAAAATTCAGATTGGACATCAGGAAAAAATTATTTACAGTGAGGGTTGCCAAAATATGGAATACGCTTCCAAGGGAGGTGATGCTATCCCCTTCCTTGGAGGTATTTAAAAGGAGATTGGACAGACACCTGGCTGAGGTCATCTGACCCCAGCACTCATTCCTGCCCAGGGCAGGGGGTTGGACTCAATTATCTAATAGGTCCCTTTCAACCCTAACATCTGTGAAACTATGAAACTCTTGCTTGCACTGTGGTAGCTGAGAGGATGTCTAGCTCATTGTAGTGTGTGCTGCCCATGCAGTGGGAGGATTGTCCTTAACTCAAAGACTTTGAGGGATAACAAGGGGGTACAACAGGCAGACAGGGAGTGCAAGGTAGCAGGGATGATTACAAACAGCATGAAATACAGTGATCATAGCACTCCAGATACCTCTTGCAATTGTTACGTTTTCTTTGTAGGCATCACAAAAGCAGAGAATATTGAGGACAGTGAGGTAACTCTGCAGATATTCATCTTCCAGATATTGTCTAGCAGGTGTGGGGGGAAGAAAACATGGATGTGCATGTTTGAAAAAGAAACGTTGATGACGGTGTTGCTGGCAAGACTGAAGTCATGATTGCCTATTGAAAAGGATGGGTAATATGAGGACCTGCCAGGAAGGGCCTTGAAATTGAAAGCAAGTTGCTTGAAATGTAAAACAGGAAGGAAATGGAAAGGGGGAAAGAGAAAGCTGGTGGCTGAAGCAACAAGCTAAGAAAACAATCTTCACAGCAACATTTAGATGGATGTAAGCAGGGCAAAGCTTCATTTGTTCAGGCCAGATAAGAGGATGTTATGATATTTTGTGGGAGTATACAAGGGGTTGCATTTTGGAGATATTCTCCAGAAAGAATTAGTGGGATTTTGACACAGCTTGGATGCAAAGACCTGAAATGGTAGCCAAGTCAAAGGTGACAACCATATAGTGGGTTGGAGGTGGTGCTGTCTACAGTAGCTGAGAGAGGAGGAAAAAGGGAGTATTTGTGGTGAAAGCTTGGGAGCTCTCATTGGCAAGTTGAACTTTAAGTGGATGGCTTAATATAACAAGATGTCAGAGTTAGTAATATTTTACTGTGGACAGAAGGAGATCAGGCCAGAGTAGATCAGTAGATCCATCAACAAGTTGTCAGTGTGGACATTATTGCTAAAGTTGGTGCACATGATATTTCTTACTATTCTAATATCCTCCTTCACATGTTGTGTTTATGGAAGGTGCAATGCCTGGTTCAGACTTCAGTTTGTAGCTGCATCTCCCTTATGTGCTTTTCCATCCTTGGAGTCATGTATGCACTGCTGTGTCCTCTAAACTGCCTGCCTTTCCAATCCACGCCTCCCTCATGCTTTTCCCTTTGCAAGCTGTTTATTCTGAATGCCTCCAGTGACACCTACTGAGTTTACAGCCACTGGCAAATGGCTGGTCTCCACAGCTTAGACACTTGAAGGGCAGTTCATAATGGCTTTATGTTCTGAACCCTCCCCAAGAGTCAGTGAAGTCAATTCCAAGGCTGTGTTGCACTAATACCACATACAGACCCTTAAAGAGCTTACTCTAGGGTTAGCCTGCAATTATTTTCAATAATGGATTCCAGGCTGGAAGAACTCCATGTGCAAACTGCTTGCTTCTTTTTTATAGTTGAGGAAATGATCCCAGCTGAATTTCCCACCCAGCCCATCACAGTAACCCAGACTGGAAGCCACCTGGGCACAGCTAGCTCTGAAGAGGTTTGGTCAGTGGGGGTGACCAGCTGCCAGCAATCACTCTACCCCCATGGTGCAGGATGGCCAGACCCAAATAGAGAGTATGCTTCTCCCCCTCACAAGCTTCTCAGGACACTATTTTCTCTGCCAGCATCACTTGCTCCTGAGCTGGACAGACCCAAGCCTGTGTGTCCCCATAAGCATCCCCAGCCAGCTCAGAAGTGTACACAGAGCAAAATGTTCCCTGCCCATTGAGCACATCACACCTCCAAGTGGCCTAGACCCCTGTGCATAGGAAGGGTGAGTCCAGCTCTGCAGAAGGTCCCCAGGCCTGTGGGGATGACAAGCCAGCCCGTTCTGAATGTACTGGTAAACAATATTAAATGGCTCTGCGGGTGTGTTGGTTACTCATGCTAGGCTGAGCACTTAGCCCAGAAACATTAAATAATGAAGGACCTGAACATGATTGACTGAGGACCATGATCTGCTTTCCAGTGGTTGAATGTCACCATGAATGAATATATTGTTATATTGTGAGGTGACATTGTGTCACCTTGGGTGATGGAACATGGCATGGGACAGGGAACATGGAGAAGAAAATAAATGAGTGTTTTAGGGGACCGTGGAGGCTGTGTATGTGTGTGTGTGGTTGTGCGGCTGTGTAAAGGCACAGCTCTCACGCTCCCACCCACCTTCCTTTAAGGACACCACAAGATAAGGCCACACTGTCCACCTGGATTCTGGAAGTAACAACAGCCCCTCCTTTCCGTCTCTGCTTTCTGGGTGAAGAGGGATCAGCAGAAAGGTAGATCTCCTTGTAGAAGGACAGAGGAAGGAGAAACTCCTGAGGGAATCATTTTCCTCCCATCAGGCACCACTGCCACTCCTTGGCTGCTGGGAGGATTGTAAAACTCCCAGCCAGGTCTTGGCCCCACTTAGAGATGCAGAATTCAAGGCCCCAGAGGGACCAGGGTGATCCTTTCATCTTAATTCCTGGACGGCGCATGCTGCAAGACATCCCTGATGTGACTTCCCTTAGAATTAGAGCACATCTTTCATGAGGAGGTAGGGGGAGGAAGATCAAAGGCTTTTATGCACCACAAACTTGGAAGGGGAAGAGAAGCCTGTTGAGAAAGCCTCCCCTCCTTTCCATTTATTTACCCAGTGATAAAAACCCAATCAATGTAGTGCTCTGAGTATGAAGGCCCATGTGTTCTGCTGACAGCTGCTTGCTCTGTGCTGTGTTTCTCACCAACCCTCCACATGACTACCAGTCATGTTGATTTATGTGCCTCAGGCTGTGCCCAGCCTTCCTGGTCATTGCTGTGGCTCTCCAACCCCAAGCCTTCATGCAGTTTCCTATCATGAAGCTTTTGAAAATACCAAATTTTGGGTCTGCTGATGTGTTTTAGAGTGTGGGAGCTTTTAGGGGGTCTCATCTTCCAGCTTTTCTCCACAATCACATGGACTAGCTACTTACTGGCTTTAAAAAAGAAGCCCCAAACTCTCACATGATCCTCTGGCTCCAGGAGCTCGGGCTCTAAGGAAAATGATTGAGCATAAAGTCTTGAGAGTTGGCAACACTGAACCAAATAGTTTGGAGTCTGCCTGTCACAGGGATGAGATCTGTCTGAGTGAAATAGGAAGCACAATTCCCCTTTTGGGTTGGAATAGTGATTCTGTCTCCTGGTCTAGGGAAGTGTGTGTGTGTGTGTGCGTGTGCGCATGCGTGCATGCTCACGTGTGAATTATCTTTTTCTCTTGGCATAGTTCCAGCAAGCATGTATTGCTGTTCTCCAAAGTGTTTGTGAGCTCAGCTATTCCTGAGTTGCTAATACAACAGCCCTTGTTCTTGCAGTGAACAAGCACAACTGCATATATGTGATCCATTTAGCGGGAGCTCAGCTTTACTATCAGTGTTTCACCTTGTCTGCTTAAATGTAAATAAACACACCCCTCATTCACCAGAATGGCTATACAGAATGAACTGTACTGGAATGGCTTCAGTGCAGGGCAGACCAATCCCATTAACTTCAGCCGCATGTAGTTACAAAAAAAAAGAAAGAAGTATCTATTAGGTAGCTGATCCTTGTCATTTTGTCCTGGTCAGACCAGTAACATGAGGGGGAATTTGCCAAACTTGCCATGGATAAACATCTTCCCACATTAATCTCAGCTCTGCCACTAGAATGAGCACCTTCCTGCATGGAATATAGGCAGTTTGAATTCCTAATAGTGGTGCACTTTTCCTCCGCTCCGCTTATTCCTTACATTGGAGCTTTGCAATGGAGTTGACATTGCACAGGGCAGCCCTATCATCAGAATGGTCCTAAAAGCCATTAGTTTAGAAGATTTTAGTTCTGAGGTGTTATTTGTGTGTGTTCAGACAAAGGCAGGTTGTTTTCAATTGCTTTCAATGGGTAGAGTGGCAGGTACCAGTGGGAGTGATGTTGCAAATAGGATCATAGGAAAGTAGGACTGCAAAAGACCCTCACAGTGGTTGCATCTACACATGCTATTAATCCACTGTAAGCTTACTGTGCAGTAAAATACTGCACAGTAAGCTTTCCCTGGGAGTGCATCTATACATTTGCCCGTCAGGAGAAAATTTGCTTCCGATGGGAGCAATTCAGCTCCAGGCTCCCTTGTGTGCCAGCCCTGAGCTGACAGGGGGCACTGAGGCCTGGGCAGGGAGAGTTGTTTCACCTCCAGGGCAGCTGTTTCCCAGCCCTATGCCCTAATCAGCAGATCAGGGCATGGGGCTGGGAAAGTGTCCCCTCCCCAAAGCTTTTTCTCAGCCTTGTGTAATGGATCATCAGATTGAGGCATGGGACTGGGAAAGAGTTGTTGAGGAGGGGACAGTTCCCCCTCCTCTTGCTGCTTGGGCTGACCAGGAGCAATTGGCTCCTGGTCAGATATCTACATGAGCAGTACTGTGCAGTAGCTAATGTGCAGTTAATCTACTACCTGCATTTATAGCTAGTAGGAAACCATGCATTAGCCTTATTTACTGTGCAGTAGGGATCTAGAAATCTAGCTGTAGGTTCCCAAATCTGAGGATGCTGATTGGATCTGAAGCTTATTACTGGCTTACCCCCTGACTGGGTTCCATTGGTACTAGATAAATCTCCAGCAATGTTATTCAGTGGAGCAGAGAATCCAGATGACTCGGGGCTGAGGCAATAACCACGCTCACTGAACTGGGAATCCCGTGTGTGTGGACTGTGCCAGTCCCTGGATGGGACCATGGAACAGCACAGGTGGCCCATTTCTGTCGTACCTATTGTAAATTTGCTGTCAAGTACTTCAAGTACTGGAGGGTCACTGGGACTTCCTTTGGGTCTCCTGCAGGGCCACTGTCATTAAGGTAAGGAACATGAATGTGTGGCCTAGGTCTGGGACTGGTTGTGTACTATGCTGGACTGGTCCTCACATAGTTATATGGGAGGCACCCTGCTACTCTGCTCAATGCTGAAGTGGATTGAGAGTTGATTACAAATGTAAGAGATGCTGTACTGAGGCAGACCACAGAGCCATTTAGCTTACAGTGGCAAAGAGTGCTTGCTAAGGGGAAGAGTATTTAGGCAGGGCCTGATCAGACTGATCTGTTCCTGGTTGCTCTTGCACCCATAACTATAATGTTTAATACCCACAGATGGACCTAACCTGCATGAGTTTGCTTACTCCTCTTTTGAATCTGGTCACATTGTTGGCCTCTGCATCATTTTGTGGTAATGAGTTTCACAAGTTAAATATGCAGTGCATGAAAAAGCACTATGTTTTAAATCTGCTTCATAATAATTTCTTTCTATGTCCATTAGTTCTGGTATCATGAGAGATGGTAAATAGTAAATCCTTATTTACTTTCTCCATGCTATTCATTATTTGATAGAACTTAATTATATTTCCTTGCAGTCTTTCCTCTCAGCTGAAAAATCCTAACCTGTTTAGTGACCTCTCATACTGAAGCCCCTTCATGCCTCGATCATCCTTGCTGCCCTTCTCTGTACCTTTTCTAGTTCTATTATAGCCTTCTGGAAGTGTGAGGGCTAGTATTCAAGGTGTGAGCATACCATGGATTTATACAGTGGCATAACAGCATTTTCTGTTTCATTTTCAATTCCCTTCTTAATAATTCCTAGCATGATAGCCTTTTTGACAGCTGCTGAACACTAGGCTTAAGTTTTCGGAGCACTAGTCACAATAACTCCAAGATCCCTTTCTGGATAATGCTTGTGTATGGGCATCTTAGGTTGTTTTTCTCCGTGTGCATCTCTTTGCACTTATAAGCATTGAATTTCATCTGGCATTTGTGGCCAGTTCACTCAGTTCTGCAAGATCCTTCTGCAGTTCTTCAAAGGCAGCTTTGGTTTTCACCACCCTGAATAATTTGGTGTCACCTGCCCACTTGGCCACTTCACGATTTACTTGCCTTTCTAAACCATTTATGAATATGTTAAACAGCACAGGACCCAGCACAAACACTGGGGGGGGGCACTGCTCAGCTCCATACACTGTGAAAACTTTGCCTCTTTTGGCCTGCACCTCATGGCCTCTCACTCTTCCCTGTGACCATCCAGCCCAACCCTGCTTTCATTCATACCAGCAAAGCCAGGGCAGCACACCCACCTCACAATGATGCGAAGGAGAGGAGGATCCAGCCTGGCACGTTGCATTGCAAACCACGTGCTGGGGCTATGTTCAACTCCGGTATAAATCTACTGACTTTGGATGGAGCTACATCTGCTTAGAGTGACCAGCACCCTTGTTCAGGGAAAAGTTCATTTTCCCTAACACTAGGGGCAGTGATTCCCTTCAGACATGTCAGCAATCTGATCCTCCCCTGCAGCTATTGTTTCCTTTCTGCACACTTTAGGAACTTGTATTATTTCCTAGTCACGGTCCAAAATGTGATTCCAGGTGCTGTTGGCAGATCAGCTGTCCAATGAGACCCAAGCCTCCACCTTCCTTGGGCGCGTGCTGCTGCTGTCTTTGCTCTAACATGCCCATAGCAGCATGCGCCCAGCATTCAGATTCCTCGACACCCTCTGTTCGTTAGGCCCAGCAGCCTGACCTTAAACTCTGACTTCACTTCAGAGGAGTAGAGCTCAACTAGTATCTATGCACACAGAGAGGGTTTTCATTCTTTCAGATCTGTACTTCTGGCTGAAATATGCTTGAGAGGTTTTCCATGTATTTGTTTTGCAAGTCAGTCATAGAGGACTGCTTCCATGACAACCACAACAAACAAAGCCTCAGTCATTCAAGGGGCTAAGGGGAAGGGAGCTTTCTCCAGGCAGCATCTCCATGTGTGGCCACCGCAGGGCACTGCACGCAAAGAGTGAGAGGAGCAGGCAAGGCACCCTGAGGAGGTGGGATGTACAGATTCCTTGGAGTGCTCTTGTGCTGTCTTAGCTGAAGGGAGCATGCCAATCTCTTCAGGAGCAGAGGGGCATGTTGGGGTTGGGGTTGACACATCCATCAGATGGCTGCCAGAAGGAGGACAGGGCATGCACACACCACTGTCTTTCAAAGTCAATTCCTATCTCCAAAGGTAAGACAGAGGGGAGGGTCTTCTTAGGGAATATGCAGGGCTGGGAGGTAAATTTCTGGGGAAGCTTTATGGCGCTGAATTTTAAACCTACAGAACAGGCTTCCAAAGGCAAAAGTGGTCACTCCCATTGCTGGATTGAATAAAACATTAGCAAAAATGTATTGTGGGAGGAACACTTTTGGTAGGAAAAGAACCTAAGCGGCCTCCTTGTCTGTGCTTTCACATCAGGCTGAGAGCAGACTGTGGAGGACCTGAAAAGTTTGAAACTCAGATGTGCTTACCAGTGTGTAGGGATCTGAATATAGCTGGATCATGAAGGGAAAATGCACGAATGAAAGGCAGAGAAGCTCCAGCTAAATCTGGGCCATGAGTAATCAGGCTGTGTCCTTGTGCAAAACTTAGCTGTGGAATATATGAAACAGGGAACAAATGATACAGCACCTGAATTCACTCTGTAGTACGGCAAGGACTTAGTCACAGAGGGAAGGGAAGGGAAGGGAAAGGAAGGGAAGGGGAAAAACCAAGGTAGCTATGTGGGACCAAGGCTGAGAAGCCTTCCAGGGTCCTTGGGCTGTACTTCTAACCTTGTCATCCAAGGGTAGCCAGTTCATTACTGATACCTCATATAAGAACAGAAGTGCTGTACTCCAAAATCTTTATATTATACATCCCCTGTGTAGCACGTATCCCTGCCAAGCAGAGCTCACCTATTTTTTCCCCCAAGATGGAAAGTGATCCTTCTGCAGCCAGAAGCTAACACTGATGTCACCATTGAGAATCTAATTTTTAGGTTTTTATATTTTTTGCTTTGCACAATAGTTAGGGTAATCCTAGTGCAGCCAAGGGGCTAGAATTCCTAGGGCTGCTGTTTCAGGGAAAGAAATGAATTTCCTAACTCCCATGTTGCTGACTCCCAGGTCCTTGAGATGAGAACAGCAAATGTTGCTGGTTTGGGGATAGTTCTGTGACCTACAGAAGCATATCTCAGAGATCAAACTAAGATCACCATTTACACTTTCCATGGGACCAAAGAGATATTTAAGAACTTCAGGACAAGCCTACAAATACTGCATAAATGACATGGGAATGATTGCATTCATCTGGTATGATGAAAGATGTTGTCTTTGCTTTTTTTCCTGCTCTTTTTCATTGTTGGCCTCAGTTTCAAAGGGGAATTTGTTGCCTTGTTTAATTATTGCTTTTAATAGTCTTATTGCTAAGGTACCAGAGAATTTTCAGGAACTGGGAAATGGCATTTTTGCTATGTTATTTAAGTACCCCCAGCCCTACCTCCTACTGTATAGTCTTGTCTTTGTACACACATAGGAAGTAAGACTCCTCTCTCTGCTCTATCTTCTGTAAGCCCTGAGCCTGTGAAGAAATTCAGAGCAACTAGGATAGCTGGAAGAAACTGGGGAGTCTTAGAATAGTTTAATCTGAGATTTTGGAGAGTTTATAGCAGATGAAAGGGGGTAGCTTTGTGTTTTAATGATGGAACTAGAAGACAGTCTTTGTAATGGAAAAAAATGGTTATACACTGCTCAGAAGCAAATTAGGCTGGAAATCAGAAGAAGGTTTCTAACCAGTAGAGCAGTGAGCATCTGGAGCAGCCTCCCAGTAGGAGTCAGAAACTACCCATTTTCAGGAAGAAACCTGATCAGCTATGACAGCAGTTAACACGTTTTTCATGTACAACCCATCCCTGATTAAGAGATGCACCTTATTTTTGAAAGGCAAAATGAAGATAAAAAGATATTTCCTTGAACATACTGGTAAGTATCAGTAGGTAACTGAGTAGCATCAGCTGGGGTTCCCAGCATAGTCACTGGGTTGTTCTCTGTGGAACATATGCAGCACTACTCCTGCCTTCCCCCAGCAGAGGATTACACCGCCAAAATTGCTATGACCATATTTCCTTATGTGACAGGCCCATGGCACACTTACCTCAGTGCTGGCATCCAGGTGGCCTGTCTGCTGGGGAGTGGGTGGGCACCATGTGACCAGAAGAGTGCCCACAGAGTGGTCTGGTCCTGGAGGACTCTTGGGATAAAACCAACTCCTTGGTACTAGCACAGGGGAGGGAGAAAGAGGGCACACTGTGAATGCAACCTAAAACCCTCCCAGCAGCTGGAGCAGGACCAGCACACCCCCATGGGGGCAGGTTGCCAGGTCAGGCTACAGGAGCCCTAATTGCCGCAGGGTCAGGCAACACAAATTACCTGAGGCACCACAGCAGGGAATCCTTCCAGGGGCAGAAGGCCCCACGAGAAGAGGAGACGCTGTGGGCAACTGAGCACCTTTAGGAGACAGACAGGTATTAGCACGCAAGCCATGATGGGCAAACCCAAAGGTGCAGACCCAACCAACCCTTTGCTTACGCACCTCAATGCTGAAAGGTACTGGGAAGGCAGCTGGGAGGGAGGAGGCCAGCCTGAGAGGGACTGGTAGAGCCTGCCGGGGGAAAAAAACCCCATCCAGTGCCTCTGTAGCCACAGCCATCACATTTGAGTGGGTACAGACCCAAAATCCACTGCTAGGGCACTAGCGGTCATGGAGGACCCTGGGGAGAGTGAGGGGACGTTGCCCAAAGTAGTGGGGTCTGTAGCTGGGTACCAGCAGGCCTAGAACCCCAGCTCACCTGGGGAATACCCACAAAGGGGAAGCCAGTGCGGGCCAGACAAAGCACACCTCACTGAATGCAAAACACTGAAGTAAAGTTTTGGGTGCAGGTAGCATTGATGCCCTGCATGCTGGCATCAAGTGAGCACATTTAGTTTCATTATCATTAAGTTGTGCATTTGTCAGCCAAGAAGGCCTCACCATGCTCCCATGGGGGACTGTGCAGGTAGGCATGACAGTGGCCTGTCACAGACATCACCAAGACCAGAGTAGACCACCTGAGTGGAAAGGGGTGAAGTGTAGGGGTGGCGGAGCCTCACAGAAGACCTACCAGCTGAGCCACCTGGGGCCAGAGGAAAGCACTGAGCAGCACCTCCAGCTAATTTCAAATAATATCAAGTCGTGGCAGCTGAGTAGGTCTCAGGTGGTGCCCAGGTAGGCAGGGCATGCCAGAGGCAGCCTTGCAAGCGTGGGCCTGCCATACCTTACTTATAACATGAAGAACCCCAATCTCTAACTACTGATTTTTGGACAAAAGGGGTATATTGTATGTGAGGAAATAGGGTATATAAGGAGGTGCCTGTGCCAGCAGGAAGTAGGACTCCATGACTTCAGGCCCTTCTAGTCTTACGTCTGTTCTGGGTTGTATTCCTGCAGCAGCTTTTTCAGGTAGAAAGAAATCTTTCAAGTCATAAAACTCACTGCAGGTTCATCTTCTAACAAAAGTGGCTTTTCAAATTATCAGGCACTTCTCTGTAATATATTTCCAGTGTTTGCAACATTTAAAAAATGTTGACATTTTGAGTTGTGGTATCATGAAAAGTGAACACAGGACAGAGCTTAGTGGAAATTTTCCACCAATTTTCTCATTACCAGGTGATCTGTATAATAAAGGACCTACATGGATGTACTTTTAGTTCTTAGGTTGTAAATCTGAAAACACTTACAAATGTGGTGGACTTACTGATGCAGCCCAGCATGCCTGGGCTTGGAGGAGCTTTGTTATGATTGGTGGAACATGTCCACCAATCAGGTAATTGCTGGGAAGGACTGGCCCCGCTCCTGCCTGGGGCTGCAGGGGAGAGAGGGGGGGGGGGGGTAAAGAGCCCTGGACCTGATTGAAGCCTGCACCTTGCAGGTCCAACAGCACTCTGGGGGCAGAGCCTCCAGAGAGAATAAAAGGAGTAGTGTGCCCAGCATGCAGCAGACACACCGAGGGACAGAGAAGAGAGCGTGGCTAAGAAGTACTGGGGAAGAGCAGCCCAGCAGGTGGATACCATTGCCCTGAAGAGCCCCTGAAGCCGTCTCTTGCCAAACAGGAGTGGCGGATGGCTTCAGCCCCAGTCGGTGCGTAGTGCGGCGCGTGGGGCAAACCCTGGAAGCTGTGTGAGGCAGCTCGGGTCTCCAGCCACTCGATGCACACAGCGGTGCATGAAGCCTCAGACCCTGGGAGCTGCATGAGGCAGCTTGGGTCTGCAACCCCCAGTGTGTGGCTGGGACCTCAGTTCATGTAGCAGTGCATGGAGTCCCAGACCCTGGGAGCTGCACAAGGCAGCTCAGGTCTATTGGCGTGAAGCTGGGAACATTCGGTGCGTGGCTGGTCCCAGGCGGGGACCTGGACCTTGGAGCCGCATAAGCTCCCAATTGTGAGCAGCAGGCAGAGCCCTCAGTGCCCAGAGTGGGGAACAGGGCTGCAAGGGGATTGGAGGCCCCACAGGAGCCAGAGGCCTGCGTCTGCATCAGCTGAAAGAAACCCTGGCTGGGGTGACAAGGACCCCACATCGCCCATTGGATCTGTGATTTATTGGGAAAAGGGTTACCACAGGGGAAGAAGCCCTTGGAGTGGGGTCTAGCAGAGGGCCCTGTGAGGAAAGGGTCCCCAGCAAACCCACGAGGGGCTGAGAGGTACTGGGGCCCCTTCCTTCTCCCTTTTTGGAGCTGTGCCAAGGATCCTGGCATCAAAGGGAGTCTCCAGTACTCATAGTGATGTTGATACCCTGAAGGGTGTGCAGGCATCTCATATTTTGTAGGTAGTGCCTTATATTTTGTTATTTCTAATGTGAGTTGTTGTTTAACTGTTGTATATATATACCTGTCTTGTTGAATGCTATGTTGAATCCCTCCTCCCTGTTGTTTGCCAGTATTTATTTGCTGTTCTCCTATATTTACTTGTTGGTTATTTGGACTTACCTGTGCTTACCTGTTTCAGATCAGGTACTTATCTGTGCTGGGTTCAAGGCCATTGGTGGTGGTATAATTTCCTAGTTGCCAATTATAAAATATAGCCTTGTATGTAAAGTATATATTGTTTAGTTAAGCTATTTTTGTCCTGGCCTGACTCTATAGAGAACAGAGGGAATGGGCCTGTATTGCAGATCCCTCACAGCACTCCTGCCTGGCCACCCATCCCTTCTATTTGGAGAGGGAAGCAAAAACTTGGGTGCACCCAGGTTATACAAAAACAATGGAAGTATTCATGGGCTACAATATTTGTAGGCTCGGGCTCTTCAAAAAAAAATCCAGAAATATTAAGGCCCAGAACAAAGCAAGGTTCAGAGACTGGTCCTTGATGTGGATGACAAGAACGCTTGATAATGAAGTAGACAACACTCTTTTTATTAGCATTAACTATTAGAGATTTGGGTGAGAGCAGGCATGAAAAATAGACTGTCCGTATTTGCCAGCTGCACTTCTTTCTGAAGCACTAGTGCTGAGCAGGGTGGAGGCAGGAAGCTGGGCTAGACAGACCTTGTTTCTGACTACCCTGCCAGTCTTATGCCATCAAAAATATCAAGATTTTTTTATTTCAGCATTTAGAGAAATTCTCACCACCCTTGATAAATTCAGAGAATAGCAGAAAGGTAAGGCAACGAATAATATAAATAGCATTGTCCTGTACTTGCACTACTTGTATCCAAACATAGGTCACTTCTCTTCCTTTTACAGGTACTTGCATCGCCACCCTGAAGCCAGAGGAAGAGGTGTCTATGGGAGACCAGAAGTCAGTGGGCCACTTGACCAAAGCAGAAGGCCAGTTCTTGGGGTAAGCTTAAACACTTTCAGTCAGAACCCCACTTAACCAATTTAGACTGGCATTAGTTCTTCTCTGACTGTGTGTTACTGGTTAGTGCAGTGCTTCTCAACCTTGTTAAACTCCAGGTACCTCTCATTAGACTTGAAGTTCCCCTCAGAAAATGCCAGCTCTTAGTTTGTCCTCATTTTCTGACTACAGAAAAATACTAGAGCAATTCTTCCGTTGCAAAGGACAAAGAAAGACCACAACAGGTCAGAATGTTTTTAATACTGTGGATTTATTTTTTTAAATCTTTGGATTTATCTTGTGAATCATGTCACCACACCTAACTGCTAACATTGTGTAGCAATGTGTGACTCCAAGGCACCCTTGAAAGGCTCTCAAGGCACCCCTGGGTGCCATGGCTCCCTGGTTGAGAATCACTGGGTTAGTGTCATCTGCACTGTAGGGATGGGGAAGGCTAGAAGAACTATAATTTTGACCAAGTTAACATTTTGCTCCTTTGTTGTTTCTCAATTGCAGGAGCACCAGCATTTTTGCTCATAGAATAATGCACTTCATACACTAAAAGCCCTGAAACCTTACTGTGAACCCAATCCTGCTCCCAGCCCCAATAATCTGTAACAGACTCCAGAACTGGGTTATGTTATTCACACAGGGAGGAAACATTCATAGAATCAGGTTTCACAGATAAAAACCATTAGAGCCAGGGGTAGACAGCCCCTGGCATGGGTGCCAGACTGTGGCAAGTGAAGGCATTTTGTTTGGCACACATGTGCTGCCATAGTAAGGATTGGGCCACTCGTGGCTCCCCTGCTGTCTACCCGTGGCCCACCAACATCTTACAAGTTGAGGTTGTAGGTGTTTTTGGCACTCTGCCCCAAAATGTTGCTGACTCCTGCATTACAGTTTCTCTGTGAAGGTGGGATGAGCAGCAAAGCCCAGCTGTTTCACCTTCCAGTTCCCTGGGGTGCATGTAGGACTGCTCCTTCTCAGATCCCTGGATATTAGGGGTGTGTGAAGTGGGCCCTATTTGATTCAGATTCGGATTGAGCCCTAATCAGGGACAGTGATTCAATTTGTGGATTCAGATCACTGACTCTGATTTGATTCGGCTGAATCCGAATCTGAAGATTCAATGCTGATTTGGAAAATCAGCAATTAGGACATAGACACTGCCTTAAAAGTTTTTTCTACATACCTTGAGGTAGCAGGCATGGCTTGTGAATGCTGGAATGCTGGGGCACATGGAACGTCCCACAGGAGTGCAGGGGCCCTCCATGTGTTTGGTGGCGAACCCAGCAGTGGACCGGAAGTGCTTCTGGCCCACTTCTGGGTCTGCCAGGGAGTGCCCTGGGGGGCCTCTGTGCCCTCTGGCTCAGCGATCAGCCGCAGGGGGACCCTGGGTTTCCCCCCCATACCCAGGAGGCACCAGCTGTTGAGTCGGGGTGGCGCAGGGGGGGCCCCCAGCATGCTTCCCAGCAGACCCAGCAGTGGACCAGAAGTACTTCCAGTCCACTTCCAGGTTCGCCGCTGAGTATGTTGAGGGCCCCCCCACACTCCTGTGGGCGCTCCATGCACCCCAGCATCGCAGCATTCACAAGCCCATGCTACTTAGAGGTATGTAGAAAAAACATTTAAAGCTGTGTCTGTGTCCGAATCTCTGAATCTTTCCAAATTTCTGAATCAATTTAAAGGGTTCCGATTCAATTCAGAGAGATTAAAGGGTCCTCTGATTCAATTCTGATTTGGAGATTTGAGCCAAATCTCTGCCAAATTGAATCAGGGACCAAAGCTTCTCACAGCCCTACTGGATAGCACTAGCAGAGTCCTAGGTGAACAGGGTCAGAAAGGGATTTTGTTCCCTGCTCTGGCTGCTCCAAATTGAAGACATAGAGCTCCTTCCCCTAACACTATTTATGCCAGCCATGCTGCCCTGCCCTCCTTCACCTCATCAATGCAGTAGGCTCCTTGTCATCTCCCCGTAGCTGTCTATGTCCTCTCTACCTTGGGATTGCTGTGCCTTCTGGGAGTACCAGAGTCTCAGCTGCTTGTGTTGCAGCTCTGTCTTCTCTGCTCCTGTGCCCTGCTTTCCTCCCAGCTGCAGATAGGGGCCTAGGCTGCAAGGAGCAGAGCTGCCAAGGAGCTGGACAGACGAGGTGTGGTCAGGAAAGGAGCTTCTGTAAAGATGTACAAGGAGAAACCAGAGAAAAAGCATTCCCAGGGTCAGCTCAGAGATGACCTCCACTGCCTTCCCTATGGATGCTGTTATATGTAGCCATGCTGTCTGCAGCCCCAGACCATGCTTTGCTCCCAGAACCAGGCACAGACACCAAAGATCCTGATGCCCCCAGTGGTCCACTACTGCCTCACAAATACTAGCTGAAGTGTATGTGTGTGTCCGTGTCCATTGTAATATTTGCATCTCTGGAGAACAGACGTATACCAGAACAAACAGCACAACAGCACCTCCCAGCTGAGAGAGGAAAGGGTGCAGCTTTATCGTTACTCCATTCAGTACAGCCACCTGACCCTCACCTAGCTCTGTTTTTGCAATACCTCAGCAAGCCATCCCTAAGTGCCAGGAGGACCACATTCCTATGACCTCTGGCTGGAGCTTAGGGATGTAGATTGGATTACCCCTTTAGAGCCAAGTTACATATTTGAAAGAAAATACACCATGTCTTTAGAGGTCTAGTCTCTGTGGAATTTTACCAAATGTACACATTTAATTCATCTTGTGACGGAAGGAGGATGAGCCAGCACAGTTGGTTGCAGAATCAGCCGTCTCCAAACAGGGAATCACCATCGATGCCTTGCCAGTCTTGTTCAATGTCTTGCACTGTTTCCTCAGCTGATTGTGGTGGAGGCTGTAAGAACATATGGTGGTGATTCAACTTTCTTTGCTCTCAGAGAGTGGTCCATGAGTGCACATGGCAGTGAGCCAGACTGACTGGCCAACCTGAATTCAGGAAGTGCTCACATACCATGACATCTGACATAAAGTCTCTTGTTGTTCTGTGTGATTACCTTCCCTTTCTTGAAGAATGTGGCTCTCAGGGCTGTGTAGTTTGAGTTGTAGTGGACTTACTGGAACTAGACCGTGGAACTGCCCACTCATGACTGGTTTAGCAGGGCTGAACCTATTTGCAACTAGTGTAGCACAACATGTCAGTAACGCCTTGTACGCCATCTGTTCTTTTTAAATGGTCCTTCACTAATACTTCAATGAAGCTGTTGCTTTGTGAAAAAAATGAGGGCTCTTCCAGAGTCCCTCTGCACCAAAACTGGGAGACCTCAGAACCACGAGAGTGGAGGCCCCATGTGACCTGTACCTCTCTCAATTCTAGTGTGGGGGGAGAGGAGCATGCCAGAGAAGTGGGGGCAGCATGCACAGGAGAGTGCTTCATTGTTCTTGACCTCTCCTGGGTCCCCATCCTGTATCAGGATGTAATAAGCCAGGATACAGGATGTCAGTCACTCCAGGTAAAACATTGGCTAAGACAGTGGTGCTCAACCCCCAACCCAATGTAGCTTCCCTTCAGTCTGAAAATCTGGCAGTGGGAGAATAGTGGTACTGCTCCCCTGCTGCCAAATTTCCAGACCCATGGGGAACCCCAGTCCCTGTGTGCTAGATGGGGTGCCCCATCCTGGTTCATGGGGCCAGGCAGGGGTGGTGCTGGGCCCCAGGGCCAAATCCCAACATATGGGGCAGACCCCAGGGCAGGGCCAGGAAGGGGCAGTGTGGGGCCCCAGGGCCCAATCCTGGCATGTGGAAACCCAGGGCCCAACCCTGGTTTGTGGCATCAGTGCAAGGCCCAATCCCAGCACTTAGGGGCCAGCCAAGGCCCCACAGGGCCCTATCTGGGTGCACAAGGCCTGATCCTGGCATGTGGGGTTTGATCCAGCCTGTGGACTGACCCCTATACCATTCATCTGGCCCACAGGACCAAAAGCTTGATCAACAGCGGCCTAACTGTTAATTAACCATACCTAGATATCACTTCAGCTCAGTAACACTCATAGGCTTAGCTGTTTTGCAACTGGCCTCTGTGTCACTCTCATCAAGGTGTACATGAGCACTGGTGACAGTGTAGCCTGGGGCATGGGCACTATTTTGCTCAACATCACATTTTCTCAGGTGTAGGGACAGAGCCAGCATCCTGAAGGGTGTGCAGCAATTTGTGCAGATGATCCTTATAGATGTCTACAGGAGGGCCATGGACCAGGATAGTGCTAAGATGACAGATCATCCCTTACATGCCATCTAGCAGCTGGCTCATCCCTTTCTGAAAGATCCCAGGTGCAGAGAATATTCTAAACCACCGTTCTCAACCGTTGGGTAGTGAAAAGTGAGTCACAAGACTATTTCAAAGGGTTGCAAGCTGTGGAAGGGCAGAGGGGTGGCAGGAAGGAGGTGGGGGATAGCTGTGTGGCTGGGCTGGCGGCACCAGAGCCAGTGCCTTTGTTCGCAGGGGCAGAGCAGCTGAGATACTGCTTGGGGTTGGGGGGTGGGAGGGGCCATAACCAGGCTACCTGGTGTGGCTTTGCAACCCCAGCCCAGGGCAGAAGGGTGCCACAGGCCTCTCTTCCTCCCCCCAGCCTGTGCCAGAGCCAGACTTGCTCTGCTGCTGCCCATGTAAACCAGAGCCACCACAGCCACCACACTCCAGCCCAAGTGGGACGGGGGCAGCTGGGGAACCCTCCAGCAGAGTTGGGGATGGGGTGGAAGGGGGCTCTGGGTTGGGAGTGAGGGATACCAGCATGGCTTGGGGGGAGGGGGAGTGGAGGGGGCAGGAGAATGGGAGTCAGGCACTGGCAGGGCCAGGGAAGTATGGGCTAGGACAGGCCGTGGATCTTTGGAAATGTGTCCTGGTAGGAAAATGTTTGGGAACCGCTGTTCTAAACGATAAATATTAGAATTTGCAGATCCCAAATGGAGTAATGAATGTGGTGAAAGTAGGTCTCTCTTGAGAAAGTGGCATTTAACAAAACCCTGAATTGGCAATGGGTTTGCTGAAGACTTCTAGCATTTGGCAACTGGTCAAGTGTGTGTTCAGCTGCTGGCCTAGGGTAGCATTCACTTTCCCCACTCATGTTTTGCTCAGAGGTGTGAATGCAGATGTGCACATCTCTAGAAGGCTTTGCCACTACAACCACGGATGCATAGGATAGGCATACATCAGTCAAAAGGCTCAATGACTGGCTCATAGCTCCTTGATAGCCTTCTTGATAGCCTTCATTAAGAGTATTGGAACGTGACTGATGAGGCCCTGCAAGTGCAAAGAGCTAAGCATTCTTCTTGAGTTTGATGGTGTGGGATTGTTTCAGTTTTCCCAATCTCTTGAATGGCCTTAAGAATTATTGGACTGGACCTAAATTTGCAGTTTCCAGTCTCTGTATGAAGCCTAGTTCTTCATTTGCCTTACAGCTCAGCAATGGTCGTTTGAGGTCTTTAATTATATAGGTATTTTCCCATGTAGTAGCTTGTAATAGTGCCACTGCAGCACTCTGCAGGGATCTCATCTCAGGTGCAAATAGTTTTTTGTCAGAAGGGTGAAGATGAACCAGGACAAATCTGTACAGCTTCTCAGGAATGATGGTGACATCAGCCCCCCATCAATCTTGAAGTAGATGGTGGTAACTCAGAGGGTAATGCCCACAGCCAAACAACTTGACTTGGTTCTGATAACTAGAATGTATCGCAGGAAGGCATTCTCGTTCTTGTTGTTAGCAGCTAGCTCATCCTTGGCAATGTGGTTGCCATCAGGATGTACGGGAAGTCCACCGTGGACTTGAGTTGACAATTGATGCTCCTTGACAATCTGTTCCCCCTCTGGCTCATTTTTTCTGCCCTTATGCTTCCCTTAAGTTACTCAGATCTTGACTCGTATTTAGTCCAGTCCCCACAGTCTAGAAGGTGAATTGCTCTGGAGCTGGTATCTGAGAGAGAGGAGTCCCTGTGTCTGCAGCTGTCCCTCACCCAGGTTCCACTGCCAGTCTGTAGAACTCACTCTGAGTTGCCCTACTATGAACCCACTACTCACACCATGTAATGTTGCTCCTTTGGGGAACAAGTTAATTATGCTAGCCTGTTATTCTAGCATAACAGCAACTCCCAGTAGAGACAAAGGGTACAATTTTATTGTAAATCCACTTAGTATAGCCACCCAGCCCAGCTCTGCTAAGTGCTTGCTAGATCTCAGGATGACTGTGCCCCAGTGACTCCAGGCTACAGCACACAGACAGAAACTGTGTTACTATGTTACTACACACCTATCCTTGCAAAGATGGCAGCTTACTTTTCCCTTTGCCCACTCTCCTATAGAAGGCAAGGTGGAGGTGCACCTTGTAGACTGAATCAGAGATACACAAGCTTTCATGAGCCACAGCTCACTTCATTAAATGCTGTGAAAGGACATGCAGAGAGCAGGTTATCAAACAGAAGTAGTGATTTAAGCACAGAAAACAAGGAAGGGGTGGAAAAGCCTCTGATGAAGTGAGCTGCACAAAAGCATCTCTGATTCAGTTAGTCTGTAGAGTGCACCTCTATCCTGCCTTTTGCCTGACTTCAGGCTAACATGGCTAACTGCCTCTCTCTACTCTTCTACAGAGTAAGAGGTCCATGCTATAGATACGTTGAATTTGAATTCAGCTTATAAGCAATGTGTAGGTAAAAAAAGAGAGAGTTAATTATGGTTAGGACTTGCAAGTAATTTTAGACTGAACTGGTATTGTAAATCTTTACCTTTAGCAGTGAATTTGGATGTTGTATTCATATATGCTTTTGATCCAGTATCCCATGATATGCTTGTGGAAAAATTGGAAGATTATGGGCTTAACTGCTCAACAGTTTAGTGGGTGGAAAACTGGCTGCATAGTAGGACCCAGAGAGTTCTCATGAACAGATCTGTGTCGTCCTGGTTGAGAAGTGGCCAGTGGTGTCCCTCAGGGGTCCATGCTTGGACTGGTGCTTTTCAACATCTTTATCAATGATTTGGATGTGGGGGTGAAAAGTTTGCTGGCCAAATTTGCAGATGACACCAAGTTATGGGGGAGCGTGGCCATGCCAGAAGATAGGTTGCAGATACAGGCAGACCTGGACAGGCTGGAGAGTTGGGAGGACCAGAACCAGATGAAGTTCAACACTCAGAAGTATAAGGCACTCCATCTTGGGGCAAATAATCCCCAACATACCTACAGACTTGGTGGTGACAATTTGACTTGCACCACGACTGAAAGGGACCTAGGGGTAGTGATCGACCATCATATGAACATGA
The DNA here is from genome assembly GCF_030867095.1 of Alligator mississippiensis. Classification (NCBI taxonomy): domain Eukaryota; kingdom Metazoa; phylum Chordata; order Crocodylia; family Alligatoridae; genus Alligator; species Alligator mississippiensis. The sequence continues at coordinate 142,072,938 of NC_081825.1, read as the reverse complement.
GCTGGCAGTGCGATGCTGTGGCCAGCAGGGCAAACAACATACTGGCATGCATTAACTATTGCATCTCATGTAAAACTAAGGAAGTGATACTCCCACTGTTCTCTGCACTGGTGAGACCGTAGCTGGAGTACTGCATCCAGTTCTGGGCGCCCCACTTCAACAAGGGTGTGGAAAAACTTAGGGTCCGGAGAAGAACCACCTATATGATCAGGGACTTGCAAAACAAGCCATACTTGGAGAGGCTGAGGGACTTGGGCTTCTTCAGCCTACAGAAGAGAAGGCTGAGAGGGGACTTGGTAGTAGCTTACTGCTACATCAGGGAGTACATCAAGAACTCAGTGAACAGCTATTTCACAGATTTCATAGATTTCATAGACATTAGGGCTGGAAGGGACCTCGGAAGATCATTGAGTCCAGCCCCCAGCCTGAAGGGCAGGAAGTCAGCTGGGGTCATAGGATCCCAGCAAGATAAGCATCCAATTTACTCTTGAAGGTGTTCAATGTAGATGCTTGAACCACCTCCAGTAGCAGGCTGTTCCAGTCCTTGGGGGCTCGGACAGTAAACAAATTCTTCCTTACGTCCAGCCTGAACCAGTCTTGTAGTAGTTTGTAACCGTTCGACCTCGTCATCCCTTGGGGCGCTCTGGTGAACAAACGTTCCCCCAGATACTGGTGGTCACCCCTGATAAACTTATAGGTGGCCACCAGATCACCCCTGAGCCTGCGCTTTTCCAGGCTAAAGAGCCCCATGGCTCTCAGCCTGTCGTCGTAAGGTCTGTTTTCCTGACCTCTGATCATGTGCGTGGCTCTTCTCTGGACTCTCTTAAGCTTTTCCACATCCTTTTTGAATTGTGGAGCCCAAAACTGGACGCAGTACTCCAGCTGCAGCCTCACCAAGGTTGAGTACAAGGGGAGAATGACGTCCTGGGATTTGCTTGAGAAGCATCTGTGGATGCAAGCCAGCATTTTGGTCGCTTTATTAGCCGCAGCATCGCATTGCGGGCTCCTGTTCATCTTGTGGTCAATGATGACCCCCAAGTTTCTTTCTTCCGTAGTGCTAGCCAGTGTAGCACTGCTGAGCCTATAAGGATGCTGCAGGTTTTTCCTCCCGGGGCAGAGAACCTTGCATTTTTCAGTGTTAAACACCATCAGGTTCTCATCCGCCCATTTGCTGAGCCTGTCCAGGTCAGCCTGGATTGCTCTCCTGTCTTCTGGTGTGGATGCTTTGTCCCAAAGTTTGGTGTCATCGGCGAACTTGGCCAGTCCGCTTCTGACGCCAATGTCCACATCATTAATGAAGATGTTGAACAATATAGGTCCAAGGACAGAGCCTTGAGGGACCCCACTGGTCACAGGGCACCGTGATGATTGACTTCCATCAACCACCACCCTCTGGGTCCGACCCCAGAGCCAATTTCCCAGCCAGCAGATCGTGGTGGACCCAAGGCCACAATTGGCCAGTTTCGCCAAGACGTGATCATGGGATACCAGATTGAAGGCTTTTTTGAAGTCAAGATATATGACATCCATCTCTTCTCCCTTGTCCAGGTGATAGGTCACCTGGTTGTAGAAGGAAATGAGTTTGGTCAAGCAAGACCTACCTGCAACAAGCCCATGCTGGTTATTCTCAGGAAGTTGGCATTGGCCAGTCCATTAAGGATGGCCTCTTTAATAAACTTTTCTAAGATCTTCCCCAAGATAGAAGTCAGGCTGATGGGCCTATAGTTTGCCAGGGCACCCCTGGGGAAGACCAGGAGTAATGGATACAAACTCCTGGAAGGCTGCTTCAGGGTCAGTTCCAGGAAAAACTCCTTCACAGTCAGGGTGTCCAGCAGGGGCGACGTGTACAGGGTGCACAGGGGTGCGCATGCACCCCCTGAAAGCGCCGGTGCACCCCCTGTCAGGCCACGCTGTTTAGCCAGTGGACAGGGGGGCAGGCGGTATCACCAGTGCCCCCCCCCCCCCCCTGCAAGCTCCGGCCGGGTAGTGGGACCACCAGCAAAAGTGGCCATGTCGCTTCCGGAAGTGACCGCGGGAGTTCCGGAAGCGGCATGGCTACTTTTACGGTGAGTGAGATTGGCTGCGGGGGGATCCCCCCGTCCAACAGGATCAGCCACCGGGGGCCCGCACCCAGTCAGTGGGATTGGATACTGGGGGACCGCCCCCCGGTCACTGACTCAAGAGGCACCAGACACCCATGGTGTCCAGACTGTAGAATAAACTCCCTCCAGTGGTAGTGCAGTCACCTACCCTGGAAGACTTCAAAAGGAGACTGGATGGTCACCTTGCTGGGGTCACTTGACCCCAGTTGTCTTTTCCTGCTTGGTGTAGGGGGACTGGACCCAATGATCTACAAGGTTCCTTCCAGCCTCTAACAATCTATGCCTGTTGTTGAGTTTGGAGCGTGTATGGAAGGACAACGGTTTGGCAGACAGCGTATGGAAGGGAGTGGAAAAACATGTATTTGGACAAGGCATGGAGGCTAGTTAATTTATTTGCTTTTGTTCTCATTTGAGCAGCGTTTGCTGCTTCAGATTGCAGGCCTAGACTTGAGCATGCTGCCTGCAAGCTCGAAGCACTCGGGGGCCTGGGATGGTGGGTGTGGAGCTCAGGAGAGAACAGCTTTGCAGCCACATTGCTCCCATGGCTGGCAGTGACTGTTGCCATAGATACAAACTGTCATGACCCAGTGATTTTGGTGCCTCGGCACTATGGAGTTTTCTTGTCACATGAGAGCCTCTTGCACAGCAAGGGTTTTGCTGCATAGAGAACCTGCGTGCAGGAGAGAGTTCCCGCCAATTTGCAGCTGTCTTTGCAGGATGCATTTTCCCTTTGCAGCACAGAAATGCACGGTGCAAAGAGTTCCCGCTATTCGAATGCAAATTCGTGTCCCGCTATTGGCTAGTGCTAAATTATTCACATGTGGCGGCCGGTAATTGGCTTGCTGGCTGTTTAAAAACTAGCGCGACTTCCGCCCAAGTCGAAGAGCTTTGAGCACGCTGCAGAGTGCCTCGAAAGAGATCCGACTTGCGGCTAGCTGGTCGATAGACTGATCACCTATCGATCCTTCTTCCCGTCACTGAACGCAATCCCAGACGTACCCTTTTCCCGCCGGCTTGAGTTACGGACGGATTTGCTGGCTTTGGCCTCGCCAGCTGGAGCAACTCACATTGTTGTCCAGACGACCGAACCGTTTCCATCGCAGCCACCCACGATGTAAGTAAAGTTTTTTACAACCATTAAGCCTTGTCAGCCTCTCCATTCACCAGCCCGCCCTGACGAACGAGCAGTTTCTAAATCACCTCGAGTCGGCTCAGCCCGGCCGAGACACAAACACAACAGTTTAGGCCAGACAGTGGCCCAGCTGTAAGGAACCAGCAGTGGAGCAGGATTGCAAATTAAACCACAGTGGTGTCAAGATATGCTGGCCATACTGTGCATGGAGCAACTGATGATCTGTCCCAGCCATTGCCTGTGGAGCTTATGAAGGTCTTTCATGCTTAAAGGGGAGGATTTTGTGTTAGCATTGGGATTGGTGTTCATTGTCTACAAAGACAGCAAGGGGGAATCTGTTTTGTTATTTGTTCAGACTACTGTCTCACATACCACTTTGCTCTGCACCTGGAGAGCAGCAGTCTTCTTCTGCCACCAGAAAAAGCAGCTGATAGACATAGCTGGGCACTTGGGGCCTGAGGACTAGCTACATGCCTTAGGCACAATCATGGACTGTCCCAAGAAGCAGGAAGGTGGAAGAGTGTTGGAGCTTCATGTGTGTACGGGGAGAGAAGGAAGCAATGAGAACAGAGCAGCCGTTCCTGTCTCACGTCAGAGCAAGGCTTATGATCTTCTCAGATGAGTTTCCTGCCACCGTAGGGAAGGAGTTGCCTAGAAGCAAGCTGGAGGGCTGCAGTGATGGGGAGTGTGCAAAGACTGTAAATTGGTAGTTCCAGGCTTCTGGACCCTTACTCTGTGTGTATTTAATCTACTTCTGCCTGCTTTAGCTAGATGGTTGGCTCCTTGGGTGTGTGCAGTCATCTGCTCTATGTCCCTGTAGTGTTCAGGGCAGTGATTCTCAATCAGGGCACCCTTGGGGTGCTGTGAGATCTTTTAAAGGGTGCCTCAAATTGTAAGGAAATAAGCAGGTGTGAGGACATAAGTCCAGGCTCATGCTTATCATTGCCTGGCCACTTCCTGGTCCCTACTCCCCAGCCCCTCTGCAAGGAGGTAAGCACTGTGACAATTTAGTGCTTGAAATGGGGTGCTGCTCAATTCCTAGAAGTTATGGTGGGGTGCCTGGTGTCTAAAAGGTCGAGAAATACTGGTCTAGTGCAATGGGACTTCATTCTCAGGCATGATACCTGCACTACTGTTCCCCAGCCCAAGGTCATGACAGCCTTTGGGTTGTGGTACGTATGAGCTGGGTTGCAGTGACAGGTAGTAGTACTGTGACAGACAAGATAGAAGGTCACGGAGGCCATATTGGAGAGGGTCTGATAGCAGGGACTCCTACTGCATGGCACAAGGCCTATGGCAATGAAAATACCAAAGTCTGGGAGCCCTGTCCCCATTCTTTTGGAAAGAGCCCAGGTGCTTTCAAACACAGAACCAGCAAGGGAGGGAGGTGCAAGTGTGGGCAGCAGCTCAAAGGATGTGCTGGCACTCTAGGCTTAGAGGTGGGCTGTGAGATCCAGCTCCCCTGAGCATGCCAGTGAGGATGCTCAGAGAGGATGCAAAGGAAGTGGGGACTGCTTACTTGTATTGTGAGCATTAACAGAGCTGTACGCCAGTGGGGGCATCAGCACAGAGATACCAGTGTCTGCGTCTTTGCTTCACCTTGTAACAGGGAACCCTAGCCCTGTTACTGGGAAGCAGAGTGGTCCCTTTAAGGCCAGAGTCTTCAGAGCACAGCCTGGCAGCAGAGCGGGGGTTAAAGGGTAGTCCTACAGGCTGTCACATGACACAAGACCAGGGCTGTCACATGACCAAATGAGAGCTCAGGACAGAGCTATATAAATCCTGGGCAGGGCTAGACAGGGGACAGACAGCTTAGGCTGTGGCAGAGTGCAGGCTCCTAAATGCCCCAGGAAACTGGAAGCCATCTCTGCTGGCCAGGGCCCAAGACAGAGTGACCCAGAGAGAAAGAGATGCAGGTAAGCAGGCATGCTGCCTCTATTATATATTTTTTTTCCTTTGTTATTACCCAGCGGCTTAATGTTTATGTTGCAATTTACCCCGGTGGCTTTGGGATAGGGTGTAAGGGGAGGTGGAGGCCTCATTGTTGCCAGATGAGGTGCAGTTACAGGGGCCAGAGAGCCCAACATGAGAGGGCGCAGCTACCAGGGCTGGAGAGCCTGGAGACGAGAGGAGATTGATTAGAGCTAGTGTCTCAAAGCCAAGCCTGACCCAGTGGGTCTAGGCTACATGGTTTAGCTACATTAAAGGGGAAGAGGCTGAGATGGCTGAGACCCCAGCAGAGGGAACAATACTCATATAATACCTGCAAGGCATGGGGCACAGTATATAGATGGTATGGAGCTGTGCAATTAGCCCTTAAGGCAGGAGTTCCTCACCTTTAGGTGCTCTGGAGCAAAGACCTGATCTGGGAACCCCTGGGGCAGTGTCCCTTTTGACAGCCAAAAGAAACATCAAGGCATGGCAGGAAAGTGAAGGGGAGACTGTTCCCAGAATTAGATTGGAATAAAAGGGATTCTGGGGTGCCGCCAGGAGTTCTCCACTGCCCTGGAAATGGTGCCCTGTTACACACCTCTAAAGCTTCACTGTGAGCACTGATGCTTCAGAGCCCAGGGCTAGTGTTCCATAGGACCAAGCTGTTGCTAGAGACAGGGGTTTACCATCAGAAGCTAGCGTTTCAGTGCACCAGGTGTCCTGATACGGGCCAACGTGCAGTCCCATGGCCATTGGCCAGTACTCAGATGCAGAGCTTCGCGAATGCCAGTCAATGAGGTGCAGTCTGGGATGCTAGAGAGCCAGTGAGGTAGCTGAGGCTGAAGCATCCTGTCCAGGGCAAGACTGGCTTGCTGGTATTTCAGGCAACAAAAAAGTCTTACAAGCTAGGGGAGTTACCTACATGACTGATGCTATGGGCAGGAGATGCAAGAGTGAGAAGAACCTGCACAGTCACTACTTTCAGAGCACAAAGTTACAATCTCAGTGGGGATTTCACAATGGGCCCCTGGTAGATATTTTCTCTGCCATAGCTAGTAGAGCTTTCATGAAGAAAGAATGGAAGTAAATTTCAGATGGTCCCAGGATGAGCAAGTGTATTAAATACAGAAACTAAAATGTGATGGTGATTGCATGGAATAGAGGGGTTTTGATTCTGCTCCAAGTGCAGGTCTGAGCCCAGTTCTGACCATGGAGTAGCCACAACGCAATACATAACCTTTTAAGGAAATACTGTGCAGAAGGACAACATAATCTTTCAGATTATCCACCTGGGTGGTGATGATCAGGAGGCAAGGATATGACTGGACTTTAGGTAATGCTGTTGTCAGTTGGGAAGATGAGCCTGCAGAACTGTTAAAAGACTTGCTGTATGATTGCAAGCCAGCCAGAGGCACTTTGGACAAAATATGTTTAACTATGTAAAGAGCTAGATTTTGGCTAAAATCTCATGATGTGCCTATTCAAACCTCAGTGAATTTGAGGGCAGACTTTTACACTGACTTCAGGAGACTTCGGACTGCACTCCTTATAGTTCTGAAGGAAATCATGGACCTCTGAAGTTCATGGCAAAAATCCCTGGGATTTCAGTGAGCTGGGATTACAGCCCTGGAGTGACTATCTTGTGGCTCTGTCAACAGCTGAACTACATCTCGTCACTGGTATTTTTGAGATGGAAGCATTTCTACGGGCTGTGCTTTCTTTGCTATAGAACTGCCAAACATCAGGAGTCATATCCAAAATTGTTTCTGACCTTTCTGAAATCCTTTAGCTTCATTTTGGATTTCAGCTATGCTTTTTTCATTATGCTCATTTTCCCTGCAAACTCTTCATGGATTTATACAAACAGAACACACCTTGTTTTAAAGCCATACAACATCTTGAGTTCTGGAAAAAACAAACACACACACAAAAAACCCCACTGTAATAGTTATTCAATTGTTTAACATTTGCTTTTATATTCATAGCTCTTTGCTTTTTATTTTTCTGCTAATTTTCTGGGAAATGAGTTTACTGGCAAGAATGTTCCCTGTAAATATTCACACTAGAAATCTAATCCTATACATTACACTCATCTATTTGGAACCAGAAATCTAGGAAGGAAACTATGTTTTCTGTCAAAAAAGCAAGAACTTCACATTCTCAGTGTCAAATAGTGCAAAAAACTGCTCTCAAACCAGGAACAAACTAAGAGTCAGTGGGCGTGTCTACATGAGCACCCGACTGTGCAGGAACTGCCAGAACGGCGCAGTCCCAGCACCGCAGGGGTCATTTCCAGCCCTTCTGAATAGTAGCAATGAGCTACTGTGCAGTACTGGTGATGTCACAATTCATGCCCAGTGATGCTATGTTACTGTAGCAATGGGCAACGTCGATGTAGTGTTTCGTGTATACGTACCCAGTCATGAATGCCCACAGTTGCATTAAATAGGATACACATGTATTGTGGGCATAAATATTTCTGCTTCTGGATATAAATGGTTTTGTAACTTCCTTTATGGGAAGACATTTCTATAATTATCCCATCATGGTGTGGGCTTTTTGTGCCACCCTTGAAAGTACTTGGTATCAACCACTGTCAATGGGAGGATATTATCTGGAGGGAAAAATATTTCAGCTGGAACAAAAATTCTGGAGTTCTTCTGTCACTCTATGCATAGTTTTCTCTACTGTCAGTGGCTAAACACTTTGCAAAGCAGAACGAGAGGAAATTCTTTGTCAAGTCATTTTGCCCCACTCTGCCTCTAGGAAATGCATTTTTCTTGTTCCTAAGGATTGTCCCCACATCAGCAGAAAGCCACAGCCCACAAAGGCCAAGCTGGATCCTACAATGAAAATTCCTCCTGGAGGTAAGATGTTTTTTCTTGGAAACTGTTTGTACCGTTGTGTGTAGAATATAGCAAACAGTGCCATGTCATGTAGCACAGGTGCCATTGTCAGAGAGTACTCAGGCTGGAAAGCCAGCTCAGGCTACTATGGCCAATTACTTACGTGTATGATCAGGTGATCACTTAACCACAGGGAAATGATGCTAGGTTACCTTCTTTTACCTTTCCTGGCTAACACGTTATTCTGTGATTAATATAGGGAACATGCTGTGACAAGGGGCTGTCTCAAGACTGTTCAAGACATTGGCCCACCCACCTGTCTAGGGCAGTCTGCCCTGCCTTTCCTGCCACTCCTTTGATGTTTCCAAAAATAGATGTTTATATATGAGAGGCTGTCCATTTGGTTGCCCCGATGCCAAGGGCAAAATACATGGCTTATACCATGTCCTATGCCTCTCAGGTGGCCTCCAAATGCTTGACGCTTACTTAGCCCTCTCCAGGGCTGGACTCTGTCCCTATATTGGGCCTCCTACACATGCCCCATAATTGGGTCTCACTCATGCTGCCCCTTTTACTGGGTCACACATTCTCGCCCCACTCTGCCCTACTCTGTATGACCCTTCAGGCCCTCTTGGCCCTATTCAATACAACCCTTCAGGCTTCCTCTCTCACGCTTGGTCCTGACCCCTCGTAGACCTTCAGGCCACCCTGCTCTGTGACGGGGCATCAAGTGTACTGCCCCATACCCTGGGCTGATTCCAGCCCCTGGTTCTTTCTGGCCTTGGGAGTCTCAAACTTGGCCTATCACTCTGGCCTCAGGTGGATGTTGATGTACCTGGATCCCTAACTCAGCCTACAACTGACTCAGGCCTCGGGTGTCCTGCAATGTGCCTGGGCCTCACTCTTATTTGGGCCAATTCCCACCAGCCTTGGGCCTTGGGCCCTCCTGGCCCCTGTGCTGTCACCCAAGCCTGTTGCTTTTCTGTCAGAGAGTGCTCCCTTAGCCTTTCCCCTCCATGGGGTACCCACAAGGCAGCAGGGGCTGAGGCTATACAGCGCCCCATTCTCGTCGTTCACTGGGGAGGCACAGATGTGGCATTTCCTGAAGACTGCCCCACCATAGGCAAGCCCACTGCACCATCCAACCCCAGCAAGGTGTAATTTCAGGTCTTACTTAGGACCCTCCTCCATCCCCAGAATTCCTACCTTGACCTCCGGTGTTCCACGAACTTCTCTCCTTAGGCTGGGCAACGCTGCTCCACTGGCTCAGATTTATAAGATTTAGCTAGTTCCACCAGCAAATCCTTAAACTATGTTCACAAGGTAGATGATGTTCCCTGCTTGAGACCTCCAGTGGTCCAGCACTACATAAGAGATGAGGCAAGTCAATGCCAGATATTGTTACTTTTACCTTTTGGAGCCCAGAGGAAAGGGAAATCTGGCACACCTATATGTTCCAGGGGGAAATGTTGGGTGTCTACATATGTGGATTATAAGTCTCCCTGTTTATGCTAGTAAGAGCACAGTCCCTGTAGTCCACCTGTAAGGGATACTTCAGTATATAGACTATTTTATATTGTATTTACTAAATACACCATAATCAGCTCTTGGGTTCATTAACAGGAGGAGAGACGACACAGGAAAATCAGTGCAAGTATGATTTTCATTGTGAAAATGATGAAGGTTCAACTGCTCCAGCCAGCAACATGGACACTGATTTGTTTCCTACCAGCATTCAGAAGGTCCCTGCTGTGGGCAAAGACAGCAACTCAAAAGCCTCAGTTACCAAGTCATCTATCTGTACCCTGATATAGCAATCTGTTCACTGCTTTTCAGGATAGTTTGCTCCAGATCCATCTTAATGAAGATGGAGCTGGCTGCCATGGTGCTAAGAGATTTGATTTTAAATATCAGGCAGGAGAAATATCTTCTTTGGGGCAAGGATCACACCATGATGGGGCTCCTATACCTATCTGCGTTGTTCCACATGCCTATCTTAGCTTAATTCCAGCTTCCTCTGGAACACATTTAAAAATGCACTGTCTGTAATTCAGAAAGCAGTTATCAAGCAAAGATAAGGATTAACTCTCTACAAGCTCCCTTCCTGCAGGTTGTTCAGTGCTGTTTCATGCTTGTCTAGAAAGTAGAAAGCCGCTAGACTTAAATCAGGAAATTCAAACCTCATGGCACACCCTTAACGCAACCTCAACCCGAGCCTCTGAGTCTCGCAGTAGCTTGACTCACTGGTAATAGCCTGATTTGGCCTGATTCACGTAAGGCATGTTTACATTGCCTTTGTTGTGAGTCTGGGAGCACCACTGAGAAGCCTGCCTTGCAGAGATGTACTGATAACTAGCAAGGTTTGCACCCTGGGCAAAACCCTGCCAGCGTGGAGGGTGTGCTGAGCATGGGAGCAAGAGGAGGGGGAAGCAGGGGGGAGTCTTACCTGCCACAGGAACACAAGGTCTGCCCGCCCTGACTGGTGCTGCTGCTATTATAGCAGCAGTGTGCAGTCCCTGCATCTGGCTGCTGCTGTTGTTGTGACACAGACTCCACTGGAGATTTCTATTCTGGTGCCCCCTCTAAATGGATGCCTGGGACTGGTGCCCTGATCACCTACCCCTTGTTATGCTACTCCTGCCCTGTCCATCCACTCTTACCTAGTATATCCCAAGCCTGGAAACTAGGCAGTGTAACCAGCATAGCACAGTCCTGACCACATGCCAAGATGCGTGCCCAGGATAGAGAGCCTGAGAGCTGTACTGATCATTTGTTCAGGGCTGCACCACACTGGCTACAATGTCTAACTCTTGGGTTTTGATGTGCACTGAGAGGGAGCTCCTGGGCAGGGCATGCTTCTTGGTAGCACCCCTGGCTTGCCAGGGAAGCACTGAGGTCATCTGTAAAGATGAGGTCATAATGCATAAAAGTGAAGAATGACTAAGAGAGTGTTGTCATTGTTTGTGTCCATGTGCAGGCTGGAATTCCAGGCTGTACCTGCACGCATCCTGCTGAGTTTGCTATGTCGGATGATGCTGGGCAGAACAGTCGAGCAAGAGGATTGGCAGGGCTGCCGCTGCGATTAAGGAGAGAGGCCCATGTACATTGAAGGAGCAAGTCTGCCTCATTCCAGTGTGGGATTCTGTGGTTTTGGCAGCAGTGGGGAACAGGGCTCTTCTTCTCATAAGGACTGTCAGCTGTCTGGTGAGACACATGCCTGAGGTCCCTGAAGGCTAGTAAGGGAGAAGTGAAGGGAGTATCTCAGTGGGAATCCTCAGAGCAAGGCTCTGAGGGCAGTGACACCTCATGAGGCAGGGGTGGCTTGGGTGGAGCAGGCTTAGTGCTCAAATGTAGACCAGGTGTTGGTTACTTCTCTGCTACATCTGACTAAAATCTAATCTGACCTCAGCTAAAAGCAGGAGTTTGCTTGGCACTATTCATGTGCTCTGCTCCTGAAGTGTTCTCTCACAGAGACTTTCTCTGGTTCAGCATTTATCCAGTGCCCAGCACAATAGGATCCTGGTCCAGGTCCGGGGCTTTTTGAGACCACAGTATTCACATTACTGAAGAGGGTAGGCCGCCAGAGTGGTTGGTGCTGGCATGCAGTGGGGAAGGGGGGACACTGCTCCAAGAGGGCTGGGTCAGGTCACATTGTGTGGATAGCATGTACCTTAACTCTTCAGTCCTTGCCTGATGGCAGATGCCAGACAAGCTTTTGGGCACAAAGTGCCCTTCCTCATGCCACTTTGAGTAAGGGCACTTTGCATGAGTGGATCCAGGATTTCAGAAAGAGGTGGAGGATGTGGGAGCAGTGACCTACTCTGCAGGGGTGGCCATACTCCAGCTTTTAACCTCCTCCTTGCCCCACCCCACACCAGGGTGACCAGACTGCACCACAGGAGTACTAGCTGGGGAGTTTTTTTAGGTCCCTCAAGCAGGTAGGAATCCCTTCTCCCTTCCCCTCTGTGAGCATTTCCCTCCCCCCACTTCCATTTTCCCTCCCCTGCCTGCTGCTGCTGCTGTCCCTGATGTCTCAGAGGACAGAGGCCATGGGGATGTATGATCCAGAGTCACTTCTGCCCCACTGCAGCAGGGCCCCACATGGAGCCAGGCTTGGCTAGAGACAGCAGTGGCAGTGGGCTGGTTCTTTTCCCCTTCACCTGCTCCTGGGCTGTAAGGGAACACCGGAGGACAGGACAGGGAGGAGGGACCCACCCACTACTGCTGCTGTTCCTGGCTGAGCTCTGCTTTGTAGAGCCTGGCTGGAGTGAACAAAAGTGGTTCTGGAGCTCCTGTTCTGCCCCTACCCCTGCCTTTGGGGCAGCTAGAGACAGCAGCAGCAGTGCATAGAGGCCTGGGGATGAGAGGGGGGTATCCTTACTTGCTTCAGGGACTGAAATAAAGTTCCTAGCTGATCCTCCACAGTGTTGTCAACTGAAAGAGGTGTGTGTCTACATTATTGCACCCCCCTGGATCCACCCCTGGCATGTAGTACCTGAAAGTTTCCCTAACATTTCTCCCAATTATACAGTTGGTCCAGTAAAAGATTTCACTAAAAAATACAATACAGCTATAGAAACACTCTAGCCCTTTTGCTATTTTGAAAAAGTTAATGACTTCTGAATTCCAGGGATTACCTATATTTAGCAAATGAGCCTGATAACATTCATTGTCACACTGACAATCCCCATGCTCAGACCAATTTAGCCCAGTTTACATGGGTTAAGACTGATGTGGTCTTGCTGCAGTAAGAGTTAGTATGAATTACTGACAATACAGGCATGCTTCATAGTTTTGGCCAAGAGAGGGAGCAGTTTTTGACTATGTCAAAACATTTTATCTTGACATCTTTTAAATGAAATGCTTCATGTTGGGAAATGCTGAGATGTCTCATTCTGATATTTTTAAACAAATCTTTCCATTTGGGAATGGAAATATTTAAAAACTGACCTAAGCTAAAAAGGGGGAAAAAGGTTAAACAAGGGGTTTAAATACCTTATGAGGGACACAGGATAAGAAAGGGCCTCCTGGGTATATTCCAGTCCCTGGCTATAGCCAGAAATCTCCTCATCTAATCCCTTTCAGAAACCAATCTACCTCCATCTCCAAAGGAGTAAGGGTTAATGGCTTTTTTTTCCTTTCACTGAAAAACTGGAGAATTTTCTGTCTTTGACTCAAAAAAATGCTTCCCCAATTTTTGGCAAACGAAAAATGCCCTAATTTAGCTTGCTGTACTGGTGAATGCACCTGGCCCCCACTGACAAGCAGAGATCGCTAGATTCCCCATCAGGCATTAGAAGTAGTCACGTGCATCTGGGTGGCCCCAAGCTCAGGCCCTGGGTTTCACTGGGCTCTAGGGGCAGGAGCATGTGCCATCTTGGCTGAGTAGCAGTCACGGGAATGCTGAAGCTCGGTCACAGCTAGGGCAAACAGCATAGTCAAGCAAAGACCATGGCGGGAGGGACAAGAAGTCCTCCCGGGCAAGGAGCTGAGTCTGTTATGATGAGCATGGTAGGGTTTTTTCAAGGGAGGCTAGCACTCCTCCAGCCTTAATGGTGAATAAAGTTAACATCTGCAACTGGCCCAGAAAGGAGGAAGAAGCTGTCTCTATCTATGAGCATGGAGAGACAGAGGAAGCTATGGTGTTCCCAGATAGCAGCAGTTGGTTTATACAGGTGCTGGCACAGCCCATGCTGGGTGCTAGGGCTGGGACAATGGAGGGGAGTGCTGCTGTGAGTAGCACCCCAGAAATGGGTTGACCCCAACTCACTACTTCCCTGTTGCTCATAACTGTAACTCTCTAGGGCTTGCAGCAGAATTCCCCCCTGGGTCCGGCAGGATGCTGTCATCACCGTTTGTCACTAGGTGGGTATAGCTACAGGGTAGTAGAAGTCTCTGTTTCTTTATCCAGTCGCCCTCTGACCCTCGCTCCCTAGTGTCCTCATCTTTTCATTCCTCCTCACCAGATATTGCTGTAAGCTGCCTTTTTCCCTCCAAGCCTTTCCCCAGGCCCTCCCAAACTGGGAACAAAGCATTCAACTAAGTCATACAGTCAGACTCGATAGACTCTTCTCCATTTATCTTGAACCCACCTGGACATCACAAAATGGCACCCAAGTAGCAAGGGAATTTCAGAGGCCACCCCATCAACAAAGGAACAATTTTATTGCACAAGCAGTCAGGAATGACTCAATTTCTTTCAATTTACAGTGAAACCTACTTTCTTAATGCTGCCAAAGTTGCTCCTAGCATGGAAAATGCTGCTTTGCCTAACCTGCCTTTACATTTTATGGTTTAGACACCTCCGACTTGAGTTGTGATTGAGCAGATTATCAGAGGAGTCGGGTTTTCTCCCTCATCATTGAAACCTGGACAGAAATAAAGGGGTAGCGTCTTGGTAAAGGAGTCAGTGAAGGTGAAGAGATGGGAGCCATCAGTCACATTGTAAAAAGAGACCTCCCCTGCCTCATAGTCTAGGAAGATCCCTACCTTAGCTGGGCTAAGAATGAGGGCAGTGGGGACAGAGGTGAGGGCTTCATACACATCTCCATTCATCAGCCACACTGCCCAGTATCCATCTTGGGGTGAGAGTGTGACCTTTCGCTTCCTGCTTACAGATTCCTGGCACATTCATAGTTCCCATTCAGTCTTGTATCCCACTTCCACTTCCCAGTAGCACCTCCCACATGTGAATCCTTGGGAGCCCAAGACAACAGGACAGACATCAAATCTCTCTGGGTTGTCAGGCAGGTCCTGCTGTGTGGCTGAGTCACACTTTTCTGATCCTCTGATAGGATGAGCCAAGGATTTGCTGTGTCAGGATCCAGAGTCATGTCCACTGGAGAGAGAATTGAGGGTCAGTGCCAGGAGCAGGAATGGATCATTGTCAGTTAAGGGAAGTTAATCTAAATGAGCCTTATCAGTTCCTGTGGAACTTTTCCATGTAAAATTATGGTTGCCCAGAGGGGGAAATGGAAGCAGAATATTGAGTAAGCTCCAGGTAGTGTGTGAATTTGGTTGCTGCTGATCTATTAGTTCCTTGGGGAAGGAGAAAGGTGTTTGGGGTGGTGCATTCAAGTACATTTCCCCATCCCAGGAGGCTCACGGCATCTTCAGGCCTCTCTGTGGCTCTCACAGTGACCTCTGTCCCTCTGCAGTACCCACTCAGCTGGAGGACAGACTTCCCCTATGCTTCTAAATGACATAAACTTTCCCTCTCCCCCAGCATCTTCACTGGCACCAGCAAAAGTTACTTACACTAGACTACATTATCACCTCCCTATGAGCTAAGATGAGCCTGTAAGAACGAACCCAGGACAGTGCTAGCAGGGCCATGGCAGCCAAGCTCTGCCCAGGGGAGATGCACAGAGCACTTTCTGGGAAGGGTTCAATGAGTGCAGTGGTGCCCAATCTCCCCTCGTGCCAGCTGTAGCTATGTTCAGGCTCTAGTTCACCATTTATATAGCCCTATATTTATATAGCTTAATACAGGGCTTTTGAATTCCTGTGCCTGGGTATTCTCTGGAAAGGGGTGTGGTGGCAAAGGCAGCAATAGAATATAGAGGGGGCGCTGCACAGGTTGGTGCCATCATTAGGGAAACAGGAAGCTACACTGATAGGTGGAAGAGGGCAGAGACTGGGCAGGGACAAGGCAACAAAAAAGGGGCAGTGACTCAGGACCTGGCCGCTGTTAAGCAGAGGGGAGGCCTTGTGTTTCTCTCTGCACAGACCATGCCAGTACCCTGCACGGTACAGGAATATTCGCCTACCTGAAAATTTCCTCAGCATTTCCAGCATCTCAGTGGGGCTGTAACTCTGCTTCAGGCAGATTTTAATGGCTTCTGGTTTGGGGGGTTTCACATCAGTCCAGCTAAGGACAAAGCCACCATTATCATTGAGCTGCTTAGGAGAACATAGTGGGAGATGCAAGATGGAGAGATACTGGGGCAGGGTGCTTTGCACATCCTGGAGGGAGGAATGAGAATGAATGATTTACTCTACACCATGGCCTCTCAGCATTCACTCTCTAGGTGGCTGGAGTTTACACGTGCCAGATATCACTGTATTGTGGCACCCCGCTTCCCTCAACAGGGGTATAGGTGCCAGAAGGCAGGAATGCCACATTTTGATTGAACATTTGAACACAGATGATTAACATTAGCTTTGCCAATGCAAGCATGAGGGAGGTGAAGGGGGAAGATCTCTTATACGATCTCATCCTCAGCAGCTTAGCAGGTGAGTCTGGAGAATGAGTAATCCCCCCTGCATGTTGAGATGTTGAGAATGCCTCCTGCATTAAACAAGAGAGCAGAAGGGACCCACAGGATCCAGTGATAGATGAGAGGAGAAAGAGTCCTTACCTTGTAGGCAACCTCCTTGATGGAAGCCGTGGGATGAATCCCATGGCCCTGAGACTCTCTGCAGCCCGGGCAGATGGGAGCCTGGTTCTCTTTGCGGAACAGCTTCAGAGCTTCATGGTGTATCTCACACACTCCTTCTGCCCTTGGAGCTCTGCCTTCCTGGGTCCGTAGCTGTTTAGAAATTTCCACCATATTCTTCAGCCACAGGGTAGGCTAGAGCTTTCTTCTCTGTCACTTTTTCCCGCACTGAGGACAGGGGAAGTGCCTCACCAGCGTCTCCCAGCAGTGGATGATGCAGGCTTGGCAGAAACTCTGGCCACACATAACAGTCACAGACTCCTTAAAATCCTCCAGGCAGACTGGGCAGGTGACTTCCTCCTGGAGACGGTGCAAGGGGTCTGCAGCAGCAATCGCACTTCTGAGGGCAGCAAGGAGGCAAACTTTGGTTTTGTTCAAAGCAGTGGGCTTTTGCCTCCTGAAACCAGATAGTAGCCAAGCAGACACTCGTGAAACCAGATAGGACCCAAGCAGTGCCCAGAGCCCGAGGACTTTAAGGTCTCTGCACATTTTATTCTGCTTGCCTAAGAAACCACCCTTAGTCTTTCACTTGCAAGGAGCTGCTGCTTCTCATGGGACTCAACTGTCCTGAGATCCAGCTGTAGTTTAAGTTTTCCTAAAATTAGGAAGCCATATTCATCCTAATGCTGCCTAGGGCAGCTCCTAGCCTGCATACCACATGGTCCCTCCTGCTACTATGCCCCCTAAATCATTATTAACAATCAGCTGGAACTAATAGAAGTCCCAGTGACTGGTAATAGATGATCCAGGTTGGTGGACCATTTCCTTCTGATGCCTTTCACCTTCCCCACATGGCCCTCTGCCTTCAGTCTGCCCAGAGTATCATGTGTCCCTGGCACCCCAGTAGTGGTACAATGCTGGGTATACTCCTTCTGCAGCTAGGCCTCATCTAGTAACCACAATAATACTGGCCTCCTGTCTTCAGACTCACAAAGTGGAGATACAAATTAGGAGACTCTGGGCCTTGAGGCTGTGCCAGTTGATTCTCTACTGTGTTGAAAAGCAGGGTGTGGCACATTAATCAAACCTTAGTTCCTTGTGACAATATGAAATGGTCCAGGATTTTGTGTCAGGGTATTTCTGGCAATTGCAACAACCCAGAAAAGTCCTTTTACGCTTCTATTCAAAATGCAGATAAAGGAGGGAAGCAGTGATATCACTGCAAATGTAAGACATTAAGTAGGGCCTGGATTGTAATGCCCTCCCCTCAGAGCTGTAGGTACTTTGTACACTTAGTAAAGGAAAGTCTCATAGTCTTTTAGCCAGCGTTGTCTTGGTGCAGCCATGATAGCGCAGGAGCTATGCAAAAAGCAAGATTAATTTGGTAATATCTTTGACTGGACTATGTAGATGGGAGAGATGTTAGAAAATGTTTTTGGTGTGAAATGCCCTTCTTCAGCTCTGAGAAAGATGCAGCCTAAGATAAATACCAGGTAGAACAATGACTTTTGTTTATGCAGCATAAATGGTCACTTAAAATGGGGAGGAGGGCAGTAAACTTGTCCAGCAACAAGAAGTTATCAGAACCAGCTACTGACCAAGTAAACAGCCAAAGAGCTGCTGAAATAGATACTGGTACACTTAATTATGCAAACGAATAAGACCATTCAACAGGGAAGAGGGCTGCTATTACCCGTGCTGTACAGAGAAATTAGCAGAGGGAGTAGATAAATGTAATGTAACTGTTCCCTGTTCTCCCACTGGTGGTGGGTGTTCCTTTCCTTTTTTCTGTGAGAATTAATTGTTTCACCCACATATTTTCCACGAGAGCATTTGATGCACTGGATGAGATATAGCACGTTCTGTGACAGATGTGTTCCGTGGATTCTGATGGTGTATTTGGGGAGTGCATTGATGATGGCTATGGTGAAGATGTGTTGCCAGGTTTTACATTTGTGATTTAGGTTTCGTCCTGTTCTGCTTGGTATTTGTTGATCAGCAGAGAAATTGCTTCTGATGATGAGTTGGGTGTGGGTTATTTGAAAGCTAAGTGGTATTGAAAAGTGTGTTAAGTGACATTTTTGGGGAAGAGAGAGAGGCATTTTGCTGGGAAGGGTAAGAGCTGTGGTTGTTAGTCCACTGCGGGTCTTTTGAAGACACAGAAAACAACAGAAATAGAAAATGCAGGTTCTGTCACTGATATTGTCTCTGCCATTGCAACTCCATTGAATTTCCCTCACCCATTCCCCCTTGTTCCCCAAAAATCTTCTTATAAGAATCCCCAATAAGTTGATGTGTGTGATAGCCCATTTTCTCATTATTTTGTTCTCCAATTATCTCTCACTTCCAGCATGCAAAATCTTGGTGCATTAATTTCTGATCTTGTATACCAGACATGGTCTCAGCACAGATCTTGAGTATTCCAGTTGGCCTTTTCTGGACCACTTCAGCCTCTTTCTGCCCCATTTATACCTTTCCTGTAACATTTATTGTTGTAGGTGGTTGGAACACATTGTTATGGGAAAGGTATGAATGGGACAGAAAGAGGCTTTCTCTTTAATTTACTTTCCTACAGTTGAATTTATAATTGATGCGGTCTTTTTAAGCCAGAGGTTTTGTTCATAAATGACCCAAGCAAAAAAAAAAAAAAAGGTTAATTCTTAACACAAGCAAATAAACAGATAGAGGGCCGTATGACTCATCATTAGCTCAAATTTATATCTGATAAACAGGATCTCACTGATGGCTCCTAAAACAAAAAAGATGGCTGAAACACAAAAACATGTATAAAAAGAAAAGAAGCATGCCTGATACCATTGTTTTGCAATGTAAATTCTCACAGCTTCCTCATTCTCAGCTGGTGTGTATGTAAGCATGCACACACCCACTGATGGAGCAAAGGAACTCAGCTTTGCTGAGTACCTAATCTATCTGGATGGCTAATTGCTCAGTAGATTCTGAAACTCCTTACTGCACACAGTAATGTATCCTATGCTCAACTAAGCATTCTTTGTGTTCCAACTTTCCTGCCCTAGAGGCCTGGTTTATATAAATGGATATTAGATTGCCTTCTTATCTGCTCCATTACATTCTGATGTTTCTGAGTTAGAGGGATTTTGGATTGAAGGGACATATTCTGATAAAGCAATATCCAGAGGCTTTTTGTGCTACTTGTGCAGCATTTAGAAAATGTAGAGTATTCTTAAAATGGGCAATAATTTAAGATATCCTAAAGGCAACCTTTTATAATAAATAGATGGCTTACATCTGAATCTTTGTCATGAGAATTTTAGGAATGCACTGGGTGGCAGACTGGTCTTGCTATGTAACATTTCTGGGCTAAGCATGATTTGTTACAATAATGTTTAATGCTTCTGTTACCCTGACTTTCTTTTCTTTTTGTTATACCCTGGCAAAGAATGGGTTAAGGTTGGTGAATTAGACCTGGGAGTGTGGGTGTGGCTCTGTACTAATTGTCTCAGCTACTGGGTAATGGGTCAAGAGTACACAGGGACTAATTTGCGGATGAATATACATTGGAACACCACTGAATCCAGCCCCCAGCACCTGGAGACTTCCTCCTGTTTCTGTCTAGCACACAGCAAGGAGATAAAAGGAACCTGCCCTGAGAAGCAAGCTTGAAAAGGAGGATCCCAAAAAGACACAATGGGACAGGATGGCAGGGCAGGGAGAGACTGATGTTTCATCAGAGAGGTGTTAATATAGGCTGATGCAAGAGGGAGAGACACCTCTGTGTATATTTGTGCAGACAACTGCTTTCCAAGGAAACAAAGTATGCAACTGTTGAAAAAGAAAGGCCATTGTATAGGTTCTTAAGAAATTACCACCCCACCTGGCTGGGATATATGCACAGGCGTGTAGGTTGTAGCCGTGTTGGTCTAAGGACATAGGCAGACAAGGTTCCTTGGGTGAATCTGATATCTTTTATTAGACCAACCCAAATAGTTGGAAAATAATTATTAAGCAAGCTTTTGGGTTCAAAAACCCTTCCTTAGCCTGATGAAGGGTTTTTGAACCCGAAAGCTTGCTTAATAATTATTTTCCAACTATTTGGGTTGGTCTAATAAAAGATATCAGATTCACCCAAGGAACCTTGTCTGGCTGTATGCACAGATCACTCACCATTTGCAGCTTTCAAATCAAAGGTGAAAAAGGCCAAACTGTTGTGGTAGAACTTGGCTACGGAAATCATTTGTGTTAAGGAAAATTCAAATATTATTGCTAATGCATTGTCATGAAAGTTCAGGGAGCCTGAAGTTCCACAGATCTCACTGATGATCACAGAGTGATTCTGCTCCAATTTGTTTTAAAGGGGAGAGAAATGTGACAAACTGGTATTTCTTTGTAACAGTTCTGGGTTAAATGCATTTCTTCTTTTTACAGTGCTGGATGCCTCAGTTGCCCCTTCTCTTATACAGTTATACTCTTAGGAACAGTAGGTATGGTTGCCCTGAGCAAGACCTGGGAGTGAAGATAGGGCTCTGAACTATATGTCTTGGTTACTACAGAATGGTTCATTAAGAATATAATGGACTAATTTGCAGACTGGCTTGAAAAAGAGATAAGAAATGAGTTTCAGCCCACAAAAGCTTGTGCTATATAGAAAGACAGACAGACAGAAACACTTTGGTTAGTCCATAGGGTGAAAACCTACCTTGCCTTCTACTTGACTTCAGACTAATAGTGCTAACTACATGTCTTTGGTAGGACACAAGGATTCTACTGGCTGTACTTCAGTGAATAAATGCTAATACATGCTGTTTTGTTTAAGAGGAGTTGCCTGCTTCGCTACATGCAATACATCCCTTTAAAGAGTTAAGTTCCTTTTCAGGAGGCAAGCCCCAAGTTAACTCACTGGCAGGGTCACAGAGATAGTGAATGGTGTGGGGGCTGCAGGGCCAGGGCTCCTTCCATGCTAGAAGTGAAGTCTGGGCTGACTTCAATGAGTACTTGGGGAGACTGTGTTGAGGTTGGAGCCTCCCAAGTTAGAGCTTGTCTGGGGAATATATTTTAGTTTTTATGTAGTCCCTAGTTGGTCAACATTATTAGTGAGAGTTTGAACTGCTTGACATGACGACTAACACTTAAAAGTTGCTTAGCTCCAATATGACTCTGGGATGACATGGGGCTTTGGATACAGTTGTCAAGGTTTCCTTTACAGGCTGGGGCTGAAGCTTCTCAAGCAAGGCTTTATGGCAGACTTATGAGTGACTCTTTCAACCACAGAGTAAGAGAGATTTTCTCTCTTTTTTGTCCAACTCCTGGATTTGGACTGACTCCATCTCTGCAGTATCTGAACATGCTCTTAAGACAGGTCTCAACAAGATGGGCCAAGTTGAACAATCCTTGTATACATATGTGGTGTAGTCCTCCACCACAAGCTGTGTCAGTGAAATGGAGAAGTGTGTAGAGGAGAGCATCTTTGCATTAACCTTGAACATTTGAAAGAGACCACATTTTTTCAGGCTCTGTGTCAGCCTTTAAGGGCATCCCACAAACTCAGAAATGTCCCAGTGAAGTCAGCTGGCTTACAGTGCACAAGGAGGTCACCAGTTTGTGTGCCTTTTCATGACTGTAGCTGTGTTTTCTGCTTGAACCTTCATAGGTTCAAATTCTCACTGATTTCTGGATTTAATATAGGGTTTCTGAAAACAGCATGATGCCGGAGGCCCCTAAGTTATCCTTATGTTGTCTGGAGCTTGCATTTCTGGTGCATGCCTATATGTTTTGTGGAGGCTGGCCTTCTGCTAGCAGCACACCCAGTTGATACGTCGTGTAGATATTACTGCTTTGTCTGTGGGCATTGTGTTGTATCCATCTCCAAGAGACCTTTCCTCCCTGCTGGATGAGGAGTCCCAGTAAGCCTGGAGTGTTCTGTCTCCTGGGTACTGCCAAGGGAGGAATCGCAAGAGACTGTCCAGGACTAGCAGATATCCCACTTCGGAGAAAGGAGAATTGGAATTTCACTCTCAGATCTGAAAGCTTAAGGAGCACCATAGATGCAGATGCTTTCACACTTGCATGAAAAAATCTGCCTTTGAGCAAAGGCAGCAATTCACCTGATAAGACTGGCAAGACAAAATCAGAACCCGTCCTTAAAAAATATTTTGTAGCTTTTTTCCTCAGAGTCAATAGCTGTAACTTTACATATAACACCAGCCATGTAACAATGCCTTGAATCATAGGGTTTGGACTTTTCTTCCCAAATGGCAAAGCTAGAAATCACTTTAGAAATGCTAGTGGTAAAACTCAAGTTGTAAGTGGTTAAAACCCAAGCTTTGAATTAGTCAAAGCTAAACTGATCAGTGTCAGAGTAGCACATGGTGTCCTGGTTAAATGGAACGCATATCTATAGAGGAGAGAAAAACTCTTGGAAAATACTTTGAAAAGCAAAGATCTAAGGCTTCTAGGGGATCAAAAATACTCTGAAACTAACATACATTTAGCCTGAATAAAATAATTGATCAACACATTGCCTAGGGATACTCTGGTGTGGCAAATGAAGCAGAAGAAACTTTTTGAATACCTGGGAAAATAAATAACATGCAACACATTTCTGTACCATTTGAGGAAACTAATATTTAATGCATCTGACTAATTATATGCTTTCCTTTTGCAAATGCTTAGAACTGAATAATGAATACAGTGAAGACCAGAAGAAGAGGATAGTTAAGAGAAAAGAAAATGACTGAGCCACTCAGTCTCACAGAGCAGTATTTTCAGTGTTGAAAACCAAAAATTGCATTATTGGACTCCCTGACCGAAATACTCAACCTTGCATATTTCTGGTATCAAGTCAAATAAGGTACATATATACCATTTTAATGAGGCAAAAATAAAGCTTGAGTCTAAAAATAACTAAGGCAAGTTTTAGAATGAGAACATAGCGTCCAAACTGGATGAGTAAGAAATGTAAAACTCTTTCTCCCTTTCCCATTATTTTCTGAAACTCATGATGTCCTTCGAATGTGTCATAAATGATGGTTATAGATGGCTCTGATGTTCTGATAAGAAACTATATACCTGATTTGTATGACCTGGAGCTGTACAGGCGCCATCCTCTAAATTGTGTCTTGCTTTTCCTTTTTCCTGGGTCTCAAATGGTACCATTTATTCACATAACACCTAATTTTCCTGATCTTTTTCTTTTCCCTTCTGTCTTTCTTAGTATACACACACACACACACACGTGTGTATTGTGTTACGACATTATCTATTGACTTCTAAAATATAAGGAATACTGAAGTCTTGTCTGGGCTCTGGGAATACCTTTGTGATATATACTGCTTCATTACTCCATCAGCAGTTCCAGCCGAGCCAGCAATGACTGTAAATTAGCTGTTTTGATTTATGGGAAGTGGATTCAGTCATGGCCCCTTTCCCACTGGACAGGCATTGTACTACACTCACTAATGGCTGTCTAAACCAAGGGCTCACTAAGCGCAGAGGCCCTCTTAACCCTATTTGTTGCCCCCCAGCAGGCTTAAAGCATGTTGTCATAACAAGACCAGAAAGTTGATATTCATGCTGCCTGGGCTGTGCCTGGGTTTGTGTTCAAAGAGGACATAAGTTTCCAATGGTGTGAATCTAGAATATTTCATGCGTCTCACAAACATTTTTGTCGAAAATGAAGAGTAAAACCAAACATAACCGTGACCAGGCATTTGTTCTCCTATTGTGATAAAAGATGGTATCCCCACAAATGAAGTGGTCTTAGTAATATCACAGCAAAGCATTGGTTCAGTATTGAGCCAGAGACTAGAGGGCTGCCTACTGATACCCTAATTCCTAATACTATTCCTTTCAGTGTTCTAGAAGGAGTGCCTGCCTCACCCTCCTGTGTATTGACCAAGGTCACCTTTATTGATCTTGTGAAGATGAGCTTATGTGATAGTGTGACATGCTGTGCAACAGGGACTTATTAATGGTTAAAAAATATGAATAACAGTCACAGCAAGGGAGCTGATGATTATGTTACTGATATTTAGACAAGAGGTAGGGTGTCAGAAAGTTTGGTTTACTCTTCTAAAATCACAGGCCAACTTTTTGATTTGTCTAGGTGTAAATGTGTTAACATATTCCAGTGTCTCCCCATACAACACCACTGCAGGTTTTTGTGTGTGTATGGGGGTAGGCCTGCAGGTTAACTGTTCACTCTTGGCCTGCAGGCCTACCCCAGTGGGAGGGCACCAGCAGCATGGTGTTTTCTGACCAACTCTGGGTCCATTGAATCTCTGGGCAGACTGTGAGGTCTACTTGTTTTCCCAGCATTTTTCTGAGTGAAATGGGTGTGAATATATGTGGAATAGGAGAGCGGCAGTCTAGAAGATTCAGATGCTCTGGGCTGCTGCTTATTTAGATTGGAAATTCTTTGGGGGTAGGGGCTCTCTCTCACTGTGGGTCTGTGAAATGTCCAGGCACATGGGAACAAAAGACAGGACTGGGTGTCCTGGGTTATTAAATTCAGTCCCTTGCATTCACAGGCTCTTGTTAACCCAAGGAATCCCCAAAATGTTTATTCAAAACCCTCACATACCACAGTTTCACAAAACAAGAGCTGAGTTCTTTGACTCAGTGTTCCTAAACGAGAGGCAAGACAAGTCTCACAATGGGATTGTAGAGAGACAACAGCAGGGCACCAGACTACCAAGCATTGACCCTGAGATGGTGCAGAGGCACTTGGAAGAACTGGATGTGTTTAAGTCGGCAGGCCTGGATGAGCTCCATTCGAAGGTACTGAAGGCACTGGCTTATGTCATTGCATAGCCACTGGCAAGAATATTTGAACACTCATGGTGCATGGGCCAGGTCCCGGAGGACTGGAAAAGGGTCAATGCGGTCCCTATTTTCAAGAAGGGGAGGAAGGAGGATCCAGGCAACTATAGGCCAGTCAGTCTCACCTCCATCCTTGGCAAAGTCTTTGAAAAGATTATCAAGGCTCATATATGTGAGAGCCCAGCAGGAAAAATTATGCTGAGGGGAAACCAGCACGGGTTCGTAGCAGGTAGATCATGCCTGACTAATCTAGTCTTTTTTTACGACCAGGTTACAAAACACCTGGACGCAGGAGTAGGGGTTGACATCATCTACTTAGACTTCAGGAAGTCCTTTGATACGGTATCCCACTCCATACTGGTGAACAAGTTAAGAGGCTGTGACTTGGATGATTACACAGTCCGGTGGGTGGCAAATTGGCTAGAGGGTCGTACCCAGAGAGTGGTGGTATTGACCTGGAAGGGTGTGGGCAGTGGGGTCCCGCAGGGCTCGGTCCTTGGACCGATACTCTTCAATGTCTTCAGTGACTTGGACGAGGGAGTGAAGTGTACTCTGTCCAAGTTTGCGGATGATACAAAACTGTGGGGATAAGCGGACACGCCGTAGGGCAGGGAACAACTACAGGCAGACCTGGACAGGTTGGACAAATGGGCAGAAAACAATACAATGCAATTTAACAAGGAGAAATGCAAAGTGCTGCACCTAGGGAGGAAAAATGTCCAGCACACCTACTGCCTAGGAAATGACCTGCTTGGTAGCACGAAAGCAGAAAGGGATCTTGGAGTCCTAGTGGACTCCAAGATGAATATGAGTAGTCAGTGTGATGAAGTCATCAGAAAAGCTAACTGCACTTTATCATGTATCAGCAGGTGCATGACAAATAGAGCCAAGGAGGTGATACTGTCCCTCTATCGGGTGCTGGTCAGACTGCAGTTGGAATACTGCGTGCAGTTTTGGGCGCCACACTTCAAGAGGGATGTGGATAACCTGGAGAGGGTCCAGAGAAGGGCCACTCATGTGGTTAAGGGCTTGCAGGGCAAGCCCTATGAGGAGAGACTAGGGCACCCGGACCTCTTCAGCCTCTGAAAGAGAAGGTTGAGAGGCGACCTTGTGGCTCCCTATAAATTCATCATGGGGGCGCAGAAGGGAATTGGTGAGGCTCTACTCACCAAGGCACCCCTGGGGGTCACAAGAAATAATGGTCATAAGCTAGCAGAGAGCAGATTTAGACTGGACATTAGGAGGAGCTTCTTCTCAGAGCAGCTAAAATCTGGAATGGGCTCCCAAGGGAGGTGGTGCTCTCCCCTACCCTGGAGGTCTTCAAGAGGAGGTTAGATAGGCATCTGGCTGGGGTCATCTAAACCCAGCACTCTTTCCTGCCTATGCAGGGGGTCAGACTCGATGATCTGTTGAGGTCCCTTCCAACCCTAACATCTATGAATCTATGAAATGCCAAGAATACCCTATATCTTGCCACAGGGAAAAGTAGGGAAAATGAGGACACTTCCAGTGCAATGATGGGGAAGTAGTTGGTTAACAGATGCTCAGAAGATCCTAAGAAAAGGATCATGCCCCGCTCTACTTAGGACAGAACCCCACTCCCTCCTTCCCTGCCTGCCAGTTTGACCTATCTTACCTAGGGGGGGAAATCCTTCCTGACCCTAAATTTGGTGACCAGTATGAATCTGAGCAGAAGAGAAAGATCCTCCTGCCAGAAACCTCTGGGATTTTTAAGTACCAGCAGGAGCATCACTGCACCCCAGGCAAAAGAATAAATAAATAAAAACAAGATATCTCTAGCTGTGGTCAGTGTCCCAATGTCTTGGAGAAAGGTGAAAAAGGAAAAATAGAAGCCAGTAGCTTTCATGAGGGGGAAAATATTCCTTCCTGGCCCCAGCTGGTGATCAGCAAAAGCCCTGAGTTACCTCCATACCCAGCTCTAGAGACTACAGATATCTGACTCCATATCTCACATGCTAATTAGTGAGGCTAAACTCCCTGTCCTACCACACCATCCTGTAGGTGCTGAGTATGTGAGGGCCCAAGGGTCCTGGTCCCCCCTCAGGAAGAGGGTAGAGTGACCACCTGTCCCTAATTGGGTGGGACAGTCCTGAAATGGGAACATCAAGTCTTGGTCCCAGTATGCATGACTCCAGGATAGCATTTGTCCTGGATTCCCAGTATCATGCAGGGATCCGGGTTTTCTATTCACTAGGGAAAAATGTGGGAAATGGTGGGTATCCCCTTGCAGGCTGGCAGAGTTCTAGCTTGCAAGGGGCTGTGGGGAGCAGGATGCAGGGGGTGCCATGTGCATGTGTGCGCATGCACACATGCATGTGGCCAGGAATATAGGCCCAGGCAGTGGTGAAGAGCAGCTCCCCCAGTTGCCTGCAGGTAAGTTCTGGGAGGCCAGATTGAGCCCCCCTCCCCCCCCCCCCATGAGAGAGGGAGTGGGGCAGGGACTGGGCCTGGAGGTGCTGCCCAGCCAGGGCAGTGCATGGAGCCCAAGGCTGGGGCAGGGAGTGGGACAGAGGCATGGGTGGCTTATCTAGAAGGCATAGCTCCTTGCCTCTTCATGCATTCCCAGGGAGGGAGGCATGGGGAAGCATGTGCCCCCCCCCCAGACTTGTGCACAGGGTGGGGATGGATGTGGTCTGCTCGCTGCGGCCTTGGGGCTCCCTGTCCTGCAGCCCCCACATGGGAGCCCATGCTGGCCTTGCTGCCATGGTGATGTGCCATCTGCCTGCCTGGCAGCAGTGGGGGCCATGGCATGAGTTGTGCCCCTGGCTGGTGCTGCGCGGGCAGGGGGTGACTCTCTATGGCAGCACAGTCAGTGTGGGGCTCTCAGGGGGAGGGCAGCAGGGTGGGGATTCCCAAGGCTGAAACAGACATCCTGCATCTGCCCCCCACCCATGGGCCCTGCTCACCTCTGCTCCAGCCGTGCTGCCGGGAGGGTGGCGGGGGATCATTTTAGGCCCACCCCCGGCAAAAATAAAAGTCAGTGCCTATGCACCATCCTGTCCATAAACTTAGCCAGTTCAATTTGAGAGAGATGCAGGTTCCTTCTGTCCTTTGCTTGGAAGATTGTGCCAAAACTGCACTCCTCTGAACATTAGAAATCTAATTTTCAATCTATATTTATCTGTAGCTAATTTGTACTCTCCTTTTAGGTTAGTGAGCCTGTACACAGACATTATTTCTTCACTCTTGTCAAATGGACTCTATCTTTGTCCAGCAGTTTCTCTTCCTGGAACACCACCCTGTGGTCAAAGACACCAAAGCCCTGCTGATGACACCATCATTGTCCAGGATGCATCTGCTCTTGCCTGGGCCTTTACTTTTGACTGTAAGATCAATGAGAAAACAACCTGAGCCTCTGCTCCCCTTGCCTTTGAGCTCAGAGCCCTGTAGTCACATTTGATCTGCTCAGGGTCACCATTGGAAGTATCATTAACACCCACATGGATGAGAAGCATGGCACTGGAGCCAGAAAGCTGGATGAGTTTTGGCAACTCTTCTGTGGCGTCCCACATTCAGGCTCTTGGCAGGCAGCAGACCTCCTGAGACAAGAAGTCTACCTAGTAAATGGATGCCTCCACCCCCTGCAGAAGGGAGTCACCAGCCACTACTACTCCTTTAGTTCAATGGTTCTCAGTGTTTTTAGACTCAAGGTACCTCTCAGAAAATGCCAGCTCTTAGCTTTCACTCATTTTTTGATTATAGAAAAATAACAGACCAACTTTCCTGTTGCAAAGAACTCAGAAAGACCACAGCAAGTCAGAATCTTTTTAACACTATGGATTCCAATTTGAAATCACTGGGTTTATCTTGTAAATCATCTGACAGAGCAGCAGGGTGCTGTGATACCCTGGTTGAGAATCACTGCTCTATGTCTATACTAACAGGCTCAGCTGGATTCCAAGGCAGCTCTTGCTCTATTATTGGATGGGCTTCAGCTGCTTATGTTACAGGTTGCTTGAGCATCTGACCATGGCTGAATAACACATTGGCCTTCAGTCTGCAAGTAGCCCCTAACATGAACACCCCTTCTGGCTCCATCTCCTTTTCCTGTCCTGGCTGTTGCTTCTCCTGATTCCTAGCTCTTGCCTTCTGGTTTCCTGCTTCCTAGTTCCAGTCTCCTGGTACTGGCTTTGGGCTTCGGTTTAAGGGTTTGACCCCTTGGCTTGATGTTCCAGCTGCAAACCTTCAGCAGTTGATCTTGGCCTCCTGATTTTTGTTGTCACCTCTGGATAGGGCATCTCTGGGGTATGACCATGCATCAAAGCCATGATGCACACCTGGAAGGGCCTCCATCTGAATGAGCTGCTGGTGTTGGTATCTGAATCCAAACCCATTTGGAATTTTAAAAATGGGCATCCCCATGCCAGATCCCCCAGAGGGATGCTATCCATTAAGTGCACTCTTAAGTACTCCTAATGGAGAAGGTTGCCCAATAGCTCAGTGGTTAGAGCACTTACCCAGAAAGCAGGAGACTTTGGTTTTTGACGTTCCTCAACCCAAGTAATTTGAATCTGTATCTCCTGTGTACTAGGAAAGTGGCCCAAAGACCAAGTTGTGGGCTAGGCAGGGCTAAGATCCTCCCCTACTCCCCCTGTTAAATCTTGGCTAGGTGGTCAAGAGTATGACAGTCATGAAGCTAGAAAGACAGCAAGCAAGAGGGAAGCTGGCTCTAGCCCAATGAGGAGGGCACTTCCTTGAGAAAGAGGAATCCTTAGTTCTGGTCCTTGCTCCCTGTGCTGTTTAGGCCATTACCCATAACTATTGTACTACCAAATGCATAAGAAGTACCAGAAAATGGCACCAGAAACCAGGACTCTTCCTCATTGGGCTGCAGAGTCAGGCTTTCTTTTGCCTCTCTATTTTCTTGTCTATGCTTTGGGCTTTTGAATTTCAGTCATGATGATGCTTACATTTGAAGCAGTGGCATAACAGAGTTGGTGCTCAGTAAGGCAAACCCTGTAAGAGAGAGGTAGCAGGGGGTATAGCATGCAGGTTCCAGGAGTGGGGACAGTGTGAAGCCTCAGCAGTCTTGCTCATGCTGGGAACTGCTAAACAGCATGTGGCTGAGCTGCTGTAGCCATCCAGAGTGCTCTGCCTACCCCCACTGTTGCTCTTAAAGCAGCAGTAGCCAGGGGCTGTTCTGGAGTTGTTGGCATGGCAATGCTGCCATGCAAATGATGCAGGGGACTTGGGAATCCGTGGGGAGTGGAGGCAATTCCAGTGTTCCTCCTAGCTTGGTGTCCCTCTTTCCTACCCCAGCTATGCTACTGCACTGGGGGTGAAAAAACACTGTGTACTGTCTCGGGATGGTCACTTTTTAGAGTCTGGTCTTTACTGCATATTGCAAAAAAGTGGGTATGTTTGGGATGATGGTCAGGTTGTCCTTTTAAGACAAATTGTGTATGTGTGCATGCATGTGCACACACAGAGTGATCCCACAGACATAAATCAAATCCACAAAAACTCCCATTTTTCAGTGGTAGCTAGGTCTGTGTGTGCTAGCAAGAAACAATATTGTAAATGTGTTTTCCTTTCAATGTTCAGGTCTTTAGGATTAGCCTTATTGTAAATGGATGTTCAATTTTAGCTATCTCCCCATTGATCAATTTATTCTAATTTTGTTAGAGTTCCTCTATTATAGAGTTCAGTATTATAGAGGAACTCTTAACTGCTGAACAGCTCTGTCAGATTCCTGTATTTAAGGAAACAAAATTTCATATTACAACATAATGATGGTTCAGCTACATTTCATTAACAATCTGTGTACAAAGAAACAGACTCAACTGCATCTATTGAGGGTAGAAAGCAACAAATTGAATGTGTTCCATAAGAATTATGACATACTTCAAACAAACGAATACTGAAATTCAGTACTGAACCAGTAAAGGGTTCGGTATTGTTTTGCTGCAATGTAATTGGCTATCAATAATTAGTACTTAGCTTTTTAGCTACAAGGCTTTCCAGTGATGTGAAATCTTCATCTGTTTCATTACAACAATTTTATTTTTCCAGCAAGTTAAAACATTATTTCCAAAAGACATCTACCAAGAATTGTTGAGAAAGTGAAGGATATAAGCTATAAAAGAAGATATTTATTCCTGTGTTTTCATATTAGCAGCACTAAGTGAATGCCAGAACAAAGGTGATGGCTGAATAATGCCATATGTAGAGTGTAGATGGGTGAAATAACTAGAATGAAATTGCTATGTGCATGGATGCACAAACATAGATGCTGGTATAATTTAAATCAGTTCTTATATTGATGTAAAATTACACTGGGATAGTAATGGACAGATATTCAATTATTAGCCAGTTACACTGGGGTAGAGCTTATACCATTGGTATTCTAGCACCTCACTACTAGGCATTAGGGGGCAGATACCTCAATGCCATGTGTGCTTCTGCCTCTTTAATGCCTTCTGGGATAGAAACCATGGTGTCTTCTGGGAATTTGAGTCTGAGGTGTCTGGTTGTGCAAGGTCTTCAATTCCATTAATCGCAAATCAGACTGAAGACCATTCTGATAGTTCTGGCAATGTTTCCCACATCATGAAGTGGCACCATGGACACTGCCTGGTCCAGTTTCCTGTAAGCAGCGGCCAAACAACATTGTGCCCTGGTGACACTCAGGGTTTCATTACACCAAGCTGCCAGGTACATGATTTATCTCATTCCCATGTTCAGTCTGCTGGGTGTGGTGATTTCTTAAAGCCATGACAGCCAGACATGCTGTGGTCATTGAACCCTTAAGAGGGCCCAGGCTGGAACTGTTTGCCCTATTTTTTGCAAGTGACTGAGAAAGAGCAAAGGGTGAAGATATTTATAATAGCAGCAAAGATGGTCTGCTTAGGAGTCATCTGAAGAGCATCTACTGCTAGGTTTGGGCATAGAGTCAAGTGCAAACTGCAGATGACCAGCAGGGCACAAGAGCTTTTGGATGAGCAAGGTAATGTTCCTCAATATCTAGTTGGAGTGGCTTGCAGAGCTGTGGAGATGGACCATTACACTTCAGGCCTTTTGACCAGAGGGAGGCAGGCAGCAATAGCCATTTAGAAATCCCACCTGCCGCTGGGATGTGGCCAGTGACATAATTTTGGTGAGGAGGAAGGAGGTGTCATTGCCGTCTGCAGTGCAGCAACCAGCAATGTCTGCCCGTGGCTGGATGTGGCGAGAAGAATCAGAGGCATCTCTACAAGATGCTCTTTTGGAACTGCTGAAGTGCAAAGAGGCTGCACAAAACCAGATTTTTTGCACAATAAAATGTAGAAATGGGGGAAACCTTTTTTCCTTTTGGACCGTATTTCCTCTATTCATCAATGCCAGAGTCCATTGAGCCCATCTAGGACTTGATACTGTTCCATCTTGAAATTTTCTGGATACAATGTACTTCAAGAGTGAATGGGTAGTCTGAACAATATTTTGACTGCTTCCAATGATATATTCCCAGTGTTCCATGGTCCAAATTAATGCTAAGCATTTCTTCTCACAGGGGGTGAAATTTTGCTTGGGAGAGTGCAAAGTCTTAAATGCATAAGGAATTACCCTAATTTTTCCCTCTTGTTTTTGTAATAGAGTGGCCCCCATAGCTACCTCTGGTAGCCAACTGAATGACAAAAGGGCTTCCCACTTGAGGATAAACCAAGGTGAGAGCTTTAGCTAAATCCTCCTTGAGGGTCTTTAGGGCTTCCACTTGCTCTGGGTCCCTTTTCCATTGGCAGGTTTTCTTCAGTAATTTATATAAAGTGTGGGATTTTTCAGCAAACATCTCAATAAAATCCCAAGAGAAATTTTGGGTACCCAGAACAGCCCTTAAAGAATGAGCATCAGTGAGAGCCAGCAATTTTCCAATCACTGCCTCCCACTGGGCATCGGGTATTCAACCATGTTGACCTAAAATAATTCCTAAGTATTTTACTTCTTGCTGCACTAATTGCACCTTGTCTATTAACTTTAAATCCTGTGTCTTGTATGATTTGTAATACTGCATGGGTAACTTCACAAACAAATGTTTGTATTGAGCCATAGATTAGAACATCAGTTGTCCCCAAATAAGCTGTGGCAACCTTAGCCTCAGTGGCTGTTAGATGTATAGCCTCAAATACTGTTTGGGTAGTTTCCCAGCCATTTTCTCCTTCTTTTCTTCTTCTCCTTCTGTGTTTTTCTATTCTGGAAACTATTGAAACAATTGGTTTGTTAGTTTGGAGGCTTAAAGCCTCCAGATGTTCTAACTCTTGCCTCAGTGGAGCATAGCAGGAAAGATGGGTACACATCTGCAGAATAGCCAGGAGGATCCTCATCTTGATCATCCCAGATATTGCCATCTCACTTATCATCCCAATTATAGGCATTTTGGTGAGATAGGTTGTTCTTCTGTTTTCCTCTTACAGCCATCGCCATCCCTTTCTGTGCCCTCCCTGTAAGCAGATTCTCCTTCTCTTGACTAACTTCCTGCACCCTTGTCTTCCACTTAGTGCATTCTGCCACTGCCTTGTAAGGCTGTGGCAGCCTATAGAGCTTCCATAGGGACCCCACAGATCTGAGCTTGATATTCATCAACCTTTTTCTTAAACTGTCCCTTTTCTCATATCAGATCATCTATTTCTTGCTTCTTAGTGCAAGCCAGATAATCTATTTCTTGCCTTTGATTTTGAACCAACTGGGCATAATTTCTAGTTAACTTCCATAGGGCCCACACGGCTCCTGTTTTCTTTTTTTCCTTTGTTATTTTTGGTTTGGTGGTATTTGCAAGCCTGCTGTAAGGCATCATGGAAGTAGAAGGATTGTGGGTTAGGCTACATGGGGGGCAAGGAGAAAGGGATTTGGTGGTAGGGGTCTGCTACAGACCCCCACATCTGTCCAAGTTTGCAGATGACACAAAGCTATGGGGAGAAGTGGACACGCCGGAGGGCAGGGAACAGCTGCAAGCAGACCTGGACAGGTTGGACAAGTGGGCAGAAAACAACAGAATGCAGTTCAACAAGGAGAAATGCAAAGTGCTGCACCTAGGGAGGAAAAATGTCCAGCACACCTGCAGCCTAGGAAATGACCAGCTGGGTGGCACGGAAGTGGAAAGGGATCTTGGAGTCCTAGTGGACTCCAAGATGAACATGAGTCCGCAGTGTGACGAAGCCATCAGAAAAGCCAGTGGCACTTTATTGTGCATCAGCAGATGAATGACGAATAGGTCCAAGGAGGTGATACTTCCCCTCTATCGGGTGCTGGTCAGACCGCAGTTGGAGTACTGTGTGCAATTCTGGGCGCCGCACTTCAAGAAGGATGCGGATAACCTGGAGAGGGTCCAGAGAAGGGCCACTCGTATGGTTAAGGGCCTACAGACCAAGCCCTACGAGGAGAGATTAGAGAAACTGGACCTTTTCAGCCTCCGCAAGAGAAGGTTGAGAGGTGACCTTGTGGCTGCCTATAAGTTCATCACGGGGGCACAGAAGGGAATTGGTGAGTATTTATTCACCAAGGAGCCCCCGGGGGTTACAAGAAATAATGGCCACAAGCTAGCAGAGAGCAGACTTAGATTGGACATTAGAAAGAACTTCTTCACAGTTCGAGTGGCCAAGGTCTGGAACGGGCTCCCAAGGGAGGTGGTGCTCTCCCCTACCCTGGGGGTCTTCAAGAGGAGGTTAGACGAGTATCTAGCTGGGGTCATCTAGACCCAGCACTCTTTCCTGCTTATGCAGGGGGTCGGACTCGATGATCTATTGAGGTCCCTTCCGACCCTAACATCTATGAATCTATGAATGTCCCTGAAAGGCATTCTGCCTCCAGGGACAGACAGCTTTCTCTTGGAGCCATTATTCTTAAGGGGTCCGATTCTCTACCACTGTCCACTCCACACTACTGGAAGGACTCTGGTCTGGGACAGACACTTTTAGTAATAGGTTATGATCCTTTTACCAAAAAGGACTAATTACAACAAGCAAGTTGTGTCTTTCTTCTCATGAATATACAGGGTCCAGGGATCATTGTTGGAATCCAAATGACTGTATCTAGGGTCCAGGGACCTCTACTGAGGTCCAAATGACTGTATACAGCAGGGGTGGGCAAAATACAGCCTGTGGGCTGCATCTGGCCTGCAAAGTCATTCTATCCGGCCTGCAGGGCCCCTAAAAATTTTAGAAAATTAGTATTTTTCTGTCTGGCTCGTGTCAAAAATGACAGAAACCAGGGACAGTAGGACCCAGGGGAAGCCAGGCGGGCTCCTGCAACAGCAGGGCCTGCCTGGCTCTGCCCTGACAGACGGTAGCCCCAGCAGGGGCTTCTGGCCTGGGACCATGTGGCTGCCCTGGTACAGGAAGCTCAAGTAAGGAGGGGGGAGGGCAGGGAAGGAGCCTGGGGAAAAGCAGTTCCTCGCCACCCCATGGCTTGTGCTCCCTGCTGCAGTCACTTGCAGCCTGTGTCGGGCTGTCCTGAGTAGGCACAGGCAGCCCCGTGTTGGCCATGGAGCAGTTGAGGGGCCACTTTTCCCATGCTCAGCACCAGCTTGTAACCCGCCCCCGCAGCCAGCCTGGGCCCCGTGCCAGCTCCGGGCTCACCCATTGGGGCTGTGCTGTGGCAGCGGCAGCTGCTGTGGCCCCCGCCACCAGCTTGCCATCCCCCCCCCCCCCCCACCAGCTGGCCATGCTGGGCAGTGTTTGCTGCTGCTGCTACCCGCCTGGAGCTTGCACACTGGGCAGCCCAGAGGTAGCAGTGGCAAACACTGCCCGGTGCAGCAAGTGTGGGGGGGGGAGGGGGGGAGGGCCGCAGCAGCTGCTGCAGCGCAGCCCCGATTGGCGAGCCTGGAGCCGCATAGGGGCCAGGCTGGCAGCTGAGGCGGGTTACAAGCTGGTGTTGAGCGTGGGAAAAGCGGCCCCTCACCTGCCCCATGGCTGGCACCCTGCATCTGTTCAGGACAGCCCTGCATGGGCTGTGAGCAGCTGCAGCAGGGAGCACTGGCCACGGGGCAGGGGAGGGGTTGCTTTTCCCCACACTCAGCACCACCTCATTCCCTGCCGCGGAACAGGGGGTCGGGGCTGCATGCTGTCCCCGGCCTGTACTGCAGGGCTGGGGTGGGCACTGGGAGTGAGCAGGTGCATGGGGCCCACACTGGTGTCCCGGGGCCAGCGCCAGCAGGGTCCAGAGCAGGGTGGCAGGAGTACAGGGGTCCTGGGCAGCAGGGGCTGTATGGAGCTGGGCCAGCTCCCCCCTCTTCCTGCTGGTGCAGCCCAACCCAGCTCCATAGAGCCCCTGCTGCCCAGGACCCCTGCCAGTCTGCGCCCCGCTCTGGGCCTCACCGGCGCTGGACCTGGGACATTGGTCCCAAGACATTGGAACATTGGTCCCAAGATGGTGACCAGGGGGCTGGGCACCTGTCAAGGAGCGGGGCTACCCATGCAGCCCTCAACAGCTTGCCAAAACTGGGTAAGTGGCCCTCTGCACAAAATAATTGCCTGCCCCTGGTATACAGTGTCCAGGGACCTTATCAGGCTCTGAATAACCTTTATCTGGGGCGGTCCAAATGACCTACCTGCGGCCCAATGGCCTTTACCTGGCTGCTCAACCTATGTCCATGGTGCAAACAACCTTTACCTGGTTGCCTGCATTCTCTACCAGTTTGTTATGTCCAATGATGCTATGGGTCTTTTTACCATGCATGGAGCCTAAGGCAAGGTTGTCCTTACCTATAAGCAAGTTTATTGAACCCTAACTGTTACAATTTTAAGTCAAGAGCAAAGCAACCTCAGCAATTACAATTCTAATACTGTATTTACTCAAAAACAATACAACAGGCTCACCACCCTGAGCACAATGCCACTGGTTGATCAGGCCATGAGGTCTTGTTTGGGGCTCCCAGCTTCTACATCTGATGTCTGTGTAGGATCTTGGATCGATGACCGGATCTCTTCTGGAGCATTCTGGGGTGGGGTTCCAGTTCCTTTTCTTATATATCGTATTGTTACTGTGTTTCTTAACATATAATTAGTTTACACCATTCCCTATAATGCATATTAATATGCCTACTGCTGCTTGCCATATATGATTAACCTTGACTGGAATTTTCCAGTCTTAAATACTCTTTTTCATTCATAGGTGCGAGTTAGTTTTGCTACTGATTGGTCCTCTTTTCCCAAGCCAAATTTCCTTATTTTGGTTAGCTAAATTTTTGTTATGATTTTGGTCACCTGCACAGGGTATTTCCAGGCTTCTTTTTCTTTGCCAAGAACAGGTCACGGTCCAGTATAATGCATGTCAGGTCTCATTCCTGAGTTGCAGCTGGTTAGAGCCAAGGTTAAATCTGCAGCCGTGTGTGCTCATGCTAATTTTCTTATGCTAAATGCCAGAGTTAAAATCCAGGCCCAAAGGCCTCAGGGTCCCAACATAGTTTTAAATTAAAATTGTCTTGGATTTGGGTAAATATAGTATTTTATAGTATAATAATTGGAATGATGTATTTGAATATACTGTGGACATGGTGCAAGATGTCTGAACCGTCTCTACTTGA
This sequence comes from Alligator mississippiensis, assembly GCF_030867095.1. Taxonomy (NCBI): domain Eukaryota; kingdom Metazoa; phylum Chordata; order Crocodylia; family Alligatoridae; genus Alligator; species Alligator mississippiensis. The sequence goes on along the minus strand of NC_081825.1, from coordinate 142,035,238 downwards.
GACAGTTTCCCCATTATTCTTTATCTTTTGCCTTTCTTACCTTGCCATCCTACGACATGGAGCTTTAATAAAGTTTATGCCTCTTATACTGGAGACATAATACACAGACTGAGGGTAATAACACAATTTGGATCTAATACCTGTTTTCTCTGGAAAGAGTATTTCACCGCTTACTCAAAGGATAGTGAATCTCTTCTTGGATTATGGAATTGGCTCATCTACTCTTCCACAGCATTTAAAGACTGATGAAGAAAGCTTCTTCAACAATAAAGAATAAAGAGAGCTTCCTCACTGCCTTGCCAATTGTATAGTGACTTAAATCTCTGTCAAGTCAGCGCTAAGAGATTTGACATGTATGAAATCAGACAAGTCATATTTTGTGCAGGTGAAAACTGCTAGAAAGCCTACATAGCAAAGGAGAATTAGGCATAAGACATCTAATTTTCATTTGGTTTTTCATTTGAGACTTTTATGCAAAGGGCTAGCAAAGGCGGGATTTCTTGCCTACATAGAAATCTGGGGGGTTTTTTTCATATGTGAGGCACCCAAGAAATAAATGGGGAAGAGAAGTACCAGAGGGTCAAAAATTGGATAGAAAAAAGTGGTAAAAGTGGCAAAACTCAGATTACTTTGCATTAGAATCATTTTACTAAGAAACAAAATCTTCAATGGTTTCTACTTTCATTCTTGTAAAAAGGCCATGCTACTAATCTGTCATCCATCAGCATTTTATGGTCCAATACATAAAGTTTTTGCTTGAGATTGCTGTTTACTTCTCTTCCCTGAGCAAATAAAGACAAAAGAAACCGTTACAAATATATCTCAGTGATTATACTCATTGTATGCAAATATGACATTTTACACTTAAAAAATTGCCAGCAAATTATCTGTGACTTTTCAGTACGGTTTTTTCCTTTTACAATTGTTCATCAAAATAAAATAAGCCTCTCCTTCAATATAAGAATATTTTTCCATTATTGTGCAATCAAATGCTTAAGTCATGGTCTGAGCATTTTGTTTCTGCTCAGAATGTGCCAAGTATATTTACATAACAGATATTTTTCCTGAACTCCTTTCAATAAGTGATAAATGTACCTTGAGTCAGTGTAAATTTAGTCCAAGTGGATGATGCACCAGGTTCATGAGCAGAATCTTTTAAAGATGTTCATTTCTCAACATGGGATTTTGGACTACTAAAAATAGCATGGTTTAAAATATTTCTTCCTCCATATTTCAGTTACATCATGTAATCTCACTGCAGAAACAACAAGAAAAATATAATTCTGTATGTTGGATAATAAGACAGTTAAAGGGAAGTAGAGGAACTGAATAAGCATCTACAAAAAAAGTAAACTTGGAATACCATGTTTGGCATTTTAGCTGAAGTATCTATCTTGACTCAAATGCTCCTTTAGTAGTTAGTTCATCTTTCAGAAATTTAACAAATAATTTAGGGTCTGCTTTTTCAAATTACAGTGCAAAACTTCTGCTAATTGTGGACAACTTCATAGAATCATAGAATCATAGAAGTAGGGTCGGAAGGGATGTTGTAGATCTTCAAGTCCGACCCCCTGCCTGGGCAGGAGGGGACCTGGGCTCAAGTGACCCCAGCCAGGTAGGCATCGAGCCATTTCTTAAAGACCCCCAGGGAAGGAGCCAGCACCACTTCCCTTGGAAGTTGGTTCCAGATCCTAGCCGCCCTAACTGGGAAGTTGTTCCTACGGATGTCTAATCTGAACCTACTCTCTAACAACTTGTGGTCATTATTCCTTGTTATCCCGGGGGGCGCTGGGGGAAAAAAGGTCTCCACCAAACCCTTCTGGTCCCCCCTTGTGAGTTTATAGAGGATCACAAGGTCCCCCCTCAGCCTTCTCTTGTGAAGGCTGAACAGGTTCAGGTCCTGTAGCCTCTCATTGTAGGGTCTGCCCTGCTGTCCCTGGATCATGCGGGTGGCCCTCCTCTGAACCCTCTCAATGTTGTCCACATCCCTCTTGAAGTGGGGTGCCCAGAACTGGACACAGTACTCCAGCTGTGGCCTGACCAGTGTTACGTAGACGGGGAGGATCACCTTCTTGGCCCTACTTGAGATGCATCTGTGGATGCACGATAGGGTCCGGTTAGCCCTGCTGACCGTGACCTCGCATTGTCGGCCCATGTTCATCTTGGAGTCAGTGATGACTCCAAGATCCCTTTCTGCCTCTGTGCTCTCAAGAAGGGAGTTTCCCATCTTATAAGTGTGCTGCTGGTTACTACTGCCCAAGTGCAGCACCCTACACTTGTCCGTATTGAAACGCACCCTGTTTTCTGTTAGCCCACCCTTGCAACCTACCCAGGTCTTTCTGCAGTCTTTCCCTCCCTACTAGCGTGCCCACCTCACCCCAAATTTTTGTAGCATCAGCAAATTTGAACAGGTTGCTTTTCACCACGTCGTCCAAATCGCTGATAAAGAAATTGAACAGGGCGGGCCCAAGGACCGAGCCCTGGGGGACTCCACTGCCCACTTCCTCCCAGGTCGAATATGACCCGTCCGCCACCACCCTCTGAGTACGACCCTTCAGCCAATTAGCAATCCATCTGACCGTGTAGGCATCGATGCCACAGTCACCTAGTTTTTTAATGAGGATGGGGTGGGAGACAGTGTCAAAGGCCTTGCTGAAGTCCAGAAAGACTACATCCACGGCGACACCTGCATCCAATGCTTTTGTGTCCTGATCATAAAAGGCAATCAGGTTGGTCTGACATAACCTGCCCCTAATGAAACTGTACTGGTTGCCCCTGAGCATCGTCCCCGATGCCGGCCCATCACAGATGTGCTCCTTTATGATCTTCTCAAAGAGTTTCCCCAGGATTGTGGTAAGACTGACAGGCCTATAGTTGCCCGGGTCCTCTCTTGACAAAATGGAAGGTATAGTACCCTTGACTGGCAGAAGGTAGAAAGAAAGGGCAGGGTGGCAGGAGCGTGGGGTCTGGGCTTGCAGGTTGTGTGGAACCAATTATATTTATTTACATTAAATCCTATGGGGAAATGAGTTTTACTTAACAGTTTTGCTTAGCGCTTGGTTTTTCCGGAACCAATTAAGAGTGGTAAGCAGGGGTTGCCTGTATACTAAAGAACAGCAAGAATTTGCAGGGACAAAACCAGGAAAGCAAAAGATCTGGGTGATCTTTTCTGCAGTGAGGCAGGCTGGATGAGATTCTGTGTGGAATAGGTTGGGTTCTTTTCATGCCCATCAAAGGCTGAACACAAACCCATACATGTCCCTCAGCCTCTGTCAATCCTTGAACTCAGAACCTGTATCTGGATGTCCAGGAGGTGGCATTTGGACACGTAGTTGTGCTTTTAGATCAGTCCAGGGATTTTCTGCTCTCTTTGTGAAGATAATGTGAATGCTTCCTCACTGGTTGAACAAATGATATTCAGTTATATACATGTATCTAATAAGTAAATAACTGATTTAGCTGCTGTGCTGAAACTAATGTATTTCCTTCCACCCTCCTCTCTGACACATTGCTTCCTGACCAGTACTACATACAGTAGGAAAAACAATACTTTGATTTAGAGACAATACATCTGAGGGTCTTATTGCTTTTTCTCTTTGGAAGGATTAGCTAAAGCCATTAATCCCCAAACACTGGACATACATCAGTTGAGTTGATTGTTTACCCAGTAGATTGCTGTAGTATTGTTCATAACTCGTTTGAGTTGGTTCAGCTGACTGATGTCAAACAAGCAGTTGTTATATACAGAAATGCATTTCCAAGGGAGAGACATGTATGCAACCTGACAAGCATAGAGACACTTCAGTGATACAAAGTAGCAGTTCTAGATACTTGCCTAATATTTTCTCACATCCCATCCCTGAAAAAACCATTAAAATTATTTGTAGAAGAAATAAAGAAGAAAAAAGATTTTTTAGAGACTGAAAGGATCTATCTACCTTGCAAGGTAGAAAGCAGTTAAGAGTACTCTGGTCACAGAAAATGGATTGTTAGTGTAAGTGGTAAAAGAAAGTGGATAGAAGATAAGTCATCATGCTGGAGATTCACCACTTTGCAGGTCCGGCTCCTGCTGGCCAGGGATTTACAGCGAGAAGGCAGCGGGGCTCTGGCTGGCATGGGGGAAAGAGTGGGGCCACCCGCCTGCCAGTGCCCATGCCCCCCTCCGCCCAACGGAGGCTCTCTCCAGGGCGCCCAGCACTGGGACTATCTGCACTGCCAGATTGCTGCAGGCTCAGGACAGCGTCCATGCCCTGAGGGTGAGTGTGTGACTGTAACGGGGCATGGGCTGCAGCCCAGGGGTGAGGGGGCTGCAGCCCAGGGCCAGGGTGGGCTCCACAGGCTCAGCCCTGCTGTGGGAGAAAACGCCTCATGTGTCCTGCCACCCTGGGACCCGCGCTCCTGCCACCCTACCAGACCATGTCCCATGCTCACACCCCCTGCCCACCCTGCCCCTCCTTGGTGTCATTGCCACTCCTCCCCACCTGCCTGCCAGCCACATGCTCCTGCCACCCTGACCTGGGCCCTGCTGGCCCTGGCCCTGGCCCTACGCACCAGCCTGGGCTCTGTGGTCATGCCATCCACTTCCCTCCCCCCACCCCTTCTCATCGCTGCCACTCCTCCCTGCTGGCTCCAGCACCACATGCCGGAGCAGACCCCACTCTCTTGCTGCCCTGGCCTGGGCCCCCACCGGCTGTCACTCACTGCTTCACACGCAGGGACAAAGCCACCTCTGCTTCTCCCCAGCCCTGTTCGGAGCATTATAATGAAACGCTCTTGAGCGCTAAGTGAAACCAGGTACGTATTTTAAAAGAGTACTATAGCAAAACCATGGTAAGTGAGACTGCACTAAGCAGGGGTTGCCTGTACATCCTTAGTGACTTGTTCTTCCTCTCTGGCTTGCTTGCTTCTCTCTTGATTTTGAAGTAGTTAAGACTCTCCTTCTGTAGTTTTGGGTCTGCTACAGTTCTTATCTTTCCAGCAGGTTAGAACAATTTCTTCTTGTTTTCCAGTTCTATGTCTTTTAGGAACTAGCAGCACTCCTGGACCCTTTTATCCTTCACTCTGTCTATTCTTGGGACCTTTACTTGTAGTTCTCTGAGTTGGTTGTGTAGTGGTCACCAGGTTTAGCGAAGACAGTCAGGCATGAATAAGAAAAACAAAACAAGTTTTATTATGGAGCAATAAATGAGCAGTGTTTTAGTCTTCCTAACTAACAGCTACTCCTTAATTGGGGCTAGGTACAGACATTTGTAACCTGGGTGCACCCAAGTAATGTGCTCCCCTCTCCAGATAGAAGGGATGGGTGGCAAGGCAGGAGTGCTGTGAGAGGGATCTGCAAACTGCAGGCTAAATCCCTCTATTCCCTATAGAGTCAGGCCAGGACAAGGGTTGCTTAATTATATACAGGTTTATTTATAGAAAATCTAAAGAAAATTGTTATTAATTACATACATATACACAAATGTACAATTATCATATTTTGCTACGTCCTGCAGATAAAGGCAGAAATATTACACCTCTTCAGGTAACCCCAAGCAAGGGGTTGATAATGAGTTAATCTGAAATGGATAAGCAACCAGTAAATATAGACGCAAATAAATTCAGCTAAACAACATTCAAACATAAATGTGCACAGGTGAGTATAGGCAAGCATATATAACCATCAGGAAAAGGGTCCCAGCAGTGGCCCTTAAGAAGTTTATACTTAACACTCTATTAAACTACTAATATACAAAGTTAAAATGTCCACAAAATATAAAGACGCAGCATCACAAAATATAAGGCACTGTCCCACAAAATATAAGGTGCCTCAACAACTGGTTAGCTCAAGCTTCCCTGAGAATAAACTGCCCTACAGCTGGGGTAGTTCCCCTCCCCTGTGGGAATCCCTTCCCCAACAACTCATGACTCCAGGGCCTGGATGGGTGGGCCTCCTCCCTTTGGCTGAGTTGCTCCTCACATGCATGTCCTCCTAGGCAACTGGCTCCCCTTGAGCTGCCACTCTCAGGTGGCCCTGTGCACTGGCGCTTGCACCGAAGGCTCTGCCTTCTGCTGGGGGTTGGAGGCCCGGGCTGCCTCATGAAGCACCAGGGCTCAATCCACTCCTGGACTCTCTGTGCAGTGTCATCTGCACCGAGCTGTCTCGTGCTGTTGGCTGCAGACCAGAGCCGCCTCAAGCAGCTCCCAGGGTCTAGCTCCATGCGGTACTGCCTGCACCAAGTTCCCTGGCTGCTTGCCAGGGATTGCAGGCCCCAGCTGCCTCAAACTGCTCCCAGGGTCTCAAGTTTTTTGCACCACTGTGTACACTGAGGGCTCAGTTGCATGCTAGGGGTTGCAGACCCAAGCTGCCTCGTGCAGCATTCAGGGTCTGGGCTCCATGCACCACTGCGTGCACAGGGTGGCTGGAGACCCGAGCTGTCTCACACAGCTCCCAGATTGCCCTGTGCGCTGCCCTACGCACCGACTGGGGCTGAAGCCATCTGCCACACATATCTGGTGAGAGGCATCTACAGGGGCTCTTCAGGGCACCAGCATCCGCCCACTGAGCAGCTCTTTCCCAGCTCTTCTTAGTCCTGCTCTTGTCTCCGTCCCTCAAAATGTCTATCGTATACTGAGCACATTGCTCCATTTATTCGCTCTGGAGTCTCCTCCCACAGAGTGCTGCCAGACCTGCAAAGTGCAGGCTTCAATCAGGTCCAGGCTCTTCGCCCCCACCTGGGGCAAGCCATTTCCTGTTGTTAACTGATTGGTGAATGGGGTCCACCAATCATGCTGGAGATTCTCAGCCTGGACGCCTGGGCTGTATGGGTAAGTCTGCCAAACATTAAAAAAGGCCGAGGAGGAACCGATTTAAATTATGCAGTTTTCTGTAAGTGGCGTAGTTTAGATCAGTAGCAAACAGAACACACATTCACCCTTGCTGGGGGGTGGAAATCTTAGACTGGGCTCCGACATTTTTAAGTCAGTCTGTGTAGGATAAACTCCTGTTCTGTTACAGGTATACACCAGTTTCTGATCACTTATATGGGTAAAAGTGTAATGTCTGTACCTGGCCAGGGAGACTGCATTTGGATTCCTAACAGTGCTAAATCAGGGAGCATCTCTAAATTATAACTTCTATCACTACAGGGTAAAATCATTTTCAAGTCCAGTTTCCTTGTTCTGCTAAGCCTATGCCTTCTCTTTGACTTCTATCATATCATGCTTATGATGACTTCCTTCTAAATGCTGAATCTGATCAGAGGAGATTTCAAAGGAGAATTAGTCCTGGTCTGGATTTCTTTGTGGTCTGTGACAAGTTACTTAACTTCTGGGCTTTAGTTTTCCTAGACAAGAGTGTTATAAGATGTAATGAATGTTTAGAAAATGCTATGAAAATGACAAGTTTCTTTGGGTAAATGTCGTATCTTTTATTAGACCAAATGAATAATTGGAAAAATTGTTCTTTACAATATTTTGGGCACAAACATGTTTCTTCAGGCATAGGGAGAATCTGTTGGTGTTTGTATACTCTCTTGAATAATGAAAATGAATAATACTTTATTTAAATGTTAAGTTTTATTCCTGACATGAAAGCTAATTTCCATGGCTGGCTCTCAGTCTATCAGGTCATTTTACTTTTTTTCCCTTTGTTTTATTTCTGGATTCTATTTTTTAATTTCTTTTATTTTGGGGAATGCTTTGCATTTGTGTTTCCTTCCACGTGCTGGATTACACACACTAGTTCTTTTCATGCTTTGAGGGGTTTTGCATATGCAGTTATTTTTTTCCCATTGTTACTTTTCCCCCTTGTTTTCTCAGTTCTGGTTTTTTTCAATTTTTTCATGGTTTCTTTAGCCCACTTTTTAATCTCTAATGGCATTTTTCATGCGTTTACCTTTCTACTACTAGGTGCTTCTTTCTTTGATGTCATGTTTTGTTTCATCCAGGATTCTTTTCTTCTTTTCCCCGAGAGAGAGAGAGAGAGAGAGTTGCATTGCCCTATTTATGTTTCAAAGATTTTCTGCTTTATATATTTACTTGGGGGATTTAAAATTATATTTAGCTTGTATTTTCCTCCTTTTTTGTATTATCCTGGTTTTTTTTAATTTTTGGTATTTTCATGACTTTCTCATTCCCCCTCCGTTTTATTCTTTCCCTTGGTGTTTGAGTATGCACTTTCAGCTTTTCAGGTTTCACTCTTTTGTGTTTGTATTTTTTTGGGGTGTTCTTCAGTGTCGTTGCATTTTCAGAAGTTGCTCATTGGTTGCTTTGTCACATTTTTTATTTTATTTTTTGTTTGGTCCTGTATTTCTTACATTTATAAACGTTCTAATTTTTGAGGGGTTTTCAATTGTCATGTTTTGTGGCTTGGATTTGTGGGTGCGCTGTTGTATGTGCTTCTGGGGTCTGTGTTAATACGGTTCTCTAGTTTCCCTACTTTCTCATTTTTCAGTTCCCCCCCTTTTTTTTGCCTTTTCTGACAGGGGCGATGCATAGGGCATGCACTCAGGTACACGTGCACCCCCTGCGAAAAGGTGCTGCCGATACTGTCGATGGTGCCTGCGGCCACTGGCCAGCAGCGCCTGCTGGTGGTCGCTGACCCCTGGTCGGCGCTCGCCACCCCGCCCTCCCCGCACGGCCGACAGCGCCAGCGGCGTCTGTGGTAGCTCCCTGCTCTCTGCCACTGGGGTGCAGCCAGCGGCCAGGGGCACACGTCGTTCATGTTTTCGTATTCCCTGTTTTGAATCTTTTGGCTTTTTCCATTCCTTTTTTTACCTTTTCTCTTCTCTTTGTGTCTTTTTTTGAGGCTTTAAAAAAAAATAACGCTTTGAGATTGTTTTTGCTTTTACATCTTTCACATTTTTGCATGGGTTGCCCGTTCCTTTGCATTTCTGCTATGCGTCAGTAGGGAGGTGCAGCTGCGCGCCTAGTGGCTGCTCACAGCGCATGCGCCGAGAACTCACAGTCGAGACCGAAGGGTTTCAGGACTGGGGCAGGACACGGGGCGGGGGCGTGGCCTCCGTTCCCTTCCCTGGTGTCGCAATCCAACCGGGGCAACCAATCTCTGCTCGTCTTTGCCCGTCGCAAGCTTGCGCGCCTAGAACGTCGGGAGGCCGGGGCAGTTGACAGGTGTGCGCATGCGCACAAGAAACCTGCTTAACCCTGTCTACTCGCTCTCACGTAACCTGCCTTATTCGCGCATGCGTACACGCCCTTTGGAGCGGGAGGGTCACGTAGCCTTCCCCTAGCCCCTCCTCTCCCCCGTGAGCGTCACGCGAAGGGGGTGGGGCTCTGGAAGGCGAGCCTCAGCCCGTGTCTCTCCCGCCGGAACTGCCCGTGCCGCCGCCATGGAGGAACAGAAGGAGAACCGGCTGCGGGGTGGACACCACGAGGCGCCGGCACCCGCCCCTGCGCCCTCCCCACCCAGCCAGCTCGCTGCCCCGGCCCCGGCCCCTGGCAGCACCCCCAGGGTACTGCTCCCTAGCGCGTGCGGGGGGGGGGGGAATTGCGTCACTACCACGTGACCAAACGGTCTGCAGCCCGTTGCCGGGGCGGTCACGTCACCTTCCAACTGGCCCCGTAGAATGTTGGCGGGGGCCCCGTCAATATGCGCATGCGCGCGGGGCGGACTTGACCCGGCGCTGGGGTGGGGGGCGTGGGCAGAGCGGAGGGCCGGAAGGAACCTCTGAGCGGGGCAGCCCACGGCTCAGGGGTCGAGCTTTCCCTGGACTTGGGGCAGGGCAGGAGCAGTGCTCCCAAGCGCCCTGACCTGCCACGGGAAGCAGGGGTGGGAGAGTGCTGTGGGTGCCTGGTTGCACATGATGAGGAGAGACGGAGGGAACAGGGCTTATTTAGTCTGTGGAAGAGAAGAATAAGGGGGGGGGGGTTCATTGCAGCCTTCAACTACCTGAAGGGTGATTCCAAAGTGGATGCAGCTGGACTGTTCTCAGTGGGGGCAGATGGCAGAAAAAGGAGCACCGGTCTCAAGATGCAGCAAGGGAAATTTAGGTCGGATATTAGGAGACACGGTCACAAGCGGGGTGGTGAAGCACTGGAACAGGTTACCCAGAGAGGTTGTGGACTCTCCATCCTTGGAGGTTTTAAGTCCCAGCCTTGGCTGAGATGATGTAGTTGGGGGTTGTCCTGCTTTGACCCAAAAGTGGGTCACAAGAATATATGAAAGGGTCACAGACAAAGACTGGATCAAGGCTCTTTGGGTGGATGTGATCTACTTTATTAGTTGCTCTAATAAAAGAGGTTGCATCTACCCAAAGAACGTTGCCTGCCTATGTCCTTAGACCAACATGGCTACAAGCAACAGCCCTGCAAAAATAGATCAACAAACTTTAAAAATGGATTCTCCTTTAAAGGAGAAAAATGTGGGAAGCCATGGCTTTTCTCTTGCAGGTTGGCGGAGTTCCAGCTTGTGAGGGGCTGCTTGGGGATGTTTGGGACCTCCCCTACCCCACACACTGGGTCAAGATTGGCCATCAATGTTTACAAATGGTCCTGGTACAAAAAAAAGTTGAGAACCACTGCACTAGATGACCTCCTGAGGACCCTTCCAACCCTCCTTTTCCATGATTCTGTGTCACTTGTTAAATGTGAGACAGATCCGAGAAAGATGGCTAGTATACAGAGAGAGGCAAACTTCACATCACGCATGTTGATCTGACGGGTACAATGCCTTCCCTATCCCAGATACAGCAGTTGTTGTGATCCTGAGAAGAGCAAGAGCATCTAGCTAAGAAACTAGGATTTATTTTTAAATCCCAGCAGGAGCATTGGCACAGCCTTGTCTGCAGCCAGCAACCACTGCTTCTGAGGAAGGCAGAAAACTGCCCTGAAACCTGTAGCAGTAGGAGGTGAAAAAAGTTTTTTCCAGCGTAGGTAGCAACCAACAAAGCCCAGAAGTATGGGAGAAAATTGAGCACTGGCTTCTTTATGCTGCGCCCTGGGATCTGTACTGTAAATACAACTCCACACATCGCACTCCCTAATTGGAGAGCTAGAACTCCCCACTTCTGTTATCCTGTTCCTCTCCATAAACTTATCACAGCTACTTTAATCTTTCATGGCCAAGCCGGTTGTAGAAGTCTGTTTCATTCTTTCGCTAATGAGTATGGGCATCTCTAGTTTTGAATCTGTAGATGAAAATTGCCCCATGACCTCAGTTACTTACGATGGGATCAAAGTGAACTTCTCGAAGGTTATTCTTTTGCTCAATAGGGAAAAACTTCATGGATGGTCTTGTGACTTTAAAAATACAGGCAAGTTTTAAAGCTTTGTCATGGAGCCCTGTATTGTCCTGCATGGCATTGCTGTTAAAGTGTTAAGTTGTAGGGAGTCTGGCTCCGTACGCCCCAGCACCTTTAGAGTCCAACTGTGCAGCCCAGTGAGGTTTTAAGCATTCCATTGCTGGGGGGAGGCTGTCGACACTTTATCCCAGCACCTTTAAAACCCCACCATGCAGCCTGATACTGGGTTGCATAGTAAAGGTTTAAGCTTACCCGGCTCTCTATATGCCAGGACCTTAAAACATACGTGGTGCAACTGGGAGGACCAGTCCCTGACTCTGGGCTTCACAGTCTGAGGAATTTTATTCCAGATCTCCAGAATCTCATATTCTGTCATGCATGCCCAGTTTTAATTTCCTTTCTTTTCTACCTTCTCTGTGTTGTGAAGATGGCATTTCAAAATGGTGGTTGCACTGTTTATTTTTTTTTAGATATAGGAACTGACTAGTGCCTACTACTTATGAGTAAAATTGTTTGACACTGCACTGTTTTTGGTGGGGGGGTTAATTATTTAGTATCTGTTTTGGCTTCCTTAAATTAATTGCAGAATTTTTCTTCTAGGGCCAGCATCACTGTAGACTGGATGGACAAGACAATAATGAAAAAATTTCCACCTGCCATTCTAATGATTTCAGTGACCCAATTTACAAAGAAATTGCTATGACTAATGGTTGCATTAATAGGATGAGTAGAGATGAGCTGAGAGCCAAACTTGCAGAGTTCAAGCTTGAAACGAGGTAACATTTAATTATGAGCATGTTGATCATCTTTCAGAAAGTCTGTTGTAATGCTTTCTTTTGCTGCATGTGAAAAGATGAGACCAACATTTGACTTCCTATAACATTTCTTGAATAACCTGTCTTCTGAGTCTTTGCAGTTCAAATCAGTGATGTTAATGCACAAAGATGGTAGAAAGACTACATATGTTATATGCTTCTTGGCAAATGTCTCTTGGCATCCTTTCAATGAGGAAATGTTAGTAAGTATATTAGGGGCTCAAATATGGTCATTCAGAACGCCCAGATTTTAGAAACTAAATGTGCTTGTTAGTGATTATTTGCATTGCTGTGCATGTAGGAACTCCAGTATGATCATGTCCCCCAGAATTGACCAAACAGAGAAAGAAACAGTCCTGACAATGATGAGTTTACTGCCTAAGTGTACAAGATAGATAAAGCGTGCAGGGAAGGAGTATAACATAACAAGTTTGATAGTTTGACAGAATGATGTTACTTCTGTGATTTTTTTTTTTTTTGTGAGGTTTTATTGAAAGATAATTGTCTAAATGGAGACACGGAGGGGAAGTGCCTGAGTGTCTGGATAGCTCCTCAGCAAGTTTTGTTCCCTGACCTCATATTGCTAGGGTTGTATAAACCCTGGCATGAGAGAACTTTCATATATAGTTTTGGGTTTTCCTTCTCGAATTCTGTACCTACTAGTCTCTGCTTTTGCCAGCTCTGTTACCTGGATAGCGTCCTTTTAAAATATACTTCATATAGGGAGCCAATAGTTTCTCAAAAAGTAAAATAACAAAAACTATGTTTTATTTGCTAGAAAAACATAATGCTTGACAATGGTCAATGAATTGTATCCTGCAAAGGTGTTTTTTGTTTTTTAATGGGCTCTTTTTACCCTTTACTGTAAAGGAGACCTGAAAGCATGTTTTTAAATGGTTATTTTTCCTTGCTTACTATTTTTAGAACTACAAATGAGTGTTGTAGTTAGATTTCCCTGGTTTGTTTGAAGGATTTAGGACAGTTCCACTGATGTGGGTTATAAGGGCATATTATGTCTTTAATCAATTTTCAGTACCAAAAGTAGTAATTAATTGCTGAAGTTAAAAGTGTGTTAATGTGGGAGTTTCAAACTCATCAATCCTCTTCCCTTTTAAACTATTTGCTTCTCTCAACTTCAGTGATTTTACCATTTTAAGTTACCCGCTTAATTAAAATCTTAAATGTTTTTGTACGCATTATACAAAGCCAAAACAGGTGCTTGCTCAATTTTTCCCCCTCCTGTATGTATGTCTTTTAAATTTTAAAGTCATTCTTGTTTTTATTAAGGAAATCCAGTCACCTATTGGTGATTTCACAAGGCATGTTTTTTTCCCCCCAATAGCATTTTTATAGCTGTGATGGTCTGTTTAGCATTTCTAGCAATTAATGTTGCCATCACATGCCCTAGTGCCAAATTCCCAGGCTGTTGAGTTTGAGGCCTCTGTTCTTCAACTTGGCTGAGAAGAGGTAAAGTGGACTGGAGCTGGAGTGTCAGAATCCTGGCATGGGGTAGGGAGCACTGGTAGGCCTTACAACCTCCCACCTCCCTCCTTTTACCTCCCATCTCTGTGAGGGGAGAGAGAGGGGAAAGGTTGTGTGGTGCCACAAGCTGTTGTAGTCTCCTCTAGAGCCTTCTGTCTGTCCCTAAAAGAGGCTACAACATTTTGAAACATTCCAGCTAGGAAAGTGCTGTGTGTGTTTCACCTGGAAACATTTCATTTATTAAGTCTGTCTGCACTTCTTGATACCCAAGCTTACCTAAGTATATAATAGGTAGGATCTGGCATAAAGCTCTGACAGATATGACAGATGATGAACTATATAGCTGGGAAGCCTGCATGATCTCATTTTACTGTAAAATGAATCTTCCTTGAAGTGCAAGGTTATACAGATCTTAGCAGTATCTTAGCAGATACCTTTTTTATAGCAGCTCATAGTTGGCCAAAATATGGCACTGAAGCCACACTTGCATAGTGATCTTATGTATGGTTGTGTACAAATGATTAGAATTACATTTCTGATAACTTTTCTGCTAAGAAAATATAGCTTGTTTCACTAAAATAACTTTTAATACAGTGATGTTAATATCCTGTTTTGAAAACATGAAGAAATAGGATGCCCCATTTGCTTAAATTGTAAACTGATTTCCTGGATACATTATAATAAAGGATGATCTTTTCCTTTCTTGTGCCCTGATTTCCCTGTTTATTGTTTATTAAAAGTATGAGGGAGAGAAGAACAGGAAGGAGAAAAAAAGTAAATGAGACAAGCTATATAAGGGAAAATTCAGCAAAATCCATCCGATTTTTCTTACCAAAAAAAAAAAAAAAGTTGCCTGTGAGTTAAAAGTAAGTTTACAGGTTTTTTTTAGGAAGCAACACTTTTTTTGTGTGGAGAAGATTTAAAACATTTTCTCCCATTGCTTACCCCTCCATTCTTCTCTTTCCTGTGTTGTGAATAAGAATGTAGACAAAATGGTCATTCTGACTTCTAATAAAATCTGGGACGTGTGGCTTTTTAACCAACTTTGATTTAAATGGTTGTAAAATAACTTTTTAAAGCAGTTTCTTTCCTCCTAAAGTAAATCTTTCCTTGTATTTATAGATTGCTCATTTGCCTCTGGCTTGGAATATAGCAGTTTTTAACTAGGGACTCTTATGACACAAAGCTATGGGGAGATGTAGACACGCCGGAGGGCAGGGAACAGCTGCAAGCAGACCTGGACAGGTTGGACAAGTGGGCAGAAAACAACAGAATGCAGTTCAACAAGGAGAAATGCAAAGTGCTGCACCTAGGGAGGAAAAATGTCCAGCACACCTACAGCCTAGGGAATGACCTGCTGGGTGGTACGGAAGTGGAAAGGGATCTAGTGGACTCCAAGATGAACATGAGTCGGCAGTGTGACGAAGCCATCAAAAAAGCCAATGGCACTTTATCGTGCATCAGCAGATGCATGACGAATAGGTCCAAGGAGGTGATACTTCCCCTCTATCGGGTGCTGGTCAGACCGCAGTTGGAGTACTGCGTGCAATTCTGGGCGCCGCAATTCAAGAGGGATGCAGATAACCTGGAGAGGGTCCAGAGAAGGGCCACTCGTATGGTTAAGGGCCTGCAGACCAAGCCCTACGAGGAGAGACTAGAGAAACTGGACCTTTTCAGCCTCCGCAAGAGAAGGTTGAGAGGCGACCTTGTGGCCGCCTGTAAGTTTATCACGGGGGCACAGAAGGGTATTGGTGAGTATTTATTCACCAAGGCGCCCCCGGGGGTTACAAGAAGTAATGGCCAAAAGCTAGCAGAGAGCAGATTTAGATTGAACATTAGGAAGAACTTCTTCACAGTTCGAGTGGCCAGGGTCTGGAACGGGCTCCCTAGGGAGGTGGTGCTCTCCCCTACCCTGGGGGTCTTCAAGAGGAGGTTAGATGAGCATCTAGCTGGGGTCATCTAGACCCAGCACTCTTTCCTGCTTATGCAGGGGGTCGGACTCGATGATCTGTTGAGCTCCCTTCCGACCCTAACATCTATGGATCTGTGAATCTATGAATCTTTCACAATAGTTCTGATTATTTTATTAAAAAAGAAGAAACAGTTTATTCAAGATCTAGCCTCTTGTCATAATAATGCCAGCTTCTGGTTTGTTATCAGACTTATAAGCCTTTTTTAATTACTAAAGAGGAAAGCATTCTTCTCTGTTCTTATGAGGCTGTTATGAAGATAAAGGGAGATTTCATTGTGAAAAGCATGTTACCTTGTTTTGATCATTCAGGTATTGGATTTGGCTTCATTTTTGGATGCAAGTAACTGTTAACATGAATGGAAATCTAGATTGGAATACTAACTTGATTTTTTTTCTTCTCATTTATCTACAGAGGAGTGAAAGATGTACTGAAAAAGAGGCTTAAAAACTACTACAAGAAGCAGAAGCTGATGCAGAAGGAGCCCACTGATGAAGAGAGTTACTATGATTATATCTGTGTTGTTGACTTTGAAGCAACCTGTGAGGAGGGCAACCCCCCTGAATTTATACATGAAATAATTGAATTTCCTATTGTGCTAGTAAACACTCATACACTAGAAATAGTAAGTGATCTAATTACTCTAACTCTTGTGCTGTGCTCTTCTAGTTTCTTTCCTTTAGAAAATTATGTGAAATGTTAGTTATAAAGAGACGCATTTTAAATGGAGTATAACCATTTTTTTCCTAAAAATTCAGAAGCAAACATGCCATTTTACCTTGCACATCTTTCCTCTGAAAATTGGCCCTCTAAAATTTGGGGTAGGTGTCTTAAGCAAGAAAACTTAAAATTATCCATGTTGCCAGTCTCCTTTGAGATCCTTTCCCATTCAGATAGACAACAAAATAGAATGATACTCGGCATACACACATTATCCTGAATTTTTGAAGTTATGTTTACTTGGTTACTTTGCTGAGCTAATGAGCATATATCTCCATCTTATAGGTGAAGAATTAAAACTGGCTGAGAGACTTGTTGAAAGCCTCACTGCAAGTCAGGTGTGGAACTAGGACCGATGAATTCTTGACCCTTAGCTTTCACTTCACTATACTGTGCTGCCTCCTTAGAGCTGCTGTTACTGCAGAGTTATTTCTAGTAGGGTTGGAGTGGTGTTGTAGTAATGGGGATCCAGGAAGTGTAAGAGGCAAAGGGTTTTTTGGCATCTTTTATTGGGGTAATTGTATAGTTGGGGGAGAGATTTGGTAAGCCTTTGGTCATAAAATCCTCTTCTTCAGGTCTGAAAGAAAAGGGCACAGCCTAAGCTAAATAAACACCCCCAAAAGAAAAGAAACTATAGTTTTTGTTTATCAGTAGGTGTTGTAGGCAACCGTCGATCTTGTGAATCATGGTGTACACATAAGAGGTCTAGTCGGATGCGTGATGAATCCGTTTGTGGCTGACAAGCCCACTTGAGAGCAACACAGCTTATTACAAGTTTTGCAGATCCGTCTGTTGTTTGAGTTGGAATCCAAATTTACAGCATGCTGCTTCTTTCTTGCTTTGCTTCCATCTGGCCATGGGGCGGGCAAGGGGCCACTTTTCCCCATGCTCAGCACCAACTTGTAACCCACCCCCCTGCCAGCCTGGCAGTGGGGCCAGGTGACAAGGTGGTGCTGAGCTCAGTGGGGTGGGGAAAGCAGCCCCTACCCACCCCATGGCTGGTGCCGTGTGCTGCAGCTGCTCACAGCCTGCCTGGGGCTGCCTGTGCTTGCTCTGGACAGCCCCACGTGGGCTGCGAGGAGCTGCAGTGTGTGGCGCCAACTGTAGGGCAGGTGAGGGGCTGCTTTTCTCCGCCCAGGGAAAAGCTGAGCATGGGGGGGAGAGGAAGCAGCCCCTCCCCCGCCCCACTCCCGGTGCCCCACACTGCAGGCGCTTGCAGCCTGCATGGGGCTCTCTCTGGAGCGAACACAGGCAGCCCCACACGGGCTGCGAGCAGCTGCAGCGCAGGGCACCAGGCGTGGGGTGGGGAGGGGGCCACTTCCCCCCCCCCC
Source organism: Alligator mississippiensis (assembly GCF_030867095.1). NCBI lineage: Eukaryota > Metazoa > Chordata > Crocodylia > Alligatoridae > Alligator > Alligator mississippiensis. The sequence goes on along the minus strand of NC_081825.1, from coordinate 142,017,680 downwards.
TCCCCAAATGCTCCTTCCCTGCCCAGGGTTCCCCTCGCCGCCCCCCCCAGTTACCTAAGCTTCCTGTGCCGGGGCAGCCATGTGCTCCTAGCCCAGAAACCCCAGCTGGGGCTCCCAGCTGGCCAGCTGGGCCAGGCAGTTGTGGGAGCCCGCTGGACTTCCCCTGCGTCCTACTGCCCTTGGTTCCTGTCATTTTTGACAGGAACCAAGGGCAGAGAAATATTAATTTTCTACATTTTTTTTAGGGGCCCCGTGGGCTAGATTTGGCCCATGGCTCTATTTTGCCCACCCCTGCACTAAACAAAATATTTTTGAGGAAATAGTTTTCTTCCGAAATGGCCAATCCATAGCAACCTCCTTTTCTTGATAGTGGTTTTCTAAGCGTGCACTCCAGTACCTGTGTGTTTGGTATTCTTTGTCAGTATGTGAATGCAGTCATTTAAAGAATGGAACATGGCAGTGAACTAGGAGCAAAGAGAGGTGTTCAGCAATAGATTCAAAACAAGGAAAATGTAGTTGAATGGTAACCCAGGCCAAGAACAAGATGATTCAAAAGGGAAAAGAGTTATTACCTGTAGTAACAACTTCAAAATGTGGGATTGAGAACAAAAATCCATAACCTTACTGGATACTAACACCCGTGTCCAGCACCTTTCATTTGTTAACCAAGATACACAAACCTGGCAGCCCAGGGACCTACCCCCCACGTTGTCTCTGGCTTTGGTGCCATCAGGGATGGAGTTTCGGGTTATGGCAATTTTCTCCTATTTCTTTATGCTGCTGTAGCTGCCACTATTTTCCTTAGGAAACTAGAGCCCATTGACAAACTTCTAGCAAACACCTTATTAGTTACCATGGATGTCGTATTTCTATATGCCAGTATCCTGCATGTGGATGGGTAACAAGCCATAAGGAATGTTATCTTCAATGATGGCACTTATTTTTGCTTTCACCACTCTCCTGCTTTGTCTTCACACACAACTATTTTAGATTTGGGGACTCCCTATACTTACAAATGAATGGCACTGCCATGAACACACGCATGGCCCCACAATACACCTATATGTTTATCACAAATCTCCAAGTTCATTTCCTCTGCATCTGCTGTCTCATTCCCCTAGTATGCCTGGGGAATATCATTATATAGACAAATCTAGAGATATTCTACCAGGGCTTTAATGATTTCCACCTCTCTATCAAACTGGCACTTGAATTCTCTGCCTAGCAATTATTTCTTGGACTCCACTGTGAAACTTTGCAATGTCCACATTATTGTATTGGAACAGGAAACAACCAACAGCTGCAGCTCCTCTGTGCCACCAGCAGTCTTTCTAAGTGCACTACTAGATTTGTCATTTGCAGCAAAACACCATGCTACAACTTGTATCTGCTCTCAAACCGCTTACTGGACTACATACCAAGTATCTGCAACAGGCTTTCCTATACTTAAAATTCAATCCCCAAACCTTAGTCACTCAAATCAGTGTAAGCCGACTCAGGCCCTGCCTTGACTTGCTAAAGTTTCAACCCTGTGGAAAGGATAATGAAATCCCTTTGGTCCTCAGGCTCCCTAGCTCAAACACATCAATAATGACCTCTCCACTTGTTTACAGTGACCCATTGCTATCTACATGAGACAGCTGGTGAAATTCTTACATAAAAGAATTACATAAGAGCCTATGGCAGAATACTACTTCCTTTGTAGACATTCCACCCCGACCTCAAAATAGCTATTTTCAAAAAAAGAAACAAATGGATAAAAAACCTATTTAAAAACCATCTTAACTGTGAAATTACAGAGTAAGAAATCATCTATGGCCTTGATTGCATTAACTGTGGTTTCAACCATAGATTCTTCATCCTATTACTTGGACTAGCTGTTAACTATGATGTTATTTCAGGTGCTAACTACCCTAGTCATCTAATTTGAGCTAATCAGCCTGCTTATTACTTCTCTTGTCAGCATCCGCTTTCCCTGTCCCTTTCTTTTTTATGTAAAATCTTTTGTTTTCTGCCAGTCCTTTTGGAACATCTGATGAAGTAGGTTGTTGTGTACAAAAGCTCATGCTTCTCTGAACCAGTTAGTTTCTAAGGTACCACTGTGCCATACCTTCTGCCTGATTTCAGACTTAACATGCCTTACCACCTCTGTCTACACTAGAGGGTATTGTGATAAAGATGTAGTGGTTTAATTACTGACAAAACTATCCCACTATAGCTAAAGGTAAATTTATCTGTCCTTTTATGACTACAGGAGTCTGTAGTTACCAAGGAAGAAAGAACTCTGGGCCTTCTGTTTGAATAATTATTAAAGAAATGATGATACATTTAGTAGTCTGATTCAATGAAACATGTATTTACACCTCCTCCGGTTAGTGCTAGTGGTACCAGAAAGCCTTAGGAGCAGGTTATCCAATAATCAGTTTATCTCATTAGAGGCCAGGGCTTGCCACTTCATGTAACTGCAGAAGAAGGATAGTGTTGACTGTTTTTATGTTGATGAAGGAAAGTAGGCTACTTTTTCCATTTGTCAGGGATGGCACTTGTGAAAGCAGCTATCATTGGTGTGTGTGCATGCAAGCATGCATCATTTGTGTCTTATTTATAATAAATTATATATATTATTCTTGCCAAAATGTAGGCAGTCCTTTTACTTAATAAAATAGCCTGGGCTGAGATGGTGGTGATTGTCCAAAGAGCTAGCTAGCATTCTGAGGGGTACCCTTTCCATGCAGTTCTGGTGTTTCTGTAAAATGTTTAAATCTCTCCTTCCCCTTTTACAGGAGGATACCTTTCAACAATATGTGAAGCCAGAGATTAATCCTCAGCTTTCAGACTTCTGTATTAATCTGACTGGAATCACTCAGGTAACATTTTTCATATCTGTTTCTTCAGAGACCAGTGTGAATGAAAAGGATACTTTGTCAAAGTTCAGCTACAGGTGTTACGCTTTAGGACAAACTACATAACTGCATTAAAAGGGGAGGGAGTGCTGCTGCTTTAAAGCGCGTTGTCTGTTACAATGTGTGAGGTAAGGCCTTATGCAGGTAAATTGCTACAACTTTAACCTGTTTCATTAAGTGTTGAAGTTACAAGGTTTTGTAACTTTTGCATCTATGTATAAACATGCAGATGCAACAGTTACATCAGACCACTTTTTACCAGTATAATTTGATATAGTTGTTGTATCTGTTTACGTGCTCTGAAGGTTTTTAATTCAGGTTTTGCCACAGCTTAGCTATTTACAACTCATTTAATGTCTTTATGCAAGAACCTACAAGTATGTATGTAACATGTATGAATAGGGACCTACCTAATTCATGAAGGCTGCCTCCATATTTCATGGTCCTGGTGTGACATCAGGTGTCAGTTTTTGCAGTGGGGTGTGTCGGGTCCCTCCACACCTCTGGCTGAGGGGCCCTGGAAGCCCTGTCCCTCCCTGGAGATTGACAGATGGCCACCTGTCAGTTTCTGGGGCGGAGCAGGAGTTCGGGGGTCCCTCAGATGATCAGAGGTGTGGGGCCCCACCCACCCCTTTCCAGAGATTGACAGATGGCCATCTGTCAATCTCTGGGGAGAGGTGGAACTTCCATGGCCCCTCCACTGATTTTTTTCCACTCCTTCCCCCCTTCCTTCCTCTGTGCCCCAGGATGTCAGGGCTTTTTCTGTTTGCAGCTGCCTTCCTTCCCCCCCCCCCCCCCCCGGTTGGTTTGCTGCCATTTTCCCCTTTTTTTTTTTTGCGGGGACCAGGATTTTTCACAGGGGACCTACCAAATTTATAGGTTCCACGAAGATCACAGAATCATGAATTTGGTAGGTCTTTGCCTATGAAAGTCAAGCCCCTAGGCTTTGTTTGTTTCTGAAATTTGGAAAATAAGTTTTTTCTAAGGCCCACTTTGTGTATTTAGATCCTTGGAAAGAAAGTGATGTATAAGTATTAGTCCCTGTATGTTAGTTTATATTTCTAACACAGGTTTATTTTCTTTACAAAACCTGCCTCACTTCTGGTTTTGTGTGTTCTCAGGACCTCGTAGACAAAGCTGATGCCTTTCCTCAAGTCCTACAAAATGCTGTAGAATGGATGAGACGGAAAGAACTGGGGACTAAATATAGCTATTCCATACTGACTGATGGGTATGACTTAGAAAGGATGTGCATTTTATCTTGTAATATTTAAATGAACTTTAAAACTGCAAAACATTTTAAATTAACCTATTAACCCTAAGAACAGGCATATCCAAAATGAGACCACAAAAAAGGTCAAACCATGTTATTTTCTTGCTTTGTTACAGTTGGGAAAATGAAATTGAATCCACTAGGTGGCACTGCTTCTCTTTCAGCATTCTAGAATGGGTTTATATGGGCCCAAATGAAAGCTAGCAAACATTGATTGATTGATCAATTTGCCATCCTTCCCAAAAAGGCTCATGGTGGCTTACAATAAAAGACAAACAAAACATACCCTCCACAAACTAAACAAATTACAGAAGCAAAACAAAATATTAAGATAGTTAAAAAGAACTGTACCCTTTCTGTCCCCAAACCTCACAATCATGCAATATTGCCCACCCTTACCCCTCATGCTCTTCTGCCTCTGACGAAAGAGAGTGCACCTGTGCTCAACCAAGCCTTACTTCCCAACCCTGGTTCACCACAAAAGAACCCATATTTCCTCATATTCCCTCTCAACCCTACCCACTCCTACTCCCCTCATGCTTAGGGCAGTTCCCCCAACCTCCAGCCCTTACTGTCTTTCCCAAGCCTGTATCTTTCTCTCGTGGGGGTTGCGGCTGTTCCTAAAACCTACTCATCCTCTTCTCCTTGAAGGAAATGCAGTTAAAATAAATTTCAGTTAAAAATTAGAACAAACAATGCAATAGTCCCCCCACCCTTCCCCACACACCCTTTCATTGTTTCCATGCAGTGTCAGTGGTTATATGCCTCTCTGATTTTTGATTTAGCATTGCTTTTTCTTAAATGAAATGAAAGAATATAAATGGAAAAAAAAACACGGCATGGACATTTTTATGGTTGTATTCAGAGTCAAGAAAACTTGAAAACTGAGTTTGCAACACCAGTCTAACACTAGTTTGCGTAGTCACATTTTATATATTTTCTAGTTTCTACTACTATTAATGTGTGTGGCATATTTAAGCAGAAACAAGTAATACAAAGTGCTCAAAAGTGCTTGAGAAGAAAGATGAGAGGAAGAGTGGCTAGACCTTTGGATTTGGCCTTGGGACATGCACATTCAGTTCATGGCCTAGCCAGAATGTTTTGTCTGACTTTTGGACCAGTCACTTAACTGACTTTGCCTCTTGGAATCCTTTTTCTAAAATAGGCATGGTTCTGCTTTCTTCTCAGGGGTGTTATGATCACAAAATCCATTAATAAATGTGATGTGCTTAGATGGTCTTGAGTTCCTAGATAATTGTGCATGGGCAATATAATATTGTTCCCAGAATTGTAATTTTTCATTTTATAGACTCTTACTGTAGGGCCAAAAGGTACAATTATAAGCTTGTTTCTCCTCCATACCATACATCAGTTAATTGCCCTGGTCAATTTCCATTTTTTACTAACTGAAATATTAATGTGTAAATGTCTTTGCATTGCTTTTTGTTTTAAATGAGAGAGAATTAAGCAGCACAGGCAATTTTAACTGTTAATCTTTGTGTGACCCCAGTTATATTTCAGAATTATTTTATTGAAGCGAATGGTGTCCGAAAAGACAGCTCACTTTTGTTCTTTTGTTTGTCTGGATTAAAACTTCTGCTAGGCTGGGTTAACAAGACAGCAGTATATAATTCTGGTTATTATACTGTACCAGAAGGAAAGTGATTTTTATTATTTCTGGTTTGGGGGTGGTAACATTTCATATGTTAAATGAAAGCAGAGAATTCAAGAATGCAGAGATCCCTTTTGGCATCTGCAAAAATTTCCCTGCCTATGTACTACTCTTCCCCTCACAAAACCTCCCCGCCAACAACCTGTGATTAAGTAGGATATTACCTTCCTTTTAAAAGTAAACTGTGCTGGGATCACTCCCTCTCCCAACCCGGTCAGCCCTGCATGTCAACTGGAAAGAACGTACAGTGATGTCACAAAGGGACTGGATTTAGTTTTTCTGTAATGTCTTACTGCATGCAGATAAGTGTCTGGCTCAGCTATGATTTTTTTCTAGTTATTTTTTTTTTTTAATATTTATGTCCAAACCAAGAAAATATACTCATCTTCACTGAAGACTGTTCATGCCAAAACTAAAGCTCCAAGTATTTATTGTAGCCATTAAAAGTAATATTTTGTTAGCCATTTCTACCATGTTCATCATGTAAAGAACATGTTTTATCTGACCCACCACTTCCAGATGGGTGCAGTTTACTCCAAAAAATTCCATCTTTAGGCTGAAGTAAAAATTTCAGGGTACAAGGTGAATGGCTTGGAAATTATTAAGTGTATGAAGACAGGAATAGAAACATAATGAACTCTTTTTTTTAAGTGCACACCTACATTGCCTCCAGCTGCTCAGGGAGTTCTGTGGAGAAACCATACTGTCCACACACTCCAGCTCAGCACATACAAAAACAGAGAGCCTGAAGTACCATTACTGCCTGGCGGTGTACCTGAGCATATATCTAGAAGCATTTGCAAAACAATCTGACTGCAGGGGTCAGTGAACTTACCCACTGCTTAAGTATAAAGTTTGGGGCTTCACAAAGCCATTTGCAACATGCTCAGGTAGAGCCAGTGTGGGATGAGCTGCATTGTGTGCTACTGCCTGGATACTAGCCTAGAACCTGGGAGCCCTAGTTCTAGTTTGGGCTTTGTTAATGACTAACTGCATGTCCTTGGGAAGTCCCTTCCCTTTGGTCCCATCTCTTTGGAGCATGAGGTCTTGGGGGCAGGGGCTGACTCTCATTCTGTGGCTAATTTCTGGCATTTGGTGTGTGATGATGAGTGGAAGTAAAACGGGCAGGACATGCTACTACCCTCAGGCACATAAGAGCATAAGAAGTGCCATAGTGGGACAGACCATTGGTCCACTTAGCCCAGTATTGTGGCTTTGACAGTGGCAGCAGTGGATGCTTTAAAGGGTAGAACTGGGTATATCTAGTATGATCTATGTCCTGTTTGTTACCCTCCCAGGCAGCCACCATCATTGGTTTAGAGAGGCCACTGTTGGTTTAGAGATGCATGATATAATGACATATATATTTACCACAGTCCTTTACATCTAATAATATTAAAGAGTTTAAGATACATTACAAAGTACAGACTTTAGAAATAAAAATCACTTTGGTCATCAATGAAACGTGGTTGCTTTTAGTATGAAAGTCAGTGCCAGTTCTTAAACGATTCAGAACAGTGGATATTGTTGCACAAATTAAATTTAAAGTGTGCATTACAAAGGCAGGATACAAGTTTTCCAATTTGAACTTAGCTGCTAAACCCGAGTCAATACCACTATTCTTGGTTTGGGGAAAAAAAGAGATCTTGAGCTTTTAAGTGCGATTGATTTCAGAATGAAGTGATAGGAATGCCTGCTGCCATGTCTTTACTAACCTTTTAGACGAGGGCCTAAAAGAAAAAACATAGGGAAGTGAGGGTGGGCTACTTTTTTCTATAGCATGAGGATTGGTCCTGTTCCTGGCACTCTGGGAGTGTATAACCAATGATTTTTGTGCATTGCCAGTCATCTCTGGGATTTGGGGGTTTTTGTCTTTTTTTTTTTAACCTACGGTATGAGGTAGGGTGCTTTCGGTTTTGTGATTTGCTCTGTGGTTGTGGTTTGCAGTGGATGGAGTTAGATGATTTTTAGGACTCTGGATAAATGTTTGCTTGAGAACACAGGGGATTGATGACCTAAGAGGTCCCTTCCAGTCCCATGTTTCTAATACCTAGAATTAATTGCATCAAGTAGCTCAACTTCACTGCTCTCTTCCTGACCTCGAAAAGATACCTTACTCGCATATACCACAGAAGAATCTGTTATAGAGTAAGGACTTAAATCAGGGAACCACGTGAGTATCCTGGCCACTACTGTTTTAAGGCATGAATGTCCATCATGGGCTTGAGATACTTTCTTGATTAAATTTTTATTGTAACTGATGCTTTCTTCTCTGCTGAATGATATTTGAAAAAATCCTGATCAGTTGTAATTAGGTGTTACGCCAAACTGGTCCTTTCTACCAGTACCCAGAGGAAAGATGCATAGTCATGTACTGCATGTTCTGTGTTTAGTCTGTTGTGAATAATTTCTACTGTGCTATCACTTAAGATTCCTTGATAAAGTTTTGTTTCCATTTTTCTTTAAAGATGTTGGGATATGAGTAAGTTCCTGAATATCCAGTGTCGTATTAGCCATATCAAATATCCCTCTTTTGCCAAAAAATGGATCAATATTCGCAAATCATACGGCAACTTCTACAAGGTTTGTATGGAGGTTGTTTATTTTTCTGGGAAAATTGAGTGTAAATAAAAGTAATATATAAGAGGCTTGCACAAAGTCTTATTATATTATGCCATGACCTTCCAATTTGTATTGTTTAATTAACTTTTGAACATGCTCAGTGTCCTGAAATCCCATTTAATTCTTGAAAATTGTTCTACTTATTTCGGTGCTTAAACATAGATTTAAGAGCTTAACTTCTAGTCTCCTACTTAAAAATCTCTGAAAATATTTTCACGGTTCCAATTTTAAGTAATTGTTTATGCAGTACTGATGCTCCTAGATTTGTGTGCACTAGAACTAGTTCATCCAGATAGGCTGTCTAGATTTAGTAATGCTGTTGCAATTATTGCTTTACATCTTCAACACTACACTAAAGAGCTAATTCTCACAATTCTCATGTTGTAGATAAGTATCCTTATTTATCTTAAGACTGAGGATCATGGGGAAAATGGGGAGAAAGAGAAAGCTGCACAAGTCACTCTGAGCTAGAATTAAAATTGGGAGTACCAAACTCAGACATTGGATCTTAGTATTGTTTTTGTGTTCTGATGAGCCTGCCGTAAGTTCTGCTGAGTTTAGATTCTAGCTCAGGGGCAGGCAATTATTTTGGGTGGAGGGCCGCTTACTGAGTTTTGGCAAGCCATCAAGGGCTGCATGACAGGCAGCCAGGGGCAGATAAATATTAATTTTCTAAATGTTTAGGGGTCTTGCGGGCCAGATAGGATGGCCTGGTGGGCCGCATTTGCCCACCCCTGGTCTAGCTGTTGCAGTCTAAGTAGAGCTTGAATCGTCATCTCATACATCTGTATGTATATCTTTAAGGATTCCTTCATATTCAACTCAGCTACTGGAATCTAGGAGAAGGACTTTTCAGATGTCATTTTGACCCTGGTGGAAGCTTCTATACTCAGATTCTCACTGTTGCCAACATTGGCAGAGTTTAAACAAGTGTTGTTAATGGTAGATACACATAGATAATATATGTTTTAATAGGGCTATTCTGAAGCCTGATTGTTTGCAAAGTGCTTTGATACATGGGCCAAGGTGAATGGAAGTGTCAAGCAGCATTAAACCAAACCGTTATTAGAATTTATGTAGAGTAAGACAGAGTTTTTCCTATTCAGATGTTTTAAATCAGATTTCATAGTATGGTTCACTTCCTTTATCAGGTTCCCAGAAACCAGACCAAGCTGACAATCATGCTTGAAAAGCTGGGAATGAGCTATGATGGGCGACCTCACAGTGGACTTGATGACTCTAAGAACATTGCACGGATAGCTATACGAATGCTTCAGGATGGATGTGAGCTGCGTGCGAATGAGAGAATGCATGGTGGGCAGCTAATGACTGTATCCTCCTCTGCTCCAGTAGAAGGAGCCCCTGCTCCACAGATGCCCCATCTTAGAAACTAGCAGTGAAAGAGTGCTACAAAATGAACGAACCACTGTTGAAGACTTAGACTGCAAAGACAGCTGATTAAATGACCATTTTGATAAAACATCTTCAGAGCAAAATATGTGAGCACCTTAAACAGCTTTCTTTGTTTAAAATAAAGGGGACGTGAACTCTTTGTTCTTTAACATTTGTGTATATGATTTTTGATACTGATGGTGTTTTTTAAAAAAAAATTATCTGGTGTCTTTTTTAAAGGTAAGGTTGATTACCATATATAAGATCCAAGCAGGGTTTTAAGATTTTGTTTATGAAGAATAATTCAAACTAAAATACCAGATTTGTTTACCCGTTGTACTCTTCTTTCTCCAGCCCACACGCTGTATTGTAACAGCGTTTAATATATTGAGCAACATTTGCATATATATAGGCTACTGACAGAAGAACTATACAGAATGTTGACCAGATTGGTATCATCTACCTTGCCAGTTGATAGAGGCAGATAACCTCCTCTGTTCATCTAGACAAAATGGAGGCATTATTCATGGTTTTAATTGTTTTCAAATCTTGAGGGAAAAGTCTGGAGAGGAGGGATGGGTGTGTGTTAAAAAATGTGTGTTAGTTTCCACCTCACATAATTTTGAGTGGCCTTGGTGAAGAGCTAAGTATTAAGTAAAAATAAAACTTTTATTCGTATAGTTACAGAATTCCTGGGGGGAGAGGGGTAGGGGCATTGTTACTTACTTGGGGTTTTTTACAGGTAGGCTTTTCAGTCATTGGGATTTTTTGTATTTCCAGGTACTGGTCTACTTATTTCTGCTCTATTCATTCCAGAATAAAATGAAGTACAGTACAGCAATTTAATCTCTTTTAGAAACCTGGAATTCAGTGAGTGTGGATGAATTAAAACGCATGCAATATTGAAATTAATATGAAATATGGCTTAGTATGCTTTTTTCTGTCATCTGGATATTCTGTGAAAAAAAAAAAAAAAGTTAAGGCCAAAGATACTTACAACTACTTGTATACAGCTATGCCAAACAGTTGTGGAAAATGTGAACTTATGTGAAAATCTGCTTTTGGAATTTGAACTAATTTGTTTACAAGCTGGGCCTTCCTAATAAATCTTTTTTTTTTTTTTTTTTTTACCTGACACACAAATGGTTAGTGTTTTAATTAGGCCTAGGTCTAATTCAGTTTAGTACAGTATGTGCTTTGACTGAGAGCATTACTTATTGATTCTAAATTAGTGATTTGTTTTTAAAACTAAGACAGTAAATCTTTGTCATTCCAGAGTAAAAAAAAAAAAAAAGTTAGTTTGCCTTCCACAAAGTAAAAGTTGTTTTTTATGAACTTCCTGTATACAGAATCAGTTCACCCTAATCAAGGATTGCAGAAAACAAACTGATTGTGTCTAGCTCAATTTGTAATCAGCTTTTCTATATTAAAAAATTACCATTATCTAGGGTTTTTTTCACTTTTTACTAAACACTTCAAACTAAGTATATTAAACCTAAAAATAAATCATTCTCCTGTTTTTAAATTGCATAATAGAGATAGGAATCATCAGATAACAAGCTTTTCCCCCCCCCCCTTCAGTGTATTGGAAAACTTTTTTGAGGATGCTGTATCAAAACAGTGGACCTTTTTACCTTTTTTGCTATTCCTATATATGAAGCTTTTTTATTTTAACACTTTAAATATATCAGTTTACAACTAATACAGTTACTCCTTATTAGGGATCTACCGAATTTACAGCAGAAGTAGAGTGTGTGGTGGCTCCTTTAATCTTGCATGTTGCCGTGCTTCTCCCTCCCTCCCCACCCCTGCTGCTGATTAGCGGAGGGCCCCACTGCTTCCTCCTGATCAGCAGGGAAGCTAAAACAGCGGTTTTAAACGTGCTGTTTTTGCCTCCCTGCCAATCAGCAGTAAACAGCAGGACCATCTGGGGCCCCTCAGCCAATCGGCAGCAGGAGGCAAAAATGGCACCATAATTAAAACCACAGTTTTTGCTCCTCGCTGATCAGGAGCAAGCTGCAAGCAGGGCCCCTCCACCAATCAGTGGGGGTTGGGGAGGGTGCAGGGGAACCTGCAAGATTAAAAGAACCACAGCGCACCCCACTTCCACGGTGAATTTGGTAGGTCCCGACTCCTTATATAAAAGTTCAGTGCTAGTTGAACCCATTCCACAGTTGAACCCAGTGCTAGTTGAACCCATTCCACATGATCAACACTACATGGTCAGTCACCCTTTTGTGCTGCTTAGTTTTCCCTTTACTATCCCAAGTATCTGTTCTTCTGGAAACATTTGGGAACACCTGGTAAATAACATGTACTGCATCATTGTGGTATAGGTTTTTATGATTGTCTTAGTAAACATTTGTGTCAGTCAGTGAAATCTCCCTAAATTTAGTTAAAATTCCTTTTGTTCACATATTTATTATGAGGCCAATGGTCCAGTGAGGGCTTGATCTAGTTATAGTTCAAGTTTAATAAAAATGAAGGACATGGCAAGTTGGCATCCCTTATTTTAAACCCAGAGCTGACATTTTCAGTGAAGATATTCAGAAGTTAGTTTGCAAATGTGTTAATGTTTTTGACTAGATTCCACTCTAGTGTGTATCTGAAGTAACTTTTTCTATTCAATAGATTACTGAAAGAAGAGGCGGCATTCCAGATGTATTTTGGTGTAGGGGATTCTTCTCCATGACCTATGGCTTTATAGAATTATGTTGCTGCTTGCCTTGTGTAAGGCCATTATAGCTATATTAGGCAGAACTTAATTTCACTGTTACAGATCCCTGCTGGCTATCGGCCTGGCCATTATAGATGCTGCTCATCTCAAGAGCCTGGAGAGGTATCACCAACGATGCTTCTGGAAAATTCTCTGCATCAAGTGGAAAGATAGAAGTGAAAGTTACTAGTATTGAGTCAGTGATACTCGAGCACTAGCTTTGCTAGACCAGGTATTGTGTGTAGATGGCCTGATTTGTCTCCCAAAACAAGTGCTCTGCTCCCAGATTAGTTTGAGCCAGAGATCTCATGGTGGCCAGAAGAAACATTACAAAGACACATTGAAGGCATACCTTAAGAAAATAGATGCTGCTAAACAATTCCAATGGCACTACAAGCTCAACCAAGCAGCAGCCCACTTTGAATTAAAGTGTCTTGCCCTTGAAGTGGAGCAGAGAATGGAGGAAGGAAAAGGAGAGAAATCTGAGCCTATGACCTACTCTCCTGTGGAAAGACCCACAATTTCTCTGGACAGATCTGTGGCTCAGGGATTGGACTCTGAAGTGTCAAGACCCATCAATGAGCCATGGTAGAGGTCATACTTGAATCGAGGGATTGCAGCTGGTGACGTAGAAGTGCCCTATGGAAAGACAATCACTCATTTTACACAACCCCCTGGTCAAGGGTTACTGCTCATTTCCCAGGCTAATCCCAGGTGCCTTGGGCACTTTGTCTGCAGTAGCATCTGCCTGGCTTCTGCCCCTTTAAGTGCCTGGTTTCTGGTTCTTTGCCACTAAGGTCACCTATACATGTGCCCAATACCTGCTCAACACGTTCCAATTAGAATGTGTTGGAGCTGATTCAATTAATCCAGTCTGCTGGAGCATTGTATTTGGAACACTCCAGCAGCCTCATCAGCATTCCCACATTTCAAAATGGCAGCGGGGGCGCTTTAGCTAAAGATTGTTGAGTGATCTTCAAAGTACCCCCACCACTAGGGGTGCACCAATAGAGATTTTTGGGGGCCGATACCAATCTAATTTCCAATACTCAGCTCTTCAACTTGAAGAACTGCATCCAGCTGGTAAGTCTGGTGTGGAAGGGGAGGAAAGGGGTGTGTGTGGGGGGGGGGGGGCAGATCAAGGTACTTGCAGTGAGGGAAGGGGCTGGGGCTGGGGTAGGTGCTAACCAGCTGGGGCAAGGGGGGTGAGAAGGTTGGGGGGTGGCTCCTGCTGCTGTGTGTGGCTCGCCCAGTGCTTATCTGGTGGCTCCCGCTGCTGCTGTCGCTGCTCGTCTGGGAGGGCATGGGGTGGGGGCGTGTGCCCCTGGATCTGCCTGGCCAGGAAGAGCCCGGCCCCACTCTGCATTGATCTAGGGGCATGCCCCCCCATGCCCTCCTGGCTGAGCGGCGGGAGCCGATGAGCACTAAATGAGCCACACAGTGGCAGGAGCTGTAGCCTCCTCCCTTCCCGCGTGCCTCCCCCCAGTGAGCCGTGCCTCCATCCCATGCTGGCCTTGGCTGGACGGCCCCTACCCCAGCCCCAACCCCACACCCTCCCTCACTGTACACCCCTTCCCCTCCCGTTCCACCACACTAGACTTACCAGCTGCACTCAGCGGTCCACACTGCCTGCTCTGCTCACTGCTTACATGCTGCGCTGCAGCTGGATGCACGCATGGGCATTCATTGGACACATTGGGCCGATTTCTGATACAGAAAATTTTCTTTGTATTGGTGCTGATCTGATATCTGACCGATTGTATACCCACCACCATTTTGAAGCGTGGGATGCTGAATACACAAAGATGCTGTGGGCGTTTGAGTGGCTCCTGAGAGCTGCCCTAATTAAAATGCTTTTCCACCCCCACCCTGGAGCACATGTAAAGATGCCCTGAGTTCCCTCATACTCCTTTGCTCTGCCACTTCCTGCAAGCTCTGCACAGAGCTGTATCTGCTTGCAGCACCTACCTTCCCCAGCTTTCATGGATTTTGCTCCTTTTGGCTTTCTGTTTTGCATGCAGCTTCCCACATGGTCTCTGCTCCCAGCTCCCTTGCTTCCCATTCTCTGTGGTCTTTCCAGAGAGAGGCTGGCCCTTCGCTAGGAGTTTCCCACCTTATCTCTCCATTGCAGTTAGGAGGGGACTGGGTCTGCTCTTCCCTTGGAGGTGCAGAGGTCATTGGGGATAGATTACTAAGAATATGTTAGTTTTCTGCTTAACAGATCTGTCACAAAATACTGGCTGTATGAGCTAGTGCAGAATGCAAGGAGTAACCAATATTAGTATGCTCCAAGTGCTTTTTCTCCTTGTTCAGCAACCCTCATTCCAGTTCCCCAGGCTATATCTTGCTTAAGTAAGCACAATTCAACCAAAATCAAAGTGTCTGGGGGAGATCAAAGAACCAAGCTTTTTCCTTTGCCTTTCTGCAAAGGGCTTTAGAGGTCAGACAGACAGGAGGCTTGTTTAGAAGTCATGATGTCATTTTGACGCTGGTTGGACTTGTCTGGGGAGGCTTAGCTGTCTGGACAGTGTGTCACTGCTCAGTGCAGAGTTGGCATATTTCCTGCCTGCTACTGAAGTGTGAGAGCTCTCTCCCTTGAGCTGGGGAACAAGATTTGCTGTCCATCCCAGCAGACCCCACTTCAAGTTTCAGGGTTCCCAAGGGGAACTGCACTTGTATTTCACATTTCAAAGGGTAACTCATATCTGAGGGGAGCTGCTGAAATCCAGAGTACCCCCAGTGCTGCTGAAAGCAGGGCCACAGGTGGTGTTTTCTGCTTGGTGTGAGAAGACCTTACAGTAGTGTGGTAGTGTGGACCTGGTGCCATGGTTCCCAGTCCGCCTTCACTCTGTGATGGATGGAAGGGGCATAATGGCAAAGGGGTGCAACTGGGTGTTTCCCCTGTGTGCTGCTGGTTAATACAGGCTGGGGTGGGGCACCAGCCTGCTTCCCCGTCCCTCACTTCTGAGCTGTGCTATGTAGCCATCATCAACTGAGAACCTAGACATGAACCTCCCCCTTTTGTTGCTGAGTGAGGAAGGGTCTGCTTGAGGCAGGAGGTCTGCAGGAGGTCCACGGTGCCCCCACAGAGTCTGAAGGTGCTAAGTACCCATGCTTTCAGTAACCCAAGACTCACCTCCTGGTGTAATGGGGAGGGCACTGAGCCAACGGGCAGTTAATGCTTACCTGTTATGAAAGGCACTCTCATGAGCCATAGTGCTATGGCATTCATGTGCACTGGTGTTAACACCTTATAAATATCCAGGCCAGTCTGTCATGGTTCTTCTGCATTCAATAGGTGTCCACTCTTGCCCATCCAGCTTTCATCTCACTAAGCATTATCCCTCTCCCCAGGGGATTAAGACACATTAACTCTGCTGTGAAGATACTGCTGTGTGCCTGACCTGCCCTCCACATGAAAAACTAAGCTACCCTGGTAGTTTGTACTCCCTTTCTTCATCCAGTCATGCATGTCATTAAGACAATGGCAGTGTGCATCTCAGCCCTGCCCTTCTATCTCCCCTTTTGCCCACAGGCTGTTGCCAGCTGTCATCTTTCAACATGACCAGCTCCTGCAACTGCTTATAGAATGGGGCAGAAGACAGAGTACTTGAGTGAAAGCAATGTGTACAGAAGGATGATCAGGAGTGGGGCTAAGGTTGCGATGTAGTTAGTATATGGCAGGTGCAGTACTGATTAGGTGTTTGTGCCTGTGGGTAAAGGAAGAGCTGAGGGTATATGCTGGTAGGTTGCTTGACCCTTCATCACTGTGGTTTCATGGGTTCTGTTGTGCAGGTCGCAAACCCAAATGACTTCACAGTGATGGTTTTGTGTTTTCACTTCAATAGCTTCCAATTGACTGCTGGAGAGATTCCATTCCTGTCCAGGCAGAAGTACAAAAATGTGGCTTGTATTACCCAGAGTGACCTTAATAAAAAGAAGTATTTTTGGAAGTAATTTCAGTCATGTGGTCTGAAGAATCTTGAAGCCATCCTTTCAAGCAAATGGGCATTGCTTTAGTAACTTGGGATATATTTTCATTTCCTTTTAATGAGATGAAAATCTGGGCATTAGCCTGCAATCTGGAACTGGACTGAATTTCAGGCTCCTAAACCCGGCTCCTGGGAAGTCCTCGCTTGCCAGAGGAAGCTCCCCACATGTTCAGCCAGCTCAGATTCTTTCTCAATACAGTACTTGTGTTGTTGCTGTGTCATGTATCTGAAGCTTAAATACCCTGTGGATACCAGAACCTTGTATCTAGCACATGTTTTTATCATGTGAACAGTCCAAAGGTGTATGATTATATCCCAAGCACAGATTTCACTCCTAAACAGGCGCACAATGCACAGTTCCACCCTCACATATGCAGTATAATTGTGCAATGTATGAGTATCCTTCATGCACAGTTTTACATGCACAGTCAAGAGTAGAGGGGAAAAAAGATGGCTTTTAATATTTGTGGAGTCAGGTGCATGACAGTACCTAGCTTCCCCTTCAGTGAGTTGCATTCAGAAAGCTAGAAATGTGGAGATAGATGAAAGCTCCTGTTGCTCAGGCAAAAATCAGGTGACAAACCTTAGCCTGCACAGACTGATGGATGGACAGACAGACCTCTCAGTCATCACTAGGCATGTCTACACAAGACACTTACTGTGCAGTAGCCTAATAACACTGCACAGTAGCATGCCAGTCAAAAACCGTGCTCATGTGCTACTGCGCAGTTATTAGGCTACTGCACAATAAGTATCACAAAACAGCTGTGCTGGTGGTATTGCGCAGTAAGTAGTTACCTCACATTTAGTTAGTACTTCATTAAGCAAGTACTAAACTAAATGCACACTAAATACTGCACATTAATGAACATGTAGACATGCCTACTGGGGATCAACTCCGGACTTGGAGCACCTAGAACAGCCTTGAGCTAGAATGGTTGTCAACTTTAGTTGTACATAGGCACCACCAGAAGGAGATGCAATCATAATCCATAGGTCAGTGTTCTGCAGTGAGGCTGAGCACCAGATGTATTGGCCCCTGCAAGGATACCACCACACCAAGCATGCATTCTGTCCACAGTATATGCAGCATATAACTTAGACCATAGGCATAGTAGGAACCGCCATTACATACAGCTTCTTAAATGCAACATAAGCCCCTACCACGGCTTGTCTCCAAGATTTACAAAAGCCTTTCTGCTAACAAAACATAAAATGCTGATGGACGTAACAAATGAAAAGAGATAATCTAGGATTGGAGGAGGTTAAAACAGTCAGAGAAGCACAGCAGAATGGTTGTGAATCACTAGGCCATTGTTCTCTCATATTTCAATGGTATTGGCTTCCCTTAAGGTCAGCCTGACCTAAACCCTTCCTTGGCTTGCTGACTTCTTAAAGGTACCATTGTAGAAGTCCGGCTTGGTGCCCGGACTGCATTCCATGTACAAGGAGCTGTGTGAAAAAGAAAGCAGTGGGGCGTGCGAGGGAGAAGTGAGGGAGAAGCAAGCAAATGAGCATTTGAGGCCAGAAGAGAAGAATATGGGAGTCAGCCTGAAATGTGATATGATACATGGGAAAGAATGGATCTGTGAAGATACAAGATGCTTGAAAGAGCCAGTGAAGAGCATGGAAAACTGGAGTGGAGTCACAAGTCACCCAGTGGATGTGTGGAGGCGGTTGCTAAGGTTGGAGGGAACAGTGGAAAATAGCACTATAATTACAGTGTGAGACTATAGGGCCATGGGCAAGAATCTTACTTCAAACGCAAGAAGAAAAGGACTGGATATGAAAAAATGTCATTTATTTGTACTGAATCTAGAAGCTAGTAGCTAAAGAATCAGGATCCAAGATGAGTGCCAACAATTGGCCATTTTTACATTGAAGCAAATGCTATTTGGTAATTAAGTTTTCACCGGTATATTTTAAAGAGTATTTATAATGTATCCAGAGAGGATTACAAAATGCTGAGATGATAACAGCTGATATCTCAGTTTGGGCCAAGGATCTTATGGAGCACTATGCAAAATACTGTAAGGAGCAATGGAAAGACACTTGAGCAGAAAACATTATAGGTCAGTGTCAGAGAGAGAGGAACTTTCTCATGGCAGGTTTTAGTGTTGTACAAACAGCATACCGTATCACATAAAGATCCTATTCATGGGAAAGTTCCTGAGTAGCAGCAGCTTGAATATATATTATTTCACAAGTAAAAAGAGGGTTTAGAGAAGATTTGACATAGTGCTATAAGACCAGGTCTCCTGTCATGTCCATGCACTTGGTCAGATGCACTGGATGTGGGTGTTGTTGCGCAACTATGGAAGGGTAGCTTGCCCCCAGGAGACGTGGGGCTGAGTTCCTCATGTTGTCAGTGGCAGTGATCCCTCACAATTAAGGATTGACCCACGGGTCAAGTAAAGAGTTGTAAATGAGTCCATTGATGGCTAAGAAAGTCAATCCTAGAGCTGCAGACTCTCTGGCAAACACCACAGGTGGTGGGTAAAGGGAAGGTCGGACCATGGATTTCTTGGTCTTGTTTCCTTTCCTTCCGTTTCTATCATTTTTCTGCCTCCAGGACCAGGTGGTTTTCCTCAAAGTAAGATGTACCTTCTCTCACAAGGCATCACTATGTAGCCCTGTCTGGGGCTAGTTTTTCCCAATTTGTGGTGTCACCCACTCTCTGGGTACAACCATCTAGCCAATTTGCCACCCATCTGACTGTAGGCATCAATGCCACAGTTGCCTATTTTTTTTTTAATGAGAATGGGGTGAGAAACAGTGTCAGAGGCCTTCTTGAAGTCCAGGTAGATGACATCCACCTCAACGCCCTCATGCAAGGACTTGGTGACCTGGTCATAAAAGGAAACCAGGTTAGTTAGGAAGGATCTGCCCTCAATGAACCCATGTTGGTTGCCCCTGAGCATTACCTCCCCTCCTGGGCCCTTGCAGATGTGCTCCTTGGTAATTTTCTCAAAGGTCTTCCCAAGGACCGAGGTAAGACTGACTGGCCTATAATTGCTGGTGTCCTCCTTTCTCCCCTTCTTGTAAATGGGAACCATATTGGCCCTTTTCCAATCCTCTGGTACCAGGCCAGAGCCTCATGAGCACTCATAAAGCTGTGCCAGGGGCCCTGTTATGACCCCCGCCAATTCCCTCAGCACCTTCAAGTGAAGAGCATCTGGACCTGCTGATTTAAACACATCCAGCCCCTCCCAAAGTTCCCTAACTAGGTCGTCCCTGAAGTACCAAGACCCCAATGCCTCTTCTAATCTTCTTAGCTCATTGAAGTTGGCCCTCTTGAAGTCAAGGACTTTTGCCTTCCTGCTTGCTTTCACCACCTTGTGCTGGATAGTAAATTCCAGCAGGCGATGATCACTGTCACCCAGGTCATCAAGTACCCACAGACCCCTCACCAGGTCATTGCCTGTGGCAAGGACCAAGTCCAACAAGGCATTTCCCCTGGTGGGACTATGCACCTCCTGGGTTAGGTAGAGGTCCTGTATCCTGGCTAGGACTATGTGAACAGTCGGACCTGGCTGACTGTTCCTCCCAGAAGATGTCTGGGTAGTTTAGGTCACCCATGACAACCACATCCCTTGACTTTACAGCCTCCGTGAGCAGACCTGAGAATTCCAGGTCCAACTCGTCCCCCTGGTGAGGTGGTCTGTAGTAGAAGCCCTGTGAGAGGCACAGTGAAAGCCCCTCTAAGGGTCCTGGACCCCCACCCCATTCACCCCAGTACTCGCCATAGGGATCCTGAAGAGTGGCAGCTGGGAGGAACCACAGGCAGCGGCCCCGTGATTCTGGAGCTGCTTACAGCTGTGGATCGGTGAGGGACGTGGGCGGAGTCTCTGGAAACCACGGGCTGCTCAATTCATGGGGAATTCACAGGGGTCGGCGAATGGCAGGAGGAAGGCCGACCTGGAGACACTGATGGAGGAAGAAGAGGACGCTGACCCAGAGACACTGGCAGAGGGAGAGGATGCTGACCCAGAGACGCTGGCGGAGGGAGGAGACGATGTCGACCCAGAGATGCCAGCATAGATTCATAGATGTTAGGGTTAGGGTCATAGATTCATAGATTCATAGATGTTAGGGTCAGAAGGCACCTCAATAGATCATCGAGTCCGACCCCCTGCATAAGCAGGAAAGAGTGCTGGGTCTAGATGACCCCAGCTAGATACTCATCTAACCTCCTCTTGAAGACCCCCAGGGTAGGGGAGAGCACCACCTCCCTTGGGAGCCCGTTCCAGACCTTGGCCACTCGAACTGTGAAGAAGTTCTTCCTAATGTCCAATCTAAATCTGCTCTCTGCTAGCTTGTGGCCATTGTTTCTTGTAACCCCCGGGGGCGCCTTGGTGAATAAATACTCACCAATTCCCTTCTGTGCCCCCGTGATGAGCTTATAGGCAGCCACAAGGTTGCCTCTCAACCTTCTCTTGCGGAGGCTGAAAAGGTCCAGTTTCTCTAGTCTCTCCTCGTAGGGCTTGGTCTGCAGGCCCTTAACCATACAAGTGGCCCTTCTCTGGACCCTCTCCAGGTTATCCGCATCCTTCTTGAAGTGTGGCGCCCAGAATTGCACGCAGTACTCCAACTGCGGTCTGACCAGCGCCCGATAGAGGGGAAGTATCACCTCCTTGGACCTATTCGTCATGCATCTGCTGATGCACGATAAAGTGCCATTGGCTTTTCTGATGGCTTCGTCACACTGCGGACTCATGTTCATCTTGGAGTCCACTAGGACTCCAAGATCCCTTTCCACCTCTGTGCCACCCAGCAGGTCATTCCCTAGGCTGTAGGTGCGCTGGACATTTTTCCTCCCTAGGTGCAGCACTTTGCATTTCTCCTTGTTGAACTGCATCCTGTTGTTTTCTGCCCCCTTGTCCAACCTATCCAGGTCTGCCTGCAGCTGTTCCCTGCCCTCCGGCGTGTCCACATCTCCCCATAGCTTTGCGTCATCTGCAAACTTGGACAGAGTACATTTGACTCCCTCGTCCAAGTCACTGATGAAGACATTAAAGAGTATCGGTCCAAGGACCGAGCCCTGCGGGACCCCACTGCCCACACCCTTCCAGGTCGAGACCGAGCCATCCACCACGACTCTCTGGGTGCGACCCTCCAGCCAATTCGCCACCCACCGGACTGTGTAGTCATCCAAGTCACAGCCTCTTAACTTGTTCACCAGTATGGGGTGGGATACTGTATCGAAGGCCTTCCTGAAGTCCAAGTATACGACATCCACCCCTCCTCCTGTGTCCAGGCGTTTCGTAACCTGGTCATAGAAAAAGACTAGATTGGTCAGGCACGATCTGCCCGCCACAAACCCGTGCTGGTTTCCCCTCAGCATAATTTGTCCTGCTGGGCTCTCACAAATGTGAGCCTTGATAATTTTTTCAAAGACTTTACCAAGGATGGAGGTGAGACTGACTGGCCTATAGTTGCCTGGGTCCTCCTTCCTCCCCTTTTTGAAAACGGGGACCACGTTAGCCCTTTTCCAGTCCTCCGGGACTTGGCCCGTGCGCCACGAGCGTTCGAATATTCCTGCCAGTGGCTCTGCAATGATGTCAGCCAGTGCCTTCAGCACCCTTGGATGGAGCTCATCCGGGCCTGCCGACTTAAAGGCATCCAGTTCTTCCAAGTGACTCTGCACCATCTCAGGATCTACGCATGGAAGTCTGGTGCCTTGCTGCTGCCTCTCTACAACCCCAGTGAGAGACTTGCCGTGTCCCTCACTTAGGAACACTGAGGCAAAGAACTCGTTGAGGAGTTCAGCCTTGTCCCCTCTGTCCGTCACCAATTGTTTCTGCCCATTTAGCAGGGGTCCTATTCCTCCCTGGGCCTTCCTTTTACTCCCTACATATCTGAAAAACAATTTCTTGTTGTCCTTTACTTGGGTTGCCATCCTCAGCTCCATGGTAGCTTTGGCCCGCCTAACTGCCTCCCTACAAGCACGAGCAGAGGAGGTGTATTCATCTTTAGTGATCTCACCCTGTTTCCACTTTTTATGTGCTCCCCTTTTGGCCCTTAGGCTGCCCTGGATTTCTCTGGTCAGCCATGGAAGCCTCCTGGCCCCTTTCCCTCTTTTGCTTCGCTCGGGGATCGTCTTGCTTTGTGCCCGAAGGATCGTTTCCTTAAGGCACAGCCACCCTTCTTGGGCTCCCATCCCTTCAAAACTCCTACTCTGCAGTGCGTCCTTGACTAATCTCCTGAGTTCATTGAAATCAGCTTTCCTAAAGTCTAGCACTTTCACCCTACTAGTTACCTTACCCACTTGACGTCTTATGTTGAATTCTATTATTAGGTGATCACTGTCCCCCAAATGGCTACCGATCTGGAGGTCCCCTACCATTTCATCCCCTGTTGCCAATACCAGATCCAGTATGGCATTCCCCCTAGTGGGACCATGTACCTCCTGTGTCAGGTGGAGGTCCTGTACACAGGTTAGAAACCTTCGTGAGCGGTGGGACTTTGCTGTCTGTGACTCCCAGCAGATGTCCGGGTAGTTTAGGTCCCCCATGACTACCGCCTCTTTAGCTTTTATGGTCTCCGAGAGTTGCCTCAAGAGCCCCGCATCGATTACTTCCCCTTGGTGTGGGGGTCTGTAGCAGACCCCTACCACCAAATCCCTTTCTCCTTGCCCCCCATGTAGCCTAACCCACAATCCTTCTACTTCCTCAACCTTGGATTCTGTCTTGATGAGGGTTGATGTATATTGCTCACTGACATAGAGCGCAACCCCTCCCCCTTTCTTCCCCAACCTGTCCTTTCTGTACAATCTATAGCCCTCAATATGTACCGCCCAGTCGTGGGATGAATCCCACCAGGTTTCTGTTAGCCCCACTAAGTCATAGGTGTTTAGTGCAAGCAGGAGCGCTAGTTCATCCTGCTTCTTCCCCATGCTCCTAGCATTAGTATATAGGCACTTGAGCCCTGTGACTGGTGCCTTTGCTGCCCCCCCGCTCTGAGTCCCAAGGGGCCCATTGTTTCTTACCTTCTTGTTTCTTACCTGTGCTGCAGTGCTGGTCTCCCCATGGCTTTCAGGTTTCCACTGCTTTCTTTCTTCAGGCTGGGCTGTCCTTGTGGGTGCCACATGGTTTGGTGGTCCACAGCTTCCCCTGCCCTCGTACTCCCCTCCCCCCGACGAGCCTAGTTTAAAGCCCGCTGGAGGAGATCCGCCAACCTAGAAGAAAACACACGCTTACCTTTGGGGGACAGGTGAAGCCCATCCCAGCTGAGCATGTCCCTCGTCGTGATGTGCGGGTCATGGTCCAGGAAGCCGAAGCCTGCCTCGAGACACCACTGCCAAAGCTGCCAGTTGGTTTCTCTGATGCAGTTCTCCTGCCATCTTCCTCGTCCGCTCACTGGTAGAATGGAAGAGAATACCACCTGTGCACCGAACTCCTTCAGCACGCCGCCCAGAGCACTGTAGTCCGCCATCAGGTGATCGGGGGTTCTCCTGGCCGCATCATTAGTACCTATATGGACTAGGACCATGGGGTAGTAATCAGTGAGCTTGATCCTGGCCTGGATTACCTCCGTCACATCCCGAATCTTTGCTCCAGGGAGGCAGTATACCTCTCGTGCTGAGGGGTCCTGGCAACAGATGGGTCCTTCCGTACCTCTCAGGATGGAGTCGCCTATGACGAGCACTCGTCGCCTCCTCCTCTGGGTCCTCGTGGATCTCTTGACCTGTTCGGAGTGTGAAGAATGTGGCGTTTCTTCTTGCCCAAGGGTTTCCTCCTCCCCTTCGATCTCCTGCAGGGTTGCCAGGGCCTCGTACCTGTTCACCAGTCGGACTGGAGAAGCTGGTCCCGGTTCGCTGCGAGCTGCTTCGGTCCTGGCTGTGACCGTCTGCCACTCTGCTGTGGAGGGCACTCCCCGGGCTGCTTCTTCCTTGGGTGCCTGGGCCTGCAGGGAAAGGAAATAACTGTCAATTTCATCCTCCGCCTCCCTGATCCCCCTCAGCCTGCTAACCTCCTCCCGGAGCTCCCTCACCTGCGCCTCCAGAGCTCTAAGATAGGCACCTGCCGGACAGGTGTGGGGGCCCCCAAACTCTGCCCCCCCTGGCCCTGCTGGGGATCCCCCACAGGCCAGGAGTTAGGGGGACATCAGCTCCCCCATGGGCTCGGTCTGGGTGGAGGCCTCGGACCAGCCCCGGGTAGCCTTGTCCCCCCGGGCAGAGGTCCTAGCAGCACTCCTCGTAGACACCATTCCGAGCTGCTGTTTGTAGATCTCTGTGGTGCCTACGCCCTACCCCTACAGGAGTCTCTCTCCTGGCCCTTCCTGCCCTCCCGCCGGCGCGAACGCCTGCGCAAACGCCGGAGTGCTCTTACAGAGCGTGCCTGTTTGCGCGCTCTGTTCGCGCTGTGTGGCTCGGGAGCGCGGCTCCCTACCGGCTCAGCTATATGGGACCAGGGGGGCTTCCCCTCCGGATCCAGCTCAGCTGTGCCGGGTCCCTCTGCCCCACTTACCTTCGTGGGATCAGCTGCTGCTGCCCCCGCTGCCGATTCCTCTGCTGCTGCTGCTGCCGCTGCCACCGCCTCCGGTCAGTAAGTTGGTAAAGGGGGCACATGTGCGTGCGGGACACACGTGTGCCTGACTCCTCTCCTTCCCGCTGCTGGTTCCCGAGTGCTGGGAACTACATCACCCCACGGCTTTAAAGCCCGCGGTTTGAATTACCCGCCCCGCTCCAACGGCCAATCAGGTGCCCCGGTCTACCTGGAAGTGCCTGCCGACAGTTCCGCCCCCTACGCTCCCCCGCTGGGGGGATCCACTGCCGCCGGAGCCTGCTCCCCAAGGGTTAGCCCCAGGGGTGCTTCCTGGCCTGGGGGGACAGTCCCTTCCCTAGCACTCCCTGTTTGTGCGCTCTGTTTGCGCCGCGCGGCTTGGGAGCGCGGCTCTCTACCAGCTCAGCTATATGGGACCCGGGGGGCTTCCCCTCCGGATCCGGCTCAGCTGCGCCGGGTCCCTCCGCCCCACTTACCTTCGGGGGATCAGCTGCTGCTGCCCCCGCTGCCGATTCCTCTGCTGCTGCTGCTGCTGCCGCCGCCGCCGCCGCCTCCGGTCAGTCAGTTGGTAAAGGGGGCACACGTGCGTGCGGGACACACGTGTGCCTGACTCCTCTCCTTCCCATTGCTGGTTCCCGAGTGCTGGGAACTACGTCACCCCGTGGCTTTAAAGCCCGCGGTTTGAATTACCCGCCCCGCTCCAACGGCCAATCAGGCGCCCCGGTCTACCCGGAAGTGCCTGCCGGCAGTTCCGCCCCCTACGCTCCCCTGCTGGGGGGTGGTCCCGGAAGGGACCTCAATAGATCATCGAGTCCGACCCCCTGCATAAGCAGGAAAGAGTGCTGGGTCTAGATGACCCCAGCTAGATACTCATCTAACCTCCTCTTGAAGACCCCCAGGGTAGGGGAGAGCACCACCTCCCTTGGGAGCCCGTTCCAGACCTTGGCCACTCGAACTGTGAAGAAGTTCTTCCTAATGTCCAATCTAAATCTGCTCTCTGCTAGCCTGTGGCCATTATTTCTTGTAACCCCCGGGGGCGCCTTGGTGAATAAATACTCACCAATTCCCTTCTGTGCCCCCGTGATGAACTTACAGGCAGCCACAAGGTCGCCTCTCAACCTTCTCTTGCGGAGGCTGAAAAGGTCCAGTTTCTCTAGTCTCTCCTCGTAGGGCTTGGTCTGTAGGCCCTTAACCATACGAGTGGCCCTTCTCTGGACCCTCTCCAGGTTATCCGCATCCTTCTTGAAGTGTGGCGCCCAGAATTGCACGCAGTACTCCAACTGAGGTCTGACCAGCACCCGATAGAAGGGAAGTATCACCTCCTTGGACCTATTCGTCATGCATCTGCTGATGCACGATAAAGTGCCATTGGCTTTTCTGATGGCTTCGTCACACTGCCGACTCATGTTCATCTTGGAGTCCACTAGGACTCCAAGATCCCTTTCCACTTCCGTGCCACCCAGCAGGTCATTCCCTAGGCTGTAGGTGTGCTGGACATTTTTCCTCCCTAGGTGCAGCACTTTGCATTTCTCTTTGTTGAACTGCATTCTGTTGTTTTCTGCCCACTTATCCAACCTGTCCAGGTCTGCTTGCAGCTGTTCCCTGCCCTCCGGCGTGTCCACATCTCCCCACAGCTTTGTGTCATTGTCCACATCTCCCTATAGCTTTGTGCCATAGCAGTGAGAAGGAAGATTGCCCAGCTGAAGGCAAGAGAGGGGGAGCCGAGGGCCCTGGCACAGGAGACGGGAAGCTCCAACCAGGGGAGACAGGCATCTCCTGGGGATGACACCACAGCCCCTTCAGGGAACTCAGGTACAGTGGTGGGAGGCATCGGCAGGGAGCAGTTACCCCACACGGGAGGCACGGGGGGGGGGGAGGCACGAGCAACCCAACTTGGGAACCATGCACCCTTCCAAGCTGGGGACTGGGAGCGACTCCAGGTCAGCTGGGGGCCAGTGCTGGCCAAACTGAAGAGCTGGACCAGGGTGGGGCATGGGACGGCGGCCTACCCCCATAGTCACCCAGGGTGCATGGACAGGTGGGTCCTTCATCCGTTCCTTCAAGTTCCTTTGATTCTTTGGACTATAAAAAGGGCACTGGGAGACGAGATCCCAGGGGGGCCCTCCAGTGGAGATCCAGGTGTTGATTTCTGTTGAGTTCACTGGAAGCCCTAGCTAGCCTGAGACAGGGCTGGCTTATATGCACAGACCGGCCTGAAGTCAAGGAACCGGCTATGGTAAAGGGCGAACTGACCGGGAAGCCCTGACCTACTCGAAGGTGGGCGAGCCATGTGAAGAGGGAAAGTTGTCCATGGGGACACCTGCAGAGGGTAGTATCCACCCTGGCTGTGGGTGTGGTAAGGGTGTGGTAAAGGGGAGGTTTGGAGCTCATGAAGCAAGAACAGGGATTGAGGCATCTTCATCCTTGGGGGGCCACCTGAAGGGAACTGCCTCCCCAACAAGAACACTGAAGTCGTGGCAGGCGAGTAAGGGTAGCACCCATACCACCCAGGTGGCATCTGAACTTGAACCTCACCCTCTCGTTGCTTGGGGGCAAGGCGCCTAGCAAGAGAAGGCCGAAGCCTTACAACACCTTCCAGCGACACGCGCACTATCAAGTCCCTTTCCCCACAACTCCCTTGCATTCTAACGCAGAGCGCCCCAGTTTGCCCCACCTCTGACCCCATCCTGATCATTGAGGACATGTATTGCTTTTTGATGTAGAGCGCTACATTCCTCCCCCCCCTCTTTTTTCCCCTGCTCTGTCTCGCCTGTACAGCTTGTAGGCCTCAATGTCCACTGCCCAGTCGTGGGTAGAATCCCATCAGGTCTCAGTGAGCTCCACTAGATCTGGGTTTTTACTAGCTAGCAGGAGTGTGAGTTCCTCCTCCTTATTCCCCATGCTTTGAGCATTTGTGTAGAGGCATGTCTTCTGTGTGGAAGTGTGGGTCATGGTCCAAGAACCCAAGGCCCACCCGGTAACACCAGCTCCGAAGATGGCGGTTGACCTCATTGATGCATGCCTCATGGTGCTATCCGTGTCTGCTCACTGGAAGAATAGAAGAGAAAACCACCTGCGCCCCCGTCTCCTTGAGCTTGGCCCCTAGAGCCTTGTAGTCTCTCATCATGCAGTCCAGGCTTCCCCTGGCTGCATCATTCATTCCCATGTGGATAAGAACCATGGGGTATTGATCAGAGGGTTGGATGAGGTCTGGGATCATCTCTGTGATGTCCCAAATCTGAGTTCCAGGTAGGCAACAAACCTCATGTGCCATGGGATCAGGGCGACAGATGGGCCTCTCTGTTCCTCTCAGGATGGAATCACCAATGAGGGGGACCCGGTGTCTCTTCATTGTGGTGTTCCGGCATCGCTCAGTCTGTGCCATGCATGGAGTGGCATCGGCTTCTCTGGAGGCATCCTTTCCTACCTCCTCATCCACAGCTGTGCAAAGTGGGAGTGCAATGATCCTCCCACTTTATGCCAAGGATCTTTGGGAGGTAGTACTGGTGATGGTAGGCTTTTCTTTAGGTCCCTGTAGGTAATCCAAGCTTCACAGCCATAGAGGAGGGTTGGGATTACCACAGCCATATGTAGTAGGAGCTTTGTTTAAGTCCTGATATTGTGATTGTTGAGCATACAATGATTCAGTCTTCCAAAAGCAGAGCTGGCACATTGGATCCTATGCTGGATCTCCTCATTGTTTTTGGCCTTCCTTGAGAGATGGCTGCCAAGGTATACAAAGTGTTCACTATTCTACAGCTCCTGTCTGTCACTGAGGATCTTTGCCAGGGGAGCTGATTGGCCTGGAGCAGGCTGGTGAAGCACTTTTGTTTTTCTGATATTATGGGTCAGTCCCGGGCACTGGTATGCTTGAGAGAAGCAGTTAAAGGCCATTTGTAGGTCCTTCCACAATTGAGGCTGAAGTAACTTTGATTTTGGCACAGACATGGGAGAGATTGAAAATGTTCCTGTCCAGCCTGTACTTGATGCCAGTGCCATGTGGCAGATGATCATGGATGAGCATCTTGATGACTGCAAGAAAAATGGAAAACCAAAGGAGTCCAAAGGAGGACTACATGTATGGTTAGAGGTCTGGAGAGCAGGCTATATGAGAAGAGGCTGAGAGACATGGGACTGTTCAGTCTGGAGAAAAGAAGAGTTAGGGGGGACTTAGTGGCAGCCTATAAGTATATAAGGGGTGCATCTATTCACCAGGGCTCCCCAGGGGAAGACAAGGAATAACAGTCATAAATTGCTAGAGGATCACTTTAGGTGGTACAAGCATGTACTCTGGAAATCTTAAAAAAAAGTCTGGACACTCACCTTGCTGGGGTCATCTGACTCCAGAAGTCTTTCCTGCCCAAACACAGGGGGGCTGGACCTGATGATCTCGTGAAGCCCCTTCCAGCCCCTAACATTTATGAATCTATGAAAATTGGTGCAGTCACGCAGCCCTGCTTAATGCCAGTTTGAATAGCAAAGAGCTCCATAGTGGAGGCACTGCAGAGGAGGGAGGCAGTCATTTGGTCATGAAAGAATCTTAGGATTGTTATAAATTTCCCTTGGCAGCAAAACTTTGATAAGATCTTCTATAGAGCCTCACGGTTAACAGAGTCAAAGGCTTTGGTCAAATCAATAATGGTCATATACAGTTCCTGGTGTTGTTCTCATTTTTCCTGGATCTGCTGGGCCACAGAGATCATGTCCATGGTGCCTCTCAATGGTCTGAAGCTGCATTGAGACGCAGGAAGGATTTTCTCAGTAAGAGGGAGCAGTCAGTTCAACAGAACTCAAGCAAGGATCTTCCCAGGGATGGAAAGGAGGGCAATATCTCGATAGTTTCCACAGTCAGACTTATCTCCCTTTTTTAAAATGGTGACAATGTTGGCATTCCTTAGGGCAGCGGGAATTTCCTCATTGTTCCAGATTTTGAGAAACAGATGCTTTGTTGTTCTTCATCTGGCTTATCTCCTGGTGGACTTCTTCAGAGGTTGGTGGACTGGCAATTGCAAGTGCTTGGATGCTGCAGGATGGATTCAATGGTTTCATCAGTCACTGTTGATTCCTGGTTCAGGAGCTTTTGATAGTGCTCCTTCCAGTGGTTTTTGATGGGCTCATCTTTGAAGAGTGTACTGCCATCTTTAGATCTAAGCACAGTGAGTCCACAAGAGTTTGGTCCATATACAGCCTTGATTTGGGATTTGGAAATTGTTGGATTTCTTTCACCTTCTCTTCCTACCATTTGTTTTTGATTTTTCATCTTCCTCTGGGCTTCAGCTTTAAGCTGTTGAAAATTTCTCTGCATCTGACTGGAAATCGGATGCTTTTGCCAGTCAGAGAAAGCTTTACTCTTCTGATTAAGAAGGGCTTTGATCTCAGCATTGTTTTTGTCAAACTGGTCCTGATGGCGTCAGGTGATAAAGCCAATTGATTCTGTGCAGGGCTCATGGATGGTTTCCTTTAGAGCTTGCCAATCTTCCTCAACACAGGTGTAATCATTTTCACTCCTAAGACTGGTGAGCTTCTGGCTAAGATACGTTTGGAGGGTTTTGCAATGTCTAGGGGTCTGAAGGCATTTGATGTTTTACTATCTTTGGACTGATTTGTTGCTTTTCATGTTTCAGCACAACCCTAATGGACAGGATTGATCTCACTGGGCACACCCACACATGCAAGTACATGTGCTTGCAGCAGCTCAAATAGAGTGCAAATTTGATCTGGGGCTTTTTGCTTCAGTGCACATGCTTGGACATGCACTTTGTTGTGGAGCAAATTGTGCCACTTGGGGCACAGTAACCCTGCCTGGCTCCTCCTGGATCTTTAGCCAGGGGGAGCTAGAGTCCAGGGCCAGCACCTGTGCTGTCCCCAGCAGTATAAAAAGCTGCCCTGTTCTGGCCTCAGCAGTATAAAAAGTTGCCCTGGCAAGTAGCTCAGGGCTACTAGCTCTCAGGAGCAGGAATTCCCTAGCAGGAATTCTGGTGTTCCCTATTGGAAAATTGAAAAATCCCTGATAAAAAAAATCCCAAAGTCACTCTGTATAATACCCCCAAATCCATGTTCCTCCACAAGTAAAACAAAAGACCACTATAAAGACAGAGAGCAAGAAAGAGACAGTGATCAGTTGGACAATGTTTTATTGATATATCTTACAGTGTTAAAGCAAGTCTCTTATCATAATAATAAAGTGACCTCTAAATACAGGTTTCATGAATTCATGAATACATGTTTTGCTGCCCTCCCACAGGGCGATGGCCCCCACACAAGGGGTTTGGCTCTCTCACGAGGGGTACGGCTCCCCAACAGGGGGTTCAACCCCCAAACAAGGGGTTCGGCCACCCAACAGGGGGTTCGGCATTCTCGCAAGGGGTATGGCCCCCCAACAGGGGGTTCAACCTCCACACAAGGGCTGTGGGTCCTCAACAGGGGCCAAATGGCCCCCACAGGGGTTCCCACCCTCCTTGCAAGGCCCCCATGCCCCACCCAAGCCCCCCAATTGCTGCCTCACATGGCCCCACCCCCCCGCTCCCCCAGACTCCCCAGTGGGTGCCCCACCCATCCTCACCCCCCCAACTTGCACCCCCAGGCCTCCGTGGCTACCCGCACAACCCCAGGCACCATCACTTAAAAAAAAACCCAGAAAAAAACCCAGAAAAAAAATGGAAAAACAAAGCCTCTGCTTACCTTAGAAGCAGGGGTGGGGGGGCTCCAGGGCCTCCTGGCAGAGCCACCCTGGGCAGCACAGGACAGCGGAGGGGCAGGAGGGCTCAGGCTGGGGCTGCTGGGGCTGTCACCCTGCCCTGCTCTGTATGGGCGGGGCCTCAGTCAGCCACACGGCACCTCCAACTGCCAGTAAGTGCCCGGGGGGGTGGTTTGTTTGTTTTTTAAGCTATAGGGTGGAGGGGCATGGATGCGGGGGCTTGGGGGGGGATGGGGCTGGCCAGGGCAGGGGTTGGGGGTCTTGCGGGGGGTTGACAGGGGGAGGGGCCGGCTCTGATAGAGGTCAGGGGCCTCAGGCGGGCTGGCTAGCCCCGGCAGGGGTTGGGGGTCTTGGGGGACTGGCGGGGGATGGGAGGGCTGGGGGAGTGGGCAGGGCCATTAGGGGTCCCTCCCATGGTCCCCTCTCCCCTTCTCCAGTCCCCCCGACCCCTAACTCACTGGCACCAGAGCCCTGGCGCTGAAACATGCAGCCTCGCCGGCTGTGTGTTTCAGCACAAGGGCGAGGGCCAACCATAGAGATGCTGTGGCAGCCAAAGTGTCTCCATGGAGGACCCAGCCTCCGGTTGCCTCAGGGCACGGTCAGGGACTGTGCCCTGTGCCGCTTTTTTAAATGTCGAGTTTTTTAAACCCCTCGATATCCAGGGGTCTAATTTTATCTCTGCGCTACAAACTTGTAGCATGGGGAACAGTTTTTTGTTCCCACACGTGCCTGTTGCCCCACCTTAAAGGGGTTTGAGGCGGGGCAAGAGGCCATGTGTGAGCTCGTGTGGACGCACCCACTAAGCAATAATCAGTTTAGCAGTCATTGTATCCTCTCAAAGATGTTCATTGTGATATGTTCATATCACATGAACATCTTTTAGATCACACACTGTCATGATGACATAGTCAAGGAGGTGCCATTGTTTTAAGTGGGGGTGTTGCCATGTTGTTTTGTACGTGTTACATCTGAAGACAGTGTTGGAAATTACAAGGTCATGTTCTGCATATTTACTGAGTAAGAGGATGCTGTTGGAATTGGCCTTGCCTTCTCCTTCCTTCCCAATGGTGTTTGTCCACACGTTAAAAGTCCCATCCAACTCTCACATTGAAATCTCCAGGGAGGATGATCTTATTCTTTTTTGGGATGACAGTCAGGATTTCATCAAGGTTAACGTAAAATTGTTCTTCTGTTCTTCCTGAGCATCAAGTGCTGGGGCATGTGCACCGATGATGGTAGCAAAAAACTTGTTGGTTAATTGAAGACAGAGAGTCATGAGGCACTCATTAAAGCCAACAGGGAATTCAGTTATTTAGCTGACAAGCTGGTTCTTCATGCTGAAACAAATGTCGTGTATTCACCTGTCGTTTGCAGGTTTCCCGTTCCAGAAGAATGTATAGCCACCCCCCTCCTGCCTCAGATGGCCTTTGTCTGTACATCTGGTCTCTCTGAGAGCAGCAACATTGATGTTGTATTGCAAGAGTTCTCAGGTGACAATAGGTGTTCTGTGTTCAGGTCTGTCACTGTTCAGATTGTCTAATAGGGTTTGTACATTCCAGGATGCAAAGGACATTTTTGTGTTTCAACTGCAATTTGAATGATCCCCCTGGAAGTGGTTGTCCTGTCGGGTAAGATTCATAGACATTAGGGCTGGAAGGGAACTCAGAAGATCATTGAGTCCAGCCCCCTGCCCCAGGGGCAGGAAGTCAGCTGGGGTCACAGGATCCCAGCAAGATAAACATCTAATTGATTCTTAAAGGAGTCCAAAGTAGGTGCTTGCACCACCTCAAGATAAGGTGGGACAGCCTATGTTTAGGGCAACTTTTCTAGCCCCCTCCCCAGGGATGAGCAGAGGGAATCCTAAAATCATGTCAGTCATGATTGCAGCTGGCGAATCACCTTCCTGTCTCATTCTAAGGGTGAAGTGACCAACACATGACTGCTGTTTGCATGCGGATCTGTGACTAGGGACTCCTGGCAATCACTTTGTCTGTTGCCATTTGTCCATCACCTCAGTACTTTGTAGAAGTTATGAGTACTGGTGATTGGTTATTGCAGTAGATTTTGGATTTAATGGGAGAAGCTTGTGCATGACTTGTTTTATGTGAGGTGGCCATTGTGCATCAGCAATGGCACAGATTTTGGCAGAGGAGAAACCTGTGTCCAGTGAAAAGGAGATCCAAGATGGCTGGGGTTACTCTTTCACTGCAGCCTTTGCATCTGTTAAGAAGTATGCCTTCTGTATGTGCCTGCTCCACCATTCAGGTCTTCATGTTATATTGGACTGCTTTGTCTGATACCTTACCTTTGACCTTACCACCATGGCTGACCCTACCAGTAGTACTAGACTCCCAACAGTATTTCTCTTAGGGTCATTGGTACATACAAACCTCACCACCCCATCAAGGTGACAGTCCAGGGAGAGGGCCCCTCACGTAGTGACTTGGGATTACACATGCCCAGTATATGCTGGATGTTTCCTGCTGTGCCTCAAAATTTTTCTGTGAATATCAATGGCTTGTGGGTCTTCTAACCAGCTATGACCTATAATGGTTTCAACCAGGAGGTCATTATTCTGTGCAAGCTAAATGCTATATTTGGGAGCACCCAGAAGGAGATTATGTTGTAGACAGGCCAGTAGAAGAACTCTTGTGGGAACTGCTTCATGATTTACAATGAAGAATGTCAGTATCTCCTATGCCTTTGATATACACACCAAAATGCAGATCATCCCCTGGCCTACTCTTCAAAAACAAGTGCCCCTATACCACACAGGTAGAATGTAACTCCAAGGATCATCTCCTCTGTGCCTCGGGCAAAGGTCACCAAGTTTTTTTCCATGTTATCTTTGCATACTGCAGTGGCATTGACAGGGACCCTTAAGGGGCCAGTAGGACCTTTAATTATTGTTATTGTTGGTATTATTTTGTACAAATCGAAAGTAAATGATGTTTTTTTCTTCTTTTTTTCAAAGGTGGGTTGTAGATAAGTCCACAAACCCTTAATTTTTTGGTGTCCCTTGCTTCTGTTTTATGTTGGGAATGCTGCTTCCCAACTCAAGTAGAAGAATATTCTTTAGCTGTCTGTCAGTAGAGGGGTGACTTCTTGTGGAAAGAGAGAATCACATTTTCTTCATTATTATTCACAAGAAGAGTGTGACAGAAAAGGATAAAACAAAAACACTGGTGAAATTACTTTTTAAATACAAAAGTAAATTAGAAAAATCATTAAAAACAGACTTTTGGTTTAGCACAAACATATTTAAGGCAAAATAGTTTAAGTTTTTTCGTCTTGGAGAGCGCTAATATGTTGTCTTGAGTTAGCTCTTGCCTTCACTGAGTCAGTTTTGTAACAGTCTTACTGGACCAGGGCATTGCTGGATAATCGCACTGACTTGCTATCATTGGTTTTTACCCTTGTCCTCCATGTGAATGGAGATCTGGGGGCCAGCATTGCTATGATTTACTTCTCATACTCTGCTGTTACTGTCATGATAACTAGATTCAATGCAGAGAGTCAGGCATGAATGAGAAGAACTAAACAATACATTTTAATTGCGGACCAGTAAGGCAAGCTTCTACAATCCCTTAGTCTCTCTAGTTAACTACTCTAAGTGACCATCCCCCAATTCCTAACTTCCATACTGTTATAAGTAAAGGAGCATCTCTAAATTATAACTTATCTCTACAGGTACCATAGGTTTGCTGCTTCCTCTTCCCATGCTCTACCCACTTTTTTCCTGTGCCCTAACCATACACACATGCACAAGAGCAGAATTTCTATTTGTATAGGATCTCATACATGTCTCTTTGGTGTAATGGAGGCGATCATGAGTGAGCAGAATCTGAAGAAGGAGCCTGGTGACTCTTTTCAGCAGTGGAATGGAGTTGCCCTGTAATTTTGTACATAACCTTTGTAAGCCCAAACAGACACCCTCAGTGTTTGCGTTGACTTTTATCTGAGCAGAAGCTTAGCTTTGTCTTGTGGTCCAGTTCACAGAGGAATTTCTTCACTAGATTACAAAAAACTTAACATAAAATGTTTCAGGCTACTAGGCTTTGTCTTATTAATATTCCCATCTGCTTATTAAGCCCAAATGTTGTATTATTTTTTGCAGTTCAGTCTGTAAAGGATAGCAACACATCAACACTAAACATTAACACATGGCTTATCATGGTTTTGATGTGCAGGTTTGCAAAATCCAAGTGTGGAATAACACTTTAAAACAAGGCTGGAATGAGGAGATGATGACACTCTATTGCCTGCAGAGTGTCTTTGATTCCAAATAACTTTTAAAAGGCACACACATACAGGCATGTCTGGGGCAGAGGCCATCAACTATT
This sequence comes from Alligator mississippiensis, assembly GCF_030867095.1. Taxonomy (NCBI): domain Eukaryota; kingdom Metazoa; phylum Chordata; order Crocodylia; family Alligatoridae; genus Alligator; species Alligator mississippiensis. The sequence goes on along the minus strand of NC_081825.1, from coordinate 141,981,566 downwards.
CAGCAAACTTCATACTGCACAGTGGCAATAATGCTTGGAGTCAGATCATATTTGACTTATTAGGGGCCTAAGTGGCTTTCAGTATCTGAGCATGATCCACCTTGCTTGAGGCTCTGAAAAACAGCTAACACATCTAACAAGGAATAGGAACATCCATCCACCTTTCTATTAAGGTTTTTTCAGGCATTTGAGTGTGGTGGAATAGGATCATACTTGGATGCCAAAGTTCACTCAGACATCTAGCATGTGGAAAAAGATCCAGGCCTAGATCTAGATCTTCTGTGACCACGTAGAGTAGAAAGAAGCTCATCTCCTCAACTCCCATCCCTGAGTTTTAGGTTAAAACATTATTTTAGAAGTAAATATTTTAGGCTTATCAATCCAGGAATAGTCAGTGTCTGGGCAGTCTTCTAGCTGGGAAACTCCAGTTCTGAAGTTGGCCAGTTGTACAAAGAGGCGGTTCATATTTAATGGAGTTGGAACTTTTGGGCATTCCCACCTTGGTATGTGTTCTGGCCCAATGGAGGCAGAACGGTGAATCCTAAAGCTTGGCATGGCTGCAGCTAGGACTTCGCTGAGGGTCTCTAATGTTTCTCTAATGTTTTGGACAGTCGTATTCATACATGTATTACAAGCCTTTGTTTGCCTTCTGAGGATAAAATGATTAAAAGAGAGGTTTAAAACTCAGTTGAGGATCTGGGACAGATCTGGATCACAGGGCTCCAGCAGCAGCCAGGGGTGTGGAGGCAGCAAGGGGGCGTGGGAGGAGTGAGGGGTCTGGCAGAGGCAATGGGTCTGGGGGAGGGATCTAGGGGTGGTGGCAGCAAGCCAAAATTGCTGTTGATGGCTATGGCCAACTGAGACAAAGAGCCTCAAATTCTGTGGCCAGCCATGCCCTCAACTTCTGGAGACCCATCGATAGCCCAGCAGGGTTGGTTGGATAAAGCAGCTCCTGTGGGTCACAGGTTTGACACCTATAATCTAAAATAATGTTTTAGCCTGATACTTAGGGATGAGAGACAAGAACACAGTGGCAACATGTGAGGGGGGTGCACCGGGGGTGGGGTGCACATACATCCCCTGAGAGTGCTGGTGCACCCGCTGACAGCAGTGTTTCCCACTTAGGCAACAGGCAGCAGGGAGGCAAGAGCACTGGTGCCCCCCTAAGAGTGCTGGCTGGGGAGTGGGGGTGCCAGGAGAAGTGATCCCTGTGTTCCCCCTGTGGCTGATTGTGCTGGCTTGGGGGGGGTCCCCACGGCTGATTGTGCTGTCCTGGAAGTGCCAGTGCACTTCCACATTGGTGCGATCGGCCGCAAGGGACCCCCCACCCCCTGGTCACTGACTGGCTGCTGGGGGGGGTGGGGGAAGTGCCCCCCACCTGACTCAGGAGACACCAGTTTTGTTGGGTCATTGGTAAGTTCCTGGATGTAAGTACTAGGGGTGGGGGAGGGCAGCCTGCAGCTTTCACATCACTGCGCCTTAACACACACAGTGTCACCCATGTCACGAGTTTTGCTTGTCCTTAGCTTGAGGTGTAGTTCCCCCCAAACCCCCACGCTTATCTCCTTGAAACTTGGCATGCTTTGTGGCCTGAGCAGGGGCCACCATCCCTGCAGTTTTCAGCCGACTGCGCCTTAACACACACAGGGTCATCTGTGTCATGAGTTTTTCCTGTCAGCAGCTTGAGGTGCAGTTCCCCCCAAACCCCTTGAACAGGGGGGTCTCTTCTGGGTCCGTCTACTGATGACCCCGCCCTCCTGTTATGGGCCAGCCACCTGCCTTCTCACCTGCCACGCCTTGTTGTTAAATTATTTCATAGATGGTAGTTAGTGGGAGGCTGCCCATTTACTGCCCCGATGCCAGGGGTCACTATCTGCGGCTCCTTTTCCTCCCCTACACCACAGCCCAAGCCTCTCAATTGGTACTGATGTGGTTTGCTCTGTGTCTTGTTATAGATTGGCCCACTTGTCCTCCCTGGGCTCTCCACAGCGTTGTCTCACACTGCACCCACACTGGCGCTCGGGCTCTCCGCAGCCGTCTCACACTGCGCCCTCACTGGCACCGGGATCAGTGCACCCAAAATACTGTGCTGTCTCTGGCACTGGGGTCTCCACGCTGCTGTGGGTCCCCTATGAGGCCTCCTCCATCCCCTAATAGCCTCACCCAAGCCACCGGTCTTACACAGTAAAAAAAACACAAGCCCCTTGGCTATAACAAACTCAAGCTGCCTGGCTATAACAACATCATTCAAGCCACCCCAGGGGTGTTCCATCCCTCACCAGTGTCAGAGGCTGTACCTGCAGTCAGACCTCTCCCCTTTGCTTGCTCTGGGAGAACTCCTTCCCCCTTGGCTGCTGGCAGGGAACTGTCCTCCTGGCCTCAGGCCTGGGATTGATATGTGAGCCAGGCCCTGCTCCTTCCGGTCAGCTGACCGCTGGCAGGTGTGGGCCACTAGCTCCCTCCAGTTGCCCTGGTAACCAGGAGATGGGGCTTTCCACTCGCTGTTAAGGCTTTTCCCTAGCAGTTTCCACCCCTGCACCTTTCAACTTGAAACTTGGCAGGCTTTGAGGTCTCAATTTGGGGTGCAGTTCCCCCTAAAACCCTGCACCGATTGTCTTGAGACTTGGCAGGCTTTGTGGCCTGAGTATGAGCCACCACCCTTGCAGTTTTCACCCCACTGTGGTGTAACGCATACATGTGACATGAATTTTGCTTTCAAGAATTTGGGGTACAGTTCCCCCTGAACCCCTGCACCAATCTTCTTGAAACTTGGCAAGCTTTATGCTCTCAGAAAGGCCTACAACTCCTGCAAGTTTCATCCAAATCAGACAACCTTATAGATATTTCATTGATTTTCCATTTTACCCTATTGCTGGATCTCCAAGGCGGCTCCAAAGCTTCAGAGCTGCTTCGGCTGGATCGAAGCGGGAACCCAGTCCGGAGCCCCAGATCAGATCCCTGGTATCTGAAGCAGCCGGATCCGAAGCCGGATCAAATAGCTGCCTACTCACATAGGCCTACTAAGCATGTATTGTAGCACTCCTAAAAATGGGGAAAGATCCCTCAGATCCCAAACTTCAGACCTATAACTTTGCTATGTTATCTTTTCAAACTCTGTGAATACCTTATCTTGAACCATTTGTCACCCTTTCTTGAACACCTAGTTCCCAAGCAAGCGGGGTTCTGCCCAGGGAGTTCATACACCAGTAAAGTGTTAAACATCACAGAGCACATAGAAGATGGCTTTAAAAAAGGAATGGGTACTGGTACCGTATGCATAGACTTGTCAGCAACTTATGACACTGTGAATGACCAGAGGCTCCTTGCTATGACAAAAGATAACCACCTCCTATGAATAATGACTCTTACTAGAAAATCAATGATTCTACATCAAATTATGTAAGAGGCAGAGCCTATGGTGAAAACAAAGCAATGGCCAATCTCAAAGGAATGTATGTACACCTATGTTGTTTCACAACCACACCAAAAATAAACCAATTCATCCAGGTATAAGAAGTTTTATTTATGCAGATGTTTGTGTACTACTGCCCAAGCTAAGAACTTCACTTAGGTCAAGACCATATTGTCTTTGTTGCCAGGTTGTCAGACTATTACATCAAAAATCAACTGTGCGCCAAACCTAATAAAATACAGATTAGTCTCTTTTACCTTCAGAACTGAGATACCAGTAAGTGACTCAACCTAACCTGGAATGGAATAGCTTTTGTGCCCTGCCTGAATCCTATCTCCCTGGGATAATAGACTGCACATTTTTGTATAAAACAGAGATAAACAAGAAAAAGTACAAAATTAGTTCCTGGAACAACCTATTAAAGAAGCTCATCAGCTCCAAATGAAGGAGGCAACTCAATAACATTATGAGCACTTTGTTATATGGTAGCTGAATACTCATGCCTGGTTTGGGAAAAATTGGCACATGCAAAAATGCTCAACACTGGGCAGAATGAAAGTTGCAGTGCATTATTGGATGCCTTAAACCAACAAATGTCAGTTGTGTCCACCTTACTTGCTCTAATCGCCATACGAGACATCAGGAGAGCAGCAGCAAGCAGCAAAGAATGCACTCAGCAGATCAAAGAGTGTTGTGCACCTATGATGCTAAAGGATTGCTAAAGCATAATCAACCCAAAGTGAACACAGAATATGCAACACAACTATTCAATTTAACTAAAATCTAACTTTTATTATTACATTAAATGTTATCTTGGTAGTTTCTATATATAGAGAGAAAAACACTTAGTCCAATGGTCTTACCCAATCCCAGATGTTACTTCAGTCACAGAAAAGATGGCCAATTGATTACAGCAAGTGAAAAGTGATCATCTGTGGGAAGTCTTGTTGGCTGGCTTAATCCAGATGTTGTTAGATAAATTATGACAACACACCCTTAACTTCCTTATTTTGCCTCCTTTTTATGCTTTTCATTTAACTTCTCTCCTCTGATGACTCTTCATTTATGGGTACCATTGATTGGTTTCCCTGTGATTATCATACTGTTCATATTCTTATCCTGTCAGCATATTCCTTTGTTCCAACAAACCCATCACATGCACACATCTTAATTTGGTCTTTTACTGGTGTCTTAATTTGGGCATGCCTCAGACTCCTAATTTGGTTTGAGCATCAAAACTGGTAATCCCAAGGGCTCTGCAGTTTGGCACTGTCCATTTTGTCCCCTCTTATCACCTTTCATTAACATACCCAATCATTTCATCCCTCTGATTTAGTTGGTTAGTGCCAAGTTCAGTTAATTTGAGCTAGTATCAATGTCCACATTCTACACGCCTATGTTGATAATACTAGAACATAAGCTCCCTTACATTGTTAAAAAAAAGAAAAACATAATGTGAAAGCAAACTCAAAGCTGTAGCTGACAGTGCAGATACAGAATGCAAAAGCAAATTCAATAATACTGTAATTCACCACTCAAGCAGGTGCGACTAAAGCTAAATGTGACAAGCTACCCCTACAGCACCCACTATATGGACACATTGCAACTCCCAGTCACTTAAAATCACAAAAAACTTTCCTTTTCACAATGTAGCCACTGGATGAAACCCTGACAGCCACACAAATAAAAATATGGCACTCACAATTAGATATTACCCAGGAGAGAGTCAGGATGGATATCAAAATTGTTAAACATCTTCCTGCTGAACAATTCCTGCGGGGATTGATTGGCCAACATAGAGAAGCTTGAACAGCCTTTAAATAGGAGTCAGTAAAACTAAAATTATCATGCTACTGTGGGAATACTCTAACAATAACTTTCAAACTATAGATCACCTAGTGGCCTGCCCATGTATGAGGGAGCTGTGCACCAATGACTACCTCACTGAGGCTATAGATCGAACAGTAGTATGTGCCCATTTTTGGACTCAAATTTGAACACAGTGAGAAGACATGAAAAGAAGAAGGACATGTTTTCATAGAATGAAGCTGAAATGGACCATTCTGACCAGCACAGGTCAGAGAATTTCAGTGACCCTCATACTCAATAACTTATGGTTTTCTAGAAAGAGATGTCTATTCTTAACTGCAGAGATGGGCTATTTGCAAAGACACTTAAGTGAGATTGGAACATACAGTCTTTTGAAAAGCTGTAGGACTTTGGCTTCTATAAGTCACCAAGATGGTTTGAAAACCCCACCCTTTGAATGAGACAGGATCCACTTGCTGTTTGGTAGGCTGTCCCAGCAGTTACTTATGCTCACTACTAACAATAGGATCATAAGATCATAGGAAAATAATCTCAGAAGAGACCTCATGAGGACCTTTATGCTCAAGGCAGCATCACCCTTAACTAAATCATCCCAGCCAAGTGTCTGTCCAACTTGCAGTTGAAAATTTCCAAGGAGGGAAATTCTGCAACTTTGCTAGGTAGCCTGTTCCAGTGCCTGACCACCCTCATAGAAAGTTTTTCCTGATCTCCAACCTAAATTTCTTTTCCTGCAGTTGAAGTCATTGCTTCTAGTTCTGTCCCTTATGGCCACAGAGAATAGCCTGTTTTCATCCTTGTAATCACCCTTCAGATCTTTGAAGACTGTTATGAAATCCCTCCACAGTCTTCTCTTCTCCAGACTCAATAACTCTAGTTTTCTCAGCCTTCCCTCACATATCATGCTTGGCAGGCCTCTAATCATTTTTGTTACTCTGTGGTAGACTTTTTCTAATCTGTCTGGGTGCTTGTATATATGATGGGGTTTTAGTCCTTAGGATTGCATTCTATGCCCCCTAAATTGAAAAGGTGATTTTTTAATTGAAACGGTGGGTTTTATTTTTCTGTCACTGTATATATGTTATTGTCCTGGAGACCACAGGTGCCTGCTGAAGACAGAAGTGGTGAGAGGCCTGATCCTTTTTTTTTTTTTTTTTTGACGGAGCCTGCCTGTGACTGGGGGGCCATTAATCTGTGCCATTAATCTGTCATCTCTCTTCATAGCCATAGGAGAGGCGGACAGGCTCCACAGAAAAAAAGATCAGGCCTCTTGCTGCTTCAGCCTTCAGCAGGCTCCTGAGGCCAGCAGGATGCCTGGGGGTGCTTGAGAATGGGCTGGCCTGCCCCTGGGCCAGTGTGGGGAGCAGCAGGAGTGTGGCTGGGTGTGCTGGTGGCTGGAGAAGGCAACAGGGATGGTGCATGGGTCGCTGGAAGCCTGAGCAAGCTTGGGGAAATTAGCAGCCTGCCTGGGCTTCCAGTGCCCTGTGCACCATCCCCGCCACCTTCTCTGGCCACCAGCACACCCAGCCACCCTTCTGTCACCTCCCTGCACTGGCCCAGGGGCAAGCCAGCCCATTCCTGGGTGGCCCCAGGTGTCCTGACTGCCACAGGAGCCTGTTGAAAGCAGAAGTGGCAAGGGACCCAATCCTTTTTTTCTGCGGAGTCTCCCCACCTCTCCCATAGCTGGGGGGACAGCTGACTAATGACTGCAATGTTCCAAGTTGCAACATTGCAAACTAAACTGCATCAGGATGTAGTTTAGTTTGAAACAATGCAAACTCATTTTAAACCCCTCATGTACTTGTAATGTGTGATGCCATTAAGCCACACAAAGGGAAATTTTTGTCATGTGTACATTGTGACATTGTCATGTGTACAAGCACCCTCTATATCCTTCTTGAAGTGCAGGGCCGAAAACTGAGCACAGCATTCCAGGTGAGGCCTCAGCAATGCCGAATAGCGCAAAAGAATCATGCCCTTGATTTGCAAGAGACCCTTCTGTTAACACAGCCCAGGATTCTGTTGGCTTTTTTTTCTCAACAAGAGCACACTGTTGGCTCATATTCTTCTTATGGCCTACCATAACTCCCAGGCCGTTCTCTGTAGAATTGCAGCCTAGCCAGTCATTCCCTAGCCTGTATTTGTACATGCAATTATTCCAGTAGCCTGGCCCACTCTATGTGGGTGAGCCCTGCAGCACTGGGCCCCTACCCCTTCAGGGAGTGAGCAGAGATTGGAAACTATCTCCCCTGAGGCTTAGCTGGGGAGCCTAATGAGCTGCACTGAGAGCTCATTAAAAGATGGGCTGATTAAGTAAGTCTGGTACAAAAGTTGCAAACAAGCTGCAGCGGGTGCATTGTGCTGTGTGGACCTTGGTTTGTTAACCTGTCTCTGGGGTGATAGTTGGAATCCTGGGAACTGACAAGCTGGTGCTTCATTAAAACTGTAGAAAACACATCCCAGGAGGATTGAGTTGGCAGTGAGGACACCATAAACAAGCCTAGAGCAATCCAGCCTGACTTTGGCAGGGCCAGCTGTCCACACATCTGTGCAAGGGCACAGCCAGGACAGCAAGGGCCTGTTAAGAAGGTAGGTTGGCACAATAGTACCAGTGTGGGTAGGTCTTTATCATAATAAATGAAGGAGGCTCTGACCCAGGTGTTTTCCTGTCTTTACTGGCCAGAGTCCATGGTTATCGGCAGATGAGGAGGGGCAAAGGCAGAGTTTCCTAAACTGTGCTGTGTGGCTTCACTTTGGGCCCCAGACACTTGTATGTTATGTTCAATTAAGAGTTTGCTGATAAGGGTGAATGACATATTTTATTGGACCAACTGTATAGTCAGGAGAGTGGTTGGACAAGCTTTCAGGCATCAAGTGCCTTTCTGATAAGGCTGCCCATTAAATTTCCAGAAATTTGGAGGGTTGATAGTAGCCTGTAGCTTCAAAGCATAAGGCATCCACATTCAAATTCAGCCTAGCTTATTATTGGCTAATGAGAAACAAAATGCAGAGAGGATTCTTATTCAGGGTGAGCTGCTGTTTACTGGCCTCCTAGCTATCATAGGTGTTTATACTGTCTCTGTGTTCTTGCAGTCTTTAATATGTTTACCCATGAAGCTGCCTTCTCAGGGCTAGTACCACCATTGCACAGATAAGGAACTAAGACACATAGGGCATGTCTATACATGCATTAATGCATTATTCCTAATGTATATTAAATTTAGTACCTCTAATGTCTACACATGTGGTTTAATACAGTAGCTTATTCTATTGCACATTAAAGTGGTGGGTAAAAAACTGCTAATATACTAATGTGCAGTAGAATTGGCTACTGTGCATTAAGCATCACCTAAAAATCATGGTTAGGGATTAATTAATGAAACATAGATTAATTAATTAAATGAAAATTAAGTACCCATGCTCCCTATTCAAAGAATCATAGAAATCTAGATTTGTAAGGGATTTCAGGATGTCGTCTAGTCCAACCTCCTGCTCTAGGCAGGAAAATCTTTGTCCAGCCTGCACTTAAAGACTTCCAACATCAGAGCTGTGCTTCCCATACAACTGTACTTCCCCATAGTGGCTGCTGGTGGTTTGAGTTCAGGATGTAGCTGATTTATAGTTGAATGCAGTGTGTGTGGGGGAGTGAGGCCCTAATCCTGAAGTCCAAGAGGAGCTGCAGATGGGAGTTTATCAGGGTGGGCTGCACAGGCAAGTGGTTGTTCTGGAGCAGTGGTTCTCAACCTATTTGCCATAGTGGGTCATGCTTCCAACTCTCAATGTTATGTGGGCCACACCCACACAACTTACTTCCTGTGTATCCATTTAAAACATGTTTTGTATCTGTTATCTGACAGTAATGCAGTACAAATCGATATTCTGTAATACCTCTCATTTCTACACTGTCAAATGTCTACCTTTTTTTAACAGGATCACATGGACCGCAGCAGTGTACTGATTGGGCCATGGGTTAAGAAGCACTGTCTGGAGCCTGGGCTCTTAATTTTGGCTTCATAGAAATATAGCATAGTAATTAGATTGCAGTCAGGCACTTAAGTATTTTTGTTGGGATTTATCTCTCTGTGCTTTGGTACCCACCTATCCAGTGAAGATGATGATGTCCTCCTGGAGCTTTGAGGATAAACACATCAATGCTTGTGAAGTGCATGTGTCCTGTGATGATAGAGGCTAGATAAGGCATGGATTGCACAGAGCTGGGGGGAAAATACCAAATGCCACAAATGGGCCAGATGGCAGGAGAGGCAGCAGTCTTTGGTGCTTGCAGAGAACAGAGGACAGGGCACACCAGGGTTTTGGGGTCACAAAGGCTGGGTGGAAGAAGCTAACACCCAATGCATGTGCCCACTGCAGCACTGGAGAACTCTAGAGTCCCCTGACTGGGTGCATGTCCTACACAAAACAGGCCAAATGAGAGGCATAGCAAACTTCTTCAGCACCTAGGGCAGGGTGGGTCACCACCTGGGGCAGTATTTTTATGGTGTGAGCTTCCTGGCAGCAACCCCTGGTGCCCTGTTTGCTTCCCCCCACCCTGATATGCTGTTGGGTGCAGGGCTGCACTTGCTGTGGCAAGGGCACCTCAGGAAGGGCATTGTGGCATCCCCTCATAATAAGTGCTCAGGGTTGGTGCTCCTCTTGCCCCCCTCCCCTTCCCAGTTATGCTACTGGGTCAGATTGGTGATTGTGGAATGTCATTTCATACTTATTTTCCACCTCAGAAATGCCAGGGTTTGGCGTTTTCTTAGGTGGGGAAAAGCTGGCAGAAGACAGCTCCTGAGCACCACCTTCAGGTGGTACCAAAAGGAAAGGGTCTTATAGGATAGAAATAGACGTTACCTTTGTGCCACCATAACCATTTCTGTGACAGCACAAAGGCAAAGCTAGCAGACCTTCTTACTGTTTGTTGCACTACAAATGCCCAAATCTGTGGCTGCCACAATGGTGGTAATAGTTTTTGCCACTTTATTGTGCCAAATGTTTGTCAACTTAATGGTGCCAGAGTGTGGGCAGCCTAGATCTGTTCACTGTTTCCAGCCATGCTGGGCAGGTGCTCCTGGGAACTTGAGGGGCCTGACCCTATGAGCCCTGGGAATTGCCACATAGGATCAGTCCCCTCATGCCTCAGGAGCACCTGCCCAGCTTTCCTCTCTTGCAGAGATGCATCCTGGAGACTTCCTGGGGCGCATCTCTGCAAGTAGGGAACACGTTGCCTGTTGTTCCACAGGATCAGTGGGCAGGACAATGAGCAGTATGTATTGCATCCAATGAAGGGAGTCAACTGTGCTGGGACACATCCTGGCACAGCTAATCTGCTTCATTTGATGACATCTATGTATACCCATAGGTTGGCTGCCTGTAGGGCCAGTGATAGTGTCCTGTTGACATTCAATGAGTCTACATTCTACATTTCCAGACATGGGCGACTGGTGCCTCCCAAGTCTGGGGGGGGCACCAAATCACTGACTGGGGGGGGGAGGGTCCCCCAGAGGCCAATCACCAGCTGGGGGGAAGGGGGGTCCCCCAGCAGCCAATCGCTGAGCCTGAAATCACCAGCGGTGATACTGGACGTGCACTTCCATCGGCACTTCCAGTTTCACAGCTGGCATTTCCAGGGGGTGCACAGCCAATCTTAGGGGATGCACGTGCAGTCACGTGCACCTCCTATGTGTTGCCAGCGTTCCCAGACTGACACCTTTTCATGGGCAAAGGCATTTGCCAAGTACTGTCTTCCAGCTCCTGCAGCATGGCATCCTTTATGTACTGTATGCCCTTTGGGGCAAGCACCCAAGGCTTCTGATAATCTCTGGAGCGGAGTGAAAGCAGAGGATCTGGAGGAAGAGACCAGAAGAACTGCTGTTCCAGGTTAGAGCCTCACTGCACTTGGGAGAGATCCCATTGGGACTACGAATGCTCATGAGTAAACCGGGACAGGCCTGTGCTGAGCAATGACTGAACTAACTGATTTCTTTTGTTGTGATTGGGACATGATCCCAGGTGAAGGGGACATGGACTGAGTCTGGCAAAGAGACTGAGAACAGTCAGGTTTTTCTTTCTTTTTTTGTGGGAAGGGGGGGATATTTGAGCGCAGGCCAAGGCCAGCCCCGGAAGGGTGTACACCTAACCAAAACCGATGGTCACCCTGGTGGCTGAGGGCAGAATAATAGACCAACTGGCAGTATTAAGACCTGGCTGCAGAGAACAGCGAGTGCCATCTGGAGAGGCTGGGGTGGGGTAAAGGGGAGGTTTGGAACCCCACAGAAGAAAACAGGGATTGAGACCGGGTAGGATCACCTTGGGCATTGCCACCTAGGAATATAATATCATCAAAGTCATGGCAGGAGAGAAAACATAAGACCAACTTCCTGACAGACTAGGTGATCCGAACCTGAGATCCACCCTGTCACCTCCTGTAGGAAAATGAGCTCAGGGCAGTGGCAGTGAGCCCTACAACACCTACTGTTGTCACACTTATCTTCACTTGGCTGTGGTGACTGAGTCCCACTGTGGACTCACACAAGCCAGATGCAGGGTTCCTTCCATTGCTATGACCCCAAGGCTGAGTTGCCATCTGTGAACCCTGAGCTACATGCAAAGGCAGGCTGTGCTGAAGGGGGAATTCATGGAGTGGCTGTGGACACACCCTACAACTATCCCTCCATGCTACTGACACTGAACAGAGAGGAGTGATAGAGAAGAGATGCAGAGAAACTCTCACTGTGCCCTGGAACTGGGAGTCTCACACTAGGGAAATATTTCTCTCTCCTACAGCATGAAGGATTGGTGCCTAAAGTGTGTGTGGCTAAGGAGTTTGTTACATATTAATTTTAGGTGGCTCTTGGAGCTCTTAACCCCTGGATTGTGTACACATTAGCACCTGAAACTAGTTTTAAGGACATTTTAGATGGCTTAAAGTTGTGCCACTCCAGGACAGGTTTATCTCTGATCCATGTTACCCAGCTCCTGTTCCATTAATGTGTTGCCACTCCCCACAGATGAACTGCCCAAGCTGCAGTCCTCCAGCATCCCAGGATGCATTCTTCAGCAGTGTCCCCCCTCCCACCCACCTGTTTTGTATGGACAAACTTTCCACCCCCTGAACTCTACTGCCCAGGAGGCAGTTCCTGCACCAACCTACCTCCCCCTGCTGCCCCTGGAAGTGTGACCTTCCCATTCTCAGGGGTGCAACCCTGTGCAGACCACCTGCAGATCACATACCAGCTAGCCAGGTTGCAGGGCATGGATGAGTCCAGGAGTGGGGTCTAGGTTGGATAGGGCAACAAGGTTGGGGGCTGGATTGGGTCCCCATGAGCTGGGGCATCCTTCCTAAGACAGGGGTAGTATCTCTCCCAGAAGGGCCTTCCCTCACTGCTCCCACCTCCCAGCCACCTGGAGAAACATGACCCCCAACACCCCAGTCCCAAATCCCAATTTATTTAAACCATGAGACCTTCTTTAATTTACTTCCTCTTTATTACTTTTTACATTCTTTTAAAAAAAATGTTTTTAACTTTATCCTTCAGTGGCTGGCTGACTTCATTTCACCACTCTTCCCCCACCCCCATTTCCTTTCCACTTCCCATTTCATTATCTGCCCTCTCCCATTAACTCTGCCTCCCAGCTTCATGTTCCTGCCCTCCCCCCTCACACCCCCAACCTGGAGTGGGGATAGGATCCTGCCCTGGCTCATCAGCCCTGTAGTGGCAACTTGCAGCTGTGCAGGTGGGGAACAGTCAGAGGAGGTTTTTAGTCTTAAGGTACTCTAAGCTGGAGCTCACACTAACAAAAATCAACATTTGAGCACCTCAAAGTGCAATGTGTAACAAGGCCCTAAGTGTTAATTGTGCATGCAAATTGTGGGTGGGTGGGTGCATGGATCCCATTGGCACTGACTTTTATTTTTGCCGGGGGTGGGGGAGGCCTAGGATGATGCCTCTTCCCTCCCCTCTGCCCCACCCCCCCCAGCAGCACAGCAGAGCCAAGTGGAGCTCGTGGGAAGGTAGGGGGCAAATGCAGGCTGCCTGTTGCAGGCTCGGGGTTCCCCACTGCTAACCTGGCAGCAGTGGACAGCACAACTCCATGTATCGCCATGGTGATGTGGCCAGCACGGGGCTCCTGGGTCGGGGGGGTGGGGCAGCAAGTCCACAGCAAGCAGCCTGCATCTGCCCCCACCCCACACACAAATCTGGGCATCATGTGCCCCCAGTGACTCTCCCCCAGCAGTGCATATAGTGGCAGGGAGGTGTTTCCTCCCCTCTCTCCCACCCCCCATGGCTCTGTCCCACTCCCTGCTCTGGCCCTGGGCCCCAAGTACTGCCCAGCACCCCCAGGCCCAGCCCCTACCCCACTCCCTACCTCACTGTGGGGGCCTCAATCTGCCCTCCCCTTCCCTAGACTTACTTGCAGGTAGCTGGGGAAGCTGGCTCTTCACTGCTGCTTGGGGCTGTAAACCTGCTTCCTGCAGCCCCCTGCAGAACTGCCAGCCTGCAAAGGGGAAACCTGCTGTTTCTCGTGTTTTTCCATGGTTAACAGAAAACCTGAATCCCTGCATGATACTGGGAATCTGGGATAAATGCTGTCTTGGAGTCGTGCAGCTCAGGACTGGGATTTGATGTTGCTATTTCCAGACTGTCCCACCCAATTAGGGACAGGTGGTCACCTTACCCATTTCCAGGGAGAGGCCAGGGACCTTAGGTCCCCATGTACTTGGTGCCTATGTTGCATCCATTTCTAAGTTCTTTATTTGTCCATTGTCCCTCTGTCCAAATGTCCAGACCTCATCCCAGAAAACCTGTGCAGTCTAGTTCTTGGTTGTCCCTGCAAAAAGCGGCAGCATATGGGACATTAATCTGGTGTAAGATTAACAGACTTTCAGAGTAAAACTAATAAAATAAGAAACCTGCAACATCCAGAAGTTTTGCTTTCACACTTAATTCAGTAAAAGCCTCTGTTGCAAACATCACTCATTGTCCAGTGATTTATAGAAATCAAAAGCTATACCGTTCCCTTTACAGTTTTATTCCTTGCCTGATAAATGGATTTGCTGTTCATTGGGGCCTCGGAACATACATATTCATCATTTTATACCTGCAAAGACACCACATTTGCAGCCACAAAAGGTACACCTCTCTAGGGCATGTTCTGTGTTGCATCATGTGTGTAGGAGCATGCCCTGGCCTTTGCATTGTGGGTCAGGAGAAGGCATGGACCGTACCCACATTTTTTTGGTCAGCTCAGCTTCAGACTGTCCATTCTTTCCCTTGCTCTTGGACTTACGCTTTGTCCCTGCTTGTGCTAGTGTTCTCAGGAGTCTTCAATGATCCAGCTTTGCTGTTCTATACAAGATACACTCCCAGCACCTGCCTGATGGGGAGTTTGCAACCGGCTGCCAGGTTCTCCTTACTCTGTTCTTGCATCTGCCCTCTGTGTCCCAACCACCTTATCAAGTAAGCCCAAATTTGAATTTGCAAGCACTGCACTGCATAAAGGAAGTCATGCCATTTTGTCTTGGATTTGCTTCCAGGACAATAGATGGGGGAGGCACACATTTCCCTAAGACCTAGTCTCCACACAAGGAGCTACAATCACATATTTGGAAACCAACTGCAAATATTCTAAAAAATGACTTGCAGAAAGGATCCCATGGTCTCAGTTCTTGTGAGTCTCATCATCACTGACGTGATCTGCAGAGAGCTCAAACTGCTAAGAGAGAAAGTGACAGCTTATTCCAAAAAAACTTGCAAACTTTCATGAGAACAGAGGGAGAAGATTTGGAATTTTAGGAGTAATAAGGTACAGCAGGCCATATTATGCCCTGGGTGACAGCTGTATAATCCCATCAAGAACCAATGGATGTCACTAAAGCATAACTTTCCTTTTCCCACACTGTAGGTCCATGCTTTAGCCCTATTGTTTAGTCTTCTCAGGACTTTGCTGACATTTTTATAACCAGAACAATTGCTAAGCATAGATAACCTGATTTTGTTCTTCCCTATACCATATGTACCAGTGTGATTTCTCTGCCTTCATTGGAGCCACTCTGGGTGTCAACAGCTCTAAGATCCATAAAGGTGTCATGCCCATTTCTTTACTTTTTCTTCTTTTGCTGACTGCTTTCTATGGGAGATTTGTCACTGACTGCATTGACCTGTATTACGTTTGTTCTGAGATTAAGTACAAAGCTTTAAAGACTTTTAAAAAAGCAAATATATATAATAGAGTCATATCTGATGAAAATATCAGCCAACTTCCTTTGTGGGTTATTTTGGTTTTACAGAATCTGGGCTAGAGTTTATTTTTTAATTAGTGTCTTTTTCTGTGGAGCTGTTCAGTGAAGGTCTGATCCTTGAATGGCCTATACTATCCTCACAACCCCATGGTAGGTGGGGAAGGTTTTTTAGCTCCGTGTTACAGACAGGCAACTGAAGCCCAGAAAGAGGAACAGCTTGATATTCAAAAATGCTCTGTCCCCAGCAACACCAACCTTTTCAGGAGGGGATTCTCTGTTCTCAGAGAGAGCAGAGTCCTTTTGAAACCTGTTCCCAGGTCATCCAGGAGGTGTTTGACTGTGGAAGAATTAAAACCCAGGCCTACAGCATCTTTTCCATGGAGCTATTCCCCTTAGGTGGCAGTACACTTCCTAAACACTGTCAATGCTTTTACACTTTTTGGGAAAATATATTTTTGCCTATTGCTTTTTTCAGGGCAATTTTCGTTTCCTTGTTTCTCAAGGTAAAGATCATGGGGCTGAGGAATGGTGTGAGAATGGTGTAGGGCACAGATATCAGTGTGTCATCATCTGACACACCAGGTGAGTTTGGTTTTAGGTAAATAATGGAAGCAAATCCAAAGTGCATGATTACCACGGTGAGGTGGGCAGCACAGGTGGAAAAAGCTTTATCCCTTTCTCCACAGGCCGATGGCAGCCACAGGATAGTGCTCAGGATGAAAATGTATGTTAATACTATGAGCAGAAAGCTGCCTGACAAGCCTACAATGGAGACCAGGGAGATCACAGTCTCAATGGTGTTGTCAACTGTGCAGGCCAACTTGATCACTGGCCTCATATGACAAAAGAAATGGTTAATAGTGTTAGAGCTGCAAAAAGGAGACTGAAATATCAAAATGGTCTCTACCAGGGATAATAGAAATCCACTGAGCCATGTCCCAGCCACAAGCTTAATGAAAATTTGTCTGCTCATGAGGCTTGCATAGTGTAAGGGATGACATATTGCTAGATACCGGTCATAGCCCATTAGTGTCAGGAGAAAGCAATTTGTTCCACCCAGTCCAAGAAAGAAAAACATTTGTGTGGCACATCCAGTGAATGAGATTGTTCGGATGTCTACCACCAAGTTCACCAGCGTTTTAGGGATAATTACTAAGGAGTAGCAGGTCTCAGAGAAGGACAGAACACCCAGGAAAAGGTACATGGGAGTGTGTAGGCGCCTGTCAATCCTGATAATGATCATTATGGCTAGGTTTCCAGCCAATGTCACTATGTACATGAGGAGGAACACCACGAACAGTCCCACTTGCAGGTCTGGGAAAATGGAAAATCCAATCAAAACAAACTCAGTCACCTGGCTTTGGTTTTCCCTCTTCATGGATATGAAGTATCCAGTCTGAAAAAAACAAAGAAGCTGTTATTACTCATCTGCTTTCAGGACCCTACTACTTCATGGGATTCATGCTGTTATCTGAGGTGCCCATACATCTTATCCACATGTGTAGATAGGACAGTGCCTGGGGAAAGGATTCAGTCTAGCTAGTAGGAAATGCTAAGGTGAGAGAGTGACTTCTGCTCTCCTGCAGAGATCTGGCCCCTGCCTGTGGACTGCAGGGGATTGCCTTTTTCTGCTTGTGATTCATAGCCATGAACCTCCCTCTGTAGGCAGATACCCATACCCCTTCTTTAAAAGTCAAAGAAGGGTCAATCCTCTTAAAGCAGAGCTGCAGGAGGGGCCCATGCAGAGTGGCCCAGTGGCCCAGTGGTTATAACATCCACATGATATGAGGGGGATCCCTATTTCAGTTCCTCCTCTGCCAGGGGACTATGTGAACCCAACTCCCAGGAAAGAACTACAGCTCTAGGGACATTGGGGTAGGGATCCTCGAGTGCATCCTACTGAAGTGGTTCTTTCTGGTGTACCATACTTTGTATTCACACTCTAGCTGATTATTTAGGACACCTTACCAGCAGGCGAGGCTTGAATCTAAGCACTGACATCACCCCCCCCCCAGCAATATTTGAGTGTTTTATATTAGCTATTCATTAGCGGAGGGGCTGGAGTCCAGTGCCCTTTCCTTCTCCTCCCCACTCCAACACACACTCCCACTCAGACTGTTTGGGTCTGTGCATATGTACCCAAGACCTTTCCGCAGTGAAAGGTTTCCACAGTGAATTCATTCAGTCATCCTGACCCTCACATCAAATGAGTCAGGTCCTTTCCCACCTCAGAACCAAGACTTCTCCGTTCCCAAATTCCTTCCTTCCCTCCTCCCTATCTCTTTTCATGAACTGTCCCTCCACACTCCCAGGACATATCTGATTTCCAATTAATCTCTGCACCTGGGTATTTTCTCCCCTTCTCAACAATTTGTGACCCCAGCAACTTGAGATTTCTAATCCAGGCAGCAGAAGATCCTGCCCAGAACTAAAATATGCTTGAGGTAATGAGGCAGCCTCTTAATCTCCAAAACATGAGTGGTGGGGTTAAAAACAATCCAAACCCAGCCCCAGTTTGTGTTGCCCAGATCCTATCCACACAGACCTCCATGCAGGGGTGTAGGTAAAGCCAGAGTTGCCTGTGACTGAACCAGGACTTGGCAATTACAGACAAGAAGGAGCTGAGTTGGGCAACTAAAAGCCTTATGTGAGCCCATAAAGGATATCACAGACAGGGCTAGATGGAGACAGAGTCCTAGCTACATAGTGTCCTACTACACTTGACCCTGAGGCATAGATAGAGACACTATCACGTTGCAGAGTCTCTTTCTGCTGACTCAGAGATGGACAAAAGGACCCAACCCACATCACTGTGTCTTGGGTGGACCTTACTTCTGACTTTCTCTTTTTCACCCTTTGGCAGTAGATGACAAGCTCCATGGCAGCAAAGTCTCATGAAGTTAGATTGAAGTGGATTATGGCCAGAAGTGACCATTTGGGTGTGTTGTGCTGATAGGAGCAGGTACCTCAATGTCTTACAAGATCAAGACTCTCTACAGAGGCTGTAATAAGTCAAAGCCAGTTGAGCAGTAGCATCACTGGGTTGGCACACAGGGAAGGGAGCTGATACATTCAAGATCACTCTGGTGTGAAGTAACCATGGGGCAACACAGCTGGGCAAACACTACTGACAGATACCAGATGTGTTTCTGGATTAGTAAGGAAATGAAGAGCTGAGCAAAAAACCATCTCTCAGAAGCTGGTAGCACTGTTTGTTTTCAGACACTGCTTGAGCCAGAAGGGGAGGCTGCTCAGTGATTGTACCTGGCTGGAGAGAACCAGCCTCCATGCCCTGCTTCACCAGACTACCATGTGACTTTGGCAAGGCATTTAGGGCCCAAATCTATTTTCCTTCAGATACCTAAATGTCATGTATACAGCTGAATAACTGCTGTTTTTAGCACTTATGCACAGATTGGGATTCTCCACCCCAAATTTTCCCACACAGCGCAACACCTAAGCTCTCACTCTGGCCCGTGACCATGCCATGTTTTAAATAAACCTTCTTTCTCCAAAGGCCAGAACCGCAAAGAACTGAAAAGAAATTGGAACTAAAAGTCTCTCTCAGAACTGAAGCAGCAGGCACCGGAAACCTTAGCCCCAAAGAGACATTTTCCTGACAGTTCTGAGTGCGAACACAATCCTAAAGTCAATGTTAGTTATTCTTAGTGTTAGCTTAGCTGAAACAATGACATAGCAGGGCAGGGGTGAAACATGCTATGGTAGAAGAATCTATTGATATTAGAACATTTAGGAGATAGACTTTGTGTTGGGTGATGATGGTATGGTAGATGATGTTCCTAGGAGAGATTACTCATGTGCTAGTGATACATTTCTTCAATGCCAAATTCAAACTTTAGGAAACGTTAAAAAAACGAAAATACATTTTAAAATGATCCTTCCCCCCTTCCCTCCCTCCCAAAAAGACCCCAAACAAAAATATTTAGTAAAAAATCATTACCACCAATATTTTTCTTTTTTGAACAGATCATTCATTTTAATCGCTTGTTATTTGAAATATTATCGAAGTATTTTGCCTATGCTGATATTTGTTTTGAAAATCCAAAATGTTAGTGTTTGTGAAAAAGAAATAATTTTTTTTAAAGACCTGAAAATGCTTTCCAAAAGAAACACCATTAACACATCAAAGCTTTTCATTATAATTATTATTTTTAAGTTTTAATGTTCTAAAATCAAACAGCAAATGCATAACAAGCTCCATAATCAGGTTTTGGAAATGTTTCCTGTACAAAATATGCTTCACAGTTTCTAGTTAGAAAGACATAAAACACTACAACAAGTTTCCTGCTTCTGAAGATAAAAAGAGAAATGGAAACGTACCTTAAAGGATGACCACAAAATGTTTGTTCAGTGAAAATAGCTCTTTTTCTCTCCAAAGCTTCTTGATTTCTTGAACTCTAAAGTATTTTTGGTTCAAGGAAGACCATTAATGAGGGGGTGCAAAATCAGTAAAAAGGGACAGTGAAGGAAAGATATGCTGAAGATCAGGCACCTTCAGCTAATGATAAAGTGAGGGGAGTGGGGGGGATTGTTTTTATTCCAACCTGCTTTTCAAAATCTGCCAGTTACTGAGAAACCCCTTCATTGTCTGAATTATAGCAGGTTCCAAGCTGTCATGAAGATTAAGAGCATTTGAATCTCATTTAAATTCTTTTGGGATCTGATCTCTGTAGCATTATGAAGCCATCATCTGAGTAGTCAATAGGGACACATTTGGCCATGAGGGCAGATGTAGATGAAAAAGACATAGAGAACTAGTTGCTAGTTGCCAATTAATAACTTCATGACCAAGAATGACGTGACTTATTTTTGTAGCTCAGTGCAATATGAGTAAACATGCCCTGAGGAAACATTCAACAGATTGTGCATATCAGTGAAGCTTTAACCCTTCATATTTCTCACATCCCTTTAGGCATTCTAAGACATCTTCTCTTGAGAAGTTCAGCTGGAGAGAATCCCAGTGCCACTGACGTAAGCCCAATACGTCAGGAGTGTCAGATGCAGATCTCTGGACTGATGTAAAAGCTATTTCTGTGCTGGGCTCTCAGCTTCTCCATCTCTCTGGGGATAGTGAAGACTACTAGTATGATCAAAGTTCTCAGTAAACTGAGGAAAAACCAGGAGTAATGAAGGTTCATTGTCTGATATGAGGACTTTGGGAACTTGATGTCTTGCAAATATTGATTTTGGTTTCTGGATGGCATGTAGCAATAACATCTAAGTCAATATATTTGAATCCAGTCAATATATCTGGAAAAATAATGGACTACACTAACATATAATATATGTGTCCTTTCCAGAAACACAGATATGTTGCTATCTGCTGCCAACATAAATCTGGTATCTTTGTAGAATTTAAGGGCTCTGGGGATAGTCTTTTTTCTTTGTTACATTTGTCACAGCCTTCTACTAAAATCTGAATTTTACTCAAGCTAGGCCACCATATGTATCATTGTGCTCTTGCCCTGCATTCGTTTATATCCTGGTGTCTCTCATGGAATTTTGAAAGCAGCTCTTCCTGAAGTATCTGAGGGATCATAAAACATCTTCCTTTAAGGAGCAGACTATTGGCCCTGTGGAGGTCATTTTGGTCCTACCAATATGGCTGTAGGCCCAAGTGACTGCCAAATTTCTAATTTGAAGAGCCTGGAAAAAAAAGAGCTTATCACAAATCTTTTCATAAGATGTCATACTCTTCCTCCAAAACAGTTGGCTTTATTGGGTAATACCTGCCATGACCCATAGGGAGTTGCATATTTGGAAAGTTCTGGGAGGAATTCTTTATTTTCAGGTTGATGGCAAAGATGCTGGATGGCAGGGGGTGAAGTGAAAGCAACTTTTCATATTTATCTAGGGATCTCCAAATAGTCTGGATAAAAGATGGTCTTTAAAACAAGGGGGGGGGGGGGAGAGGGGGTGGTTGGCCTGAATTTGTCTCTTTTCTGCCATACATTTGGGAAGTCCATTTCCTTACACCATTCTCAGTCTATAGCAATCCATAGGTTTGAGTAAGGTTTCTACAACAGTTTATAATATCCACTGAGCTGCATGATAATGTGCTATTATGTTGCGGGCTGCAAGGCCTCACATCTTAGAAGGCTTGTGTCATACTGATGCACTCTTATTTTTCCAGATGAAGTTCAGGACAGCAGTTATGCAGGCCATTGATGTGCTCCTTGGTATGCAAATAATAAGTAAACACTGGGATAACAAGAGAAGTACGGGGAGTATATTCATTTTAATGGTGGCTGTTCTGTTCATCCGAAAAAATTTGATTCCTACTCATTCTTTGGGGGATTTTGTTACTTTAGACTACACTGGTACATAATGGGCATGTCTACATGAAGCACTGATTGCACAGTAGCCCAAGGCTACTGCACAGTAGCGCCACACGGTAGCAACCATGATGCAACACTACTATGCAATAATCTCAAGCTACTGCACAGTCAGAGCCACAAAAAAGCCATTTGTCAGTGGTACTGTTCAGTAACTTGGGTTACTGTGTAGTCATTTAGTACTTGTATAGACAAGTACTAAATGACTACATAGTAATGACTGTGCAGTCAGTGTCTCTTGTAGATATGGCCAATTAGTATTAAAAACATTCTCATATTTTTGTAAAGTTATTACTCAGGTATTTCATTCAATTTTTAACGCATTTAAATTTATAAAGCTTTTCACATTCCTTCCTAAGTTTTTCAGAAATACCAACACTTAATGTTTCCGCTTTATCATCATTAATTTTTTTCCGGAGACTGAGCCAAATCTACTTGTCTTGAATACTGTTGCTTTTAAGGAAGAAAAAGGATCTTAAAAAAAATGTACAGCGTCTGCATAGAGAGCTATCTTATGTTCCATTCCTGAACCGTCCTTTATTCCTTATGTGGGAATCCTGCATTATTGCAGTAGCTAAAGGGTACATGGATAGAGCAAACAGCAGTGGCAATACTGGGCATCCATACCTAGTTCTTTTTGTCAATTTAAATCTGTTTGAGAAGGTTTCATTTACTAGTACAGAAGTCCTTATATAAAGAGTCTAAACTTATCTCAAAATCATTTTTTCTTGTACAGCACTTATATACTACCATTCTACCCAGTCACAGGCTTTTCCAGAATCTACAGCAGTGGTTGTCAACCTTTTTAGACTCAAGGCACCCCTTGGCAAGTGCCAGCTCTTTGATTTCACTCATTTCTTGACTATGAAAAAACAATAGAGCAATTCTTCTGTTGCAAAAAACTTTAGAAAGACCACGGTTCGTCAAAATGCTTTTAACACTGTGAACGACTATTTGAAATCCTTGGGTTTATCTTGTGACTAATGTGCAGGTGTTTGCAAACTTAACAGTGCTTTACATTACATGGCACCCTTAAAAGTATCTAATGCCAACCTTGTTGAGAATGACTGATCTAGAGAAAATAAAATATCCTGTGCTTTGTTTTTATGTATGCTATGTTCCAAATTAAAGGTTCTTATATTATTTATAATTTTTCTACCCATGGTAAATTCTGATTGATCTGGATGCACACATCTAAATAATAAACTCCCTAGTCTATCTGCTAATATTTTGGCAAAAAAGCCATCTACATTTATTATAAATTATTATTATTTATTAAAGATATTGGTCAATATGATGAAGAATTAGACTAGTCTTTTTCCTCCTTAGGTATCAAAACCATCTTTTTTTACCTTTTAAGAGGAAGGAATGTCTCCTCCTTGCATTTTTTCATTAAAGACCAGGAATTAAAGACATATTTTACAGCCTTGTAATATTCAGCTACAAACCTATCTGGGCTTGCTGTCTGATTTCTTTTCAGATTTTTTTAACAACAGTGTCCACATCTTCCTTTGTAACAGAGCTATCTAAGAATTCTTTAAGAATTCTTTTTCTGAGTCAAGGGTAGATCCTTTAGATAGTCTAAATTGTTTTGCTTTTGGGGTTTATCTGAGTTATATCATCTGTCATAAAATTGTGCAAAAGTTTCTGTTATCTCTTCTAAACTAGTTAACAGTTGCTATTTGTAGTCAATGAGATCGCTATACTGTTCATTCTTTTGTTAAACTTTTGCGCTAGAACCCTGTCAGTTGCTATTTTTCCTATAATACTGCATTTTAATTCATGTAACATACTCCAAAATGTAATTTACACCTTGTTTTTGAAAGGCAGAATGATTTCCTCCACCGCCCCCCCTCCCGAGTTATGGCTGCATAGAGTAGGGCCAGAGCCTAATCTTTAGCTGATTCACCCTCCTTTTCCTCCAAAACTGAAGCTGAAATACTATCTGTTGCTGAAGACTGGTCTCCATTGGTGGATCTCTGATTTTGAAAGAAAAAAAAGTCTCCAAGGCTGTAAAATAGGAAGAGAGACCAGAAGCAGCTAGTGGACACACAAACTACCCTAAAGAAGATTAGCTTGAACATCCTGGACATCAAGATAATTAAAAGAAGAGAAAATTGTTAACACTTCTGGAGCAAATGTCAACTGACTCCCTCAGGTGCCTGAATAATAATGCAAAAGGTGCTATAGTGAGCTTCCTGACTCAGCTTGTTCGTAGCCCTACTCTGTGTCTACTCTTCCAGTGCTCTTGATTTGGCTTTCTCCTAGATTCTGCTCTTGGATTAACTCCAGTCTTTCTGATTTGGCTAATTGGTCACTTCACTCTCTGTCTACTTCTCTGGTGCTCTTGACTTAATATGCTTTTTGTCCCTTGTAACAGGAGGCCCATACCTTTATTACATAGAAAGAGGGTCCTTTATCTTTAAAGAGGCCAGCCCAAGGTGAAGGCCTCCCCCAAGGAGTATATAAGAGGTCTGACCACAGAGATCAGGCTGTGAGGGAGGAAGCAGCCTAGAGGTAGGAGCTCTGCTTGTGGAAATACTGGTCAGTATGTACAGAGTCATAAGCAGATAAGCCCTTTAGGCAAGCCAGGTCGTGGAAGCCTGCAGTGTGGGCAAGCCTGACCCCAGGGACTGCAGTGCTGAGAGCAACTAGTCACTCCTCCCCACAATTGTGCTGCAACTATTGGAAGAATAAGGTGTGGCAGATGAGATCACAGGCTATTGGGTAGTTGGAAAAGCAAGCCAAATCTACTCACCAGCAATGATAGCAAATATGTTAGCTGAAACAGCCTTCACCTCTTTACAATATTTTAAATAAAGACTATCTAGGTTATGTTTTTGTCTACCAAATATATCTAAATTACTTTTTAGCCCCTGTGTATCTAATACATTCTAGACCTAAAACTAACCTTATTTATGGAAGCCCTCCTCCCACCCTCTCTCCCAGCTTCCCCATTTATTTGCCCAGTCCAATTTATTTCTAGTTTAGATCCTATTTAGTTTAGAATCTATCTAGTTTAGAATACCTATTGTTATACCCATCACCTCTTTTCTGAAACAAGGAGGTGCACCCTGAACAATAAGTGAACACCTCCCCCCTGCCCCTGACTCTGCCCCTGCCCCTGCCCCTGCCAGACACACATCTGAGTGAGAAATTCCTTTCTAGAAGGTTCCTAAGTATGACCCAAGGGGAGTTGTGGTATATTATGATTTGTCAGATATTGTTATCTGGAGGGAGTTGTACAGTGACATATTTCAAGCCTCCTCCCAGTCTCTTTCCATGTTACACTACAAGGTCTGTTAAAAAAGTATTGAGACTGAACATGTATTTGTGGTACAAGGTATTGGGTGGGGTGTGTGGCTTTGCTGAACAAGTCTGGGTATGTTGGGACTCCTCTGGACAGGTTTGCAGTAGACCTGTGCGAATAGGGAAGTATTCGATTCGGATTTGGATTCAGCCGATTCGGAGAACAGTGATTTGATTCAGAGATTCAGATCACTGTTCCAAATCAATTCGGCTGAATCAGCTTCAGAAGATTCGATGCTGATTCGGAGAGATTAGGAGATTCGGATTGGCTGGGGAGAGGCAGGCACAGCCGGGTAGCTGAGGTTATCCCATGGCTCCTCCAGCTGTACCTGCCTCTCCCTGGGTGGGGGGAGCCATGGGAGAAGCCCCCATGGCTGCCCTGCCCAGTCCCATCCCTTGCCTGGTCCCAGCCTAGTCCCGGCACTTAAAAAAAAAAAAAAGTCCTGCATTTAGCGGTTGCAGCAGCAGTGATTGGGGCCTCTGAGCAGAGCCCCTCTGTGTAGCGTGGGGCAGTGGGGGAGCAGCAGGGATTGCCCCCCTGCCTGGCACCCGTGCTGGGCCGCGCATGCCGGTTCAGTGCAGCTCAGCAGGGCACCACATGTTGTCTGGGAGCTGGTGCTGCTGGAGCTAAGTGGTGCCAGGCTCCAGTTGACTGCTGGAGTTGCTCCAGCTCCTAAACAGTGCATGGTGCCTTGCTGAGCCGTGCTGAACCAGCACCATGGGGCAGGTGCTGCCTGATTGCCAGGCAGGGGGGTGATTCCCACTGCCCCCCACTACCCCACACTGCATGGGAGGGCTCTGCCATGATCCCTCAGAGGTTCCAATAACTGCTGCCAGAGCCGGTGAGTATGGGGCTTTTTTTTTTTAAAGTGCCAGGAGGCTGGGGCCAGGTGGGGGATGGGGCTGGGCAGGGCAGCCATGGGGGCTTCTCCTGTGGCTACTTTGGCTATGCCTGCCTCTGCCCCAGCAGTGGGAGCCACGTGGCCTATGCCCTGATGCTGCTTGCCCAGCCGGCACAGGGCGGGGGGTGGGAGCACAATGCAGGTGTGGCTCACTCCAGGCAGCAGCAGGGCATAGCCTCCTCTCCCAGTGCTGCCACACCCACATCAGCACTGGGAGTGGGGGCTCTGCCTTGCTGCCGCTTGCCAGACAGTGCAGGGTGGCTAGGGATGTGGGTGCGGCAGCACCGGGAGCGGGGGCTATGCCCTGCTGCCGCTTGCTCCCTTCTGCTTGGAGTAAGCCATGCCCACATCCCACCCCCTGCCCCTCTGCCCTGGCTGGGCAAGTGACAGCAGGGCAGAGCCCCTGCTCCCAGTGCTGCCATGCCTGCACCCCACACCCCTCACCCCCCTTGCTGAGTAACATGGCCCCCACCCCAGCTGGGCAGCTTGTTCCAGCCCCAGCCCCAATCTCTTCCTCCCACACACCCCTTTCCTCCCCCCTCCCCCAACTCCAACAGACTTACCAGCTGGAGGCAGCTGTGTCAGCTGCCTGTTTAGTCTATGGCCACATCTCCAAAGTGGCTGAATCTTTTCTAAAGCTTTTCCAAATCAATTTGGATGCTTTGAATTGATTTGAAGCTTTTGATTGGTCTCCTGATTTGATTCGGATCGAGAGATTTGGTCCCCGAATTAAGCTGAATCTCCTCCAAATCACATCAGCTACTAAAGCTTCACATAGCCTTAGTTTGCAGCTCATGGTGTTTCCTCAGTTTTCTGTGGCCTGCGATTGAACTAAGATAGTTTGTGTCTTGTGTCCCCTTTTGTTATGTCAGAGTGTCCAGAACAACGCGTGTGCATTAAATGTTGCATGAAAATCAGGAAAGCAGCTAGTGAAATATTTGAATTACTTAAAATAGCATTTGGTGATGACACTATGAGCTATGCAAGAGTTTTTGAATGGTATCATTGGTTTAAATAAGGACAGTGATAAGTGTTCTAGACACCCTTCAACATCACGAAATGATGAAAATGTGGAAGTGGTTCACAGTTCGGTTCAAAATGATAGGAGATTGACTGTCCAAGAGATAGCAGAAGTTGGAATTTCTGTTGGTTCATGACATTCAATTCTAACCAGCGATTTGGGAATGAAAAGACCAGAAAAATGACCAGAAAAGTGGGTGTCCAACTCTTGGATTCTTCACCATGACAACATGCTCTCTCACTCAGCACAGCTTGTGAAGCAATTTTTAGCCAAATTTTAGCCAAACATTGTATCCCACAAGTGCCATAGCCTCCATATTCACCTGATATGGTCCAATGTGACTTTTTTCTCTTCCCTCAACTAAAGAAAACCTTGAAAGGAAGAAGATTTGTGATATGGAAACCATAAAACAAAATGTGACTGAATAGCTTTTAGCGGTTCCACAAATTGCTTATTAGAGGTGCTTGGAACAATGGCAGAAACAATGGGAGAAGTGTGTGGTAGCAGAAGGAGCATATTTTGAAGGAGACTAAGCTGAAACCCCTGTAAATAAAATATTTTGTTTCTTACAGCATCAGTTTCAATACTTTTTTTAACAGCCCTCATATGTTTTCATCCTTCCCCTACTCCCTTGCCCTCTGCTTTCAACCTTAGAATATGTCTTTACTTACCCACTTTCTTAATTATTTCAGTACCCTATGTTTTATCTTTTTTCCCTGTTGTGATACTCTGCCTTTCTTTTTTCTTTTGGGGGTGAGAATACATGTTAGAGATAGCAAGAGCTAACTCAAAGGAATGTTAGTCTGTGTCAAGGGTAACTAGTGCTAGTGAGCAGTCACATGCTTGAGGTTAATAAACTTTCTAATGTGCACTGCTCAGTCCTGCCACTAGAAACCTGGTGAGCAGGGTCATGGCTAGAGGCTGCAAATCTGCTCCATGCCTGCCATGTTTGCTGGACAGTATAGGCTGGGAAGGAGGTGATAAGGGCTCCCCATGCCACTTGCATTGCTCCCTCTACCTCAAAATCATCCTGCTGCCCTATATCAGCTCCCAGGTCCCCCCTCCACCCTGCAATTGGCCACTTCACCCCCACATCTGTGCCCTGCCACCCCAATCAGCCTGAGAACAGAAGTGGCAGCAGCAGTGGGGGGGGGGAGGGGGGGAGGGGAGGAGGATCCCCATCCCTGCCTCTTCCCAGGCTCCCTGCTGCCCATGCTACCCCCATGAACCTGAATGCAGCTCCCACCAGGACCCACAGCTGTCTGGCAGCTCCTTGCCTCTGCTGCCTCCCCTTCAGTTGCAAAGCCTGCTGGTGGCTGGATCTGGGTGCACGTGGTTGGCACTTCACCCTGTGCCTGCGGATGAGTGCTGGAAAGGGGGCCCTGCCACCTGAGCTGAAAGGGCCAGTGGTGGAGGGTCCAGGCCTTGCGGCTTTGGGTTGCCCTGCAGCTGCCTGTGCATAGCTGTCGTTCCCCTGCTGGGGGGCTGTGTTAGTGGGGCCGGGGTGAGGGCCAGGGACAAGCTGAGTGTGTGTGCTGCCTGGTGTAGTGCACCTGGTCCCCATAGGTGCCGGTGGTCTAGGCTTGGGGGCAGGGCCCTTGCCCTTCCCACCCCCAGCTGTGAAGGAGGGTGAAGAGGAGCCCTCCCACTGCCCTTGCCCTTGGCCCCTGATGGGGGAAGGGACTTGGGAATCCCTCCAGAGCCCAAGGACCAAGCCCTGTGGGACCCCACTACCCACATCCTTCTAGGTCAATACCAACCCATCTATCTCCACTCTCTGGGTGTGACCCCCCAAGCCAATTTGCCACCCGCCGGACCATGTAATCATCTAAGTCACAGCCTTTTAATTTATTTATGAGAATGGGGTGAGCTACTGTATCAAAGGCCTTCCTAAAACCCAAGTAAATGACATCCACATCTACTCTTGCATCTAAGCATTTTG
This sequence comes from Alligator mississippiensis, assembly GCF_030867095.1. Taxonomy (NCBI): domain Eukaryota; kingdom Metazoa; phylum Chordata; order Crocodylia; family Alligatoridae; genus Alligator; species Alligator mississippiensis. The sequence continues at coordinate 141,952,554 of NC_081825.1, read as the reverse complement.
TGACCTGGTCATAAAATGAAACAAGATTAGTCAGGCATGATCTACCTGCTACAAATCCATGCTGGTTGTCCTGCTGCATTATTTTTCCTGATGGACTCCTCCAAATATGATCCTTAATAATTTTTTTAAGACTTTTCCAAGGATAGAGGTGAAACTAACTGGCCTATAATTACTCGGATCCTCCTTCTTGAAAATAGGGACCACATCGGCCCTTTTCCAGTCCTCCAGGACCTAACCCAAGCACAATGAGTGCTCGAACAGCCGTGCCAGTGGTTCTGCTATGGCGCTGGCCAATTCCTTCAGTACTCTTGGATGCAGCTCATCTGGGCCTGCTGACTTAAGCACATCCAATCCATCCAAGTCACGCTGCACCAAGTCAGCATCAACAGTTGGTGGGCTGGTGTCCCTCTTATACCCATCTAAGAACCCCTTAGGAGACTTTTCTTGATCCTTGTTCAGGAACACTGAGGCAAAAAACTCACTGAAGAGCTTTGTCCTCGCTGTCTGTCACTAACTGCTCCTGCTTGTTCAGTAGGGGTCCTATGCTGCCTTGCACCTTCCTTTTACTTCCTACATATCTAAAAATTGACTTTTTGTTGTGTTTAATCTCTGTTGCAACTCCTGGATCTATAGGTAGACCTGCAGTTTCATAGATGCCCTCCACTCCCCCCACCCCCCCCCAAGCCATGAGATCATTTAAGATCACGACTCTCAACATCCATGACTGCAGGAAGGGTCTCTGGAGATGTCGGGTGCTCTCCTTTCTTCAGGAGGGAGGGGGTACCCTGTGGAATTCTTGCAGGAGACCCAGCTGAATCCGACCAATGAGCCTAATTGGTGGCTGGAGTGGGGACCTGGGGTCTCTTTTAGTCACCTCATGGCCACCTCTTGTAGGGTTCTCCCCAGGCCTGCAGCTAGAGGTTCTTCAGGATATTGAGGTGGTGTTGGGCTGCTTGCTGCATCTCTGGGTCCAAGTGCAGGGGCTGGTTCTGAACCTTCTGAATGTGTACACCCCTGCAAAGGCTCTCCTAGAGCCAACTCCAGGTCCTGCCTTTCACTCTCCTATCCCTGGACCAGGAGAAGGCATTTGATAGAGTGGATCAGGGGTACCTCAGAGACAAGGTGTGGGACTTTGCCTTCAGGCCCCGATTTGTGCTGGCTCTCCAGGTACTGTATGCCTCTGCAGAGTGTTTGGTCAAGATCAACTGGACCCTGATGGAGCCCATCCCATTCAGGAGAGGGGTGCGTCAAGGCTGCTTGCTGTCAGGTCAGCTGTACGCCTTGGCCCTGGAGTCCTTCCTTGTCTTCCTGTAGAAGCAGTTGGCAGGGTTGATGCTCCAGGAGCTGGCAGTGTGGAGAACTGCTGCTCAACCTGCCTTCCTGCTGGAGAACTGGCACCAGCTGAAAGCAAGGGTGGTGGAGTGGCTCCGGGCATGGGTAGGGCTCCTGAGGTGTCTCTCCCTGCATGGGAGAGTGCTGGTGCTGAACCAGCTGGTCCTGCCCATGCTCTGGCACCACTTACACACCCTGCTTGTGCTCCCTGAGGTCCTGGCAGGGCTCCAGAGATGGGCGCTGGAGATTTTCTGGCCAGGACAGCACTGGGTCACTGCAGAGATCCTTGGCCTCCCCTTGAGGGAGGGCAGCCAGGGCCTGGTTTGCCTGCATAGCCAGGTCCTGATGTTCTGCTTTCAGGCCCTGTGGCAACTGCTATACAGTGTCGGTAGCCACGCAACATGGGGCCACCTGAGGTGCGCCTTCCTCTGCCACTTCCAGGGGCTCTGAAATGACTGGCAGCTCCTTGGCTTGGGGGCTTCTACAGGACCTGATAGGGCTGCCAGCGTTCTACCAGGACCTCCTCTGGGCCTGAAGGCTGGTCTCTGCTTCCAGGTCCTTTGCGACACTTGCTCAGGGCATCTACCTGCTCGTTGAGCCCCTCCTCTGGAACCCCAAGTTGGAGATGCTGACAGCAGAGGCACCCTGGTTGCAACAGAGGTTGATTCTGGCTGGTATCACCCATATCAGAGACTTCCTGGGCTATGATAGGGAGGAGTGAGTGGACCCTGCTCCAGTGGCCCGGAATATGGGTCTACCCATAACAGGTGCAACATGCCGTCTGGTCCAGGAGGTGAAATCTGCCCTACCTCCCGACACCCTTGCTTTTGTTGGTCAGGTCCTGCATGGTGGTGGTCCCTGCTCTCCTGTGTCCTCCAGCCCACCAGAGTTTGTCATGGGGCTGACACCTCACTTGGCCTCTCAGCACTCCCTGCTCCACCACCTGAGCCGGCTGGCAGACACCAGACTGGTCCGTTTTTCCACTGTCCATTGCCACTGCCTCTACACACTCGTGTGCTGCACTGTCCATCATGCCGCCCTTGTGTCCTTCCCCGACACCAAGTGGAGGGACCTGCTTGGCGAGGGCATGGCTGGGGCACCCCAGTGGCTGAGTCTGTACTCTACCCTCACTCCACGAGCCACTGGGGACCTCAGCTGGTGGCTCCTCCATGGAGCTGTCGCCATGGGCATGTACGTGGTGAGCTTTACAGACACACTGGTCTCCTGCCTCTTCTGTGAGCAGAGGGAGACCTTGGCACATATGACCCTTGAATGTGCCAGGCTGCAGCCCCTCCACCTCCAAACCTCCTTTTGAGTTCTGGTTGAATTTCATCCCTCACCTTTTTGTTTTTGGTCACCTCATCCGCGGCCCCACCACGTCCCGGGACCTCCTGGTCAACCTCCTCCTGGCCCTGGCCAAGTGGGCCCTGTACTTGACTTCTGTCAACCACCACCCTCTGGGTCTGACCACAGAGCCAATTCCCCAGCCAGCGGATCGTGGTGGACCCGAGGCCACAGTTGACCAGTTTTGCCAAGAGGTGATCATGGGATACCAGATTGAAGGCTTTTTTAAAGTCAAGATATATAACATCAATCTCCTCTCCCTTGTCCAGGTGATAGGTCACTTGGTCATAAAAGGAAATAAGATTGGTCAAGCAAGACCTACCCGCAACAAACCTGTGCTGGCTCTTAGGATGTTGCCATCAGCCAGTCCATTGAGAATGGCCTCTTTGATAATTTTTTCTAAGACCTTTCTCGGGATAGAGGTCAGGCTGATGGGCCTGTAGTTTGCCGGATCCACTTTCCTCCCTTTCTTGAAGATAAGCACCACATTGGCCTTCTTCCAATCTTCAAGCACTTCACCAGAGCGCCAGGAGTTGTCAAAGATCCATGCCAGGGGCTGAGCTATGATGCTAGCCAGCTCCTTGAGTACCCTGGGGTGTAACTCATCAGGGCCGGCTGACTTGAAGGTGTCCAGCCTCTCAAGGTGTTCCTTCACAAGGCTAGCGTTGATGGAGGGCAAGGAATCTCCTTCACCCGGACCTCCCTGTCCCGTAATGGGCAGGGGTGTCCCTTGGGATTGATGAAAGACAGACGCAAAGTACCCATTTAGTAGGTTGGCTTTTTCCTGGGCGTCGGTTGTCAGTTGTCCCTTCTGGTTTAGCAGGGGCCTAACGTTGCCCTTGCTTTCCCTCCGGCTCCCCACATATCTAAAAAAAGACTTTTTATTATCCTTGATACTTGTAGCTAGTTGGAGTTCAGTCACAGCCTTGGCTTTCCTTGTTTGCTCCCTGCAGGTCTGGACCATTGCGGAATATTCCTTCTTGGAGGTGGATCCCACCCTCCATCCTTTGTAGGCCTTCCTTTTTAGCCGCAGGAGGTCCGCTAGTTCCCTGGAAAGCCAGAGGGGCTGCTGTGCCCTTTTGCTGCCTTTCCTCCGAGACAGAATAGCATTAGCTTGTGCATCAAGGATCGCTCCCTTGAGGAGCAACCACTCTTCCTGAACTCCCCTCCCCTTTGGGTCATGGTCCCTTAGGGCCACACTGATAAGCCTCCTGAGCTTGTCAAAGTCAGCTTTCCTGAGGTCGAGGACTTCTGTATTGCTGACTGTCTTACCAACTTTATGGCAGATGGTGAAGGTGATTACTGTCACCCACTGTCATGGTCGCTGTCACCCAGCTTCCCATCGATTGTTAAGTCACCAATTAGGTCGTCCCCGGTTGCCAGTACCAGGTTGAGCAGCGCTTTACCTCTTGTAGGCCCTTAGACTTCTTGTGTCAGATAGTGGTCATCCACACATGAGAGGAAGCTTTGCGACCACTCAGATTTAGCCGAGCACTCTTCCCACGAGATGTTTGGGTAGTTGAAGTCTCTCATGACAACCATGGACCAGGAACATGCGGCCTCAGCCAATTCCCTGAACTCCTGGTCAAGCTCTTGACTGATGCCGAATATCACGTCAAGCTGGGTCCTGCCAGCACTGGAGCCACTTGAACCACAAACCTGGGTTGGTTTCATGGCAGCAGAACCTGGCACAGTGTGCAGGGACAGCACACTGAGCCAAGCTGGGTCCTGCTGCCATGGAACCAACCTGGCCTAGCAGCATGAACGGCCCCAGTGCCAGCAGGACCCAGCTTAGCTCAGTGTGCTGTCCCTGCACACTGCACTGGGTCCTGTCTCCAGCAGCAGTGCTGCTTGCCCTGCAGTGCCTGCAGGGAGGAGGTGTGTGGCGAGACTCAGCCCGGCTCAGCTTGCTAGTCCAGCTTTGCACCAGAGCAGGACGCACAGCTCTGGGAGGCGTGGCTCCTGTGCAAATGCATGCTAGCCTCATGGAAAATGTGACCTGTGACAGACCTGGCCTGACCCAACCCGGGCCACTCAGCTAGCATGCGTTTGCACAGGAGCCACGCCTCCCAGAGCTGCACCTCCTGCTCTGGTGCAAAGCCAGGTTAGTGACTGGACTGGGCTGGGTCCGTGCCACCACATGCTGCCAGCTCTGCTGCAGGTGCCACGTGCCGCTGGCTCCATACTCTGGCCACTTGCCACCCCCACCCTTCCACCCCCCAGCCCTGCACGGGCTGATATGCCCTGCACATTCCTAGGGACGGCTTTGGGGCTGCCACATGCCTGCTCCCTCACTCGGCAGCTGTGGCACCGGTGGCAGCAGGCAAGTGGGGCTGTGCAGGGCTGTGGCTCTGCTGTAGGCATAGCAGGTGAGGACACAGTGCTGCGTGATCCGGGCTCCATAGATGCTGAATGGACCCGGCCCAGCCCATCCAAGGCCATGCACTAGCAGGCTGGGCCAGGTCCATTCAGCATGTACAGACCCCCCGACATCCCCTTCCATTCCCAACACCCCTCAACATCCCTCTGCCACTCCTCATATCCCCCAATACCACCTGGCATCCTCCAACCACTCCCCATTGCCCCTTAAAACCCTCTGCACTTCTGACACCCCTGATATCCCCCCGCCACTCCTCACACCCACCCACCGCCATACCACCCCACATCCCTAACTTACCCTTGACAGTGCTGGTGGCAGCAGGAGCACCACAGAGATGCTCTGGCAAGAAATCAGAGCGTCTACATACCTAAGAGACCACCTTCTCCTTTCTGTCCAGTCATTATAACCAGGGGTTAGAGGGGGCTAAACCCTTAGTGTGTGTGTGGGAGGAGGCGGCTGAGTGGAGCCGGGCCGGGTCAAGCCCCGCCCAGGCCCCTACTTGGCCCAGCCCCCCAGGGAGAAAGAGAGGTGGGGTGGGTACTCACCTGTCCCCCCCTCCAGTAGGGCAGGGTCCCCCAATCCCGGCAGGGCCCCCTTTTGCCCAAGAGCAGCTTCCTCGACGGCAGGCCCACTGCACATGCGCGCAGTTTAAAAGGGCCTGCCGACAGGGAAAAAGCCCCAGTTAGACGCAGGAGCGGTGAGAGATGCGCGGGTGAAAGCCCGCTGCGCCCCCGCTCCCCCGAAGCCCCCCAGAAACCCTCCAGCAGCCGCAGAGCCCCCTGCTGACCCCCAGCACAGCCAGAGGTAAGCAGGGCCTGTGGAGAGTGGGGGCTAACCCCTTAGTGTGTGTGTGGGAGGAGGCGGCTGAGTGGAGCCGGGCTGGATCAATCCCCACCCAGGCCCCTACTTGGCCCAGCCCCCCAGGGAGCCACGCGAACAGGCTGCGCAAACAGGCGCGCTTCTCTGCTGGCGCGTGAGTTAGCGCAGGAGGGCGCACGGGAGGGCCCAGGACCCTGCCAGCGCACCCCCCAGGGTAGACAGTCCCAGCTGTAGCCAGCCTCCCAGAGGCACACCACGGATGGGCACGCGCCGCACCCCAAGGGTCCCCTCAGGCTCTGTGGCCCCCCCCCACTGGCACCTCAGAGACGGCCACCCAGACGGAGCCCCTGGTTCCAGGCTCCACGCAGACGGAGCCCCTGGGTCTTGGCTGCGGGGGCTGCCTGTCCCTTTTTCAGGCTCTGGGGCCTGGGAGCATGGTGACCTCCCCTTGTGGGGTCTGCTCCCTTTTGGGGTCTCTGGCACGCCAGCTGGAGGAGCTCCAGGCCACAGTCCAGAGACTGCGTGCTATCAGGGACTGCGAGCAGGAGATAGACTCCTACTGCCAGGCCCTTCTCCCCCAGGAAGCAGAGGGTAGACCACAGTCTCCCTCCAGGTCAAAGGAAGACTCCGGGACCTCCCGCTCTGTCCAGCCAGGGGCATGGACCACGGTGGTCAAGGGCCCTAAGGCCCACCGCACCAAGGCCCCTGCCCCGCCGGAGCTGAGCAACAGATACGCACCTCTTGCCGCTCCAGCGGAGCCTGCTGAGTTGCCGGCCCCCACAGGCAACATGGGCCCAACTGCAGCTCCCGCCCCTGCTCTCCCCAAGACAAAACGTAAGGTGTTCGTTGTGGGAGACTCCCTCCTGAGGGGGACTGAGGGGGTAATCTGCCACTCCGACCCCTTAGCCCGGCAAGTCTGCTGCTTCCCAGGGGCCCGCATCCAGGACATTGCTGAGAGGATCCCAAAGCTCCTCAAACCCACAGACCACTATCCCATGCTCCTAATTCATGTGGGCACCAATGACAAGGCTCGGAGCGCTCCCAGCCGGGTCATGAGGCGCTACAGGGATTTGGGAGCGGGGCTAAAGGATCTGGGGGCACAGGTGGTGTTCTCGTCGATCCTCCCAGTCTCAGGCTATGGGCTGAGGAGGGAGAGGAGGATCCACGTGGTCAACCAAAGACTGCAGCACTGGTGTTGTCGGGAAGGCTTTGGCTTTCATGACCACAGCCCGCTCTTTGGCGAGAGAGGCAGTGAGCTGCTGGGAAGAGATGGCCTCCACCTCTCTCCTCTAGGGAGGAGGCTCTTCTCAACGAGATTGGCTGACCTGCTCCACCGGGCTTTAAACTAAGCCCGCTGGGGGACGGGGGAACTACCGCCACTGCTGGCCCGCTGAGCAATCCTTGCAAAGCCAGCAGGTCAAGGCACTTAAGGGAGCCCACCCCTGCCCCAGCCCTGGTAAAATCTGTGGGCAAGGAAGGAGCCTCCCAGGGGACACTTGCCTGCCTGTACACAAATGCCAGGAGCTTAGGGAATAAGCAGGAGGAGCTCATCCTCCTGCTCAATGCAAATAATTATGATGTCATAGGGATAACGGAGACCTGGTGGGACTCCACCCATGACTGGACCACGGGTATAGATGGCTATACCCTGTACAGGAGGGATCGTGTAGAGAAAAGGGGCGGGGGTGCAGCTCTCTATGTTAAGGAAAGCTACACATCCCTGCAAGCCGATATTGGCGACCAGGGTGGACGGCTGGAGACCCTCTGGGTTAAAATCCGTGGGGAACATGGCACAGGGGACACAATGGTGGGAGTCTACTACAGACCTCCCACCCAAAGTCCTGAGCTTGACCAGGAGTTTGCCTGGGAACTGGCTGAGGCGGCATGCTCCAGGACCATGGTTGTCATGGGTGACTTCAATTACCTGGACATCTCGTGGGAGGATTGCTCAGCAAAATCTGAGCGGTCGCAAAGCTTCCTCTCGTGCGTGGATGACCTCTACCTGACTCAAGAAGTCTATGGGCCAACGAGAGGCAAAGTGCTGCTCGACCTGGTACTGGCTACTGGGGATGACCTAGTCGGTGACCTAGTGATTGATAGGAAGCTGGGTGACAGCGACCATGAGCTGATCACCTTCACCATCCGCCGTAAAGCTGGCAAGTCAGTCAGCAACACGGAAGTCCTTGACTTTAGGAAAGCTGACTTTGACAAGCTCAGGAGGCTTGTCAGTGAGGCCCTAAGGGACTGTGACCACAGGGAGAGGGGAGTTCAAGAAGAGTGGTTGCTCCTCAAGGGAGCGATCCTCAATGCACAAACTAAGTCTATTCCATCTCGGAGGAAAGGCAGCAAGAGGGCACAGCAGCCCCCCTGGCTCTCCAGGGACCTAGCAGACCTCCTGAGGCTAAAAAGAAAGGCCTACAAAGGATGGAGGATGGGAGTCACCTCCAAGGAGGATTATTCTGCACTGGTCCAGTCCTGTAGGGAGCAGACCAGGAAAGCCAAGGCTGCAACTGAACTCCAACTAGCTTTGAGCATCAAGGACAATAAAAAGTCCTTTTTCAGATATGTGGGGAGCCGGAGGAAAAGCAGGGGCAACATTGGACCCCTGCTGAACCAGATGGGGCAACTGACAACTGACACCCAGGAAAAAGCCAACCTATTAAATAGGTACTTTGCGTCAGTCTTTCATCAGCCCCATGGGACGCCCATGCCCGCTACGGGACAGGGAGGTCTGGGTGAGGGAGATCCCCTGCCCTCCATTAATGCTGACTTCGTGAAGGAACATCTTGAGAAGCTGGATACCTTCAAGTCAGCTGGCCCTGACAATCTTCACCCCAGGGTACTCAAGGAGCTGGCGAGCATCATAGCCCAGCCTCTAGCATGGATCTTTGAAAACTCTTGGCGCACTGGTGAAGTGCCCGAAGACTGGAAGAAGGCCAATGTGGTGCCTATCTTCAAGAAAGGGAGGAAAGTGGATCTGGCTAACTATAGGCCCATCAGCCTGACTTCTATCCCGGGGAAGATCTTAGAAAAGTTTATTAAAGAGGCCATCCTTAATGGACTGGCCGACGCCAACATCTTAAGGGATAGCCAGCATGAGTTTGTTGCGGGTAGGTCTTGCTTGACCAATCTCATTTCCTTCTACAACCAGGTGACCTATCACCTGGACAAGGGAGATGAGATTTATGTCATATATCTTGACTTCAAAAAAGCCTTCGATCTGGTTTCCCATGATCACCTCTTGGAGAAACTGGCCAATTGTTGCCTTGGGTCCTCCACGATCCACTGGCTGGAAAGTTGGCTCTGGGGTCGGACCCAGAGGGTAGTAATTGATGGAAGTCACTCATCATGTTGTCTGGTGACCAGTGGGGTCCCTCAAGGCTCTGTCCTTGGACCCATACTGTTCAACATCTTCATTAATGATGTGGACACTGGAGTCAGAAGCGGACTGGCCAAGTTCACCGATGACACCAAACTTTGGGACAAAGCATCCACACCAGAAGACAGGCTGGTGATCCAGGCTGACCTGGACTGGCTGAGCAAGTGGGCGGACGAGAATCTGATGGTGTTCAACGCCGATAAATGCAAGGTTCTCCACCTTGGGAAGAAAAACCCGCAGCATCCTTATAGGCCCGGCAGTGCTATGTTGGCTAGCACTGTGGAAGAAAGAGACTTGGGGGTCATCATTGACCACAAGATGAACAGGAGCCTGCAGTGCGATGCTGCAGCTAGTAAAGCGACCTAAACGCTGGCTTGCATCCATAGATGCTTCTCAAGCAAATCCCGGGACGTCATTCTCCCCTTATACTCGGCCTTGGTGAGGCCGCAGCTGGAGTACTGCATCCAGTTTTGGGCTCCACAATTCAAAAAGGATGTGGAGAAGCTTGAGAGAGTCCAGAGAAGAGCCACGTGCATGATCAGAGGTCAGGGAAGCAGACCCTACGATGACAGGCTGAGAGCCCTGGGGCTCTTTAGCCTGGAAAAGCGCAGGCTCAGGGGTGATCTGGTGGCCACCGCTAAGTTTATCGGGGTGACCACCAGTATCTGGGGGAACGTTTGTTCACCAGAGCGCCCCAAGGGATGACGACTAGGTTGAATGGTCATAAACTACTACAAGACCGTTTCAGGCTGGACATAAGGAAGAATTTCTTTACTGTCCGAGCCCCCAAGGTCTGGAACAGCCTGCCACCGGAGGTGGTTCAAGTGCCTTCATTGAACACCTGGACAAGGGAGATGAGATTTATGTCATATATCTTGACTTCAAAAAAGCCTTCGATCTGGTGTCCCATGATCGTCTCTTGGAGAAACTGGCCAATTGTCGCCTTGGGTCCCCCACGATCCACTGGCTGGAAAATTGGCTCCGGGGTCAGACCCAGAGGGTAGTAATTGATGGAAGTCACTCATCGTGGTGTCCTGTGACCAGTGGGGTCCCCCAGGGCTCTGTCCTTGGACCCATACTGTTCAACATCTTCATTAACGATGTGGACACTGGAGTCAGAAGCGGACTGGCCAAGTTCGCCGATGACACCAAACTTTGGGGCAAAGCATCCACGCCAGAAGACAGGCGGGTGATCCAGGCTGACCTGGACAGGCTCAGCAAGTGGGCGGATGAGAATCTGATGGTGTTCAACGCCGATAAATGCAAGGTTCTCCACCTTGGGAAGAAAAACCCGCAGCATCCTTATAGGCTCGGCAGTGCTATGTTGGTTAGCACTATGGAAGAAAGAGACTTGGGGGTCATCATTGACCACAAGATGAACATGAGCCTGCAATGCGATGCTGCGGCTAGTAAAGCGACCAAAACGCTGGCTTGCATCCATAGATGCTTCTCAAGCAAATCCCGGGACGTCATTCTCCCCCTGTACTCGGCCTTGGTGAGGCCGCAGCTGGAGTACTGCATCCAGTTTTGGGCTCCACAATTCAAAAAGGATGTGGAGAAGCTTGAGAGAGTCCAGAGAAGAGCCACGCGCATGATCAGGGGTCAGGGAAGCAGACCGTACGATGACAGGCTGAGAGCCCTGGGGCTCTTTAGCCTGGAAAAGCGCAGGCTCAGGGGTGATCTGATGGCCACCTATAAGTTTATCAGGGGTGATCACCAGTATCTAGGGGAACGTTTGTTCACCAGAGCGCCCCAAGTGATGACGAGGACGAATGGTCACAAACTACTACAAGATCGTTTCAGGCTGGACATAAGGAAGAATTTCTTTACTGTCCGAGCCCCCAAGGTCTGGAACAGCCTGCCGCCGGAGGTTGTTCAAGCGCCTTCATTGAACACCTTCAAGATGAAACTGGATGCTTATCTTGCTGGGATCCTATGACCCCAGCTGACGTCCTGCCCTTTGGGCGGGGGGCTGGACTCGATGATCTTCCGAGGTCCCTGCCAGCCCTAATGTCTATGAAATATATGAAATCTATGAAACACCTTCAAGACGAAACTGGATGCTTATCTTGCTGGGATCCTATGACCCCAGCTGACTTCCTGCCATTTGGGCAGGGGGCTGGACTCGATGAACTTCCAAGGTCCCTTCTAGCCCTAATGTCTATGAAATCTATGAAGTCTATGAAATTATCCCTGAGGTCAACTGAGAGAAGCCTCCTGCTAGAAACATCTGGGCTAAGTTCACTTGGTGAAAATGCGTGGGAGGTCATTCTTGGTAGTTGTCCCTCAGCTCTGGAATGCTCTCTTTCTTGAGGCCCCCCAGAGCTCAAGCCTAGACATTTTCCAGAAACTCTGTAAGACTTTCCTGTTTGGGCAGGTGTCTAGCAGGCAAGACTAGAGTTTATGATTAGTCTGGAATTCAAACTGTATTACATATACACAACCAGTTTTAAACTGAAACCTTGCAAAGACATACACACGCTTAGACTTATTTGCCTGAGTAACCTCAAAGAATTTGGAAGACTGAAGTTAACTTTATCCACTTTGCATGTGTCTGCCTGAAGGGGTTAATCGTATTGCATTGCCAACAAACCTAATGTTTGTTATTACAAATTAAAACGGCTCGTTTCCCTCCATATATGACTTTAGATCAGTAAGGATTAGCTAACCTATATTTTGCTTGTTTTACAATTTTGTGGAGTTTGTGCTTTACAACTAATGAAGTTGTCTGGACTGCACAAGTCCTCAAATTCACAGACAAGGACCTGTGCAACAAACTGATCTGGTGAATATCAAGACCAGACTCAAAATGCATATACAACCATGGGGTCAAAGTGCAAAGGCAACAGGAAGATATAGATTTAATGCACTTAATCTCTTTATCTCCCAGACTTGGGTTCTTAGTATGTTGCCTTTTCTGTTGTTCTGTTATCCAGGTATCTGTAATAGGTAGTGATGGTCTTTGATTAAATCTTGCTCTGAGCATGCTAGAATTTTGCACCCAAAATAAAGAATTGGATAGGAATATTTTCCCATAATTTCATAACCATCCCTGCCTTCAAAGCTAGCAATAATCCTGAGGTTTTTATAGTGTGTTTCTACTTTTTGTTGCTCTCACTGCCACCCATGCTACAGCTTTGTAGTTTGCGTGGATTCAGAGGCATACGCTTGAGGAATTTTTTTTCATATAATGCAGGGGCAAGAGGGGAGAGTAAATCATTTGGTCCCATGTATCCAAACTCTAGATTCTTCTCCTATGCTACCTTAAATCAAATAAGTCTTGCATTGTGAGTTCAAGCTCTGTTTCCAAAAGCTAGGAACTCCTGGAACTCCTAAGAAATTACTCTAGCCCAGACTCTCTGTGCATAAAATACATCTTTATAGTTTACTGGCAAAAGTAGCTACTAAATATTGCATTCAGCATAATCTTTTCAGTTCTTCTGTTGTCGAGATTAGGGCTAAATTAAATGTTTCATACCTTTTTTCATTTAATAGCATTTTTTTTATCCTCCTATGATTTTTCTGCAGAGGGAAAAATGTTATTGGTTGTGTCAAAAGACAGTCAGATGAAAATTCTTCAAGTCCTGGCCTGTTATTTACTAAGCAAACCTTGAACTTTACCCTTTATGAGATCCAATGTCACTCTTGGAAATAATCTTGAAATTTTAGTCTAAAAATCACAGTACAAGATCATATTAAGACTCTTACCTTCTCACATTTAGGGAATTTCTTTCCTAGGAAACCTGGACTCATGTTGAACTGAAAACAACTTATTTTTCTATATAACAGAAATGTTGTGGAAATATACAATGTAAATTTGTATTATTAATTTATTGGTATTTGTCCTGTACTTATAACACGATTGCTAAAATAAGCAAATAATAAAATGTGGAAAGAAAAATGAATATATTTACACACACACACACATTTATCTATTTAAATATGTGCAAATACATACACACATATACACATACACAATATTATGTGTATATATATATATATATATATATATATACACACATACATACACACACACTACTATGTATTACTGTAACAGGGGTGCCTCTTCTGGGGCCTGTCTTTCGGTGACCCCACCCTCCTGTTATGGGCCAACTGCCTGCCTTCTTGCCTGCCATGCCTTCTTGTTAAATTATTTTGTAGATGGTAATTAGCGGAAAGCTGCTCATTCATTGCCCTGATGCCAGGGGGCGCGATCTGCGGCTCCTTTTCCTCCCTTACACTGCAGCCCAAGCCTCACAGATGATACTGACGCGATTTGATCTGGGCCTTGTTGTAATTTGGCCCCCACTTATCCTCCATGGGCTTTCCACAGCCGTGTCTCACACCGCACCCTCACTGGTGCTCAGGCTTTCCGCAGCCCTGTCTCACACTGTGCCCTCACTGGTGCTGGGGTCCCCACTCCGTAGTGGGTCCCAAAAATGAGGCCTCCTCTGTCCCCTAATAGTCTCACCCAAACCACCGGGTTTGAACAGCAAACAAAACACAAGCCCCTGGGCTATAATGTAAATTCAAGCTGCCCGGCTAAAACATCATTCAAGCTACCCCAAGGGTCCTCCATCTCTCACCAGTATTAGGAGCTGCTCGTGCAGTCAGGCCTCTCCTCTTTGCTCACTCAGGCAGAGCTCCTTCCCCCTTGACTGCCAGCAGGAAACTGCCCTCCTGGCCTCAGGCCTGGGATTTATGTGGGAGTCAGGCCCTGCCCCTTTCGGTCAGCTGACCAGGTGCAGGTGAGGCCAAGTCCCTCCTCAACCGGTTGCCCTGGCAACCGGCACCTGGGTTCCTACCTCTGCTCTGAGAGTAGCAGGCACCTTAGTGTCCTGCTACATTTACACAATATATATAATATATATTGCATATAATGTGTAATATATACTAGTATGTAGCACATCATTATATCTTATATTATGTATTGTGTATATATATAATATATATATTACCACAGGAAAACTATGGATTGGCTGGGCATATATGTGGCTATGTGTGCATATACTTGAGCTTAAACACTGAAAAACATGGTCCTCCCATGTTTTACCCCTAACAACTGAAAGGCTAGGGAACTCATGGATGAAGTGAGATACCTGGTTTATAGCCTTCCATCCCTCTCATCTTGAATTAGCATTTATTTGAATTCCTAGTGCAGTGTTCTCACCACCACACTGCAGGTCAAGCGTTATCTGGACACTCTTCCAGTGCACCCTTTGAGGCTGAGCCACTGCCCTATGTGTTTACTACTCATTGGATAAACTGAATGGAGAACAATACAGTGGGGAAGTTTGAGGCCTGCACCGTTCTAACCCAACAGTCATCTCACTGAGCTGCACACACCCTGGCTTTTGCTTTTCTTTCTAGCACTACACACTTTGCACTCTTGGCTGCTCAGGGACCACATTGGCCCTTTTCCAGTCCTCCGGGACCTGGCCCATGCACCACGAGCATTCAAATATTCCCACCAGTGGCTATGCAATGACATAAGCCAGTGCCTTCAGTACCCTCGGATGGAGCTCATCCGGGCCTGCCGACTTAAACGCATCCAGTTCCTCCAAGTGCCTCTGCACCATCTCAGGGTCTACACTTGGTAGTCTGGTGCCCTGCTGCTGCCTCTCTACAAGCCCAGCGAGAGACTTGTCTTGCCCCTCACTTAGGAACACTGAGGCAAAGAACTCGTTGAGGAGTTCAGCCTTGTCCCCTCTGTCCGTCACCAATTGCTTATGTCTATTTAGTAGGGGTCCTATTGCACCCTGGGCCTTCCTTTTACTCCCTATATTTCTAAAAAACAATTTCTTGTTATCCTTAACTTGGGATGCCATCCTCAGCTCCATGGTAGCTTTGGCCTGTCTAACTGCCTCCCTACAAGCGCGAGTAGAGGAGGTATACTCCTCTTTAGTAATCTCTTCCCGTTTCCACTTTTTATATGCCCCCCTTTTTACCCGTAGGCTGCTCTGGATTTCTCTGGTCAGCCAAGGAAGCCTCTTGGCCCCTTTCCCCCGCATCGGGATCGTCTCCCTCTGTGCCTGAAGGATCATTTCCTTAAGGCACAGCCACCCTTCCTGGGCTCTCATCTCTTCAAAACTCTTACTCTGCAGTGTGTCCTTGACTAAACGCCTGAGTTCATTGAAATCAGCTTTTCTAAAGTCTAGCACTTTCACCCTACTAGTTACTTTACCCACTCGATGTCTTATGATGAATTCTATTATTTGGTGATCGCTGTCCCCCAGGTGACCACTGATCTGTAGGTCTCCTACCAAGTCATTCCCCGTTGCCAATACCAGGTCCAGTAAGGCATTCCCCCTAGTGGAACCATGTACCTCCTGCATCAGATGGAGGTCCTGTACACAGGATAGGAACCTGCGTGAATGGTGGGACTTTGCTGTCTACATCTCCCAGCAGATGTCTGGGTAGCTTAGTTCTCCCATGACTACCGCCTCCCTAGTTTTTATGGTCTCTGAGACCTGCCTCAGGAGCCCCAAATCTAGTTCTTCCCCTTGGTGTTGGGGTATGTAGCAGACCCCTACCACCAAATCCCTTCCTTCTTGACCTCCATGTAACCTAACCCACAATCCTTCTACTTACTCCTCCTCCGATTCCGTTTTGATAAGGGTCGATGTATATCACTCATTGACATAGAGCACAGCCCCTCCCCCTCTCTTCCCCACTCTATCCTTTCTGTACAGCTTATAACCCTCAATGTGTACCGCCCATCACTGTTCATCCTTTATCTTTTCTAAGATGTATTCAGATTTGCTTCTTCCTTCCTCCTGGACTTGAGAACAAGATATATACATATATATTTATGTATGTGTGTATATATATATATATATATATATATATATATATATATATATATATATATATATTTGTGATTTACAGTGTGGTACTGCTTCTCCTTTGAAAAAGAGCATACCCCAACAAAGCTCTGGAGAATACATGACCATCTGAGCAGAGTTACAACCCCGTTCATTCTGCATGGAAGAGATTCTGGCACAGTAGAACTATATGTCAATACCTGCTTGTGTTGAAATGGAGAGAGCTGGGGATCTACTCCTAGGTAGCTTCTGGAGACACTGTATAAAGTAAGTCCAATGTCTCAGGGATCACTGTGGAAGCAGGCATAAAACAGCTGCATCATCGTCCTCCTAAGGGAGCAGCGAATGCTTCCTCTGCCAGAACATCCCTGACCCAATTATGCATCATGGCTACTCTGTCAGCCTGGCTCCTTCAGTCCCTCCTTGGCCTGGTGAAACAGGCCCAGGCAGTGATGGTGAGTTTGATGTGTCTACCTCCAGTGCTTATGCTGGAACAAACCTGCTGTAGAAGCAGGGAAAGCCAGTGCTGTTCCTTCTGCTACCAGGAGCATAGCAAGCCAGGGCTGCTTTCCTCACTGGTTCAGAAGGACCTTGCTACCTAGGGACAGCCTGAGCTGATGGCATCTAGGTGCAGGGACCTGCAATACCAGTACATTCCCTTAGGAGAGTAGAGGTGAAAAGGGGCACAGAGGAGGGGGGTTCAGCTTGACCAGCTTTGTGAAGCGGAGGGGAGAGCCTTCTTGCTTTCTCACAAGTGGAAGAGGCACAGTGAGGTATGTCAGTGCCCAGGACAGAGGTGAGGGGACTAGGGGTTCAGTTATGCTGAATGGAATCTTACCTGCCCCTGCTCTCCGTGTTCAGGTAGCAGCTGCTACAGCTCAAATTGCAGCAATGTGAACTTAGGTTGCTGCAGTATCCCAGCTGGCATGGACTCCATAGGGGCCATCCTGGTGCCCCATTTGCTCCCTCTTTCCCCCAAAATATGCCTTTGGGAACAGGGCTTCTATGTGCCTCCTATGACAGAGCCTTGTGTGTGTGTGTGTGGGGTGGGGAGGACATTCCATTCCCTTGCTCACCCCCATCCCCCATAGATACCCTATGGGCCATGGGGCTACACCTGCCTGGCTCCCTATGGTTGGGTTGCTCAGTGTCACCCCTGCCATGAAAAAGACTCCTGGGGGATGGGGGCCAACCCAGAGCTCCCTCTAAATCAGCATCTGGTACTGATGTCCCTCTTACCCTGCCCTGGTTATACTACTGAGGTGGAGAAAGAGAAGCCCCAAGAGACAAGTGCCACAGGTTCTTCACGAAGAGCCTGAAGTTGCACAGCAAAATCCATAGTCTAAACCTTTGAGTGGTCATTGCATATTCTGAGCACTGGTCACTCCCACTGCTGGTGGAGGTTCTGTGGGTGTTCAGCACCTGTGAAACCAGGAAAGTTATATAGGTGCCTAAAGAGATCAAGGTGCTGGAAGTTTTGGCTTTTTTTTTTTTTGATCTTTCAATGAACTGTCCAAGGTTGCTGCAGAAAGCAGGTGCTTTTCACAAAGAAAGAAAATCTGTTGTTAAAAAACCTAAATTTCCATTTACAACCAAGAGCATATTTATGATTAGTTCCACCATGATGATGATGGGTAGCTTGTGACTATGTCCACAATGTGTGAGGTACTTTGCAGACATGCAGAGGCATATCCCTGCTGTCTCACAAGGGTCTCAGTGTCTACCATTACAGGAACACACTGACATGACTTGCATCACAAACTAAGACAGTTTCCCAATTTTCCACTTCCACAATCACACTGTGTTCTGCAGTCACCAATGCTAATTGTCAGGGAAAAGTGAACAGGGTAATGGCCATTACTGAGTGACTTTCTCTAGACATGCTCAACTGGCAAAGGCAGAAAGCTGGTCAACAGGGTTTTCTATTAAAAAAATGTCTTGTCCAACACAGCAGATGTCCTTCATTGATAAAATCACAAGTTTGGTCAGGAAGAGTAACCACAGAGGCAATATGCTTAGACCAAGGCTGTGGAATCGGCAGCCTATGGGCTGCATACAGCTTGTGAAAGGTAAAGTTGCAGTTGGCCCCTCCCCACCACACTTCCCAGCTGCTGCTCCCCTGGAGTCTTCAAACTCCCCTTTCTTCCTCTGGCTTTTGCTGCCTGCCTCCACCCCAGGGGGCAGGGTAGTGAAGTGTGGTGTGGCCAGGGAGAGCCTGGGGCCATGTGGGTACATGGTGCAGTGCAGGGGCAGGGGAGACACCGTGCAGCAGGGGAAAGGGTGGGGTTGGTGCAGTGATGAGGACCAATGCAATGAGGCAAGGGTATCTGCACAACTTTGGCCCCCCCAGGGGCTTAGAAGCTGGAGAGCCCTGACTTAGACTGTGGTAGAGCATTAGATGGTATCACAGATCATTCTGATTAAGAAAATGGCACACTATTAACAAAGTATTACTTTATTAAGAGAACAGTGGATTGAGAACTAGCAACCTGACAGGTCTCAAAAAGTCTCTGCCAGGGGCACTTATCATTCAGTGTGAGTGTCTCCCATGGGACTGGCAAAGGGATAAACACTGCCAAGAACTGAGACGCTGTACAGAGCAGTCTGGATCAGCTGATAACCAAGGCCTATTCAAGCAAACATGTCTTAGTATAGGCTCATGTGGGAAAAAGGAGGCAGGGCCTTCCTCCCTAATGGAAAGTAGGCACACTGAACTGGAATACAAGGTCATCATAACAGACAAATAACTCTACATGAGCTTCCAAAAAATTTCCATAGTGGAAAGGGTTAATGTGATGCTTGGGTGTATAGACAGGGGGCAGTGAGCTGGAGCAGGGAGGTGATTTAACCTCTGTACTAGTAAGACTGAGACAGAGGGACTGTATCCAATTCTAGTGTCCACATTTTTAAAAAGAGGTTAAAACACTGAGGAGATACAGAAAAGATCCAGAAAGAATTGTTCTAAAGGTGAACAAAATGTTTTACAGTGAGTGGTCTAGTGAGTTCATTCAATGTAGTTAATCAAAAAGCTGACTGAGAAGCAATGTGATTGCTCTGTGTAAGTACCTGCCACAGGCACTGGGTGCACCTGTCACTTTAAGAAGGGAGAAAGTCTGGAAGGAGCTGTGTCAGGAGGCAGGGGAGCACCTGACTAGAAGGGCAGGGCTTAACTGGGATATAAGGCCTGGGCCAGAGCTGGGGCAGGCAGTCTCACCCTGGCCAATGACAGGGAAGGAGCTCCTGAGCAAGCAGTAGAAAGAGGGAGATCCACACTCCCAGGGGTTGAGAGAAGGCAGCCTTAGAGCTGAGGAAGGGTCTAGTGGTTTAGAAACTGAGACAAGGGGTGGTGGGGTGGGGAGCAGGGCCAGGGTCCCTGGGGTTGGGACCAAAGGCTGAGGAGCAGGGCCAGAGAGCCTGAGGCAGGCTTGAGGCACTGGCATGCCCAGAGGAGCTGAGTATAGTTAAGGAGCAAAGGACAGTTAAAAAGAGACAGAGACCTGAGACACCAGGTGCCCAGGCGATGAATTTAATGGATGTGACATAGGGACCTGGGGCACTAGGTGCCCCTGGGGAGAGACACTTACTGGATGCAAAATAAAGCATGATCAATAACATCTGTGAGGCATGGGCCTGGTGTAAGGGGAAGTTGGAGCCACATAATAAGCCCTTAAGGCACTGAGTAGCAACACATGAACAACAGTATGGGATCAGGGGTCCTGGGGCGCAGCCTCTCTTTCCAAAAATCTACTAACAACAAGGCATGGCAGATGAGGTGAAGGGGAGCAAGCCTGAGAAATGAGGGCAAAGTAGGGGCCAAGCATCCACCAGGGAGTGTCACAGCCACTCCTCGGACCAGCGCCTGCTAGAGTACCTTCATGGGAAGAAAATACTTGATACTAGAGGGCTCATTAATCTAGCAAAATGCAGCTGCAAACCACAGAAACTTAGAAACTATACAGCACTATTAAGAAGGAAGTTGAAAACAAAATGGAAAACATCATTATGCCACCATGCAAATCGATGGTACACCCATATCTTGAATATTGTGTGCAGTTCTGGTCTCCCCATCTCAAAAAGGTTGTAGAATTAGAAAAGGTACCAAGAAAGATAACCAAGATAATCAGGGATATGGAGCAGGAGCCATGTAAGGAGAGACTAAAAAGGTTAGGGCTCTTCATTTTGGAAAGAAGAAGGCTGAGGGGAGTGTCGGAGGGCACTTTAGGTGCCCGGCTCCTGTAAAGGGTGGAAACTGCTAGGGAAAGAGTCCTAGCAGTAAGTAGGGAGCCCCAGTTGTGGGTTACCAGGGCAACCATGGTGAGCTAATGGCCCACACCTGCCAGCAGTCAGCTGACAGGAAGGGGCAGGGCCTGGCTCACATATAAGTCCCAGGCCTGAGGCCTGGATGGGCAGTTCCTTGCTAGCCACCAAGGGGAAGGAGCTCTCCCAAAGCAACCAAAGGGGAGATGCCTGTCCACAGGAACCACTTCTGTCATTGTTGAGGGATGGAGTATTCCCTGGCAGGGTGAATGACACTATAGCCAAGCAGTTTGGATTTTATGTTATAGCCCAGGGGCTTGTGTTTTGTTTGCTGTTTTACCGGTGGCTTGGGTGAGGCTATTAGGGGATGGAGGAGGCCTCATAGGGGATCCATGGTAGCGTGGGGACCCTGGTGCCAGAGAGGGCACAGCATTTGGGGTGCACTGACCCGAGTGCCAGAGAGGGTGTAGAGCAAGATGGGCTGCGGAGAGCCTGAGCGCCAGTGAGGGCGCAGTGCGAGAGAGGGACTGCGGAGAGCCCGAGTGTCAGTGAGGGCGCAGTGTGAGACAGGGGCTGCGGAGAGCCCGAGTGCCAGTGAGGGCGCAGTGCGAGACAGGGGCTGCAGAGAGCCCGAGTGCCAGTGAGGGCGCAGTGCGAGACAGGGGCTGCAGAGGGCCCAGGGAGGATAAGGGGGCCAGATATAACAAGGCCCAGACCAAACAACATCAGTACCATCAGCGAGGCTTGGGCTGTGGTGTAGGGAAGGAAAAGGAGCTGCAGATAACGCCCCCTGGCTTCGGGGCAGGAAATGGGCAGCCTCCCACTTAATTACATCTATTAATCAATTAACACCAAGGCATAGCAGGTGAGAAGGTGGGTGGTTGGTCCATAACAGGTGGGCGGGGTCACCAGTAGATGGACCCTGAAGAGGTGCACCTGTTACAGGGAGACATGATAGGCATCTGTAAAATCAGGAAGGGTATGGACCAAGTGAATAGGGAACTGTTATTCACCCAGTCCCAGAATACTGGGTGTGGGGGGCACTTATTGAAATTATCAGGAGACAGGATTAAAACTAGCAAGGGAACATACTTTTTTTCCCCAGCACATAGTTCATTTGTAGTACTCGTTATCACAGGAGGTTGTAGAAGCAGATAGCAGAGCAAGGTTCAAAACACTGAACTAGGCAAGTTCATGGGTGATAGATCTATTAATAGTTATTAAGCAGAGCAGTCGGGGATGCCTCCTTTGGAATCTCTAAACCAACAATGGTGGATGCGACGGAGGGTATGATAGGGGACAGATCACTCTAGACATTTCCTGTTCAGTGCTTTCCCTCTAAAGCATCCACTTCTGTCACCACTGGACACAAGATGGGCTAGTTCAGGGGTATCAAATATCCAGCTAGTGGGTCATATTTGGCATGTGGAGCCTTATAATCTTGCCTATGTTGCTACCTCTAGATTGGATCAGATCCTCAGGGGGCATAGCATGCATCTGTGGTGGAAGGCTGGTTCCCAGGCTGGATCAGGCCCATGGACCCACCTCCACTAGTATACCTGTGTAGACAGTCTGACTGGAGTGGCAGCCATGTTGCATGCAGTGACTGCCTTGGCCAGACCCTGTCACATGCAGTGTTCACTCTAGGACACTCGCTGCACATGGGGCCCACTCCCGCTGGTCCAGGACCCGAGCTGCCTGTGGTGTTCACAGATACTATGTGCAGTTGCGGGCCCCAGATTGACTGGAGCAGCCACCAGATCAGGTATTGAGTGGGAGGGGAGAGGGGAACAAAGGGGGTCCTTGGACCCAATCCAGCCTTTGGACTGGCCTCACCATGCATCCAGCCCACAGGGCCAGATGACTTTGACACCGCTGGACTAGATGAACCACTGGTATGGCCCACTATGGCACTTCTTATGTAGCAGAAGAAGGCTGAGTAAGAAACAACCTCTGGAAGTTAAAGCAGACAAAGTCAAAGGAAAATAAGTCACCATTTTTAAATAGAGCATATTTATAGTTATGGGCATGAACTCCCAAGGGAAGTGGTGGTTTCTCCGTCTCTTGAAGTCTTTGAAGTCAGGTCGGTGGTATTTTTGGAAGATGCTGTAGTGAAACAAAAGTTCTTAGGCTCAACACAGGGTTAACTGGGTGAAATTCTCTGTCTTGCGTTATACAGGATGTCAGGTCTTAATAGTCCCTTCTGACCTTAAAGTTCATGAGTGTGAAGGCAGGGACTAGGCAGAGTCTTAGTCATCTTCACTCCCAACATTTCTGACCGAATACTGGCAAATGAATATTAAGCTACACATGGGCCTTGTGCAGTTCTAGTCCATAGGAATAGCCAGGGATAGAACAGCAAGCACGCTGCCCTTTGTTCAGAACAGGTCTTACAGGGTTACGCATACAAAAGTGACCTACAGCTTATCTACATGTTAAAATGATCTTGGTGTGGACACTCGGAAAGACAGTACCTTTGTTTAGCTAAATCCACCTCCAAGGTGGTTTAAGGTAATCTGGAGAAGAGCTCTCTCATTTTGGAAGAAGAGCGTTCCCATGAGAAGATGTTCAGGAACAATCTTTCCAGAATACCTCTTTCTGAGTGGGGGTTTAGGAATAATACCTGTAAACAGCTCCTTTCTAATTCTGTTTGCAAGTCAGTGAAATTAGGATCTTAGTTGTTCTGAAGTCATTTTAGAAAGAAAGCCGCTTCATCTTTGAAATCACTCTGGTGCTTCTAAAAATATCGCCAGACATGCTCAGTTTAAATAAAATCTAAATCAGATTGGTTTGCAATACTGAGCCTAATTCACAGATTCATTCCAAGGAGGGGACCTCAGAAGATCATCAGGTCCAGTCCCAAATTTATGTGGTTTTCAGGAACCAATTATGTTGTAAGTCTGAGGACTGCCTGTACTGCAACACTGCGTATAGCTCTGGTGGCTGTATTTAAATGGTACATTGAAAAAATGGAGAGGGTACAGAACAGCCTCATGATTTAAGACTCAGACAAAATGCCTTTTAGTGAGTCTTAGAGCTCAGTCTGTTTGGCTTATCAAAAGGTTACTGATATATTGGTTTATATGAAGGATTTAGCATCTTTCATAGGAATGTCCCGTCATCCATGCCAGTGTTTAATACTCTACCATGGTCTAATCGGGGCTAAGTGGTTGTGGGGCTAAAGCCTGCCTCACTGCACTGCCCCTCATCACTGCACCACCCCTCTGCCTCTCCCCCTGCTGTACAGTGCCTGCCCCACACTGCACCATGCACCCACATGGCCCCAGACTCACGCTTAGTTCCCCTGACAACACTACATTGCACTACCCTGCCCACTGGGGTGGATGCAGGCAGTGAAAGCCAGAGGAAGGAAGGGGAGCTTCGAGACTCCAGGGGAGCAGTGGCTGGGCAGGTGAGGGCAGTTGGGCGGGGGCTGCAACTTCACAGGTAACACTTTTCCTCTCTTGTACACAACTTTCTTTCAATTACACTGATTTTGTGAATGGCGCACACACCTGGTGAAAAGCCAACACAGAAGTTGAGTGGATTCAATAGCTATGATGCAAGTGGAAGCTCCAGACAAAAGTAAGCAATGTCTCCTTGAAAAGCCCATTAGGGAAGATCAAGGTTTTGATTTTGCACTTTAATGAAACAGTCAATGGTTAAATAGGGCCCTGGGTTTAGGTAAAATCCAGAGAATAGAGAGGTAGCTAACAGGTTTCCCAATCATGGAAGGAAGGCAGGAATGAAGATTTTTAAATATATGATTCTCTGAGTGCTGTGCAACCCAAACCCTGCGCCAGTGTGCTAGTGTTTAATGTCCCTACCTTGCAGTCCATTAAGAGATTTTCTAAACTCATTCCAAGCACTCATGAAGTTATCCTGGCAGCACTGGTGTGATGCACAGAAGTGCTGTTATTGCCATTCTAGCAATGGGAAGCTAGATCCAGAAAAATTAAGAGACTTCCATAAGTATGACTTCAGAAATTGAATTTTTCCTTTTCTCACATCTTCCAGTCTGAGCAAAAAGGAAAAGTTAGGAGACAGATCAGAAATAGTGAGAGTTGTTAAATTCAGTTGTTAAATTCACTTAAAAGTTAAATTAGTAACTATTAGTAAAATAGTAAAATAGTTCAATAAATAGTTAAATTCAGTTGTTAAATGCCACCTTCCATTTCTTAAAACATACAGGTAAGATTCTTAGAAGACTATTTAAACTGAACATGCCTGGTAATGTTTTTAGAAGCACCAGAGTGATTTCAAAGATGAAGCGGCTTTCTTTCTTAAATGACTTCAGAACAACCAAGATGGTAAATCTCTCTGACTTGCAAACAGAATTCGAAAGAGGCTGTTTGCAGGTATTGTTCCTAAACGTCTACTCAGCAGGAGGTATTCTGGAAAGATTATTCCTGAACATCTTCACATATAGTAATGCTTTTCTTCCAAAATGAGAGAGATCTTTTCCAGATTACCTTAAGCCACCTTGGAAGTGGATTTAGCTAAACAAAGGTACTCTCTTTCTGAGCATCCACAGGCTAAGTTTAATCAGTGTAACTGATGGAAGGTTATGTACAAGGCAAAGTGTTACCTGTGAAGTGGGTGTTGCTCACCAGAAATATCCAACGAGGAGCCAGTTTGCATTAACCTCTTTATTGGGTAAATTTCTTTGGAAATATGCTAATTCCAATTGCTTTTTTCAGAGCCATTTTGACTTCTTTGTTCCTCAAGCTGTAAATCATGGGGTTGAGCAGAGGGGTGAGAATGGTGTAAGTTACTGAGATCAGAGTGTCTTGATCTGATGAGTAGCTGGACTTGGGCCTCAGGTAGATGAAGGATGCACAGCCGTAGTGCACAACCACTACAGTGAGGTGGGCAGCACAGGTGGAGAAAGTCTTGCGCCGCCCCGTGGTCGATGGGATGTGCAGGATGGCGATAAGGATATAGATGTATGAAACCAGGATCAGCAGTAGTGGGAGCATGAGGGCAAAAATGCCCAGCAAGAAGATGATAACATCATTGAGGTGCATGTGGGTAAAAGCCAGCTTGAGGACTGGGGAGATGTCACAAAAGAAATGGTTGAGTTTGCTGGGGAAGCGAAAGGGGAGGCGAAATACGAGGGTGGTGACCACTTGAGCAACCAGGAAGCCACTGAAACAGCAAGCGGCTACCAGCTGAGCACATACTTTCTTGCTCATGATAATTGCGTAGTGCAGAGGATTGCATATGGCCACATAGCGGTCGTAACCCATGGCTGCCAGGAGGAATGAATGAGAACACCCCAGGAAAAGAAAGAAATACATCTGGACAGCACAACCAAGGAAGGAAATGGTTTTGTTTTCTGCTAGCAAGTCTACCAGCATTTTGGGGACAATGACAAAGGTGTAGCAGGTCTCAGAGAAGGACAAAACACAGAGGAAAATATACATGGGGGTGTGGAGGGTGTGGTCAATTCTTATTATGGTCATTATAGTGGCATTTGTGGTCAGGGTGACCAGATATAGAAACAAAAACACCACAAAAAGCAGTTTCTGCAGCTCTGCAAGATTGGAGAATCCCACGAAGATGAAGCATGCCACCACAGTATGGCTATCATTTTTCATAGGAATGAAATGCTTTCCCTGAATGAAGAGCAAGAAGAACAGCATCAGAACCATCCAAGTACTGGTGAATATCCTTATGAGGACAGAACATTTGCTGACCTGTTCCGTGATAAAAACATGTTTCTGTAACCTCTATGTCTCCAGTGCTATTTTCCTCTGATGGACTACCCATGTGAGAGGGGCAGTACTGCTGAGTAGAGGGTCAGGAGGAGCAGTAGCAGCAGCAGTGGGGTAGGTGGGTAGTTTCTAGTGCCTGGATGCATCCCTTTGCAACATGGAAATGACACAGTTCTAATCAACGGTGGAAGAAATCAGACCCAAAAATGTAGGCATGCATGAAATTACCAAATGATACTTCCATGTACTCTTTGTGCCTGACCACATCCCTTTTCCTCAGGAGCTGGCACGCCATGAAGTAACACAGCTAGATTCTAGGACTTATCTTTGGTGGGGTTTTGTCTGTGTCTGGACTGCAAAGCCTGGTCCACTCCCTCTTTGTACTGTGAGGACATTATGACTAACATAACAACCCTCTCTACACTGCAGTCTGTGACAGTGCCCATATCCCAGAGCTTGGGTCTGACTGAAATTCTGAAGAACAAATACATTTTGCCCATGGCTCAGGTTAGACTTTACCAACATGGTTATACTGGTACTGCCTGAGCTACTGATGCAGTATTGCTGGTATATAGGTGCCTCGTGCTGGAGCAGTTTGATTCATTCTTGCATAGGAATACACTGTTCTGGGCTAAGCATTGTTCTCCTGGGATAACTGCACCCAGGTCAGGGATTGTGCTCCATGATCCACATCCAAGCCAGAATAATGACAGTTGTATAAATATAGAGGCTGACAGGGAATAAAGTCACTTAGTAAAGCTGACAGTAAGGCAGGGCAGTTGGATAACTGATATGAAAAGTCAAGGGATGCTACTGTATCGCAGGATCCAACTTAGTCACGTGGGCAAATGAAATGGTTCTGGAAGCCTAGCACAGGAAGGAAGAGAAATCTGTGGAGCAGAGGCAAGGGAAATAAGAAAGAAACTGTACCTTGGTTCACTTAGAAGAAAATGCAGGTGCTTCAGAGCTGGCTTTTGACATTCACAGGGCATTGGCAGCAGGGAGTTCCCTCTCCTTTCTTATTATTACACTTCTGTAAGAATTAGCAGTGTCAGCTATTATCATCAATTATAGGAAATTGCAATGGGCATCATTAGGGTAGGTGGCAATTGCCAATTCCAGTGCCCTAGGGCTGGTTGCAATGGGCATAATTAAAAGTTTAGTTCTTATAACTGTACTAAACTTAACAACCGCAAAATTAGTGCCATAGATGTAAAGACAAGACAGAATAAAAATTCATGACCAGCACCTGGGCACTGGTGAGACTGAGATTGAAGATGTGCATAAGATTCAAGGCCTTCCCTCATGGGAATGTGTCACTAGGAGGCTGGGGGACATTTTCTTGGCTGTTACTGTACAACCCTGACAAATTCTGCAGGGGAGGTAATGGCTGGGTCAGGCATTTTCCTCGAACAATAGGTCACATAGATTCATAGATTCATAGATACCAGGGTCGGAAGGGACCTCAATAGATCATCGAGTCCGACCCCCTGCATAGGCAGGAAAGAGTGCTGGGTCTAGATGACCCCAGCTACATGCCTATCTAACCTCCTCTTGAAGACCCCCAGGGTAGGGGAGAGCACCACCTCCCTTGGGAGCCCGTTCCAGACCTTGGCCACTCGAACTGTGAAGAAGTTCTTCCTAATGTCCAGTCTAAATCTGCTCTCTGCTAGCTTATGGCCATTATTTCTTGTAACCCCCGGGAGCGCCATGGTGAATAAAACCTCACCAATTCCCTTCTGTGCCCCCGTGATGAACTTATAGGCAGCCACAAGTTGCCTTTCAACCTTCTCTTGCGGAGGCTGAAGAGGTCCAGGTTCTCTAGTCTCTCCTCATAGGGCTTGGCCTGCAAGCCCTTAACCATACGAGTGGCCCTTCTCCGGACCGTCTCCAGGTTATCCACATCCCTCTTGAAGTGCGGCGCCCAAAATTGAACGGAGTATTCCAACTGCGGTCTGACCAGCGCCCGATAGAGGGGAAGTATCACCTCCTTGGATCTGTTCATCATGCATCTGCTGATGCACGATAAAGTGCCATTGGCTTTTCTGATGGCTTCGTCACACTGCCGACTCATGTTCATCTTGGAGTCCACTAGGACTCCAAGATCCCTTTCTGCTTCCGTGCCACCAAGCAGGTCATTTCCTAGGCTGTAGGTGTGCTGGACATTTTTCCTCCCTAGGTGCAGCACTTTCCATTTCTCCTTGTTGAATTGCATTCTGTTGTTTTGTGCCCATATGTCCAATCTGTCCAGGTCTGCTTGTCGTAGTTCCCTGCCCTCCGGCATGTCCACTTCTCCCCACAGTTTTGTGTCATCCACAAACTTGGACAGAGTACACTTCACTCCCTCGTCCAAGTCGCTGATGAAGACATTGAAGAGTATTGGTCCAAGGACCGAGCCCTGCGGGACCCCACTGCCCACACCCTTCCAGGTTGATACCAACCCATCCACTACGACTCTCTGGGTATGACCCTCTAGCCAATTTGCCACCCACCGGACTGTGCGGTCATCCAAGTCACAGCCTCTTAACTTGTTCACCGGTATGGGGTGGGATACCGTATTGAAGGCCTTCCTGAAGTCTAAGTAAACGACGTCAACCCCTACTCCTGCGTCCAGGTGTTTTGTAACCTGGTCATAAAAAGAGACTAAATTAGTCAGGCATGATCTACCTGCTATGAACCCATGCTGGTTTCCCCTCAGCATAATTTGTCATGCCGGGCTCTCGCAAATGTGAGCCTTGATAATTTTTTCAAAGACTTTGTCAAGGATGGAGGTGAGACTGACTGGCCTATAGTTGCCCGGGTCCTTCTTCCTCCCCTTCTTGAAAATGGGGACCACATTGGCCCTTTTTCAGTCCTCCAGGACCTGGCCCGTGCGCCACGAGCATTCAAATATTCCCGCCAGTGGCTCTGCAATGATGTCAGCCAGTGCCTTCAGCACCCTCGGATGGAGCTCATCCGGGCCTGCCGACTTAAAGGCATCCAGTTCTTCCAAGTGACTCTGCACCATCTCAGGGTCTACACATGGTAGTCTGGCGCCTTGTTGCTGCCTCTCTACAACCCCAGTGAGAGACTTGTCTTGCCCCTCACTTAGGAACACTGAGGTAAAGAACTCGTTGAGGAGTTCAGCCTTGTCCCCCCTGTCCGTCACCAATTGCTTTTGCTCATTTAGTAGAGTTCCTATTGCACCCTGGGCCTTCCTTTTACTCCCTATATATCTAAAAAACAATTTCTTGTTATCCTTAACTTGGGATGCCATCCTCAGCTCCATGGTAGCTTTGGCCCATCTAACTGCCTCCCTACAAGCACGAGCAGAGGAGGTATACTCCTCTTTGGTGATCTCTCCCCGTTTCCACTTTTTATATACTCCCCTTTTAGCCCGTAGACTGCTCTGGATTTCTCTGGTCAACCAGGGAAGCTTTCTGGCCCCTTTCCCTCTTTTTCCTCGCATCGGGATCGTCTCCCTCTGTGCCCGAAGGATCATTTCCTTAAGGCACAGCCACCCTTCCTGGGCTCCCATCTCTTCAAAACTCCTACTCTGCAGTGCGTCCTTGACTAATCACCTGAGTTCATTGAAATCAGCTTTCCTAAAGTCTAGCACTTTCACCCTACTAGTTACCTTATCCACTTGACGTCTTATGATGAATTCTATTATTTGGTGTAAGATATACTTACACATGTAAGTTATACTTACATATAAGTATATAACTTAAATATATTTTAAATGATGTTCTTCCTCATAAACTCTGGGGGCAGAGAGTGGCTCTTGTTATATGAATGTGCATGGCCAGTGTCTGCTCTCGGACTGTGATTGTGGTGCATTTCCTTCAAATCCTCATCCTTATCCAAGTGGAGCCAGACGCTGCAGTCTGCACAAGGACATTTCTTTATTTGTCTCCAAGTTAGAGAAATGCCTTCCGTTGAACTCTGCATGTCATCACAACTTTAGGGGCCGCCTGTAGACGTGCTCATTCATGTTGTACTTAGAACGCACCAAAGCAGACTCTATTAATCGGCTCTACTCCATGATCTAATTAGAATAATCTAACTTCACCTCACAGTCATGTGTATTAAGACCCTGCATGTTTCAAATGGTCCGTGGGGGTGCTTTGTCTAAACCTCATTGAATGAGCTTTAACTAAAGCATCCCACAACCATTTTGAAATGCTGTGGGGCTTAATACACATGGCTGTGAGCCATTTTAATTAGAGGAGCTGTCTGGGAACCACTTTAATGAAATTGCCCCCACCCCAAGCATGTGTATAGGCAGCTAAAGTGTCCAACCAGGCAAGTCATGGAGGGTCTGTCAAAGGCAAAGGCAGACAGAGCAAGCACAACTTAGCCTCTTTGTGGCAGCTTCTGATCTTTTTCAGTTCTCTCTCAGGACTCTGCTCCTGTGTTGGCAAGACATAGGCCAGCTATGTGGAAGGATATAGTTTGGTCCCTGTTCTCTCTACTCCCCTCCAGGTTTTCGCTTCCCCCATGACCACCACTCCCAAACATCAGGCAAGGATTTTGATGAGTGATATCTTTTATTATACCCACTGCACAACTAGGATACAGTTAAACAAACTTTGGAATGCAAAACATCCTTCATCCTTCATTGATGAAGAAGGTATGAAGTATAAAATCCATGGATGAAGAATGTCTTGCATTGCAAAGCTTGTCTAACTGTATCCCAAACACACTGTTGGTTCAATAAAAGCACCTACAAAAATCCTTCTCTCACATAATTCCTGGATCATCACAGCTACAATGTCATAGAATAATAGAACCAAAGAATGATAGAGAAGTAGGGCTGGAAGGGGCCTCCAGTGGTCATCTAGTTCAACCCCTGCCTAAGGCAGGATCATCCCTATCCAAACCATCCTATACAATCCATAATCTAAACTCTACATCAGACTATGTTGAGTTACACAACATAAGATATAACAGCCTCACCCATAAGCAGCACTAGAAAATATTATTTGCGGAGCATGGGTGGTGCGAAGCGTGCTTGCCTGACCCTGCCCTTCCCTCCCACAAGGCCGTTCTGAGGCTGGCGCAGACTGCTGCTGTGCACACGGCAGTGGAGCTCAGGGCAGGGGCTCTGGGTGCGGTGCTGTAGTGGCACAGGAGCTGCTGTTATTGGCTCAGTTTGTGGGGGTTAAGCTCCATGAGCCCTGGCCTTTCACTGCCTATGCCCTCACCCGGCACAGATAAAATCTTACACAATAAAAGACGTAGCACCCTAACCTGGCTCAGACAAACAGAGGAACCACAGCAGCCAATGTTCTGCTTATGTAAAAAGTTGTTAATATAATCTCCAAAGATCCCAGGTAGATGGCCAATCCTCCCACTGTAGAGGAAGGCAAAAAACCCCCATAGTCCATACCAGTTTGACCAAAGCACTCCAGTGCTACCTCTCCTACTCATCCTCATTCCAGCTCATTTGCCTTCTTTTATCCCAATGGCCGAGGTGAGTCGCTTGTGACTCTGCCAGTCCAGAATAGGGGCAGTGGGATATGGAGGCTCAGGGGTGAAAGAGGAGGCTCACATCAGTGCAGGAAATGACTAGCAGAAGCTGGAGGATTGCACTGTGGTTCCCTCCCTGCTGGGTGTGGCACAGAGCCAGTCATTATCCTTCGCCCAGCCCAAACTATTCCTATTTATTCCCAAGTGCTGCTTTATGGCAATGGTCAGGGAGATTCCTCTTCATGCCGCATCAGCTCAGCATTTTCCTGGGGAGAGTGATCCAGGCAGACAGCAGGATGTGGGTTACTGGAAGTTCCTCAGGCTCCTTTTTCTACAACCCCACAGGGACATCATCTAGTAAAAAGTGGCTGATACAGACCTGACTGAACTGTGAAGGGAAGGAGAAGAGCAGCTTATGTAGGATAAATAGCAGTAGCATGTAAAGTTGCTACCAGCTCTTCCCCATCTCTTCTTCACATTGTGAAATGAATTAGACAGCAGTGCATTCTGGCCCACATTTGAAGGAGTTTCTTATTTCTTTCAGGGTAGGAGAAAAATAAAGAAAATCCAGGTGAATGGTTGCATAAAGAGGAGATGACTGGAAGGGCTGCAGCTGCCTTGCTTCATGCCCAGATTGTGAACCAAAATGCACCAACTGCAAACATGAGGGATGCAAAAAACACAAAACCAAAACAAAACAAGCTATAGCTGCTGACCCTGGCTGCATGTATATGCCACGAGATTTCCTTTTTATAGTGCCGCAGCTGTATTTGTGTTTGCACGAGTGGAATTTCCTGCTGGTTTAAAAGTATTTTTGGTGTGTTAAAGTAAAACTGCTCGGACAGAGTTTAGTTTGCATCGCTGCCGATTATGTCATGATATCTATGGATTCATGGCGTGTAAACACCAAGTGACTCAATGACTAGTAATTACTTTCTTTTGCTACCAGGTGGCGCTGCGCTATTTCTGTAGTTCAGGCCTTTGGCCAGTAGATGCTGCTGTTATTTTCATAGTTTCATAGTAGCTAGGGTCAGGAGGGACCTGAACAGATCATCTAGCCTGATCCCCTGCCACAGGCAGGAATGAATGCTGGGTTCACAAGACCCCAGACAGGAGATCATCCAACCTCCTCTTGAATTTGCCCAAGGTAGGGGCGAGGACCACTTCCCTGGGAAGTTGGTTCCAGATTTTGGCCACCCTAACTGTAAAATATTGCCTTCTGATCTCTAATCTATTTTGCTGCTGATATATATATTTTTTGGCTCCTGCTCATCCCTCCCTCCCTCCCCCTGCTCCCACAGCTGACTTCAGGCAGGCAGGACACATTGCAGGGTGCATCTCTTTTAGTTACCCTAGCACTTAATACATAAAGAATGCTGAATACTTAATACAAGGTTTTCATAAAGTCCTTGTATACTTTTAAACTTTAATAACTTAGGTTGTGCATAAGGACTTTATGAAGACCCTGAACAGAAAGAAAGAAATGGAGGAGCAACCCATATTGGCAATTACTGTTGTTTACTCTCTGATAGTGGCTGTGTCTGTACCACCACTAGTGGTCCTGTATGTGCTCCCTCCCCCTCCTCGTGCCCCCGCCCGCTGTGCCGACCAGGGTGTTCTGAACTGCCGAGCACAGCGGCATCACCAGAATGGTAAGTTTGCAACTGTGTTTGGAGTGTGGCACCTCTTCTTCAAACTTTAATATTTCGGAGGTAACCTTTCTATTTCTTATAATTGACATTGCCATTCCAGAAACATGACCAATAGTACAAGTGGATGCTGCATGCCAGACCTGTCCCCCAGGATATGCAGCATCCCGGGTGATATATAGGCAATATAAGAAATTTTCCCACTGACCCTGTGCAGTGGGGGAGTGTGTGTGTGTGTGGGGGGGGGTGGGGGGTACGGTCAAAAGGGCAGTATTGACTGTGGTCCAAAACCACATCCTATTCTCTTTCTTCCCCTCCCTGCAAAAGACTTTTGAGATCAGAAATTGAAAAGCATGAATAAGGAAAGCATCAAGAATCTACACTTACCAGTAGAAGCAAGTTATTTAGTAATAGTGTAATAGTTAAATAGTGTATAGTGTATGTAATAAGTAGTGTATAGTTAAATAGTGTGTATATATATCTATATATATAGATATAGACAGTGTATAGACAGTGTTTTAATAAACAATGCTTTATAGATACAGAAGTGCTGGGGAGGAAAATCCCTTTTTTCTACTTTTTTTTCTGTTTTCCTATTTTTCTAGTAACTTAATAATTTTAAAATTTTTCTTTAATTTATTTATTATCTAAAATATTTTTAATTATGCCTTTTTTGATTAAAAAATCATGTAAATGCACTGCACCATGATTTTATTTTTTAAATAAAGATTTGAAATTGTGTCTATAGGTGTGGCATGTTTTCTTTCATAGGCAGATTGGCATGCATGGTAGTCTGTGCGGTTTGGGTGGGGGGGTGGTTTGGGAGAGGTGATGACCATGCCCACTCCCCTCAGAATGGGAATCCTTTGCTTGGGGGCGTTTATGGAGTGATGGGATTACTGGAAAGAGTTGCAGGGTAAACTGTTATGGGAGGTCCAATGCTTGTTTTACCCCCAATCCCAATATACAGGAATCCTGGCAAGCCTCTCTGAGGGTGCAAAACCTTTTTTGCAAGAAAGACTCGCCCCCCATCCCCCTGCACAGAGTGCCCCATCCCAAATCCGACATGACAAGAAAAAGCGGCAAGCAGCACTACTGCACCAGGCAGGGAAGAGCCTTCCTTAACATTTGAAAGAGGGCAATTAGCAACTCCTCCATCTATTATGAGCCTAATGCTTGGTTTTTGTTTTTTCCATCACCTCTACTACACCCTCCCCCTGTGCATGGTTCCGCTCTCCCCTCCCTACCTGCCACTCAACCTGGTAGGGCACAGTGGGGCAGCTGCATGCATGCATGTTGGACAGTGTAGTGGTCGCTAGCTGTGGGGGGCATGGAATAGGGTGCTTGGGGTCCCCATTGGGTGGGGTGCAGCTGCCCTGGGCATGGGGATCCCCAGTACCTAAGGAATATTAATCCACCTCTGTACCACAACGGTACCACCCACCTGCCTGATGCTGCTGCTCTGCTGGTTGGTGCTCAGTTTTGCCAATAGTCCTTCTGCTGTTTCACAAAAGACAGGAGGCAAATGATTAATTCTCTTTTACATAACAAATCCTTTAAAGTTTTCATACACCCTTTTATTTTTTTTTCATTAGTAAAACCATGAATGAGTTATATTTGTATGAATCGAAGCATTTACAGGGAGAACTTACCCTCCCCTGCAGGGCAGACACAAAAAATAACTCAGGATTTTTTGAGCAGGTGACCCCAACCCCACCCACTTTGTTCTACATTCACATTTACATAACTTAATAGGTAGGACTACTTAGAATATTTCAACTAGAGCATTAGAGATTATTTTTCTTTGGTTTCTTTGGTTTTGTTTGCATTTTTTTCTTTTTTGTTTAGTCATTTGATTCACCAGCATTGACATTGGAAGCATTTCTACATTGGAAGCATTTCTACTTCACCAGGCATTTGGGAAGAGAGGGGGAAAGGAGATTAGAAAAAGTCAATGAAACTTTCATAAAATGAGCCAGTATCAGCTGAATACTTTTGCAAGTACAGCAAAAAGAGCTGAAATTCTCTAGTTGCTTCTCTAGTTGTGTATGGATGAATACATGTCTGTTTGTATGTATGTATGTGTTAGAATATATGAAAAGGCGGGACCTGAGACCAAGCAGGCAGTAAAAAGGAGATCCACCAGCCAGGGGGGAAGAGGGCTGTTGGTAATCAAAATGGAATGCTTATTTATAGCAAGTTGGTTGATCAAAACACATGATTAGCATGTATAGCTGTGTGCATGTATATGTGTATGTGTTAGAATACATGAGAAAAGGTGGGACCTCACCTCAACTCGAAACAGGTAGGCCCTCAGACCAAGCAGGCAGTAGGAAGGCTGTGTAGCTTATAATAGTGGTTGGAGTACTGTGTATAATTTATGATTGACAGATTTCTGGATTGCTAAATTACAATAAATTTAAATGTTACTTCAAATCACAGCAGAAATCACTTATGGTGATAGGTATATTATTCATGTCAAAATAAAGATGCCCTCAACAAGAGAGTCTTTGTGGCCAGCACCAATTCCAAAAATACAAGCTAAACCTTCAATAGTGCTTCAGTAAAGCCTTTGGTGCTAAGTCCAGACCCAACCAGGCAGGCATTTGGGATGAGAGAAGAGGGAGGGAACAGAAAGCCTCTTGATGGGAATGTTGCTCAATTGATGTGAATCTATGCGTGTGTGTTAGTATAAATCAAAAGTTGGGACCTCGACTCAGAGCAGGCAGGCCCTAAGACCATACAGTGTGTGTATATAGATAGATAGATAGATAGATAGATAGATAGATAGTGTATGAAGTATAGATATTGTTTTAATAAACAATGCTGTATAGATACAGAGGTCCTGAGAAGGAAAATTCCCATGTTTTTTTTTCCTTTTTTTTTTTCTATTTTTTTACTAATTTAACAGTTATGTATGGAGGGCTTGTTCATTTGCTGAGACATGACCAGTAACCAGAAAGAAGGGTCTTCACTTGCCCCCCTGGGTGCTAAGACCCACCAGGATGTTTAATATTTGGCATAAACATAGAGAACAGAAGAATGGAGGGAATGCTTACTTATAGCCCAGCAAGTGGGCGGACAAGAATCTGATGGTGTTCAACGCCGATAAATGCAAGGTTCTCCACCTTGGGAAGAAAAACCCGCAGCATCCTTATAGGCTCGGCAGTGCTATGTTGGCTAACACTATGCAAGAAAGAGACTTGGGGGTCATCATTGACCACAAGATGAACAGGAGCCTGCAGTGCGATGCTGCGGCTAGTAAAGCGACCAAAACGCTGGCTTGCATCCATAGATGCTTCTCAAGCAAATCCCGGGACGTCATTCTCCCCTTATACTCGGCCTTAGTGAGGCCACAGCTGGAGTACTGCGTCCAGTTTTGGGCTCCACAATTCAAAAAGGATGTGGAGAAGCTTGAGAGAGTCCAGAGAAGAGCCACGCGCATGATCAGAGGTCAGGGAAGCAGACCCTACGATGACAGGCTGAGAGCCCTGGGGCTCTTTAGCCTGGAAAAGCGCAGGCTCAGGGGTGATCTGATGGCCACCTATAAGTTTATCAGGGGTGACCACCAGTATCTGGGGGAACGTTTGTTCACCAGAGCGCCCCAAGGTATGATGACTAGGTCGAATGGTCATAAACTACTACAAGACCGTTTCAGGCTGGACATAAGGAAGAATTTCTTTACTGTCCGAGCCCCCAAGGTCTGGAACAGCCTGCCACTGGAGGTGGTTCAAGCGCCTACATTGAACACCTTCAAGAGCAAACTGGATGCTCATCTTGCTGGGATCCTATGAACCTAGCTGACTTCCTGCCATTTGGGCAGGGGGCTGGACTCGATGATCTTCCGAGGTCCCTTCCAGCCCTAATGTCTATGAAATCTATGAAATCTATAGCAATAGTCCCTTGAGTGTATGTATGGATGTATTCCATGAATGGAATTGGAGTGTACGTATGAATGAGTGTATGTATGACTATATGAATTTGAATGTATGGAAAGGTAGGACCTCATCTAGAAGCAGGCCCACCAGTGCCTCCTGCCCTGACCTCTTGTACACCTTGTGTACCTTCCTTCACAACCAAAAACAAATACACCAACCCAATTTACATGAAAGTTGAAGTAAACAATGCACCCCCCCACCCTCAGGGCACAGCCAAGTGTCAGGTGTCACTTACCAATGCGTAAAGGTGCCAGTTGTGGAGCACGTCGCGATATCCTCTTTCAAGTCTCATGTTGCAAAGTGGCTCTTATCCTGCACTCAAAAGCTGCACTGCACCTGACTTCAACGGCCTGTGCTCTTCTCGAATGCTGCATTTGCATTCCTGTACCCCCCAGGGGCAACTCTCCTTGCTGGACTGAGTCCTTCTGCCTCTGGTGTGCTGCTGTCTCTCGTCCACCTCAAACCTCTCTCACTGATACAGTGTACATGCACCCCGACCACTGCTCCCCCAATTTACAGGCTCTGAGTGGGGCAGGACACCCCCCCTACCCCCGCTGCCCTCGTTTTAGAGTAAAAACACCCTCCAGACAGTCTCTAACACTGGCCTGGAAAAGAGCATGAAAACCCTGTCAAGAAAGAGCACCAAAGAACTGCAAAAAAAGGTGGGACAAGACTTGGCAGGGTGCAGCCCCTTTGGGTGCTTTTGCACAGTGGGTGCCTTGGCAAAATGCTTGTGGTGCCTTTGCAAAATGCTTGTGTGCAAGGCAGACTTGTGAGGGGGAACGCAGCCAGCCACCCCATGCACCTTTGCACGGGAGATTTCCAGCCGCCCCGCCCCCCCCCCCTGCACCCCATGCAAGAAGCTCCCAGAAAAAGTGGCAGGCAGAACTGTGGGAAAAGACTTGGTAGGGGACTTTGCAAAGTGCAACACCACAGTGATGGTGATGGTCTGAGCGAATGCTTAGGGTTTGTTTTTTTGCATCCCGCACCAACGAACCAACCCCCCACCCAGCACTGTGAGCAGGGATATTACCAGTCCTTCAAAATTAGGGAGCCGGATGCAGAAAGACGGGATAACATGAGGTTTTATTGCAAGGAGCACAATATTGTAAGCCGTCGGTTATTTGGGCTTCTTTGCCTTTACCCCAACATCACCCTGAACCAGCCCTGGCTCCCTGAACCGCAGTGGTGGCTGCCTGGTCCTGCTGACAGTTGTATGCCCCTCCCCTGACTCCACTGCATTTGGGGGAATAGGCTCAACTGTAATGTTCCTGGCTACCTCCTGGACGGAGGCAAGCCCAGCAGAGCTACTTCACCCTTTCTGGGGCAGTACCCGCTTTTTAATGCTGTGCTTTGGCAACCACTGCAGGACATCAGTTATCAACTCATGTGTCCTGTGGAACCCCCAGATCTGTTCATCACAGGCCCCCTTGGAGCACTGCCTCTGTCCCCAGGCCTATCTCTTCCAAGGCCTGCTTCACCCCTCTTCAGGCTATGACAGAGACAGGCAAAATACAGCCTGTGGGCCAGATCTGGCCAGCCAGGCTATTCTATGTGGCCTGCAGGGACCCTAAAAATTTTAGACCCAGTAGCTGAGCAGCAAGGCCCACCTGGCTCCACCCCACTCGCCACCCCCCCCATCCCTAGCCCCCAACAGGAAGCCTCTGTGGCTTCTGCCCTGGAGAGACTGGGGCTGTTCCCTAGTTCCCTCTGTCTGAGTGGAAAGGCAGATAAGATTGGATGGATGGAGGTGGGGGGAAACCATTGCAAGCCACGTGGTACCTGCCAGGCCAGGCTAGAGCCACAGTGGGAAGCAACAGTGGCACAGGGAGCGGCAATTGGGCTGTAGAAAGTGGCGGCAGCACAGGGAGCAGTGGGGGGTGTGTGTGCAGGGAGCGGCAGGGGACCTGCAGAAAGTAGTGGTGGGGGGATCAGTGGGGGCCACGGAAAGCAGTAGGGAGGGAGTGGTGACTGTCATGGGCAGCCATGCAGGAGGGAAAGCAAGGAAGTGGCAAGGGAGTGGGTGTGGTGGGTGGGAGGGCACAGCTTCTGCCAGTACCCTGGGGCTGGTGGGGACCAGGGTAGGGAGGCAGGAGCACAGCGCCTGGGTACGGGGCCTGCCTGACTGCATTATGGGAGGCTCACATGCAGTCTGCAAGAGCCACACACAATGAAGCCAGGCAGGCCCAGCCCTGTCTGTCTCTTTCACCCACCATAACCCCACATCCTCCCCAGACCCCAACCACATACCCCACACCCCTCCACACCCACCCACCATACCCACACACACACACACTCCCTAACCCCCCCTAACATACACTCCCTTACTGCCCACGCAATGTACAGTAGGACTGTATTTTGAGCTATTATGCAATCACCTCTAGATACACTTTGCAAACACATAAATCAGTAAAAAAATATTTTTAAATAAAATTAAAGTAAGCTATAGTAGATTTGTTCTTTTTTAATATATGATTTGGGTTTTTTTTTCTGGTTTCAAGATTGCAGCACCCTCCCTCTGAAAAGGAGTACATCTGTGGCAAGGGGAGAGACTTCCGGTGGCAAAAGTCAAGGGTTGGGGGGTAGGATTTCCGGTCCCAATATGGTGACTGGGGGTGGGGCAACTGTTAAGAGGCAGGGCTACCCATGTGGCCCTCAACAGCTCACCAAACTTGGTAAGCAGCTCTCCACCCAAAATAATTGCCCACCCTGGGCTATGGGCTCACTCACTTCTGTTCCCAGTTCTATCTTTTCCAATGCCTGGCCTGTTCCTGGGCTCAGTGCTGCTTGTCCCAGATCTGCTATTAAAGCAGCAGCCCTGTGGCCAGGAGCTCTTATCCCAGTGGCTTCTGGGACTAGGCTGCTTGACCAGCTCAGGCCCTCGGCTTATATAGCTCAAGCCCTGTCCATTTTTGATCAGTTGACTTCTTAATTTGCCCCTGCCACACCTGCAGGCTGCTTTTGCCTCAGGCTTTCCTCTTAAATTGACAACACGCCAAGCACCCCATGCTCACCTTTCACTAGGGATTCAACTGGTGTGGCATTTCCTAGAGAGCACTCTGCAACAGGCAGCCCCAGCACACCATTCATCCCCAGCAGGGTGTAGTTTCAGGTCGTGCCCCAGGACCAGGAACCTCCTCCATCCCCATAGTTCCTACCCTTGACCTCCAGATGTTCTGAGAACAGCAGCTCTAGCTGCGTAATGTTGTCTCGCTGGCTCCCTAGATGTAACTGCCAGCTCAGCCCTGAGGGTGTGGGTTTATACTGAGGCTGCTCAGCCCCATCGCTCAATCCTCTTGCGGTCATGTGACCACCTCATTAGGCTGCACCACGCCAGTTGGCTGCTCCACAGGCACCACATTTGCCCTGCCACATCTTGTCACCATCAAATACAGGATGATCAGCTAGATCAGGGGTGTAAAACATCTGGCTGGTGGGCCAGATTCAGCTTGTGTACCCCCATTTTTTGGGTTGTGATGCTGCCCCTGGTTCTGATTAAATCCTTAGGAGGCACAGCACTCATCCATAGTGGAGGGCCAGTCCATAGGCTAGATCAGGCCTATGGACCCCCTCCCCCTTCCCCAGCATACCTGAGTAGGACAATCTGGCTTGAGAGGCAGCCATGCTGTATGCGGTGGCTGCCCCAGCCAGACTGTTACACATGGTGTCCACTATAGCATATCCGCCATACACAAACTTCTCTTTAGCTGGTCCAGGACCCAAACTGCATGCGGTGCTCATAAGCACCATATTCAGCATGGGTCCTGGATAGGCTGGAGCAGCCACTGAGCTGGGATCCCAGACTAGCTGAAGTAGTCATCAGATCGGGTATGCTGTGGGAGCAGGAGGGGAGAGGAAAACAGAGAGATCCATGCACCTGATCCAGCCTGTCAACCGGCTCCATGCCATGCATCCAGCCCACAGGGCCAGATGATTTTGACACTGCTGGACTAGATGGACCACTGGTATGACCCACTATGGCACTTCTTATGTAGCAGAAAAGGACTGAGTAAGAACCAACCCCTGGAAGTTAAAGCAGACAAAGTCAAAGGAGATATAAGTCACCATTAGAGTATTAATTTTTAATTAGAGTAATTGTGGGCATGAACTCCCAAGGGAAGTGGTGGTTTCTCCATCTCTTGAAGTCTTTGAATTCAGATTGGTGGTCTCTTTGGAAGATGCTATAGTGAAACAAAAGTTTTTAGACTCAACACATGGAAAATTGGGTAACATTCTCTGTCTTACATTATACAGGAGGTCAGGTCTTAATAGTCCCTTCTGACCTTAAATTCCATGAGTGTGAAGGCAGGGACTGGGCAGAGTATTGGTTAACTTCACCCCCAAAATTTCTGACAGAATCCTGGCAGATGAATGTCAAGCTACACATAAGCCTTGTGCAGTTCCAGTCCACAAGGGCAGCCAGGAATAGCACAAGTGCAATGCCCTTTGTTCAGAACAGGTCTTACAGGGTTACACTTACAAAAGTGGCCAACAGCTTGTCAACATGTTAGACTTATCCATAGGAAGATTAATGGATGGGCCAGCTGGGCATACCCCAGGAGCCTCTACCAATTCAGGGCCCTGGGGTTCTCATCACTAGGGAAGTGAAAGCTGCAGTTTTAAACTTGGTGCCCATTTTTGTCTCCCTGCTGGGAGACAAAAATGGCACCAAATTTAAAACAACAGCTTTTGCATTTGCTTCCCAGGGAGCTGGAAGTGAAGGCCCTCCACCAATGGGGCTGGAGGGGCCAGGGCTGGAGCTGGGCCAGGAGAGCCATGCCATGCCTGGAGGAGGAGGAGGGTAGGGGGATGGGCCAAGTGGTGCTGCGCCTGTGGGGAAGGGGGCTGAGCCAGCTTGGGAAAGCCGTGCCTCACCTGGCTGGGGGGGTGGTTGGGGCTGGGCCAGGCCAGGCCGGGCCAGGAATGTCACACCACACCGCACCTTTGCTGGCAGTGGTGCTGGGAGGACCTTGGGGGCTATAGCCCCCCAAAATTCATCTTAGCCTCACCCCACAGCCACCTCTTCCAATGCCACCACCTGCCCGCAGAGACACAGCACGGTGCTCCCGGCACAGCCCAGCCCAGCCCAGCCCTCTGCATCTGCTTGGCTGCACAGGAAGCAGCCAGGCAGCAGCTCCCTGCAGGCCAGTGTAATAGGGGCCAGGCAGGGAGTGAGACAGAGCTGCAGGTGGCTCATGGTGGGTGGGGGGCGGTGAGGGGGTGGGGGGACAGCAGCCTTCATGTGATCGAGAGTGGGGGAGGTCCTGTGAGGGAAAAGTGTGTGTGTGTGTGCATCTGTCTGTTCATGGCAGGGAGAGTGTGTTTGTGTCTGTCTCCATGTGCAGAGAGTGAGTATAGTGCATGCACCTGTGTCTGTGCGCACCCCTGTGTGTGCATGTGTGTGTGTACGTTCAGCCATAGTGGGCTCGGGGAGCAGAAGAAGAGGTGGGAATGTGCCCCCGCCCA
This sequence comes from Alligator mississippiensis, assembly GCF_030867095.1. NCBI lineage: Eukaryota > Metazoa > Chordata > Crocodylia > Alligatoridae > Alligator > Alligator mississippiensis. Next base: position 141,909,998 of record NC_081825.1, on the reverse strand, counting down.
GCCCAGCGGAGTCCACCCAGCCTCCCCCGCCAGCACTAGGAGAGGAAGAGGCCCCTCCCCTCCTTTGCAGCCCAGCTCCCTTCTGAGTGGGGGTTTAGGAATAATACCTGGAAACAGCCCCAATCTAATTCTGTCTGCAAGTCAGTGAGATTTAGCATCTTGGTTGTTCTGAAGTCATTTTAAAACGAAAGCCGCTTCATCTTTGAAAATCACTCAGGTGCTTCTAAAAATGTTACCAGGGACATTCAGTTTAAATAGTCTTCTAAGAATCTTTAACTTTGTAAGTTAATAAATGGAAGGTGACAGTCTCCATGTTTGTTAAAATAGAGACTCTCGCTATTTTTGACCTGCCTCATTTTTTTTTCTCAGATTGGAAGATGTGAGAAAAGGAAAAATTCCATTTCTGAAGTCATACTTAGGGAAGTCTCTTAATTTTTCTGGATCTAGCTTCCCATTGCTAGAGTGGCAATAACAGCACTTCTGTGCATCACACCAGTGCTGCCAGGATAACTTCATGAGTGCTTGGAAAGAGTTTAGAAAATCTCTTAATGGACTGCAAAGTAGGGACATTAAACACTAACACAGTGGTTCAGGGTTTGGGTTGCACAGCACTCAGAGAAACATATATTTAAAAGTCTTCATTCCTGCCTTCCTTTCTTGATGGGGAAACCTCTGTTAGCTTGCTCTCTATTCACTGGTTTTTACCTAAACCCAGGGCTCCATTTAATCTATTTTGATTAAAGTGCAAAATCAAAACCTTGATCTTCCCCAATTGGCTTTTCAAGGAGACATTGCTTACTTTTGTCTGGAGCTTCTGCTTACATAATGGCTATTGAATCCATTCAATTACTGTGTTGGCTTTTCACTAAGTGTGTGGTGCCATTCACACGATCAGTGTAATGCAAGGGTGGGCAAAATGTGGCACACAGGTTGGATATGGCCCACCAGGCCAGTCTATCCAGCCCATGTGGCCCCTAAAAAATTTAGAAAATTAATATTTATCTGCCCCTGGCTGCCTGTCATGCAGCCCTCAATGGCTTGCCAAAACTCAGCCCGAAATAATTGCCCACCCCTGGTTTAAAGGATGAAAGGCTGTATACAAGAAAGATAAAGTGTTACCTGTGAAGTGGGTGTTGTTCACCAGAAATATCCAACCAAGAGCCAGTTTGCATTAACTTCTTTATTGGGTAAATTTCTTTGGAAATATGTTTCTTCCAATTGCTCTTTTCAGAGCCATTTTGACTTCCTTGTTCCTCAGGCTGTAAATCATAGGGCTGAGCAGAGGGGTGAGGATGGTGTACATCACTGAGATCATAGTGTCTTGATCTGATGAGTAGCCGGACTTGGGTCTCATGTAGATGAAGGATGCACAACCACAGTGTACAACTACCACGGTGAGGTGGGCCACACAGGTGGAGAAAGCTTTGTGCCGCCCTGCGATCGATGGGATGTGCAGGATGGCGATAAGGATGTAGATGTATGAAACCAGGATCAGCAGCAGTGGGAGCATGAGGACAAAGAGGCTCAGCAAGAAGACAATTATGTAATTGAGGCGTGCACGGGTAAAAGCCAGCTTCAGGACTGGGGAGATGTCACAAAAGAAATGGTTGAGTCTGCTGGGTAAGTGAAAGGGGAGGCGAAATACAAGGGTGGTGACCACTTGAGCGACCAGGAAGCCACTGAAGCAGCAAGCTGTTACCAGCTGAGCACATGCTTTTTTGCTCATGAGAATTGTGTAGTGCAGAGGGTTGCATATGGCCACATAGCAGTCGTAACCCATGGCTCCCAGGAGGAATGAATGAGAGCACTCCAGGAAAAGAAAGAAATACATCTGCACAGCACAGCCAAGGAAGGAAATGGTTTTGTTTTCTGTTAGCAAGTCTACCAGCATTTTGGGGATGATGACTAAGGTGTAGCAGGTCTCAAAAAAGGACAAAACACAGAGGAAAAAGTACATGGGGGTGTGGAGGGTGTGGTCAATTCTTATTATGGTCATTATAGTGGCATTTGTGGTCAGGGTGACCAGATGCAGCAACAAAAACACCACAAAAAGCAGTTTCTGCAGCTCTGCAAGATTGGAGAATCCCACAAAGATGAAATATGCCACCACAGTATGGTTGTCATTTTTCATAGGAATGAAATGCTTTCCCTGAATGAAGAGCAAGAAGAACAGCATCAGAACCATCCAAGTACTGGGGAATATCCATATGAGGACAGAACATTTGCTGACCTATTATGGGTAAAAACATGTTTCTGTAACCTCCATGCCTCCAGTGCTGTTTTCCTCTAATGGACTACCCATGTGAGAGGGGCAGTGCTACTGAATAGAGGGTGAGGACGAGCAGCAGCAGCAGCAGCGGGATAGGTGGGCAGTGTTTAGTCTTACATTTATTGAGCAAAGCTGGTGATGTGACACCCCAGCAGTGGCAGAAACATAAGACATCTCCTTCACACTCTTAGCCCAGCTATTCCCCAGATACTCACAGTAGGAGCATCATCAGGGACCTCAGTATTGTGCCCAAGGCTGCAAGATTACTACCCAACCTGACATACAATTATTTGCACATTAGTCGCTGTTCTCTCCTCTCCCAGTCCAGGCTGCATGCCTTTGCACCATAGAAATCACTCATATCTGATCAAGTATGGCAGAGATGAAATCACAGACCCAAAAAGGAAGGCAGGAAGGAAAGTACCACAGGCTACCTCCATGTGTACTATATTGCAGCCCACATCCATTTCCTTCAGGAGCTGGCAGTAGGGCTGTGCAAGGCTTTGGACAGTGCTTCGGATCCAGAGAAGCTTCAGATGCTTCAGTGTCCAAAGCAGCATGTCTGGATCGAAGTGCTGGCTTTATTAGGCTTTCCGAAGTGGTTTGGAGCTTCTGAACCACTTTGGAAAAGCTTTGGAGCCGCCTCAGAGATCTGGCCATAGGTTATAAAGGGGAATCAATGAAATATCTATAACTTTGTTGTTTTTTGTCTGATTTCAATGAAACATGCAGAGATGGTAGCCTCTGCTGAGAAAATGAATCTTACCAAGTTTCAGGAAGATCGGTGCAGGGGTTCTGGGGAAACTACACCCCAAATTCTTGAAAGAAAACTCATGTCATGTGTATATGTTACAACACAGAGGGGTCAAAACTGCAGGGGTGGTGGCCTCTGGTGAGGCCACAAAGCCTGCCAAGTTTCAAGGAGATAGGTACAGGGGTTTGGGGGGAACTGCACCTCAAGCTGCGGACAAGCAAAACTCATGACATGGCTGACACTGTGTGTGTCAAGGTGCAGCAGAGTGAAAGCTGCAGGGATGATAGCCCCTGCTGTGGCCATGAAACCTGCCAGCCATCAAGGAGATAGGTGCAGGGGTTCTGGGACCCTGCACCTCTTGCTGCTGACAGACAAAACTCATGCCATGGGTGCTCGTGCAACTGGCTATTTCTGTCTTGGGGCAGTTGATTGTCTGTATTGATTATTTCCTCTGCTTAGTCTGTGGTTTTGTAGGTGTTAATCCTTGCTAATTAACTGGTGACATTAGCTAGTTACTCTGTATTGAGCTGGTCCCTGAGTGAATCATGATTGATTGGTAACTGGTAACACAGTAGCTTAGCAGACAGGCCTGCAGTAGTGTCTCCCACACCCCAAGACAGACACAGTTGCACAATCACCCATGTCATGAATTTTGCCTGTCAGCAGCTAGAGGTGCAGGGCTCCAGAACCCAGAAGCCCCTGCACCGATCTCCTTGACAGCTGGCAGGCTTCGTAGCCTCAGCAGGGGCAACCATCCCTGCAGCTTTCACCCTGCTGCGCCTTAACACACACAGCTTCAGCCATGTCATGAGTTCTGCTTGTCTGCAGCTTGAGGTGCAGTTCCCCCCAAACCCATGCATCTATCTCCTTGATGCTTGGCAGGCTTTGTGGCCTGATTAGGGGCCACCACCCCTGAAGTTTTCACCCCCCTGTGGTGTAACACATACACTTGACATGAGTTTTCTTTCAAGAATTTGGGATGCAGTTGCCCCAGAATCCCTGCACCGATCTTCCTGAAACTTGGCAGGATTCATGCTCTCAACAGAGGCTACCGATCCTGCAAGTCATCAAAATCAGACAAAAAAAAACAACAAAGTTATAGATATTTCATTGATTTCCCATTATACCCTATGGCCGGATCTCCAAAGCTTTGGAGCTGCTTTGGCTGGATTGAAGCGGGAACCCAGTCCAGAGCTCTGGATCAGATTGCTGGCATCCAAAGTGGCCGGATCCGAAGCTGGATCAAATAGCTGCCTACTCGCACAGGCCTAGCTGGCAGCTCATGAACTAACACAGCTAGATTCTAGGGCTTCCCTCTTCAGTGCAGTTTTTACCTGTATCTGGACTGCAGAGCCTGGTCCACTCCTTTGCACTGAGGAAGAAATGATAAGTGACATAACTGTAACCCTCTCTACACTGTAGCCTATGACAGTACCCATATCCCATAGCTCGGGTTTGACTGAAATTCTGCACAAGATGAAGATTTTGCCCATGGGTCAGGTTAGACTTCACCAAGATGACTGTAAGGGTATACACTCATCTAGAACATACTCTTCTGGGCTAAGCATTGTTCTCCTGGGATAACTGTGCCCAGATCAGCAATGGTTCTGCTTCCATTTCCAAGCTAGTGTAATGGCAGTGGTACAAAATGTAGGGACTGTCAGGGGATGGAGTCACTTAATAAATGTGACAGTACAGCAGGTAACCAGGACAGCTGATTTGAAAGTCAGGGGATGCTGCTTTATTGCAGAATCCAACTAGTCATCTGGGCAAATGAAATGGTTCTGGAAGCCTAGCACAGGAGAGAAGGGAAATCTGTGGAGCAGAGGCAAGAGAAATAAAAAAGAAACTACCTTGTTTCACTGAGAAGAAAATGCAGATACTTCAGAGCTGGCTTTTGGCATTCACAGGGCATTGGCAAGAGGGAGTTCCCCCTTTCTTATTATTACATCTCTATAAAAATTAGGACAGGCTCAGTTATTATTGTCAAGTATAGGAAATTGCAATGGGCATCATTAGGAAAAGTGACAATTGCCAAGTCCCATGCCCTAGGACTGGTTGCAATGGGCATAATTAAAAGTTTAGTTCTTATAACTGTACTAAACAAAAGAACTGCAAAGATTTGTGAAGTAGATGTAAAGACAAGGCAGAAGTTTTCATGAACAGCACTTGGGCACCAGTGAGATTGACTTTATTGATGTTTGAAGATTTAAGATATGCACAGGATTCCAGGTCTCCCTTCATGGAAATGTGTCACTGGGAGGCTGGGGGACATTTTCTTGGCTGTTACAGTACAACCCTGACAAATTTTGCAGGGGAAGTAAATTCTGGGTCAGGCAGTTTCCTGGAATCTTAAAACGTATAAGGTTACTTATAAGTATATAACCTAAATAGTTCCTAAATGATGTCCTTCCTCGTAAACTCTGTGGGCAGAGAGTGAGTGGCTCTTTGTTATATAAATGTGCATGGCCAGAGCCTGCTCTCTGGTTGTCACTATGGTGCATTTCCTCCAAATCCTCATCCTTATCCAAGTGGAGCCAGATATTGCACTCAGCATAAGGGCATTTCTCTATCTGTCTCCATGTTAGATAAATGCTTTCTGTTGAACTCTGCATCTGATCATAGAATCATAGAAAATGAGGGTTGGAAGGGACCTCAGGAGGTCATCTAGTTCAACCCCCTGCTCAAAGCAGGACCATCCCCAAATAGATCTTCCCAGCCAAAGCTTTGTCCAGCTGGATCTTAAAAACTGCCAAGGATGGAGATTCCACCACCTCTCTGGGTAACCTGTTCCAGTGTTTTACTACCCTCCTACTGAGAAAATTCTTCCTAATATCTAACCTAAATTTGAGTCCTTGGTCTGTCATCTTCCACCACTGAGCAGTCTAGCTCCATCCTCTTTCAAACACCTCTTCAGGTAGTTGAAGGCTGCTATTAAATCCCCTCTCAGTCTTATTTTTACTTGACTAAATAAGCCCAGTTCCCTTAGCTTTTCCTCATAAGTCATGTGCCCCAGCCCTCTCACCATTTTTCTTGCCCTCTGCTGGACTCTCTCCAATTTTTCCACATCCTTTCTGTAGTGAGGGGCCCAAAACTGAACACAGTACTCCAGTGCCAAATACAGGGGAATAAGCACTTCCCTGGACCTACTGGCAACACACCTACCAATGCAGCCCAGTATGCTGTTAGCCTTCTTGGCAACAGTGGCACACTACTGGCTCATATTCAGCTTATTGTCCATTGTAACCCCCAGGTCCTTTTCTGAAGAGCTGCTGCACAGCCAGTCAGCCCCCAGCCTGCACTGGTGCATGGGATTGTTCTGTCCTAAGTGCAGGACTCTGCACTTGTCCTTGTTTCACAGATTCATAGATTCGTAGATTGTAGAGTCAGAAGGGACCACAATGGATCATCGTATCTGACCCCCTGCCCCTGGCAGGAAAGAGGACTGAGGTCAGATGACCCCAGCCAGCTGACTATCTAGCCTCCTCCTACACTCTAATGTGCCACAGGTAAAGCAGAGAAACTACAGTAGCCAATGTTCTGCTTATATAAACAGCTGTTCATATATGCTCAAGAGATCCCAGGTAGAGGGCCATGGCTCTCACTACAAAGGAAGGCAAAAACCTTCATAGTTAATACCAATCTGACTATGGCACTCCAGTGCTACCTCTCCTGTTCATTCTCATTCCAGCTCATTTACCTACTTCAATCCCATTGGCCAAGGTGAGTCAGTTGTGACTTTGCCAGTCCAGAATGGGGGCAGGGGGATATGGGGTTCAGGGGTGAAAGTGTAGGCTCACATCAGTGCAAGAACTGGCTAGCAAATGCTGGAGGATTGCACTGTCTCCCCCTCCCTGCTGGGTGTGGCACAGAGGCAGTCATTATCCTTTGCCCAACTCAAACTGTTCCCTTCTGTCCCTGAGTGTTGCTTTGTGGTAATGGTCAGGGAGATTCCTCTTCATGCCGCATCAGCTCAGCATTGTCCTGGGGAGAGTGATCCAGGCAGATAGTAGGGTGAGGGTTACTGGAGGTTCCTCAGGCACCTCTTCCTACAATCCCACAGGGATATTTTCCAGTAAAAAGTGGCTGATTCAGTCACTTCTTGTTAAGCTTCCAATATTGTGCCCTTTGTAACTGCCAGCCCTCCTGGGCCCCTGATCATTCAATCTGTCTTCTCATGACACGTTGCCAACTATCTCTATGAGTCAGGTTAAGCCTGCCCATTGAAATCCTGTGTCTTATTTCCTCTGACCTTGTGTTTCCCTGTCTCAGAATTATGAAAACTACCATATCATAATCAGTTTCTCCCAAGTTTCCCATCACTTTCACATCCTCAGCCAATTTTTCCTTGTTGGTTGGTACAAGATCTAAGAGTCATGATCCCCTAGTCATGTTCTCAACTTTCTGGAACAGAAAAGTGTCATCCGCATAAGTTAAGATCTTGCTGGACATCCTATGTTCTGTTATATTATTCTTCCAACAAATATCCAGAAAATTGAAGTCTCTTATCAATACCATATCATAATGTTGGCTAATTTTGTCATTTCCTTGAAGACTACCTCATCTGCCTCATTTTCCTGACTTGGCAGTCTATAACAAATCCCCCACAAATCACTGTTGCATATTTCCACTTTCACTTTTCATTTTCACTGTCTTCACTACACCCAGTCATCTCACAGTCATTACACCCCAACCTCGTGTCATCATTCCACTGAACAATCCCTGAATCACCTTCCCTGAAGCCAATGACCCTACCTTCTTTTCACCTGAAATCTCACCCATAACTCATCCAACCATCTTTCCATCATCTTTCCTGGCCAGACAACCTGACCATCAAGCCATTTTCACATCAGGCCATCTCACTGTCAACCCACACAACCATTCGTGCCATTTTTAGACCCAACCACACCACTGGCATCACACCTGACAATTCCACCTGCATCGCACCATTGTCATACCTAACTATTCTGGTCTTATCTTGCCCATCCATCCATCAGCCTTTCTGGCCATCCCTTTATCCTAGCACCCAAACATCCCATCATCATCCCACCTGATCAACCCATCGTCACTGAACCCAAGTATCCCATTGTCATCACAGACAAAGTTCCCATGATCATCCTACTGAGCAATCCCCATTTTGTTAAAACTGACCATTCTGTCATTCTCCAACCTGACCACCCCACTGCCCCCAAACAGTCTGTTATCATCCCATCAGATTATCCTGCCCTTTTCATATCTGACCATCCTGCCATCACTTCACTCAACTAAATTGTCAACAGCTCATCATCCTGCTGTTACTCTATCTGACTATCCTACTATCAACCCACCCAACTATCCTATTTTTCTTGAACATGACAATTCCACCATTTTCACACCTATCCATCCCTCCCTCCATAATCCTATTCGACCCTCATCCCACCCTGTAAGGAACACACTAGAAGCCTTGGTGAAAATGCCTCCATCTTGTATATATATGCTCCGTTATATAAAAACAAGAGGTGTATGCTGTTGCTGTAAATTTGAATACTAAAATAGAAATGCTTATAAAAAGACAGACTTGCAAGGCCAGATTCCATGTTTTTGCTGATTTACACAGGAAAATATTGGCAAAGTGTTTGACCATAGTAACACAACCAAAGTAACTGAAACTCATTACCAAAAGGAATATGAAAGGAGAAGATGCAATTTCTCTCCATTGTTAGCAGTAGATTTAGGACACAATAAACATCAAGCATCATGTATAAAACATGCTATTGGTTCATGATTTGTCCTCTCCAACACTTCTGAAGTTAAAAGATGAGGTTTGCCAATGAGTTTCCCAACTACCAAATTGGTTATATAATGGCTATGGTCATGTATAGTCTCATCTACAGCAACCCAAAAGAAACCTTTCCCTATATCACTACGAATCTCCTTAATTATAGAATTGTAAGCTGTCAAGATATTTTCCTTGCAGTCAATTCATTTTGAAGATGCTGCTTTAAACAGAAATTTTTTACAAAAAGATGAATCGTTTAGTCTGTTCCAAGGAATAGTACTGCACACCGTACCTTTACAGAGGTCAATGGCAAAATAATTAGGTTCTGTAGAGCTAGGCTTTTGTCCAAGAAGTGTTTGCATTTTTCTACCTTTTCTTTGCTTAGCAGCTGAATGGATGCTAGTTTTACCATGTTGCTGGATTTGGAATTTTTTCTGATATGGAAACTGCTTCCTAAGTTTACTAAAAAATAATTTTTATTTGTAATTTAAGGTTGTAATTTCATAGATTTCATAGACATTAGGGCCGGAAGGGACCTTGGGAGATCATCGAGTCCAGCCCCTTGCCCCAAGGGCAGGAAGTCAGCTGGGGTCAAAGGATCCAGAAAGATAAGCATCCAAACACTTCTTAAAGGAGTCCAGAGTAGGTGCTTGCACCACCTCTGGAGGGAGCCTATTCCAGGCCTTGGGGGCTCAGACAGTAAGGAAGTTTTTCCTTATGTCCAGCCTAAAACAGTGTTAGAGGAGTTTGTGACTATTGGTCCTTGTCATCCCTGGAGGTGCTCTGTTGAACAGACATTCCCCCAGATCCTGATGTACACCCCTGATGTACTTATAGGCTGCCACCAGGTCTCCCCTGAGTCTGTACTTGTCTAGGCTGAAGAGACCCATGGCTCTCAGCCTGTCTTCATAAGGCCTATTCTTCTGCCCTCTGATCATATGTGTGGGTCTCCTCTGGACTCTCTCAAGCTTCTCCACATCCTTCCTAAATTCTGGAGCCCAGAATTGGATGCAGTACTCCAGCTGCAGCCTCACCAAGGCTGAGTACAGCGGGAGGATGACATCCTGAGTTTTACTTGAGAAGCATCTATGGATGCAAGCCAGAGTTTGGTTTGCTTTACCAGCTGTGACATCGCATTGGTGACTCATGTTCATCTTGTGGTCCATCATGACCCCCAAATCCCTTTTAGCCTTGCTGCTAGCGAGCATAGCACTGCTGAGCCTATAAGCATGCTGCAGGGTTTTTTTTCCCCCAAGGTGGAATACCTTACATTTGTTGGTATTGATGGTTATCAAGTCTGTACCCACCCACTTTTTCAGCCTGTCCAAGTCAGCCTGGATCACCAGCCTATCCTCCATTGTGGATGCTAACACAAAACTCTACCCCAAAGTTTGGTGTCATTGGCAAACTTGGCCAGTCCACTTCTGACACCTGTGTCCATGTCGTTGATAAAGACGTTGAAGAGAACAGGTCCAAGGACGGAGCCTTGGGGAACCCCACTGGTCATGGAGCACCGTTATGATTCACTTCCACCAACCACTACTCTCTGAGTCTGGCCTCAGAGCCAATTCTCCAGCCATCGGACTGTGATGTATCTGAGACCACAACTGGCCATTTTTTCCAAGAGAGATCATGGGACACCATATCAAGGGCTTTTTTGAAGTCCAGGTATATGACATCAATCTCTTCTCCCTCGTCCAGGTGATATGTCACCTGGTCATAGAAGGAGATGAGATTGATTAGGTAAGACCTACCTGCAACAAACCCATGCTGGTTGTCCCTCAGGATGTTGCCATCAGCCATCTTGTCAAGAATGGACTCTTTGATGTTTTTTTCCAGAATCTTACTAGGGATTGAGGTCAAGCTGATTGGCTTGTAGCTCCCTGGATCTACTTTCCTCCCTTTCTTGAAGATGGGCACCATATTGGCCTTCTTTCAATCATCAGGCACTTCACCTGAGCACCAAGAGTTTTCAAAAATATTGGGCAGTGTTTGGGCTATGACTCCTGCCAGCTCCTTAAGTACTCTGGGGTGCAATCCATCAGGACCCACTGACTTGAAGGTGTCCAGCCTCTCAAGGTGTTCCTTTACAAGGTCTACACTGATGCTGGGTATAATTTCACCCTCACCCTGGCTCTCCCACATCTTGCTAGGCAAGGCAGACCCATGGGGTTGATGAAAAACAGATGTGAATTATCCATTAAGCAGGTTAGCTTTCTCTTGGGAGTCAGTTGTCAGTTGTCCCATTTGGTTTAGCAGGGGTTCAATGTTACCCTTGCTTTTCTTCCAACTCCCCACATATCTAAAAAAGGACTTTTTATTGTCCTTGATATGTGTAGCCAGATGGAATTTGGTTGCAGCCTTGGCTTTCCTGGTTCGCTCCCTACAGGTACGGACCAGTGCAGAGTAATCCTCCTTTGTGGTGATTCCTATCTTCCATCCTTTATAAGCCTCTCTTTTTTGGCTTAGGAGGTCCATGAGTTCCCTGCTGAGCCAAGGGGGTTGCTGTGCCTTTTTGCTACCTTTCCTCCAAGATGGGATGGACATCCCTTGTGCCTCCAGGATCACTCCCTTAAGGAGCGAGTGCTCCTCTCGGACTCCTCTCCCTGCCAAGTCTTGGTTCCTTAGTGCCTTGGCAACAAGCCTCCTGAGCTTATCAAAGTCAGCTTTCCTAAAGTTGAGGATTTCTGCATTGCTGACTGACTTGCCAGCTTTGTGATGGATAGTAAAAGTAATCAGTTCATGGTCACTGTCTCTCAGCTTTCCTTCAATCTTTAAGTTGCTGACTAGGCCATCCCCTTTAGCCAGTACCAGGTCCAGCAGCACTTTACCTTTTGTGGGTCCATAGACTTCTTGGGTCAGGTAGAGTTCGTCCATGCATGTGAGGAAGCTTTGTGACCATTTGGATTTGGCTGAGTGCTCTTCCTATGAGATGTCTGGGTAGTTGAAGTCTCCCATGAAAACCATGCACTGACAGCATGTAGCCTCAGCCAGTTCCCTGGCAAATTCCTGGTCAATCTCTTGTTCCAGGTTGGTGGGTCTATAGTAGGCTCCTACCATTGTGTCCCCTGTGCCACTTTCCCCATGTATTTTAACCCAGAGGGTCTCCAGTCACCTTCCTTGGGTGCCAATGTCAGCTTGCAGGGATGCGTAGCTGTCCTTGACATAAAGAGCCACCCTCACCCCCTTTATCTGCATGATCTCTCCTATATAAGGTATAGCCATCTATACCTGTGGCTCAGTCATAGGTGGAGTCCCACTAGGTCTCTGTTATCCCTATGAGATCGTAGTCTTTCTTGTTTAGTAGGAGGACCAGTTCCTCCTGTTTGTTCCCCAGGCTTCTGGCATTGGTGTACAGACACGTAAGCATCCCACTGGGAGCCCTAGGCTTCCTCACATTCCCAGGAGGACACTGTTCCAGAGCTAGGGTAGGAGTGGAATCCCTTGGGTGCCCTAGCCTGTTGGTTTTGTAGCTATTGCCTAGTGAGCTTGCTCTGGTGGTTGTCCACCCATCCCCTGGCGGGCTTAGCATCAGCAGCTGTAATCCACTACGTAATATCACATTTTTACTATATCTGCCTTTTGGCATTATTAATAATAAGCAGTTGGCACCAACTGAAAGTGCTCAAATAACTTTAGATTAATAAAAACAAAGATCTCACAGAAATAGTACTGTGTTTTCTCTACTGAGCCAATGCATCTCACCAGCTGAGGTTACTGTTCCTTCTATCTTGATTTTGAGGGTACTGCAGGCCAACTCTCCCTGCATCACCATGGGCACCAACATAGAGTTCCCGAAGACCCTGATGTCACAGACTTCGTCTGACCATCTGAAGGTCAGGTGGGTAAACCATCCCCAATGGTTCTGAATATCCTGCAGCATGATGGAGAAGTATCACCTCCAGTCGATGTGCTCGGAAACATGGTGTGCTAGGCACAGGAAGGGAATGAGCATGTCATCAATGGTGCTAATGCTGTTTTGAAGCCCCTCAAGGCAAATATGGATATGATTGCTTGTGAAGTGGAGAACCATCCTGCTAGCACTTTAGGGATAACTCCTAGATGATCAATTCCACTTTGAACTTGTCCACACCATGGAATCATAGAATCCTAGGGCTGGAAGGGACCTCAAGGGTCATTGGGTTTATCTCCTGGCACGAATGCAAGAATTCTATTTCTATATTATCCCTGACTGATGCTTATCTAGTCTCCTCTGAAAAACCACAGAACCTTGATTTACTATTTTGTGGCACGTTAGATAGCAGATGTATCCATGAATAGGGTGGAAAGCATGGCCAGGGACTCTCTGCCATGAGGAAGTGCATTGTGTTGCTGCTCTCTAAAAGACTGCAAAACCAGGTGGCAGTCATCCTTTCCCTGCTTCCACTGGGAATACAATGCATGTAAAACTGATCAGCTCTCCTGAGGTGAAGCTGGCCAGTTCTGCAGTTGCAGGAGCCTCAGAACAGAAGCCTAGGGTTCAAATACTCCATAGGCTCTGACTTTTCCACTCAGGGCGCATCTACATGAAAGTCTACGTCGCAGTAGTGACACGTTATGGTAACATAGCGTTGGCAGGCACAAACCATGATGCTCATGCTTTGTTGCTGTAGTGATGATCTACCGCATTATAGTGCATTGCTACAGTGATGTATCTGCTAAAAGCAACCTAAAGGAAGTACTAAATGACGGAGCAGTAACAACTGTGCCATGTGCGGTGCATGCAAATGCACCCAGTTGTCCTCAGAAACCCCAGGGAACTGCAGGTGAGAGGTATATCGGTTCTGCTCAGGGTCCGCCTTGCTGTGGAATAGTAGAATAGCATTGGCTCTGGCACAATTTGAGGCACTTTAGCTGGGAGGTGGTGGAATCCAGGACTTACGTATCCTAAATTAGAAGTTCTTCCAATTGAAGTAGGATTTGAAGCACTTCAAAAGGGTGTCTGTCCATACCTTCAGATCTGCAGAACTATGAGTTGGTGTTGGCCTAGCTATCCTAGAGTTTGGACTCCAGTCCAGTGCCTGACCCAAAAGACTTATCTTTTCTCTTCAGGCAGACCCCTACCTCATGCATCATTTTGTGTGCTTGCAGAACTGGGGAGTTTGCAACACAAATAGGGGGTTGGATTAGATGAAGGGGTTGGACTAGATGACCTCTGGAGATCCTTTCCAGTCCTACTTTTCCATGATCCTGTAGCTAGATCTGGTACCATGATGGACAGGCACATGGGACCAAGCTAAAGGAAAAGACAGCCTAAATATTGGCACTTCCTAATTCTGAGCATCTGACTTTTCAACCTCAATAGCAGTCCTCTAAAGCAGGTTTTGTGTAAGGAATGCATAGAGTATCTTTCCTTGATTTTGTCTACTTTGTCCATTTGTTATGATTGGCACTTTTCATATTAGTCCCATAGCTTCCATCCTTCAGCAAGAATAAATGAGAAACTAAATCACTCAGAAACCCCTGCTCGTCACCATCCAATTAGTCCTACTTGAATTAACCCAGGAGTGATCTGCACAGCCACATGCATAACATGCTAAGATCCTTTTAAAATGGTAAAGAAGAGCTAAATGTGCACATTGATCAAAATCCCAGGAAATGAGCCTTTTTTTTCTTTTTCCTTTGTGACACCCTTATAGTGAATTGCTGAATAGGTCCATATTTATACAAATGACCAGCCAGACTTTGCCACTTTTACCCACAGGGAATGACCTTGTGTTTTTTAAGGGAACTTGTCTTAGAATAAAAGATTACTTTGATCAGGGCTGTCCAACTGGTGGCCCGTGAGGGGTTAAGTTGGGGTCCTCAGGTTCCAGCTGGGCCACCCCTTCCCACATCACTCCAGCTGCAACAGCATCCAGGGCACCATTTACACATGCTCAGGGGGCAGGATCATTCAATGATCTTTAGTTCAAGTGCCCCTGCTGCCATTTTCAAGTGCAGGGACACTGATACATGAGATGGAGGAGGCTGCTGGAGTGCGGTAATTGCCACACTCCAGCAGGCTTGATTAATGAAGTCTGCTTCGATGTGCTGTAATTATAGTGCATCAGAGCAGCATCTGCACTCGTGTACAGGCACCCCAGAGTTTCTGGACTCCCTCTCCTTCCTCTGGCTTTCACTGCCTCCCTTTACTGCAGTGCAACATGAGCCTGGGGCCATGCAGGCATGCAGAGAGTGAAGGGCAATGCCTATGTGGATGTGCAGTGAAGCAGTGGGGGAGAGGGGGCCTGTGGTTTATCCTGGTGCTGATTGCAGGCATGTGGCACTTGCTGGTACAGCCCATGGGACATTCAGCCCCTGGCTGCATAGAAATGGGATGGCCATGACTCAGATAAAAACAGGAGGCAAGATCCAACCCCAAGAGGTGGCTATTCTCTGCTGCATAATCTGCAGTGCTCTGTCTGGGTGTGTTGTTTGCAGATCCCCAGAGGGGTGCAACTCAAAGTGACAGTGCATCCACCCGTTCCTGGAGGGTGGCATAATTTCCCTCAGTGCTCAGCTTCAACGATCCTTTGTGTCATTTTCTACACCTCCAAGTTCAACAAGATGGTGTGAGGCCCAGTGACTTGGCTAGACAGGGAGTCAGGATGCTAGGATTCTGATCCCAGCTTTGCCACCTGCTGTGTGCCCTTGGGAAAGCCCCTTCTTCTTAGTTTCCCCATCCATAAGAAGAGATGACCATACATTTGCCTGTGACAGAGGTGCAATGAGCAGAGCTTGCACCCTAAGAGCAGGGGGGAGGGAGTGTGGTTCTGAGATGTGTTACGCCTCAGCTCTGTGTTCTTGGGCAACCCTGGCACAGGATGCAGTCTGTCTGACTCACAAAGGACTCACCCCCCCTCCCTCCCCTCCTCTACATAAACGAAACTGATTAAGATGCAGTGAGAGACGCACCTAAAACTCTCCAGATAAGGGTGACAAGAGTGAACAACTGCCCTCGGTCTCATTTGCATCTGAGATGGAACCAGATGACCATTCATTTACATGAGAGATGGGAAACAGAAAGCCTGAAGCAGAGACTGCAGTGAATTCTGGGACCAGAGAAGCAGGGGAGCACAGCATGATGGGGAATCTGTGCTCCAAATGTTAATCAACCCATGTTCACACACACCCAGCTCAGCATTTATCAGACCAGTTCTAATCTGGATTTGCTAAGGACTTTTCTCCCCCTAGACACACACACACCTCTAAGTTTAATAGGCATCTCGGGCCGTACATTCCCCGGTCCCACTATGGGAGGCCTATTTAAACTTGATTGACTAAAACTCGGTTCCCGGGTTAGGGAATGCTGAGGCAAGAGACCGAATCCGAGGGGGTATGGGCAACATTTGAACAATGGTTAAGGGTTCATCACAGCATCCAGCCTGCTGGAGCCCTAATCCCAGGTGTTGTCGTATCTTTCCCGAGACGACTGGTGGGAGTCCTCTCCACAAAAGGTTATGAGCACCCCAATAATTGCTTTAAGTCTGTTAAAAGACTATAGTAAAATCTGGAAAAGTCATGCTAAGCTGAGGCTTGTGCACAACAAGTAAAAATCCAAAATCCTGATGCTGCAAGCTATCATTCCTGAAGAAACCATGAGATATCCCATCAGTATATCTGCCATCCATAGGAATCTCAAGCTGGCTCCCAAGTATTTGGGTTACTCCCTAATCTTAAGTGTTTCCTGATTATCAATCAGTTTCCTGAGATGGTCCAAACCAGATAACCCCTTGTCAATAGAAAAGACAATGATTTACACTACTGAGGGTGCTTCGAAGCAGCTGAACTGAGGGTATAAAAATCTGTAAGTGTGTGTGCTTAAAAAAAAAAAGAAGAAAGAGAAAGAAAAAGAAGAAGCAGGAGGAAAGAGGGAGAAAAGGAAAGAAGAAGAAAACTCCTGTGCTGACACCATCCCCTGTCATTCTTGGGACGCTGGAAGAACAGATCATCTCCCTTCAAGGACTGTGCTACAGACTGTGCCTGTCAGCTTTGCAGCCTAAGTACCGTGGACTCGGTGAGATTCCCAGCGTTCTCTCTCGTCTGTCTAGGCATAAACTTCTGAACCTGCACTGTATTAGTTAAGATTGAGCTAAGTTTCCCCAAATACTTAGTGAAACCAGAATATTATTGTCATTGTTTGTGTTTGTTTTTCTTTTGCATGTCTATTACTACTAGTACTATTATATATTTCATATGCTTAGCAATAAATAACTTTTATAGGCAAACTGGTAGTAATTGGGTATATTTTTCCTTCTCTGCTTCTTTTTCCTCCTGTGCTCTGCAGCAACGCTTCTTTTACCTATGCTAAAGATCCCTGTGAAGCCTAAATTATTGTGGGGTCTGCTCATCAAGAGGCCAAAGATTGGGACGTGCTGAGTTTGAAACACATAAGGGGATCAGCTTGTACAGGCTGATTGACCCAGTTTGACTCAGACGTGCCCTTATGAACTGAATGCTGGCCCATGAGGGTGTCAGCTGGACACCCAGCCGGATTCAGAGGGATTCTGTTTACCTGTGTGCTTGTGTCTGACTGCATTTTATTGTTGCTCTTATGAACTGATTCTTGGCATATGAGGGTGTCAGCCTGTCCATGCTGATCAGCCCGGCCAGGTCAGGCGTGTCACGTTAATTTGTGTGTGTTTGTGTGTATGACTGATTTGGTGACTGGAGGAACCCAGTCCCATTGAGATTGAGTCCTGCAAGATAGCTCCACTGGGGGTGAGGGCTTGCAGAAGGGAGAAATACAGCTCCGTATAGTAACACAAGCAGCACATTGACAGAATCACCAAGACCCTAGAAACTATCCCTAATAAATGAGCACACCCCAAAGTAATGGGCAAATTTGGTAACAGATGGGAGTATGGGCAGGAGTCTTACCCAAAACAGTCCTCAGCTGCAGCTGCTAGTGCATGCTTTGCCTGCCCCAGCTCTTGCTCTTAAAGCAGCAGCAACATGTTGTCTGTGCACTGGTTGCTACTGTGCAAGAAACACTCTAGGGTTGCTCTTGGTGCCAGGGCACAGACTTTGTGGGGGTGAAGGATGATTTAGGCACCCCTCTGAAGCCAGTGCCTCTCTCAACCCCTATGTCACACTACTTGCCCATGAAGTGCTCTAAGGTCTATGGATGATGTATAGGACCTGTGTTTTATACCCAGATTAATAATTTCTGTTTTTTCATAGAGTCGAAACACTCCTGGTCCCAAACATCTCCTTCTCTGGGCTGCCCAGGGAGCCAGCATCTAAAAATGTATCAGTGAGGTTCAGCAAATTCCTGTTCTGTAGAGTGATGGATGGAGCCCAGAGCTAAAGAAACAGGAAGCTGAGAGTTCTAATCCCTTCTAGATGAGAGGGGTATAGCATGCAGGTCTCCATCTTTCTGGGCAAGTGACTTACTTCTTCAACTCTTGGGGTTAAGACATATGGAAATTGTAGTCTTTTCATCCTGTTGCATGGGTTTCTAGACAATGACATTTTCGTAACTTAGGCTAGGGGTGGCCAATCTGTGGCATGGGTGCCTCAAGTGGCATAGGCAGCCTCTGTGTGTGGCATGTGGTAGACCAGGGAGGGGACAGGGAGCAGGGTGGAAGAGAGGGTAGGGAGCAGAAAACAGAGCAGCAGATCAGTCAGGGAGCACAGAATAGGAAGCAGATAGGAAAG
The DNA here is from genome assembly GCF_030867095.1 of Alligator mississippiensis. Lineage (NCBI taxonomy): Eukaryota > Metazoa > Chordata > Crocodylia > Alligatoridae > Alligator > Alligator mississippiensis. The sequence goes on along the minus strand of NC_081825.1, from coordinate 141,891,575 downwards.
CAGATGATCGGGCAAGGGAAGGGGATTGGAATGGCACTAGAGTAGAGTGTGAGGCTAATTTGTGGCATGCCTGCCAGAAAGGTTGGCCCCCATTTGCCTAAGTATAGGTATGTATCCACAACGGGTACATGTAAGTAGGCCACATACCTGGCAAGCCAGCATGTAGCCTACTGCATGTGCTCAGTCTATGTATTCACAGTGCAGGGGGAGCACAATCCCCCCCCACCCACCCCAAACTGTGTATAAAAGGCAAAGACAACACTTGCACAGCTAGAAACCAGCCACTTAGGTGCACAACAGGAAGTGGAATTCCACCTAAGGCTTCTCAGTACAGATGTTCTGAAGCTACTTGGAGATTTTCAGCTCATAGCTAACACCTTGACCACTACATGAAAACCAACAGGCAGCAAATGCTGGTAATAGCTGGGCCATGTGCTCCTGATGAAGAACCACAATGAGGGAACAAGTAGGGTTACCATATTTCCAGGCCCAAAAAAGAGGACATCTGTCAGGGGGACACCTCACTCACAACTCACAGCCCCCTGGCCCTGCCAGTGCCCCTCACTCCTGACCTACCCTTCAGGCCATTCTGGTGCCTCCCATTCCTGACTCACAGTCCTTTGGCACTGTCAGTGCCCTGCACTCCTGACCCACAAGCCTCCTGCCCCCCATGCCCTCACTCCCAAGCCACAGCCCCCTCAACCCTGCCAGTGCACCTCATTCCTGACCCACAGCCCCCTGCTCCCCCCAGCCCTGCTGAAAGGGGCCCCCAGCTACCACCATCCTGACCAGGCCAGAGCACAGCAACTCTGATTTGTGCAGGCAGTGGCAGAGCAAATCCAGCTTGGTGTGGGCAGGAGGGAAGAGGACGGGAGGTCTGTGGCACCCCCTGTCCTGGGCTGGGGCTCCAGTGCTGCACCAGGTGGCCTGGCCATGCCCCCCCCCCCCCGCCTCCCCTGGGTAGCATATCTTGGCTGCTCCACTCCTGTGAGCATGGGCACCAGCCCCTGTGCTACCAGCCCAGCCTTGGAGTTCCCTGCCACCTGCAAAGGGCTGCTCTGCCCCCTTCCCCCATTGGAGAGGCAGGTACCTTCCCCCCACCCTGCCACAGCCCCAGCACCTGGACAGCTTCCCACAACACTGTCAGGCACCCACCCCACCTCACACACCCTTCCCTTCCACACACCCCTGCCACACACCCACACACATCCTAGACAGTCCCCAAGCCCTGGTCCTCCAAGCCCCGATCCCATAGTCTTACCTGCATCTAGCTGTCAAAGCTGCTGCCACCTGGCTGCCTGGCTGCATACTGACCATGTGCATATACGTATGCACTTGTACATGGTGCTCCTGTTTACAGTTGCCCTCCCCCCACTTGCCCCTATGGAGAAAGCAAAATCCCAGACATTTGTTCAGATTTCAAAAATCCACCTGGACGGAGATCGGTGGATCCAAAAAGAGGACATGTCTGGGAAAACCTGCACGTATGGTAATCCTAGGAACAAGTGTCTACTGGCCATAGACAGAGATTCAGTTGGAGAGGATTTAAGGTGTGGAAAGGCAAGAGTTCATACTGCTTTGGGATTTAGAATTTTTCTGGGTGTATCTAATCCAGCATCTACCCAACTGAAGCAAACATACTGAGAACCCACCTGGCTGTTACTAACCAGTGCAGGTGGCCAAAAGTGTGATATATGTAAATATGTTGAATCTGCATTTGTGAATCTAAAGTTATTTTTTCTGCAGAATCTGCTAATGCCAATACATTTCTATTTTTACTTTATGTTCACAATATATTCTGTACCTGCTAGGATGGCAGCACACTTTCTCACACTTATGGGTGGAGTCATTTATTTATGAAGATCCTGGGGCAAACGTAACAAAAAAAATAGGTGTGGCATGTTTGAAGTGAGGGGCAGAAGTAGCCACAATTTGGGAGACAGATTTTCAATGATTTATATAATTGAAAAGATTCAGAAAGGCACCAATTTTAAGAAGCACTTAGGCAAGCCCAGTGCCCCCTCCCCTAATCCCACTGGCTGCCTATGTGCATTTTTAGATACATTTCTAAATGCTTTTGAAAATCTGGCCTGATGTGCTCTATGCAGCCACTTTGGGAGGAGGGAAGTGGGGCTTGAAAGACAATAACAAGATAGGTGTAAGGCTCCTTTGTGCTTTTCTATATTGCCCTTAGGCTTTTCACTCACCAAGCAGAGACAGGCCTTTGGGTCAGGTGAGCTCACAACTCTTAACCATCATGCAATGCTATACTGGACACATTTTGCAAATTCTGTGGAGACCTAACTTGTCTGGAGCAAAATATTCAGCTTTTTAGTTGAGGCACTCTGCTCTGAACAAAGGGGAAATTAGGGCACAGGGAATAAAACCTGAAGATGTGGCAAGAATGGCTGGAGAGTAGAAGTTGTTAGAGTCCTAGATTGCAATCGTAGGTGGGAGATTGGTGGAACATCTATCATGGTATACTGGGTGGGTGGGTTCTGGAAAGCATAGTATGCTATGGTGGATGGTTTGTTGCTGGAGGATGTAGAGTGCTAGATTAGATGGGTCAGTAGATTAAATCTACTAGGTCATTTATAGATGTTATGTTTTTCTAGGTTTAATCCAAACTACAGCCATCACTATACACACATGGACATCTGTATTCCAAACTAAAATTGGTTCCAGTTCAAATTAACTAATCATTGAATGAGGATTAAAGTTGATGCAGATTAGGGCAGTCCAAACTAGGCAATTTAAAACTATATTAATTAACATGTATATATGACATTGCTTTTAGGAAAAACAGTCCTTAGGAACCAGCAGATAAGTATTGCAAATATTAGTCCCGGCAATGGAAACTCAACTTGGTTTTTGCAACACAACAGAGACTATCAAGCACAAAGTAACACCTTTACAAAATCAAATGTGCCAACAACACCTCACCATGATTAAGTATCAGTATTCTGAGTAAGCCTCCAGCCCTGCTCAAGCACACCAACTACTGATCTGTGAAAAAAAAGTGGCAAACCCCTTTGCCACCTGCCCCACTCCCTCCTGCTCCCAAAACCACATTGGCTGAGGTGGTCATTAACACTCAGGTCAATTGCACCCATTAGGCTTCAGAAACTGCACTTCAGGTAACTGTCAGTTGGTTTGCAACAATGTAGCAGTGCTTAAATAGTTTTATTCTCACCTCCTACTTCCTTCCAACCAAGTGCTAAATCCAGACACAGAGGCTGTAAATTGGGTCTCTTAAGGGGCCGATGGTCAATAATCATCTATTAACCCTTAATTTGAATTGAAATTAGATTCAAACTGTGTCATGTAAATTACTTAAAATGGTTTAGAAAATGGTGAGCTCCTCTACAAGGCCAGTATGTTCTCAGATTATGTGAAAGTTTTGCTATCATACCAAGCATACTATGCAAAGGTCTTTCTATAACATAGTTTCTCCACCTGTGGTATGCGTACCCCTGGGGGTATGTGAGACACAGGCAGGGGGTACATGGGTACCCTAACACTCTCTCTTGCCCTCTTTTACTCTCAAAACTATGGCAAAAAATTTGGTGCGCTGCTCATTAAAATTCCCCAGTAATAACTTGGCATGCCAAGCTTTGTGTGGCACTGGGCTCAGCCCTCCTAGCTTTGGGCAACATCACCTCTAGCCCAGGTACATACTTGAGTTGTGCACCGCTGGTGTAAAAGGTGGCAACTCTATCCACACCAGATCAGACATCTGTCATATCATGGCCTTATATACACAGTCCTTCTTCCAACATATAGCACACATCAGTCTGTAAATATAAAATCCCCTGGAAAGTTGAGTGTTGGGGTACTTATTAAAATTTTCAGGAGTTAGCAGGTACTTGCTACTTAAAAGGTTGAGAAACACTGTTCTATAACAATGCATCATATCACACATAAAAATATTGCTATAACACCACATATTGCATATAACTCCACAAGTTCACCACCTAAGTTTAAAGGAAGGCACCTCTATTTTAGATGTTTTCTTGGAATGCAACTCATCTGTTGGACTGCTGCCAAAGCTTAGGACAAAGCTGTTCACTGCCTACCATCCACTCTCAAGACTTGTACCTCATTGCTGGATGTGGTGTCTGACTACTCAGAGTTTTGTGGTTCTCGTAACTGTTTGCTATATGGTATTAAGAGCAACAGTGACTATGAATTTAGAGGAAAAATGTTCAGCTAATTCAGCTGTTCAGGGTGTTGGCAGAAAGATGTCTCAGGAGTGAGTTTGAGGGAGTTAATTTGCCATATGTGTGACTGTTTTACTCTCACACTGCTCAGCCGATTTCATTTTCTACTTCCCATGTTTCTTTCTTTAAGAACATCCCATTGCACAGATGGGAAAGAGAAACCAGTTCACAGTAACTGAGTTCATCTTACTCAGAATTTTCTAGCTTGAAAGAACTACAGATCCTATTCCTGCTGTTTTTGCTGATTTAGATCATGACCCTCACAGCAAATCTAGTTATAATGACAGTCATTAGGACAGCTCACAGCCTGCACACACCCACATGCTTCTTCCTTTTCATCCTGTCCTTCTCTGAGATCTGCTATACTTTCATATCAGCCCCACAAGGCTGAACAGTTTACTGCAAAGTAGTAAAACGATTTCTTTTTTCAGCTGCACTGTGTAGGTGTATTTTGTTGGCTTTGCATATACCTATTGTTACTTTATTTCTCAATTTATAGGATATGATTGGTACATAGCAATATGTAAGCCTCTGACCTACAAGAGCACTGGGAGTGAAAGGACAAGTATTTGCCTTCTATTAGAATTGTGTTCCCTTGGTTTCCTGATATCAATGGTGACTGATATCCTGATAGTCACATTACCCTATTGTGACTCCAGTAGGATTAGTCACTACTTTTGTAACATAGCTGCCATGGGGAAACTGAGTCGCACTAACACCTACATGAAAGAAATCACAATCTTTTCCCTCACCCTCTTTGCCATCATGGCACCCTTTATATGGAAAAATTCCATACTAGTCTCTTCTCAGTCTCATATTTTTGTTTTTTTTCCCCCCTTTCTCACCTGTCTGTCAACTGGTTGCTAAGCAACCAGCTCTGCCTATGTGACCTGGGCCAGGTGAGAGGGGAGTAGACCAAGCTCTCTATTGTGTTAGCATTGACCTCATGGCATAGGGGCAGGGGTGTGACCCCATCACTCTAGGAGCTGACTGATGAATGCTTTTTAAATTGCTTGGTTGGTGTTCAACTACACCTGGCCAGGATTTGGTCAGGTAGGTGATGTCAAAAGGCCTATATAAGCCAAGACTGTCCAGGAGGAGAGGAGAGCAGCTATGTTAAGGGTCACACAGCAACTGGAACATCTCTCTCGCTCTCAGGATGCTAAAGTGAGTAAACTACTTGGAACTTACCTAAATATATAGCTTGCTGTAATGTAGAAGCATATCAAACAGCTACTTAGCTGACACTGTTTACTCTAAAGTTATTATTTGATAATTCTCTCACCTGTACCCTCCCCCAAGCCTACGCTCTGTGACCAATAAAGCTCTCCACTCTACAAGTGTGGTGAACTCATTGGGAGAGGGATTGGGACATGCCTTCAAACTCCCTATGCTCAGCTGACTAAGGGAGGCTACTTTTTGGTGCTTCAGGCTAAGGGAAGCACCCCAGGTTCTAGCAGTGGGTCAAGCATCCTCAAGGTCTACAAGGCCTGTAGTCTACAAGGCCCAGGGGGCACAGGGCTGAAAGATAGACCAGAACTCCTGGGTGGTGGCAGCAGTGATCCCAAGCTTGCAGTTGTACTCCAGGAAGGGGGTTGGCCAGATGGGAAGCACCCCTGGGGAGGCACTCAGAGCTTGGTAGGTGGATGGGTGCAGGGAGGTGGGTGGCTCAGATCAGGAGTGCCCCCTACTGGCCCACCACATTTTGTACTCCTGTTTATCTTCTACTTGTTCATCTTCAGCCCTATCCTGCAGATTCCCCCTGTGGAGAGTAAGCATAGAGTCTTTGCTACCAGCAGTGCCCATCTCAGCTCACAAGCTATGGTTGTATCTCCTTCACCTACCTGGGGGCTGAGTCCACTGACTCATTGCACCTGGACAAGTTGATCATGGAGACTGACATAGTGGTGATGTCTCTATTGAATGCAATAGTTTATAACCTGAGAAACACAGAAGTCAGAGTAGCTGTCTGAAAGGTAATATGCAGGTACATGCTCCCTAAAGCAGTTTTGGGGCAGCCTTAATCTGTTGCTAGAGCTGAGAAAAAAATATTTTTCCCCCCACAGAAGAAATTCTAGTTCTTTTTTTTTGTTTGTTTCATAGAAGTGTTCAGCAGAAAGTGTTGACCAGTCAGCTTTTTCCTCCTTCATGTTTGGAAGGCAAAACCCAATTCATTTGAAAATAGATTTAACTTTTCAAAAAATAAGGTGTGTTTTGTGCAAATATTACTTCAATGTTGTCTTCTGACCAGGAGCAGAGAAAGAGAGACACTTGACAGATTATTATTAGACTCTTCATGACATCCAGCTTTTCTGACTGACTGGTCTCCTGTCTATTTGTCTGCTAGTCTATCATTGAGTGTAAGTAAGATTCTTCAGTCCCATTACAACAACATCACATTTATATCAGAAGGCTCAATGCCCCCATTCTGATAATAGTACAGAAGAAAATGGAAATGATTGAGATTGATCTGATAAGTTATCTGCACCTCACAAACACAGGAAGTTGAATATCTGAACTCTACTGTGCACCAAAGAGAAGCTTCTAAAACAGCTGGACTATTATGTGGAAGGTGTAAGAGTCCTGCACTGCCTCAGAGCTGTCAGTCAGTACATCCTAGTACTGGAGTGCACTAGATTTAAAAGCAGTGAATATTGTGTATATGCTGATGACATGCTTCATCCTGAAGTCTTAGGCTGTGCTTTGGTGTTACTCATTCCTGAAGGAGACTCAGTTTGACCAAGTTACCTTTTTTATCCTGTGGACTGGCATGGGAGCAGGATTTGGCGCATGGAGCCAGCTGCCTCCCTGCCTGGCCTGCCCCCGCCCCGCCAGCTTTAACCTCACACGTGACCACTGGCATTGGAAGCCACTCACCCTGGCAGACAGTTGGGGAGGCCGAGGAGGGGGCTTGTGCCACGAACTGACAGCTAACCCTTTGTGGCCCAGTACTGGGCTACGGCCTGGTGGTTGGGAACCTCAGCTCTAAAATGCTGGGGAGTATCTGAACTCTCACCCATCTCTGGCACTTAAATGGCTGACTTACAATATCCATTAAGCATTTTTATTCACTTAAAATTTACAGAACCTAGTGACTTCTGAGGAGGGCTGCCTAATGGATTTCTTATATTGGCCAGTGGGGAATGGTGGAGTCATAGATTCATAGATGTTAGGGTCAGAAGGGACCTCAATAGATCATCGAGTCCGACCCCCTGCATAAGCAGGAAAGAGTGCTGGGTCTAGATGACCCCAGCTAGATGCTCATCTAACCTCCTCTTGAAGACCCCCAGGGTAGGGGAGAGCACCACCTCCCTTGGGAGCCCGTTCCAGACCTTGGCCACTTGAACTGTGAAGAAGTTCTTCCTAATGGCCAATCTAAATCTGCTCTCTGCTAGCTTGTGGCCATTGTCTCTTGTAACCCCCGGGGGCGCCTTGGTGAATAAATACTCACCAATTCCCTTCTGTGCCCCTGTGATGAACTTATAGGCAGCCACAAGGTCGCCTCTCAACCTTCTCTTGCGGAGGCTGAAAAGGTCCAGTTTCTCTAGTCTCTCCTCGTAGGGCTTGGTCTGCAGGCCCTTAACCATACGAGTGGCCCTTCTCTGGACTCTCTCCAGGTTATCCGCATCCTTCTTGAAGTGTGGCGCCCAGAATTGCACACAGTACTCCAACTGCGGTCTGACCAGCACCCGATAGAGGGGAAGTATCACCTCCTTGGACCTATTCGTCATGCATCTGCTGATGCATGATAAAGTGCCATTGGCTTTTTTGATGGCTTCGTCACACTGCCGACTCATGTTCATCTTGGAGTCCACTAGGACTCCAAGATCCCTTTCCACTTCCATGTCACCCAGCAGGTCATTCCCTAGGCTGTAGGTGTGCTGGACATTTTTCCTCCCCAGGTGCAGCACTTTGCATTTCTCCTTGTTGAACTGCATTCTGTTGTTTTCTGCCCACTTGTCCAGGTCTGCTTGCAGCTGTTCCCTGCCCTCCGGCGTGTCCACATCTCCCCATAGCTTTGTGTCATCTGCAAACTTGGACAGAGTACATTTCACTCTCTCGTCCAAGTCACTGATGAAGACGTTAAAGAGTATTGGTCCAAGGACTGAGCCCTGCGGGACCCCACTGCCCACACCCTTCCAGGTCGAAACTGACCCATCCAGCATGACTCTCTGGGTGCGACCCTCCAGCCGATTCACCACCCACCAGACTGTGTAGTCATCCAAGTCACAGACTCTTAACTTGTTCACCAGTATGGGGTGGGATACCGTATCGAAGGCCTTCCTGAAGTCTAAGTATATGACATCCACCCCTCCTCCTATGTCCAGGTGTTTCATAACCTGGTCATAAAAAGAGACTAGATTGGTCAGGCACGATCTGCCTGCCACGAACCCATGCTGATTTCCCCTCAGCATGATTTGTCCTGCCGGGCTCTCGCAAATGTGAGCCTTGATAATTTTTTCAAAGACTTTACCAAGGATGGAGGTGAGACTGACAGGTCTATAGTTGCCCGGGTCCTCCTTCCTCCCCTTTTTGAAAATGGGGACCACATTGGCCCTTTTCCAGTCCTCTGGGACTTGGCCCATGCGCCACGAGCTTTCAAATATTCCCGCCAGTGGCTCTGCAATGATGTCGGCCAGTGCCTTCAGCACCCTTGGATGGAGCTCATCTGGGCCTGCTGACTTAAAGGCATCCAGTTCTTCCAAATGACTCTGCACCATTTCAGGGTCTACGCATGGAAGTCTGGCTCCTTGCTGCTGCCTCTCTACAACCCCAGTGAGAGACTTGTCGTGCCCCTCGCTTAGGAACACTGAGGCAAAGAACTCATTGAGGAGTTCAGCCTTGTCCCCCCTGTCTGTCACCAATTGTTTCTGCCCATTTAGCAGGGGTCCTATTCCTCCCTGGGCCTTCCTTTTACTCCCTATATATCTAAAAAACAATTTCTTGTTGTCTTTTACTTGGGTTGCCATCCTCAGCTCCATGGTAGCTTTGGCCCGTCTAACTGCCTCCCTACAAGCATGAGCAGAGGAGGTATATTCATCTTTGGTGATCTCTCTCTGTTTCCACTTTTTATGTGCTCCCCTTTTGTCCCTTAGGCTGCTCTGGATTTCTCTGGTCCTACTCACCATTTTCCTACTGATTAGACCATTCACACAGGAAGTCAGAAACTCGGGAAAGGGGACCACTCCATCTACCACTTCTTAAGAGAGTAGCCAGACAACGAGGTTGTAGATAAGCCCACTCAGGGTACTGTCAATCTGTCCTGTTAAATGCAAAATATAATGTACAGTACAGTGCATAAGTAATCCTGTCAACAGGGACTTCAGCTCAGCACTCTCCCTTCTTCAGGAAGTGCTATAAATACTAGGCTAGAGAAGTAGGCCCCTTTTTACTTGCTCCCAGGATTGTTTATGCAGTTTACAATATGCATTGGAAAATTAACCCTGGCAACAGGGACCAGAACCTGGGGTATTCATCTATCTGAAGAGCATATGAACGATTAGGTTGCAGAGGCAGGGTCTCCCTGACTTGCTTCCCTTCTCCTTGGACTCTTTCAGGGACCAGTGAGCAATGGCTGGTGTGCTCTGCTTGGTGTCCCCCCTTGGGGCACTTGTTATTAACCTCTGCCTCTCACAGCTGTCCCAAGGAATCTGCTGGTGCATGCTTAATAGCCCCCTATAAAAACAGAGGGGGCTAACCATTCCCATGTATTCTTTTGTGATGATTCTTTTGTGTACCAAATAAGCCTGATTTTTCTCCCCTTCTGGCTCTATGGATCTTGTCTTGGCTTCCCAGTGGCAGGCCATGATAAAAAGTACCCTCATTTTACCCATTCTGGAGCCTCATGGCTGGGCCCATTTGAGGACATGTGGACTCAGATACCCTAGGAGAAAGATGGTCCAGTTGCCAGGTCTCTGACTTCTTGGAAAAATGGTTTAACTGTTGGGTTTCTGGGCAAAGCAGATCCCTGTTAATTGTTTACATTGAATGTATTGCTGTTGAAGGCACGGGAGTTCTGTTTGGTAGTTTCCTGCTTGCTAGTCTGGTCTCTCCAAGGACAAAGGCAGAACTTTGGTGCCTCCTGGAAATAATTTAAATCACAACAAAAATGAAGCTAGAGATAGGTCCCATGGAGAGCCTAAGCATTCTCTGTGAATCATTGCTGAGTATGTACACAAGCCCCTGGGAAGATACCTAGGGGATTTTGCAGTCTAAAACCCAGAAGTCTAATAAGTTATTTGTCTGCTAGTATAAGGCCAATTTCTATTGGTCCTCAGAGCACAAGTGCTTAATATCTTCTGAAGTCCCATTTGGGTTCATAAGAAACCAAGTTGAATAACACCCTGATTGACTGTCTTCCTTTTTCTTTAACCCAGAAACAAAGGAAACAGTGCACAGGTTTTCATGGGAATTCAGCTCATCAGTCCTATCATTTACTTAGACTTTACTTTCCATTTTATTTTGAGGGGTGTCCATGTGTTTTCTTGATTTCAGGTACCCCCTGATCCTAGATTCTGTGATGCCCTTTACTTTGGAGGCTTAGCCAATGCAAGACCACCAGTGGCTTTCTCTTCCTTAAAAGATCCCTCTTTAAAATTTAAGAGACAATGGATTGTTATACAATACCACCTTACAAGTTACTCTGTAAAACTTCTAAGTAGGGATACAGTGCCTTGTTAAAAAAGCTTAAAAGAGAACAGTTAACAGTTGCATGTTGCAAGTTACAGTAGTGAATCTAACATAATAGTATACAGGACTATGTGAAATAAACTTTAAAAAGATCTGTTTCTTATAGAATACCAGGAGTTAAAAGTTAGCAAAATTAGACAATGACATTATGGTCCATTATAATCTACCTCATAGTTGCTAATCTCTGCATTTCACAGGTAATAAGGACCCTCCTAACCCACCTTATTCTTTGATTATCAGGTTTTTATTGCATCTCACCTGTCTGTTGGATCCCAGATAATTTCTCTTATATCCTGTTTTTATTTACATATGGAGTTTTATACAAGCTTTTGTTCCATTTGCTATTTAGCTCTGCTGTGTCTGCTTCTCTCCCAGGCACCTCAGGAAGGGTACTGGGACAGACATAGACAAACTTTTGGGTATCCCAACCATGCAATTGGTCTAATAAAAGATATTGCCTATAAGAATCCTTGCTTCTTGCAAGTTAGTAAAACAAATCTGCTGCTTGGGTAACTGAGGATATACTGTAATAACAATTTTACTGACAGAGCTGGGTGTACTGTCCATTTCAGCAATTCTGTCCCATCATCAGGGACTGTTAGAATGATTTCATTAGGCTCTGGCATTCATACTATGCCAGCACCGTTTGATAACATGCTTCTATTTTAAAGTAAGAAGCAATAGTTCTTTTCATAATATCTTTTTTTGGACCAAGTACATAGTTGGCAGAGATGCTGGACAAACTTTTGGGCACTGTCCACAGTCCAAACAATATGAGGAAACCTACATCCACAGTCTATACCATTACATGGATGCCCACATTCTCCACCAATTTGTTGCGTCGCCCCCCCCCTCCCCCCATGATGCTATAATGGGTCTTAACATAGGCAAGAAGACTAAGACACAGTTGTCCTAAACTAAAAGTAAGTTTATTGAACCCTAACAGATACAACTCTAATTAGAATTGAAAGAGCATTGGCAGTTACAAATTTGAGGTTTGAATCAGATGCTCACTACTCCATAATATTGCAAACGCGACATCACTGGTTGATCAGGCTGTGAAGTCTTGTCTGGGGATCCTGGTTTCCCACATCTGAAGCTGAGACAGGATCTTGAATCAGTGAAAGGATCTCTTCAGGCTTTCTTCAGGAGTGTTAGAAGGATACATTCTCACCTCTCCTTATATACCATATAGCTTGCATTTCTTAATACATAAAAGTAGCTTAAGCATTCCTCCTAATGCATATTAATAATTTTGCTTCTGTTTGCCAAATATGGTTACCTTTAACTGGAATTTTCTATTTTGAGGTAATCTTTTCATTTTTAGACGAGAGTAGGTTTTGATGTGACTGTTCCTTTTTTGCCCAGACTCTATTTATTCAATTTAGTTAGCCAACTTCCAGATTCATTTTAAGTCAGAGTGTGACAGGGCAGCTAAAGCACCCTGCCACATGGATGCCAGGAAGAACAAAAAGGAACAAAACCTACCTGGAGACGCTGAATAAATTGCGCCGAGCCGAGATGGGAAACACACCCTTACTAATTAAAGGAAATAGCTGGGGCCATGGCAGTTCAAAGGCTGATGCAGAAAGCCCAACTGCTGGAGTTCAAGCCCAGGAGAAGGAGAACGATGTGGCAAAAGAAAAAGGAAAAAGCCATGCCAAAAAAGTAAAAGGAGAACAGCTAAGGCAAGGAGGCAGCGAATCAGATGCCGCCATGGGGGAAATAGCTGGGAAGAAAGGGGATTTAAAGGGACACTTAGGAAGTGTCCAGGGTTGGTTCAGAGGAAGGGAAAGCAAGGTAAAGACAGAGAAGAGTTAGAGAGATGACAGAAGAAGGAAACAACCCCAGGGCTTGGAAGAAAGTCCTGGTCCCCGGACTTACCTAGAAGGAACCAGTGAAGCGATGGAGGAGACTGCTCTGTCAGTGAGTCTGGTCCAGAGGGGTGGAGATAACCACTTTGGGACTCTGGGTGTAACTTTATCCATGTCTCTTTCTCCTAAAGGAGGGGTAAATCCATCCCAACCCAGAAAGTAAGGGTGGGATTGGAACTAAGAGGTGGCTGGCTTGGGACCCATGCAGGGAAGAACGGGGCAAGCAGCCAATTTAGAAGAAGACTTCTTGACACAGGCCCATAAGACTAAGACCAGACCATAAGTCCAGTAGGTGAGCAACAACGGGCCTGGAACATCTTGGTATGGTTAAGGCAGGGTATGGGGATGGTAGAGCCCTGCAAAGATAAGCCAACCTCCTGAGCCTTTAACTGATCCTTTTTCTCTCTCAAATGTTTGGTACCTCTCTCTTTCTAACATCAAGGCATGGCAGAAGATTTTTCAAGGGACAGAACACTACTATTACAGCAGAGAGACAACTCTGCTCCAGGTGGTACAATACAGCCCCCTTATACAGAGACAGTATTTTTCCATCTTCTCCTTTCATTGGATGCATGTCTTGACAACAATTCAAACTAAGCATGCAGCTTGAGCTAAGCACAAAGGTCAAACCCAGGCCCGAAGGTCTCTGGGTCCCAACAGCACTAACCACCCTCAGGTCAATTTGCATCCAAAAGTTTGTCTGACATCTTTCCAAATTATATTGTTAGTCCAATAAAAGATATTATTAAAAAATAAACCTCCCCCAGCCCCCTCCCACAAAAATCAAACTAAAACAACAAACAAACAAAAGCAAAAAAAACCCCTGATATCTTTAGCAACAGAATGAAGGAAAACTTCCTTCCTGGTTCCATGTGGCAACCAGGAAAACCCAGAAGCATGGGTAAACCAAAACACCCTCCATTCTGCACTGCAACCTGGAGGCTACAAACACAACTCCACACATCCTTACTAGAGAACCAGAACTCCCCTTTCTGTCATCCTGTCCCCACCATGAACTTTCCTAGCTCTTAATCTTCTTTTATAACCATGCCATTTGTGGAGTTCTGCTTCATTCTCCTGCTGCTGAGCATTGACCCCTCCAATTTCTGTCTCCTACTCTCTGCAGCAAGGAAGAGAAGGTGTTCTCCCTCTTCTTTATGTTGGCTTTTCAGATATGTGAAGACTGCTGTGTTCCCTCTTAATCAGCTTTTCCACAAACTGAACATGCCTATTTCCCACAACCTCTCCTTGCATAGCTTGCCTTCCAAGCCCTTTATCATTTTTGTTGCCTGCTCTTAGACCCTTTCTAAATCTCCCATCTTTTTAAACATCACATGGAGTCTAGAACTGCACATAATATTCTAGGTGAGACCTAACCAGTGCCGAATATAGTGGCACTATCACCTCCTGTATTTTACACCTAATGCTTCTGTTGATGCATCCTGAAACTTCATTCACATTCCTTGCAGCTGTATCCCACAGCTGACTCAGGTTGATTCTGTGATCCTCCAAGACTCTCTAAGATCTTTCTCCACAGTATGGCCAGCCAGCCAGTTGTTGTTTATTTTGTATTTTGGGTTATTCTTCATAAGCTTCAGCATCTTGCATTTTTCAGCATTAAACTTCATCCCATTGGCTCTAGCCCAGCTTTCCAATCTGTGAAAATCTTCCTGAATTGTGATCCTGTCCTTCAAACAAGGCAATAAATACAACTAACATTAAAAAAAAAAAAAAAAAAAAAATGGCTGGGGGAAGGAGGGAGAAAGGGGAGAGGTGTCAGTAGGAATATTACTAACAGTTTTGGTAATCTGCATAGTAAACAAGTGACTCCAGATTCTATTTCACCTTTTAGGCACATAAGTGGACTAGTATCTAAATTTGTTCCTATTCCAGTCTGCCTGAGTCCCTGAAAAACACATAATGAAAAGGGTGGGTGGCTTCTTCTCCTACTCCTGAGGCTAAGACGACAGCATGGTGCCAAAGTAGGTGTGTTAACACATTTGAAGGACTAGAGCAGGGTGAAATAGGATTGCACATAAGTGCCTGAGACCATTTAAGTGGAATAGGATCTGGATTTACCATGGGTATGCACAAAGCCCCAAATGGATGGAATTCAGGGAAATCTACAAAATTGGAATCACTGCCAAATATACAAGTGCAGCACCACCTGCCAGGGGATGTGCTGCCTGCACTCCTCACTGCAACTTTTCACACCTTGGGATAATGACATTTGCAAAATGGTAATTAATGCTTTGTCACTGCCATAAACCTTGGGACACTAGGATGTCTGCCACACCTGCAGCTTTGTGGCCTGTTCACTTGTGTTCTAGGTTCTTTCCTGGGAACGTTGCTCATCACTGAGTTGATTATCAGCCAGTGTGAAGGTTGCACTACACTGAGATCCTAATGATTCATAGATTCATAGACGTTAGGGTCAGAAGAGACCTCAATAGATCATCGAGTCCGACCCCCTGCATAAGCAGGAAAGAGTGCTGGGTCTAGATGACCCCAGCTAGATGCTCATCTAACCTCCTCTTGAAGACCCCAAGGGTAGGGGAGAGCACCACCTCCCTTGGGAGCCTGTTCCAGACCTTGGCCACTTGAACTGTGAAGAAGTTCTTCCTAATGTCCAATCTAAATCTGCTCTCTGCTAGCTTGTGGCCATTATTTCTTGTAACCCCCAGGGGCGCCTTGGTGAATAAATACTCACCAATTCCCTTCTGTGCCCCCGTGATGAACTTATAGGCAGCCACAAGGTCACCTCTCAACCTTCTCTTGCGGAGGCTGAAAAGGTCCAGTTTCTCTAGTCTCTCCTCGTAGGGCTTGGTCTGTAGGCCCTTAACCATACGAGTGGCCCTTCTCTGGACCCTCTCCAGGTTATCCGCATCCTTCTTGAAGTGTGGCGCCCAGAATTGCACACAGTACTCCAACTGCGGTCTGACCAGCACCCGATAGAGGGGAAGTATCACCTCCTTGGACCTATTCGTCATGCATCTGCTGATGCACAATAAAGTGCCATTGGCTTTTCTGATGGCTTCATCACACTGCCGACTCATGTTCATCTTGGAGTCCACTAGGACTCCAAGATCCCTTTCCACTTCTGTGCCACACAGCAGGTCATTTCCTAGGCTGTAGGTGTGCTGGATGTTTTTCCTCCCTAGGTGCAGCACTTTGCATTTCTCCTTGTTGAACTGCATTCTGTTGTTTTCTGCCCACTTGTCCAACCTGTCCAGATCTGCCTGCAGCTGTTCCCTGCCCTCCAACGTGTCCACTTCTCCTCATAGCTTTGTGTCATCTGCAAACTTGGACAGAGTACATTTCACTACCTCGTGCAAGTCACTGATGAAGACATTAAAGAGTATCGGTCCAAGGGCCGAACCCTGCGGGACCCCGCTGCCCACACCCTTCCAGGTCGAAACCGACCCATCCAGCACGACTCTCTGGGTATGACCCCCTAGCCAATTTGCCACCCACCGGACTGTGTAGTCATCGAAGTCACAGCCTCTTAGCTTGTTCACCAGTATGGTGTGGGATACTGTATCGAAGGCCTTCCTGAAGTCTAAGTATACGACATCCACCCCTCCTCCTGTGTCCAGGCATTTCGTAACCTGGTCATAAAAAGAGACTAGATTGGTCAGGCACGATCTGCCTGCCATGAACCCGTGCTGGTTTCCCCTCAGCATAATTTATCCTGCCGGGCTCTCACAAATGTGAGCCTTGATAATTTTTTCAAAGACTTTGCCAAGGATGGAGGTGAGACTGACTGGCCTATAGTTGCCCAGGTCCTCCTTCCTCCCCTTCTTGAAAATGGGGACCACATTGGCCCTTTTCCAGTCCTCCGGGACTTGGCCCGTGCGCCACAAGCATTCAAATATTCCCGCCAGTGGCTTTGCAATGATGTCGGCCAGTGCCTTCAGCACCCTCGGATGGAACTCATCCGGGCCTGCCGACTTAAAGGCATCCAGTTCTTCCAAGTGACTCTGCACCATCTCAGGGTCTATGCATGGAAGTCTGGCGCCTTGCTGCTGCCTCTCTACAACCCCAGTGAGAGACTTGTCGTGCCCCTCGCTTAGGAACACCGAGGCAAAGAACTCATTGAAGAGTTCAGCCTTGTCCCCTCTGTCCATCACCAATTGTTTCTGCCCATTTAGCAGGGGTTCTAAGTTGCTGGCATAATGATGTGCCAGCTACTTCCTCCACCCCTAATGTCACGCCACAGGCCACTGGAGCATGACCAAGTATTTCCCGATTCTCCCTCAGGGATGGCTGTTGAGTCTGACTGCACTCCTTTTCCTCTTTTTCTTAAGTGAGCGCATGCACCACCAGCTTTCAATGCACTACAAGGGACCAGCTCTTGGTCTTTGCACCAGCAAGGAGGTGTTAATTTTCTTCACTACTGTGTAAGGGCTCCCTCAGAAGGTGTAAGTTTGGGATTTATCCCTGGTTGCTTTCCCCAGTGATATGGTCATGCTGGCCCTCTTTCCTGGATTGGCCCAGGATCTCATTTCTCCCGGCATCTTGTGCCTATCTGGATTTCTCCTGGCTTGTTGGTACCTCTCCCTTCCTATGTGAGGAATACTGTCCTTAAATGAGCCTCTATTGACTCAGTCCTCTGTGTGAGTGCAGAGGCCCTGCCTATCCTTGCTGACAGAACTTCAGGTTCCAGGGAAGCAGGGTTTCCAGAGTCCAAAAATAATCCCATAGTAGAAGTTATGGCAAGCTAAGGGCCAGCCAGTGTTAGGTGCAAAGGCCACAGAGTGGACTTTTGTATCCTAGTCTCATTGATATCCCCTGACTAAACTCTATGCATGGAAGCACCCAGCTATAAGACACACTTGCCCATTTACCTTCTCTCATGGCACTGCTGGGCCTAGGGCTCAGAAAAGGACTTTCTGCTTCCCTTGGGACCCTCACAAACCTCCCCACCTGCCAATCTAAGGTAAGGTATGTTTTATTTAACTTGCCTTATTTATCTACACCCAGCTGTGCTCCTCCTCTTGCATCCAGGCTTCCAACTCAACACCTCTGTCACTCAGGAAGCATCCTGAGCAGACATTTTTAGGGCTGAGACGTTTCCAGATGCACAGCCCTCTCCATGCCTTGTGAAGTGGGCCAGTAGCAGCAGACAGACTCTGTGAGCCTTTGTCCATGTGCATCTTGCTCAAAAAACCCAAAAAAACATCAGATTGGACACCTCGCAGTGGACGAAACCCTAACCTTGACCGCTACATTGACTACTTCAGGGAAAGAATGAACAATGAAATAATCAGCAACACACGCCACCACAACAACCTCTCTCTACCAGAGAAAAAGGCCATAGAATCTCTAAGATCTAACCACCAAATAGTAATAAAGCCAGCAGACAAAGGAGGAGCCATAGTCATCCTAAACCATGAGGATTACATAAAGGAAACCAAGAGACAGCTCTCTGACACCACCTACTACAAAGAACTACAAAAAGATCCTACTCCCCTTTTCACCAAAAAACTCAACAATACCATCAAATCATTTCCACCAATATTACAAGAAAAACTACAGACCTTGATCCCCCCACTACCTAACCCAGGGACTTTTTACATGCTCCCTAAAATCCACAAACAAGGGAACCCTGGCAGACCTATCATATCCAACCATGGGACCCTAACTGAGGAAATATCAGGTTTTGTTGAATCCATCCTAAAACCGCTTGTCACCCACAGAGCAAGTTTTGTCCAAGACACCACAGACTCACTACGGAAACTTAAAAACATAGACCACCTTCCCAGCAACACACTCCTAGCCACCATGGATGTTACCAGCCTATACATCAACATCCCACACCAGGATGGCATCTATGCCTGCCTTACATATCTACAGGAACAAGATTACAACCCAGAATACAGACCCAAAGACATCACTGAGCTTATACACTTCACCCTCACACACAACAATTTCACTTTTAATAATCAACACTTCCTCCAGATGATGGGAACAGCTATGGGCACTAAAATGGCCCCACAGTATGCCAACCTTTTTATGAGCCACCTGGAAGAAGACTTCCTCAAGAACTGCACCATCAAACCCTTGCTGTACTTACGATATATCGATGACATCTTCATCATTTGGAGTGAGAACCAGGAATCTCTAATTGAGTTCCACCAGAAATTCAACAGTCACCATCCCTCCATCTGACTTTCTTTAGAATACTCCAGCACCAGCATCCGCTTTTTAGACACAATGATCAGTATCCAGAAGGATAAAATACAGACCACAGTATACAAGAAACCCACAGACCAACACACATATCTGCACAGAACCAGCAATCACCCGAAACACACCAAAAAAGCTGTGATATACAGCCAAGCCCTCAGATACCACCGCATCTGTACTGAAGAGAACACCCGGGATTGCCACCACACCAATCTTAAAAAGGCTTTCACCCAGCAAGGACACTCCTCCAGAGAGGTAGATCGCACATTTGAAAGAGCCACCTGGATACTACGTGAAGAACTGCTGCAGTACAGAAGAAAAACACCCACAAATCGCACACCGCTGGTTATGACCTATCGCCCATCCCTTGAACCTGTACGGAAAATCCTCAAAAAATTGCAACCCATATTAGAAAAAGACCCTATTCTTAAAAAAATCTTCCCAGAGCCACCCATCCTAGCCTTCAAACAAGCACCAAACCTCGCCAACCTCATCACCAGAAGCAAACTTCCTCAACCCCAGAACACACCAAAAGGATCCAGACCGTGCCATGACAAGAAATGCAAAACCTGCCCCCACATCTCCACCACCCCCACAATTACTACACCCCATAACAGAGCCATCAGCATCCCAGGATCTTACAGCTGCACCTCCAGGAATGTAGTATACCTCATCCAATGCACCAAATGCCCTGATGGAAAATATGTAGGAGAGACCAGACAACAACTGCTCACTAGAATGAACGCACACCGGAAATCCATCAAAGACAGAAACACCCAATTACTGGTGGGGGCACATTTCTCACAGGAGGGCCACTCTCTCTCCAATCTCTCAGTCCTGATGCTCAAGGGAAATTTACACAACACATCCCAGAGACGAGCCTATGAGCTCCATTTCATCAACCTGCCGGATACCAGAGATCAGGGACTAAACATAGACATTGGATTTTTGATACATTACAATCTGCCTGGCAACTGACTCCCCAGCCCAGCCCAGCCCAGCCCAGCCCCTGGCTTCTTTACTTTTCGTTCCATCCAGGAAGAGCACGCAGCAACTGCTGCAGCGTCCTTAGCCTGACGAAGGGTTTTTGAACCCGAAAGCTTGCTTAATAACTATTCTCCAACCATTTGGGTTGGTCTAATAAAAGATATCAAATTCACCCAAGAAACCTTGTCTTGCTCATGGGGGCATGCACCCCACACGCAAAAGTTCTGAGGCTTTTATCCAGCAGTTTCCATTTTGACCTGCACCCTGCTTATTCTTGTGGCTGTCATGCCCACAGTGGACATGAAAAGCAGTAGGTGAGAGTATGTGAGATGGACTAGCGGCAGCTGTGGCCCACACCAAATTTAAACAATAGGGACCACAGGAAGTCCCTGTGAAAGGCCATTCCAAACACTTGGCCTTTTAGGCAGAAAAGTGCATTCTTCAGTATCATTCATGTAGACAACTGTCAGGGCTTGTTTACCAACATAATGTAAGATAAAGTGTCTATTTTTAAGAGTCTAAGTAAAGTTAAGCCTAAGCTATTGTCTGTATTACCATGGGTACAGTAGTTGGCCAGAACCTCTCTTCAGGGGACACTGGATGACTTTGACGCAGCAGCCCACCCCATGGTCAGCGTTATCACCATGAGGCCAGAACCTGACTCTCAACATTCGATACTCTATAAATACTAAACTAGAGCTTCCTTTTGAATGAGTGGACCCTCACAACTCCTATACCCCTGAGTCTCCTTTAGGACCTCAGGACCTATTACCAGGAGAATACAAAGTCAGTAGAAGGTCCACTTCAGACAAAATTATCTCCTGTTTGCAACAGAGGCCTGATGACTGGTGGATATCATTTTCCTGGATTTTAGCAAGGCCTTCGATACAGTATCTCATCCCATTCTCATAAATAAATTAAGAGGCCGTGACATAGCTGTGTACACGGTCCAGTGGGTGGCAAATTGGCTTAGCGGTCGCACCCAGAGAGTGGTAGTAGATGGGTCGGTATTGACATGGAAGGATGTGGGTAGTGGGGTCCCGCAGGGTTCAGTCCTTGGACCTGTACTCTTCAATATCTTCATCAGTGACTTGGATGTGGGTGTGAAGTGTTCTCTGTCCAAGTTTGCAGATGATACTAAGTTGTGGGGCGAAGTGCACACTCCGGAGGGTAGGGAACAATTTCAGGCAGACCTGGACAGGTTAGAAAAGTGGGCAGTACACAATAGGATGCAGTACAACAAGAACTAGTGCAGAGTGCTGCACCTAGGGCACAAAAATATCCAGCACACCTACTGGCCGGGAAGCAACCCTCTCATCAGCACAGAAGCGGAAAAGGATCTCGGAGTCATAGTGGACTCCAAGATGAACATGAATCCTCAGTATGATGAAATCATCAGCAAAGCTAATTATACTTTATCATGCATCAGCAGATGCATGACAAATAGAACCAAAGAGGTGATACTTCCTCTCTATGTGGCATTGGTCAGACTGCAGTTGGAGTACTGCATCCAGTTTTGGATGCCATACTTCAAGAAGGATGTTGATGGACTCTAGAGTGTCCAGAGGAGGGCCACTTGTATGGTTAGGGGCTTACAGGACAAGCCCTATGAGGAGAGACTGAGGGACCTCGACCTCTTCAGCCTCCACAAGAGAAGGCTGAGAGGTCATCTTGTGACCATCTACAAATTCATTAGGGGTATCAGAGATGCTCTGTTCACCAGGGCATCTCTTGGGGTAACAAGGAACAATGGTCACAAACTGACAGAGAGCAGATTTAGGCTAGATATCAGGAAAAAATTCTTCGTGGTAAGGGTGACCAAAATTAGGAATGGGCTTCCGAAGGAGGTCGTGCTCTCCCCTACCTTGGGGGTCTTTAAGAGAAGGCTGGATAGGCATCTGGCTGGGGTCATCTGACCCCAGCACTCTTTCCTGCCTAGGCAGGGGGTCGGACTCGATGATCTGTTGAGGTCCCTTCCAACCCTAGCATCTATGAATCTCTGACTGTACTTCTAAAAGGAAACTTCAGTTCTCTCCAGGACATCCTCATTTCTTCCTTCTGGCATTTACTCTGCATTATCTTCCAAACATTGGATTTAATGCTGAAGTCAAAAACTGTTTTCCAGTCCTACCAGAGAAGCTTCTCTCAGCCCTGTCTTCGTTTGCCCCCCCTCATTATTCTTAACACCCATACATCAAACAGACAGTCTACAATCTACTGACAGATCTCAAGCACCAGCAATTGGTGGTAAGGGAAAATCACTTTTTAACGAAGGCAGGTCTGGAGACTACAGTTTCATAGTATCATAGTAATTAGGGTCGGAAGGGACCTAAACAAACCATCAGGTCCAACCCCCCGCCCCAGGCAGGAACAGGTGCCAGGATCATATTGCCCCAGCCAAATATCTGTCCAGCCTCCTCTTGAAGACCTGCAAGGTTGGGGAGAACACCACCTCCCTTAGGAGCCCATTGCAGAGCCTGGCAGCCCTAACTGTAAAGTAACATCTCCTGATGTCCAGCCTGAACCTTCTCTCTAACAATTTGTGGCCGTTATTCCTAGTAACCCCGGGTGGTGCCCAGGGGAGCAGAGCTTCCCCTAATTCCCGATGATCCCCCCTGGTGAGTTTGTAAATGGCCACCAAATCCCCTCTTAGCCTTCTCTGGTGGAGGCTGAATAGTTTCAGGCCATATCATTTGACCTGGGAAAGAGAGGCAATGGATCTCAATGGCATTTTTTGAACATGCTGCCCCAGGAGGTAAGCAAGAGACAACAACTCTAAATGGAACAACACAAAGCAGCCCACCTGCTTAGGCATACAGATTGGTGTGAGCATATTGGTGCAGTGTTCCTGTTGCTGCTTCCATGCATGTTGTGGATTATTCATCAAATAGAGAATTAAAGTGTCAGGGTTTGAAGATCCAGAGTCTTCAATGGGTTAAGCCTGGGCTACCTCAGAGACTGCAATCAAAGTTTACAATGTTGCCTCTTCCCCTCTGGGGCAATGGCACTATCTCAGAGGGACATGAGAGCTAACAAACTGAGATGGAATTTTTCTGCTTCTGTCCTGAGCACTGGGACCAGACCTACCATCTCCAGGGGTGAATCTAGGAGGGTGAAGTGATGCAGTTGCACCCCTCTTTATTTCTACATCACCCCAAATTTAAAACCCATAGCCTAGGTAGGGCAGTGGCATTTCTATTCAGGCAGTGGTGAGATAGTTAATTGATTTCATGGCTCATAATCATCTCCCTGATTCCTGCTAATCCCCCTCCACACCACAGGTGTTAATGGCCCTCTATCTTTTTAATGGTCTTGATGTTACACTATTCAAACTGTCCCTTATTCTGCAATTGTGCTATCTGTTAGCCATTCCTGGTAGTCTCTCTTCTATCTCACAGTCCTGAAGACTGTTTCTAGCTGTAGCTAAAAACCTTAACTGAAGTTGTAGAAATGATTGACAGCGAGGTTGGAAGGACTGTCAAAACACTTAAGAAGGCTAGATTTTTTTATTAATCTGAATAAGAGATGTACATTTAACTATAATAACTACAGTACTAATGAAACAATTAGTGAAACAAAAACAAGCAGTGAAACATAAAGAAAAGTCCTTTGTGTGCCGGAGAGAGAAGTTATATATCTAAAATGAAACTAGCTGAAGAAACATTTCAACCTTCAAGATGTCCTATGAGTTCACTATTCTCTCTTTTTGTCCTTATTAATTGTATGAACAGTCCCATGCCTGAGAGACACTGGTTTTTTCAAAGCTGGTTGCTTATTCTGACAGCTCTTGCTGTCATTCTAATTAATTTTTCATCTGCACGTTCTTTCTCTTTCCCTTTATACCCCATCAAAGTCCTCTTTAAAATCTATTCTACAGTTCAGCTCCTAAGTTATACTCTACACACACTGTGCAGCTCACTTTCCTTTTCTTTTGTCTGAAAAAGACTCTATATACTGAAAAAACTTTTCCTTCTGTCATTAATACCTACACTGCATGTAAAACGCAATTTTCATCCTGAATTCTGGACAATTTCTCCTCTCTCCCCTCTGTTCACTTATCCTTTGACCTGACAGACAAACTATTGCTCTATTTGCTTGTGGGATTTTTGGCAGAACTGATTGTGTGCAATATATCTGGAAATGACATTGATTTTTCTCCAGAAATGTTCTGTGCCCCTCTGTACTAACAATGCAGTGCATGCTTTTGTTAAGTTTTTCCTTTTCTGTTTCCCTTCCTCATTCTGCTTTTCTTTCACCTCAGGGTCTGCACACAGGTCACCAGCTCCTCCATTCAAAAAGCATGTGCTGCAAAAAGGACACATTATCAAAGTAGACAAGGGCCTCCATAGGCTCACTTTAGAGATGCATAGTTAACTGGTAATACTTATCTTCAAATGGCCACACAATCAATGACTGCATTTTGCAAGAGTAGGACTACCCTTGCTCTACAGAGGGTGGAATCATGCATAGTGGACACTTGTATACATGACACCATTACCATGTACACATGACAAAAATGTCACTTTGGGTGGCTTAATGGCATCACACTGTACACGTGCAAGAGTTTGGGGGGTTTAAAATGAGTTTTAAATGAGTTTAAATGAGTTTAAATGCAATGATGCATTGCAGCTATTAGTCGGCTTGCTCCCCTGGCCTCAGAAGAAGTGGCACTATGTTCCAAGTTCCCCTTCACCCCTGCTTGGTGGTTAAGGAGTCACAAGAAACCAGTGGTTCCACCAGTAGCAACCCCTTTGTCCCTCTCTTCCTGCTTCAAAACAGAGTTGTAAGCTATGCTGAAGGTTGAACTCTCAGACTGCCCCACAGAGCAAAAAGGAGTCTATTATGCAACCTGGACATGGTCCCTTACATGGCATAAGTAGAAGAGAATGCACTGATAAGCAAGCATTGTGACAGGGCTTGACACTTAAGTTGGGAGGACAGTGAAGCTTTGTTTTTTCAGAAAGCGACAGGATGGCTTGTTTAGACAAATGCCTTCTGCTCAGTGGCTTTGTTATGGATTTTAAACCAGAACCACTTTGGTTCGTATAGGTTTTTCCATTTCACAGTAATAAACAGTGTTTGGCACCATGAGCTTGCGACTCATTTCCAGACACTAGCAATGCATGAAAAAAGCAATGCTGCTAAATAGGAACAGTGATTCAGCCACCAGTGAAATTTTTGTTTTTTTAACCCTCATTTAGATAGAGAGATGGTGATTCACGGTTCTAGAAAATTCAGAGACAGGATTTCTGGAGGCAATGCCTGAGTGCCAGCTGAGCTGTTATTTAATTTTAAGCAATGTCAGTAACTCCTCTGGACTCAGCTAAACCCACACAAAACTGTGTGCATATAGTTATACCCATTTTATTAATAAAAGAATACTACATTTAAGTGTGGAATGGTAAACAGCTTTTACATGAATATTGACCTGATCATAAACATTGACCTGATAGAATCCTGATTTTAATGGAAGAAGTTGGGCAAGCCAGCATTTATGGAAATCAGGCCAAACAGTTAAGTTCCTAAATATAGATCAAGGAGTCTAGTGCTGGTGTCTTGTTTGTAAAAAGCATGTCTGCAGGTTCATGTCTCTCCATTCACCACTGCGCTGCATTATTTTATAGACCTGTGGGAATGTAAACAGCGAAATCATGGTGAACTTGGTTCCACCAAACAGTAGGCAAGTAAGGAATGGATTCTGTCACTGATGCTCCAGTAAAAAGTATACATGATGGACAACTTCAGCTTGGAGGAAATTGAAAAAACATCTCACAGCTCCTGTCATTCTGAGGATACTGGCATCTTCCTCTTTTCCCCTGCTACTACCCTAAGTTTTTAATGGCCATACATGCCTGTATTCAAGCAAAGATGTGGCATCTATGTGCCAGCTAGGGGAATGTTTTTATTTAAAGAAGTTCGAAAGAATGTAGCTACTCTTCATCAGGATGAGTAGACCAAAGAAGTCTGTCACATGTGGATAACTAGGACTTGTCTTTTTCCCTCAACGGCTCCCTTTTCTCCTTAGAGGATCTTGAGGGTTTCTTGCTATCTGGTCACAAGAGGATGAGGAGTACCCTGGTGGCCTGGGCGCTCTCCAGGAAGGTGGGAAATGGCAGAATGAGGAGAGTCAAAAACTCAGGGTTCCAACACAACTTAGGTGAGTGCTATACCTACCAGGCTGTCATATAAAAGGTGGGCAGCAGCAGCTCTTACTTGGGCCAGGTTTTCAGAATACTGAGAGTGGAGCAAGCATTCAAAGACTTGCACTCAGAATCATAGAAAATTAGAGTTGGAAGGGACCACAGGAGGTCATTGCGTCCAACCGCCTCCTCAAAACAGGACCATCCCCAACGAAATCATCCCAGTCAAGGCTTTGTCTAGCTGGATTTTGAAAACCTCCAAGGGATGGAGCTTCTACGACCAACTCTCTGGGTAACCTGTTCCAGTGCTTTACTACCCTCCCAGTGAGAACATTCTTCCTAATATCTAACCTAAACTTTCCTTGCTGCAACTTGAGACCTTTGCTCCATGTTCTGTCATCTGCCACCACTGAGAACAGTCCAGCTCCATCCTCTTTCAAACCTCCTTTCAGGCAGTTGAAGGCTGCTATTAAATCCCTTCTCAATTGCCTCTTCTCTAGACTAAATAAACCCAGTCCCCTCAGTCTGTGCTCATAAGTCATGACCCCCAGCCCCCTCACCATTTTTGTTGCCCTCCGCTGGACTCTCTCCAATTTGTATACATCCTTTCTGAAGTGGGTGGCCCAAAACTGAACACAGTTCTCCAGATGTGGCCTCACCAATGCTGAATAGAAGGGAATAACAGCTTCCCCTGACCTACCGGCAATGCAGCCCAGTATGCCATTAGCTTTCTTGGCAACAAGGGCACACTGTTGGCTCACAGTCAGCTTATTATCCACTGTAACCTCCAGGTCCTTTTCTGCAGAGCTGCTGCCCAGGCAGTCACCCCCCACCCTGTAGTGGTGCATGGGACTGTTCTGTCCTAAGTGCAGGACTTTGCACTTGTCCTTGTTGAACCTCATGAGATTCCTTTTGACCAAATCCTCCAGTTTGTCTAGGTCACTGAATCCTAGCCCTACACTCCAACATATCTACTACTCCCCCCAGCTTGGTGTCATTTGCAGACTTGCTGAGGGTGCACTTTATGCCATTTTCCAGGTCTTTGATGAAGACATTGAACAAAAGCAGCTCCAGGACTAACTCCATGGGGCACTCCACTTGAAAGCGGCTGCCAGCTGTCCTGGACTCCCCTCCCCTTCCATCTGGCTTCCCAGGGGATGCTGCCGATGAGTTCCCTGAGTGAATTGAAGTTTGCTTTTCTGAAGTCCAGAGTCCTTACTCTGCTGCTCTCCATCCTTTCTTTCCTCAGGATCATGACCTTAATCATCTCATGGTCACTGCTACCCAAGTTGCCATCCACTACTACATTCCCCACCAATTCTTCCCTGTTTGTGAGCAGCAAGTCGAGAAGAGCACAGCTACTAGTTGGACGCTCCAACACTGGCACCTAGAAATTGTCCCCAATACTCTCCAGAAACTTCCTGGATTGCCTGTGCGCTGCTATATTGCCCTCTCAGCAGATGTCAAACATTCCCTCTCAGCTGTGTGGTGTGCACAGCCATGCAGGTGTGCTCATGCTGTGCTGCCAGGTGTGGCTGCGTGGCCACGCACGCCACACAGCTTAGAGGGAACGCTGATATCGGGGTGATTGAAGTACCCCATGAGAACCAGGGCCTGTGATCAGGAAACTTCCGCTAGGTGTTTGAAGAAAGCCTCACCCACCACTTCCTCCTGGTCTGGTGGTCTATAGCAGGCACCCACCATGATATACATCACCCTTGTTGCTCTCCCCTCTGACCCTAAACCAGAGACTCTCAACAGGCCTATCTCCAGCTTCATACTGGAGCTCTGAGCAATCATATGTCTCTTTTACATAAAGTGCAACTCCTCCTCCTCTTCTCCCCTGCCTGTCCTTCCTGAACAGTTTGTATCCATCCGCGACAGTGCTCCAGTCATGCGAGCTCCCACCAAGTCTATGTTATTCCAATCACGTCATGGGTCCGTGACTGTGCAAGGAATTCCAGTTCTTCCTGCTTGTTTCCCAGCTACCGTGCATTTGTGTACAGACACCCGAGGTAACTAGTGATTGCCCCGATTTCTCAGGAAGTATGGGAGTACCTCCTCTGTTGCTCCCTCCTGCTTGCTGTTCCTCCAGGTCTCCTGTTTCCCCACTTACCTCAGGGCTTTGGTCTCCATCCCCTGGTGAATCTAGTTAAAGCCATCCTCATTAGGTTAGCAAACCTATCTGCAAAAATGCTCTTTCCTTTCTTCATCAGGTGGATCTCATCTCTTCCCAGCAATCCTTCTTCTTGGAACAACATGGCTGAAGAAGTCAGTCCTGTGGACTAATCACAGCATCTGATAAAGCAGGCTATTGTCTAGAAAATCTTATGCCTTTCTGAACAAATTAGTCTCTGGATGCCTGTACATGAGCTCAGAGTTTGCTCCAACGTGCTACAATTACAGCATGTCAGAGCAGACTTGATTAATTGAGTTTGCTGGAGCATGGCAATTAGCACGCTCCAGCAGCCTCCAGCATCTCTCATATCAGCATCCCCATGGTTAAAAATGGAGGTGGGAGTGTAGCAGAAAGCCCTTGCCTGCATTTGCTCTCCCCTCTTTGGATATGTTTCTCTTTTTCTACCTTTTCTTCCTTCCTCTCTCTCTCACTTTCGGATAAGGAATTGTGTTTTAAAATTTGTATGTGTGCATTTTGTATCTCCCCTTGTAGTTTGGTATTTTTATCTATTTGTGTGCCATGGCATTTGCTGCTTATATTTTATACTCCTCACCTTTCAACTTTCAACTAAATGTGTTTTAGTAAATTATACATTGTAACAATGTTAACAAGGGCAGGAATCAAACTGCCCTTCCTTGTATCAGGCTGGCCCCTGAAAGAGCCAGTGAATCAGTGATTGAATGTGTTACCTGATTGAATGTGTAACACAGTAGCAGCAGACAGCAATTATCACCTGGGACACTGCAGATCAACCAATGGAAGAACTCAATAGAAGACAATGTAACAACCAGGAAATCTCTAAACCTCACTGATCCAGGGCTAGAAGCCCTGGCCTGAGTTAATCAATGCCAGAGACCAACTTTTGGGCTGAATATCTCCAGATCAACCGCTCCCAGAGCCCTATTCTAAATTCATCAACGGACTCCCAAACCTGCACGTACATGCGGACGACCCCTGGGGCTGACAGATGCCATCCAGTAGCCACTGAGGAGGGAAGTCCCACTAGGGTCAACAACCCCTGGATTGGGCAAACCTGAAAACTGGGGAGTCACCAAAGTCTGCTAAGGACAGATAAAAGGCAGTGAAAAGTGACCCTCAGTGGCACCCTCTTGATCTCCAACTCAACCAGACCTGCCCAGCTAGAAGGACCAGCCGGCGACCCCCTTCTGGAGGATAACACCACGCTGAAAGAAGCCTCGACTGGCCATCGACGGCAGACTCCAGCGCTTGTAGGATAGGTATACCTGACTCTGTAGCCTGCTACTGTGTGTGTGTATGTGTGTGCATGTGTGTGTGGGGGGGGGACCAGCTCCAAGATTTATGATTACAGTGTTTCAATCTGCCTAATAAACTAGAATTTTAAGGATCCCAAGTTGGACATTTGTAGCCAACAGGAGTGGTTGAACTAAAGCTTGTCAAATGAGCTTTCGTTCAAGCATCCCTAAAGCCATTTTTAAGTGTGGGCACACTGATACACAAGACACTGAGGCACTTTAACTGGAGTGGTTCTTGGAGCTGCTCTAATGAAAATGCTGATCCCCTACCCCTGGAGCATAGGTAAAGGTGCCCTAAGGGCCTGCCTTGCCCTGCCTTCTGCCTCAATTCTATAGATGCCAAAAATTAGCCAAAGGATTCATTCTCCATGAGCAAGTAGGCACAGCTTGGTGGTTCATGGTCTGCCATGATCTATGTGTGCCTTGAGCTGATGATGGTGATAATTTGTTATTGACAACACACAATGGCTGCTGCTAACAGCTGTCTCATTTACATATTTTTAACTCTGTGAGCTCTACCATGTGTTGCCTAGGCTCTGGGAGTCTCCCTTTGAGGTTCCTGTGAAGAAGCAGATTAGCCACTCCATCAAGCAGACTGCTAGGGTAAATTTGTACACAGTGGATGCGTCTATATGAGACATTTACTATGCAGTTGCCTAATTAACTGCACAGTAAACCCCTCAGTGTCTACACATGAGGTCCTATTAGGCCTCAGTAAACTAATAAACACTGCTGTAGGTTAATACTTATAAACACAGGTACTATCCTGTGGCGGTGTTATTTAGTGCACTGCAGTGCACATGTAGACACTGATGGGGCTGCATGGAGCATGAGGGTGCTTCAGTCTGGGGGCTGCCTGCCAGCTAGTCCCACACTGGAGCACCCTCATGCCCCAGCCAGCCCCTCCGAAGCACATTGAGCCGGGTCAGAGCAGCCCTGGGCTTCTGTGACCTAGCTCAATATGCTGCACTGTGGGTGCACCTCTAAAACACATGCCCAGGAGCTTCCAGGGAACAATCAACTTGGGAGCAATAAGCTCCCTAGTTTATTGCTGCCTGCTAATGGCACATGTAGACATGCCCAGTAGCAGTGAGGTACTGTTGCAAGTGTGTTTTCCTTATAACATGCTTGTGAACAGGCCACAGCTCCTGGAGAAGGAGCAGTGGTCACTTTTCTCATTAATATTGTGAGCCTGGCTCTGTTTATAGGCTCACAATATTTATGCTTCTCTCCAGAGTAGGTGCAGAAAAGCCAGACAAGAAACTGACTAAACTTCTGGCTGCTGGGTTTCACTCTCATAAATGCAGCACAAAAGCACTTACTTGGCAACATAAACATATATACAGTCCTCAAAATGCTCAGGTGTCAGAGTTTAGACCAGTTCATTGTATTTCTAATTAATGATGCTGGGGGCTGAATAATTAAAATGTGTTTCTTTCCTCTGAAATGTTGGCAAACCCTGTGTGGGAAGCCAAAATCTTTGAACAGCAAAGTCTGTACAGTCATTTTGCAGCTGTTTGTAGTTCTCCAGAGACTGCAAAGCTACTGGGTTCAGTCTTTTTTTTGTGAGTCTCCATGCCTTTAGTATTTTAGTGTACATAAACTGAGGCAACAAATCTTTCTTGGAATGTTTTGGGTAGCAACTGTTCCTAAGATAGTTGCTGTGGCAGACGAAACATTTGGAAACTGGCTATTTTTAAACATAATTAAAAAAAAAAGAAATAGCACCAGCCTGATACCCATTTATTAAGTATAATATAGGATTGTGTCTGTAGCTTGGATTTATTGCATGCTTTGGTGGGCAGTGGGGGGGAATGCTGATCCTGGAGGTCCCTCCAACCATGTGGAAACCTGATTATTGCAGGCAAAAATTTCCACTGTGGTCCCAAAAGACAGTGTATAGCTTGGGCAATATCCTCTTTCACCAACCGCAACTGCTGTCACATCCTGTGATACCAGCACTTGCCCTTGTAATGACTACCAACTTCCCTGCTTATGCTTCTCTCTGTTCAGAGAACCCCTGAGACAGCTCCTCTTGCTTTGTTCCTACCAGACCACCAGCTGTGGAAGTCACCTGTGCAGATGACAGTCCAATGACTATTCAGTTCTTATTTTGGTCCTTTTATCACCTTCCATCTGGTGACATCTTGAACTCCCGACCGGCCATAACTTCTCCCTTTGCAGTGTGCTCTAACCTCCCTCTGGCTGTTCAAAAGAGCACTTCCATTCTCTTCTCTCTCTCTTTGAATTCATTTTCTTGTTGTTTCTGTCAGTAGAGATCTTGGGTGCTTGACTTGAAGCCAAACCCTTGGTTCCTCCCATGTCTCCTAGTTTTTGTTTCATCACCTTGACTATTTCTTGTGTAGGATGTTGCTTGATGAGGACTCCTCCACAAAACTGCTCCTGCAGTTATCTCCTTCTGTACTGAATACCAGACCTCACCCGTAGCTGATCTAGGTGACATTCAGTCTGCAAGGAAGCCATGTCTCTTCAAATATAATGTTATCCTTGAAGACAATGAGTGCTAAAATCCTCATTGCTTCATACACCTCCTCAATTTACTCTATCCAAATGTAGTAACTCCCTCCCTCATTTCCCCTCTACCAAGAACCAAGAACACTTTTTTAATAACCACAGGGCCTTTGGCTTCTTCTCATTTCACAATTCCATTTTAAATCTCCTTCCTCATTTTCAGGGACTTTCCTCCTAGACCCCACAGTTTATCAGCTGATGCACCTTGAAACACTAGATGTCTTGCTGCTTCTCTGACTTTCCTCACTGTGAGCAATAAAGCCTCCCTTTATGTCTGTGCACATATGACATATGCACTCCCTCTCCTTGGCTTTGACCCTTCTCTTTGGCAATGAGAGCATTTTCCGTCAAGCTCCCTTGGCATTTATTTCAACTAGGCATGAACCTGAAACACACAGCCTGGCTCCTGAGGTGGACAAGAGCCCAGAGGGCTGCAGATTTCAGAAGTGTTTGGGCAAGATGTCTTTATCAAGGCTGTGAGAGAGAGAGGTTTGGGTCCCAGTCAGACATGAGCTGTTTCTGAGATCAGATGAACCAAACATTTTTTCCCAAAGTAGAGTTGAATTCAGTCACAATGGGAAGGTTGGAAAAAGATAAGCACTTTTTAAAAAACAATTGTCTCTATTGTGCTTTTAAAATATTTTGGCCATCTCCATAAATGTGGGCTTCAGCCAAGACCACGTAGGGAGACGGGAAGTGTAATGAGGCCAGGCCAGAATCCTGGAGCCAGCTGGAGATCAGAGCAAGTCATCCCCAGAACAAGCATCACCAGCAGCAAGCCCAGAGCAGCACCTAGACCCAGCTAGGCTGAGGAAGGCAACTGAGGGCAGCCAGTCCCCTGAAGCCACAGGTGGCAGGACCTACCCTCTCCAGCCCTTAAATGCCAAGGCCAAGCCACAGTCTCTTTGTCTAGGCAAAGGTGGAAGTTCTTCTTCCTGACTTTCTGTGTGTTTTTGTTTCCATGCTTCTGGTTTCTCCTCAGATCACATACATCTTTTGCCTTTTGCTAAAGATTTCTGTGTGCTTCCGCCTGATCTGGTTTTGGTTCCTGGCTTCCGAGTCCATAGCCAGAATGACAAGATAAGACCTGTGGCATTTTCTGATTCCTGTTCCCCACTCGTGATGCCATTTTGACATTGGCTCTGGTTTTGGCTTCTGATCCTGGTTAACCCTTGGCTTATCTTGTATCTGGCTTTGGCTTCTGACCTGTGCTTGTCCTGACCTTGGCTACAGCTCCTGAACCCAGTTCTGATTCCAGATCCCTCTGGTCCCCTTCCTGCTCCCTGGGGAAAGTAACCTGGACTGCACTTGTGCCTCAGGTGTCTTATTCCTAGGCAATGCCACCCACGTCCTGGTTTTCTACAGGAAGCTGTTCTCATGGAGTCTGACTGTGGAACCCCCACATTCATATGCTCATCCTGGTGAACACTTGTTGTGTGTGTACAGCTCCTCTGGACCTCATGGTGCTATACGTGAGACTAAAGGCTCTTCTTTGAGCAGTCTCTGTATCTTCCTCAATAGACCATACTGCAGAACTCATTTAAAAAGCTCCTGGATATGGAGGCATAACCTTCTTTTCCCATCTGAGTTCATGGGAATACTGAAATTCTGTTTTCAGGACATTTTCAATCTCCCAACCTTGAATAAATATCCCAAGATGCTGATGTTTATCTAAACAGCATAAGTGCTTGTGAAGCTCACTCATCACTAATTGTATCTTGTGATTAATTTACATTCTTTTTCTGTTCTGGCCCCTTTCAGCCTCACTGCTCTTGCATGCAAATGTAGTGCCTCACAGCTCTTGGATTATATGTTAACTTAGTACCAAACCTCTCTTAACTTACATTTACTATCAGTCTGAAGGTTTATTGTCTCCAGACCTCTAACACTGATCACTACCTCACCCACTTGGATTTGTCCTTGGTTTGGACAGTCAGCAATTCTATCAATGTTATTTACTTCAGTGCAAAGCAATAGCTTTACCACCTTTAATAGCATCATTATTCTGTCATTGCTAAAGGGAGGAAAAAACAGTGTCCACAGCACTTCTGTGTCTGCAGCTCACCCATTCTAAACAAGTTTTCCTTTGTTTGTGAAGCGCTCAGTCTACTCTCATTTATCAGGACCTGTTTTCATCAAAATCTACATGAATGGTATCATTGCCTGAAGAAGGAAGCGGCTCCTTCCTGTGGGCAAGAGTATTCCCCATAATTGCCAAAGTCTGCGTTCCAGGCTTGCTTCTCAGGAAGAATGGATACCTGGGTGTTTCATTTCTTGTTGTTTTAAAGGTCAATAAAGAAAACTGGAGAACAGATACTGCAATCTAGAAAAAAATGGAAATTACTTCTCCAGCCAGAAGAAAAGATTGATGAGCAATTCTTTAGTGTGGCTCTAGAGAAGAGATGAGAGGATGCTGAGTCCATTCCTTAAAACTTTTCTGATGCTGCGGGTCCAAATCCTTCCATTTTCCAGACCTTTTGAAGGATGTCAGGAGAGGGTAGGAGAAGTTCATCTTTTGTGGAAAGAATAATTTATTTTTCCCTCTTTAAAAACCATTGTATTTTTAAAACATAAACTTGATTTGAAAACATTTCTTCACCTCTGTGGGCTGCTTGTAAGTTTTTGAGGTTGTATGCAATTGAATCAACCTGTACACCTTAAATTGTTTCTTTTACGAGTCTGTCAAAAAAATTCCAACCCTGGCCTGTACCAATTTGAGACTCACTTGTTATGTCCTTCTCTCAAAAAGAGACTGCCAGCAGGCCAAATCCTATGGCAGGCAAGTTGGATGCTGTTACAGGTTACCTCTAAAGCATTCTAAAAAGATGGCCTGTTAGGCAAAGTTAAAGCTAAAGCAGTTTCAGAGCAGTCATAAGTTAAGACTTCCTGCTGTCTCTGACCTGCACAACTGTGATTTGCCACTAGAAGGCCTGGCAAGCTGTGGTGTGGCCAGGAGCCAGGACTCTATTCCTCGTCTAGGACTAGAGCCCCAGAGGTTAAGCATAGCCAGAGCAAGGAGCCCAGGAAAGTATGTCTCCCTGGGCTACATCCAGTGGCTTTGCTTCCAGTGCAGAGCTGCCAGGGGTTAACTGTAGCAACAGCATGGACCCAGGCAAACATGTCTCCCCAGGCTCCATGTCCTCACCACACTTAGCGCTAGGTAGCTCTTTCCCCCCTACTTCCCTAGGAACATAAGAGGCTGGAGAAGGAAGCCACAGCCCCTACTCCAAATTCTCTTGGCTAGGGCTGAGTTGCCCAGATGTGGGGCAAAGGCCTAGCTCTTTGAAGGCAGGGTTGCGTGCCTGACTGCTAGCAGAGGACCCAGATTGAGCCTCCTGGGCTCCTTGGAACTGACAGCGTGGTACCAGGCGGGCTGGGGTCATACCCACTGGGGACAGGTCGGGGTGTTGTCTTGGGGTCAGTATCACCCCCTGGGCAGTAGAGCTTTGGAGGGTGGAAAGTTTGTTAGGGGTAGAGAGGTGAGAAGCCATGGAGCAGACTAACAATATGGTAGCTCAAGCTAGGTAGAATGACTCAAAGATAACCCTATCTGAAGTGGTGTAAATTTAAGATGCTTAGAAGGTCCTTAGCACAGTTTCACAATATCTGCTAATGCATGAATGCTCCTGTTTAATTGCCTTTAGAATGGCTTAAAGATAACTGGTGACACCACCCATGGAGTCAAGGATGAGGTCATCACTGGCGACCTCAGTGATGGTTGAAAACGGGTAACCAACCTGTGGTGCACATGCCTGGGCCTGCCTCTGTGTGTGGCATGCAGCAGATTGGGGAGGGGGCAGACAGCACAGCAGCAGATAGGGCAGGGACTAAAGAGAAGAGTGGCAGATAGGGCAGGAGAAAGGGATCAGAATGGCACTTGGGGGGTGCAGGGCTAATGTGTGGCACATTGCTCCAAAGGGGTAGCCCCCATTGGTACAAAAAGGTTAGTACGTGAATCCACCGCATTACGTAACAGCCTTGGCTCAGATTCTTGTCTGTCAGCAAACGTTTATAAACATAATTGCATTAAAAATGTCATTGCTCCAGCTTGCCTGCTTATGGCTATGCACTGGCAGGCTTCCTGTGGTAAACCTAAGTGCATTTTGATGAAGACTTCTTGGGATTTCATGAGATTTTCCCATGGGTTATATTCATAGATGTTAGGGTCGGAAGGGACCTCAATAGATCATCAAGTCCGACCCCCTGCATAGGCAGGAAAGAGTGCTGGGTCTAGATGAACTATAACTACAGTTATACATGTTAACCTAAGAATAACAGGGACTGACTGTGCCAGTTCTTTCGGAAATATTTTTACAGGTTTGCAAAGACTAATCTGAACTGTAGATAGGTTCATGTCTGCATGCATCACACACTACACCCTTTGTTCTAGTTGCTTTTCCCAGAGGAACATCTGTTGGCGAACAGCAGAATACGTGATTCACAGATGGCTAGAAATGACAGTTTGTGAACACATCACAGGCTGGGTTCCTTCTGCCTTGTCTTCTA
Organism: Alligator mississippiensis; assembly: GCF_030867095.1. NCBI lineage: Eukaryota > Metazoa > Chordata > Crocodylia > Alligatoridae > Alligator > Alligator mississippiensis. Next base: position 141,854,984 of record NC_081825.1, on the reverse strand, counting down.
TTCTGGTCACACTGCTTGCCATGAGAATGGGAAAAAGCTAGGCCATTTCCAGTATCCCCAAGTTGCCTCCTGAATAGTTTTTATCTTGTGTCATTTTCCTTTCCCATTAGAGCCTGCATCAGAGGAATGAGTTATCATCGGATACAAGGCCTGATGGACACTTATTCTCAAGATACAATCATGGTCTCATTCTTCAGACCAAGAACTAAAAACAGCAAATAAAAAATATGGGCTAAAATTGAATATAGCCATTCTCCTTCTCTTGCATGTTGTCAGACTAATAAAATAAAATGGGGTAATCATCTCTAGCTTGCAAGTAAACACTCACCTTCAGAGGGGAACACTTCTCAAGTCTATGGGGACTATTTTCAGAAAAGCTAAGCCAGTGACTCTCAACCAGGGTGCCACAATGTTAGCTCTTGCAGGCGTGCAAGCACGAGTCACAAGATAAACCCAGAGATTTCAAACAGAAATCCATAGTGTTAAAAATATTCTGATTTGTTGTGATCTTTCTGAATTCTTTGCCACAGAAAAATTGCCTGGAGCTTTGAACTCCTGGTAGGGTTACCCATGGCAGCAAGGCTGAGAGAAAGGTCACTGTACTAATAGTGATCCAAAAATAAAAATAAAAGTCCTCAAAATAGAGCAGGTGGGCAAAAAAAGAATACTTCACAACGACTGCAAAGGGAGATGATAACTGCTGTGGCATAGAAACCTCTGGTTGTACAGGTTTTCCTTGCCATTGGGTTAAGGTCCCCTTCCCACAAATTATTGTGTAGTTGTTGATGTGCAGTGGCATCCCATGTTAAAAGAAGACACACACAAGTGTCTTTGTTCAATAGCAAGCCCTACAGCAACGGGTGAGTGGTGATGGGGGCAGGTGCTAGTGATTATTGGAAGCCACTAATATCAGACCGACAGAGAGGTGGTGATTGGAGGATGATCGTTTTGTACTTGGAACTGAGATAGGTGTGCAATATGGCAGCTGCAATCTTGACCGAGCAGGCCTGTATAGGATCCAGTCTGCTCACACTGTATGGGGATGGGGCTAAGCAGGTGCCCTAAACACAGTTTGTCCCATTTCACCTTCTTGGAATTTTTTTTCCTATTAATTTTCCTATTAATTGTTGCTTTCTCTGTATATTTTTCCTGTTTCTTTTCTTCTCTGTCATCCTCACATCAAGGGACTGCTGACAACAGTTGCTGGTTGCAACCCCCAGCCCACAAGCTGCCCACGGCTCAGTCTAGCTCCCTGCCTGGCCCCTATTAGACTTACCCGCAGGGAGCTGCTGCCCAGCTGTCCTGTGTGGCCACACAGATACACAGGGCCAGGCCAAGTCAGAATGGGAGCTCCATGTTACGCCTCTGTGGGGGGGTAGTGGCACTGGGAGGGGTGGCTCTGCGGGGGTCTAAGATGAATTTTGGAGTAGCCATAGCCACCTACACCTCCTGCACCACTGCCCACCTGCAGAGGTGCAGTGCTGTACTCCTGGCCCAGAACAGGCCAGGCCTTCCCCCCACCCCCTGCCAAGTGTGGCACAGCACTTCCTGCCCGGCCTGGCCCCAGCCCAGCCCCTCCAGCCCCATTGGTGGAGGGGCCCTGCTCCTGGCTTACAGGGAAGCAAATGTGAAAGCCACAGTTTTAAACTTGGCACAATTTCTGACTCTCTGCTGGGAGACAAAAATGGTGTCAAGTTTAAAACTGTGACTTTTGCTTCCCTAATGATGAGGGTCCCGGGGGCCCAGAATTGGTAGCAGCCCCTGGGGCCAGGCCCAGCTGGCCCCTTTAATCTGCCTGTGTTGGGAGGGTGCTCTCCCTAGTGCAGAACTTATCATGTGTCCGAGGCTGGCAAGGCTGGTGGCTTGGTATGATGGTGTCCAGCTGTATCCAGTGTGTTGCTGGCCAGTGTCCAGCCAGGGCCCTTCCTGGGGAGGAGCTGGTGCTGCTGATGGCCGGTGGTGTCATAGCCAGCAATTCTTCCTGGCGGGGTCTGGGGCTGTGAAACTGGTGAGGCAGCTGCTGGCCAGGGCTCCCTAAGCTGCTAGTGGGTGCAGCAGCTGGGGAGGTGGGTGAGGTGAGGTGCTGAGTGCCTGAGGGCCCCTCCTCTGGTGACATGTCACTGGAGAGATCAGAGTGGGATGGGGTTTCGAGCAGGCCAGCCTTGCTGGTGACCACTGCAGCGTTACAGCCTGGGTCCTGGAGCACCAAAATGTTGGTTAGCTGCCGCTTAAAGCACATGGTCTTACAGGCATGACTGGACTGACACTTGTTGTCAGTCATGGCCAGCCACTGTGCCCACAAGGCCTTGACATTTATGCGGCACTGCTGTGCCAAGCAAAAGTGCCCTTGCTCCCACATGCCGCCTGACAGGGCTTCATAAATATGGGCATTTGAGCCCCCTGCTTGAACTGCCTCATCACCTCTGCACTGCCCCAGAGCACCACGAAGTCGCCAATCTCCTCCTGGGTCCATTTGGGGCCCCAGGTGGATGGCACGGGGATGCGCACATGGGCAGGGCCAGGCCTCAATGGGGAAGAGAAGGAGGATGGCACGCTCATCCTGTGTTGGCTTTCTGGGCCCCCACGTGGCTGTCCCTGTGTTGCCAGCCCTGGACAGCTGCCATCAGCAGCCAGTGCAGGGGCACAGCACAGGACTGGGAGCTGCATGGCAGAGGCAATGCACCACAGCACCTGCAAGCAGAGGACAGACATCTGGGGGTGGGCAGCAGCCAGGAGCAGGTGCTGGCCCTGCTGCCAGAGACAGCCAGCCAGCAGGCCTGGAGAGATGTCAGGGCTGGACAAGGGGTGCAGCAGGCTGCAGCCCTTTGCAACACTCACCTGTGGCCAAGCAGCAGCTCTGGATAGGTGACAGGACAAGCAGAGGCAGCCTGTATCCTGTCTAGGGGGACACACAGGGCCTGCAGTGCTCCTGGGAAGTGAACAGGCTCCTCCAGGCTCCTATGCAGTGTGCCCCAGGGTGCAAAATGGCTGCAGGCTTTTATACCCGGCAGCTAGGGGCTGCCACAGAGACAGCTCAGCCCTGGGTCAGAAGCTGTCAGCCAGGAGCCCTGGGGCTAACCTCAGGCTGGGCCCCTAGTGACAAGGAAGACCTGGCACTAAACTTATTGTCAGGTTGTGTCTACATGTGCGTTACTGTGCTTTAACTAATTGCAACTAAATTTAATACCTGCATTTGCAGGCATCAATTTTAGTTGTGTTTAGCCATGTTTATTGTGTAGTAAGGATGCACACGTGTAGATGCGTGCCCATACTGCACAACAGTAAACTAGGTTAAGGCACAGTAATGCATCTTGTGTAGACATGCCCACAGTGAGGTTGGAAGCAACCAAACAGGGAGAGGGGAGAATGGGGGCTAAAGGGCAATCTAGCTATGGAATCTGGGGACTGTTTCTTTTGGGAAGGGGACTGTACTCAAGCAGTCAACTAAGGACTGTCTCTGTTTACCAAAGGATGACAACCAGCAACCTTCCTGAAGGAAAATCCCAGGGGAGACAGGGCACAGCAGTATTTACCCTGAGACTATGAGGTGAAGTCAGGATCAAACCACTATGGGTGACTTTGCTTGCTGACCCAATGTTGAAAACTTCCCTGCTCAGTCATTGCTGAGATTTCCCAGAAGGATAGCAAGTACACTGTAGTTATCTTGCTGTGACTCCCCACTTTTACCTTGTCTGCCAGTGAAGGCCTGCCTAATTCCCAGTGGTACAGGCGCTTGCAGCTTAAGAACAAAACAGAAGTCTATGCATGCTTCTCAAGGAGCTGTGTCATGGACACTGACCTGTGGGAGTGAAGCCAAGCTCTCTATGCAACAGGAGCATGTGCCCAGTTCATAATGGTTTAGATAAGCTGCAGGTGACTTCCCCAAGTGGCAGCCCAATTTCTAATCCGGCACAGGTGGGAGGTGGGGCTCCAGCCTCTCTCCCTTTACCCGAAAACCTCCTTGACCCATTTGGAGTGAGTAGCTTCCTGGTGATGCCTACAGGAAGCTGTTTTTGCATGTTTCAGAGACTGGGATGATATTTGGCCCTTGTAGGGAGGGCTAAGGTGGGAGAAGTCTACTTATGTTCCTGTGTCAAGGCAGGCATGCGCTGGCTCTGAGTGTTCATCACATGCCCTCCAGTGCTGTTGGGTGGCATCCCAAGCCATGACGAACATGCAAGTGCTTTGTAGGCTGATGCTGTGCTCCACAAAAACTACTTTGAGGAGTGTGTAAATTCTCTGTGAGCAGCAGTTCTGGATGGCAGCCAATAGCCGCCACTGCCAAGCTGCCAGGGCATGTCCAAACATATGTCCTCTTGGTGCACCCTGAGAAGGTATCTACTGCTAAAGGAACAGCTGGACAAATTGTACCTATGGTTTGCATATAGGATCATAGGAAAGTAGTACTGGAAGGGACCTCATGAAGTCATTTAGTTCAGCCCTCTGCTCAAGGCAGGACCATTCCTGACTAAACCATCCCAGCCAAGTGCCTGTCCAACATACTCCTCAAAATTTCCAGGCATGGAGATGCCACAATTTCTCTAGATAGCCTGTTCCAATGCCTGACCACCCTCATAGTCAAAAAGTTAATCCCCAGCCTTGCTCCTAGCTGTATAGCACGGGACTGTCTACGTTCTCTTTCTGTTGGTTGCCAGTCAGCAACAGAAGCTTCCTGCCACCTGGTCAGGGTGAGGTAGTTCTGCCAGCCTAGTGGCTGGTTCTGCTGCAGGAGAGGGACTTTCAGTGTGGGTGTGCTCAGCATTGAGGGGTAGACCAAGTCATGAGCAGGCTGGTGCTGTTAGCATGGGGATGTTGCCACTGCTGTTGGATGTTGCTGGAGGAGCGTCCATCCATGTTATTATTTTAGCCCATCTTCTGTCTCATCACATCATATGATGTATCATCTGGGAAAGGTTTAGAAGAACACAGACAACATATCACTACCAGGTGGCAGTAAACAACACTCAAACTTGGGTTCTTGTGCGACAGACTTATTTCCTCCATGCTCTACCTAAATGGACTGGAAGGTGGATAATGGCCTCTGTGGTTATTTGGCCTGTGCGAAGCGGCTAGTATTCACTTTGGATTTAGATTTGGCCAATTTGGGTGACAGTGAATCGATTCGGTAATTTGAATCACTGTCCTGAATCGATTCAGCTGAATCTGATTCTGGGATTTGGCCACTGCCGAATCGGCCCCAGCATCCCAGCTCTTTGACAAAAAAAAAGCCCAGCACTCACCACCTGCTGCCAGACTGGGAAGTGGGGGGTGGGGATCAAATAGCTTCCTCACTTTCTCTGCAATTACTAACTCTGAGACAGCTGTGGGCAATTTCCGTATACAAGGAAAATATCGAGTGACTTACTGAGATATGATATGATATGATATGATGTTTAAGGTAGAAATTAAAAGTCTGATTTTTCTGGGTTTGGATGTGGAAGAGGGGCAGCACAGGCCACACTTCTTTTACTACTGGAGGCCTTAATGTTCTTTTAGACAGTGGTGATGGATTGGAGAAGGGAATACCTGGAAATGCCTTAAATGACAGTTGATGAGAAAAAACAGATCATGCACCTGGGGTTTAGGTTGTAGCTGTGTTGGTCTAAGGACATAGGCAGACAAGGTTCCTTGGGTGAATTTGATATCTTTTATTAGACCAACCCAAATAGTTGGAGAATAGTTATTAAGCAAGCTTTTGGGTTCAAAAACCCTTCGTCAGGCTAAGGAAGCTTCAGCAGTTGGTGTGTGCTCTTCCTGGATGGAATGAAAAGTAAAGAAGCCAGGGGCTGGGCTGGGCTGGGAAGTCAGTTGCCAGGCAGATTATAATGTATCAAAAATCCAATGTCTGTGTTCAGTCCATGATCTCTAGTATCCAGGAGGTTGATGAAATGGAGCTCATAGGCTTGTCTCTGGGAAGTGTTGTGTAAATTTCCCTTGAGGATCAGGACTGAGAGACTGGAGAGAGAGTGGCCCTCCTGTGAGAAATGTGCCCCCACCAGTAATTGGGTGTTTCTGTCTTTGATGGATTTCCGGTGTGCATTCATTCTGGTGCACAGTTGTTGTCTGGTCTCTCCTACGTATTTTCCATCAGGGCATTTGGTGCTTTGGATGAGGTATATTACATTTCTGGAGGTGCAGCTGTAAGATCCTGGGATGCTGATTGCTCTGTTGTGGGGTGTAGTAATTGTGGGGGTGGTGGAGATGTGTTGGCAGGTTTTGCATTTCTTGTCCTGGCACGGTCTGGATCCTTTTGGTGTGTTCTGGGGTTGAGGAAGTTTGCTTCTGGTGATGAGGTTGGCGAGGTTCGGTGCTTGTTTGAAGGCTAGGATGGGTGGCTCTGGGAAGATCTTTTTAAGAATAGGGTCTCTTTCTAATATGGGTTGCAAATTTCTGTCCAGAAAAATACACTAATAAAATACTTCAATGTGGAGAACTAGAAGATTTCTTCCGATGCCTGCGCCTCAAAGAATATTTCCACGACCAAACTGAACCCACTCCCAACAACAACTCATCCTCTGAAAACATTCAGGAAAGAATCCATGCCAAAAAGCCCCAAGAAACATCAGATTGGACACCTTGCAGTGGACGAAACCCTAACCTTGACCGCTATATTGACTGCTTCAGGGAAAGAAATATGAAAATATTATTTTCATATGAAAATGAAATAATCAGCAACACACGCCACCACAACAACCTCTCTCTACCAGAGAAAAAGGCCATAGAATCTCTAAGATCTAACCACCAAATAGTAATAAAACCAGCAGACAAAGGAGGAGCCATAGTCATCCTAAACCGTGAGGATTACATAAAGGAAGCCAAGAGACAGCTCTCTGACACTACCTACTACAAAGAACTACAAGAAGATCCTACTCCCCTTTTCACCAAAAAACTCAATAATACCATCAAATCATTTCCATCAAGATTACAAGAAAAACTACAGACCTTGATCCCCCCACTACCTAACCCAGGGACTTTTTACATGCTCCCTAAAATCCACAAACAAGGGAACCCTGGCAGACCTATCATATCCAACCATGGGACCCTAACTGAGGAAATACCAGGTTTCGTTGAATCCATCCTAAAACCGCTTGTCACCCACAAAGCAAGTTTTGTCCAAGACATTACAGACTTGCTACGGAAACTTAAAAACATAGACCACCTTCCCAGCAACACCCTCCTAGCCACCATGGACGTTACCAGCCTATATACCAACATCCCACACCAGGATGGCATCCATGCCTGCCTTACATATCTACAGGAATAAGATTACAACCCAGAATACAGACCCAAAGATATTACTGAGCTTATACACTTCATCCTCACACACAACAATTTCACTTTTAATAATCAACACTTCCTCCAGATGATGGGAACAGCTATGGGCACTAAAATGGCCCCACAGTATGCCAACCTTTTTATGAGCCACCTGGAAGAAGACTTCCTCAAGAACTGCACCATCAAACCCTTACTATACCTAAGATACATCGATGACATCTTCATCATTTGGAGTGAGAACCTGCAGTTTCTGATTGAGTTCCACCAGAAATTCAACAGTCACCATCCCTCCATCCAACTTTCTTTAGAATACTCCAGCACCAACATCCCCTTTTTAGACACAATGATCAGTATCCAGAAGGGTAAAATACAGACCACAGTATAAAAGAACCAGCAATCACCCTAAACACACCAAAAAAGCTGTGATATACAGCCAAGCCCTCAGGTACCACCGCATCTGTACTGAAGAGAACACCCGGGATTGCCACCACACCAATCTTAAAAAGGCTTTCACCCAGCAAGGACACTCCTCCAGAGAGGTAGATCTCACGTTTGAAAGAGCCACCTGGATACCATGTGAAGAACTGCTGCAGTACAGAAGAAAAACACCCACAAATCGCACACTGCTGGTGATGACCTATCACCCCTCCCTTGAAACTGTATGGAAAATCCTCAAAAAATTGCAACCCATATTAGAAAGAGACCCTATTCTTAAAAAAATCTTCCCAGAGCCACCCATCCTAGCCTTCAAACAAGCACCGAACCTCGCCAACCTCATCACCAGAAGCAAACTTCCTCAACCCCAGAACACACCAAAAGGATCCAGACCATGCCATGACAAGAAATGCAAAACCTGCCAACACATCTCCACCACCCCCACTATTACTACACCCCACAACAGAGCCATCAGCATCCCAGGATCTTTCAGCTGCACCTCCAGGAATGTAGTATACCTCATCCAATGCACCAAATGCCCTGATGGAAGATATGTAGGAGAGACCAGACAACAACCGCGCACTAGAATGAATGCACACCGGAAATCCATCAAAGACAGAAACACCCAATTACTGGTGGGGGCACATTTCTCACAGGAGGGCCACTCTCTCTCCAGTCTCTCAGTCCTGATCCTCAAGGGAAACTTACACAACACTTCCCAGAGATGAGCCTATGAGCTCCATTTCATCAACCTCCTGGATACTAGAGATCATGGACTAAACACAGACATTGGATTTTTGATACATTATAATCTGCCTGGCAACTGACACCCCAGCCCAGCCCAGCCCCTGGCTTCTTTACTTTTCATTCCATCCAGGAAGAGCACACACCAACTGCTGCAGCTTCCTTAGCCTGACGAAGGGTTTTTGAACCCAAAAGCTTGCTTAATAACTATTCTCCAACCATTTGGGTTGGTCTAATAAAAGATATCAAATTCACCCAAGGAACCTTGTCTGATCATGCACTTGGGCACTTGCATTCAGGGGCATTGATCAGCCCGTGCTCCTCACCCCTACCTGGCCTCAGGCAGCCAGGTGAACCACAGCCCACTGCTGCTTGTGTGATTTTTGCTCACTTGGAACCCCTCTCAGTTCAGAAGTGGCTGGGGAGGAGGAAGGGAGGGCAGGAGATTACAGCTGGTTCCCTCCACCTGGAAGTTAGGAACCTGCCTGTCACACAATATCTGCAGGGAACTTGGGTGCTAAAGAATCACAGATCTTCCCTCCTTTCTGCCATGACAGTGACAATGATGTCACCATGCCATTTGCCCAGCTCCAGCAGCACCAGTTCTTCCTGGGTACACACACCACCCCTCTTTCAGCCCTGTAGAGCACTGGGGAATCTGACTTACAGCCTTCCTGCATCCTGCAGTCTAGGACTGGTTTCAGCTCTGCATGTTCTCCATCCTCTGCCCTTGATCTGCAGTGCAGCTGCTCCACTCCATTGACCCCTCCTTCTCCCTGACCCCCCACCCCCACCCCCACCCCTGACATGTCCACCAAGAATGTAAGGCCAATGATGGCTCACTGTTCACACTTCTGTCTATCTCTATGGCCTCTTAACAGAGACAGGTGGCTGACCTAATGGCACACTGGCTTGTTGACAGGGACTGCTATTATCTGGGAGAAGGGATGAGGATGGGAGACCCTCTCTCATTCTCAGTCTTTTCTTGCCCTGGCTTCCTTGTGCCTTTGGTCACCCTGTGATTTTCTGTCATCCACACAAGTCTGATGTTGTCACTCCAGAGGATGTCACGTTGTCATATGTCCCTGACTGATCTTCTCCAATCACTCTGCCATGTGCTGTTTTCCCCGCCCTTACGGTGCACTCCCAGACCTGCTAAGGTGCTTTCCCAAGTGGCCTTGCACATTTTTATATGCCAGGGGGTTGAAAAAGTCTAGCAGATGAGACATTCTCTGCTTCAAGAAGGGTTTGGCTCCCCTTAATTTTTTCCCTTCACTAGATCACCTCCTGTTTCTTTCCTCCACACACCAGTAACCCCCACTCCTTATTCCCTTTCTACTGATTTCTCCCCTACTATCCCCATCTGTTTTCCCTAACCCTCTTCTAGGTAACTACCTTCTAACCCACTGGCCTCTTCACTGCAGGATGCCCTGCAGCAAAACTCTCAGTCTCGTGGTGCCTCCCTCTGCCTCAGCACCCTAGACACCTACATTTCCCGCATCTCAACTGGAACCTGCTATCTATTCCATTACTCAGTTCAGAGCAATGGCATGTCAGGAGCAGCCAGGTTCATGGGCCCACTTCACAATGTTGTGTCATTTAATAATCCAGAGGGTAATGCTGATCTTCACTCCAGTTGTAACTCTGGGGTTAGGCCCAGAGAGGCCTCTGACTCACTGTTCAGAGATTAACAAATTAGTGGTAATTAGAGTGAGATTAATTCTCCTTTTGCATCTTTTTAGCAGGTAGAAGTCAACAGAGCTGCTTTTGCAGCTTTTCCTGAGATGAACCTTCCGAGTTCTTCAGTCCCTTGTTATAGACGACAGGTCAGTCCAGCTGGCAATGACTAATCATGAGTCTCGGAGGCAGAACCAGTAGTATTTTGAAATTGTGCAGCACTTCTAAACTGTGTGCAAGAGGAGTATATAAACACCGCCCAAGGCAGAACAAACAGAAACAGCATCAGAATCTGCCTGATGGGTTCAGAGAGCCTGGAAAGGGTTAGAGGGACAGCTAGCCCTGCCTGGTGGTACTCAGCACTTCCAGAAGCAGGTTGCTAAGCTGCCAGTACATTTTTCAGGATTTAGTCTCATGGCAGCTCATTTTGGGGCTGACATGTGCTTCTGGATGTACCTGTTCGCTGGAAGGAGAAGCAGAACTTTCTTGTGTCTCCTGTAAAGCGCTGGGTGTGATAGCCCCTCCCTTAATGATAACCCCTGCCGAAGTCTGGGGAGTTATTGCATAATTGAGATTGAGGCAGTCAGCTGAGTGTGTCCAACCAGCCTTATCAACAGATCTAGTTGGTGACATCCCTGCTGTGTATCTGCCCTCAGAACGACCTTCGGTTTGTATCCCTTCTGCTTTGGGTGCTATTAATAGCCGGGTCTTTGTATCTGCGCAGATGGCTTTTTTTTTTCACCAGCTCTCAGGTGAGAAGCATTACCTCTGAACCATGCTATGGCCATACTGTCAGGTGCTCTCCATGCACAAGGCCTGGTATCAGTGTTGCCAGACATAATCATCACTTGTATGGAGTAAATTCAGCTCTTGTACAGATTGATAAGCACTAAAGTGGCCAAATGTACTGTAATCCTGAACCATCCAAAGAGCACTTAACATCTAAAAAAAGTTAATATGCAGTCAATTTTCCATCTTCATATGATCTGAAATTGTCTTTAGGACATGTGCATGGACTTACAGGAACATGGACCCCTGTGTTCACAAGACATTCGCTAACTCTGGGCTGTCCAACTTCTAAGTGGCCGGGATCGCACCAGCGAGGCCACATGCCCTGGAGGCTTCATCAGTGCAAGCCACAGGTCCCCAGGCTGCACCCCCACTCCCATGCTGCACCGCACATGCAGACGGTCCTCAGCTCAGCTTCCTCGCTGCACCACTTTAAGGGCTTCCCTTGTGCTGTAGGCTGCACCCCTGGGCTATAAGCAAGAAATGAAAGCTGATACAGGGAGGGGAAGCCTAGAGATCCTGGCTGCAGCAGCAGCTGGAATGATAGGGGGAACAGCAGCTGGGCAGGAGCCTGGGAGCTACACATTAACAGGTTAACCCTTTGGCCCATGGCCCTGGACTAACTGAAGGAATTCCCCAAATCACCATTTCAAAACCCTCGCACACAACTAAAGGGAATGATATCTCAAGCACCAGGAACAGCCCCTTCCATGCAACAAGGAAAAGCAGGGGAGACAAGAACATGGCCAGTGCCCTGGGGCACCTGCTCAGAGGCATGTTATATGGATGACCTGAGGTTGAGCACGTGACAGCAGAGGACAGTGATTCCTCGGTGGGATCAGGCTGGGATACTAACACTCTAATAAGGGGCAGAGAGTTAAATGGTCAAAACATTTGCTATTCTCAACAATTTGATCGTAGGCAAAAGACAAAAAAAAAGCAACATATGCTTGAATTTTTGCAATGCAAGACAGTCCTCCATTCCATGTGATAATTCAGCAATTCCAGTCTGACATTCCCATGTTTCAAATCTGACATGATGGGCTGGTGTGCAGAGCAGCAGAGACCCCTGAAGCTGAATGGCTTGGCCAACTGCTTACAGTTATTGAACATGTTTGTCTGGGTTCAGATCATGAATTACTGGCCTTGAAGCAGGTAGCCCATTAGGCTGCTGCTTTACCTTGCCCAGATAAATTCAGTGCCTGGAAAGAGCCCTGCAGAGTAACTGAGCTGGGAAACTGAGCCAATGCCCAGACTGGCAGGTGATGCTCCTGTGTGAGTTCTACAGGTCTGGGATAAGAAAAAGGGGGACTTTTAAGCATGAATTAGCTAAAAGATTAAACCACTTGCCTCTGCAGGCCAGCTCAGGGAAAGCTAAGGCAAAGCCAACATTACAGAGGTCTGTAGGAGTGGACAGCGATGGCTATCAAGCTGGCTAGCACCCAGGGATACAGGGCTTCTCTAGTAGTTCAGCAGCTACGGGCAAGATCACTACACAGAGTCAAGAACTATGTGAAATATTCTCAACAAAACAGTGGCAGGGGGTCACTTGGTGGGAGCTGTGAGAGGGAGACAGTTGCACCCTTTTCCAATCTCGCCCACCACATCCTTGATGCCCCTCTGGGGGGACGCCAGTCATTGGAGCAGTTCACAGGGGACTGGCATCCAGACATGGGCCTGGTGTGCTGAGATGAGCACTACATGTTTTCTGCACCTCACATCTTGCCTCCTCCTGGGGGAGGTGCCGAGAGCCTCCCAGCCACCCCCTACCTCACAGGCTAACACTCTGGCCTCTCCAGCATACAGACCAACCTACAGTGCTCAGCCCTTCTAGTGCACCATAGGCCTGCCACAAGCAGTCACACCTCACATCTCAGCAGCCTTAATACTCCTTCTGTGGATTCTCTCCTGCCAGAAAAGCTAATGGTAGTACCCACACAGGCTCCTACAGTCTCATAAGCAGACTCTATCCTGCCTGCCTATTGTGCTGCAGACCCTCTCCATGTGCCTCAGGATCAAGAGTCTTCTCTTGGCATTTGGGCACAGGAGGTGGGATGGGGCACACAGGCCCATTCAACTCCCTTGGCCCAACCTCCTCAGCTATAGTTCAGCATTTGGGGCCACTTCCATACCTGATCCAGCCCCCTGTGGGCATCTTTCCTTTGGCCAATACCTTTTATCTGTTCTGGAGTTCACCAGGCTTTCAGCATTCACTATGCTGGTTTCTGTGCCTCAACCTCTGCCATCTGGGGCTCACTATTCCAGCCCGCTCATAGGCAGCCTCCCTGGCCTCTAGCTCCCATCAGCCATGCTCCAGGCCCAGAAGTAAGGCTGCTCCAGGCTCATGCCACTGAGGCCATTCTTGAGTCTTTGGTCTCCAACATAGAGTCACAGAGAAGTGTTTGAGAGTGGCCAGTGGGGATGAGCTGGGAGAGACCTCATGAGTGAACTTTCAAGTTTGGAACATGGCCGTGGGGATGGATGGAAAGACCTCACTCAAGCCCCTCAGTGGCAGCTCCTGCCGCCATCATAGTGTAGACAAGACTTTTCAGGCCTCTACTTTTTACTAGGCAGCCATACTAAAACATAACCGTAATGTAAGGGGGACCCCCAACCTGCTCAGTGTTAGTTTGCACCTCCCTAACACTGCTTTCTCCCAGTTGCAAATCCAGACTTGTGCTGTGGGTATGAATTCTCTCCTATGAAGATTTAGCTCCTTAACAAGGCCCTGAGGCATCCAGCCCTAGAAGGCACTGCTATCTGAGAAGGAAGCTTATTAAATGAGCCTTGACCTTTATGACACTCACTGAGGAAGAAAGTGGAAGGGAGAAGGGTAGGTCCAAGAAGAGAAAGACAGAGTAGTGATAAGAAAAGAGATCTGGGGAGGCGTGCAATGGCGCTGGGAGTTAGGAGCCACCCTTACTAGGGAGGGGGAGAGCTGTAGTTCTCTGTCTGCCTTGAGGCTGAAGTTGGAACTTGAAGCCACTTGAGGACAGGCAGATTCACTCTAAAGGCAGAAAAACTTGACACCCCTCCAAATTAGAGAAAATAAAGCCAGGAATAACCCAGAGATATGCAATTAACACCCCCCTCCCCGATCTCCAGATATATAGATGGGTTATGGAGCTAAAAAATGTGTCATAAGCCAAGGTATCTATCTATCTATCTATCTATCTATCTATCTATCTATCTATCTATCTATCTATGTGTGTGTGTATATATATATATATATATATATATATATATATATATATATACACACATACACACTAGTCAATTGCCTGTCAAGAATGATGGAGGGTGGGGGGAGCATGATTTTTTTGAACACTTGAGTTTGACAAAACTGAATCCTGTAAAAGTCTTTAAAAACCAAACCAAAACAAACCAAACCAAATAAACCCTATTTCTCGTCAAAGCAACAAACCAAAACAGCTTCCTGCCTTCTGTTTTGCTTTTTATTGATTTATTTATTTTGCACAAGTGCAGTAAAATGGGTGTCACAGACATAATTTTTAAAGAGCAAATAAAGACCAAGATAAGGCACATTGTACAATAAAGGCCAAGGATGCTCACCCTGACTTTGAAACTAGATGACACATTTGGCTTTCCTATTGCTGTTCTGTGATAAGGAAAAATGCTTTGGGGCTGGGTGTAGGTCAGTTAATAATTCACACTATGAAAATTAAATATTTAGATTGCATTATAAAGCAGATGCATTGTTGGCTCTCAGTTGCCAAAGCAATGGATTTTGACACTAGAAAATCCATACATTTCTTTGACAATTTCCCTGAAAAATGAAGGGTTGTGGAATCTTTTCTGGCCTTATAACCCAGTCAGGGTGCAAGTGATTTTCCTATTACTAAGAGTCCTGGGCTAATAATTTAATCAAATAGTTAACACAGAGGCATCCCCTTTTGCTGTCCTTTCCAGTTCCAGTGACTGCTGGCTGCCATGAGACCTGATTTACAAAACTTTACCAGGTTGGTTAATACAGAACCCATTTGTGTGAGTCAATGTCCAATTGCTTCTGGAAAATGCCTCTGCAGCACTGAAGAGCTCTAGCACTAATGGCTATGTCTCCAAGATGTCCTCACTCTCCACAGCAGTAGCACCTCTAAGCATGCTCCACTGCACCTATGGCTCCTATCTATGTGCAGGGAGGCTGCTCCAATAATTATGTGTTGGAGCAGACTCAATTAATCAAGTGTAGTAATTATCACGCTCCAGCAGACTCCGGCATCATGGAGACTGGTGCCTCCCAAGTTGCGGGGGCACTAGATCCGCTGACGGGGGGGGTTTGCACTTCCAGTTTTGTAGCTGTTGCTTCCAGTGGGTGCACAGCTGATCTCAGGGGGTGCACATGCACCCGCGTGCACCCACTACGCATTGCCAATGTGTATCAGTGTTCCCGTGCTGAAAAATGGTGGCAGGAGCACTTTAACTAAAGCTCATTTTACAAGCTTTGATTAAAATACTCCGGCCGCCATTTTTTCAGTGCAGGGATGCTGATACATGTGACACTTTAATTAACACAGTTCTCAGAACCGCACTAATTAAAATGTGCCCCCACTGCCTCCCAGACCATGTCTATAAACACCCCAAGTGCCTGCCTCATAAATCAGAAGCAGTTTGGCCGCTACTGCAGGTTATTAATTGGCCCTTTCCCTCAGCAGTGCTAATTAGCACCTCCAGTTCCCTACACAGGCAGCTACTCTGCTCTGGTTTTTAAGACTGCATAGATAGAAAAATACAGGCTGCTATGGGCACTGCCATGGGGGATAGTGGGTTTATTATGTGGATGTGGCTGTTCTCCTTCAACACAGCAAGGCCCAAATAGAGGGAGATCCAGTGTGTGACAGCTGCAAATGGGGGTGCCATTGATGTATTCACATGGGATGGGAAAGTGAGACCTGCTCCTTCCATGACCTCAGGCACTGTGAGTCTCTAGTTCTGCTGGGAACCATTTTCAACATTAAAGGACACCTAGTCTATGTGGGCTGTAGGGAACTTGGGAGTTGGGTATCTCAGTGTCTTTGAGGATCTGGCCTGTGGTGCCTGAGGAGCTGCATTGCAGGAAGAGGCTCTCAGTGATGCCACATCAAATATTCTTTGTTTAGAAGCTTATGTGAACATCACTGTCCTTCAGTCACACCCTCTTGCAGCAACATTGCCTTTAAAGGTTTGCATGTGTACAACTAATTGGACACCAAGCAATCATTCTGCACTAGGAGGGATAAAACCTCCCTCCGTTGGGGTTGGCTCCTGCAGAGTTCAAAGGACTAAAACGCCATAAAAAGTTATGTGAGTCACTAAACTCAGATGATGTGCCTCTGAATGTGTCCCAGGAACAGATTTATTAAATAAGGGAGTATAATTTTACTAAGTCACTTTTTAGAGTGGAACAGCAGTTTAAAATATTGCTTGTCAGATCAACAGTTTAAGATATAGGGAGGAAGAGCAAGGGCATCAAGCTAGAAGTGATTCCTAGCATGCATATAACTTTAAAATGCAAGCAAAAAGGCTGGATTTCATACTGGTGTTTCAGAAAATAGTGCTATAAACTAGTGTCAGGGGTTTAGATTTTGTAATAGAGCCTGGAGCCATTGCAAAGAAGTAGGAATACATAACTGAGGTACTAATTCAAGAGCATTAAAAGAATGACAAAATGAAGGCAAGACTGACAAAATGGAGAAGCACTTAGTTGAAATTATTTGAATTTGATCACTGGTAAGCATTTACATTCTCAGATAATATCCCTTAGTAGTATTCTTCCCGCTGGCACAATGTCTGCATGAGGATGATCTCAGACACAAGGTTGCACATACACATTGCTCCTGGCTCATTCCAGAATTACCACTGAGTTAAGCAATTGCATCTTTCCTTGCTAGAACTAACCACACAAACAAAGCCATATTTTTAGTGCAGAAAGAAATGCTCCTGTCAGTGGGCCTCACTGGAAAACAGCGGCTGCTGTGGGTGGCTTTAATCCTAGGCCTGCACTCTCCCATTTGTAGTGTGCTTTGCCTATCTGGCAGCAACCAATGCCATGGTTAGCCTTCCATGGGGGGCAAGGTCTTCAAGGGAAGTTATTGAAATGCCTATTTCTGGGACTGAGCCCTGTAGCCATTGTCTATTTGCGGGTATTCACACAGCTCCAGGGGAAATGGAAAATGTCTGCCCCACCCAGCAATGACACACATACACTTAGACCATGCCTGGTCGACAGTCCTCAGGAGCTCTAGCAGGACAGCAGACAACAGCTATAATCCCAGGACCCTTTCTGCCTTTGCAGGTCACTCCTGCAAAACAACCCCCATGACATCCTGGTCTTGGCTGAGAGAACATGAAAACCTGATGCTTCATCATGTGTTACAGACAGGCTTAATGAATACAGATGTTACATCACCAAAGGGCAGGATTCTCCCACTGCTTCACTGAGCGGCTCTGTTGACCACCCCTGAAACCCAGACATGGCAGCATAGCAGAGGGAGACTGAGGCAAGCTCACAGGGCAGGGTGGTGAGTGACTCCCATTTGAAGTCACTGCCTTTAAAAAACAGCCTTTTCTTCAATGCCAGAACATTTTAGCAGTGACTGTTTATCTCAGCTCTCCCCGTGCTCCAGCTTAGAATATTTGCGCAGGTCCCAAAAGAGCAGTAATAGTTTCCATCTGGGATATCAATTCTGGGATGTCCATGCTTGCTGCTGGTTTACAGTAATCCAGCCCATTTTGGTCATACTCCAAGCCTGAGCAAGCAGAATATACTGGGGACAGGATTCCAAGGAAATTAGGGTCATCTTCAGAGGAAGCTGCTCATCAAACTAGAGGCTGGTGATTAAATGAAGGATGTTGGGTTGCCTGCCTGCTCCCAATTGAATACTAGTTGGCCAGGTGCTTCTCCACACCCAGTGGGACTGCACCTTTATAAAAAAGGAACAGTTGTTTGGTCTGCTGCTTGGGCAGTTACATTTTCTATCTGGGTTGGGAATTTTGACCCTGCTGCTCCAAGCTAATGAGATCTCTTCAAGGCACAACAGAAGAGGGGAAGGTGCCCCAAACTCTGCTATCCCAACCATTCAGAAAAAAGAGAAGGTGCTTTTAAAATTCAAATGCTGAAAGCACTGCCCAGAAGGTCTAAGTATAGTTGAACGCAGGGTTGATGCTGCTATTATCTGTGCTGCTGATGAACTCATGTAGAGCCAGCACTTCACTGCCACACACTTTCTGCTGCATGCAGAAGTTGCAGCTCACGGCACTGACAACAAACTGCCCCTGCTTGATTAGATCCCTCTCGTCTTTCCCTTTTTTCCCAGATCTTAATCTAGGGAGCCCCTGAAGTGATGTGGACTGCAGTAAAAATAGCTTTAAAAAGGTCATTAGGGTGGAATTTTCCAAGGCACCTCAGGGACTTGGGAGCATGCAACCCACTGACCCCAGAGATGCATGGGCCTGGCTGGGAAACAAGAGTTCTACCTTGTGAAAAATTCTGGGGTTTCATAACTGATATATAGTAGTTTCCTCTAAAAATTCCCAAATAGTTCTAGTGCAGCGTGTGGTAAGCCAAACCATCCATGATCCCAGGAGGGGGACACAGGGTGGCAGGTCTGTGGTAGGAAGACAGAGACTGGAAAAGCTGGGGGTGTAGCATTATCTCCTTGTAGATGGTCAGAGAGTGAAGCAGGAAGAGAAGAGATGTGATGCTATCATGAGCACCAAGCTCCTTTCCCCACTTCTCCATGGGGCAGGAAGGGGCAGAGCCATTTGGCTGGGTAGAGACACATTGTGCACTGTAGATGGGTGTTGGTGGGTGGGTGGGGGATGCTGTACTGAGTTGCAGAGTGATGGGCAGGCACAGAGAAGTCCATTCAGTGTCCTCACCAACCACACTACACACGACCTGTGCAATGGGGTGGGCTGACTCAGAGCCATCTCCAGCATGGGGTAGTCTGGGCTGTTCCCCCTCTGGGACTGTAACTTATTCTCCACTGTTTGCCCTCCCCTAGATTCTGGCACCATCTCCTGCTCCAGGTCCCCTCAGAGTCAGTGGGTAGCATGTATATGTATCTGACATGATGGCCTGATGTGTTGTGAGTGGAGGCAGTGCATGGAGCATCTCTGTCACCTCGAGAATCAGAGTATAACACAAATGCCTTGTGTTTGCAACAGCTGGAACACATGGGGTCCCAGGTACTAGAGAAGCAAACCCCCAATCCCAGAGGCAGATCCATGTGTTACCCCACTGCAAAATCAAATGAGTGGAGAATTCTCTCCTCTCCCCTCCTTTTCTCTCCCCTTTATGCCTTCAGGTTACAAAACAAAATCATGTTTGGTTGTTTAATGTGTTCAAAAAGAGAAGAATGTATTTCCCAAATGACTTCTCAGTGACTGTCCTGGCTGCCCCTGGGACCCAACAGGATTGTCAGTGTCAGAGCAAGTTGACCAGCTCCTCACCTTCCCCTTGCAAAGCTGTACAACTGTGTGAGATGATCTGTGCTCACACCCTGGCCTGTGTCCATCCCACTCGTCTGGAGTCAACTGTCTTAGCTTATGGTGCCTCATAGTGACACATGATGTCAAGCCCTGTATAAAGTTTCAGTGACATGAAGTGCTGTGATCCCGTGGCAAATTTGACTCTTCAGGCAGCCAGGATTATCAAGAGCAGCTCTTGCCAGTTAATTTGCTCCAGTAAGGGAGTTCATCCCACCGATTTCAGTGTACATGGGCCAGCTCCCCTCACAGCTGATTTTGAGCCACTGTATGTTTAAATAAGGGACTGATGGGCTTGCATTTCTCTTCTCACTTGGATATGTATCCACCCTGGTCCTAACTGCTTGGTATTATTCATGCTTCAAAGTTCAAATATTGTACTGTGTCCCATTACTCCCAGCTGAACCCTGTTCTCTATCAGTTCCTGCCCTGTTCTTGTCACCAGGATAGCTGAATACCTTCCAGTCATACACCAAGCCATCTGACTAATCCATGCCACACACAGTCCATTCTTGGTCTCACCCTCTGCACATGCATAGAATCCTGTGCACTGTAGAGGGAGTGATCTGGGCAGGTCTTGGGTTAGGAGATTGCATATCTCTAGACTGATACGTGACCAGATAGATATAGGCATTTGTCCCATGTTGTGCTGGGTTTATGAGATGTGGCAGGTCTGGGAAAAGCACCTGGTATAGGTGGACTGGCAAGTGTGAGGTCTGTGATGGTGCTTAGTTCTAAGGGTGCCCATTCCACAGTGTCCTACTGACCCTCCCTTCTCCTCTCCCTTCCCACCCTCTGCCCCCAGAAAGCTCTGTCTCCCACACAGTTCAACTTTACCCTTTCTAGAAGCAGACCCATTGCCCCAAAAGAGCCCAGCTGTTGACCACAGCCTGCATCCTGGAGCTTTCAGCTCTTTAGAAGCCCTGGGACTGGGGCCATGGAGCACCCTGAAGCTAAGGATCAAGACCTCAGAGTTGATTCCCAGTTCTGTGGGAAGCCAGTGTGAGGTGCAGAGAAGAGGTGGATGGACTGGTTGTTGGTGGCCTGTGCTGTGGAGGAGACACTGCCTGAGGTCCTCAGGAGACTGCCTGAGGTTCTGCCTTTCCCTGCCCTGTGGCGTATGCTAAGGTCTGAAGACTTCAGCTCTAGAGCACTGCTGCTGTCCAGCTGAGAAGTGAAGCCAGCTCATGATCCAGCAGGATGGGACGGAGTTTTCTATCTAGACAGAGCTAAATGAAAGTGTAACCTTGCAGATGTTGCTTTGTGAAGGCTTAGCACCAGTGAGGAACCCACGCCTGCTAATGGTGCATGGACCCCTTCAATCTGGAGAGACTGCACCAGGAGTAAAGCTCTTCCAAATAGTCTATTTTCCCCACCAACATCCCCCTTCCTTACTTTGGTTCATCGTCGTCTTACTCCATGAGCAGTCACCCTTGTTTTAACAGAGCTATTCCCAGAGGACTGTGTGGCTCCGTGTGTGAGTAGTAGTAGAGTGTAGCTCTCCAAAATCATCTACACTATTTGAGGAGTAAGGAGCAGAGCAAAGGCAGCAGAAACTGGCTCTGTGTCCCTAGTTCTTATTCAGACAAAATTTCTATTGGCTGCACTGGGAGTTTTGTCTGGGCAAGGAGGGCTGGACTGGGCTTTAAACCTGAGAAAATAGTGTGAAGGTAACTGACTCCTGCTAACCTGTTTGCTGGGTGCTCTGTACCTAAAGACAAGGTTTATTCTGGAGCATTAGGCTCCATTTCCAAGTGCTACATACAGACTTCATTTTTCATTAGATGGATGGAGCCTCTGGGGATGGAAAATGTCATGCTGACATCTGTGTGTATGTTTTTGCTGTAAAACATATCTGCCTAAGAGACTAAAAGGCTGTGTTCCCAGAAGCAGTATTTATATTGCCCTTTGCACATTGCAAGCCACATTAATATTTGTGTGTGTGTGTGTGTGTATCTGTGTGCATGTGTACATGCAAATAAATGTATACGGCAGTTTAGACCAGGGCACTCATGTTTTGCATCCAAGTTATGAAGTACTGCCTTTGTCCTGTCAATTCGGAAGAAATGCCTGGTACATGCTGATGCACTGGCAAGAGTTAGCGCTATGCAAGCACAAGATCAGGCTTGGAATAACAGGGAAGAACGCTGTCTGCTCTTAACAGAATTCCTCACCAGCTCACACTTCATATGAATTTCTCCATGAACATTATATAGAGCTCAAAGGCTCAGAGCAAGCTCATCTAATCTGACTTGCCTCATAAACCAGGCCAAACCTTTGTAAGTACTTAAAGTGAGACAATGGATTTAGGGTCTCAGGGCATAAGGCTTTCTACTGGGAGAAACTCAAAGCCTGTTTACACCCTCACTGACCATGGGGGCAACCTACCAGAGGGCTGTGGTGAATCATAGGATCATACGAAAGTAGGTCTGGAAGGGACCTCACAAGGTCATCTAGTTTATCCCTCTGCTCATGGCAGGATAAACCATCCTGGCCAAGTGTCTGCCTAGCCAGCTCTTGAAAATGTCCTGTGATGGGGAGTCCACAACTTCTCTAGGTAGACTCTTCCAACACTTGACTGCCCTCATGGTCAAAAAGTTCTTTCCTAATCTTGCTGGTTTGTTTTACATGCTGGAAAGGCTCTTGTCCCCGATTTAGGAATCTGAACAAAGATCATAGACTATGAGAAACTTCTAGTAGGAAGAGCAGTATTAAAGTTTTCCTTCTTTCTGAAGCATTGGGATCCTTCAGTCTGAAAGAACATGTGGATTACTGCAAATTGCACATCTGGAGCAAAAGCTGGAAACTAGAACCACCTCTGCTTAGGAGCTCTTTGCTTCATACAACACATTTAGATCTTACCGAAAGCCTTAATGATTTAGGGGCCAGGGTAGATTTCAAATGGGATGAGTTACATTCACCTCCCACCAATGCTGGTGTGGGCAGGTGCCTTTGCTGAAACCCACTGGAATGTTATCTTTAGCAGATTGCATAGTCCATCCAGCCTTTACTATGTTTACCGTGCTGAGGGCGGTAGTTTGTACAATGCTGGTTTGGAATGTGCCACTCCTGGGAGATGAGATAGGATGGCTGCTGATATGCTGTGCTGCCTAATTTAATTCTGAGCTCAAACTTTACTGCAACTGGGCAGGTATTGGCATTTTCCAACCTTCTGCTCCATGAACTAGCGCCACCCCCTTTGCCCCCAGACCAGTCTTGCACAGCTGTGGGCCTTTAGGTTAAACTCAGAAGAGTTAATTTTGCCTACAGAAAATGACCTTCAAATAATAAAATCCATGGATCAGTTCAAGTGGATCTTCAGCCAGCTCTTATCTTAGCTAAATGGAGGGTTGGTTCCAAACTCATCCCTGACAAGGCCAGATTAATGAATAGGCAAACTAGGCACATGCCTAGGGCCCTAAGTGAAGAAAGGACAGTTGTGCTTATTTTGCCATGGCAGGGCCACTGCCATGACACTGTAGTGTGGCCCAGCTCCTTTTCCCTTCTAGGACAGCATGCTGCAGCTCTAAGCCCCAGTGGCGGCTGCTGATATTGTCCTATGTGAAGCAGCTGGGTACATAGTTTATTTGCCTAGGGCCCACCAAAGGGTTAATCTGGCCCTGGTCCCTGATGTTTACTTGCATGTAAAGGCAGCTCAAGACAGGCCTCTGGGACTTGGGCACCCAGATACACTCCTGATTGGGACAGGGTTGCTTTTCTATCTTAGCTCTGGTGAGCTGGGAAGCTGAACATGATTTTGGAGCCAGCTCTGGCACCAGGTGAATGTGGGAAGGCAGTGCATGGAATTCTGGGAGTTTGAACCCTTGTGCCACAATGTCCTTGGCTTTCTGGAAGCATCCCAAACCTGGGGGGAAAACTGCCCAGAATGCAATGGGCCTCAAATTAGCACCAGGAATGCTGGGATACTTACTCATATGGCAGTGCACTGCAAGAACTGTGGCTGGGGTTCTGGACAATTTTGCATTCTGGGCAGTGTGAGGCAGCTTCCACCCAAGGACACAGCATGCAGGAACAGTCCTGTCCCATCCAAGAGCGACCAGGTCAGAGCTGCTGGCTGCAGCAAAGAAAGGCTATCCATAACAAGTGGCAGAGGAGGATGGGCTTAGTTGATCACAGGTGGGGCTAAATGTATTGGGATCCTTGACTATGGGGAGTTGTTGCCCATCTTAGATTTTATCAAAGTTAATGCAGATGTTTCTATAAAAGAAGAGGACTCACTTCAGTTCATCAGCCAAAATGGCACCTCCATAAAACCCAGCATTGCTCCATTTGGTCTTCCCTGTGGGGGAAACTGGATGCTTCTCATTTCTAATTTTCCATAAGCAAAATTGTTCCCTACAATGTAGAGCGAAGCCTGGGAATGAGAAAGGAGCTTTAAGAGGGCTTGCTGTGCTATACAGAGTTGGCACCAGGCAGGTAACCTCAACTATGGCCCTGTCACTGAAGAAAATAGCCAGCAGCTCTGTGTACCTGCATCTGTATAGGCACTGTGTTAGGGACACTCACTGGAGGTCAGATCCCATTGTGTTTGATTAGATTATATCCACTAGTTAAAACACAGCAGTGCAGGTGCCCAAGATAGGGAGCGTGGAAAAAAAGTTCTGCCAAATGCAAATGTGAATAGAACTGTTTGCATGGATAGTGAAATCAGTCACGTTGAAATGGGGCTTTCAAATTCGAAATCCAAGTGCTTCAGGCCAGGGCCAGAGGCTCCTACATCAATAATTAGGAAGTTCAAAGCATGGACAGGCAGACTTACTCTGAGACCATCAGCTGCTTCACAGCAACAAGCTTGTGTGTCCAGTCCTATAATAAGTGAGAGTTAAAGATGGGCAACTTGCTCCAAAATAAAAAGGGAATAAGTTGTAACTGTTGAGCTTCCACTTACTTCAGAACAGAAACAGACACATGAAACAGTTATTGTGAAGCAGCTGATGCTTCCTTCTTACCCTGGCATAATTTGCCTGTCCATACTACTAGTCTAGCTCTTGATTTTCAGAGGTGCTGAGATGATTCTCCAAAACCAAGGTTTAGGCAGTCTGTATGAGGTGCCCAACAGGTTCTTAACAATACACAGTCCAAGCCAAGATCAAATTCTCTGCTCTGGTACCAGCCCCTTGCACTGTCTCAATGGCACAAAAAGGCCAGAATGATGCCACTACTGCCCAACTGGGAATTTTTGGGTGAAGGGAAAGAACTCAAACAGCTCCTACTCCTTACTTCACCACTCCCTCCATCCTGGCATATGGGATTTGCTGGAGGATAAAAGGCATGGGACATTTGGCTCCACTCCGCTCTATGAACGCTCATTCACCAAGCCAGGTGACACATGTTAAGGCAACCTGTAGACTGCTCTAATTTACGCTGGAGCCAGTGCTATACCAGGCCTTGAGAATACAACTAAAATGATGCCACTTAGAGGAATAGAAAGGAAACAAAATTCTATTCTTGGCCAGGCAGATAGTGCAAAACTTTCCCTCTGCTATGATGAGCAATACTAGCCCTAAGCTATCAAATGGTGCAACAGCCAGCCCCGAAGGACTGGAAAACCTAGTTTTAGATGATATTATCTGAATCAGAGAACCCAGCTACAACAGGCATGGCAAGAATATTAGAAAAGGCTGCCATAAGGAAGAGGAACAACTGTTCTCTGTTGCCACAGAAGGCAGGACAAAAAGTGAGGGTTATAAATTTCAGTAAAGCAGACTGAGATTAGATCTCAGGAAAAGCTGCCTTACAGTTAGAACTGTAACAGACATCCCAAGGAAACTGTGGAATCTCCTTCATCGAAGATTTTCAAGAGGAGACTGGAGAAATGTTGCACAAAGATGATGCAGGAAAAGCATTCCTGCATTTGTGCAAGGGGATCAGACCAGGTGACCCAGCAGGTCCCTTCCTTCCCTGCAGTTCTACAGTTCTGCAGACACTCAGCCTGGCTACCAGCCAACCCAAAGGACCAGAGTGAAACTTTGGTCATAGTCTCATATGCTACTGTAACCTTGAGGGCAGTACACAAAGGGGGACAGGGCAGCAAAACCTCAATACATATGTGCTGAGGGGACTTCCTGTTTGCTCATCTCCAAAGGTCTTTAAATGCAGAGCTTGGCCATGTGCTGTCTCTGTGTGATAGATACATAGGACTGTGTGATGTATACACAGGATGGAGAAAACACTGGGTTTAGGAGCTGAAATCTATTTTTGGCTCTCAGGCTCAGGCCGTTCAACTGCACACCTTCCTTAAGAAGTGACTGGGAGCAACTTTTCATGAAAACCTAAAACTTTCCTTCTGGAATTGAACCCCCTGCTAAAAATACTCCATCTTTGGCCCTGTTCCAGGCACCAGAGTCTTACTGGGATTCCAGAACATATTCTAGGGTTGGTCCTTGTCATCAGCAATCTCCCTCTTACCTCACTGGAGTCCTCCACACATGAAATGCCAAGGGGAACTGTCCCTGTTCATGTGAGGTTGGGGCCTTCTTGCACCCAGACCCATGCTCTCTGAGTGACGGTTTGCTGGGTCTTTGTGCACCAGTGGTGAAAGCTGCTCCTCTTGCTGCCCTAAGGTCCAGCAGATCTAGTCACAATCCATGCACCACATTTGCCATGAGGAGTATGGGACCCAGTGCAAACAGTCCAGCACGAGGATGGCATTCTATTTCCTTGAGGTTGTCTAAGTGGCATTTATGTGCAGGTAGCAATTCTGTTTCCTGGCAGTGGGTGTACATACTGCACGAGTAGGCTGAGTGTGTACAGTAGGCTACAAACTGTATTCATACCCAGCTATGTGTATATGCCTCTTGTGGCTGTGTTCCAGAGCCTGAGGTCTGAAAATATAGGCAGTCAAAAACCCACGGCTAGTGAATAGTAGACTCAGAAGGAGAAGGACCTTCATGTAGGTTAGCCCCAGTGGTTCAGTAACTTCCTTTGGAAGCTGGAGGTCCATGTTCTAGGTCTCCCTTACCAGGAGGACTTTTGAATGTGATCTCTGCTTTAACTGCCACAACATAGATCAGGTATTTTCTAGACCCCCTGGTCCTCCTTTTGAACATGGACAGCCATGAGATGAGAGATGTGGGGCCAAGAGGAAGAGGGCAAGGCAAAGGGTGTGTGCCTTAGTGGGAGAGCTGCTTGCTAAGGTTGGGGACAGGCGGAGGCTGGGTTGTATCCCAGAG
This sequence comes from Alligator mississippiensis, assembly GCF_030867095.1. Taxonomy (NCBI): domain Eukaryota; kingdom Metazoa; phylum Chordata; order Crocodylia; family Alligatoridae; genus Alligator; species Alligator mississippiensis. The sequence continues at coordinate 141,828,384 of NC_081825.1, read as the reverse complement.
TGAGGCAGAAACACACCTGAACCACTCTGCTCTTGGCTCTATAACATTTCCCCTCCCCCACTATATATAAAGGTATGCACATACATAATCACATATGTACCTAGGGTTGCACAGCCAGGAATAGAATTGCTAGGTACATGTCAGTGCCAAACATGCATTTACACAGCTAAAACACTGCCACTTCGATGACTGCAAGGAAACCAAATTCTACCCATGACCCAGGCAGACAGGGCAAACACACCCTGACTTTGTAAGATTAATCAATTGAGCTCCATCTTCATCCAGACCCAACTGCCAAAGTGCCCCGGCAGACAACCCCAGTGGCCCACTCCGACCTTGACTTCTCTAGTGCTATATGTGTGCAATTCATGTTGCTCACTATGCACAGAAAGACAGAGGCAGGTCGTATTGCAAACATCAGAATCTCCACCATTACTCCCACTCACTAGTTGCATGACACATTTACTCCCACACTCAGGGCCAAGGACCTGAAGTGATGCATCGTATCTTACACACCCCTTCTGCCCTTCCTCTACCCGAGTGCAGCACAATGTATGCTCATGAAGCCCTCAGCTGGGTCCTGGCGTCCTTACTCATAGGCCTAGTCATATGGGTGTGCCAGGACATGAGGCCATTCCTGGAAGTGCTGGAGGACTTCTTGCTTGAAGCCATCAATGCTGTGATGTCAGGGAGGTTTTGACCTCTTTACCCTATATATGTGGTGTGTGTGGGAGGGCTGAATTTCTAACAACAGGAAACACAGCAGCTTCACTAACGGAGAGATTTACTGCAGCCCTTGTAGTACTCTTCCTCATACATTCAAAGCTATGAAAGCATCCATAACGTTCCAGTGAACAGAAAGAGCCCAAACGGTCAGAAGTTTCCTAGCACCCAGTGGCTTCCGGTGGGAATAAAGAACTCATGCCCTATAGAAAGCCTGGGGAAATGCTGAGTCTGAGCATGTCAGACAATCTAAGCAGAAAATCTTAGTCTTGGAGCAAAGAGATGAGGGTGAAGTTGACTCTTTATTCCCAGTTCCTGATTCCTTTTTCAAACTAAGAAACTGGGAATAAGGAACCAACTTCAGCCTCATGTGCTATGAGCAAAGAGCTTACTCAAATTTTCAGAGAGAGGAGGAGCTGGGCTGTTTTAACTTGTGAAAGTTCCATTTTCAGGGCCAAATCTTGGTCACATTGAAGCCAAAGGCAAAGCTCTGCATAGTTTTTATGGCCCAAATTAGAAGTGATCAGGCATATCTACACATGCCATTAAAGCACAGCAATAAATGGAGCTTATTGCTCTGCAGATTATTATTCCTGGGAAACCCCAGATGCAGTTTACACCTGTGCCTGGACAGAAGTACATTGAGCCAGGTTGCAGCAGCCCCAGCTGGCAGGGAGTCTCGGGGGTCAGGCTGTTTGTTCCAACTGGGTCAGTGTGCTGTGGAGGGGCTGGCTGGGGCACGAGGATGCTTCAGCGTGGTGCTAGCTGGCAGGCAGCCTCTGCACTGAAGCACCCTCATGCCCCAGCCAGCTGGCTCAGCATCTACACATGCACTGCTCCATACAAAAAAACTCCACAGCAGAATAGGACTCCTATTTACAAATCCTACCCTGCTGCAGAGATTACTAGTCTCGTGTGCCCTAATAGGGGGCCACGTGTAAACAGTGAGATATTTACTGTGCAGTTAATTAGTCAACTGTACAGTAAACATCTCATATAGATGTGCCATTTAGACTTGATCTACACTGGAACACTTTGTCAGGGCAGCAAACTGCAGCAAAGACATGACTTTTGTGAAATTTTATCTGAATTTACAAACAGCCAGATGTGGGACAGACTTTTGTTAGCCCCTGCCTGGATACATCAGGGAATTTCTAAACAAAGATTTTCATAATATTCTTCATACTTATTGATGTCATAACCTTCCTCTCTGATACATTTTCAAAAATTCCCAACTATTAATCCAAGTTTTTAAAAGATAAAAACTTTTTTCTCTCATAAAAATTATTTCTCCCCCCTCCCCCCCCCCCCCCCACACACATTTAAAAATACTGAATGTTTATGTTAAGGATTTTTGGTGAAAGCTGACATTTTCTTTCTTTCTTTCTTTTGAATTTACTCACAGTGGCCTTTTCTACCAAGATTGTTTGGGGGATGGGAGAGGAGTAAATACTTGGATGGGTGTGTAAGATCATGCACACCACATATCTAGGGTTCTGCACCCTGTAGAGAGCAGAGCCAGGTTTGGTCACAAGTGCGCATAACATTTTTTTGTTCCTAATGCCTCCAATGGAGGGCACCTGCTGGCAATCAACAATGATGGCATTGACATTCTCTCTACATGCATGCAGCAGCCATTGAAGCAACTATAAGCCAACAATCTACAAGACATTTACTGGGGTGTCTGCATGCTAATAGAGGCTCCCTGCATTGTTTCCAAGTGGCCTCTTCTTTTTGAGAGACTTGTCTAGTGATAGTTCTCCATGAAGCTGCCAGGTGAGAGAGAGCGTTTTTGTTTACATGATAATATTCTGGTAATTTGAACAGGAACAACAGAGAGTCTATGACAATGGTGCTTAAATGATTAAGCTTTGCCCAAGTCTCCAAAGGAGGTGACTTATGGTAATGAGCTCCTTTCAAAGACATTAACTAGCTGCCATTTCTTTGCATAAATGCCTTTGTGTGCCTTGGCTAAAGCCACTTGGGGGGAGGGGTGCTTGTCAGATTTACAATGGGATCAAGGGGCCCAGCATGGAGTTCAGACCACTAAGTCACATTTTCCCTAGGACACAACACATATGATAATGCAGTGGCAGTGGGGCATGCATGCTATTTAAAGCCTTAGTGCTGAATATCACTGATGTTGTGGGCTCTAGTCACGCTCCCCATGTTGTACTGTACCACGCCCACTCTGGGAAAGCCACTTGCAAGCAGCAGAGAACATGTTTTTGCTGGGAAGTGAGGTGCTGGTAGGAGCTCCTGGACTGCTGCCCTTTCCTGTCCCAGAACTTCTCCTATTTCTAGCCCTCCAAAAATACTGAATGGGTGAAGGAAATGATGCAGCTTTACTAATGTAGGCATGCAATCGAAACAGACTATGTCGGGGGTGTGGCAATAAGTGGGCTCACTTTCCCATCAGAGTGCTTTGCTGCTACCATTGCTAGCCCTCTGGTTATATTTCCAAAGACTTCCAGTAGGTGCGAATCTTTACTTACCCTTACTGTTAACATTTGGCTGCACAGTTTTAACTAACAGCTACCATTACACAGTACTTAGCAAGGCAGATCTCTGCCCCTCCTCCTCTGCTGGCAACTCTCAAAACCTTTATTTCAATTCCAGGATTTTGTTAGCAAAAAACAACCAGACAAAGGCCATTTTGTAGGAGCTATAAAAACCCAGTTCTGTGCTCTTATGCCAGCTTGCCAGTGGCAACGGATCATCAGGAAGCATACAGGCACACACTCAAGAAATAAAACAAGCATGTTAGAAGCAGAGGGGGATGGATGTTGGCTGATGGAAAAGTTCAACACTGGCTGGCAGTAGAAATGGTATTTACAAGCTCCAAGCATGGTCACTGCCAACCCCACAGAATTCAAACAACACTGTACAAAAGCACTACACAGTGCCCTTTGAAATTAAGCGCAGATGTTTCCTGGCAGAGAAAAGTGGCTAAGATGCTTCACATGCTGAGAGTGCAGGGAACCTCTGGCTTTCCAGCAGAGCTCTCTGTGTCCAGGGCTAATGTGTGCAGAGGAGCTTCTGACACCCAGTGCAGGGTTGCAGCGGATGCAACAGGGAATGGGCAGATGTGGCTCTGCTGCTCCCCCAACCCTCCCCTTCACTCATGGCCTCTATCCCCAGACAGCTATGTGGGCTTACACAACTCACTTCAACTCACAGGGCAAGTGATTTTGCTTGCCCCACCCCAGACCTCTCTCAGGGGTCCAATTTTCAGAGTGTAGCAGCATCACCTACCAGTCAGGCCCCTTTAAGATGATTAAACCAGAGCAGACAACCAATCAGGACTGTCAAAATCAATAGTCACTTTAAAAAACCCTGACCTTGAATTCCCAACCTGTTAAATGGGTGCAGTAATACTGGTTTACACTTTGGAGAAGGAGGGAGAGGCATAAAGTATTTGTTTGTGCTCCTCAGAGGAAAGGAACCATGAATTTTTATTAGGAAGCCATGACTCATATGGAGCTGTTTGTTTCCAGCAGCAAAGCCTACTCTGACTCCTGTTTGCTTCTCCTTTAATCCTTCCTTGAGATTTGTGTAGCATGTGTCTTCTACTTTCCTCTTCTGCCTTTGTGGGCAGTGACAGTATTTCATTACTTGTAAGAAACAGCTCCTAGAGACAACCCTCCAGCACAGGATGTACTGCCCTGACCACTGCAACTGAAAACGTTGTCACACAGTCCCTCTGAGCCAGCTTTCACCAGGGGAGCTGTAGAGCTCTCCAAAGGGACCAACATGTCTGCCAGGTAAGCCCAGAGATGAGGAAGCATTTCCATCTTGAGCTGCTGCCCTCTCCCCCTCTGCAGAGCTCTTAGCAGCAACATTTTAAAATGCATTTGCAAGACCTACGAGAGGCAAGATAAAAAAACCCAAAACCTCATTGCAGCCTCTGCTTTGGAATTGAGTTGAAGAACCCCAGTTTATCCTACAGGTTAGTAACACCAGTGTAGCTCTGTATTCAGCAACACCTGATGATATCACCACTACTGTGCTCCACTCCAGAGGTGGCTGCATGTTAGCAGCCAGGGACAGCAGCCCTGCACAGACAGGGCCAGACTCTACTTTCCAGTTTGTGCACAGGGTTCCCCCATGAATTAAGTGGCCATCTGTGATTCTGGCAGCACTTCTGGCTATGGACATGACATGCAACAGTGATTAGCAGGTGTCATTAGCAATCCAAAAGAAGCAGGGCTGGGTAGGAGCTGCAGTTTGACTGAACAGAATGGGAGCTGGCCACTGGCCTTCCTGTAGTTGTCAAAAGAGTGGCTGGCAGAAGGGGAGGTTGGACTAAGTGACCCCACTGCTCTCCACACCCACTGCATGCTGCATTAGAGAGAGGCTGGCAAAAGGAGTCTCTCGAGCTCTCCCCATCTTAGCAGCACCCTGCAGCTTCCAACAGCCATTAATTAGTTCTCATGCGTCCGTACCAATGTATTGGGTACAAAACAATCTCTGGCATTTCCCTTAGACGGCCCAAAGGGCAGAGGCCCAGCAACCACTGGTTTGGAAACTGTCTATGCCAGACCAAGATTGCACCACATGAAAAACATTCTTGTCAGAACTTAGCTTGCTCTGCCCTCCTCCCTCTACATTTGCCCTCCCCTTTTAAGGGGAGCAATCAGGAAAACAGCATCCTGTTTCTTAACAAGTCAGCAAAGCTGCACCTTCCTGCCCCACATACTGACATGCAGCAGGGCTGCATCAACCCAAGGATTGTCCATAGCTCCTGAGACATTGCATGCACTATGCAAAGGCTGACTGATTCCTGCTACGAACAGGCCACGTTCAGCTTGGGTGTGTGAGGATTGCTTGTGCTGAAGAATTGGCTTTGGTGATATCCCTCTCTTGGGCAGATGCCCGTGTGCAATGTCTGCAGCAGGGAAAGCCCCACTAGTCCTATGATGCAGACGTGTTTGTGAAAATCATAGAATTATAGAACCATAGAGAAGCAGGGCTGGAAGGGACCTCCATAGGTCATCCAGTCCAACCCACTGCCTGAGGCAGGATCATCCCTCTTCAAAACATCTTATAGAAATCCATAATCTAAACTCTTAGTAAAACTGCTGTCAACCCTGACAGAGCATAAAACATAACACCCCCACAAGACATAACACAGTGTGGCACCACCAACATTGCCCCCGCGACCCTCATTTGGGTCGCAACCCAGGGTTGAGAACCGTTGTCCTAAAAGGATGCCAGGTAGAAGACACCCCCGCCCCCCAATACAGAGGAAAGCTAAAACCCTCACAATCCATACCAATATGACCATGGGGTAAAATTCTTTCCTGACCCCAAATATAGTGATCAGTCTGACCCTGAGTGGAGGGTATGAATGCTGCGTGCCACTGGCGACTGGGGGGGGGGGGGGGGGGGGCCACAGTGAGCTCCCTTAGGCGGTGGTGGCAGAAGTGTGGAGGCAGCAAGTGGGGAGCTCCCGCAGGCGGCCACAGTGCTGTTGGCGGGAGTGGGGGGTGACCTGCAGACACCACTGGCAGTGTTGGCAGCAGTCAGCAGTGATTATGGACCACCCGCAGATGCTGCCAGTGGTGTCGGTGGCAAAGAGTGGGGGGTGGCGAGTGGTGACTGCCCACAGGGGCCACCAGCAGTGTTGGTGGCACCTTTTCACAGGGGCTGCATTGCCATGCTCAGGGGGTCTGGAATTCCCTCCTAGCTCCATGCAGAAGAAGCTCAGAAGCATGGGAAATGCCCATAGAAGAACATAGGCATAGTCAGTAGGAGTTAGAGACAGGCTGGCTGGACTCATCTAAACACAAAGGGCTACTGCTACCACCCAAGGCCTGTGTTGAGGACAGAACTAGTAAATCAGGAAGTGTGGAACTGGGAATTATAATGCCAGAATTTCTGTGCTAGAGATAGGCCTCACTGGTGGGCAGAGGAACAAGAGGCAGGGCAGTTCCATGCACTACCTCCTTTGGAGTCCTTGTAAAGAGAATCTGGGAAGGAATCGTTGTGCTATGAGGACAGGTGCCCTGGAGGAAGCAAGCCCTACTTCACAGCTGCCTTCTTACCATCTCCTGGCAGCCCCAGATCCACTGTGATACCACTAGGGCTTCATCCTCTGTCCTGAGAAGCCGAGGAGCAGCAATCTAGACAAATGCATGGATGATAGATCTATTAATAGTTGTTGAACAGAACAGTTGGATGCGTTTCCTCAGGCATCTCTAAGCCAATAATGGTAGATGCCAGGGAGGGTATTGAATAGGGGCAAGGTCACTCTAGAGCTGTATGGTTCAATACTCTCCCTCTGTAGCATAAAATTCTGCCACTGTATGAGACAGGATACTGGGTTAGGTGGACCATTGATCTGACCCAGTACACTCTTCCTGCTGCTGGGGAACTGTTGCCTAGTGCTTAACTGCCACCTACATCCCCATCACAGATTTCTGCCAATATCCCAGCTTCACAAGCTGAATGGTGTTGCTTGATAGTTGAGATCCAGTCCGTGACATAGGTTGCTGACTTCTAAGCTAAGGCAAACAAATCCAGGGAGGTTAAGGTCAAAGAGAAGTTCAGCCAGAGATTCTTCCACTGAGTCTGCTGTCCTGCTGCTGCTGAACAATGTGCCTTGTGCTGGTAATAATTAAACCTAAATGCAGTATAGTGTGGACAACTAAAGGGGGGAAGTCTTGCCTGGGCCTCTTAGGAAAGGGAATACAAAATAAATGTCATGCTACTTTTCTACTTAACTTTATGCCTTTGTTTAAAGACTTCTACCCTAGACTGTTAGGCATTTAAGAACTAGATTAGAAAGACACAAGGGGTGCCTGTACAGGTGCAGGGAGACTGCTCTGATGTGCTCTAATTACAGCACATCAGAGTAGACTCAGTTAATCAAGTCTGCTGGACTATGCTCCACATTGTGTATATCAATGTCCCCTCGCTTCAACTAAAGCTTGTGGACAAGCTTTAGCCAAAGCGCTTCCATTGCCATTTTGAAGTGTGAGCATGCTGATACACCAGACTCTTCATGTGCTTTAATTAGACTGGCTTCCTGTAAAGCTTTTGGAGCTTCCTGTAAAGCTTTTGGAGCCACTCTAATTAAAGCATTCCCCTCTCCCCCAGCATTTGTAAAAACACACTGAAACACTAGAATGTTTTTTCTGGCTCTGCCCCTGGCCTGCTGGCTGCTCTTGGATAAGTACTCTTCACCTCTCCATGCCTCAGTTCCCCCCATTTATACATTGGGAGTAACAGATGCTGACTCTTTTTTGTAAAGCAATTAAGGATCTACTGATGGAAATCCCAGTGTAAGAAGAGCTCTATAGTTTGTCTAGTTTTTACTGTTTGTCTTTCTTTTCTTTTCTTTTAATACAACCAGCATTTGTAATTGTAAACAAATAATACACCACTGAGTTTGAAACCCCACTCCCCCCCCATAAAAATATGCTCAATAGTCCATGCTTTAAATTATCTGGTGATCATATCCCATTTACTTTTAAGTCACACTGGGCATGTCTACACGAGATGCTTACTATGTGTTGGCCTAATAACACTGCATAGTATTACAGCAAAAACTGTGCTAATAGCCTATTACACAGTGTTTTTAGGCTAATTCACAGTAAGCATCACTAAATAACTGTGTGCTGGAGCTACTGCACAATAACTTTAGATACTGCGCATTTAGTTAGTACTTTATTAAGTAAGTATTAAACTAAATGTGCAGTATCTAAGGCGCATTAACGATTATGTAGATGCACCCACTATTTACCTCCTACAGTGTTGTTATGAACTCTAAAATAATGTTCTAAAATAATGTTCTGTACACATTTTACAAGTCAGAATACTTAAAAGGCTAAAACATTGTTTCAGTGGCTTGTTTGTCTTAAAATGTTGTCTCCTACACGCTAGTTAAGGTTGGTCTGTTGCTGCCAGATGCACAGATATAAGTTGTAGCCATGATGGTCCAGGAAATATGCAAACGGCAAGGATTTTTGTGAGTGAAATCTTTTATTGGACCAACTAAATTGTTGGTATGGACTTAGGTGAGTTTTTGAATGCAAAGGATTAGAAGGTTCATCTTCTTCCAAGATAAGCTCTATCCATGGTCCAGAGAGTTCAAATTGTCCCAGCAGAGAAAAGTGGCCAACCAGTCTTGAGTTTAGAGTGGTAAGTTCTCCTAAGAAGGCCAGGCCCAGCTCAGAGAACCTTGAAAATAAAGACAGAGAGAACTGGTAGGTTAAGGAAGGATCTGTCAGGTGTCTTCAGTGATCATCACCCAAGTGCCAGCAAAATCTAGCATGTAAGAAAGCTGAGAAGAAATAATTTGTATTAGAGAGTTTAACATCAGAACAGAATGTGACAAGGGAATAAACATCTTGTAAAAATGTGCCCTGCTGGCTCTATCCTGCCTGCTAGTAAAGATACTGTCCTGTCTGCATAGCACTGAGGTGTCATCTTGCTAACACAGAAAGACAATAAAATTATATTAAGCTGCTTGCAGTGGCTAGCATTAAACATCCTTGCCCTTCTGCCAGGTCCAGTGTATCACAGCCAGAAGGAAATCAGCCGTGAGCGAGCATGAACATGTGTACTTTATGTTGGGCTGTGGTACCTACTAGTTATAGACAGGGCAGCTCTAAAGAGGGGGTTGCTGGGGCATGTTTTGCATCCCAGGTGATGGGTGCTACTGTACTGGGTTGTGGCTAGATCAGTAGCACTTGCAAGGGCCAAGCCCCTAAATGTCCATTGAGATGGCCCAGGAAGACAATGCAAGAGGCACAGGAGTTGTACACAAAGGCACTTGATGGCTGCTGTGCTTTGAACCAGATGAAGCTTCCAGTGGATGTTCCCAGTGTAGATGACAATGGCATTGGGGTGATAGGTCATTATGTTGTCTCCCTAGGAAGGCCTGACCCATGAAGGACACTAGACACTGTACACCCATGAGGGGTACAGGCACAGCACCTGTCCCATCCCTGAGTGCTTCCCACTGGCAGCAAACAATACTCTGAACTCCTCTGGGTTAGTAGCAGTATTATAGTGTTGCTGTAGCCATGACAATCTTGGGGAAAATGCAAGCAGCATAATTAGCTTGATATTTTTAACTGGGCCCACTGTATAGTTGGGAGAGATGCTAGATGTTAGACAAACTTTCAGGCACAAACTGCCCTTCCTCCAGTCCTCCTCAGGTTTCATGCTCCCTCTGTATTAGCCATAGCCAGTCTGCCTTCCATGCTGATGCCAGTCAAGCCCTATAGTGATGGATCTGTGGTGCTGGGAAGGAGAGCCATTTACAGAGTGATGCTATTAGAGCCCAGAGCATCCTGCCATCCCCCCTTGTGATGTTTCCTGGGGATATTGCAGGGGAAGAGGAGGAGTAAAACCCGTGGGGACCACCCACCATGGGGCCTATAGGATGGGAGAGTCAGAACTACATCCTGGAGGCCTCCTCAGACAGCAAAGCAAAAGCATGGAAGCCCGGCTGCACCCACACTGGCAAACCCAACAAGTGGGTCAAGAATCCTAGTCAGGGGCATTAGACACAAGTCAGAGCATGGCAACCCAGCCTCTCACCCATCCCTGGAAGGAGGTCATTGCAGTCAGAGGCCAGTACAGTCTCAGATTGAGGCAGATCAAAGAAATCTGTGAAGCTGGTGTGGGCCAGAGCTGGCACCGTCCCCGTAACTTTTCTTTGTGTTGGCTTCTTGTTATCCGTGGCTGAGGAGTTTCACTGCCTGTCTAACAGTCCCTGCAGAACCACACAGGAAGGAGGTGGACTGACCCTGATTGATCTTATCTGTGAAATAAGCAAATGAATCAGATGAATCATTCAACCAACTGTGAGGCATCATCATTTGGGCTACTACAATGGGCCACTGAGTGAGGCAGTGTGTGGAGGGCTGTCAATGTGCAGACATGCTAGCTGTGGAGAGCAGGCCTTTTTGCCCCAGCCAGCATCAGAGGATATTTTCACCATTGCTTTAGGAGGGTTATTGCTGTTGCACTGACAGGGTGGAGTTATGCTGAGGAAACTGGAATTGGCAGTTTCATCCCCAAACCAAAACTTTTCAGTTTTTCATTTCAGTGAGAAAGAAAATGAAAATCCTCACTGGGGGTTGAGCTGAATCAAATCCTCTTCTGATTTTTCATTTTGGCTGCTGAACCAAAAGAATCATTTATGTACTATGCATATAGTCCAAGAAAAAACTCTGTGATTTCAGAGCTACTCTCCCAACACATTGCTGCCACAAATCTTTTTCAGAGATCAGTCCATCCAGTTGATCTCCTGTAATCTCACAACATCCCTTTGAGGAAGGGCAATGCATTGTACAGGTGAGGAATTCCAGCATAGATTAGTCAAGGTTTTTAAGGTATCTAAGCACCCTTAACAATCTGACCCTAAATTTTATTTGTAACACTGATATAGGCACTTAAGGAGATTATGTCCCATTAACTTTAAATGAGATTTAATGGTCATTTTGTTAATTCTCAATATGTTCTTTTATCTTTCCCCAAAAACTTGGGGTTGAAGTAACATTTGTGCTTCCTCTGATTTGTCCCTGTTTCTATAAGTACAGGGGTGCAGGTTGTAGCCGTGTTGGTCTAAGTACATAGGCAGACAAAGTTCTTTGGGTCAATCTGATATCGGATTGACCCAAAGAATCTTGTCTGCCTAGATACATACAATATTTTACCCTGAATATGGCACTAGTTTATCTAAAGTTTAAACCATGATGAAACAGTCCTTAAAATTTGTAAAAGTGGCTAGAATACACTTTTCAAAAGTTAGGGAACAATTTGCTTGTTTCTGAAAACTTGGACGTTCTGATATAACCCAATCTTACTCTTCTTTCCTGAGTAATGCCACCTAAGGCAGAGGGCAACATGTGTGTTTTCTATTGTTGGACTAATGAATCCATTTCAAAGATAAAAATATTGGATGGTTACTGAAGAATTGCTTGAGTTTGGCCTGTAAGTCATTTTGGAGCTTAAGATCTTTATGTGGTAACAGGACTCTGGTGAAGAAACAAGCCCCTTTATAGATGTCATACATTCCACACCCCTCTCCCCCACCTTGGGATATGCCTTAGGAATTTTCTAGCTCTAAAATATGAATTATTGTTATGTACATGAGTCTTTCCATTACAACTTTCAGAACCTAAATTAGCTCTGAAGAGTAGCTTGAATAAAGCAAGAGGCTGCCACATGGCTAGTGTCAGCCTGTCTGTGCTCTGATGGAAACTCTGCTGAAAGGCAAATTTCTACTTTTGTCCAATTATACAAAGCTGCACGTAACTTACCTTGGAGGCAGCTGCTGTCAGAGATTAAAGGCACTGCCGTTGACAGGAGAGAGCTCTATATTAAGCCAGTTTTCCTTCCACGTTATAATACCCGGCCTCACTTAAGTCTAAATCAGAGACTTTGTGGAGCAGACTGAGCTGAAAGGAAACTAATAAAATGCTGCAATTTTAATTAGTTTTGTAATATATTCAAAATCTCTTAGTACTTGGGTTCTTAAAATACCTCACAGCCTGTGAGGGAGAGGTATTCATTTGCAGATGGAGGCACAGGTACTGCAAGATTCACAGTGTGGCACAGGCAGGATTTAGGTGCCTAAAACCAAGAGTAAGATTCTCAAAACCAAGCCTGCCCAAGGCACTTAAATCTATAGGAGCCCAAATTTTACTAGTAAAATTTCACTTCTGAGCATGTCCAGCAGTGCCTCAGTCTTGGACCTGCCTTGTGCATACGCCCTGTTAGGATCTACAAAAGCTCCCCTCTGCTCCACCCCCTCTCTGTCATCCTGAAAGTGCCTAATCTTTAGGCAGGCTGAGAGCACAAAAGCAGCATAGAGGCTTCTGCTTTTATTCAGAAATATGTACAGAAAAGGATGTGTTGGTGCTGCCATCATCCCACTCTTCTCCAAAATCCCAGTGGTTAAGGTGCTTATCCAGGGAGTAGGTGGTCTGGGCTCTTGGGTTGTGGTGGGAGCACTTCTCACCTTTCCTGTCAAAGCAGTTCCAATTGTATACAGTTTTTTAAAAAGATTCATAGAGTGAAAAAGAAACTCTCTGACTTAATGGCTGGAGGTGCTAGACTGTGTTAAAATGGCTTTGAGCGAACTCCAGCCCTACTACCAGAAATTGGTAGCAGAGGACAGTGAGGACACAGTCAAATCCACCTGGCAGAGGGACATTTCATTGATTCATCAATTGTAAGGCTGGAAGGGACCTCAGACAATCATTGGGTCCAGCCCCCTGCACCAAGCAGGAAAGACAGCTGGGGTCAGGTGACCCCAGCAAGGTGACTGTCCAGTCTCCTCTTGAAGATTTCCAGGGTAGGTGATTGCATTACCTCTGGAGGGAGCTTATTCCACAGCCTGGACACCCTGACTGTGAAGGAGTTTTTCTTAAGGTTGAGCCTGAAACGGTCTTCCAGGAGTTTATGGCCATTACTCCTGGTTTTCCCCAAGGGTGCCCTGGTGAACAGTTGTTCACCGAGCCCTTGATGTACACCCCGGATGTAGCGGTAAGCCGCTTTCAAGTCCCCTCTCAGCCTTCTCTTTTTCATGCTGAAGAGTCCCAGGTCCCTCAGCCTTTCCTTATATGACTTGCCATGCAAGTCTCTGATCAGTTGGGTGGCTCTTCTCTGGACTCTTTCAAGCTTTACCACAACCTTGTTAAAGTGCAGCCCCCAGAACTGGATGCAGTACTCTAGCTGCGGTCTCACCAGTGCTGAGTAGAGTGGAAGAATCACTTCCTTGGTTTTGCTGGAGGTGATGCTTTGATTGATGCATGCCAGAGTATTATTTGCCTTGCTGGTGACAACGTCACGCTGCCGGCTCAGCTTCATACCGCGGTCTATTATTACCCCCAGGCCTGTTTCGTTCGTGGTGCTAATCAGTTTGGTGCCACCAAACCTGTAGGTGTGTAGGGGGTTGTTCATCCCGAGGTGGAGCACTTTACATTTCTCAGTGTTGAACTTCATCTGGTTCCAACCTGCCCAACTTGCTAGCCTGTCTAGATCTGACTGTATCTGCAGCCTATCTTCAAGTGTGACCACGCTTGCCCATAACTTGGTGTTGTCCGCGAACTTGGCCAGTGAGCTCTTCACCCCCAAATCATTGATAAAGATGTTGAAGAGTACTGGACCAAGCACTGACCCATGTGGGATGCTGTTGGCCACTTCATGCCAGGATGACACAGATCTGTTCATTAGGACTCTCTGGGTCCTACCCTGCAGCCAGCTTCCCACTCACCTAACTGTCAAGCAGTTAAGCCCACAATCTTCCAATTTTGTTGCGAGAACATTGTGGGATACCAGATCCATGACTTTTTGGTAGTCAAGGTATACAAAGTCAACCTCGTCTCTCTTATCCAGGTGGCGAGTTACCTGATCATAAAAGGAGATGAGGTTGGTAAGGCAAGACCTGCACGCGATGAAGCCATGCTGGCTGTTGTTCAGAATCCTGCCTTTTGCAAGCCTGTCACATATAGACTCCTTGATGAATTTTTCCAGGATTTTCCCTGGGATAGAAGTTAGGCTAATTGGCCTATAGTTACCCGGGTCCTCCCTCTTCCACTTCTTGAAGATGGGCACAACATTGGCCCTCTTCCAATCCTCAAGGTCCTCTCCAGAGCACCATGGGTTTTGGAAGAGCTTTGCCAGGGGTTCCACACAGGATTTGGCACAGAATCTTTCAAGACTCCCCACCCCCCCAGGGGAAATGGACAGTGCAAAGAAGATGTTGAGACAGCCGGATCGGAGGATAGTGATGAGGGCAGCAGCAACAACAGCAGCAGCAGGTCCTCCAGCAAAAGCAATAGCAAATTAACTGAATATTAAACCCCGTTTTCAGGGACAGGACTAAGAGACAAGGGGTTTGAGGGAGACGATGCCTTGCGGATGGGTGCGTGGGAGTGCCATTCCATAGGTGTGTATGTTGTAATGGGTGTGCAGGTTCCTATGTGGGTTAAGGAGGCAATGATCAGTAACTAGAAAGTGTGTGTAGAAGCAGAGAGACCTGGCCCTCGTCCCTGCTGCAAGGGCTGTTTATTTTCATATCATAGAATCATATGGAAGTGGGGCTGGAAGAGACATTGAAGGTCATCTAGTCCAGCATTTCTCAACCCATATGTTGTGACCCAAAAGTGGGTCACAAGAATATATGAAAGGGTCACAAACAAACTTTAGAAATGAACCAACAAACTTTAAAAATGGAGTCGCCTTAGAGGAGAAAAATGTGGGAAACTGTGGTGTTTCCTTGCATGCTGGCAGAGTTCCAGTCTGAGAGGGGTTGTTTGAGGCTGCTTGGAGCCCCCCATGTACCCACCCCTCTTAGTCCCCACCGCATACACCGGGGGCCTGGTACCTGGGTACAGCAAGTCGGGAGTGAGGGGCACTGGGTCAGGATCTGGCCATTGATGTTTATAAATGGGTCCTGGTACAAAAAATGGTGAAAACCACTGATATGAATTGGAGCATGTTGTTGAAGTTTAGCTAGGCATAGGGGGATGTTGTGGGGCAAGGGGAAGGGACGCTGCACTGAGGCATCTGAGAATCCTCTGGACTCCTCCAATGCAGTACTGGCTTTGTGTAGCAGCAGATTTATCCAGTATTGTTCAGTGTTTTTACACAAAGGGAGTTTCGCAATGTTGCTGTTCCTGCTGCCCCCATCTTCTAGCTAACCACTGAAAAGTGGTGAGTTCCCCCCTCATTTCCCATTGGCTTCAGTGGGAATTCAGAGTGCTCCACACCTCGCAAGATCAGCCCGGTGGTGAGCAGCGGTGCTGGATTGATGCTTTCCACCGATGCAGAAGAAGTTGCACAATTTCGCTGTCACCCAGTGCAGCTCCTTATTTGGCAGGAGGATGTAATACCAACAGTGCCCTAGGGTCAGCTGCATGAAGGCGAAGCATTGCTTTCGTCACCAGGCTGGAACATGCCAGAGAAAACCATTTACAGAAAAAGGGTGCATTCCCTGCAGCACTGTTACAGTGTCGGGGGTTGAGGAGATTTTTAACAGAACTAACCACCGTAGTGTAACTGGGGGGTAAGAGGGGGGCATCACGGGGAATCCCAATCCCCATAGTGTACCTGTGGGGGAGAGGGGTGAGCAGAAAGCCTCCCCCCAGACTTTGCTGTGGGCAGTGCAACCTGGTGCCCAGAAACATGTCTGAAGGGGTGGGGGGAGAGGGGGAGCAAATAAAGCACCAAGAGTGGCCCCAGGCTCTCTGTGGCAGCTGGGGCAATACACCAGCATGCAGTGAGCCTGTCCCTCAGAAGCCAACCCCCTGCTCTCCAGTGGTCAGAATAATTCTCCCCCCTACCCCGGTGCTGAAATTTCTTGCTATGCCTCTGCTAACCACCCCCTGACAGTCATTATTCTCAGTGAGGATAGCAGAGGTTCCCTGCTGGAGCCAGGAGGCTTAAACCCCTGCTATTTCCCTGCTGTTCTAGGTCTAAGTGCAGGTGCACTTCATCCTGTGCTAGTGAAGGTTTTGGGCAGTCCATGTCTATTTACATATTGCCCAAGTCATCTTGCCTTGATGGTAAGTGTAGGAAAGCTACCTACAAGGGAACACTGGAGCTGTGGAAGGAACTCTTTCACCCTCTTAATTTGTTTGAACATGTTGAGACCTTCCTCTATGCCCTGAGGGTGATAAGCTCACCCAGCATGATGCTGCTGCTGCCACCTCCCATCTTTATGAGCATGGGAAATTCAGCAGTTCCTTTGAAGTAACAGGAAAGCCTTGTGGTTCAGACAACATATTTTCTTTGTGCAGTATTGTGCTTATCCACATTCTCAGTCTAGGACTCATGCAGATAACCAGAAACTCATGCTGAATGACATATACCTCTACCCTTCTCTTTTCAGTCAAACACTGCAGTTAAAAGCTCTGCAAATCAGTTTGCCTGTCCCGTACTAAGGTTTAACTGAGGTCAGAGGGAGTCACAGCATCTCTGCATTATTCTGTTGCGTATTAAAAGCATACTACTAGTTTAGTCTTTCACAGGTGTACAAAATAATTCAGACTAAATGTTTTCCCTTGTCTTTTAGATATTTATCACACATATATCCATGGCCCCTGCTAGCTCTTTGCTGAATTAAAATTAACACAAAAATCGTGTAGTAGAAATATTAAAGTAGCAACAGCCTTCACAAGTTAGAAAATGCCAAATTGAAGCTTGTTAATAACTAATTTTACAACTTAAGCAAATCTTTGAAGTCGTCTGTGGCACAGTTGCACTTGTACTGTATCAGCATGGAGATGAGACAGAGCTTCAGCTGTGCTACCTGTGTTTTAAAGGATTCCTCTATCTTGTAAATCTCTCTCAGCTTTGCCACGTCAAGCTGAGCCTCAGCTCATTCCTCTGATCAGCTCTGTCTCCTGGTGCTCAGTTACCAGCAGATCCTCATTTTCAGATTAAGCAGGAATATGAGCTGCCAGCTCCAGGCTGAAACCCAAACTCAAGGACATTTTTAAACACAGGAACATTGTCTCGAAGAAGAAACAGTTTCAGCATATTGCCCACCCCACGGAGCTTTTTGGCCAGTTTTGGAACTGACTTTTATTAGTTGGTCTCCCCTTTTAGACAAAATGTCCCTGTCCACTCATAAAAACTGGTCCTGTTTTGCCTCCCACTTCTGCTGGCAGTAAGTAAACTCCCAAGTAGAGGTGGTTTGGTATTCATTAGGCTTCTTTCCCTGGAACACAGGAGCTGCCTTTATGAATAAGGCTGTTTAATTATTTTATTTGCTAGATATCTTGCCTACGCTGTTGGCCACTGCCAATGTCTGAAAGGCTTTTTCTTGTTTAGAGAAGAGGCTTGTGATCTCCATGTCTGCCAAGAACTTTGGCTATGTCAAAACACTTAAATCTGTTTGCATGTAAATCATTAGGCTGGAAAGTCTTTGACCAAAAACAATAAAAGCACAAGTTTAAAAACCCAGATGGATTTACTGAGCATGCTGCATGTTTTTCAGCTGGGATATAAAGTGGGCATCCTCATAATAAGTAGTTATCAGAAAGAATACGACACACTTTCTTCTGAATAGTAGTTTAAAACCCCATATCCCTACCCATATCCCCCATACAGTGGATTTCACTTTGCTCTTCTGATTCCAGTTGGATATGTTTGGTTTCTGTGTCTGGTTTCTGTGCAGCTTTGCTTTGTACCCTGGAGTTGCTGCCCTCTCCCATTTCCTTCAACTAAAGTTTGTTAGCCTTGGTCCAGTTCTTCAGAAATATCAGTCCATCAGGACAGCAGAAACATCATTGCTTCAAGTCCAGGCAGTCTACAAACCTGTAGAGCAACCTGCTTGAGCCAGAGGTAAAGCACGCTCCAGCAAGAGTGGTCAGTGGTAGAAGAAGCCTCTCAAATGAAATCAGACCAGACTCAAACAACCTTTAGGGAAACACTGAAGAATCTTTTACTACACAGTTTTCTAAAATAACCAGACTAAAAACAACTCCAAGCAGAGCTCCCCAAAACAATGGAAAGGATTGAGTCTGCTAAGCCGAGATGATCTAAAATCCTAATTTACCAGTCAAAATGGGTAGTAGGAACAACCCTGAAAACTGACCTTGTTTACTTGCCCATCTTATAATGATACTGCAGGACATAGTGTATAGGTGGTTATTTCATGGGTGAGCAAAGACATTAATAGTATTTATTTGAATCAGAAATCCAAGCAAAACAGGTTACCTTATTTTATATTGAACAAAATGCTATTAAACAATGCAATGAGTCCATTTCATGCTGATCCATTTATAACAAGGACTTTATAAGTTGCTTCCTTTCAGCCTCAACCTCCTATTGCTATTTTCTGGGATGGCATACCATACACAGAAGAACATTATACCTTGAGACAATTTTGCTATGCAGCTACAGTAATCTGTACTCTAATACGAGCAAACTTTGAGGGTATTTAGCTCAAGCAGCAGATGGGTGTTAGCTCCCTGGCATGTGGGCCTGTTTCAGCATTGCAAAGTGACTATAGAGACAGTACTCCTAGCAGTTGAAGGACCTCGGGATACAATAGGCAAGAGAGAAATTGTGGAAGATTAGCATCTTACTTTTTAAGCATCCTCAGTGTTGAAAGAGGAGGGACATATGAATACAGGGAGCCTCCATAGCTTAAGAACTACTCTGGTAGAAAGATTCATTTGCTTTCATGTGCCTGCTTTCTTATTTTTGTTTCAAACGAAGTGAGAACACCCCTTTTATGCAATCCATTGTAGGTGGGCTTGCCTAACACTTAAAAATAAGAGCGTAGGCATCTAGGTGCCATGGCTTCACAAAGTGTAAAGAAAATTCAAACCATAAAAACGGAATCCTTATCTCTGAAATGTATGCTCTCCTTTCATATTACGAATCACCAAAAGCCTCCTCCATACCTCCCAGCCACTCTTTGCAGTAACTGCAAGCCTAGAGAACAGTCCTCCATCATTGCACTAGTATTAAATGATAGTGTTTGTTAAATGCTGCTTCTTCCTTTTCCAATCCCCTACACAAAGCATCCTCCCAACAGTCTCCTCTTGTACAGAGCACTGCCTCTGGTTGCTCCCTCCTTATCCCTTCACACAGTTGTCTTGAGGGGACAAGGCTAAACTCCTCAACGAGTTCTTTGCCTCAGTGTTCCTAAGCGAGGGGCAAGACAAGTCTCTCACTGGGGTTGTAGAGAGGCAGCAGCAAGGCGCCAGACTTCCATGCGTAGACCCTGAGATGGTGCAGAGTCACTTGGAAGAACTGGATGCCTTTAAGTCGGCAGGCCCGGATGAGCTCCATCCGAGGGTGCTGAAGGCACTGGCCGACGTCATTGCACAGCCATTGGCGGGAATATTTGAAAGCTCATGGCGCACGGGCCAAGTCCCGGAGGACTGGAAAAGGGCCAACGTGGTCCCCATTTTCAAAAAGGGGAGGAAGGAGGACCCGGGCAACTATAGGCCAGTCAGTCTCACCTCCATCCTTGGCAAAGTCTTTGAAAAAATTATCAAGGCTCACATTTGTGAGAGTCCGGCAGGGCAGATTATGCTGAGGGGAAACCAGCACAGGTTCGTGGCAGGCAGATCATGCCTGACCAATCTAGTCTCTTTTTATGACCAGGTTACGAAACGCCTGGACACAGGAGGAGGGGTGGATGTCGTATACTTAGACTTATAAGGATACCGTATCAAAGGAAGGCCTTTGATACGGTATCCCACTCCATACTGGTGAACAAGTTAAGAGGCTGTGACTTGGATGACTACACAGTCCGGTGGGTGGCGAATTGGCTGGAGGGTCGCACCCAGAGAGTCGTGGTGGATGGGTCAGTTTTGACCTGGAAGGGTGTGGGCAGTGGGGTCCCGCAGGGCTCACTCCTTGGACCGATACTCTTTAATGTCTTCATCAGTGACTTGGACGAGGGAGTCAAATGTACTCTGTCCAAGTTTGCAGGTGACACAAAGCTATGGGGAGATGTAGACACGCCGGAGGGCAGGGAACAGCTGCAAGCAGATCTGGACAGGTTGGACAAGTGGGCAGAAAACAACAGGATGCAGTTCAACAAGGAGAAATGCAAAGTGCTGCACCTGGGGAGGAAAAATGTCCAGCACACCTACAGCCTAGGGAATGACCTGCTGGGTGGCACAGAAGTGGAAAGGGATCTTGGAGTCCTAGTGGACTCCAAGATGAACATGAGTCGGCAGTGTGACGAAGCCATCAAAAAAGCCAATGGCACTTTATCGTGCATCAGCAGATGCATGACAAATAGGTCCAAGGAGGTGATACTTCCCCTCTATCAGGCGCTGGTCAGACTGCAGTTGGAGTACTGCGTGCAATTCTGGGCGCTGCCATTCGAGAGGGATGCAGATAACCTGGAGAGGGTCCAGAGAAGGGCCACTTGTATGGTTAAGGGCCTGCAGTCCAAGCCCTACGAGGAGAGACTAGAGAACCTGGACCTTTTCAGCCTCCGCAAGAGAAGGTTGAGAGGCGACCTTGTGGCTGCCTATAAGTTCATCACAGGGGCACAGAAGGGAATTGGTGAGTATTTATTCACCAAGGCGCCCCCGGGGGTTACAAGAAATAATGGCCACAAGCTAGCAGAGAGCAGATTTAGATTGGCCATTAGGAAGAACTTCTTCACAGTTCGAGTGGCCAAGGTCTGGAACGGGCTCCCAAGGGAGGTGGTGCTCTCCCCTACCCTGGGGGTCTTCAAGAGGAGGTTAGATGAGCATCTAGCTGGGGTCATCTAGACCCAGCCTTCTTTCCTGCTTATGCAGGGGGTCGGACTCGATGATCTATTGAGGTCCCTTCTGATCCTAACATCTATGAATCTATGAAACTCTTAGGCACATTTCTGCAGAAGTAGCTCTAGTTACGCACATGACAAGACATTCTTCTCTAAACTACTTAGGAGTGAATTATTTTGGCCTGTGCATACACACACATCCTGGCTGTCCTTCATTGCCTCTGAACTAGAGATGGAAGACTGGCTGGAGTGCACTCATGCTCCTGAGAAGCTTCTCAGGGGCCTGGTTGGTAGGACTTGCTCACAGGCTTAGGGATAAACTCATCACCAGATTTAGGGGCAGGAAGGAATTGCCTTCTAGGGCAAATTGGCAGGAATGTTGTCGTTTTTTGCCCTCCCTTGTAGCATGGGTCATGGCAGTATTTTTTAGATCAAGGCATTTGTGGCCTCATGATTTTCCCCCCCATTTTTCCTGAAGATACATCACAGTTTCTTTTGTTTACTGCTTTTTGCACTAGAGTTGCTAGGTCTGTCATGGGGTGCCTTGTGCCAGAAATAGGCCAGAACAGATGTTCTTATGGACACACATGAATGCTTGCAATAGCCAGGGACAGCATTGGCTCATGTTGTTCCTTCCAGTTCTACATTTCTAACCTTTAGGCACCTTAGAGACAGCAATGTAGACAGCCCCATTAGTGCAGGAGACAATAATCAAGTATTTAAGGCTTAGTCTTTGAAAGTGGTTTCACCTGTTGGTAACAGCTATGTTTTTACAAAATTGACATATGGATGCAAACATTTACATATTAACTCTACTTATTTCCTGTCACATTATTATTGCAGATGAACTTACAAGGCAGGTCAGTCTTCTCTACAGCTTCAGAGTTTGAAAAAGTTAGATCACTGGGCTACAAAGGATCATTTCTAGCAATTTACCAAGCTTTTATAACTGACTGACTGTTCCTGCTTACTTATTTCACTGAAAGCGTTTTGTCAAAGCAATCCCCTCTTGAAAAGGTCTCTGCTTGTTCTAACCACACATCAAGTGGGTTTAGATATTTACCACCCATATTTAAATTAGTCTCAAATTATGCTAGAAATAGCCACATTGTAAACTGCAATATTTTGTTTCTATGCAAAGACAAGCTATTTGCTGGCTCAAAAGACACTGCATTCAATCTCATTGTGAAACTGGTCCCATCTTTCAAACCAAACCAGATTGGAAAATGCCTACCTAGAATAAGGAGCTCAAATTTTATGAACTGTAAGGATTATAAACAGGATGTCATTGGTATTCTTACCTACAAGCAAACAGCAGAGCTGCCAATTGCCATTAGAGCCAATATTTTTTACCTTGCAATCTCATGATGTAAAATCCCCAAGATCAGGGCTCTAGATATGGTTTCATGTTATAAAGTCAGCTTCAACAATCAGTTTATAAAGCAAAGACCCTTTCTGACTGGAGACCTTACATCAGTACCTGTACACGTCAGGGAAATAGCCTTAACCTCCCCCCCCCGCAAAAAAAAACCAAACCAAAAAACAAAAAACACCCCCACAAAACAAAACAGAAAAAATCCACTTCAGTACAAACTGTGAATTTTCAAACAAGCTTCAACTGAAACTAATAAAAATAATTGTCACAGCAAAAAAACTGAAGGTATAGGGTACATAGTGATGCCTATCATTTCACTCGAAATTGTGTTATCTCCTGTGGTTGTAACCCTGAAAACACCCACTCAACAGTGCTCTCACTTCAGAGAATGGAGTGCTAGATCAGTGAGGGCTAACCTTTTTGGCAAGTGTGCCACAAATTAAGCCAAGTCTCCCCAAATGCCATCCCAATCCCTTTCTTCTATTCAATATGCTGCTTTTCTTTGTTCCCTATTCTATGCTCCCTGCCCAATCTACCACTCTTTCTGCCCTGTACACAGTCCGATTTCCTGTTCTGCCTTCTACTGCAGTGCTGCCTGTCCCTTCCCCAATCACTATGCGCCCTATACCACTCGTGGCACTCATGCCATAGGCTGGCCACCCCTGTGCTAGAGAGAGGAAAAGCAAAGACAGACCCCAAGTAACAGTAGCCAACAGACTCCAGTCTCAACTCTGAAATCAGCTGATGTTTGTTATCTGCTCTTGTTACTTTCATTTCCTGGCACAAAACAGGCCACCTGGGTCATCAAATGCAGGCATCTGCTGTGGCAAGTAAAATGCATCATGCCATTTACTCCATTTGAGCTGTCAACATTGATGAACAATTTACACCAAAGAAATAGTCCAGAGAACCAGCATTCACTTTGGGATCATTTATGTCCATTCTCTAGGAAGGAGAGCCCTCACTGTGACTGAGATGAACACATTTATGAGCAAGAGTTGAAAAACCTGAAATGCTTGTTCCTTCCTAGCTATACTATGCCCAGTGTCACTTAGAAAAAAGTGCATATGGTGCATGCAGACACTGTCACTTTGCAAGATAAACATCATAGACTTCCTTCTATGAAGGGCCACATGCAGTTTTATTGTAACTGCAAAAAAAAAAAAAAATAGTCAAAGAGTAATTGATTGCTATTTGTTTAGAATCCTCTGGATGGTGAAACTCAGAATGGAAAAAGTAGTGAAGTTTTCAAAGCTAAAGAATCAATCAATCCTTCCTTTGAGCAACAAATAGTTTCTCAGAATAGTTGGTGGACTTACACTGTACAGGTCTGTCTTCTTGCTGGACTACACTAACTCAACTAGCTGTATTCATTGAAAAAGTCCTCAAAGTGACACTCCCAGAAGTGTAAAATGTGATAACCAAATCAGTGAAAAGCCAATTCCATCCCATTTTAAGCCAGAGTCAGTGACTAATTTGTATTGCCCTCTGTCCAAAAGTTTACAGCCTATTTGTCAAGTATCCCATTCCTATGGCAATTAATGGAGATATCCTAACAAACAAAGAGCCAACTTGCCACTTTTTTTATTCAACCTTTATTTTCACATTCAGATAAAAACAAACCATTCTTTTAAAAAGATAGCTAGTCCACTATTTTGTGATTGTATATAAAGTGCATTTTACCTTGAACGTCGTGTACAAAAATATTTTTTAAAAAAAACAAACATGCAAAATCATCACAAGGCACTTCCAGACATAGAAAGAGGACAACAGTCCCTCAATTCTACATTCACATTGGCAAAAGGAAAGGATCAAGGATTGGAGCAGGGGGGAGGCAGGGAAGGGAAACAGGGCAGGACCCAAGATATTACCTTAAAAATAAAAATAAAAGACCACCACTGGTCAGAGTCAGTTCCCAGCACAACATTAGATTTGTATGGCATTAACAATCACAGCTTTATGCCATTTTGTGCACAACAGTATACACTGGTTCCATTTCTTTGGAACTACAAACTCCTCAATGATGCCAGTACAGAGGAATAAAAGCACACCACTATCCATGGCACTAGAGACTCATAAGACCACTGCATTTTAGGGTTTGACTGAACTGTTATTTCTAGGTAGTATTAGAACACAACTCCATTGAGCTTTTCAGCTTATTATCTAAAATGCTCTAACACCACACTTCTAAATTCTAGGCAAGGTAAACCCTTTAATTATTGTGCCCAGCTTCTACAGTCTAAACATAGTTTTAAGTTAGGCTTGGTGAAGGTCTTTACAAAAGACAACTTTATGAAGGACTTTATTTAACCTCTCAAAAAATTCATAAAAGCTTTTCCAAACTAGTGAATGAAGTCTGTTGAACTTTGGTTTCCTATATACACACACAGCTATTTTAATGCCTGAAGTTAGTGATTTGTAGCATAAAAATGCGGTCCAACCCCCCTTATTGATGCAAAGATAAAAAATGATGCTGTCTCCCTACAAGAGACATCTGTTTTTTCATAACTATTTTATTAGAAGTTGGGTGCATCTTCTCCTCAGTTATGGTATGGCAGTTTAGAAGTACTTTGTACCATGGTATCCAAAAATTGAAGAGCTATTTGGAAAGAGAGAGAGAGAGAGAGAGAGAGAGAGAGAGAGAGAGAGATGAGATTTTCAATTGTGGAGAATAGCAAGAGACATCTGCTTCTCCACAAGCATGCCAACATTAGCATCACATATCTAAAGCTATGCACTAGCAAAGTTGAATGTCTTGAAATACCTTTAAACCTTATTTTATTTACTCAGTTTAAACATATAAATTAAGTTATTTGGTTTGACTAGCAGGTCAGCTGTTTAAATGATTGCAGTGAGTATTTTTGCCACATCTTGCTTGGCAGTATGGGATTAATTTTGCAATTTATTTCATCATTAAAAAAAAAAAAAAAAGCCAAGGATCTCTCTCTGTAGCAACAAGATCTCTCTTTCAATAGTGGAAGAATGATGCCATCTTATGCCTTAGAGAGAACTATTGTTCATTCTTGGATTAGAGTCCGTCCTTCTCTCATCCCGTTTTTGAAAAGTCCATTTCTTACCAAAATAGCATTGAAGGGAAATGTATGCACAAGATTAAAGTTGTGAAAGCTATTACAATTTTAATACAAGACACAGGTGTGACAACTAAGCATGGTCTTCTGTGTAAGTCTGCTCTTCTACCAAGTAAACCCATTTTAGTTTGAAAACTATGCACAAAAAGCTACACACCCCTTCTAGTGCGAGACCAGGGGGCACCACAGCTCTGGGCTTGAATTAAAAAGACTACCAAAACTTTTATTTTTTTCCTTCAGATTGCTACGAGTAACCTTTCAGAAACCTATGTATTTCAAGCCAGAGCTGTGGTTACATTCAAGAAAGATGTTCTTAGCTAAGGCACTCACACCACAGGAGGAAGTTAGTTTTAGTAATGAATCATCTTAATAGACATGGCAGAAAGCAGTAGAGGTTTATCACATTAACCCACAGAGAAACCTGCAAATATTCACATACTATGCATGAACCCTTTGGCACCAAGTTCTGGACAAGACTGAAAATTAATGTTCAGTCTTGTCCAGACTTTTTAGTGCCAGCAACAGGAGCTACTCCACTCCACATGCTTGATAAGGCAAATGGTCAATAGTAACATGTATTGACAACAGAATGGGGATCTTTTACCTCCTCTTATTTAAAAAGAAAAGAAAGGACTTTGGAATACTTGAGTCAAAGACTTAATCCTAGAGTGACAAGGTTACAGGACAGCTCTACCAGGAGGGGAAGGAAAACACAACCCACCTTCCACTTATTAAACAAAGAAGTTTTTAATAAAACTCCTAGAGTAATTAGTGACCAATTGCACCAAGTCTCCATTTAGGAGAAAGATTTCTCTCTTAATGCAGCACAAAGCAAGGTTGTTTTTCCCTTTTAGTCACAGTTACATTATAATTTCTAAAATGTCCATTTAAGGCTAAAAGAATCCAGCCAAAGGAACAAGGGGGGGGGAGGGGGGGAGGAGAGAGAAGGTCACTTGTGTCTTCCCTTTGCTGCAAGCTAGTTTGTCTTTACTGTTTCCTGTCAAGCACAAATTGCCTTTGTAAGATGAAAGCTGTAGCAAAGCCAAGTTGCACAGTGCTACAGAAATATTAGAGCATAGTTTAAAAACAGTAACCCCCCTCCCAAAAAACCAAACAAACCCCAACCCTGCTGATATAAATTAAGCTTGTAATAACACTAGCGTGCAACACAGTAACCAAACCTTACTACTGTACATACCTAAGCAAACAATGCAAACACTGCAGTGTTTGGCTGGAGGAGACTAGCAGCATTATACAGACCAGGATTAGCAGCATTGGAGAAACACTCAACAAGATCTCCCATTCTGTTGGGCTTTGAGAGCCAAGTATTTAGCTGAGGGGTGGAGAAAGGGGGAAGACACTTGTTTAGATGGCATTAAACCCAACTGTGATCACTGAC
This sequence comes from Alligator mississippiensis, assembly GCF_030867095.1. NCBI lineage: Eukaryota > Metazoa > Chordata > Crocodylia > Alligatoridae > Alligator > Alligator mississippiensis. The sequence goes on along the minus strand of NC_081825.1, from coordinate 141,801,586 downwards.
TTCCAGTCATCTTGGTTTACCACAACAAGGTTTGCAGAGCCATGTCAAGTGTCATTTCTTCAGCTCACTTGCAAACATCAGCATGTTCAAGCCATCTCCCAAGCTCACAGCCAGGACAGCAAGGGTTAGTGAATTGGGACTTTTACCTACATTAATAATAAGGCCCTAACTTTTCATAACCTGAATAGCTAGGCCATTCAGGGAACAGGCCATAGGAACACCTAGGACTCCCAAATTGGTCAAAGGCACTTGCAAAGTCAGAGTCATCCTGAGGCTGCAGCACTTCCCGAGCAGATTTCAGTTCAGACTGGATGATCCTGTAATTCATGCCTCTGTTGCTGTCCCAGTAGACCTTCCCATTACACTTGTAAAAGATGGCGAACTCCATTCTTTCATGGGACTGAATTCTGTCTGGCAAGCTGATATCAAAGGAAAATGTGTCCCTGTCTGAACTTTCATAAGTGTCCTTGACATATTGGCATGGATAGTCTGTGTGGCTTTTCCAGGTGTCAAATGTCATCCTTATCATCACAGTCTTCTCAAAAGCAAGATTTTTCACCTTCACTGTGCCCACAATAGACTTATCTTTTAACATACAGTTTTCAAGGCAGACAGAATCTGCCTGGAGACGATTCCTGAAGTCCAGGTAGTCTGCAGCAGGCTGCACAAAATCCAAGACAAAGGTGTCTCTCTCTACGGTTGTCAGACCCACAATATTGTCTATTAGCTCTGTGATGTTGAATGGGATATCCAATGTGTCATCAAACTCGGAGAACACTTTCACTACCGTCAGGGACAAGCCTCTGCTGTCAGCAAATGACACACTCTTTTTCATCTTGTTTCCTTGCAGAACAGTAGTTGCCTCTCCAGGTTTGTTTAGTTCAGTCTTGCTGTTCAACTGAAGGCAGGGACGCAATGGCTTGTTTAGCTTTGGGGCTATTTTATAGGAGTACTTCTCTCTTCTCAAGGGGGAGGAGCACAGATAGAGCTGCATGGCTACGTCCACCGCCATTCTTGGCTGATGAGGAAAGTAGTCCAATACTCTGAAAGAAGGAGGGGGGAAAACCATCAGTTTTTATTAATTAAAATATTACCTCAAAAGGAAAATGAGCTGGTAATAAAAACAAGACCGAACACTCTATAGATCCAATACAGGACATAGTAATTTCAATTTCTGATAGTCAGCTGCAGCACAAGTTTTCCAGATCTTCCTGCACTTCCCCATGCTTTTGATCTCATCAGTGAGAAGAGCCAGGTTTTTCTATGCTACTGATTTCCATCTTTTTTCACTGCAGACTCCATAACACTTGCTAAGCAAGGGGCAAGAATGAAAAGGTTGCTCTGGACCTGTGATCAATTAAAACATTTAGAAGTTTACCGGCCCTGGAAATTTGTTCTACTTTTCACAGCCAGTCACTTCAATGTACCTCGCTTTTTAAAAAAAAAAAACAAACTTAAAGAGTATTGATTGCTGCTTTACTTTTTCCTTTGCAGAAGGTAGTGCAGCAAAATCACTAATCATTAGAAGTGAATGTAAATTTCAGCATTTTTACTTATTTATACAAACTTAATACACGGGTTACTACTTCTACTGTAGTCAATTGCTTCCTTCCTCCCCGCCTCCTACAAACCAAGCAGGCAGTCACAAGTTCCTTTAAACTGAAACAGGAACTGGTCATTTCATCAGAAGTCACGTATGTATGGGAGTGTAGTTTTTATATTAACAAAAAGCAATCATCAACCCTACCCTTTACAATAACTTGACAATTGCAAACACTACTTAGAATTTGTTGGGTTTTTTTGGGGGGGGGGGGGGGGGGAGGGAGAGAGAAGGGGAAAAGAAAAAGAAATCCGGTATCCACCTCACATTTGTTATCAGTTTACTCCAATACGCTTCCTGCCTTCTATTTTTCTGGCACAACTTTCAGTAGTACATTTTCAAAACAAGAGTTGGAGAATAATGCTGAACAAAACATTCACTGGTTGTAGTTCTAGGTCTCACTTCCCTAATGACTCTGGACAGAAATACTGGTAAATGGGAATGAAATTCAAAGGTCTGATACTGTATCCCCAGAGGCTACCAAGACCATAAATACATATGGCTTAGAACTGCAAAAACATTTTCCCTGTTCTTTACAGCATTACTGTATGGCCATGATCTAGGGCAATATTAGCCCTTAAAATAGTCATTAGCTTTTCACAAAGTGTCATTTTTAGCACCAGACCAGAAAAGACTACAGAAAGTCCTCTCACATCAGCACAGAAGTCACACCTCCTGTAAACACCAGACTTTACAGAAGAGCATATGCATATGTCCCTCTGAGCTGCACTTTGGTTCCATTTAGAGCCAAAGGGGACTTTATCAAGCTAAGATCTCCTTAACAGGAGATGACACCATCACCCTGTGTCACATTTTCCTGCAGCCTCTCTGTGTCACATCTTCTTGCTTCCCATGTACTTCCTATTACATGGCCCAGGTTCCTACTGGCTGAACTATGGACCCCAAATCAACACCACCTATCCAGAGCTGGGGTAGCCTAGGATGGTGGGAGGTTTGTTCCCAGTTAGTGGTGTCTCCCACACTTAGTACAGGGCATTTCGTGGGATAGCCACAACTTGTATACTCTTCTCTGATTCTCTCTCATAATGATAGCAGGAGCTCAGAAGCAGTCTTCAGCAATTACTATAACACTGCACTGTTCCCAATTGGTAGGTTCTTGCCCAAGATAACTTGATTTCCTCACCCAAGCCAAAAAAAATGCAAACCAAGAAGAATACAAATGCAAGCCAAGAAGAATACAAACCAATAGCAAAACAAGTTACAGTTAACATGGAATTTAAAACCAAGGTTCTTCCCTTAAAAATAAATTAATTAATTAAAAAAAAAAATCCTTCATTGAATCTTCTTCTGATCAACCCAAGTTGATATCTATGGGTTAATCATTAAGAGTCAGGTTTGTATTCTGAAATACTAGCAGAACCACAGAAAAATACTTCTTTCAGCAGATGCATTGAACAAGAATTTCTAGTTACCTGGAGTGTGGCCAGGCCTACATACCAAAGTGCGCTGCAGCAGCTAGCTCCTATCTGTCCTCAATGCAGCCTGAGCTTTGCAAGAACTGCAGGAGTTTCAGGCTGCCAGAGCCACCTGGTCTCCACCCCTCTGCTCCACTGTGTATGTTTTAGCCAAGCCTCTATGCACACTCACACAGTTATTATTATTCTGTAGGTCATTTCCTTCTGCTAACCAATACTGCCTCAAATATTCACAATCCCTGTTATCTACAGCAGCCCCATCCACATTACAGGGTCCTGCCGTATCACAGTGAAGCCTCCCTACCATTTAAGCACTTCTCAGGAACTGGAGCAATGTTCCTAGTGATAATTCTCAATTAGCCAGTTAATATATGAATACCTTCTGTATTAAGTATTAGAAGAAAGCCACAGCTGAACAACACCCTCAAAACATAATTTTATAAAGTTAGAATCAAAAGTCTAAGTTCAGGCAACATCTTATATTAATCACTAAAGACAAGCCACTGAGCCTATAAAATGCACTGCTATTTTCAACTAACATTTTATAAATCTGGATGGGACTTCTTGCTCTGGATTGAACTGGAGACACTGGCTATAAAAGTTCCAAGATGATTAGATACGGCTCTGCTGAACCACCTTAAATGGAAAACTTTTGCCTCCCTTGTAGGTCATGGACTCAAGGAACTCATTAATGCTCGTCATCAAATTTAAAAACAAAGGGGTTTAAAAATCTGAAGTGAAAGTTGTTATATAGGCCTCTTTCCAGTGAATCAGTTTTGAAAGTAAAAATAGCATCCATTTACAGGAATGTGAAGATGGGCATTTAAAAACACTGGCAACTTGATGGCATCAGTTTTCAAGTCTGAAGGTCTTCTGTCCAGTTTTCAATGCCTTTGCCCATCACAAATGTCAGAACTTTATTTGTTCATTAGTGCAGATCCAGAAGCAGTTTCTCACCTCATGCTTTCTGTCCTACTTGCTTGCAAAAGATTAATACGGCATCAAGAACTGACTAGCAACCTTTAAAGCACACTGTGGGTGGACTAGCTGAAGAAAGTTTTGGAAATACATTACAGGTTGCATGGTAGATGGTTATGGCTAAAAAGCATGAACAGCCTTAGCTATTTTGGGTCCTGACTTGAAAGAAGGAACAATTAGTTTCACTTTCAGAAATTATTTTGATACCGCTTGGTAATTTAGCTGTCATTTCAGGCATTCTTCAGGCCTGCTAGCCTCCTCACAAATCCTCCTTCCAACCCTCTCAGCTCGTCTTAGGCCTCTCCCAGACAGCTGGAATCAGATAGTAATAAAACTATTCAACACCTTCAGGATCTCTGGAGGTGGGCTAACTACAGAGCCCAGTACAAACTGCACTGGTGGCTAGTGGTCCTCTGCAACACAAATTAAGACGACAAATTTTTTTAAACAATTCCAACCCATAAACAATTCCAACAGTGCAGAATGTGGCCCTCCTCAAGGAAGACTCATCCATAACATGGGCACTGTGATCATGTCTACCTGCAATACCACAAGGCAGCTGCTTTCTGGATGCAACTTGCAGTTGCTTGAGAATTAGCCTATCTGCCAGGAGTGAAGCTTGGAGATAGCACTAGGTGTCATCAGTAAGAGTCCCATACAGAAGGGTGACTGCCAGTCTTCTCCCCAGGCATGCCTGGTAAAACACCACAAACCACTAAAGAACGCAGAAACAGCAATGAACCTTGCAGGACCCAGAAGTGGCAAACCATTCTTTTACACAGCAAATAATGAGAGAGAGAGATTGGGAAGTCTGCTATCAAACAAGTTGACAAGGACAGAAGGGAAGAGGTAAAACTCTGAAACTCGGTTAACCACCACATGCGTTTGCAATCCAGGAGAACAATCAAGCTAGTGCAGTTTCAGCCTCTCAGAAGGAGTTCCCAACAGCATGAATCCCCGAAACAAAAGCCACCACCCACCCCAGAAAAAGCTACAGGAAGAGGCAACACCTTTCATTCACATAAAGAACTGCTTGGCAAGTCAGATGGACAACATGCTCACCCTAGTTATACAGCTTGCTCTGGACTCAAGAGCAAGACAGAATAATTTGTGGAATTTAGGCGACTGGTTACTTGCTCTTAAAAAAAGCAGTTGCAGGGTATTCGCCATTGCAAAGATGAATTAATTTGGCAGAACAAAGTGCTTATCAATAGAGACTGCAGTCACTGGGACCTAGGGCTGCCCTGCAGCTTTTAAGCACTGGAATAAAAACCCCTAGGCAGATGTGGATCCGGATGCTATGTGAATTGTCTTCTCCCTTTTTCTACAGTTTAAGAAAAAAACTGGCATGCACTCAAGCTGCAGTACCAATTTTTGGCAAGTTCCTTGTGGTCTGCATTGCAGATACGCCCCACAGAGCCCATGTATTTAAGGCCAAGCAAGTATTCCCATTTCAGGGATTAACCTCTCAGCCATTTCACATGGAGCGGAGCTAGAGTTTAGCAGGGAGAGCACTGACATGTTTCGCTGACATTTCAGACCCCATGTACTTATATGGGCACTCCAGTCAAGACAGCTCCTTCTGAAACCATCCCAAGCAAAGCACTGCTGTACCCCAACCCCGGCCCATTTTTCCCCCTTTAAATTGTAAGCCTGGCTGCTTTGAACTGCTGCAAGGGCAGGAGGGTCAGGAGTCTAGGGACTTCTGTGGGAGTCTCTCTCCTTGAGGAAAGCCCTGCAGAGCACTGCCAGAGCCTTAACCTGGGAGTCAGGAGGGAGTCTCTTCCTGCATTTCCCCCTCATTTGCACATACACTTGGAAAAAGTTTTTGCAGACGGGGCTACACAGAGTGAGGACACCCATCCACTCCCTTGAGACCTCCGAGACCGGGATGTAGCCCAAGGGGCGCAGGGGCAGCCATCTCCTCCCACCTCACAAAGCAGGCTGCTCCCTCCCGGCCCCCAGCCTGGGACAAAGGTGGATATCGCCGCCACCCCAGGGACCCCGCTGCCCCCCCAGCTCCCGGGGGGCTCCGACCTCCCTCCTACCTGGTGCAATGCATGGGTCCGGCGGGGGCCTGGCGCAGGCCCTAACCCCCAGCGCGCTACAGCGGCAGATGAGACCAGCCGCCCCGCTGCTCCCTACTTCTTAAGGGCGCCCGGGCGTTCCACCCATGGAACCACACCGCAGCCAATGGGCGCGCCCCGAACCCGGCCGGCCGGCCAATGGCAGACCGGCTTCCGCGTGAGCGCGCAGCAGCCCGGCACGTGGACACCAGCCTGGCTGCGCCCGGAAGGCGCAGGGACACGCCCCCTCCGCTGGGCGGCTCTCTCCTTCCCCTCCCAGGCTGGAGGGGTGAAGGGGGGTTGCTTCCCTCCTTCCCCCAGTTGAGGGGGCCCCCGCACCCGCCTCAGGAGAGGGAGTGAGCGAAGGCAAGATCCTCCCCCCGCTTCCCCAAAATGCAACGCCTTTGCTCCCTAGGCACGAGGTGGAAGCAACCCGTGGCTCCCCCACATTTGCGTGCGCAAAGCGAGGAGGAAGGCAAGGCCGTGGGGGGCCGCTCCCTGCTTAGGCTTGCTTTAGAAAGCCTGCCTGCCTCTGTCCCAGCCACACAGCTGGTCCAATAAAAGACCCCCTCCAAGAAAAAGCTGGCGTGCATTCAAGAAGCCCCCTCGCCTGGCATCAGTCCTGGCCTCTCGCAGCTGCAGCATCTCCCCTGCTGCGCACGTGAGCGCGCGCGGGCCCTGCCCTGCCCTCTCCTCAGACAATGAAAGAATTGCTTTTGCAAAAATCCAGTTGGGCTAATGAAAGACTTCAGCTCTGCCACCGACTCCTCTCCTCAGCCCGCACTTCCCCGCTCTCCCACTTCAAGAGCCTCAGTTGCCTTCCCACCCATTCACCCGTTTGCTTGTAACACCGTCACATACCCAAGTGTTCTTCCTCAGTCCTGCCTGCGCTAAGCTTCCCCCCACCACCAAAAAAAAAAAAAAAAAAAGCATTACATTTGAGGCTGAGGACGGGAGCCTTTACTTTTACTGGGAAATCCTTGTCCTCACCCAACAAAAAGCTAACCTGAACTGAATGAGGGTTATAACCGGCCTGCTTGCGCCCATTCATACAATCAAGCATTTGAGGGTTGTTGGTTGTACAATCCAGCAGTTAAGGAACTTCCTAGCCAGCTACCCTGCACTGTCTTCTGTCAGTGTGGGTGTAGATAGCAGAGGCTAACCTTAGTTATGGGAGAGCAGAGTCTTGTGACTGAGCAGGCTTATTCTAGACACATTTTTTTTTCCAGCCTGAGTTTATTGATGGGTTTTTAATTCAAGGGAGCTAAAGCAGGAGTTGAGATGAGTATGGACCTTCCAGGGTAGGCAGGTTTGTGCTTGGTCTTGGCAAACAGCCTTGGCAATTTTATAAATTCATTTTTAAAAAAGCCTAGTATTTGGCTTGTTCTCACTGCTGAAAAAATGGGAGCGTAGCCAATATGCCGGAACTCTCCGTAGGCAAAACGCACAGCAAAGACAAGGCACCTTTGAGTGTTGCCCGGAGGTATATTCCCCACAGCTTTATACCTCCACTTGTGGCTGACTTTGTAAGTTAAATACATCTGTCGCAGTGACTACAAACCCACTGCTGTGCTTTCACCCATGTACAAGAGGGAACTTGTCCCCTCCACAGTGCTGTGTTGCTGTATTGATAACTCGTTACAGTTTGCAGCGGTTGTTGATCCAGTTATCACATAGCACTTCAGCAGTGGATTCAAAGGTAATTACAGAAGCTACAATGAAGCTAGAAAATCTTTAGCTCTATTTATTCACAGTTCCCATTTTGCAACAGGTGAATCAATAACCAAACTCAGTGAATTTTTAGCCTTGATGTTTTATGTACATTGTTTTAGAGCCAGCACAGCCAAGTCTAGATGAAGGTCTCCAGCCTTATTTTTTCTGAGCAGCCAGTGTTTTGTCTCCCTTGGCTTGCCTGCTGGCACCTGGGAGTATCCATCCTCTCCAGATGTGGTCTCTGTTTTGATATCCAAGTACACAATTCACATTCCTAGCAGTCCAGCGCACTGCATTGTCTTTGTGAAGTGGGTACACAAAATAGGCAGGAATTCTAAGACTTCATACATGGCTGAGAGGGGAAAAGGGGGCAGCTCAATGTTTATATGGAGACATCCTTTGAAAGCCTAAAGGGAGGTTTGCATCAGAACGGAGTCTGGCACGTGTGTTCCCCTGACTCAGACCTGATCTGCTTGCTTATGTGGAGCATGGCAACTCTATAATTCACCCCTACTTTCTGGAGCTATTTAGCCCTGCCGCATGATCAAATATCCCTGGGGCTTATGTGGCAGGACTGAGAGACCGGAAGCTGTAGCTACCTACCCCTAGCACAGCTTGGTATGCATCAGAGCTGGAAAAGTGTTGCCTCATCTGCCTGTGTTCATCCAGCTCTAGCACAAGCTCCCCCTTCCTTGATAACTGCACATGATCTTTCTGCTATCTTACAGCTTACAACATACAGCCAGAACTAAAGAGCTGCACCCTTTCTGCTGACATTTGCTTTTAATTAACTTGTGGGAACGCGCACAGTCATTGTTAAGCCCTGGGCTGAGGAGGAGTAAGTTACAATATCATACACTTAGTGGTTCTGTAAAGTAAAAGGGTAATCTCAGTGGAAATGATCTCTTGCTACAGCCCAGAAATCAACTGCTACATACATTTTAAAGGAACCAAGAAAAACTAAAGCATATTTACTGTGCAGGAGTCTTCAACTACAGAAATGACAGGGTATGGAGGAATGACAGACAGCACACTAGCAGGTTATGGACTGGAGCAATCTTTAGAGGGGATGTGGACAGAACCACTCAGAGAGCAAGTCTGAGATCTGGAAGCCAGTTATAAACAATTATATAATACATTTGTGGACCTCTGGACCCCCCAAGGGGGTCACCATGGTCCAGCTGAGTACAGGGCACTTAGCAAGGCACAATCACAATGCTGTTTGAGCACTAGCCAATTTCATTTCAGAACCCAGGGAGAGTTTAACTCAGACAGATGAACATCCTTGCTTCTCCAGGGCATGTTATACTAACTGCCTGGGGAGCCAAAAGTAGGTCAAGTGCAGGGTGTCACTTCCCTAAGCCAGGTAGGCAATTTTCCTCCCAGTCCCTGACTACACACCCTATCTTTTCAAAGCCAGTTTTCCTGCTGAGACCCAAGCATCAGTCTCTTCCTCCCCAGCAGGACAGGTGTGTTTCCTGACCTACAAAGCAACTGGCAAACCCTTTCCTACAGCCACACAGCTTGGCCACAAGCCCTTGGATATTAATTCCCAGGCACTTTTAAAGAGTTGCAGCAGAAGCTCACAGGGCTACAACAAAGTTAGCTGTTGACATTTAGCAAACTTTCACTTAGCTGAAATAATTTACAAATCCACTCCAAAGGCAAATTGTAACCAAATACCAATAAAGGACAGGTGACACTGTGGTTACATGCCAGCTCGGAGACTTAGGTTAATTTCTCTGCTACTGAGTCACCCTTGTGATCTAAGGCAAGTTACTTACAGCCAGATTTTTAAAGATGTTCAAACCTGTAGAAAGCTGTGAGTGAGATTTTCAAAAGCCTGTAGGTTTCAAAGAAGCCCCTTCCAAAACTATAGGAGAAACTCACAAGGAGCTCTGTAGACCTCAGACGATTGCATTTTGTCCTCCAGTAAATGGATGTGTTTGTTTTAACCCCAAGCGCTGCATATTTCACAACTGCTGCCTGGCAATTGCTGTCAGAGCAATGGTAACTGCACAAGGGCTTAGGGTGAAGCCCTATTACAGGTGGTGGAGAGCTTATCCACCTGGACAATGAGATAAGAGCTATATTTAGCTACTCTTTTTACACTTGTGTAACCTTCCTGGTGATCCTTTTAGGGTCCATCCACTCTCATTAAATATTTTTGTCTTAAGACTGGGAGGGAATCCTCTATTTCCTCAGCTCTTCCTTATGGCTGGAGGATGAAGAGCTATTCTATGACACAGGGTGTGGGTCCAAGACCAGACTCTAGGCCCAACACCTTCAAAGACTGTAGAGTCAGGCCCCAGATCTGCTTGTGTCACAACCCTAAGACTTGGGATGGGCAGAGAAAATCAAACTGGATGCAGATCCAGAGATAGATGCTTAGGCCTGTTGCTTCAGAAACAGAACACTTGAGTATTATAACAGGGTCGTTGCTGTTGTCATTGTTATTGTTGTCATTGCTATTATGTTATCATGTTATGATATGTTATCATCACACTGGAACTTTGTAATGTAATCACAGGAACATGATATTGGAGCATTAAAACTCCTCTAGTTCTGGTAAGCATTGCAAGAATGCATTAGTCAAAATGAGTTTTCTAACTTAATGCTATTGGATCCACTTAGTATCTTCCTGTCAATCAATCTTACTTGCACCCAGGTGCAATGTTAATAACCATATGCTGTAGCTTTGAATCTTCAAGACCTTGTGTGGTGTACTTCAGGGAATGCAGTTCTGTTGTACTCCAGAGCAAGTGCAAGGGAAACCTGTTTGTGGGGACTCCAGTTTGCTGTGAGACTGGCATTACACCACTATCCCCCTGTATGCCTGGCCTCTCATACACAAATTTGCACTATAACATGCAGTGGGGCTGGACTGGGAAACCAGCCCATCTGAGGAGATATGCTTGCAAGTAATATAGACTACTCTCGTCCAATGGAAAGGATCTTTACTATGTATTCCTCACTGAGGGTAAAACCCTCAACCTCCTGAAGTCAATAGCAAACCTTTCACTGACACCAGTGGGACGAGGATATTGCTACCGAGCAAGAAAGACCAGGATCCCTTCCACCTCCTCCCTTCTTGCTCATTGCCTTTTATCTAGATTCACTGTGCTTTGGACTTCCTTTGCTGCTTGCTCAAGTTTTAAGGAGCAAGAAATGAGTTCATTCTTTATAGTCAATCCCTAAAATGCCACTACTGTAAAACCCACCCACAGATCCTTTAATTCAAGGCAAAGAAGGGAAACAACAGGTGGTTGCATTTTTTCAATGAAATGAAACCAGCATGTGGCACAGATCCAGTCATGTTCCTCCAACCCCAGTCTACACAAAATCCAGAGCTTGTGAATAAATGGTTTTGAGTTTTGTCTTGTCAGAGTTGAGGGCACTGCCACCAGGCAGAACCCCAGCACAGTGTTTCATTTGGCACAGAGTTGAAAATTAAACCTTGGCCAGGAAATGCCAGAAAAATCAAACATGACATGGAAGTCTAAATTCATAGAAAGATTTAAGTTATGAAGCAGAGCTGGAATGTGAATATGCTAAAGGCAAACAGACAAAGAGGCCTCACCCTCTAAGGTATTCCACAGGACTCTGAGTCTCACATTTCCCTACAGGGCACATGGACCATTGACATTATTACCTTCCCTAGCTGGCCACTTGTCTCAGTCTAAGCCGTTCTCCTTACTCCTCTTCCTCACTCATCTTCTCCCACTGCTGCCCCCCCAGAAACAGCTTGTCATAAGCATGGAGGCTGGGATATTGGAGGCATATCAGCCATCCCACTCTATCAGCCATCCCACTCTCCCTTCCCAACTTGAGCCCCTTGCTCCTTGTTCTGTCATGTGTCATCACTGAGAACAGTCCAGCTCCATCCTCTCTGGAACCACCCTTCAAGTAGTTTAAGGTTGCTATTAAATCCCCTCTCAGTCATCTTTTCCCCAAACCAAATGAGCCCAGTTCTCTCAGCTTCTCCTCCAAAGTCATGTCCCCCAGCCCTCTCACCATTTTTGTTGCCCTCCATTGGACCCTCTCCAATTTGTCCACATCCTTTCTGTGGCAGAGGACCCAAACCTGGACACAGTATTCCAGATATGGCCTCACCAGTGCTGAATAAAGGAAAAAAGTCACTTCTCTAAATCTGCTGGCAATGCTCCTGCATTGCTGGCAAGGATCCTACAGGGGAGTGGTAGCAGCATTAATTACCATAGCAGTTGGCCAGAGCCCCACAGTGCTCTGGGCAATTAACACTGCCACTGCTCCCTCGCTACCAAATTTCTGAACCCATGAGCAGCCCCAGAGGGCAGATATCCTGGCTCCATGGGCTGGATCTGGCCCACAGACTATAGGCTGAGCACTGTTTCTATAGTGTAGGGTCTAAGCCAGACTCCCAGGTCCTGCCACAGTGTTTCTGGAGCCCCACGGGCAATTGCTGAAAACCTAGCTTGGCAGGAGCACTGGAAACTGATATAGACTTCCTACCATTGAGATGGACTTCCTACCATTGCTAGTGCTGGGCAGAAGCTGGAATTTTGCATAATGCAGACAGGTTTAATTGTAACAAGGTGACACCACCCTTCCCGTTTGCCTTTCCCTGAAGTCCAAAGGGCAGCACACTGTCAACAGCACACACTGATCATACCAGACAGGACTCAGGGAGACAGTAAAACTCACTTTGGCTAGGCCACATCCCTAATAGCATTTCCAAGCTTGTTTAGAAGCCCAGCCACTTTTGGGAAGCCAGTTAGAAATGTGAAATGCTTGCAAAGCAGGCAGTGGCTGATGACAAAAAGAGCAGTTGCAGATAAGACAAGGAACTGTATCCAAAAACAGAAACTTGTTTTGCTGCTATTGGTCCCCAGAGAGATGGAGGAGAACTTGCCCCTGCAAACCACTGGGATCTCCAATTTCCAGGCTGGGTGGAGAGCAGCCAATGCTCTCTGTTTTTTCTGTGTATGATATTGCTGGAAATGCCTTGATCCATAGTAATTCAGCATTCTGCTGCCCGTCATGCCCCCTTGCCCTGCTGGTTAAGGGGGAACATGGCCGTGACCAGGTTGCTCTCTCTTGAACAAGGAGCAGGGGCCTTCCATGACAAATTTTCAGTTTTCCAGTTTTGGTTCTCAGCCCTGCAAACTCTAAAGAACGTGTGGAACTCTACTTCTGGGAGTAAAGCACAAAAGTGCTACTCAGGGGATCAACAGAGCATGTGTATGCACCTGTTTGCAGGAGCAGAGCCTCAACAGCTTAGCCCTTACACCCCTCTCTGCTCGGAATTTGTGCCACGCATAGTTGTGTGCTGTTTCTATGCCCGAAGTACCTAAATCTTGCCTTCCCTGGCACCTATCAAGGCACTCACAAGCGGGGTGCCCAAAGCAAGAAGCACTATGAAAATGTGTCCTAGCAGAGTAGTGGACTAGGCACCTGCCTGGACCTTCATGACGAACAAAGGGGTTTTGTGTGGAGAATCTAAAACATTTGAGGAATGAGGTCTGAGTCTAACTGAACCCACATCAGCTTGTCTTCCTTGGAACCCTGCCACCAACAAGGTCCTATGTCACTGCTACTCTTAGAGGTGTAACTACCAGGATATATCCCGGGGTGGCAGTGACAGGAGGGGCTAGGCTGGCTGCAGCAGTGTAGATGGCTGAGTCAGCAGTGGTGGCAGCTACCATTCATGTGCCCCCTCTAAGTGGGCACCCAGGGTTGATGTCCCCAGTTATCCATTCCTCATTATGCTACTGATTCTCCTGGTGCAGAATGGGGAGGGATTGTTTGCCACTGGCTAAAGCTAAAAGGAACAAGGGGGAGGCCACCTCAGCAAACCAAGCCTGATCAGCTCATCTCGCCCGACCCTCAGCACCTACCAATGCCTCATTAATATCCAGTGGGCCTATACATATACTTGAGGCTATGCTTATGTGTAAGCACGCTGCTGAGTGTGTAACAGGAACAGGCAGACCTGGCTCCCCATGTACAGAGAGTGCATGGACTTGTTCATAGAGCCAGAGCATGGAAACCAATCTGGGTTTTCTCCTGACAGATCAGGGCAACCCAGGACCAAGGGTCCTGCTGGCCACAAGCTGTTTTAGACTACGGAAAGCCAGAGGGGAGTGCTCACTGTGAAAGGTCGCTGCAGCCTGGTAAGCAGGGTCAGCACATTTCCTATAGCACCAGTGCATGCATATCGAGAAGCACAACCTTGCCTAGAACATGAGTGACCTCCCTAGAGACACAGGTGACCCCACATGTGTTCCCAATATTTGTAGTATCCCCAGTATCAAATAATCCACAACCTGCTTGGAAGCTCCTGTGGTTAAAGTGCAGTATTTGGCTCAATACAGTTTTGGACCAGATTGTTGAAGCAGCTCAGCTCCCCATGGTATCCCTGGAGATAAATGGAGAATCTGCTCCCTGCTTCCTTCCCTCCATCCATCCATGGAGACTTCTCCCCCCTCTCTGCCACTGAGAAGAGAGGAGAGCCCTCTGCTCCCCTCCATATCAGTGGAACCTCCTGGGTGCTGAGTGTCCTTGCCAGTCTGGCCAGTGGGTCACAGACAGGGAAGGGAGTACTTGCCATGAACAGCTTGAAATAGATCAGCTTGTGTTGCATCATGTGGACATGCTGTGATGGGCAGTTAGGGACAAGGCTCAAGGTCGTGTGTTGCAAACCAGCAAGGCAGGTTACATAACAGAGTCCCTGGAGCATCTAAACTGCAGCTCTGGATTCTGGATAAGCCAGTCCCGGTGGCCATTCCCCCCACCCTCCCAGGAAGCTGTTACCTCATGTTTCCCTACAGTACTTGGCCCTGGATCCTCTGGAGCATTCAATTTTACCAGGCAGAACAGAATAACCTGCCATGTCTTAACTTCTGTTACTTTCCTTATGTTTGCTGCTGTTGGTAGATGTGCTTAATTTCATCTACAAGATTCAAATACGTGGAGTAAAAAAAATGTAATGAACCCAGATATTGTCAGCTTATGCTTTGCATTGTGATAAGTATCAGAAGTCTATGGTATGGGCCAGGCCCCCTGAGCTGGGCACAGTACCAATACCTACTAGGAAATGGTCTCTGCCTGAAAAGGACTTCCAGACTGAATACATTGCTGTATTCTTCAGCAGACTCCCTGAGAAAGGTAATGGACGGGGAGATGGATGATGGGTTTTGTTCTATGTTTTTATAGCCCCCCTCATGTGGGTTGTAATAACCATCAGCCAATCAGCAGGACTCACTCTGTATCTGATCCAAAGTCCACTGTCATGATTGGATGGACTCACCCTGACTCCCACAGTGGGCCTTGAACAAGGCTTATATTACCCTCATCAGTGCATTATCGGGTTTTTTCTTTTAATCCAGTTTAAAAGCATTTTGGTGCAGGTAGAATGTGCCAGCTCAGTAGTAGACAAGAATCTTCTGATCATACACAGAACACCTGCATGAGTGCACGATCCTCCATCCGTGATGCTCATTCATTTTGCCTCCACCTCACTATGGAAAAACAAGAGAACAGACTCTCTCTCTCTTTCTCCTGACTGCTAGACCAGAGGCTCTCCTAAGGTAGTGTGGAGATGCTGCCAGACTGTGGGGTCTTCTGCTCCTCAGTCCCATCAGCGTTTAGGCTTTCAAAACCCCAGTCTCAAATGCCAGGTCTCTGCAACCTGCTCAGTAACAAAGTTCCTACCTATCCATTATAAGCAGGATAGTGCTACAATAAACATCTTCCACACACTGAAATCCATGGAAGATCACTTTCAATTTTGGGAGCCTTCCAGAAAAACAATGGTAAAAAATATAGATTCAGTTCAACCTCTGTGAGTTAGTTTTCTCTCCGGCTTTCTTGTACCAGTAGAAGAGAGGCCCCCCTAGCCTCTATCATCTGTCTATAGTCTTGGACATATCATTTTTGTCCAACAGCTTCAAATGCTGGCACAACTGAAAATCCACTATGTTTCAACCTAAGCAATATCTGTTTACACATTTCATCACTGTTAATCAATTACAGTTACACAATGCCCTTTCATCAGGGAGAGCCAGTGGTAGCCAGGAAGGAGTGTTAGAGTGTCTGGTGGAGTGGCAAGGGGCTAAAATGTAAATGTCATCATCTGAATTCACAAAGGGTGGTGAGATCCCTCACAGCCTTTATAGATATTGCATTCATTTGTGCATGCTCTTTAACAAGCCATATGCTCTAGTAACACCTGCTGTCAGTGCAACTGACCTGGTAGCATCATTATAAATAAGAGCTATCTCCCTGAAACTTGTGTACCTTTAAAAGGACAATTATGTCAAATAGATGCAGTTGCCTTGAAGCCAATTCCTTATTGGAGAATAAATTTACATCTGGCAAAATTTATTAAGGTTTGCTTGCTGTACTGAGTTGGGAGACTTTATTTTTGAAGAGGTAATTTTAGACAGATGTTACATCATGTAAAATGTTTGAATAAAATCTAGTTTTAGAATAAATTTCACAATCAAGGGATCTCAGTTCCAGAGGGTATTTCCTTAAGTTTAAATGAAAAAGAGTATTTTGTGGAATAACTGAATCATAGATACAGGGCTGGCCAGGTTATCTAAGGCAGTTGCCAAAGGCAGCAAAATACCATATTTTATTGTATACAACATGCCCCTGGATATAATAAACACTTTGTTTTTGAAAATCAGAATGAAGAAAAATGATTTTTCCAGATTTACAGCTGCTAAGATCAGGGACAAGCTAATCTTTAGCTGATGCAGACTCTCTTTCTTGCTTAACTAAAGCTGAAACCCTAACTGCTGCTCCATGGGAGAAGTGATACTTTTGAAAAGAGCTAAAGGGTCTCCAGGGCTGTGATTTAGGAGACAAGAGACAAGGAGCAACTAACAGAAAGCAAAATTGCCCTAAGAGATGTTACTTTGATTAGTGTAACATCAAGACCATTAAAAAGGAGAGAAGGTCATTAACCCTCCTGGAGTGAAGAGCAATGAATCAACTGGTTCCCTCAGCTGCCTGAATACTTGCTGCACTGTGGAGCAGGAATCAAAGCAGGGTGCTTCCATCCAAGTCAGAAAATCAGCTTACCTGCTTACCTCCAAGTTTGGCTGGGAGAGGAGGCTGATTTTTGGGGAAGAGGTTTGTGTTATATGTTAATTTCTCTGGCTTGTCTAGAGCAAGGAATTGTCTGTACACACCAAAGTTAATGAAGATAATCTGCAGCATTTTGATTAAGAGCCAGGAGGAAAATACTTTCTTCTTTAAACAGAAAATTCTAAAGACATAATTGAAATGGAAGCTGTTCTGATATAGCAATTATAGGGAAGAAATATGGCCAGGAGGGAACCATAAAACCAGCTATAACAAGTGGCTGCAGGTCAGTGCCTTTGGTAGGTGGTGCACAATGCACGATTTTGTTTTTTTACTGTGCTTCAGCCCTTACATGTGTATTGTACACAGCTTCAGTTATTAAACATGCACTGACACACAGAAAATTCCAATCTGGGCCCAACACTGATAGCAGCAGCACAGTCCCAGCAAGGCAGGAGTGGGGAGTCATAGGTAACACATTGGTCAGGCTGCGCATTTTGTATGGAAGCTCTTTGGGGCAGTCACAAAAGGATCATGATCTATGACTGGGGCTCCTCCATGTTACCTCCATATAAACAAAGAATGTTAGTAATTAGGGCAACATTTTCAAGCTTCTGTGGCTATATTTGGGCTACTTCATCTATCCTTAAGCTCCCATGTGAGCAGCCTGCTTCCTAGGGGCTGGAGACTTCATGCAGACATAGCTCCAGTTGAATACCATATGCAGGAAGAAGGTGTGGCACCAAGGAGGCAATGAATTCAGCACTGCTGAAGCAGGTTGTTTCTTCTTATTTGCAATCAGGGCTTGGGGTGCTTTTTACTTAAGCCGCCAGAAAAATGTAAGCACAGTGATGACACGTGTAAATCCCAGGATTCCTGCACAGCTTCCTCCATGACACAATTGGTTTCCATTGCTTGGATCAGCTATAGAGGAGGAAGAGAAATAATGTAATGTAATGAGCAAGCATCATTGTGACACCACAACACCTAGGAATGAAAGTTTCCTCAGCTCACTATGGCTGACAAAGGACAGCAGTCACAGCATGTGGCATAGAAAGACCACATTATCTGCCCTGTTTAGGTGGTAGAATCATAGAATCATAGAAATTAAGGGCTGGAAGGGGCCTCAAAAGATCATCAAGTCCAACCCCCCTTGCTCTGGCCAGGAATACTACTGAGATCAAATGATCCCAGCAAGGTAAGCAAGGTGTCTGCCCACTCTCCTCTTGAAGACTTCCAAGGTTGAGGACTGCACCACCTCTTTGGTACAGATTCTGGCCACCCTTACCTTAAAGAAGTTCTTCCTTACATCCAACCTGAAACCTTCCTCTAACAGTTTATGGCCATTGCTCCTTGTCCTCTCCTGGGGCGCCCTAGTGAATAGTTTTTCTCCCAGCTCCTGATATTCACTCTTTACATACTTATAAACAGCCACCAAGTCCCCCCGTCAGTCTTCGCTCCCCCAGGCTGAACAGTCCCAGATTCCTTAGTCTTTCCTCAGAAAGTTTGTCCTCCCAGCCCTTAATCATTCTTGTGGCCTTTCTCTGGACCCTTTCAAGATTCTCCACATCTTTTCTGAAGTGTGGCAGACACAGTACTCCAGCTGCAGTCTCACCAGAGCTGAGTAGTGAAGTATGAATGTCTCTATATGTTAGAAACAACAGGTCACAGCCTCTAGCCCTGCTGCTCTGTGTACTCCAATGCTAAGCCCTTCACTTTTTGAACAAATTTTTCATCCTCTCTGAAGGGTGGTCTTTAGGGGTATAAAGTATATTGTTTACAATTGTTCTGAGCTGGCTGACTTACCCACTCAAGGACAACACTGCCATTGCCTTCAGTGGAGCTGGAATTACATTTTTAAACCATCCATTGAAGGGATTCCCAACATTCATGAGGAGTGAAGTAGCAGACCCACATATAGGGCTTTTATTAGGCATTGTTTTACACCTAATTGTGTGGAAATGGGGTTGTGCTCATGTATTGCTAAACTCAGCTGGAGGTACTGCGCATCAACTATGGCAGTGGTTCTCAACCATTTTATGCTTGGAAAATACCTTGGAAAATACCAGTTCTTAGCATTCACTCATTTTTTTTGGCTACTGAGAAATGATAGACCAGTTCTTCTATTGCAAAGAACTTGGAAATACCATGATAGGTCAGAAAGTTTTTTGTGAGTCTGGAATCCTTTTTGAGATCTCTGGGTTTATCTTGTGACTTGCATAAATGACTGTACACCAGGGGTGGGCAAAATATGGCCCGGGGGCCAGATGTGGCCTGCCAGGCCATTCTATCTGCCCTATAGGGCCCCTAAAAATTTAGAAAATTAATATTTATCTGCCCTGGGCTGCCTGTCATGCAGCCCTTGATGGCTTGCCAAAACTCATTAAGCGGCCCTCCACCCAAAATAATTGCCCGCCCCTGCTGTACACTTAACAGTGCTAATATTGCGTGGCATACTTAGGAGAATCTCACAGTATGCTGGTTAAGAATCACTGATCTATGGAGTTATGGGAAACATTCACAAAGAAAGAACCCTTTTCCAAATATTTTGTTTTCACCATATACTAAAATAAAACTGTAAACTATTTTACCTAAAATCTGTTTAATAATCATGCACCCAGCAACACCGCTCCAAAATATTTGTGGAAGAGAACTTAAAGAAGGGGTTAAGAGTCAAAATTATTAATCCTCAAGATGGACACCAGAGAAAGCAGCTAAAGAGAGTAAACAGGAGGGAGAATGTGAAGAAAGAAGCAAAAGGTGAAATAAAATAAACAGAAGGGAAAAACCAAAGAAATCCCAAATCTGTGCTGGAATGATGAATAAGGCAAGCCTTTAGCTCTGATAAAAGATCACATTCAAACACATTCCTTCCCCTGGAGAGTAATTTTGTGCAAATGGGGCACTGTGTGCCAAGGTGACTGTGGCTGTAAATGAGTTCCTTGTTGTATTTGTGGGGCCCCATTGTCCAAATGGTTTGCACAGGTGTAGCTGATTGGCACTTAGCAAGCACTCATGTTGACAGTGCACAAGCAGGAATAAAATCCCTCTTGGCTCCTGCTGAGCAAAGAGGAGTAAAAAGCAATGAAGATTTCTTTTCTTTTTTGGGGGGTGGGAAGCAAATCAGTTGGTTTGCTTCTTGTACGCCTTTGCACTTTGTTCTGCAATCAGTTTTCTGAGTAGAATCGTACCATCATGTCATTAATGACCAGATTTTGGTAACCCCCAGATGACTCATTACTGTTCCTGCAATAAATAATGTGTAAGCAAAGTAGCTTATCCTGGGATGGCCCTGATTTGGCTAAAAGGAACAAGATAGTAGGGGCTCCTGGCTCAGTGATCCTCACGAATGTCATGTGGTCACCTCCTATTGACTACTCCAAGAATGCAGGCTCTGCACTTCAGTTCAGGCAGTCAAGATTTATGCATTAGATTGAGGGTCTTCTGGCTCTCTCCCCTGCCAGGACAACCATGCTGAAGAGTGACAGCAAGCATGGACATTGCCTCTTGGTTACGTGAAATGTAGTTCTGGTAGAGAGCTGTGTTTTAGCAGATGAGTGACTGCCTGGAACAGAGCAGGAACATCTGGTGAGGCAGCTGAAAAGCATCATCATCCTCTGCAAAGTGAGCCTCTCCCTCCCTTGGAGGTAGATATAATATCATATAATAGTCTACAATAATAAGGACTAGAAAAAGAAGGGCAACTTCCAAACAGGCCCCTTCAAATTAGCACAAAAACTATCAGCCTCTAAGCTACCACACTGAGCCACTTGGAGAGGTGCCTTGATTTTAGTCTCTAGGGCTCTGATTTTCAAACATGTTTTAACACCTTCCCATTGAAGTGTCTCTAACATATATTTCAACGCCTTTCTATGCCAAGTGCCTAACTCCAGTTTGGATCTAAAATATCTGACTAGACACCAATCAGCACTTTTAGGTGCCTGAATATGTTTAAAAGTCTGGCCTTGGCTAACTCCACTCTACTCCCAAAACTATTTTTAATGGACCGTTCTGTAAATGATTAAAAACTGAAGGGCTGAGCTGGGAAACTGGTGAAACAGGATTCCCAGGAAAGAGACTTATCAGTGTTTGGAAGGGCCACTCTCAGCAGGGACATTTAAAAATTAGCCTGCTTTACACATTCAAGCCTGCAGTAGAACTTCTTTCAGTAAGAAAGACTTACAACAGAAAACCCCTTCACCTGTGGAGAGAGGATTTTCTGTTTCCTGCTGGAGTGTTCTCTGCAGGGGAGAGTAGCTGGATAGGTCTTAAAGGAACCATATTCACACCATGTATTCAGTAGATAAAAAGGGGTGCACTTGGCCCATGTTAGTTAAACCAAGGTAAAAGTCCCACTAGAGGCGTGGTAGTGTGTCATTTTGTTGTGAGTCAACAGGTAAAGGTAAAATGCAGGTGGCTCATACCCATTATTTTTACCTGGTAACTACTGTGCAAACTGCAAATGGCCTTGTTTTCACTATGATTTTACCTCATGTTAGTACCTTGAGTTAAATAAACACCCTTCTTCCTACTGAAGTCATACCCCAAAAGTGGTTCCTTGCTCTCCAGGCCCTTGTCTAGTGGCTACAAAGAATAGGCTTGTTCAAACACAATATTTTTTCTTAAAAGTTAAGAGAAGATAAAGATCATGCTGCAAATCCTATATGTACAACCCAAGGCTCTTCCTTCCTTCCTGTACTGCTGAAGTACCAAAGTTATAGTACTACCAGGGTCTTTCCCTTTTGAGGGACAGGGTCACAAGAGCCTGGTTCATCTGGTACCTAGATGGTTAATAATTTTTGGCACTAGAAATGATTGAACAGTTGGCAAGCAATGCCTAACCCTAATCTTCTTGCAATCAGTGAAATGAGAGGGGACCAAGCTATACAGTGTCAATGCGTACGGGGAACATGTGGATGCACGTACACCCCCTGAGAGCACTGGTGCACTGCCTGACAACCAGTGTTCCCAGGCAGGGAGAGCAGGCGAGAGCACTGGTGCCCCCCCTGAGAGCACCAGCTGGGGAGTGGGGGTGCCAGGAGAAGCAGTCCCCCTGCAGTTGATCGTGCTCACCTGGAAGTGCCAGCTGCCACTCTTGGGCTACCAGGATCGGCTGTGGGTGGACCCCCCCCCGCCACCTTGGTCTGTGGGATTGCAGTTGATGACTGTTCACTGGGGGCAAGTGCCCCCCCCCCCCCGACTCAGGAGGCACCAGTCACCCATGAAGCTATACGTCTAAAGAACCTCAGCTTGCTGATGACCAAGTGAGAGTGAATAAAGTTCACTAGGGGGGTCAGCAGGAGGGGATTTCTATTTTTTTTTTAGTTTTTAAACACTTAGGATTTCACTTAAAGAAGTCTGTGTCAAATGAATGTCAAGGTGGTAAAATCAAATGCTTGACTGTAAAGAAATGCCAGAATTAAGACTGCCTCGTTCATATACATTTTGACACAGTTTTTGATTATGTGATGACATGTTATTCTTCACAGGACTCTGCCTCATTCAGTGCACAGACTGGCCCATGCTCTAAGGAGTGCATCAGAGCTGGGCCCCGGTGGAAACTGTGGGATCCCTGTCTTATTTATTGCAGAAATTGAGGCTGCCTGGTTAATGAGGCTGGGGTTTGAAGGAAGAGAAAGAGCAGTCCTATGGGTAAGATGGCTGAACACTGCCCTGGAGAACTAGTTCTTATCCCTGTCTTTGCCTCAGAGTTCTGTGTGATCCTGGGTAAGTCTCTCAAATCCCACTTTTCACAGGTGGCCACAACTGCAAACCATATTCCTGTATGACTGACAGAAGACACTGGGACGTGATTTACAGAAGAGCCAAACATTCATGACTGCAAGTGAGATCACTAGGAGCTGTCCTGTGAACATATACATAGCTACCAAGTGCTTAAGGACTCTGGAAAAAATCAGGATGTGTGCTTCAAAAATTAGGTGCCCAAGATTGGTTGCCATATCTGATATTTTTGTCTAAGATTTCTGCACTTCTGTCCATCAAGTGTGAAATGGGGGATAGCAATATCATCCCATCCCAAGGGGCTGTGATAGTGGCACATTCACTAATGTTTATGAAGAACAAATATACCAGCATTATAATGGCAGCACCATACATGGGCAACTGGTGCCTCCTGAGTCAGGGGGGGCACTTGCCCCCCCAGCAGCCAGTCAGCGACCGGGGAGGGGGAGGGGGATCCCTCTGTGGCCAATCACACTGACCCGCTGGCACTTCCAGGTCGGCACAATCAGCCGTGGGGGCATCCCTCTCCCCCCTCTCTGGTTGGTGTGATTGGCCATGGGGGGACCACAGGGATCACTTCTCCTGGTGCCCTCACTCCCCAGACAGCACTCTCGGGGTGGGATAGCAGCACTTTTGCCTGTCACCCCTGCCCATCACCTAGGCATGGCACACTGGCTGTCAGGGGGTGCACCAGCGCTCTCAGGGGGTGCACATGCACCCCCTATGTATCACCACTGACACTGTAGAAAGTCCCCTGTGGAACTTCTCTATACACAACAGTGATTGGATAGGGACTGGTGACTTTAAGATCTGGGTCATGCAGGGAAGAATGGGTGAGGCGTAAAGAAACAGTTGTTCATTCAAGGAGCACAGCACATCCTGTGTCCTGAGTGAGGCAGAGATCCCAGGGAAACAACGCCATGTTCATGTAATCTCAGGGGTGCTAGAAATGATTGAAAAGCTGGCAAAGAATGCCTAACTCTAATGTTCTCTCAGTAGGTAAAGTGCAAGAGGACCATATTGTGTGTCCACAGTGCATATCGCAATGCATGAGAGCTGGAGCAAGGAGTGGGGCTGACCTAAGGCTGCTCAAATAGCCTGAATTCTGGCATTGGAGTATTGACCATATACCCTTAATTTTTGTGTTAGCCTATTTTTTAACATAATCTTGACTGCCCACTGGAAGCTTTGTATAATCCAGAAAGAAACCCAATGACCTGATGTTGCATTAATGCATGCCTAACTAACCAGAGGTTTGAAGCATTTTAGCCTCAGAGACAAGGCTGGGAAAAAGCAAGGAACACCAGCCAAAGGACAGTCTTTCCAGTGTCCTTATCTTGTTTCTTTGGTTACAATTCTAAAATGAAGTATGCCTTTTCAAAGCCAAGAAGAGAGCCTGAGATGCCTGTGTGTTGTGCATACTGATACTTGCTCACCTGAACGCAGGTAACTCAGTATTACCTGTCCTTTGAAAGCCTTTACGACTCCACATGGAAGCAAGACACTTTGGCATTAATGGTCCTTCAGGCAGATCCCTCATCACCCCATGGGGCCACTTGAGATCTGTGGGCATAAGGGTTGGACAGTCCTTACACTCAGAACATGAGGAATGCTCCATGGGGTTTCCACTTCTTCCCAGAGAGGGGGGACCCTGAGGATGTGGCTGTCTACATGGATCTATACCATCATCTGGTGTAAAGCAGGATAAACTGTGGTTGCTCCACTGGCATCACTGTTGCTTCTTCACTCTTTCACATTAGCTGGGTGCCTAGCCCATTATATTTATTTATATTTATTATTATTTATCCACTCCACACTTGAACTGAAGTAGGTCAGACCTTTAGAATCTGGAAAACGTGCCCAGGGATGGGGAATCTCCTGAAGCCATGCCTAGCTCTGTGCGGCTGTGCAGAATTTGGAAATCAATCTATTCATAGCAAGTCTATGTATTTTGATCAGGCAGGAGAAAGCCTAGTTATCAGAGTGGAAGGCGACCTGAATTCCAGCACTGACAGCTGGGAACTGCATATGTCCCGACCCCCTGGAGCCTGTCAGAATTTTCAACTGTCTCATTCATTTTCCCTGATGGCCCCTTCTCATCTCTTATTGCACATCTATCCATCTTATGGAATGGTTTGACTGGGGAGTGAAGGCAACCTAGTGATAGCCCTCTGTCCTGGTTAAATCTTACAGTAGATACTGGAGTCCTGTAGTCATTGACAGTCAAAGCAAAAGGAACTGCTTGCCCATAACAAAAGTGGGACGCATATTACCCATGCTCCCCTTGGTTCTGATGTTCAGGCAAAAGGAAAGGTAGATTTACATCTTATAAATAGGAACTTATTTAATTTGTGGGTTTCCAGATTTTCAGAAACCACAAAATCTGAGATTGTCCATGAAATCCACAAAATCAAGAACAACAAAAAAACTTAATAAAAATAAAATGTTGGCCCCCTAGTGGGAGTCAGTGGCCCTCGCTGCTAGGAGAGAAGATGCCAGCTGGCAGAGTGGCATGAAAGGCAATAGACAAGGTGGCAGCTGCCCCCTCATCCCTCCTACCCCTGCCAGGGCCTCTCTGCCAATCAGCACTGAGGGGTGGGGCCACATAAAGGGCAGCCAGCAGTCAAGATGGCAGCTGCCCCCTCATCCTTCCTTTCATTGGGGGCCTCTCTGCCAATCAGAGCCGAGGGGTGGAGCTGCCATGAAATGACCATGGAATTAGAACTTTACACTGTGATCAACCCACAAAAATTGGTAAGTCTGCCCGCGTTTTAGGTAGACCCCTACTTATAAACTAACTAAATCAGAGATGCATACGCTTTCATAAGCAACAGCTTACTTCATGCTCTAAAGTTCAGGCATGGGTGTTACCATGTAAGGTGGATGTGAGGCTAGCAATGGGGCATATGCTGACAGTGTAAAGCTTGTAAGGGGAGAGTGGGGTGGGAGAAAGAGAAGAGTTGGGAAGCAGGATCATTTTGCACCCTACTGGATGCTAATACCACTAGGAAATGCACATGAAGTGAGACAGCAGCATGGACTACTGATGTGTACTGTCCCTTCCTCACAGAAAGGAAGCTTTGGAGCAGGAAGCAAGGGTGATACCTAAGAACTGATGTGCCACATTTCCCAGACTGTGCCATGTATATCTATGGCCATCCGCATGGTGCTTCGATAAAGTCAGTAACGTAAACACCTTTTTCAATATTAGTGGTTGTGATCTGAAAAGGTGTGGGGTTAAATTCCCAGCTGATGTGTGACCCCTACTAATTCACACCAACTAGGACTCTGGCCCAGAAAGGAAAAAGATGAGGTCCATAGGGTACCCAATGCACTACAAAAACTGAGGCAAAGGATAATTCATAGCAGCTGCTGATCTTCCCTTATAATATTTGATTAACTACTTCTTAATTTGAAGGACTGTGCTTTGGAAAAAGCAATAATAAATCATTTCAAGGGTTTTTTTTTCCTTCCCCTTTTCATTCCCTGTTCAGCAGGATGATTTCAAGTATGAGTGCGAGTGGGGCACTCCAGAGATTCTCAGCTGTGCAGCCCTGCATGCAAAAGGCATAAGTCAGACTGCTTCAGCAGAGGCAGTAAGCAAAAGAATTCAGGCACATGCTAAGCAGATCCTCTTAGCACAGTTCTCTCTGATGATGCAGCTTGTCAATCAAGGTCAAGTGCTTTATTTTACAAGGAGAATCAGAGTCACATGTAGCCCAATACATCACATTCTAATAATTTTTACAAATAAATTCAAAATAACTGATAAGCTCATCATAATTTTTCACGCTCTCTGGTGTCTACTGATATGTCAGAAACATTGCCCTTTTAAAATGAGATTGGCCTCCAGTGGATTACTCAAATTTTATGCTAGCCTCACTCCAGTGAAATTAATGATGGAGTACCAGTAGAATGATTCAGGCAGGTGGTACCAGCACAACAGTTCTCTGCGCTATTTCTCTGCATACAACTATCTCTATAGAGTATAGTCATCTTGTATTGTTCTGACTTTTGGCACAGACATAGCCTGAAAGAGAGTGAACACTGATCCTAAAATGCTAGTAACCATATCACTTGGTGAACACAAAGTACTGTGGAAATCCACTCTTACCACCCCTTTAATAGGAAGGTTAATATGACTGTAACATGGCAGAGAGACAACTTACTGTAGGTCACACAGCAGATCAGGGAACAAAGCCAAGGAGCTCTGGTTGCCTAATCTAGTTCTAACCAGCAGGCATCCTGTTTAATTATATTCCTTAACGAAGGTTTTGAAATTGTGTCAAAGCCAGAGTGTTGCCAACTGACTCAGCAAACTCTATTGTCAAGGTCACTGGTTTTCTTTGCAGATCCTTCATACACACACCTAAGGGTGCTTGTACGCACAGAATAAGTGGGTTTTGGTGGCAGAATAAAACAGAATGGACTTCAAACTGTGTAGAATCTTGTGAACATTAATTCAGATTAACAAAGTATCTAGCGGTCACACTGGCAGCAGGCTGGGTACTTAGTGCTTTTGACCTCACACAAACAGAGCCAATTGTAGCCATTGGATAGCTCATACTTGGGGAGTAGACCTATCTGTACCTACCTGAGGCCTGTATGGGATCTGCAGCATGCTGTAGCTATGTGTCAGGCACAGAGTTGACATAGGTGGAGGCAGAGTTTCAAAATTATGACATTCATCCTGCTCCTTCCTCTAGAATTTGCCATCACTGCTGGATCCACTTGGATACAAAACAGTCAGTGGGAACTATTTAGGACATGCTTGCACTGCAAGATAGTCTGGTAATGGAACTTCAGTCTCAGGTGCTTAGGTTGAATTATCCTGGCTGTGACAGTTCCTACTACAAGGCCCTACCCATCTAGGAGCATTTCCCATGTTTCCTTGTGCTGAGCTGCTCTGGGAATCTTTCCCGAGTCAGTTATGGGAGAACTTGTTTGCTTTGTGTGAAGGGTACTGGAGAACTGTCAGCACACAAATGACCTTATTTGGAACTTCACAGCAAAGGAAACAGGTTCCTGCTTGGGTTTTAACTTGTACCGCTAGTTGTGTAAGCACATAGTGCAAGTAGGCACATGGCTGAGGAGTTTCTGTACCAATGGGATGAAGGCTGGGGACAAACATGTGTAAGTGCATGGGCTAAAATAACAGTATCTTAGTGCCGATGGGAAAAAAAAAGCTGTACTGGCTCCCAATAGTTTGCCAGGCACAATACAAGGTACTGGCCTATAAGACCCTATGTGCCTAAGGGGCCAACTTCTCCCTTGCACCTAATCACAATCCCTCAGGTCAGCCTGCGAGTACCATCGATATGCCAAGTCGGTTTGGTGAAAGTGTGTGGAAGGCTATTTTAAGCAGTCACTCCTTAGCTTTGGAACTCCCATCTGCTTGAGACCCACCAGAGCCAAAGACTAGACATCTTTTGGGAGTGCTATAAGACCTTCCTATTTGGGCAGGCATTTAGTAAAGAAAGCTAGTTTGAGACATTTTTGGGGTGCTGAGTTTATGTTGATATTCTTGTTCTGAACAATTTGCAAGTTGTTTTGTTCTCTTTTTGTCTTCTGGCTTTATAAGTTTCATAAGATATTCTGTTCTCTTACTGTAAGTGGCCCTAAGCCTTTGTTGGGAAGGGTGGCATATGCATTGCATAAATAAGTAAAAAAAAAACTTAATTTTTGAGTGGACACTTTGAAAGGTACCTAACAGATTCAAGAGCACTACTACTAGGGATGCTCAGAGGCAGCTGTGTTTCTAAATCCTCTTAGAGCTTCTAAATTTTCCTCCTAAAGCTTCAGTTTAGGTGCCTATAAATAGCAAACAATGGCACTAGAGCTAATATGAGGGTTGTGATGTCAGGACTCTGGACACGAGGCTGGCTTCTGCTTTTAGTGATCAGCTGCTCCCTGGTTAAGGTGTCAGATTACCTGGGCCCTGGGTTAACTACAACCTCTCACTTGCTACTGCTAAGCCATTTCTTGTCCTGGGCGTACGTGTCTAATGCACGACATGATCATAGCAGTGGCTTGGCAGGGGAGGTTTCCTGACCAGCTAGGAAAGGATCATGGCATTGCAAGAGGAAAGAGGAAATCAAATTGTGTGTCTTAAGTGAAAGGAAGTCTCAGGAGGCATGACAGTACTTCCTCCAGCCAGGTTAGACAGTTCTACCACGAAAACACCCATGCTCCACCCCCTGACATTTCGTTTTCTGTCTGGGCCAAATGCTGGAAAAATGTCATGTAGCTGTTGCTTGGTGTGTGTGCCCAGCATGGCTCTCAGGAGTGAGGGGGCAGGGCATGTATGTATGGTAGAGCTCCCTCGCACAGTTGGGGGCAGTACAGAAAAGCCACAATCAGGTGAGGTCATGCAGTCTTCAGAGGTCTGGCCACACACAAACATTAAAACAAACAGCTAAACCTCTTGAAATAAACCAGAGTTCAAGGTCAAGACTCCTTGTATCCACTTGGCTGGAAAAGTGACTCCTTGATACATATGTTGCAAATACTTTGCCAAGCATGATGCATTTCACACAATTCATGCAGACATATCAGAGAGGCAGGATATTAACCGCAGCCCCAGTTCCATGCCCGGGGTGCAATGGGAAGCTCATTATATACCAGTGTGCTGACTTGCTGTATTCCTAATGCACCCCTTATCAGTCTGAACCAATGCATCCTGTTTATACAGAAGGCTTCCTCTGCATTGCAGGCTATTAGCAAGTAATCTCCAGGGTGGGGGGAAATACTGTAGGCAATGTCAAAAAATGTACCAATTATGGGAGGCCCCAGTTCTAACAGCCCAGAGGCTACCTCAGACCCAAGGAAGTGTGGATAAAGATGACGCAGCACACGCAAACCTTGTGACATTGCTCTGTGGGAACATTTAAGCTCTTCCTTACACAATCACCCTTTGAAGAGCCTGTGGCCATAGTGTATCCCACCAGTACATTCCTCAGTGTGCTAATTGCCAGCTACTCCTTCTAGTGCCAGCCCTGTGGAACCATTCTCTCAGAGCAATCCCCTTCTGTGATGATCTAATCCAAGAGCAATGTGGGGCTCTGGAGGTATCAGATATGTGCAATTTTTTGTGAAAAGAGGCATAGATTTATGAAAAAATACCTTCCAGGTCAGCACGTGCCATTAGACAGTAGCAGGGTGCTTCTGCACACACTATTAATGTACCATAAACTTACTGTGAAGTAAAATACTGCACAGTAAGCTTTCCCTAGGAGTGCATTTACATGTGTACCTTTTGGAAGCAAATTTACTCCTGACAGGAGCAATTCAGAGCAGGGCTACTTGTACCCTGCTGTGCCCCACTACAGCAGCCAAGAATAGCTTTAGGCTCCCATCTGGCGCACGCCCCAGGCTTGTAGGAGGTACTGTGGTCAATCCTGGGCTCTGGAGGGGTGGCAAGCTGCTGTCCTACCTCCAGAGCAGCTGTTTCAGGGCACAGGGCTAGGAAAGTGTCCCCTCCTCTGCAGCTGTTTCCCAAATTTGCTCCCAGTCAGTGTTTACACAAGCACTGCTGTGCAGTTAATCTAGTCCCTGTATTTACAGGTACTAGCTAACTGAGCAATAGACTAATGTATTGCTCAGTAGCTGCTGTGCACAGTTACATGGTGATGCCTTACTGTGTAGTAGATTAGTACACTGTGCAGTAAAGCATCTCATGTAGATACACGCACAGTGGCATGTCTCTACTCTGACTCAGACTCAGGCTCTCTCCCACAAGCTCTCCATGTTTGTATTTAGGACAGAGATCCTCTACATCCATGTGCACAGCCCCATTAACTCACTGGGCTGGATTTTTATTTGTTTTTTCAGTCCATTGAGGACTTGCTGAGCATGCTTTCTGGGCAGATTCACATCACCCAAGCCAGAACCTGTTTAGCAAGTCAAACAGCACTTTGCTTCTTGTGGGAGATAGCTGGTGGGAAAGGGAATGGCTTTGGTACAGAGGGGCAGTTAGCTGTGTTAGTCTGAAGTAAGGCAGACAATGCATTATTTTGCTTTTATTCTCCAGCTTTGGCATGAGAGTAGAATGCTTCTGTCCCAGCTGTTCTTGGTGTGGTCTCAATGAGGGGCAGATGAGGTCTTTAGCTTAAGGTTAGATCAGTGTGCCAATGTGGCAGGCAGATCTGCCCAGGCTGAGGCTGTTATTACTAAGCCTATGCAGGCCAGGTGCCTGAATCCTCCTCTGATCACAGCATTTGACAAGGTAGGCTGTTGCCTACAAAAGCTCATGTTTCTCTGAGCCTACTAGCTTCTGGTGCCACCTTGCCCTGCCTTCCACATAACATCAGACTAATATAGCTAACTATCTCTTCCTCCTCTGACCCTTAGAGATGTCACCACTCAGCGTCGGTTCTTGGACCATGCATCTGCAATGTCACCAATGGAAAAGCACATAAATGAGCTGGAACATATTACACCTGGGGCTGGTTTCTAAGCAAGGCATCTGGTGCCTGTTGAATCTCAGGGCATCTGTCCATCAGTTCACATTTCACTTCTGAAAACAGTGTCTAGACTAGCAATGCCCCCCTCACTCAGCCCATAGTAGCGTGTGCAGGAAACTCTTCTGTTCCACCCTGGGACACCTGCCTTCAGTATCCATAGGAACTTGCTGGGACTGTCTTACCTGACACCAGTAATCCCATTGATCTCCTCTCACTCCTCCCCCAAAGCAAAGCAGTCAACTGTTTTTTCACAGCAGTAAGCTGGGACAGAAGGAACATTTGTCAGGTTGTGGTACCTGTTCTCAGGTCACCAAAGGTACTTGGCTTTTGGTGTCTCACTTCACAATACAACAAGAGAGCCCCAACAGCCTGCTCAATGCTTATACTATCTGATTGTGTTGTCTGTGGCAGCTGCCAAACTGTAGCAGCATGGTGAGTGCCAGCAACAGCATAAGAACTGATTTCAAAGAGTCAGAAGTTCCTGAATCAAGGGATTACCTTTACTGCCATAGCATATACAAAGGAAGCTCCATTCAAAGCACTTTGAGCATGGGAAATCAGAAGGGACTGCTCAGATGGCAGGCTTCATGCAGAAGATGATGCGCATACATATTGATCTCATAACCTGAATGCCACCCAGAAAGAGAAGAAGAGGGCAGTTTAGGAAACAATAAATAGAACAATGGACAAAGTAGTCCATTGCACTTGCAGGAATCCCCAAAAATAATATACAAATCAAAATCACTAATTCAATTGAAGGATAAGAAAGAGATGTGAGGAAGTAATCTCGGCTAGCTATAGGCAGGTCAGGGGCTTGAGGCCAGACCCACAGCTGCTGTAAATTAGCATAGTCCTTTAAAAGTGAATGGATTAGTTCCAGTATTATGAAGGGCAGCTCATTACAGCCTGATCTCCACAGGGTTTTTAAATCACTGTGACTATACTACTTATGGGTGTGATTTGTTTTTTACCAATATATTTTTACAGCAGTACAACTCTAGTGTGGAAAAAGTTGCACTGATACAAAGCTGTTTTACACTGGGGTACTTCAGTCACCTTCCCAGATAGGAACAAGCCTGTGGAGTTAAGCACATTTATAATGGTAGAACTGGCCGTGTTACCTGAGGCTGGATTAAGTAAAGGGGCACAGCTTGGGTTCATAGGAAAAATGTGCTTGTATGCATCACAGCATGATGACTTCATGACTGCTTCAACTCCTTATACTAGAGACGATGTACAGAAGCAGCCACAGTTGAAAGTTTTGTTCCTCAAGTCTTGCCCTGCTCAGCAAGACAGGAAATAAACTTTCTCTTTGTTTCACATGTAGCAGAGGTGGCTGCTGGAGAGATCATGCAGGGTAAATCCACATCCTTCCACTTTAAGTAAAACACGTGATTGTTACTGATGACTTGTGATTCTCTGGACAAGAATCCATGGCCAAAGCCGCATGGAGTTGAAGCAAGGAAGAATACTTCCAAAGGTGTGGGTGTCATGGGATTACAGACTGGGCTGAAACAGAACAGTGGATCCCAACAACCTGAATTTGTAGGGATGGGGGCAAATATGTGAACCCAGGCTTGGATCTGAACTTTACATTTTCACTTCAAGTCAGGCCATGAAATCTGCAACTTGGTACATAAAGAAATGGCCTGTTTTTTTCAGAAGTGCAAAGCAAACACTGCCTTCAGTGAAGCTGATGAGAGCAAAGCGGGCTCAGTCTCCTGCAGATGAAGCTGGTTGTATTTAGGGGCATAAATACAGCTGGAGTGTGCCCCCCACCCCGGCTCCTGTGTTTGAATATGTTGACTTCTGCACCAAGCTGGACTAATGCTCCCCTGAATCCACTCTGGATCCTGGGGTCACATCTGATTCCTACAGCTTGGCTCCCTTCTGCTTTGTATTCACGCATGCAGCTCCTCCATGACCTGTGCCCCACACTGTGGACATCCCAGCCCCCCTGGGGCCAGCATGCATGCAGCCAGCCTCCTTCAGGCACCTTTCACAGAAGACTGATGTTGTGTGGTCACCTCCAATTGATTACTCCAAGAATGCAGGCTCTGTACTTCAGCTCAGGCAGTAAAGATTTATGCATTAGGTTGAGGGACCCCTGGCTCTCTCCCTGTCCAGGACATCATGCTGCAGCATGACAGCAAGTATGGATGCTGCCCCTTGGTTATATGCACAGGTAGATCTGGGTGGGGGAACATCATCATATATGACACAACACCTATTTTCCCTTGAACGGGAGTAAAGTATATGCTTTACTAATATGCCACAGGGCTAGCGCTATACAAATATAACTATTGGAATGTGCACTGATTTGCTAGATTATACAAAAAGTTTAAAATACCACCATGAACTAGGCATAAAATAGTCAAAACAGTCAAACGCTATCATTAGTCCTGTAATCATTATAGTTAAGTGTACGTCTCTTATTCAGATTTATAAAACAAAATCTAGCCTTCTTAAGCATCATGACAGTCCCTGCAATACTTCATTGTCAGTCATTTCTACACCTGAATTAATATTACCACACCTGAGTTAAGGTTTTTAGCCACAGCTGAAAACAGTCTGCAGGGCTGTGAAACAAAAGAGACATTACTGGGAATGGCTAACAGACAGCAAAACTGCAAAAGAAAGGATAGTTTGAGTAGAGGAACATAAAGACCATTAAAAAGGAGAGAGGGTAATTAACCTCTGTGGACTGGAGAGAGATTAGCAGGAACCAGGGAGATGAAAGTGAGCCATGAAGCCAATTGACCTTCAGCATTGCCTGAATAGAAATGTGGCTGCCTGTCACAAAGTTCTGGTTTTAAAATTTGGGTGGGGCAGGAATCAAAGGAACATTCAACTGCACCATTGCACCCCATTCCCCCCCCCCCCTCACCCGTGCCCATCTACCACTGGTTATGTGAAATGAAGTTCTGGTGGAGAGCTGTTTGCAGCAGGTGAGTGACTGCCTGGAACAGAGCAGAAGAGCCTGGCAAAGCAGCTGGAGAGAAAAGAAGCACAGACCATCTGCAAAGTGAGCCTCCCCCAACCTCCCAGAGGTGGATATTATTATCTAATAACAGTCTATAATCATAGACGCAGAGTTCATCCACAACTGACACGCACAACAAAAGAAATGGCAGCCAGGGTAATGGGGCTGGACTGTTCACCCCACACAGGGGCTTTCCCTCAGCAGGGTGAATTCCAGCCACTCCAGAAAAGAGAATCCCGAGGGAGGCCCAGCATGGCAGGGCTGGGCACTTGCATCCCTAGGCACTTCCCTGGGTCTTGTAGGGAGCCTATCTCAGGATCAGGTCCTCAAGCCAACACACTCAAACCCAAATGCCTAAGAGTAGATAATGTGAGAGGCAAGGGTTCTTGTAGATGATGAACTTTTATTGGACCCATATTTAAACTAGGCATCTGTGTTTGACACCATTAGCCTACATGCCAGTCTCTGCAGACTGGATCTTAGAAATGGGTTCTAAGATAAACCACGCTGAGCTCAGGCTCAGCCCTTCCATGAATAGAGCTTAAAGGAGAGGAAGCATCAACTCTCACTTTGCCTACAGGGAAATGACTTGTACATGGTCATAGTTTCAGAGTCATAAAAAAGTAGGGCTGGAAGGGACCTCCAGAGGTCACCAATCCAACCTCTCGTCTGAGGCAGGGTCACCCCTATCTAAACCATCCTGTACAAATACACAGTCTAAACTCTTTGTAAAACAACCATCGGCCCTGACACAACACAAAACATAACCCACTAACCTGCCACAGGTGAAGCAGGGGACCACAGCAGCCAATGTCTTGCTTCTATAAAAGGTTAGTAATATATACTTAAAGGATCCCAGATAGAGGACCACACCTCCTGCTTCAGAGGAAAGCAACCCTTCCTTCCCACCCCCCTCTAAATCCATAGCAATCTGACCATATAGTAAAATTCCTTCCTGACCTCAGATATGGCAATCAGTCTGACCCTGAGCAGAAAGGCAAGATCCTCTTAGCCAGGAATCTTTGACTTTGTGATGGTAGAGCCAGGAACAGAACAGCACTGTAGTGCTCAAAGCCAACACCTCAGAGGCTGGACCACACACACTGCTTCTATGGACTGCCTCCTCTTCAGTGTCCCGAAAGACCTCTGCGATGAATGACCTACCTGAAGTGGAGACCATGTCAGTGATCTGTCCTAGGTCCTATGTGAGACTCATGCTAGGCCCACAGTGTGGTGTATACCTGTCTCTGTTCGATGATCCGTTCTCACACTGCCTTTGCACAGGCAGCTGGTCTTACATGCCAAGGAGTCTTGTGTAAGCCCTGGAGGGTCCCTCGGTCACCTTCGGAGTGGCCCCCAAACTCTCCTACCACGACTTGGGATGGATCTTCAGTGAAGGGGGTCTCCTTTGAGGGTGCCTCCAGAGTTGTCATGTCCCTTGGCGGATGTCCGTGGGGCTCCAACCTCCCCTACACCCCAGCCGTGCGCCACCCTTTGAGGCAGGCCTCAGGATCTCTTTGTGGCCGACCCTTGGATGATGGCCTCCTCGGTATCTATGTCTCCTTCATCGTGGAAGAACGTCTGAGGTTCCACCTGAGTCCAGGAGATTCAAGGCGTTTCATCTTCAGGGACATTCCCCCATTGCTCCAGACATTCCCAGGAGGATGCCACCAATCACTGCTATGTTCACAACACACCCACAATCCTCCATCAGGGTTCCTGGTCTCCCAGAACCCAGAGGATAGCATCGGGTACACCCGTGCTGGGTGGGAAAAGAAAACAGAACAAGAAAAAAAAACAAAGAGACTGAACCCAGACACAAAACAAAGACTCAGACACAGACCCCTAGGCCAAGAGAAAAGAAGATCAAGAGGGGGAAAACAAGGAGAGGGAAAAAACAATAGAGGGAAGGAGGAAAAGAGGAGGGGGGGAGCCCTAGAGCCATAGGCTTGCTGACTCCGCTCCCCCAGTGCCTTAAAAGGGCACATCCCCCAAGCTGGGACCTGTGCTCCCGCCCCTGTTGGGGTTTCCTTCAGCTCCTGCCAGAGCCCTCTTTAACTTGGCGTCTTGACATCATCCATCCCTGAAATGGGTTCCCTCGGTGGCTTCAGCTGCTGCCACTGCCAGTCTTTCAACCGGTCCCTCTGGCCAGCTCCTGAACTGGTCACTCCCAGAGGCGCTTGCTGCAGCTCCCACTGCCATGGCTGCCTGCCTCTGCACCAGCTCGTCTGTTCCCGGCTGGTGCTTGTCCTCCCCAGTGTGGGGAGGGCTTGCAGCCTCTGCTGCTGCAGCCGTTCCTCCCCATGCTGGCTCCTTGGCTCCCTGCCAGTGCCAGGAGCCTCCACCGCAGTGGTCCCCTGCCGATCTTCCCATTCCCGGTGTGGCCATTCCCACGCTCTGGGGACTGGCTTTTATCTTGGCCGGGTAGTGTCTCCTGTTGATGTCACCTGGTCTCAGCTGCACATGGGCGTGGCTGATGAACAGTGTGGGCATCTCTCCCTGGCACGCTTCTTCACTTCTCCAAAGTCCTGCAAGAGGTGAGTTTTTTCTTTCTCATAAGTCCGGGGCTTGCCTGTGGGCGTGGCTTCCCACTCGCCCATTCTTACGTCCCTGGGACATGGTGCTGAGAAGAGCAGCATGGGTCTCCTCTTCAAATGAACTTCCCCTCCCAAACTCCCTGGAGCTGTGAAGCAGGTAGTCAACAAAAATGCTAGTAAAGGGAGGAGGAAACGGTGGATTGGCTCTGTTCCCAACTCAGCAGTATTTGAAACTGCACCAAAACACCCAGTGCTCACCTCCAGGAAGCCATTACAGAGGGAATTCAGGGGAAGCTCGTGGTGTTACACTAGAGTAAGAGTCCTTCAGGCTTTGCAGGGCAGCTGTCCCGTTGATTTCCAGCCCTGAAATGCAGAAACAATGGCTCTTAATGTGCTCCATCAATGGAAAGTAATCACACTAAGCCTTAATCATCCTTCTCCAACATCAAAGCACTATCCAGGCCTTTTTGAGTAAAGCCTCACTATGGCCCTCCTGCATAGGAAGGTTTCCAACAAAGCCTGGGTTGATCTCACAGCCTCTCCTGGAGACCTCTTCACATTTATCCATGACATGGCCCAAACCTCACTTTTGAGCATCCCTCTCAGTGCATCTATTCCTGCCCCACCCTCTCCCTAACCCCCAGTCAGTTCTTGTATTATATCCTGTTGATCTTTCTATTCAACCAGTAGTAACAGCCTCCACTGATGTTTTTCTTCTTCTAGGGGCACCTTTCTGCTACCTTCCATGGCATCCCTTATGCATGGGGTACTCTCCCTTCATGGATCCATAGTCCACTGTTATGTCTTCCTTCAAACCCCTTTTCAGACCCACCTCTACTGTGATGCCTGTGGGAAATTGCTAACTAGTACTGGAGTGGAGGATGACCATTGGGGGCTGCTGAACATGTAGACACAGATCACTATTACTATGGAGTAATTTATCCCAAATTTTTCTCCATCATAACTGTATGAGACAGATGACCAGCTCCATCAGTTTGGTTGCCCACAGTAGACACACTTACTGCACCTGAAACATGAGGTGTGGAGTTAGCTCGCACTGTACATGCCTGTCCTGAAATTAAGTCTGTTAGGGAAGTGGGCACACAATAGGTACATTGGTCTAATACACATAGTGGTTTCCAAGGTCCTGATTTCTGAGTGTCCATTCTACTTTTACCTCAGAGTAAAGTCAAATTGTGCTGGAGTAAACATGATGTGGGTTCTGACCCTGAGATTCAAAGCCTAGTGCTTCAATACATAAATAACTAAACCTGACCTGACCTGAAGCTACCTGTGCACACAGCTGCCCCCAGCTCTGTCCCAGACACTCCAATGAACTCAGGCAGTGACTCCCCTTAGTTTCCACTTGGGGATCAGAGCCTAGGTAACCCAGTAGCCTATTATGGATGACCTTGTCTCCCTCCAACATTCCCCTGCTTTGTTTGCCCAAATTACTCCTCCTGGCTCTTGGCAAGGAGCACATCACCCAACAACTTGACATCAGAGCAAGCGAGAGCAACTTGACTCTCACCTCCTGGCTAAGAATAGCTCCCTACAAGTCCCTCCTGGCTAGGGACAGTTTCAAAATGGCTGCAACCAGTTTAAGATAAACCTGGTTGAATGTAGTATCAAATCAACTGATTTGGGTCACACCGGTTTATGCAATGTCTGTCCCAGACCCCTTCCTGGTTTAAGTTAAACCAGAGCCCCCCAGCATCCCAGATGCTTTGCAGCCCTGGGCTGGGCTCTCTGCTCCAAAGATTAGGCTGCCCCTGCCCCTCTGCTCCCTTGTCAGAGCTTTGGCAGAGACTGCAGGTACAGCAGGATCTGCCTGGCTTCACTCACTGCTCACTTCTCCAGCGGGGATTCCCCACCTCCCCAATCTCTCACAGCACAGACCCCAGTCCCACAGACCCTAGTCATGTGGTATGCTAGCTAATGCTGAGTGGTGTCTGTGTGTCTCCAATTTCACTGGAACAGGTAGACAGAACAGTATCCTCTTAGGGCTTTTTGGAGCTAATCAACAGGTCAGCTGGTAATGTCCCTCTGTTCCTTCCTTGGAAAAAGCTGTTTAAGAAGAGCTTGAACTAATAAGAAAGGTTTTCATTTTGTTGATGGGCTGATAAACACTGTGTTATCAGCCCCCCTGCTGGTTTGCAGCCCTGTCAGGTTTGCAGACAGTATGAAGAAGCAGGGAGAGGAAGATTGAAAAGCTCAGTATCATCAACAGATGCATGCACTACACCCCCACCCTTTTGCCTCAGAGTGTTAGCCAGGGGCTGGCAACACTCCTGCCCCTTGAGCAGCAAGCAGGGAAAAGCCTGGGACAGGGTGGGGGTTTACACCCCTCCCTAATCAAAGGTCCTGCTGGGGCCTGGCCATGCCCCCCCTCAACTCAGCACTATAAAAGGGAAGGGAGGGCTGCTCTAGCACCCCTCCCCCTAGCTTCTAGCCTGAGCCAGTGCAGACATGTGCCTACATTTCTTCATTCCAGAGTGGATGTCTTTGAAGTTGCAAACTGGTTCAACCAAGGCAGGTTAGACTACCCTGCAGAGATTGAATCAATTCAGGCTCAGGCTTTTTGAATGTCTGTCCCTAGCCCCTGAGTTTTCAGCTTGGCTTCTGGATGATTTTCCAACCTATGTTGGAAATGCTCATGCACATACACCTCCCCTCCCCGCCTCCCCCCCCACAACACACACATATGTCTTGGTACCTGGGTTTGTTTTCTTTATGTAGCATGCAGCTTTAGCATTTCTCTGATCCAGTGAGCAGTCATTAGCTAGTTGTTTAGAACCATGAGCTTTCAGACAGCCCTTTCCTACCATCAATCCAGTTTCTGAAAGAGGCTAGACCAATTCTCTGTAACACTGGGGATGGCCTAGATGTCGTGTGAGCAGGTGGTTTTGAGTTGGGCATGACAAGTGTCTGGAAAACTTGATAAGAGCAAAGAATTCAAGTGGTTGTTAAATAGTGATAGCAGCAGCCAGAGGAATGCTACATATGGAGATGTGTATGGGGGTGCAGCATGGCTTGGAATATAAAGGGGCTCCTGGACTCACTTCACTCTCCCAACATGCAGGAGAGCACAGTGTGTGTGCCTGCATTGTAGCTGCGTGCTAAATGCAATGGGCACTCTGGGGAGATCCACCCCCACCCCCATGCTGGAGGAACTTGTCATCCAATCACTCAGGGCTGGGCCCCAGTATTCAGGCTTGTGCCCATGAGGTGCTGTACCTCAGGGCATGTTTCCCTGGGGGAGAGCAAACTGCATCTGAATCTCTACCCTCCTTCTTTAGGCACTGCAGAAGGACAGCAGCTCAGCCTACCCAGGCTGCAGAGAGCTAATCTGCCCCATGCTGCCTGCATGATGCCACTCACCCTCTATGCAGAAGGTGTCCTGTGGCTTTGGGCCCTGGGGCAAGGGAGGTCATCCAAGCATCCTGTGTGGAGGCCACTGTCCTGTGAGTCTCTCCCCTCCAGGAGAGCCCTGCATGTTAGGAAAGAAGATGCAGCAACACAGCACTCCTTTTCTTACCAGCCTTTGCTACAGGTGTAGTCCCACTTATTTCATTTATTTCATCAAGGAAATTGCATTGTCTCACTGGGCCAGGTCCTGAGCCTACAGCGTACTTGTGTTTCCTTTGTATCAGAGAAAAAGGAGAATTGCAGGGCAGCAGGGATCTGGGGAGGGGAGCTCCAGGACAGGTTCTGGGCCAGGGTACACTGTCCCTGTGACCCTGACTGTGGGGAGTGGCTGGGGAATGAAGGGAAGAGCAAGGCCTGCTTTCCTTGCACAGTTTGTTCTGGTGTAACCAAGGTCATTAGGGCTGTTTTTTCTTTTTAACCATGGTTAAACGATATGGCATGCAGGTACAACTCCTGGTGGAAGCATGTTTCTGCTAGTATAAGTGTGCCTTACACAGATATAGCTCCTACCCTTGCTTGTGTGTGAGTCCTATATTGGTACAGTTCCCTTTATACTGATCTGACTGCAATCATGTTAGAGGCAGTGTACCCTTCTGATCCCCTTGGGGTAGGTAAAGTGCTACAGCATATGTGTGTGGAGACAAGGCCTCTGTTTCATGCAGAGTGCTCTGCAATAATAAAGGGACTCCATTTGGATGGTGTCAGTTTGGATCTTTATTTTCAGAGCACTCTTTTGAGAGCTGCTGCTTGCAGCCATGTGGTGCGGTATGTGGTGAGAGCTATTGTGCAACTCCCCAGGCTTCCTGGAAGTTTCCTGGTGTCACCTTCCAAATTATCATTTTTATTCCAACTTGCAGGTTGTTACAGCCTTAACTCCCTGTCTCCCTTCCCAGTGGTCCTGTACTGCACGCATATTACAGAGATGAGGGAGTTGCCAGGTGTTTCTCTGAAAACTTTGGTGTTGTTCACAAGTGCACTTAGCCCCTGCTAGAAGCACTCTCACTCAGAAGTGAGACAGATTGTGCCCTCCGGACAGAGGCTGCCTCAGTCTGAGCGCAGGTTCATTCTCTGCAGATTATTCAGCAGGGAGATGTAGTTAGCCAATAGCCATGTTAGTCTGAAGTCAAGTAGAAGGCAGGGTAAATATGCACCTTTTAGATTAACATCAAGCATACAACAGAGCCTTTGGTTTGCTTCACATTCAGATCTAGTAACCACAGTCAACAAATGGGACAGAGTCTGCAGTAGGGTTGCCAATTCTGAATCTATTCCGGGAGGTATCCAGAGCGCCAACGTGCCCGCAACACACAATACAAATGTGCCCGCATGCTTGCATATATCAGTTACAGATTACGGTGCATAGACTTTACGTCAGGAAGGCAAATGCACATTACTATTACATTTTAAACACCCACTGGGCTACTGTATAAATCAGATTCAACATTTAATATTTCTTTAATGAATACCCTATCACTTTTCTCCCTGGTGACTCTCAGAAGTCTCCTGGAGATATATATCTAATTCCTGGAGACTCCTAGGCAATCCTGGAGGGTTGGCAACCCTAGACTCTGCAGGTGTGTAACACTAGACATCTATTTTATGCATGTAGCAGGCAACTGATAACTTAATGTCCATGTCCAAGACTCAGGGTTCTGCAAAAGGGAAAACTCGGACTCCACATTTGCTTTTTTCTGAATTACAGTCACTCTCTGTTCAGTGCGAGAATGCAGTGGAGGTGCCCCTTCTTTATTTAGTCTGGCCTCCCCGTGTTAAAGTGCCAAAGATTCCTTCCTTAAAATCCCAGTGCTCAGGTCTGGCACAAGTCCAGTACTGGAGTGAGAAAGAAAATATCCCAGTACAGTGAATTCCTGAGGAGATGTCCTTGCTTTGGTGAATGTGTGAATGAACCCTCCAGCCCCACACAGACCAGCCAGTAGTCATCTTTAACTGAGCACAATGTACAGAGAGCACAGTGGAAGAATGGCTTATTTCTTGATGATGTTTCTGGAAAGTTAAACATTTTCATTGGTGTTTAATTCCATTGTTTGCATTTAGCAGTTCAAATAACTAATAAATCTAGAGCCATTGATAGTTGGGGTCAGCATCAAAGCATGAAGCTCTCAGAAGGTCTGGAGGATCAAGAAAAGATTAAAATATTGCTCCAGGATCTGAGCAAGATGAGAAGTAGGAAACAAAAAGCAACTAGAATGCTGGCACTTTTTGGTTTCAAATGTTGGCAGCCAAGGATTGGGTAAGTTGAATCTGAACCAGTTTTCCTGCTGTCAGAGGAGAATTCTCTCTGATTAAACTGAAAAACCAAAAATATATTGGCAAAACCATAATCCTAAAACAGGAAAAGGCCTTCTTTTCTATTTATTCTGTCTCTGTTCTGAAGCCGTATTTGTTTGGTAATATCTTTTATTGAAGCAACTAGATGATTGGGGAAGATAGTAAACAAACTTTTGGGCACAACTGCTTACAGATATGAGCCCCCCCCCCCCCCCCCCAAACCCCAAACCCAACAACCCAGCACCTTAAGCTCAGCGTGCCCCCATGCCAAGTGCAGCCTGTGCCCAGAAGAGGCATTATATTAGTTTGATCTGGCTCACCTAATGTCTGTATAAATTGTGCACTTCAGTGAGGCTGTTTGACGGTTTTATTGAATAGCTGATTCAATCAGCTATTCGATAAAACCATCAAACAGCCCTGCTGGCGTGCCTGATCTATACAGACACTGGGGAGCTGGGTCTAACGAATGTGTTGCCTCTTCTGGTAAAGTGCATATTTATTTTCATATCTGTCAGCAGCCAAAATGTCCTTCCTCAGGTCTGGGAAAGAACTGATGCCATTTAAACTAAATACCATTTTAAATTGTTTTTTAAACCAA
Organism: Alligator mississippiensis; assembly: GCF_030867095.1. Classification (NCBI taxonomy): domain Eukaryota; kingdom Metazoa; phylum Chordata; order Crocodylia; family Alligatoridae; genus Alligator; species Alligator mississippiensis. The sequence continues at coordinate 141,758,681 of NC_081825.1, read as the reverse complement.
TTTTCATTATTTAAATGAAAATAATCACTTAAAGGGAAGACGGCAATAAACCTATGTAGCAAAGAGAAGTTATCAGAAGTAGCTATAGTATAAACCAAGTAAAAGATAGTAGAAATAGACAAACCATATTATGTACAGGAGTCAGACCATTTAAAAGGGAAAATTATCATTAATAGCTGTGGGGTACAAAGAAGTTAACGGAGGGAACGGGCAAATTGTAAAGAGCCATAAAATCATTGATTGAGTTTACTTCATGGTGTTTAGTGTCCAGTAAAGTTATGGATGTTTGCCCGTCTTTCTGAAGGTGTGGTGTAGGTTTGCCTTGAGAACAAGGACTGTGAGTTAAGAGATGAAAAGCTTATTCTGCATCTGGATGTTTCTATCCTTTTCTGTAAAGCACTACACAGGAACTGCTCTGGACTCTCTTTTCCCTACGCTGGATGGTCTTGGCAATGGACTAAGTTTCAAAGGGTCTTGGCTCAGGTCTCAGCCTTGTCACAGACCCCCTGTGGGCAAGTAATATGGACTTACATCTCCACAAAGAAAAATATTAAAACAGCTTTAATTCAAAATCTGTTTCAAAAGGAAAGATCAGAACATTTCACCTCAGCAGTGTTGTAGCAGGTGGTTTTGGCATGGTTGAAATGTTTTTAAATTTCTTTCCTACCAAGATCAAAATGCCATTGAAACCAACCCAATCTGCAGAGCATTGTTGTTTGGCAGGAACCACATATGGCAACAGGCTGGCCAAAGCACCTCCAACCTGCTCTCATAAATGCATAAAGGAAAACCAGTACGTGCAGAGAGGCATGGTGCTATTAGTAATCTGAGCAGTAGTGTTTTACAAGCCATTCACTTTCATGTAACCCTTCCCAAGCAGGCAAAATAAGTACGCTCAGTATCACTTAGTGTCACTTCATAGATAGCAAAGCTACGCAGGGAGTTTCAATGATTTGCTGTGCTCTAAAGTAGACATGTCTTAATCAGACTTAGAACTCAGGAGCATTCATTGGTAGGCTGCACTTTGGCAACCTAGCTAGGAGCTTGGATCACCTTCAAAACAGAGAATATGAAATGGGACCTGTGGGGTTAAAACTTACAACCAAAGAAACATGGGCAGGTTCTGTGGGGTGGTCACAGAGACTCCAGCATCACACACAGGGGCTGGCCAGATGCTCGTCAGCTTTATGAAGTGTTTAAACCATCCTCTGTGACTACTTTGCAATAACACAAACAACCCTTTCATCAAGAAGTTAATGTAATTCTTTGTAGCTCATGATTTGTGAGTTGGAGGGGTTTTGCTTTATATAAAATGTTAATAAATGCTATAGTTAGGTTTATATTTTAGTGCATTGCTTTCACAGGCGTCTCCTTGGAAGAAGTAACCCAAGAGAGGACCCAAACATTGCAGACAGAGCTCTCCTGAGCTCATTAGCCAGGCAGACGGGAGTCCTGACCCACAAACCCCAAAGCACAGTAAAGAACTTGTTTCATTCCAAGATTAGCCAGGAGTCTGTAGCCCGCATGTGCAAGGTGGAGTGTCCCCATGGGCTCTGAGCTGCGTCATAGGACAGAATGAAGAATAGGCACTGCATTGAGGCGTGAAGCAGAGACACCGACTGTGGGAGTCAGCTGGTCTGATGACTTCACCTGAACATCATGAGGGCCATCATATTCCAGCTGACCTGCCCCATGATGGGGCATGCACTGAGATGAGAAAACAGCTATGGAAAATGTGCCAAGGTTGGGAGGCTGAGTGTCTATGTAGCTGGGCAACCTTTGCACCCAGAGGGCCAGTCAAGCAGACAGGCTATTCTTTGAGAATCCTCTCCTGGACTCTCTTAAGGAATGAGATAATGTCTTCAGCTCCCTCCAAAGCTTTACATTCAGCATCTATCCAAACCAGGTCCAGGGAGAATACATGCTTAATTCACAGCACAAAGTCACTGTAGTCAGCAAAGTTGCATACATATATGTTCAACTTATTTGCTATACATGTGTGGTCCTAGGGTTACACATACACACACCCAATACAGTGTAGTCCACTGATCTGCATATCAGCTAAGTACAATTAGTAATAATCATGCCTCAAATCAACCCCATTGGCTAGACACTGCCCTTTGCACAACACAGTACCAGTCCCATTGGTTACCCATTGATTAATTGTAACAAACACTCTGATTTATCTGCTTATTCTTTAGGCCATAAACTGGCAAAGTGCTTAGGAGCTCCTAGCCTCACTATCTTCTGTGTAATGGAACTGCACTTAAACTCCATTTAAGCACTTAAAACTGACTAGGAGCCATCAATATCAAGGCTCCTAAAGCAATCCTGAACTGACTAGGTCCAGTCAATTTCAGAGCTGTTACCGAAGGCATAAAGAGCCCTGGAAAATGAGGTAATGAGCCTTAATGAGGTACCAAAAGCTTAGGGCAGGCTCTTCCTGCAGTTAGTGACCATTGTTTACACTGAGCTTGGGTAAACCATGGCCTTTTTCCAGTCCTAAGGCTACTGGAACAGAGTGCCTATGTGTATATATAGGAATAGATCCTATTCCACCTATACGCCTATGCACTCTGGACAGAGAAGCACTTCAGAGGGTAAGTAAACTGACCAATGCATATGCCCTTTGAAGTGCCACCAAAATGGGGGAAATTCTGATAAAATAGTCCTGTAGGAAACAACTGCTATATAGAAGCACTTCAAAATGAAGTGCTTCCTGTTATGTGTACACACTCTGTGGAGCACAACAGGATGGGGCTCAGTCCTCCAGCATCCCACACTCCTCTACTCTCCCTCCCCCCTGCACACAGGGGGTGGAGAAGAGCATGGGAGACCATCAATAAGTAGTCTCCTGTGCATTCTGCCTCTGCTCTTCCAGAGTGTGTCCCCCTCCCATTAGGACCGGGAGACTCCAGAACCAGGAAAATGGAGCCCCTGGGGCCCTGTGCCTCTCCTGGTTTGTGGGGGAGTTCTCTGTGACAGTGCAGATGGAGAACCCAGGAGAGTGCTTGCTGACAGTTGGCTCTGTGCTCACCCTTCTTCCTATAGGGGTGTGTGAAGGGAGTGGAGCCCCTGGGAGAACAGGAGGTATGGAGAACTGATAGATGGCTCTGCTTCTCCCCCACTTGGGGGTCCGGGAGTGGAGCAGCAGAATGCAATGGCCCTCAGAAGACCAGGGGGTGCAAAGTGCTTGTTGACAGTGTGCACAACTGTGTCACAGAGTGCTCTCCTGTGAGCTCTGCCTTTGCTCCCCCAGAGGACACCCTCCTGCCTACCGCCAGAACTTAGAGAGGTGTGAGGGGGAGGAGGCCACTCATCTCTCAGCTCCAGATGGGGTTGCTCCAGAAAAGAAGAAGCAGAGTGCACAGGAGAGCACTCACTGACAGTCAGCTGCAGACCTGGAGCTGCAGAGAGTTTACTGTCAGTCTGCTGTGAACTGAATGGTGCAGAAAATGACGTGCCCAACATGTCTGATCCCAAGCTTGCTGACATGAGCACCAGGCAAATGTGTCCATGCAAGGAGTCCATGGGCTAATCTTTGATTGCTTGGAGGGCACTCAAGAAGTTATGCTTTAGAGGCAGAAGAGTGAGTGACCAGGGAAAGAGGAATAGTAAGCTCCATGAGAGCCTGGGGTGGGGTGGTGAGGGATAATGACCCCTGGAGTTGGTTGGGGGTGGGGAGGATGGGTAGAGAAGTCTTACCTGCCACTGTTCTCTGTACAGCAAAGGCAGCAGCTACTGCTCCTGTAGCAGTTTCAGCTGAGGCAACAGCATCCCTGTGGTGCTGGCCCCCTGGCAGCTGCTTCTGGTGCCCTGTTAGCTCCCCCACATAAGCTATTTGACTCAGGGCTGCATCTGCTGTGGCAGACTCATTGGGAGGGAGAGCACCATCCCATTCACCCTGCTCAGCTCCTGCCTCCAAGATACGCTGATGGGTGAGGGGCTGCATGGAGGAGCCAGACAGGGTAGGGAAGCCTGTTCTGTGGCAAAGACATCCAGAGGTACCCCCTCAATGATCAGCACCCAGAAATAGTGCCCCACTTGCTTCCCTACCTCCTGCCCCTAGTTACACTACTGACCTGGGCCTTTCCCTGGAAGATCTGCCTGGGCACCTTGGTCCAACTCAGTAGCAGACTTAGTAAACCCAGGCACTGACTTTAGCCCATGCTAGAAGCAGAGAAGTGGTCTGGATAATAAAACAATGAACAGCTCTGCAGCTTAAAGTCCTAATCTCAACCCCATTTTCCATAACACTCCAGACACTGGCTGTGCCCCATGCATGGTCACAGACTCCAGCTGGCTCTTCCTGTATTACTACATCCTGGATTTAGTCTATAAGATGCATATCTACCCTGCCTTCCCCTATTGTCAGCTTATATGGGTCTCTCCTCCTGTTCTGACCTTACTGAGTAATATAGGAATTACATCTGTGCAACTCGAATACAGTCTCTATGTGCATATGCATGATAAAACTGTCTGCAAGTATATCACTACAGGCTATTTTTAACACAGGACCCCTTCAAGCATTCCATAACCCATAGTCTGAGGAATCCAATACTATGGGAAGAGAGCACTGGATGTGAACCCATCCCCCAGACCCAGGAGCTAGCTGAGGAGCAGCTCCTAGGAGATTGCATGTCCTTAATGCAATCTCCATAATGCAAATTGCCATGCTTAAACATTGTCCATTTTTATCTTAATTTGGTGTCTCCATAAAGGGTGGTGAGAGAGAATGAGTGGAATGTACTGGTCAGACAACCAGGGACTTTGCGGCAGAACATAAGCTATAATAATTTTTGTAGTTGTTTTAGCTTCTACAATCTGTCTAGATCCTCTGACCCTCTAAACAGTAGAATCTTTTTTGTGCTGATATTGAAAAAAAAATAGCACCTAGAGAGCTAGTTGTACTGCTTTTCAACCCAAAGCTCAAGAGATGTTTCTAAGTGCCATGTCTCTGATGCATTCCACCCTTCAGAATCTGTAGAATGGTCTTTGGCCCCTGCAGCAAATAGCTGCTACAAGCACCTGTTTGACTGGAGAACCTTGCTAAATGTATCAGGACTTCTTTAAGTTCCCTTTGCAAGGGGGAATTGCACATAGAGACATATGCATAGGAAGCCAGTATGCTACTGATGAATGGGAGATGAAAGATGCCAACATGCAGAGTGGGCAGGGTGTATTTTACATTTGGTCAACAATACAACAACTTTTAACAGAATTAGATGGATGGGGAAAGCATCATGTGATGTTGAGCAAATAAACTTAGATGGAGGGACCAAAATGTCAGCAGAGTGTAGGGAAGAATGTCTCATTTAGAATCATCTCACGTCCTCTGGCTACATGAGGAATTGCATAGAAAGGCTTTGAAGAAAGGTTGTCATCAGGGATGGCGGGGAAACATGACATGCTTTCAATCTAGGGCTTATGTAAACCGCAGCAAAGGTAAGAGAGGGGATGGATTCCCATCGGCCCAGAATGACAGGGACAAGAGGTGGAGCCAGAATGAAGAAGGGTAACATTTTCCAGAAGCTCCTCAATGACCTAAGAATCTAGATCCCATTGTCAAAAGTGGCGCAGGCATTTAGAGTGGGTGTCAAGGGCTGAAATACCTTTGCCAAGGTCCCTTTGGCAATCTAGGCCTTTTCCAAAAATGCCCAAGATCCAAATTTTCAAAAATATTTAGATATCTAAAAATGCAGACACGTGCTTCTGAAATTTCCCCTTGCTGCCTTAATAGGTAGATGCTCACCTAGTCTCCACTGATTTCACGCAGCATTGTTTCACTTGCTTGTTGAAACCAGTGTAAGCTTGGGGCTCAGCCTGCTTTGGTACTTAGGAGAATTCTCTTAAGTTCCTATATATGTCCTCAGTATCTGGTCTCTATCTTCTAGGGATTTTAGTGGGAGGTAGGGGCCAGGTGCTGGGTGGGACATGGAAGAGGGCCAGTGTGGTGCCTATCTTCAAGAAAGGGAGGAAAGTAGATCCAGCAAACTACAGGCCCATCAGCCTGACCTCTATCCTGGGGAAGGTCTTAGAAAAGATTATCAAAGAGGCCATCCTTAACAGACTAGCTGAAGGCAATATCCTGAGGGATACCCAGCATGGGTTTGTTGAGGGTAAGTCTTGCTTGACCAATCTCATTTCCTTTTATGACCAGGTGACCTATCACCTGGACAAGGAGGAAGAAATCGATGTTGTATATCTTGACTTCAAAAAAGCTTTCGATCTGGTATCCCACGATCACCTCTTGGCTAAACTGGCTAACTGTGGCTTCAACCTCACCATGATCCACTGGCTGGGGAATTGGCTCCACGGTAGGTCCCAGAGGGTGGTGGTCGACAGGAGCCAATCGTCTTGATGGACAATCGTCTTCATGGACACATGGTTAGCACTACAGATGAAAGGGACTTGGCAGTCATGATTGAGCACAAGATGAACATGAGCCTCCAGTGTGATGCTGCGGCTAATAAAGCGAGCAAAACACTGGCTTGCATTCATAGATGCTTCTCAAGCAAATCCTGGGACATCGTTCTCCCGTTGTACTCTGCCTTGGTGAGGCCGCAGCTGGAGTACTGCATCCAGTTTTGGGCTCCACAATTCCAAAAGGATGTGGAGAAGCTTGAGAGGGTGCAGAGGACAGCCACGTGCATGATCAGAGGTCAGGAAAACAGCCCTTATGATGAGAGACTGAGAGCCATGGGACTCTTCAGCCTGGAAAAGCTCAGGCTCAGGTGTAATCTGGTGGTCACCTATAAATTTATCAGGGGTGCTCATCAGGATCTGGGGGAATGTCTGTTCGCCAGAGCGCCCCAAGGGATGACAAGATTGAATGGTCACAAACTCTGCTGTGACCAATTCAGGCTGAATATAAGGAAGAACTTCTTTACTGTCTCAGCCCCCAAGGTTTGGAATAGACTGCCACCAGAGGCGGTTCAAGCACCCACTTTGAACCCCTTCAAGACACATTTGGATGCTTATCTTGCTGGGATCCTATGATTCCTGCTGACTTCCTGCCCCTGGGGCAGGGGGCTGGACTTGATGATCCTCTGGGGTCCCTTCCAGCCCAAATGTCTATGAAATCTATGAAAAGCACCAATCTGATAATCTAGGTACCTAAACACTCTTCAAATCTGGCCCTTAGGCAGTTCTGATAATGGTGTCCAAACTCACTTTGAAAAACACATCCCCAGGACAGCTTGCCAAGGGTGAAGTGAGCCCTATTACTTTCACATGGCATCCTTCATAGAACCTCAGGAATACATCATGTCCCCTGTTTATAAATGAAAGCATGTGTAAGTCATGATGCTCCATTCCCAGGCCAGTTGCATTTTCAGAGCAGGAAATCTGTGGGGCCAAAGCTCCAATTCATTATGCAAGATGTCTGGTACCTGCAGATTTTTTCTTCCTGTAGATATTCCTTACTGTATTATTACTAAACCCTGCTTTCCTAAATCATGTTGCTGCCATGTCTCCTTTGCTGCTGAATTGTATGCTCTTACCTCTTCCCTTGGCTGGCACAGCTCCTAGTCCAGGGGTGGCCATTGGCCAACCCATGGCATACATGCCACAAGTGGCACAGGGAGTCTTCGTGTGTGACATGCAGCAGGTTGGGGAAGGAGCAGGGAACACAGCAGCAGGTAGGAGAGGAAGCAGAAAGCAGAGCAACATATTGGGCAGGGGAAGGGGATCAGAGTGAAGGTTGGGAAGGGTGCGAGGCCTACCTTGTGGCCTACCTGTTAAAAAAGTTGACCCCCACCCCCCTAATGATATAGGAGCACTGACTTTTTTGTCTTTTATCCTGGCTCTTGATCTTGGCACATGCAATTGGTGAGAAGCCAGGCAGCACAACAGGTCTGAGCCACTTTCATAGGAACAGTCCTGTGTGGCAAGGCAGTCCTGACAGTTGCCTTTCTGCCAAAAGGATTATGAATGAGCATGGGTGGGTCTATAATTTTGAATAGGGAAGTGCAGTTGTTGAAGTGCACCATCACATATGAAACAACACATGTTTTTCTCTAGTTAAAAATAAATGAGAAGCTTTACAGATACATGAGGGTCAGGGGGCTGTATTATTCAGTTTAAAATTGAAGCAAGAACAGATCTAACTTCATTGGAATGAGTTAAAACAAATCTGCAGGGCTGTGAAATAGGAGCCTCATTACTGGGCAAACACTTGCAGTGCTATTTTGGTAATACTTCACTGCTTGGGATATCAAAAAGGAACAGCAGAATTGCAGAACAAAGGCTAGCCTGATTGATGGAACATCAAGAGCATTATAAAGAAGAGAGGGTCATTAACACCTGTGGATTGCAGAGTTTAGAAATGATGATCAGGCAGATTATGATGAGTCATGAATCACCTGACTCCCTCAGTGCTGCCTGGCTAGAAATGCTGCTGTCATGGCAAGTTTTAAACTTTGGGTGGAGCAGGAATCAAAGGAGGGTGCAAGTGCACCAGTGAATCCTCCCCTGTGAATGCACTTCATCTGCACAGTCAGGGCAGAGGGAAAGAAAATGCCATGAGTGTTCACATGGCACAGCATGAGGAGTGCCAAGACCCTACCACCAAGGTTCACACAAGCAACGCCTCTAGCCAACATTTTCAGTGAATGGTGTCTAAATTTGGGCTTCCCAACTGACAGCTTGTTTCAGAACTTGGCACTTGAATGAGTGACCTAAGCGGGTCCTTGGTAGTTCTGAACATTAGGACAGTGTCTGAGGTGTTTTAATATGGAGTTAGGGGCCTAATTCCAGGCACTTATTTTTTTAAAATTGCCCTTCAGCAGAGCTCTTTCTATGAACAGGACAAACAGGATTTGGCCCAAAGCACTTAGCTAAGCAGGGAACTTGTGACAGGCGGTAAAACAGAAAGGGAACTCCTGGGTGAGGCTGATGACTCCTTGTGACCTTGCCTGCTTGAGCATGATTATTAGAGAACTTGAAACCACTCCTTGACCTGAAATCCCAGCCACTGCTTGAGCTAGTTCAGGAATGGGGACTTTATCTCTGGAGACTGTCAGTGTGGTTTGCATTGTGTTCTTCTATTCTTGTTATTTGAGCATTGCTTTCTACCAGTCTTTTTTCCTTTTTATGGTATCTTTTTAAAGGACCTGTCCCACCTTGTAGAAGTGTTGACAGAAAAGATCAGCAGGGCCCAGTGCTAAATGATAACATGTCCTTGGGGCTTGCCTTCACTGAGAAATCATATCGTGCTTGGAGCTATAGGGTAATCAGCATTGCTGAAATCTAGGCCACATACTTAGGTGCCTAAGGGTGGACATAGGAGCCTAACATAAGAGACCTATTTTACTAAATCTTGCCCCATGTTCCCAGAGCTGGCATGTTATAATCCATCCAGACATACTGCCATCCCAGTAAATGCCAACAGCTCCCCTCCCGGTAAAGTGCTATTTCAGGAGTTGCATGCAGGTCTTTAAAGTGTGATTCCAGGACATGGTTGGGCAGAGACCACCTGGTCCCAAGCACAGCAAGCATACCTGCTGTGTGTGTGGATATGGGCACCTAAGGGATCACTGAGGGACTAGCAGGTCCCAAGTACCTTGAGCTAGTTAATTAACCTGTTAAGCAGCAGTGAGGACTGAGACATGATAACCCAGCCATGCCAGAGAAGGGCAAGGATATGATGGGACTCAAAGCCTCTTCAGAATATATCCTTGGGGAGTCTCAAGTGTGGCCTGACTGATGCTGAGGAGCCTGATTGACCCCCTCTATGTTCCCAGGATGACAGAGATGCTCCTGTGGGCACCACCCTGAGAACTTGTCAGCCTCCCAACGGACACAAGAGATTAAAACAGCCTCAAGAGCCAAGCCACAGCTGAAGATTGCATCAGGCATGGCAGACATGCAGAACCCAGCTGCTTCTCAGATCTTGGCTTCTGTGCAGCAAAAAGGAGCTCGCTGAAGCTGGATGTCAAATTGTACCTATGGTTCTGGCAGAGAAGATGGAATGGAAGCCAGCCACCTCCGTGGCAATCCAGGCTGGGACGCTTTTGGCATACTGTCCTGCAGACTGTCCACTGATGCCAAAGGCCCTGAGGTACAGACAACAGACTCAGACCCACTTGGAAGGGGGAAGTGTTAGTGCAAAGGGGGCACAGCATTTGTACACCTTGTCTCCTTGAACGCAAGATCAGACCTGCATATTGAGGAGAAGGAGTCTGCCTCACAGGGGAGATGGCAGGCCAGAGGGGCACCTTACATGGGAGCTGTAAGGCTTCCAAAAGTGCCTGAGGAGTTCATTGCTTACACATTCTTGATGCTGACAGCATCTACCCAGCAGGATTTAAGAAGTAAAAGAGGTCCAGGCTACTCAGCTTGTAATAGGTCTCTTACCATTTTCCAGGAGAGTGGAAACAGAAGCTCCAGTGGCCCAGTCAGATTCCAACCTGTTTAGCCCAACTACACAAACAGTATCTGTATCCTTCCCCTTCAAGTTTCCACTGGCTATGTCACTCTTCACTTCCTGTCCTAAACTCTTGTGCAGCATGTCTGTGCTTAGAGGCAGCTGCTCATCCCTTCTGAAGAAGCTGCCAACCAGATGAGTTGTGGGGAGCAGCCCCTCTGCATCAGCTCCCCACCAGACCTATTTTTGGGTCCCTGAGGGAGTGTGCGTGGATTAAGGACACACAAGGTAAGTGTGACTGTGGCATCACTCATGGTAATTTTGGAACCATCACTTGGCCTGACAAATCTCTGGCTTGGCACTGCTTTTGCCCATGACTCCATGGCTTTTTTCTGCCAAGAATAAACTAGGACCAAGCTTAACTTAGGGCCAAGCCTGAGGGTTGATTGATGTTCTATCAAAAAGGAAGAAGCTATCTACTCTGTGCCAGAGACAGCCTGCCAACTGAAGAAGAGAGTTGGGTTTCCAAAGCACAGTGTCCCCCGGCTGCCCTCAGTGGAGCAACCAAAAGCCCCTGGGCTATTCACTCCATCCAGCACAATACAGAGCACTTCAGGAAACCCATTTCATCAGCTTAGAGCCAGGAGAAAAAGTATTTCCTACTCAGCCCCTCTGCATAGAACCAGGGTTCACTTGTTCTCCTGCAAAGGGAAAGGGCTTTTATATCATGCAGGAGGGTGCCATGTAGAGCTGAGATATTTCACGCTTGCTAAGGAAAAGCAGAGGGCTGTTGCATTGCTGATATCACGGCAGTGCGATTAAGGAATAACTCACCTGACATCACAGGGACTTCCCCTTGAGTGGAAAATGATGGCTCAGAGCAAGAGCTCAGCCCACTACAGGATTGAATCCTTAATGGAGACACTGCGAGGGACTCTGTAAGGCTCAAGTGAGGACCTATAGAGTTAAATCCTTGGCAGAACAGAGTCCATGAGCAGGGGAGCCTGCACTTCACACTTGCTTCTTAAAGCTCTGGCTGGGCTGCTACTGGGGTGGGGAGGGAGGAACACTCTGAGCTTTATAAGAAACCATATTTCTGAGTCTGCTGCCCAAGCCTTTAGTGGAACTGCTCTAAAACTGATGGCCGCAGTGTCAAAGGGCACCCAAAACTGGGCCATGAGACACCTGCTCTAAGCAGTCTGGGCCCTGAATACCTTACAGAGGACCTCTCTGATCCTGTGGGTGACCTGGGGAAGACTAGAGTCATCAGCCCCTGTGCCCACATTGGTGGGAAAACCATTCTCCCTCTAGGTTCTTTGCCTCTGTAATTTTCCGAATCTGGGTCAAAGCAACCATAAATCCATTGGCCTTCAGTCATATTGCAAAGCCTGCTGTCTACAGGTTCAATGGGTTGGGAGGGTTTTACTGTTGGGCAAGCTTGTTTTCATTAAGATCAGTTCTAATTCAAGGTATTGTAATAAGACAAATAAACAGTCATGAAGGATAAAGCAAAGGCCACCATTAAAAAAACTTGCAAACAGGTAACAAAACAGATGCCTCTTGCTAATGCCCATATCAGCAGGCACCATCCTGTTCCTCATTCCTTTGCAGCTGAATGATAGTTGTGGTTGCTGAGAACCCGGCTTTGTACCGATTCAGGACAGTTTCATGCAAATATCACTACTCAGCCATGCTTGTTTTCCCCCCAGGTTTCAGTCACAGTAAAATTTAGGCTAAGCCAAACTTTATATTGCTGGGCAGCTCCTGGGGCATAAAAGAGGACCCTGCCGCTTTTCTGCTTACAACCAAAAGAAGGGCATATAACCTACCAAATCCCAAATTGCCATGTATGCATGATCCATGCTAGAAACTTGCTGGTCACAGTCAGCATAATCCAATGGTTGCCTCTGCCAATGTAAATCCGCTTAAGAGTTTATGTGAACAGTGTATTAAAATATTGGAACAAAAGGCTAAAAATAGGGGGCCTTAGCTAAGTGCCTGCTCCATATTCTGTGTAACTGCAATGTAAACAGTGAAAATAATCTGCCAGCAAAAGACTGTTCCATGACCCCAGGCAAATGTAACAGGAAACTGTTTGCGAACAACTTTCCTGCCTATTACACTTCTCCATTTCAACCTCTCCCTCCTCTTCTCTCTTTGAACCTCCAACCTCTTCCAAAGGCCTCTCTTTTACTCCATCAGTCCCTTCCACTTCTTCACTTTCACCCCACACAACCCCCAAGCACCCTTTAAAACTAAACATTGAGGTATAAGGAAAGCAAAAACATAAACTGAAAAACAAAAACCTTTGTTACATTAGGGTTAAAGTTGTCAGCTGAAATCTTGAGCCTCTTAAGAAAGCATTGTTCAGCAAGGCAAGCTTCTGAAAACTGGGAAATGATGGGACTGTGGCCAGCAGATGAGTGGAGACTTCAGTTCCCAACTTCTTGGAGAGAAGAGTTTGCACGATTCTCTAGGCATATGGAAGGCGTTTACTGGGGACCAAGTTTATTTTTGACACCTACAAGATGTCAGCATCAACACCACTGATGGACTGTTCCACAGGGAAAAGGATCTGGAGAGGCACAGCCAGCTGGAAGCACAGAGGACTTGGATTTCAGGGGCTGAGGCATTTCATCTGTGTGTACATGGAAGGCAAACAACAGCTTATCAGCCTCCATTGAAGCAGGATAAAAAAGGCAACTGAACAAATAATACCTGCTCTGCAGTAGATTGGGAAATTCCTTATCTCTTATGGAATAAATAATATAACACTAGGAGAAAGGCCACTGATCACTGGAAATTTCAATGAACTTTTGCACTACACAGCTAGTCTTCAAAGAAGCTCTGGATTTGGGATCACAGAACACACAGTACATTTCACCAAACATTCAGAAAAAGACAACCCACCTGATAGGTCTACAGATGCAAAGCAAAATTCTAGCCTAGGTCAAAGCAGAAAAATTCTTCAGTTTGATTGAAGACAAGACCACTGACACTTCCACAAAAACCACAGAGCATTAGTGGTGTTGTAGGTGCATTAGAAGAGAACAGTGCAGCTTCAGAAAAACTTTATCAAGTTTGTGAAAGCCTCCGAGACAAGCAGGCAAATGCTTGCAGTGCTATTTTGGTAATACCTCACTGCTTGGGATATCAAAAAGGATCACAAAGCAAACAACAGAGGCAACAATATAACCAAGCAATTCAAAGGAGTGCCAGACAGGATTTGTGCCTTCCTTCCTGAAAGCAACTTGCACTGCCTGAACAACCCCTGGTCTGAATATAACAGCAATTCCTTCCAGTTCAGTGCAACAGATTGCAAATACATTAGATACTCACAGGAAGGTCACAGCATCACTGAGATCTGCTGTAAAGCATAAAACTGCATTGGACAGAAGTGAAGGGATTCATGAACTTGCTGTGTGACTGGGAAGATGAGAAGATGATTTAAATTACCCAGACATCTGCTGGGAGGAGCAGTCAGCCAGGTCTGATTGCTCACGAAGGTTCCTTGCTGAGATACAGGACCTCCATTTAACCCAGGAGATGCACAGTCCCACCAGGGGGAATGCCCTGCTGGACCTGGTCCTGGCCACAGGCGATGACCTGGTGAGGGGACTCCAGGTTCTTCACCACCTGGGCGACAGTGATCATTGCCTGCTGGAATTCACCATCCAGTACAGGGTGTCAAGGGCCTGCAGCAAGGCAGTAGTCCTTGACTTCAAGAGGGCCAACTTCAATGAGTTGAGGAGATTGGTAGGAGAGGCACTGGGGTCCTGGAGAGTAGGGGAACTGGGTGCCCAAGATGAGTGGTCATTCCTTAAGGAGATGATCCTCCGAACCCAAGGGGTGACAGTCCCAATGAGAATCAAAGGGGGCAAGAGTGCTCAAAAGCCCCCCTGGCTCACCAAAGTCATTCAGGAACACCTAAAAGCCAAAAAGAAGGTGTACATCCAGTGGAAGGGAGGGGCATCACCAAAGAGGAGTATACCTCCATCACTCAGGTCTGTAGGGGGGCTGTTAGGAAAGCTAAGGCAGATATGGAACTAGGGCTAGCATCAAGGATCAAGGACAACAAAAAGTCCTTTTTTAGACACATAGGGAGTATGAAGAAGGCACCGGGTAATGTGGGGACCCTGCAGGATACACTTGGCAATCTGGTGGTTGCACCAGAGGAAAAGGCAGACCTTTTTAACAATTTCTTTGCCTCCATTTTTTGGTGCAGGGACCGGGACTCCCCGACCAAGATTCAGGATGGACTCAGGAGAGACTCTGCCAGGCCTAGGGTCAGGGAGGACCGAGCTAGAGAACTTCTGGTGGGGCTGGATGTGTTCAAATCAGTAGGTCCAGATGCTCTCCACCCCAGGGTGCTGAAGGACTTGGCAGGGGTTATCATGGGGCCCCTGGCACGGCTTTATGAGCACTAGTGGTGTGCTGGTCAGATGCCAGAAGACTGAAAGAAGGCCAGTGTGGTCCCCATTTTCAAAAAAGGGAGGAGGAAGGACCCAGGCAACTATAGGCCTGTTAGTCTTACTTTGATCCTGGGGAAGCTCTTTGAGAAAATTATCCAGGAGCACATCTGTGAAGGACCAGCAAGGGGCGGGGATGGTGCTCAGGGGCAACCAGCATGGTTTCATTAGGGGCAGGTCCTATCAGACCAACCTGATTGCTTTCTATGATCAGGTCACAAAATCATTGGATGCAGGTGTTGCAGGGATGTAGTCTTTCTGGACTTCAGGAAGGCTTTTGACACTGTCTCCCACCCCACTCATTAAAAAGCTAGGCGACTGTGGCATTGATGCCTACACAGTCAGATGGATTGCAAATTGGCTGAGGGGCCGCACTCAGAGAGTGGTGGTGGATGGGTCATATTCAACCTGGAGGGATGTGGGCAGTGGAGTCCCCCAGGGCTCGGTCCTTGGGCCCGCACTGTTCAATTTCTTTATTAGTGACTTGGACGAGGGGGTGAAAAGCACCCTGTTCAAATTCACTGACGACACCAAGATTTGGGGTGAGGTGGGCACGCTATAAGCTGGACCTGGACAGGTTACAGGGATAGGTGAATGAGAATAGGATGGGATTCAATACTGACAAGTGCAGGGTGCTGCACTTGGGCAGTAAGAACCAGAAGCATACCTATAGGCTGGGGAACTTCCTTCTCGAAAGCACGGTAGCAGAAAGAGATCTTGGAGTCATTATCGATTCCAAAATGAACATGGGCTGCCAATGTGAGGATGCGGTCAGGAAGGCCAACCGCACCTTGTCATGCATCCACAGATGCATCTCAAGCAGGACCAAGGAATTGATCCTCCCCCTCTATGCAACACTGGTCAGGCCACAGTTGGAGTACTGCGTCCAGTTCTGGGTGCCACACTTTAGGAAGGATGTGACCAGCATTGAGAGGGTCCAGAGGAGGGCCACTCACATGATCCAGGGACAGCAGGGCAGACCCTACAAGGAGAGGCTACGGGACCTGAACCTGTTCAGCCTTCACAAGAGAAGGCTGAGAGGGGACCCAGTGGCCATCTATAAACTTACCGGGGGGACCAGCAGGGAATGGGAGAGACCCTGTTCTCCTGAGCACCTCCCAGAGTAACAAGGAATAACGGCCATAAGTTGTTTGAGAGCAGGTTCAGGCTGGACATTAGAGGGCACTACTTCACAGTCAGGGCAGCTAGGATCTGGAACCAACTTCCAGGGGAAGTGGTGCTGGCTCCTACCTTGGGGGTCTTTAAGAGGAGGCTTGATAATTACCTGGCTGGGGTCATATGAGCCCAGTATTCTCTCCTGCCCAGGGCAGGGGGTCGGACTTGATGATCTACTTAGATCCCTTCCAACCCTACATCTATGTATCTATGAATCTAAGATGGAAGTACAGTCTTACCTACACCAGGAAAAGCACAGTAGATGAGCCCAGTAGATTCACATTGATGCTTCAAAGTAAAATCTGCTGCAACAATCGGAAGCTTGGAGAAAGCAGCAGAGTTCAACAAAGATGCCAAGAGGTTTCTGTTTTCTATTATTATGTTTGATTTCCCCATCAGTCTGGTATTTGTGGAGTCCATTCTGGGGCTCACAACGCCTCCACGCTGGACCTGCAAAGGGGCAGTATTTCAACCTGACTTGAACATGTGAAGAAGTAAGTGATGTGGCTGCGGCAGTGAAAAGCATAAGAAAGGATCACAGTCAGACCTTGCCTGTCCTGTGTGATGAAGTGTGTAGTAAACTGTGCATCCACTGAAAAATCAGTACCACAGCTACATGGAAAACAAATCCAAAGGAAGTATGTTAGTGCATCCATTCAACAGGATTGCTACAGAAAAAATAACTTTATGCTTTCATTCCTCCTCCACTAAGGCAGGGGATGGCATCAGCAGCACATGCAATGGAGATAAAGACTGTAGGGGGTTAGATGGGGCTGGGAAGAGGGCAATGGGAAAAGGAAAGGCAGTAGAATGGGTGGGTCCCATGGAAGCAACAACGCCTTATACAGGTGCATACACTGTCTACTCCACTGGTGCTCTGCTGGGTTCCCCATTGACAGCACTTCTCTCTGAAGCACTGATAGTTCCAGCGCTGCTTGGGCACCTAAGGCTGCAGGCACAGCACAGAGCTGCTGTGCATGCAGGGAGAATGGGGAGCTGGGTCCTCTGAGCATCTCGGCTGCTGCGTTCCAGCCCCACCATGGAAGGTGCCTGCTCTCAGCCAGAAGGAGCAGCCAGCAACCTCGAGCCTTCCCTAGGCCATGTTTGCCAGCCACCAAAGGAGTCATAGCAGCACCTGCAGACATAGGGACCTGGCTTTAGCCTAGATAGCCCACAAACCAGTAGCAGTGCTTCAACATTCACAAATGACACTATGATGTGGGGAGAAGTGGGCATGCTAGAAGGGAGGAATAGGCTGGAATTGGACCTGGACAAGTTACAGGGGTGGCAGATGAGAACAGGATGGATTTCAACAGACAAGTGCAGGGTACTACACCTGGTTAGGAAGAACCAGCAGCATACCTACAGGCTGGGGAACTCCCTTCTCATCAGTGCAGAGGCAGAAAAGATCTTGAAGTCATTATTGATGCCAAAATGAACATGGACCGACAGTGTGGGGACGCAGGCAGGAAGGCCAACCACACCTTGTCATGCATCCACAGATGCGTCACAAGCAGGTCCAAGGAGGTGATCCTCCCCCTCTATGCACCTGGTCAGACTGCAGTTGGAGTACTGCATCCAGTTCTGGGTGCCGCACTTCAGGAGGGATGTGGACAACATGGAGAGGGTCCAGAGGAGGGCCACTCGCATGATGAGGGGGCAGCAGGGCAGGCCCTACGAGGAGAGGCTAAGGGACCTGAACCTGTTCAACCTCCACAAGAAAAGGCTGAGAGGGGATCTAGTGGCCATTTACAAACTAGTCAGAGAGGACCAGCAAGCATTGGGGGAGTCCCTGTTCCTCCGAGCACTACCAGGAGTGACAAGAAATAACGGTCACAAGCTGGCAGAGGGTAGATTTAGGCTAGCTATCAGGAGGCGCTACTTCACTGTCAGGGCGGCCAGGATCTGGAACCAACTTCCAAGAGAAGTGGTGCTGGCTCCTACCCTGGAGGTCTTTAAAAGGAGGCTGGATGAACACCTCGCCAGTGTCATTTGACCCCAGTACTCTTTCCTGCCCATGGCAGGGGGTTGGACTTGATGATCTGCTCAGGTCCCTTCTGACCTTACCAACTATGAAACTATGAAACATATGCTGTACAAGTCTACTGGAGCTCAGATAGCTCATACAGCTAGCCCATGCTGAAGGCTGTGCTACTGCATCTTCTCTCCTGTTACCCCACCTGATTACATCAAATAAAGCCTTGTGTGCTGGGTCAGATCTCCAGATGAAGAGAAGGTACCTTCCCAGCCTTCCCTGTGCTTAGCAACAGCAGGAAACACCCCACATCACAACTGACACCAGGCAGAGGTTTACCCCTGATCCATGGCTCACTGCTCTGGCCATGGTGACCCATATGTCTAGCTGGAGCACTCCAGTCCCCTGGAGCTATAAAGCCTTGCACTACTCAGAAACATCAGCTAGGCCAGAGCACAGGAGCCCGGATTCTCACTAGGTCCCTGGGAAGACTTTGGCCTGAGTGCATTTTCTCCTGGCAGAGTTGGGGTCATCACCCTGACTCCCACAAGCTGAAGTTAGTCTGGTCACAGCTGCTTATGAAAGCTCCCCCCACCCCCAAACCCTGCAACACTGGGCCCCTATGGCAGAACCCACCCACTGCAGGATGCAACCTGCTTACACCCAGGGCAAATTTGTATCTGGAAGAGATGTCACCTCCCTAGGCAATGACTGAGTCTATGATGCTTGTGCCAGAAGAAACAGCAAAAGCTCCATAGTTTCCTTACCCCAAGACCTTTTTCAGGGCTCAGCAGTCCCTCTGGAGCCGCTCGGCAACAGTGCCTCTCAGCAGGGCCAGGCAGGGAGAGAGAGTTCTTGGTCACTTCACATAGGAGGTAGCTACACCCCCTAGTGAGTCTACCAGACACCTAGACAGACAGGTGGACAGCAGCGGCCACCTGACGGTGCTCTGCTTCCTTGTGAGGCCCTGCAGACTGGCAGAGCTGACACAGCAAGTGCCAGGAAAGGGCTTATGGTATGGAGTTGGCTGAGGCTGGGGGTACCTTGCAGAGCACAGGAAGCTGGGGAGAGGCACAGGTGATCAGCCTTGGCTCTGCACATGGAAGAGAGCAGAGGGAGAAAGGAGGTAGGACACACACCTGGTCGGGTCTTGTTCACAAGGCAGTGAGAACCCCCTTGCACAACAAATGGGGCTTGTTCTGCAGACCCTTCCTCACTGCTAGATCTCTCCCTCTGACTGAGGTGGGGGAGGCCATCTCCAAGGGCATTTCCCTCTCTTCTGCAGGAGCTGGCACTAGCTCCTCGTGTTGCCACTGCATTCCCCAACATATGGCTGAGAATAGCAATCCCATGTACCGTGAGTGACAGGGAAGCCCACGGTCTGCACAGTACAGCGATCACATGAACACAGAGTACTGTGACAGCTGCCAGCCTGTCAGCTCAGAGATTGAAGTCCAGGAACTATTCATAGAACAAATACTCTCTGGTCCAAGGAACACCGTATTCCTCTCCATGTAGCTCTGCCAGCGCACCGCACATGTGACCCATGCTGGCCTCGGCTGACTGATGGAGGCGAGCTTGCCCTCCACCACCAAACAGATGGCTCCTTCCTGCCACAACAGCCCAATGCAACCACAGTCTCTGAGACATTCCCTCCCACCCCTACACAAGGGACTGGGATGAGTCCCAGCACCAGGGCCTTGGAAGCAGTAGCTGATTATGTGTCAAAGCTCCCAGTCACCTGCCCCTTGAGGTGCAGCCACAAGGCTGAAGGAACTTCTGCACCTCTAGCAACACCCTGCCTCTGGGACTGAGGAGCTGGAGGACAGTGGCAGATCACTGAGGGCACTTCACTCCTCTCCTGTCCCCCTCACTCCATCACATATCCCAACTCCTGTCCCCCTCACCCCATCACAGCCTTCCTAAACCCCACCCAAGTCTGCACAGTAGAACTGCATCTCTTCTACAAGGAAAGAGCCCTCACACCTGAACAGAGGCTGTCCCTGGGGCAGAGAAGAATTTATTATGACTGCTGCCAATCCCTGCAGGCTACCCCACTGTACAGATACTTGAGCTGTGGGGCCCCTGGCCCATGAGATACACATTGCCAGGCAGGGGGTAGAATAGGCCATGTTCCATAGCTCTCTGCCTTCCTCTAGTGGCAAGAGCGCATGCAGAGACTGGTACCACACTCGCCCCTTTGCCAGGTTTAATTTCTAGGCTTAACTCCCTGGCTATCTGCACCATCTGTAGCTCTGCCAGCCAGGGAGAATAAAGGAAGTCTTTTCTTCTGAGCTCCTGTGCTGGGCAACACTGGAACTACTGAAATGAATAGGGGCAACCTGGACATTTTTTTCCAGTCCCTCTCTCAGGGAAGCAAATATAGGGATAAAAAAGCCCTTGGTCAACCTTGGTCCATCAGAGGAGAGGGCTGTTATAACAGCTCCACCTGTCTCATCTCCCCTGTGGGAGAACTGGCAGGGAGCATGGAGATGGTGTATTTCTGCAGGGCGGGATTACCAGAAGCACAGCACCATTGCTTAGCACTTGTGGAGGTACTGCACAGCACAGAATGGCATAGGCTGGCACTGGAAGACAACAAAATGAGAGAAAACATCTGAGATGGATTACTGAGAGCATTGGCTAGTAAACAGTGTCTGCAGATAGGTGCCATGATGCAGCCTTTGATGATCTCCGGTTTATTCCGGTCTCCCCAGGGCTGGGAGTAGCCTGAGGAGAGTTGCTCCTGCTGCTCCCTATTCCCTGGCTACACCCTGCTGTGAGATGAGGTGGCACAGAGACATAATGCTTGCTGCATACCAGTGGAGGGTTCCCTCATAGGGTTGTCTTAACCTAACCTGGGAGCTGAACTAGACCTAAATACCTCTGTAAATCTGGTCTTTGTTCTCTCTGGCCTTTGCCATCAACTATATTTAGGTGCACCTCCATCCCTGAAGTATGTTAGGTGCCTAATGTGTGGGCCGAGGGCGGTCCGAGGCCCTTTTTTCACACGGTGGGCTGTGGCCAGCAGCCCGGACACGCCGGGTCAGGGAAGATGGGCGGCACGCTAGAATTAGGCACGGATGCTTAGTGGTTGATTTAAGATTATTTTACTTACACCGAAGATGGTCACGGTGCAGGCAGGAAAACTTGCTTGAGTTGCGGTTACAAAACAAAACAAAAAGCTCGAACCTGCAGAACGTAAGGGTACGTCGCAATGGGGTTTTGGCAACGGGAAGATGAGCAAAAACCTCAGGAGTACGTTGCAATGGGGTTTCGGCGACGGGAAGAAAAAAACTGCAGGACTTGAACCCCGGGTAATGCTCTGGATTCACTCACACGAAGTTTGCTAGGCTCCGTGGAACTTTGCACGCAGGGAAGGGTACCTCGAGGGATCAGGCGACGACGGGGAGAGGCGAGAGGTTGATCAGACCCCTATAGCCTTCTTGAGATACACACTGGGTCTGATAGGCTCCGCAGCGCTTAGAGATCTTCACGAGACGTGAAGTTCTCTTCCTCCTGATAGTCGTGGAGTCCTCCAACTTGGGCGGAAACCACTCAAGCCTTTTATACGGCTAGCAAGCCAATCGCTAGCTGCCACGTAGGAATAATTTAGAACTGACCAATAGTGGGGCACGAATCTGAATACAAATGGCGGGAACTCCTTGCAGTGTGCAACTCCTTTCTGCAGCTAAGAAATGCACCCTGCAAAGAAAGCTACAAGTGGCGGGAAATAATTCAGCAGTGCTGAAGCACACACAAACAAAAATCACACCCTTGGGTTGTGACACCTAAAACCCCTCAAGAATCTAGGGGTGCACCCCTACCCTGCTGCCTGGCCCTCAAGCAACCATGGCAGCACAGGGAGCTGTGGAGGCAAAGGCATGCTTGGTCAAGTGATGCTCAGGGACTGTGGAAAGTGGGGAGCAGTTGAAGGAAGGGCTTCCCCTCCACCCTTTAGAGGGGCTGAGCAGAGAGCTGCCTTGACAGCATCAACATGACAGAAAATCTGAAACTGTGGACATGTCCCACAGGACCTGCTGGACCTCCACAGCCATCAACTTGGGAAGTTTAGTAAAGCAAGAGCATTACCTTGCCTGGGTGTGCCGAGGCCTTCGGCTGCTCAGCCTTGCCATTTTCATAGGTCCCATGGTGCTCTCAGGTTTCTTTGGGACACATGATATTATCCTGCCAGCCAGGCAGAGCCCTCCCTGGCATCACATCCCTAGGGATCTCTCTGCTTCACTCAGGATTCAAGGCCATTGCTAAACAACGACAGTTTCTCTGACACTTTTGCATCATCCATCCCACATGAATGCCAAGATCATGAGTTGGCCTGGTCAGCATTTATCACCTTTCAGCCAATGCCATCTATTCTAAATGTCAGGGGCTTAAGGGAGAGCCAAAGATCTGCTGCACTAAGTCCGGTCTTGGAAGGGAAATGCAAGTGCTAGTAGAGAAAGCCAGAGCATAGGGCATAGCCATAGCAGAGTAAGAAAGCAGAGGGTGTTATTTTTTTTGCTGCTATTTCCAGGCTCTGTTTTAAGCACAGCGTTCTGTTTGAAGCTTTTTCCTGTCTCAGTAAATATATCTCCAGCATAACAAAGACTCTTCTGTATCCTAAAACTCCCACCACCTCCTCCCTCCAGGGCAAACTCATGCCCAGCATCAAGTGGCTAGCACAGCCTCTCTTGTAAATAGCAGCGCGGGTGTTTGTAAAGGTTAAGCCTTGAGAGGCATGTTGCAATCTGGACCTCGGGCTGTCTGGATTGCAGTATTTCGAACATCCCTTTAACTGCTCTGAACCATTATCGCTTCTTAAATGAGAGAGTTCAGGTCGCTGCACCGTGCTCTGCAGCTAAAGATAAACTGACCTCAGTAGCTTCAGTGCTTTGGGTAAACATGTTTGATCAGAATTGGCAGTACATGGCCCCTGGAATCGTCCATCAACTCTAGGCCAATGGCCTGGAGTCAGTGGTTTCAGGCTTCGTGCATCTGCTAGCCACAGTACTCAGCAGGGTGATTTTGCTGTCTTTTCTTTCACGGTTCTTGACCTTTTTAGTCTTGAAGCACCCCTTCATAATTTTTTTAAATTTAGGGGCACCCTAGCTGAGAACCACTGAACTAGAATCTAGCTCATGCCCAGCGAGAGGGACAGGCCTTCACCCCACTGTGCCCTACTTTTTCCACCATCTGCCTCCTCCCAGCTCCTAGTCTGTACCTCAGGGGGCAAGTGCTTCTTCTCCAGGGGCTTTAACACGAGTGACTAGAACCACTTCCCCTGGCCCTGGGAGCATGGGAGGAAGTGAGAAGGGATAGGGAATGAGCTGGGATGAAAAGTGGAGCCCCAAGACTACGTGGGGGGCACACAGAGCACAATACATTGCAGGGAGCACAGGACCTGGCACAGGAACTGCTGGGGGGAGGGAGGGAGTGGCGTTGAGAGCAGCCACAGGTGCTGCTTGCTTGTGGGATGCTGGTATCCTTGGTGCTAGGAGACAGAAGGAGCAATTGCTTACCACCTGGAACAGGGGCGAGGCATTACAGCACCTTGGAAAGATCTCACAGCAACCTGTCATGGCACCCTTGTCCAGAATCACTGTTTTACACCTCTGCCTTGTGGGGAGCTGAAGGGTCACCCTCATCTACCCCAAGCCATGGGCCATCCCTCCCCACTTACGTTACATTTCTGCAGCAGCATGTAAGAAAAACAAAAATAGATAAGCAGTGGACTATTTATTCTGTCCTGGAGGCATATCCTAGCACTAGAAGCCCTGGGTTTCCCATTTACTTTCTATTGCCTGTAGCTGTCCTTTCAGGGCTAAAACCTCTGCTACAGCACCATAATGGCCTATGCACCTTTTTTCAACCTAAAATAAAGAAACAGTGACACATGGAAAAGCAGGGCTGGCAAAGACCTTAGGAGGTCATCTGGTCAAACTATCCACTCAAGGCAGGCTCCTCCCTGTAAAACCATCTCAGACAAGTGCTTATTTAACCTGATGTCCTTCTCTCAGTTAACTGAGGCTCCAGTGAGTTCACAACCAACTACTGGCAGAAACCCTGGTGCTTTCTGACTGACTTCCTCTTTGCTAGTGCCCATTGCTTGCAGTTACAGAATGAAGTGCTAGTAGAATCATAGGAAAACAAGGCTTGAAAACAAGGTAGAAGTTCATTTAGTTAAACCCCCTGCTCTCTCTTCCTAGGCCTGGTATGGCAGGACCAATCAGAGCTATTGGCCAGGGCTGAAAGGGCTGGCTTCATGGCGAGAAGGGCATTCTTGAGGTGAGAGATGGTCAGGGGATGACTAGAGACATGCTCCATTCTGCAGGGCAGAAGCCATGGAGGATGCCCATGTCAGCTGGTCACCTATATCACTGCCACCAGGGGGAGAAAGGCTGGTCTAGTGGTTTTATTATGGGCCATGTGAGACCTAAGTTCAACTTCTCTGCTCTGCTGTAGTCAACATGGGTGACCACGAGCAAATCACTTAGATCTCTAATTAACAATGAACTCCTGTTTAGGAACTAGACACCCAAATAGGTGCTATGGGTGTCTAGTTCCTACACAACTCTTTCCCCCAAAAGACATCCCTTCAAAATTGCAGGGGGTGGGGGGCATGTAGTAAGCAGGGAAGCTGTTTTCTTCAATGGAAAAAAGTACATTTGGAGACACTGGATGTGTCTACATGAGACCCTTTACTAAGCATTTTACTAATTGAATACGCAGTAAAGCATCAGCATCTACACATGCACAGCAATTACTGCACAGTACAGCAGTCTAATGCGATGTTTTCTAGTACCTGTAGACACAGGCACTAGAAATCTGCACATTAAACTAATGCATCAAAGTGCACGTGCAGACACTGACTGGGAACAAATTGTACCTAGTCAGCCTAGGCAGCAGGGGGCCACAGGAGGCAAGGGAGAACTGTTCCAGTGTGGTGGGACATTACCTCCCAGCCATGTGGAGACTGGGACCCGTCCTAATCTCTACACATGGCTGGGAGGCAGCTGCCCAGCCTCTGGGACAGCTCTTCCAGCCATGTGGAGATCGGGACAGGTCCTGATCTCCACATGGTTGGGAGGCAGCTTCTTAGCAACTAAGACTGCCCTCCCCTGCCCTGCAGAGATCGGGACCAGACCCTGTGCCACCTGCCAGCCCAGGGCTGGCACCTGGGGGAGCCTGGAGCTCCATCTGAGTGTTGCAGGGGGGCAGAGTAGGGCAGGAGCAGCCCTAGACTGAACTGCTCCCATTGGGAGCAAATTTGCTCCTGACAGGCGCGTGTTCAGATGTGTGTGGGGACCCAGTTTAATAAGTTTAAATTTCCTGCACAGAAAATTCAAGTGCATTAATTGCACATGTAAATGCACCCACTGTGTGTGCCATGATGTGTCCACTGCGCATGCCAAGATGGCTGCTGCTGGTGTCTGGCGCAGAAAGCTGAAGGAGTGGAGACCTGTGTTAACTCTCTGACAGCTGCAGCTGTTTGCTGAGCACTGTAGCTTGTGCCTGAAGCAGCAAGTGAGCTACTGGTAGTATCTTGATGAGACTTATGATTTGGAAACCACACTTTATTTGCAGAAACTTCTATAAAGAACAGTAAGGAACCTGAAACCTTACTGCCCTTGTAAGGGTTTGGGGCATAAATTATTGTGACATAGAGTAAGTCCTCTTGGGAACATGGAGCATCCAGGAAGTGTTGCATTGCAAGAGACAGTCTGGGTGAGGCAACAGGAACTTCCTCTCTGGGATGTTCATGTTACCTGCTGTCTCACTCAGACTTTCTCCTGGAACGTCACATTTCCTGGACACTCTGTGCTCCCAGGAGGACTTACTCTGCATCATACTGTTTGCCATGACTCTGGAGAAAATCTTTTTTTCCCCACATTCTGCCTTCCAAAAATGAGGTGCGTGTTTTACTTGGAGGTGTGTTGTCACTGAGAAAATGTAATATCTTTGTGGACTTAGGTCCTTATCTGTGTCTCCCAGAGCCTCTCCTATACCATGGGGATAATACCCCACACAAGGCAGTTGCAAGGATCTGTACATTCCAATGTACAAGTGCAGATGCTGTGGAGATGGGGGCCATATCAGTGTCCTACATACATCCTCAGCTTCCCCCCTTTGCAGAGAATGATGGTGTCTTAGAAAACATCCTTTTGGACTCCTACTGCAGCTGTTCAAAAGAGAATCACTCCCTCTCTAGAGCAGCCCCCCTGTATTAGTGTTTTCTCCAGTCCATGTGTCACTGAAGAGGTTATCCTTGATGATAATTCTTACTGCAACTCATGCAAGACAAATGTAAGATTGCAACATCTTAGACAGACCCAGGTTGTTCTGTTGTGCACTTATCTGAGATGTATCCTTCTGTGAGATCCAGAATGGAATAACTTTAGCCAGTATATTCCCTGAGATGGTATGGATCCATTTGCTCTATGCCAGGGTGCCTGCTGAAGAAACTCCTAATGTGACTCTCTGAAAGTCTAGCACCAAACAGGAGCTCTTAGAGCAGGGGCAGGCAATTATTTCAGGTGGAGGGCCACTTACTGAGTTTTGGCAAGCCATCGAGGGCTACATGATAGGCAGCCAGGGGCAGATAAATATTAATTTTCTAAATTTTGTAGGGGTCCTGTGGGCTAGATAGAATGGCCTGGCATTTTGCCCACCCCTGTCTTAGAGGTATCACTACAGTCACTCATTCACTTCTCAGTCCACTCCCCCTTCTTCCCCACCCCCTCCCCCATTGGTTTCATGTTTGTCTGGAGTCTTGTGCAGGTTGAGGGGGTGCTGAGACCTCCTACACAGTTTAGTCTGCCATTTACTTTTGTTTCACCCTGCATTTTAGAGCCACATGCCTCTGGCTGCATGTACACATTTGCTCTCTCTGAACTTCTGACTATCATGCCCATTTGATTTTGAGTGGTGCACTGGTGCACAAGCTCCCTCTTGTGTTAACTCCAGCAAGAGGCAGGATTTGACCGTCTGAAGAGGTCATTTCGAAGAGAGAAAGGAAAGCTGGCCAAGGATTTGCTGTGAAAGGTGCTGGACTTTGGAATCTGGTCCCATCCATGCGTTGCTGGTTTGTTCACCTTCTGGTCATGCTGTATGGCCTGTATTTTCTCCAGAGCCTTTCTGGGTGGTCAGACAGGAGAGCAGTACAGGGATCTTTGGTCTGGTTACCCAAGTGGTTGAGAGGCATAAACACAGTAGAGATGCTGTTTCCTGTCTAGATATCCCAATAGAGCAGTGGCAGTCAAGCTCCTTCAGTACAAGGACACGGCTAAGCCTGGGAAGAGTGGAGGGGAGGGAGAGCTGGGTCAGAATGCTTCTTCAGGCTTAGCTCAGTATATTTTTAGGATTATCGCTATCTTGTGTAAACATGTAACCAGAAGGGACCCGGTCCTTAGAGAAGGGTAGCTCAGACTGCAGCTCCCTTGAGGTGCTGTACCAGTATTTCTAAATCAAAATTTGAGACATTCAGTTTTGACCAACAAGCACAACTGAACCATTCCAAAATGTCCTGGATCAGGACCCAGTTCACAACTGTTGTGGGTCAGAGGCGTCCACATGGATGGTGCCCTCATGTTCCAGGTAGAGCAGTATCTTTTAGGCACTGAAGTGTGTGGCTCTGACACCAGGGTGTGGGAGTGAGCAGCGGGTGAGTAGGGGGTAGCACTTGCATCCATGCTTTGGGGATTCCTTGGAGTTGGTGACCTGCGGCTGGGAGTGTTTTCACTGTTCTGCTTTCCCTTCTCTCCTAAACAGGAGTTCTGTAAAGTTCAGATGAAAGGGGACATACTGGAGGACTGGAAGACAGCTAACATAGGGTAACTATACAGATGCCAGACAGATACTAATTAGCATGCTCTAGCAGCCTTTGCTTTAGTTAAAACACCCCCACTGCCATTTTGAAATGTGAGATGCTGAAAACATGTGACACTGTGGGTACTTTAATTAGAGCAGCTCTCGGAGCCCTTTAATTAAAACATCCCCCCTCCCCAGCTCTGCCCCAGAGCATGTATAAAGAGGCCCATAATGCCCAACTTAAAAAAAAAGATCAAAAGGAAGACCTGCAATAATCAGAGGCATGGAGCAACTTCCATACGAGAAGAGACTAAACAGGTTGGAGTTTCTCAGCTGAGAGGGAAAATGATACAGCTCTACAAAATAATGAATGGCACAGGGAAAGTAAATAGGGATTCACTATTTACTGTCTCCCACAATACCAGAATTAAGAGACACGTAAGTAAATTATTAGGAAGCAGGTTTAAAACAAACTAAAAGAAGTTCTTTTCCACCCAGCCTGTCATTAGCTTGTGGAGTGGAGCTCATTTCTACAAGATGTTGTAGAGGCTGACAGTTTAACCAGGTGCAAAAAAGGACTGGACAAATAAATATATGCAATATAGGTCTATTAAGGATATGTATACATGATAGTTACAGATGCAACCTCCCCTGCCTACCTGTCTCACACCCACTAACTCCTATCCCTTTTTATCTTCCCTGCCATGCATTTGCATTTTCACAAACCTGCATATCGGCGTAAGCTTCTATTCAACCCTAGAGAGTAGATAAACACCAGCAGACTCTCCCTATGCCTGAAGAAGGGTGCTTGTGCCAAAAATCTTGGAAAAATTATTCTTTACAACTATTCAGCTGGTCTAATAAAAGATATCACATTTACCAAAATAATCTTGTCTACCTCCACACTAGGACTGCACAGGCCTCTGAATGCTGGAAGCTGTAAAGGAAGAGGGGTCAGGAACAGATTAGTCTGGATCGACCATGCAGAAATATTTTTCCCCTTAGCATCTGCTCTGTGTCACTATGAGATACAGGATACTGGGCTAGATGGATCTGTGGTCTGACCCAGCATGGCACTTCTTACATCTTACATTCTAGAAGAAGGCCAGCTCAAACCTGATAAAAGAATGCCATCCTCTTCCTCACTGGTGCATAATTAACCGGCAGAAGTCATTTCCACAAGTTATCCTTGGGACCAAATGCTGAGCAGGGTTTTAAAAGATTTGGAAACATGCTGGGGGGAAAAAAAAAAAAAAAAAGGAAATCTAGGTTTATAGCAGTAAGGACCATATGTCAGAGATCTTGGAAAGGTATAGGGACCGTCCTGCTTTAGGGCAGTAGCCAGTCACTAATTAACAGAGGCTACTAGAGACCTGCTGTAGGGCACATTATTTTTTAACTGTGGGGTTATTGCCCTTTCCTTGATGGTGCTGACACTGGCCATGGTCAGAAGCAGTGCTCTGCTCTGAGCCAATCTGGCAGTTTTACGTCTTGGGCATGACATCTGAAGAAAAAGAAAAGAATAAATTCAGGTAGAGGCCAGAGATCCTGTAGAGCAATTACGAAACACAATGCTGCTTTTCTGTGCCCAGAACCAGTGTTTGCTGGCATTCTCTTGGCAGTCAGCGGGGCTGGAAAGGGATCCAGAAGAGCTGGCTTTTGGGAAAGGGGAAATGTTTGTGTTCAATTCGATGCAAAGGTTTTAGGTACGCTTGCATTGAAAGCTCAGAGGATTTTTTTCCCCTCCATCTGAAAACAGTTTCTGGCAGCATTGGACACAAAACAGCCAATTCAAGCACACGCAGAGAGGTGGCTCTATACCAGATGTGGGGTTCATAATCTGAACAGTGTAGCTGTGGCCCTGAGCAGAGGGGCAAGATCCTCTAGCCAGGAACCTCCAGCTTTGGTCCCAGCAGGAACATTGACACAACACAATCAAAGTCCTCAACTTTGGCTTGAGCCAACACCCATTATCTCTGGGAAGGCTTTAAAACAACTTCACACTTATAGCAGAAAAGAGGGGTGGGGGGGAACCAGCAAAGTCCAGAAGCCTGGGAAACACCCATGGTAGAACATAGTAGAGGTGTGTGAAACAGGCTCTATTCCATTTGGATTTAGATGCAGCCCAAATCAGGAACAGTGATTCAATCAGTTGATTTGGTTCACTTTCCCGGTTTGATTCCGAATCTGAAGATTTGATGCTGACTGGGAGAATCAGTGATTTGGCCATAGACACAGTTTTAAAAGTTTTTTCTACTTACCTCAAAGTACCAGGCTCAGCTTGTAAATGCTGTGATGGTGGGGTGGATGGAGTGTCCCACAGAGGTGGCGGGGATGCCCTGCAATTGACTGTGGGGGGTCCCGGGTACCACCCCCCCCCAGACCCAGGAGGCACCAGTCGCCGAGCCGGGGAGGCCCGGGGGGGGGGAGGAGAGGGGCTGAGCGCTCCCCAGCAGACCCAGAAGTGCTTCTTGTTCATATCTGGGTCTACTGCCAAGTGCACTGGGGAGCCCCCCATGCTTCTGTGGGACGCTCCATCCACCCCACCATCGCAGCAATCATAAGCCACCTGGCACCTTGAGGTATGTAGAAAAAACATTTAAAGTTGTGTCTATGTCTGAACCATCAAGTCTTTCCAAATCAATTCAGAGGTTCTGATTCGATTCGAAGAGATTAAAAGGTTTCCTGATTCAATTCGGATTCAGCGATTCAGCCACCAAATCAAGCCGAATCTCCACTGAATCGAATCAGTGACTGAAGCTTCACACAGTCCTAGAACACAGGCATAGCTGTGCCTAGATCATCCCTGACCAGCGGGTGTCCAACCTCTTCTTGAACACCTCCAGTGATGGCAAGCCCACAACATCCCTAGACAGTCTGCTCTACTGCCTCACTATTCTCACAGTCAAGAAGTTTTCCAGATTATGCAATCTAAACTTAGTTTGTTGCAACTTTAAGCCATTGTTCCATGTCCTCCTCTCTGCAGCAAGAGAAAAGGTGCTTTTCCACTTCCTTATGACACTCTTTCAAATATTTGAAGACTGCTATCAGTCCCCACTTAAGTGCCTTTTCCACAAGCTGAACATGCCTAGCTCCTTCAACCTCTCCTCTTATGAGCTGCTTTCCAAGCCTTTTATCATCTTTCTTGCCCACTTCTGGACACTCTCTAACTACTCCACATCCTTTTTAAAAACTGGAGCCCAGAACTGCACATACTACTCCAGATAAGGCCTAACCAGTGCTGAGTAGAGAAACACCATCACCTCCCATGCCTTGCACCTAATGCTTCTATTGATGCATCCCAAAACCACATCCGCCTTTTGTGTGGCTGCATTGCACTGCAGAATGTAGAATAACATCTTGCCCATTATCCATAAGCAGTATGTTTCCTCCAGGCATCTTCAAATGCTTAGCAAACAGTGCTCCTGTGTGGTCCTGTGGTCTTATGCAGTTCTCACTATTTTTTAAAGAGACAAACAGCACTTTAAGAGATGGGGTCAATCTCTGCAGAAGTGTTCAGTAAATTTGGGTGCCCAACCTGTGGCATGTAGGGTTTGATTATGAGATGTGCTACCACATCTACCAAGTACTACCACACCCTAAATTAGTGGACACTGAAACTGTACCCAAGTCAGTGGCAGAGACACTTACCAACACCTATTCAGGAGTAAGTAAAATTACCACTGACAAACAGCAAAAAGGTAGGTAAATTTGTGTCTTTGTGTCTGAAATGACTGCATGTCAGAGAGAGACAGATGACATCTCCCCTGCCTATAGTACACATACACCTGTTGGGCTGTTTGGATAACTATTCTATTGAAAGAACTAGTGTTCCACTGCTAAAGGTTTCCTTCTTTGTCTGTTTTCCATACCCATATTAGCTGGCTACGGCATCGTCACTGTGGGTGCTTAGGCCTGGAGGACAGCTTCTAACTGCAGGGCCTGCTGGGGTTTTAAGAACGGTTTTAAATAATTAATGCTGCCTGATTAGATGCACAATTCCCTCTTCCAGTTTACAATGTACAACCCATTTGTACTACAGACATATTTGCTTCTAGCTTCAGGCACTATTGCCCTTTAATCATAGCAAAAGTTAAGCAACACATGGTACACAGTAATGATAAGGGATGCACAAAAAGCTCTACCTGTCTTATGTTACAGGAAAACAGACATGTAATCCACAAGTAATAGAGATAATAGGTGCTGAACTTGGCTGTGCTGGGTACTTGTAACTCAATATAATAAGCAACTTCATGAAAAGGTTGCCATTCTTATCTTTGTGGAATTTGGTGCTCACAGAATTATCACGTTTTCTCATGTACAATACATACCTTCTCCCCAAAATCAGCCCCCAAGATTGGGGTGTGTGTATTTAGGGGAAGCTGATTTTTCTACCCAGGATAAAAGCATTCTGATTTGATTCTGCTCCACACTGCAGCAATTGCTACATTACTACAGGAAACTGAGGGAGTCAAGTGACTCATTGATCTTCACTCCAGAGGTGTTAATAATCACTACTGCTTTTTAATGGTTTTGATGTTCCATTATTCAAGCTAAGCTTTCTTAGGGCAATTTGGCTGTCTGCTAGCTGCTCCTAGTCTCTCCCCTCCTATTTCACAGCCCTGGAAACTCTTTAACTCTCTTCAAAAGCATGGATCCACCCATGGAGACTAGTCTTCAACAGTAGCTAGGGTTTCAGCTTTAGCTTTGGAGGAAAGGGAGGCTGAGTCAGTTGAAGATTAGGCTCTGTCCCTGCTCTGTGCAGCCTTAACCCTGGAAAATATCTTCTTCTTTTTCTTCATTCTGCCTTTCAAAAACAAGGTGTATATTCTATTTGGGGGCATGACGGAGCCTGGCTATGGACTTTGTGTGCTACAGCAACACAAAGAACAACAGTAATCAGAAGTGCAGCTAGCAAGTTTTATGCCCCACTATGTTCAGGGGGAATGGGTGCCAAGTGCCAGAAGAGGGGAGGAGCAGGGTGGTATTCTTACCTGTCCTGTGGACCCACAGATTTTGACTGCTGCTTCCACATTGCTGTTTGTCCACCCCTGATTGTTGCTGTGGTATCCTGAATCCAGCTGCTGCTGTGTAGTATGGGCCAGCTACTGCCATGGCACAAACTCCCTGGGGGAAGCACCATTTCAGTGCCCCTTTTAAGTCAGTGCCTGGGACTGGTGGCCCATTCACCCACCCCAAATTACACCCCTGACAATAATTACCTGAATCATACAGTTATGAAAGCACAGTTCATGGGCACTCTGAATAAAACCGTGCCCGTGAGGACTGAACCTGGCAGCCAAGTAGGCTGCTTTCAACTACTAAATAAAACAGCAGTGTTTGTTTTAGAAGCTGGTCATTTCATAGGGATAATTATTTCTGGACTGGTGTATTTGCCCCTCTCAGCTGTGAATGGCTGAGAGTCTGAGACTCCCAGGAGTCCCTCAGCTGTGTGGATGTGGGAGTAGCTATGCACACCCAGTTTCATAGTGGTGCTGGTGTTTCAACTGGGAGGACAAAACCATGAGGCTTGACCACTGCAGTGAGTTTAGGCCCAGCTGGGACAGATCCAGCTCCAGGTCTCAGCTGGATGGTATCAGGGAATCAGACTGAGTCATTCCCAGGAAGAGGCTATACCCACACTGGCCAGTATAAGCTCTGGCCAGACAGCAGGGAGCTGTCTGGGCAACAAACTGCCTTGCTGTGCCTCTGGCCTGCTAGGAACTCCTAAAGCTGATGCCACGCTCTGGACCTCTGACTTAGGCCCACCTCCCTGTTACTGCTCTACTGGTCCTATCTTGGATGCCCCAGCTTGGATCAACTATTTGTCCTGACCAGAGTCTTGTCTTGACCCTCAGTTTGTTATTCCAGACCAGGAGTAATACCTAGCTTTGGACTTGGCTTTTCCTCTGGTGAACCTCTGATTTAGCATGATCCATTTGGACTAATCACTTACACCCTGGTCAACCCTAGCAGCCTCACCCATGCATTGCACAGTATGTGCAAAACAAACTGTGTCCGGCTGCATTCAGCTGCTAACTGTGTGGGAGCAGGGGGAGTGACCATGCCAGGTATCCAGGACCAGGGGAAGGGCTGAACTTTGCTCAAAAGCTGAGGCGTAGCATAATCACATAGCTACGAATTATCTTGTGCTGGGCTAGACCCTTGTAGGTTGCCAAAGAGCACCCGTTTGCGGGAGAGTTAAAAGCTTATTGCTACACTCCCTAGAACTAGATGCTGCTGTGTTGGGTCAGTCTCCAAGCTACAATTAGTTCAACTCATGGGGGCCACACCTACAGTAAGGGAAGTCATGCAGAGATGTCTGTGCAGGTTCTGCCTTGTCAAGTAACATCTCTTGCACAGAGGTCATCATCTCAGGGCTGAATGTTTGGATCGCATGAAGGGCAGCAGAAACCTGGGCATCTGGCTGACTCTACTTGTTGTCATAAGCACCATCTAAAGGCCATCTAATCCAACCTCCTATTCTGAGGCAGGACCCAAATATACCTAGACCATCCCTGGGAGAAGCTTGTCCAGCCATTTCTTAAAAACCTCCAATGAGAGATTCTACCACACCCCTAGGCAGTTTGTTCTAGTGTTTCTCATCTTCAAGAGCAGGGAAGTTTTTCCTAATATACAGCCTAAACTTCTTTGTGGCAGATTTGCCACAATGGGCAAGAAGAACAACTGAAACTCTTTCCTTTTTAACAACCTTTTACATACTAGCAGACTTACCAGTACCTTATCTTCTCTCACTCTTCTATTTTCCAGAACAGCCCAACTAGGTTCTTCCAACCCTTCCCCAGAAACCATATTTCCCAACCAGCTGCCCATTCCTATTGCTGCCCTCTGGATTCTCTCCATTTTACACCCTATAGCTGCATGCTGCACCAAGTCATTCACCACATGATCCATAACTCTTGTCAGATCATGAGCTATTTTTTGTGCTGTGGGTCTCACCTCCTTCACTCTGGCATCAGGCACAGACAGTAACAATGAATCTCTACAAATCTTTGGACATGTCTACATGTACTGCATGTAGACACACCCAAACTGTACCCAAGTAATAGCAAAATATGCTGTGGTGCAAATTTAAAGCAAAGCTGCTGTGGACATTGTTTGTGCATGCTGAAAGTGCCTTATGGCAACCGACCTTATTCCATTTCCAAAATGAGGTAAGAGGAAACTCCTTCGGGCATTTTGTAATGAAAAAGCACCCCACCCACTCACTGCTGAACAAATGTAATGTAGTGGTTATTAGGCACACAAGTGGCAGGCAGACTTATTGGCATGCACACAGCACCATTCAAATGGCAGCCACCTGCCATATTTCCGGCATTTGGCATATTTGCAGTAGGAGAGAACAGCTAGAGCATGCTTCACAGAGGTAGTACCTAGCTTGGACAGAGACAGTAGAGACATTAACTAAGTGTGAGAGGCCACATGCAGAGCAAAGGGAGAAAAGCTACCCTCTGCCATTTGCCACTGTGCCCAAAGGGCAGGACACAAAACAGTGGATTTAAACTGCAGCAAAGCAGTTGTAGAGGAAATCTCAGGAAAAACCTCCTTGCAGTCAGAAGAGCAGGATGATGGAACAAGCATCCTAGGGAAGCTGTGGAATTTCTTTCACTGGAGGATTTTTCAAGAACAAGGTGTGTCAGCAGCTTTCTGAGGTGGTTTAGGAACAAAGGATCCTTGCAGCTGTGAAGCAGGAGCAGTGGGGGCCATTTTTTTTTGGCAGGCATGCCACAAATTAAGCCCTGCATCCACCCCAAAGGCCACTGCAATTCCCTTCCCCTGGCTGATCTGCTGCTCTGCTTCCTGCCCTGTGTTCTCTGCCTAATCTGATGCTCTGTTTTCTGCTCCCTGCCCTGTCTGTTACTGTGCTGTCCGTCTCCTCCCTAATCTCTTGTGTGCCACACACAGAGGCTGCCCATGCCACTTCTGACACCTGTGCTGCAGGTTGACCACCTCTGGAATAGATGACTCTGGAGTTCCCTCCCAACCCAATGATCCTGACTTCACAGCTGCAGCCTCAGTTTATTCTGCTTCTTAGTGCTGGTAACAGTGACTGGAGCACTTAAATTGCTTGCTGGTGTTTCAAGCAGGATTGTTACTGCCCTGCTGTTCCCCTCTCATGTGAGCAGTTTTCCCTGTATCTGCCCCTAACCCCTGTCATTTGATTTTTCTGAAGAAATGCAAAAGCAGTATTTTTTCTTTTAGAGCTGAATGACTAATAAGACGCACTTCCCACTCTGCTTGAGGCCCTCAGACCTTGGGGGGGAAATAAAAATTCTTGCAGGGATTATAGTGGTAAATCCAGAACCATGACAATACAGACCTTCCTCTGTGTATCCCGTGAAATTAAATAAAAGGTCCCACATAGATTCATAGATTGTAAGGCTGGAAGGGACTTCAGATGATTGGGTCCAGCCCCCTGTACCAGGCAGGAAAGACAACTGCAGGTGACCCCAGCAAGGTGACTGTCCAGTCTCCTCTTGAAGATTTCCAGGGTAGGTGATTGCACCACTTCTGAAGGGAGCTTATTCCACAGTCTGGACACCCTAACTGTGAAGAAGTTTTTCCTAATGTTGAGCTATGGTTAAAGCAGTTGGCCTTTATGATTAGACTCAGTCTCCCCTCCCTCATCTCCGGGCCAGCCTGAGCTGTATGCCTTTCAGTGTGTGCCAGCCAGTCTGTATGTTCCAAGGGAATGCTAGTTTGGGCAAGCTGTCTGTGCCGCCTTGTATTGTGCCAAATGTTTGATAAGATTATGACCGCAGGTGCATTCAAGTCAGCTCTGCTCAATCATGGGCAGATCCCACGCACCGTACAGTACCTACATTTAATTTATTATCATACAACTTGAATGATGAACTGACTTCATTAAAGAATTGCCTTAAGCATGAAACACAGAGAATGGGAGCATGGCCAGGTGGGAGGGATGGGGAGTGTTCTTGGCTTTTCAACTACAAACTAACTACCTGGAACAAATCCCACTGAATCACAGAATGTGAAAGACTTTCACTGACTTTAACTTGCTTTGGAGCAGCTTCTCCTCTCTCCCTCCCCCAGTCCAGTCCTACAGTTCACTAAGTAACAGATTAGCCAACTTCCACTTAGAGAAAAGCACTAACTGGCAGTTGTGTTGGTGGCTGAGACTGTGCAGTGAGGACAGCAGTGCAATTAGCATGCAGCAAACATTTCACTTCTCTCAGGCGAATGGCTTTTCCACCTGTAACCAGGGACCTACTTAAATCATGGTTTTGCCGGCATAAATCACAATTGTTGTGAAAAATAGCATTGGCTGTGATTTCCCAGGAAATCAAAAAAAAAAATTAATAAAAGTAAAACGCTGCCTCCACGGTGGAAACTAGCAGTTCTTGCTGCCACTGTGGCCCAGCCTCGCAGCCCCTGCAAGAGGGGAAGGTGCCAGCTAGCAGGGCAGCACAAAGGGCAGCCGCCAAGATGGTGGCTGCCCTTTTCATAGATTCATAGATTCATAGATGTTAGGGTCAGAAGGGACCTCAATAGATCATCGAGTCCGACCCCCTGCATAGGCAGGAAAGAGTGCTGGGTCTAGATGACCCCAGCTAGATGCTCATCTAACCTCCTCTTGAAGACCCCCAGGGTAGGGGAGAGCACCACCTCCCTTAGGAGCCCGTTCCAGACCTTGGCCACTCGAACTGTGAAGAAGTTCTTCCTAATGGCCAATCTAAATCTGCTCTCTGCTAGCTTGTGGCCATTGTTTCTTGTAACCCCCAGGGGCGCCTTGGTGAATAAATACTCACCAATTCCCTTCTGTGCCCCCGTGATGAACTTATAGGCAGCCACAAGGTCGCCTCTCAACCTTCTCTTGCAGAGGCTGAAAAGGTCCAGTTTCTCTAGTCTCTCCTCGTAGGGCTTGGTCTGTAGGCCCTTAACCATACGAGTGGCCCTTCTCTGTACCCTCTCCAGGTTATCTGCATCCCTCTTGAAGTGCGGCGCCCAGAATTGCATGCAGTACTCCAACTGCGGTCTGACCAGTGCCCGATAGAGGGGAAGTATCACCTCCTTGGATCTGTTCGTCATGCATCTGCTGATGCACGATAAAGTGCCATTGGCTTTTCTGATGGCTTCGTCACACTGCCAACTCATGTTCATCTTGGAGTCCACTAGGACTCCAAGATCCCTTTCCACTTCCATGCCACACAGCAGGTCATTCCCTAGGCTGTAGGTGTGCTGGACATTTTTCCTTCCTAGGTGCAGCACTTTGCATTTCTCCTTGTTGAATTGCATTCTGTTGTTTTCTGCCCACTTGTCCAACCTGTCCAGGTCTGCTTGCAGCTGTTCCCTGCCCTCTGGCGTGTCCACTTCTCCCCATAGCTTTGTGTCATCTGCAAACTTGGACAGAGTACATTTCACTCCCTCGTCCAAGTCACTGATGAAGACATTAAAGAGTATCGGTCCAAGGACTGAGCCCTGCGGGACCCTACTGCCCACACCCTTCCAGGTCGAAACCAACCCATCCACCACGACTCTCTGGGTGCGACCCTCCAGCCAATTCGCCACCCACTGGACTGTGTAGTCATCCAAGTCACAGCCTCTTAACTTGTTCACCAGTATGGGGTGGGATACCGTATTGAAGGCCTTCCTGAAGTCTAAGTATACAACATCCACCCCTCCTCCTGTGTCCAGGCGTTTCGTAACCTGGTCATAAAAAGAGACTAGATTAGTCAGGCACGATCTGCCTGCTACGAACCCGTGCTGGTTTCCCCTCAGCATAATTTGTCCTGCCGGGCTCTCGCAAATGTGAGCCTTGATGATTTCTTCAAAGATTTTGCCAAGGATGGAGGTGAGACTGACTGGCCTATAGTTGCCCGGGTCCTCCTTCCTCCCCTTCTTGAAGATGGGGACCACATTGGCCCTTTTCCAGTCCTCTGGGACTTGGCCCGTGCGCCATGAGTGTTCAAATATTCCCGTCAGTGGCTCTGCAATGATGTCGGCCAGTGCCTTCAGCACCCTCGGATGGAGCTCATCCGGGCCTGCCGACCTAAAGGCATCCAGTTCTTCCAAGAGACTTTGCACCATCTCAGGGTCTACGCATGGAAGTCTGGCGCCTTGCTGCTGCCTCTCTACAACCCCAGTGAGAGACTTGTCTTGCCCCTCGCTTAGGAACACTGAGGCAAAGAACTCGTTGAGGAGTTCAGCCTTGTCCCCCCTGTCCGTCACCAATTGCTTCTGCCCATTTAGCAGGGGTCCTATTCCTCCCTGAGCCTTCCTTTTACTCCCTATATATCTAAAAAACAATTTCTTGTTGTCTTTTACTTGGGTTGCCATCCTCAGCTCCATGGTAGCTTTGGCCCGTCTAACTGCCTCCCTACAAGCACGAGCAGAGGAGGTATATTCATCTTTAGTGATCTCACCCTGTTTCCACTTTTTATGTGCTCCCCTTTTGGACCTTAGGCTGCCCTGGATTTCTCTGGTCAGCCAAGGAAGCCTCCTGGCCCCTTTCCCTCTTTTTCCTCGCATCAGGATCGTCTCGCTTTGTGCCCAAAGGATCATTTCCTTAAGGCACAGCCACCCTTCTTGGGCTCCCATCACTTCAAAACTCCTACTCTGCAGTGTGTCCTTGACTAATCACCTAAGTTCATTGAAATCAGCTTTCCTAAAGTCTAGCACTTTCACCCTACTAGTTACCTTACCCACTCTACATCTTATGGTGAATTCTATTATTAGGTGATCACTGTCCCCCAGATGGCTACCAATCTGTAAGTCCCCTACCATGTCATCCCCCGTTGCCAATACCAGATCCAGTATGGCATTCCCTCTAGTGGGACCATGTACCTCCTGTGTCAGGTGGAGGTCCTGTACACAGGTTAGGAAAACGGTGGGACTTTGCCGTCTGTGTCTCCCAGCAGATGTCTGGGTAGTTTAGGTCCCCCATAACTACCGCCTCTTTAGCTTTTATGGTCTCCGAGAGCTGCCTCAGGAGTCCCGAGTCTATTTCTTCCCCTTGGTGTGGGGGTCTGTAGCAGACCCCTACCACCAAATCCCTTTCTCCTTGCCCCCCATGTAGCCTAACCCACAATCCTTCTACTTCCTCATCCTTCGATTCTGTCTTGATGAGGGTCAATGTATATTGCTCATTGAAATAGAGCGCAACCCCTCCCCCTTTTTTCCCCACCCTGTCCTTTCTGTACAATCTATAGCCCTCAATCTGTACTGCCCAGTCGTGGGATGAATCCCACCAGGTTTCCGTTAGCCCTAAGTCATAGGTGTTTTGTGCAAGCAGGAGCGCTAGTTCATCCTGCTTGTTCCCCATGCTCCTAGCATTAGTATATAGGCACTTGAGCCCTGCGACTGGTTCCTTTGCTGCCCCCCTGCTCCGAGTCCCAAGGGGCCCCTTATTTCTTACCTTCTCGTTGCTTACCTGTGCTGTAGTGCTGGCCGCCGGCTTGCAGGTTCCCAATGTTCTCCTTCTTCAGGCTGGGCTGTTCTTGTGGGTGCCACATGGTTTGGTGGTCCACAGCTTCCCCCGCTCTCATCTTCCCCTCCCCCCGACGAGCCTAGTTTAAAGCCCGTTTTGTGCCTCTCCACCAATCAACACCAGGGGTGGGACTGCACAAAGGGCAGCCAGCAATCAGGATGGTGGCTGCCCCCTGGTTCCTCCTGCCCCTGAAGCCTCCCTGCCAATCAGTGCCAAGGGGCAGGTTCACCATGAAATGATGGCAAAATTGGCTCTTTGGGCCATAACCAAGCCACAAAAATTACTTTCTCTTGCCACAAGTTAGGTAGGCCCCTACCCATAACACTAAAGTTTGCACTAGAGCAAATGAGGCCTTTTGCAATAGCAGCATATCTCAAGAAAGGCTACAGCAGCCTGAACCAGTCTTATTGCACCTCATATCCCCAAATGTTAGACATTTCATTGCTTAATTGTGTCAGTGGCAGAGGGGTTTTCTAGGAGAAGGGAAAGATTACTTGATCAAACTCTCCAAATATCAAGAGTGCATGCATGAGCCTAGGAAACAGTGGGACCATCAGATCTATTCCATGTTAAACTTTTAATGGCTGATCATTCTGTCTGCAAGGAGCAGTGTTGAATAGACAGGAGCAAAAGTGTAATTGTCAGAGAAAGATTAGAAGCAAGAGAAAAATTGTAAAATACCACAGACCCCTAACAAATCTAACTCCATTGTAACCAGACTCAGGGGGTTCCATAGCTTAACCTCAGTGACTGGGTAACAAAGCAAATTCCATTCTAGCTTCATATGTACCTGCAAATATTTTTTAAAATGCTTGCTGTAGTGGCAAAAGTATGCTAGATCCTTGCCTGGCTAAGGCAGCAAGTCAGATTGACTTTTATTAGTAAAAGTTTAGGATTCTGAATCCAAAAGAAAGCTGACAAAGCCGGTAGGGAAATACATAACGCCCGAGCTAGGGACTAACAATAGAAGGATGGGAGTGAGGAGGGGAACGCAACTAGGTTACAGCAGATACAATGTTAGCCAACTAAGCCCGGGGATAGCGGGGAAGGGGGAAGGGGAGGGAGAGGGTTCGCAACCCTGAGAGAAAAAGAAGATGGATACATACAAACCTGTTACAATGGTCCACAATGGTGGAAGAAGTGGTTCGAAGAAAAAGTGTGGAGACTCCATATGGAGTCTCATCGCGGGGGTCCTCTTTGGGTGGAGCAGAGTCATCCATTGGTGAAGAATCTATATTTTTAGATATATTGGGAGTAAAAGGAAGGCCCAGGGAGGAATAGGACCGCTGCTAAATGGGCAGAAACAATTGGTGACAGATAGGGGGGACAAGGCTGAACTCCTCAACGAGTTCTTTGCCTCAGTGTTCCTAAGTGAGGGGCAGGACAAGTCTCTCACTGGGGTTGTAGAGAGGCAGCAGCAAGGCGCCAGACTTCCATATGTAGATCCTGAGGTGGTGCAGAGTCACTTGGAAGAACTGGATGCCTTTAAGTCGGCAGGCCCGGATGGGCTCCATCCAAGGGTGCTGAAGGCACTGGCCGACATCATTGCAGAGCCACTGGCGGGAATATTTGAACGCTCGTGGCACACGGGCCAAGTCCCAGAAGACTGGAAAAGGGCTAACGTGGTCCCCATTTTCAAAAAGGGGAGGAAGGAGGACCCGGGCAACTATAGGCCGGTCAGTTTCACCTCCATCCTTGGTAAAGTCTTTGAAAAAATTATCAAGGCTCACATTTGTGAGAGCCCGGCAGGGCAAATTATGCTGAGGGGAAACCAGCATGGGTTTGTGGCGGGCAGATCGTGCCTGACCAACCTAGTCTCTTTCTATGACCAGGTTACGAAATGCCTGGACAGAGGAGGAGGGGTGGATGTCGTATACTTAGACTTCAGGAAGGCCTTCGATACGGTA
The DNA here is from genome assembly GCF_030867095.1 of Alligator mississippiensis. Taxonomy (NCBI): domain Eukaryota; kingdom Metazoa; phylum Chordata; order Crocodylia; family Alligatoridae; genus Alligator; species Alligator mississippiensis. The sequence goes on along the minus strand of NC_081825.1, from coordinate 141,716,512 downwards.
TCCCACCCCATACTGGTGAACAAGCTAAGAGGCTGTGATGTGGATGACTGCACAGTCTGGTGGGTGGCGAATTGGCTAGAGGGTCGCACCCAAAGTGTCGTGGTAGATGGGTCGGTCTCGACCTGGAAGGGTGTGGGCAGTAGGGTCCCGCAGGGTTCGGTCCTTGGACCGATACTCTTTAATGTCTTCATCAGCGACTTGGACGAGGGAGTGAAATGTACTCTGTCCAAGTTTGCAGGTGACACAAAGCTATGGGGAGAAGTGGACACGCCAGAGGGCAGGGAACAGCTGCAGGCAGACCTGGATAGGTTGCACAAGTGGGCAGAAAACAACAGGATGCAGTTCAACAAGGAGAAATGCAAAGTGCTGCACCTAGGAAGGACAAATGTCCAGCACACCTACAGCCTAGGGAATGACCTGCTGGGTGGCACATAGGTGGAAAGGGATCTTGGAGTCCTAGTGGACTCCAAGATGAACATGAGCCGGCAGTGTGACGAAGCCATCAGAAAAGCCAATGGCACTTTATCGTGCATCAGCAGATGCATGACGAATAGGTCCAGGGAGGTGATACTTCCCCTCTATAGGGCGTTGGTCAGACCGCAGTTGGAGTACTGCGTGCAATTCTGGGCGCCACACTTCAAGAAGGATGCGGATAACCTGGAGAGGGTACAGAGAAGGGCAACTCGTATGGTCAAGGGCCTGCAGACCAAGCCGTACGAGGAGAGTGTAGAGAAACTGGACCTTTTCAGCCTCCGCAAGAGAAGGTTGAGAGGCGACCTTGTGGCTGCCTATAAGTTCATCACGGGGGCACAGAAGGGAATTGGTGAGGATTTATTCACCAAGGCGCCCCCGGGGGTTACAAGAAACAATGGCCACAAGGTAGCAGAGAGCAGATTTAGACTGGACATTAGGAAGAACTTCTTCACAGTTAGAGTGGCCAAGGTCTGGAATGGGCTCCCAAGGGAGGTGGTGCTCTCCCCTACCCTGGGGGTCTTCAAGAGGAGGTTAGATGAGTATCTAGCTGAGGTCATCTAGACCCAGCACTCTTTCCTGCTTATGCAGGGGGTTGGACTTGATGATCTATTGAGGTCCCTTCCGACCCTAACATCTATGAATCTATGAATCTATGAATCCTCTCAAAGTGAAGGTCCATCTGGTGCAGAGGGGGGGCTCAGGCGGTCCCCTCTGGGTCCGGTCCGGCGGCGGTTTGTCTGGTGGGGTCAGTGTACTGGCAGTGGCCCGTGATGTGTTCCACACATCACAGCAAGCCAGTTATGCAGCCTGCAGTTACCATTGTTTCCCCTGCTGGCAGTGGAGACGGCAAATGATAATGGCGTGATGGATGGGAATGGGTGCTACTGTGTTACAGTTCCCTGATTTCTAAACTTGTGGTGATTGTTTTCTTGTGGCTTGGAGCACTGTATTTTTTGCTCCAGTAAGTACAAAGAACAACACACTGGGTGCATCTACATGTGGTATTAATGCAATGCAATGAACTCCAATGCAGTTCATGCTGGAGTTTATTGCTCCCAGTCTTGGATTTACACATGCACCTGGGTCCGCAGTATGCTGAGACAGGACAGTGCAGCCCTGACTGGCAAAGGGCCTAGGGGTTAGCCTGGCAGTCCAGAGTTGCTCCCCTCGCCTGGCCAAATGTGCTGCGGAGGGGCTGGCTACAGCCCCTGCACTTCAGTACCCTCGTGCCCCAGCCAGCCTCAATCACTGTCTACACGTGTGTTGTGGCAGACTAAATAAATCTGCCATAGGATAGTGCTTGTGTCAGGAAGTACTAACCTACAGTGGAGTTAATTAATTTACTCTGGTCTAATAGGGGTGCATATGTAGATGGTGACACTACTGTGGAGCTATTTAGTCAACTCCACAGTAAAACTTCTCATGTAGATGCATCCTCTGAGAAGGCACTACTGTGGCGGAGCACAGGCTGCTCCTGCCACTTGCAACCGGTGGGTTGCGTAGCCCCGGTGTAAGGGGGCGGTGAGGAGAGGCCCCAGAGAGGGGGCAGTGATTTAAGGAGGGAAGGAGTGTGGCGGAGCACAGGGTGCTCCTGCCACTTTAAGGGCCTGGAGCTGGCAGCCTCCAGGTGCCTGATTAGGGCAGCCATTTTGGGGCCTATATAAACTAGGCAGTTTGGCTGCAACAGGTCAGGCAGCAACATTGCTTGGCCTTAGGGCTGCGGTGAACGCCCGGAGGTAAGGGGGAGCTGCAAGGGGATGGTAGGAGGCTCCTGGTCCTGGGCATGACCTGAAACTGCACCCTGCCGGGAGTGGGTGGTCTGGTGGGGCTCTCAGTGGCGTGGGAGCCCCCAGGAAATGCCAGGCCAGTTACCACCCCGGTGAAAGGCGAGTCGGGGCGCCTTAACCCCTAGCTCCCACCACCACTGGGTGGGTGACCCCTGAGTTGGATGAGGGCCGAGAGGGCCAGTGTTTGTGAGGGGCCCAGAGAGGGCGGACCCCGAGAGTGGGAGTAAGGTGGACGAGGTGCCGCGGTTGCTTCTAGGAGGAAGGGAGTAGTGGCCTGGTGAGGCCTGAGGAGTAGAGTGAGTGACTAGAAAGACCCAGCCCGAAGGGGAGAGTCCCCTCGACTGGCCCATGCTGGGGCCAGGACCAGTGAGGGTCAAAAAGGGCCGGGGGCCCACCGCGAGGGACGCCCAAGAGCCGGGGGCCTGGGGTCCCGACTGGCCTTGAGGTGGGCCAGGGCAGGTAGCCAAAGGTTCCGGGGGAACCACACCCGAGAGGGGAACAAGGCTTCGGGAGGGTGAGGTAGCCCAGATGACGGCGGAGTGGCCGCCTGAGTAGAGAAGACCATAGTGGGGTCTTGCATAGAAGATTCTGGGGCCCAGTGCAGGGGCCGGTGAGGAAGAACACCATGATGCCATCTGCGAGGCTTGGGCTGCGGTATTAGGGGAGGTCAGAGCCGCAGAGCGCCCCTGGGCATCGGGGCAATCGAAGGGCAGCCTCCCGCTTAATTATCATCATAATTGAACTGATTATCATCAAAGGCGTGGCAGGAGAGATGAGCGGGCGGTTGCCCAGAGACAGGTGGGCGGGCCATGAAGAGCTCGGCCCTGAGTAGGCCTGCTGTCACGGTGACAGGCAGGCAGGCCACAGAGCTCGGCCCCGGGAGGCCCCCTGTCCCACTACTAATACATAGGTGCAACTGACTCAAGGGTTCACTGTTTGCTCTCTCCCAATACAGTTTTCTCTCTCACTGGATATGATGGGCTGCATTACTTTTGCTCTGCTGCCACTAAAAAAGTCACATTAGTAGCTTTGGGAGCAGTGACAGACCAACAGCATATGGTGGTGAAAATCCCACTTTCCACTTACTGCATGAAAATGGGTGCAGAATGCTGCTCACAACTTCTCTTGCAGTGAGTGGGAGAGATGCAGCACCAAAGAGTTTACCCTTCTAAATCCCACAGCACAAAGAATGCCATCTCCTAGTCCAGGCCATAAAAAATTGGAGCTATGTTTCATTCATATGCAAACCCAAATGTCTAAAGGTGTTTCAATTCAGTGAGTCCTGCAGAATAAGGCTGTGCTTAACAGAGCATCCCCACACAGCACAGCATTAGGATGTATTGCGGCACTGCAGCATTAACAGTCTGGTATGTGGCGAGCTTCCAAATATCATAAGGGGAGAGACAGGGCCAAATTCTGTTTCACTTTACATGCCCAAATGGCACTTCTCCCGCTGCATCCAAGTCATTGTTGGCACTTACCTGGTAGAATTTTGTTGTGACTTGTGGGTGCCCAGTGTATGCATGTACATAACAGCTGCATCAAAGTCACTGTTGGTACTTACACACAATTTGTGAGTCTATTACTGATGCAGTAGGACTGCATATGCATCCACATGGCTACTGAGTATGCACAGTAGGCTATACACATTGGCCAGGCAGGCAGGAAACTACGTACATGCATATGCTGGGCACCCACAAGTCACAAAACAATTCCATCAGATTATAACAGGACTGAGTCCCAGGGGTGGCCATGAAGCCCCCTGGTAGACTTGTGACTTCTGCACTCCTCCAACTCTAGGATACTCTCCCCTTAATCCTACCTGCCACACCTTAATGTACTTGGTTAAGTTTGGAAAGGGAAGCTGCTCAAAGATCCTAGAGTGAGCCTTGGTCTGTCTTTCTGCCAGTGGGTCCTTCTTAGACCCCACTGATCCCTCTCTAACCTTCACATTAGGTGGGTCCATCTGACCTGTCCATGCCCCCAGATCACCCATTGCCTTATGGGCTATTCACAGTCTCTGTCCTTCTCTACAGGCATGCTCATGCCTTGCAGATGTTTTCAATCAATCAATCAGTCAGTGAGCTGTCAGCCCGAGTCCAGTGTCATGCCTCTTCAGGTCTCTGTCTTTTTGTCCTGCCCCACTAGTGGTCTGGGTCCCTGACCCTATTTCTGTTTCTCTCAAGCACTGGGCCTTTGACCCTGATTCCACACCCCTAGGATGCTGGGTCTTTGACCCTGTCTCTGTCTCTCTTCCTCTGTCTCTGGGCACCCAGCCCTGATTCTCACCCCCTTGGGCTACACCGCAGCTTGTGCCCTCCCCCCTGACAGACTCAAGCCTCACTGCGCCTCTCTGGCACTACTGGGATCTCCTTTCCTCCCTGACAGTCCCAAACTAAACTGGCAGTTAAAACTTAACATGGAAGACATAAGCACTCCGGATATAACTAAACTCTTAGCCTACTGGTTGTATACCAAACTCCCCTACTTATCCTGGGTCCCAGTCCCCCGCCAGCCCCCAGCTCCTTGTTCCCTGTTCTCAAGCATAGCCAGATCTCAGTTTATTGCTCAGCCTCAGCCATCTCTCTGTAGGGCTCTTCCCCCTTTGGCCCTCAGGGCTATGCTGACCAACCTGAATCAGGCCCTGAGCATCATGTGCCCTGCCCCTTCCTGGTCATGTGGCTTCCCCAGCTACACACAAGTGTTTTCTACTTAGGCTTGCTGGTTTAAGTCCAGGGCAGCTTACTGGTGCTTCCTAGCTGTTGTAGCAGTGTCTTGTCGCCTATGCAGGGCTCTAACCTGTTATACTATTGCAGAGGTATAGTTCCCTGGGGAGCTGCTCTATTGTAGCTCATAAGGAGCAGTCTTCCCCACCTAAGGCTCTCTCTGCTGCTGTTTCTCCCTTAAAGTAACAGAAGCCCTAGGCTCCATATTACACAGGCAGAAACCCATGATTACTGGGTGAAAGATGGCAGAGAAAAAGGAGAATTTTCCTATAGCTAGGTAGTAAGACATTTGTTTGGGAAGCAGGAGACCCAGTCTTCAGCTAGGTTCTAGCCTCTTGCTTGCCCAGAGGGGACTCGAACCTGTATTTCCTTGTTTTCCCAATACAATGTTCTAAAATCCAGACATCAGGTTTGGTATTACCTAGTCCTTTCTCCAGCTGGCTTATGAGATCAAGGGTCTGCAAGCTTTTCAGGTTGTAGGCTAGAATGACCCAGCTTGGGTCACAGATGGGCAATGGCATGCAGAGGCATGTAGAGAGCTCCTGCAGCCACTGCTTCTCCTGTGGTGGCATGGGAACAGCAGCTGCCACCAAACCCCATGTCTAGAGGCTGGATCAAATGGCTCTGCAGGCTGAATCTGGCCTGTGGACTATAGGTTGCTGATGTCTGCACTAGATAGAGGGGGAGATATGTGGGGCCAAGAAGAAGGCAGTATTCTTATCAATTAATGGAGACTGCCCGGGAAGGGAGGGGACCCTGGGTTCTAGCTTGGATCAGATGCTTCCCCACTGTTCTTCATCCATTTTACCCATTGAAAATTTAATACAGAATTCAGCTTCAAATGAGCACTGGAAATGGGGCTGGGTAATGCATAACCATGTCCTGGTAGCCATGTGGATGCTTATGTATCCACCCTGCATGGTTAATACAATTGTAAAGTGGGTGTAAGTGCCAAAAAATGGCAGACATAAATGCAGTTAGACAGCTGGAAAAGTACCATTTGGGCATGTAATATGAAAAAGAATTTGGCTGGCTGTTCACATAAGCTATTGGGCTCAGTATGGGAATAACTGAAAAGAATTCTTTGGCCTGTGTTATACAGCAGATCAGACAATCTGAGAGTCTATAATTGGTATTTGTGAAAAATTTGGTAGGAACTTGGAACCTGTGGAAGTAGCTTTTAGGAAAAAAAGCTAGTTTAGCATGGAAAAACTTACAATCTTAGTCTTAAGGATGGAAACCGAAACCATATTCCACGCTTTTCTGAGCAGGTGCCAACATCATTTCACATCTAAGTATAGAAAGAACTTTTTTTTTCCATGTGAGAGAAATCCAGCTCAAGATGAGGGCTAAATGTACAGGGCCTAATATCTCAAGAAAAGTTAGCTTTTACAAGACTGGGGGCAACTTTATGGGAAAATGTACAAAACAAATTAGAGAAAACATTTTAAAAATCGAAAATAAATTTTACAACAACGCAACATCCATTTGACTGTCATTTTCCTCCTTATTTTCTTATTAGATATGTATCCAGATACCAGGCAGTACCAGGTAAAACATAAAAAAGTAGATTTCCACATGCCTATGCAAAAGGTTTCCTATCTAGTTGCATTTCTATGTCTATTCTATTCATTACAGAACTGCTGCCCCCCAAGCTGTCAACAGTATAAGCTTATGATTTCCATCTCTAGCCCAGTGGAATGGAGGAGGACAACACAGGGCAAACATCATAAATGCAAGTCTTAGACACACTGCTGCACCTGTTCTCAGCAGCTAGTGCTATTTGTCATAGTACTCTGACGTGTTGGGCTTAGACTGACATTTCAGTGGGTGAGCAAGCTGCACTCTGATTAGCTGTGCTGCAATGTATTGCAATCTAGAATTTCCAATGCCATGCCGATAGTTCTGGGCCCCACTGTAATTGTAAACTCCCAGCACCCAAGAAAAACAGCCCTCAAGAAGAAAATAGTGCATTGGGGTTAGCTGAGAGAAGAGAACAATGCGGAAAGCTGATTCCAAACATACCAAAATTAGCAAGGCCCTCCATAGCAACTGTCATGTGGCTTCACCATGTCCATGCTAGCAAGCTAGCACGCTCCTCACTGGCCCAACCAGAGCCTGAAGAGCTGAGCACCAGGGTTAGAGACAGACATTACACATACATCAGTTTAAGTGACCAGAAACTGGTTTAAACCTGTAACAGAACAGATGTTCAATGCACATAAATCAGTATGAAAATGCCCCAAACTGATCTGAGATAAACCTGGTTGAATGTAGTATCAGACTTAACTGATTTGGGTCAAACTGGTTTATGCAATGTCTGTCCCAGACCCCTTCCTGGTTTAAGTTAAACCTGACTCCCTCAGCATCCCAGCATGCTCTCTGGGCTGGGTGGGACCCTCTGCAACACAGCAGGGCTGGGCCCACCCCTCTGCTCCTTGGCTGGAGCTCCAGCAAAGACTGCTGGCCTTTGCGTGGCTTCCCCCTGCTCCCCGCCTCCACTCCCTACTCCCTGCTAAGCAGGAATTTCCCCATCCCCTCTGCCTTACACAGACACCTCCCAGCATTAGATAGCAGATCACATGCTGGCTAATGCCCATGCTGTTGCAGACAGGACAAAGGCAGAATCAACAGGTAGCTGGTAATGTCCCCGTGTTGTTTTCTTAATAGGGCGATAAACACTGAGATAGGGGTGATAAACACTGTTATGAATTCTCTGCTGGGCTGATCGGGAGGGGAGTAAACCCCTCCCTAATCAGAGGTCCTGCCTGGGCCAAGCCACCCCCACTCGCCCCCTCAACAGCACTGTGTAAGGGAAGGGAGGGCTGCTCTAGCACCCCCTGGCGCCTAGCCTGTGTCACTGCAGGCATGTGCCTGCATTTTTTTCAGCCCAGAGGGGATGTCTGTGCAGTTACAAACTGATTCAGCCTAGGCAGGTTAGACCACCTGGAAACATTGAATCAATTCAGACTCAGGCTTTTTGAATGTCTGTCCTTAGCCCATGAGATAGTGTTTAGAGCAGGGCCTGAAGTCAGGATTTACCCACTCTATTCCTGGCTTCTGACATAAGCCTGACAAATCTGGTCTTTCACTGACTGGGATCTTCAAGTGAAAGGTGTTATGTTAGAGCAAAGCTACTGGACTCTGTTGTATAAGATCCTTTAGTCTTTCCCAAGGCAAAACTTCCTTCCCTTCCTCTGTTGCCCACTTCCATAAGAATTGTGCCTACTTCTGAATCTGAGGGCAAAATGCTGTATAATAACTTTTCCCTTTCTTCCCCTCTTCCCACTTCACACTAGCTATGCTCTTTTGTTCTTCCCTCAAATTTTCACTTTCTTTTCCTCCTCTAGTACCTTCTGTCTTGCAATCCCCTTTCCAAATCTCTTTGTATTGTCCCCTTCCCATCATTTCTCCTGACTGTTCTACTGAGGCTTTATGCTGTCTCCAGCCTCTCCCAGTATAACTCAGACTTTCCCATGTCTTTCCCAATACACAGCCCCACGTGTGCCTCTGCCTTCCCTCCAAAATCCAAGCAGCACAAACATGGAAAGCGTCTTCCTTCACTCAGAACATGTCCAGACTGTCACCAGGAAGGGGCTCACTGTCTACCAGTACATGTACATGTCACTCCAGTACCCAATATCACCCCAAGAGCACATTTTCCTTTTACTCCATCTTTCTGGTGGAGTTCTGGCTGCTCAAATTTACAGTCTGCTTGGGCTGTTATTTTTCTTTATTGAGCTTTTTTTTTTTTTCCTTGGGGGAAAAAGGATGGAGATGATGTGTGCAGCACAGCCTGTCCAAGGGTATAATGTTTTATTGCTTCCTGTCGAGATTGAAATGATAAATAAAAACTGCTGTGTTGTTCAGCTGAAAGGAAAGCAGATCTACTTGTTTATAGCTTCTTCTTTTTGCTTCCTACAGTACTGTGCGCTGTCTGGGTCACTTAAAAATATTATGGGAACTTTGGGAAAAGCTACGTCTCCACATTGAGCTTTTCCCGAAATTACCCTTGCAATGCTCTTCAGAGCTCTCCATGGCATAGATATTTTTAGATCCCTTGAAGTGAAAAAAATGCCATTTTAGGGGGAAAAGAGAGAACATTGATAACTGTGTGAACTAAACTATAGACTTGGGAGAATTTGACCTAAGGAGAGTGGATTGGACACTGCCCGGCTCTGTCTTCAATGCTACACTAGGTGAACCTGAGAATGGGCAACTGTTCAGAACATGCACCTGCATGTGAAAATGCGGGTTCAAGTCCCTGTTCTGCCTTATTGGGGTCAGAGGCTTGGATCTGGGTTTCTTTCCTCTCAGGTGGAAGTCCACATCACTAGGTTATTAGCTGCACTGATGTGTGTCTTGCTCTCCCTTTTCCACACCCCACTTCCATCCTGGATTTGAGAAAGTTGAATAACCCAAGATTTGTGGCAACCAGGAAATTACTACAAAAAGTTTCCTTAAAGAATCAGCATGCCATGATAAGCAAGTTTCAGCAAAAAATGAGTAGCTCCAGTGAACGGCAGAACTCGAGCGCTTAGTAACAAGGTTAATTGTTACTTTCATGAGTAGTCTTGATGAGGCCAATGAAATGCCTGATGGGAGGAAACTGTTTGCGCAATATTAAGTGTTCTCATATTTGGGCTTAAAATTTGTAACATGTTTATTAGATGCATGGGAACATTTGAGCTGGAAAACCAGCTCAAAAGATAAATTATCTGTGGTTTTTGGAACAGAGAGCAAAATACATATTTAAACCCTCACCTCCTACTTTAGAATGCTTCTTTGTACTTTGCTTAAAGTATTGCAGAGAACAGAAAGTAAAAAAAAAAATCTGCAAGGAGTTTGGAATCAGAAAGACAAATTGGTACAGTAAGAAGGAAATTTGCATATTTTCCAGAACTGACCAATGCAACATAAATAAGCTTTTGTTTAAAGTCCAAATGCATTTTTTCTGGGTAATACATAGACATTTTTACATTTAACTGTAAATTCTAAATCAATGCATGTTAAAATTTAACCTACATGCCACTTGAGTAAATGTAAATTATTATAGGTAAATTAACTGTAACCATATAAAAAAGACAATTTTGGTGTATCTTTATTAAGCAGTTAAAGAAAGTGACAAAACTGATAATGTAACTATTTGTGATGATGAAGCAGTACTAAACTCATTGTTTCCTGAGTAGGCAGAACTTTTTCTTACTATCTTCATTTGTATTTCATCAGATAATTGTATTTCATCAGATATTATAAAACAGCAAGATGTGAATTGTTATTCATTGGTCTGTCAATCCAGCCATTTGGTTTTGCTTTTTTACCATTGTAACCCATATCTGGCATGTTTTATGATTTGTATGCAAAATATGTTCTACAAGAATTAATCAATATTTATGATTCAATGCATTAGTTATAAAAATATAAATGAGAGAGCCAAATGCTAGCAGATACATGTATGTGATGTGATACACTGCAGGCAATGCCTGGTCACATATTTTGGATATGCCCTATTATCAATTCTTTTAGAAAAAAATTATAAGAGTTCACATGTTTTTGAACACAGCACTGATGCCTTTGTCTGTTCTTAGGAATATCCCAAGGGAATTCAAATTAAATCCTTCCCAAATTACACCCTTATAGTGGGCCTTATTAATAACACACAGGATTATATTGCTACATTGGAAAAGTAGGACATCTCTAAAGGTCAACATCTAATACAATTAGATGCTGCAGCTGGCATATATAGAGAGAATCATGTTTAGCAGACTTCATGCTTCAAAACGTTTGGTGCAATTTGAAAGGAATTCTTGGAATATGTTGGTAACTAGATTGTTTCTCATTGTATGCATCTCTTCTTCTACCCCTCCTTATTCCCTCTTCTTTTTTTTTTTTTTTCCTTTTATTGCTTATTGTCTGTGATATAGCTCAGTTTTACATGTACAGATGATATATCTGTTTTTCTTATTTTTGTACTGTATTTAAAAAATACATTAAAAATTAAAAAATAAGATGAACAGAAAGAAAGGGCCTTCATGTAGTGCCAGACAGGGATGTAAAAAACTATGATATCCATCACTAGAGGTACTGTACAAATGTCTACAAGTCTAAAACAACTACTGAAATGGAGTTGCTGATATGCACAAAATCCAGGATATTCTGCTGGTTCTGCTAAGGATTCAGTGAATTGGGTATCAATCAGTCCCTCAAATGTCTGCAGATACCCCACAAGGTTCATACAATAGTGCAGGTTTTGCTTTGGTACAGAATATACTGTTATTAATAGCCTAAAGGTGTGGTGCCTTTCATTTGTGCCCATTCACTGCAGGGAAACTACCCTTATCTTGTTTGACTAGTGAGTTGTCCCTGGCAGTGTTTTCAGAGACTTGTTGAAAACAGAGATCTGCAGATCTGATGTGCAGGCAGGTAGCCAACAGTCCGTCACTTTGCTGGAGTGAAGGCAGGACAGAGCCAACACCACTATCCTTGTCTGGAAGTATCAGTGTTTTGTACACAAATGTCCACCATTTATCCAAAGAAATTATAGCTGAGAAGCTACTTGCTTTTCCCAAAACTGAACTTGCAAGGCCCTCTGCTGTTCAAAAAACGTTTGTGCATTTGAAAGGGAATGAGACAATTACCACATCACTAGAGAGGACACATGGTAGCACTGTAATCATTGTAATTACAGAAAAGCTGTGGTGACTATGCAAATACTAATGCACAACTTGGATTTAACTAATGCCATAGAAAGCTCTTCCCACTGTGCAGTCCAAGTTACTGTCAAAAATGTTGAGCCAGAATTGTCTTTGAAGAGTGCTGCACTTTGGCACTAATTCTATATGAAATTGGGCTGTCATAATAAGGTAGTGCTTGATTGATATAAAATACTGCACAGTAAAAACTTGGATTTGAGCAATAAAATAGAGGTTATAAAAAGGCTATAAAGGAAGATTTGTGGAAATGGTTACAAGGACCCTTATTCCATCTCAAAGAACATAGTGGCAAATACAGATAGGATATTCTGGAATAAGGAGGCATATAACAAAAGTCTGTTCCATGGAGTTGCAGATGGGTCCTCAGCCACTGGGTAACGTGAGGCAAAAACTAATTTCCCAAAGTGCAGGAGGTGGGGAGAAGGGGGAGGAGAGGAAGGGAGAGGGGCATGAATGGGGTTCTGAAAATGCATCACAGGTGCACATCATGTCCAAAAGCAAAATCCCTCCCTCCCCACCTCACACACACATATTCACAGCAGGCTGGGTATGAACGCATACATTAGATACTATGTTCAGCAATTTCCAAGAATAAGGTTAAGGTTAAGGGAAAATACTTGGTCCTGTTCTGTTGAAATAAGTCCCACTGTTGTTTTGTTAAGAAATTCTAGTATCCACATACTGGAGAGCATGAGCTTGAGTTTAATCAGTGGTTGGTCTGTTGCATTTCCAGTGAAAAAGCATCGAGTTTGGCAAAATTATAAGCCTTTTCCCTATGCGCAGAACTTGAGAAAAGTTAAACAGAAACCTTCGCCCATGAGTTCGTCTGTTCTGGACATGCCTTATTGGCTGCAGAAGCTGGATGGTACATACTAGTGAATGAGGCAGAGGGTGGTCTCTTGCTTAATGCTGCCACGTGCTGCCTAGGAAAGCTGGATTCTATCCTTCTCACTGCCAGAGCTGGGCAAACCACATTTTGTACAGATGGTCATTCATTGCTTCTTGTTCCTTCTCCAAACTCCATACTTAGCATCTGATCTTCAGAAATGTTGAGCCCTCACTGAAACACATCCTAGAGATCTTTGATTGGGTGCCCAAAATGAATGGGAACTTATGGAGTCACCTAAACTGGCTTAACTTCTCTGTGCCTCAGCTTCCCAGCTGTAAAATGAAGGTACAATCCCTGCACTTCCTGGCAGGGCTTTGAATACATACTCACTAATGTTTGTGAAGTACACAGATGCCATAGAAAATGGGGATAGAGTAATGAATGACCCCACTCATTGAACAAGGAGATAAAGCCAGAATATTGAATACAGATGCCTTAAACGAGTACCAATGTATGTGCTCTAAATGAAACAGGGTGCTGCTTAGCCCCTTCCTGATCTTTAATGGAGCCACCTAATCCACATAGGGAAGTCCATACTCTCCAGCACTGAATGAGTTGGAGCTCTACAAAGTCAGCTCAGCCATGCTCACCTTTACCACTTTTTCCTAGAGTCTGTTCCACTCAGCCTGCTTAGTTTTAGTATCACTACTTCTGAGTACCTGTTGGGCTTCCACCAATGGGAGGGATTCCTCAGTAGAGAACTCAAAGACATTAAATCCTGAGGGCTTGATGCTGTCTCATCAGCCCTTCCAGCAATGGGGCTTCGTGTTTGCCTTCATCCCACTGGATCTCTATCTTGTACAGTACATCAGGGCAAGATGATAAGTATGGCAAAGAGCACAGAGAAATAACATCTCTACAAGCTGAATCCTCCAAAAATGGCATCTTCCTTGGAACAGAAACCATGTTATTCATGCTTTTAAAATGCTCAGTGCTGAAAATGACTAGAAGAATTAATAGTCATCTCTGGAATAGTTGATCACAGCCATGAGCTGTGCAAAAGGTGGCTGTATGGCTAATGTAAATGGCAGAGTTTGTAGGCTTGGTGATTCTCTCTGCAAAGGCATTGTCAGCCTGTAGCTCAGCTCTAAAGTAACAGGTAATCCTGAGTAGGCTGAGAGGGACCCCAGAGAGTCTACCTCAAGTCTTTCCTAGCTAGCAAATGCATGACACAGCCAAGGAAACTGCATTAGCGTCTAGAAGAGGGAAACACAGTGGCATTACAGCAGGTATTTGACTTGCTGCTAAGTCAATAGGCCTGCAGGAAAGAAGCAACGAACTGTCATATGATGGAGAACTAGTGACACTGATAATGAACAGTTGATGGCCTGTTCTTTCCAAAATAGGAATCATATGGCTGCCATGTACAGCACTAAGAGAAGCCAGCATGCAGCAGTAGCGAATGTTGATGCGAGGGGCTATTGTCAGACAGGCTCTTTTTAAGCAGGGTGGCTGAGATAAGGATTTGTTGTCCTGGGGTAACACATCTGCTCACAGCAATGCAATACTGGGGTATCTAAAACAGACTCAGGCAAACTGGATCCTAACACTTGCAAAAAGAACGAGATTGGAGTTCGTTTCTGCTTTGCCTTCTGACTTACCTATACTGAAAGCTCCATGAAAGAGGGAGCAAGGGTCTCTCAATGATCCCACCACAGTAGGTCTCTGACATCAACTGAGGTGTTTAGGTATTATTGTAAAAAAACCTAATGCCTGCATGCAGGCATGACTCCTAGTGGTTTGGAGATTAGCACCTCCAAGTGGCTAAGTTTTGCAGGCCTGGGAAGCCTAAGGAAGGCTGCAGAAGGCCACTTACTGTTGAGCGGAAGCAGATAGGAATGTGTGATAGATTCAAGAGGGTCCTTTTCAAACTTTGAGAGCTCCTATGGTTCCTGAACATTACAGATGAAGGATGTAATATGGCAGAAAATATGGCAATACTTTCCCCTGACTGCAGCTGAGTTCCTGAATGGAAAGGATGAAGACACAGGCAGCAGTTCCCTCGGTGCAGGGAGCCACCCCTCTACCAACCTCAGACTTAATGATCTGTTGAGGTGACTTCTGACCCTAGCATCTATGAAACCCTAGAGCTTCTTGCTCCCTTTGGCTTCTCTTACACAGCCTTCAGGTGACCCAGACTTATGCATGAAGCGTCACTGCCAGGGTGGCCATCACTGGGTGTCAGCTCCCTCCAGAGCATGCCCATTTCACTCTTTGTCCTTCCTCTTTGTGCAGTCCAGTAGCACATTTATTTCCCTGCCCCCAGCAGAAATGACTGCTCCCTCATTCACTCATTTCCTAAATACATGGAAATAATGTCAAGAAGGGTTGAGAAATGGAAGAGCTAAGTTCCACTTCAGAATCCAGTTATTTTTGTCCTTCAGGACCATTAATCTGATAGGGACAAGGTCAGTTTGGTTGAGATGAAGATGAGTGAAGGAAGAGAGAGAGATCTTTGTCTGAGGAATAGCACCTGGCTTGCTCACAAACCTCGAGAGCTTAACTTTTACTTTTACCCATGAGGTACTTGGATTGCTGAGTTCCAGGAATGCCATAATCCCAGCATCTTCACTAGGGAGAAAATACAAAGCAGCATCTGATTTCAATGCAGAAGATGCCACCTTAGAGCATGAAGGCTGTCAAAAAGGGGCAGGAGGTACTGAGCAATGAGGAGCCTTATTGCATTCCTGTATGAAGCCCCACTGGAATGAAAAGGAAATCCATCCTGAGATGATAGCTCTACCAGGTAGCTATAAAACAAGGTGAGATTTTTAGATGAAAGGCAATTCTGTTGTGGAAAAGAAAAAAGATTATGATTTGTTCTTTTGGCCTTGGACAGCTAGTAAGGCAAAGAACCAGCCACTGCTCATGACTGTTGACAAGGCATCCATAATGATGAATTAAATCTGCACTCATTATAAATCTCCGCAGACACTGTCTCTCATTCAGCTGCTGCATTGCCTAATCTTTTCAGACAAACTTGCCCTTCTCACAAAGTCTCAACAACTGCTTAGCATTACACCCAGCTGGAGGATCAATCACCTTTGGAAATCTCATACAATGGGATGTGAGGACTAGAGCTACTTGGATTAATGTCAGCATGATCAAAACTCCTTGAGAAGGGAAGAGAAACAAGAAAATAAACACATTGGGCATACACTAAATGGCAGCAAATAGGGGAAAGGGGGAATACTTCACAACAGCCATCCCAGGCTTGGCACACAGGCAGGTTAAATGAAACCACAGCAGGTGCATCTACACATGTGCTTTACTGCAGAACAGACTAATTAACTCCACAGTAAAGCATCACAGTCTACATATGCACCAGTTCAGTAAACTAATTAACTCCACCGAAAAAAAATACTGTCGGGACCAGCCTCTCCACCACCTTCCACCACAACCTGAAGCCCGAGGCTGATTCCCCATGCTCTCTGCCAACCTGGGGCTGCTCTGCCCCAGATCAAACTGCTGCTGTCCTGGGTACATGTATAGACACTGCACCCAGGCATTGGCTCTGGATTTAGGACCCAGAGGCCTTGTTGGGGGGGGGGGGTAGGGTACCCACCCTACCCACCCTACCCACCCTCAGCCTAACCACAACCTTTCCATTTGATAATAGAGAAATGTATTGATACACAGTGGTAACAGAAGAGAAGCAATACAAACAATCAAGCAATCCTATATATCTACCAAATCCTAGGGCTGTCATCAGAGTCAAAGTACATCTGGCCAGGACTCAGTCTTCACTCAGAGACTCTCTCTTAGGTGTCAGATGTCAGCAGTTTGGAGGTGGGATGTTGAGATCCACACCCCACCTCCAATGGGGTGGATGAGACGGACTGGCCATGTGCCCTCTGTGGTGGCCTTGGGGACCCGTCTCGGGGAGAAGGAGAAGATATGAAGAGGACCAACAAGGAGGGACAGGGAGGGACAGGACAAAGGGTGGGACCCTTTGTTACTCTCAAGTCTCTGCTTTTGTATTCTCCTTCCTTCCTGATGACTCTTGATCTGTAGCTATCTCTGGTTGGTTGTCTCTCTGTGGTCACATGTCCACGTAGCCTTCTGGGCCTTCTCCTAATTCAGTCTGTTCCCCCAAAACTGGGACTTGGCTCCCCCAGCTCTGTGGCTTCATTAGCTGGTGCCACTTAACTTGTGTTATGGGCAGTATGGTACATACTCCCTCAGTTCTCAGGCTGTGTTCATCCGTTAGCTTTGTTGTGTTAGACAGCCTGTCTGCTTTCAGGGCTGTGAGAAACTCTGTGTGAGATCCAAGCTTCTTCGAAATCAGTTAACCCCTGCTGCCCATCTTAAACTGTTCTAATACATATATCTATATCTATTACCAACTCCCAAAAATCAAACCTTTAAACACCATTTTAAGCCAGCACTGGGAACAGCTGGCTCCAGCTTCAACTGCTCCAGAGTTTATTGTCACATTAATAGCACATTTACATACACCCTGTGTCTACTAAATTAAAAAAGCTGCTTGCCTTGGATGTGGCTACCCCCAGTGTAGCCACACCCCCAACACTAATGTGCTCTGGCATACTTTAACTCCATTCAACAGCTGCTTTGGTGTAGGGTATAAGGATCTTGCAATGATTTGCCTGTGTGAGGCATCAGTGGCAAAACCACAGTGCAGATGATATGTTTGTTCTGTGTCTAGAGGATGCATGGCATAGCAGGTTGCTGGCCCCAGCTGGGGATTCTAGGCACTGCTGAAATACAAATAATCATGGTAGCAATGTATTTGCTCGTGGCAGCTATATGCTTAAACGAGGCTTAAGTTTGTTGAAATACCTAAATGGTGCTGCTTCTGCAGAGACGAAGAGGAGGGAAATGAGGGACCCTCAGGTCATATAGGGAGCTCCCCCTCCCACATCCTCAGCTTGGAAAGGGCATGATCAATAGGAAGATGACTGCTTTCCTGCATCATTTTCTCACACTGCAACCTGGAATAAACCTTTGTTCTTTCTTGTGCTAAGAAAACTGAAGTTCAACTGGGTTTGAATATCAAGTCACTCCAAGCTGGCAGCCCCTGCAGATAAATATAAATGAGGCCAGCCTTTGGGCTGAATGGGGACGGTAATAGAAAAAGGATGTTCTTTGCTCTTTTAGCTGATAATAGCTAATAAAGCAAAGAGCTGGCTGTTGCTTGTGAGAGCTGTTGACAAAGCACTCAGTAAGATGAATTCGATCTGAAATTGTTGTCTATGCTGTTTCTCACCCTCTTGCTTGCAATATCCACATGTACATTTTCAACCAACCCTAGAACAGGCCCCATGAAGAGTTCATAAATGTGTTTTGTAGGTTATCAGAATGTATAAGGTGAATATTGATGTTCACCACATGTATGAACTATAGGTACAATGGTATATTGATTGAATACATTAGTGGAATTGATTAATGGAATTTTGAGCCTTTCTTTGTTTTCAGTTATGTGTTAATTTGTGTTTTATATAAGGATCATGCTATTCATAGTAGCAATCTTAAATCAAAATCAGAAAAAAATGTGTAGGAATTTCTGTTTCAAGATAGGATAGCTGCCTTTTTAGCTGTCTATGAAATGTAGCTGTCCAACAGCATCAGTGAAAGGACTGATGACATGTTTTAAATCTATTTTCTTCCACCTCGTAATGAAACGTGACTTCCGTTGTCATTTCATTCCTGTCTTCCTTTCAAGCTAAGCAGCACTGCTACTATGAGTAATTCCAAATCCTTCTCTAGGTTCCTACTCATAGCAAAAAATACCTTTTACATTTGGATTATCTAAAAAAAAATCTTGTCTACAATTTGAAGGGGAAGAGCATGAGAAGGAAAGGAAACAAATGTCTTAGCCTAGCTCTTTTTCTTAGAATTATGGAATCACAGTAGGGAAGTAGGGCTGGAAGGGACAGCAGGTGGTCATCCAGTCCAATCCCCTGCCCAAGGCTGGATCATTCCTGGCTAAACCATCCCAGATAAGTGTTGTGTCTAACCTGCTCTTGAAAACTTCTAAGGATGGAGGTTCCACAATTTCTCTAGTTGGCCTGTTCCAGTGCTTAAGCACTCCATGGCCAGAAAGTTCCTCCTAATCTCCAGCCTAAATGACCCCTGTGGCATCTTGAGGCCATTGCTCCTAGTCCTGTTCCCTACAGTCACAGAAAAAAGCCCACTTCCATCCTTTTATGTAATTACCCTTCACATATTTGAAGACTGTTATCAAATCTCTCCTCAGTTTTCTCTTCTCCAAACTAAATAACCCTAGCTCTTTCAGCCTTTCCTCATGCCTCCCAAGGCCCTAACCATTTTTGTTGTTCTTAATCTATTTGGGTATTTTAATTTTTTGCAATAAAAACTGCTTAACAGACAATAAATTATATTAAAAATATTTGGTAGGTTACACCATAAACTCCCTTCTCCTCCCAACCAGACTGCATTTCATTTTTTTTTAATGGAATATGAGTGCATTTGATATTGTTGCTCTCCAAGCTCAATGTTAATTTTAAGAGACAGAAAATGCAGTTCATATCACACTGTTCTTTTCCATCCCCTTGTGGGCATTTGTCACAATTTGCCAGTAAAGAAACTGGATCAGACTTTTACAACAATACCTCTTAACCACCTCAATCCACTTCTCCTCTGTTCCACACCAAAATAATAGTTATTTTGATTTTAGCACCATCTAAAAGATATTCAGACAGAATGTGGGCATAGTTCTTATAACAATTTGCCACAGCTAAAGGAAAAATGACTAAGGGGTTTTGTTAAAAATGAAAACCTTGCTTAGTATTTTATACTTCAAATGCTTTAACTGTGTTTCCTTCATTTTTGGTAGCTTTAATAAAAAGTTTATGAAGATGTTAAATGGCAGTTATTGCCCTGGAGCCAAACATGCTGAGGTCTCTGTACTCAAAGCCCCAAACCACATTTAATTCTTCATTTTTGTGCAGTGACAGGATCATGTTAACCCCTTGGATTCTCTGGGCCCATTTATTCCACAGACATAAACACAAGAGGCCTCAAGGGGACTACTATAACACAAGCAACTAACAACATCCTGATGCTGCTCATGACAGCCATACCCTTTGAGGCTCCACCAGCACTTCTGTATTATGGTCTTTTATGCCAACTGCTCTGCTCTGGAGCTCTGAAATTGAATCTAATTTTCCATATTGGTAGAACTAATGCAAAAGAGGAGGAAGGACTACAACTGGACAGGAAAACCCCAAGGTCACACATATACCAGGAGATGCAGGGGCTTTGACCAGATGAATAGAACAATGCTGATGTCAAGGAAGTGTCTGTGCAGGAAGTGCTTACACAGAAATCTGCTGGAGTAGGGAAGGTTGAGTGGCCATCTTTTTGCCCCACACCATTACCAAATGTTAGAACCCTGCTTGGAGATGCAGGTTACTCATTGCTCGCTCACTGGAGCAAGTATGGCTCATAAACAGGGTCCTGTACATAAAGGAAATGGAAAGTTCCCTGTGGAGAGGGAGGTAGGATCTGGAGCAGACAGGTAGACAGGCCTTTTTAGTAGTCAAAGATGTACCACTTAAACTAAATGCCTGATTTAAATGGATTTAGTTAACCTTGGGCAAATCCCAATGAGGACACTCTTGCCTGAATTTAAACCAGATATATACAGTTAGTTTAACTTAATTCCTTACTGAATTGAATGAAACCAATAAAACTGGGTTTAAAACAGATGAACAAGGCCAGCAGTCTGTTTGAATCAGTTTAACTGGATCAATTAAAAATCACACCCTTGGTTAAAAATCTTTAAATATAGGCAAGGGTATAGGATGGCACATATCCATTCAGTTATTTTGGTAATAAAATTGGGGTAATTTTGACTATACAGACCGAAGACTCTGTTCCCACTTACAGACAGAATCCAGCAAGAGCAACTCTTTGTCCCAGCTCTGATATTGTAACAGCTCTTCTTTGCCTTTCTGATTAGTCATGTCCTGCTGTGTCACTCATGCAACTCATTGGGCTACAGCATGCCATGCCTCATCAGCAGCACACAGTGTGATATGACATAGGTAGCATGACAGGCAGTGACAGCTGAGTGTCAAAGGAAAAGGGATTCATTTTTAATCACTTATTTATTGTCAGAGAGCATTTCAATCTGAATGAAGCCAATGAGCAGAATCCGAATAGACAGATAGATGCTTGTGATGTCCATAAGTCATTAAGCACCAGGTTTAAAGGGAGACCTTAAAGGAACTCAGAGCTTTTCATTTTGTTTCTCATTTTTAAGATTATGTTGTTTCTAGTGCTATTTTATGCATCTTAAAACAAACCAATTTGGATATAATTTAAGGCCAGAAAGAAGCAATACAGTCATCCCATGTTGCAAGTTTTCAGAATCAGGAATTGCTGGTTAATAAATATGGAACGTATCTTTACAAAAGACATCCATTCCAGATTTAGAGATTTCCAGTGGCGAAGAATGCACCAGCACACCTCCAGCAGTCTGTTCCAGTGACCATCCGATTTCCATCCCTTATAAAAATGCAGCCCTGTTTATGTCTGAATTTGAGTACCTTCAGCTTCAACTTCCAGCCACTGGAATCTGATTATGGCTCTTTTTCTGTTACATCAGAGAGTCCTCTAGCTTTAGAAATCTCTTCTTTCTGCTGTGATCAAGTCATGTTTTAAAACTTGACTTGAATAAACCAAATAGGCTCAGTTTCTAAAATTTATCACTGTAAGGTAGGTTTTCTAGACTTCGGGTAATTCTTGTAGCAATTTTCTCAACTTGTGTTCTTTCTATTTTAAAGCACCAATTTCAGAATAGAATGTGTTATCCAAGAATAGTCTCACTAGCAGTGTAGATGGAGGTAATCTGAAAAAAAATGCTGCTGATTTTCCCATTCAGTTAAATCAGAATGTACGGCCTGTATGATATGCACCTTTCTGATAAGTAGTTATTTTCTTCTGTTAAAGCGAATATCAAGAGTATCAGGAGGTAATTTTGCCAATGTCCATATTTTTCCCAAGTAGCAATAAATCTTGTTTGTCACCATTGAGAACAAGTATACAGTATCAGCCTTGTTACATATATTCCAAATAGATCTGGAGATCGCTCTATTCAGGCCACAAATTTCAAAAGCATAATGATTTTTTTTTTTTATTAACTTGCTAAAGAGGGGGAAAGGCAGATGAAACCAGAATTCTAGGGGAAAAAACTGTTATTCACCACTTGAGAGTTAAACAGTCATTTTCATTGTACCCATTGCAGGTAATTAGGATGTGCACATACAATTTAAAGACCTAATCCTCTATGATGCTAGCACTCTCTATTTATCTATGAAGTTGATCATCCTAAGTATATATTGGGAAAAACTTAATTGTCTAGAGAATTTCCAGGCATATCTAAATAAAGAAAATAACACAGAAAGCAGGGTTTATGGGTGTGTGTGTGTGGGTGTATATATATACACCCACACACACACATACCGTATGACTGTCATACAACACAAGCCACTTTTATGTCACCTATCCCAAATTTATTTGCTATGACTGGGAAACGATATCATCTGGGTGCAATTAAATATTGCATTTGAACAAGCTGATTACAAATTAAGATCAGTCCTGACCAGTAATTTATCCCCTTACATGATTTCAACTCCCAAGTCTTTATTCCATGCTGCTTGGCTGAGATGACATTTTCTTCCATCTAACACTATATGAAGCAGAGAATAAAGTCAGGTTAAGAGTTGCCTGAGGTTATTTCTAAGTGCTAGTTGTTGTTTTTATGTCTGTTGGTTGAAGAGATGAAAGAGAATGAACAGTGCCTTACAAGTGGAATCACAAAGTTTAAAGAAGGATAAAAAAAGACTTCTTTTCAACCTGGAGTTTGAGTTAGAATTGTTCAGAGAACATGAATGAGTTGACCTAAAAGCAACCTACAAAAGCTTTGACCCCAGAAGTTCTCCAAGGTCAGGAAAAATAGGGCCAGATTTTGATCTCATTCACACTAGAATAAATTCAGAATAGCTCCATTGGTACCTGTGGAGCTAGCCTGGATTTCAATGGGGATAAATGAATCCAGAATCTAACCTTGACTATCTAGTGTAAGTTTTAAATGTTTTTATCCCAAGGATTAGAGCAGAAGGAAAATGTAATGATTCAACTTCCTCAATTCTATGCCAGATCTTAAGTGAGAGGTAAGTTAGCTCTAGCTGTGGGTTGATAATGCAAATACATGTGATAGCAATGTATGGACACCAAAAATGGGTATCTAATGGTAGAGTGGCATTATGTTAAACTAACCACTACTTAAAGAGTTTAAAACGGCAAAGAATTATGTAAGCATTTCATTCAAAGCACATAAAGAGTTGCTTTTTTGCATTTGAAACTCCTTGGACTTTTAATAAATGTTGCTGTCAAAGGTATTGCCTTTACAGTTACTAGTGAATGTTAAAAAATCAGTTATTATTCATAGTTTCATAGTTGTTAGGGTTAGAAGGGACCTCAATAGATCATCGGCTTTGACCCCCTGGCCTGGGCAGGAAAGAACACTGGGGTCATATGACCCCAGTCAGGTGCTTGTCCAGCCTCCAAATTGCTTTATTTGTTATTAAGTTGACTTTGTACAATGGGAAGGGAATATAGGAACAAGGAATATAGGAACAGGAATATGGGTTTATACAGTGGGAAGGGAATATAGGTTACCCCATACATGGTTACCATGTGGACACATAGTTGGAAGATGTGAATGCAACCTAGAACATGCAGTTAGCCATACAACCTAAGTTAGCTTAGGATATAGGGGGTTAAGAAGTCCCAATGCCATGTTATGATAGGAAGAGAGATAAGACCTGTGCCTGGTAACTACATTGGTCCAGAGCCATAAACTGTCAAGAGATTTTGAGACAACAGTTTTAGAATGCAGTGTACAATTGCTGGGGTAGGGAAAAATCAAAGGCATTAGCAGTCTTTGTCAGTTAGTGATGTGTAAGGGGGGTGTAAACTACCATGCTTCGTCAAAACCAGCCACTTATATTTCAAGGACCAATCTTTTGCTTGCCAGTTCTTAGGGCCTGACAGTTTGACCTGGTAGATAGTTGCTAATGGAGTGCATCCTTCATCTCACCATGCCACATCTTGATGTATATGTGTAAAAAGGGAGGATCCTTGATCTGATTCACTGGCAACTCTTGGCTCTGCATTGTTCCTCGGGGCTCCACCTCCCCTTTCACCCTGTCCTTGTGACAACTCAATCTTACAGATCTTGCTGAGGTCATCTATTGTTGGAATACAGAGTATTCCTGTCCTCACAATTGGTTCATACTATAACACAGTCAATAGCTTGCTTTTAACTCAGTCCTTGGGGCTTAAGTGCATTATACCCAACTGGGCTAAACCCTATAGTTCCTTTTTTTATCAGTTCTCTTAAGAACAGTCCAAAGGGGCACCTTTATCTAAGGGTCCCTGGGGATTTACCCCCTCCCAGCACAATCAACTCACAGTTTGTTGTTTTTCCCTTCCAGCAAAGCATCAGGGACCTTTTGGTTCTCATGTTGCTGGCCATTGGATCACCGTTACCAACTTGCTGGATGCAGGTAGGTGCTGAGACTCCTTTGAGCCTCTGGTTAGAAAAGCAGTTATCACTCTTCTCACTTCACCCCTGTTGGGGCATAGTCAGGTCAGAGCTGGCTCTTTGGCAGCCACACTCCCTCTGGCTCCCTGTCCCCAGCTGGAATGGGGCACGTCTTTATGATGTGATCAGCTGTGCGCCAGCCATCCCAGAACTGGCATGAGCTGATAAAGCATGGTGGCTGCGACACCAGGGATTCCCCAGACCACGCTGCCTGCACTTCCTCCAGTGAGTTGTTGATTCTGGGGAAAGCTTGTTCCTCCTTCCTCCACACCTCAGGAGAGGTGAGGACACCCTTGGGGTTTCGGGGCTGCATAAGGGTCAGCGGGAAGTATCCCACTATGACAGGGAGGTTTAGTCTGTCCCTTGCATGTTGCTTCTGGCCAGTGGTCTCAGGAGGATATCCTTGTATGGGTCATGGCCCGTGATGTATTAGACATAGCCGTCTCTTGACCATCAGATGATTTTGGATACCATGAGGTGCCTTCTTGGTTTCCAGTAGCATTGAGGTACTCTGCAGGCTCATAGGACACTCGCATTGCTTAGGTCCCATGCTCCAAGTGTTCCCAACAATTGCCACCTACATAGTCACATCGTATCCCTTCTCTCTCACGGTTTTGGCCAATGGCCTGTATTTGGTCAGCTTTCAGTCCTTGGCTACAGCAAAAGCTTGCC
This sequence comes from Alligator mississippiensis, assembly GCF_030867095.1. NCBI lineage: Eukaryota > Metazoa > Chordata > Crocodylia > Alligatoridae > Alligator > Alligator mississippiensis. Next base: position 141,691,655 of record NC_081825.1, on the reverse strand, counting down.
ACCAGTTCTCAAATGGGATGGTCATGTTGATCATCAGGACCTTTTTGTTGTCCTTATCCATTATCACAATGTCTGGACACAGCTGGCTGTCAAAGCCATGAGGCATGTCTTCTAAACCAAGTGAAGATAAACAAGGTACATGCATGAAACAATGAATGTTCCCTACAGTAGACAAGACACCAAACAAATTCTGTAAGTGACACATTTTGCAGTGTTGTGGTGTTAGGCATCCTTCCACTAACATCTGGAAGAATTTTTCAGCTAGACAGCCATTAGGCATTCATGGGAATGAACATCAATTAGGATGGAAAGAGGCAGCATATTAATGTAAACGCCTGGCTGTTCCAAGGAGTAATGTGGTTAGTATTATATCTGGATAATAAAGCCAGATTCTGAAGTTTTACTCCAGTGGGTTAGAAAATGACTGAGACTTCAACACAGTGGTACTTTTACCCTAACATTATTCTCAGCTGAAAACCAAAAATGTAACCCTAAATATACAGGGAGGAGGTTTTTTCCACAAATAAGATGTCTTTTCCAAGGAACCTTGGGGGTAAGAAGGCAAATAACATGGTACAATGTGCCAGGCCTTGAGCCTTCAATATCTAGTTTCATTGGTGCACCATAAGTTGGGGTTGAAAAATACTGCAGCTGTTTTCTAGTAGTGCTTCACTTCTATTTCCACAGCTGTGAGGAATGTAATTAATTAATTACATCATCAAGTGACCATAACCATTGTGATTAAAAGTCTGTCTTTCCCACCCTTTACCTATGGTTGATATAATCCTTTTTTGTTTGGTGCAGGGAAGTTATCTCTGATATGAAAAAATTATGAGAAGGTGTGGGGAGTGGGGGGAACTTTCACTATTTCTTTGCCTTTTTTCCATTCTTCAGCTAGATCTTAGGAAAAAACTTTTTACTTTGATTTCTTTTACTATAAAAAGAAACAATGTATCTTACACAAAATGGATTTCTCTCACAGCTCCCAGTCAGCTTCCACTCAACTTTCACAGTGAACTGACAGCTAGAAGGGTGTTACTATTTGAACAAGAAAGGCTGTCATTTGATCGTTGCCCTGCAGGGAGTTTGACTTTCCCTATGCCTGAAGAAGAGTGTTTGTGCCCAAAAGCTTGCAAAGAACAATTTTTCCAACTATTTAGTTGGTCCAATAAAAGATATCACATCTACCCAAAGAACCTTGTCAGAATTCTCTTAGTGGCATTATTTTATAAAACTAAGCATTTGCAGCTTTTCAGTAAAGGTTTAAATGCTCCAAAGAACCATGGTTCTCAACCTTTTTTGTACCAGGAGCTATTCGTAAACATTGATGGCCAGACCCAGGCTCCAGTCCCCCAGTATGGGGGGCAGGAGTAAGTGGAACTCTGCCAGCCTGCAGAGGAAGAGCCACTGTTTCCCACATTTTTCTCCTTTAAAGGAGAATCCATTTTTAAAGTTTGCTTGCAACCCTTTCATATATTCTTGAGACCCATTTTTGAGTCATGACCCACTGCTTGAGAAACACTGCCATATAAGGTACCTAAAGAAAAATAGCAATTGCAAAATGATCACAAATGTCTAGTGAATGGAGGGTTGTATTTCCCTTATAGGCCTCTTGCAGAGGAATAGTTGGGAAAGACAGGTGGTAGCTTCATTGACCATTCCAGTGTCTAATACTCTTAGCCTTAGTCAGCCAGAAGAAAGTGATAACTAACAATCGTCAAACATGGACTCCTATGTAAAGTCAGGCCTGTGCATAAATACTAGCCCAGAGGGTACCTGCCATAGGAGGCTCAGCAGTTTGCTCTGGCTGTTCCTGTACTATCCAGGTGGGTGGAGAACTCACATCACTTGAAGATCCACGTAGTACTTCTGTCATGTCTGTAATATGCATCAGTTCTATGTAGGTTGGCCCATTTCCCACACCCCTGAGATCAGATCTGGGGGGTGCAGCAGTGCAGATGCACTCTCTTCCCTCCCCCCCACCTTCCACTGCAGTCCCTGGCTGATCCAGGTGCTTTGATTTCCCCATGTAGAAGAGGACTTTGAATAGAAGACCTGGTTTGGAACTTAAAAGAAATTGGTTGTGAGTCCAGCAAGATAAGCTAGTAGATGCTCCTACCAGCTCACAGGTCCCAGGTGTGTAGAATATTCACTATGGTACTAGGACTGAGCTATGAAACCAGGGTCAATGACTAAAATAAAGAAAACTTCTCTTCCTGCTGTTTTCTAGGAAAAACAGCCCTAATATCTGCTCTAGGGACCCATAGGCACAACAGCCTATAACATTTTGATCCACTCTGTTGTTTTAGCATTTGTTTATATATATATATATATATATATATATATATATATATATAAATCTCATTGTTTGAAATCTCCACAGCTATAAGCAGCAAACCACTGGTAGTATCTTTTTTTCCCTCCCTTATCTTCAGAAATGCTAAAGACTATCTTAGCCTTTTTCTGCTTGCATGACTTTCTGTTCTAATAATTTAGGATGTCCATATATAACAAATGTTTTGTCTATTCATTATGAGAGGTCATTATAAAATTACACGCAGAAATATGTGTGATCATCTTCTTTCTGGCTTAAAGCTGATGACTTAACTGTTAGTTTTATTTTTGTTTGTTTTAAACCAATAGAATAGTTCACAACGCTTGGAACACATCTAAGTTAAATGAAGAGAGATCTGTTTAAAATTATCTGCAGTTGTACCCATTAAGTGTATTTTTATCACTCTGCAAAAAATAAAACTTCAACAGTCATAATGAAATCATTTAAGGAACAGAGTGACTTTCTCCTGATTATTACATTAGCAATTAGAGTTATTTGTGGAAAGATAGGTCAAATGGAACGAACTGACTTTTAAAAATTAATTGATGTAACTTTTATAAAATCAATATAACTGCCTTTTGGAATACATAATGTATAATGTATAATGCCTTGGGTCTGCTGCATTCCCTTAGCTTTTTTTTATTTCATCCCTCTCTCCCAATACTTACAGGAGGATATTGACAATTTTGTTTATCTTGCAATAAAAAACCTAATATTTGCTTTCTAAAAACAAATGTGTAATAAAATACACATAGGTAATTCTTTAAATAAATAGGTCTTTACAACTGATGTGGGAAAACATTAGGTGGGTCTTTTGATTTTATAACCATCCATACTTCTTTAATAATTCTCTTTGCATGTATTAAAAGACCTCTTTTCTTTCTCTCTGCTTGCTTTTTTATCTATTCCTTTTTACTTTTTCTTTTCTTTCATTACTCTTTCTGTGTTTCTTTATCATGTTTTGGGGTAGTGCTCCTTACCAGTCATTGGTCTGGGCTAGGGGTTAAATACTAATAGTTTCCCTCCCCAGGGAGTGTGGGCTCCCTGGTGGGCCCTAAAAGGCATAAGGAATTGCTCAGTCCTTGGAAGAAGGAGGGTTGAACAGATAACATCACAGCTGGAGGCCATAATTTCCTGAGACAGTTCCATCCTTATCTTCTCTCCAGATCAATCTCTGATCTCATCCATCAGTCTCTCCTGACAAAAGCTAGGGGCGGTCTGCTATTGCAAGGCCTTCTGCATTTTAATTGCTATTGTGGATGCTATCCCAGAGCGGGTTAACTCCAAAATTGGCTACCCAAGGATAGCAGATATCTATGGGATATGGTGCTAGCAAAGCCAGAATCTTGAGAGAGGCTGCTTAATATCCAGAGCCTTCCTTGTGCTTGTGTGCTCACACTAGTACCCTCAACCAAGCTTCACAGCCACAGGGCTCTAATAAAGCACCAAAGCATGACAGAACTACCCCTCCAGTCTGACATTTGCTGCTCAGCAGTCATTTGGACAGAATTCTAGTGAGGAGGCACAAACTGCTCACGTGGAGGGGTATCGGTGCACAGATCAGGAGAGAAAGTAAGCCAGGCAGGCAGAGGAAGACCAGCTTCAGGTGGGTATGGTGCATGTTCAAAGGGAAGCACAGTGATGACCCTCATGCTCTAAACTCTCCAGCTGCAGTTGTTCACAGCAGAGGAGTGTGGGAAGGGAGAGGATGCTGACTCTTCCTCCTTTTCCCCCCAGCCCCAACCTCTCCTCCTTCTTCCAGGATGGCTAGAGTGAAAGAAGAAACCCACTGGAGCCCCAAGCCACCAGTAAGAGCTGCAGAAGGAGCTTGTGTGCTCTGGTTGAGAAGAGTGAGGATGGGTAGGGTGAAACTGCAAAGGGTGAAGGAGAGAAAATGTTAGACAGCAAGGGAAGGAACATGAGAGAGTAAGACTTCTAAGGCCAGAAGGAACAATATAATCTCATCTGACCTCTTGCATAGCACAGGCCACGGTATCAGAGACATTGCAGTATTATAGAAGCTTTCTTTATATGGCAACCCCCCATGGATTAGTGCTGATTGCTGTCTCTAACAAGGAGAAGCTGCAGCAGAGAAAATGAAAAAAAGAAAGACATGGGTATTTTAAGTGCAGCATCTCCCTAGATGTGACTGATGATGCTATTTCCAATCAGTTACAGCAGCACCATGCATGTGTAAGGGGAGGATACAGGCAGAGCTTGGTGAATAGGTCACCATGAATCACTTACTTGACAAAGGCAGACAAGGTTCTTTGGGTAAATCCAATATCTTTTATTAGACCATCTTAAATAGTTGGAAAAATTTTTCTTTGCAAGCTTTCCAGTACAAATACCCTTTGTCAGGCTGAGGAGGTATCTGCAGATGGTCTGTGCTCTTCCTGGATGGAGTAGAAAAGTAACCAGAAGCTAATAAAAGACAGGTGGTGAGGCAGGGAAGGGGAATGAATGTAGCTGTAGTCAATGGAGGGGAGGGAGGAATAAGAATACCTGACAAAGTGAGTCTCAGCATCTGCTTCTGGAGAACTTTCTTGGGCTGCATTTTCCTCAGCAGCACTCATGAACTGTACCTAATTGAATGTTTTCCTTTATGGACAGATTGTGACTATTTGCAATCCATACTGCACGGCTTAAGGTATGGACACACACACTACTTAGACCGGTTTATGTGCCACTTTAATCTGAAGCAGAAAAATGTACACACCTGTTAAACTGGCTTAAAGCTGCATGGAACAGTTCAAAAGTGCACCTAGAAACACTGAACCAGATCAGAGGAGTCCTTGATTTATGTTATGTGTGGACACCAAGCCATGACATTGGTCTGGTGGGCCTCAAGTATCCTACCCTGCATTGCTTCTTATCCCTAATGCTGTAACTGGCTGCTCTGATATGAACTCTACTGCTGCCTCCCTTTTCTTCCTTTCTTCCCCCATTCCCCAGCCATTTTTTTTTCTTTCTCTTTTTTTGGCACTCTTATCAGTAAGTTCCCTTGTAATGCTTGTTCAGCAAAAGCAATCTTTTTGATGACCAGATGTGTCCTCATTCCATACTCAACTGTAGTCCCTCATCATGACCCTTCCCAGGCTCTGAGAACCCAAAAACAGGTCCAAATGTAGCAAAACCCCCAGGGTTTTTTATTTATTTATTTTAAAATGCATTCCCTCCCCTTCCCCAACCATTTCTGACTTTTTCTCTCCCTCTCTATTCCCTATAGATAAGTATAAGTGAGCTCAGACTTAAGATAAGCTTTAAAAATTTTTATTTTGGCAGCAAGTTTTTGGTTTTGGATATCCACTGTTTTATGTTGTATTATTATTAGGTTTGTATTGATTCTTACTGTTGTATATTGTATTATTATCATTTTCACATTGATTTTTATTGTTTCATATGGATATTGTATGGTTTAGGCCTGTGTTTGTAAGTGAACCAAAGTCATGTCAAGTTTCCATTTTATATGTCAAGCTTCCATTTTCTGTCCTCTGCCTGGGCATCCCCTGTGTCGCAACTGTATGAGTCACGTATCCCTCCCATGTAAATTGGTTCCCAGATGAATGAGTTTGATTGGGAATGATTGAAATACAATGGTATCAGGCCTCTACTGAATGGCCTGTAATGACTGGGCCATCACCTCGCATTGATTCACCCAGGAACCACAGACCTCACCCAGGAACAGAGACAAGACCAGCATTTGAAAGACAGAAGACCCTGCAGAACCAGCAACTCAACCATTGTACCCCACCATTACAGACACCCAAAACTGCACATCTCTGCCTGAAGCACACATGCTCAGTACGCCAGGGGCTGACCCTTTGACCCTTTCCTGGGCATGCCTCCTGTCACTAGGGTCACACAAGGTCTGCCCCTATAAAAAGGGGCAGTGAAGACAGACCCAGTGGGACGCCCTCTTCATCTGGACCAGCACCATGCCACACCACCTATCCACCCAGAGGCCCTGCCGGCGACCTCCCTCTGGACAGCACCTACTGGACAAGGACCCCTTTCCAGCCTGGATAGATAGATATTACCTGCACATCTCCTCCTACAATTTGGACTCTCTCTCTCTCTCTGTCTCTCTCTCTCCTCCTGGACTTCAGCAGACTTTAGCCCCTGCACCAAGCCTCTCTAACCCCCGCTGCCATTGTGTGTGTGTGTGTGTGTGTGTGTGTGTGTGTGTGTGTGTGTGTGTGGGTGGGTGCAAGGGAACCAATAAGACATTGTGTCACCGTCTCCCCTGTTCAGTAAAACCACTGTCATTTGCAATCCCGAGTTGGGTCATGTTTTACTAAATACCGGTCCCTTCCCTATCTTAAATTCCAGTCTCATTCTCTCTCTCTCTCAGCTCCAGTCCCCACCCTCTCTGCTAGTTTCCCGATCTCCTCCCAGTTCCATCTCCCCTTTTCTGCCACCTCTCAGCCTCCCCTGCTCCTACTGCCTTTTCCCTGTGACTTTCTGCTGCCTTTCTCTGCTTTCCTGCTGCCCTGCCACCTGCTGCTTTTCCTGTGATTTTCTGCTGTCCCTCTCTCTGTTTTCAGGCTTCCCCTGCACCTTCTGTAATCCTCCCCCACCCCCCTCCTGCAGCTTTCCAGCTCCTCTTAGCTGTCCTGCAGTTTTCTCCAGCAGCTGGAGCATTTCTCCAGCAGCTGGAGCATTTCTCCAGCTTCCAGCACCTACTGCTGCTCTCTGCAACTTCTCTAGCTGCCCCGGAGCCATCCTCTGGTTCCCCACACCCAGAGCCCCTCTTTAACACCCACACTTTCCCTTAGTCCCACTTTCCCTCTCCAGCACCTACATTTTCAGCTCCCCCATAGCTCTGGCTCCAGTCCCGGCATGGCTTTCCTGCTCTGCAGACTTTGGGCATTGTCTTTTAATCAATTAAGATCAATTAACCTAAAGTTACCCCTGAGCCTCAGTTCTTCAGCCCAGGCTCCTGTAGTCTACCAATTCTAATCCTGGTCCTGTTAACTTTAACTCCCTACACTTCTAATCTCTTACCTTAACCTTTCCCCAGGTATCCCAAGTATACCAAGCACATACATACATACACATCACAACACCCAACTTAGGAACTCACTTGTATGTATGCGTAGGTGAGTGGTATGTGTGTGAATTAGTGAATACACATATATAGATATCATTGTGTGTGTGGTATATGAATTAGTAATCCATGTATGTGTATTGGATGTGCAGGTGTTGTGCATATCTGAGTTGCTAGTGTGAGCGCGCGTGTGTATATATATATATGGCATTGCATGCATTATATACAAATTAGTGATCTGTGTCTAACTTTTGGGGTGTATAGTGTATGTGCTTGAACTGGTAATAGGTATGCGTGTGCCTACGCTGGTTTGGATGTGTATGTGTCTGAGCTTGTAGTGTGTGTATGTATGCACCTAATTGATTTGTGTGTTTGTATATGTGCAATTGTGTCACACCCTCCTGCCTAACAGTGCAATATTGAGATCCTGAAAGTTGGCCTGACCCCACAGGGCAACACAAACCTTTTTCCCCACCTCCTCCTCCTCTGCCTTCCTTTCTCCCCTGGCACTCCAAGTAAGGTGGGCTACTGAAATACACTGAATTTATCTTTAAGAGAGAAGGAAAGCAGAAAAGTGAAAATGCCCCTAGCCATAGGTTGTCCTCCTCCTCTTCCTCCCCCACCCATTGCAAAGCTTGCTGGGTTGTGTGCTTGCTCCCACCTCCTGGTGTTACAGTCAGCATACTTCAATGTCTAAAACACTCTGCCTGGGATCCTAGGGCACCGTACATGTGGTCATGCCTGACCCATGACAACTGGAAATGTTTCCAAATTGGTGGCTTTTTGCAATAGTTTATGTGTTAGGGGTGTCCACATCCTTAGATGTGGTGGGCCTGATGAGTCCATCTTAGTACCATCAGGCCAAGATTTTCCAGAATGGAAATTGGGGCTAGTTTAGTCATGTTGGGTCAAACATGGTTCTATGTTGCTGCTGGCTGCAGAGCTCAGGAAGTGTGTGCAGCTTGGAGGGGAGTGAGATAGTCAGATGTAAGTAGACAATGGTAGGGCAGAAAGAAACTGCTGGGATTGGCACCAAGCTGAATCCAAGTATACCATCTTTCATTTGGTTTTGATGAATGTAAATACCGGAGGTACAGCTGTCACTACTGACAGGTACAAGTTCCTTTGGGTTGAAATCCACCCCCCCTCCCCCCAACACATTCTCTCAAAGAGCTTCAAATGTCCCAGTGTTAACAACTTGGCAAAGAATTGCTTCAGGCACTTTGTTCAGAGATCTTATGATGATTTAGCAAGGCATCTTAAATACATGCTTGAACTTGATTTGCAGTTTGGGGTGCCTGCATTACATATTAATCACATCCATTTGTGCACAGTCAGGCTAGTCCATTGGGAATACAATTGCACACTATTTAATGAAACTCTTCCATGAATATCCAGGATCAGTGCTCTTGTAATGTGTTCACAAAATGGAATTTATTATCAGCTTCAACTCACATTAATCATTCATATGCTGAAGAGAGATAGCAGCCAATGTGAAATATGGACTCATGCAATAAACAATATCTTTGAAAACAGAGCTTCTTCAGGTGTTTTTCACATAAAAATGGAGTTAAGGTGAAATGGATTAAAATAAGGTTACTTAATCTTCACCTACAAATGCTACATTTCATTTCAAAGACAAGCATGTAATTCTGTAATAATTCCTTTTGGGTGCTGCATCTTGCAGATGGATTTTGTAAAGCTCTGCTACATTTGTGAAGAAGGATAACTTGAAATGTCTGGAGGATTACTAAAATGCTCCCTTCTTTAATAAGGGATTCCTGGGAGATGTTCTGAAATCCTAATGACTTATGAGTATACAATCAGGTTCGAAGATTCCTCAAGAATTCTTCACTCAGAGAAAAGTTGCCTTTCTATTCTCTTATCAGAAATCCATATGGCTATTTTTTTCCTAGACTAACAGGAGTAAAGCCCTTAAACAAAAATTTCTACCATTCAATCTTTCTTACACAGACTACTTTCTGCTTCAATGTGCAACAAAGTAGCAAAATATCAAGCAGGAGCAGTGTTATTTCTGCCTACCCTGTTACAGAATCTGTTGGAGAATACTGAGTCCAGCCACCATGTCCACATTCTAAGAATACTGAAAGGATGGAGAACCTTTGGAACAGAGTTACATGTATCTGAGATTTTTAAAGCATGACCTGAGATGAGAAATGCAATAAACTCAAATGACTTCGTTTTATTTAAGAGCAGGTCAAAAATAGAATCTAGGAATACCTACATGGGAGAGGGGATGGAGTATGGTTGCAGCTATGATGGAATAATCTTTGGCTCCTCTTTGTGGGAGAAGGCTTTCTGACAGCAAAGTATTCTTTTAATCTAGCTAAAAAAAAGGTTGTTATCTAGCTTCAGCTTGTGGATTTGATTATTTCACACTTAAATATAAGGTTCAAATTTTTAACCATAAGGGTACTTTAATTATTGGAGATGCTTACCCAGGAATATGGGATATTGTCCATTAGTTGAAGTCCATACATCCACTCTCCATTTGGGTGTAAACGATCCACTTTCAGTCAAAAAGTTTTTTGCCTTGGTGAAGAGAATTCTGGATTAGATTCTACTGCCTGATTTGTGCTGAAGGTCAAATTAAATGTCTGTCCCAGTCATTTCTGACTTAATACTTACTAATTTAAATCAACCCACATGCCACATGAGGCTTTTCAGTGGGTTTGTCATTTGCTACACAACACGAAGTGAAAATTCCCCAGACATGAAAATAAAACATGAGCTGATAACAGTATGTGCTAAACAATGTGGGGCCAAATTCTCAGCCAGCATAAATCTGCATAGCTGATGGAGACCTATCATTTGTGGCCACACAGTTCTATGCCAGCTGAGCATCTGGCTCGTTGTATTTTTAATGTGGACCTAAAGGAGATGAGAACAAACTCTATGAGCATTACAGGAAATTAATGCTTTTGAAATGGCACTTTGCTAGTCTCAGAGAATTACATCCCACAACTCTAAAGATGCTTTGCATTGGAATGAGAACATGGGAGTATGTTTAATGCGCTCTAACTTATACACAGTACTGGTTCACAACTTGCATTGATTCACCAAAAGTTCCCAAACATCCCCGTGCATCCAGTCATGCTTGGGCATATTTTGTCAGAACAATGATGTATTAGACTAGAGGATAGTATTACTTAATGTAAAACACTTAACGTAAAACCTAACCTACACTTACCAAATAAATAGGAAACGTAAATCCAGGTTCAGGAAAGCACATAAGTACTTGCTTAAGTCAAAAACACACAAGGCCCATGAAGTCAGGCTGTACTTTCTGAACAGTGATGTGTTCTTGACTCAGGTTTGTTAACTTGCTACTTCATAAGTTAATTAATTAATTAATTAATAATTTGCCATGAGTTATTATCAGATTTTGTTGCTACATACATTTCCATCCATTTCCTTTAAAATGAGGAGTTAATTAAACAGCTTTACCTGACAATATAGGTAGTGTAACTATACATCAGTCAGAAAGAGTATCATCTTTTAAATGGAGGGGAAATACCTCCACATGCACACATTCTGTCATGATTTGGAAATAACACTGACTGAAGATAGGATCATCTTATTTTCTGGTTTCAAATATTGTTTTTAATATCCAGAATGCAAAGGTGTTGACTTTGAGTGAAAAGATGGGCTACTGTTTTAAATGTTTCTAAATTCTGACTACTCTGGCTGTGAAATACGTTAGTAGGGTACATCAGGGCGTATTGTGGATGAAAGCAACTCATCCTTTCCCACCAGAAGCAGAGAGAGACTTTTAAAAACTTGTATACTGAAGGTTTAAAGAAGAGATAGTGAATGTGCAAAGGTATGTGGCCCTCCCAGGGGTTGAGCATTAAACCCTCGTTAGTGACAAAAAAAATCTATGTCACTGAAAATTGAAATCCCCTCCCCCATACTCCTCATGGGGTTACACATGTAGGAGCACTTCTTCCACCTTGCAGAGTGCTCCCTCAATGGCCCACAACAACACAAATTGGCCCACATTTTTGTTGCAAGATGAAGTGTCCAGATTCAAATGTGATGTGCACCCAGACCAAGAAGCAGGAAAGTTGGAGGGCATCATTGGAGCTATTTTTTTCCATAGTCTGTTTCACCCAACTTCCTGACCCAATATGATACTAAATGCCTTTCCTCCCAGTACATTCAAATTCTTAGCTGCTTCACATTTACTATTTTTTGGGTGGAAACATCTATAACAATCTTTCACAGCCATCACCTGGAAAGGCATTCTCAACAAAATTTAACTTAATTCTATTTTACTAACCATGTTCCTTCCACTCTAATCCCAGGTGTAGGGCATCATGTGAAGCCAGCCTCCTGCTACCTTCTTCTGCAAACATTTGAGATTGTAATATCTAAGGCTTTCAGTTTTCATGAACAGATGGAACATGTCACAAGGGGCTGAGACTGTGGGATGTACCACTCTAAACATTGAGTTAAGACAGTCATATTCAATAACTATATTCCTAACATTCTCAGAGAAGAGTAAATCTCTCCAATGACTGTATAGAAAGAATTGCCAGTGCAGGAAGAGAGAACTTGGTTCTCAAAACAAATTCCTGAGAAACAAGGAAGGAGGCTTTTATTAAGGATAGTTACCAAAGGATATGTCTAAGGAGACCTAGCAAACCACCACACTTTAGCTTCTTTTAGTTAGAAAGCTCTGGAAGACCATTCTGATTAATTGCCTCTTTTTGTAATGGCAGAAGTAACCTTTAGTGTGGATGCTATGTCTGTGATTTAGGTAACTTTTTCAATAGCATTAATATTTTGGATGCAAATATGGAGAAATAAATTATATCTACAGCTTTTGGTGCACAGGAGGTTAAGTTTGCAACAGAACAGAAATAAAAGTAACAGCTTAGGATACATGGTGTGTGGCACCTGAAGCATTAAATTAGATTGCACGACTAATTAATGCTTGTCATCGTCTTTGCAGAACATGCATTCTCCTACTCAGTAAATAACAGCCAAACATCCATGGTTACACCTAGAACTCAGTTGCAGTCCATTAACTTGAATTAGGTAACAGTTTGCGGTTGCAATTTCAGATCTGTGGAGATGCACAGGTGTCACCAAGGTTGGGCTTTGCCTCACTAGTTCCATTACCTTCATCAGCCTCCTCTTACAAATGCAAAATGGTAAATGTACTTTGGGTATAAGCCCCACTGAGGGGGAGTGCAAGAAATTGTACTGACTGATACAAGGGAATATAACTAGGAGTGATGGGATGAAAATGGAGAAAGGAAAGGAAAGTGTTGGGGGTGGGAAGGAGTTTTGGGGGGCAGAGCAGTAGAAAATGCCTGATAAATGTCTATTAGAATGTAGCTGTCTCCTTACCTGGAATGAACAAAAGCAATCTATACAGTTAGCATCTATTCACTTTTGTTCAGGCCCGTGTGCCACGCTCCCCACTTTAACAGCAAGGCAACATCTGGTAGTACTGTAAGCACCATGACTAATAAATGTCTCCTTATGGCTTCATTCTTCTCTCATTCTTTCCCCAGGACTGCAAATTTGGGCCTCTAAGTCCAATGCTTAGGTTTCAGGCCATCTTCATAGAGAGAACAGGTGAGATAACTCAGCCATCACTTTCTATGACAAACTGGAGATTGCATTGTTTTACACAAATTTTGCAAGGCTGTTGTAGCTCAGGCACAAAATCAGTTCACCCAGTGTTTCACCATGGCAATGCTGATCATAATGAAAAAAATAATGACACTTTACTCAACCCGCCAAAAAATATTGTGCGTCAAGGGCAGTTAACAGTAGGGCACAAGCCTTGGGTACTGATTAAGGGTTGGTGGGGGAGGGCAATGGAATAAAAAACGCTATCCTGCTAATCCAGCAGCTACAAACTTAGGCTGTGTGGAGAGGGGCTGGGAACTGGGCAATGATGTCAAGGAGGCTCTTGGGTGCTGTGCAGGAAAGAAGGAGGGAGTGAAGACAGGGTGATGCCCTCCTGCTGCTGAATTAAGGGTTTTATTTCTTCACTCAAAATAGCATTTGGCAGCATTTTGTGGGGAAAAGGTGACAAGTTTAAATCCTTAGCTGGGATGCACTTTCCCCTAGAGCTGTCAGGACACTACCGCTGCCCTGGCTCCACCCTGGTCTCTTTGTCCTGTTTCTGGAGCTGGAGTCATACAGCTATCAGGACCTCAGGGCAACCTGCCGTATCCCCCTGAGTCCTAGACTCCACAAGGAGCTGCAGGTATGTTTTCCACCCCCTCTCCTTCACAGCTTTACCCAGGGTGACAAAGGAGGTTGCTATGCCTCCGGCAGTCAGAGCTTTGCAGAGGCTAGAGAAGCCATGTGAATATTGTGCTGAAACATCAACTGAATCAGAGCAACAATTTTTTTAATGCATCTCTTAATAATAAACAACCAGCTTTCCTGCATGAAAGAAAACACTGTAGGCTATACACCTTAAGAAAAGCAGTGCTTATAGAATAGTACTTATGACACTTTCTGCCATGGAACTAAGTACAGAAGGAACAAGCATAAATATTCAGCGTAGAGAGCTGAATAAGATCTATAGGCTGAAGCAATGTATTGCCTCATAGATTCATAGATGTTAGGGTTGGAAGGGACCTCAATAGATCATCGAGTCCGACCCCCTGCATAAGCAGGAAAGAGTGCTGGGTCTAGATGACCCCAGCTACATGCCTATCTAACCTCCTCTTGAAGACCCCCAGGGTAGGGGAGAGCACCACCTCCCTTGGGAGCCCGTTCCAGACCTTGGCCACTCTAACTGTGAAGAAGTTCTTCCTAATGTCCAATCTAAATCTGCTCTCTGCTAGCTTGTGGCCATTATTTCTTGTAACCCCCGGGGTCGCATGGAGGCACTAGCTTACATATAAATACATAAAAAGAAGTTAAAATGAGGGTGCACCTTCTGTTGGCTAGGGAACTATAGAAGGCATTAGAAAAAAGAAGTTTTTAAAGACATTTTTGCACAGTAATGAAAGAGAACATGTGACCTTGGCAAAAAAAAGAAGTTGGGGGGGGGGAGACTGCTAGGTCCTGAGGCCAGCATGGCAGCTCTAGCAGCAGTTTGTGCCAGGACCATTAGGCCCTGTGAATCTACACTGTATCTGTCTTCTCCCAAGGAGGTCATGGAGAGATTTGGTGGAAGAGCAGCCTTCCTGTGAGCTCTGGGAATCTGGTTTAGATGTATACTGTGAGGCCATCTGGTTGCTCTCCTGCTGGCTGTTTAGTGGCCTCTACTGATGCTCCCTTCCTATATAGCGGATTGCTCCCTAACAAACCTCGTCAAAGTGATTTAAATAGTGGAACAGACAATGCTGTGCTGTGTGTCACCATTGCCTTCAACACTATTCTGGGTGTTGGAGCTCTCCCCTTGCCCCGTGTCACCCATGACCATTCAGAAGTTAAGGTCTTTGGAGCACCTCTCCTAGTGAGCCTAGTATAGTGGACTTAACATTAATATTCAATAAGCTCTGCCACAGTGAAAAAGTTTCAGAGGACTGAAGCAAAGATAACACTGTGCCAATACTTTAAAAGGGTAAATGGAACCACCCAGGTAGTTATAGGCCTGTCAACCTGACATTGATCCTGAATAAGATAATGGAATGGTTGATACTGAAGTCAATAAAGAAATGAAGGAGAATGATATAATTAATCTACTTGACATGGTTTTATAGAAAATGGGTTACTTTTCAAAATAACTTGATTTTTTTTGAGGAAATTACTAGATTGGCTGATTCAGGGGAACAGCGTTGATGTTATAGACTTCTGTAATGCATTGGGATTTATTAGTATAGAAGTATTGTATGCAAGTCAGGGAAAAGTGATTTTTCTGTTTTTCTCTGCACTGGGGAGGCCTCACCAGGGGCTGTGTCCAGTTTTGTACACTGCAGTACAAGAAAGACATGCACAAATTGGAAAGAATCTAGATGAGAACAACAGAAATGATGAGAAGCCTAAGAAAAATATGGTGTATTAGGAAAGGCTGGGAGAACTGATATTATTTAGTCTGGTGAAGGGAAGACTTGATAGGAGATGGGGATTTGATAATAGTCTTTGAATATAAAAGGGGTCTTTCACTACATAAACTTGCTGGTCAATTGTTGATGTCCACAACTGACAGGACAAATAATGGGCTGAATTTGCAAAAAAAAGGATGATTTATACTGGATAGTAGTGTGCTAACCCTGCAGCCCCCAAACTGGTACAAGAAGTGGGGGGGAGTTCCCACTTATATACAGAATATCATTGGGGTAGGGTCACAAGCCAACAAGAGAGGACAAGTAAAAAAATATCAACACTGTGATAACATGTACTCAGCACCTTAATTTCCTCTCCCACACCTCTGGACTGTCCCCAGCTAAGCCTTTAGTCCCTAGAGTACTCAAACAGCACCCTGCAGCTGCCCCCAAGTCTGAGTCTAGCTCCTTTAGTGCCCAGTCCTGGCTGGCTGAGCCTGTGAGATCTTCAGCTCCACTGCGCACTCCTCTGTTGAAGGCTGACCAGATTCCATGTGCACACTGCTCTCTCTTTATCTTACTCCAGCCTCAAGCCCCCTCTTCTTTTTTTCCCTTGCTTCCAAGGTCCTGGGGGTTTCTGAGAGTTGCAGTCTAAATTAACTGTCAGCACAGCTTTGCAAACTACCCATCTGGTTTCTCCTGCTATTACACACATTACATTCACATTACTGTTGGAAGAAATATTTAACTATCCTCAAAGTTAGAAAATTGGAATAGGTTGCCAAGAGATATTGTGGAATTAGTATCACTTATGGGGGGAGGAGTCTTATATAATAACAGGAACAGGTTAGTGACACAGTGTAATCTGGATCATTTGGTAAACAGGGCACGATGTGGAAAAATCCAACAACTGGGGTCTAGGAACAAAATATACATGCTAAGTGTACAAGATGGGGGATTCTCTCCTGGGAAGCAGTGACTCTGAAGAAGACTTTGAGTTTGTGATAGAACATCAACTGAACATGAGCCGTGTGTGACACTGTGGCTGGAAGAGCTAATATAAACTTTGCATGTATCAACTGGGAGATAATATTACCACTGTAACTGGCACCAGTGTGGCCATTACTGGAGTGCTGTGTCCACTAATGCAATTCACAGTTCAGGAAGTTTAAGGAAAAACTGGAGAAAAGCAATAAGAATGATTAAGGGACTGGAAAACCTCCCTTGTAGTAAGAGACTCAAGGAGTTCACTCTGTTTAGTTTATAAAAAAAAAATGTGACTTGAGCACAGTCTGTAATTACCTACACAAAAAAACTAAAATCTGTTCACTCCAGCCAACAAGAAATTATATCCACAGCCCAATGGTTGGAAATAGAAGTTTAACAAATTTACACCAAAATTACTTTTTATATACATTTTAAACAGTAAGGTTAAGTGACAACTAGAATTTGTTATTAAGGGAAGTGGTAGATTCTCCATCCCTGCCACCTGTTAAATCAAGAGTGGATTTTTTTTTCTAAGAGTCCTGGTCTATTCAGAAAGAAATTAATTTAATAAAGTGACATGTTCTGGTCTATATAGCAAGTTAGACTAGACTAGGCACAATGGTTCCTTCTAGCTTCATAATCTATGAATAGGATTTCACTTTTGGTTGGTCTCTTGGTACCGTTGTAAAGGATAATACTATTGTATTTACTCAACTATGAGGGTTTTTCCCCGCATTCAGCATGGGGGAGAAAAATTGTCATCTTAGAATCAAGTATGGTTCAGGGAAGCAGATGCTGCAGCTCTGGGCAGGGCAAGGTGGTTTATGGCAGGTAGGGGGTGTGTGGGAAAGCATGGGGAAGTGGGGCTTGATGTGGGGGAGGAGCATGAGGGAAAAGGTGGCAGGAGGATTGTGGAGGAAGGGATGTGCAGAGCAAGGGGACTGTGGGGAAAGGGCACAGAGAAGGGAACTGTGGAGTAGGGGGGAACATTGGGAAGGGGTGCATGGTGAGGGAGAGCATGGGGGAAGGGGTGGCAGGGCAAGCACTGGTAAAGGGATGCTTGGAGTGAGGGGACCATGGGAAAAGGAACATACGCAGCAAGGGGAGGTTGGTTGGTTGGTTTCAAGGCTGATTATGGCTCTCTGTTCCACAGAACTGAGATTGTAACATAGGTGGTGAAGTTTTTTGTCAAGGTCTGAGTGGACATGGAGGAAGAAACAATTTATGTACAGGTCCAAATGGGGCTGCAGGCCTCAGGTGGTAGCTAGGAGGTTACTTCCCTCTTATGCTATTGTAGGGGTCAGGACTGTGGTGGGTTGATCATTACATGATACTTTGTCATGGATATAGTCTCTTAGTTGAAGGCAACGGAAAAATGCCTTGAGGTCTCCATATAGGTGCCCTTCATTTATCTGTGGAGTGGAGCAGAAGAAAAGACCATGGGATAGTAAGACATCCCAGAGGGGCTGAGAGCGTGGCTGGATAGGTTGATGATATTGCTGAAGATTAAGGGTTGTTATCAGAGTAAGTTTGGAAAGTTTTGCTTCCTTCCTCTTTAAGGAGCAGACCTGTTTGTGATAGGCCTGAGGGCTGAATGCAGAGATGTCCTCCTGTTAAACAAGTGTTATATTTGAGTTGTTCCCTATGCTGTTTATCTTTGTGACTCTGCTGCTAATTTGTTACTGTTTGCTTTATAGAAAACTGATGAGGTGTTTCCTCAATTTCTCTGAGACAGAGGCACAGCTTGTCAGAATAGACTGTATGCTATGTAGAATGGAGTGGACTGGTCAACTGAATTCCCTTAGATATGTTGTTCATCTGCTTGCATCTGGTTAGAAAAAAAGATATCTGAGCATAGATTCATAGATTCATAGATGCTAGGGTCGGAAAGGACCTCAATAGATCATTGAGTCCGACCCCCTGCATAGGCAGGAAAGAGTGCTGGGTCTAGATGACCCCAGCTAGATGCCTATCTAACCTCCTCTTGATGACCCCCAGGGTAGGGGAGAGCACCACCTCCCTTGGGAGCCCGTTCCAGACCCTGGCCACTCTAACTGTGAAGAAGTTCTTCCTAATGTCTAGTCTAAATCTGCTCTTTGCTAGCTTGTGGCCATTATTTCTTGTAACCCCCAGGGGCGCCTTGGTGAATAAAACCTCACCAATTCTCTTTTGTGCCCCCGTGATGAACTTATAGGCAGCCACAACGTCGCCTCTCAACCTTCTCTTGCAGAGGCTGAAGAGGTCCAGGTGCTCTAGTCTCTCCTCATAGGGGTTGGCCTGCAAGCCCTTAACCATACGAGTGGCCCTTCTCTGGACCCTCTCCAGGTTATCCACATCCCTCTTGAAGTGCGGCACCCAAAACTGCATGCAGTATTCCAACTGCGGTCTGACCAGTGCCCGATAGAGGGGAATTATCACCTCCTTGGATCTGTTTGTCATGCATCTGCTGATGCACAATAAAGTGCCATTAGTTTTTCTGATGGCTTCGTCACGCTGCCGACTCATGTTCATCTTGGAGTCCACGAGGACTCCAAGATCCCTTTCCGCTTCCGTTCCATTGTATACCTGAGCACATTTCATCTGTAGATTGATTCTCAGTCCATTTCACTCAGCTGCGTGTGCTGCCTTCCACGAACACAAAGGTAACTAACCATGTCAGTTTGAAGTCAGACAGAAGATAGGACAGGGCAGCATCTGACTAACTGGTTCAGACAGACAGGGATTTTGTAGGCAACAGCCTACTTTGTCAGATGCTATGAATGGACTGGCAGAAAGAAAAAATGTTTCTACTAATAGGTCAGAGAATGTGGTCACTGAGAATGACTGATATTTAGTGGCTGCAGTGGTTTACCTCATACTCTAGTGCTGTTACCCCTACTTTTCAGCTGGGTAATTGAGAGACTAATGGGCAGCTTTTCAAATATACTTTTGGCACTTAAAGATTCAGGATTAAAAAGTGGATAAGATGCACATAGCAGGATTTGCAAAATCATTTCAGTGCTTAACTCCCACTGAATTCAGTTCAACTCAGGCATTCCCAAGCTCCTGACAAATTGGTGGTAGTGTCTAAAGAAGAGGTTGGACACTTAGGGCACAGTCCCATGAGTGGGAACATGTGTTTCCCTGGGGACAAACAGCAGTGGCACAAGGTGTGCTGCTGCTAGTTGTCCTCAGGGAACACCTGTGCTACACATGCTCTAGCACACAGCACATTGCCCCAGGTGGGGTAGGGGAGGCTGGGGCCAGCAGCTTTACCTGGGGTCTTGGGGGCCCTCCAGCAGCTGCAGCTACAGCAATCCTGCAGGAGGGAGCCTGGCCCACAGCTGGAGTGTGGCTCCAGCCAGGCAGGCTCTGGGTTTGGCCAGCATGCGCTGCTGCTATGTGCTTCCCCCACTTTTGTTAAGCGTGGGTTTTTTCTAACCCAAGATCTCCGCCAGCCCCCCCCCCCCCCCCCCCCCCCCCACTGCAAACTAGCAGCACGGGAAACCCTGCATGTGCGGCATGTGCAATGCCACATACCACATGTCTGTGCTTGTCCAGATGTGCCCCATAAGAGCTTTAAAAATCAGATCTGAAGCCTGTTCATTGATAAAGCCCTTTACCACTGGTGGTAAAATTAGGGCAGAGGAGCAATGACCAGCATCAAGGTGAGAAGAATGGCCAAGTTTAACTATTCAGAGTTCCAACTCTGCAAGCTCATACTTGCTCATAGCACCCTACAAGGCTCCATCCATGCGAGTCTGCAAAATTGGTAATTTAATTTCTACTTTATTGTAAATGGTTAATCAGCAGAGTTACGTATCAAAGAGGTAGATATTGGTGTGGTGTCAGAATGCAGGGGGCCCATTTCTGCAAGCAAGAGCTACTGAGAAGTTTTGAATCAGATGATTCATAAAAAGGAGTGGAGCTGTTTGACCCTGTATCATCAAAGGTTTGCAACTGTAGGTACTGCGGAAGACAGCAACAGCCAGTGGGAAAAGGTGCAAAGGAAGGTTTACTAAAGGACTTTTGTGATGACTGAGGGGTTAAGATTGTGCTGCAATCATGTTAACAAAAATATAGTTATATGCACTGGACTTCATCTCAGCTGCAGAAGGCATATTAATACCCTAAGGTGTGTACAGAAGTGCTCCATGCACATTTTACAGCACTGTAATTTAGAGCCCTTTTTTTAGTACTATGAAGTTACAGCGCTCTTAAACATAACACAAGCGCAGTGTTTGGTGGGGGGTGAGGGGCAGGCTCTGAGCCTCCCTACGTTTTCCAGGCTAGGAGGTAGGGAGAGCTTTTCCACTGGTCAGAAATTTGACTAGCATACAGAAGTTATTTAAAGTGCCGTAGGTTGCTAAAGTGCTGTAAAATACAGTGCTTCAAATTTAATACCTCATTTAACAAGGGTTAATTTAAAGTGCTGTGTCCATTTTTTAAATGCTGTAAAGCTGTGCACTTCTGTTAAGTCATGACAATAAAGCACTTTAAATGGTGAAGAAACCAACTTCTGTACACACCCTAAGCAGCAGCTTTAATGGGTATGGTATTCAGGGTGGCAATTGTGGAAGGCCAGTCCTACCAGTTTTGGAATGTGTCTATGGGCAATGTTCAGAAAACCTCTACCTGATGTAGGCTGCTGCCAACATTGATTTAGGGCAGGCTGCCACCGTACCAGTGAGATGGCCTTAAGGAATAAAAAGAACATCTCAGTCATAAAGGCAACTTCAAAAGAATGCCACACTGAAGAAATCTCAGTACCTGTCATCTTACCCTCCTCCCAGAAGAAGCTTTCATGTTTCCTTATAAAGTCAATCAAAAAATACTGGACATGCACAAAAGCATTCAGGACAAGGCAAAGAAAAAAAAGTAGGCATGAAAAGTTATTTCAACATCTGTCAAAAGAGCTACATTTTACAAAAACATTAGCTGCTTAAATAGCCATGTTAAGCAAGATTCAATTAGGGTTAACGTGCCCATAAACCCACCCTGGGGAACTCTGAGCCAGGACTGACAATACAGCCCTAATTGTGCCTTGTTTTTAACTGGGCAATTCAGATGGATAAATCTTGTCTAACTGAGGGTTTTTCTAGATTGCATAGAAGAACGCAGACTTCAGGTGGAAGGTGTTATTAGGCCCTGTTTTATTTTATGATGCGTTATGTTCTTTCTTTCACCATGGTTTTACATAACTCATTACTCTGTGAATCATTAGAAGTTTGGGGATTAGAAACAGGTGTCATTATCCTGCTCTTCTGAGGATTTACCTTCTGGCAAAAGATTCATTGGGAGCCAATAAAACCGATTGTACAAATTATTATGTGAGAGTGGCCAAATGTACTGAACAGACATCCTGCATGAATTAAGCAAGCCTCAAATAACCTGACAGTCGATTAGTGTTTGAGCATAACCTCCCAACTGTTCCAATGCAGATGGGAGGTCCTATTTTTGTCTTAGCTGCGCTAAAGTCCTTTAAAAGTCACATTGAGCTTAGATTTTTTTATGGTTTATCAGAGCTTATGGGTCACATATGGACATGGTATAAACAGGTGACAACAGTGGAGTTATCATATTTATTCGTGTTCCACAGGAACCTTTCCCCACAGAATCAGCCCTCCAAAATTGCGATGTATGTGTTATGTAGGGAAGCTGATTCTTCTTTGCTGGAATAGAAACATGGAGTTATAGAAGCATGGAGATACTGTACTTTAATGGCTGCCAAAATGGCTCCTGCTTCTTTTTGGCCTCAGCAAACAGAAGGAGTGGAGTCCAATGTTAACCCTCTCACAGCTGGTAAGGAATTTGCAGTAGCTATTGGCTGAGCAATGTAGGTTGTTCCTGAAACAACAATTAAGCTTGCTCTGAGCAAGTGAGTGGCAACACAAAGTCAGGTTTATGGTGTGGAAACAAAACATTATTATTTAAAGGAACTTATATAAAAAACTATATCCCATAAAGAAGTAACCGTCTTGCTACTGCCCTTGCAACGGTCTGGGACCTAGCCTTGTTGCTGTTCTGCCACACCAGGAAGTTTCTGCTGCCTCACCCAGACTATTTCCTAGGATGTCACACTTCCTGGATGCTCTATTCCAGGGTGACTTATTCTCTGTTACATAATCAGCCATGACTCCGAAAAAATCTTTTTTTCTACATTGTACTTTCCAAAAATATTGTGTCTTATTCAGGAGTATGTGGTATGCAAGCAAATACAGTAGAGAAAGGAAAAAATTGACTTGTATGAAGTCATGAGAAGTCTCTTACACTAATACAACCAGAATGTTTTTAAGGAAAACTTTGTCAGGGGCTAATAAATGGACAGGTTCTGTGTCACCTTCCTTCCTTGTCTGCTGTGAAGAATATCAGCAAAGTCAGGATTTTTCTTATTTGTATTATGCAGTTCAGAAATCCATGTTTTGACATTTTTTTCCTTTCCTGTTTAGTTGCTAACTACAGAGGCACACTCCTGAGCATGAGGGCCTCAGAACACGAGCTGGGGAATTCAGATTCTATTAGCAATTCTGCACCCAGACTAACAAACAGCCTGCATTTTGACAGATGGATGATTTGTGATTTTTTTTTCTTTTAAAATAGCCTTGTTATGCAGTGGAGATGAATACACACAAGTGTACAGACTGTCAGTCTCCCAATGGATTGGAATCTAGCAGCTAATAATCCATGTATTGCTTGCTCTTAGTTCAAGGTTTTCATGGCAAATGAATTCAGAGACCAATTCGACCTGATAAACCAAACTAGGGAATAAAACGTGGCAAGTGATATAAGTCATGATTTGAAAAAAGCCTTCAGGCAGGAGGCCTCTGTGAATTCTTCCAGCAAAGTATGGCTAGGGCGAGTGTTTTTCTTTAATTTACCAAACAGATCCAACGTCTGGTTTTGAATGTGAATATTTGGTATGGTTGTTTCCTTTGTCTGAACCATAAAAAAGTGAATATCAATATTGAGAGTATACCAGACCCAAATATTTACACAATATGTCTACTCCTTTGGGTGTGTCTGTATAATCTGAGACAAAAATATCCTCCTCTTATTCCATATTTTTCATTCTATCATTGCAGAAGTAATTCTCCAGTCATACTCACACTTGGGGCTTGTGTTTCCAGCTGACACTCCCCTAAAAATATTTTCTTTTCACTTTGTAATCCCTAAATTTGCTGCATTTTTCATCTTGAGAGTGTAGGATGTATATGAGCATAACTGATAAAATGTCACATCTGCTCATTTGTTTTCACTCTGTCATTGGCTGGGAAATTGCGTGTGTAAATCTCATTATTACTGAATTAGCATGTAACTAACAAGCCAGGTGTCACAGTTAAAGGCTTCATTGTATCTTCTGTTTTCTTTAAAGAAGATAATTACTATATTCTTGCAGGATAGATTGAGATATATCTCCCCAGAACACAATGGACTAGAACTATCTAACCTGGAAAAACTTAGGTGCCCCTTTAAAATGTATTTCAGATTTAGCAGGTTTCTATTGTAACATGTGTTGTCAATAGAATTTTTTTGTATAAAATGTGATTCATATTCAAACAAGTTGGAAAAATTCTAATAAGTTATATTTCACTGGATGTTGCTAGTTGGGTGAAAAGGAAGTGATTCACTGAGATTGACAAAATCAGACAAAGATCTGAATGAATACAGGCAAATTTCCAGATACCTGCCAGTTTACCTTCTAGCTCTTCAGGGGCCCACTTGGGGTACCACTGGAGATACGAGGCCTTCTAGATAACTACCATGTAGATTGTCTTCAAACCCCAGGGACCCCAGAGTTTCCAAGGTTTGCAGCCTTGAGATGATCCACAAACAAGCTACCTTGGCATCAGGGCTCCTTTCCCTTTCTTGGAGGATTCTGAAAGTTTTGTTTTTCATTTACAACTGGAAAAAAGCCAAAATTGGACAGTTCAAACCCTTTGATGAAATGGAATTTCCTTTTCTCACCCACCTTTCCTACATGTTGCATACAAAATTATCCCAGAATGGTGGTTTTTAGACTCAAGGCACCCCTCATTAGACTCAAGGAACCCCCTGGAAAAGGCCACCTCTTACTTCTCATTCATTTCTTGACTACAGAAAAAATACTAGAGCAATTCTTTTGTTGCAAAGAACTCAGAAAGATCACAACAGGTTAGAATATTTTTGAACTATGGATTCCTATTTGAAATCTCTGGGTTTATCTTATGAAAAATATGTAGGTAGGGCTAATATTGTGTGGCACCTTTAAAAGGATTTCACAGCACCCTAAGGTGCCATGACACCCTGGTTGAGAATCCCTGCCTTAGAAGAACATTATTAAGGTCATAAAGTCAATTGCTTACAAGTTAGAAAATAACACATCTGAGGTTGCCTGTACCACATACATCTTTTCTCACAGGATTGTGTCTCATTCAGTATACATGGGATGAATTGTGGTTGTATATTGTAGGATAACATGTCTGTGAACTAGAACCACATCTGTTACAAAGGAAGACAATGGATGGTTCCATGATCAAGTCAGTTGAATGTTCCCCTAGGCTAGGGACAGACATTACACATAAACCAGTATCAGTGATCAGAAACTGGTTTAAACCAGTAACAGAACATAAGTTCAATGCACATAAACCAGTTTCAAAATGGCTGAAACTGGTTTGCGATAAACCTGGTTGAATGTAGTATCAGACTTAACTGATGTGTGTCAAACCAGTTTATGGAATGTCTGTCCCAGACCCCTTCCTGGCTTAAGTTAAACCAGAGTCCCCCAGCATCCCAGATGCTTTGCAGTCCTGGGCTGGGCTGTGCTGGGCTGTGCTCTCGGCTCCAGAGAGCAGGGTTGGCCCCGCCCAGCAGCTACCTAGCCAGAGCTCTGGTGGAGACTGCAGGCACAGCAGGGTCTTCCTGGCTTCTGCCCCCACCCCCCACTCGCTGCTCCCCCAACCCCCTCTTACCACCCTCCCTCCCATCTCCCATAGCATGGACCACAGCCCCATGGACCCTATCCAGCATGTGGTACACTAGCTAATGCTGAGAGGTATCTGTATGTGTGTGTCTCCAATTTCACTGGGACAGGACAAAGGCAGACAGGACAGTATCTGCTTAGGGCTTTTTGGAGCTAATCAACAGGTCAGCTCCATTCCTTCCTTGGAAAAAGCTGTTTAAGAACAGCTTGAACTAATGAGAGAGGCTTTTATTTTTTTGATGGGCTGCTAACCGCTGTGTTATCAACTGCCTGCTGGCTCCCTCACCTGTCAGGTTTGCTGCAGACAATATGAAGAAGCAGGGAGGGGGAGATTTACAAGCTCAGTATCATCAACAGATGCATGCACTGTACCCTCCCCCCCCCACTCTCCCTTTGCCTTAGAGTGCTAGCCAGGAACTGGGGCCTGGCAACACTCCTGCACCTTGAGCAGCGAGGGGGGAACAGCCTAGGATGGTGCAGGCAGAGTGGGGGTTTAAACCCCTCCCTAATCAGAGTGTCCTGCCAGGGCTTGGCCACAACCCCCCTCAGTTAGACTAACCTGCAAAGATTGAATCAATTCAGGCTCAGGCTTTTTCAATGTCTGTCCCTAGTCCTGGAGTACTGGATTCTAAACCTGTCTCTAGTACAGATGTTCCATGTGAGGTTCACAGTCATGCTAGGCAGCATTTCACAAACAGTCACTAATTCTGTCTTTCCCATTTTCTGGGTGCCTGACTTGAGACCCTGGTGACTGAGCTGCAAAAGTCTAGAAACTCACAACTGAAATTGTAGACAATGGTAGCTGTGTTTTGAACACAAAGTGATCTAAAATGCTAAGGACTCTAGAAAAGCAGGATGTTGATGTCTCAAATTGAGTACCCAAAATTAGCAAACACCTTTCACCTGTGCCTCAGTTCCACATTTTTTAAAATAAGGGAAATACCATCCTCTCACTGCACAGGATGTTGTGAAGAGAGAATAAAGTTTATGAAGTGCTCAGCAACTGTAGCTGTGGGCATGATGGAAAAGCCCATGGGAAAAAATTAATAATTCTGCCATCAGAACAGGGTTTGAATAATGTGCGGTATGGGGGCCACACATGGACTAGTGTGGGTAAAATAAAATATTAAATGAGCGCTCATTAATTGACTACTATCCATCCTGAGCCTTGAATGAAGCAAGATGCTTGGAGGGAGTATGTGATCACTCTAATTGCTTGAAAATGTATGAGAGGAAAATAAAGTTTGCCCCATGCACATTTTTTTTATTTTCTGACTTTTCAGTGCTTGACTTTGCAACCTTGGGAATGTACTTATAATGGATTCTTGTTTAAAATACACACACACACATCTATCTATCTATCTATCTATCTATCTATCTATCTATCTATCTATCTATCTATCTAGCTGAGCTACAAGACTTACTAGGATGGAACTTTAAGGTCTTCTGCTGGCAAATGGAACAAAATAGAGCAAACAGACCTGTACCCATGGCTTCAGCACCTGATAAGTGACCTGATTTTCAAAAGTGCCATGCATCCAGCAATTGCACAGGCAGGTCAATTTTTTATACCTTATCTGAAAAACAGCAGTGGTGCAAACTAGTTAGGAAAGGTATAAATGAACACTCAAGGTGCCATTTTTAGGGCCTTTACTCAGCCAGTTCCAACATTGCCAGAGACCTTAGTAAAGAGTGCATCAGGAAAGGTTTGGCTCTAATGCTGTGAAAGTTTGATTCTGTTCTAGTGTTACCCAAGAGTAACTAAAAACTAGTAGCGCTATTCCAAAAGCAGTGAGGGGGGAAACGAGCCCAACATCTTTAGAGCCAGCTTTCCTGTTAGTAAGGCATTCAGAGTAAGGTTTTGACAAGATTAATGTGGAAGAGATAGGGGGCAGAGAAAATGCTTGCAAGAAAAAATTTAACACAAGACTTCTACTCTAAGATGTCTCTCATCTAACAATGTAACTCAGCAGGCCAGCAATAAAATTTAATAATGTTAAACCCATCACGCAGGACCCCCTAAACATAATAGTTTCCAAAACCAAAGATTAAAGTTTATCTGCTAATAATTGTAGATTGAATTTAATTAAATTCATGATTTAATATATTTTCAGTATAGATGCCCAACAGTTCTTCCAGACCTACAGTAAAGCCATTAAAGTTTGAAATGGTCTAGAAATTACTATCTAGGTAGCTATAGGAACAGAACTCATAAATGTCGGCACAAATCACTGCTAGCAGGGGCAGATGTAGGCCCAAATTTCTATTTGCCTTGTTTTTTTATCGCAGAAGATGTCAATTGATCTGTAATTTGTATAAAAAAGGAACTTTATTGCCCTGAGATTTGGGAAGGTATGCAGGAAATTTGTCTTTAGATGTAATATTTATTACTTACACAGCAAGAATCAATCCCATTATGTTTGGACCAGCCTGACACACAGAATTTTTAGTGCTCTTTAACTATGACAAGTCTCTTTCAGCACTGCCAACTTTCACAATTTCATTGAGAATCTGATGATATTTGGCAGTGTCCTTAAATCCCCAGCTGCTGAAATGATTTGAATACCAATGAATCTAACCTTTAAAAAAAAGGTAAGTTTCTAAGTGTTTTTGACTGAAGAGGAAATAAGCTTGAAAATATGAATCCTAAAGATTCAAAAAAGCTAAAAGGAAAATAACTGGTGGGAGTGAGGGGTGGGGGAAAGAACCAAAAAGGGCCAAAGTTTTTAAATCTCTTGATTTTTAAGGCAATTCTGGGTTTTGGGGCACCCTGTTTCAGGTTGTGTTAGGCATTGGGAAACAGTCTGAAGAGCCTAGAATTTAGTCTTGAAGAACACAAGTGTTAAAAATGAGCCTTAAGATTGGTATAAAATAAAGACTTCTGCTGGATCCTGCATACCAGCTTCTGCTCTTCACTACACCCATTCCACCCTATTGAAATGAATAGGCTTGTAGCAGGGAAATAGAAAACAGAGACAAAGACACATTCTTTCTGCCCATCATTCAATGCTAGAGGTAGTGCAAGCTTTCCTTAATCAGGAACAAAAAGTTGTCTAGCTAGAGTGAATATTCTTTGAGTGGATGCTGAATATTGTGGTGACTCTTCCCTGACATAGCCAAGAAGAGATGGCCCTGTAGGCTGCCCAGAGGCTGGGTCTGTGAGCTGATGTGCCAGCAGTTTTCATGATTTATTTGTTAAGCTTAGACAGTCTGCTCAGTCATGTGCCAGCATACATAAATGAAAACTGCCCTGAACTTGGGAACTTACAAGCTAGAGCACAGATAGCAAAAAACCACAGAGCCACAAGTTAGCTTAGAAAACATTTTCCTTGTTTTCTCATTAGCTTGCTCATGGTAAGAAGATCTTAGGAGCTGTTTGCAGGTTCTTGAAGGCAATACAGTAAGTTTTAGCATTGCCATTTTGGCTTCACAGTGAAAGAATCCATGTGGCATGATCTGCTTGGGGGAAGAAGGTAATTTTGGCCAGAACAATTTGGCTGGACTGGAGTGAAAGAGGAGGAAGGCAGCAAAATCTTTATTACTGTCGTAAACAGTATTGTATTTCTCCAATGCGGAGGAGTGGGGGTGGGAAGAAGAAATGTAAGATTTGATGATGGTCGGATGAGCAAGAGCCACAGATGATGAGCCCCATATGGGTAGCTGCATAATAGAACAGCCCTCAACAGTGGGGGAAGATAGCTGTGCAGAAGAGGTGGGAGGAATTTGGAGTTCTGTTTAATCATGAAAATCTGGAGCGAACAGGTCAGGACCCTTTTGTGCAGGCACTGAATAACCTCACAAGTAGAACCATCTCTGCCCTGTAGGACTTGAGGTCTGAGGGGCAATTGAGTGCAAAAGCTAGAGGGAGGGAAAGGTGAGAAGAGAAACAGGAGTCAAACCGTGACCACACGTGAATATTGACTAGCTGTGCAAATAGCATGCCTGCCTTGACTCTCTCCTCTGCGGTTTATTGTCCCTTCTAGATGTGAGCTATGTTGTGGGAGTGATTGCTGGCATGGTTTATAAATGTTGTATGAGTGTCCATCTGCCATATGCTCGTTGGATTACCACGCAGCCCTCCAAACTCCTCAGTCTGTGCTCTTTCTTTCACTAACCCAGCAACCATAGTGTAGGCAAGAGTATAGAGAGCCAAGATATACAGAAGCCCCTATATTCTGTTGCTTTGGCAAGTCACTTAGGATGAGATCCCTTTCCAGTTATTATTGGGCACCTACCTATGTGGACTGAGATACCTAAGTATGATTCTGTTCCACCCTCTTCTACTTGAGATCCATTAAGGCATGTGCTTTTGTAATGAACTGTCATCTGACCTTTACGACTGAGTCACAAAAGAGCAGCGAGAAGGAGGAGGAGGACCCACCTACCTTTTGCATTAACTGTTTTTCAGGGACTTGACTTGGGTGAAATAGGAATACACTTAGGTGCCTTAGTTCACATACACGTTAAAACAATAAAATGGAATCTGACCCTTCCTCTTCCCACCTTGTCTTATTGTTTATAAAATGGGAGTAATGGCATCTGCCCACCTCACCAGGGTATTGTGAAGATTAATTAATGAAGGGCTGTTCAACTTCTAAGTGGCTGGGACCTACATACCACACAACCCCCACACAGCAGTCTCCACCACAGCCACATAGACTGTAGATTCCTCAGACCTTTCAGGCCATGCCACATCACACTGCCTCTGGGGCAAGGGCAGGAAATTAAATCCAGGGAAAGGAGGGAGAGCTTGGTAACCCCTGGCTCAGCAGAGGATCTGGGGGAGGGGGGAGACAGCCGAGCGGAGGCTGCAGGCTGGAAGTTAACCCCTCACGGGTTGCATGTGGCCCACAGACTGCCAGTTGGACCTCCCTGAATTAATACAATCACAAAGTTCTTTGGAGATTAAAAGTCCCATATTGGGTCAAAGTGGGTTTGTTATTTTTTTTAATTAGAGCTGATCCAGTACAGCAAAAACAATACTGATAAGTACTTGCAAGAATCTCTAATAGCTCTTTGGTTCAACTGTGTTCACGTTACTTTTTTGAGCATACCTGAGAACATGCTTTTGTTTGCATGACTGGGTGTGTCTATGTAAGATGCTATGTCACTGTAGCAATGAGCTAAGGCGACATAGCGTTGGCGGGCACAAAACATGATACCGCCACTCCTGTGCAGTAGCTCATTGCTACTGCACAGTAGGGTTGGAAATGACTCATGCGGAGCCTGAACTGTGCAGTACTGGCAGTTACTGTGCAGTCATTTAGTACTTGCAAGTGCTAAATGACTGCGTAGTAACAACTGTGCGATTGAGCATGTGT
This sequence comes from Alligator mississippiensis, assembly GCF_030867095.1. Taxonomy (NCBI): domain Eukaryota; kingdom Metazoa; phylum Chordata; order Crocodylia; family Alligatoridae; genus Alligator; species Alligator mississippiensis. The sequence continues at coordinate 141,661,039 of NC_081825.1, read as the reverse complement.
AGATGTACCCACTGTCTACTTTATCTGTGTTCTTATCCAAATACATGTTCTCTCTCTCTCTCTCAAACACACACACACACCACATTCACTAGTCTCGGGCTTGTAGCATTTTGTTCTGAGAGCTGGGAAATTCTAGTTAGGCAACAGGAATGTAATTTTGGTCAGTGCATTTTGGTGGGACAGGAGTGGGCAACAGAAACAATGCTATAAGATTTAGATCATTGATTAGCTACCATAGATAGTAAGTGACCAACATCGGCAAGCAATCCTGGGCTGGCATGTCATGCACCAAGATGTGGGCAGTCAGCAAAGGGCACCTGCATGGTGAGGGCAGAAGCTAGGAGTCCAAGAGCTGAAGGTCACAAGCCAGGAGTCCAGACCAGGGAGTCACAAGCCAAGATCAAGTGCTGGAATTAGGGTTAGGTCAGGAGTTCCAGGCAGGCCAGGGGCACGGCAAAGCATTCTGTTGCCCAGAAAGCTTGCTGCTGTCTGCTCTGAACCTAGAGAAGCCTAAGTAGGCAGGGCGCTTCCTGTAGTTCTGGGGGATGACTCATCTCAGCCCCTAATGACTGCCAGCTGGGGTCTGGGGTTGTGTGTAGAAGAAACAAGGGGCGTGTGTGCGCGACACTTTAAAGTGGGCCAATGGTGTCAGTGTTTGCATGCCTCAGCAGTGTCTTGCGCATTAATTCCAGCTGGTGTAGGAAATTTGGTGATGTAATGCACCTTAAATGACTTGGGGCACAGTAAACTAGAACTCCTCCAAGGAGTTTTATTTTGCTGCCCCTACAGTCGCAGAGTGAAGCACTGGGCTCCGTGCAGCTCAGGGGCTCTGCAGGAAGCCCCGCAGCAGGTGGGAAGGCAGGCTCCGCCCAAGAAAAGTGGGGAAACTGATTTTGCCTTCCCTGCCTGGAGCCTACCTTCCTGCCTGAGCTGTGCAGTGGTCCAGTGCTTCCCTCTGCAGCTGCGGTGCCCCCCCCCCCAACCTGGGGTGGGGGGCACTGCTGTGGAGGGAAGCACCAGCCCCCCCACCCCGCTGCTCAGGGACTGCTCCACCTACCAGCAGCTCACCCTCCCCTTCCTGCTGCCAGAGAGGCAGGTAAGTGTGGGGTGTGTGCACGACACAGGGATCTTAAGGGCCCTAAATTGAAGTGGTGGCCTTAAAAACCCACCGCTTCAATTTAGGGCCCCCATTTCATCTACAGATGCCCTGAGGCAGGATTCTCTCCATTCTTACCACATGGCATTTTTCTACATAAACTGCTTTTCAAACAATTGTAAACAGCAAATAAATAAATGCAAACCAGTCTGTGGCCAAAATAAAGTGATAATGGAAAAGGAGTGAAGAATCTGCATAGCTCTATCCATAGCTCCACAGTTACCTCTCTTCCCTTTGGTAGTTTGCAGTCCCAAATGGCACAGATGTAGTCAAGTTTTTAATTAGTTTGAAGACTTTTCTTCATTTCTAATCACCGTTTTATAAAAATCAGAGCAGCGTTTGATACAGTGCAGCCCAGGGGTTCATTCCAGCAGCCACTGGAATCCAGCAGAGCCTTTCCATTGACATCAATGTACTTTGGGTCTGGTGTTTGAGACTGGAATAACCATCTTGATCATATCTCAGATCAGTCATTGCTCATGTCTTTACCGCTATGAAGATCCATATTATGCCAAAATTTTAGCATCACACTTTTTCCTTTCCTGGACTTTTCTCCTGATAATGGTTCTGAAGCATGGGACTGCATATACTGATAATATATTCTTCTTTTCTTTTTATGGCTTGGAATCTAATTACTGAACAATATAGCTCTATGCTGAGTTCATCTGCTGAGTTAACAGAATAGTGAATAAAGGAGGGAGAGTCAATACACTGTAATTTATTTAATCTTTCAAGAAGGATTTTGATTGTTCCCCACAAGAGGCTATTAGCTAAGAAATTTGGTAGTCGGGTACCATGTGCCATGGAGTGATTGCTCAGAGATGTCTTTAATGTGTCTAGAAATGCAGGTACATTATTGTAATGCTCCTCAAGTGTTCTTAGCAAAAAATTCCAAATGGACCACTAGCCTAAAATGAACATGTACATCAAATGGTGTGCCCTCCCTTAAGTACGTCAGTCCATCTAATCTGTCCCTCTTTAGATGTTTCTCTAGCATCCATCACAATAATATGTCTACGTGCGAATGCATTTGCTAGTGTTAGGGAAGTCAGGAGAGCAAGCACTCTTCTGAACATGCCACCCACAGAATTTTAATACTTAAAAACAACCTCCTTTTTCAGCAATCTGTCCAGAAAATCACATACTGTGACTGCTGTTCTGTGACTCAGACTTTTCCTTCTGCACTTTACACCAGTCAGTCATTAACATTGGTTTGAGTGATGGATGCCATTGTCAGAGTGGCATTATGCAAGGGCATGAACATAAGAGACATGCCCATAAACCATTTTAAGGCTTGATGGGTTTAGTAGGCATGTCACTGGAAAGCGAAAACGCTCTAACTTATTTTCAGTCATGTCCTTGAACCAAAGCCCTAAAACTTTTGAAGGAAGGGGATGAGTGTCAACACTCCTGTAAAACCTAGTTGTAAATATCAAGATATTCTGTTTGAGCCTGTTAGCAAGAGAGTGGTTGGGGGGGTTTCAGGTGTCACCAAGGTCCATGCCTAGGCCTGGACTTCAGAGCTGGATCATTACTTTGGCCCATTTCCACTGGGTTTGTTAACTGCTTGTAGCTTCCATTCCTCTCCCTCTCTAGCTGCTCTCTGGTTTCCAGTGCATCCTCACTCTCCCCAGTTTCTTATTCTGTTCAAAAGTAATGAAATGATGGAAAGACAGCAGTCTCTGCTGGGGCTGTTTCAGCCTCCCTCTGCCTAGACAGATCCATGGGTGTGCCTGCAGTTTGCAGACAAGGGGTTGGCAATTTACCTATAGCTTGTGGATCTGGCCACAGAGCTAAGGCCTTGGGGGCATTCAGTACCACGGGCTTTGCCCACACTAGGCAGCCAGGCAGCAGGGAAATTTCTTGTGCCACACCTCAGCTGGGTAGTGAGTAGAAGCAATGGCAAGGAGTAGGAGCAGCAGCCTGCTCCTAGCACCAGTCCAGCTAGGACCTGAGCTGGGCCTTTCCAGCCTGCCACTGCAGAACACTACCAACAGTTTTGAAGCCTAATAAATATGCAGTAAACACCACTCTGCTCTAAAAACAGAGTGAAACTTATTTTCACTGCACATTTGCATTTTGTTTTCCTCCTTTGTCCCACCCCCCTCCCTGATTCCTCACAAATGGATCCTATGTGTCAAAACAGACTGTTCTGTATTTACTTCCCTCTTCTGTGGAAAACTGCAGGCTATACAGTTGTTATAAATCATTATTGCAAAGTTCTAGATGAGCAGATGCTAGATGAGCAGAGATCTATAGCAGCAGGACTTGCTGATCTATCAGGCTAGGGACAGACATTACACATAAACCAATTAAAGTGATCAGAAACTGGGTTAAACCTGTAACGCAGCAGCTCCCAACCCTGGGTCATGACCCAAATGAGGGTTGTGGGGCAACACCGGCAGTGCTGCACACAAAATACGAGCCACACCCCGTGCCAGGAGCTCCCCCACCCCTGAGCCACCACTGCCACTGCACTCCACTCCCAGCAGTGGGTCATGGGAAAAAAAGGTTGGGACCCACTGCTGTAACAGAACAGATGTTCAGTGCACATAAACCAGCTTGAAAATGGCTGAAACCAGTTTGAGATAAACCTGGTTGAATGGAGTATCAGACTTAACTGATTTGGGTCAACCCATTTATGCAATGTCTGTCCCGGACCCCTTCCTGGTTTAAGTTAAGCAAGACTCCCCCAGCATCCCAGCATGCTCGCTGGGCTGGGCTCTCTACTCCACAGCAGAGGTGGCCCTTCCCCTCTGCTCCCTTGCTGCAGCTCTGGCAGAGACTGTAGGCAATTACCTGGCTTCCCTTGCTTCCTACCTCCCCTTACCACTCCCTGCTAAGCAGGGATCCCCACTCCCCTCTGCCTTACACAGACACCTCTCAACTTTAGCTAGCAGACCACATTCTGGCTATGGTCCATGCTGTGGCAGATAGGACAAAGGCAGACAGCAAGTGACCATTTAGGGCTCTTTGGAGCTAATCAACAGGTAGCTGGTAATGTCCCTGTTCCTTCCTTGTAAAAAGCTGTTTAAGAAGAGCTTGAACTAATGGGAAGGCTTTGCTGGCCATGCCCCCCGCCCCCTACAGCTCAGCAGTATGGAAGGAAAGGGAGGGCTGCTCTAGTGCCCTCTGGCTTGTAGCCCGAGGCACTACAGGCATGTGCCTGCATTTCGGGGATGTCTGTGTGGTTGCAAACCAGTTTAACCTAGCCAGGGTAGACTAACCTGCGAAGATTGAATCATAGATTTCATAGATTTCATAGACATTAGGGCTGGAAGGGACCTCGGAAGATCATCGAGTCCAGCCCCCCGCCCAAAGGGCAGGACGTCAGCTGGGGTCATAGGATCCCAGCAAGATAAGCATCCAGTTTCATCTTGAAGGTGTTCAATGAAGGCGCTTGAACAACCTCCGGCGGCAGGCTGTTCCAGACCTTGGGGGCTCGGACAGTAAAGAAATTCTTCCTTATGTCCAGCCTGAAACGATCTTGTAGTAGTTTGTGACCATTCGTCCTCGTCATCCCTTGGGGCGCTCTGGTGAACAAACGTTCCCCCAGATACTGGTGGTCACCCCTGATAAACTTGTAGGTGGCCATCAGATCACCCCTGAGCCTGCGCTTTTCCAGGCTAAAGAGCCCCAGGGCTCTCAGCCTGTCATCGTAGGGTCTGCTTCCCTGACCCCTGATCATGCGCGTGGCTCTTCTCTGGACTCTCTCAAGCTTCTCCACATCCTTTTTGAATTGTGGAGCCCAAAACTGGACGCAGTACTCCAGCTGCGGCCTCACTAAGGCCGAGTACAGGGGGAGAATGACGTCCCGGGATTTGCTTGAGAAGCATCTATGGATGCAAGCCAGCGTTTTGGTCGCTATACTAGCCGCAGCATCGCATTGCAGGCTCATGTTCATTTTGTGGTCAATGATGACCCCCAAGTCTCTTTCTTCCATAGTGCTAACCAACATAGCACTGCCGAGCCTATAAGGATGCTGCGGGTTTTTCTTCCCAAGGTGGAGAACCTTGCATTTATCGGCATTGAACACCATCAGATTTTCATCCGCCCACTTGCTGAGCCTGTCCAGGTCAGCCTGGATCACCCGCCTGTCTTCTGGCATGGATGCTTTGCCCCAAAGTTTGGTGTCATCGGTGAACTTGGCCAGTCCGCTTCTGACTCCAGTGTCCACATCGTTAATGAAGATGTTGAACAGTATGGGTCCAAGGACAGAGCCCTGGGGGACCCCACTGGTCACAGGACACCACGATGAGTGACTTCCATCAATTACTACCCTCTGGGTCCGACCCCGGAGCCAATTTTCCAGCCAGTGGATCGTGGGGGACCCAAGGCGACAATTGGCCAGTTTCTCCAAGAGACGATCATGGGACACCAGATCGAAGGCTTTTTTGAAGTCAAGATATATGACATCAATCTCATCTCCCTTGTCCAGGTGATAGGTCACCTGGTCGTAGAAGGAAATGAGATTGGTCAAGCAAGACCTACCCGCAACAAACCCGTGCTGGCTATCCCTTAAGATGTTGGCGTCGGCCAGTCCATTAAGGATGGCCTCCTTAATAAACTTTTCTAAGATCTTCCCCGGGATAGAAGTCAATTTAGGCTTAGGCTTTTTGAATGTCTGTCCCTAGCCTCAGTATTAAACGCTCTCGCTTGGCATTCATAAGCTGAATGGAAACACTTATTTTTAATATTTTCTGGCACTTGCAGAACTTGAGATGTATTTGTTCTTTCCTGGAGTGGGTTGCTTAGGTTTTGATATTCTCATACAACTGTGATCATTGCTAATGGGTGCAGAGACATATGTCTTCCTTTGCTGACACAGAGGAGTATATGGCCATAGTTTCATGATTCCAAGGTGTCTGGCAGATGTTTAAATAATCTGTAGGTATGGGCTTGGACCAAATCCAGGACCCAAACATAACCAAACCTTGGGGAAGTTGGAAATGGATCCACATCCAGAGCTGAGCCTTGTGACACATCCCTTCTCTTTCTTAGTGCTTTCAATTCTGCTCCTGGTGCCATGTGATTTCTAGGCAATTCTGCAGTACCAGGCAAGTAGATGTTTGTGATCATGACCCAAGAGCTCAGGGAACAAAGTCCTGAGCTGCTAGCTCATTTAGGGATTTGTAGAGACAGAGGGAGATAATGAAGCATAGCTAACATGACAAGATGGATGCTCTGTCTAATTTGTTAATGAGCTGAGCAACTGCTGATCCCTGCTGAGTGCTTTTTTTTTATTCCTGTTCATGAACTGAAAATTATATTAAAATCCTCACTGAAAAGTAAATCTCAAACAACTACATCAAAGTGTTGCTCCGATGAAGCAGAGACCCACCTCCTGGACTAGCCTGCCCCAGATCTCATTCCTCATTTGAAGCTCTGCACTATATATGAAATAATTCACTTTGAGGCTTTGTTTTATAAAATTATCTTTTTATTAACTCTTTTGGGTGGCAACAGGAAATAATAGTAAGGGTTTAGCTCATTACAAAATTGGACACCACCATAATAAGTACTTTAGTAATAGATCAGCGAGACTGAAAATCAGAAGGAACAGTGAGGAATATCTAATTATTAGAGCTGGAGTGGTTTGCACTTATGACTTCTCAGTCACCAAAACTTGTCTTAGTTGGCATGGAAAAAGGAAGATTCAGAAGGGACTTGGCTAAGAAATCTATCTAGCTATCTAGAGGTCTATCTATTTTAGCCTTTACATCTGAGTACCTTTCCAGAAATGAAATCACCAACAATAGAATCTCTCCTCTTTTTCTCCTACTCACAGTACTCAGGTTTGGTAGTGTTTCATTGCTGCTGTTTCTAAACTGGGATGGAAGCAGGATATTATGAAGAGACTACCAGCTGTGAGAGAACCAGAGCAAAGAGCTGGGTTTTGTTTGTAACTGGGAAAGCAGTGTTTTCACTGGTCATTCTTATTTCATGAGGCACTGAGTTTCATGGTCTTGGTCCTGTTCCAGTGGAGGCTCTGTCTCCCAGAGATGAGATTATTGTGGAGACAGGGAAGATACTGTGGGCACACACATGCACTGTGGTGTTATATTAGAACAGAAACAGCACAGTTTTGCTACTCAGGACAGGCAGGACATGCTAAGAATGCTAGGTGCCTGACCCCTTGATATACCACAGAGCAGACTCCAACCACTGCAGCTTGGAGGAGATGGAGGAAAAAGCCTATACTGGTGGAAGAGCTAGGGTACGGTCAGTAGAATCCCATCTACACCATTTGCTTGGTCAAACCCATCACGCTGCCTTCAGGTAATGATGCCTAGATGTTCCATCACCAGTGACCATCCCATCCCTGTGTAAATTGGTCCCTGCAATCAGAGCCCCACAATGGGCAGAAGATGCCACTTCCTGTGGAAACATCACAGAAAAACTCTGCATCAAGCCAGTTTGCTCAGATAGAGGGTAGAGACTAGCACTTGGCCCTTAGTAAGAGTGGGTCCCCAATTCCTATTAACTGTGTTCCATGTAACAAGATGAGGGAATCATTCAATTAAGCCAAGGGCAGGCAAATTTAGAAGAAATAAAAGGAAAGGCTACTTCATACGTAGTGTAGTCAGCCTGGAATTCCTCAACACGGGAGGTTTCAGAGTCAAACACTGTTGCAGTACTTATAAAAGAGCCAGGTAATTTTATGACCAATAATAACATTATAATTATGTTGACTGGAACAGAACAATGAAGCCTCAGACTGCAGGGTGTCAGCTGATTGCCAAGCTGGAATTCTCCCCACGCTCAGCGCTGCACAGTTGGCTAAGGGCAATGAGGGGAGGAGGGGCTGCCTGCAAATGGAGCATCTAGCTTTTGACTCTACTGGAGGCAGTGTATCTGTCATGCCAGAGCACTGCTGCATGTTCATGGATGGCAAATCCTGTCTCTCTGGATAAACTGCTAAGGCTAATCTCCTGGCTGAAATGAACATTTGCAACGCTGATACTTTCCAAAAATGAAGCAATGGCCCTTGTAGATGTTCAGAAAGAATCTGTTGTCTATGCAGGCATAAGTAGCAAGTTTTGTGCCCTGGGCAAAATGTCCTGATCCCTGAGGGAAAGGGAGAAGGTACCAAGCAGTGGAGAGGAGGATGGTCAGTTTTACATGCTCAAGGGATTCAAAAAGCCTGCCTATCACTACTGCGTTGCTGTCTGCCTGCCCCTTGCTGCTTGGTGTCCCATACCCTGCTGCTACTGCCTGGTGCAGGACTGCTGTTGCCCAGCTCCTACGCCCACAGTGCAAGGGTGCTGCTCCTGCTGCCATTGCCAAAGCAAAAATGTCCCAAAAGGCTGGTGATCTGGTGCCACCCCTAAGTCAGCACCCAGGGCTGGTATGCTATTTGCCTGCCCCAAATGACACTACTGTTTGTCTATGTGGATAATTTTCTGTGAATATTCTTTTGTGTAAGTGCAGTGTAGGCCTTGTGACATGAAGCTCTAGAGCAGTATTTCTGAGGCTGGGGGTGTCAAACTGACCTGTGGGCCAGATCCAGCCCACAGAACTGTTCTGTCAGGCCCACCAGGCTACTAGAATTCAGCAGTGGGTCTAAGGGCTGGGTCATGGCACTGGCAGTGAGTTGGAGGGGAGCAGGGGCTGTGACACAGCCCCACCACCAATTGGCTCACCACCAATGGACCACTGCTACTGCTGCTTAGCCCCACTGCTTGGTCCTGCCACCCCTGGCCCTCCACTGCTCTCTGACCCTAGTTTCTTTCACCCCTGAACCCACCACCATTGTAGCTGCTGGCCCTGCAGTTCCAGTCTGGGAGAAGCCCTGGGGTCTGGATCCCGCCTGGGTCCCAGGGTGAGTTTGACACCCTTCCTAGGTCATGCTTAGTGGCCCACAGTCTGTGCAAGGGATTGTGCCAGGTTCTATTTGCCTTTAGGGTTTTCAGTGAAAAATTTAATTATCAGGGTGGCACAGAGTCTGTGAGAAATTGTGAAGGTGTGTGGTGGTCCTTGGGATCAAGAGCTTCAGAACTGCTGACTTTGAGGGAAAGGAACAAACAGCCTGCCCAATCAGGGCAGGGGGTGAAGGAGGAAAAAAAGAGATCTTTACTGGCCCATGCTTTCAGAACCCAAGGTAGACAGCGGCTCCAGTGGAAAAGGAGCTCTCCACTCCCAACTACTGGTGAAGCAGCTCCTATACTGACTTTGCATAAAAATGCCCTACCAGTAATTCTATCTGTGACACTTTGGGGTAGCCACAAACTGATACAAAGTCAGAATGGCTTGGCTAGTGTAACCAAAGTAAAAGGAAACAAGATATTTGACTGGGGTTGGAGGTGTTGGGTTTTTTTGTGGAGACCCTTGTAAATGCTGCCAGCTACTGACTCCTTCTTGTGGAATATGGTGTGTCATATGGAGGACTGTTCTGTGGAGGTGGGGGATGAGCTAGCATATGACTAGCTCCAGAATGGCTTACGGTACAAATAGGGCTATGATCTAAAGCCACAGAAGAGCAGTAGCAGAGTTGAGGGCACTCAGCATTCTGTGAACGTGCAACTTGCCCAAAGTCACACAGGGGGTCTATGGCATGTGACAAAGCCAGGAAATGAAACTAGGTCTTCTAAGCCCTGCACTAACATCCTAACCACTGGGCTGTTTCTTAGAAATGAGAAGAGGAAATGGCAATCTTTGGAGACTACAAGTGCACAAACCTCTGTCTGAACCTTTTCCAGAGTGGTGAGACTCCATCATCAAAACAAGGCTTTGGACTTCCCAAGACCTCTGTTAGTCACATCAACATGCTTCCCCAGAGTCTCTCTCAGTGGTGGGGTTTTTGACTTCTACTATAACTCCTTTGAAGACAACAGTGGCAGGAGACACAGGTTTGACAAAAGGGTTCCTTTAATTGCAGTTATTCTCCTCTGCAAAAGCAGTAATAACAAATTACAAATCTTTGTAAAAAAAAAAAAAAACCCTAAAAAAAAAGCCCCTTCAGGACTGATCTCTCCCCTTCTTGTAAGTGTTAGGTGCTGTCCATATTTTGGGGCAGAGGGAGTATGGGACAAGTCCCTCTTGCCTTTTCTCTGTCTTGTAGCAGTTCTTGCTTGCAGCAATGAGGAGATTCTTGTATCAAAAAGTACCCACTCTATCCCTTTTCCTGGGTCCCCAGGCTAAGGATTGGCAGGCCCTGTGCAGTACTGGCATTCCACTGCTCTATGGGGTTATGGCCAAGAGGTCAGAGGCAGCTCAATCAGTAAATCAGTGCAGATTGCTTCTTCATCATAGTAATTTGACTACAGGTATATCTGCATTGCAGCCTGGTACCTGACATAGCTTCAGATAAGCTACCTTGGGTACTAGAAACAATGTGCCCAGCTGAGAAGTTTGGGCCTCTACTGCCATAGCTAGACAGAGCTATTCATACCTGAGTTAGCTCATGTTTCTCTACACTGTGCTGCCATTTTCAGCACATACTAACTCTTAGGGTTAAACTCCCTTCTGAGATGTTTGGCATTTGTGACAGACTTACCCGATTGAGCTTCAACATGTCCAGGGGCTCGAGAATCCTCCATTCCAGTTGGTAGAGCAAATCCATCAATCAGAAACAAGCTGGGGGAAATCAGGTACTGCCCCTTTCCCAAAGGGAGGAGGAGAGGAGATCCCCAATTGGACTGTGGACTGCAGCCTGGCAGGTCCACCACACTTCAGGGGCAGAACCCCCAAAATGTCTAAAAGGAGAGCGTGCTCAGCACGCTAGAGAGAGAGACATGGTGAGGGACGGTGAGGAGAGAGGAGCTCCGGACATGACCATCCTCAGGACCCCACCTGAGCCTCAATGCTGTGCAGATCAGCACACAGCGCTCAGGCTCTAGGAGCCGCTCGAGGCAGCTTAAGCCTGAGAATCTGGCAAGTGGCTGGGCAGGCCACGCGTGAATTGACACACAGAGAGCTGGCCCTGGGATCAGCTTGAGGCTGCTTGGGCCCCACACAGTGCACAGGTTGGCTCATGGAGAGCTGGCTGAGGCTGCTCAAGTTAGCCCCAGCTCTAGGCTGAGTAACTGGAGCCCTGCAGTGTGGCTCTGCATTTCACTGAAAGAGCCCCAGTGCCCAGAGCAGGGCCCGGGAAAGGGAAGGACCCCCAGTGTGAGGCTGGGAAACTAGAGCCAGTAAAGTCTTGGTTCCTATAGGAGCGCCCTGGGTGCCCAGTGCAGGGCATCGAGAGGAGTTGGAGGCACAATTGGAGAGAGGCCTTCATGGGACTGGCTGCTCTGGGAACGAGCCTTGGCTGCTTCAGAGCAGAAGCATGAGTTGCTGGGGAAGTAGGTCCCGCAGGGGAGGTAGGCTTGGGAGAGGAGGGTCTGCCGCCTCCACCCTTCTCCATTGTGGGAGGGGGCATGTCCACATCCCGGGGCCCTAAAGGGGAGGGGCTCCAGGGGACACCCCATGGGGTGCTGAGTGCACCACCTTATTTTGTGCTTGTTGTTGTTTTATATTGTACAGGTTAATATAGTTATGGGTACTCTTTAAGGGGGTTTATATGGGCTTACCTGTCTTCATTACCTATATATGTTTACTGCCTAGTCTCGGAATATTGCATTGCTACCTCAACTTACCTGGGTTTATCTAAGTTAATGCTTATATGTGTTTATTGTGTGGATGCCTTGACTTACCTGCTCCAGAGTATTAATGTTCATTCTGTGCAGGGGGGTTAATTATTGCCTGTGCTGTGAATCACCCGGTTTATGATTTGCAGTCCCTCAAAGTGGTGCAATGTGTTGATTGCAGGTTATTGTATATGGTGTTACATACTAATTCTATTGTAAATATTTAATGTCTCATTCATATTTATTTTGCATACCAATAAATTTATATATAGTTAAGTACTTTGTCTCAGCCTGGCTCTACAGAAAAGAGAGGGAACTGCTCCTTGGTTGCAGGCCCCTCTCATAGCATTCTTGCCTGACCACCCCATCCCTTCCACTTGTGGACAAGGCACATCCCTGGGTGTACCCGGGCTACACATTCAGAAAAAGAACCTTGCTTTGGCCAAGGTGAAACATAATCTCAACATGTAGCACAGGATGTAGTTCCCAGTACCAAATGGAGTCTCACTCTGCCAGAGAGAGCGTCAGTATTATGAATGCCTTCCATAAGTAGAACGGCTTTTTGCTGAAAAAGGATTTGCAGAATTTCATAAAGATGGTCAGACTCTGGCTTGGTCTGGATAAGATCTATGATATTAATGTAAAAATGTGACTTTGTTAGATTAATGTTTACCCAGAAAAAAAATCTGTATAATTTAAATCATGGGTGTCAAAGATATGGCCCATGGGCCAAGCCAAGCCCACAGAGACATTTCACCTGGCCCACAGGCTTCTAGCTAGAGAGGTCAGGAACTCAGGGTAGGACAAATGGGTAGGTGGAGCCTGCCACTAAATTCCTAGCTACAGAACCCCATTGGAGATGCATGTTGGGGGGGAACATGGGAGAGTGATAGCTATGTTAACTGCCATGCCACTGCCACTAGCCCTGCAGCAATCTCTGGGTTCAGAACGAGCTGGGGAGCCTGAGTGAGTTTGACACACCTGATTTAAATGACTGTATTTTCTGTTTATATAAGTTCATGACAAAATTAATGTGTTTTAAAAAAAATTAAAAAGACATCTCTAGGTGTTTTTACCACTGATAGATCATTTGGACCCATTTCATGCCCATGTATGAATGCAAAATCTGAATCTGAATTAGGCCCATAGAAGAATGCTGTCCAATATGTTGTGCTTCCCTGAGTGTATACAAACAGCTAACCAGCCTGCCCATTTTCATCTGAGCAGCAAAATGTTCAGTTTATGTGAAGTTTCTAGGCAGGGAATTTAAGTTAACAACTGCCATGGCTGAACAGACTTCTAAGTGATTTCCTACTATTCAGAGTCAGAAATGTGATGTGTTTGTTTGCTCATTACTACACATGTTTACACACAGCATTTCTGCTAAGGTGGTGATCTCATTAAAAATGCCTATAAATAAAATAAATTTAATTATTTGGTTTATTTAATTAATACGGTGCCTTCTCAATATTTAAAGAAGAAATACAGGGTTATCATTTGTACCCAGTACAATTTAAATGATTAACCATTCTTGCACTCTGCAAATTATATGGGTGTTATGTCTGGAATTAAAAACAATTCCAGCTGTAATTAACATGCCACAAATAATCATGCAAGGTCTCTGCAGTGATATTGAGTTCACCTTGTAAGTACATGGTGGCAAAGTGTAATTACATGTCTACTTTTGTCTTTCAAACTTGCTTGGAAAAAATAACTTGTTAATAATACTGCATTGTAATAATAACATAGGGAAATTTCTCATTTCCCCATGGTTTTTCAGCACTTCATTAGATTCATAGATTGAGGCCAGCAGTGGTCATTGTGATCTTCTAGTCTGACTTATTGTTAATTTAGAACATAGCCTTTCTCAAGTTAATTCTGCTTTAGATTACTATATGACCTTTAGAAAAACTGCCCTTCTTTCTTCAGACTTCTATATTGCCATTCATCCGCTTAACACTTGTGTGGGGAGAAGCTAATGTATGAATCAAATAAGTTTCATTTAAGCCCTACCCTGGAGGCTTCAATGGGACAATATTGATGTATGAGCCTTGTGCTGGTTCTTGGGCCAATAATGAATTTCTCTCCTAGTGCTTGTGCAGTGTGGTGATGATGCTCTGGAAAACTTTGACTAGAAAGACAGGTGTAGTGCTCTGTATACACTACTGAGTCCAGCAGAGTCTGACTCATCTGGAGAAAAGCCTTTGGTAGGTGTGGTGGACAGATGCACCATTACTGAAGGTGACTGACACTTCATACAAGGGTTTTGCAGTCTGAGAAGGCATTTGGAGTTGCTTCTTAGTTTCCGAAGAGGAGCCTTTGGCATTTCTTTTTTCCATAGTCTGCAGCTAAGGCAGGGTGGAGAGCCTTTGTCACTGCAACTTCCAAGTGGTCTATCCAGCAGCAAAGAACTTATTACCTCTGTGGTAGAGAGATACTTCCCCCTCCCTCCTTCCCCTCCACAGCAGCTTCTTCACTGAGACCAGCTCTCCAACTCTGCGAAGCAGGAATAGTTGATGACAACATAGATGACTGTGCTGACTGTGTCTTTGGCTTTGGGATTTTCTATTTCTATTTGGCTCAAAAAGCCCAGCCTACTGACCCCCACAGTGTGGTCAAATTTATTCATTTTCCTTGGACTTCAGCCTAAGAGTGCTTGCTGTGGCCTTCATATTTGCTTTATAGGAGCCCTTCTATTGACATTGTTCCCCAGTTCATGTCTGGTGCTCACATGACATACCACCTCAGCACTTGTGTAGGTTTGGGATTGTTGAGAGTCTTTCTATCATCATGCACCTATATGATATTCTATATATGTCATTTGATGAAGGAACATATTACTATAAAGCTGAAATTGTCATGGTTAGTCTCCTCAATTTGTATTTTGCCACCAGTTAAAAGTTGCCTGGTTTGTTGTTGGTTATTCTAGAGCAGTGCTTCTCAAGCTATCTGATGTGGCAGACCGGCAATTCTTTTTTCAGTGGGCCAGGGACCGGTGCCCGGTTCAGCCGGTGGCAGCAACTGCGTGTAACAGCACTACACAAATGCGCGACCGGCTTTCTCTTTCCTCACCTCACACAACGTGACATCACCTGGAGTGTTGGAACGAACGAACTGTGGCGCTATGACATATCAATGTTATGCTTCTGAAAATATATTTCTTTCTTTCCTGGCAACTTGCTGTGGACCGGCGACTGGTGGCTCACGGACCACCACTTTGAGAAGCACTGCTCTAGAGTGTCTGAGTATCTGGAACCCCTACTGATTTAATGGAACTTGTTGATGCAGCATGCTTATGAAGATAGGGTCACTTCTTTTAGGAAACTAACTAGGAATGTCTGAGCCTATCTTTACTTTCCCAGCTTTGAAATTTTGGCCTTGATCTCTGGGGCATAACTTATCCTTACTGGGAGAAGAAGGAAAGAAAAGGCTATTAAAACATTTTTTCCCCAGCAGAAAATGTTACCACAGTTGAGGCCCCAATTCAGGAGAGTATGTTATATGGGAGGGGGGCTTATAGATCCATAGATTCATAGATTGTAAAGGGCTGGAATGGACTTCACAAGATCATTGGGTCCAGCCCCTCTGCACTAGGCAGGAAAGACAACTGGGGTCAGGTGACCCCAGCAAGGTGACCATCGAGTCTCCTCTTGAAGATTTCCAGGGTAGATGATTGCATCTCCTCTGGAAGGAGTTTATTCCACACTCTGGACACCTTAATTTTGAAGAAGTTTTTCATAGTGTTAAGGCTGAAACAGTCTTCCAGGAGTTTGTAGCCATTACTCCTGGTATTCCCCAAAGGTGCCCTGATGAACAGTTGTTCACTGAGCCCTTGATATATTCCCCCTAATATAGCAGTAAACTGCTACCAATTCCCCTCTCAGCCTTCTCTTCTTTAGGCTGAAGAGACCCAAGGTCCTGCAGCCTTTCCTTGTATGGCTTGCCTTGCAAATCTCTGATCATATGGGTGGCTCTTCTCTGGACTCTCAAGCTTTTCCACGTCCTTGTTGAAGTGTGGTGCCCAGAACTGGATACAGTACTCCAGCTGCAGTCTCACCAGTGATGAGTAAAGCAGAAGAATCACTTCCTTGGTTTTGCTTGAGAGGTATTGGTTGATGCATGCCAGAGTATTGTTTGCCCTGCTGGCTATAGCATCACACTGACAGCTCACATTCATACTATGGTTTATTATTATACCTAGGTCCCTTTCAGTCGTGGTGCTAGTCAGTTTGATGCCACCGAGCCTGTAAGTATGTTGTGGATTGTTCATCCCAAGATGGAGCACTTTACATTTCTCAGTGTTGAACTTTATCTGGTTCCAATCCACCCAACTTGCTAGCCTGCCTAGGTCTGCCTGTACCTGCAGCCTATTTTCAAGTGTGACCATGCTCCCCCATAACTTGGTATCATCTGCTAACTTGGCTAGTGAGCTCTTCACCCCCAAATCATTGATAAAGATGTTGAAAAGCACTGGACCAAGTACAGACCCCTGAGGGACACCATTGGCCACTTCTCACCAGGATGACACAGATCCATTCATTAAAATTCTCTGGGTCCTACCCCGCAGCCAGCTTCCTACCCAACTGTCTAGCGGTTAGGCCCACCATCCTCCAATTTTCCCATGAGAACATCATGGGATACCAAATCAAAGGCCTTTTGGAAGTCTAGGTATACAATGTCAACCTCCTCTCTCTTATCCAGGTGGCGAGTTACCTGGTCGTAGAAGGAGATGAGATTTGTAAGACAAGACCTGCCAATGATGAAGCCATGCTGGCTGTTGTTCAGAATCATGCCTTATGCAAGCGAATCGCACATAGACTCCTGGGATTTTCCCTGGGATAGAAGTTAGGCTAATTGACCTATAGTTGGCCAGGTCCTCTCTCCTCCCCTTATTGAAGATGGGCACAATATTGCCTTTCTTCCAGTCTTCAGGGATCTCCCCTAAGTGCCACAAGTTTTGGAAGAGTTTCACCAGAGGCCCCACAATGTCTTCGGCCAACTCTGTCAGCACTCTGGGATGAATTCATTCGGTCCTGCTGATTTATAAATGTCTAACTTTTCTAACTGATCATGCACCAGTTCAATGTCAACAGTAGGAAGGTGCTTATTCCTACCATGCCCATTCTGAACCTTATCTAGTATGATTTTCCCCTTAGTCTGGTGAAATAAGGAAGCAAAGTCATTCAAGAGTTCAGTTTTCTCCTGAGTGTTGGTAACAGCTGTCCTGAGTTGAAAAGCAGTGGCCCCATGCTTCCATTTGTTTTCCTCCTGTTCCCTACATACTTAAAGAAGGACTTCTTATTGTCTTTGATTTCCATTGCTAGTTTAAATCCAGTTGCCGCATTAGCCTTTCTAATCTGTTCCCTACAAGTACAGGCCATTGTTGTGTAGTCCTCCTTGCAGACTGTCCCAAGCTTCCATAGTTTGTATGCCTCTTTCTTCTTTTTCAAGAGGACCATAATATCACTATCACTATTAAGCGTGTGCTTAATCCCATTAGGGCATAAACATGGGCACAGGGTTAAGCGTGTGTTTATGTGCTTTCCTGAAGTCAGGCTTGTGCTTGGCAATTTTTCCATGAGCATGGGATTATTGTCTAGTTTTAGGAGGCTCTGGTAACAGTTAGCAAATATCACCTTTCCAAAATTAACATAATAATCTGAGATTATTAAAATGTCAGAACAAGTCAATTATCTCTATTGACAATTAGCTTGATTGTTCAAAAGATAATATCATGAAATTTAATGTACTTTTTTTTTTTCAAATGACCCTTTCTGAAATTAATGGCATGAAGATAAATGCAGCAAACCTTGGATGGTAGGCACAGAAGTGTAATTCCAATTACTACAACTGAGTGCGAGAAAATTGTTCACTAACTTCATTAGTAGAATTAATGTTCCAGATGGCATTTCTGCTATTGCTTTTCAAATTAACCATGATAATTAATAGTAAAAGTATTACAGTATAGAACAGTGTTTTAATAACTTCTTTCAGTATTTTATTAACTTCTTGACAGGTGTCAGGGATAGGTGCTGTATGGCCAAGGCCCATGCCTGCCTGACATCTTACCAGAGTAAGCCATTGGGGCACTGGAGAGTACCACCACCACCAATCTCCGATGTTCTTTTCTCACCTGCCACGTGTTGATGTTCTTTAACTATTAGGAGCTGGATGTGTAGGTTGGCGGGGATCCTGGTAGGTCCTCTTGGAGGGCTTTCTATGTGGGGCTCTGCCTCGCCTTACACCCCACACTAACAACTTCCTAGATGACACATGTTGGGGCCCAGATCTTGTATTGCCCCAATGCCACTGGCAGGTAAGCACCTGAGGTCCAAACAAATGCCTAGGAGTTTAGATCCATTCACTTGGGCCCCCTGAGGCCATTTTAAATCAAACATACTTTCGTTCATAGGTCCATCAACTAAGATCAGTCCATCTAAAGTCCACCAGGCCAATGACCTTAATTAATTCCTCCCAGGTTCTTGGGTTAATCAGTCTGGGCCTGTCCCTTAAGGACCCCATCAGATAATCAAGTAAGTAATAAAAAGAAATGAACTTAAGACATCTTCTGTTCTTGGGTTAATCGACTTGGCTCAGTCCATTTAGGGATCCTGATCAAATAATGAAATAAACAATCAAAGACCTATGAAGTCAATGCCTCCCAGGTTCCTGGGTCAATCAATTTGGGTCAGTTCCTTTAAGGATGGCTCTGCTCATCAAACAAAAATGAAAAAAACAAAACCCATTCCACTGGATTCTTCCCCTTACTTGGCTCCTCAGGGTCAGGACCCCTGAGCACCTTCCATGTGGGGTGTTCTCCCTCTAGCCACTTTACTCAGCACCAGGAAAGGGGAGCATGATCCCCCAAAACAACAGAAGAGAAAAAGAACATAAAAGAAGCAATAGGGCCATGCCCCTGGAAACTCATGGACCACTTCTCAATGACTCCACCATTTTAATCCTCACCCAGCTGTCTTTGAATCATTCTTGGCTCAACATATCCAGAAGCTTATTAGTAGTCCTCCAGCCACTCTGACTAGAGGATCTGCTTCCTTCTCCCGCTGCTGGCCATGGGCCACTGTTGGCAGGAAAGGCTTCCAGTGTCATCTCAGTCCACCGGCTGTGGTCCTCCACTGACTGCCTCTCTCTGGGGCTGGAAATACCCTCCTGTGCCTTCCTTCCACCAATCCACAGGGAGCACAAGCTGCAGTAACATAGCAGTATGCTTCCCACTCCCACCAAGCTTCCAACTGCACCTCGGGTGAGTATTCCTCAATTGAGTTTCCTGGGGCTTTCCTCTTGCCTTGGCCTTTCCCCCTCACAACTGGATATGTCCAAACATGAACTGAGACCATAGATTCATAGAATTGTAGAAAATTAAGGTTGGAAGCATGAACGATGTGTGCCCTCACTGGCAGTGGCGGGAGCATGGCAGTGGTGGTGGGAGCACAGCAATGATGGTGAGAGCCTGGCGGCGGTAAGCACGGAGCTCACCCAGATGCCACTGGCACTGTTGGCGGGGGCGGAGGGGTGAGGGTGGCGAGCACCAACCAGGGTTCAACAACCACCTGCAGGCACCACCGGCAGCATCGGCAGTGGCCAGCAGTGATTGCAGACCATCCACAGATGCCACTGGCGGTGTTGGCCATGGGGTGGCCAGCAGTGACCACCTGCAGGTGTTGCCAACAGTGTCGGAGACATCTTTTCACAGGGGGTGCACCACCACACTCACGGGGTGCATGTGCAGCTGCGTGCACCCCCTACACATTGCCCTTGGTTGGAAGGAACCTCAGGAGGTCATCTGGTCCAACCCCTTGCTCAAAGCAGGACCATCCCCAACTATATCAGTTGTGTCCCTGCTTGCTTAGTTCTGTTAGTCAGCAGCACAGCTGACAGTCATTCCCATACCTGTTCTGTGGCTTGCCCTTGTGTGGTCAGACAGGGTGTCAGAGGCAGAAAGGACTCTACTTGTAGGAGTGGTAGGCCTATTACTGAATTGCATTTGCCTCCCAGAGCAAATGGGTGAAGGAGGAGCAGGGAGTAGGTAGAGCTGCAGGGTCGGTAGCACACCACAGCTTTTATATTGGTATAAGAAGTTACCTCCCCAAGCCTGGTACAGTAGGGGACCTGGCTGGCATGGTGCTTCTCAGCTTGCCCCATGGACCAGTGACTTTCACTACCATTTATTTTAGAGTCTGCACTAAACACAGGATCTAGCCCACTGTAACTGAAGAAATATTGTAAGTGTATTTTGGTGGGAGGGGTGGCAAACAACTGGAAGTACAGTGCTACAGAGCAGAGCAGAAATAAGTAGATAATCAACAAACAAAAAGCTGATCTACAAAGAAGATGGTGGTATACACAGTAACTGGTTCCAGAAAGGCAGATGCAGATGCCAAACACCACAGCTCCTTGCCAGGGATTGAAGGTTCACAGGCTCTCCAGCTTGGAGGAATATAGTTTAGACTAGAACTAGAAAAAAGAAGCAATGTCCAGGTAGTAAGGTAATGTGATTGTTTATATTCTGTAGGACAGTGACTTGTTTCTTTGTGTGTGGGGGGCAGGCAGGGGCTAACTAGTAAGTAATGTCCTGTGCCAATTTTAAAGAACGAAAAAGTGGCCCGTAAAACAGTCAGAAAAGGCAATCTTTGGGAGACACATGATTGCTCATTAGAGACGCGTGAAATGGGCTGTATTCAGATTTGGATTCGGCCCGAATCAGGACAGTGATTCAGTTTGTTGATTCGGATCACTGTCCCTGATTTGATTTGGCCAAATCCGATTCTGAAGATTCAGTGCTGATTTGGAGAATCAGCTATTCAGCCATAGACACAGCTTTAAATGTTTTTTCTACATATCTTGAGGTACCAGGTGGCTCATGAATGCTACAATGCTGGGGTGGATGGAGCGTTCCACAGGAGCGCGGGGGGGCCCCCTGAATGCCCGGTGGCGAACCCAGAAGTGGACCGGAAGTGTTTTGATGATCAGCCATAAGGCACCAGTCGCTGAGCCAGGGGGCCATGGGGGGCCTCCCAGTGAGCTCCCCAGCAGACCAGAAGTGCTTCTGGTCCACTTCAGGGCCTGCTGCCGAGCATGAAGGGGACCCCATTGTGCTCCTGTGGGATGCTCCATCCGCCCCACCATTGCAGCATTGAGGTATGTAGAAAAAACATTTAAATCTTTCCAAATCTCTCCAAATCAATTCAGAGGGCTCCGATGCAATTTGGAAAGATTAAAGGTTCTCCTGATTTGATTCAGATTCAGAGATTTGGCAACCGAATCAGGCTCAATCTCCGCTGAATTGAATCAGGGGTCGAAGCTTCGCACAGCCCTATTGCTCATGTGTTTTTCCAGGTATAACTATACTCAAGTGTATTTGTAGGGCAGAAGACATGATTTAAATGACATAATTATCATTAGGGAGACAAGATTTTTTGTGGGTGATATCTTTTATTGGACTAACTGTATTGTTGAAGCAAAATTTCAGGTATCACAATGCCTTTCCTCAGGCCTCAGACAAGTATCCTCAGGAAAGTATTCCTCAGACAGTTATCATCAGGTTCTTAGTTTGGCTCCACAAGGAATGACTGCAGATCTGGTATGCTAGAGAGGATAAGGCTGATGTGGCAGATTTACTTCCAATTAACTGGAGCATTCCAGGATAAATTGGTAGAACCAGCTTTATTAGTAGTACACAAAGACATAAGGTTGATATAATTTTGGAGTAATGTATTGCAAAGTAATTCAATAACAGCTCTTCAAATAATGCCAAGAAAGTTAATTAAAAGTATTTCTTCATTTTGTTTAAATAGCTAAAATGCCATCCAGCAAAACTGCAGACCACATCATTTGAGATTCTGGGCTTGCTTCGTGAGCTAGAAATGAACTGAGCCACTGTCCAAAATGGAGAGCATAAGCAGGAAAACAGGTGCATGCAGTACCAGGAAGATGTCATGTAACAAAAGTCTTTCCCAAGATGGGCAACCATTGTGATCAAGTGGAGATGGAAAAAATCTGGTGGAGACAGCAGGAAAGCTGCAAACGAGGAGGAAAGTGGAAAAATAAAGCAAAGGCAATGCCCATTTGCAGTAGTGAGCCATCAGAGAACCAAACTGGAAGCCATAGGATAAAATGCAGGGCTTACTGAAAACATCCTAGCTGATTATTTCTGGGGCATTTGGGGTGGTAGTATTTCATTTACTGAGCCAAGATAAGCTGAGGTCTCTCCTCTCAGCAAAGAGATTTGTTTTTGTCTCCTTGTCACTGGCTAGGAAATGTATGGCCTCTATTGCAAGGAGCTGGGCAGCTGGTGGGGTCCTTAATTTTTCATTGAACTGATTACAATGGGAACTGAAAACACTTGGCATCATCCAAAAGGAGCTCAGGTAATCTCAGGACTGGCCTAAGAATTTTCTGCTGCATGTGAATAAAAAGCATTGGGAAGGACATCCTGTCTGCATCAGTTTTGCTTCACCTCTGTGTTGTAACAAAGCAAACAACAGCTGTACTGAATTTAGAAGAACAGAAATCAATGCTGGCTATTCAGTAAAAGACAAACATACTGCTAATGGTGGGCAAGTTTCCTATCTTGGCTATGAGGAACTGTACTTTTAAGAGTACATTTTGGCATGAATCAGTTAGAATTAATTGTCGTGCTGTGCAGGTCTCGTGTTACTCAATGCCAGTCAGTTAGCACTCTGAATGAAACAGTCCTCTGTCAGATATGTTGGCTCGGAATGAGAGATGAACAACATATTAGCAATTCATTCAGGCAGTGCACTGCTAAATGTCTAAGCTGGCCCTCCCTTTTGAATCCTCTCCACTTCTACAGAGAGCTACCAAGGAGTTCTCTGAACTAGAAAAGGATCAGGCAGTAACATGATCTGCATGCTTGGGGCACTATGGGCACAACATAATGCAATTGTACTCATCTTCTATCAAGGAGGTAAGTGATGGTTTGAAATAGAAGCATCTCACCAAAAGAGGTGCATATTCCATTCTGTTCTGTCCATGGAAAAGTAACTCATTTCTTATGAGACACCTTGGGAAAACATTTACCACAGTGGAAGCAGGGTAATATGGAGGCCTAATCACTTAGATTTATGGCCTACTATCACAGGAGCTGTAGGAATTAGAGAAAGGAGGGATTTTTTTCTCCCCCATTGGAGAATGAAGAAGCTTCCTTTCCCAAAGGAAACAATACATGGCAGTCTTGGGAAAACATGAGAGATCACACCTTGAAAATAAAATATGATTTCGTATAAAAACACCACTTTAAGATGCTTGTAAAACTTATTAGCTATATTTTCCTTTCCTTTATTGCTCTGTGCAGATGGACCACTGATGATGACTGAGTCCCAGCTTTGCAGATAGAGGGATATGAAAAACTATCTGAATAAGATTAAACTTTTTTAAACATTATATGCTTCCTGTAACGTATGTGGAATGAAGTCATGTAGTGATGGTGTCGGGGTAAGTTAGATTTTTAGTGTAGCATAGCAGTTTTATTGACTCTCATCTGCAAGACCTCTACCTCATCATTTTGCCACTGGTGAATCAAGTAGCCATACACATGCAAATAAAACCCTTTTTATCTCATCGCACTATCATGCTTGCACTCAATATACTTTGTGAGCCCAGAAAATATAATGTAATTTTGAGGCATAATATTAAATACATTGAGTTATTTTGCAGCATGTTGAAAGTGAGGAGTTTTTTTTTCTGTCTGTACATTAAGTAAAAGAAAGAGATGAACAGGGAACATCCAAGCATGAATTACCAACTGGGCCATTTACATCCATCACCGCAAAATTAGCAATTAGCTGAGTGGTGCAACGTGGAGCTCCAGCTATGAATATTTCAGTACAATTGAGACAGTGAGTTCGTGTTTATATCTCACTTGCAAAAGGAATAAAGTGCAACATTCAAATGAAATGTTTAAGAATGATGATAACAAGATTTTTTGCAACACATTCAAGTCTGCATTTGGGATGTAATTTTTATTGTGCCTAGCAATCAATGCCAAGGCACAGTCTCAGAAGAAAGATTCACAGTACTTTTTATGAAGATTGAAAGCTCATTGGGTTCCTATTTCGTATTCTGGGCAGGCAGAAGCACATTAGTACAGAGTTGCTAATATCTGGAAGATACTGTAAAACACAAGAGACGACTGCAACTTCTCCCTGTCCTTCGCTATTTCCAAAGGCTAAAAGGAGGATAAATTAAAAATGTGATCAGTATAATGCATGCTTCCTTCCATGTATCCTCTGTATTGGCCAAATGGAAATTTGTCTGGAAACTGGCCCATGTTTGGCCCCCATGCATCATGCTTGTAAAGTCTGACCATTCTTTTTAGAGCTGTTGTAACCCAGCACAATTTAGACCAGCCCTGATGTTACTTTAACTAGTGATGCAGTTCCCCACTTAATTACTTTATTTGCTTACATATCTCACCCCGCCCCCCCCACCCCTAAAACGGCACACAGGTTGTTTATGGAAAGCAGAATGAAGGGGAAATAAGATTTTTCTTCATGGCTGAGTGACAAATAACTGCAGGGAATCTTGGCTGCAGTGGCTGTGTCTGTAAGAGGGTTAACACTATAGATCTGACCCTGTAGGGTGAACTTTGCCCCCTGCCCCAACAAGCTGTCAGAGGGAGAAGCGTGGCAGCCATCTTGCAGCTATGTCTGCCTGCTTCTATTCCTCCATGCTTCTATTCCAGTGAAGAAAAACCAACTTTTCCACTTAAGACATGAACTCAACTTTGGAGAGCTGATTTTTTTGGTGTGTGGGAAGGTGCATGTGGTATGCAAATAATACAATAAACACTTTTTACAAAGACTCACCTGTGCTCCCTGAAAATATCTTTGCTCTGGGCTGCTGCTGAAACACAGAATGTCTATTGGATGTAAAGGTAGGGAGAAGGAAATGCTCTGAAATCAGTCAGACCCTTCCCATCAAACCAAACACAGGGCACGGGATTGCTCGGAGTGACTAATCCCACATGTACAAGAAGTTCCACATGGCTTATGCCTTCCCCCTGATCACTCACCATCAATCTGAAGCCACAGGGAGCTAGTGAGAGAGTACAGCCACAAGGCCAGCATGATGCAGATGGCATCAGGCACATCCTGTTTGCATTCACCACCTATCTCGTTCCTGAGGAGGACAGCTCATTATAGTTGCGCATTGCAGGGTATGTTTTATGTAAGACCACTTCTCTTAATACCAGTTTGAATATCACAAAGCCAAGCACTCAGATGTTTGCAAATGCCAGATTTGCAAACATTCATGCAACCTGATATTGGCCTCTGATGCACAGAACTCTTGTGCCAGGTGCTATTGATAACAACAGGCAGGTTTAAGTAAGTTGAGAATTAATAAACTAGGTGAGCTTGAGACCCACCCAGAGGGTGTATAAAATATACATGTTCCCTGGGTGCCATTTAATGGTGCCCCACTTGCAAGCACTGTGTCTGCATATGAAACAAAGGAAAATATATAATCAATGATTCTATACAAACAACAAAGAAAGAAAATAGTTACCCCCCCCCCACAAGGCATCTTTGGCTGCTGCCCTTCATTTCAGTTCAGCTACCTGCTGGCATGAATCTCTGACAGCAAATGTCTCTAATTTTATAGATTTCAAAGATTTCATAGACATTAGAGGCTGGAAGGGACCTTGTGAGATCATTGAGTCCAGCCCCCCCGCCATAGGCAGGAAGTCAGCTGGGATCAAGTGATCCCAGCAAGAAAAATATCCAGATGTTTTTTGAAAGAGTCCAGAGTAGGTGTTTGCACCACTTCTGGGGGAAGTTTGTTCCAGACCCTGGACACCCGCACCGTAAATAACTTTTTTCTTATATCTAGTCTAAATTGGCCTTCCTGGAGTTTATGGCTGTTAGAACTTGTTATCCCTTGGGGAGCTCTAGTGAACAGCTGTTCTCTCAGGTCCTGATGTACCCCTCTTATATAATTGTAGGCTGCTATCAAGTCCCCCCTGAACCTTCTCTTATCTAGACTGAAGAGTCCCAAATCCCTCAGCCTCTCCTCATATGGCCTGCCCTCCAGGCCTTGGATTATATGAGTGGCTCTCCTCTGGACTCTCTCAAGCTTCTCCACATCCCTCCTGAAGTGGGGGGCCTAATACTGGATACAGTACTCCAGCTGTGGCCTCACCAAGGCCAAGTAAAGCAGGAGGATGACATCCCTGGTTTTGCTTGAGATGTATTGGTAGATGCATGCCAGATTTTGGTTTGCTTAGTGAGCCACAGTATCACATTAATGACTCGTATTCATCCTGTGGTCAGTCAGGACCCTCAAGTCTCTTTTGGTCATGGTACTAGCGAGCATAGTACTGCCGAGCTTGAAAGTACAGGTCAGTCGCATCTTACACAGGGGTTAGGTGCTGAAGACAGCGCATAAAGCGAAAATTGCGTAAGGCAAAAATCGGTGACTATACACAGGGTGGGAGGGGGGACGGGGCTTGAGTTTGCACGCAGCGCTGTGCTTAGAGCTGTGCGGCCAGCAGCAGCGGTGCAGCACAGGGTGGTGGTGGGGATGGCTGCGTGCTGCCTGGCCACCACCACGCTGCCACTGCCTCCCGGAGGCCGGCCACACAGTGCCGGGCACGGCTCCATGGCAACAGCGGGAGGTTTTGGAGGCAGTGGCCGTCACTGCCATAATGGGCCTCCAGGTAAGCAACAGCGCCGCATGCAAGCTCAAGCCCCACCCCCCCTCCCACCCTGCGTATAGTTGAATTCGCACAAGTTAAATGCACGTATGATGCAACTGACCTGTATGATGAGGGTTCTTCCTACTGAGGTGCAGCATCTTATACTTCTCTGCATTGAAGGCCATCAGGTTTTGGTCAGCCCACCTTGACAGCATGTCCAAGTTGGCCTGTATCCCCAGCCTGTCTTGCAGTGTGACCACCCTCCCCCATAATTTCGTGTCATCTGCAAACTTTGCCAGTTTGCATCTGACTCCTGAATCCAGATCATTAATGAAGATGTTAAAGAGTACCGGCCCAAGTACCAAGCCCTGAGGGACTCCACTGGTCCCTGTGCCACGTTGATTTGCTCCCCTCAACTAGTGCTTTGGGTCTGACCCTGTAGCCAGTTACTAGGGCTATGTGAGGCTTTGGACAGAGTTTCAGATCCAGAGAAGCTTCAGATGCTTTGGGGTCTGAAGCAGCATGTCCAGGTCAAAGCGCTGGCCTCGTTAGGCTTCCCAAAGCGGTTTGGAGCTCCTGAAGCGCTTCAAAGCCACCTCAGAGCTGCCTCAGAGATCCGGCCATAGGGTATAATTGGGAAACAATAAAATATCTATAACGTTGTTGTTTTTTTGTCCTATTTGGATTTTCAGGGATGGTAGAATCCACAGACAGCATGAAGCCTGCCAAGTTTCAAGAAGATCAGTGCAGGGGTGTGGGAGGAACTGCACCCCAAATTCTTGAAAACAAAACTCCTGTCACATCTATGTGTTACAACACAGGGGGGTCAAAACTGTAGGGGTGGTAGCTCTTGCTGAGGCCACAAAGCCTGCCAAGTTTCAAAAAGATTGGTGCAGGGGTTTGGGGAAAACTGCCTCTCAAGCTGTGGACAAGCAAAACTTGTGTCATGGGTGACACTGCATGTGTTAAGGCGCAGCGGGGTGACAGTTGCGGGGATGGTGGCCCCTGCCGTGGCCATGATGCCTGCTAGCTGTCGAGGAGATCAGTGCAGGGGCTCTGGGGCCCTGCACCCCTAGCTGCAGACAAAATTCATGCCATGAGTGATTGTGGGACTGACTGTCTGTCTTGGGGCAGGGAGGGGAGACACTGGAGGCCTAGCTGCTAAGCTACTGTGTTACCAGTTACCAATCAATCATGATTCACTCAGGGACCAGCTCAATACACAGGACCTAGCTAATGTAGCCAGTTAATTGCTATCAATTAGCACCTACAAAACCAGACTAAGGAGAGGAAATAATCAATACAATCAACTGCTCCAAGACAGCCACTGTCAGTCCCACAAGCACCCATGGCACGAGTTTTGTCTATCAGCAGCTAGGGGTGCAGGGCCCCAGAACCCCTGCACCGATCTCCTCAACAGTTGTCAGGCATTGTGGCCGCAGCAAGGACTACCATCCCTGCAGATGTCACCCAGCTGCGCCTTCACACACACAGGGTCACCCACGGCACAAGTTTTGCTTGTCTGCAGCTTGTGGTACAGTTTCCCCCAAACCCCTGCACCCATCTTCTTGAAACTTTGCAGATTTTGTGGCCTCAGTAAGAGCTACCACCCCTGCAGTTTTGACCCCCCCCCCCCCCCCGTGGTGTAACACATAGATGTGACAGGAGTTTTGCTTTCAAGAATTTGGGGTGCAGTTCCCTCAAAACCCCTGCACCAATCTTCTTGAAACTTGGCAGGCTCTGTTGTCTCACCAGGGGCCACCACTCTTGTAGTTTTCACCCCTCTGTGGTGTGACACACACCCGTGACATGAGTTTGGCTTTCAATAATTTGGGGTATAGTTCCCCCCAAACCCCTGCACTGATCTTCTTGAAACTTGGAAAGTTTCATGCTCTCAGCAGAGGCTACCATCCCTGCAAGTTTCATCCAAATAAGACAAAAACCAACAAAGTTAAAGATATTTAATTGATTCCCCATTATACCCTATGACTGGATCTCTGAGGCGGCTCCGAAGCTTCGGAGCTGCTTTGGCTGGATTGGGGCAGAAACTGGGTCTGGAGCTCCAGATCAGATCACGGCTATCCAAAGCGGCCAGATCCAAAGCTGAATTGGATCGCTGCCGACTTGCACAGGCCTACCAGTTACCTAGGCATTGGACCATAAGATGATCAAGGCCACAGTTCCCCAGCTTAGCCATGAGGACATCACGGGGAACTAGGTCAAAGATTTTCTTGAAATCCAGATATATGACATCCACGTCATCTCCCTTGTCCTGGGCTCGTGTCACCTGGTCATAGAAGGAGATGAGGTTGGTTAGGCAAGACCTGCCAGTCACAAAGCCATGTTAGCTGGCTTTCAGAAGCTTGCCTTCAGTTAGTCTAGAGTTGATGGATCCCTTGACAATTTTCTCCAGGATTTTTCCAGGGATGGATGTAAGACTGATTAGTCTATAATTCCCCAGGTCATCCCTCCTCCCTTTCTTGAAGATAGGGACTATGTTGGCTCTTTTCCAGTTATCCAGGACCTCGCCCAAGCACCACAAATTTTCAAATATCTTTGCCAAGGGGGGTGCAATGATGTCTATCAGGTCCTTTAAGACTCAGGTGCCTTCCATCTGGGCCCATGGATTTGTGAATGTCCAGTTTTTCAAGGTGTTCCTTCACCTGATCCATATCAATTTTGGGTCCACCACCCACTCCCAGGATGGTTCATGTCCTTTCTGACAGTGTGATCCCCTTGAGAGGGTGAAAAATTGATGCGAAAAAAGTTATTTAGGAGATTGGCCTTTTCTTGGGTATCGGACGTCAGCTGCCCCATTTGATCTCACAGGGGCCTAATGCTATCTTTGTTCTTTTTTTGACTTCACACATATCTGAAGAAGGACTTTTTGTTGTCCTTGATCCCTGTAGCTAGCCTGAGTTCAGTTTGTGCCTTGGCTTTTTAATGTGTCACCTCCCCTCCCCTCTTCTGGCAAACCCCACATGGGGCTAGTCCTGGGCCAGCCTTGGGGACTACCTCAGGCAAACTTGCCTTCAGCCCCTGGAAAAGTGCTGCTTGGTCCAGTCCTATGGCTTCATTCCTCCCCCAACTATCATGGTTTCAGCTTTCCTGGTGTGGGTAGGGAGATCTTCAGAAAAAAGCTATCTCCTTCCATATAGCCATCACTGTCTCTTTTTCTATTGGGAAGCATCCTCCATCTCTCCTCCAGAGAGATGTTCCATCTCTCCAGGCAGAGTTGCTTGGGCGGGGGTGGGGAAGGGAAATTCACATAGGCCTCATGAATAGTGTCCCATGTATACCATGCTGCAAGGTAAGAACCCCATTCTCCTCTCCTCCTCAGTTCAGCTCCTCTATCTCATCAAATCAGGCATTATTTGCTGTTCTGGTAATTTAGAAAAGTGTTGTTTGGAGGATTTCTGGGTAGAAAGCTTATGCAAATGAATCCCCTGTATTCCCAGATCACTAAGAGATGATGGCTGGGAGTTCCTTGTCTATGGAACCTCTCTATCTGCAGGTTGGGTGAAGAGCTTCTGGACCAGCCCTTGGGAAAGTTCCTCTGACCGCTCACAAGAGAAGTCAGTGAACTCCTGACTCTCTAGAGTAGGGGTGCCTGACCTGCAGCACACGTCAAAAGTAGCACAGGCTAGTGGCACAACAAGCAGAGTTGGTGCCTGGGGCAAATCCTGTGGGAGAGCACAAGTGGGTGGGCACATGGTTCTGAGAGTGGGACAAGTGGAGTGCAGGGTCTGAGAGTGGAGGCAGAGGGGCATGAGTTCCAAGAGCAGGGGACAGTGCCAGAAGTCTTACCTAAGTCAGGAACTCTTACACAGTCCTGGCTGACCTGCTATTGCCATCACACATGCTCTGCCCACCCCGGCTGTTGCTTTTAAAGCAGCAACAGGGAATTGTTTTTGAGTTCCTGGCATAGATATGCTGCCAGGGTGCAGATTCCATGGGTGAGGGCTGATTCTGGCACCCCTCCTAACTTGGTGCCCAGAGTGGATGCCCCTCTTGCCCACCCCTAGTTACACTACTGGCACAGGCAACCTTTGTGCATGTATGAGTGGCATGTAGAAGATTAGGGATGGGACAGGCAACACAGTGGCAGATATGGCAGGAAGCAGAAAGCAGGGCAGCAGATCAAGCAGAGAGCACTGGGCAGGAAGCAGAGCAGCAGATTGGGCAGGGGAAGGAGATCAGAATGGCATTCGAGAAAGCCATGGGGCTAAATTGTGGCATGCCTGCCAATGGTGTTGGCATCATTGGTCTAGAACTTCATGTGATTAAACAGCTGCCTGAATACTGTCTGTGATTACATGATCACACAGTGGCCTTTCCATAGGATCTTTGCCTTATTCTGTACACAGGATGCTCACACAATTGGATCAGATTAAAATTACTCCTGCAGCTGTTTTTTGAAGTGAAGAATGACTTGGCTCTGCACCTTAAATAACGTTCACAGTTACTGCTACAAGCTGTTACACAAATACAGTCGTTTACCCTAAGCTCTTAATACATGCCAGTCATTGGCAAGCTTTATTATCCCTCTGTAAGGGAGAAGGAGCATTGTTGGGGATGGGCAAGGCTGGCCAAGCATTTCTCATA
Organism: Alligator mississippiensis; assembly: GCF_030867095.1. Taxonomy (NCBI): domain Eukaryota; kingdom Metazoa; phylum Chordata; order Crocodylia; family Alligatoridae; genus Alligator; species Alligator mississippiensis. The sequence goes on along the minus strand of NC_081825.1, from coordinate 141,630,033 downwards.
CCCCTGACATTTCAATTTGGGTTAGGCTATGGGCCACAGTTTCAAATGAATCCCTGGAGTTAGGCGCATCCCAAAATGCCTGTAGCAGCTCATCATTTAAACTGGGAGAGTGAGGGTGTATCCCCAGCTATGTACACAGTTATTTATTAATGAAGGATGCAGTTGAAAGAGCTCTTTGGCCCTTTTCTGTGACTGTTGTACAGTCTAGGAAAGTGTAGATGCCATCCATGAATTCCTGCTTGCTGCAGCTTTGAAGCCACTGCTGGAATGTTTGCCATGGAGCCTGAATACTTTGAGTAGCTGTATCTGTGCAAGTCATCCCAATGGGAAATCAATACATTATTGTTGTGTGTTGCAAAAAGATCCATAGAATTGATGTGAAGGTAGATTTCTCTTAATCAGTTTTGTTCTGAGAGGGACAAAGCTTTGGATAACCCACAGACAGAAGAGTTCTTGGAGGAAAATGTGTTCAGACATGTAAATGAAAACTTGCATAGCAATGGATCACTTATGCTTGCAAATACCATATTTACCTGCATACCGTATGTCCATAAATAAGACCTGCACCTTGCTTTGGGAAGGCAAAATGAAGAAAAAAGTTATTTCCAGAATTGTGGCTGAATACTAACCACATAGAGCAGGGGCAGAGTACATTCCTCAGCTCACTCACCCTCCCTTTTCTGGTCAGCCGAAAAGATATAATTTAACCCTTTTACAGCTGCTGCTGAATTGGCAGTAGTTTTTAGCTGCTCAGCCAAAACCCCGTGCCAATTTGGCAGTGACTGTGAAAGGTTTAAAAGTGCAGCTGTCATGCTGAAGAGTGGATTGCACTCCTCCCTTCATGAGGCCAGCTGAGAGAGAAGAATGGCAGGCATTCCAGCAACCTCATGCATCCAATCCACCTTGGAAACCAGCTTCCCTGGTTAAAAAACACACACCAATTTTGGAAGGCTGATATTTGGGGAGATGGCACATGTGGTATGTGGGCAAATATGGTAAGTGCTGCAGATACCAGTAGCATTGCCTGTGCTGCATATGAATAGGCAGAAATTTTAGGCTGTAAATCTGTATTTGTAAAAATGCAGGGCTCCATATATAACACCCATTTCCTGGCAGAGCTTCTCATTTTCACTTGGGTACCATTGTGACAAGAACTATATAAAAGCCTAAGATAGCTATGCACTGTAAAAAGATAAGGTAGTTTTATGTACACAGATATTGTCTTGAATACACAACTTTAGATTTTTGACATCCCTAAGATAGATTGTGAAGCCACATTTTAGGAGACTCTTTTGAACACGTGCCTTGTATTGTTGATGTGAAAAGTAATACCACATTTATTTCTGCAACAAAGAGGCCATTCAAATCATTCTGCCACTGTAGATGAATCCAATAATCTGGCTTTGTCTGAAGGCATGTGGTAATGATTTTATTCTCAGCTGTGATCCTACATCTGTGTGCTCTCTATTAAAATCTTGCTGTTATCTCCTGCTGACTTTCCTCCTGCCCTTTCATTTAGCACTGAATTCTGATTCTAGTGGGGCCTTTTATTAGGTATTATAGTTATTTTCTTTTTAATTACCATTACATGGGTGGGATGATGATAGACTTTTCTCTCTGGCATTTTATCATCCCCAGTCTTTTACAAAAACCAGTCCTTCTAAATGAATTAAAATTTCTTCTTCAGTGAGTATTGATGATCTGAAGAAAGGAACTGTAGAAGAGGCACACTGGTCATATCAAGTGTGCAGGGCTCAGCTCCTGATTCTCCCCTGCAGGTTTACTGGGTATGCCTGTTCTATGAGAGAAGACAGAGCTGTTGACTAGAATGGGGTCCAAGCCCTCTAAGGAGAAGGCTCCCTTTATTCATTTATTTTGTTCTCCACTTCCTCCTCATTATGATCCATGTCTTACTGCTAAGAAGTTGAGAGAGGAGGATGTGACTGTACTAGGTCAAAGCAAGAAAGAGTTAATAGCATTTCTCCTGGATTTCCATCAACTGCAGCCTGCCATACCTGACAAAAGTGCCATAGTCAGAAGTGTGGGGCTTCTAGTGGTTGCTAATGACCACAAAGAAAGTTGACATAACTGGGAGAAGGCAGCTCCCCTGTATACCTCTCTTGTGGAGGCAAGTGTCAACGGCCTGGGGACTCCAACCAGTCTGGGGTGCAAGAGCTTCCCTGGAGAATGGGAGGTTCTGCCCACTCTAGGAATGGGGCAGAATGGCCAGAACATCACAAAATCAAAACTCTCTTTTGCTCTTCCTTTTAAGTTGCCTGTTTAGATTCTGACCCATTCTGGTCACTGTTATGTCATTTGTACCCATGAGTATGTGCATTACTGGAGTAGTCAGTGCCATGGGGCTTTTGACAGAGTATCTGCTGAATATCTGTCTCTTCTTGGATGATGCCACACAGGGAGATTGCCATTTGCTACTGGGACAGTGTTTCATGGTCTGGTTTTATGAAAACTAATTTTAGTGGTTGCTGGTCAGACCCAACTGTAACAGGGTGACCGTTATATCCATACATCTCCAGTTGCAGAATCAGCCTTTCTTTTCCTCGTCCTTGATGTGATGTTCCTGTAGTACCTTACAGTTCTGCTGCAGCTGTGTTTCTTAAGTGCCCTGATATCCTTATATACTGCAGCATGATTATAAGTCTTCCTGTGCCATGTTGTACCATTGTAAGCTTTCCTCTTGGCTCCTATTTACAATGTATCAATAAGAAATTGCCACGTATTAGGGAATTTTCCATCCCCCAATGTTTTTTTCTTGTCCAAAAGACAGATTTTTCATAGGCTCAGCATTTCATTTCCAGAACATGTGTTTTAAATAATAAAGGCACCAGAGGGGCCAAGTTTTTCTTCTTTCCAGTAACTGCTAATTAACAACTTCTAGCCTGAGAGAAGAAAATCTTCAGAAAACCTTCCAGGTCTCAGAGGACATTCTTTTTCCTCATAAGCCTGCTGGCTCTTGAATTCAGTGACTGTGACATGAGAGATGCTGCCCAGCATTCTAAATATTTATTTCATTTTGTTGCTGTCAGCCCTGTTGTTCCATATGAACAAGACCCCCTACGTTCAGATGTCCTTTGAAACATATTCAAATGGGGCCTGCAAAACTGCTCTGAGAACTAGGTGAAACCTGCCAACAAGGTCTTTGACACTCCAGGCATTTGATCAAGCCCAGAAAACATATAATGCTATGTCTTATTGTGCTGATTTAGATGAAACCAGAGAGCAGCAAATGTATCTCTCAGAAGAAAAGGATGGAGCATTTTAGCCACCAGACCCAAGAGCTTGATATTCAGATGTAAAAGGCCTAGGAAGGATGGCTGCTGATGTGTGAGATATGAGGCAACCCCCTCCCTCCTCCCACGCACACTGATCTCCTCCAGTCTCTTTCCAAAGCTAGCTCTATTCATAGATTTCTTAGACATTAGGGCTGGAAGGGACCTCAGAAGATCGAGTCCAGCCCCCTGCCCTAGGGACAGGAAGTCAGCTGGGGTTAAAGGATCCCAGCAAGATAAAACATCCAAATATCTCTTAAAGGAGTCCAGAGTCGGTGCTTGCACCACCTCTGGAGGCAGTCTGTTCCAGGCTTTGGAGTCTCAGACAGTAAAGAAGTTCTTCCTTATGTTCAGCTGGAAACAGTCTTAGAGGAGTTTGTGACCATTTGACCTTGTCATCCCTTGGGTCACTTTGGTGAACAGGCCATCCCCCAGATCCTGATGTACACCTTTTATATACTTATAGGCAGCCACTAGGTCCCCCCTGAGCCTATGCTTTTCCAAGCTGAAGAGTCCCATAGCTCAGCCTTCCATCAGAAGGCCTGTTCTCCTGCTCTCTGATCATGCATGCGGCTCTCCTATGGACTCTTTCAAGCTTCTCCACACCCTTTTAAAATTGTGGAGCCAAGAATTAGATGCAGTACTCCAGCTGTGGCCTCACCAAGACCGAGTACAGTGGGAAGATGACATCCTGGGATTTGCTTGAGAAGCATCTATGGATGTAAGCCAGAGTTTTGCTCGCTTTACTAGCTGTGACATTACATTGCTGGTTCATATTCATTTTGTGGTCAATCATGATCCCAAAGTCCCTTTTGACCATGGTGCTAGCAAGCGTAGCACTGCCAAGCCTATAAGCATGCTGTGGGTTTTTTCCCCAAGGTGGAGTACCTTGCATATTTCGGTGTTGAACGCCATCAGGTTTTCACTTGCCCATTTTCCGAGACTGTCAAGGTCAGCCTGGATCACCATCCTCTCCTCAGGGGTGGACGCTTTACCCCAAAGTTTGGTGTCATCGGCAAACTTGGCCAGTCCACTTCTGATACCAATGTCCACATCATTAAGAAAGATGTTAAAGAGTAGAGGACCAAGGATGGAGCCTTGGGGGACCCCACTGGTCACGGCACACCATGATGATTTACTTCTGTTGACTACCACTTTCTGGGTCTGACCTCAGAGCCAATTCCCCAGCCATCAGACTGTGATATAGCCGAGGCTGCAGTTGTCCAGTTTTTCCATGAGATGATTATGGGACACCAGATTGAAAGCTTTTTTAAAATGAAGATATATGACATCAATCTTTTCTCCCTTGTCCAGGTTATATGTCACCTGGTCATAGAAGGAGATGAGATTGGTCAGGCAAGACCTACCCACAACAAACCCGTGCAGGCTATCCCTCAGGACGTTGCCATCAGCCAGTTTGTCAAGAATGGTCTCTTTGATATTTTTTTCCAAGATCTTCCCTGGGATAGAGGTCAAGCTGATAGGCCTGTAGTTCTCTGGATCTACTTTCCTCCCTTTATTGAAGATAGGTACTACACTGGCCTTCTTCCAATCTTCGGGTACTTCTCTTGAGTGCCACGAGTTCTCGAAGATCCGTGCCAGCAGCTGAGCTATGATGCCTGCCAGCTCCTTAAGTACCCTGGGGTGTAAACTGTCTGGGCCAGCTCACTTGAAGGTGTCCAGCCTCTCAAGGTGCTCCTTCATGTGGTCTACATGGATGAAGGGTAACGATTCTCCCTCACCCTGGCCATCCCATACCATATTGAGCAGGGCTGTCCCTTGGGACTGGTGAAAGAACAACGCAAAATACTTATTAAACAGGTTGGCTTTTTCCTGGACATCAGTTGTCAGTTGTCCCATATGGTTTAGCAGGGATCCAGTGTTACCCTTGCTTTTCCTCCGGCTCCCCACATATCTAAAAAAGGACTTTTTATTGTCTTTGATATGTGTAGCCAGTTGGAGTTCAGTTGCAGCCTTGGCTTTCCTGGTTAGCTCCTTACAGGTCTGGACCAGTGCAGAATACTCCTCCTTTGAGGTGGATCCAGCCTTCCATCCTTTGTAGGTCTTTCTTTTTAGATGCAGCAGGTCCACTAGTTCCCTCTAGAGCCAAGGGGGCTGCTGTGCCGTTTTGCTGCCTTTCCTTCGAGATGGGATAGACATTGCTTGTGCTTTCAGGATTGCTCCCTTGAGGAGCAACCACTCATCCTGAACTCCCCTCCCCTTCAGGTTGTGGTCCCTTAGGGCCTCACCAGCAAGGCTCCTGAGCTTGTCAAGTTCAGCTTTCCTGAAGTCAAGGACTTCTGCATTGCTGACTGACTTGCCAGCTTTATGGTGGATAGTGAAGATGATCAGCTCAGGGTCACCGTCTCCCATCTTCCCTTCAATCATTAGGTTGCTGATTAAATCATCTCCCATTTCCAGTACCAGGTCCAGCAGCGCTTTGCTTCTCGTCAGTCCATAGACTTCTTGAGTCAGATAGAGCTCATCCACGTACATGAGGAAGCTTTGCGAGCATTCGGATTTGGCCGAGTGCTCTTCCCACAAGATGTCTGGGTAGCTGAAGTCTCCCATAACAACCATGCACCGGGAGCGTGCAGCCTCAGCCAGTTCCTTGGTGAATTCCTGGTCAAGCTCTTGATCCTAATTAAGAGGTCTGTAGTAGACTGTGTGTTCCCTGTACCATGTTCATCATGGATTTTAACCCAGAGAGTCTCCATTCGTCTACCCTGGATGCCAACCTTGGCTTGCAAGGACGTGTAGCTTTCCTTGACACAGAGAGCTACACTCCTGCCCCTTTTGTCTACACGATATCTCCTGTACAAGGTGTGACGGGCTAGCTGGTAGTGATTTGATCCAGGGGTTTTGGAAGGGTAAAAAATGATTGGAGGGCTTGGGATTCCCTTTCCTCACCAATCAGGCCCCAGAGACTCACCCTCCATGTCCCCTGATTGGCCCGTCATAGATTTCATAGACATTAGGGCTAGAAGGGATCTCAGAAGGGACCTCAGAAGATCATCAAGTCCCGCCCCCTGCCCCAAGGGCAGGAAGTCAGCAGGGATCATAGGATCCCAGCAAGATAAACATCCAGATGTCTCTTGAAGGCGTTCAAAGTAGGTGCTTGAACCACCTCCAGCGGCAGGCTATTCCAGACCTTGGGGGCTCGGACAGTAAAGAAGTTCTTCCTTCTGTCCAGCCTGAAATGGTCATGGAGGAATTTGTGCCCATTCAACCTTGTCATCCCTTGGGGCTCTCTAGTGAACAGACATTCCCCCAGGTCCTGGTGAGCACCCCGATAAACTTATAGATGGCCACCAGATCACCACTGAGCCTGCGCTCTTCCAGGCTGAAGAGTCCCATGGCTCTCAGCCTCTCATCATAAGGCCTGTTTTCCTGACCTCTGATCATGCGTGTGGCTCTCCTCTGCATGCTCTCAAGCTTCTCCACATCCTTTTTGAATTGTGGAGCCCAAAACTGGATGCAGTACTCCAGCTGGGTCACCTGGAGGGGGATAAAAGGGGCAGCACAGCTGACTCAGGAGAGACCTGAGAGGGATGATGAGGAAGGAGTTTCAAAGAGCTGGCAAGAGCTGGGCCAGCAGGGTGGGAGCAGTTGCTTTAGAAGAGCCTAAAGGAGCGGGACCCACAGGCACCGGTGAACTCTCAGCGGTGTGGCTGGCAGGAGAGGCTCCCTGATGGTCTCCAGGATCCCCAGCAAAAGGCTGCAGCCAGCAAGAGAGGTTCCTCACCTGGCTCCAGCAGAAAGCTGTGCAGTGACCTGAGAGGTTCCCAGCTCTGCTTCCAGTTTCTCCAGCAAGAGACAGAGCAGCTTGACATGAGGCAGGGGCTTCCAGAAGGTCAAAAGCCCCAGCAGCCTGGAGCAGGTCCGGCACTGCTGGCTGTGTGGTAGAGTTTCTGCCTACCATGCAGAAGATCTGAGCTCAAGTCCTAGCCAAGTAAAGTAACAGAAGAGAAGTTCTTGTTGGAGTGGAGGGGGTCATTGTGTTTTCCTGCTTCTCCCCTCCAGGTACCTACGCCCTATATCTCTTGTTATTTGGTGTTTTGTACTTTGTGCATTTTATATTTTGTCAATCAGTATTGTTTATTGTGTTGTTTGCATTTTATATTTTGTTAAACCTGTCTTTTGTTAACTAGATGAATATGTCTACGAATGTGAATGCCTAACCTTTATTGAATCCCATCCCCTCGGGGTATTGTAGTGTCTCCTATACCCCCTGGTTTATATATGTTATGTTCCCACCACTGCTTCTCTCATTAAAAGGTGTATGGTTAAGTCCCCATTGGTGATCTGGCTCTGCTTGATAGGGAAGGAGGGTCCCTACCCCTCCCACAGCGCTTGGGCACCTGCTCTGATCCCTTCAATTGGAGAGGGGGTACATCTTGGAGTATCACTCGGGTTACAAAGGTATAGCCATCTATACCTGTGGCCCAGTCATATTCCTTCCCCTTCGCCCATGACACCCATCTATGTCCCCTGACAGTTTTCTATGGCACTGATTGCTTTTCCCCATTGAGTGATTTGGTTGTACCTTCAGCCACAGAACAGTCCCCTTCTCAGGGTGGTACCCAGTAGTTTCCCTTGGCCTTCAGGACTGCCCCGATCTATACGACAGATCAGGCCCACCCATTCCCCTGGCTCCCCACATGGGACTTCATATGAAGCAGCTGGTTCCCTAGGCCCTTTCTCTCATCTGTCTTGTGTTCAGCCTCCAGGACAGTTTTCTAGAAGCTCTTTGCCATGGGAGATCATCGTAACAATACCTTAGCTCTCTGAACCCAACCTCCAGTTGCCCTTTTTTGCAGATGAGACTCTCAGCAACATCCTAATGCTTTCCATGGGAGCAAGCTGTCTGCTATCCTCTCCCATGTCCCTTCTGCCGGGTGCTGTCCTGTTCTGGCCCAGTGCAGTGTAGTTGTAGTCTTCTGGCTCTTGCAAGAGAAAGCCACCTTATCCTTCTCCCAGTTCTTGATTTTTAATTTCCACTGCCACCTCCTGCCAAGTCTCCCTATTGGGCTGAGCAAGATGGCAGACTTTAGTATGCACTGGGATGCCCAGAAGCTCTTGCTTGCTTTGCATCGGAATCCAGACAGGTGTGCTGTTATGTTGTCAAATATAGGTCTGTAACAGGGCACCAACCATGGACCCTGTTACAGTCTGGGGAGCTTCCCCAAACTCAAACACAAAGGGGAATTTATCTGCAAGCAGGAGGACAATCCAGCCATGGAGCGGCATCCAGGGTCAACCTGGCTGCCCACACATTTGGCATGGGATGAGAGGAGCATGTAAGAACCTGGGTCCAGCTCCTATTGGCTCAGTGAGATCTGACTGGAAGTTAAAGCCAGGTCAGCTGGTAGGACAGTTATCCCCAGAGAGGGGAGGCATGAGTGAGCTGTAGCTTGTGTGTGCCATGCAGAGGCACAGGCATTAAATCCAAGGAGCTGCTTAGATAAATGGAAGCCAGGTCTCCACCAAATAGAAAGGGAAGCAAGTACCTTTAATGAAGAGATGGCATAGAAATCCTCAGCTGAAGACAAAGGAATGGCTGCCACCAGTGAGTTAAGTTGTCTGCAGGGCTCTCCCTAAAAGAAATAGAGGAGCAATGGGGTTAGGGGACTGAAAACCCCAGAAGAGAGAGGTTTCACTCTGAATTGGGCCACTTAGTGTTAGAGCTGCATGGACTCAATCTAACCAGTTGCAACAGAGACTGAGTAGCTGGCTTGCAAGCCAGGCAACCCATGACAAAAGAGGATTGGAACTGAATGATTGAGAATTGGCAAATTACTAAACAGGGCACATGAAATCCAAAGAAAGTAAAAGCAGATTGACTATCAAAGTAATGAGAGACTTGTTGATTGACATTATGGGAAACATAACACTAGAACTGAGAATAGATAGCCTGTAAGTAGAAACGTACCGACATGTACAATGGAGTAATTAGCAGATCCTTATCAAGGACAGAGTGGTCATGTCCAGATGAGCATGGACGTTTAGTTCCCTGGGGACAACTAGCAGCGGTGCACCTTGTGCCACCGCTAGTTGTCCCCAGGGAACGCCTGTGCCACATGTGCTCTGGCACATGGCAAGTTACCCCAGATAGGGGAAGGGAGGTTGAGGTTCTGGGGGACTCCTGGGGCTGCAGCAGCAGCATTCCTGCTGCTCAGAGCCTGGCCAGCAGCTGGAGTGTGGGTTTGGCTGTCCAGGCTCCAGTTTTGAATGGCATGCTCTGCCCCAACATACGCTGCTCTGCTTTTTTTGCACAGGTGTTTTTGACTCCTAGATATCCAAAACCTTGTGCTGTTCCCAGAAAATAGCTGAACATGCAGTATGTAGCACTGCAGAGATGTCTGTGGCACCACATACTGCATGGCCATGCTTGTCTGGACGTGGCAAGGGGATGTAAGAGACCCCATTGCAATCAATGCGTTGAGTAATGTGAAAAAGTGGTATGGGTATTGTGAAGTACACGACAGTGGCCGTTAAGGGTCACCTTTTGCGTATAGGAGATTGGAGTAACCAGTCTGCTGGCTGTCACTCTCTCATTAGTGTAAAGGTGAGGCAGGAGAACACAGGCCTGTGCCTACATTGCTGTGATATGGGCAGGGTGTAGGGGTGGCAGAGCCCTGTGAAGAAAACCTTTGCCACTATCTTGAACACAAAAGAAAACAAAAGATCTCATCTCCCTTTATGTTTCTCTCTTTTTTTTTTTTTTTTGCATCATTTAACATCAAAGGCATAGGAGGCAAGCATTGAAGGAGAGAACCCTAAGGAAAAGGGGATAGTGGCTGATCCGTCATCAGGAATCTTACAGACCCTCATAAGGTCACTCCTGCAAGATGTTCTGGCACTGCACTGTTGCCCACTGTAGAGGGTCTGCTCCCTCCTCCCACCTCTGCACTCTGTCTGTTGCCCAGCAAGCCCCATTCATAATATTTTACACCTTCCTCTATTCCTTCTCTATCTATACATTCTCTTCTCTCATTGCACAACACCCCTTCTTCTCTCCTCTTTTAATCTATAGCTCTCTTCCCCCCAAAATTCCTTCATGCCTTGTTAATTGAAATGAATATTATCTTCAAACACAGAAACCTTAACCTTTATGTAAACCTACTTTCATTTCATCTGCCCTACCTTTCTGTGTACTGACAGAGTCCTTTCCTCCTTCTTTTATATGGCTTGCTTTTTTCAGAGAACATGCAGGCATTTACTCTGTGTGTGTGTGTGTGTGTGTGTGTGTGTGTGTGTGTGTGTGTGTGTGTGTGAGCGCATGTACACATGCCGTGTGTGTGTGTGTGTGTGTGTGTGTGTGTGTGTGTGTTTATAGCACCTTCCACAGACATCCAGACATGAAGCCTCTTCAGCATTAATGAGGCAAATGAAATGAGGAGTGGTGTGAAGATTCTGCTAAATTTGTGCTGTTTGTGTTAAGATCTCTCTTCATTCTGTGCTAAAGGAGGCCATGTGGAAGCGGCTGTTTTGACATTGCACTGTTTCTATAAGGCTAAATTGGGACACAAGACTTTTAAAATGTGTTTATGGCTGTTCCAAGTTAAACTACATCACAGCAATATGGAGGGCATGCAGCAGCACCACAGGAAATCACTTTCTTGGCAATCTGGCACAGACCCAAACCAGACCATCCAGCACTGAGTGACTCCAGTCTAGATTCCTTCTTTCTCTCTTCTGAGATGCAGAACCAAGGCCTTTGATTCCCTATCTAAAGCAGGGGCCAGCATAGAGGGGATCTGGCCCATGGATGTGGGACTTTGGTGGTATTCAGAGACAAGGCACTTCGGCCACAGTTGCTTTCCCACGTTATAGTGTGGAAAAATGGTAGTAGCACCTGGGTCCTAGGGCCCACCTATCTGCCACCTAGTTGAACTGGGGCAATTTGGACCCATAGCCTTTAGAAAGTTGCCAATCACTGGACTAAAGTAACAAAATGCATAAACTTATTTATAAAAGTCAGCAGAAGCTAGAGAAGAAAATGGAATTGGTCCAAGCAAAAAAGCCCCTGCCACAATCCATGCATTTACCAGGATATCCTTGAAGTTCAGGTGGTGATCTTTGTATCATTCCAAACTACTTCCACTCCTATATGACAACAAATTAGCTTACAACAAGGGGAGAGAGATGCAAAGATTAGTAAACCTACCTTAAAAAAAAGAAAGACCACTAATGTAGTCCACACTTTGATATTAAAATAATAGAAACAAATGAAACTGCCTAGAACTAGAGACATCTACCTAACTAATTAGAAACAGGCTGGATACAGTATATGCAGGGACCATAGGCTCATCATTACATATCTGAGTGATAAGTAAGTGACCAGATTGGGAAATGGTAAGCATGCATCAATTCTCATTGCAAGCAGTAGAATTATTCCTATGCTCTGGTACATACCTACACTCATTGCTGAACCAGGGCCTGAGTTCTGTTTCCATAGGGGCAGAGGTCATGATTCTGTGAAGTACCAGGTGCCTTTTGCAGGTAGGAAAATAATTCATGTGTCTCTGGACAGTTTCCTTGTCCTCAACTCCCCTGTCCTTTCCATTTTGCTTAAACTTTTAGCAGGATGCTATGCTCTAGCTGCAGGTACTTTGTGTCATTCCCTCCTGCAGCCTCATTCACTTATCCTCTGATCATTTTTTATCTTAAAGGTGTGAGCAAGTTTTTTAACTTATGAAGCATGGAGGTCAAGATGCCATCAATACACCAACAATATCCTGTTTCATCTGGTTAGAAAGTGTAATAGACTTTCTTCTCTCTCAGTGCCTCCTTGTACCTGCTACAATCTGCTCTACCTTTTAGCTCTTGAGTTATTTCTCAATTTAGTTTCTCATAACCCACCATCTGAAATGCCCTGTGATCTTGTCCTCCTTGTACTCAGCCTTGAAGCGTCAAACTGACAAGGACCTAGTCTGCCCAGTTGTCCATCTATCGTTAAAGAGACAAGACATATATTTTCTTATCTCTTTTCCCAATCTTCTGCTTTCCTATTCCTTTCTCTTGTGTACCTTCTTGAAGTTTTCCATATACCTACAGTTGTCTGCATGCTCCAGTCTGAGAAACTCTGTTTTTTACTACAGAACATACAACATAGTGACTGATTAGTGCGATACCATTGTAGGGAAGCATGTTCTTGCTATATAATTATAAAGCTTAATTTAAAATTCATAGAATGACATCTCTAGAATCCAGTTTCTGCAGGACTATATTAAATGTCCATAGCTTACTATTGATTTATTTCTATTTCACTCTGAAGGTCTTTTTGGCACATGGACAAACACAATACAAGTCTGGTGAGCTGATTTGCCACTACACACTAACCTTTGTTTCATAGCACAGCTTTGTTACATGTTTTTTCATGACAGCATTGCCAGATGAACATCAGAAAGCAGAGTAAGATCCAGAGCTCAAATGGCAAGTTGCAGAGTATGAAAGTAGTCCACACTTTGCATTCCACTCTCTAATTATTTAATGCAAGAATCTCTCTTTGGCTGTGCAAATAAAAGCACTGTTCATCTCAGTGTGCCAAGAAAGGGAAGTCCAAGTGCTAATAGTCTATCCTATGATACCAGCTCACAACTTAGCAAATAAAGCCTGCTCTTTAGAAGAGGGACAAATCTTGAGATTTCTATTAGGCCCAAAAAGCCCTTTCATTCCACAAAAGGGGCTAAAAAATGGAGTAGAGGGAATCTGAGGGATTTTGATCTATCAGATTAGTTTCACTGGTCTCCCTGCTGAGGTTGGCCCCAAAGATCATAGTAGTTGTAGCAGTTTTATGAAGTTACAATCTGATGATACCAGTCTGTGCTGAAACCTTAAAATGCTTTGGGGACTTTTGAAGATTCAGATTTATTTTTGATGTTTGTGCACCTTATATTTTGTGAGAGAGCACCTCATATTTTGTAAAACTGCATGTTATTTTGTGTATTTTTATAATCATATATTGGTAGTTTAATAATGTATATGATTCTTAGCCGGGGCTCTGCTGGGAACCCTTTCTTGATGCTTACATGTGCTTACCTGTACTTACATGTGCTTACCTGTACTTACCTGTGCTTACCTGTTTCAGATCAACTGCTTACCCATGAATTGTTCAATGCTTTCTGAGGTGGTATAATCTTTTGGCCTTCATCTGCAGGGCATAACACTATATGACAAGTGTATATGTTTGTACATATGTTCCTTAATATTAATTTATTTAGATTTTGTATATATTAATAAATCTGTACATAGCTAAGCATTCCATGTCCTGGCCTGACTCTATAGGGAATAGAGGGAGCTGGTTTGCATTTGCAGATCCCACTCACAGCACTCTGGCCTAGCCACCCATCCCTTCTATTTGGAGAGGGGAGCACGTACTGGGTGTACCTGGGGTTACACAAAGAAGGCTAACGGTATAGTGAGCCACAGTGGTAAGAGTGTTGCCAGCAGGTCAAGGGAAGTGACTATTCCCCTCTATTCAGCACTGGTGAGGCCACATCTGGAGTACTGTGTCCAGTTTTGGGCCCCCCACTACAGAAAGGATGTGGACAAATTGGAGAGAGTCCAGCAGAAAACAACAAAAATGGTGAGAGGTCTGGGGCACATGACTTATGAGGAAAGACTGAGGAAACTGGTCTTATTTAATCTAGAGAAAAGCAGACTGAGAGGCAACTTGATAGCAGCCTTCAACTACCTGAAAGGGGATTCGAAAGAGGATGGAGCTAGACTGTTCTCAGTGGTGGCAGATAACAGAACAAGGAACAACCATCTCAAGCTGCAGCAAAGGAAGTTTAGGTTAGACATTAGGAAGAATTTTCTCACTAGGAGGGTTGTAAAACACTGGAACAGGTTACCCAGAGAGGTGGAAGAAGCTCCATCCTTGGGTGTTTTCAAAACCCAGCTAGACAAAGCTTTGGCTGGGATGATCTAGTTGGGGATGGTCCTGCCTTGAGCAGGGGGTTGGACTAGATGACCTCCTGAGGCCTCTTCCAACCCTAATTATTCAATGATTTCTAAAGTGTCACTATCTATATGTTCACGGCATTTACTATGCAGTAGACTAGTCTACTATGTGGTTGCCTACTACCTGTAAATGCAGATAGTAGATTAACTATGTAGACTGCTGACCAGGATCAAATCACTCCTGGTCAGCCCAGACAGCAAGGGGAGGGGAAACTGTTCCTTCCCCAGCAGATTGGGGTATGGGGCTGGGAGACAGTTGCCCTGGAGGTGGGACACCAGGGTCTGACTCCCTGCACAGAACTGCTCCCCTTGGGAGCATGTGTAGATGCCCTACTGGGCTTACTGTGCAGTATTTTACTTTTTAGTAAGCTTACAGTGCATTAATAGTATATGTAGATGTGCCCTTTGTGCAGTAAAGTCCCAAGCTGAGGGACACCCCTGATTCAGGTGGACACAGAGAGAGAAGTTCCTCCCTGAGGTGAAAAGCTCATTCTGTGATCTCAGCATCATGTGCTTCTAGTTCTGAGGAAAATTCAAGCAGTGAAGGTGAGGGGACTCCAAGCTTGAGTTGAATACCAGTAGCTTTTGAACTACAATGATGGCTACCTCTTGACAGAGACGTTGCAGAGGGAGGTTTGTACGTTCTGCTCTGAGAACTTCCAAGCATAGATGCCACGGCTTTCTTGCCAGTGGCTGAACACAACAGCCTTTTTGGCAACCATAGCTACCAAAGCTAGGACCAAAGGAGAAGCCCAGAAAATCTTTCAGGTTACTAAATGACTTGGCTTTGTGAGGAGAGACTCCCCCAGGAACGAGAGATGCTATAGTGATAAGTTTCCTGCTGATATTGTCCCAGTCCTGCTCAGATTTAACGTTGACCCACTGTCTTTCATCCATTTGCTGGTTTAACCAGACACTGAAATGGGTGGCTAATAGAGCTTGCAAGTATAAGAGCTGATGGTTGTCTGTGTTGTAGACATATGAGACGATGAAGCTCACTATTTGCCCTGTGAGGGAGGCTTATAAATGTATGAAACAGCTAAATTACAGGCCAGAGTTGGAATCCCCTTGTGAGCAGTTTGTTACCAGAGAAAGTGTCTGTCCCTCAGTTCTCTGAATGTTCCTAAAAGGCAATTTCTCAACCAGCTGAGAGCTTTGCCTACACGCATCCCCACAGGCACAAAAATGTCTGAGTATATTTAAAGGTCCATGAGACATTAGTTACCTGCCTTCTTTAAAACACTGACAAAGTCTGCACTTCATGAAGGCTGTCAGCAGGTCATATTGTGCAACAATGAAGTTTTCTTCTGACAGAAAATATACTTTTTGTGCTGTCATAGTATATGGCTCCACGGATCAGCATAAACTGGGAGGGACTGATTCCCCCCACTCTGCTAAGTCCTTCCTGTCCTGTCCACTTGTCTATGTAATAAGGATTGAATTTTCTTACATATAAACAACAATAGGAGCTTAGTAAAAGTCAATTTTGGAAAAATTAGCTATCACTCAGAAAAGCCTTTGTTTAGAAAACCATGAGAATTGTCACTTCCCAGAAGCAAATCCAAAATGGAAGCTGGTGTTGGACAGTATCATAGATGTAAAACAGCCAATGATTTTAAATTTGTCATTTTACATATAATGATGCTTTCAAATATGCCTCCTTAAAAATCCTATTTCAATGCAAAGCTCCGCACTCATGGAACAGAACCCATTATACACTCGTGATTGCATTCCAAGATATCGATTTTTAAGTGGTGACCCTGCATGCTCTATTGATGTGATTTAATTATTCAGACTAAGCAGTGGTGTGAGGTGCTACCACTTCAGCAAGCCTTGCAGCTACATCATTAATAAAATTCCTATCTTAACTATAGCACTCTTGGGTCAGGTGGAAGACTGAGTTATGAAGGGTAGTTTATAGCCTGACTCTGGGCTCTGCTTGATGAAGTGCTACAGACTGCTTGTACTCTGTCTGCCTCTAAAGACATTTGTGTTTGAATGCTTAGAGTTTCTTGACTAATTCAAATTCCTTTTGTAATGTACCAAAAGACAAGGAGTGCAAACACAATAAGTCATTTGTGACAGAACACAACTTGAATGAAATATGCTCTCTTATTTCAGTGTCAGAGCAACGCCAGTGAGGAATTCTAAAGGTCCTGCTCAGTTGGCATAAATCTGCTTAGATTTACTGCTGTCAGTCGATCTAAGGTGACTTATACCAGCCAGGATCTGGCCCTAAAGGTATAAACAGTACAGAGGTCCAGATTTTAAAAAGAGAGCTCAGCTCTTGCTCAGGCAATGAATGAAGTGATCAAATTTTTAAGAGCTCAGTACCCAGTAGCACCCACTGACATTAAAGATGAACAATTGGAGCTGTTGGGTGCTAGCGAATATGGTCCTTTGTGATATAGGACCAAATTGTGCCCTTAGAAGATAAATGTGTCTTTTGTGGAAGCTGTGTGGAGATGACAGAATTAAGAAGAGCTGAATTTCTAGATAGTCTCTCATCTAGAACCAATTTAACTCCTCTCTTTTGGCTTCTTTTCTTTAATCTGGTTTGTAAATATAGCCTTGCCTCCCTTGTATAACTAGACTCCAATCAGCATGGTCTCTGTTGAAATAAACAAGACTTGGATACTTTTGAATTTACATTTTCTGTTTGGAGTTTTTTTAGTCAGGAGTTTGCATAGAGAAAAGTTAGTCACATTAGAAAGAAGCATGGTCTTATTATCAAAGCAACAACAGCAGAAGGTAAGAAGTTAGGATCTATTCCTCTGGGGCTGTCTACACACACATTTGCATTGGTTTCACTAAATGTTGCATCTGTGCCATGTAAGCATGACCTAGACCTAATGGAGCCAAACTGATTACAGAGAATTAATAGGTCATTTGCCTTTAATTCACTGCTAAATACCAGAGGTTTAAGAAGCTGAGTGGTAAGATGCCATTATCCACCCACTCCCACACAGCAATTATTTTAAAGAGATCATGCAGTCTAATCTGATATCTTTTGCCATGACACTTAAATGTACTAAAAACAGGTTGGATTTTTATTTTTGGTCAGTGATCACTACAGCTTTTTCCAATGACAGACCGGAATGACCCAGCTTGGGTTCAAGGTGGGCAAGTGCTAGGACTTGGCCACTACCTGCCACTTCTCCCTTTCTCCCTACCAGGCCAACTAGAGCACAGGAAAAGCATCCTACCACCTGGCTACAGCACACATGAAGTCCCCTTGCCACAAAAATGCTGCTGAAGCCTCTTAAATCCATGGGCCAGATTGACTGTCTGTATGGGACAGATGTGGCCTGAAGACTAAATGCATGGGTCAGCAGCCTAATATAGCACATGGCTATTCTAAACTAATAAGACAACCAAGACATTCACTGGGTCAACCCTCTGGTTAATTCTTTTCCCCCCTACAATTTTGTTTGAACATATTTTATTATTCATACAAAAATGAAGCTTCTTGTGAAATAAAAGCCAATATCAGAGTATGCTTTCAAGCAGAAAAAGCACTCAACCACCACCTACAAAGAGATACTGCATTCCCATGGCCTAATATGGAAACCAACTACTAACTTTCAGTAAAATACTTTGTAGTCTGTTGCAAAGAGAAAAGCTGAACTTGACTCTTTTCCTTATTTCTTACTTCATTAGCTTAACATTTTATAAAGAGTTTTGAAATCGTAAAGAAGTAGGGCTGGAAGTGATCTCCAGAGGTTATCTAGTCCAAACCCCTGCCTGAGGCAGGATCATCCCTATCCAAACCACCCCATACAAACCACAATCTAAAACAGTGTTTCCCAACTGGTATGCTGAGGTACACCCAGGTGTGCCATGGAATTTTGGACTGGAGCCATGCCCCCTGCCTGCTGCCACTGCGGACACACAGAGAGACAGGGGGCATGGCTCCAGCCAGTGATTTGCATCTGCGCGCTGTGTTCAGCTGCCTTCCCCCCCCTTCCCGCCCGCTCCATGCCTGTCCTCTTGCCCCCCCCCCCCCCCCCCCCCCAGGCCATGCCTGACCACTTGCCAGCTCCCTTCCCTGCCGCCCCCCATGCTCCGCATTTGGATGGTTTGCTGCAGGCTGGGAGAGGCCCAGTAAGTGTGCTGCCAGAACCAAAAGGTTGGGAAATGCTGATCTAAACTGCATAAGCCTACCATCAACCCTGACACAACACAGACATAGCACCCTAACCTGCCACAGGGGAACCACAGCAGCCAACAGCCTGCTTCTATGAAATGTTGTTAATATATGCTCAAGAGCTCCTGCATAGAGTGCCACAATTAGTGTGGTGCAGTCCAGATCCTGCAAACAATTATACACATCTTAACCTCACATAGCATGAACTATCCCTTTGACTTCAGTTGGAGTAAGTTATACATATGCATTCGTTTTTCCAGGATGCAAATGTTGTAGGTTATTGAAACAGAGAACCTATGGTTCCTGCTACTAAGAGAAAGAAAACGGAGGCAAACTGTGCTCAGGCAGTCAAGAGGAGGTCTAGCTATAGAGTGATAGGTGGCCAGAGCCCTTTAAATGAGAAGTGCCTATTACTGTGTTAGTAGCACAGCAGTAATACAAGAGGAGAGTATCCTGGGGAAGCAGCATGAGAAGAACTGCAGTGCTAGCTCTGTAACTATAGGCCATCCTGCTGACTGGTAAGCCAAGCATGTTAGACCTGCAGACTGCCCAGGGAGTCATATGACGGGAAGGGGGCAAAGCTTTGGGGCCTATAAGCTAAGGCCAGAGCAAACAGTCTTGGCCCTGGAGGCTGAAGGGAAAAGAGCTCTGCAGGAGGATGCCTGCGGCTGAGAAACTGACTGATATTCTGTAATGCTAGGGAGCCATAAGTAGCCGGCTGAAGGCTGGCAGGGGAGTGGAACCAGTATGGATAGTGATTGCTTTAGAGAGCCAGCAGGTTTAGAGAATTAAGCTGCAGCCTTATGTACTGTGTTTGAGTTTTTCACCAGCAGTTTGGGCAGGACTAAAAAGGGGTGAAAGAAGGTCCCAGTGGTGTGCAAGGGCTATGTGGCTGTCTGGAGTGCTGCCAGAGGTCAGGGGCTTGATTGTGGCAAGAGAGAAATAAAAGCCTGGGAGAGACAAAATACAGGTCAAGGACTCATAGGCCACGAGGGGCAGAAACAGGGCTAGTGAGTCTATAGTCCAAGAGGGCCAGAAATGGGGTGAGAGGTCCCACAACCCAAAAAGGGGTGAAGATTGGGGCCAGAGGGCCCACAGCCTAGAGACCAAGAGGTTGAGACAAGGAATGGAGCCCAAGGAGCCAGACCCAGGATAATGGATTTAGGTCAAAGGGACCACCTAGAGCAATGTGGGTACGAGCCAGGAAAGCTGAGGTCCCAACAAGGGAGTGGAGGTCTAAGGCAGCCTGGTGATGTGGGGCAAGGTGCCCACGTAAGTGATAATTGCAAACTCCTGCGACGCATGGGCAAGACTGTAGGAGATGTTTGGAAGCCATGAATAGCTCCTAAGGCATTGGGTGCCCTTGGGGCACGTGTGGGCCAAGACAGCCTATCTAGCAGAATAGGACTAGTTACACCATGCTCTAAGACCCTTGGCAGCCTCCCTTTCTAAATTTCATTAATAGGATCAAGGCATGGCAGACGAGAGCAAAGAGAGGGTACCTTAGCACAGTGCAAGAGTCAAGTCACCACCAGGGGGAGTAATGGCCACCCTTGGGGTACAGGTCCTGTTACAGTTATCAAATGACAGGAAAAGACAGCTCCCTAGAAAATGGTGTTTTTTCTTTTATTAGCATTATGGTAGCATCTATACCCCTATTCACTGAGCAGGGCCTTCCTTTCCTGAATGTTGTACAGACTAATTACATACAGTCTCTTCCCCAAAAAACCTAGGGTACCTATATACATGCTGGTTTACATTCTAATTAGAACATGTCAAAACAGACTCGATTAATCGAGTTTGCTCTGCACTCCAGTGTGGCCTCATCATCATGTGCATAAGCCCCTGTGAGTTTAAAAATGGCTTGAATGAGGTTTAGATAAAGCATCCTGCCATTTTTAAACCTTCAGAAGCTTAATACACTTGATGGTAAGGTGTTTTAGCTAGAGTGGCTTTCTGGGAACCACTCTAATTAAAACGCTCTCCCTCCAGCCCCGAGCATGTGTATAGGCAGCCATAAACTCTAAACGATAAGCCAGTTTCAGGAAAAAGAGAGGGCAGGTGATGATGGTAGAGGTGGAGAGCACAGGAAGACAATGAAAGAATGCTGGTAAACATGACAGACAGTTGTCATGGCACATAAGCTGCCTAATAGGTGTCCATATTTTTGTAGACAAACTTGTAATGGGTCAAAGAGTTGCAGCGGTGCTGCTGTAAGCAATGTGGTATAGATTGTTGTGACTGTTTGTTTGTTTGTTTGTTTGTTTGTTTGAAATCAAGTGTCATACCAGATCTCAACCTTCTGTGATTGAGACTTAACTAAATGCAGCATCCAAGTAGCCTGGCATCCTCTTTTAAGTGATAGGATTCTGCATTATATTGTGTCATACTGCACAGAATTGTCTTTTACTAAGACTTTCTCTACATGGGGGAGTTTTTTTTTCAGTATAATTAAAAATATGAATTTAAATCAGTACATTTTGTTTAGTATAGACCCCCTACCCCTGTGTAAACACTCTAGTCCCAGTATTGGAGTTGTCGTGGAAACACACACAGAGTACTTTTGGGTCAGGTCAGCAGAAGCTTTTATTCAAAAGAAACTACAGCTGTAGGGGGGATTCCAAAGTGACATGGATTTCCCAAGCACTTGGAAGGGGTCCCCTCCCCAAGAGCAAAATCAGGAGGCTTATATACTTTTTAACAGTTGCTTACAACTCACGTGATCATATAGTGAAATTAGCATGAAAAGCGGCTATAATATTACTTCATTACTTCTTTGCTGTAATCAGGATGGGAACTAATGGGGGAGGTGAGGTTAGTTCACAAACCTCATCTTGCACCTGGAAATCAGATTTGTACATACTTTTTTGCTATCTTCAAGGCCACGGTGAGCGAAGCAGTTGCAGAGGAGTTACAAAGAACAAACACTTTCTCTTATCTGTTCTACTATACAGAGCCAGCAATTCTCCACAAAGCGGTTATGTCATCTTATAACTAAAATAATCAAAGTTTAAGGCATATATTTTTTCTGATTCCACAGAGTGCTTTTTTCTAGTTTAGTTTATCACTTGGATGAGGTTTACACTAAACATAATAGGGGAAAAAAAGCTCCTCTCTCACAGGACTATGTATACATAGGGGATTGTGCCAGTGAATCTGGTAAAATGTTCCTATTTAGACAAGACCTCTGGCCTACTTGATAACAGGCATTGGCTAAGGTTGTGATTGTGAAGTCAACCCATGATGATGCAAAGAATTCAAAACATTGGATCTTGTAAGCCCCCTGCAAAGAAAAGTCCCACAGGCTTCAGTGGCTTCTCTGAGCAAAGGATTTGCAGCAGAGGTTTTTGCATGTATGCAGATCTAAGCAGCTTTAATTTCATTTTCACATCTTTGGAATATAGGGTTTCAGCCAAAATAGAGATGGTCAGCCTTGAGTCCTAGAATCTTATAATGCTGTTGTGTTTTACAATAAATTATTTTAGAAAATAAAAAACTTATTGTTGAAGAGATTTATTTCATAAACTCAATTCTGTTCATTGCCATGAATAATAAAAACTACAAAGTCAGTAATAAGGAGAAATTATTTTCTGCCACTTGTGAACTGGCAACATATCACAAACAGTAGGATGTTGAAATACGAACTGTGGAAGCCAAATGGCAGGGTGAACAAATGCATACCATCATTGTGGACCACCACAAGATACAGGAGGTGGTAAGGGCAGGAGACACCATATCACCCGTAGACTTATTACCTGGTGACAGCTGCCAGGCTATGTGGGAATGAATCTTCCACAAGGACCTGCAGAAGGAGCACAGAGACCTGAACTGGCAGGCAGCCCACCAGGCACTCCCCATATGGGCATGGAAAAACAGCACAGGACAGAGAGGTCCATTGAACTGCCCAAGACAGACCTGTCACTGGCAGGCAGAAATGATTGACCAACTCTTCTGGGACTGCCCATTCACCAGAGAGGTGTGGAAGAAAATCCATGCGCTCCTCCTAGTGGTGATAGGTTTCAGAGACCTGACCAGGGAAGCAGTTCTCTATGGGCACCTGGCCAGACAGCAAGGGACCCTTACAGCTTGCTTCGACCAGTCCATATCCTGCTTCAGGTATGCACTGTGGAAAGCCATAAACAGACACTCAGAACCCACAGTCGAGGACTGTATTAAAATGGGACTAAGTGAAATGTACTGGTACTACAGGAAGACAAAAGAGGATGATGGGAAAGAAATGGCAGACCTCATATCGTGGAGAAGGGTCTGACATAGACTGTTTCAGGGGCAAGACCTCTAAATGTGGTAGTGGGTGGGGGTATGGATATGGAGATGGGTGCACAGGTGCGCGGACATGTGGTATAAACTGTGTAATGGGTTTTTAATGGTTTAATTGTCAAAGTGTGCTTTGCTCTTCCAAATGAACCACAAGGGCCACTTGACACAGTTTTGAAGGTAAAGTTATGTCTGAATATCATATCATATCATATCATATCATATCATATCATGGCACGGGGTCCCCAGGTATGGCTGTAATGTCCCTAGGGCTTCATGACTGTGCCAGCTTCACCCTGCAGGCACCTTCTAATCTCACCTGCCACGTTTTGTTGGTTAAGATAATAAGTAGAGAGGCTGCCCATGAGTTTGTGTGTGGCCACAGTCCTTTTTAACCCCACTTGACCCTGCATGTTATTGGATTGCTTGCCGGGTTCTGCTCCAAGTCCATTCTCCCACCACATTCTCTTAAAAAAAACTTGGTGCCTACGCAGTCAGATGGTTGGCAAATTAGCTAGATGGTCCCACCCAGAGAGTGGCGGTGGATGGGTCATTTTCGACCTGGAGGGATGTGGGCAGTGGAGTCCCCCAGGGCTTGGTCCTGGGGCCTGTACTGTTCAACATCTTTATCAGCGATCTGGATGGGGGTGTGGAATGCACACTGCCCAAACTCGCTGACAAGACCAAGTTGTGGGGCAAGGTGGGCACGCTGGAGGGGAGGGACAGAATCCAGCTAGATCTAGACAAATTACAGAGGTGGGCAGATGAGAATAGGATGGAATTCAATGCAAACAAGTGCAAGGTATTGCATCTAAGGAGAAGGAACCAGCAACACACCTATAGGCTGGGGAACACCCTTCTTGTCAACATGGTGGCAGAAAGGGATCTTGGAGTCATTGTTGACTCCAGGATGAACATGAGCTGCCAATGCGAGGAAGTGGTCAGTAAGGCTAGCCGCACCTTGTCGTGCATCTACAGATGCATCACAAGCAAGTCCAGGGAGGTGATTCTTCCGCTCTATGTGGCACTGGTCAGGCCACAGTTGAAGTACTGTGTCCAGTTCTGGGTGCCGCACTTCAAGAGGCATGTGGCTAGCATTAGAGGGTCCAGACAAGGGCCACTCGCATGGTCAAGGGGCAGCAGAGCAGGCCCTACGAAGAGAGGCTGAAGAGCCCAAACCTATTCAGGCTCCACAAGAGAAGGCTGAGAGGGGATGTGGTGGCCATCTACAAACTCACTGGCGGGGGAATGGCAAGAATTGGGGGAAGCTCTATTCCCCTGGGCACCACCCAGGGTTACTAGGAATAACGGCCACAAATTATTAGAGAGAAGGATCAGGCTGGACATCAGGAGACATTACTTTACAGTTAGGGCTGCCAGGCTCTGGAATGGGCTCCCAAGTGAGGTGGTACTCTCTCCTACCTTGGGGGTTTTCAAGAGGAGGCTAGACAGATATTTGGCTGGGGTGATATGACCCTGGCACCTGTTCCTGCCCAGGCCAGGGGGTCCGACCTGATAATCTGTTCAGGCCCCTTCCAACCCTAAGCACTACGATACTAGTATGGGCTGAATGCATGGCTCCAAACCCCCACACCCATACCATGCCCCATGCCTCACAGGTGGTATTTAAGTATTGTCCCTTTAATGAGATCTTGGCCTAACTTGGCCTTTTGTGGTCACTGGGCTCTCTGTGCCCCTGGCACTGGGCCCTCTGGCACTGGTCCCGAGTCCTGCCTGGTCCTGAGCCCCCTGGCGCTGGGCTCACTGCACCCCTGTCACAGCACTCCCTGGGGCTGGGCTTGCGCCCACTCTGGCACTGCGCCCTCTCTGGAGCTAGGGCTCTACACACTATTGTGTCCCAATGAGGCCTCCTCCTTCCCTAATAGCCTCATCCCAGTCTACTGGTATAAAGGACAACATAAACACAAATCTCTGGGCTACAACATAATACTAACAATAACACTGGAGACCATAATCTGCCCCTTTAAGAAGGCAAGCTTCTCCCTCAGTACTGTATACCTCCTAGCCCAAGGTACCTTATAAGCTTCTGGAGCCCTATTAATTTTGCAGGCCACAGATCAGGCTCCCAAACATCCCCAAGTAGCTCTTTCACACAGGAGCTGTTCCCCTTGGTGAGTGCCAGAGAACTAACCCCTGCCAGCCCTAGTCCTGGGACTTATGTATGCCCAGGGCCCTGCCTTCTTCCGGTCAGCTGACTATGTGCAGGTGCCAGCTAATTTACTCATTAGCTTGCTGCCCAGGCAACCTGCAGCTGTGGAACTCTGCCTGGCTCACAGGGCTCTCTAGCTAGGCGGCTTTTGCTCTAAAAAGAGCAGGCTCATCTTAATGCCTTGCTACAATATAGAAATAAATATTTCTAAAAAAAAAAAGTGGTCTCTTGAATATCCATCAGAGGCAGGATGCTGCGGACTCGACAAGGGCAAAATGATTTTGATGCAATTAGTATGTAAAGTCTCATTGAATTTAATAGGATTTCACACAATATGGAACCTTGAAATGTATTCAAAACCCTTTTGGAAAAAAGATGATCTTCATTTTATTGCAGCTTTTTGAATTAAAATTATTTGGCCATGTAAATTTAACTAGCAAAAGGCACCAGCTAATATGGTGTCTGATAATTAGCTAAAGTAAAGAAGAGAATGTACATTCCAGGGAAGGGATAGACTGTAGATCAGTGGTCTCCAACCTTTTTAAGCAAAAGATCATTTTTGGCATTTAAAAGCAACCCAAGATCTACCCCTCCCTCACCTTACAGCAGCAACCTTACATCTACCCCTTACAGCAGGTAAGTCTGTTGGGAGGTAAGGGGGAAAGACTGAGGCAGAGAGAGAAAAAATTATTTGGGGGCAAGCCTCCCCAGCAGATAAGTCTGTGGGGGAAGGGGCGGGGGGAGGGGAAAGGGCTATGGGGTGGGGGGCAGATAGAGGCCCCAGCCTTAGCCCCACTTCCTCCGTCACTGCTAGGGGTTCAATCAGCCCCCGCCCCCCCAATGGCAGTGAGGGAGGGATGGGGCTGGAGCAGG
This sequence comes from Alligator mississippiensis, assembly GCF_030867095.1. Taxonomy (NCBI): domain Eukaryota; kingdom Metazoa; phylum Chordata; order Crocodylia; family Alligatoridae; genus Alligator; species Alligator mississippiensis. The sequence continues at coordinate 141,604,310 of NC_081825.1, read as the reverse complement.
CCCTGTATAGCCAGGGTGCGGGATGGAGCCACAAGTGGCTGGTTTGAGGGCGGGGGGGGGGGGGAACGCGCAACCTGGGCAGGCATGGGATGGGGGCATGTGCCCCTGGATCAACATGCCAGATGGGTCAGCTGCTGCTGTGGGCTGCAGTTGGGGCTGGGGCTTGGAGCAGGGTTACGCAGGGGGCTGCAGGCACCCAAAATTTGCTGTAGCCCCCACCATAGCCCCCCCTTCCAAAATCACCACCACTGCCCCGCCCAAGCCCAGCTCAGCACAGTCCCAGACCACTGCTGTGAAGAGTGTGGCACTGCCACCCCTTTCCCCTGCCTCCTCCCCCCCACCCCAGGATCAGCACGTGGTTGTGGGCGGGCTGGGGCTGGAAGGCAGTGGCATTCTGGGCTCTTCACAGTGGCAGTCTGGGCTGGGCTGCACTGTGCTCAGGCTGGATGGTAGTGGCAACGCTGGGAGGGTGGGCTATGGGGGGGTTACAGTGAATTTTTGGTTGCCTGTAGCCCCCCATTCCCAGTGCTGCCCAGTGCACTTCAACCCCAACCCACAATGGCAGCTGGTGTGTAGATCCAGGGGCACACGCCCCCCCATGCCCTCCCAGCCTGCGTGCCCCCCCTCCCCATGGCACCCAGATAAGCCACTCGTAGCTCCATCCTGTGCCCCAGCTGTGCAGGACCTGCCCCTGCTCCAGCCCCACTCCCTCCCTCCCTTCCAGCTGTTGCAGCCGTTTGCGCTGTCTGGTGTTTGGGGGGGGGCATGTACCCCACCATCTGTGTGCAGTGGAAGCAGCTACAGTTGTGGGCTGGTCTTTGTGCCCCGAGCCCTGCTGCAGCTGGCCTGGGAACAGCCTGATGCTATACGTGTCCTGCCACTGGGCTGAGCCTCGTCCCCTGCCCGCCCAGAAGCAGGACACAGGTGGCATCAGGCTGCTCTCAGGTGGGCTTCAGCAGGGCTCAGGATACAAAGCCCAGCCCACAACTACAGCTGCCTCTGCTGCGCACAGATGGGGGAGCCCTCCCTCCCCCCCTGCACCCCTGGATGAGTTGCCCAGGCTCAATCCTCCCACCATTTACCCGGCTGGGCTCCCACTCAACTTACACCTGATCCTGCATCTGCAGCACTGTCCCTCATCACAGGGACCTCGATCAGGCTCCCGCCCCTTCCCCCCTCCCCCCCCCCCCCCCCATGGACAGACCTGCTGGGCTGGGGGTGGGACACATGTATGCATGCAAGCGCCCATTCAGCCCCCCACCCCAGTCTCGGATCAACTGCAAGAGGCTCTGAGATCTACTGGTCGATCGAGACCACCGATTGGTGACCACTGTTATAGACTATAAACTGGCAAATGCAGCAACTTGCCCCGGTACCAAAATATGACTATCAAATTTGTGTCCTGGCTGTGGAGTGCCTTGTTGTGAAAAGACATTGCCCGCTGAGGAAACTGAAGAGCAAAAACAGAAAATGTGGGAGCCCCAGGAGTGGAAAAGAAATGAGATGCCTACTAGGCCTGTGCGAAGCGGCTAGTATTCACTTCAGATTCGGCCAATTCGGGGGACAGTAATTCAGTTTGGTGATTCGAATCACTACCCTGAATCGATTTGACCGAATCTGCTTTGGAGGTTTGGCTGCTGCCAAATCTCCAAATCTCCAAATCAGCCAAGCCCATCCCCTGCCTGCTCTCCCAGCCCGGCAATGGCTGCCCTGCCTGCCCCACCTCCCAGCACTTTGAAAAAAAAAGCTTAGACTCACCAGGTGCTGCCAGGTGGGAGGCAATCCCCACTGCCCCTGACTGCCCCACGCTGTGTGGGGGGCTCTGCACGGAACCCCTGACCCCCGCCCTGCTCCCCCAGCCCCCCTATGTCTGCCCTGTCCACCACGGCTCCAGCCCTTTAAGAAAAAAAAATGAGAAAACCCCCAGACTCACCGTTCCTGCTGGCCCCCACTGCCCCGCACCACATGGGGGACTCTGCATGAGCCCCCCAAAGCCCAGAGGCTGGTGCAGGAGCAGTGTGTTCCAGGGCTTGCCTCGTTTTTTTTTTTCTTAAAGAGCTGGAGCTGGCCTGGGTGGGGCACCCATGGGAGGAACTGGGGGAGTGGTGGGGGGGGTCAGGCGGCTTGTGCAGAGCCCCCCATTCAGCGTGGGGCAGTGGGGATCACCCCCACATCCAGCAGCACCTGGTGAGTGGAGCTTTTTTTTAAAGTACCAGGAGCTGGGGCGGGCGGGGGCAGTCATGGCAGGGCTGGGGGAGCGGGCAGGGTTCAGGGGGGCTGAGGGAGCAGGCAGGGGCTGGGGGGCTGGCTGGGATCCCCCCATGGTCCCCTCCTCCCTCTCCCAGGCCCACTTTCCCTGCCTCCTACTTACCTGCTCCAAATGCAACTGCAGCTGCCTGCTGCAGCAGGTGGGGACTGCGCAAATCATCGAATTTGAATTGATTTGGACCTTATAATTGGTCCCCTGATTCAATTCGGATTTAGAGATTCAGCCACTGAATCAGGCCGAATCTCCTCTGAATCGAATCACCACCTGAAGCTTTGCACAGCCCTAATGACTACCAGAATAATGGTTACACATCCTGGTAAAACTGAGATAGTGAAGATGTGCTTGAAGCACCATAAAAAGGTAAGTTATGAAAAGCAAGATGCATGTCTCAGAGCATGGAGATGAACTGGATGAGCTCTTAAAACAAACATAAACTCTCCCCCAGTTTGAGATGAGGACTTAGGTTTCTTTTCAGGCAGATGCTGGGGACCTATGGATGACTTTTGATCACTGTCAGCAAGCTGAAGAGTGTGTCAGAATCAGAGGAAAAATCCTGGTGGCATTGACAATCCAACTGTTAAACTGGGTGGGACTGAGGATGTGGTGACAGGTAAAAAGATGGTGGAGCAGGCTTTGTAGTAGGCCTGGCTCAAAGGAGCTGAGCAGAGCAATCAAGAAGCAGTGGGCTACATGCAAGGCCATTAGGCAGCTGTCCAAGAACCTCGACCCCTCCTGATGCTTGAATACAGCCCATGAAAATGAGCAGAAAGAACTAGCTTGGGTAGATATTGAAGATGAGCATGGAAAGCACCAGTGTATGGTGCAAAAATGGGAACTGACTGCATTCTGTGTGGTTGGCTGGGATTTGAATGTTACCCTGGAAGTATTTTGGTGATTACAACTCTTCAACAAGATAGCAAAAAACAGGGAGGTACTGGGAAGACTTCCATGTCATGAATGTGGGGTCACAATCAAGAGATTTCATACAAAGCCTGAATCAGAGTGCTCTAAGAGCATTTATACACATACATTTGTCTGCTCCGATGTGCCAGAAATCCAGCCCATCAGAGCAGACTCGATTAGTTGAGTCTGCTCCGCACGTGAGCTGACGCACCTAGTGCTGCGTTGCATGCATTTGTAGAAACAGTGAAATGTGCATCAGTGCTGAGAAAATGGTAGTGGTGCATTTTTGAGCTAAAACAACTTCAATGTGTTTTAGCTCAAAAGTGCACCAGTGCCATTTTCTCAGCACTGCTGTGCATTTCGCGATTTATACAAGAGTGTGTAGAAATGTGCTAAGAGTTTGACAGCTACTAGAGGAGGGTCACATGGCACTGAAAAGGACCCTTCTTTTTGATGCCCAATGATTGAGCTGGAAGCTAGAAAACATGAATGACCAGACCTCTCAGTCCTGAGTCAGAAAACATCCATGAACTAGGCATGGAAAATACAATGTGGACACATTGTACACCTATCCTGAGACTAGGCAAGGTTCTAGTGGGGAAGTATAGTATATAGCATGGTGGTCTTCGGGCCCAGTCAGCCCTGTACAATGGGCAAACCCTGTACACCTGTGGCCAGTTAGCTCTGAAGAGGGACAGGAGAAGCTCGATAGGTTGGGACTTGGGAAAGGGAGCTAGAACCATCAGAGTTTCCCAGGGAGGTAGCCCTAAGGGCCAGCATCCCTGCATGTAGAACCATGAGCTGAGGAGCAGTTGGGTTTCTTTGGTTTTTGGTCTCTTGAACACTGTTGAAAGGACTCCAAAAGGAAGCCCTCTGTCTTCTTTATCTACAAAGAACAGGGATGTTAAAGCTGAATGTTGGGAGAGAAAGAATCTGGGGAATTGAAGACTAGCTTGGCTTTGGACACTGACTCTGAAAAAGGATGGGAACTATTTATTTATTTATTCATTCAGTTTACGTGCCACCATCCTGACAAAAGCTCAGGACACTTTACAAAAGAGAATCAACGGATTATTAAAATAGCCTATTGAGCATAAACACAAGCAATCCAGAGTACCAAGTCACAAAAGTAGACTGGTACATGACCTGGAGAGAAACCTGATAAAGGTAGTGGTTAAGGAGTGACATCTGCAATACCACACACCTGCATGAGGAGATGCTTCAAGTAAAAGTTAGCCCCTTTATAAAGGAGTTATTTTTATAAACTGTTCCTGCTCAAGTTAGCCCCTTACCCCCGCCTCACACACCCTTTAATAATAAAGGTGAAGGGATGACAACTTACTTCTAGAGAGAATTTGCTAGAAAGCTTTCTATGCAATTCCTTTCCTTATGCAATGAAAAATGAATCTCTTGATACTATGCATGTGAGAGACTGACACTTCTAGCTTAGAGCCAAATTCCCACATCCTACTACATGCTCAGAAGTCATTTCTAGCCTCATAGCCTGAATCACTCCACTCTCAATTTGGATACATTGTGACACGGGCTTTCTTTCTTTTTTTTTTTTGTTGTTGTTCTGGCTTTGTACAGCACTTAGCAAAAGGAGATTTATGACAAGGACTTTTAGGCCATCATGTTATCACAGATAATCATGGATGGTTAGAGACAATAACACTTAGCCAAAGGTGCCACATGGTAACAACTGCATGCTTTGGGGGAGGGGATGTGTGGGAGGGACACATTCTATTTAATGACTTTTCCTTTCTTCTTGCAGGAGACAGAAGTGCCCCCAGAAAGCCTCACTCCTTATGCCCATCGTGAAGTTTCAAGCAAGGACATTGCTGAATCATGTGATAAGAATTGTTATCTAGAGTCTAAGGCCAGGAGAGACCATTAGATAAATTAGTTTAATCTCCTGTACAGTGCAAGCCATGACTCTGGGGTTTTGTTTGTTTGTTTGTTTGTTTGTTATATATTTTGGAAACATTTTCATGTATCAAGTCAAATTAGCCAGATCAGTTCCAAATCCTTTGAATTGTTCAAAAACTTTATGTGGTCCTACTACTGGCAAGTATTGTCTACCCCAGACTTTTCAGCTTGGGGCTTCAGATACTTCCAAATCCTTTGGCAGGCCCAAGCCAGGAGGCTTGGGGTTCAGGTGCCCCCGAGTTTCACTTGCCCTCAGCCGTCTGGCTGCAGGAGCAAGCTAGGAAGGAGTCTCCCATTTCCATTAAGTCGGCATGCAGCCAAGATCCTCCCACTGGAAACTGGTCAACGGGAAGCTAACTATGAGGCTCTCATAAGGAGTGCTGTCTGCATGCAGACAGGGGTGCACCCTCCACTACACAGTGCCATTTTCATTGCATTTGAGCTCAGGTATCAGACCAGTGCAGTGACTACACTTGATCTTAGCCCACAAGAGGCCAGAAGTAACCTGGTTACTCATAAACTGAGTGCAAATAGCTTAAGCCTGCCTCAACCAAATTGAATCAAGGCTGGGTACCTTTCTGGAAGAAGAGTGCAGGAGAGGGAGAACTCACCACTTCATGTGGCAAGCCTACTCTAATGACTAATAACTATTAGCAAAGTAATAAGCAGAGAGCAGTTGCTCTGAGATAAGTAGCTCAAGAGTGGAACTGCCTTGAGGAGGCTTTTCTGGGAGCTAGTTGCTTTGGGTGTCTGATTGGTGCTTGAATGTTTGCCTACTGCCTGGTATGTGTGCATGTGTGTGTTTTCCTCTCTGCACCCACTCCCTCTTCCCCTGATGGAGTGACTGGTTGACTGGGCTTGCTCTCAGTGGGGCTGGATAAGCTAACCGAGAGCTGGAGATAGGCTAGGCAGCTTTACAAAAAGGCAGCCCTACAAAAAGGCAGCCCCCAGCAAACAGACAGAGTTTGCCTAGGGAGTTTACTGTATGAGGGAGCAGGAGACTCTGTATATGAGTGCATCAGCATGCACAAGGTCCCAGGAGCAGATGTTTGATATCTGAATTTTTCTGGTAACATTTCTCCCTCCTCCCCCGCTCCCTTTTTTTTTTTTTTTTTTAATAATTTCCTTACAGTTTAGGTGTCCTCCAGGGAGCAAAAGAGGCATAAATAGAGGCTGGGTCAGCACTTATGATCTGCATGGGATGTGCCATGTTTGTGTTCTTCCTAGAGGGTTAAAACCATTTCATTGGCACCAAGTATAAGCTGGCATCTGACCTGGAGGAAAAGATTCAAAGGTTGGAAGCACAGATATCCATGCTCCATTGTATCAAGGAAAAGAAAGGTTACTTGGACAGGAATTATGAGAGGTTGGTACTGGAGAGGGGAAAGGGAAATGAGAAGAAGTGGTAATATGTGACTACTCAAAAGAGGAAGGGGCCCAAAACTGAAGAGGAGCAGATTCAAGTCAGTACCCACTTTCAAGCACTCTGCAGTGAAACAACTGAGGAAAAGGCCATGGAGAGGACATCTAGTGACATGATTCAGAGTATTCAGCAGTCTACAGTGCAGGAAGTGCAGGGCCCTAAGGGCATGGACTCTAGGACCACTGAAACAAGAAGGAAGAGAAGAATGGTGGTGGTTGGGGAATCTCTTTTGCAGGGACAGAGGCACCAGTTTGTCATCCAGATTTGGAGTCCTGGGAGGTGTGCTATCTGCCTGGAGCCCACATTCAGGATGTTATAGAGAGACTACCAAAGCTCATCCATCCTTCAAACCATGACCCTTTCCTGTTTTTCCATGTAAGCACCAACAATACTACCAGGAATGACATTGAGCTGATCAGAGGTGACTGCTAGGCTGTTCACAGGAGGGTTAAGGATCTTGGGGAGTTTCTCATTGATCCTCCTTGTGGAAGGCAAGGGACCATTGTATCCTGGAAGTAAATTTGTGGCTGAGATGGTGGTGTTAACAAATACGAAGGCTTTGGATTCTTTGATAATGAGTAGATGGTCTGAGGAAGAAAACTGCTATCAAGACATGGGATCCATCTGATGAGAACTGAAAAGAACATCTTTGGGCATTGTCTGGCCAACCAAATAAGGAGGGCTTTAAACTAGGTTCCACAGGGGATAGTAATTAAAACCCTCCCACAACAGAGCAAACATTCCAGAGGGGAAAGGACCAGAAAAAGCCACTCCACTTTGGGAAAGGACCAGAGAACCACAGGACAGCAACTAGTGGTGCAAAAGGGACGTGAGTAAGTCAAAATGCAGAATATGTCTAATGTATGTATACAAATTAGAAGTATGGGGAATAAATGAGATAAGCTGGAAGATGCAGCCTGTGAAAAGAACTGTAACCTGACTGGTATCACAGAAACCTGGTGAGATGGCTATTATGACGGGAATGTCAACATTGGGAGTTACATTCTGTTTTGGAAGGACGAGAAGAAAAGGTGGTGGTGTTTCCTTGTATGTCAAGAACATATATACTTGTTCCCTGGTTCAGGGGGAAGAAGACAGCAGAGCAGAATGCATTTGAGTGAAGATGAAAGGAAAAAGACGCAGCACCAATATAATGGTGGAGATTTATTATAGGCTACTTCTAGGAAGAGGAAGTGGATGAGGCACTCTTTAAGTAGGTGGCAAATCTATCCAAAAGTTAAGGGATGGTACTGATGGGAGACTTTAATTTTTCAGACATCTGCTGGAAGAACAATATAGCCACACATAAAATGTGAAACTGGTTCCTGACTTGTGTGTAGGACAAGTTTCTGTTCCAGAAAGGGGATCATCTGTCTTGGATCTTGCCCTGACCAATAGAGAAGAAACAGGTGGAAGACGTGAAGATAATGGGCAACTTGGGGGAAGCGATCACAGCATGGTAGAATTCCAGATCCTGACTTGGAGAAATCATAAGGTCAGCAAAATCAGGAGGCTAGATTTCAAAAACGCAGATTACATCTGACTCAAGGAATTATCTTTCCATGGTACCATGCCTATTAAGACTGAAGGATAAAGTCTCCCAGGAGGGCTGAGAGCTTCTAAAGGACACAGTATTGGAAACACAGCAAGAAATTGTTCCAACACTATAGAACTGCAAGAAAAATAGCAGAAAACCACTGTAGCTGTACAAGGAGCTTCTAGGATGCCTCAAATGCAAAAGGAAAGTATATAGGCAATGGAAAGATGGGCAGATCACCAAGGAAGTGTACCTAGAACTATCAAGAACCTGCAGAGACAAAATCAGGAAGGCAAAGATAAAGATTGAGCTGTACCTGGTGATGGAGGATAAAGACAAGAAAAAGTAGTCCTATAAGTGTGTTGGCCAGAAAAGAAAGACCAAGGAAGCTGTTGGTCTACTGTCAACTAGCCAGGGGAACAGAAGGGAGAGCTACTCAACAGTTAGTTTGCCTCAGTCTTCACAAAAATATTAAGCTGCAGCTAGACACCTAATGAGGATTATTTGGATAATGAAGGGGATAAGATGAGAAATGAGATAACAAAAAAGATTGTCAGAGAGCTTTTCATGGGTCTGAATGAATTCAAAACAGCAGGGCCTGAGGAACCAGGGTACTGAAGGAACTGACAGAGAAGATCTTGGAGCCCTTGGCAATATCTTTGTGAAGTTGTGGAAGAAGAGCCAAGTACCAGAGGACTGGAAAAGGGCTAGTGTAGTAGTGCACCTTTTAAAAAAAGGCAAAATGGAGGACTTGAGAAACTACAGACTACTTAGCTTCACCTCACTACTTGGGAAGTTACTGGAGCATATCCTAAGGAAGACAATTGGCAAGCATCTTTAGGAAAGACTGATCACAAACAGCCAGTATGAACTTATTAAAAATAAGTTGTGTCAAACAAAACTTGATCTCCTTCTTTGACATAGTAACTACTTGGAAGGATGAAGGGAATGCTGTTGATATAGTGTATCTGGATTTCAGCAAGGCTTTTGACAAGGTCCCACATAAAGTTTTCACAAATAAATTGGAGAAATATGGGCTGAACAAAATGACTATAAGGTGGATAGGCAACTGGCTCAATAGCTGCAAGCTAAGGGTAATTATTAACGCAATGAGGGGAGTCCTACAGAGGTCTGTCCTGAGCCCAGTGTTGATCGACATATTTGTTAATGTTTGGGATGCTGGCACAGAAAGCTTATTGAGCAAGCTTGCAGATGACATGAAACTGGGAAGGACTGTGAACATGTTGGAGGCTAGAAGTGTAATTCGGAAGGATCTTGACAGATTAGAAAGTGGAGCTAAAGTTCACAGAAAAAAGTTCAGTGTGGACAAATACAAGGTTCACCTTGGGAAGAAAAACAAAAATATAAATACCAAATGGGTGACACCTGGCTGGATGGCAGCACTATGGAGAAGAATTTGGGAGTCCTGGTAGATCACAGCCTCAATATGAGTCTGTAGTGTGAAGCAGCTGCACAAAAGACAAATACAGTTTTGGATGCATCAACAGAAGCATTAGATGCAAGACACGGGAGGTGATAATGCCTCTCTACTTCGCACTAGATAGGCCTCATCTAGAGTATTGTGTGCAGTTTTGGGACCCCCATTTTAAGAAGAATGTGTAGAAGTTGGAGAGGGTCCATAGACAGGCAACAAAGATGATAAAGGAAAGCAAATCATGCAAGGAGAGATTGAAGGAGCTATGTAGGTTCAGCTTGCGGAAAAGGTGCTTAACAGGGGATATGATAACAGGCCTCAAATACCTGAAGGGCTGCCATAAAGAGAGCACAACCCAGCAGCCTTTCCGGGGGTGCAAGCCCCCAGATCTGTGCCCCGGATGAGAGAAGGATCAGGTTGCCTCTCCCACCAGGGACCAGCACTGAGTGCAGGCTGCCCCCAGCACATGACAAGATTGCTGCTGCTGGCAGCCTGAGCCTCCTCTCATCTGGTATGTCTCCACAGCCCTCCTGGGGGTGCAGGCCCCTGGATCTGTGCGCCAGATGATAGGAGGCTGCCATTGCCAGCAAGTGTCAGGACTTTTGCTTTGAATAGTTTGAGGTGCAGTTTCCTAGAACCCCCTGCACCTATGTCATTGGAAATTGGCAGGCTTCATGCCCTCAGAAGGGGCTATCATCCCTGAAATTTTCATCCAGATTAGGCAAGAAACAGCAAAGCTTTAGGCATTTTCACAATTCCCCATTATAGCCTACGGGTGAAATGTCGAAACTCATTGAAACAGCGAAATAGTCTCAACGAAATGAAACGGGACAGTTGTCACAGGCTAGCTGGGTACTGTGAGAATATCAGTTTAGTTGTAGACTGACTGAGCACTGTAACTTTATTAGCCACTGGGTTTTTTGGTTTGGGTAGGGAAGTTCTTCACAGTTAGAAGTGAACTTCACAGTGAATTCACTGTGAAGTCCCCTCACAGATTGAGGAGGGGATGTTGGGAAGGAAAGCAACGATAAGTTTTACTTATGAAAAAGAATAAATTTTACTTATAATAACAAAAGATATAGTTTGCACATATGACAGTTAGTAAAAAGGTTAAGCTAACAGACAATATCAATACAAGTTAATATTGGCAGTGATAATAAAAATAGATAGAGAGAAATCAATCAAGAGTTTCCACTTGGTTAGCAACTTATTGATAGTTTTTCAGTTAGAAACACGTTAAGTTGATCCAGTGAAGTCAGGTGTCCCCGATGTACGCTGTCAGAAGGAGAACCAGAGGAGGACCTTCAGTTAGGATCTGGTCTTTGTTCACACAGGGATTAAGAGAGATTCAGGGGAATGGAACAGCAATGACCCTTCTGTTTTGTCCTTCCTGAGGGTTACTTAGTGTGTGTGTTCTTTTATATTTTTCATAGATTCATAGATTCACAGATGTTAGGGTCGGAAGGGACCTCAATAGATCATCAAGTCCGACCCCCTGCATAAGCAGGAAAGAGTGCTGGGTCTAGATGACCCCAGCTAGATACTTGTCTAACCTCCTCTTGAAGACCCCCAGGGTAGGGGAGAGCACCACCTCCCTTGGGAGCCCGTTCCAGACCTTGGCCACTCGAACTGTGAAGAAGTTCTTCCTAATGTCCAGTCTAAATCTGTTCTCTGCTAGCTTGTGGCCATTGTTTCTTGTAACCCCCGGGGGCGCCTTGGTGAATAAATCCTCACCAATTCCCTTCTGTGCCCCCGTGATGAACTTAAAGGCAGCCACAAGGTCGCCTCTCAACCTTCTCTTGCGGAGGCTGAAAAGGTCCAGTTTCTCTAGTCTCTCCTCGTAGGGCTTGGTCTGCAGGCCCTTGAGCATACGAGTTGCCCTTCTCTGTACCCTCTCCAGGTTATCCGCATCCTTCCTGAAGTGTGGCGCCCAGAATTGCACGCAGTACTCCAACTGCGGTCTGACCAGCGCCCTATAGAGGGGAAGTATCACCTCCCTGGACCTATTCGTCATGCATCTGCTGATGCACGATAAAGTGCCATTGGCTTTTCTGATGGCTTCGGCACACTGCCGACTCATGTTCATCTTGGAGTCCACTAGGACTCCAAGATCCCTTTCCACCTCTGTGCCACCCAGCAGGTCATTCCCTAGGCTGTAGGTGTGCTGGACATTTTTCCTCCCTAGGTGCAGCACTTTGCATTTCTCCTTGTTGAACTGCATCCTGTTGTTTTCTGCCCACTTGTGCAACCTATCCAGGTCTGCCTGTAGCTGTTCCCTGCCCTCCGGCGTGTCCACTTCTCCCCATAGCTTTGTGTCATCTGCAAACTTGGACAGAGTACATTTCACTCCCTTGTCCAAGTCGCTGATGAAGACATTAAAGAGTATCGGTCCAAGGACCGAACCCTGCGGGACCCCACTGCCCACACCCTTCCAGGTCGAGACCGACCCATCTACCACGACTCTTTGGGTGCGACCCTCTAGCCAATTCGCCACCCACCGGACTGTGCAGTCATCCACATCACAGCTTCTTAGCTTGTTCACCAGTATGGGGTGGGATACCGTATCGAAGGCCTTCCTGAAGTCTAAGTATACGACATCCACCCCTCCTCCTGTGTCCAGGCGTTTCGTAACCTGGTCATAGAAAGAGACTAGGTTGGTCAGGCACGATCTGCCCGCCACAAACCCATGCTGGTTTCCCCTCAGTATAATTTGCCCTGCCGGGCTCTCACAAATGTGAGCCTTGATAATTTTTTCAAAGACTTTACCAAGGATGGAGGTGAGACTGACTGGTCTATAGTTGCCCGGGTCCTCCTTCCTCCCCTTTTTGAAAATGGGGACCACATTAGCCCTTTTCCAGTCTTCTGGGACTTGGCCCGTGCGCCACGAACGTTCGAATATTCCCGCCAGTGGCTCTGCAATGATGTCGGCCAGTGCCTTCAGCACCCTCGGATGGAGCCCATCTGGGCCTGCCAATTTAAAGGCATCCAGTTCTTCCAAATGACTCTGCACCATCTCAGGATCTACGTATGGAAGTCCGGCGCCTTGCTGCTGCCTCTCTACAACCCCAGTGAGAGACTTGTCATGCCCCTCACTTAGGAACACTGAGGCAAAGAACTTGTTGAGGAGTTCAGCCTTGTCCCCCCTATCTGTCACCAATTGTTTCTGCCCATTTAGCAGCGGTCCTATTCCTCCCTGGGCCTTCCTTTTACTCCCTATATATCTAAAAAACAATTTCTTGTTGTCTTTTACTTGGGTTGCCATCCTCAGCTCCATGGTAGCTTTGGCCCGCCTAACTGCCTCCCTACAAGCACGAGCAGAGGAGGTATATTCATCTTTAGTGATCTCACCCTGTTTCCACTTTTTATGTGCTCCCCTTTTGGCCCTTAGGCTGCCCTGGATTTCTCTGGTCAGCCATGGAAGCCTCCTGGCCCCTTTCCCTCTTTTGCCTCGCTCGGGGATCGTCTTGCTTTGTGCCCGAAGGATCGTTTCCTTTAGACACAGCCACCCTTCTTGGGCTCCCATCCCATCAAAACTCCTACTCTGCAGTGCTTCCTTGACTAATCGCCTGAGTGCATTGAGATCAGCTTTCCTAAAGTCTAGCACTTTCACCCTACTAGTTACCTTACCCACTCGCCGTCTTATGTTGAATTCTATTATAAGGTGATCACTGTCTCCCAAATGGCTACTGATCTGGAGGTCCCCTATCATGTCATCTCCCGTTGCCAATACCAGATCCAGTATGGCATTCCCCCTAGTAGGACCATGCACCTCCTGTGTCAGGTGGAGGTCCTGTACACAGGTTAGAAACCTGCGTGAGCGATGGGACCTTGCTGTCTGCGTCTCCCAGCAGATATCCGGGTAGTTTAAGTCCCCCATGACTACTGCCTCTTTAGCTTTTATGGTCTCCGAGAGTTGCCTCAGGAGCCCCGCATCTATTTCTTCCCCTTGGTGTGGGGGTCTGTAGCAGACCCCTACCACCAAATCCCTTTCTCCTTGCCCCCCATGTAGCCTAACCCACAATCCTTCTACTTCCTCAACCTCGGATTCTGTCTTGATGAGGGTTGATGTATATTGCTCACTGACATAAAGTGCAACCCCCCCCCCCTTTCTTCCCCGACCTGTCCATTCTATACAATCTATAGCCCTCAATATGTACCGCCTAGTCATGGGATGAATCCCACCAGGTCTCTGTTAGCCCCACTAAGTCATAGGTGTTCAGTGCAAGCATATTTTGGTTATGTTAATTTGTTAGTTATATAGCCATTTATAATGTTGCTTTATAGTTGTTATTTTATGGGGTTAAAAGGTGTTAGAAATCATTACAATAAGTTATTACCCAAGCTTGGGTTTATTCAATAAGCAAATTACACCACATTACTTTGGGGTCTGAGATTAACATGTTTTTACCTAAATTTATTTTACTGTGTTTAAGCAGAAAAAGATTATAAAATTAGCTATGTCTGCGGTTATATCCTTTAGTTTTGCTTTTTAAAAGTTATGCTGTTTCAAGATTAATATAAAAGTTATATACAATTCTTGTGGGTTATACTCCAGACAGACAAAAAACAGTTTTATAAGTTCTTTTTCAGATATCTTCAAAAAGCATTTTCTTTTGTTATAACTGCTTATTAACCCTTCTGGTTCTGGCTATCACAGACAGTGCTTCGAAATGAAATGACGAAATGAAACACTGCCCCTTCTAAACAGCAAAACGGACGTTGAAACAAAACGATGGTGTTTCACACAGCCTTAGGAGATACCTGTAACTTGTATAACAGTTGTCATCTCAAAAGCCTTTTTGATTGAGAGCTTAAATCTCACTTAAAAGCATTCTTTGAAGCCCTCACATAAATTATGGGTTTATGTGGTTTTTTTCTTTTTGTGTGTGTGTGTGTGTGCATACTTTGATAGTTGCCACATCTATTTTACAACATGGGTGCAGAACAATGTTCCATATTCTAATATGGGTCTCATCAGTGCCATATAACAGAGGAAGACAGGTTGTTTGGGTAAATCTGATATCTTTTATTAGATCAACTCAAATAGCTGCTAGCAACTTGCTAGAAAAATTCTTCTTAGCAAGCTTTCGAATATAAATACCCTTTATCAGGCTGAGGAAGCATCTGCAGTTGGTGTGTGCTCTTCCTGGGTGGAATGAATAGTAAAGAGGCCAGAGGCTGGTATGCATGCAAGAAAGCTAGTCAGTGAAGATATAAATTGAGGAATCAATGGGTGAGAAACAGGGGTGGGGAACGGGAATGAATGTAACTGGTAAATAGTGGAGAGGTAACCTGCCAGATGTCAGGCAGGTTATAATGTGTCATAAATCCAATGTCTATATTTAGTCCATGATATAACAGAGGCATAATTACGCCCACTTTCTTACTTGCTACTTCCCTGTTCATACATCCAAAGAGAGCCTTAGCTTCCCCCTCCCTTCTCACCAACCCCTTTCTCCCAAGGTGTTACACTAGTTGCTTATATTGAGGTGTTTGTTCACTATTATTCTCTTTAGAGTAATGGCTTTCCAATACACAGCTCCCTATTATGTAGGTATGGTCTGCATTCTCTGTTGCTAGATGCTTGACCCTGCATTTGGCTAAATTAAAACACATTGTTTGAATGGGTTTGATTTACTGAGTAATCCAGATTGCTCTGTGTGTCTATCTTATCTTCATTGGTTGGGCCTCTGCCAATTTGCGATTTGTTATCTTCCAGTTTATGCCTAGTAACTAATATGTTTTTAAGCTGTAAATAAATATCAAGAATAGTACTGGGCTTGATACTGAATCTGGTGAAACATGAAATGTCCACCATCCACAACTGATTTCTTATCAACCACTACTGTCTGAGATGTCAATTAGCTTGTTCTAAAGTGACTTATTGTGTGCTTTATTGATGTTGTATAACCACAATATATTTTTGGCAGAATGTCTTGTAATACTAAGAAAAATTTATCAACCAAAATCAAGTCTCCAAGAATGAAATTAGGTTTGTCATAAGACGTATTTGCCATGTCAACCACGTCATTCCACTTCTTCCTTTTGAATATTGGCACATTAGCACTTCACAGTCTTCTTGAATTTTCCTAGTATCCCGGAATTATTAAGACTGAAAATCAGTATGCTGGGGATCTTGTCAGCCAGCTCTTTGAGGACTTTGGCGTTCAAATTATTTTGCTCTGCTCTTTTAAAAATGCCTGTTCTTAATAAATCTTTAATATCTTTCTTGGTTATGAATGGATTGTAAAATAGTTCATTCTTATGGGTACAAGTGCATCATCCTGCTGCTTTCCAAATATAGAAGAAAAATACTTACCAAAACTTATGGTAGTTCTGAGTTACAGATAACAAAATAAGTAATGGTATATTTAATGAGAAGCACCTCTTTTACCCAGTTTAACTTTGCAAAACAAGTTATACCTTGAGATTTTTAAGATTCCAATCATGCAGATCATCTGGCCAGGTCTCAGTAATGCCACTTTTATTAAACTTCTCCTTGTTAAGTAGAACTTTTCATTCGTTTACCTTTTTGCTGAGGTCCTTTGATTGATATAAGGAATTGGACATGCTTCTCTTGGTATTTTTTTGCCATGGTGCCTGATCTAGCCTGTCACGTGCTAACTTTGAGTTTGTATCATGTTTGCTCCTTTGTTTACTCTCCTGGCATTGAGAACTTCAGAATGCCCATGAACAGTCAATGTGGAATTTAGGTATGTGCCTTAAGATGCAATACTACAGCAGGCACCTAGTGAAACATTTGGGCAACCCTCCCAAGTGATAAGCTAGGATAGATGATATTATAGTAAAAGATTAGCTCTGGCCACCTCTGCTCAAGGAAAAGGGCAAATATACACATGAGTAAACTGAGAGTAAACTGCTCCTGGAGCAAATGTACGTGTAGATGCACCCACTGTGTTTCCTCTTCCTGCCATTTGCTTATACTTGCCTGCACCCTTTCCTCCCAACCCAGCAACTGCTGCTTTTGCACTGTCTCTTCTGCTCCTACTTTTTCTTTTCACTGTCATACCAGTTATAGCTCATTGAGGTACAACAGTCCCTCTGATCCTGGAAAGCATCATGTGCTTTCCAAGATGGTGAGCACCAACTCTCCACTGATGCTAAAGAGAGTTGAGGACACTTAAATCTGCCATAAGAGATATCTAGTACCTCACAAATTTGAGCCTTAGAGGAATAGATCCTCATTTTACATTAATTTTAAAAGATTTCCTTTGTGATGAAGGATTTTGCTGTGTTACACAATGAGATACTTTAGTTTAGAAAAGACCTGCTCTAGGCACCCAGTGATTAAAAAAAAACACTTTGAACTTAAAGATTTTTATTTCATACATAAATTAAATTTCATAAATTATAGCTTAAATTGTGTAATGGATAAATTTACATCCACTGATGCACCTGGCCTCCTGGAGGGAAGGCCATCCACAGCAATACAGCTATTCAAGGTCTTCTGCTGCAATTTCAGCAGAGGAGGAGAATGCTGCCGTTCTACTGAACAGCAGATTTAGGCAGGCTTGCCTCAGTTCAGTGTCCTGTTTGTGCAGAATTTGGTGACAGGGTCAGGGTGCTTTCTAGCACCCATGTGTATATTTGCCCTTTTCCTTGAGCAGAGGTGGCCAGAGTTAATCTTTTACTATAATATCATCTATCCTAGCTTATCACTTGGGAGGGTTGCCCAAATGTTTCACTAGGTGCCTGCTGTAGTATTGCATCTTCTTAAGGCACATACCTAAATACTCTTGAGTAAACTACTTGAGAGTTAACGCTCCCGGGCAGGTGTCTATACATGCAGAGAAGTGGGAGCAGACTTAAAGGGTAGATCCACTCGTTGCTCCCTGGCCAGCCGCTTTTCTAGCCAGGAGCAGCATACACAGCCAAGGGTAGCACACGGCAGCTCTCTTGCCACAGCCTCTGCCTTCCTGTACCAGACCCTGGCCCTGGCAGTGATAGTCAGCAGCCCGGGCTCCTGCTGGCTGCCATTCTGGCCCTGCTGGCCTGCCACGGCAGCCTGGGCCCTATCAGGACCCCATATGCAGCACTCACCTGGCCAGCCTCACCACACCATCCCAGGCCTTCCGCTGCCACACAGCTGCCATCTGGACCTTGGCAGGGATGCCTACAATGTGCTCTTGGATGCCACCGTTGGGGCCATCTATGCCCTCATGGGCCTTCAGCTCCTCCACCTCTGGCCTGCCTGGCTAGCCAGGACTGGTGGCTACACATGGTTCAGGCTAACTGGGATGATGAGCAGTGGCTGGAGGAGTTCCGGATTCCCTGGGACATCTTCCCCTAGAGCAGCTTTGCCCACAGCTGGAGTGGCAGGACACCACCATGTGGCAGCCCCTCCCCACAGACACCCTGCTGGCCATTGTCGTGCTCAAGCTGCTCATGCCTGCCAGCCTCCACAACATTGGCCACCTTTTCAGCGTGGGTAAGGTGGCCACCAAGGAGGCAGTCCCGGAGGTGTGCAGCACCCTCCAGGATGTGCTGGGGCACATCATGCATTGCGTACACAACACCCTGGTGGTGATGGCGGGATTCTATGCCCTGGAATTCCTCCAGTGCATTGGGGTCTTGGACAGGAATCACATCCCCATCACCTGCCCACCCCATGGCGACTGCCTTTAGTACAGCCAGTGGGGCTTTTACTCCATTGTGCTCCAGTCCATTGTTGACCACCATGGCACCTTCACAAATGTGAGCGCCAGCTGTGCAGGCAGTGCCCACAATGCCCACATATTTTAGAACTCTGCCTTGGTGCAGAGCAGGCACTTCACACCAGCAGTGCCAGACCTCCAGCTGCCAGACCCCGCCTATCGCTGCCAGACCCCACCCAGTGCCAGACCCCGCCTATGGCTCCTCCCATGATTCATGTGGCCCTACACCAGCCAGCTGGACCCCTGCCATGTCCACTTCAACTGGTGCCTGGGCTGGACCTGTGCCCTCGTGGAGTGCGCCTTTGGCTGGCTGAAGGGACACTAGTGCAATCCTCACCATCCACCTTGAGGTCGCCGAGGCCAACATACCCTGGGTCATCATCACAGCTTGTGTGGTGCATAACATCTGTGAGGCATGGGGGGAGCTCTTTCATGAGGCCTGGACAGAGGAAGCGCAGTGGGCGGAGGATCCCTGGCACTGGCAGCACCAGCAATGGCAGCAGCAACAATGGCAGGCCCTCCCTGCTGAGGCCCTGGGTGAGCTACTCACCCACCAGTGGCACTGGGTGTGAGAGGCACTGGCTGACTACCTCCTGCTGCACTCTCTGCTGTAGCCCACCTGGAAAGCTGCCCACAGACCCCCATCCCACTGCTCAACCCCAGCACCATGCTCACTGTGGACAGTTCTCTGAAAAACACTTTAATCCCCTCACGGAAACAGGCTATCCTCCCCCTCCCTCTCTCCCCAACAACACAGCCCTTCCACCACCCACTACCAATTAAACACCATCTTTCCTGTGCAAGCTATTTACAGAGTTGTGCTTGCGTGCTCTTTCCTGGGGTCAGGACCCCAATTGGGTGGAGCCCAGGGACAGGCAGCCAGCACCCCCAGCCTCTTGCCATTCCTCCTCAGGTGTGCATACTTCCATAAGCTTGGCCGGTGGGGGAGCACCCAGGGGTGACAGTGGCCGCTGCTCTCCCAGTGCACCCATTTCCCCCTTCAGCAGCCAGCGGCCAGGGCTAGCAGGGCCCATACGTAGTCCCAGCTCCACTGCAGGCAAGTCCTACTCTGCAGCTATGTGGAGCTGGGGTGAGTGGCAACTCTGGGCCAAGACAGGGGACCTGGGACAGGGGCTGGGGTAGGGGCTCCTGGCTGGTAGAGGTGGTGATGTATCTCCACCCAGGCCCATGGCAGACCTGCTGCTGGGCAGTGGGTGGCTGCCAGAGGGCAGGTGGGGCTGTGGTTGGGGGCAGGACAATGGGAGGCATGAAGGCAACTCCCAGGACCAAGATGGTGTCCAGCACTGCCGGGTCCTCCTTTGTTGTCTCCACTGTCCTGGCCACAAGCACAGCTTGCTGCTCCAGGGCCTCCATGTGCCACTCCTCTAGGGCCACGAGCCTTGCCCTGAACACCCAGTCCACCCGGTCACATGCTTCCTTGCAGACCAAGTTCTTTGCCCACCATGCATCCTGCCGGGCCAGGTCCTCCGTGTGCCATGCGGCCTGCAGGGTGACATCCTCCTCCCACCAGGCCCACAAGTCTGACAGCCACTGCTCTAATAACACCACCTGCATTGACTTGGTTATGCAGCAAAACCCCAGAGGGCAGGAGGGTGGGGGCTGGGGCTGCAGCAGGGCAGTTGGGAAGGGGAACTCTGCCCCTCCAGTGGGGGAAAAGGGCAGGGGTGGGGGCAGCGGGGAACTCTGTGGCTGGCTGGCAGCACAGGGGCTGGTTCCTGTGCTCCCAGAGACTGAGCTGCCAGAAGATGGTGCCTGGGGGAGGGACAAGGGGAGTGAGAGTGGAGGGGGAGGGCAGGAAGGAGGGAGGAGGGAGGCCCTGGTCAGGTCCCCTGGCAGGGTGCTGCAGCCCTATCCCAGGGCAGGAGGTGACACAAGCCTCCCCTCCTCTTCCCTCCAGCCTGTGCTGAGGCCAGTTACCCTCTGCCACCTGCACGAATTGCAGTCACCACGCTTTGGTCCGGTCAGGCCAGGTACAGTTGGGTCCCCTCCGGTAGGGCTGGTGGGGGGGGGGGGGGGGCCGCAGGGAGCTGCAGGTCAGGAGTGAAGGGCACCGGCAGGGCTGTGGGGGCTGTGGCTTGAGAGTGAGGGGCACTGGGGAGGGGTCAAGGGACTGTGCAGGGTTGGGAGTGCAGGGCACTAGCAGTGCTAGGGGGCTGAGGGTCAGGAGTGAGGGGCACCAGCTCGGATGGTGGGTGCTACAGGTCAGGAGTGAGGGGCAACATCATGGCCTGGGGGGAAGTGTACTGTGGTATGGGAGTGAAGGGCAGCAGCAGGGTTGTGCGGGCTGTGGCGTGGCAGTGAGTGGCAACAGAATAGGCTGGGGCAGGGCACTGGCATGCCACTGCCCGCCCCCCATCATATTCCTCCTCGGCTCCCCTCCCCCCCATGTGACGTGTCCTCTTTTTTGGACGTGGAAGTATGGTAACCCTAGATAAGTATGCAAGTAAGGTTTCTTCTGATTAACTTTATATTGTTCACTGTAAGTCGCCGGTGAGTGGGCAAGAACTGGGTCATCCACGTTGAGGCATTTTTTTATTTTGAGACAAGCTGTCATAAGCAAGTGCTGACAGTAAGTCCAAAAGTTAGTTGAGACTTTTTCAGAGTGACTTTGGCTTTGCATGTGCTGCATCAAGTAGCCTAATAAATTATTGTACATTTTGAACACTCTTACTAGTATTGATCATACATTGTACAACGGTTGAAATTATCGTAGAAGTACGGTAATTATAGCGCAACTGGCAACACTAGCTTATGGGTGCTACAGGGCAAGGGAACAGGGTAAGAGCAGATGTGGTGCGCATGCGCCAGAAAGCACGGGGCGGTACTACGCGTTGCGCGCGCTAGGGGGCGGGGCCTCGAACGGCTCCGCCCCCCTGTTGTTCCGCTGGACCCGCCAGCGCCCTCCCCTTTCGCCCCTCACCTCCTCACACCTGACGTCACATCCGGCCCGCTGGGGCCGAGATTGGCTGCGGTGGGCCGGAAGCGAGGGGCGGGCGCTGCCTCCGTTGCCGCAGTGACGGGGTTGGGGGCGGAAGATGGCGGCGACGCGTCGCTCGCAGCACCACCACCACCCGCCACCGCCGCCCACCCCCGCCTCGCCGCCAGCCGCCTCCCCGCCGCGCAGCCCCAGCCTGTCCGCGGCCGCCGCAGCGCCCTCCGCGCCGCGCCACAGCCTGGCCGGGCCCGAGGGCGAGGCGCCCCCCTCGGCGGGCGGCGGCCGGGACGGCGGCCCCGAGCGGCCCCCGCGCCCGGACAGCCCCGACAGGACGACCGCCGCCGGGCCCCCCCTGCCGCCGCCCGCCGCCAGCAGCAGCAGCAGCAGCAGCTCCGGCTCTTCGTCCTCCGCCTCGTCCTCGTCGTCGTCCGCCGCCTCCAGCCCCGCGGCCGACAGCCCGGAGCAGCCGGCCGGTCCCGGGCCTGGGGCCGGCAGCGGCGCCTTCCGCGAGCTGCTGGAGGCCTGCCGCAATGGGGACGTCACCCGCGTGAAGCGCCTGGTGGACGCGGGCAACGTCAACGCCAAGGACATGGCAGGGCGGAAATCCACCCCCCTGCACTTCGCCGCTGGTGGGTGAGAGTCGGGGACCCGCTGCGGGGGCGGTGGTGACCCAGCCCCCGGCCTGAGGCTGGCTGGAGACTTGCAGTTTCCCATTGCAGCCTGTACAGACGTTTGCTGTCCCGGGAGAAACTCTCCTGGGAATGATGTAACCCTGGTTGTTTGCAGTGCAAGGCTAACAGTGCCTGTACCGTTTCCTCCCTTCCACTCCCCCAGTGGTTTTGCTGGGTCCTTTCTTTCCTCCTGCCTGGAGGAACTCTCATGCCAAGGGGCCATTGGCTGTTGTCAAGTGTGTTTGTGGATGTGTGTGGAGCTCATAGCTTGATTGATCAAATGTCAGTTTGAATTGCTTATACTAGGGTTACCTGTTGGGAAGACAAGAGTTTTGTTCTCTGTCAGGTGGCTCTGAACATGCCATAGCCTTTGTGACTTGGTGCATGTTACAGGTTCTGCTCTTGGTAACTGTGAAATGCTTTTCATTTCATGAAAAGCCAATAGCTCTTTCTCCTCAAAACAAAATGTTGAATAGACTTGAGATCGCTTTTGTTGTATTTAACAGAACAACTTGTTGGTACTATATTTGCACTTTAATAGACTGGTCTAAAGTAGATATATATAGCACATGTCTTCAGCTCACAAAAGCTTATGGTATGTATCTACATAGTATACTTTCATTAGTCTGTAAGGTGCAAGTCTTCCTTGCCTTCTGTTTGACTTCAGCCTTGCCCTACTTTGTCTCCAAGCAGCGTATCACTGGGCAGTGTCTGCTGGCTCCTTGGACTCATTTGAGGGCCAGCGGGTGCTGTCCGATGCACTTTGCTTGGTGTCCCCCCCCTTGGCACTCTTGTTTGGAACCTTTGACCTCCACTTCTGTCCCTGTTTTTTTTATCATTTGTCCTCAGTAATCAATCGGCATCCTTTTCTCTAGCCTCCCTGTGTGAGGGAGGCTAACAGGTTGCATGGTGGGCCCAGGCCAGGGGCGGGCAGTTATTTTGGGTGGAGGGCTGCTTACTGAGTTTTGGCAAGCTGTCGAAGGCCACATGGGTAGTCCTGCCCCTTGACAGGTGCCCCGCCCCCTGGTTGCCATTTTGGGACCAGAAGTCCTGCTCCCTAACTCCCTACCTTTGCTACCACAAGTTGTTCCTACCCCCGCCCTGGAAATACTCGTTTTAGCAAGGGGTTTTGCCATCTCAGAACCAGAAAAATACCAAATTATATTCTAAAAATCAAACATCTACAACATTCATTAATTTGATTTCAAAAAATATTTTGTCCTGATTTACATGTTTGTTTGGTGTACACAGAGGTGACTGCACAATAGCTTAAAATGAAGTCTTACTCTTGAATACTGTCAGGTATGGGGAGGGTGTGTGGGGGCATGGATATGTGTGTGGGGTGAGGGAACGTGTGTGTGGATATGTGGAGTGTGGGTAGGGTTTGTGGGGGCAGGGTGTGTGAGGGGGTATGGGTGTCTGCATGTATGGCAGCATGAGGTGGGGTGTGGGTATATGTGTGGTACTCACACTATGAGCTCTCTGTCTCTCTCTTTCTCATGGTCTTAGCTCCAGGGTACCGGTGCAGTCCAGCCTGGAGGCAAGCAGTGAAAGTGGCCTCAGGCAGAGGCTTCCAGAGGGGGGTGCTGGCTGGCTGGCCTTGGTGCTGGGTCCTGCCAGCTTCCCTGGGTCCTACTGCCCCTGGCTCCTGTTGTCTTTGATAGGCAGCCAGGAGCAGATAAATATTAAGTTCCTAAACTTCTTAGTGTGCAGGCCGGGCCCCGATCCTGCCGCCAAGTGCGAGTCGGGGGGCGATCTGCGGCCTGTCTTTTGCGCACGCGGGGTCGGAGAAAACCGGTGGCGAACTAGAATTAGTCACAAACGCGTAGTGGTTGATTGAAAAGATTGTTTACTTACACCCAAAGATGGTAGTGGTGTAGTCTGGACAGGTTTCCAGGCGCAGCTCCGCTTAAATCCTTGCTAGAGGACTATGACAAATTCGGTTGCTCCCACGGAGTTGTTTAGGCTCCGCGGGTTCGGTTCGGTTCCGTGGTCCCCCGGAGTTGTTTAGGCTCCGTGGGTTTGAAAATTGGGTTTACAGGAAAGGGATACGTCTTGGATTGCGATCGGCGACGGAGAGAGGCTAGAAGCGGAAGCTCCGCGGGTTCGGTTATTAAGCTTGAGAGAGGCGCGTTGGGTCTGCAAGGGTCCGCAGCGCTTGGAGATCTTCACACAGCACGAAGTCTCCTCCTCCTGGCGAGTTCTATCTCTCTCCAGTTTTCTCTTTCTCCCTCCTCTCCCTCTCTGACTCGGGCGGAAACTACCCAAGCTAGCAAGCCAATAGCTAGCCGCCACGTGTGCCTACATTTGGAACTGGCCAATAATGTGGCGTGAATCCAAATACAAATGGCGGGAACTCCTTTGCAACGTGCATTACCAGTATGCAAAAGAAATGACCCTGCAAAGAAGCTGTAATTTGGCGGGAAATCCCCCGTTGCACCAGAGTTCTCTCCCGCAGCAGAGAACTCTATCGTGCGAAGAAAGCTACAATCGGCGGGAAAATAATTTAGTAGTGCCGAAGCACACGCAAACAAAAACCACAACTTTGGGTTGTGACACTTAGGTGCCCTGTTGGCTGGATAGAATGGCCTGGTGGGCTGGATTTGTCCTGCAGGCTGTGTTTTGCCTGCACCTGGACTAGGTCCATGCCCCTGAAGGGGGACAGATAGGTCTGTTTGATTTCAGGCTAACATGGCTAACTATGTATTTTGGTACCATTACTCTGGCTAGGTAGCTTGTATTAACCTCTACAGCTGCTCTCTGTCTGAGCTATCATTTATTTTTGGTATACTCTTAATCTTAGTTAGGAAGGTGAAGTCTGTCTCTCATGAAGTCACTTTATAGTGTCTGAAAAGAAGGGAGAGAGGACTCTAAGTAGTTTTCTGTTTCCTCTTGCCATTGGCTTCAAAATAAGCCCAAACCTTGACTGAGATGGTGGCTGGCCTGGGAATGTATGTTGCTAGAATGCTTCAATTGTGAAGTGGGTAGGTGGGAAGTCAATTAAGAGCAAGCTTTTCAAGCCTCCCCTTGCCTCAAAGAGATGTGGGATGTGATGCTTTGAACTCATTGGAATTAAAAAATGAAAAGACCGGTGGAGGGGAAGAATTTCCAAAAGAAACAGGAAAAACCTTATTCCTTATTAGTTGTACAAGAAATAAATCCCTTAAAGTGCAATAAGGTGGAGAGATACTAACAGGGGTGCATTAAACAGAACACATTTGTATTGAAACTTTAGGGGTGCTGATATTTTTGTCTTGGGGTAGTTCCTAGTGGCCTTAATCTGGGGTTGCTAAATTGTACAGGTAGGTAGAAAAGACTTGTGTCTACAGAACTTGAGTTTGGCTACTGAAGAAGATGTATAGATGAAAACCAATAGGGAAGGGGATAACCATAAAATGAGCAAGCTAAGATACAGGTACAGAGTTTAAAGATGATTTTGAAACTTCTGTTGAAATGTGAGAATATTGCAAGAAGTTTTATTAGAATATACTATAGTCTCAGCTCAGTACCTCCATGACTGTTAAATATAACTGCTAGGGCAGGCTTTGAATCCTATGTACTGGGACTGCAGTATCTCCATATAGCATCCAGCGAAACAGTGCATAAGTGCTGACTGGAGTGTCTCTACTCTTCCAATATAAGCATTTTTAATAATGGATATGTACTTATTATGTCCACACGATGGTTAATATTTAAAATGTAAAATCATTTACAAAAATAACTTCTTAAGGAGGCACTTCTTGGGACTTCATGAAGTATAGTGTTCAGTTTTCAGCTACAGAATAACACTGTCTTTTTTTTCCTTTTTTAAAAAATATATTGTCAGCGTAAAGAGTTAAAGGTGGCTTTTTGGGGGATCTGAACTCTACCAGTAACCTGTGGATGTATACCAGCTGAGCTTGCAACAGAAGTACGCACCATGGTGTATGCAGATGGCGCTTTAATGAGCTGTGAAATGCTGGCTACAGACAGATGTGGAAAAACCCCTCCAGAAAACCGCGCTTTATCGGAAGAA
Organism: Alligator mississippiensis; assembly: GCF_030867095.1. Lineage (NCBI taxonomy): Eukaryota > Metazoa > Chordata > Crocodylia > Alligatoridae > Alligator > Alligator mississippiensis. The sequence goes on along the minus strand of NC_081825.1, from coordinate 141,578,497 downwards.
GCAGCGTGTTAGTTCAGCCTTGCTCTGCAGCATCTATACAGATTGGGTGCTTCAGTGGGGCTTTTTGATGCTTTTACCTAAAACTGATTCAGTCACCTATTAGATGAAAGTGCCAAAAAAGCCTCACTAAAGCACCTGATTTATAGAGACATTGGGTGAGCCAGGTCCAACTAGTGCACTGCCTCAGTTTTCTCCTAAAGTTCCAGCTTTATCAGCATATGTGGCACATGCTTTACCTCTTGAGCCGCTGGTACACCACAAGTCTCCTTCAAATTTACACCATGTGGTTGCTGAATGTGGCTGTGCAGTGGTTCCACTTCATCTGTGGAAGAAAGGGGCGAACTTGTTTGGAAGCTAAATGTATTGTTTTTTAAAACTGAATCAATATTAAGTTCTGAATTCAAGAACAAAAGGAACATTTACGTATTCTGCATTTCAGCAGAGGTTCCAACATCATTTTTTAACTGTGTACTTTTCTCTCTCTCCTACAGATTAAGAAGGGTTTTTGTTTTTTTTAGTTGTCATATATTGTATTTACTTGAATACATGATGCATTTTTTTCCCCCAGTCAGCATGGGGGGAAAGGAAGCCCTTTATCTTACATATGCATCTGAGGAAACCTCATTAAACACGTTGTCCATTATTAAATTGCTGCCAAAAGCATCATGTGCTTGGTAATGGAAACCAACTACAAAGTTGATTAAATGCAGCCAACACTGAGCAAGCTATAAAAATGCACGGCCCACATTGGGCGCACATACTGATTGGAACCTACCACAAGGATAGGTTAGTGCATCCCATCTGAATAAGATATATGGTAGTGCCCATTGAGTGAGTCCCCCTCAAGTCTGACTCTTAAGTCATGGTGAGCCAGTACATTGAATACATTTAGACTTGTTCACTCCCACAGCTGAGCTGTGGCTTTCTTTCCCATTTTCAATTATTTCTGTTTCTTTACCAGTCTTAAATGCCTGGCCAACATCACTAAATGGGGTCCCACACAGTTCACTCAGAATCCTTGTCGTCCCCTATCTCAGCCTGTCAAGTATGATTAGTGTGGCCCCACCCTCTATGTAGTGGAGCAGGTTGCCCTGCAACATATTTGCATATAATTTTTTGGACGATCCTAGGACTCTTGACAAGAGCACCTGGGTCCAGTCATGAGTGGGCAGCTGATCAGCATATGGATCCTTTGTGGGGGTATCTAGAGTATAAGCACATACTGAGCAGTGCTGAGTCATGGGATAACCATGGCTAGAACTGCTGTTGACTATGCTGGGGCTCAGCCCAGTGACCTGTATGGTAAATCATGAGCCTTTTGGCTTTGGACTAGTAGTAGGTAATATAAGTAGATGCCAAAGTACATGCTAATGTGCTGCTTAAAAGTGTGTTTGTGATTACCTTTGCTAAAACTAAGCCCTACGAGGAGAGACTAGAGAACCGGGACCTTTTTAGCCTCCGCAAGAGAAGTTTGAGAGGCGACCTTGTGGCTGCCTATAAGTTCATCACGGAGGCACAGAAGGGAATTGGTGAGGTTTTATTCACCAAGGTGCCCCCGGGGGTTACAAGAAATAATGGCCACAAGCTAGCAGAGAACAGATTTAGACTGGACATTAGGAAGAACTTCTTCACAGTTCGAGTGGCCAAGGTCTGGAATGGGCTCCTAAGGGAGGTGGTGCCTCTCCCCTACCCTGGGGGTCTTCAAGAGGAGGTTAGATAAGCATCTAGCTGGGGTCATCTAGACCCAGTACTCTTTCCTGCCTATGCAGGGGGTCGGACTCGATGATCTATTGAGGTCCCTTCCAACCCTAGCATCTATGAATCTATGAAAACTTGCAGCAATGTCAAAAAGGTAAAATGCAGTAGTTCTGGAGAACTGAGTCTATGGGTACTATATGCAAATTACTACTGGTATGTTTATTTCGAGGTCAGTGTTTTCAAAATTGTTCCTCATTTTTATGTGCTCAGGAAGAACAAGGTCTGACAGTAAGGGGAGGGGCACAGAAAGAAAGGGACTGCAGGGGGAAGAATTTGGGAGGAGACAGAAGGGGCTACCTGACCCCCCTAGATTAATTTTCCTACTGTAGTAGTGGGAGGGGAACAAATTCAAGGCAGATCTCCGGTAATTAGATTCTGTACCTGGAAACTTATAACACAGTTATAAATTTTTCATATGTAGACTCTTATTATTGGGGGGGGTATCTTATACTTGAGTAAATAAGGTAATTTTTCTCTCTCCAAGTTGCTACAGTATGGTGGTACAGTGATAGACTGGCTCTTTCCTGTGTGGGCATTTTTACTGGGGAGAGGCAGAGGTCCTGTTTCTGTAATAGGTCCTGATGTCCTGAGATTTGCAGACTGTCACAGATCACAGACAGTTGTGTACTGCCTAGGATGCGGTATGTCCTTTGTCATCTTTCTGTATGTGGAGAGAGGGAGGAATAAAACTGGTTCACTAATGGGTAAAGGCATGCATGCATGCATAACATAGTTTGAATCCTAAACTCAGTTCATCTGGTGGATTGTGTGGTTCTTCTGCAGTGGTAATAAGGGAGACTGTAAATGCTAATACATAAACCTTTTAAATCCTCCATCCAAGTCGCTTGTAGTCATTGGCAAGATAACATGGGAACTACCAGAAAATTCATTTGAAATTCTGAATGTTTTCAGGACTTGTATTCTTCTCTTCCTTTTCCCTCTCCAGTCTGAGGAACTTCAACTCTTCAAAGGGAGAGTCCATGTGGGAGAGGCATCTTCAGTTTCCTGGATTTGTACTATTAGCTATGCTGCTAAATTTGCAAGCAGATATTTGAGGAAAGTGTGAGAGTGAGGATGAAAATCTTACTTGCCTGTTTGTGTCTCTTGCTGGTGGGGGTTGAATAGGGAGGTAATTACAGGAAACCCTCGCTATTTGTGGGTTCAGCATTGGCGGTTTCAAATATTTGCATATGCTGAACCCGCATCTTAAATGCACTTACGGGAGCACCTCGGGAGCTCTGCGTTTGCCACCACCGGGCTCCTGCCATTGCCAGTGCAGCTGTCCGCCGTGTGTGCCGCCTCCCCCCCCCCCCCCCCCCCAGCTGCTGGGGGCACTGCGTTCATAATGTTCACAAATGCAGTGCCGTATTCATGGATTTTGCCATTCATGGGGATCTCAAGAACGTATCCCCTGTGAATGGCGAGGGTCGCTTGTATACACCAAAAGCTGAAGGGGAACAGCTGGTGAATACTGTGAACTTCTTAAATTTACAACTTCTAAAATGAGGCCTGCAAGTTTTCATGCTTATGCCCAATTTGTTTTGAAAACTATCTTTTGGAGTGAAAAAGGTCTAGAGATTTTATTTCTTAAAAGTGAAAGTTTAGGATTGGTTGAGTGATAGTGATTGCAAATACATTCATCACCTTACACTAGGAACTTTTGTTCTCTAGTTTGCTAACAATGTGTTTTTGCTGAGATATAGATGTAAGATGTATCTAAGCCTGTTAGAAGCTGCTTCTTTCTTCCTCCCTGGTATCTGCTTTAGGCCACATAGGGTTACCATATGTCCTTGTGGCCGGCTGGCTTTTTAAAATGCAAGCAAATGTCCAGGTTTTTGTTTTGCCTCTGCTTTTCCCAGGCACAAGCAGCTTGGATGCTTGGGGCCAGGAGCAGTGGGCAAGGTGACTGGCTGTTGCAGGTCGTGTGTGTGTGTGTTCGCGCATGGGCAGCAGGGCTGGGCGGGCAGGGCTGTGGTTCAGGAGTGAGGGGTATCGGCAGGTCTAGGGGGCTGTGGGTCGGGAGTGAGGGGCACCGGCAGGGCTGTGGGGCAGGGACCTGCAGGTTGGGATTGAGGGGCACCTGCAGGGACTTAGGAGTGACCGGTAGAGGTAAGGCACAGGCATATCACCCTTCCCCCCGCCCCCCATCATATATCCCTCCTCTCCACAGGTGTCTTCTTTTCTGATCCTGGAAATATGGTAACCCTATACATGATGCTATCCCATTATGCACTACACAGGCTAAAATGAACTATTTGGCTTTAGTGTAGAGACCTGGCGTTTACATAAAGTGCCATAAGTTAGAGTGGCCCTCCCCTGACACAACAGATGTCAGGGGTGGGGGGAGTGGTTGAGTTCCACCTTAGAGCTGATTGTGCCTGAGGAGCCTGCCTGTAGCTTCTTTCCTTTAGGTCCCTCCTCCCCTCATAGCCCTGGTTCTATCTTCAAGAAGGGAGGGGAAGTGAGTTGCAGGCTAGGGTTTGACTAGACTGAGCAGGACGGAGGTTTGGGGTGGAGTGGGGGGAGGCAGGGGGCATCCAATCCACTTGCCCTCCTTCCAGCTCAGGTTAGGCAAACCCGAGCCTGCAGCTCCCTCCCCTTCTTTCCTCCCTTCTTGCAGACTGCACAGGGGCAGCTTTGAGCTACAAGGGGGCTACGGCAAAATTGGGGGGGCTGCATCCTCCCCCCACCCTCCCAGTGCCACCACTGCCCACCCTGAGTGCAGCATGGCCTAGAACAACCTCCAGCCCAGGCCTGTAGCTGCAGTTCGCCCTGCCCTGTGCAGATCTGGGGTCACCCCCCTGTCCCCTCCAGGGGTGCACACAGCGGTGGGAGCTGCCCACCCTCCCCACAGATGAGTTGCGGCTCCATCCCATACCCCAGCCTGCCCTGGCTGGGCAGCCCCAGCTACACTCCCTCCCTCACCGCGGGGGGCATTGATCTCCCCCCTCACCTTCTACCACAACAGTCTTATCAGCTGGACACAGCTCTCCAAGCTGCCAGGCTCTGCTCCTTGCCGCCTCCATGCTGTGGCTGCAGGCATGAGTGGTCATGTATTGGCCAGATTATCAGCCCCATCAGGCCAACTTCTGATGTAGTGCATTTTCTTTATATCGGTGCCGATTTGATATCGGACCTATGTATCGGTGCACCTCTAACTTTTGCACAGAAGCAACTGTTACCATGGAGCTATCTACATTCTGAGTTCTCCCACAGATCACTCAAGTCATCAGATAACCAGAGAGGATATTTTTAGGTGTGTGGGAAAGGGGGGCCCTTTAATTAGTGCATCTCCGAGAGCTGCTCTAATTAAAGCGCGCGGAGTGTCTCGTGTATCAGCATCCCCCTGCTTCAAAATGGCGGAGGAGGTGCTTTATCTAAAGCTCGTCAGATAAACCTTAGATAAAGCACCTCCTCCGCCATTTTGAAACAGGGGGATGCTGATACATGAGATGTGGAGGCTGGTTGGAGCATAGTAATTACCATGCTCTAGCAGACTCAGTTAATTGAGTCAATTAACTATTCCTGTATCCCAGAACTGTTGTGTTCTTGGCTTGCAGCTCCTAGAAAGGTATACAGTGATATAATCTATTCTCTGTGGCTGCAGGGGACATGGTAAGGATCAATGGTCTTAAATTGCTGCAGGGGAGATTTAGGTTGGATGCTAGGAGAACCACTCTGAGGACAGTTAAGCATTGGAATAGGCTACCTAGAGAGGTGATGGAATGTCTAATCTTGGCAGTTTTTAAGATCACGTTAAGACAAATGCATGACTGGGATAGTTTAGCTGGAGATGGTCTTGCCTTGAGCAGAAGGCTGGAATAGATGACTTCCTGAGCTCCCTTCCAACACTATGTTTTATGATTCTATGTAGGAAAGGGGAATTGAGTAGTGATTTCTTGTCATATATAATCTGATCTAGGAATGTTATCTTATCTTATATAAAGGAACAGAAAAACAAGTTTTGTCTCTCTAGTTAGGGGGTGTGATGTGTTTAGTTATTTGCAGTCCCTTGGTTTCAGTACAGAGAGGAGGGTGTTTGAATTTTCTCATGCTTCTGGGCTTTCCTGGTTGCCACATGGGGCTGGGAAGGAATTTTTTTCCCTCCTGTTACTACAGGTGTCAGGATTTTTTTTTCCTTTCACTTTCCTTAGAAACATTGGGTTTTGTCTGTAGTCGGGTTGAGTGTATTTTAACAAGCTATAGTATTTCTTATTTTTGCAGTGGCAGGACATTGTCAGAACCCTTATCTCCCTGCTGTGTGTGTGGCAAATTAGGGGTGTTCTTGGGCATTGTGCCTGTTATTTCTGCAAGAGGGTTGTTTGTGTAGTTTTAAGAATGTTAGACCATTAGTACATAACCTAATGTGTGTTTGGTATTTTTTTTAAAGAAATGGCTAAAGGCTGCATAGAAAAGTATTGCTGGAACATGCACAGTGAGCTCTCTGAACTCACCAGCACGTTGAGTCTAGCTGTGATCACAGCTTTTGTGTAGCTCAAGTCCAGGGAGTGAACACTGTTGCTTGTCTTCTTTTTTTTTTTTTTTTTTTTTTTTGCCTGCTGTTGAGGTCATTAGAGGGGGCAAGTGGTGGTTGTGTTCACACACAGTTCCAGGGCTGCTCTGGGTCTAGCCAGAGCTTGCACTTGTGTGTTAATGAACTTAGAGCTCATTGTGCATGCATAGCTCTGGCAGGCGATGGGAGGTTCACGTGGGTTTTGAGAGCTGCATATGGCCCGTGGGTGATAGGTTGAGCGCCACTGGTTTATATGAATCAGGATGGTTTTAACTTCTGTGGATGGGTTAGAGGAGGAGGATTGTGGCTTGAGTGGTACAAGATGATCTCTTGAGGTCCCTTTCAGCCCTACTTTTATATGATTCTAGTGAAGAAAGGAGAACTATATCTGTGATCTCTTGGTTTTTTAGGATATGACTCAAGAAAAATTCTATTCATCCATTTTTTCTTGGGGGATGTGAGAACATTTTTAGTTGAGTCTTTGTTGGGTGACCCATATCTTTGCACCTTTTAAAACGGTGAAGATATATTTAATGAAGACAGTTTACTTAAGAGTGTCGGGTAGTCACCGGGTACAGGCGTGTGCCCCTACATCCCACTGATGTCCACTGGTCCCCTCAGGGTGGCTGTACCCCTGTTGGTCAATCTAGGTGAAATCTGATGCCTTCTCTTCCCACCTGACATGACCTTGATGGTAAGATGATGTTAATGAAAGGGAGGTGGTGACTACCCGCCTCCACCTGGATTGACCACTGGGTTCTGCCCCAGTACCTGAAGCCTCAAAAATAAGAGTGACAAAAGGACTCTTAATTGAATTTTTTTTTTTTTTTTTTTTTTTTTTTTTTGAAACCTGTCAGTTTAGTCCCAGATGGCTGGGGTTTTTGTTACCCCTCAGAGCCTGGTCTGTGGCTTTCTTTCTGCCCTGGGCTTCTTCTTGGGCTACTTTGTTAATTATGGCTGTGCTGAGCTTAATTGGCAGTGCGTGGCTGCTTAACAAGGAGGGGAACTCCCTTTGCTGCCAAGGGCAGGAAAGGACAAGGAAGGTCTTCCCCATCCGTCAGCTTCCCTGCTCCTGATCTGGCTGTGGAGACACCTGGGGAACATGATCCCCTTCCCCACGTCGAGGAGCGCCTGATCCTGATTTGGGCTTTCTCCTTGCCGTGGCCACCTGTGGCTTAACCGGCATCCAGTGGCGCCCGGTTCACGGCCCCAAACGCGCAATGCAAAAATCAACGAAAGAAAAAAACCCAAACAAACCCGCAGCTGATGGCTCAGGCAGATCTGCCTCCTCTGCCTTTTCTAGGGTCTCTCCCCACTTTGTCTTCCTCTGTTTTCTTCCTTCCACCCTCCTCTTCACTCCCGTGGCGAGGGTGTCTCCACCTCTTTGGGGTCCGTCTAGGTGCTTACCCAGTTTTTGCAGCCTTCTCCCTGTGTCTCTGGCTCCTGGGTTTCCTCCTTCTCCCTGACGTCCTTCTCTCCTTTCCTCCCGTGGCTCTGTTCCTGGCCCCTAGATATTGCCCCCACTGTAGATTAGCACCAGTCTACTTCACCTGTCGAGGGGGTAAAGCTGGGCAGGGGCGGATGGGGAGCTTCCGTCGCAGCATGGACGTCGTGATCTGGTGAGGTTCATGCCCCTGGCCGGGAATGTGGCCCAGGTGAGTACCCTCCAGACCCTCACAAAGAGCTATTTTTTTGTGTTCTTTTAGAATATTTTAGGAAAAGCCAAAGCCTGTCTTATAGTTAATTTTCCCCAAGTCTTTTAGTTGGGTATACCTATAAAGCCACCATTGCTGTGTCCAGATGAGCATGGCCGTGTGGTATGTGGTGCCACAGACCTGTCTGTAGTGCCGCACACTGCATATTCAGGCGTTCCCTGTGCTGCTACCGGGTTGTTTGGTTTGTTTGTTTTTTGATCCTGGGAGATCCAGGACCCCAGGTAAGGCATCTGGGGCCAGCACAGTTGCTGGCCCTAGCCTCTCCTACCCCACCCAGGGTAACCTGCCACATGCCAGAGGGCGCATGGTATGGGCGGCCCCTGGGGATAAGTAGCGGTGGCACAAGGTGTGCCACTGCTGCTTGTTCCTGGGGAACCAAATATCCGTGCTTGAGTGGACGCAGCCCACGGTAGTCCAGTATGACACTTCAGAATTTACCTGTGCTAGTTTAGCAATCTCCTGTATTATGTTATGATCATCTGAATAAAATGGAGTTGGATAGCTGCAGCCGTTTTGTTTTTAGCTGCTGGCTTCAACAGATTTACACCATTTTGGATTTAATTGAGTTTTGACTACTGGTTTCTTGTGGGGAGAGGCAGAAATAATTTTAATGACACTTTCCTAATTAGGCTAGCCATTGATAAAAATATGTAAGTGATGTATTGCAGTGTGTTTCAATCAAGTCTGTGCAAGACATTCTTGAAAACACAAATTGGGAAAAGAAGATAAAATTCTTTATAGGTAATAGGCATGATTTTTTAAAAAGAAATGCTGTCTCAAACACGAAAATAATGTATCGTATTTGAACTAATACACAGGCTTCCTAACTACTAATTAGTACCGGACTGTACACGCATTCAAAACAAAGCAAGTGAAAATTAAATTAGTTTTTAATGAAAGGTAAAAACTGAACATAACTTAAAAAACCTTGCCTGTGGTACTAAATAATATTTAACCTGTGAAGAGTAAGCAAACAGAAAAGAAATCATTGTACTTTACACTTCCCTTTTAGTATTCTGATTCAGAATCTCTCTCTTCCACCCAACTTGTATTAAGGATTTTATTTCACATTACAGGTTTGGTTGTTTTCTTTATTTTAAGGTGTTTCTTAGCTCATTATGGATTAAACTAAAATTTGAGAAAGTTCTTTTGACTGAAGCAGATGATGCAACACTGCAGGTGTAACACCTCTTGGATTGAAGTATTTTTTTTTTAATGAGGACTACTGTTGTAGAAGTTTTGGAGATCTTTTTAAGAATGTCTGCTTGATAGCTTTCATTTTTTAAGGCGGTTAAATAACTGGTCTGGTCAAAATTAAGCAAAGTTAGTTTTTGCCAACCCTGGGGAAAAAAAGAAGAATTAAGGAGGATGGACTATAATTTTATCAAAAGCATTATCGTATGCAGGGATTTTGCTGGCTCCATTGAAAAGAATATATTTTGGAAGCCAAAACACTTGAACTTAAAGGCTTACCAAGCTCTTGGTAAAGTAGTCATCGCATCTAATAAAAATAATTTCTCAATGGAAACCCTGTCAGCTAAGGTCATTAGACTGTAACTGTTAGCTTGACAGTGTGTCTAAGAATTGATTAATGAATTAAAAATGTCGTATCTGTACCAGTGCCAACGTAATGAATTTCTGAAGCAAAATCTTAGTGGACTTGACAGTAATGCATGGGAGAACAGGCTTTCCTCTTTCTTTTTCTTTTTTTTCCTCCTTTTAAGAGCAGATTTGAACTCCACTAAGAGTGTAAACGGAGGTGGGGAGAGGGGGGTTACCTTTCATTTTGTAGGTGAAAATTTCTAAATATTATGCAGACTTAAGAAATCTTTTACCCTTTCTGCATACATACATTTTGTGGCTGTGACTTTCATTTTGAGTAACTTATATGGTATAATTAGTATCTAGCTATGGTTATTCTCACAACATAATAAACATGTGAGAGTGCTGTATCTACTCAGGCTCTTCCTTTTGTGATTGTCTGCATAAGTAGTTACCCGGCGATATAGAAAGCTAGGTAGTATGTATCCAGTAAAGTGGTTGTAGCAGTGAGGATATATGCTTTGGATACTGAAAATCCAGTTTCTAGAGCCTTATTTGGGCTAAATGGTAAATCTAGTCAGTTCTGTCGTATCTTATTGATGTTTGGGGAAGACTTTGTTGGTTGTTGTGTGGGAATTAAACCCTGTTACATATCTAATGACAGGAGAGGTTTTTCGAAGGATTTATTGAACTCTAACTGGATTCAGATGGGAAGAATTTGTTAGAGACCAACTTCAGATCAACAAGGGGGATTATAGTGCCCAAACTAACTTCTGTGGAGAAGTGACAATAAATTTCTCTTTCATTGTGACTAGTTAATGATGTAAGTCCAAAGTCACTTTTCCATAGCTTGTTCTATTATGGGAAATTAAAAGCCAATGCATGGTAACTTGACAACATGGGAATTGTATGCAGGGTGCACAAATCAAGTGCTCAGATTCTTGTAAGCTTATAAGGGCACCTTCTAGATCAGGGGTGGGCAAAATACAGTCTGTGGGCTGGATCTGGACTGCCAAGGAATTGTATCCAGCCCATGACAGGTCCCTTGGCCCTACCTGGGACAGGTGTGGGGGGCAGCCTGGGCTGTGGCATGTGCAGCTGGTCTTGCTGTGGTAGCTGGACTCAGCTTCCCGGCAGCTTCTGCAGCAGCTCACTTTACCTGGCTGCTGCTGCCAGTCTGCCCTGTACCCACTGCTGGGGTACTGGACCCCTATGAGCAAGGCATGCTCGGCCAGGAGGATGGAATGGGGCTGCATGTGGGTGGGTGGGGAATGACATCCAGGAGCAGGATGGGTGGGCGGGGTTGGGGCCTGGGGCATTACTATGATCCGCTCCTGGCACGTCCCTGCCCGTGGAATTGGTGTCTCTTGCAGGGATGCATGAGGAGTGGATAATGGCTCTACTCCAGGCCCTGCACTGTTGCTGCCCTGCAGTCCCAGCCCTGCCTGCCTGTTCTGCTCCTGGATGTGGCTCCCTACCTGTCTGTGTGTGGGGGGGGGGGGGGGTGTCCTGGTCTGATCTCCATGGAGACCTCTCCCTACCTGCTCCATCTGGCCACCTCTAGCAGTGGGTGTGTGGTGGATGAAGTGGGAGTGAATAGGATCTATTGTACCAGGCCCGTAGCAGCTTACTGAAACTCCCTGAGGGAGCCTCTAGTCCAAGTAACTGCTCACCCCTGTTCTAGATATTCACTTCTCTCTGTTTGACCATGTTTCACATCCTATATACATTTGGAAAGGACCTTAAACTCTAAGGTGATGAAAAGTAGGTTACTAAAATGGATGATTAGGATCAAATTCTGTATGCTTGTCTCTGGTCCTCCTATTAATTCCAGGAGTTTCAGAAATAGCTGGGAACTTTTTTCCATAAAAGAATCTGTGGATCAGAGGCTTCTTCAGAAAGTAAAGAAATTTTTAAGCTATTGGTATTTTCTTGGGTCTTCTCTACATTCTTCTTACTGGGTTATCCAAAAAGCACTGAGCAGCTAATCTTGCAGAGGTAGGGTAAGGAGGAGAAAGGGAGATTTATTTTTATTAAAAAAATAGGAGAAAAAAGCACAAAAGCTTTAACTACTACAGTAGCGTCTCCCTTACTTGCCTTTCTTTTCCTCCTTCCTTCCCTCCTCTACCTTCTGTTTTCCTAATTTCTACCTATTTACATTCTCACTGACCTCCTGTCACACTTTTAGATTCTTTCATTCCTTGGAGTCTCAGAACAGCAGAGACTCCCTATGCCTGAAGAAGGGTGATTGCCCCTGAAAGCTTGCAAATAACCTTTTTTCCTAGATTTATGGATGGTTAGGGGCTGGAAGGGACGTTGCAGATCATCATGACAAACTGACTGATGGTAGCATCCTGAGGGATAACCAGCATGGGCTTGTTGCGGGTAGGTCTTGCCTGACCAATCTCATTTCCTTCTACGACCAGGTGACATATCTCTTCTCCCTTATCCAGGTGATTGATGTCCTATATCTTGATTTGAAAAAAGCCTTCAATCTGGTATCTCATGATCATTTTATAGAAAAACTGACCAACTGTGGCCTTGGCTACATCACAGTCCGCTGGCTGGGGAATTGGCTCCGCGGTCGGACCCAGAGAGTGGTAGTTGATGTAAGTAAATCATCGTGGTGCACCTTGACCACTGGGGTCCCCCAAAGTTCCGTCCTTGGGTCTAGATTCTTTAACATCTTTATTAATGATGTGGACATTGGTATCAGAAGTGGACTGGCCAGGTTTGCCGATGACGCCAAACTTTGGGGTAAAGTGTCTACACCTGAGGACAGCATAATGATCTAGGTCAACCTTGACAGGCTCAGAAAATGGTTGGAAGAAAACCTGATGGCGTTCAACACTGAAAATGTAAGGTACTCCACCTTGGGAAGAAAAACCCACAGTAAGATCGGCAATGCTACACTTGCTAGCACCATGGCCAAAAGGGACTTGGGGGTCATGATTGACCACAAGATGAATATGAGCCACCAACGCGATGTCACAGCTGGTAAAGTGAGCAATACTCTGGCGTGCATCCATAGATGCTTCTCAAGCAAATCCCAGGATATCATCCTCCCGCTGTACTTGGCCTTGTTGAGGCTGCTGCTGGAGTACTTCATCCAATTCTGGGCTCTACAATTTAGGAAGGATGTGGGGAAGCTTGAGAGAGTCCAGAGGAGAGCCACATGCATGATCAGAGGGCAGGAAATCAGGCCTTCTGATGAAAGGCCGAGAACTATGGGACTCTTCAACCTGGAAAAGTGCAGGCTCAGGGAGGACCTGGTGGCTGCCTGTAAGTATATAAAGGGTGTACATCAGGATCTTGGGGGAATGCCTGTTCACCAGAGTGCCCCAAGAGATGACAAGGTCAAACGGTCACAAACTCCTCTAAGACCATTTCAGGTTGGACATAAGGAAAAACTTCTTTACTGTCCGGAGCCCCCAAGGCCTGGAGCAGACTGCCCCCAGATGTGGTGCGAGCACCTACTCTAGACTCTTAAGAGATATTTGGATGTTTTATCTTGCTGGGATCCTTTAACCCCAGCTGACTTCCTGCCCCTGGGATAGGGGGCTGGACTCGGTGATCTTCCGAGGTCCCTTCCAGCTCTTATGTCTATGAAATCTAAGTGTTAAACTTCATTTGGTTCTCATTTGCCCAACTCTCGAGCCTGTCCAGGTCCACCTGTATCTGCAACTTATCTTCTGACATGACCACACTGCCCCATAACTTGGTGTCATCCATGAACTTGGCCAGCAAGCTTTTCACTCCCCCATCGTAATCGCTGATAATGTTGAGAAGCACCAGTCCAAGCTCGGATGCTTGAGGGACACTACTGGCCACTACTGGACACTACAGGACAACACAGATCCATTCCCTCTCTTGGTCCTACCCTGTAGCCAATTTCCCACCCACTGAATTGTTGAACAGCCGAGGCCACGATCTTCCAATTTTCCCACAAGGATATCGTGGGATTCTAGATCAAAAGCCTTTTGGAAGTCTAGGTATATAACGTCTGCCTTGTCTCCCATGTCCAGGTGGTGAGAGCCCTGGTCACAGAAGATGACATTGGTAAGACTAGACCTACCCATGACAAAAGCCATTCTGGCTGTCATTCAGAATCTTACCTTCCATGAGCATATCGTGCACAGATTTTGTTAATGAGCTTTTCCAGGATTTTCCCTTGGATAGAGGTTAGACTGATTGGCCTGTAATTGCCTGGGTCCTCCTTCTTCCTCTTCTTGAAGATGGGCACAACGTTGGCCCTGTTCCAGTCATCAGGGATTTCCCCTGTGTGCCATGAATTCTGAAAGAGCTTTGCTGGGGTTTTGCGATGACTTCAGCCAGCTCCTTCAGCACTCGGATGGAGGCCATCTGGTCCTGGTGACGTATAAATGTCTAACTTCTCTAGTTGGTATTGCACCCACTCAGCATCCACAGTGGGGAGCCTGTCATTCCCGGCATGCCCCTTGTGATCCTTATCTCACTTGTCTTTCCCCTTGGTTTGGTGAAATACCAAAGGAAAATGGGCATTCAGCTGTTCAGTTTTTTTTCCTGAATATCGGTTACCAGCTGTCCCAAGATGTTAAGCAGGGGTCCCACACTTCCATTTGTTTTCCTTCTACTGACTATGTACCTAAAGAAGGACTTCTTATTGTCCTTGACTCCCGTGGCTAATCTAAACTCGGTCACTGCTTTGGCTTTCCTAATCATTTCCCTACAAGTGCTGGCCACTATCGTATAGTCCTTCTTGAGGACCATTCCTACCCTAGCTTCCACCGTGTGTATACTTCTTTTTTCTTTTTTAAGAGGACTGCAATGTCCCCATTAAGCCAGGAGGGGTTGCCAGCCCTTCTGCTACCTTTCCTCTTTGCAGGAATAGTTTTCTTTTGTGCTTCTAGAATCGTATCCTTGAGCAATAACTGCTCTTCATGCACCCCATTCCCCCATCCCGCATCGCCTCCCCTACTAATGCTCTGAGCCTGCCGGAGTCAGCATTTTTTAAGTAATCCTGATGGTTGATTTGTCAACCTTGTGGCAACTACTTAGTTGGTCTAATAAAAGGTATCACATCTACCCAAGTAACCTTGCCTGTTTTTAAGTAATTTAACTCAGGAAATGGTGAAATATAATTAAATCATATTCTAAAAAATAAAGAATTATAACTTTTAGCAATATTAGGTTAACGTTTAAGATGTGGAAATTTTTGTAACTTGAGTTTTCATTAAACGTTAAATTTAAACAAAAGTAACAATCATAATGGGGAAAATTCTTTTTAATTGAAATTACTCTTAAGCATTTTGCTTTGCCTTCTCTTTTCACTGGTTTCAGTTCTTATCAGTGTTCATTTCAAATGTACAGATATTTCCTGGGTTTTTGGTTGTAGCTGTGTTGGTCTAAGGTAAGGTTCTTTGAGTGATATTTTTATTAGACCAACTGAATAGCTGGGGAAAAAAATTTAGGCAAGTCTTCAGGTGCAGTCACCCTTCTTCAGGCATAGGGAGTCTCTGCTGGTCTGAGACTCCAAGGAATGAGAGAAGCTAAAAGTGTAACAGGATGTCAGTGAAAATGTGAATAGGTAGAAATTAGAAAAATGAAATGGTAAAACAGGGATGAGGGGAAGAAAGAAGAGGGGAGAAAAGGCCAAAGGGAAACACTACAGTGACAATAGTACAAGGTAAAAAAGAAAGGCTCTTAAAGAAAAAGGAAATGGTCAGAAATCAGGAAGACAAGGCAGAAAAGTAGGGGAGGAGGGGAGAAAAGGTTGGGGGGAAAAGAAGAATGTAAGAGGTCAGGTCAGGCATGTACCTGATGAATCAGATGTCAGGCAGGTTGTAATGCATCATACAGCCAATGTCTATATTGAGCCCATGATTTTTTGTTTCCAGTAGATTTATGAAGTGAAGTTCGTAGGCTTGTCTATGAAAGGTGTGTTTTAAGTTTCTTTTGAAGATTAGAACTGAGAGATCAGAGAGGGAGTGATTGTCCTGAGAGAAGTGTGCACCCACAGGTAGTTGGGTATTTTTGTCTTTGATAGATTTTCAGTGTGCATTCATTCTGGTGAGCAGTTGTTGTTTGGTTTCTTCTACATATTTTCCATCAGGGCATTTGGTGCACTGGATGAGATGTATCTAACATTCCTGGAGGTGTAGGTGTGAGATCCAGGGCTGGTGATAGTTCTTTTGTGGGGGGTGTAGTTATTGTGGGGATGGTGGAGATGGTTTGGCAGGTTTTGCATTTCTTGTCCTGGTATGGTCTGGATCCATTGGGTATGGTTTGGGTCATAGAGAGTTTGCTTCTGGTGGTGGGGTTGTTAAGGTTCGGTGCTTGTTTAAAGGCTATGATGGGTGGTTCTGGGAAGATCTCTTTGAGAATGGGGTCATCTTCTAGTTTGGGTTGCAATTGTGTGAGGATTTTCTGTGTAGGTTCCAGGGAAGGGTGATTTGTGGGGGTTTTCTTTTTGTACTACAGCAAATCTTCGCGTGGTATCTGGGTGGCTCTTTCAAAAGTGCAATCCATCTCTCTGGAGGAGTGTCCTCGTTGGCTGAAGGCCCTTTTCAGATTTGTGAGGTAGCAATCACGGGTATTTTCCTTGCTGCAGATTCGATGGTACTAGAGAGGTTGGCTGTAAATTACAGCTTTCTTGGTGTATTTAGAGTGACTGCTGGTTCTGTGGATATATGTACTGTGTGTTGGTCCATGGGTTTCTTATATATGGTGGTTTGAATTTTACCAACTTGGATATTGATCGTGGTGTCCAAAATGGAAATGCTGGTGTCAGAGTATTCAAGGGATAGTCTGATGGAGGGGTAATGATTGTTGAATTTTTGGTGGAAATCAATTGGAGACTGCCGGGTTTTGGTCCAAATGATGAAGATGTCATCTGTGCATCTTGGGTATAGTAAGGGTTTGATGGTGCAATTCTTGAGGAAGTCGTCTTCTAGGTGGGCCATAAAGAAATTGGCATATCGTGGGCCCATTTTGGTTCCCATAGCTATGCTCATGGTCTGGAGGATGTGTTGGCTGTTGAAAGTGAAGTTGTGTGTGAGAATGAAGTATATACATTTAGTGATATCCTGAGGTCTGTACTGAGTTGTAATCTCGTTCTTGTAGGTATGCGAAGCAGGCTTGTACTGTTATCACTGTAGTGTTTCACTTTGGCCCATTTCCCCCTGCTTTCTTCTCCCTCTCTTCCCTGTTCTACCTTTGGGTTTTTCTAATTTCTACCTATTTACATTTTCACTGACATCCTGTCACACTTTCTGCATCCCTCTTTCCTGTTTTCCTGATCTACTAATTCCTTTGTCACTGACAGCTTCTTTCTACCTTGTATTTTATCACTGCTATCTCCCTTTGGCCTTTTTTTCTGGTGCCTGCTTCCCCTTCCATTACCTGTTTTACCTTTTGCCTTCCTAATTTCTACCTATTTACATTCTCACTGACATCCTGTTACACTTTTAGGTTTTCTCATTCCTTGGAGTCTCAGACCAGTAGACACTCCCTATGCCTGAGGAAGGGTGACTGTGCCCGAAAGCTTGCCTAAATTTTTTTTCCAGCTACTCAGTTGGTCTAATAAAAGATATCACTCAAAGAACCTTGCCTGCAGATATTGCCTTACTTTTATATGTTTTGATTCAGCTCTTCATTTGCCAGTTTCTTCTCTGATCTCAAATTGATACAGTCAGCAGCAGAGTTCTTCAGTTCTGAGGTTGCACTGGCTTCTTTTTGGTTAAACAGGTTGCTTCTGGCTTTTTAATTAGCCATGTCTGCCAGAAATTTTGCTTCTATATCTTCTTAATACTTGCAAAAACTGCTCTAAGGTCACAAGGTGAATCTGAGTAGTCGATCAGAAATGTAATGGAAGCATAGATTACAAAGATAAGCAGCATTTCCCCCTCTTTAGGATATTTTGTTCTTTTCTAGTTTTTAAGGAGACAGTTCTAGGTAGTGTAATGCTAAGGCCATGATCCTTCCTTGTCAAGAACTGATCTTTGAAAATACTGAACCATCACTGGTGATATCTGGGACAGATTTGAGCTATGGGTTCAGGCAGTGAAATGAATTTTTCATGGATTACTTGTAAGAACAACCCATAACCACTTTCAGCAGCACTTGGCTTACATGCCGCCTTGTATATTTGAAGGTCTTTGGGAGAGGTAATAGAAGGTGATTAAGACAAGTCTTGCTCAGTGTGGATGTAATTGACTGTTGTAGTCGCATTCATTTTTCAGCATTTTTTAGTACTTCCTTGAAAAAACTGGTTCTCATACATGATGACAGAGTTGTCATATCTTCAGCATCACCTATGATGAGCTACATAATATAGGCAGCATACGAATAACAGTGTGTGTGGATACTCCTTTATCCATGAAGCCCAAGCAGCTTTTATATTGGCTATGTTGCTAGTCATGACCAAAATGACTTTCTGTAAACTCATTATTAATTTTTTTAATTGATCTGAGAGCTCACTTGTGCATTAGAATGCATATTTCTGGAGTCATTACCATGAAGTTAATGCCATCATTGTGCAAATTGCTTCATCCATGAGACACTGGTGACATGCAAGGAGCTTTCATAATAAGACTGCCAGCATTTTTTTTTCATTCACATCTTCTGCTTCTGCGAGAAGCCAGATGTGAAATCAGAAGATGACTTTCTACAAACTGCTTCCTATTTGCAGCTTCCTAAAGTTGATGCCATTTCTGTGAGAGGTGTGTGAAATATACAAGCACCAAGGCTTTATGACTATGTCCAAAGTTGTATTTTTGACATCTCTCTAGCGAACATGAACAGATACATTTTTGGTTTTTGCATGTGTGTTGTGTGCATGCGTATAGTTTTTTTAATCAAACATTTGGTGCTTCTTGAACATCAAAACTTTTTCCAAAATCTTTTTAAAATTCTTATTAAATGAAGAAATAGAATTAGTTTCACTTTCATTATCTGTTCTGTATCTTCATCGAAAGATGAAGTAGAAGGAGAATGTCAAAAAGAGGAAATTGTGATGGAAACAGTCCCTTCCCTCCTAGCTGTTTGATTGCAGTCAGTCTAAAACAGGAGCTGGACAACTATCATGAAAAAAAAGTTTTTCTCTATTTTATTGGTGTGTTGTGTGCTATGTACTCTGGCTTTATTTGTAGTGCTATAAATACTTTGATAGTTATAGGTTACATGTGGACAGTGAGCTACAGCATGAAAAGGGGCCTCTGTGTCCTCAGTATTCCTCCCAGTGCTCTGCTCTGCACAAAGGAGGAGGAAAGGATGGAAAGCAGTGTGGTCAGTTAACGAACATATCTTTATGACTGGGGCTGGCAATGTATGATCTATGGCAGGGCTGGGCAATTATTTGGGCTGGAGGGCCACTTAAGGAGTTTTGGTGAGCTGTTGGTGGCTGGGTCAGCATCCTCCCCAGGTCCCTGCCCCACCTCTTCCCCACAACAGTTCACCAAAACAGGGCAGGGAGCAGCATCTGGTGCTGGGATTGGGACCAGGATTGTGGGGCAGTGACAGCGTAGATCCAGGGCTGGGGTCTGGGGCAGAGCCTGGCTGTGTGGCCTAATCTGGTCACAATCCATCAGGGCTGCCCCACGCTGCCAGGCCATGTTGCTCCGCAGCCATGCTGTACTGGGGCTGCCCACATGTTCCTGTGCTGGGGCTGGGTCACAGGAGTATGCTCCACCCCCTTCCTGGATTGGGCCGGTTGTGGTCTGTCGTGCAGGGCTGATCGTGGCTTTTCCCTGGGCCCCAGCCCCACACTTTGCTGCCCTGTGATCCTGGCCCCAGCCCCGCCTGCCTGTCCCGCTCCAAGATGTTGCTCCATGCCTGCTCATGGCCCCTTCCCATCTGCCTGGCTGAGCACACCCTGCCCATGGGGGTCCAAGGCTGGTCTCCATGGAGACTCCCACTTACCTGCTTCGTACAGCACTCCTGGCAGTGGGTGTGGGGCAGTCGGGTCAGGGTGCGTGGGCAATGGGGCTGTGTCTGGTGTTGGTGGCAACACTGGCAGTGGCAGCTGGAAGGAGGAGCCGCCACTGCTGGAAAGTGTAGTCTGACTGCCACGCTGCCCCAGCCCTATTGTGTGGCAGGGTTGGTAGGACTGACTGCATATGCCACGGCCTGGGCTGCCCCCAAGTTTGGGTTGGGCAGGGCTGAGGGACCTGTTGCAGGCTGGATAAAATCTCTTGGCAGGCCGAATCTGGCCTGTGGGCTGTATTTTGCCCACTCGTGGTGTGTGGGCTTGATCTGGTGTGGTAGCTCAGGGAATTGGCAACGCACTCCTGCTACAGCAGCAGAGGAGGAGAATCCCCAGGGGATTTTTTCTGTTTATTCCCCTCACAGCATCTGATTGCTTTAGGGTGCAGGGCTGTGGCCTGCAGTAGGGCCTAGGGCATAAGCAGCAGCCTGTGGTGGCAAAAGATTGCCAGCCTCTGCTCTGAGCCTCTGTATCTGGCCTCTCAGTTCTGGCTAGGGTTGCAGGAATGGAGTCACAGTCCTGGGAGAACTAGGGCTGCTTCTGGGCTCCCTTTCACTGGTGTCTAGGGTTTCTGAAGAACAGACCTTGCATTTCATTCAGTGTCATCAGAAATTTAACATGTCGGGGTGGGGAGGGGGGGTTCCACCAAAAGTATTTTGGTTTTCCTTATTCTTCATAAATGAGACATTAATAAATTACCTCAGTTATGGTCTCTTGTATTTCAGTTGACCAGCAGCTGTTCTGTTTGTTCTGTTTTTAACCGCTACACTTGAAGAATGTGGTCATTTGAGTGTTATCAGTCACACTGTTGTTTCACTCCCAAGACTTCTTTGTAGACTGTGAGTTATGTAGGCCAGGTACAGATATTACACTTTTACTGGTATAAGTAATCGAAAATCAGTCTATATCCATAAAGAATAGAAGTTCAGCGCACAGGCTGGTTTAAAAATGGCAGAACCTGGTCTAAGATTTGCCTCCACACTAAAAGATGAATGTGTGTTCTGTTTACTACCAAGCTAAACTGTGCTGCTTATGGAAAATTATGCAACTTAATCAATTCTACCTTAGGTTTTTGAGCGTCTGTACTTAGACCATATAGAGAGGGAGGAGGCAGGCAATCTTTGAAGCAAATTCAGTAGACTCTTGGGAGTAGCCACGAGCATCTGAGAATTCTTTTTAGGGAAGTTTGTTCTGTGTCTTTGTCATGATAGCAATCCTCCTGAGCACATTCAACTAGCTTTTCAAATCTAGAAATAAAGGGCATTTTTACACGTTTCCAGTGCAGTGCCAGGCACCTTTAATTAGCAAGCTGCACTAATTAAAAGTGTCCACATGTCATGTGTATCAGCAGCACAGCATGCCTCTGTGGTGGAAAAAATGGCAGTGATGCGCTTTCAAATAAAGCACATTGAATGTTTTTTAGTTCAGAGTGCACTGCCACCATTATATCAGCACAGAGGTGTGCTGCACCGCTGATGCATGCGCTGTGCGAGGCTGCCAGAGTATGTCAACTTAGGTGCTCCAGCAGATTCAGTCGAGTCTGTTCTGTGTGTCAGAGCAGGTTCCCTGCATGTGCATAAGTGCCCAAAGTGGCAAAGCTGCTCCATGAGTGTCCTTCTCCAAGATGCTTTTGATCACCTTGGTATCTGGTATATTTGAACATGCTGTGTAGATGGATGCACTTTGAGTAGCTGTGCTTTTTTCATTTGTATGTGAGTTGGGAGCATCTCTGCCAGGACACACTGGGACTTCAGTGTAGAAATACTATTACTATCCTGCTGAATAGAGCTGTCTGCAGTTGCAGTAGATGGTCAATAGGTGTACCACACCCAGCAGTATACAGAGGCTTTTCAAGGAATATAGGAAGGGGTCCTCCTCCTATTTTAAATGTAATGGGAATCTGCACTATGGGGAGGAAAGAGCGAGTCATGCATGTGTCCTCCAGGATGTGGGGGCACAAGGCCCTCACTCCTGCCCTTGCAAGAGGATGGCATCATGATGCAATCAGAAAGTTAGGCTGCTATCTGTATTGGGACATTTTTGGCTTCCTGAAACACTTGGTAGTATATGACTGTGGTCAAATAATGGGGTTTAGAAGCAAGTCATTCTTGCTGCCTATCTAGGAGTCTGCCTCATTGTTCTCAGTGTGTCTTTTAATGGCCCCATCATATTAGACTTAATTGTTACTGTGATAAAGAAGGGTGAGTAGTCCTTGAGTCTGGGGTGGTAAATTTTCATAGTAACTTCCTACGATTTCATCTTATTCTTACCCCCATTTCATGTCTTAAGGTAGCAGTTGCCAATCTTCTCCTCCTGGTGACCTCATTTCCTATTAGGAGGGCACCGATAGAGATTTTGGGGGCTGATACCGATAGCTGATTTGTACGGAGGCATATAGGCCGATACTGATCTGATTTCTGATACCAGTCCGGCAGCTTGAAGAGCAGTGTCCAGCTGGTAAGTTTGGTGTGGTGGGAGGGGCGTGGGGGGGTGGGCAGATCAAGGCCCCTGAAGTGAGGGAGGAGTGGGGCTGGGGCAACCACTACCCAGCCAGGGCAAGGAGGGTGCGGGACAGAGCTGTGGCTTGTTGGGGTGGGGGCAACTCATGCTGCTGCGTACCACTCGGTGGGCGGGGGGGAGGGGTTGTGCTCCCAGACCTGCGCGGGATGGGGTGGCCGGGCTGTTCCTGGTGGGCCAGGCTGCACTTGGGGTGTTCAGCGGTGGTGCTGGGAGGGGGCTGGGGTAGGGGCTGCAGCCATCCCAAAACTTGCTGTAGTCCCCACAACCCCCCTTCTAGTGCTGCCACCACCCGCCCTGGCCCCAGACTGCCCCGCTCTGCGCAGATCGGTGGGCACATGCTCCCCTTCCCCCCATGACCTTCTGAATGAGCAGCGGGAGTAGCTGTGGGAGCTGCTGAATGAGCGGCTCCTGTATGAACAGTGTGCGGAAGCAGGAGCTGTTCCCCCCCCGTGCTCCCCAGATAAGCTGTGCCTCTGTCCTACGCTTGCCCTGTCCCAGCTGGGCAGCACTTGCCCCAGTCCCACTCCTCCCTCACCGCGGGGGCTTATATCTGCCCCCTCCTTTTCCACCACACCAAACTTACCAGCTGGATACTGCTCTTCAAGCTGCCGGGCTGCACTCCTCACCGCCTACGTGCTGTGCTTTATCGGCTACATGGGGCCGATTTCTGATACAGCCAATTTTCTTTATATCAGTGCCAATCTGATATCAGACTGATGTATCGGTGCACCTCTGTTTCCTATATGAGCCCTAGTTTTCCAGTTGAATTAGTGGGGTTTGTGATCACTATTTTGAGAACAGTTGTGTTAAGGTGAACCAGCTGTATGTTAAGGCGCATCTCTTGTTGTCTTTCTCCTCTGCTTAGGACTAGCTGAACAGAGTAATGTGGGAAGGGAGAAAAACCCTTTAGAGGAAGTACTTTTGGTCTTAAGGAATATGTAGGGGAAACTGGGTTCTTTACCTTCAGACCAACAAATACTGAAAAGTCATTTGAAAATTCTAAGTAAATGGCAACTGGTGACCTCAACCCTCTCTGATTTGAAGTCTGTCCTGTCTGTCCTGTCTGTCCTGTCTGTCCTGTCTGTCCTGTCTGTCCTGTCTGTCCTGTCTGTGATGGGTGGGGTGGGAAGGTCTATTAGGTTGTCACTGGATTAATTATAAAACAAACTGATTGTATATGCCATAAATAAGATGAGTAAAATGGATTTTGCTTTTTTTTTTAAAGCAAATTTTGTTAACTGATATTGAGTTGCTGTCTTTTTCAGAAAAGAATTATGAGTTCCCGAAGCAGCCATTTTTGTAGTTTTGAAATAGTTGTATGTCCGTTCTAGCTTTTTTTTTACAGTAATATTTGAAGGCAGCAAGTACTGTTCTGGCTGAGGTGGAAATATGTTTCTGAAGTCGGAGTCCTGACTCTACAAAGTAATCCACAAAAGCAGACTCTGAAAAGCCCATGGACTCTCTCTTGCAAGGTCAGAGCCTGTGAGAGAGGTCTTTCCTCCTTTTCCCCCACACACTTCACCCAGAGTGTAAAAAGACAAGATACAGTTGTCAGACTTTACTGTTAAATCTCAGCTCTTATCTTCCTGTAGTATTTGTATTGTATGGGCTGTACTAACTAGGAAATTAATTTTTCTGTGAAATTCTCCAATATTTTTATTTGTGGTCTGTAACTCATTTTGCTGTTAAATTGCATTACCTTGTACTAAACAATTGTTTTTAGTGTTTGAGGTAGGAAGAGAAATGAGAGAAAATCACAGAACTAAGACAAAATCTTTTTTATGAAACTTGCAACCTTCACTACTACTAACGCTTGTAAGCTGCACTGATTTGATGTATGTTGTACATCTATTTAGATGTAACAAAGCTAGTGCACTTAGTTTGAGTCAGTGGATTTAATTATCTTTGTTACACTGTTGTAAGTTGGGAGGCATTCCAGTAAATTCAATGGAATTGTATTGATGTGAGGACAGCCTTGCCCAAAATATGCATAGAACTGAGAAGAGAAGACAGTTTCACTTTTGTCTGAACTACCCTTGCCATCTAAACCTTTATAAGATCATTTATCTTCTTAATAAGATGTGTGTCTATTTCCAAATGCTCATATTCTACCAAAAGCTAGGTTCATTACTCTACAAAGTAATGAAGTGGGATAACACTTGATATTTTTCTGCTTTGCTTAACATCATGACAGAACACTTAGACAGTGAGCTGTGCTTTTCCATTTTGTTCAGAATGCTGTTCTCATAATTTTTAAAAAGTAGCATAATGTTGGGGGTAATAAAATATATATATATATATATAATCTTTTATAGGTGCCTGAAAAGCACAATTTTCATAGAAAATACAATATGTGAAAAGTGGTCACAGTGTGGAAATAAAGGAATCATGAGCCCAGACTTGGCTTTCCTACCAGTGCTTGTGCTATTCAATAGACTGCTGTTGCAGGATTGTCCAGCTGCGCAGCCAGGCTGCCACTCCCCGTCACTTCAGCTGCAGCAACAGTCAGAGTCTTTGGGCTCCTCTGGCTTCTGCCTGCCCATGCCCTGGGAGCCAGTGTGCCACTGCACAAGAAGGGGGAGGGGGAGGTTGCAGCCATATGGGTACAGTGTGGGTGGGTGGGTGGGTGGTATTAGTGCAGACCCCACTGGTGCAGCCTGTAGTAGATAAGTTGCTTAGCCCTATACTACATTACTCAGGAAGGGGAAAAAGGCTTGATGACACTTTGTATCACATAGCAGATAAAGACAGTTGAGTATTTGTTTTACCGGAGAGGAAAGGAAAGTAAGTTGTACAGAGGGCAGTGCACAAGAGGATGCAGAAGATGTTTTTGCATTTGAACACCACCAGATGATGGGTGAATTAAGACTTAAGCACAGGAGAAGGAGCTATTTTAGCAACTAGTTGTCCTGATTACCTCTAGGCTGCAGTCCTCACTCTTACGCCATTACCACCAGGCATTGTCACATCCTGTGCTGCTGGACAACCTAAACTGCTGGACACTTCAGACATGCATGAGTTAGGAGTCAGTCCATGGCCTGGAATAGTATCAGCCTTTGTAATGGGTAGTAAAAAGAGCTGATACACATCAGATACCCACTTTCGTGGTCAGTGAAACCTGTAGGGCTTTTTTTCTTTGAAATGCTTCTGCAAATATTTGTATCTGAATTTGTTTATGTATTTTATAATAAAAATAAATGTGTGTGAGAACAGCTAGTGTTCTGGAAGCTAAGTAAGTTTTTGCAACATGAGACTGGAAGGAACAAACTGGGTCATTAAATTCAGTCTTCAGTTCTGGCAGTTCACTACATTAAGCTTCAAATTATTTGTTCCAATTGTTCCTATTAAAGGGTATTTCTGAGGCCTTGCTCTTGATGGTTTAAAAACAGATAATTGCCTTTCCAGCCTAAACTTATTAATTGGAAGTTTATATCTATTGACTGACTGTATTGGTCCAATGATAAGTTTAATACGGCTTTTTTTGTCCCTGGCATCTTTCCCTTTTCTGTTTGTAGAAATCATGTGTCCTTTAGCTTTCATTTTACCAGGTTAAACCAGCCAAACTTTTTTTTCCTACCCCCTTCCTCCTCATAAGACAAGTGCCTCATTCCCTTAACAGTCCTAGTAGTCCTTCTCAGTTTGGCTTTGAATCCATCTTTTTAACATAAAGAACTGGAACTGTCCTCAGTATTCTTGGTGAGCTCTTACTAACATATTATATAGCATAATTAAATGTCTTCTCCGTACTAGAAATATCTTGCCTTGTCCATTCTAGGAGATTTAGAAGAGCCTCAGCTAAATGTGTTCATCTATTATGAACACTTGTGGCCTGGAACCTGGGATGACTTTACTGTAAATCCTTCTTATGCTCTGTTTTCTGCATGTCCTTTCACAGCATCCGAGGAAGTAAGCTACAGCCCACAAAAACTTGTGTTAGATATATCTACCCATCTTCTACTTGGCTTCAGACTAACATGCTGACTATATCTCTGTGTGGTAAATGGCCAAAGTTAGCAAGGCGGTACTCATAGATATACACCAATAAGTCTTAGCACCAAACTAGTGCAACCAGTATGCCAGTGTGGGTATGGGTTGTGTGGTTCTGCAGGGGGTGAAAGCTTGTGGTTGTCTGTCTGGAGGCCAGGGAGTGTTTATAGCAGGATGCGCCTTTTAAATATCCTTGATTAGCATCTTGTGGAGGGGTGAATTTCTTGGCATTTGTGCAGGACTTTGAATTAAAGTCTTTGAATAAAAGCCTTTGTCCCAGGCTCAGTATATTAAAATTGTCAGCTCTCTGTTTGGAGGTACGAAACACCTAATTTGGTTGTCCAAAAAGAAGTATGCTTCACGTGTCAAAAAAGGATTTCAAGTGAAATACATGACATGTCTCTTAGTCTTGGTATAAAATGACTTTGACATTGTCAGGCAGTTTTATTAATCTCAATTAATTTGTCAGATTTCTTCACTTGATGTCATTTGTTAAATTGGGTGCCAGAAAAAGCCCCAGTTTCTACAGGTGTGCATGTGTACGCTGAAGGAAGGCTCCAATATATGGCTTACAATTTTGAGTGAGGGGAGTGTGGAGATGGGTATAGCTGGAAGAGAAATATTTAACCTGCCTTCTTAGCAGGATAGATACAAAGAGCCTCTTGGCCATATTCTGACCTTCTTTTTGGTGATTCCCATTATTTTAAAAGGTACTTTTATTATTAAACCACAAACTCAGTTTGCGATCTTATTTTTTAGGGGTGTACCGATATACCAGTTGGCTATTGGATCAGCACTGATAAAAGGAAAAATGACGTTATTGGCTTTTTTGTTGTTGTAGCCAAATAATTATCACCGTGTGTCTGGAGCACCCTAGTGAAAGTAGTCCAGTGCTCGCGCCCCACTGCTGGCCCTAGCCCACGGCAGACTGCAGATCCTGGGAAGCAGCAGGAGGGGTAGGGGGTGCTGAGGTGCAGTTGCAGGGCACCATGCTCACCACAAAGGGATCGTTACTGGCTGTTGCCATGGCAACGCCCAGGGGCCTGAGCACTGGGGCTGCTACAGAGATGTTGGGCTGTGCATGGGCAGGGTAAGGTGCCGCGCAAGGGACATTCTGCTTTGCCTGGGCAATGGTCGTCTTTGCAAAAGCTGCTTCTGCCCAGTGGCCATGGGAGCTCAGCTGACCAGGCCCAATCCGATAGCCAAGGGTACCCTGGGGCTCCAAATGCACTTGGTCTTGCTGTCTGCATGAAGGTCTGTCCTGCCTTGCTGGGATGGCAACATGGGCTGTGCGGGGAGCAGGGTTGCAGGTAGGAGCTGTAGGCGAGGGGGTAACGTGCATGGGAATAAGGCGGCCACCACCTTCCTCATTGCGGGCTGGAGTAGTCACGTGGCGTGTATGTGTGATAAATGCAAAACAACCAAACGGGGTTATTTATGTCAGTAGTTTAAAATGCCTTGCACTATTACTAAATATCAGTTATTGGATCAGCATCGGCCGATATGGTTGTTTAACCATCGGCTATCGGTATCAGTCAAGAAAATGTTTATCAGTGCATTCTTATTATTTTTTATTTCTAATCTTATCACAGAATAGGTATTTGGCATCTGAGACCAGAAGGGCTCTTATAAGGATGCATTAGAGTGGAAGTGAAACACTTCTAAGCATTTCAGAAATCCTTGAAAGCATCATGCTGCTTCAACCTGGTGATCCCTGTTGTAGCGTTATCTACGATATGGAGTATTTTGCTTTTTCAAAGCTTCATTGGGAAGCAGTTGTGCAATAGTTACTTTTTCTGATTTGTATTGAGTTTTCTGCACATCTCTCCTGGGGTTGACAGCATATCTGTCTTCAAACTTTTTAGGAGTGCCAGTCTCTGAGGCTTATCTGATACTGCTCCTAAAAGTTTGTTTCAGCTTCAGGGATGCGTGTACACAAGCGCAGAACCTGCTCCAATGCTCTGTAATTAGTGTGTCAGAACAGACTCAATTAATTAGTCTGCCGGAGCGTGGTAATTACTGCGCTCCAGCAGCCTCCCAGTGTCTTGTGCATCAGCATCCAGCTCTTCAAAGTAGCGGCGGGGCACTTGAATTAAAACTTGTGGAACAACCTTTAGTTCAAGCACCCCTGTTGCCATTTTGAAGAACTTGGGCACTGATGCACAAGATGATGCGGTGTTTCTCTTGGAGCCACTCTAATTAGAGGCGCCCCCCCCCCCCCCCCGCGGTAAAAGTGCCCTCACTGAGCAAATTTAAATAGAGGAAAACATGCCTACTTCAATTAGAACTGAAAGAGACCTACCACAACTATGCAAAACCTTGAAAGTGCATGTAAATAGTGCTGAATGCTGAGGGTTGTCTGGCCCCACAAAAGTAAACGTGCATCTTTCTGTACCTCCTGACTCCAGAAGCATAACTGCTGGTTCTTGTGCATTTGTTTATTTAAGAAACAGTACGCTTCCAAATTTTTTGTTACCATATAAACATTGAAATGCTAAATCACCTGCAGCAGTGGATATACTTACATCTGTAAAATCAAAAGGTTATAAAGCACTTAGTTATTGGATATTTTAAATTAAAGTCGTTGTTTTATGATTCTCATGCTGCCATATTTCCATATCACAGTCAAGTAGATGACATACGTGAACGAAGGAAGCAGCATGAAGGTTTAGCTTCTTTCTAGCTCTGCTAGAGTATTGTTAGTTTTGCTGTAGCTCCAAATATCCTTCAGCTGTTGTTCTGTCTCTTTAAATTCTCTTCCTATTAGAAAATTTACATCATGACATTCCCTTAATTTAGTTTAACTGATAGTAAAAGTTTAGGTCAGGAGGTGAGCAGCTGCAGTGATATACAGCAGCATTGGCCTTGCTGACAGTTCAGTTAAGGAAAAAAAAATCTCTTTAAGTCATACCTTTGCCACTATAAATAAAAAGCCTCTCTTTCATAGTTCCAGCTTTTGGCTTGCTTGTTTCCAGTTCTGTCAGTGTAAGATTTTTTTTAATACTGGAAGCAGGATTTTAAAAAGAATACTTAAGGCCCAATGAAGAGTAAAAAAGTATTTACAGTCCATTAATCCATATCTGACTCTGCTTGAGATCTTTTGGGGTTTAGGTTGCAAAATGGGTGGGTTCTAGCTTGGATTATAGTGAAGCCCAGGTTCTAACTTATACTCGAACTAGGTAACTTACCCTTGGCTTAAAACACCTCCAAATTTGGACCATATATATACATATTTGTTCTGAATAGATAGTGTCTGCCTAAGAAGGTAGGGGTTACTGTTGCAGTTCAGATGTTCCCCTTGTTAAATTGTAGTACTGACCAAGTTGCATCAGTTAAGTGCTTTACCTACCAGTGTCTGGATATGTATTATTACTGCAGATGGTTGCATTCCTGTCTTGCTCCAAAATGGCATAATACTTGTTTTAAGTGCTATACAGCAGGAGATGGTACCTGCCACGTGGAAATTTCCAACTCTGAAGAATACAGTGGATTGTATAAGCTGTACAAGCAATACAATGCTGCCCTCCTTCATTATATGAGACTGACAATGGAGTTCATCCCATTCCTTTAGCTAGTTGAACCCATGACAGCTTCTTTCCAGTAATCCTCTTAAGCTTTGATATTATATCTTTTATGATGATGATAAATCTTTTCTCACTTTTGTGTAGTCGATTTTTAAATGAATCAGGAAGGCTCTAGTTTGAGAGATTCTGTGATGTAGGAATGCTATTTCACAATTTCTAGTTAGTGCAGCTTTTAATCTATTGCGTAATTTTGGCTTCTGTGCAATAGTTTTTGTACTAGTAAAGTTGAATAGTATTCACAGTTAAGACAGATGTCTATTCCATTCAGCTGCTGTAGCTTTAGGGTAGTTTAACTTCAGCGGTCATTATATTCAATTTTTTTTCCAAAAACACAGCAAAGTTGTGCTTTCATGAAAATAATCTCTTTTAAAAATTGTCTTCCATATGTTTAAAGGGATTTGTGAAGCACTGAAACATTTGTCTTATGCTCTTATTGAGGAATTATTTGTGCTGTCTTAAAATTCTCTTATTGTCAGATGTTTGACATTTTTACTCTATCTATAGTATGCAATTTTCCTTGCTAAAATAAGCAATCTGTCCTTCATACTTGTCTATTTGGCATTTTTATATAGTACCAGGTTCTCATCCCACTGCCTACTTGGTTTTCTTAACATAAATATGTAGGGGAGGCCCTCCCAGTGCATCTTTTCTTTTGTCGAACAATAACTAGACCACAGTCAGTGTTGTTTCAGTCAAGTTGTATTTTGTAAGTTGTGCTGTCTGAAGAGGGATTTGAACATTCATGGGATTTGAAAAAAGAGTGGGGTTGTCCTTTGGGTTCTCTTGGAAGGTCATAGAACCAAACTCTCTATTTACTAGCTCATACAGAAGAAAATAATGTAAGCAGTTGTATGTGTGCTATTTGTATTTAAGCTGGAATCTTTGCTTAAAGATTCAGTTATGGTAAAAATGTATTGACTTTGGCCTTGCTTAAGATCAGGGACCCATCTAAAAGAACGGAATTTAAAATGCTCCTTTTCCTGATTTGGAAAGATAAAAGATAAGATGGCCTAATTCAGCTAATCATTAAACTACAAGGACCTCTCAAAATGGACCAAAAAAGGCAGTAAAAACTGCAGAACCTGTTACCAGAGCAGTCTGTGGCAGTGTGTAGGTCTTAGAGACCTGCTGCTGACTACCTCAGTGTATTGTCAGTGTAAGCGTATCTTTCAAATAAAAAATGTATTATTTTTATCTTTACAGGTCATCTTTATTTATGGCCAAATGATTGAGAAGCAGGGGTTTTTGGGGAGGGTTTGGGGGGGAGGGGTTAAGATGGAGTGATAAGTAATTGTTCCTTATTTCTAATACCCATTTCTTAGCCCACTTGATATTGAATCCCAAATTGTTGCCAGGCAGTTTTAATAGAGGTATGTTCCTGCTTTTACAGGTTTTGGAAGAAAGGATGTGGTAGAACACTTGCTGCAGACTGGAGCCAATGTTCATGCACGTGACGATGGAGGGCTAATACCCCTTCATAATGCTTGCTCCTTTGGTCATGCTGAGGTGGTTAGCCTGTTACTGTGTCAAGGGGCAGATCCAAATGCCAGAGACAATTGGAACTACACTCCTCTGCATGAAGCTGCTATCAAAGGCAAGATAGATGTGTGCATTGGTAAGTATCTGTCACTGATTATATTGGTTTAATTAAATGCAAATGTATTGCACTGAGTTTATATTCCTAACAGTTGTTGTAACTCACTAGCCACTGGGATCTGCTGTTTTTTCTTTGTTTAAAAAGTTGGTGTTTTTCATTTGCAGTAATGAAGTCAGTTGATATGAAAATGGCTTTCCAGGCATGTACCATAATCTTTGTTAAATTTGTCTCTGGAAGAATAAACTAGATCAGACAACTGATCTATCAAAATTTAGTTCCTAATTAAGGTTAATTTATGATTATTTGTAAGTATATTGTCTTGGCAGAAACAATGTGAGAATGCATTGGAAAATAACATGGAAACTTACTCTGTGATAACATCTTGACTTCTTGAGGCTGAACTTGGCATTTATGCTTTTTTTTGTCTTTGGTTTGAAGGGGACTTTTCCCACATTATAAGAAATGGAGAGCCAACTTACTAGTATTAGGAGGCTTTGGAGGACTAGTTCCATGATAAGTGCATCATGGTAATATATTTGTGGCATATTCTCTAGAATTGAAGGATTTTCACATAATCTAATGTTTCAGCAATTTAAAATGTATTTATATCATATTAAATGCTCTTTCATCTGGATGTTTCTTATTGCTGTGTTTCTCAACCCGTGGGTTGCGACCCAAAAGTCGGTCTCAAGAATGTATGAAAGGGTTGCGAACTAACTTAAAAAATGGATTAACAAATTAAAAAAATGGATTCTCCTTTAAAGGAGAAAAACATGGGAAACCATGGCTTTTTCCCTTGCATGCTGGCAGAGTTCCAGCCTGCAAGGGGCTGCTTGAAGACCCCCCTGCCCCACATACCCAAGCCCTGCCCCACACACTGGGAGGCTGGGGGCAGCGGGTCAGGAATGAGGAGCACTGCGTTGGGACTAGCCATCAATGTTTACAGATGGGTCCTAGTACAAAAAAAAGTGAGAGCCACTGTTTTATTGTACATATTCTTAGCCTTGGTACTTCCTTCTTTTCTTTTATGTTCAAGTAGAGTTCTCTGTTTTTTTTATTTTAAAATTAAAGTAGCTTGAAAGTGCAGTGTCATGTGTAGAAGAAATCTGGTACCAACTCTTTTAACTATTGCTTCTTTGACAAAAGTGAATTGTATAAAAAATCATCTGGTTAATAACTGAATCTAGGGAAAGAAATTTGGATGCTCAAATTTTAGTTATATGTTATACTTATGATTGTGAACACTGATTTAGGATCTTTAAGCAGGAGCTTGCGCTGTCTCTCTCTCTCTCCAGCAGAGTGCTGCTCGGAGCACTGGGGCAGGTGCTGGATGGGGATGGAGAGCATTTATCTCTTCAGACGGGTTTTTTGTGGCATACCTCCGTCACTCTTTTGTGGCAGTGGCATGCTGTGATGCACCATTTGGGAATCACTGCTATAAACATTCAAATTGGAAACATAGATTTTGAGTAAGGGTAATTAATCTTTGGAAAAACTAACCAGGGGACATAGTGGATGTTCAGTCACGTGCACTGCATCTCAGTGTAAAATTTCAACACAGATGAGAGCCAAGTATTATGTGACAGAAGGAGAAATCAAATTTACAGAACTACAGGAAATAATCTGTGGGTTTTAATGAATCACAGCTAAAGAACCAGCATTGTAATGTGTTTTGCATAATGAGGGCAAATATTTTCAGATGCATTAAGAGTGTTGCATATAAGTTACAAAAAGTAATTTCCACTCTACTTGGTGTTGATGAGGCTTCAGCCAGTATGCTGTGCCAGTTTTGGGCATCTCACCTCTAGAAAGATATGGACAAACTGGAGAGAGTCCCAAGAAAAGCAACAAGACTAGGAGGCTTGGAAAACATGACCTGTGAGGAAAAGGTTGAAGGCTGGGTTTGCTTAGTTTAGAAAGGAAGACTTGTGTGTCCCACTAGTTTGGTTTTTTTTCTTGGTAG
Source organism: Alligator mississippiensis (assembly GCF_030867095.1). Classification (NCBI taxonomy): domain Eukaryota; kingdom Metazoa; phylum Chordata; order Crocodylia; family Alligatoridae; genus Alligator; species Alligator mississippiensis. Next base: position 141,545,357 of record NC_081825.1, on the reverse strand, counting down.
ATAAAATCTTACAAAGAAGATGATCACTTTTTCTTGATGTCTACCTTGTAGTATGAGAAGAAATCTGCAGCAGAGAGAACTTGGGTTAGTTTTGGGAAAGGCAGTATGGCAGTTTGCCTAGAAAAAATGTAGAATTTCCCTCGTTGGAGTTTTTTCAGCAGACACACAAACATATTGGATATGTTCTTCTAATGCTGTATTTTTTTGCATGCAACATTGGACGTCTCCACCTCCCACCACTATAAATCAGCCTCCCAAAATTGTGATGTATGCATTAAGTGTGGAAAATGACTTTCTGCCCAGGAAAGAAGCAACCCGATTTGATTCCTGTTTCACGGTGCAGCAGCTGTGGTACCACTACTGAGGCAGCTGATGGGGAGAGTTGACTTAATTGCTCATTGCTCCTCACTCCAGGGGTGTTAACAACCGTTTCTTCTTTTTAATGGTCTTGATGTTCCACTAAAGCTAACCTTTCTTAGGGGAGTTTTGCTGTCTGCTAGCTGCTTCTGGTCTGTTTCACAGCCTTTCTGACTCGAACACTTGAGCTCTTTTCAGAGTCATAGATCCACCCATGGAGACCAGTGTTCATCAGCAGCCGGGGAATCATCTTCAGTTATGCAGGAAAGGGAGGGTGAGTCAGCTGACGATGAGGTTCTGCCCCCGCTCTGTGCAGCAATAACTTTAGAAAAAAGAAAATCTTCTTTTCTTTGTTCTGCCTTTCAAAAACAAGGTGGGTATTATATTTGGGGAATCTGTGTGAAAATGCAGTATTTGTCCTGTCTCAGGGCAGGAGGATGGTCCTGGATTTCTTGGGGTCAGTTCTAACTCTACATTTCTACAATAAAAATAGGTGTCTTTCCAAACGGTTTACAGTCGTTCATCTGGAATATATCAAGTTCATATAGGCACTTGTATGTTCTGTCAGGCAAGAGGCCACCTGCTGGTCCCCTGTTTGGCTTTAAAATCTGTGAATAGAGATTCTGGATCCAGCGATGATGCTTTTATCTTTTAAAGTAATATGCAAACTATCCTTTTGCAAATTCTAGGATGCCTTTGATCGCTGAACAGCTTAGCTTGATTGAATACAACTTTAACTGTTCATGGTCAAATTTTAAGTCACCTGGGAACTGCTAAGATGTTGGCAGAGTTAATTTAATGCGTTAAGTTGTTGAATAAGCTAGGAAATGCAAGAAGCTTGCCAGAATAGATGAATAGATAGATAGTAGAACCTTATTTTTTCACTGAGCAGTGTTTGTTTGTTGTGGCATAACTGCCACAAAAGAAATTAGCTTGTACAAATCAAATTGTCAGATATTAGCCTTAAACAATCAGGCATGCTTGTATGAAGTATTAATAGAACAATGTCTGTTGACATTGACACAACGTATGAGAATTTTTATTGCTGGACTCCATAATTCTACTGAAATCCAGTAAATTTTTCTTTTAGAGGCAGGGAGGAACACATTTCTCTCTTTTTTTTTTTTTTTTTTGACTGTCTATTCTGAGCATTTTCCAAATGCTGTAATGCAAGATGCCCCATTTATCCTCCCTGATCACTCCCCCTTGCCTCCCATTTTGATCACCCCTTTTACAAATCATTCTTAGCATGGCAGTGTTGTTTCCTGTGCCAGTAATATGGCCAGGAAGTGGTGTATGGTAATTGAGATGAATGAAACAGGCCAGGAGATATGGAAAACTCATGAACAATAATCTTTCAGAGCAAAACTAAAGACAAGCAAGATAGTACAGCTGGATGACAGCAAACCATTGAGACCGTGATTGCATTAGAGCTGAAGAATTGTAATTTTTTTTTGTAGTTCCATAGCTTAACATGGAAAATACAATGTGAACTTGTTTTCAGAGGAAATGTGCTTCACAGCTGGGCAATTTTTTTTAAGGTTTGGCAAGTGGGTACAAACACAGTTGCTGACAAGCTAATACACAGGTGTTATACCAAAAAAGTAAAATCCACTGCGTTGTGCATACAATTTTCTCAAGGGAAACAACATAGAAGATGCATGTGTAACTTGACAAGTCGCAATCAAATTTTCTAGTCTTGCCTGATATAAGACTTTCAAACACAGAGATCAGAAAAAAAGAAACAGAGGATCCCAGAGGGTTGCAAATACCCAGCCAAAAAAGTTGGTGTGTCCTGGCTGTCTTTTTAAGGGATGTTTAGACGCTGCATTTTTAATGATTATAGTAATCAAAGCTTTGTGTCTTAGCCTCACTTAATGAATGTATCTGTTCTAAAAAATGACTGAAACATTAGAAATAATACTGTTGGGACAGCATTTTGGTGATATTTATATATCTTGAGTTGGCTCATTTGTCATGAGGCTGCATTGTCAATGTCTACATTCAGCTCCCAGTACTAATGAGAAGCATTTTGTTAACTTTTACTATCAAAGACTGAATACTGTTCATTCCCTTAAGGAAGAATCAAGCAAAAACCACTTTAACAATGGATGCTGTAAAGTCTTAGTAGAGGTTTTAAAAGCCTAGCTAGGGAGAAATAATGCCATGGAGAACGAAATATTTTGAGGAGCATTTTTGGTAAGGTTGTGAAGATGCTAACGATTTCTTGTTCCTATAGAATCCTAATAAAAATAAATATTAAAAATGCCCACTGTTTTTATAAGGAGGTGGAGAAAGAACATAGCTTACAGGGCCTAGAGAAACGTACGTTTTAGCTACTTTAAAAGGAGAGTGGGGAGTTGCTGTTCAGAAGCATGCATCAGCTGTTAGGCTTGATTACATAGTCATGATCCTGTAGGTGAGCTGCATTGCCCAAACTTCAGCCTTATTGAAAAGGGGTTATCACTGGAGCAGTTTTGCTATCCTTTGATTGCTGCAGACAGAATTATACAGACATAGCAGGTGCATTTTTAACAGCTTTTACCTTCATTCATTGATATTGATGCAATTGTGATGTCTGTCTATACCTATCATGTTTGCTATTGTTTTGAAGCAGAACGATGTAGATTCATCAATCTGTTGGGTTACCTGCTAATAAACAGGGATCTGGGTTTAACGTTTCCCTTGGGGAAAAATGAGGATTTCCCCCTTTAATGGGGAAAATCATGGATTTTTCCCCTTTGAAGCTGGAAACTGTACGTTTCCCCTTGCAGAATGGCACAGTTCAAGCTTGCAAGAAACTGCTTGGGGGGAGGTGGGGGGGAGGTGATGGGAGGCAGGGGGCACTATGTGCACATCTGCATGTGCACACATGGTCACCAGTACAGCCAGGCAGGGTGATGGGAGCAGCTCCCACAGCTGCCTGCAGGTAAGTCTGTGGTGGCAGGGGACCTAGACTGCATGAGGGGGCACAGTGGGGGCCACAACTGCACCACTGCAGTTGCCCTGTTTCTGTGGGGTATTGGGTCCAGCTGGGCTGCAGCCTTGAGATTCAGGCAGCAGCAGTGGCTTGGTGAGGGAGGGGGGGAGGGAGTGCATGCTGCACCCTTGCCCACTGGGCCTGGTACCCTTGGGGCCGGGTTGGTGCCTGGGCCTGGGGTGCAGTCCAGCTGGGGCAGCAGTGGCAATGGCAGCGGTGCAGGGATCCTTGGTAGTGGTGCCTCTGTGAGGGAAGGAGCATGTGTTGCACTTTTGCCTGCTGGGCTGGAGACCCTTGGGGGCAGGGTTTGGTGCTGGGGCTGCAGTTCAGCTGGGGTGGTGGTGCTGGTGGTGGCACAGGGCTTGTGGCAGTGGTGGTGACAGCACCAAGTCTGCCGGTCTGGCCAGGCTGCAGCTTTGTGCTCCACACCCCACAGAAATCTGGGAGGGGAGCATGGGCCCATCATTCCTTCTCAATATGCCACCAGTGGGTGTACCCAGACTGCCCAGTGTCATCAGGGGGACACCCCACAGTGGTGCAGGGCAGTCCCAGGCATGCCAGAGCTTGGCCCCCAATGGCCCCCTGATGATCCAGGCAGTCTAGGCATGGCATGTTAGAGCTTAGCACATGGCCCTGATGGCACGCAGCTGGTCCAGGCCATCAGGGCCCAAGCTCTGACTAGTCCAGATCAGCCCTGCCCCCCTGCACTTGGCAACTGGTGGCTCCTGGATCGGGGGGGCGGGGGGAGCACCTGGGGTCCCCTCACGGCTGATCACCCCCCGCCCCCGGCCAAAGCACTTTTGGTCCACTTCCGGGTTTGCTGCCGAGCATGTGGAGGACTCCCCTGCATTCCTGTAAGATATTCCATGTGCCCCATCATTGCAGCGTTCACAAGCCATGCTGGTACCTTGAGGTATGTAGAAAAAAAACATTTAAAGCTGTGTCTGCGTCCAAATTGCTGATTCCCCAAATCAGCATCAAATATCCAGATTTGGATGCAGCCGAATCAAATTGGGACAGTGATCTGAATCAATGAATCGCTGTCCCTGATTTGGGCTGAATCCAAATCGAAAGGGGCCTGCTTCGCACACCTCTGCTCAACACCACAAAGCAGGTAGTGAGCGACAGACAGCTGGACCTGTTTCCTGGTGAGCAAAGGGGGCAGGGAGATCTCTGATTTTTCCATGATTAAAAAACAAAAAACAAAAATGCCAAAATGTTTTAAAATTACAAATATATCATTGTGTTCAACTGATACCTATATCTATATAGTGACATTTTGTTTTAAGTGGAAAAAGGTGGATTTGGGGGGTTTGAATAAGAGAATTTGAGATTTTTAAACACAGAAAACCAGGGTCCCTGCCCATAAGTCTTGATATATGTTGGTTCAATTAATTTCTAAGATTTGTATAACATTTCAGATGTCTCTTTTTTTCCTGAATCGCTGAAACTTAATCTTCCCCTATCAACTAATGGTGATAGAACATTGCAATTTAAGTTGCATCCTTTTGTACTTTTATCCTTGTCTATATAAGCAATATTTTCAAGAGCTTCGCCCTATTGCTGCCATTCTCTGTAGCAAGAATTTCATCTCAGCTGAGATTTCTTAAGAAATCTTTTGGATTCTTCTAAAATTGCATTAGTTACTTAGGCAGGGGGGTTTGTCTGCTGAAAATGATCTAACACACAAACATTCATGGTACAATGAGATGCTCCTATGCACATAGATGCAAAGCCCAGTTGTAACTGAGGCTCCAGCAACAAAGGCCTTTAGAAGTATATAGTATGGCCAAGGTTCTTACTCTTCAGCAGGCAAGACCTGAATCCTAAAACTTAGCCATAACTATTGCTCTTTTCATGGGGGGGAAAGAGGGGAAGCACATCTTTCTTAATGTGTATAAACTGTGTGGTGCCTTTTTTGTAATGACTATTTCAAATGTACAGATCTTTGGAAGATACTTCAATAGCACTGTGGGAATTTACTGAAACTTTGAAGCAGCAGAGCCAGTAACACTATAAAAGGAGATTTTTTTATGACTAGATGTAATAGTCCTTTCTGGTCTAAAAATCTAGATAAGTTAATTTCATGTGGAAATAATATGTAATGAGCATGAAAGATGCATACAGAAATGTCAGTATAGCAAATCACTGAATTGCATTTCAGATTTACATGCTATTGAAAATACTCATAGTGTAATAGTGTCAAAATTACTGCGGAATAGGGGCTCAAACATGGATAGAGATGGTTATAGCTTAAAATCAATTTGAAGAGGAGGTCTTATTTGAAGAGATTCATTAAAATGGGTGTAAATTATTGTCATGGGTTCTCAAAATTCAATAAAACTTTCCCAAACTTTTTAATTTGATTTCTGATTTTGTCCTGGGCAACTTTTGAGTACAGTGCTAAATCTGGACTATCTAGCGCTAACAAGGCATAATGTAGAACTTAAATATGCTCAGGATAAAAATGTTTGATGACATCTACTTTGTATGGCAACAGCTGTAGTTACCATATTTTCTTGCATATAGCACATCTCTGAATAAGATACCCACCCTGCTTTTGAAAGCTAGAAAGAAGAAAAATCTTTCATTGTTTCTGCTGCAGGAGCCTCTGCTGGGGAAGAGGGAAAGAGGATGTGTCCAAAACTGGCAGCTAGGGAGGCTCATGTTATAGCAGGGGTGTCCAACCTTTTTGAATGTGGGGCCGGATCATGAACTTCTTATCACCCAGTGGGCCGGTGAGCTACATTCAAAGACCTCACAGGAAGCGGTATCACATCAGGAAGTGATGTCACGTGACCTTTGACACCAGTGAAGTTGCAGGAAGTGACAATGAAATGGGTCTAACCAGTTCAAAACTCTCCCTCTATAGCATCCACCTCTGCCACTGTTCAGGACAGGATACTGAGCTAGATGGACCATTGGGCTGACCAAGCATGGCACTTTTTATGCTCTTATGTTCTTTGGCCGAGCTTCCAAACTATGGCTGAGATTTGCAAAAAGGGGTAGATAGGCATGTTTCAAAGTTGTCATAAAAGATTTGGAGCCCTCTAAATCCCATTCATTTTAATGGAAATTGGTCTTGTGACTCAGCTTTGAAAATCTCAGCCTAAGGTGCCAACCAAATAAGTAAAAATATATTTTGCATTTCTATGCAGTGCATCTGTGTGGGGCTCTCCAAGCATTTTACAAACATTAAATGAACCTCAGGACATCTCTGCTTTTCAGAAGAAATGTGGTGGTGAGGACATTCTGGGAACATCTCTCACTCTCTGTGTATGATCTGCTTCTACTATCCTTGGACCACCCTAGAAAGGTGCTTACTGCCTCATTTCCAGTTCAGAGCAGGTAAAGTATAAGTGGGTAGGAAGGGCTTATTTTTTGGCAGCAGGTTTGAGTGGCTTGAAGCTAGTGAAGATGTACCCACAATTAGTCACTGACCAGAGTGGGAACACAGTTGTCCTCACTTATTAACATGGCTCCAAGGCCCTACACTGTCTCTGCCTATATGTTGTTGCCATGTCCTCTTGCTTTCCTAAATCTCATGAGAGTAGAGGATTCCCATCATGCCTCCTGGACTGCTGTCACTGGATAGCTGTCCTGGTTCTAAGGTTGTGCTTCTGACTCTTTCATGACCTCTTTTAGGTGCACACTTTGAACTCTGGCTTTTCCTTCCCGCCCATTTTGCTGAATTGTGATTTTTTCCATGGGGCATGAATTTAGTTCAGTGGCTATGATTCTGCTTTCTCATACAGAGGCAATGACTCTCACAAAGTATGGCATATTTTAGTAGGATAAAAACATTTTGAAGGCTACCCAGAAAGCAATAAGCAGTCTTTACTCACATGAGCTTATCAACCACCTGCTATTTGGGTTCCTGGCAGGTGCAGACACAAGTTTATTAGCACATTGTTCCAGAGTGAGTCTCTGTGCTACAGCCTACATCAGGTCTCAGATCTAGGGAACCTGACCCCTCCCCAGCCATAGGCTTGTCACGTTATACCAATCTGCTGGCCAGTGCAGACCCGGCTGGGCTCCTCTCATCCCCAGCAGCACATGGGAAGCCAGCTTCAGCTGCATGCTGCTTTTCCTGGCTGGTGCTGACCCAGCTGGATCTGTCCCATCTGGAGCAGCATGCAGCTGAAGCCAGCTTCCCACGAGCTACTGGGGACGGGAAGAGCCCAGCCTGGTTTGCACCGGCTGCAGAAGCGGTAGCAGAGCTGTGTGCCGCTCGGGATGGGATGAGCCTGACTGGAGCAGCAGAGGCTGAACTGCGTTTTCCCCCTGCCTGCACTGGCGAGTCCCGAGCGGCACACGGCTCCACCGCCGCTTCTGCTGGCTGGTGCCAACCTGGCCGGGCTCCTCCCATCCTCAACAGCACATGGGAATCCGGCTTCAGCTGCATGCTGCTCCAGACGGGACAGACCCACTCGGGTTGGCACCAGCCAGCAAAGGCGGCGGTGGAGCCATGTGCTGCTCAGGACTGACCAGCGCAGGTAGGGGGAAAGTGCAGCTGAGCCCCCTGCTGCTCCGGCCAGACTCATCCTGACCTGAGCGGCACATGCCTACTCCTCTTCCCACATGCACCGCGTCAGCAAAGTCAAGCTGATGCGGTGCATGTGGGAACCTTGTCCCTTCCCCAGCCCTTCAGCAGCCATCAGGGAGCTGCTGAGGGGCTGGGGAAGGGACAAGGGGTGGGAATGAAAGTAAACCATGCTTACCTTTGTTTCCCGTTGCAGCACCGCGGGTCACAGAAAATGGCTTGGCGGGCCACATGTTGGACAAGCCTGTTTTAGAGGGTTGCAGTGTTTATTTTTGCACACGCCCACCATCCCTCAACCACTGCAACAGAGGTAGAAACTGCTGTTACCAAATTTCCCTGTTTATACTGCACACTCAGTTTTCAGCAGCTGAATTTTGGAGAAAAAGGTGCATATTGTATGAGGAAATATGGCATATCATGACTTGCTTGTTTCATAGCCAAAACTTGAGCCTCGAAGTCAGATCTATTTCTGTACAGACTTGCAAAATCACCTTTTTCTTCTTTGTATATTGAAATCACCATTTTTTGGACTTGGCTCTGAGAAATTAAGATCTAAACGACCCTGTTGTAGAACTTGGAATCATCTGCGTCTGTCAACACAATAAGATGTTTGTTTTTTTTGCCTTGCTGGTTCAGTTTTTTTAGTAGAGCTCTTAATAAGTCATCACTGCCTGAGTTAGCATGAAATTCAGCATCTGTTTAACTTGGTTCTCAAAAAGCCTGCCAGCACCTTTTCTTCACTAGTTCATCTTTACTAGACAGAAACTTCATGGTTGCAGCAGGATCTAGCAGAAGTTCAGCACTGTAAAGCAGTGATTCTCCATCAGGGTGATGCAGCTGCCTGTGCTGGGGGGGAACTGCACACTGGGGTCTCAGGGAACCTGTGCAGTGTGTAGCCCACACAGGATGTGGCCCAGGGTCTGCAGTCAGCAGCTGAGGGCTGTATACCACACCAAAGTTGGACAACCCCAAAATAAACTATATGGGGCGGGAGGGGGGGGGCAGGTCTTAAGTAATGTGCTGGCTTAGCTTTGCTTGTTAAATACCTGCACAAATCAGGGTCTTGCGGTGCTTCTGGAAGATCTCAAAGGGGAGAGGGGGAAGTCCTCAGTAGCTCCCCAGCTCTAGAATTATCTCCCACATTTTTGCCAGGCAAGGTTGGTGCCATGATGGTATTTGCAACTGAGGTTTTCTTAGCTGACATTAGGAATCATGATTGGTTATAAGGGCGAAGGTGGTCCCTTAGGTACCAGCCATTTGACTCAGTTTATTTTAGGGCCATGTAAGTCAAAACGTCCACCTTGAATTTCACTTTTAAGTTGGACTTCAGATTCTTTTAGTCCAAGGAGGGAGTCCTATGATAACACTTGGCGATTTCAGCTGAACTACCTTTATTTTCCCAATTCCAAGAATACTTCCAATTTAAGATGACCCTCCAATAATTAATCTTTTTCAAATTTTTTCTAAAAATTGGGTGAGAAACTGGCTGCAGGATAGGACCCAGCAGGGCAAACAATACTCTGGCATGCATCAATTGATACATCTCCAGCAAAATCAAGGAGGTGATTCTTCTGCTTTACTCAGCACTGGTGAGACCGCAGCTGGAGTACTGCGTCGTTCTGGGCACTGCACTTAAACAAGGACATAGACATGAAGAGCCACCCATATGATCAGAGTCTTACACGGCAAGCCATACGAGGAAAGGCTGAGGGATCTGGGACTCTTCAGACTGAAGAAAAGAAGGCTGAGGGGGGACCTGGTAGCAGTTCACCGCTACACTAGGGGTGTATGTGCCTGCCCGCTTCCCCCACCCCCTGCCCCGAGATTGGCTGGTGCCCGCTTTTTCAGGCAGTTGCTGCTCGCCACCTGCCCCCCCCTTGTTGCCGATGTGTCTGTGGGCAGTCCCTGATCGTCGCTTGCTGCCATGGTACCCCCCCCCCCCAAAGTCTCAGGAGGTACCTGTTGTTCATGCCCACCCCTTTCCTGTCTATTTCTCAAGACACTGTCATTAGTGAAACATTCCGGTCTGCCTTGCATCCCCCTTTCACAAGTTAAGAAGGAGAGGACTTCAGATATCCCAGATTCAAGCTGTGCTTTTCTCATGATGAACATGTGAAATTCTCTCTTTTTTGAGAGAGTTTCATGTATCTGGGAAATTTTCTGTAAAATTCTTCCTAGCCCAGGAGGCAAAGAAGCATGAACTTGGCACTAGCTCTACTCTTTGCTTTCTTCCTTGGTTAGAAGCAGCTCTTGACTTCCTTGCCTGATCTGACATCAAGTATATTCATGCATAGTTAATTAGGTTCACCTTTGCCAACTAAATCTCATTTCATAGCTCTGTTTTCGTAGCTCCTAGTGATGTGGTAGTCCATCATAAATTGGAGTTTCTGCTTCTCACCCTGCTTCACTGGCTCTGCTTATCTAGTCTGCACCAGTTCCATTCTAGGGTTAGGCTCTTGTCCCTTGGCACTGCCAGTAGATGATAGATTCTTATTCCTTGGTCAGGTCCAATGAGGAATACAGTTTCACTCATCATTTGGAATTGTATAAGAGATGAGGACTCCTTAAAGAGAGAACATAGGACACTGGTCTGCTCTCCAGGCCCAATGTTTTTTGGTTAGTTATTGTAGAATGTCTTCCTAGCTTTTCCTATGTGTTTCTTCATGGGCCAAAGGCAAGAACCTGTGACTGAATCTGGCAACAGGTCAGTTTGACTGGCTGCTGCTTCCTCTATCCTCCAGCTTCCCCTGGATCAGCCATCTGCTCTTTTCCCCAGATTAGGAAAACTCACAGACCTAGATTCTAAGGAGGTGAACCTCTAGAGGCCAGTCCCTTTTTTTTCTTCCTCCTCATTGAGGCTGTTGCCCCATCATTGCTACAGCAGATGGACCATTTGGGGGATTTTCAGAATGTAAAGAAATGGTGTGGCTCAGGCTCTGCAGGTACCTTTAGAGGAAATTGAGTGCTTTTATAAACATGTAGATATTCTTCAGCAATCTGTCCCCAGCAAAGTGACCGTCTTCATGACAAGGTTGTCATGGACCCTGGTAAAGAGCATCTGACCATCCTGGCCAAGTGTGTCCCACTGACTTGAGAGACAGAGCTCCCTATAGGGAGAATGGATATTTTTTTACACCCACTATACACACTCCTGCCTGGTCACCACGATGGCCAATGAAAAAGCAAAGTGATTATGTTGTACACTCAATGACAAAAACCCCAAGTACTTGGACTTCTGGGGAGTAAATCCTGTTCTTTTTCAGTGAGTCCTCAGTTCCAGGTGGTGAACTCTCTGGAGCTGATTGCTAGATAGTATTTTCATATCTATAAATACATGCAGGCAGTATGGCATCCCTGGAATGACATGGCCTTATGGCTTTTCTCAGAAGAGTAGGCAACAGTTAAATCACCCTCAGGGCCCCTTTTGGATATGGCAGATAGAGCTGAATGGTCCAGGGCCATACAGTAGTGGTCATCAGATGTTGTTTCTGCCTTAAGAGTTGGGCTTCCTAAGGAGAGTTGAGAATTCTGTGGAGGACCTCTGTTTTTGATGGAGCAGGACTGTTTCTAAGAGGGAGTGCTGCGTACCTTAAAGGATTTGGGGCCATGCTGTATCTGCTTGAGGTCTGCCCTCCTTTGTGTAAGCAGGAGAATAGGTATTAGCAGTATTCTGGCCAAAGACTACTGCAAGGAGCCTAGCTAAACAGCTGTAGGTCTGACTCCATATTACCATATTTACTTGATTTTAAGATGAGGGTCCCCCCATTCACTTTTAGGAGTGGGGTAGAGATGTGGACAAAGCCTTGTCTTAGAATTGAGTATCAGACCACTCCAGCTGGGAGCTGTGGAGAGTGGCTGTGCAGGGAGCCCAGCTGGACCAAGGCCATCAGTGGCATGCAGATTCCTCCCTCCAGTGTTTGTTCCTTGTCCCCCCCACCATTTCTCTTGTTGGCAGGGAGCCAAGCAGGGAAGGAGGCATCTGTGTGCCACTGCTTTGGTTCCCAACTGAGCCAGGCTCCCTATGCAATCACTCCCCACAGCTCCCAGCTGGAGCAGTCTGACTCCTAGCTGACACAAGCTTGGGGTGCCCAGAATTGTTCCTGCCCTGCACTGTAAGGAGCAGCTCTGGCAGAGTGTAGGTTCCTTCTTCCAGCTGCCTGGGGGGGCGGGGGGGGGGGCAAGGGGGGGGGAGCTGGGTAGGAAGGAGTAAGCTTCCACTACTGTCCCTAGCCAAGCTGGGCTCGCTGCACAGCTGCTCCTCATAATATAGCTGAGGAGTTGTTCTGGGGCTCTTCCTGTGCTTGGATCAGCCGGGGAAAGCAGAGGTAGGAGTAAAAGTGCAGGTGGTGCAGGGCAGACCTCATGGGGGAGCAAGGGGCGAGAGAACAGATTGCCTCTTTCCTACGCCTCCCACCCCCTGCCCTCCAAACCACTGCTTTCCTATCTCAGAGGTGGTGGGAAGACAGACAAATGTAAGATGACCTGCCAATAATTAGGTTCTAGACATGGAACATTATAATTTTCCAAGTCTAAAACCTAATAATTGTGGGGTTATTTTAAATTCAGTTATCTTGGATTCAGGTAAATATGGTAATTGTTCACTATCCTGGGCTGATTCCTGATTGATTATCTGACAAGCTGTGCTGTTGTATGCATATCTCCCTGTGCTAGCAAAGTAGCTGATCATGTTGTTGGCATTTAGATCTGTTTTATAGTAAGGTGTTTTAGCGTAATATGAAATGCTCTGTTTGGAACAGTTATGGTGTTGACATCAACCCAAACAGTAATTAAGAGTGTTCTGCTTTGAATTCATGTACAACTGACTGGTATCAGCAGAGGTGCCATGCCAAAAATGCCACATGACCTTTGAGAGAAGCAGAAAGCTGAGGAGCACAGCAAAAATTGAAGATAGTCTGGAATACCATGGGGCTGTCAGCAGATTTATGTCCCTTGGCCATGAGTAGTTAATCTGGGTTCTTTAGTGAGGCTGGGGATTCCCAAATATAGGCTTTCTTTTTTGAGGAGGTCTTTAACTTGGTTCCCTGTCAGACCCTACTCAGAGACAGTTGACTTAATGCAGAGATAAACATGCATGCTCCATGATTCAGAAGACAAGCTATTTGCAGAAGGGGCATGTTTGGGGCTCTGTCTTCAAGCCCAACAAACTCTTCAGTGGGGCGAGGAAGCTGAAATGCACCATGGCAGATGGTGAACTAGTAGTTAAAATAATTTTGGGGTGGCTGCAGGCCCCCTGCCCTGAGCCCAGCCTAACCCAGCCCCCTGCTGGGAAGAACCCAGCACCACCCCAGGCCCAGCCCACAGTGGCAGTCCACCCTCACCCTGCACACAGATCGGGGGCACATGCACCTCATGCCCTTACAGGGAGCATGTAGTGGTGGGAACCGCTACCCCCTTCCCGTGGCCCCCGGACGAGCTGTTTGCAGATCTGTCCCACATTCTGTCCCAGCTGTGCAGTGCCTGCCCCAGTCTCACTCCCTCGCCATGGGGGGCTTGATCTGCCCCCCCCCCCCCCCCAAACGTTCCTTCCCTCCTCCTCACAACACTGCTCTCCCAGCTGCCCAACTGCATATGGGCAGTCAGATCAGTATTGGGTGATATGGCTTGTTAAAAATCAGCCATTGGTATCAGCCCAAAAAAATCTCTATTGGTGCACCGCTACATATTTGGTATTTGCAGAACATCTTCCTCAGGTCTGTGGTCAATCTATACCTGCTTCCAGATAGGGACAAGAGTAGATGACCTTGTGAAGTCCCTTGCAGCCTCACTTTCTTGCAATACCCAAATCCCATTTTTTTTTCTATCGGGTTTAAACTGTACAACTTGCAGCACCTGTCTGTCAATTATTATCGCTAGGGATCCTGGTTTTCTCTGATTTAAAAATTGCAAATTCTCTGATTAAAACCCCCAAATCCATGATAAAAATTAAAGGCCCACCACAGCCCTCCTCAGCTCTGCTGGTGTCCCGCACTTCCCCCAACAGCCTCAACAGTCCTCCTGATGCCCCTCACAACAGCTCCCCAGACCCACAGACATGCAGACACAGATACTGACACCCACCCCAGCAGGTAAGTGTGTGTGTGGGGGGGGGGGCAGGGCAGGGCAGGGGAAAGGGAAGGTGCTGGGGCGTAGATCAAGAAGGGGGGGCAGCATGCCCCTGTGCCCACTCCCAGGAGCAGGGACAGGGGGTGAGGGCAGCGGTGCTACTCTGTGGGCTGCACACGCGCTAGTCAGCCTGACGGGGTTCGCACATGGAGGCCACCGCTGCAACTCTGCCACTGCACCCTTCACTACCATCCCATGGCCACCTGCATGGCTTAGTGGACAAGTGGCTCAGGGCATGGCAGCAGCAGTGCGGTGGCAACCACCATGTGCAGGCCACATACATGCCACCTGGTCAGGGGGTGGAAAGTGGGGCTTGCAGGCAGCGGCCACCACTGCAGCACTGCTTATGCCCCATGACCGGCTACATGGCTCTGCGGCGGTGTGGGGTTGTGGCATCTGTGTGCTGGCTGGGGGGCTTTGTAGGCAAGCGCTGCTACTCTGGAGCCATGCCTTTTGCCCCTGGATCCTAGAGGTAAGTGGGGCTTGGGGATTGTGGGGCAGGGCTGGGGAAGGGGGCTGGTGGCTGAGGGAGTGGGGGGTGCTGCTAGCCCCAGGCGGCATAACGCATGCAGGAGCAGGGCCAGGGGGTGAGGGCAGGGGTGCCCCTCTGTGGGGGGCTTTGTGGGCAAGTGATGTGGGGCATGGTGTGGTGGTGCCCGCCATGTGCGGGCCACACACATGCTACTCGGCCCGCTGCCCGGGGGAGGGGGAAGCTTACATGTGACCAGCTGCACAGCTCCATGGCTGGCTCTGCAGCAGTGGCGAAGGATGGTGGCTGCGGGGGGTGGGAGGGGCTCGCATGTGGTGGCTGCTGCTGCTTACCTGTAGGGCTGTGTGAGCATCCCTCGCCGCCACTACAGAGCTGACTGGAAAGCTGTGCAGCCAGCCACATGTGAACCTTCCCCTCCCCAGGGCAGCTGGCTGGGCAGCATGTGTGTGGCCCACACGTGGTGGGCACCACCACACCATGCCCCGCATTGCTTGCCTGCAAAGCTCCCTGCACAGGGGCACCCCTGCCCTCACCCCCTGGCCCTGCTCCTGCATGTGGTGTGCCGCCTGGTGCTGGCAGCACCCCCCCACTCCCTCAGCCCCCAGCCACCTTCCCCAGCCCTGCCCTACAGCCCCCAAGCTCCACTTATCTCTAGGATCCAGGGGCAAAGGGCAAGTCTGAGCCCTGAGTCCAGCCTCTGCTGACTCAGAGGCTCAGGCTCCGCCCTTCCCCCTTCTCCCTCCTTCTCCTGGTAGGGCTGTGAGTTTCCCACCCTTTCTGCAATAAGCTCTTGCAGGCTGGAGCTGTGCCAGCCTGCAAGAGGTCTTTGCAAAAGCAGTGAATCCACAGATTTCTCTTCCAAAAAGGGAAATCCGCATTTTCTCTGATAAAAACAGGGAATCTGTGGTTTTCTCCACTTTTCCGTGGGAAACGGAAAACCCAGATCCCTGATTATCATCCATGGCTCTTCATCTAGGTTCACCCCTTGCCCCTCCTTGCTTCATTTCCCCATTCAAGTTTCTTTTTCATCGGGACCACTCAGAGGAAGAAGCAACTTCAGCTTTGTATGGGAATCACAGAGGTAGTACCTGTGGGGTACAGGAGAATAGGCTTCTTACTAATATTTCTTTATGGAGGGAAAGAGCATGGATGGACTAGGAAACTTACATTTTGTAACAAAGTAAGTTGTGATCCTCAACATCTGTTAAAATTAAATTGTCAAAATTTATAAGCTGCAATAACTTCCATCCCATAGCCCTAAAGAATCTAGCGGAAGTGTCCTCTGAACCACAGGTACTAGTTTTTAATAAGTTTTGGACAAAGGAAAGTTGTCAGATCAAATGACTGTCCAGTGTAGTTCTGATCCGTAAAAATTAAAGAAAAAATATGCCCCAGAGAACTGTTTTTTTTTTTGTTTTTTTTTTTTTTTTACTAAAATACTGGAACAGTTAATTCTAACTCCATGGAACACCCCATCTGACCCTCTTCCTGAATGTCCTTTTTGCCTGCCTGCCTTAAATTTTTATACGCTGTCCTTCCCAAAAAAGTCTCAGGGAAGCATATGGAGGAAAGGGGGGGGGGGGCAGAAACAGAGTAAAATATGGCATGACAAAACTTCTCCACCCTGCACCCCAACACCCTCCCCTGCCATCCAAATTCAAAAGCAGTCCACACCCTACCATTCCCCTGCCTTTCACTAAGGAGAAGAAGCATGGTGTAGGCAAGAGCCACCCCTCCACTGAAGCCTGGAGTGCCTAACTGACGTGGCACAGAGAAAGCCCCCCTTGCCACCAAATCTGGCCTCTGGGCCATAGGTTACCAATCACTGCTTTGGGGACATCTTACAGCTGAAACTTGCAAGGCAGTTGTTGGAGTGCTGCTCGATTTTCATTTAAGTGTCCTTAGCCTAGCTAAAAGCAGAGTGGAAGGGGTGTAATGGTGTTTTTTAAATTTTTGGCTAGAGTGGCCAAGGAATTCACAAACAGATCCAGGTATTCAGGAGACTTGTATCTTGCTCAGATGTTTCTGAAGTGAGACTTGCAAGGATGACAGCAGTATTATGGGGGGTGGGGACTAAGAGTTACCATGTGGTAAATAACTATTTTTTTTTCCTCCAAAAACATTGCTCAGTAAGAGCAAAATTTATTGTATTACAAGGACTAGGGCAGCATACTGAGCAGTTATTGAGTTGGAAGTCAAACAAGCGCATCTTTCAGAGTGAATATTGACACTTGTTCAGTATTTTTCGTAATACATCTATTTTAAAATACTAAATAGAGAAGAAACTTCTAACTTCAGATTATGCTTCTGCAAAGTACCTTCGGTTTTGTCCATTATGTATCTTTACCCATGATTTCATGGAAGATGAGATATTGAGCATCCCTAAGGAAAAGGTAATTTGCTTATGGCTACCATACCTTGTAGTGTGAGACTATACAATTATGTGAGTTAGTGAGTTCATGCAACTTGGGATGGGATGCATACTTTACCAAAATAATTCAGTATTCAGTTTGTATTGTAGTTCAAAATAATGTACAGGCTTCCCTCACTTTATGCTGTACATGCATTCCTGGAAAATGGTGCATAACTCAAATTTGCATAAAGGGAATCCACTTTACAACGTAACAAATAGGGATATGTTCCAAGACCTCGACTGTAGTCACCCCCCAGACCCATTTCTACCATGTTTAGAAGACAGTTTTGGTACTCACCAACAGCAAACAGTACACACAAGCACAGGGTGGTGCTGAATGTTACCATAATAGGGATAGCAACTACAGACGCACGTGTTGCAAACAATTAGTAAGGAGCATAGATCCACGCAGGAGACTATATTTTGGTGTGCGTCACTCCCACAACGCACTGCAGAAAGCAGCTGACTGCAGGCTTCCACCACACCAATCGCATAAGAATGAAATTACCTCGCATATAACAAATTTTGGTATAAAAAGGGTTATTGCATAAGAACAAATTCACACATACAGAACCCGCATACAGTGAGAGAAATCTGTAATTGACTTTTTTTTTTAATTCTTGAACCTTAAGAAGCAAAAAAAATTCTAACTCCATAAAATGCAGCATAAGGGACAAAAATGAATATAATAACCAGTTTTGTTGTGCCTTGTGAAAGTGGTTCCCTAATAATTGAGGCACAGTATCATAAAAATACACAATTGGACTTTCAGAGCTAACTGTCCAGACTCTAATATTAAAATTTATTTTTTGCCTTTCTTGTGGGACTTGAAATTCATTGTTAGGTGTCCATTGTCTCAAAGACAAGTTTTTGGACAAAACTGTACTTTTGGATCAGAAAGTCTGCCCCCTACCATTACCTTGTTTAGTAAGATATAGCTTTCAAATTTTACCTGGAAACATTTTAAATAACTTCTGTTGGGGGTGTGTTGGGTTGTTTTTGGGGAAAAACGACTGGTTGGATAAGACTCTCTTTTCCATATTTTAAATATCCTACACAGGTTGTATCATTTCAAAGCTTTATTCATTTAGATTGATTGCTTTATTTTTTTTTTTGTAGCTCTGATACCTGAAGGCGTTTTAGCTAATTCTCACGTAATCCAGCATCTGGTTTCCACCAGGAAATATTCAGTCAAATTTCATTTGAGAGGAATAACAGCTAGAACAGGGGATTAGAATCAGACTTGAATTTAGTTTGATTTCCAGGCTGTACCATTACTGTGCAGCGTGACTATGGGGAAGTTAAATATCTAAAATATCATTATAACTGATTGCTTCTACACAGCTATGCAGTTTAGTTCATGATGCTAGAGTCCAAGCAGTTCTGCTAGACTTGATGTTTCTATCCCTTTTCTTCCTCCCCTGCCTCTTTGGAGAATTACCTTCTTGATGGGTGCATCTCAAGAATGCCTAAAGCAGCAGTTTGATCTGTCAGATGACACATCAATAATAAAGTTGACATAATTTATCTAAGTAAATTACAAACCAATAAAACTGAAGAGGCATTATACTCTTAAAGAGAAGCAAAATTGGGACGAAGCAATAAAAAGAGCAGGTGTCCTTAATTTAAAAACAGCATTCTGCTCTAGATATGGATTAGAGCAGAAATTGTTCAGACAGAGTGAGAATGCAGTCAAAATTTCTTGCTGTTAATAAATAGTATACTAAAACAAACATCTAGAGCATAATAGTGGCTATAGACTTACTGCTTGAAGGGAAAACTGACTTAATACTTTTGATGGGCATAAATAACAAAGAACCAACTATCCTGTTTACAAAATGGGATAAATGCTTTTCAAAACTAATATGAACATAACTTAGACAGACAGACTCTTTCTGTTAAATGCCAGTGGTACTGCAGGAAATGAAGGCAGACTGCCACAATGATGATAACACAGTGTCCTTTGTAAATGGCTCCAAGTCTACGATAGCTGACAAATACCTTTAAGCATGTTTTTTGAAAACCTGCTTTTGTTGCCAATTATTGTGTATATGGATTCAGGTTTTGAGCTAAGGGTTTGTTTGCTAGACCTTACTCTGTACAAGGTGAAAGCTAAGGTTTGTTGCTATCTACAGCATTTGCTACCTGTATCAAAATTAGGATGTAGAATGTGAAGGCTTCCAGCCCTGAGGATTGTGAAAAATTGTAACAAGAATGTCAGTTTCCTTCCCAGGACTGAAACCACCCTGAAGAAATTCTCAATGGGTTTGTGAAGTGTGAAACTGAGAGGAAGATGTGTATGTACATATCCAAATTATTAATGGATACAACGTTAGTGAAGACATCTAATTTGGGATTGCGGGATAGTCCTGTGGATGCCAAGGGCCCCAAATATCTTCTCTTTGGTGACTAAAACTTCTTGTTCTTGTCTTTCCCTGTTACATTTGTCAGTATTTAAGAGGGAGAGGCTGAAAATATAGAGTAATGAAAAATAAACTAGATTTCTGTGGTGGTTGTGTACTGTTCCATATTCAGTTCAAATTCTGTTTTTCTTCTACAAAATAGTCTTATGTTGCACTGAAATACTGTAGAAGCTAGAAAGCACTCTTAATATTTGAGGACCTAGTTTGCTGTGCAGTGCATAAGTCCTTGAACATGATGAATCTATTTTGCAGCCAGAATCTGCAGTGTTTGGTGGAAAACTCATTTATTAGATAATCTTTTGAAAGGTACATTTTTTTACAAACCAAAACAAGACTTGCAACAATAACAACATAAAACAAACAAACAACCTTACAAGATTTTCCATAGCAAAAAACAAACAAACAAAACCATACAGGAAAGATCAAAGTTTGAACTGGTTGTTCAAGCAGGCTGTGCATCTATCATCTCCTGTAGAACTTTCTCAGAGGCAACCAAGTCCCTATCATGCTACATCCTAAGGGGGACTGTTTATTTTCCCTCCCCCCACCACCTCCACCATTTAATGAAAGTAAGATGTGCCATCTTGGTTCAGACCTATTGTCCATCTAGCCCAGTATCCTGTGTGTGACAATGGCAGAAGTGGATGCTGTACCAGGAAAGCCCTGAACTGGATACTTATAGAGTGATCTATCCCTTATTCTAGGAGTTTTCAACCTTTTTTAAGGAGTACCTTAAAGTACTTGTGGGTACCCCCCCTGAATGAGGGAGGGGTCCTCCAGCAGCCGGTTGACATGTGGGGTGGGTCCCTCAGCGGCCAGTTGTCGAGGAGCGGGGGGGTTACTTGGGCGGCAGCAGCAGAAGCAGGGGTACTTTGGAAGTGTGCTGCTGCCATGCGGCAGTGCACTTGCTTCTCTGTGCCGACTGCATACCCCGGTTGACAACCCCTACTCTATTCAATACCCTGCCTGACGTTCACCATTTATTGGGTTAGACATATCGAGGGAAATATTTCCAACTATTCTGTTCCATAATGGAACTGTAATTGCAGCTGGAAATAGACTCCGATGGATTGTTCTTAGCCACCATTTATCCACATATTTATTTTTTTCTCCAACATAAAATAATCAATACCTCCCTTGAATCTGTAAACCATAACCTCTCGCTACCATTTTGGTAGGAACTTTGGTCCTCTTAGATGATGTCTTCTGTAACTGAGGCACAAATAACGTGGGACAAAAAAATAAGTAGTCTAAATATAGAAGACAAATCTCAAATCATTTTAATTCTGCTCGAGTGCTTTAAAATATTTTTCAGTCTACAATAAATTCTTTTGGGGAAATTTTTCTGGTATTCCTTTATTTGTTTCAAAATGGCTCCCCTCAACTAAGGGCAAACAGTGAACTCCTCAGAAATTGGACAAGATTAAGATTTTAGGTTCTTACCCATCTCCTTGACCATTTTAATAATGCATTTATACACTGTTGATATAAAAATCTACAGTAGTACAGTGGTTAATATAGCACCCCCTCAGCAACCAGCCTCAAATCCTTCCAACCAACACTTCTCAAAAAGTCCAAGAATAATGAGTCTTGCTGCTTATTCTTGAGGAAGAAGAAACTAGAGTTCCAGAGCTGAGAGTTGCTCATAGAAAATGCCTGGACAACAGTCCCCTTCCTATAAACCAGAATTTGGCCAAAGTGCTTCTCCTAATCACAGCTGCTCTATGGGCTAGAAAGAGAAATTCTTGCTCTTAAAACTGCAGACAAGCATCATGGTTAGAGTGCCTACTAAATTTTCATTTCAGACTGAATAGAGTACTTGATTCAAGTAATGTTTGTTAACAGTTAAGAGTACAATGTAATTCAGCTAAGTTTCAGTTGCACTCATAAGTGTGGGAGCCCCTCAGTGATCAAGTAATGGATGACGATTTTATTAGCTACTGCTCTTGCATTGTGAACGGAAAGGTAAGATACCTGTTTGCAGATAATCTGAAAGAAAATACATATAAATCAAGGGTCCCATAATGTTTACAGTTGTGATAAGCAGTCAAACTGGGATTAACAGAGCTGAATGATAAGGAGTTGTCCTACTTGGACGAGCAGAGAAGTTTCAGCATTCCAGTGGTTTTGATTTATATGTTAAGGCTAAGTCAGGGGTCTCCTGTATAATTATATGGAAGTTTTCAAGTTGGAAAGAAAAATGAAGCTTTTAAATATTCAGTTACATGTAATTTGGGAATACGTGATGCTTTGTGTTAGTACTGAGATTTATATGTTACCACATCCTGGGTTAACAAGATGCACAAATCTGATAGGCACGCTCTTTTATGGAAAAGAGGTGGAGGGTCATAATTTTAAACGGATTCAGAAGGAGGAATTTTCCTAAGTTAACTTCTTCACAACTATGTCTTTGGGGAGTTGTAGGTTAGATCACATTTTGACAAGGCTGTTGCAATGACTCTTACTGCATTGGCAGGGAGGGGAGAAGACCACCAACTCTAGCTTGTGGGAGATCTAGTCACTGGGCTGCTAAAGCTCAGCCTGTATCGATCCATTTGCAAGTAGGGTTATATTTAACTGTTTTTCTGTTTCTATTTTAGCCTCCATTTTTTAACATTTTGCTACAACACATTTCTTATAGTACAAAAACCTCAGCCAGTGAGCAACCTTTAAAATAGCTTTGCTTAAATTTAATTTCAGTATTAAAAAAGATGAGCAAAAATCTCTGGTGCAGGTGGTATTCCATGTCTCTGAACTTGCTGCAGTACCTTTCCCAGTTACAAGTTTGATAAATGTGCTTACCATACTTGCTATGCTAGCCATTATGTTCCAAACTTGGCAGTAAAACTGACTCGGGTTACTCGGTGCTTCTATTGCTGCTTAGGATATTTCAGTGGTTGGAGAATTAAGTGGGAGGATCAAAGAGAAGGAAGTAACCTTTTCTGCCCATCCTTCTTCTGAAGGAGAAAGGAAAAGCAGATTAAAGCAAGGTTATTGTTAGAAATGGGGAAGATATGAGGCATTAAATAATGAACAATACTAATAAAATTTAATATGTTTGAAAGAGAAAAAGAGATGCACAAAATCAAAAGAAGTTAAAATTAAGTATGCCAAAGGCTTGCTTAAAGACTGTCTTGATTAAATCCATTTTATGAAGAACAAAAAACACACTATGAATAAAACTTCTTTGTATGTATCCCAAATCAGGGGAAAAATACATTAATCTGAAAACCGTTTGTGGAGTAGCCTTAGTGGTTTCTGTGTTCTTGAAGCAGGAGCGTCTTGCCAAACAGCAGTGCCATTTTGGCCAGTAGCCACTTACCTTTGTGTTCCAAACTTCATCTGGCTTAGACAAAATCCTTATGACAAAACCTGGTACTAAAAGGATGCATCAGATGTTAAATATTATGCCCACAATTAGTATTTACCAGTTCCTCTTTTGGGCATTATGCCCAGTGTGCAATGACATTTCTTCTCGATTTTGATTTCCCTAGTAGTTTTTTTCAGGACTTAAGAAGTTCTGTCCCTTATAGTTGTGAAGAGAACCTTCTGTATGTGGCAGCATATTACTTTTATACCGAGGCTGCACGTAGCTTTGGGTGGATTTTGACAGCTACATTATCTGGAGATGCCATCAGCACTGAAGTAATGGGCCTTTGCCATTTCTGCTTGTTCCATTCCCAGCTAGTGCCTGGCTGTGCTCTGCTCAAAACCTGCATAGGCGGAACAGGACTTCCCTGTAGTTGTGCCCCCTTGGCTTACTCTCTATTTTTGTGTACAAACTGTTGTTGCTCAGGTAGTGTGGAGGAGGAGAAAGATCTACAAGAGCTATTGGGAGGTAGGAGTGGGGTGGAATATAACAGGAGCACTGGTGGGAGAGGAAATGGAGGAAATATGGAAAACCTGCCAACCTGTTTGTGTTAAATACTACATTATAAGCAACCAGTAACGCTTATAACTGTAAGCATTAGGTAAGCTTAAATAGAGGCATCACTAGCTCTTATTCTGTTTTTGCAGTTTGCAATAGGTGGATTTAGCAAAGGCATGCAGGGCACTTTTCCACCCTGGTTGGTGGCATGAGGGGCCAGTATTAGTGGTTGAACTGCTGGAGGCAGAGGCCAGGTTAACAGCACAGTAGCTGTTGTTTTTGCATGCCTTTCCTCCTAGTCCAGCACCTGGGCCTTGTTTCCTGCTTCCCTCCTTTCCCTTTTATCTATACCAGTGGCATTTAAAGGCTTGGATATCAGTCCCAGTTCCCAATTTGTGAAAATCAGCCACTCAGTGGGTGCATCTACACATGTGTTTTACTGTGGAGTAGACTTATTAGCTCCTCAGCAAAGCATCACCGTCTACATGTGCACCGCTAATAGGGCCCAGTAAACTAATTAACTCCACTATAAAATAGTACTGTGAATCTTATGGTGGAGTAATTTACTGTGCAGAAATGCATGTGTGGATGCTGACTGCGGGCATAAATTGCTCCTGGTCAGTGTAGCCAACTGGAGGCCTGCTCTGCCTCAGCTCAGATTGCTGCGGTCTTAGGCACACATGTTGCACCCAGGATCAGTTTACTCTGCCTCAAACTGCTTCTGAGTTGGCTCCACATTAATATTTATGTGGATGCTCTGGAGTGAGTGATCCTTAAATCAGTGTAATTTAAATGTGTGGGGGGGAGGGGAAGGGTAGAAGAAATTTTACACGTTTTGGTTCAGTTTATATGTAGATAAGCCCAAGGAAATTTTCTTCTGCCCTTTTGGAAGACTACTTCTGTCTTTGTTTTGTCTTCAAGTTGCTTAGATTCATAGATTCATAGATGTTAGGGTCGGAAGGGACCTCAATAGATCATCAAGTCCGACCCCCTGCATAAGCAGGAAAGAGTGCTGGGTCTAAATGATCCCAGCTAGATACTCGTCTAACCTCCTCTTGAAGACCCCCAGGGTAGGGGAGAGCACCACCTCCCTTGGGAGCCCGTTCCAGACCTTGGCCACTCGAACTGTGAAGAAGTTCTTCCTAATGTCCAGTCTAAATCTGCTCTCTGCTAGCTTGTGGCCATTGTTTCTTGTAACCCCCGGGGGCGCCTTGGTGAATAAAACCTCACCAATTCCCTTCTGTGCCCCCGTGATGAACTTATAGGCAGCCACAAGGTCGCCTCTCAACCTTCTCTTGCAGAGGCTGAAAAGGTCCAGTTTCTCTAGTCTCTCCTCGTAGGGCTTGGTCTGCAGGCCCTTGACCATACGAGTTGCCCTTCGCTGTACCCTCTCCAGGTTATCCGCATCCTTCTTGAAGTGTGGCGCCCAGAATTGCACGCAGTACTCCAACTGCGGTCTGACCAACGCCCTATAGAGGGGAAGTATCACCTCCCTGGACCTATTTGTCATGCATCTGCTGATGCACGATAAAGTGCCATTGGCTTTTCTGATGGCTTTGTCACACTGCCGGCTCATGTTCAACTTGGAGTCCACTAGGACTCCAAGATCACTTTCCACCTCCGTGCCACCCAGCAGGTCATTCCCTAGGCTGTAGGTGTGCTGGACATTTTTCCTCCCGAGGTGCAGCACTTTGCATTTCTCCTTGTTGAACTGCATCCTGTTGTTTTCTGCCCACTTGTCCAGCCTATCCAGGTCTGCCTGCAGCTGTTCCCTGCCCTCCGGCGTGTCCACTTCTCCCCATAGCTTTGTGTCATCTGCAAACTTGGACAGAGTACATTTCACTCCCTTGTCCAAGTCGCTGATGAAGACATTAAAGAGTATCGGTCCAAGGACCGAACCCTGCGGGACCCCACTGCCCACACCCTTCCAGGTCGAGACCGACCCATCTACCACGACTCTTTGGGTGCGACCCTCTAGCCAATTCGCCACCCACCGGACTGTGTAGTCATCCACATCACAGCCTCTTAATTTGTTCACCAGTATGGGGTGGGATACCGTATCGAAGGCCTTCCTGAAGTCCAGGTATACGACATCCACCCCTCCTCCTGTGTCCAGGCGTTTCGTAACCTGGTCATAGAAAGAGACTAGGTTGGTCAGGCACGATCTGCCCGCCACAAACCCATGCTGGTTTCCCCTCAGCATAATTTGTCCTGCCGGGCTCTCACAAATGTGAGCCTTGATAATTTTTTCAAATACTTTACCAAGGATGGAGGTGAGACTGACCGGCCTATAGTTGCCCGGGTCCTCCTTCCTCCCCTTTTTGAAAATGGGGACCACGTTAGCCCTTTTCCAGTCCTCCGGGACTTGGCCTGTGCGCCACGAGCATTCGAATATTCCCGCCAGTGGCTCTGCAATGACGTCGGCCAGTGCCTTCAGCACCCTCGGATGGAGCCCATCCGGGCCTGCCGACTTAAAGGCATCCAGTTCTTCCAAGTGACTCTGCACCACCTCAGGATCTACGCATGGAAGTCTGGCGCCTTGCTGCTGCCTCTCTACAACCCCAGTGAGAGACTTGTCGTGCCCCTCGCTTAGGAACACTGAGGCAAAGAACTCGTTGAGGAGTTCAGCCTTGTCCCCTCTATCTGTCACCAATTGCTTCTGCCCATTTAGCAGGGGTCCTATTCCTCCCTGGGCCTTCCTTTTACTCCCTATATATCTAAAAAACAATTTCTTGTTGTCCTTTACTTGGGTTGCCATCCTCAGCTCCATGGTAGCTTTGGCCCGCCTAACTGCCTCCCTACAAGCACGAGCAGAGGAGGTATATTCGTCTTTAGTGATCTCACCCTGTTTCCACTTTTTATGTGCTCCCCTTTTGGCCCTTAGGCTGCCCTGGATTTCTCTGGTCAGCCATGGAAGCCTCCTGGCCCCTTTCCCTCTTTTGTCTCGCTCGGGGATCATCTTGCTTTGTGCCCAAAGGATCGTTTCCTTTAGGCACAGCCACCCTTCTTGGGCACCCATCCCATCAAAACTCCTACTCTGCAGTGCTTCCTTGACTAATCGCCTGAGTGCAATGAGATCAGCTTTCCTAAAGTCTAGCACTTTCACCCTACTAGTTACCTTACCCACTCGCCGTCTTATGTTGAATTCTATCATAAGGTGATCGCTGTCTCCCAGATAGCTACCGATTTGGAGGTCCCCTATCATGTCATCTCCCGTTGCCAATACCAGATCCAGTATGGCATTCCCCCTAGTGGGACCATACACCTCCTGTGTCAGGTGGAGGTCCTGTACACAGGTTAGAAACCTGCGTGAGCGATGGGACCTTGCTGTCTGCGTCTCCCAGCAGATGTCCGGGTAGTTTAGGTCCCCCATGACTACCGCCTCTTTAGCTTTTATGGTCTCCGAGAGTTGCCTCGGGAGCCCCGCATCTATTTCTTCCCCTTGGTGTGGGGGTCTGTAACAGACCCCTACCACCAAATCCCTTTCTCCTTGCCCCCCATGTAGCCTAACCCACAATCCTTCTACTTCCTCAGCCTCGGATTCTGTCTTGATGAGGGTTGATGTATATTGCTCACTGACTTAAAGTGCAACCCCCCCCCCCCCTTTCTTCCCCGACCTGTCCTTTCTGTACAATCTGTAGCCCTCAATATGTACCGCCCAGTCATGGGATGAATCCCACCAGGTCTCTGTTAGCCCCACTAAGTCATAGGTGTTTAGTGCAAGCAGGAGCGCTAGTTCATCCTGCTTGTTCCCCATGCTCCTAGCATTAGTATATAGGCACTTGAGCCCTGCGACTGGCGCCTTTACTGCCCCCCTGCTCCCAGTCCCATGGGGCCCATTGTTTCTTACCTTCTTGTTCCTTACCTGTTCTGTTGTGCTGGCCTCCCCATGGCTTTCAGGTTCCCAATGTTCTCCTTCTTCAGGCTGGGCTGTCCTTGTGGGTGCCACATGGTTTGGTGGTCCACAGCTTCCCCTGCCCTCGTACTCCCCTCCCCCCGACGAGCCTAGTTTAAAGCCCACCGGAGGAGATCCGCCAACCTAGAAGAAAACACACGCTTACCTTTGGGGGACAGGTGAAGCCCATCCCAGCTGAGCATGTCCCTCGTCGTGATGTGCGGGTCATGGTCCAGGAAGCCGAAGCCTGCCTCGAGACACCACTGCCGAAGCCGCCAGTTGGTCTCTCTGATGCAGTTCTCCTGCCGTCTTCCTCGTCCGGTCACTGGTAGGATGGAAGAGAAAACCACCTGGGCACCGAACTCCTTCAGCACGCCGCCCAGAGCACAGTAGTCCGCCATCAAGTGATCGGGGGTTCTCCTGGCCGCATCATTAGTACCCACATGGACTAGGACCATGGGGTAATAATCGGTGGGCTTGATCCTGGCCTGGATTACCTCCGTCACATCCCGAATCTTTGCTCCAGGGAGGCAGCATACCTCTCGTGCCGAGGGGTCCTGGCGACAGATGGGTCCTTCCGTACCTCTCAGGATGGAGTCTCCTATGATGAGCGCTCGTCGCCTCTTCCTCTGGGTCATCGTGGATCTCTTGATCTGTTTGGGGTGTGAAGAACGTGGTGTTTCTTCTTGCCCAAGGGTGTCCTCCTCCCCTTCCATCTACTGCAGGGTCGCCAGGGCCTCGTACCTGTTCACCAGTCGGACTGGAGAAGCCGGTACCGGTTTCTCTGCGTGCCGCTCCGGTCCTGGCTGTGACTGTCTGCCACTCTGCTGTGGAGGGTATTCCCCGGGGTGCTTCTTCCTTTGGTGCCTGGTCCTGCAGGGAAAGGAAATAACTGTCAATTTCATCCTCCGCCTCCCTGATCCCCCTCAGCCTGCTAACCTCCTCCCGGAGCTCCCTCACCTGCGCCTCCAGGGCCCTAAGACGGGCACCTGCTGGACAGGTGTGGGGGCCCCCAATCTCTGCTCCCCCCGGCCCTGCTGGGGATACCCCACAGGCCAGGAGGTAGGGGGACACCGGCTCCCCCATGGGCTCGGTCTGGGTGGAGGCCTCAGACCTGCCCCTGGTAGCCTTGTCCCCCTGGGCAGAGGCCCTAGCAGTACTCCTCGTAGACACCATTCTACAAGCTGCTGTTTGTAGACCTGCATGGTGTCTATGCCCTACCCCTACAGGAGTCCCACTCCTGGCCCTCCTGGCCCGCCCTCCGGCGCGAACGCCCGCGCAAACGCCGGCGTGCTCTTACAGAGCGCGCCTGTTTGCGCGCTTTGTTCGCGCTGCGCGGCTCCCTACCGGCTCAGCTATATGGGACCCGGGGGGCTTCCCCTCCGGATCCGGCTCAGCTGCGCCGGGTCCCTCCGCCCCACTTACCTTCGGGGGATCAGCTGCTGCTGCCCCCGCTGCTGATTCCTCTGTTGTTGCTGCTGCCGCCGCCGCCTCCGGTCAGTTGGTTGGTAAGAAGGGCACATGTGCGTGCGGGACACACGTGTGCTGCCTCCTCTCCTTCCCGCTGCTGGTTCCCGAGTGCTGGGAACTACGTCACTCCGTGGCTTTAAAGCCCGCGGTTTGAATTACCCGCCCCGCTCCAACAGCCAATCAGACGCCCCGGTCTACCCGGAAGTGCCTGCCGGCAGTTCTGCCTCTACGCTCCCCCGCTGGGGGGATCCGCTGCCACAGGAGCCTGCTCCCCCAAGGGTTAGCCGCAGGGGTGCCTCCTGGCCTGGGGGGACAGTCCCCTTCCTAGCCCTCCCTGTTTGCGCGCTCTGTTCGCGCCGCGCGGCTCCCTACCGGCTCAGCTATATGGGACCCGGGGGGCTTCCCCTCCGGATCCCGCTCAGCTGCGCCGGGTCCCTCCGCCCCACTTACCTTCGGGGGATCAGCTGCTGCTGCCCCCGCTGCTGATTCCTCTGTTGTTGCTGCTGCTGCCGCCGCCTTCGGTCAGTTGGTTGGTAAGAAGGGCACACGTGCGTGCGGGACACACGTGTGCTGCCTCCTCTCCTTCCCGCTGCTGGTTCCTGAGTTTTAGGAAAACTTTCACTATACCTTGCCAGTGAAAATTGGAAAGGTAAGAATGTTTCATGTTGATATGTAAAACTGTTTTTAAAGGAAGCATTACATTTCTTTGCAACAAAACTTAGTAGTTTTGTTTAACTTCGTAGTTCCAAATAACCGTGCCAGGAGGCGCCGAGCCAAGCGTTTAATTTCAGGATTCATTCTACTGTAGCAAGTTGGCAGTAACCTGAAACATCTAACAGGGGCTGTAGTTCATATTCCCTTTAATCTTGTAACTCATTTGTTTGTGTAAATAAATAAATAAATAAATCTTTCTTTTAACTGTGTGTTGAACTGATTTGTTACAGTATTAAAAATGTACTTAAACTTCTCATGTAGCTTCTGAAGGCCAGAAATCTATGTGGGTTGGTGATAGATGTTGAATTTCATGTTAAGCATTTGCATGGTCCATCTTTACTTTATAATTAAGTTTATCAGATTTTAATTTCCTTATAAAATAGTGCTGAGTAAAAAAAAAAAAAAAATGTTTCCACAAAACAATTTTTTGTGAAAGGCAGAATAGCCAATGGCATTATTTGCACCTGTTGCATTTTGATTGGTTAGCTTAAATTTTGTGCATGCTTGAAAACCAGTTTAGAAAATGGTATTTGTTAATATTGTCTAATGCTATTCACGTATTATGGAAACTGCAAAATGATATTCTTGCTGTAATAGTCTTAGATTTCTCCATACAGAGTGGCAAAACTATTTTAATGTTACTTTGTTGACAGATTCTGAAGTGCTTTGGATGTGGTGATGAAAAACATGCCATGAGTAGTTGCAACTGTGCCTCTTTCATCTGCTACCCTACATGTCCCTGGTGCATTGAGTAGGAAATTTAGAAAGAAACCATCTACCCAGATTCTAAACATCTTAATTTTAGGAGCTACTTTTTACCTAAATTTGCTCAGTCTGACAAGGAAATTGGGAATACTCTTTCAGATGCTACCCTTGATTTATGCCAGGCATTTATGTTAAAGTAGAGCCACACTACACTAATGCATGCAACTGCTAATACTAGATTTCTTCTATTAATATTGATCACAGCAATGGATAAGCGGTCTTTCATACATAAACACATCTGAAAAAAATGCTTAAAGAATAGCATTAATATTGAAAAGCCAAGCTTTCAAAATTGAGGAAATGCAAGAATTAATGCCTGTGCAACCTGAATTTGGTCTCCTGGTTTGCATATGTTAATATAATATAGCCTTAATTATGCAATCCTGTCATCTTTTTTTTTCATAGTGCCCTGCCTCAGTGCAAAAGATGGGCCTGTTCTGGGGATAAATTAGGCTTCTGTAGCAAAGGACTTTGTTGCCTGTAAGACAACTGCCTCATTCATTGCAGAAATTGTAAGATGCATGGCAAATAAAATGTGAATTTGGAGGGAAAATGGTTGTCTCATGGATAAAACAGTTGAATGTGGCCCTGGAGAAGTTGATTCTAACCCTGCCTTTTGTCAACATATTTGTGTGAACCAAGTCAAATAGTTTAAACCAAGCATTTCAGAGGCAGTTACCCATTGTGTGTTTTTTGCTTTTAGGTTGCTCTATTTAAGAACTTTTATATATTTTAGTTGTGTGTTTGCCCAAGGTCATTTATTTGCCTAGCTTAGTCAAACCAAAAAGCCCCCAAATTCTACCATGTAGAGTCAGTCACACTGAGACCCATGCTTATCGGAAAGATTTATCAAGAAAGATTAGAAACTTTGAGCCAAGAAAGAAACTACTGTTAGCAATAGGTAGTCTTCTTTTGCATGGACTAGTACCAGCAGTAGATGAAAAGCACTCTTTGCCAGTGGATTTTCTTGCAGTAGTGGAATAGAAAAACTTGAGAATTTTGGGTTCCACGTCAGATTCTGTAGAGAAAAGTATGTCTTTACTAGTCACAAACTCTTCTGATTTCCCTGCACTTGTCATCTCTGGACTGCCTGAGTCTCCAGACTCTTACTCTGTTATACTGGGCTTTTCTTCTCAATTTAGTTTCAGCCTCTCTGCCCAGCTAGCTGCTGTTTCCTTGTACAGACTTTCTCTGAGTCCCAGTTCCTCCATCCTAAATTTTGTCTCCCAGGCTTCTCCGTCACTTTTCTCTGTATTCTTTTCCACTATTCTGTTCTCCCCTCCCCCAGAGCTCTGTATCTCACATTTTTCTTTACTCCCATCTCTTTCTTCCAGTCTCTTTGTTCTCTGGGTCCCCCATGGCCTTCTTGTTCATCAATCTCTTCCCACATCCCCATTCTTCTTTCCTCAGTGTCATCTGCTTCCTCTCTAACCTCCTTCCCCTAGATTCAGCTCTTTTCATTTGTATTTAACACAGACTACTTCCTCTTCCAGGCTTCCTGGGGTCAGGAGGGAGGAGTATTGAGAACAGTTTCCTTGCCCTCAGTTTCTCTGTCTGGTGCCACGACAAAAAAAAAAGACAGTTGTAAAGAAAGTCTTGCTTAAATGAACTCCTTTCTCAGCCCCAAGGCCTTCCTTTCTCATGTCCTTGTGGCAAGGTATTTAACAGAATTTGCAGATTTGTTGGAATCTGACAGCTGCACCATGAGCACTTCTACTGTGGCCTCAAACTTGTGAGCCCTGGGATGTCAACTATGTACCTTAGCACCCGTGCCACCCCAACTCCATTTCAGCCCCAGGTGGAACAAGCTTAATTGTTTTGTGGGAGAGGCTCAGTTGCAGCTGTGACGGATTCAAGCATGCTTTTGATGCAGGTGAGAATTTGGCTCTAAAACATCTATATTGAACATGAACCAACTGAAATTTTTGAAAGGTTATAACTTGGCAAGATTTGCCATTTTGCTCCTCTGGAACAGCAAAAAGCCACACCTTTCTCACTGCTACTGAGTTCTGGTCCATGTTCCAAAGCATGGAAGAAGTATAGATTCTCACGGAAGTAGCTGAACGTATTTTTGATATTGGAAAAACAGTACGTTTTTCCCAACCTAGTGCTCTGAAACAGCGGAACCATCTTTGTTGAAACTTTCTAAAAGAAATCGACCTAATCAGTTAGCTTTGGAAATGTCAGCGTGGATGACTGAAGCCTGGCAATGTGTCAAACGATTAAAATCAGCATATTTATAATGGAAAATGTTACGCATATTTAAGAACATGCCATACTTACCGCTCAGTCCACGATAAAGTGTTTCTTTTGTAAGATCTTTCACTAATTCTTTCACTTGTTATCAGTTGTGGGTATTTTGTGCTGGAACAGGTTAATTTTCTATATCTAGAATCCTATCAGGTTTTGGTTTTGTTTTGGAGGTTTTTTCATTGTTGCAGGATGAAATACCATCCCAGTGTTGTGGGTTTTTTTTTTCTTCTTTTCTTTTGCCTGAATCCATTAGTCCTGCTGTATCACAGCAGTCATTATTTGAGTTTCTCTAAATATCTTGGAGGGGGGGGGTGGATTTTTACTTGTACTGTCCTTGAGACTGATTCTTTCCTGACTTGTGTACTGTGCTGTCATTCACCCCTGCATAAAGTGGATATGAAACAGACTTTCTGAGTTGGTAGACAACGTTCTTTGGGTAAATTTTATATCTTCTATTAGACCAACTTAAACAGTTGGGAAAATTCTTCTTTGCAAGCTTTTGGGTACAAATGCCTTTGGTCAGGCTGAGGAGGCATCTGCAGTTGATCTGTGCTCTTCCTGGATGGAATGAATAGTAGCATTTCACACTAATTTTGTGCAGTTATAGAGAGCAGTGGAAAACTGCGCCCCCTGTGTTCAGCAGTTCATACTGCAGTCTGGACTTACTGATTGTCATCATATCCTTTAGGAAATGTTTTGGTCTTGAAAATAAAGTATCTGAATTGAAATGAAAGGTAAATATACTTCAGGCCATGGGAGCTTACACGTGGAATATCCATTCCTCGTTTTTGTAACAGCTTTTGTAATTCACTGTAGCACAGTACGTTACTTTACCTGACAGGGTTGCAGTGTGCTTTTGAATATTTTTATATAATGGAATGTTTATATCTCAATAGTTTCAGTAGAAATCTATTGTGGAAGGTAGTAGCTTCTGAACAGCAGGACAGCAGGGTATCAGAATAGCACTTATTTATCCTATTCGCTACACTCTTGGACACAAGCCAGAGTGGTGTTATAAGATTCTGTGTGCAAATGGTGAGCCACTGAAAAGCTTCAGTGTGTTACTACTGTTCAGAGACAGGAAAGGATTTGGATATTCAGCAGTAAAAGGAGCAGCAGCGGCAACAAGCAGCAATAGTGGTAGTAAAGACAAGAGCAGGTTCTACAGTTAGCTTATTTCTCAGTGTGAGTCAGTGTGTACATAGCTTCCCAGCTAGCTGCCAGAAGGAGGGAACCAAAACTCTGTATTGCAAAATATTGAGGTTTCATGTTTAGGATGCTAAGTCATGTGATTTTACTATATCTTAAGTTGCCAACTTAGCTTTACTCTAGAGAGCATCCGTTGCTGCAGTGTTTTTTGGTTTTGTTTTTTTTTTTGTTTGTTTTCTTTTTAAAAAGGAAGGAAGAAAAGAAAATTGTGCAATGTGTGTTAATGCCTACACCATGCCGAGGAGACACTTACCAGTAAATAATCTGTGTATCCCCGAGGTAAGATACTGTTTCTGCTTTCCCTGCACAGTGCTGCTGCAGCATGGAGCCGATCCGAACATTCGGAACACTGATGGGAAATCAGCCCTGGACCTGGCAGATCCTTCAGCAAAAGCTGTACTCACAGGTAAGATACATAAGTCTCTAGAGAATTGTTTTCTGTACATGGTTGTTCAACATCTTAAAACCTTCTGCCTTTTGTTTATTTACCATATAAATGCAGGAAAAATGTAGGTGTTATCAGAGTCTTTATTGAGTTGATGTAATTGCCGTTAATTGCTATGCAGTCAGAGGTTAGAATTATTTGTTCTACTTCTTACAGTGAATTCCAGTACTAGAAGACACAGGTCATTTATTCACTGTATTTTTATCAGTACCCTACATATGGATTGAATTGCAGACCTTCCACCTCTGCAAAAAAATCAGGTTTATTTTTTTAAGACCTTCACTATTGAGCAAGCAAGGACATTTGTATTACTATAAAAGTAGGTATGATCTGAAAGACAACCTGCTACATTATTGCCTAGATCAATAGTTGCATTATTTCCTATAGATTAATGGGCTGCCTCTTCTTCCTCTTCATAATTAGTCATTTAGAATTCTTTGTCATCCATCAACTGTTCCCTTTCTATGGATTATTAACCTAACCATAAAAGAATATTTTGTATGAAAACATTTTACCACTGCAATTATTTTTATAGAGCTGTGTTTATGTTTATGTTTATATTTATATATATGTGTGTGTATATATATATATATATATATGTATATGTGTGTGTATATAAATGTGTGTATATGAGAGAGAGAGTTTTAAATAGATTAATATATCAATTAACATTAAAATATAAATGTAGACCCTGTTTACTTATATTTTGAGAATTCATATATCATCTTGTGCTGGCTTGGTTCTAAGTGAGTTTTGCAAAAGAGGACAAATGAAGTAAGCTTAGATAAAAAGATATGATTAGGCAAGGAGTGAAATTAAACAACTGATCCTTATTGTAAAAAAACAAAACAAAAAAAAAAGACAACCTGCCCCCTAAAAAATACCAAGCCATTTTCTTTCCCCTACCTCCCCCACAGCATTTTGTTGATTTGTCTTTGCCCTTTTCTGTCCTGTAAATTTTTAGTTGATACACTAATGTAAGCTCACATTTTTTTTTTCAGACTGTACTCAGGCACAGAGCATCAAGCTACCTTCACATTTGGTTAGAAAACATTTTCCCTACCTTTTTCCCAGGGCACTGACTATTCCATAATATTCACTGCAGAGCTTTAGATAACTGAGAGTTGTTTTTTTTGTTTTGTTTTTTTAACAAAGCACTTCAAACACGTAAGAGTTAGTTTAATTACTCAGCATAAAATTTAAACAAACTCTTATAGTCTTTAACACTAATATTAACTCTGATAATCAGGTTAATCTGATTTTTGTCAATTAATAAAAGGGTAGAGTTATACAAACTCTGAACACAGGTAACTCCATTAGGGAATCAAAGTGAGTGGAAGCAGATTAACATATATAGAACATTTAATTAAAACAACTTTGAACATTTACAGCTTTGGGACCACTTTTTCAGCAGCTCTTCAGGCTCTCCCTGAAGACCAACTGCAGGTGGCAGCAAACAGAATTAGGAAGAGTTTTTACAAAGGTGACCTCACTGAGAGGCTGGTTCACTGACCATTTTAAGTCCATGGGAATTTTTCTGTTGACTTCAAGTGGCATTTATCAGGCATCATGCACTTGATGAAGGAAAAACAGTCTGTAATAGCAAACAGGTATGTGTGGGCTGGAGGAGGCCTGCTGAAAGTAGCTTATAGCAAGCAGTAATTGCATTATGGAGCAGTTCAGACACAGTTTGTTTTGCCTTGTTCCCTGCTGCAGGAATACCCAGTTGTTGCAGTACTAGGGGGATATGTTTCCAGACTGAAGAGTGCTAAAGGACCACATTGAAACCCATCAACTTCAAATATAAATAGAACTATAGTTGCTTTTTCTCTTCCTTGGTGAGTTAAAATTGGGTTGTTTTAATTGCTCACCTTAGCAGGGAAGGTTTGCAGTTCATCAGCTCTGTCCTCAAGGTGGCTCTAGGCTGTACTTGTTGGCCTTTGGCTTTTGAACTGGACAGTGTACATGTTACAGCTGTTTTTACTGGATTCATATCACGTTTTCCAGCTGAAATGTGACACAATATATTAAAAAAGGCTGCAACTGGAAACCATCTAAATTAAATCTTTCTTATAATGACTTAATTTTTGTGGAGGTGACTCATCAGTAGTACAATTTCTCTGGTAGGCTTTTATTTGGTATTTTATCTGGTAGGCATGCATTTCTGATATGCTGTACTTTCTGAGGCTCTCTTCTTTCCTCTGTTTCAAGGGGATTTGAGGAGAATTTTTTCATGCATCTAGTTTCAGAACAGTCCTTGGTAGTAGCATCCTTCTTCAATCCAGTATAGCAAACAGTACTTTAAGAGGTAAACACCCTAGTATTACTCTTATTTTATACTTACCATTGAATACTACAAATTAAGTTATGTTTTAAGCATTAAGTATAGGCCTAGCACTCCAAGTAAAGGCAAAGATAAACCTCCCATTGGCTTTAATTGTAATGAACTTAGACTAAACCTATGTTCTTCATGATGCTTATAAGCTTAGAGAACTCACTACTTAAATTTATATTTTCCCTGCAGTATATTCAGGATACCTTTAAAAAAAACAACCCAAAAACAACCCCCCCCAACTGTACACCTGTTATTACCCTTCTCAGTGCATTGCTGACAGTTTGTATGAGTGTGAGATTCTTCTTACATGAACACTTATTTTGAAATAGTATTTACATACAGTAAAAGCTGTGTTAACCAGCACTTTATTAGCTGGAAAACTATTAACTGGCATCCAATGCAGCAAAAGCGAAACCAGAAGTACCACTTCTGGGGGACTTCCCATTTTGCCGCCGCGAGTTGAGTTTTTCTTTGCCACTTTTCCGGCCCATGGCCCAGGGCAAAGCAGCCTGCGCCGGGAATAAACAGCCTTCACAGGGCCCCCGTCTCTGTCCCCCAGCACACTGATGCTGCGGAACACACCAGACAGTGCACATTTGATTAACTGGAATATTTGATTAACTGGCATCCCCCATTCCCGGGGGATGCTGGATAACAGAGCTTTTACTGTAGTAAGTTTCACGCATTAATGTTATGTGCTGTTGGAAGTAAGCTTCAGTAGTGACCTTTTTGTGAACTACCAATTAGAAGGAGAAAGTAACAGAGAGAAATCATCAATTTGCTGGCTAAACCATAAAATAAATACTTCAGCTAGATTTATGATAGAAGAAAAACCCTACATTTGCTCAATAATGGGAGTTTCAGAGTTTCTTACTATGTAAATTGCATTTCCAGCAGTATTAGGCAAGGTGGCAGCAAATGTTATATCCACAGTGATGCTCCACCATCCTTGTGTCCTAGTCTAGGAGAGTATATATAGTACCCTTTCCTTCCAAGTTAATATAATGCAATGACTTCCAGTTTCTCTTCTACAATTCCTTACAATATGTTTTTTACAAATGAAAAATAATGCAAGGTATGGACTGATTTCACGATAGATTAAACTTCAGATCACCATTTCCAAAATTGCAATGAGTAATATTCCTTTAATATTTCTCTTATGTAGTAAGTGTCTAATTAATTGACAAAATTAATTACTTGTTTTAAATTTTCAGGTAATTTACCTTTCCCCTCTTATTGCCTGCTCTTCACAGATGTTTCTTGCATGTAATTTGCCCCTTCGTATTTGTTCAGTTGCCAAGCCTTGGAGTATAAAAGAGACTTCTTCATAGGTGAGGGTACTAGAAAGGAGAAACCCAAACCTGAACATCTTTGGTCCTTTCTCCAGATAAAAGGACATTTTTTAAAGAGGTTATTCCTTGGTTATTAACTGCTTTTGCTTTCCAAGTTAAAATGTTAACCATAGGTGGCAGAAGGCAGGTACTAACTGGGCTTAGCCCCCCCCTCAAAATGCAGGGCTTCTGGTGGCTGCAGCAGGTTTGGGGAGGGGCGCGCACACAGCAGTGAGGGAAGAAGTGGGGCTGGGGCTGGGGTAGGTGCTGCAGAGCTGTGATGGGGTGTGGGACTGAACCATGATGGCTTGTCCGAGGGGTGTGGCTCCTGCTGCTATGTACATCCTAGGTGGGCATGAGGGGCATGTGCCCCCCGGATCTGTGTGGGGCAGGGCAGGTTGGGCTGGGACTGTAGGCCTCTTCCTGGTGGTAGGGGGGCTGGGCCAGGGTGTACTCAGGGCAGGTAGAGGTGGTGCTGGGAGGGAAGCTGCGGGGGCAGGGGGGGGCTGTAGCCACCGCAAAATTCGCCATAGCCCCCCTGTAGCCGCCACCCCCTCCCTGCCCTGGGCGCCCCCTGGAGAAGCCATTCGCAGCTGTGTCCCACGCTCTGCCCCAGCTGTGCAGGTCCTGCTCCACTCCCTCCCTCACCACTGTGGTGGTGGTTGGGGGGGGGGGCATATTGAGGCCTCAGTGGTGAGGGAGGGAGCAGGGCACAGGCAGGAGCAGGGGCTAGGATGAGTGGGGCCCTGGCTGGGCTGGGTGGTGGGATAAGTGGAGGTCTGGGGACTGTGTGCCCCCCCCCAATCTGTACATGGGGTGGAGGTGGCTGCTGCTGCAGACTGGGCTTTGCTCCCTGCTGCAGCTACGCCATGCCTCCTGCCCGCCCAGCGGCAGGACCCACGTGGCGTCGCACAGGTCTTGGGGTAGCAGGACTCAAAGCCTAGCGTGGAGTGGCAGCCGCCTCCACCCTGCGCACAGATTTGGGGGGGGGCCTCCTCTTGTCCTACCACCTGACCTGACCAGGGCCCCACTCACCCCAGCCCCTGCTCCTGCCTGTGCCCATTCCCTCCCTCACTGCTGGGGCATTGAACTGCCCCTGCTACCCCTTCCTTCACAGATTTACCTGCTTTACGCAAGCGCTCAGCTTCCCCTCCTTCCCCCCCCCCCATCATTTTTTCTCCCTCCACCTGTGGTGTGAACTGTAATCTTTCTACCTCTATGAAAAATGCATCTTTTTGTAGAAGAATAATGTGTTGCTTGTATCATCATTTTTAGTATTTCTCACACTTGTCATCTTATATAAAAAAAATTATATTACAAATATAACCGGGTATGGTAGTATAATTGAGCTAATACTACAGAAAAGCGTTAGCAAGTATTTTCATCATGAATCATTAGCTACATAAGCTTCTTAGTTTAAGCAAGTGGTTCACATATGGCACAGAGCCTGAATTTGCAAAAATATATATTATCCATGGATAATTTGATCAGAAAAAAGTGAAATATGAATGATGATTTACAAATAATTTACTTACCTTTAGAGAACAGCAAAATGGACTTCTAGTTTTAACTGGCTTTTTCTGTTTTCAAGTAATTAGTAGTAGAAAGGAACCTTTCACTCTTTTTTTATTTTTCTTTTCTTTTTCTTATGATGTGCCACCTTTTTTTGTTTAGTCTTGTTAATACCCCAAACCAGTTCCTCTGAGAAATGGAAGAAAACATTGTCTGAAAGACAAAGGAATCTCACATTTCCCTTAAAGTGCTTAGGTGATCTTTAAAGTGTTTTCCTTGACATTAGGGGTGTAGGTTGTAGCCGTGTTGGTCTAAGGACATAGTCAGACAAGGTTCTTTGGGTGAATCTGATCTCTTTTATTAGACCAACTTAAATAGTTGGAAAACAGTTATATAATTGTTTTCCAACTATTTAAGTTGGTCTAATAAAAGAGATCAGATTCACCAAAAGAACCTTGTCTGTCTTGACATTAACAGTTGATTTTTGAGCTAATTGGAGTCTGTTTATCCTCCTACCAATGCTTCATTTCTTTGTACCAATTCTTATATATAAGCATATACTTTGAAGGCACATTGTAGACCACACATAGTTTGTCTTAAAAAACAGGATCACAAATTTCAGTAAAAAAAAAGAAAAGCATTTTTAACCATAGAAAAATGTAGACTTTGGACTTCATTAGACCATTTTTTGCCACCTCTTATTATGCAATATAACTCAACTGTTGGTTGAATTGTCTGCAGTGATGTCTTGGTTTTTTTTCCTGTGTTCATATATACTGTACAGTCTAGTACAGTCCTCTGCAGTTTAGTATTATGCCTTTCACTGTGCGTTACTTATTTTAATCAACATTGGGCAACAATAGCAATGACACATGTTCACCTAACTTGGGTTAATCAATATAGTAGAAGACTGAAACACTTCAGAGGAACCTAATTTTGGCAAAATCTGCAGGTCACGTAAGCTACTTCTCTCTCTTCCATAGCAGTAAAACTGTTGAACACCAGTATTATTCAATTATGTGAGCACATTATTTTTATGATGTTGACAATTGGTCACTTGTTCCTACTTTGTTTTTTTCTTTGTTTTTGTCTTTAAGCAAGTATCTCCCTTTCACTCCACGGCTATGTTGTGGCACAGATCCTTTACTTCCTACTGTGTCACAGCATCATGGCTTATGTGTCATAGTGTGTCAAATGTGTGTTTTGCTTCAGTAGAGCAATCCTATTCCACTCTTTCATTGGGCAGCCTCATCTACCCCCAGAAGCATATTTTATTTTGTCTTGGGGAGGGGCATAGATCTCCCATTCTGATATAGGTCTTCCATTAATAACCTTATCAAGTAGGTCATGCTCAGGGAAACAAAAAATGCTGGGCAAAGGTTGTGTATGTGAACTCCTGGAGTTCAGACATCTAGCTCACGACTGCAGATGACGTGCATCCATGATCTTAGGATCCTATTGCAAGAGGAGGAAGATCACCCATTTGCCTTTTGCCCACTAGCTTATGGGCAGAGTAAACCAAGAAGTGAGTGACTTAGGTTACTGGCCCTACTGTAGGGGTAGGCAAAATAAAGCCCACAGGCCTGATCTGGCCCACCAAGGGATTTTATCTGGCCTGTGGCATGTGTCTCAGCCCAGACCGGGGAGGGGGGCTGCCTGGGCTGTGGCACATGTAGCCAGTCCTGCTGCCCCGGGCATGCAACAGGGCTGGGGTGGCATAGTGGCTAGACTCCACTTCCTTTCAGCCCTGGTGGCAGTGGCTCTTTCCAGATGCCAGTGCCAGTGTTGCTGCCCCTGCTGCCTGGGCACCCCAGCCTGTCTGCCTCACACCTACTGCAGGTGGGTGGGCGGTTAGGGTCTCCATAGAGACTGGCTCTGGACACCCACAGGCAGGGCGCACTTGGCCAGGAGGATGGGATGGAGACATGGGTAGACAGGGAGCAAGCAGCATCTGGGAGTGGTATGGCTGGGGCTGGAGCTGGGATTGCAGGGCAGTGACAGCACAAGGCTAGAATTGTGGGGCTGGGCCCAGGGCAGAGCTGCGATCCTCTACCTACGCATCCCTGTGATAGGCAATGGTTCCACAGGCAGGGGTGTGCAGGGATCACAGCTTTGTCCTGGGCCCCAGCTACATGCTGTCACTGCTCTGTGATCCTGATCCTGGCTGCAAGTCTGATGCCATTCCTTGCCCACCCACCCTTGGCCCCATCTCATCCACCTGACTGTGTGCGCCCTGCCTACCTGAGCCCCAGGCCAGTTCCCATGGAGACCCCAGGATCACCAGGCAGTGACAGTGCAAGGTCTGGTCCTGGGACAGAGGCACTTAGGGAGTTTAGGTGAGCTGTTGTGAGCTGGGGTGTGGAGGAGGATGCTCACTTGGCCCACAACAGCTCACCAAAACTCCCTAAGTGGCCCTCCTGTTCAAATAATTGCCCACTTCTTCTCTCCTGAGTCTGTTTGGGTTTGGACCCATATCTCCTATTTCTTAGGAAAAAACCTTAACCACCAGGTTATGGGCATTCTTCATCCCTCCTGCAGTAATTGGGCCACCATAGAGAAAGAAGGGAATTCATTGTGCTCACTGCTTCCTATTCTGCCTTTGCATTTTGCTTAAACTAAAGCTGTTGGATAAAATGGATAAACAGCATTTAGGGTCAGGGCTAGAAGCCAGGGCGCTTTCCCTCCCAAGTCGATACTCATTACTTACAGCAGCTTCTGTAGGTCACTAGTTTCTTCAGACCTTTCTCCTAGTGGCCTAGCTTCAGCAAGATAGTCCTTGTAGCTTGGTGGCTTGAGCAAACTTTCCCACTTCCCAGGAAAGTGTGGGCCTAGAACTCCTACTTTCTTGTCACATGCCCTGCCCACTAGGCTTTTGGAGAAAAATTAATGGATCATACTCCTCTTCCTTTTCACTGTTTTTTTTTTTTTGTGACTTAGGCACTTTAGGCTAAGATGATCCATTGCAAAAGTAAACATGTTACCATATTCCAGGGACTTAAGCAGGGTGGAATAAAGCCACACTTAGAATCCTTTATGTCGTTACTATGTCCTTGTCACACTGGGGATCCCTGGTGAGAAGCAGCAACATGTCTGCTTGTTCCTAGTCTATCTGTGCTTATGTCTTTGGGAGGACTAGTGGTAAAATGTTTAAGAAACACTAGTTAATTTCTACCATTTCAGATTTTGGAACTATGCTGGATATTTTTTGGCAAGGAGAAACACTTTTTTTTCCCCCCTTTTCCCCCTGTTTGCATCTC
Organism: Alligator mississippiensis; assembly: GCF_030867095.1. Classification (NCBI taxonomy): domain Eukaryota; kingdom Metazoa; phylum Chordata; order Crocodylia; family Alligatoridae; genus Alligator; species Alligator mississippiensis. The sequence continues at coordinate 141,502,974 of NC_081825.1, read as the reverse complement.
CTCAAATACCAGACCAGTCTCTTCCTTTGCTACTTAAAATTCCTTTTTCTAAAATGTATCTGGGAAATTATTTTTGTATTTTATTGGAGTATTTTAATTTATTATGCTTTTATTATTTGATTATATAAGCAATGCTTTATATTTTCTTTTCATAGATTCATAGGCATTAGGGCTGGAAGGAACCTTGGAAGATCGAGTCCAGCCCCCTGCCCCAGGGGCAGGAAGTCAGCAGGGATCATAGGATCCCAGCAAGATAAGCATCCAATTATCTCTTGAAGATGTTCAAAGTAGGTGCTTGAACCACCTCCGGCGGCAGTCTATTCCAAGCCTTGGGGGTCAGATAATAAAGAAGTTCTTCCTTATGTCCAGCCTGAAATGGTCATGGAGAAGTTTGTGACCGTAAAAATATTTCAAAATAGGCAGTTCCAGTAATTCTTAAATACTGTACACATCTGTTCCTGTTTCAGCTTTCTGCTTTTTGTGGATGACCTTTTCTTACTCAGTATAATGGGTGGCCTTTGCATACTGAGGACTTACTTGATAATATAAATTAGTTTGTCTGGATACACAGTTAAAGTAGTGCCAAGAGGTTTGCCTCTAGGTGACGTGTTAAGATTATGTAATTTAACTTTATCGTTTACTGTATTTGGCTTTGTGCATAGATATGATAGAATTATTGTGATAACATTTTTTTGTAATAGGCTTGTTTTTTAATTAAGTTGTTAATGTGAGAGCAGGAAGGGAGGTCCCTTTCATCCTATTTCTCTATTTAAAATCCAGTGAACAATTGTAACAGCATTTTAGCCAGTGGGACTACTCAGGCAAACAAAAATCAGTGGTGTTTAACCTAGCTTGGTATATTTTCAAATGCCATTTCAATATTGGACAGTTTTATTTCAAATTGGCTTGATTTTGAAAAGTGGTGAGCATCTGTAACTTTCAGTGAAGCCAGTGGAATCTGTGGATACCCAGCTGTGCACAAGTAACCTTAAATATTGCAAACAAAAAACATTTAAAAGGATAAGTTTGCAAAGTTAAACAGTCTGATTAGGAAAGGTTAGAAACTGGCAGCCTCATTTTCAAATTAAATTCAATGGAACCATTAAATTCAACAAAATATGACAAATATTATATTGAGTTCATTACATTTAGAGTTGTGTAACTGTTTCCATTCTAATCCTCATTTTAAGTCATTCATAAATGATATTTTAGCTTCCACAGGAGCTCATAATGCTTCATCTACAAAAAGATAATTTTGGAGGAAAAGAGTTCAACTGTTGTTGAATTTAAGGAGGGGGAAAACGCCCTATAAACATTTAATTTTAAAAGGAACTTTGTGTTTTAGTTATTTTTATTACTCACATAGAGTGTGTACTTAAGGAAGGTTATGCGGCACACACATGACTAGCTAATTTAACCGGATAGCAAAAAATAAACTTCTTTTCTGAACTGGTAATGATTACTGCACCTCTTCCAGTTACTTTAAAGTGTGAAGGAACTGAAATAAAATGTCCACACAAGCACGTGTTAATTTGTGAGGATTGTTGTGCATCTGTTAACATGGGTGCGCAAGGGGTCCCTCTCTTCTTTCACCCTTTCAGAGAACTGCATGAGTGAGTGATGACAGGGATATTGTACATAAACTTTTTCTTTTCTTTTGTTTTTAAATATATCTTGTAGTATTGTTATTGCTTTACCTACACTAAAGTTTAAAGATGTAATTGTTAGCATGTGCTAATTTATTTTACCAGTGCATTTGGAAATTCTAATGTAGATTAGATTATGCATATGAAAGCTGAACCAAGTTGCCTCGAGTTGTATCCTAGGTTCACTAGGTTGGCTGAACTTGACCAGCCTATTGCATGTTAAGGGCACATTGTCTTCACTAGACTTTTCAATTGTGTTAATTGCAACACCGGGGCTAACACCATGTCTTTATTCCTAGTCTAGACACAGTCAAAGTATCTTGACCTGGTCAGCCAGGTCCACTATTTCTGATTTAAAAACCAAGCGGAAAATGTTGGTGTTTAGAACTATTTAACTTCAAAGCATAAGCTTTATTTAGAGAGAGAATGTCTTTCTGTTGAAATGTTAACAACTTAGTCTCTTTATTTAAGGTCTTGGAGGCCACTCTTAAAAAAGTCCTCCAGGTAAACTAAGAAGGAACATATTTCTGTTCTGAAAGCAGCCAAAGGATCTTATTGCTTTCATTTACCCTCCAACATTTTTGCAAGATCTTTGCTCATTGAAAAATCTTGTAGAGGTAACCTTTCAGGATTATAATGTTTAATGATGCTATTCCAGATTTTTTAGCATATAACAATGCAGCTAACATTCTGTTAGCATAATTTAATCTATTTATAAAGTTAAAACTTACCTAGTATTATACCTTGTAGCATCATACATTCTTTCTTAATCCTATCTGGTCTGGATCCTGAGTATTCTTTAGGCTGGCAAATAGACTTTCCTATAAGGGAATGTTGCAAAGGACAGATTTGATAAACAGGACATTAATTCATATTAGTTAGTTACAACAGTATTGCAGCTTTGCAATTTACTTGTTACAGGCGTGTAGGTTGTAGCTGTGTTGGTCTAAGGACATAGGCAGACAAGGTTCCTTGGGTGAATCTGATATCTTTTATTAGACCAACCCAAATAGTTGGAAAATAATTATTATTTTCCAACTATTTGGGTTGGTCTAATAAAAGATATCAGATTCACCCAAGGAACCTTGTTTGCAAGTTACTTGTTACAATTTACTTATTACTTTGCAAGATACCACATTTACTCAACTCTAAGATGATCCTGAATATAAGATGACTCCCCTCCTCAATAACTTGTTATAATTTTCCAGGTTCAGATATATTTTATCAGAGGGTTGTTTTGAATTTGTCTCTGTGACTGCTGCAGTACGGAAAATAGTGGCTGGGGTGGGGGGTCAGGTAGCCCCTTTGCCCCCTCACTTTTCCCTGCAGGCTTCCTGCTCCTGTGTTCTGTGCCTCTTTCTCTCCATCCCTTACAGTCAGATCCTGCTCAGGCTCTGTTCCCTCCCTGAGCACAACACATGAGCTGCAAGTGACAGTAGGGGGAGAAAAGGGTGGGAGGGGGCAGAAGCTGTGGGGGTGCGCAGATGACTGCTGTGGGTCTGACTCTGGTCCCTACCTAGACCCACAGTAGCTGCTTGCCTGCCTACCCCTTCACTTTGCACAGGAAAACCTTGTTAATTTGAAACAGGAGGGTCCAAGAAACACGGACTTTGAAAAAAACATGTCATAATAAATTGCATAGTAAATTACAATGAGTACCTATAGACTTAGTTTATTCAGAATTAATGCATTTGAACTTGTTGCAAACTTCTGCAAGTTTTAGCACAGGTACTCTGTATATACACTTCCTTATACGTAGAACAAACTGTGCATGATAATGGTTCAAAGCCAAAAGGCTCACGATTTATCATATAGTTCATTTGGCTGGCCCCCAGCAGTCGAACATTTCCAGCCATGGTGACCCCACAAACTGGCACTGCTGTGCGTGTGCGCGTGTGTGCGCACACTCTAGATACACCCCTGGCTTCTCCCTCTCCACCCAAAGGATCTACATGTTAATTAGCCCCCCACTCCTGCCTGGAACTGGATGCTCTTGTTATGCATCCTGGGACCCTCCAAATGTTATGTGGAGATGACATGCAGGACTGCCTGGTCTGGCTCTGCCCCGTGGAGGGCAGGGGCATACTAATTGCATGCAGTGGGCTGAGAGAGTGGGTGACAGAATCTCTCATCTATATAGATGTTTGGTGATGTTTGCAAGATGTTTAAGGACTGGGAATCATTGGAAATGGGAAAGGAAGGCACAGCTTAGCTGTGGGAATGAAGAGGAAGTAAAAATATATTTGATGTAGTGGCTCACCATGACTTGAAAAAGAGTCAGTACTGAGGAGGTCTGAGCACAGTGGGCACTATATCTTGTTCAGATGGTCCTCACCTACGTATCCTTGTGGTAGGTTCCCATCAGCATCTTAGCCTTCTGCTCAAGTTCAAGCATTTATGCAGAGATGACCTGATCAGGGTGTGGGGCCCAGGGCAAATCAGCCTGTGCGGGGTCCCGCCTCTGCATGCAGTGGATTCAGTGGTGGGGTGGGGAGCGGAGTGGTGCCGAGTGACCAGACATGAAGCTGGCAGTAGTATGGAGTCACTGCACCACTCTGCCTGGCTCCATGGGCAAAGTATGAGTCCCGGGGCAGTCACCCCAATTTGCCCCCCCGTAGGGATGGCCCTGCATTTATGGCACCATGGGGAGGGTGTTAGGGCTGGTTTGGCCCTCCCAGTGCTGGCCTGGTATTGTAGTACCTCCAGGCCTTGGTGCTAGTTCCCTGTGGAGGGAATGCCAGCCCCCAGCTCCCCCTCCCACACACTTTTTTTAAGGGCAAAAAAAAAAAAAAAGGTCCCTTTCAGTGTATGTGCCCAGTATAGACCCTGTGTTTTTAATGGGCATGTTTAGAATGGGCTACATTCAGTCCACTTCATAGTTGGTTTCCATGACTGAGCACATACTGCTTCTATCAGGAGTTTAATGATAGACAATATATTTAATGGAGTGGCTGGGTTCTGATATGTGAATATAATAAGACAAGGGGCTTTTTTCTCTGTACTGATTGGGGGTTGGGGTTAGGATGACCCTCATTGTATAGTCAAGTTTGTATAGTCAAGTAAATATGGTATAATTTTTGCTTTTATTTTGATTACTGACCTACTATTTTTAAGCAAGCTCTGTTTCTCTACTGCTTTTCATGTGACATCAACTTCAACAGAAAAAAAAACCCCTGTTCAAGAACTCTTGTCTAATTTTGCTTGACCTCTGGTCCCACTTTCATTTGTTTTTACTTTAACTTTCACTCTTCTCTTTGCTCCAAATAAGGGACTTTTTTGACCTTATTTAAACTGTTATCTTCAGCTGTTTTCCCTGTTAACTTCACTTTCTGTTTGAAATAGTTCTACTTCAGTCACCTGTTTGCTTGTAATTTTCTGACTTTTATGTTCCAGAGTTCTAATTATTTGCATTTCTCTAAATGTTATCCATCTTCAAGATTAAAAAAAATATTCTGAGGTATAAATTGTAATAGATGACTTGCTCTTAGGTTGTAGATTTAGCCAGTTAGCTGCTGGAGCTGAACAGCTATATTACAGAATTTGGGAATTCCAGGCAGGGCGGGAAAAGTTCTTAACCTGGGTACCACTGTACCCAGGGGTGCCGCAAAGTCCTTTTAAGGGTTCCACACAATACTAGCACTGTTAGGTGTGCCAAAACCACACCTATTAAGTGTGTTAAGGTTTATTTTATCACAAAATAAACCCAGCAATTTCAAATAGGAATCAAGTGTCAAAAACATGCCTGACCTGGTATGGTCTTTCTGAGTTATTTTCAACAGAATAACTACCCTATTTTTCTGAAGACAAAAAAGAGTGAAAGCCAAAAATTTTTTGAAGGGTGTATCGATTCTGACAAGGGGTACCTTCAGTCTAAAAAGGTTGAGAACCTTTATAGAGTGTTGTAGTACTCTACTCCGTTTCTCACGTTTCCATCTCTGTAACCTTGTCAGATCTTTGCAAATGAACTTTTTCAACATTTAATCTCTTTCCTTGAAGAATAATAGTTTGTTTCTATGATTTAGGGTTGGTGGGGGATGCAATTTCTTCCCCTAATTTACTGTAAAACATAGCAAAACTAATTCCCTGCTTTGAAGATCTCCAGATGAGATGCTTTTTCCCCCATTTTCTGACTGTCAGAACAGATGTAAAATTGAAGAAACTGAGGCACAGGTTAATTGGCATCTATAAAAAATACAAGAAGTCTGTGGCAGAGCCAAGAATGGAGTCCAAATCTTTGAAGTCTTACTCCAGTGTCTTTAACTGTAAGACCAACCATCCCAGTCAATCTCTCTCTCCTGTTTTAAGAGCCAAGGGTTTTTACAGTGATATCTTTTCTTGGACAAACTCTATAGTTGGGAGGGATATACACAAGGATTTGGGTACTACAGTACTCTTCTGGTGTAGTGAACTATATTAAAAAAAAAAAAAAAAAGGAAAGCAACCTATACCTAACCCCTTTTTCTATTGAATAAAGTGCTGAGTTCTTTTACAGTGTTATAAGCAAGAATTGTTGTGGGTGATATCCAGTGTTCCCTCTAAGCTGTGTGGTGTGTGTGGCCGCACAGGCGTGCCCAGCAGCACGGTATGAGCGCAGCTGCACATGCCACGCAGCTTAGAGAGAACACTGAGATATCTTTTATTGGACAAATTTTGGGGGACAAAGTACAAGCGTGTTTAAAACTTTCCCAGTGCAGGTGGTCCAATAAATTATATTGCTACAGAAATTAGTGTCTCTATTGCACTGTCATGGCTATAACATAATTCCAACACTTTTTACAGTGTAAAACTATCATTTTACCTTCTAGATATAAACCAGTTATCCTTTTGCATTTAGGATTGCACTAGGGGCAACACGTAGGGGGTGCACGCGTGTGCACGTGCACCCCCTGAGCATGGCGGTGCACCCCCTACCAAAAGGCACCGCCTGTGGGTGGCTGCTGCTCACCACCCTGCCGCCAACACCACCGGTGGCATCTGCGGGCAGTCTGTGATCACTGCTGGCCGCTGATGGAGGCGCCTGCGGGTGGTGGCTGACCCCTGGTTGGCGTCCTGCCCCCAGTCCACCCCTGATTGCACTGGTGATGTCTGTGGGAGCTCCGTGCTTACCGCTGCCATACTCCTGCCACCGCCAGCGCAGCTGTGCCTCCGCAGCTGCTGGGGGCATGCATCATTCATGGATTGCACTGCAGATTTGCGATCTGCATAAACCAGTTCTTAAAAGTTCATGGATTTGTCCTTTGCATATATCTCTACAGAAAGAGAGTACTCCATACAGGATTTTCAGTAAAAACTCTAGGTAAACAGATAATGAAGTTGTGATAACTTTTTCTTGGGCTCAAAACTTTATGTTCAGTTCTGGAGAAGATATTCTGTACTTCTTATTTCTTTATAGTACAGTTTATCAAGTATTTAGAAAATGACATAATACTACTGACTTCTTTATTTTACAGAAGTAGTAGGGTTTTTTTCCGCTTAATTTTAATTACTATTAAAAGAAATTTTATTTTCCAGCAAAATGTAAGGAGGCTTCAAAGCTGATATAATTGATTTTTTTTTTTTTTTGGTTTTAAATGACTAAATAATCTAGTCAAGTATGAGCTTCCATATTAACTGTAATTATGCACATTAAAATACAGTACCAATACATGTTAAAAGTAATCTGGTAGTGTAATTTGCAGTGAACATAGCGTAATTACACTGTTCAGTTAAACATTACATAAAGCTACCATAAGTACAGTATTTACTCAATTGAAAGTTGATGCATTTTCCCCCATTTAACATGGGGGAAGCCCCTTGTCTTAGAGTCAAGTATGAGGTGGTGTGGGACAGGCAGCTGCTATGGTTCCAGCTCTGGCCCCAACCCTGGGTCAGGGCAAGAACCAAAGCTGCTGACTACCCCTCTTACCTTTGCACTCCTTGCTGCTCCTTCCCTGCAGCCTCAGGCCCCTGCACGCAGTTTCCATGCCCACCTCCTGCCCCGCCCCATTTTCCCTTCTCCTCCCTCCCTGCCACATTCCCCCTTATCTTTGCACTGGTGCCTGCAGGCTCTGTCCTCGCTGCAGCCTGGCATATGGAACTTGGCCCCAGCCTGGCCCTATAGCAGCAGTGCTGGATATATGCTGCTGCTATGGGGCTGTGGCTCCAGTGCCCCAGGCTGCAGTGGGGAAGGAGCCTGCTGGCACCAAAACAAAAGTAAAGGAGAGTGGAAGGGCAGACAGGGTGGTAGTAACTTCAGGTGGGAGAAAAAGATGGGGAAGGAGGGATGGACACCCAAGGCTGCTATGGGGTGCAGAAATAGCATGGAGAGGGAACAGGGGGTAGAGGCTTAATACAATGGGGTAATAGGCATAAGGAGAGAGGTTGGGGGGCAGGCTGCAACGGACAAACTGTACGTCTCCCCCCACTGCCTCCACACTGCCTGTTCCACACTGCTTCCTTTTAATTAAATTCTGTACATGGAAAATTATGATAAATATATACATTTTCCATGTGTGTAATTTAATTGGGGGGGGGGAATTGTCTTAAATTCAGAGTTGTCTTAGATATGGGTAAATTTGGTAAGTGGAAGAAAAATCTAGTGGGAATTTTTAATTTTTGAGACTTGTCTGAAGGTGATAAGCTTTGCAAAAATATATTTGTGCAGTCCAGTTTGAAATAATTTAAATTTTATGGGGAAAATCACATAAATGTTTAACAAGTCGCTTTAACCATTGACATCAGTTCTTAGGAAATTTCAAATAACTTGGCAATGTGGAAGTGCAGTAGCTGCCTGCTCCACGTCACTTCATACTAGATTCTAAGACAAGGGGCTCCTATTAAGTGGGGGAAAAACCCATAGTCTTTCAATTGAATAAATACTGTAATTATGATAGTTGTATGTAATGTCTAACCAAACAATGTAATTATGTATGTAATTATGTTTAACTTGGTGCTTAAAGTTAAATGCATCAGTTTCAAGGTGGCTTGTTGGACTAGGGTTTGTTTCCCCATCCCCCTCTTTCCACTCAAGCAGCAGTTAGTCTTGCATCGAATACCTGGCTTCCAGTGTCAAACAAGTGTGGCTCTTATGGGTTTCAGCCCAGACACCAAGGCAGAGACTTGCACACGTCCAATTTTAAAGGCTTGTTTCTGGCCCAGTATTATACAACTGGACCCACAGCCCACATTAGCAAAAACTTCTTGCCTGCAGACCAACCCAACCTGCTTTAGGCAGACCTGCAACCTGACTCAAACTCTGTTCAAGTTAAATGCTGCTGACACATGTGGAACCCTTCCCCCCTGCTCTTTCCTGGAATCACCATTGGATTAGTTTGACCTGGCTCCTCAGCATCTATATAGATTACATGCCTTGGGGGTTTCTGGATTCATTTATCTAATAGCTGATTCAATCAGCTATTAAATAAAAGCACCAAAAGGCCCCGCTAAAGCGCCTGATCTATACAAACATTAAGGTCAAACTAACACACTGCCTCTTCTGGGCATGGGTTGGGCTTAGTGCAGGAGCATAGCAGGTTTAAAGTAAAGCACTGTTTGGGGGGCGGGGTTGTGCCTGTAAGCAGCTGTGCAATGTTAAAGTACAAATTTTTACGTTTTATATATAAATTAATTATTTGAACATTACAAGTTTTGACTGCAATCAATTTTTAATTAAGAGATATTAATTAAGATATTACTACTTGGTATTAATGCTTTATAATTAAGAGGGATTAATTAATTAAGATAGATTAATGCTTTGAATACTTGGTAGCAATTACCTTCTAACTTTAAAAAAAGACTCCAATAGTTAAACTGAAATTTAAAACTTACCCATTCTAAGATGTCCTGGTTAAATTACTGTGAAGAAAGACTATCATCCACTGCTTCTGGTTTCAGGTGACTTATTCTTTCTTGCAAAACAAATCTGGCAGTTAAAAAATCCTTCTCTCTCGGGGCATTGGTTGCCAGAATTGCCAATACAAAGTGAGCTATTTGAGCCAGGTTTGGGAACATAGTACCGTATTCCTTCCTCCAACGGAATAAATCACATTCTCCATCTTTGGCCATTTTGATAATCTTTTCTTTGATGTATGATTGTACTTCATCTGGAGGCAAACTGTCATCGCTGGAGTCTTCAATGTCAGATAAAACTTTGGCCTTGGACATTTTAATTTTTTTTGCAGGTGTGCAAACTGGTGTTAATTACCCCCTGCTTACAGCACAAGATTGTTCCTTTCGGTCCTGAATTTCCTTCACCAGCCATTGCACTTCATTCTGGACACGAAGGGCATCCACGTCATTGCTTTCAAGAAGCTTTGAGCTTTTCCATTTTGATTGAAAAAACATTGTGATTTTATGCAGGATGTGAACCTCAATTTTTTTCCACAGAATGGAGAGGCATTTACTTTTCAGCAAAGAGAAGGGTCATGTGAAGGCTGAAGGTGACATTTTAGCCATTCAAGCCAGACTACAGTGCGATGCAGCATCAGAATTTTGGAAGCTTCCAGGGCTAGTGTTGCTTCTCTGAAATGTTGAAGAAATTAAACTAAACTTTCAAGGCAATCTTAAACTCAAATCGTTGAGGCGGTGCTCTTCTCCCCTCTGCACCAGCACCATGCGGATTTCCTCATACTGGGAATGGATGAAGAGTATAAGATGAAGACTGTTCCAGTGTGTTTCAACAGATTCTTTCAGTGTCTTCTGGAGCCAATTCTGTAAGTTGGACTGTTTGAAGAAGGTCGCCAATGTCTTTGTAGCATCAGTGAGGCTGGCAATTCCTTGGGTGACAGCGTTCTTCAACCGCGTTTCGATTGAGTGTGTTACAACGCAGTATTTAGCAGATGTGCACAGCAGTTCAGACGCAAAACAGCTCTCAATGCTGCAACAATGTTAGCCCCATGATCTGTCACATAAATGAGATTTGAAAAGAGGTCATCCAAATTGAACTTCTGTAGTGCCCATATGATAGCTAGCTTAATATTCTCTGCAGTTTTTTGTAATGAACTGTGCCATTCAGCTGTACACAAAACATTTTCCTTCAGTATCCACAGCTCTTGCTGCTATGCATTCCCCGGAAGGGCTGTGGGCTGGGAGGCCACACCAGGCTGTTCCTGGGGGAGGGGGCCTACAGGCCCCCAGATCTGCGTGTGGGATAACAGCAGACTGCCGCTGCAGGCTGGAGCCGACGGTGCTACCAGGCTCTCCCCAGTGCTTGGCGGGCAGGTTGGGGTGGCTATGGCAAATTTTAGGGTGGCAGCAGCCCCCCTCCTAGTACTGCTGCCCGCCTGGACCACCGGGAAGAGCCCAGTGCCGCCCCTGGCCCCAGCCTTGCTTGCAGGAATGAGGCCATGGTGCTAGGAGGGGGGCTGCTGCCATTCCAAAATTTGCTGTAGCCCCGCCCCAACCTGCCCATCAGGCTCCAGGGAGAGCCTGGTGGTGCTGCCGCCGGCCCCGGCGTGCAGCGGCAGCTTGTTGTGCATTTTCCCCCCCTCCTGGAAAGAGCCCTCCCGGGAGGCGTGTAGTAGCCAGAGCTGCACGTGCACCCCCCCCCCCCCCCCCCCCCCCCCGTCCCCCAGGATCAAGAATGGACAATCAGGAGTGAGGAGCCGGAGTTCAGGAAGTGAGGATCTAACTGTAGTTTGAATGAAGGAACTGGCTGTGAGGAAACAGGAGCCAGCAATCAGGAGCAAGGAACCAGTGGTCAGGAGCAAGGAGCGTGGGCAAGGACTAAGTACTAGACACAAGGGAGCTGCCCAGGGAGGCATCTCTGTGTTGAGTACCCTGAGGAATACTGAGAAGTCAGCTGCTTATCTCCAGACAGCTACACCTGTGTGGATAACCAGGGCCAGTGAAGGCAATTAGGCTTCTGACAGCCAAGCCCAGTCTGATAATCAAGGCCAACTGGAGACTAAAGCCTGTCTGCTGCTCTGACTCTTAATGCTAAAGACATTTTTCTTTCCCCAAAGGAAAAGAGAGAAAGTTTCATCCTTGCCCCTCATGGTTTGATCAGCTCTACTTATGAAAGTATAGTTTATTTGATAATTTTCCCTTTCAGATGCACAAACCTGCCTGGTAATTTTCTCAAACTCAGGAGACTTGCTTCTTCTTTCAGTAAAGCTTTAATAGCATGGGACAAAAATGGGAATGCTCAATATCCCCACACCTGAATTTTTGGTACTTGCTGCAGGGGTGGAATTCGCAAACCCTGGTTGAGGGACCTAAGTGTCTTATTTTTTAAATATGGTAATTTGGGTGCTTCTGCCAGTAGATGAGAAGTATGGAAGAGGAGTGTGTCTTGAACCCCTCCTCTCTCCCAGGTGAAGGTACCAGTTTGATACCTCTCTTCAGTTGCCATTTAGGCTCTCATGTGAGACTAAGGTTTATAGCTAGATACCCATGCCTAGATTTAGGTGTTTAAGTCATTATCCCTCTATGTACAGGTTACTGGCTGGTTAATTTTTTTTTGAAGACTTGGCTGGTGGTGGTGGTGCCCATGTTTCGCACAGTATCCTGTGGTTACAACACTTGCTCGGGGATGGTGGGGATGAGGACCTGGTTTTAGGCCCTCAACCCGAAGGGATTCAAATCCCTGCCTCCCACCTCTCAGGAGAGTGCTGTAATAACCAAGCCAGAACTGGACTGGGTTGGGCTGAGGTCACCCTTCTCTTCCTGTTGAAATGTTGGGTTCCTGTACAGAAAGGAATCAAGAGTTATGGGGCCAGAGACAGCCAAATTCCACAGTTTTAATAGAATGGCTAGTGGGTGCTCATAACTTTAGCCTGTAACCTGATGGTTTGGCTACATTTTTGGGAAGTGAGAGATGTGGTTGGGGGGGGGGGGGGAAGAGAGGGGACTTATATCCCACTTCCTTGGTGAGTGCAAAAAGTGGATGCTATTGCTGCTGCTTTACAATGAAAAGCACTTGGGCTGCCAATCTCAATGTTGTCGGCATTGGGTGTGTTCTAAACACACTCCTGAGGCCTGTCCCGAAGAGATGCCTAATTTGTGAATCCCAGATGGCCTTAGGTGGGACATACGTGTCAAGACATTCAGCTCAAGCAAGATAGTGCAACAGCTGAACTTTATGTGCTTTACTCCATGTTTGCCAGAACAGTAGGTGGCTAGAGGACCTCAGGCATCTAAGTGGGAGAGACAGAATTTCTGTAAATCAGTCTTTTGGATGTAGGTGCTCTCATTCCATTTTGCCTTTATTTAGACATATAAAAAATCGTATATGTAATGGAGACCCCACATCCCAGCCAGGTGTTCCTGAGCTTGTCTCACCCACCTACTCCAAGCTTGAAAGCACTGGGGAAGCTGCTACAGGGTCCACCTCAGCAGTAGCTCTCAAACATGCTAAAGACAGAAGTCTCAGGAGTAGCTGTGGATGTCTGCATCAGCACACTTGAGATACTCAAACCTAGTTTTGGAGTGCATGAGTGAGACCAGGTTTGTAGATGGTGTGTGGGAACATCCTGGATGGGAGCTCAGACAATAACCTAAGTTCTTTTGTGTATCTTGCCCGTCATGCTGTAGTGTGTGGTATTTGTATTGTTGAGACCCCATTGTTTTTGTGAAGCATCTTTCAGTAGATTGAGTAGTTTTATTTATTCCTAATGTTGCAGAAGTATGAAGAATTTTCTCGCTAGTAGGGTAGTAAAACACTGGAACAGGTTATTCAGAGAGGTGGTGGAAGCTCCATCCTTGGAGGTTTTCAAAACCCCGCTAGGCAAAGCTTTGGCTGGGATGATTTAGTTGGGGATGGTCCTGCTTTGAGCAGGGCATTGGACTAGATGATCTCCTGAGGTCCCGTCCAACACTAATTTTCTATAATTCTATGAAAATAAACAAATCTGAAATTTTGAAACTAAGCAGTGAAGTATACTTTGATAACCCATCTTTAAATTGTTCATTATAATTATCTGCTTATTCACTGGCTTTCCAATATATAACAAGTGGTGGTCTTGATGAATTAGCTGAGTGTTTGTGATTTTACGCCTTAGTAAGAGTACAAAATCAACAAACAAGCTAAATCTGCATTGATAAATAGTAATTTGAAAACAAATTGGAAAAAGTGTATCTGACATAGTAAAATTACTTTTCACTATGCCAGTAATTTTAAGTCCTATACATGTTTGGATTGCTTTTTTGACCATGTATCCAAAGGTACTATTCACAGATGTTAGGGGGCTGGAAGGGACCTCGTGAGATCATCGGGTCCAGTTCCCCTGCGCTTGGGCAGAAGTGTTGAGTTGTTTTTTAAAGATCTCCAGGGTAGGTGATTGTACCACCTCTGGAGATTAAAATTATTGGCTGGCACATTTCCTTGTGGGGCCCTTCTCTCTGCTTGGGGCCTCCCACCCACTTTGGTTAAAATTGTGCCAACCGATTTACTTCCAGAATATTTTTTACATTCATCAATATTTAATATGTCTGGTAACTGCATTTACCTTATGTCTAAATATCATTGCTTTTGTCTAAATACTTTATTCAGTTCAAATGAAATAAGTCATTCTTTTTTTTACAGTAAAGGTTGTCTCCTAGCTCTTCATTGAAACATTGATTCTTGTCTTGTCACCTAAAATTAACCAAACTAAATCTCATTTAAAAAAAATTGGGTTGTAACCAGATACAGAAGAATCCAGATGCAGTTGTTTAACAGATGTTCACATTTTGAAAATCAGTTAAAACATATTTGTTACCTCTGCTTGAAAGCACCATGGTTGAAAAACTTTGCATTTGACTTACTTCATTAGTCTTAAGACAAAATGTTTAGTTTCGGTTTTCTCTGTTTATGGAAAGTTTGATGGGTTATTTGGAAGATGTTTCAGTATCTTTGAGCCCAGGAAGGAAGATTTACATTTTCAGAATTTGCAGATTATAATGTAAGGGACCTCAGGAAGCAGAGTTGAGTTGCAAGGATGTGTAAAATTTCTAAAATATAAAACTGAGGCTTCTTAAAGCCTTTATCAGTATTGGCTGGGTATGGAGTCCCTAGTGGAGCCCAAAATGTTCTCCATGGCAGAACTCATGTAGGGATTAGACTGCAGAAATAGATGCACCCTGGGGTTCAGCATAGCTCGCAGACTTTCATAATTCTATTAAATCTGTGAATTACTGTAACTGGGATGTCCCTGGAGTCTGTTTCACAAGACAGTGTTTGCTTTTGGTGTCTTCCCAGCATAAGTCAATTGGAGCTCCTCCTGGGTGTTTGGCACTTTCAAAAACCTTACTCAAGTGCCTTACTTCAGTTCCTGTTTTTGAAAATTTGGGCCCTTTTATTTTGTTCAAAATTTCAGGCCCAGTGCAAGATTTATTAGCTGCATTGTATGCTTTCTGGCTGTTCATTGTGATCATTAAATAACAATCAAGGCTATTTCTGTGTGACGAGAGATCACTTGTTATGTTTTAATTTTCACTCGGAAGAATAACTATTAGCATTTAAATTGAAATTGCTAATTTCTCCTTGTATATGTCCTTAGGGCTCAATTCTGTCAGTTTCTGTGTACTTCAGTTCTGATATAGTGAGGCCCTTATAGATAGTTGGTGTGTTTATTCGCTTGCCTAAACATCTTGTTGGATTAGGGCCAGATTGCTTACCAATTTGTAGGATTAAACCATGAGGAAATTCCAGTGAATGTCATGATAGACCCTATTTCTCACTGTTATATTACAGCTAGATTTTATTGAAGTCAGTGGGAATAATTCATAACCTGTGAGTAGAGAATAATATGCTCATGATTTTAAAACAAGCCAGACCTATGGTTATTTGTTTAATGTTCTTCACCCTATGATTTAGGATAATCATTCTATACAGATAAAAGGTACAGTTTAGCACTGATCATGGAAATCTCTCTCTCCTTTGCAATAAAACAAGCACATGCATCTATTTAAAATATATTTCATTTTCCAGTTTTAATTTTCCTTTCTGGGATACTGCCTGTTGCAGGAATGGCATCAGTGTTTCTCTTTATCATTGTTATTTGGAAAGGTTTGGTCAGTTAAAATCCAAAGCATTTAAGAGTTTGTCATTGACATGATAGTGTTAGTAATCATTATCTGTAATTTGGAGTTGCCACAGTACTAGTAAGTCTCTCACTCCTGGTAACTCCCCAAGTTGTTGTGTCTGGCTCCTGAAATGCAGGATATATTTCAAGGTTCCCGAGTCTGCGTGACCTTGAGCAATATCTCTTTTGTTGGCCTCTCTGGCGCATTTCCTAGGCACAGGCCAGCTGTCACTCCTTCAAGAAAAATTCAATGATTTTACTTCCTCAGGTCTATGCGGTAAGCCTTCATTAACACCTATTTACTCAGGAACACCATTTTGAACAGTGTTACCTGAGATGGGCTTTGCAAAGGTTCCAGGATAAATCCCTCTATATCCAGCACAAGAAAAGACACCAATTTAGACTAGTAAAACACCTGTATGCAGTTTCCTGATTTACTTTCCTTTAGCATTCTTTGCTGTTAGGTCACTGTCCTATAGTCCAGGCTTTGGCCTCTTTCCTATGGTTTCTCCTTCAGATTGTGTTGTCTAGGAACATAGAGAGTTTTCTGTGGAACCAGGGCAAAGTCATTAGGCACCTCACTCATGTGGAGTCCCATAATTTGTATATAAATCTTCATTAAGTTGTCAAAAATTGGAAGACAGTTTTCATTTCAACTGTTAGCCAAAATTGTTAATGTTTGATTTGCAGGTTGGGAAAGAGATGGCTGTTTTTTGTTTGGCTGCTGCTTTTTTTTTCGTTGTTTATTAACTTTAAGTTTAGTTGAGGCCTTAGCATGCTCATCTAGTCTATAATCATTCTACAGGAGATCTTAAAAGGCATGTGCATCTTATTCCAATGGAAAATAAGGCCTTGAAAAATTCTCAGCTAAGTCTTTAATATTAATGATCACTTCTATGTATAAAAGAAAAGGATATGACAGTGGAGGCTTAAACTTGTGCTTTTCATATACTGTTTATTTTATTTTAGGCATATTGTTTTACATATAGTTTTTCTCTGTGGCTTGGCTCTGATCTGACAGTGCAGTAAGTATGTGCTTAAGTTTAACTTCCCATTAACCTTACTTGGACTGCTCACACGGTTAAAAATAACTATTTTATGAAGCACTTTGCTGAGTTGTTTCCTTTTGGACAATTTCTAATTTTAACATAATAGTCAATTCCATTTTCAGTCATATAGCAAGAAATGAAAATATGAAGTAATTGGTACCAGATTTAACTGAGAAGTCTGTATATAGGGACAAGGTACAAAATAAATGAAGAGAAATTCTGTTTGTACTTTAGAACTACATTCATAAATCATATTAAATTATGTTGCAGCACCTAGACAAGCGGCATTAAAAATGAACTTCAGACTATAAAGTATGTAGTTCTGTCACATTGATTATCCAGCATGCACCCTTAATTGATAGCAAAATATGTTGTTTTCCTGGAAAAAATTTTCTCCCATCCTTCAAAGGCATCTACACGGCTGCCTAGCAGTGGTTAGCTGTACAAAAAGCATTAATTTTAACAATTTTCTTAAAATTGAGATTAGCAGATACAATTTATGGTTCATACAGAAGAGGTTTGTTATGGAATGTATACACTTATTTTTCATTTTTAATCTTCCTTTAAATTGTTCCATATGCCTAATATTCAAATGATAAGCTGATGCCTTTTCCATTTCAATTAATCTGACATAGTCCAATCTTAAAACAAGGCAAGCTGCGTTCTTAGAATTTATTAATCAGAAATTTTTAAGACTAGGCTTTACTTTGTATGAATAAATCAAGTCCTCTGCTGCTTTGTTTAAGACTTCAAGGATTATATTGCCGGAGGTGATAAGTTTTCATAGTTTTAAAAGTGTATTAGCATATACTGGTAATATAGTAGCAACTTGTTTTTGAACAGTATTTTCAACATTTTCCTAGTCATTAATCATTTTTAAACAAATGAAAGGGAGGGAAGAGAACGTTTTATGGCCCTAGTCTTGCAATGAAATCCATGTTAGATTACTTTGTACCTTTAAAAGAAATATATTTCCTTTTGAGTACATGGAAGGAATGCAAAATCCATTAATTTCCTTCAGAAGTATTCTGATCGGACTCAGATATGAGATGATTTTTTTTTTTTCTCTTTTCCATTTCCTCCTGTTCTTGTGGAATTCTGTCCATGGAAATGCGAAGTTGGATTTTGGTGCAGTTATGAATAGTGGTATCTAGATGGGAAATGATACATGCTACACAATAACATAGAAAGAGACAGTGAAGACATGGGGTAGATATGTTGTGATCTATCCAAAAAGCCTCAGTTTCCATGAATAACAGTTATAATAAATATGAAACCACATATAATCAATTTGCCTGAATTGCAGCATATCTACTTTTGTAGGACCAGCATCTCAAGTTAAATTATTTCTCAATAAAGAAACAGAAGCACCTAGGGAGGCATCTTTTTGAGTGTAAATATAAATGAAAATCACAAAAAACAGCTTTAAAAAAAATCCTACAGTAAGATTTTTATGATCAGTATTAACTCATGCGAATGTGTAATGCCTTGGTCCCTGGTTTATAGTGACATTATAACTAGGGCTGCACTGATGAAGATTTTCTTGGTCAATACCAACAGCCAATTACTAACCAACCGTATGTGCCGATCCGATAACTGATATTTAAATAATGCAAAACATTTTAAACTACTGGCATAAATCTATTTTTGGTGCTTTCCAGCAGCCTCCTGCATCTTATGTATTAGTGTCCCCATGCTTAAAAGCATAGCATGCTTGAGCTAAAGCTCATTGACAAAGCTTTATTTCAAGTGCCGCCACCATCATTTTTAAGCACAGGGGTTCTGATACATGAGACACTGCTGCACTTTAAATAGAGCAGCTCTTTGGGCCCGGCTCTCTGATCTCTCCTCTCTGCCCAGGGTAGGGCCATGGGACCATTCTAGGCCTGGAGAAGCCAGCTACTCCTCTGCAGCTGGGCCCCAGAGAGGGGACTTCAGAGGCCCCTTCCCATCCTGGTGATGCTGCTGCCTGGGGCAGGGCAAGACCCCATGGCCCGCAGGGGACGCTGAATGGACCCAGCCCTGGGAAGGGCAGAACCTGCCTAGGCTGAGGAGTCGGGGGAGGACCCTGCTGCACACGTGGCTGGGGTGGGGGGGTGGAAAGCAGCTGCCTTGCCCCTGCCCCTGGGCCATGGGCCCCCAGGCACTGTGGGCTGAGGTATGCTGGGCTGAGCTGAGCTGGCCAGCTGCTTGGGCCCTGTCTCTTGGGTGGGAACCCAGGCATCCGGGGTCACAGCCAGAAGGCATAATCCGTAAATGTTATCGACGACAATGGCCAAAAAAAGCTAGTAGCTGATAATGTCATTTCCCTTTTATCAGTGCCGATCCAATAGGCAACTAACATATTGATGCACCTCTAGCTATAACTGCAGTACTTCCTGATAATTTGAATGTTATGTCTCCCTTTTTAAAGTTAAAGAAAATAAATTTATTTATTTCTCTCAAAGGAGGAGTCTAATGGAGCAACTTGGGTAATCTCCTCCTACTTATTTGTAACCCAAGTACAATAATTGCATTATTTATCTGAGATATTTTACCATGGTAAATGTGTAACCTCAGTGCACCAACTGGAATTTCAAGTAACACAGTCTTCAGTTATACCCCATGAAATTACGCACAGGAAAATTCAAAATTATGTGCCAAGTCTCAGGAGCTGCACATGGCAGCACAGAGCCATCTCGGCCTGGCCCACTATCATGCGCCTTTGCAACAAGCTGGGCTGGCTCTGTGCCAGCATGTGGCACTGTAGGCCAGAGCCATGGGCCATTGGGCCGGGTGGGCTTGATGCCTCCCGTGTGGGGCTTCCAGCACTCCAGCAGGAAGGTATACATGGAAGCATGGAATCGCGTGTCATCTAGCTGGGTAGGCTCCGTGTCTCCATGTACGACTTCCTGCTGGAGTGCTGCAAGCCCCACGTGCTGGCATGGAGTCAGGCCAGTCTGGGTCGAAGATACGCACCAGCAGACTAGCCAAGCTGG
The DNA here is from genome assembly GCF_030867095.1 of Alligator mississippiensis. NCBI lineage: Eukaryota > Metazoa > Chordata > Crocodylia > Alligatoridae > Alligator > Alligator mississippiensis. Next base: position 141,483,319 of record NC_081825.1, on the reverse strand, counting down.
CTCTGTGCTGCCATGTGAAGCGGCCAGGGGGCTCTGTCTGCTATGGCCATGAGCACCCCAAGGGCCTGCTACCGCTGCTGCTGGCAGCGTCGGCTGGGACTGTGCACCATGGGGGGGGTGTGACGGAGGGACCTGCACCCACACGCCCACCCCACCTTCCCTTCTGCAAGCACAAGCTCTCCTTCCCACTCACCAGCTATACAGTTACATGCCACTGCAAGTGGTGCCTCCCAGGTGGAGTGCCAGGAGTCCCGTGAAGGTGGGGCCACAGAGCCCACTCAGGTTAAATTATGCAAAATTATGAAACTATGTGCAGTTGTATGCTTTATGTGCAAAATGATGCAATTCCCCAGGGTGTAAGAAGAGTATGATAACTTAGATGATCCAATCTCCACTTGTAGCTTGGGACCCAAGTTCATTAAATGGACAGTTGACTTGGGTTAGAGCAAATTTAATGTTTTTATGATTAATCCATCCTTTACAACATTTCATAAGTATATGATGTTGTAAGGTCAAGCTGAAATATATTAATCTGGAATTTAATTTCAATCAGTTGTTTTACCCATACTAGAGCTACCTCTGTCAAGATTTTGCTTTTCTAGGTCCTTTGGTTTTATCTAGTGTATAATTATATCTTTAAAGTATTGTTCTACATTTTTATTTTTGATGTCCCAGGGCATCTGTAGTCTCAGATAATCTTGTTAATATGGCTGTTCAATTGGACTCTTTGTTTTCTTATCTTCCTATAAAGTATCTTGAGCTTCCAAGGGCATGTTTAAAAGTACTCGGGCAGATGAGTAATAGTACACAGCTTCAGTTTGGTTTCCATATAAGAGACTGGGGGTAGTCCAGAAACTGGTATACATTATCATCTTAAATTTTGTCTCTCCAAAGCAGTAGTCAGGGGAAATGGGCCAGACTCTCTCTCTTTGCCCCCCCACCCCTTGTGCCCGGTGCTTGTCCCTCTGCTGCCTGTCCCTCCTGCCACTTGCTTCCCCCCCCCCCCCCAAGTGCCTGCTCCCACTGCTACTTGCATCCAGTCTTCTGTTGCCTACCCCCTGCTACATGTCCCCCTCCTGCCTACCCCCTCTGTGACCTGTCTGCTCCCTTGCTGCCTGCTTTTCTGCCCTTACCACCTGCCCCCTTGCTGCCTGTCCCTGGTGCCTGCTCCATCTCTGCTGCCTGCTTGCTCTTCCCTTTGTCTGAGCCTACTCCCTAACACCTTCACCCCTTCCCATCGCTTATCTTTTTTGGGCAGCAGCTTTGGCTCCAGGGCAGTCAGTTTGGCGTTCCTGGCCCCAGCCCATGCCTACCCGTGCTAGGAAGAAGGAAAGGTGGCAGCTTCTGGCCCAGCTGGGTTGGGCTGGATCTGGAGCTGAAGGTGAGCAGTTGGAGTGGGAGGAGATGGCAGATGGAGTAGGTTGCACACCTTTCCCCCTGCCATGCCATACACTATGGGTCTTCTTTGTGTGTTTTCCCCCCCACCACACAGTATCCGTCCCTTCTCCTGCTCCATGAGCCACCCTGGCCCAGGACAAGGTGACAACTCGGCTCTGGCTTTGACCCTGAGCCTAGGGCCAAAACCAGAGCTAAGCCACCACTTGTTCTGGGTTGGTACTGTAATTTAAGATGAGGCTCCATCCCCTCCCCTCCCCAGTGGTGGCTGGGGGGGAAAAACTTTATTGGATTTGAATATGCGTGTAAAAGGTTATTTTTTCTTTTCTTCTTTCTATTGCTTGCTTTGTTCTTGAGATCCTTGTATGTATGTGAAAGTTTTGGACAAAAACTTGCATATATAGTAGGGTTGCAGCATTGTTGTAACTATAATGGTCCAGGAAATATGCAAGAAGCAAAGTCGTTTTTTGTGTTATCTTTTATTGGATCAAGTATATAATTGAGAAAGTTGTTAGACAAGCTTTTGGGCACAAAGTGTTCTTCTTCACGTCTGTTACTTACAATTTCACAGTCTTTGAATCCCATAATAACTTTCCATGGAAAGTGGGTGACAGACCTTTTCCCACATTTTTGAAAAATATATACTATGATACTTTTCATTTTAAACACCTGACTATTGTAGTAAGTTAAGCCATTTTCTGTAGAGCTCTGAACATAATTAAAGGCAGAATATCTAAATGTTAAGAGAGCATGATTTTTAGCTCATCAAAAATGACATGTTTACAGAACATCTGTGTAACTTGTTACTATGCACCATAAGAGCAGCTGTCAGTTTTAGTGCAATGGACTGCAGTGAAATATCTGTCATTTCAGTTTATCTTACATTTTTGAAAAAGCTATCTGATGCTTGAAAGTATTTTATTTGGCATTCCAGTGGTGATGGCAATTAGTATTTATCTGAGAAAAATAATTTTTGTAATAGCAAAACTGAAATTTTGTGCTGAGGTAACAGTTTCTACCTTTAAAAAATCATTATTCTTCCACATAGTACAAATATAAATAGAACCATTGACTTCAACGTAAATGGCTAAGGAGAATGTCACACTGAACCTACTTGTAGAAATTTGTTATTCTGACTCATGTCTCGGCCCCATTCCACAATATGTTTTAACAATTTCCAGTGGCATAACAGTGAAGTTAATGCTGATCAAATGGTATCCAGAGCTCAGGGCATCTTTACACGTGATCTGGGGTTGGGGTGGAGGGATTTTTTAATTACAGCAGCTCTCAGTAACAGCACTAATTAAAGTGCCTGTAGCATCTCATGCATTATGTCCTGTGCTTCAAAATGGTGGCATCTTTTGAGCATTAGTTTTAAAGCACCCTCAGCGCCATTTTAAAGTGTGGGGATGCTAAATACATGAGTCTGCTAGAGCATGTTAGTTATGCTCTAGCAGACTCAAGTAATCAAGCATCCCCTAGAATCCCCAGTCGAGCATCCCGGCCAGTCAACTTTAAAAATTTGGGGTAGTCCTCTTTAAACAGTTTTTATTGGCTGCCTCTTGCAGTGTGCAGACACCTGTCCACTAATGGCACTTTGCTAAATGGTATCATCCACTGGATTTGAAGGAAGGTGGTTGCAATTTGATTTTAGGGTCTCCAAAAACTTAACATACTCTCTCTCTATAAAAAAGAAGATAGACAAGGTGGCTGCCAAAGTAGAACATAGTTGTTTATGGGAGCCATATTATTTGATAATAAATTATTTTGTTGTTTTTTTAAATAAGTTTTTTTGAAGCAGGAAGAGGAGTGGAGAGTAGTAGATGTGATTCATAAATACACAGGAAGGTTCTGTTTGCATTCTGACAAATGTGCACTTCATCTCTTCAAGTTATTTGACCAGAGGATTTGCCAAAAGCCAGCAGTATTTTAATGTAACATGATGTTCAAAATAGAGATTGTCACTTCCAGCTTTAATTATACAAACATAGCCCAAGTTAAAATATATGCTACCTTATAATATATTAAACTGTTTGAATGTGTTAGCTAAGATTTGTTAGCTGAAGTATGCTAACGACACACCATTATATTCTACTGTAAACCTAAACTCTGATATTGATCTGCTAGAAGGGGTGCAGTTCTCAAGCACATTAAGGCCTGAGGATTATTTTCCATGAGTGCAAGAGATACAAAGCTAGCTTGGACTTTAACTTAGGTATTTGAACTCCTGAAAGCTGAGGTGAAGAAAGGCCTCGTTTTGAGTTGCTACTGATATTATCTAAGCCAGGGGTGTCAAGCGTATGGCTTGCAGGCTGGATCTGGTCCATGGAGCTGCCCTGTGTGCTCAGCCAGGCTATTGGAAACTGGGGGCGAGTTACACAGCCTGCTGCAGAATTTGGGGGGCCCTTTGGCCCCACTGGTCATAGCCATCGGCAACAAACTTGGCTTGCTACCACTACCTCTGGCGCCATTGCCACCACCAGACCCCAGGCACTTCCAGACCTATCACGACTGCTGGACCTAAAGAGTTTTACCTACTGAAGGATCCCAACATTTAAGCAAAGCAAGTCTTTTGTTACTTGAAAAGCCAAGATCATAATAAAGGACAAAGATTTTTTTGGATAAGTCATAGTGGGTCTGCATCTGGAAGAAGTTATGTAAAGGAATTGTATAACTGTGTATCTTCCATGTTGTGTAGTAATCGAGACCTATTTGAGTTGTGGCATGATATAGCCTGTGCTACAGAGTATATGGTTGCCTTTGCATTCAGGGTATATCAAACAGTTAAGTAGTGTCCAGTTCACATCTGTAGTTGGCACTATTGTGTGTATATATAATCTTTGCTTTAGTGTTTAGAAGGTTTAAATGTGGTAGTCCATGATTGGTGGAAGTTATTTCCCCATTCAAGCTATCGGCACTTCCCCAGAATTCTGGAAGTGTACTGAAGATGGCGCACACTTTTTTTTTTTCACTTGGAAATGAGGTTTTTTCCTTGTTCCATAATAGTTGATATTCTTAATTATCTGTGATTAGTATACTTTAATTTACTAGAAAGTTAACATATTAGAAGCAGAAGGGATAATCTTTAAGTATCAGGGGTATCAAACTCACCTTGTGTCCAGGGCTAGATCTGAACCACTGGGCTCCTTGTGGGCCAGATCCAGACTGGCACATGAAGAAGCAGTGATGGTGGTGGCTCCATCTCCAACCTCAGGCATGTGGTGGTGGCTCCAACCTTTCCCATGTGCCCTTTGCGGTGGTGGCATCTCTAGCTTCATCACAGGCATGCGGCACGGGCTGGTGGCCGTGGAAGTAGGTCAGTGATTTCGGACAAAGCAGCTGGAAGATGCCCAGGGCTATATCAGTGTTTGCTTACCCTTCTGCCCCCAGTTGCCATACCCCCACTCATACTTCCTTAGTTTCAGTGGTTTGCTGATATTCTGGTGGACCAGATAGATCAGGTCTGCAGGCCATATCCAGCCTGCAGCCATATGTTTAAAAACTCTGTCTTATATAATACAGGCCATATATTCTAGTTGAACCAGAGCATGTATTTCCAAAAAAGGTGTTCTATCCAGATTTAAAGACTTCAAGTGAACGAGAACCTGCCAGATCCTTTGGTAAAGTTATTCCAATTGTTAATTATCCTTACTGTTAAAAATATTGTACTATATTTGTCCTTTGACTTTGTTTAGCTTCATTTTCTAGTTGCTGGAAATAGTTATGTCTATACACTATACTTGAGACAAGCGTATAGGTTTCTGACTTTACTAATTGCAAATTAAGTTGTATGTAAAGATTGCCAAATTTCTTATTTGAATGAGACCTATCAGTGTAGTATTCAGTATAGCTGTACTTTGCGTAGGCTATATAGTTCCTCTAGTTATGGCTGCTTGCTCGTACCTGGCAGACCCTTTAAGATAGTAAAAATAATTGAAGTAATTGTGTAATTCCACTTTTCTTGATTGTAACGTTCATGCTTTAAATTAAAATTTGAAGATATTTCTAGGTCACATTATACATTAATTTCCAGTACTATGTACTCACTAGCTATTGGGTTTAAATTCACATTGACTGTATAGTTGTAGGGGGGGGTTGATCTTTTAAAATACCAGTGTATAAAACAAGTGTGTATTATAAAATCATAGGGCAGGAAAGGACTTCCAGAGGTCACCTAGTTCAACCACCTGCCTCAGCTGAGGCAGGATCATTCCTAGCCAAACCATTCTATAGATTTTGTAATCTAAACTCTTTGAAAAACTACCATCTACACAATGCAAGAAATAACACCCTAACCCAGTGGTCTCCAACTCTTTTATGGTGAAGATAATTTTTTGGCACCCCAGGATCTGCCGTGCCCGCCCCTGCCATTCCCCCACCCAACCTCCCTGCTCACCGCCTCCTGGACAAATCACCCAGGCTCTGACCCCTCTCGCCCAGCCCAAACGGTAGGGGGTATGGCTCAGCCCAGCCATGTGTGTCCTGTTGCTCCCTATCGTGGAGCCTCTGACAGACTGAGATCAACTGTCAGAAGCTCCACGATTGACCAATCAATCGAGATTGACTGGTCGGTGACCACTGCTCTAACCTGCCACAGGTAAAGGAGGGGAACTGTGGCATCTGATGTCCTGCTTCTATAAAAAGGTGTTAATATACAGTCAAGAGATTCCAGGTACATGGCCATGTGTAAAGGAAAAAAAATCTACCTTTCTATGGAAAATGTTTCTTGAATAGACAATGTCTTACACTCAACATATTTAACTTTCTCAAATATTTATATTTTAATTTTTGCTTCTCCCCCACTTGCTACCTTTTGACCAATGTTTTCTGACCTGAATAAGCAGGGTACAGTTTTTCTTTAAAACTATTTTCTTTGGATGTACTGATCCCCCAATTCCACTTCTCAAATGAGTATAGCAATACTGTTTTCTGCATCATAGTTTCAGCACACTAGAAATTATTTTTGAGTGTTCCAAAATATTAATATGTCTAGAAACACTAGTACAGGGTAAACTTGTCATCTCACTTTAGGCTATAGGTAGTATAACCTCGCTAGAGGCAAAGCACATGAAGAAATCAGTTTTAATATTTGCAGCAAGACAGTTCATAGCTATTTTTAATCCAGCTTAAGTTCACTTGATACTTTGCCCAAGGTGGTCTTCTTGAAAGCTACATTGGACATATAAAATATAAGGTTGCTATATAGTGTGGACAAAGAGTCAGGTAGGCACATCATCTAATTTGCAGTAACAGCTTCTACGAAGATTTTAAAAATACCATACCTCTTCTTGGACCCCTCCTGCTATCTGAATGTTCTCATTGCAGGAAATAGCTTCACATTGTGCTTTGTGATTTTTCAGCCCCAGAATGCTTGTCTTGGGATGAACGTTAAACACCACAGATCTGGTAGTTAAAGCAAAATAATGCTATTCTGCAGTGCTATTTAAATCAGAATTTACATAGTCTGTTCAGATAAGTTTGTCTAAATAGAAATACTAACATGATTTAATCCACCATTTTGTTTGGTCTCATTTCTTCTTTCCCAATCTTCATTAGCCCCTGGGGTTTTCAAATCAATCACATAGTCTGAGAAACAAAATTGCCTTGTTTATTGTCTAAGAATGACTTCGTTAATGCTATGTTTAACTCCACAATCAGACAGCTCCTTCAAATAAAATCAGTGGATTTATTATTTATTTGTGACTTTACTGTTTGGAGATTTTTAGACTTGAAATTTGGCTTAAAGTTGTCAAATTCAGCCTGATTGTTGTGCAGCATGTCCATCCATTGCACAGTGAACTGGCCCTGATGCGGAACAAACCCAGCTATAGTTTCTGCACTTCCTGGGTAACTGGCTACTCAAGAAGGGTGAGGAAAAGATATCTGCCTAAACACTGTATGTACTAGCCACTAAGACATGTTCCACCAGGCTATATCTTTTGCCTTCTTCAGAAATATTCTGATTTTAGGGACTCAAAGACTATAGTGCAGAACTTTAAAATTTTGTAAAATATGCACTTGATAAAGTGGCTAGGGGGCAGCCAAATTTAGGAGAGAGAGACCTTAATTTCTTCGGCTAATTCAGCCAATAGCCCTTGCTTCCATTATCTAGGATAGGTGCTGCTTGTCTATCACCTGCAGTGGGAACTGCACTGATACCTACTTGAAGTAAGAGAGGTTACTTCAGTTAATGTAACTGTGCTTATTCAAAATCTTGTAGGCAGTATGAGCATGGATGCCAACAATACATAAATACAAAGACAATCAGTAAAAAAATAAGGCTAAAAATGGCTGTCCATAAAATATGTAAAGAAATTTGAGCCATCTGTAAAAACACGAAGCTGCTGGTCTCCTTGATTGAAGAACACTCTTGGAAAGAAGATAGACACCTGATGCTTGATTGAAGGAAGGATAGAGCGGAGCAGTACCAGCTAGTGTCTTCTTCATGGGTCCATGCCAGGACAGGGTGAAGAGGGGCCAGTGGGGTTAAGATTGGGCCGTGGGCTGTTGGGGGAGCAGCATGGTTCAGGGTGTAACTGGGGTCCTCCCTGTGGGGGGTTAGTTAGGGAGCCCCTGGGGTAGGGGACAGCCTGGTGTAAAACTATTGCTGCAGTCAAGCTGTGTTGCCAACCTAAGATTTAAAAAAAAAAAAATTTTTTTTTTTTTTTTTACTGGAAACTTTTTACTAACAAGCAGACTTTTTTTTAATACCAAGCATACTAAAAAAGTAAAAAAATAAAAAGGCCTGGTAGGGCCTAGCAGAAGAATTGTATTTATATAATGTAAAGCATATATCAATAAAAAAGTAGAAACATGGGTTATTAAAGAAGTTTGCTTTTCAGTAAAAAGCTTCCAGATTGTCAGTAAAAATATTTTCTTGGATTGGCAACCCTGATTCTGAGGGGCGTATGTTGCGATATCCATCCTTGCTTCTTGGAATCTTCAGATACTGTGGGTTTTGAATCGAGGGAACTGAGAAAAGTTGTCTTGCCTTCTATGTCCTTTCATGACAGTACAATGAGGCAAAGGGTATTGCTGCTTAATTGTCTATTCTTGTGTGCATGGGTCAGTGGATACGCGGCTGTGTGCATGCACGCAGCATTTATTAGTGACATTATTGGTGACACAAGCCAAAAAAGTCAGTTGCCAATAATGTAAATTTTCCTTTTATCAGTGCTGATCTGATCTTATATCGGTGCACCTCTATCAATAACATTTGAGATTTTGAAGGGTTTTTTTAAATATAATAACCATAGCAACAGTAGATCTTTTTAAAGAAGAAAGCTGAGAGACTGAAGAATTTTTTAGATATCTTTTCTTGCCTCCATGGGGGGTATGCACCTCACATTTTTAGAAACACTGAAATAAGTACCGTAGTTAGAATACTTTTTAAAAACAAGCATTAAATGTGAATGAGTATTTTCAGTGCAGAAATTAATGGGATTTACTATTGGAGAACTCTCTAATGTCCTTTCCTTGTGTTTCTAGTGGTTGTAGAGAACAAATTCATGAAAAAAGATAAACACAATTTTTCTCAACTTTTGTAAATCAGATGAAAATTGGATACAAATGAATTTGTATCATGTTCATAGTTATTAATATGCATTCCAAACAATCGGAACACACCTAAAACTTTGTAAAATGCTCTTTCCTGGCTGTATACATCTTTTCTGCTATATTCACAGGCATACTAATAACTCATGAGGTTCCCAGCAGTGATGGTATAATCTCATTTTAACATCAGTATTGTTATGCAAATGACAAATGTTGCATTATTGCAGTAAGAAGAGAAAATTGGCAGTTACAATGAAAAAGCTCTTACATGCGATTCTTTTTTTGCTAATGATCTTGAGAGTTTGGGTTTTTCATGCTTTTTGAAGTATTCCCCGAGAAACGTAACCCATATCTAAAAGGGTTTTTTGTTTGAATTGTACAAATTATTAAGGATGGAAAAGACTCCTTAAGTAAAGAGATATGTTAAACTGAACTGATCGAAAAGGCCATCATTTTGAGATCCATCCTCAAAACTCATTTCTTCCTGTAGGCTTCATGGAGATTAGCCACTCATTCATGGCTAGTTGGAGAATAGTTGGGATAATAAGTGAAGTTGATAGTCATTCCTTATGTTAAGGTGACTTAACACTTTCTGTTTAAAACCTTCTGTTTTGGTTGGCTTATGATTTTGCCAGTTTTTAACCAGCTGTCCCTGCTTCAGCATTTTGGGCAGCAGGGAGGGAGGGGGAGCTGCAGCGTTGGGGAAAACAGAGGTCTGCTGCCTCTCACTCTTGTGCTGCTCGAGCGGGGCAGGGGAGCGTGTGTGGATGGAAGGAGGAGGTTTTGGGGGCGGGGGGAGTGAAGGAGCTTGCTACTCCAAGCCCTGCCAGGCAAGCACCTATAGAAAGGAGAGGGAACCAGTAGCAGACAGACTCAGAGAGCTGGTGATGCCAGCTCAGCTCCCTGTCCTGCCCTTCCTTCTCTTGCTGCCAGTGGCGGCAGCTGATTCCCTGCCCTTTGCAGTGCTGTGAGCCAGGCAGGCAGCGCTGATCTCACCCTTCTTCCCCTGTGGGCGGAGGGGTTGGGCTCAGCCTCATGGCAAAGAGCAGACTGAGGGGAAGCTCCCACACGCACACACCCATCCCACCCACACCCCACACACCTGGTGCGCTAGTGGCTCCATTCAGCATGTACAAAGCCAATGGTGATGCAGCACTGAGACCTGGGCTGGCTCTGTTCAGCATGTATAAAGCCCAGGTCTCGCAGCACCGCATTGCCACGGGCTGTGGCTGCACCTGGGGCACAGCCATGCTGCCTGATGCTGCCAGTGCCACGGGGAGTGGATGGGGGGGGGGGGGAGGGGGGCAGGCATATGGTGGCCTCTGCTCAAGCCCCTCCACAAAGTGTTCAGTGGAACCCGGCCTGGCATGGCTCGCTAGCTCGGTTTTGCACTGGACCAGGAGGCACAGTTCTGGGATGCGTAGCTCCAGTTAGCTGCACAGCCTGAGCCAGGTCATGCCAGGTGTGTTTTCTGTGAGGCTCAGGCTGCGATGCATGGCTGCAACACTGTGCCTACAGCAGACCATGGTGTCTCACTGCCTGACCCTTATGGAAAGCACCCTGTTCAAATTCACTGACGACACCAAGATTTGGGGTGAGGTGGGCACTCTAGAAGGGAGGTCCAGGATACAGCTGGACCTGGACAGGTTACAGGGATAGGCGAATGAGAATAGGATGGGATTCAATACTGACAAGTGCAGGGTGCTGCACTTGGGCAGTAAGACCCAACAGCATACCTATAGGCTGGGGAACTCCCTTCTTGAAAACACAGTGGCAGAAAGAGATCTTGGAGTCATTATCGATTCCAAAACGAACGTGGGCTGCCAATGTGAGGATGCGGTCAGTAAGGCCAACTGCACCTTGTCATGCATCTGTGGATGCATGACAAGCAGGACCAAGGAGGGGATCCTCCTCTTCTATGCGACACTGGTCAGGCCATAGTTGGAGTAGTGCGCCCAGTTCTGGGTGCCGCACTTTAGGAGAGATGTGGCCAGCATTGAGAGGGTCCAGAGGAGGGCCACTCACATGATCCAGGGACAGCAGGGCAGACCCTACGAGGAGAGGCTACAGGACCTGAACCTGTTCAGCCTTCACAAGAGGAGGCTGAGAAGGGGACCCAGTGGCCATCTATAAACTTACCAGGGGAGACCAGTGGGGAATGGGAGAGACTCTGTTCACACGAGCATCTCCCAGAGTAACAAGGAATAACGGCTATAAGTTGTTTGAGAGTAGGTTCAGGCTGGACATTACAGGTTCGTAGCAGGTAGATCATGCCTGACTAATCTAGTCTCTTTTTATGACCAGGTTACAAAACACCTGGATGCAGGAGTAGGGGTTGACGTCGTTTACTTAGACTTCAGGAAGGCCTTCAATACGGTATCCCACCCCATACTGGTGAACAAGTTAAGAGGCTGTGACTTGGAAGACTGCACAGTCCGGTGGGTGGCGAATTGGCTGGAGGGTCATACCCAGAGAGGCGTAGTGGATGGGTCGGTATCGACCTGGAAGGGTGTGGGCAGTGGGGTCCTGCAGGGCTCGGTCCTTGGACCGATACTCTTCAATGTCTTCATCAGCGACTTGGACGAGGGAGTGAAGTGTACTCTGTCCAAGTTTGCGGATGACACAAAACTGTGGGGAGAAGTGGACACGCTGGAGGGCAGGGAAAAACTACAAACAGACCTGGACAGGTTGGACATACGGGCGGAAAACAACAGAATGCAATTCAACAAGGAGAAATGCAAAGTGCTTCACCTAGGGAGGAAAAATGTCCAGCATACCTACTGCCTAAGAAATGACCTGCTTGGAGGCACGGAAGTGGAAAGGGATCTTGGAGTCCTAGTGGACTCCAAGATGAACATGAGTCGTCAGCGTGACGAAGTCATCAGAAAAGCTAATGGCACTTTATCGTGCATCAGCAGATGCATGACGAACAGATCCAAGGAGGTGATACTTCCCCTCTATCGGGCGCTGGTCAGACTGCAGTTGGAATATTGTGTGCAATTTTGGGCGCCGCACTTCAAGAGGGATGTGGATAACCTGGAGAGGGTCCAGAGAAGGGCCACACGTATGGTTAAGGGCTTGCAGGCCAAGCCCTATGAGGAGAGACTAGGGCACCTGGACCTCTTCAGCCTCCGCAAGAGAAGGTTGAGAGGCGACGTTGTGGCTGCCTATAAGTTCATCATGTGGGCACAGAAGGGAATTGGTGAGTTTTTATTTGCCAAGGCGCCCCCGGGGGTTACAAGAAATAATGGCCACAAGCTAGCAGAGAGCAGATTTAGACTAGACATTAGGAAGAACTTCTTCACAGTTAGAGTGGCCAAGGTCTGGAATGGGCTCCCAAGGCAGGTGGAGCTCTCCCCTATCCTGGGGGTCTTCAAGAGGAGGTTAGATAGGCATCTAGCTGGGGTCATCTAAACCCAGCACTCTTTCTTGCCTATGCAGGGGGTCGGACTCGATGATCTATTGAGGTCCCTTCCGACCCTAACATCTATGTATCTATGAATTGGAAGGCACTACTTCACAGTCAGGGCGGCTAGGATCTGGAACCAACTTTCAAGGGGGTCCTACTTTGGGTTCTTTAAGAGGAGGCTTGACAATTACCTAGCTGGGGTCATATGAACCCAGTATTCTCTCCTGCCCAGGGCAGGGTGTCGGACTTGAAGATCTACTTAGGTCCCTTCCAACCCTACATCTATAAATCTATGAAAACACATCCAGCATGACCTGGCTTGGGCTGTGCAGCTAACAGGAGTCGCACCTCCCGGTCTGGTCCAACACCATACTAGCGAGCTGCGCCAGGCCAGGTCCCACTGCACGCATCGTCCCTGCACACACCACAGTTCCGACAGCACTGCCACCAGAGGCAGGACCTGGCTGGTGCTCAGGAACAACATGTTGCTCCAAGCCAGTTCCTGCCGCCATGGAAGCAGCCAGGCACGAGCGGCCCCCGTGTCAGCAGGACCTGGCTTGGAGCGACACACTATCCCCGTGAGTGGCGCTGGCCCTCAGGTGACATTGGAAGCACAGCCCCTGAGCTGCAGAAGGGCGTGTGGCGCCGCAGCAAGCTGGGCTGGTCCTGCGACAAGCAGCACAAGTGGTGTCAGCTCTGAGCAGCTCAGGACTGTGTGCTGCACAACAGGGGGGCTGGCAGCACTAGCCCTGAGCACCCCACTCTCACTGCTGTTTCAGGGGGTGAGTTGTGGACCCTGTGTGGAGGGAAGGGGGGGGTTGGGGCCTTGCAGGGTGGCTGGGACCCTGCAGAGGGGAGCTGGGGCCCTGAGGGGGGACAGTCCATGCGCTGTGTGGGGGGGCTGCACCCTTTGGGGGCAGGGGACCCATCCCTCCTGAGCACCCCCCTAACAGCACCCCACATTCTCCTTGCAATCTCCCCACATCTACCCACACACTGACCTGCATTCCCCTACATCCCCCTATCACACACCCGTGCTTTGAGAAGAAAACTGAAAGCACACATCAAGACAGATAGATACTTATATTTTATTATTATGATAGAGACACTGGTAAAGCTTCCAAATTGCTTTAACATTGTAAATATATCAACAAAACATTGCCCAACTGATCTCTCTCTCTCTCTCTCTCTCTCTCTTTCTCTCTCTCTCTCATGGTCTTTTGTTCTAATTGTGGAACAATCTGGATTTGGGGGTATTTTTAAAAAGTGGATTTGAGATGTTGCTGCAGCAGTCCAGCTGGCACAAGGGGCTAGTGTCCCCAGATACCATTTGGCCAGGCCCCAGAACCTTCTGTCTATGAGTCCATTCACTTACCATGGGCTAAGGCCCACCCAGCTAACTAGTAGCCCCTTTTCACGGGGCTAGTGCTACCGCTACCCCAGAAGCTCCTGAGAGCAAGTAGCCCTGAGCTGCTGGCCAGGGCAGGTTTTTATACAGGCTCTAGCTCCCCTTGCTGCAGATCTGGGAGGAGACAGGCAGGGTTATTTTGCCCCAAGTGGCACACCTTGCCCCACACCAAAGTGCATGTGTGGGCATGTGCGTTGAGGAAAAAAGCCCCAGCTCAAATGTGCGCTGCTTCTATTTGAGCTGCTGCAAGCACACATCTGCATGTGTGGATGCGCCCATTGTGTATATTCACTGTAATAGGCTTGCAGGCATCATATAAAAACTCTGTGAGGAGCCAGAAAGAGAACCCAACTATGGTCCTGTGCCTTATATAGAGAACTTCCTTTCTTTTGTTTTAGTTCTGTCTTGTTTTCCACCCTGTCAACTAAATGATGTTCAGCATCTTGTTTTAGTGTTACTTACTATGTAAGAACTCTAGCTATGACCCCAACCCTCATGTGCTAGACCAGTGGACATTTTTTAGACTAAAGGCAGCCCTTGGAAAATGCCAGCTCTGAGATCTCTGGGTTTATCTTGTGAATTATATTGGCATGCCTAACAGTGTTAACATTTTGCATGGCACCTCAGAGCACCCTTGAAAGGATCTCAAGACACCCAAGTGTGCTGTGGTACCCTGATTAAGGATTATTGTGCTAGACACTGGACTAAAGTTGGGGAAATGCATTTGTCAGGGCATAAGAGAAGGGTGTTGTAGTAATTTAAACAATTAGAGACTTGATGCGATGACAGTTTTAGCTTCTTAGATTGATAAGAAAAGGTGTGTCTTACAGATGTTATCTAAATCTCAGTTTTGTTTTACATATAGTCTGAATGTGAGGCCCTAGGAGGGCATATGAGTTGAAGATGTAGCTCAAGTCATGGGCCTTAGTGACAACCAGGACAGTGATGCCTACTCTGATGAAGCAATGTAATGCGTTTAACCATATTCAACTTCTAACAGCTATGAATCCATTAGAAATCAGAGAGAAGAGTTGAGGGTTTCATTTGGACAGAAGTATAGTGGCCAGGAGGTAGATCTGTATCTGCATAGAGATGGTAGCTGAATTTGTATTTGTGGATGAGATTACTTGGAGACAAAGGTTAAGTGCTGAAGGGGTGGGGGACACACCAAGGAAACTTGTATAAAAATTTGGAAGGGGGATGAGAAGGATCCTCTGAAAGACTGATTTAGGTAGGTAAGAGACAAATCAGGAGAGTCAAGGAAACTAAGGAGGATTAGATTTCAAGGAAAGGACCACAGCTGCGCGTGTCAAAGGTTAAAAAAGACACAGATGGAGTACTTATACTTAACTTTGGCTTGGAAAAACTTTTAAAAGATTTTGGTAAGAGCTGTTTTAATGGAGTATAAGGGTTAGGAGCTTGATTGAAGAGCCCAATTTCAGATGTGATGGAAAAACCCTTTCCTTTCTGTTTTCTGTTTCAAAGTTTTCTTCCTTTTTAGTTATGGTGTGAAATGATATTGCACTGGGCAGATGCATCTTGGAAAGTATAAGAGAAATTTAGGGGAGAGGCAAGGATTTTTGTGGGTGATATCTTTTCTTGGGCCAGCTGAATGGCTTGAGACCTGAAGAATGTCCTGCATTCAAAAATTTGTCTAAAATTATCCCAAGCGTGCAGTTGGTACAGTGATACTACTCATGAAAATTCTTGCCCCTCACATTTTTCTTGATCATTATGGCTATATCACTCCCCAACACTACAAGAAACTTAAGTCATCCAATTCAAGTTCATGCAATCCTTACAATTCAAGTCCCTTGCTCTTTCCACAGAAAGCTGCTGTGCAGGGTGGGATTGGTAGAAGTGTTATTAATGTCTGCTCTTCAGTGTTGCATTCCTTGTTTTGATTTCATCAGCAAAAGTGATTTAGTAACAGGTGCCTGCAGGACTTCAATTGACTGTGTGCCCTAAGGTTAAAAGGGTTCTTTATTTGCAGCCAAAATGCCCTTTTTTAAAGAGGTTTTAGATGAATCTTGCCAGTGTAGTATTACATATTTTTCAACTGACTGATTTAAATAGTTGAGATGTGTAAAGAACTCTTAGTTATTGCTTAAAGAGAAAAATGCCATTTTGAACTTCACCTATATAGTTAGGTGCCTTTGGAAATAGAAATAACATGCCCTTTGATCTTTCCAAAGCTTATAAATAGATTAGATTTTGCATCTGAACCTATCATGATATTGCTATGGCCACAATACCAGACGAGTTTTTAATCTTGTAAAAAGAGTTTAATACCCTTTCGTTGGTTTGTTTATGGCCTGTTGCCTTTGTAGAAATTTGTAGAATTGCAACTAGGAATTCTGTCATGCTTTTACAGGGTGATATTTACTTGATCTATCAACTAGATATAAAGTTCACTGTGGGAGAATAGTTTTGCAGTCTTTGCTTAGCCTTACCTCTACAGATTGTAACCTTCATTTGGTTTCTGCTTCTGGTCTTCACAGTAGCAGATTGCTGCAGAGATCACTGCTGAAGGAAGAAAGTAAAATACTTTTGATACCTTTACATACATTTTCACTGCCAATCTTTACTTCTTCAGAGTTTGACCCTTGAGCATCTGGCAGATGTTATACTTAAGATGTGATTAACCACTTAATTGCGTCTTAGGGGGTAACCTGGCCACATGTTTATTCAATTAATGGCATGATAAAAAAGGGAATAAACCACAAAGTTATTGCACAAAAATGTGTATTAATTTTGTGGTTGGTTCCCAGTGCACCATAAATTAAATGTGCGGCCAGCACTAGAGCCTTGAATGGCTCTAATGCCTTACGAGGCTGGAAGCCTCAATCAGTCAATGGGCACTTCCAGCTGCAAGAGTCCATCAGAGCCATAGGCTCCTTGTGCTCCTGTGGCTAGGAGCACCCATCAGCTGACTGCTGCTCGTGCTCATGGGAACACCACTTGCTAGGGCAAAAGGAATCCAAGATCATGATCCTGGGCTTGCCCTGCACTGGCAATATGGTGCGACGGGGATTTGATCCTTGATCCCACCATCACGCCTTCTGCCATGCACTTGTGGATGGCAAGAGGTATGATTGCTAGGATTGCAGATGAGATCCTATCAAACTTTTTAATTGAATGTTTGTCAGTAGCCTTGGAGGAGTGGGAAGAACTGAGCTGATCTTGAGTTGCCTAATGTTTATGTATATTTCCACCATTCAGTTGATGTGAGAAGAGGCTATCATTTGCTCCTTTTCTAGGTGGTTTTAAGACTTTTGAGGGGGAAGGGCTGCATATACTAATCTAGAGGCACTTCACTTTAACTCCTGTCACTAGCAGGTTATCTTCCTTTTAAAAATAATGCAGTTTGAGAAATATAACATACCTTTAACCTAGGTAACTGCTTTATATAGAAACAGAACATTAGAAAAGTATTCTAGCTCTCCTCAAGGTGATAATTTGGTGCTGTTTAAAAAAAAAAAAAAAAGCTAATCAGATTTTACTGTTTCCCTCTGTTTCATAGCCCCTCTCCATCTGTGTTGTCTCTTCTCTGAGACATCATTGTGTTTTGATTGGGCTCTCTGTGAATAACCCAGCCAATGTTCTGTGGGTCTAGAGTAGTCCATGGGTCTATTTTAGAACCTCATCAAATTCTACCTGAAAATAAAATAAATATACACCCTATAAACCCTACTTATACATAGTCTGACTTTGTAACTACTGCACTATTGCCAGTACATCCAGTTTCCCCTGCTAGTAACTTGTTTCAATATATGCAAGTATTATTTTAGCTCTGTCATAGCTCCAGGAAGCCTGTTGCTTATACTAGCATTGATGCGACTCAACTAGACATAACTTGATTTGACATAGTCTGATGTGTTAAATTGGGATGCACCACATTAGGCCTTGAGATGAAGGCAGTTCTGATTTTAAAATATTTTTTATTATTGTCTGATTTTTGGTATAACCTCTCAGAATATTTTTTTCTCTTGGTATCCCAGTATGTCAATATAAAAAGAAGAATTGTGATTTTGTAGCCAGTAGCATTTCTCATAATCTGCAAACTGTTAATGATGTTTGATATTTGAAATTGTATTTCAGATCGTTGTTTCTGAGCTACCCATTGGTGCTAGCCACATTTGTGAAAGGTGACATAATGTTACAGGTTGACAACATCAAAAGCTGCAAAGCTCTTTCTCTCTTAATACTGATCTAGGCAGAAGATTCAAATTATATCTCCTCCTGCTTATACTTTATGTAGGCTACTACCCCCATGTTATCACCTTCTTATTGCTCTATTTCTCTTCTATACATCCAATATTCCCCTGGCTTTCTTCCATCATCTGCTTTTCTCTTCAGCCTCACTTCTTCTTTTCATTCCATCTGGCTCACTAGCATCTTAACACTGATATTTTTAAGGCTGCCATGGGAATTTGTATTAATTTATTTATTGATCTGCTGCCCTATCCAAAAGGAATGTGGATGCCCAGTTTCAGTTAGCTTTCAGTTCCCTGAGGCATCTTTGAAAATCTCAGTTTTAATTCCTCTAGAAAGAGATTGACTTTTGGCAAGTGAATTCATGGTCTAATGCTTCTGTATAATCAATAGGAGCCAGATTTTGTTCACTACTCTGACAGCACAAAGTCAGGATTTCTTTTGCATTAACAACTGCAACACTGTATCCCAGCTTCACAGGTGGCCAGGACCACTCAACTGTAACCCCTTCAACTGTAATACTGCTTCAGGGTCAAGGCTGAAGCACTTTAGCTCATGTGTACTCCTGCAGGTTAAACAGTAGCAGTTCCCCCTCATACTCTTACACCTGTTGCTCCTGACTTCAGGAGGATTGGCATCTAGGAGCTATCAGGGAGACACCTAAAAGAAGTATCAAGATTTTCAAAAGTACGCTGCCCCCAGCAGCTGCTTATTGTTTTTAGGGGGAGCTGCTTGGGCCTGAACACTTCAGAAAATCTGCTCATTTCATTGTCTTGGTTTTTGTACTGCTTTACATATGTGTGGGCATCTGGGTGTGGGTACGTGTGCATGCATGTGTGTGTGTGTTGGAATGAGAGCAGGGAGGATAGGGAATTGGGTGAAAAAAGTTGGCTGAGGTAAGCGTAACTTGATAGAGAAAACCTGTAACTGCCAGGTGGTTGTATCTTCCTTGGATAGTGATCTACTTTTGCAGTTCAGCAAGTGAGACTCGAAAGGAAAAATGAATATATGCAACCGATGGTCTACAGAGCCATTGAATCTGGGCCAGGGAGCTGGGGGGGCCTTTGGCAGGGTTCCAGCAGCTGATACCTTTGTTCACTCCATGGCCAGGCAATGGGGTCTATGCCCACTCATGCCACGGCCAGGTCCTAGTGCCAGCTCTCTCGGGTCATTCCAGCCTGCTAATAAAACATTGCTGAGAGCTGTCCTACATAGTTAGGTTCATGCAGCACTACAGTTTCTGTCAGTTTGTGTGTTCGATACAAAAATAGACCAAAGCAAGAAAGCAGTAGTACTAAAAGGGGTTCAGTAGACAAATTATGCCCTCTGGCTGGGGAATTGGCTCTGTGGTCGCACCCAGAGGGTGGTGGTTGACAGAAGTCAACAATTGTAGTGCGCTGTGACCAGTGGGGTCCCTCAAGGCTCTGTCCTCGGGCCTATACTATTCAACATCTTCATTAATGATGTGGATGTTGGAGTCAGAAGCAGACTGGCCAAGTTCGCCAATGACACCAAACTTTGGGGTAAAGCATCCACACCTGAGGACAGGAGGGTGATCCAGACTGACCTTGACAGGCTCAGGAAATGGGCGGACAAGAACCTGATGGTGTTTAACACTGAAAAATGCAAGGTTCTCCACCTGGGGAAGAAAAACCCGCAGCATGCTTATAGGTTCAGCAGTGCTACATTGGCTAGCACTACGGACGAAAGGGACTTGGGGGTCATGATTGACCCCCAAATGAACATGAGCCATCAGTGTGATGCTGCTGCTAGTAAAGTGAGCAAAACACTGGCTTGTATCCATAGATGCTTCTCAAGCAAACCCCAGGATGTCATCCTCCCATTGTACTCAGCCTTGATTAAGTACTGTGTCCAGTTTTGGGCTCCACAATTCAAAAATGATATGGAGAAGCTTGAGAGAGTCCAGAGAAGAGCCACGCGCATGATCAGAGGTCAGGAGAACAGACCTTATGATGACAGGCTGAGAGCTATGGGACTCTTCAGCCTGGAAAAGCTCAGGATCAGGGGTGATCTGATGGCTGCCTATAAGTTTATCAGGGGTGCTCACCAGGATGTGGGGGGACATTTGTTCACCAGAGCGCCCCAGGGGAAGACAAGGTCGAAGAGTCATAAATTCCTACAAGACAGTTTCAGGCTGGACATAAGGAAGAATTTCTTTACTGTCCAAGCCCCCAAGGTCTGGAATAGCCTGCCACCAGAGGTGGTTCGAGCACCTACTTTAAATGCCTTCAAGAGATATTTGGATGTTTATCTTGTTGGGATCCTATGACCCCAGCTGACTTCTTGCCCCTAGGGCAGGGTGCTGGACTCGATGATCTTCCAAGGTCCCTTCCAGCCCTAATATCTATGAAATCTGTGACATTTATAGTAAGTGATGATAACTGGACGTTTATTGGATTGGGTATGTATTTGCTATTATCAGTGTGGCAGCACAAAAGATCCATTGTAGTTCTGGGCTGCATATTCAAAGACATCCTTTTGTGGTGAAGGGCCATTACAGCCCCTCCTTGTGGCTCCAGTTCAATAAAGCACTTCAGGCATTCAAGTAGTCCCATCCAAGTCATTGGGAACACTAAAGATTAGGTATGTTTTAAAGTGCTTCTCCTGTATGACTTTTGTAAGCTAATTCTTGAAACAAGAATTTTGGTAAAGAAAAGTGCTGAGCAGCCTTTGGATACTAGTAGGATGTAGATAAACTGGAGAATAAGAGAAAAGAAAAATGAAAGCCTGAAAGATTGATTAAAAGATTAAGGTACAAAGAACTAAATACGAAATATTTTATTCTTGCTTATACTTACACTCTGGGATTAAAGGGTCCTCCAAATGGTCTCTGTTTTACATGGTCAGAGCAAAGGAGTATTAATGTAGAGGATTTTTCTTGCAGAAAATAATCTAGCCCAGTGCATCTCATTTGGCTAAAGTAAAAGTTATGGAAATGCCTGACTGCTTTTACAATAACACATAAAACATCAGACGGATAGGATCTTTTGAATGAGTAAATTCAGGCCACTGCTGTATTGCAGGCAACCCTGTCGTATAGTCCCCTTCATAACTTGATTGAGCTCCATTTTGAAACTAGTTAGCAGTACTGGGGGCAAACAGTGTACTGGGAGGTCACTCCAGAACCTCGTGCTTCCAGGGGTAGCTAGACTAAGCCAGTTTCAGTTTTCTTGTTTAGTCTTCTCGTGTAAAATAGGTTCTTTATTCCCC
Source organism: Alligator mississippiensis (assembly GCF_030867095.1). NCBI lineage: Eukaryota > Metazoa > Chordata > Crocodylia > Alligatoridae > Alligator > Alligator mississippiensis. Next base: position 141,462,107 of record NC_081825.1, on the reverse strand, counting down.
TGATCATCCCAGTAGCCCTATCTCTGCACTTGTTCAGGTAATGAAATCATGATGGTCAGAATTATATACAGTATTCTAAATGAAGTCTTATCACTTTCTTGTACAGTGGCATTAATGCTTATGTATTTCCACTGGCAATGCATCGCTTAACAGTTTATTTATCTTCTTCATGGCTACATAATGTTGGTAGTTCATAGTCACCCTCTGGCTCACTAATATCTTTATCTTTTTTATCACCTTTATCTTTTTATCTCTTCAGCAGTTTACAGTTAATGAGCCCTCAGGTGAAAGTAGGAATTCCTGTTATTAGCTCCCACTACCTAACTTTACATTTTGTCCTATTCTGTTTCATCTTATTTTTAATATTGCAGTCCTCAAGATTTTCCAGTTTTCCCTGCATGATATTTGCCGCCTCCTCTGTCTGGGTGATGTTTCCAACTTTGTGTCATCAGTAGACTTCAACGACATGCTCTTACTTTCTACACCAGTGTCACTAATGAAAGTAATAAGATGGACCCTTGAGGAACTCAACTAATAATCTCTTTCTACACATAGGTTTCACTTTCAGTGTAACCTACTTTTGTCTTCGCTTCAGACAGTTCCTTGTCCTCTGGGAATTATTACACTAATCACCATCTTCTCCATCTTAACTAATAAAAGTTTCCTGCATCTGGTACTGTATTGAAGTTGAGGTAGATTAGATCAATTTCATTTTCCTTATCTGAAAATTATCTAACTTATCAAAGTTGTTGGTTCAGTCTGATGTGATGTATTTTCTGGTAAATCTGTGTTGCATTTTGTTTTATTTTCCATTTAATGCCATGCCTTTATTTTCTTTTATCTTTTTTTAAAACTGTTATAGGACCTTACGTATTATTTAGATTAGACTGATCACCTTCTCCCTCCCTCCCTTACATGTGTAGACACTAAATTAGCCATTCTCCAGTCAGATGATATCACCCAACTAGATTTTTTTTTTTTTTTTGAAAAATCTTTGCTGTATTTAATGCCTCAAAAGCCCCATGTCTCAAGTTGTTTGCTGGCTTGTGATGGAGCAGAAAAGTGCCTCAGTCACCACAAGATTGCTGCTAATTTTAGGGCTCTCTATAAAGACAGGGTTTGTTCATGGGATATTTATGGTCGGTCCAATAAAAAAAAATCTCCAAAAACCCCCCCTTGTCTCATAGCTTTCCCAGCTTTGCTACATTGGGCTGTCAGAAGCCACATGTACAGCTCTGATGGAGGCTGCATCACTGGAATCAAAACTGCTGATAATATTTTTAAAACCTCAGAATATCTAAATCTATAAAACAGGCCTAGATCTAGCCAAGTTCCCCAGTGTGTGAGTATGGGCTATGGTGGCAAGGACACATCAGGCAGAACTTCTTTGTAGCTCTGCACATTCAGTGGTGCCTTTAACAACAGCTTTATCACACTTGAAATTACATAGAGTTTACAACTGGAAACTCAAGCCTACCTTTTTTCTGCAACTCAGTTGAGGCCATGCACCAAACAGGGCAAGTCCAGTAAGTGTAGATAAACACTTAGAATACATTGTAAAGTATGTCAAGATGGTATGTCCTTATGCTTGATTCATCTGAAACATACTGATTTTAAACAATATTCTTCCAAGAAACCACAAAAAGATGGATTATTTAGTCTGCTCTAAGGGACATATCATAGCTCTACAGAGGTCTGCAGCAAAATTATTAGGTTCTACAGAACTCAGATTTTGACTGAGATGAGTTTGTATGCTTTTACGTTCTCTTTGCTTAGCAGTTGGTTGGAGGCTTGTGTTTAGATGCTGGTAGATTTGGGATTTTTTGTCACATGAACCCTGCTTTCCACATGGTTCACAACAAATCATTTTATCATCAGTTGTAAAGTAGAAAGCTCTCTAAAAACTTTAAATTAAATTAATAAAAATGAAAATCTCACATAAACAGCACTGCTTATTCTGTACTGGGGCCATCTGTCCCACTGAGGGTACCACTGCAGTAGAATTATATGTGATGCCAGATGTACATGAGGCTACAGGAAGGTATAAAGATAGGCTGTCAGGCTTACACGACTAAGGGTGGCCTAGGGAAGGATAGCTTCCTGAGAGTTGCAAAAGAACAGAAGCCCAGAAGAATAAAGCACTCTGTCAGCATCTACTGGAGAACAAAGGGATCTGAGTGGAATGGACTAATGGGCAAGCCTGAATGGGCTTTGTTTGCATTATATAATAGGCTGTATTTTGAGGTTTTTCAACTAAAAATGACTGCATTGCAAAGTTTGAGGAAAATTAAAACTATATTGACAATTGGGATTGCAAGCACCTAAGAAACAAACATAATGAATGTTATTTTTTTTTCTTTTGAAACCCTTGGAAAATATTGATGCAAGATGATTGTGTTCATATAGATCAAACAAATGTTCTGCTTTCTACCATCAGGAAACAGCTATCCTTACTGAATTCTGGCTTTGCTAATAACTTTCCTTCATCAACTGACAAGGTGTTTGCATTAAATCATTACCTTTTTTTTATAAATGTATTGTTTGTACAATACACACAAATTAGCTGGTGATGCTTGCAGTTAGTCTGAAATCAAGTATAGTTGTAAAAATAGAGACTTGTTAGCTATAGTGCCTTTACAAGGGCCCAAATTAGCTATGAGGCACATATATAACTGGTTTTAAACATCTGTTGGATCCTCAAGTCTGAAGCTGCTAGCAGTTAAGTAATTACTACTGTTGATGCATGTCCACGTCTCTGCTGAACTTTTCAAAATATTTCTTACATGAAATCTTGTGTATTTTCTCACATATCACATAACCCTAAAGAAAGATACACACCTTAATTTTTTTGGAAGGCAGAATGTAGAGAAAAAGATTTTTCCAGAGTCGTGGCCAACTCTATGATACAAAGTAAGTCCTGGAAACAGACTGCTTGCAGATGTTTAATGCCGCCCCCCACCGCCAAAATGCATCGCCAAAGAAGCAGCGTGTTACTTTGACCCAGTTCTGCAGTGTCTGTATAGATCAGATGCTTCAGTGGGGCTTTTTGACTCCTTGAGCTAAAGCTGATTTAATCAGCTTTTAGTTGCGCCAAAAAGAGCCCCAGTAAAGTGCCCGATCTATACAGACTTCGGGTGAGCCAGGTCCAGCTAAGGTGCTGTCTTTTCTGAGCATGAGCTGGCTTGGTGTGAGTGCACCAAGTTTAAGGTAACTGTGGCTTTTATTTGTGTGTGTTTGTTTTGTTTTTTTTAATGTCTGCAAGCAGCTATAATAGCCAGTAATTGTGGCCTCCCAGGAGACCTTCTGGGAGAGGCAGCAGGAGATTCTTGGCGTAACAGGACAACAGGCTAGGTCTCAGACCCCTTACAAGGTCAGTAATAAGATTGTTACTTCTTCACTGTAAACAGTTCTTTATATAAATTCACTTAAATAATAAAGTGTTGTTTCCACACCCCAAGCCTCAACCAGATACTACAGACTTCATACAGCAGCTAATTTGCTTTGAGTCAGGTCAGTGGCTTCCTCTGGCACATGATACAGTAATCGATGAATAGCTATGGCTATGAGAGGGTTAACATAGCTATTGGTGTTGACTAGGCTTTCTGCGTGCTGGGACCGGAGAGGAGCAGCAGCCATCTTGGCAACTGTTAGAACTCTGGGCACGTGTATAGGTTCATTAATGTGCCTCTACTAATGTGCGTTAAATTTAGTACCACTGGGCTCATAGGCATGCGTGGAAGCCTACTCCGACGCACTGGAAATCCAGCGTATCAGAGCAGACTTGATTAACCAAGTTGTCTGGAGCATGGAAATTGATGCTTTCTGGCAGCTTTCCGCGTCACATGTATCAGTGTCCCTGCGCCAAAAAAATGGCAGCAGGGTGCTTTGAAATAAAACACGTACAGTGAGCTTTAGTTCAGAGGGCCCTGCTGCCATTTTTTTCGGCACAGGGATGCTGAAGCACGTGACGCACGGGCACTTTGAATTAGTGTGGCTCACTAATTAAAGTGTCTGGCACCTCATCCCAGAGCTCGTAAAATGTACTCCATTGTGAGGTACTAGAAAAAGGCACATTAGCCTATTTTAATGTGCAATAGCGAAAGCGGGCATTTGTATATAGGCAGACAAGGCGTTTGTATATGACACTTCAGTAAACATTAAAACAAGCTAATGCCCATTAATGATGTGGACATTGGAGTCAGAAGCAGACTGGCCAGGTTCGCTGATGATACCAAACTCTGGGGTAAATCATCCACACCTGAAGACAGGAGGGCGATCCAGGCTGACCTTGACAGGCTCAAGAATTGGGCGGACAAGAACCTGATGGTGTTTAACACTGAAAAATGCAAGGTTCTCCATCTTGGGAGGAAAAACCTGCAGCATGCTTATAGGCTCGGCAGTGCTACGCTGGTTAGCACTACGGATGAAAGGGACTTGGGGGTCATGATTGACCACAAGATGAACATAAGCCTTCAATGTGATGTTGCTTGGATGCTTATCTTGCTGGGATCCTATGACCCCAGCTGACTTCCTGCCCCTTGGGCAGGGGGCTGGACTCGATCATCTTCCGAGGTCCCTTCCAGCCCTAATGTCTATGAAATCTATGAAAATTAAAGTGCATGTGTAGATATGCCCTCTGTCTTGAAAAAGAGTCAGTATGGAGGGGAACTGCTCAGTGGGCATTACCATATATTTTATTAAGATGGACTGCACTAACCTAGCCTTGTGTGCAAATGTAAGATGAGGAGCTTCCCCATATATAGACTCTTATTATTGGTGAGGTTTCTTATATTTAGGTAAATATGGTAACTTCTCCTCTGCAGCTATGGAAATGAAAGATCTGTAATCTATGACAACACAGAAATTAGTTGTGTTCCAAAAGTGGAAGAGAGAAAGTGGAAGAATAACTCGTCCCTTGTAGTAGGCTCACTCTTCTGATAGTCCTAGCATCATTCCCTCCCCATAGAACATCCATATCTTCTTCCTCTGCTTTGGAAGTTAATGCTCACAGCCAGGCACCTACATTCATATATCTCTTTAGCTGCCAGTGAGCCTGTGGCAATTTAGAGCCCTGAAGAAGGACTGTTGCTTTTGCTTACCCACAGTGATCCTGGAAGTGCTCTGAAGAGCAGACCCTATTATCTGTACAAGTGTGCCATACTGAAGCAGCAGCAGCAGCAAACTGTGTTCTGATCCTGCTGAAGGACTGGCGTATAGCTGTCCAGAGACACGGAAGCTGCCTGTAGGAATGGAGCACAAATGCAGTTGGGGCCCAGTGAGGTACTGGGCACAGAAATTTCAGCCCTGTCTGTTCAGGGAAATTGTACTTTGTCCTGCTTTAGCCCTTTCAGCAACTCTGGATAATCTTGGATGTTATCTGTAGTGATAACAATAGCTAGTGTCAAATAATCCATTTCAAAGTATGACTCAAGTTAGGTTAATAGGTTGCCATGTGTTCAATCAGCTTCTGAAAAATAGGCTTCCCACTTGGAAATAGCACTTAAAAGGGGAAAGCACAACCCAGTTTTACCTGGTCAGGAAAGATGACAAACCTTCATCTGTCAAAATGTATTTAAAGGTTTGAAATAGATTTGGGGAGGGAGGGGCAATTCATGGGTAAGTGATTGCTTGTGAGCAGAGGAACATGCTTAATTTGCCAAAAGGCCCTTTTCAGTCCTGGGTTCATAGGTCACTGACAGAGGTTCAGCTGGGATTTTGAGCTGCTTGAGAGACTTCCGGAACCTCCATTCAGAAAGGTACCCTGGCATAGGATTAATACCCTTTTTCATAGAATCATAATATATTAGGGTTAGAAGTGACCTCAGAAGGTCATCTAGTTCAACCTCCTGCTCAAAGCAACTTCCCTTGCTGCACCTTGAGACCATCTTGATTTGCTATCAGGAGCCTGCCTCTGGCCGTGGAGATGACTGCAGATGATGTCCTTCCTGGAGGGGGTGATAACCAGATTTAAAAACAAACAAACCATCTTTTCAATTTCTTTGCACCTGACCAAGGGTTTCATATTAGCTTGTTATAAGCCAAGGATGATATGGGTCTTATTGGGTGACTGTCCACTGTTTAATTACATGATCAAATGACACTGCTTAAGATTCCAGGATTTAAACTTTCCCTTAATAATGAGAAGCTTGCTTGGCTATACAACTATTAAAAACAATTAAAAAATAAAAAAAATAGAAGGAATTTTTCAGCATTTTGCTTTTAGGTAGTATGAAATCACCAAAAATATCAGATCTACGTAGTTTGGAAGTGATTTGCAAGGGACTCTTCTGTAAATACCAGACAGCATGCTTTTGGCCTCTCTGTGCAACAAGAGCACACTACTGGTTTATATTCATCTTACAGTTCCTGTAACCCCCAGGTCCCTCTTTGCAGTAGTGCAGCCTAACCAATCATTCCCCAGACTGTATTTGTGCATACAGTTATTCTGTCCCAAGTGCAGTTACCTTGTATAGGTTGTACATGTCCATGTCCATGTGGACTCCCATCTGTTTGAATGTAGCCCATTTTTCCAGTCTGTCCAGGTCATTCTGGATCCTAGCCCTGCACTCCATTTTCTTAGTATCTACCCAATTTAACGTCATCCATGAATTGAATTACTAAGTCTGAACTCAGTCCCATTATCCAAGTTATTAATGAGGACATTGGACAGCAGGCCTGTGCAAAGCGGCTAGTATTCACTTTGGCTTTGGACAATTCGGGGGACAGTGATTCAATTTGGTGACTCAAATTACTATCCCAAATCGATTCAGCCTAATCTGATTGGGAGATTTGGCCACTGCCAAATCAGTCAAATCTCCAAATCAAACAGTCTTCTGTAGTTATACAGGAAAATTCTTTTGAGGGAAAACACAGAAAGGAGCAGGAGTCCTTCCTTGATGTCTCTGAGACTGAATACAACTAAGATTGAAGATTGCTCCATGAGCATCTTAAAGCAAACAAAAGGAAAATTATTTTTCCTCTTCTCTCCCTTCAGATTCTTTCCTACCTCTAGCTTCATTCTGTTGAGGTTTGGTTTTGTTTTTTAAATTTTGTTTTTGAGAATCCTTTCTTTCCTTTTGGGTTGGGGATATTTTCTCTCTGATTTCTGGTCTGTTCCATCTTCCCCAGCTGTCTAATGCTTTGCACTTCACTTCACATGGTTACCCTTTGCCAAATCCAGGGCCTTTTCAAATGTAGTGAACCATGTGTGTGTTGCATTAGATGGAAGAACTTCTTTGATGGTCCAGGGGCTACAAAAGGCTAACCATTTGCCCTTTTTTGTTTGGGAAATTATTCAGTACATTTTTCTTCTTTTCTTTTCCTTCAGATTTTGTGCTGCTTTTCTATAGGTTCTTATCCTGGCTCAAGATTCCTTACTTCTAGTAACCTTTCCCTGCTCCATTTAAAAAAAAAAAAATACTGTATGTAGGTGTGGCAGGCTTGCCAGTAGCAGCCTGGCTTGCTGGCTTGAAAAGGCTCAGAGTACTTGGTGGGGCACTTCCCCCTCCCCACCAATCAGGAAAGGTAAGGGGAGAGGCTTGCCCCGCCCCTACCCTGGGGCAAGGGGAAAAAGCAAACCAAAGGGGAGAACTAACCCCTCCGCTTTCTGATTGATTCTGTCTCAATCTTGGGGCAGAGCTTCCAGAGATGATAAAAAGGCAGTGTGCCCAGCACGCAGGTGGCTTTGATGAGGGACAACAAAGAGGGCTGACGAAAGGCTGGTGTAGCTAACCAGTGGGGCAGGACAGTTGCCCCAGAGGGGCCTGGAAGACGTCTTCACTGAATGGGAGCACCAAGCGGCTGCATCCCAGCCCTGCCACGGAGAGAGCTGTGACAACAGTGCACAGAACAGGACCCTGACAGCTACATGAGGCAGCACAGATCCCCAACCCTGCATGGGGTAGGGGCAGAAGCCCTCCCTGCATGGACCAGTGCACAGAGCTGGAGAGCCCAGTGCACAGACCAGTGCATGGAGGATTCAGGAGCTGACAAGACTGCGGCAGCTGCACGAGGCAGCACGGGTCTCCAACCCTGCACAAGGGTCATTGGTGCACAGGGCGGTGCGCAGGGGGAAGGGAGCAGGCCAAGAGGCTGGGAGAGCCACACAAAGCAACTGTGGCCCCCTTGCAGAGGGAGGAGACACCTTGTCCCCTTGGAGACAAGTCAAGCCCCGTCAGGCCTTAGGGAGTCATGAGTCCCCCTTAGGCAAGGGATCCCCGCAAGGGAGGAGGGCCCACCATACTGCGGGCTACAGCGTGGAAGCCACTAATGGGAGGGGGATAATTTGCCTTGTGGCAAAAAATAGGAGTCCAGGGCACCAGCTTGCCACAGGGAAATCTCCAGTTTAGGACCCTGCCAGCTGTGTAGCCTGAGCGGAGTCAAGGGTGCTCTATAGAGTGATGGGGGGTTCCCTGCTGCGTTGTCATTTCTTCCTTGGGCATAGCTGTGTGCCACAGTTGCATTCTGTTGTTTTCCCTCCTGTATGTTGTTGTGATCCCTGGGGTAACCCTGTGCCTGTATTGTTGTATGGGAGAGTGTTATAAGCTGCCTGGTATTGGTATTTATTATATGAAGTGTAGTATGAAGTGTTTTATGCAAATGTGTTGTATGCGGTGTAATCCTTTAGGCAAATATTTCACTATTGACCCATCACTGCCAGTTCATTTTTATCCTTGAGTGCCCCCTCCTCCTCAGGCCTGTAGGCCACTGGAAGAAGGGCAGAGCTGCAGCGTAACCCGAAAGCCACAGGGAACCAGGCTTATGCATAGGTTTAGGGTTAATTATGCATGGGTTTAGGGTTAATTAGAGTGTGTTTGGGTGAGTTAATAACTATATATCTATATAGCTATAACTATAGCTACAGATATGCGTGTGTGTATGTATATAAGCTGATGATTGTAAGTTATAAATTCTTTATTAATATTAAACCTGTACATAGCTAAGAGTCACTGAGAGTCCTGGCTCTCTGCTCTGAGGAAGAGTGGAGCTACATATAACTAGGCAGCTATACCTCCCACAGTGTACCTGCATCCACTAACCATCCCTTCATTTAGAGAGGGGTTACCTTTCTGCATACCACCTGGGTTACATAGGCATCTCCCCCCACTCCTTCCTAACTTGGAAAGGATCAGGAAGAAGCAGCACAGGGGATTGGGGCCTAATCACAGCATATGGGGGCAGCATGGGGCATGTTCCAGCTCATAGCACTGGTGGCTGTGTGGTAGAGTTTCTACCTATCATGTGGGAGATCCAAGTTCAAGTCCTAACTGGGCCAAGTAGGGTTGAGTGAAGAGAAAGGGAGAAATTCTCTTCTATCATCAAGGTTGGGGTAGAGGAGGGGAATACCAGAGCATTGTGGGTCAGGATCCAGGGGGGCCCAGGAGAAAAGGCCTCGGTAGTGGGGGTTTACTACAGACCTCCTCACCCAGATGGTGAGAGATTCTCCAGGCAGCATCTCAGATGCCATACATGTGAAGAAGGCAGTGGTAATGGGGGATCTAAATTTACCTGGACAGCTGCTGGGAGGAACAGACTGCCAAAACAAGCTCTCATGGAGGTTCTTACACTGTGTTTTGGACCTCCACCTAACCCAGGTGGTGTCCAGTCCCACCAGGGGTAGTTACTTGCTAGAGGCCTGGTCTTAGCAACAGGAGATGATCTCATGGGGAACCTGTGCATACACAGTGACCTGGGAGATAGTGACTATCACTTGGTAGAGTTCACTATCCAGCGAAGGGTGGGAAAGATATCCAGTGAGTGTTAGACTTCAGAAGGGCCAACTTTAGTAAACTTAGAATGCTAGTTAGTGAGGTGGCGGAACTCAAGAGCATCAAGCAAAAGGGGGTCCAGGAGGGTTGGAGGTTTCTCAAGGGAGTGGTCCTTGGGGCACAAAAAGAGTCTATACCCTTACACAGGAAAGGGGGTAAGGGGATAAAGAAAGCCCTCTTGGCTGAACAGGGAACAGGAAAGAGTGGGGCAAAGAAAGAGATTTACAGGCAGTCACCTGGGGGCAGCCACCAAGGAGGCATACACCTCCCTGGCACACTATTGCAGGGAATCAGGCAGGCCAAGGCAGGGCTGGAGCTTAGGCTGGCTGCAACAATCAAGGACAATAAAAAGTCCTTGTACAGATACATAGTGAGCAAAAGGAAAGCGCAGAGTAACATAGGGCCCCTGCAGGACAAATCAGGACAGTTGGTGGTTGACGCAGGGAAAAAGGCGGAGCTCTTCAATGAGTTCGTTGCTTCAGTATTCCTAAGTACTGACCAAGACAATTCCCCCACCTTGAGCATAGAAAGATGTCCAAAAGGCACCAGACCACCAAAGGTTAGTGCTGACTTAGTTAAGGAGCACTTGGAAGGGCTGGGTGGGTACAAGTCAGCCGGCCCAGATGATCTCCATCCACAGGTGCTGAAGGAATTCGCCAGCGTCATACCTGAGGTGCTGCCACGGCTGTTTGAGCACTCATGGTGCTCCAGCCAGGTCCCTGAGGACTGGAAAAGGGCCAAAGTGGTACTCATTTTTAAGAAGGGGAAAAGGGATGAGCCAGGTAACTTTAGGCCAGTCAATCTTACCTCTGTCCCTGGGAAAATACTGGAAAAAGTCACCAAAGAGTGCATTTGTGAAGGCCCAGCAGGAGAAATGATGCTGAAAAGAAACCAGCACGGGTTCATCACAGGTAGATCCTGCCTGATAAACCTTATAGCCTTTTATGACCAGGTCACACACTGCCTTGACACAGGAGCTGAGGCTGATGTCATCTATCTGGATTTTAGGAAGGCCTTTGACACAGTTTTTCATCCTATTATGGGGAAGCTAGCAGTCTGTGGTGTGGATGCTTACACAGTCAGGTGAGCGGCCAGCTGGCTTAGGGACCACACCCAGAGAGTGGTGATGGATGAGTCGTCATTGTAAAGTACTCCACCTAGGAAGGAGGAATCCCCAGCACACCTATAGGTTGGGGATGACCTCCTCAGCAGCTCAGAGTCTGAGAGATCTTGAAGTCATAGTTGATTCCAAGATGAACATGAGCCAGCAGTGTAACAAAGCCATCAGCAAGGCCAATCTCACCTTGCCGTGTATTAGCAGATGCATGACCAACAGATCGAGGGAGGCGATGCTCCCCCTCTATGCGGCATTGGTCATGCCACAGTTGGAGTACTGTGTCCAGTTTTGGGTGCTGCACTTCAAGAGGAACACACAGAATCTGGAGAGGGTTCAGAGGAGGGCCACTCGCATGATTAGTGGCCTCTGTGAAAGACCCTACAAGGGGAGGTTGAGAGATCTGGATCTCTTCAGCCTTCACAAGGGACGTCTGAGGGGAGACCTTGTAGCCGCCTATAAGTTTATCAAGGGAGGACAACAGGGAATTGGTGATGTGCTATTTACCAGAGCGCCCCAGGGAACAACTAGGAACAATGGGTGCAAACTAGTGAAGAGTAGATTTAGGTTAGACATTAGGAAGACATTTTTTACAGTAAGGGTGGCCAGGATCTGGAATGGGCTTCCAAGAAAGGTGGTACTATCACCTAACTTGGAGGTCTTCGAGAGGAGACTTGAGAGACACCTGGCTGGGGTCATCTGACCTCAGTCCTGTTTCCTGCTGGGTCAGGGGGTCGGACACGATGATCCATTGTGGTTCCTTCCAACTACAGTCTATGAATCTAGGGGAGCCCTGTGTCATTCATCTGGCCTACGGGTCCCAAACTGAGCACTGATGTTTTTGGCCAATTATTGTATTTTCTTATGTCCAACTAGATAAACCTTTCCTCCAGAAAATAGCACCCCAGAATTGCATATCTTAAGCAAAGGAGCTGATTTTCTGCCCAGGATAGAAGCATCTACTTAGGTTCTTGCTCCACAGTGCAGCAGCAGTGGCATTTCTATTCAGGCAGCTAAAAGAGTCAGTTGACATAGTGGCTCATTTATTCTTCACTCCATAGGTGTTAACAATTGTCTCTCCTTTTTAGTGGTCTTGATGTTCTACTAATCAAGTTCATCTCTTTTTAGGGCAATGTTGCTGTCTGCTAGCTGCTCCGTATTTCTTGTTTTCCATGCTGTGAAACTGAAGACTCTGGCAAGTCTCAAAATCATAGATCCATTCATGGAGAACAGTCTTTAGCAATAGCTAAGATTTCAGCTTGTTAGATAAGCCTGAAACAGAGGGTGACTCAGCTGAAGATTAGGCACTTTCCCTGCTCTATATAGCTATAACTTTTTTTTTTTCTTTTATCATTCTGACTTCTCAAAAACAAGGTCTGTTATATGCATGATTTTGTGGTAATTTTAAAATTAAATTAACATTAAAATTTTGTATGTATAGGCAGAATCTGTAAGTAAAATCCAGTGTTGGAAACATTTAGGAATTAAGGAAACAGCATTTGTCACTTCTTTACCGTATAGTGTTACTGAGCAACCTTAAAGTTTTTGTAGGCTTCTGCTGAAATCTATGTAGCAATCACACAGTGCTCACTCCAGGCATAGATATAGTCATCATATATCCCTGTGTGCTCTTCTAAGGAAAAATTAAGCCTGATTTTGAAGCTGCTTCACATACAAAATTCCTGTTATGTGTACAATGAATATGAAATATCAAGTATTTTGTATATGGACAGTGTCAACATTGAGAAAATCATCTGAGGGTTGTCTACCTTACTGTTGCTGCCTCTACAGCTGTGCCAGCATAGCCAAGTTGGCAGTGCCCCCTGGTGGCAATATAGCATATGTTGGCAAAAGGGATTTTTCTCCTAGCAACAGAAGCTGAGCCAACAGCAGCTTTTTTTCTGTTGCTCAAACTATGGCCATAGCAGCAGTATGATCATAACTCCATTGGCTTTAGGGTGTGATCTTGTCATTACCTCTCTGTCATAACTATGCTGACAAAACTTGGCAATTTAATTGGATTGATCTGTGTTGCATTTTTATGGGATGGGCAGTTGTAATGCATCAGACAAATCTTTTCATGCATAAATGGAGTGTTTAAGAATTAATGCAGTTCTTTCAAAACAAATCTAAACCAAGCAGTTTAGGAAATTAAAGCTTTTGTCTTTAATTTATGACTTTCATTTTCTTTCCTTCTGCCAGACTTTTTTGAGTTGCTAATTTTTTTACTTATAGTTTTCAGTGAAGAATATAGTAATTTAGAATACAGTGTGTGTGTGTGCATGCGTGTGCGTGTATATATGTTAGTGTGAGATTTACTTACCAGACAAATACAAAGATATGTAAACCACCATGCATTTAATAAATAAAATATTTCAATCAACAAAGTGGACACATCAATATGTGGGATTGAAAAATGTTTAGGAAAGTTTAGATGTAGAATGTGAAAGTTCCTTCATTTTATAAAAGCATTTGGAGCTACATCTTGTGAATATTTTTGTTTTATATTTTATATTAACATTTGCATCTTATTATACTGTCACAAAATAAGTGGCTGCTAGTACCGAGATGCATGAAGCAGATTTATTTTTCTTAACTGCCACTTCAGTAGAAAAAAAGAGCAAAGATGAGAACCTATAGATTGTATAGAAATGAGGTATTATTCATAAAATAAAATTCTGAAAGTCTCTCCCTACAGAGCAAATCTAGTCGCATCCAAAAGAAATCTTCATTCCCTGCCCCCCCCCCCCCCTTCTCCCGTTGCTTTTTAATGCTAAGGTTAGCTCTGATTAGGGAACATTAGGTTTAGGTAATATGTAGCTTATATGAAATATTATGTACTGTATAAAACGGAAGATGGTTTGATACCACACAGGCTGCTACCAGTCTCCTTCATTCTCTTTTCATCCCTCTGCCCCTAAACACCTATTCTTTTCTTGTTTCTTAATCACATGTCTTTTGAGTATGTAACTGACAAAACCAGTTAACAGCAGGGAACAAAGGTTTTAATGAGTCATAGCTACAGCAGTGAGACTTTTTTTTAATTTCATGGCTTTTAAAGTAAATAGGGAAAGATATTGGTTTGTTTTGTTTTGAAATTTTTTTTTTTTTTACTATGGGAAACATTTTTTAAAATACTTTAATTGAACTGTTGATAAATTGGTTTCCCATTCTACACGAGATAATCATTTATTATAGCAAAATCTATTATCTTTGTTCTAACGTTCCTCTGATGATAAATTACTTACTGCAGTTTGTCTTAAGTGTTACATAAAAATATGAAGTCTTTATTCCCTTAATGTCTCCTGTAACTTGTTAATGAGGACATGATGCATTGATTGTGTTCCATTTTCTTTAACTTCCAGAAATAACCTGTTGAGATGTTTGATTGCAGAGACACCAAAAGTTGGGACTGCTGTAGTGTTTTTTCTTAACTAGAAAGGGGACTACCTATTCTGTTTTTGACCAGGGTGGCCATTATGTTTTTCTGCCGCCCTATTTTAAGCCACACAGGTATTTCATGTTAGCTCCAAGTGTCTGGGAGACTTTAACAGCGGAAAATCTCTGGCAGAAGCAGCTTCAATTGTAACTGCAGAGTGAAACTAGTTTAATTCTGGTCATTATTGCTATGTGAGTCCTGATGAATCACTCTGCTGCTGATGCTTGGATGACATTCTTGGCAGAGGTGGGAGTTAGATACTATCATTTGTCTTCCTCCTCACCACTGTAACATTTTCTTGCATACAGTATGGCCCAGAATATAATACAGAGCTTATTTTTCAAAGGCAGACTGAAGAAGAAAAATACCTTTCCTTGCAGTAAGTAACTGCGTAGCAGCAGCTAGGGAGTTGAGCCCGATCATTGTTTTGCTCCCTGTGAGTTGCTGCTGATTTTATTTGTGATTTGGTTATTTGGCATTTAATGTACACTTCAATTCCAGCACGTTTTGGGGGGGAAAGGTGCTTATTATTTGTGAGAAAATGCAGTTTGTCCCAGTAAGAGCTTAAAATTATTCAGGTGTTTTCTCTGCTGGGACCTGCTGGAGGGAGTTCATTATAATCTAACTAACTTCTGACTAGTACTCTGGGGAGATGTGCTTAGGGATAAGTATGATAATACAAGTACAGTTTTGTTGGGGGGCAGTCTTGTTTTCCTAAGCAGATAGCTCTAGATGAACAGGAAATATGTTTTCCCTACTTGTGATAATGGATCAAGTAAGATTGTAAAACCACATTTTAACATCAGGTAAGTCCAATTGTTCATATTCCCCAATAATAATAAATGTGCACACATTACTAATGTGAAATCCCCTATGTTTGCTGCATACAGAAATATATTGTTTTTAAATTTAAAAGAGGTAGCCATCTTGAAGCAAGCTACCTGTTTAAAGGCAAATGCCGTGCAATTTAGCTCATTAAACTGTCCCCCAACTCAGCTCACTTCTTCCAGTGTAGCCATTTCATCAGTATAAACTCCTCACATGTAGACTGTTATCTACATAACCAAAAGGGCATATGGTTTTAAATACAAGTTAAGATGGTACAACACAATTCTTGGTGTCCTACACATTTAATGGCCATAGATTGCTCTGTCTTCATTTAAGATAACAAATACCAACTACCCTTATACTGCAGCCTTCCCAACAGAGTACAGTCTGCTGGAATATTTTTCAAAGCAGTGGTACAACACTTGTCAGTATCCTTGCCTCCCTGCTTTACCTATAGCAAGTTAGGGAGTCTGATGTTTCCAGCATTGTGCCTGGTGGTTGTATCAGAGGATTGTTCACAAAGTTTTTAAGAATAGGTTGGACCAGTGATTTTCAGCCCGAGTGATGTGGCACTGTAGGGTGCAGCGAGAACCTTTTAAGGGTGCCACCTAATAGTAGCATTGTTAAGTATGCAAACACCTACACGAGTCACAAGATTAATCCAGAGATTTCAAATAGGAATCCATAGTGTCAAAAACGTTCTGATCTGTGGTGATCTTTCTGAGCTCTTTGTAATAGAAGAATTGCTTTATTATTTTTCCATGTTCAAAAAATGAGTGACAGCTAAGAGCTGGCATTTTCCCAGGGGTGCCTTGAGCCTAAAAGGGTTGAGAACCACTGGGTTAGACAAACACCTATCTAGGATGGTTTATACCAGTGGTTTTCAAACCATTTTCCATGGAACCCTGGAATTGCACAATAGGTTGTGTGGGTTTCTGCAAAGAGATTGGGGTTAATGGTGGAGCAGGCTGGGAGGTAATGTACTGCCATTATGGGGACAAGTCGCCTGGCTCTGCATTAGTTTTTCAGATAGGAGTTGGGATTCTGCCATGGCAGAAGTGATATGGAAGTGTTATGTGACTTTAGGATATTTAAAAACCACTGATAGAAGTGATCCTACCTTGAGCAGAAAGTTGGATTATATGTCCTCCTGAGATCCCTTCCATCCCTGCTTAAGTGGAAAGCATGAGTCTGCTATATAGGCAAATTAGGTTTTCTGGCTGCTTGCTTCCTTTTGTAATTTGGAAGTATGTTGCATCGCCGAGCAACTGTAGAAATACTGTATATGCTTGCACCTCACCGTCAATTTTGGAGCTGTTGGTTGGAATATTGTAGTATTGTAGAGCTGCTGGGGATGGGCAGATGTTTCTCTTCACTCTTTTGGTCATCCTCTTTAAGATCTCTTATAGTTACATGGAACATGGTGACTCTTCTGGCTCTCAGTTGGGCAGAGGCCACAACCTTGCTTTCCTTTCTCCTCTGTCTGGTTGATAGCCTTCAAATTTTTTCTTCTCTGTTTAAGAGATGTCTTTACAGTAGAGATTAGTGAACATGTCAGAAACTTATTGCCCATTTTAGTCTTGCATTGCCATCTTTGCTGCATTCTTCCCCCTCATATACCTACTACCTTTTGATGGCTAGTTGGGAAAGCAGATTAAGTTAAGCAAATACACCTGAAATAGGATGGATAAAATGGAGGAAGTTTCAGTTTCTAGTGCTACCTTTCACAGTTTGGGGAGACATGCAACTCATCTGTTTACCTGAGGGCATCCCTAATAACAGTTGGATTTACAACATGGACAGTTGAACGTCGCTCTGTAACATGGTGTCACAGTAAATCCCATGCAATATGTATGCATATTTGTGAAATGTTAATAACTATGATTTTGCAAAAAAGCAGATTTGTCATCTAAATTGACTCAAATTGCTCCCACAACAAGCCTTCCCAGAATTGCATATCCATCCTTCTCCTCAAAAGTCAAGTCATGAATGAAAGAGAATCTTATTCTGAGGTTACTTTGCTGTATCAGCTTCACCCAGATTATTAGGGGATTTGCATATTGATCCGCATTACTTGTGTAGTGAGAGGTGCTATCATCAAATGAGCTGTCCTATGGAAGAAAAACTCAGAGCTGTTGTGGCACTATGCCAGCTTCTGAGCAGTTAGGCGAGTTCACAAAAACCCTAGAGGTAGTCCCAGGTAAAATCCTCAAGCAGGACAATAAAGGGATGGTATTTCTGGTTATTTATACAGCGCACTTTTGATCTGTTAAAATAACTTCATCAAGAAACACAGGATTTGCCTCAGTGGATCAGACCAAAGCTTCATCTAATCCAGTACCCTGCCCCTGATAGTCGCATGTACCACATGCTACAGAAAAAGGCAGGCAGTTGTGAGATAATCTGCCTTTCGCATTATGTTTTTTATCCTAATCGCTAATAGTTAATGATTGTCTTAATGCCTAAAGCAAGAGGTTTAAGTTCTTTACCCCACATCTTCTCTAGGACATTTTTGGATAGTCTTGGCATTTAGGTGAAGGAACTGAAAGAGAAACTATTGTATCTGGCTACATCCTTGGCTTACCTAACATGGCTTTCCTTGATGCTGTGTGTTCTTTTGCTTACTAGTTTGCTTCCAATTCTTAAACCACATACAACCCTGAAAACATTCACTTATCTGTCAGAGAACATAGCTTGTTGTGGGGCAGCAGCTCATTCTCCCACTTGCAGACCTTGCTTAGGTGCTAGCTCTTGAAGAGGACATACTGACATGAGACTAGCTTATTGCTTGCACAGGGCTGCCTCAGGCTGTTCCAGCCAGCTGTGTGTGTGAATCCAGAACTTGCAAGCAGATGTACTGATGTGCCTGTAGCGTGAGAGGGGCTTTTGTAATTTGGGAGGAATTCTGACTCCACACAAGGCAGTCCAGGAGAGGCCTGACTTCATGTGGGCGGCCATCAACCATCCAGGCAGTACAGAGGCTGCACAAAATCAAAATAGTTATCTGTCTTTGCTTAACCTTGCATCTCTTTATCACAGGACTTGCCAGAGGAATTAATTTGAAAATGTGGGTGTGCATGCGTGTCCATACCAGAAAACAGACAAAGAGAAACAGGAGAGATGAGGAAGAGAAACAACACAACTAATTAGTAGCAGATGTACAGCGCTGATAAAATGGCAGGCATTATGATGAAGGTTCATTTCCTTTGATTCCAGCATTAAAAACTGGGAGTTGAACTAGGACAACTTTTTTATCACTTATTCCCTATCATTGTATTAGACATTAAAGGTTTGACTTTCCAGAGAGCTCAGCATTCAGCAGTTCTCATTCAGAACATAGGAGATTCCTTTACCTCCTCACCTTTGAAAACAGTGGGAGCTGAGTTGATTTAAAGTTTTCAGATAGGTTCTGCATCTCTCCCCTTCTCGGCTACTGGACATTTTAAATGTCAAGGATCCAGTAGTGTCATCTTTATTCTCTTGCCAAGCTGTCTTTCCCTTCCTCACTCTCCATCTGAATAACACAATGGGATAATATTGTCTTCAGAAAAAGTGTGATGGACGGAATGCATCAAGATCACATTAGAAACTGTTTTCTTTTCACACTCGGGCTTGATACATTCAAAAAGCTGAAGGCGGAATCAGTTTGTTAGGGGTTGACAACCATAGATATGCATACCCCTGGGGTTACTTGGATTGGTTCTAGGGGGCACATGTGGGCAGGTGGGGATGGAGCACCCTTGCCTCCCAGGAGCAGGGGTGGGGTGAGGGGAGCGGCACCCCTCTGCAGCGTGGGCTCACACGTGGCAGCTGCTGCCACCACACACCAGTCCAGTGAGCTTCTTTGCCCCACCCCAGCACAGCTCCTGGGAGGTGGTAGCACTCCATCCCCACCTACCCATGTGCCACTGCCATCCCCGCCTCTGTGCTCTGTGTCTGGCTGCATGCAACCTCCCCCCCACTCAGCATCCGGCTGCCAGGGGTACTTAGACTAAAAAAGTTTGAAAACCTCTGATTTAAGTTATGCGGCTTTCTGTAAGTGGAGTAGTTTAGATCGGTAGCAAACAGAATACACATTCGCTCTATGGGCGGGGTGTGGGGTGGAGTTCAAATTTTAGATTGGGTTCTGCCATTTTTAAACCAATCTGTGTGCTGAACTTCTGTTACAGCAGGGGTGGGTAATTATTTTGGGTGGAGGGCTGCTTACTGAGTTTTGGCAAGCCATTGAGGGCCACGTGACAGGCAGGTGGGGCAGATAAATACTAATTCTCTAAATTTTTTAGGGGCCCTGCGGGCCAGAGAGAATGGCCTAGCAGGCTGCATCTAGCCCATGAGCTGAATTTTGCCCATCCCTGTGTTACAGGAATAGACTGCTTCTGCATGTCAAACTTCTGTTATGGGTAGAGACCGGTTTCCGATCACTTACTCAAGTAGAAGTGTAATGTCTTTATCTGACCTCAAAGTAAAAAAAAATATAAACAAGCAAAGAATGTTGATCTTTACAATGCAGTGTTGCTGTACATGGCATACATTAACAAAAGAAGAAATAAAAACTACTAGTGCGTTTTAGAAAAACAGACATTTTTATTTGTTAGGTTTGTTGTTTTTGTTGTTGTTTTTAGAAGATTCACTATCATGGCATTTGGTAGCATTATTAAAGGCAAGGGTAAATTCAGCAGGTTACTAAACCTTTTATGAATTATGTCCTTCAATTTGATCTGCTTTAGTTGTCTGGAGGAGAGAGGGAAGGGAGAGAAAGAAAACTAATTTAGAGGAGAAAGATTTGGAGTTTAAAAGGTGTAAGACTTAATTTTATTCATTAGGGCTGCTTGCAGACGTGAAAGGGAAAAAATGGTGCTTTACTTCACACTTGCCACGTTCCTGTGCTGAGCCCAGAAGAGGCAGCGTTGTAGTTGCACCTGGCTTTCCCAACATCTGTAGAGATCAGATGCTTTAGTGAGGCTTTTTTGGTGCTTTTATCTAATAGCTTATTGAATCAGCTTCAAGTCAAAATGCCAAAAAGCCCCACTGAAGTGCCCAATCTATACAGATGCTGCAGAGCTGCGTCAAAGTAATGCATTGCTTCTAGTAAAGCGCTTTTTTTCCCCTCCCATCACATCTGTCAGCGCCTTAAATTTATATGCCACCCTCCCCAAGAAGACTTAGGGTGTATTACAATAATAGGTAAAACCAGTTCACAAGATATGAAACAACAAAAACAAAAAACCCTCCTAAACAACATCCCAAAATTTATACTCTACCCCATCCACTCCCCTGCCTCTCACCCAGGGGAGCCTCTTCTCCCCTTCCCCATGTTACAATTCCACACCCCGACCCTATTCCACAGAGGGACCATAGAACAGGCATATGTCTTCCTGTACTCCCCTCCCCCACCCCCACTTGTTTCTTGCATTCTTTCTTTGTGAACTCCATTTTCTGTAGTGGAAGAATATTATCACAACACTCTAAAAATAAAATTTTCAGCCATGTGTCACTAGAATACTCTCACAGCCTCATGCTTCATGGAATATTAAAATACCTTGTTATGATTTAATGATGTATTTTAGTAGAATTGCTTGCACTACAGCAGGGACGGTCACTCAGGGAAGTGGGAATTTAATATTTTAGTGGATTTGTGTTCATCCGTTCCTTAAAGTGAACTTTGAAATTATGTGACAAATTTTATGTTATTATTATTATCTTATTTTTAAAAGTGCATAAAGTACCTGTGCTAGGGACCCTAATTGCTCCCAGTTTTATTTAACAAATGAACACTTTTTTTAAAAAAGCACCAAAAATGTTTTCATTAAATATGTAGTTGGGATAAAGTTAGACAAGCTTTTGAATGGAAGACATTTGTTTGTCAGGGCTCCTCACATTCAAGTCCTGCCTTGGAGCCTCAGGCAGGGCAAGCTTCGACTCCCTTCCCGCGCTTATTTATGCCCCTATCCCCTGAGACCTCATGGAGAATGTCTTGCTTTGGAAAGCTTATTTAATTCTATCCCGGCTACATAATTAATCCAATAAAAGATATCACCCTAAGAAATGCTTGCCTCTTGCATAATTTCTGGGCAGTCACAACTACAACATCACTCTTGCACTACCAAAAACACATTTAAAATACCAGTTTTTCTTTTAAAGATAGCTCTACTAACTTCTTTATCTGCAAGATCTTGGTATATTAGAGTCTAAGATCAGTATATTTTTAAGGATTTTTTTTCCTAATCTCCTTGTTTGAACTCATGATAATTTAAGATAACTTACAAGCAGAAGGACATGATGGTTCCAAAATGTTTTTTAAACGACTGCTGTAACGTGTAGGGTACATGGCAGTTCTGTTGTGTAAAGATTTATCAGTATCTGCATAGTTCAACTGAAGGTACAACACTCATGAGCACAGTGTCAACTCCAAACTTGCACTAATAAAACACTTGGACATATTTTTAAAAAATCAGAGCCTAAAGAGAGACATTCTCATTTTATTCAACTTTGGAATAAGTGATTGAGATCGAAATCTTGGTCCAAGGAAGTCATAAGTCAAATTCCCATTGACTTCCATAAGGGTAGGATTTGACTCCTGACTTTCAAAAGTGCTAAACCTGCGAGAACTACATTTTACATGAACAGGGGCTCACAGGTGATCAGCACATTTGAAGATCAGTGAGAGGTTCATATCAGTTGGGCTCAGTGTATGGATCTCCATTCCAAGATCCAGACCTATAGTTACAGGCTTACCACTGCATGCTGAGTTCTGTTCTTTTCAAAGATGTTTAAAACAAATTGCCATTATCAAGGATTTGGGATCTCAGTCCTTAATGTAATTTGTTTAAAGAAAACTTTAAAAAATCCAGTTCCAATTCAGTATGAAGGAGAAAATGCTAATATTTTATTTACTCTTTGAAATCGACAAAAAATTTTCTCATCTTTGTTCTCTGATTTTTGCTGTGTATCAGCAGATTTTTTTGTATACTTATCTTCATATAATAAAATAGGAATTAACACTTAACTAAATTGTCTCTAGTGGGTTATGGAATAGAGAAAATCCCACACAATTTACTGATTCGTTTTGATGCACTGGCTGGGGTCGTATTGATTGCACGATTTCACAATGATTACACACTTAATTCATACAACGCAATTTTATTTTAAAATTCTTTGCTACGTATATAACACTGCTTAGCTTTAAGAAACACCACAAACATTAAGAACACAATAATTACATATATCAGAAACAATGATCCGAATGCACTTCCTTCCCAAACAATGCTATAAGAATTAGTATTACAAAAACAACTACAATTACAACTAAAAGTTAAATTTGAATCAATACTATTATTTTTCATAATATACTTACAATCCTAGAATTCCGAGAAGCCAGACACCTAAATATAGTTTCATTCCTCAGTAGTACAATTTAATGGGTTGGCCTCAGTAGTACGATTCAATGGGTTCGCCTCAGCAATACGATTCAATGGGCTGGCCTCAATACTGATAGGACTAAGTCCCCTTCTTTCAGTCCCTTTTGGGCGCTCTGCAGCTTCAGCGTGAACTAAGAGATTCGTGTTCACGGAGAGGGTGGTTCAGGTGATCAGTCTGATCTGGCCTACACTTGCGATTCTTCCTTCGTTATTCTGCAAGTATAGTCACCTCCAATTTGGGAGAGTAAGTTACAGTTTTTATTGAGTGAGTTACCGTCTTGGGCTCCTCCTACTCAAACCTGTCATTACCCCCAAATTTGGGCTCGGATCTTACTCAACAGATTCTTTTGCTTAGTAATTAGTTTATTTTGTTGATCATTTTAATTACTTTGGGGGACTTCCATACCACTGCAAGTGACCTTTTCTTACCAATCTGGTCAAAAGGCTCTAGGGTTTGATCTCTCGGAACTCAGGATATTTGCTGAAGGGTCAATTTTCAGGTTCTCTTTGTAAAAGACTTCTAAAGATAAAATTCAAGAGTTAAAACTTTAAGCAAAGTCTGGATCTTTCACACGTAGTCCAAAACAATGACCTAGATAAGGAGATAAATCTTATCTTCTTCCTGAAACTGGCTAATGGGTAACCATTACAAACATTCAAACTGTTTCATTCAATATGACATAAATCAGCCAGTAAAAATGGGCCACACTCCCAGAAATATATATTAGATGCCAACAGGATGAAATTATTTATCCTCCTTAATGGGCTCATTTACACGAGACACTTTACTGTGGAGCTGACTAATTAGCTGTGCCATGAAGCGTCACCATCTACATATGCGATACTATTAGGCCGGAGTAAACTAATTAACTCCACTGTAGGATAGTACTGCCCAACACAAGTACTATCCTGTAGCAGCATTATTTAGTGCACCTCAGTGTGCATGTAAATAGTGACTAGGACTGGCTGGGGCACGAGGGTGGTATGGTGCAGGGCTGCCTGTTAGGTAGCCCCACACTAGCACCCTCGTGCCCCAGCCAGCTCTTCTGCAGCATGCTGAGCCAGGTTGGAGCAGCCCCGGGCTGTACTGTCCCATCTCAGCATGCTACACTCCCAGGCACACGTGCAAACTCAGTACCCAGGAGCAATAAACTCCAGTGCAAACTGCACCGGAGTTTATTATGTTGCATTAATTGCACATGTAGACAAGCCCAGTTTTCCCAATTCCTAGAAAAATAATATATTTTATTATTTTTTGTTATTATCTTTGGGTGCAACTGCCTGGCTCCAACCATGCATAATCAAATGCTAATATTTGATTATCCTGACTAGTTAAAATAACAACAACTTGCTTGTCATAAATAACTCATCATAAAATCCAAGTGTGGGCCAAACAGTTTTAACAAATAAACAGGTCTAGGTAAACACTAGTGTTAATGCAAGATAAAACTACAAATGCCTTGTTCATGTAATGATTTTGCTACATGTTAACTAACGCAGAGAAAAATCACCATTTTCCTGGTATGAATGTATTTTAAAGGAAAGCATGCAGCACTATAACCTAATCCCATATGCTCAGGCAGTTCTGCAGCTAACAGCCATCAGCTACAATTTAAGTTTTTTGCATCAAAAGTTTAAAGTTGTTTGGCTAGGAAATGTTCTGGATCACTGATTATTTTAGTATTCTCTAGGATATTATATTAAAAATTGTTTATACTACTAGTGGAGTGTTTTTGGGGCATGATGTTGTGGATGCTAGAATGTGTTCAGGAGATGCTGGCTCAGTTTCTGCAACACTTCTCTGCTGAATCTGCAGCAGCTAATATTCTGCAGAAGCTTCAAGTAAAATAAAACTTGAAATGTCAAAGTTTGGTAAATATATCTGCAAATAATATGATTATTTATTCCTTTTATTCTTTTAGAATTATATAATTACTTTTACTTTTTGCTGCCCTGCAGTTGTTAGCACAACTCATTTTACATTAATGATCCATAGCTGCATTATGCAAGTTAAAAGTGTAGGAGATGGAACTCTTGGTAGCTTGGTGAAGGGATTTTTTTTCATTTGGGAACATACAGGAAACAGTTGGGGGGTTGGTACATAGCGGAGGTTTGGTGGGTTTAGCTGTAAAATCTCTGGTTTCCTTTTTTCTGGTTATGGTGGATAAAGCATGCAAATGAACGGATAAATCTAATCCTGTGGGTGGAAATGGCATCTAATACAAGGTCTTGGCTAAGGGATGGGCTAAAATTATTTGCAGCACTGCGTCTAGCTACAGTTTTACTTCTGATTCTTAATGCCAAAATCTGACAATCTTAGCACTCGTACCCCCAGCCCAGGTCCTGTGCTCCCTCTGGAATGTTTCTGCCAAAATCATCAGCATTGACCCTGTGGTTGGAAGGACTTTCTATCTCTTGCAAGCTGAGAATTACTGAAGTACTTCAAAGAGCAGTTTGTACTACACTAGCTAAAATCCTCTGAAAACTGAACATCACTTTTTGTGAAGCTATACATCTCAGCCCATCTAAGGGGTATTTTTTAATTGTGTTCTTATATTGGTCCAAATCAGTCCATTTTTTATGTTTAAATCATTGTCTGAGGCTGGTGCTCTCATTTTATTTTATTTCCATTCTAGATTTTAAATTAATCCATAACACAGGCATGTATGTCTATCAGAAATACTCTGCAAACTAAATTTATCATTGTATAGCTTCAGCCAAATGATGCAGTCTGAGTCTGTTTTCTTGTATAATTTGATGCTACAGCATAACGAGGGTTTGCAGGGCTTTCTCTTTTCATTGTTTGCAAAATACAGTCTTTGTATTGGAAATTTTCTTAGCACAATAAAGTGGTAGTTATGTACAAGAAGCTCTTTTTCTAAGCTGTAACATAGTTCAGGAAAGCTGTGACAGGTTTTAAAAATCCCATGTCCTTAGTTTTGACATCAAGCCCTATCTTTAAATAGCAATGATTTTTAGAAATTTAGTTGATTTGCTTAGTTATACTAAAAACTGTATTTTGAATTGAGATCTTATTTTAAGTTTCTGTTCAATATTAATATGTCTTTGTATTCATGCTGTTTGGTGCAGTTTTTTGTGGCGTATACATACACCATTATGGGGGGTGTTGTGTCAAAGCCAAGAGGTGACACTGCAAGATGTTTCCTCAATCTGAATATGGCCACCAACATTACAGTAATATAAATGATATTTTTTCATAATTCTCATAAAAGAAATCTAGTTACATAGTATAACAAAATGTAAATATTTTATTCACAAGCCAGTTGGTGCTATTCATTTTCCATTGGTGTAAAGCATTCTAGTTTTGTCGAGCATTTTTTTGTCTTCAGTAAGCCAAAATAGGGAGCATGTCATGGCATAAAAAATACATGCAGGAAACTTCTCTTGTTGAGCTTGCAGGACAGTAGGGAAACAAGCTGTCACACTTTACTTTTTTTTTTTCAGCCTTCATGTCTTCATTGCCAAAGGGCCACGGTGGATAGACTCTTCCAAAAATGAACCTAATCTTGTTCCCCTAATAATCAAATTCAATGCCACACTTGTTGATTTTAACTTTGTCATAAAGATGTTGGCCAGGTATGAATGTTCATTTTCTTGTAGGAGAATTGCCATTCTCTTGATAGAAATCAAAAGTGTACAGATGTTCAGGCTATTTCTCCTGGAGAACAAAAATGGCTGGCCACTCAGAGAGGAAAAGTGTGGCAAAAAAACAGAATAAATTGCTCCTGGGCAAGTGTCTTCTGGAAGACTGAATGTCTATATGCTTTCCCCCATCTTAACTTCTCCTGGGGGAAAGGCTCCCTGCTTTATTGAGACTGGGGTCACCCCAGTCTTGAGAAGGTGTAGAGGCAACTGCTTCCTACCTCCTGTAGTTTGCGAGGGGAGGGGAGTAGCAACCAGTATTCCTTGCCTCTCCCAAACAAGGCAGTCCCCAGTTTCAGGAAGGGACAGGGGGTTTTGCCAGCTCCCCTTTGCAGTTCCTGTTGCCCAGCTGAGCACCAGGACAGCGATTTAGAAACTGGCATCTGGGAGTGAAGCTCTAGGAAACATCTCCATTACCAGCTCCCCCTCGCACCCAGGCATCCAGCTGAGCCACCCAGTGACTAACCTTTAAATCACTGCCACTCCCATCCGTCTGAGTGGCAGGGGACAAGGGAAAGCCAGAGGGTCTGGGAGCCAGGCATGCAGAGGCTTTTCCCAGCCTGACTCCTGGCCTCTCCAGCTTCCTCTTTCTGCCCATACCACCTTGCTGACCTAAAGCAGTGTGGGGTGCCATGTCTTGCAGCAAAGGCTGCCATGTCTTGCAGCAAACTGCCCCTACCTCACCACGCACTGCTGTTGGTCAGTCCAGAGCAGTGTGGCGTGAGGCAAGCTCCTGTGCCTCAAGACTCCCAGAGCCTTGCTGCAGTGGCTGAAGGTTACCCCTGAGTCAGCCCAAAAGAGCTCAAGGAACAAGGGGAAAACTGAGAGGGTTCCCACCATGAGAGAATACCCCCCTCCTGCCAATCAGCAGCTGCCAAGTACCACTTGGCAGGGGAGAAGACAGGCTATCAATTGGCTCCCAAAAGGGTAGTGGGAGGTGGCCCAGGGAGCAACCCTTTTCTGCCCCCTGGCTGGAGAGGTTGCCTGTGAAGTACTTATGTACAGCCCAGCACCCAGGCTAACTTTCTACTGGAAGAAATTTCTTCCAGTAGAAGTGAATATCTGTATTTAGCCTTTTTTGCTGCTGCAATTCACTGGCTCTTCTGTAATAATGAAGTTGAAAAGAGCAATTCAGATGTCATCTGCTGGTGATTAGAAAAGCTTTAAGTGATGTCAGAGTAGTAAGTTGTTCAGGAGGGAAGACTCATGGCTGTTAGCTGGGGAGGTAAAGAGTGAGGAGAACTCTGATCTTTAAGGAGTTTTTCAATATGTCAGCTGCCTCATCATTCTCTTGACGGATTTTTTTTAAAGTTAATGGTAGCTTCACTAGGCATCAATAACAAAGGAAGGTGGTAGTGTAGGTTCTCAATACAGCTTTAATTCTCTACTTCACTTATGGAGAAAAAACCTGTCTCCCATTTTTTTTTCATATCTACCTTTGATTATTTGCATTAGTCTTCTGGCTGCTGTGTCTACTAAACATTTCAAGCTCTCCGTTAATGTTGCTGGAACGTTCTTCTTTTAGTGGTTTTATGAAGATATTTTAAAATGAGCTTTCTAAATTCCAAATATAAATTCACTTCACAATTTGTAATGAAAGTGCCATTTTGATTCAGGTTAGTTAACTTAGAAATGTTACTCATTTGTACTTATGTGCCAGAATAATGTCTTTGCTTTGTGCTGCTTTTAAGATATTCAGGTGTTATTTTAACATTTATCGCAATCATTCCCATGAAGTTTTTTTGTTTTTGTTTTATAAATTTGACAATTTATGATTTACAGATATATTTGATATGTTTAATTGTAGGCTTAGTAATTCCACCTTCCAGATGTTCATGTCCTTTTATCCACATTTTATATTTGTAAAAAGTATGATTTTCCTGAAGACTAAAACAAAGATCAGGATTTTTGATATTTTTAATTTTTTGCACTACTGTGAGCTATTGCTCTTTTTAAGGACTCATTGAAGTTTAATATTACCATTCAAACAAACTAGCGAGTGCCTCAGAGACTGGTAATTTGTACCTTTTAAAGACCCATACTGCCTTGCTTTTGTCTCAGAATTTATTATGCTTCACAAGTATACTGTGACATACTGAATAGGAAAGTGGGGGAGGGGACATTGTCTTCAGCTGGCATGCTGTTATCAGAGGGAATGTGTTTCTGGACACAAGATTTGGCATTCATTGGTTGTCTGAAGAAAGCCATTTCATCTGAGGATTGGACAAGAAGCTGCGTCAATTTGCTGCCCGTCTCCAAGGCGCTGGTGATGCTGCCTTCACAAGCTGGCTAACGTCACAGCTCCATCACCCAGCGGGGTGTGGGCTCTTTTTTTTTTTCTCCTCTTCTCTGTTTTAATTCTGTATTTGCTTCCTACTGCATTTCTTAATCTGTCTTCTGCCAAATGCTAACAGCATGATATTTTGCAATCATTTAGGTGAATACAAGAAGGACGAACTCTTGGAAGCTGCTAGGTGAGTACTGCTTATAATGTAAAGCATATATTTTGGAGTGGGAAAGGAAGAGGAAAAAGGATCTTTTACACTGTAACGTTTTGTTACTGCCTTTCTATGAAATGATGCAGGCAAACCACTTAATTAGCATAAATCTCTTCCTACTTTACAGTCTGTCACATACAAAAGTCTGTTTGTTTAATTGAAATCCCCGAATATGGTGGTAATAAGGTTAATATTAAATGAGTTCTTGCCTTAAGCTGCTAGAAATCCCATTTAGCGACTGTTCTTTTTAGGTGCAGATTACATATTGTTGGAGTATTTTGCTTTTTTTTTTTTTTTTTTTTTAATTTCGCTGTATTAAAGCTTATTTTCAGACCGTTTCCTACCCAAACACAGCGTAGGAAAGCTTGAACAAGAGGTGTAAAGTTTAATCTGATATTCTAGAAATGCATTCATCTTTCCTTCTGACAGCTTATAAAATAGTTACGCTTACACTGTATTTGCCTTTCAGTATTGTTTTAAATGGTTTTATAGCTATTTAGAATGTTATGAGACTTATGCTCTGAAAAATAATAGATAACATTTAATTCAGAAGATGGCTTTCAGCAGATAGTAAAACAAGCTAAAGGAAAGATTAATTATAATGTTGAAGATGGATATTAAGAGATGCTTTTGTATGATGTACTGTAGTATGTTTGATAGAAAATAGAAGAATATTTTGCATTTTATCAGCAGGTTTAAAAACAATTGCGAGATAATTTGGCAGGTACATATTGCGCATACAGAGTGGCAAATATTCTTATAGTGGATATTAATATGAAACTCCTTATTAGATCTTTCACAAAAAGACATGTCTTGTTCTCCTGTCTCCCTTTCCCCTCTCCCATTTGCAGGAGCGGTAATGAAGAAAAACTAATGGCTTTATTGACTCCTTTAAATGTGAACTGCCATGCAAGTGATGGGCGCAAAGTAAGTTAATATTCTGTATTTTTAATGTTTTAGAAAGGTATATTTAAAGACATTTCAAAATGCAGGTGTTTAAATCAAGGCAGTTTATATGGTTGAATTCTAATTAATGTCTGTTCACCATGAAACTAAATGCTGCTGTACTTGATATTGGCACTTGTGACAGATCAACAGAGCCAGTGAACCATGTATTTTGAGTATGCCTTTTCTTAAATGTCAGGTGCTGGATTGTTTGTAAAATAAAACTGTACAGCCTTTCATACGAAGAACAGAGTATCCCAGTTTAGATTTAAAAAATCAGTAAAGAAGCAAAGGTTTGCTTGTTACCACACTCTATACTTTATGGTCATGTTTTTGACGTTGTTTTTGGAAGTTGGCATTCGCAGTTCTTAATACCCTCCAAGTTACAGATGACAGCATCTTAATGAGATTAGCGCATAATGCATTTTCTTAACTTTGACATTATGCTGTTTGGGTTGGCTGTGATTTTATTTACTAGGTATATGGAAAGAAATAAAGGTTAGATAGGAATTGGGTGTTGGGGGGACATTTACAGTGAAGGCAGAATAGGTGGCAGGGATTTTTAGGATAGGTTCATGTAAATTATATGATGTGCAGCTATCTGATTTCTGTGCTTTATGTTGTTCATGTCATGTGATTTGTGATATTTTAGACAGTCACACTACTAGCAGACACAGATCTGTCTAGCCTATTAGGCGTACAAACTTTGACTGTTCCTGAAGTATATACCAAAATATTTTTAATATACACGGTTTAAAAAAATATGTTGCGTGGAACCATGCATCAGATTCTCGAGCTTTTGAGCTAATCCAGGTAGAGAGGCAGTTGGGGTTTGAAAAAACATGCATTTTGCATTCTTATTTTTCTTCAAAGTATTTTCTGTGTAATATCTTTCGATGTAATGAGAGCGCTGACCCAATCCCTCAGCTCGTACGAACTGGCAGAGCTTCACTGAAGTCAGTGGAGATATGCTGATATAGTCTAGCCACCAGTCTGGCCCACGTTTTATAGAAGGGAAAATACCCCAAACCTTGCCTTTAGTAAGTGAACATTGTGTTGACTACTATCCTGTTGCTTCATTTGTGGAAATATGTCTGTAAAGTCTGTCAGCATAGCCACGAGTAGCAGTTCTTAAATGAGAAGTAATCATTTTCAATAGAAAATTTTAAATGTCTTCTAACTACAAGATGTAGAATAATACTTTTAAATTTTTAAAGTTGTTATCAATAATTGAATACTTTTGAATCTTGAGGGGGCAGGTTGTTTAATTTTAATACCCATGAAAAGAAATCACTGCTTTATTTTTGACTTGGTATGGGATTCAATGGTGCATTTTCCCTGTCTTAAAAAAATGTAGAAAACAGGTTTTGTGTGTGTGTGTGTGTGTTGGTTGCATGGAATTCTCTCTCTCTCTCTCTCTCTCTCTCTCTCTCTCTCTCAAATAAATAAATAAATAAATAAATAAACCCAATATATATATTATAAATAGAGAGAGATACACACTCACACACAGGCATACTTGTGTATGTAGTGACATTTAAACAAATATAAGCTAATTTACTACCTAAACATCAACCTTATTTAATTTTATCTGTGATATACTTTTTTTAGTTTTAGATTTAGTTCCATGCATCTAAGTGATCCTGTTTTTTATTTTGTGTGTCATATATATATGAATGACACACAAAATAAAAAACAGGACTGCTTAGATAAAGTATTGTTTAAATATTAATGATATACTAGTTTATTATAGTTAAGCACTAAGGCACACAGCAGTGCATTTCTGGGTGAGTAATTGGGCCCTGTAGCTACTGATGGAAGTCACAAGTCTGCCTTTGGCCTCAGATCAACAAGAAGATGACTCCCTGTGCTGCCTAGAATTTTTAGCTCTCTAAAATCCAAATTACATGCAAGAAAATAGTACTCAGTTTCCATTGTTTACATGGTATGGCAGCTCTTGTATAAATCTGAATTCTGTCCAAAACTAAAAAAAGTATATCACAGATAAAATTAAATAAGGTTGATGTTTAAGTAATAAATTAGCTTATTTGTTTAAATGTCACTACATATACAAGTATGCCTGTAAGGTGATTTACATTTGAAAACGATAAGACATTCTGCTAATTGTTAAGACTGTATCCTTTATCTTCACAGTAGGCAGTGTCATGGAAATGTGTACAACCAACCAAATTTATCTGCTAAATTAAGTGAATCCACATAGGCACAGAGAAGGCTATTTTGAGACTTTTTTTTTATCGTTTTCAATGTTTGGGTGCAAAATATTAATTTAAGTAAAAAGTATTCTTCATAAGGATAAGGCTGTCCAGTTGAAAAGTATTCTATTTTAGAATGTGGCTTTCAGGTCCTGTAACAGTGCAAGATTATTTTGTCAGATTTCTGAAAAATGTATTTTTTTAATCCATTCAAATTACCTGAAATTTAGAGCTGATAGCATAAGAAATTGTGAGCACCTGAGCCAAACTGGTATTGCTGTATATACCTAGTTATCCTATATAGCAGCTTATGATCTCACAGAGTGTTTTTTTTATAATAATGTATCTTTGTTTTTTATATTTCTCTTTATTTATTGGCAGAAACTCGTCAGACATTTTACCTGTAACTATTATAGTCTCAATTTATAAATTCATGTATTTTGCATCATTACTTATTTTTATGAGGATTTCTTTTGCAGAATGTAATGATAAAATGGAAAGTTCTTGAATATGACATCCGCTAGGGATTTG
The DNA here is from genome assembly GCF_030867095.1 of Alligator mississippiensis. Taxonomy (NCBI): domain Eukaryota; kingdom Metazoa; phylum Chordata; order Crocodylia; family Alligatoridae; genus Alligator; species Alligator mississippiensis. Next base: position 141,429,691 of record NC_081825.1, on the reverse strand, counting down.
TGGTTCATAGAATTGAAGGGTGTGGATTCTTTTAATATTAGTTCTGTGGTTTCAGTGCAGATCAAATTACTAAAATTAATTATTTTCTAATTATAGAAACATTTGTGAAATATGTTGATAATCAGAATCTAGTTCCTACTGGGTAGGTGTCCTCATCATAAACAGGATGGTAGCTGGCACTGATATCCTCTCCGTCACCCTCTTTTTGTTTAGCATAGGGGCCAAAGATAGAATGGACATGGACACTGAACTCTTAAGTACTTTCTTATCTTTGATGTGGTTCCTCCAGGTCAAGGTTTTAACAGATAACCTGGTGCTATGGAGAAGCTTGCACTGGTGATGTCTGCCTGCGGCTAAAAGATGATCTTCAGTTTTCATTGATACTGTATTAATACTTTCTAGAGTGTTTTTAGGATAGAGGAAAAAAGATGAGAGCACATACAAAACAAAACCAAAACAGAACAAAGCAAAACACATCTGCTAAAGCGCTCCCAAGATTGTGGTTATCTTTGCAAACAAAGATTAACTGTAATTTATGGGTTTTATTATGATTGTAGAGTAAAACAAACAAGAATATTGCACAGAAACATCTATCTGCCCAAACATTTAAGCTAATTTTGCTAACTATAGGTTTATGTGTGTACAGTATATATAAGGGTGCTTGTGCATGAGTGCATAAAGATGCTATGCAAATAAATGTGTTAGTGTAGTTGGTGCACATAATAAATTCCTTGTCAAGACAAATGAAAATATTATATAGTGGTAGCATTTCAAAAAAAATTAATTTATTAAAATATCCCTGATGTTCCCTTTTTAAAAATCTTGTTTATTAGAGATACAAGGTAATCATCCTTTACCACAGTTTACTCTTGCTTTGATTTTAAGAGGATGTTGAAGAAATCATTGGAGTGTGACATAATTGCAGCCCTTCCAGTTAAATCACTATAGAAGTTAATATATGACATATTATTTACTTTGTGAAAAGGGGATTTGCTCATGTGGATGGAGCCATATTGAGTACATCCCAGATGCATAATGAGTCTCAAGGCCAAATAGCACTGTGCCCAGTCCCTGAATTCTAACATACTGAATAATACATTGGGTTATAATATCTAGAGAGTTATGTCCTTTGGAGAAGATAGAGACTGAAGTTAGTGGATATTACTGGGTGTTCAACTGCTTTGAAAATGAGATCGCTTGCTTAAGCAGCAACATGAAAGTTCAGTACCTTCTTGACAGCCCCATTTTAAAAAAATGTATACTTTAAAGTCTATGTCACATTTTGAAGAAGAGTCTTGGTGGATTTTCGGAACCTATTTTTAAACATTTTTAAATAATGGGTCCTAAACTTGTCATTGGCAGCCAAAAGTCACGTTATTTTGTCCTGAGAGTAGCATGCTCTTTTTGGAACACACACATGTTGGCCAAATGATTTTTTGCGGGAGAGAAGAAATGCTATTCAAAAAGAGAGAGAAAAAATAATAAATTGTCTCCTGGTTCGAAGTGGAGTTAAGATAATATTGTAGTTCACTGATCACACTTTGGAAGCTTCTGCAGCAAACACATTTCTGAGATGCTCGGGACCTCCTTGATATTTTAATTCCAAAGGTGAGTGAGTTGCTTCTAACCTAAGAAAAACATTGGTTTTATCATTCTAGATAGGTTCCAATCTAAACCAGCCTGGTTGCTTCCTTTGTTTCCTGCCCATTTTATAAAGTGAAATGGAGCCATCTCACTTTATACATTTTGAGAAGAATACTGCATTTTTGTGTTACGGCTGGGATATTTGCTGAATATATAAGTCTCTCTCTCTATGTCTCGCATAGCCAGATCCCTGTGGCATAAAATTACTAAGAGTGATATCACCAGGCATATTTGCCTGTTGACACTTTTTTAACAGTGGAAGTAACCACCCATGAAAAATTTGATTTCAGGTATTTGTCCAGCATCATATAGATACTCTGTTGCAGAGGCAGAAAGAAAATCTGATTCCTAGGGCATAATTCAGTAGCCTTAAATATCAGATCATCTTTTGTATTCTTGCAGTTCCCTGCCTTATTCAACATGCACACCCTTTTTACACCTCATTCAGCATAGACATCCTTTTGTCAACTAGAACCAGAGTCCTATGGACAGCATACTCCTTCACAGCCCATCTTAGATATGTCACTAGAGCAGGCTTGTTCTGTCTAGTGAATGGGGCAGGTATCTAGTGAAAGAAATAGTCTAGGGTAAGCATGTAATTAAAAATTGTATCGTAATGTATGCAAATTCCCTCATCCAGTCTCAATTTAAAACCCCGTTTGCCACCAGCCACCATTCTTCCTTGGCTTCCAGTTTCTATCCCCCATCCTTATCAGTTCCCAGCAGCCAGTCTCCTTAGGCACTTACACATATATGGGGAGCCTGCTCCGACGCGCTGAACATCTGCTGGAGCACATAAATTGATGTGCTTTGGCAGCCTTGCACATCACGTGTGTCAGCAGCACAACGCATCTCTGCACTGAGAAAATGGTGGCGGTGCGCTTTGAAATAAAACACGTTCAGTGTGCTTTAGTTCAAAGCGCCCTGCCACCATTTTCTCAGCATGGGGACATGCTATGCTGCCGATGCATGTGACATGCAGGCGCTTTTAATTAGTGCAGCTAATTACTCACCTTTCCCCATTATTGAATTTACTATGCAGTAGATAAAGCAAACTCTGTAGTTGCTATATAGAAGGTGCACATTAGGAACTCTGGTTTTGCAGAGGATACCTATCCTATACAGGCTGATGAATAGCAGCAACCTGAACCCAGGGTCATCCCCAATATAGTACATATGTGGAGGGAAAGTAGCCTAGAGCCTACTCTAGTCCTGAAGTGCTAGTAACATCTACAGGGAATCTTTAATTCTTGTGTGGGATGTTGAGAAGTTTCACCTTTCTTTTCTTCTCATCCTTTCCTCTTGCCCTCACCCCTCCAGGGATCCAAACAGAGCAAGCTTTGAGCTTCAGCACCTGAGTTGATGCATGTTGAGTAAGCACAATGTTAGCTCTCCACTGGAGCGAAGAGCTGGGGCTATGGACATGGCCTTGGTCTCTGCTTTGGGGACCCGGGATACTTTACCTTATTCTGCCCTCAGAAGTAGTTTGACCCATCCTTTGACTAGGAAACTCCCAAGGCCAGCCACAGGGAAGGGACCTAAGCCAAAGCCCAGTCTTTTCCCATTCTGTACCTGTGTTGATGTTTTGGGTACATCCACCATATTGAGGCAACTCCACTACATCTACAGGTCTTCCTTTGACTTTGGCATTTTGCCATGGCTGACTTCTTCCAGCCATGAACATTGACTTTGGGGCTTCTGGAAGTTGTTATGGATATGAAGTTTGTTGGGATCCACTGTATGCCAGTACAGTGTAAGGCTACCCTTGACATGATAAAGGCCATCAATAGGTCCTTACTGTCATCAAGCCTAGTTGTAAGGCAGATGTCCTTCCTTGCTATCTTCTCCCATAGGACCACTGGGTATTTTTACTTTGATCTGATCCACGCCACAAACTTCCTGATCATCCTGGGCATACATTGGCTCTTGCTGTACAACCCTTGTTTAGCAGACATTGGATGGGTTCAGTTCAAGTCTACAATGCCAGTAAGGCTGCTGCTTGGTTCTGAGTTCTTTGTTTGGTCTCTTCCAAGATGACTTCCAAGTCATCACAGTGCTTTTAGGAAGACCAGCTTCATCAAGTCTACCCAAAAACCTGCCACCAGCTCTCAAATAGCTATGTACTCGCATTTGACAGATTCTTTAAATAAGAAACTAGCTAACTAATTGCCACCCCATTCCCCAGATTATTACCCCATTGATCTTCAGCCCAATTCCAAGTTCTCTCTTATCCTCTTGCAGAGCTTGAATTCAAGGTCTTGAGGAGAGGAGAATTTTAAGACTGGAATAATCTCCCCATTAGGGGCCCCGGTACTTTTTTTTCCTTAGCAGATGGTTTTTTTACATCTTTCTGTCGATTAGTAGGCCTTTGATAAGGTCACTGTGAAGAATACATATACTTTGCCATTGGTTAGCCATTTAACTGCTTGGAATCTCCTTGGAGATTACAACCAGATTTACATTTAAGAGGGGAGTGAGTGGAATTTGGTCTTCCTAGCCAGGTATGGGGACTTGAAATATCTGATGCCCTTCAGTTTGTTCATCACCCTGGAGTTTAGTGATGGTTTCTGTGACATGATCAGTCAGATTGTGGTTGTTTATTTGGAGAACATTCTTATCTTGAAATAAGGGTAATACAGATAATCACTATCCAAGTATGCATGTGGTTTTAATATGATTAAATCACATTGTAAATCAGTGGTTCTTAACCTTTTTGTACCAGGAGCCATTTGTAAACATTGATAGCCAGTCTTGACCCACAGCCTTGCAGGCCCCAGCCCCACAGTGTGTGGGGCTGGTGAGTGTGTGTTTGTGGGGGGGGGGGGGCGGGGTGTGTGGCATGTGTCCCCTCCAGATTTGTGCAGGCACAGGGCTGCAGCCTGGCCAGACCAGCATGAGCAGGAGCTGCCTTGGTGGTGAAGTGGGTGGGTTGGAGTGCAGGGGGGGTAGAACAGGGCAGTAAGACTGGTTGCTGCCACCACCATAAGCTCCGCACCAGCCATCGCACCACCAGCACAAGGAGTAATGGATGGTGAGGGGGGAGCATGCTGCCCTCACCACCTCCTGCTGTTAGCTGCTTGTGCACTGGGCCATGGCTGTACTCTGCTGCCACGGTCCAGTTGCCAGCAACTAGTCTTGCTGTCCTGCTTCATCCTTCCACACTAGGACCCACCTACTGGGCTGCAGAGGCAGCTCCAGCCTGTACTGGTCCAGCCAGGTTGCAGCCTTGTTCCTGCACAAATTGGGGGGGGGGGGAATGTGCCCCCCCCTTGATGCATCACCTTTGCCCCCCCCACTCCCACTGACATGTCGTCTGTGCACCCCCCACCCCCTCCCTGCCCCATAGATTTACATACCCCCCCACCCCCTCCCTGCCCCATAGATTTACATGTGGGGAGCTGTTCTGCACCTTGCCTGGCTGCCACATGCATGTATGTACATACACATGGTGCCCCCTGTGTCCCACTCCCTCCAGCCCCTTGCAGGCTGGAATGCTGCCAGCATGCTAGATTTCATCACCACCTTACCTTCCAGTTGCAGGATGGCATCCTTCTCTGGGAGGAGCACATCTCTTTACCTGAGAAGGAGCCATACTCAAAGGTCCTTGGATTGTCACAACTCGCTGTGTATCAACATTCCTTTCCCTGGCCATGCTACTCCACCACCCAAGCAATGACTGCTGAAAGACGAGAAGAATTCAACGTGTAGCAGATCCTGGACTCCAAGAGAATCTGGGAAAAACTAAATTCCCTAGTAAACTAGAAGGGCTGTTGACCAGAAGACTGTTCCTGGAAACCTGCAGAAAATGTCCCCGTGCTCGATCTACAAGAAGCACCCTGATAAGTCCAGTCTGACAGTGCCAAGGGGGAATCTTGGGCGGTGGGCAGGTACTGTCAGGATCTCAGGGGAAGCAGATAGCCAGCTTTGGCCAGTATCTGTCTGACTCATCTGAGAGCAGTGAAGCATTAGCTGGATGAGACAGCTTTTGCAGCAGTGCCTTGTTTGCCTTATAGACTTGGTTTCTGAGAGCAGTAACTCAGACATTTAAAGCAGCAAGATTTAGGTGTGTTCAACACTGAAGTTTGTGTTTGTTTCTCTAAGCCTCTGTCCAGTCCCCTGATTCATGTCTTTGTTCCTACGTTTGCCTCTTATCTTTGGCTCCTGGCTCTCATCTTGAGTCTGGGCTGTTAACTTGGCTGCTGACCTTCGGCTAGCGTCCCGATTCCTGTCTTTGGGTCCTAATCTTCACTCATATCCTCGTTGCAGATCTTGACTCTAACCATGGGCCAGACCATTCACACTCTTGTCCCTTGCAAGCTAAATAATGAACAATCAATATCTTTTAGAGGAAAGAAACTATAGCATGTATTAAAATTTCATTTACAGTAGCAACAGCATTGTTTAACTATTGGGAGAATTGATATGTGGCTCAGGAAAGACAAAAATTGTAGATTGCAGTGAAAGACGTGTGAAAAATTACCTGAAAATGAGTTTATTTTACTATGCCCCAGGGGTATGTGTGAATATTTGGATGTGCTGTGTCTATGTTTCTTTAAATATGGATCATGCATAATATATTTGATTTAAATGTAGGTAAATACATTATCTTTACTCAGCTTTTACTAGATTTCTGGTGTATAATTAGATTATTTTTTCTTATCTGTTGCTTTGGTAGTGGTGCTAGGTATTTTTATTAAGCTATAGGTCTTGTCTATAGGTGAAAATAGACAAATATTAAGCTATAGGTCTTGTCTATAAGTGAAAATTAATCAAGAATGAAATAAAATGTAAAGTAAAGCAGATTAACTGTTCTGGATTAACTCCATGAATTGATATGCTTATTCTAGGGTAAGACATCTAATTTATTTTTAATTTAATTATAGTAGTTTAAGTTAAACTAGGAAAAGCACACTTTTCAGAATATGTGCATCTTCTGCACATGGAATTAATCCAAAATACCTATTTCAGAATAATTCCATGTGTAGATTATCAGATACTTCTTACAGTGGGGATACATGAAGATTTGTGGTTATATGTTAATGCTAATAATAAATTTTAACAATAATAGTATGCTCTAGATCAGCAGATTGTCATCCGTAGTTCAACAAACCTGTGATGTGCTTCTCAGTTCCTTAAAACTGCTATCTAACAGATGTCTCTGTCTGCACTAGGTTCTGTGGGGTGCTTTGACCATTTGAGACATGCTAAAACTAAGTACAAGAAATTCTTGTTTTCTTTTTCAAGGCTTATTGGTCATACAGACAAACAGTGAGTTACACTTTTTGGTTTATGAAAGCATGAAATTATAAAATGCATAAATTATCATTTATCAAGTGCTTGTAATGAACAAATGGCAGACAAGGATTTTTAGGTAAATCTGGTACCTTTTATTAGATCAACTAAAATAGTTGGAAAAATTCTTCTTTGCAAGCTTCCGGGTAGAAACGCCCTTCTTCAGACAGAGGGAACATCAGCAGAAAGCTTGCAAAGTTTGTCCCTTAAAGACTGCAAAGAAGAATTTTTCCAACTATTTTAGTTGCTCTAATAAAAGGTATTAGATTTACCCAAAGAACCTTGTTTGCTTATGTCCTTAGTTAGACCACCATGGCTACAACCAACACCCCTGACACCTTGTGAACAAATAGTTCTCAATAAATTAGATTTTTACAGTACAGGCTGTCCTCAGGCTTACGACACAATTGATTCCTGAAAACCTCATCTTAAGTTGAAACGTCGTAAGTCGGAACCAATTTTCCCATAGGAGCAATGTTATAAATGGGACATTGGTTCCTTTACCATGCTCGATACAGCTGTGTCCAGCTGGTAAGTCTGTTGTGGTGGAAGGGGAGGGGGGAGAGAAGGGCGTGGGCGGCAGATCGAAGCCCCTGCAGTGAGGGAGGGGCCTGGGGCTGGTGCAAGTGCTGGCCAACCGGAGCCAGGCAGGCACAGGACTGAGCTGCAGCTCATGGTGGGGTGGGGGTGAGGGCACAGGGAGGGAGGGGGCAGTGGCTCCCACCACTGCACACTGCTCGTCTGGTGGCTTGTCTGGCGGTTCCTGCCACTGCTTCCGCCGCTTGTCCGGGGGGGCCTGTGCCCCTGGCTCTGCACGGGGTGGGCAGGGCCAGGGCTGCACTGAGCTGCAGTCTGGGTTGGTGCGGCAGCTCTGGGAGCAGGGCCTGTGCCCTCCCACCACTTGTCCAGCTGGGGCAAGGTGACAGAACCGCTGTGCTGCCTCTGGACAAGTGGCACACAGTGGCAGGAGCTGCCCACCCTCCCCATACCCCCTGGATGAGCCGTGGCTTCATCCCACACCCACCCTTCCCTGGCTCGGTGAACTGCGGGAGGGCATTGGGGGGGGGGGGGCATGTGCCCCCAGATTGGGGCAGGTGGCAGAGCAAGGTCTGTGGGGAGGCTGCAGCTGCCCGAAGATTCACCGTAGCCTCCGCTGCCCGCCCAGAACCCAGCACAGCCCCACATGGCGCACACCCCCCCCCCCCCAAACCTCCTGGACAAGCGTCTGGAGTAGTGGCAGGAAACACTGGATGACCCACCAGACTAGCAGCGTGCAATGGTGGGAGCTGTTGCCCCTTCCCTCTCCGCACCCACTGACGAGCCGCAGCTCAGTCCCGCACCCGCCCGGCCCCAGCTGAGCAGCGCTTGCCCCAGTCCCTCCCTCACCACGGGGGCCCTGACCTGCCCCCCACCCCAACTCCTCTTCCCTTCTCCCTCCCCTTCCATCACAAGAGACTTACCAGCTGGACGCAGGGTGTCAATTTATCAAAGTCATAAGTGATATTTGTTGTAACTTAAAAAGTCGTAACCGAGGCCTGCCTGTATCTTAATTCTTTAGATTAACTGAATTCTAAAATATCAAATAATCCTGGATTTTGAACACTTGCTTATATGGCTTTTAGCATATAGATATTGTGCTTTGGAGAGGGTTTTTTAAAATTTTGAATCCATATATATTAACTAATCTAAAATGAGTTAAGTGCTAGAGACCAATCCTGTATTTACAGAGAAATGGACAAAATTATCTAAAATTCTTTTCCATTGATATGAAAGTGTTGTGAAACTGCATCTTGAAACCTTTAGAAGTGTGGGAGATGGATTTAAAAAAAAGCAATTTAAATATATGAAGACATAAAAACATTTTAATTGTGTACAGAAACTGAAATAAAGGCTCATCAGTCTGCTGTCATATGAAATGAACTGATGACAATTTAAAAAACTAAGAGAACAAGACAGCACGGTGTGATGGAATGTTGGGCCTCTTGTTCCAGATGGTTCCCTTTCAAATTGCTTTAATGTTGTACGTAAGCTTTTCCTAATCATTTAATAAAGCAGTTTGGGGAGTAGCTATGCATTAATATCTACTATGATATAGCAATCACCAAAATATTTATTTAAAACAAAGGCAAAGAAATCTAAGCAACTATGCCCCAGGTGGGCTTTCATAGCTTTTGACTTTGGTGTTCTAAACTTGGCTATAAGATAACAGGTGAAAATGTGCATGCTTGTGTTGGCTCAGGGAACAAACGTCTCATCCCAGTCGCCTTTAGCAATGTCATAGAAACATTTCACGTTACTCTTTGACAAGATTTACTGGAGGAGGGACAAAATGAAATACTTAAACAGGTTTAACCCACATTAAGCTAATGTGTGTTTAAAAAAAGGGGGGGGGCTAATGACATAACTTATAGCCCTAAATCAGTTTAAGTACCCTGGAATTGGGAGTAAAACTATGTCAGTAAAACATACAGTGGCCTAGGGTGGTGTCTATGTTTCTACTCTGGTATAGGTAACTTACCAGCTAAACAGGATGCCATGGTAATCACAGTCTTTCCTGAGACAGCTGCTCTTGTTTCCCATATGAATTCACCTGCTCTGGAGTCAGGAGTATGTGACCTACCCCTTTAAAAAAAAGAACCCCAAAAAACCAAAACAACAACAAAACAGATGCAAAACTGGAAAAGTGTCATTCTGCACTTTTTTTTTTTTTTTTACTAGATTGCCCTTTCACACCTAGGCATACCAACTCAGGTTCAAGAACTGCCTTCACCCTACCAATCCAGCACCACATCTAGATTGCAGTGCAGTATGCCTAACTTCAGGTACAATAAGGTTATTGACCTCATAGCTCTTGGCTGTGAGCAACACATCCAGAAAGCACTGAGAAAAAATACCACAACCATGACATCTATAGTGCCATCACAGTACAAATGGTTCCCTGTGGTCACAACCAGAACAGTCACCAGTGCCACCAGATGGCAAAAGCAGGTCTGAAAGGTACAAGATGCTAACACTTGGATGGCAGGAGAAGGAACATCTGCATGCTGTTGTTTAGGATCCTCGTGGGAGATGGCTGTACCAGTCTGTATTTTGTTACCAGCCTCACTTATCATTCGGAGGACACCAGTGAAAGTACCTGGAAGAGGGAATGAGTGAATGCCTGCTTTTCTTTGGAATATGAAAGTAGGCCTGGTCCCCTAGCAGTCAGTGGTAGCTCAGAGCACTCCAGCATTCATGCGCCCCTTATCCAAACTCCAACAGTCACAATTATCCCTTTTGCCCCCCGGGAGTGCATGCAGTAGCCAGGAGCCAACCCTGACCCTGCCTGAGCCCTCAGCAGGCGGACAGCAGGGGGGAGCTGGCTCCATGCCCCTTCTCCTGCTGGAGCCACTGCCTGCTGTCGGGGGCAGGGGGCTGCAGACTGGGGTCCCTGGCCCCTTAGCCCTGGCAGCTGGGGGCTCCCACCAGCAGGGCTGGGGAGGGGCAGGGGCTGTGGGTGAGGGGCAAGGGGCAACAGCAGGGCCGGATTGGGCTGTGGGGTGAGGGGCACCAGTAGGGTTGGGGGGCTGTTGTGGGAAAGTGAGGGGTACCAGTAGGGCCAGGGAGGCTGTTGTGGGGGAGAGGGGCACGAGCACGGCTGGGAGGGCTGTGGGGTGAGTGAAGGGTACCGGGGGGGGGGGGGGGGGGCTTTAATTTTAATTTCAACTTTTGGGGTTATCAGAGAATTTTCAGGTTTTTTTATCAGAGAATTTGCAGTTTTTTTATCAGGGAAAACCAGGTTCCCTGCTGATGAATGATAAGTAAAAGAACCATAAGACAGAATTCCAGAGATTTTTTTCTTTATGCTGTAGAAATATAACTGCATTCCTTCAACTTCCAAGATTTTAGACTTCTCTGCCTTTCATTTCACTACATTTCTCCATATACATATTTTTCTTTTCTGTGTTTTGCCCACAAGAAGTGTAATGCGTCTTCCTACTGTGTGGGCCGGGCCCCGATCCCGCCGCCAAGTGCGAGTCGGGAGGGGCGATCCACGGCCCGTCTTTGCGTATGCGGGCTGTGGCCAGCAGCCCGGGCACACGGGGTCGGAGAAAACCGGTGGCGAGCTAGAATTAGTCACAAACGCGTAGTGGTTGATTAAAAGATTATTTTACTTACACCGAAGATGGTCATGGTGCAGGCAGGAAAACTTGCTTGAGTTACAGTTGCAGATAGAAAAGGCAGGAGGGGCGGATGCACTCCTCCGCTTGACTCTCTCCTTCGTCGGCAGGAAGGCGTGGTCGGCAGGGACGTCGCTGCGTCGCTAGGCGGGGTTGCCAGCGACAATGCTGCATCGATGGGCGGAGTCGCTGACCGAACTCTCGCGGGTTCTTCAGAAGCTCCACCCTTCTTTTCCAGTTCTTCCACGCGGTCTCCCTCTTGCTCGGCGCCATCTTGGACTGGCATTTCAGGCTCCTTTTTCTCAGCCGCTTCTTTGACTGCTCGGATCGCCATCTGCAGCTGGGTTTTCAAACTTAAGTTCTTTTGCATTAAATCCTTCACAGTACGAAAAGTTGTACCACATTCTCCCCCTTGTCATAACGCAAGGCCACTCTTTCATCCGCGGCTCGTTCCTCCGTCTCCAGATCTTCGCGGAGCTCAGATGGAAGCTGGCGACCCTGTAATCTAGGCATTACCATACACGGGGAGAACCGGCCAATTGGCTCCGGTTCTTCACTCTCCTGAGCATATCGTAGGCATCGGGCACGCTCCTAGGTGAAAGTCGGGTTCGTTTTGCCCGCCGGGTTGGGTCCGGCGAGGGATGCAGTATCGAGGGGCCTGAACAGGACCCACTCATCTCTCATTATACACCCGAACGCCGCGGGGAGCAAGTACGCTTCTCTCTCTCTCGGGGCTCCGTCTTTGGAGATTCCCTCTTCTCCCTTTAGCGACAGGCGTCCGCTCACAAATCTTTCACCCGTTCCTCCCGCCTGGTGGTAAGCGATATGCACCTCCAGTTCCTCAAAGCTTTTCACTTGGCGTTGGTTATCGCGCCAAGGGCAGTTCTGAACCAACTCTAGCTCTAGCGTGTTTTCTCCTAATCCCATCCTCGTCGCCATGTGCGGGCCGGGCCCCGATCCCGCCGCCAAGTGCGAGTCGGGAGGGGCGATCCGCGGCCCGTCTTTGCGCACGCAGGCTGTGGCCAGCAGCCCGGGCACGCGGGGTCGGAGAAAACCGGTGGCGAGCTAGAATTAGTCACAAACACGTAGTGGTCGATTAAAAGATTATTTTACTTACACCAAAGATGGTCACGGTGCAGGCAGGAAAACTTGCTTGAGTTACAGTTGCAGATAGAAAAGAAGAGAGGCGGACTAGAGTTCCTCCCCATGAACACTCTTCTAGCCCATCCGGTTGGAGGCTCTAAACGGCAAGCCCGTCGGACCAACCGGAGAAAGTACGTACAGTAAAGAGCTCTGAATACACTCACTCACACGAAGTTTGCTAGGCTCCGTGGATCTGGCTTGGGTTTAAATCTTTAGTATACAGGAAGGGATACGTCTAGGAATTTATTGGCGACAGGGAGAGGCTAGAGGCTGATCAGACCTCTGTTGCCTGCTTGAAATGCGTTGGGTCCGTAAGGATCCGCAGCGCTTAGAGATCTTCACACAGCGTGAAGTCTCCTCCTCCCGGTGTTCGTGGAGTCCTCCAACTTGGGCGGAAACCACACAAGCTTTTTATACGGCTAGCAAGCCAATCACTAGCCGGCACATGTGAATAATTTAGAACTAGCCAATGGTGGGGCACAAATTTGAATACGAATGGCGGGAACTCCTTGCAACGAGCATTTCTGTGCTGCAACAAAGAAATGCACCCTGCAAAGAAAGCTACAAAACGGTGGGAACTTCTTTTGCACCCGGGGTTCTCCTTTGCAGCGGAAAACTCCACCGTGAAAAGAAGCTGCAATTTGGCGGGAAATAATTCAGTGGTGCCAAAGCACACACAAAACAAAAATTACAACTTTGGGTTGTGACACCTACAGTATGTTTCTGTATTGTTGGTGCCTTTTAAGTAACAGAACAGAAGGGTGAACACAGAAAAGACTGAGAGTTACCTATCCTACTGGACCTTCTCAGAGGGAAGTGCAGTAACTTTGTGAGGAGCAACAAAGGCATTTCAGTACCTTTTAAGTGACCACCTTCCCCAGTTGCACAGCTTTAATTTCAGGGAGACTTTGCCTAGTTTATACAGTATGTAGTATTGGAAAAGCCTTGTCCATCTGTACCTCCATACCTTTTAGAGTATTGGTACCCTGCTTCTCTGTGGCTTATGAGTTCTGGACAGTAGGCACTTTCCCTGCTTTACCAAGGCAGTTCTTCAGCCCTTTCTGTTCTACCTCTGAAGAGCATAGTTACAGTAGTGATTTCCTATGAGTCCACACAGTGTAAAACTGTTTTTAGTTCTTTCTTTTCTCTTCTCTCAGCTAATTCCATGATTCAAAAACCTCTCCTTGTACAAAGCTCCTGATCCTAGAATTCTCTCAGCACTGCTGTTTTTGTTTATCTAGCATCTAGCATAATGGTTTCCTAATCCTGAGCTGCATAATTTAGGTTTATGGTACCATATGGCAAACGGTATTCAATCACAGGTCCAGAAACCAGTTGCACTCTTGCCCAAAGGTTGGACCTGCTACAATGAACTGTGGCAGCAGATGATTTGGGCATGTCTCAATTAGGTGTTAACACATGGAAACGAACAGTGAGTAATTGCATAGAAAACAAAGATGAAAGGGTTCTAGTCTGTCATATAGGGCATCCCTCTACTTTTAGGATTATTCCCTCTGTGTATCTGTAGTATTTTAGTCCAGTCTAGTTTTGAATGGCAAAAAATTGAGAGCTTTCAGTGTTGGGGAAAAGTTACTGAACCTCCGCAGCAAATGTTTTACTTTTCTCATTTTTATCTAATTTTTTTTTTTTTTTTAGATATGCTTAAGCTATGAGAGCCTCCCTACTGTATTCTTTCTCTCTTCACATATTCAAGCTATCCATTTTTATTTTAACTCTCTTCTTAAAAATCATTTCCAGCTCTGCTTCTAGTTTTCAGCATTTGTCTGGCTTGGGGGGACCAGCCCTGATTGGAATGCAGTACTCAGTGTGTGAGGGATTTTTACTTCTAGGTTCCATAATGTGATGCTTTGTTGGCACATTTCTGTATGCTGCTATAAGAGATACCTTCTTAGTGACAACTGAACTTTTCTGTGCTCTGTATCACAGACTTGGCTAATTTTTTTTTTAAATTAAGAGCAGAGAAAAAATCCTTTTAAGCATACCTTTCCATTTTCTGTCCCTTCTTCCCATAAAAAAACCCATAGATCTAAAGAAGAGCATTCTTTACTAGCAAGCTGGTGCTAGTCTTCTTGCTTCTTTTCCAACCATGCTGTGTCCAGCTTGTGTGTGCCTGTTGGACCAGCTCCACTTTTGTGTTCAAAACAATGGACCTTTGTTGTTGAGAATAAAACAAAAGCTTTACATACACAAGAGAATTTGATTTTAAAAATAAAAAGTAAGCTGCAGTTTACAAGTCCAGAAGTTTGGAGTGGTTTGCTTGTAAATATAGATCTTTACTTACTTGAAAAATGCAGTGTACAGTTAGTGATACTCTTTTAGTATAATGCTTAGTCTGGTAAAGAAAAAAAAAATTCCATTCATCAGCACAATTAGATATTGCTGGATGTATTCTGAAGATAAAGTGATTTAATTTAATTACTACTGGTAAATGCAGCTTGTGTGGTAAACTGAAAACATTCAGAAGAAAGCATAATAGGGATTGTTTTAGTTCTGTGCCAGGCCATCTGGTTTAATGACCAAAAGTTAATTCACAGTTCTAATTTAAATATTAAGCTTAAGCATTCACAGTTGAGTGAGAAATGTGTTCTCTGTTCATTTGTTAAATTTTGTAGGCATTAGGAGTTGACTTTATATTCTTTACACGGCTTACAAAAAATATTTAGGCTCTAAACAGTTATGCTTATCTGTCCTTTAAAAATTTACACTTATTATGTTAGTTTATTTACAGTCAGCAAAATACGTAACTTGCTTTCATAAAATTGCTGTAGAAATGTACCTTCAAAGGGTATCTGTCAGCCATGAAATTAGGAAATACACAATTGCTTTAAAATAAATTTGGGCAATGAAAGAGTGTAATATATTTGTGTTGTGCAAGCCACATGGCTAGCTAGCAGGAGCATGATCCCTTGTCCAGCTGCTAAGAATTTAACTCCATTGCTCAAATCTTCAGGGTAAGACTGTAGCTTCATGTGTCTTAATAGAACATCTGGTGCAGTGGAGGCCTGATTCATAATGGTTATGAGCATTAATAATTATGTTCAACTGTTCAGCATCAAGAATTTGAGTTTCTCAAAGTAACACTCATTTCTATTGTGGTAGTGTCTAGAGACTTTGGGCCTGCTGTGAAACGCACAACAATAAAATATTCCCTGCCCTAAACAGCTTACAGTATAAGATGAAGGACAGCAAGTGGATGCATTATTGCATAATACTTTCCTGTTTCCTGAATTTGAAAAACTAATTAAACAACAGAAAAAACACGCTCACTTTTGCAGTGCATAAATTCAAAGCTGTAGATTTTAATATGATTGAAACTTGTTTTTTAGCCCAGTAATCAGAAGGTTAAAAAGACAGCAAGAGCATCTCAGCTTGTGTTTGGAATATTCTTCTCATATAAACTCATGATTGTTGCATTTTGTTTTAGAGAAGCCCATATGAGAACATCATCAAACAGACATAGGCTATTGGGACTGGAAAGAGAGACTTGATGGCATAAATTCAAACCCGAGGCAAAGAGGGCCGTATGTTTGTTCAGAAGGTTTTGCTTAGAACACTAGATTCAAATTATCATCTTGGCAGGAGTCAGGACATCTTTCAAAATAATCAGCCCTATGCAAATTGTGATACTGAGGCCCTGTCTGTGATTAGATACTCCATTGTTCTTCCCATAACTCATAAAAAAAATGGAAGGTATATTTTGAGGGAGGCTGTAAGTGCAAAATATTACTATTATTGCTACTCTTTTCTGCAGGCAGTATGCTCCGATTTCAGTAAAGGTAACATTTAATGAAAGATAAGAATTTTGCACTGACATTTACATTTTCCAATTCTGTTGAAACTTGCTAATGGGCCATCCATAAGGCTGGAAAACTGAACATACTAAATGTAACATTTCCTAGCCTTCCTTACTGATGAGAGCTGTAAAATCTGTAGCATGTGATATGTAATAGAGCTAAAGGTGACGTGCAAAGAAAAATATTGGGTGCAGTCTCTTTTCTGTGTGATGTATACAGAACATCTGGATGGGGTAGGGTGACTGTTGTTTTTTTAAAGATTGTTGTTTCTTGTTTTTCATAAGAAATTCAGGTCTTTTGCAAACTTGTTTTTACAAAAAGACTTCCTGAATGATTGGAGAACTTAATAGGATTATAACAATGAGGGACCTTATAAGCAAAACCAGTTTAGCAGAAAGAGAGTTTGCTTTTTATTTAGGCTGTTCCATACTATGGTTTCAATTTGCTATTTAATGCAAATGTGCAAAAACAAAAGAAAAGATGTCCTTGTTAAGGAGTCAACATCTCTGATCCTGCTCTAGACAGATGAGACCTCACGATTCACACCTGAGCCCAAACCCTCCTCTCCTCTGATTCTGTAAAACCAGTAAAGATTAAGGTTGCATGCACACATTCAAATAATCTGTTTGTTCTCCTGGTAGAAGAAACTACCCAGAGCTGTGTATACAGACAAACATTTGAATACTGAGATCCTGAAGAGCTGAGAGCCTGCAATGCTAACACGGTGCAATGGGGGGGGGGGGGGAGGAGAGAGTATATGCACATAACCTAGCACACTGCAGGCTTCCTTACTTAGCCTGCCAACACATGGCAATAGTGCATAGGGCAGCCCTGATTGGCTGATCCAGACTGCCATGGTCAGCTTCTGTTTCCCTGCAGCACAGTGTACAAATAATGAAGGGTATGTTCTGTTACTTGCTAGAGTAGTAAGAGTCCAATGAGCAGTACACTGTGTCCTGTGGGAGAGGGGGGTGGGGGGGGTGTGCTGGAGGACTATCTTCTCTTTTGAGAGAAGCCACATTCCCTCTCCCAAAAGAAACTCTTCTGGGAGTGATTTACCCTTGGTTGTGCCCACATGATTTTTCTCTTGAAGTGGCCATTTTACTCTAAGAGAAAAAGCATGAACATCTGTATACTTATGGTTTCTCCTGGGAGAGCAGTGACTTTCCCAGGAGAAACTGAATGTCTATATGAGGCCTAAATTGGACATTCCTGATGCTTCCTAAAAAAGCAATAAGCAAAGCTCCTTTTCCCTATTCTCATTTTTCCTTAAACCTTCAAATCTTTTATACATTAGAGAAGAATAAGCAGAGGCTATAAAGTCTTCCTTGTAAATGTTCTTAAATGTCGCTAGAGTGGCCATAATTGCCATTAACTGCCTGAGAGCCATCCTGCTTTAGTATAAAGTCCATTTAGGAACTTCAGTCAGTGAAAACCTGAATCAGTAGACATAAGTAGTTTTAGAGCCAAGTTGGTCCTTGAAATCAGGGAGCTAGAACCAATTGATGGTATCACTCCAGTCTCCCTTTTGCTTCTGCACTTCATTTTAAATTTACTATTAAAATCTTTTTAATAGCAGACTTTCTGGAAGCACAAAGGTGGGATTAACTGACAACCTATATTTGCATCTCCTGTTTGTTACAGAATTATTTAGTTGTGGAAGAACATTGATGTTTGGTGTAATGTCACTGTTTTCTTTAACAAAAAATCAAATTACACAGAAAGACCGTATCTGCATGGCTTACCCATCTAAAATGGTAGAGATTTAAAAATGTTATAATGAAGGTATTTGCCTTAAGGACAACACTTTGTGAAACAGAGAAGAGTGCTTGTAAGATTACTATAGAACAAAGCAGTATTGAGACAGGTGGCAGAAAATAATAATAATAAAAAGACAACCTGAATTATGATCACAAAATAATTCTGCATCTGTTAATGATGTTACAGATAACGTCCATCTTAAAATGTTATAGAATTGTAAAGCTATCACTTCCCTTTCATTGCCAGCATTTTAACCAGTTAGACTGAAATTGAAATTTCAGAAATAAAAAGACATCTGCTTAAGGTAGTGCTGTTTCCAATAATCTGTACAATATCACTGCATTATGGGAATCTTTCTCCAGACTTGTTTCTGCCAACTAAGGATATTCAATTTAATGTTTAGGTTGAGGAAAAGAAGAAAAGAGCTTTGTGCTGGAATCTTACTCTTTATATCATGTATATACATACCTATAAATAAATATAGGTATCTGATTATGCCAAATGCTCTTGTACCTAAATAACTTTACCCAGGTGGCTTTAATCAGACTTTTGAAAGTTACTGTCATGTACAGGTGGTAGCAGGAATAGGTTCTATACAGTAACTACTAGTCCTCTTCTTTTAATGGTAAATATTGCAGATCCTTAGGCAGCTAAATTTAACCTAAACTGTTCTTTTTGGGGAAAAATAATGTTGTACATAATATTTCAAATAGTTGTTTATTAATCATCTGAAATTTTACATCGCAATTAGTATAGATCCTCAGAATTCTAATATTATAAAAGCTTAAGTCTGTCTATCTGTCTGCCAGTCTGTAATGCTTTATTTGCACTCCAACTGGCTGACAGACAGCCAATTAGAGTACGAACGAGTGTTTGAACAGGAGCTGGTGGCTGTGGAGCACCGCCATGATGGTGGGAACACAGGGGGTGGAGAGCGGGGAGGCAAGCCCAGCTGTGCTGGGCTGGCCTCGCCCCCCTCGCCCTGCTCCCTGGAGGCGGGGGCAGCGGAGCAAACAGAACATGGGGGGCAAGGCCAGTGCTACTGGCCTTGCCCCCTCTGCCCTGTTCTCTGCAGATGGCAACGATGGAGCGGTGGTGGGGGCAAGGTGGCACGGGGGGTGATGGTGGTGGTGGCACGGAAGAGAGTGGGGTCGAGATGCCGGGGGGGTGGGGTGAGGCCACCAGCTCTGGCCTTGGCCCTGCCCCCCCCCCCCACTTCTCTCGTTGCCATCTACAGGAGGAGCAGGCCGAACGCAGGTTGGGGGAATAGCGGGCATACTGTGATGGCGGGCCCAGGCCCAACATGGGCCAGGAGGAGGATTGAGCCCCAGCTGGGGGAGAAGCCAAGCCCGCCACGGCGTTGAGGAGGCAGCAGCGGGCCCGGCCCGACACTGCAGTGGTGTGGGGGGAGGGGAAGAGCGAGCCACCTCCTCCCCCCCTTGGGCCTGGGCCCACTCCTCCCCCCTATCGGCTCTGAGCCTGCTCCTCCTATTCCCTGCTGCTGCCAGGTCAGCCCAAGCCCACTGCTCCCCCTGCTGCCACAGCCCAGCTTCTCCCCACCCCCAGGTGCAGTCCTCCCCCACATCTGGCCTGGGCCCTCTCCTCGCCTCCTCCTGCCATTGCGGCGGGGGTGGGGGGGTGGAAGCAGGCCTAGACAGTGGGTGGGGGGGAGGGGGCATGCATGCATGCATGCCCGCCCTCCCCCCCCCCCCATCATCCTTGATGGGCAATTTGCTAGTTATTCATAATCTTTCAAAAACTGCAGTTACAATTCTTGCTCTTTAACAGCCAGGGAAATTAAGAGCTAGAGCTTTCAGGTTGCTCATGGGCTAGAGACCCTCAGATTTGGGACTGACTTTCTAGAAAGTGGATTTGCCATTGGGAAATCATTCCAGCCGAAAATTTCTGACCACATCCACTTCTTGCCCAATTTCTGCTTTGCCCCACGTTAGGGTGAGTTAGGTACAGAAATCAAAGGTTTCAAGGAACTCTCCTTAAACACATGACATACAGAGAAAGGATCATCAAATTGTAACTTTAGAAAAAAAAGAAAATAACTAAGGTTAAATGAAAAGAACATGAATATCTGTCCTCTTTCTTTATCCAAAAGTGCCCTGCATTTCAAATTCCCAGGCAGCTCATCTGCAAAATTGTTAAAAGCAAAACCATCTGTTTTAGTATAAACTTGAGGTCTACACCCTTGCAATGATTGCCATCTTGTGTATAATGAACTCTGCTTAACTGCATGCTACCTGCTTTAACTAGTTTATGACTAACATAAAACTTAAAAATAACATAAGTGTCTTACATAAGGGTCTGCTATAGTAGAAGTGACATTGAATTCCTTTTAATTACACTGGCAATTAAAAACGACATGTGATTGGCTTGATATATGGGTAAATCAGTGTGTAAATATAACTCTGGGAAGGTCAGTGTACTCTAGAGATTCCCATTTGTAAGCCTCTTGACTACCAGTACAACACATGGAGAAAAGTAATTTGTAGTTCTAAGTCTTTTTTTAATGTTAAACTATTAAAATGATATGTATCATTATAGTATGTTATATGATATCACTACTCACAGTAGCTGATTTCAGTACTTTTAACTCGGTAGGAATAATCCATCAGTTTTATATCGAAGTCCATTTATTGTTATGTTTTACTGATTTTTTTTATTTTTTTTTTAAATGATGCAACTAATTTCTATAATGACTAAACTTTGTAGACTAGACCACAACTGTGGCTTATAGTCAAGAATTCATCCACATAAACTTCATTGTTATTTTTACAATTTTTTTTTTTTTTCAGGCATTTCCTTCCCACCTACTGTGTTCTCCAAGCATTCTTACTCTGCATATAGTCTCCCAGGATATTCACTAGGCAGTCTAATGTGCATCTACTTTCCTCCCCATGTATCTAAGGGAAGGGGGAAGAGCTTGTAGTCTACCTCACTGCCTCCTTTCCCTGGTTCCATAAACCTCCAGTATTATGCTATCCTCCAGGCTACCTAATTTGGAGCTGGGAAGCTGGAAGTATAAACTGGCTACTTGTACTCCTGCCCTGAATCTGGAAGAGAGCTGAGAGCTCCAGTTAGCTCCTTCATCTGAGGTCATGGAATTGTGTGGTCAAGAGGACCTGGATAAAGAATGGGGTAGTTCATGCTTCTTAATGCCATTGTTGAATGTTTTCTGGAAACAGAGGTGGTAATGCTGCTTTCATTTGCTTTATACTTTCATCATTTCTCCAACCATAAGCTAGAAATACTTCTTTGTTTTAACAAAGGCTGAGATTCTGTTGCTGCGATTCTGTTAAATAGGGGGCAAAAGACAGCAGATTCTGTGACCCCTGAACATGTAAGTCCTATTTGAGTCACTATATTTTTAAGTCCAGCAATGAAAAAATCTTATTAAGAGTCCATGTCTGAGAGTTCCCCTTTGTTGAGAACATCCTGTTAGTCTTATTTAATATGAATGAGGAAGAACTTTGGAGCTACTGCTATCATATTAAAAATATGCAGATGAAAATTACTATGATGAATTCAGTCAGACTGAAGAATTCCCTACTAGTGTACCCCTCTCATTCCAAAATCTAACCTAAGCTCCAGGTAATGGTTCCTAAGTAGCTCTAGAATTCAGACCTTTCTCTGTACTATGACCATTCATATTTCAACAGATTCTTTCCAGAGGTGTCATTACAATAATAATCAAGGCAACTGGCTCTTTAGAGAATATTTGAGCACAGTATTCTGTAAGTGTCAGCTGTAATGAGCTAGGCTCTTTGATATTGTATTTCTAGAAACGTGTATGTTTTGATACATCAAAAAATCAAAATTTTACAAGTATCTTTTCTGAGGTAGACCCTGACAATGTTAATGTTCTGTTTAAACAGTGAGAGGAAAGATTGTAGAGCAGAATAACAGGCCCCCAGTACTTTGAAGGGCCTCAAATTGGAAGAAATCATTTTTGGGGGCTTCAGTAGGGACTACAGGGGAGAAAATTCTGTAGATGGTCTTCCTTCTGTTTCATGCTTGTTTGCAGGATGGATAGGTCAGATATCGCCTCTATATTAGGGACTTTGCATTTGTTGTCTAGTGTTTACAGTGCATAATGAACTGTGAAGATGAAATAGATAATTTTGAAGATCATTCTCATACAAAACTGTGTAACCACTCTAATATCCAAAAATAAACAGACAGTAAGTGAGGACATTTTTCTTTACCAGAGGTGAGTGTACACTTTGGTCATACAGTACAAATGATGTCTGTGTATTGCTTCGTAGCTCATAGCAGTTATTGTTTTGGGAATGAAATGCTGTACCCATATTAAAAACATAATACGGCTTATTGAAAGTAGCAGTAGTTCTAAACAAGCATTCGTTCCCAAAAACACATACAGCATGTGGCTGTACTGTAGCATCTGATATTTATCACAGGAAACAATAATATGACAACAGTTTGATTAGCTAATAGAGGAAATGTTTCATAACACTTGTAATATTGTATATTTATAGACCTAAATTGTAGGTGTATGCCTAACCAAAGAATAGAATATAACATGACTTGAAAGTCTCTCATCAGCTGTTTGAGATTTATTTTCTCTGTACATTGTTCCCATATGAGTTTTGTGCCAAAAAACGATCAACCCACTAACCAAGGTCAGTTGAAAACTGTCTTACTTCCTCCAGTCCTAACCCACAGGGAAGATGGAAATGACATCTTCCATTTCTATTCAAGGCTTACTCCTTCAAAGGAAGAAAGTACACAAAATTTGCTTCTTAATAGAAAGCTTTTAAGGTAATTAAACTTGTCGTAAGTATGTGAACAAAAGTGGGGAAATTCCTGTAAAGTTGAAAGACTTTCAATTACAATAACATTCTTATTAATTAGGTGAGAAAAAGAATGTGATTTTAATTATTGTACCGAGCTTAAACAGTCAAATGTTTTCTGTTTTAAAAGAACAGTTTGCAGAAGAATTAGACTTAGTGGGGGGAAATTATACGAAGGATACACAGTTTGCTATATGTACCTAACCTGGGGATCTACTACAGGCCTCCTCATCAGGATCAAGAGCTAAACGATATATTCTCTGGGCAGCTAGCAGACGCCACACAGGTGAGGGAGGCGGTGGTCATAGGAGGTCTAAACTATCCAGATATCTGCTGGGAGGAGGAGACAGCCAAAACAAGCCGCTCATGGAGGTTCTTACACTGTGTGCAGGACCTCCACCTAACCCTGGTGGTGTCTAGTCCGACCAGGGGTAGCACCTTGCTTGACCTGGTCTTAGCAACAGGGGATGATCTCGTGGGGAACATGTGAGTTCATGGTAGCCTGGGAGATAGTGACCATCACTTGGTTGAGTTCACTATCCAGCAAAGGGTGGGTAAAGTAACTAGTGGGGCTAAGGTGTTGGACTTTAGAAGGGTCATCTTTAGCAAGTTTAGAAGGCTAGTTAGTGAGGGGATGCGACTCAAGAACGTAGAGCATATGGGGGTCCAGGAGGGTTGGAGTTATCTCAAGGGAGTGATCCTTGGGGCTCAAAAGGAGTCTATCCCATTACGTAGGAAGGTAGGTAAGGGGGCAAAAAAGCCCCCTTGGCTGAACAGAGAACTCCAGGAGAGTCTGGGGGCAAAGAAGGAGATGTATAGGCAATGGAAGCAGGGAGCAGCCACCAAGGAGGACTATATCTCCCTGGCGCGCTATGGCAGGGAATCAGTTAGACAGGCCAAGGTGGGGCTTGAGCTCAGGCTGGCTTCAACAGTCAAGGACAATAAAAAGTCCTTCAGGTAGATAGCAGGCAAAAGGAAAGCTCAGAGCAACATAGGGCCCCTGCAGGACCAATCAGGACAGTTGGTGGCTGGCATGGGGAAAAAAGCAGAGCTCTTCAATGAGTTCTTTGCTTCAGTATTTCCAAGTAGCGACCAAGCCAGTTCCCCGACCTCGATGACTGACGGATGTCCACATGGCACCAGTCTGCCTATGGTTAGGTCTGAAATAGTTAAGGAGCTCCTGGAGGAGCTGGATGGGTACAAGTCAGCAGGCCCGGATGACCTCCATCCACGGCTGCTGAAAGAATTGGCCAGTGTCATAGCTGAGCCACTGGCACAGCTGTTCGAGCACTCGTTGTGCTCTAGCCAGGTCCCTGAGGACTGGAGAAGGGCCAATATGGGGCCCATTTTCAAGAAAGCGAGAAGAGATGAGCTGGGTAACTTTAGACCAGTCAGTCTATTTCCTCTATTCCTGGGAAAATACTAGAGAAAATAATTAAAGAACACATTTGTGCAGGCCCAGCAGGGGAAACAATGCTGAGGGGAAACCAGCATGGGTTTGTCACAGGTAGATCCTGCCTGACAAACCTTGTAGCCTTCTATGACCAGGTCACACACTGCCCGGATGCGGGAGCCGAGGCTGATGTCTTCTTCCTGGACTTTAGGAAGGCCTTCGACACAGTTTCACACCCTATCCTCATTGGGAAGCTAGCAGACTGTGGAGTGGACGCCTACACGGTCAGGTGGGTGGCCAACTGGCTTAGGGATCGCACCCAGAGAGTGGTGGTGGATGGCTCCTTCTCGGCCTGGAGGGAGGTGGGCAGTGGGGTCCCGTGGGGTTCGGTCCTTGGACCGATATTATACAATATCTTCATCAGTGATTTGGACGAGGGTGTGGAGAGCACCCTCTCCAAGGTTGCTGATGATACCAAGTTATGGGGCAAAGTTAGTACACCGGAGGGAAGGGAGCAGATTCAGGCTAACCTGGACAGGTTGGATCAATGGGCAGAGAGAAATAGGATGCAATTTAATAAAGATAAATGTAAGGTACTCCACCTGGGAAGGAGGAACCCCCAGCACACCTATAGGTTGGGAAGTGTCCTTCTCAGCAGCTCAGAGGCAGAAAGGGATCTTGGAGTCATAATTGACTCCAAGATGAACATGAGCCGGCAGTGTAACGAGGCCATCAACAAGGCCAATTGCACCTTGTCGTGCATTAGCAGGTGCATGACTAATAGAACAAAGGAGGTGATGCTCCCCCTCTATGCGGCACTGGTCAGGCCACAGTTGGAGTACTGTGTCCAGTTGTGGACACTGCACTTCAAGAGAGACGCGGGGAATCTCAAGAGGGTCCAGAGGAGGGCCACTTGCATGATTAGTGGCCTTCGTGATAGACCCTACGGGGGGAGGTTGAGAGAGCTGAATCTCTTCAGCCTTCACAAGAGACAGCTGAGGGGAGATCTTGTGGCCGCCTATAAATTTATTAGGGGAGGTCAGCGGGGAATAGGGGAAGCGCTGTTTACTAAGGCACCCCAGGGAGTAACTAGGAATAATGGGTGTAAAGTAGTTGAGAGTGGATTTAGGTTAGATATTAGGAAGAAATTTTTCACAGTAAGGGTGGCCAGGATCTGGAATGGGCTTCCAAGAGAGGTGGTGCTATCACCTAGCTTGGAGTTCTTCAGGAGGAGGCTAGATAGTCACCTGGCTGGGGTCATCTGACCTCAGTCCTCTTTCCTGCCAGGGGCAGGGGGTTGGACACGGTGATCCATTGTGGTCCCTTCCTACTCTACATTCTATGAATCTATATGTTCAAATGTATAGAGTTATTAGCATAATGCAGCATGCTTAGAAGACACCTGCATTCTTTGGACACAGAGCCAAAGAGCCATCCTGTTAAAAAATGAACAAAAAGATCCTGCTACAAGCAGAACAAGGGAACAAACTTCCCTTGTTCTGCATTCACACATTCTCCCCCTTCTCCAAATGTTTCTTTCTATACAGGTTGCATAAAAATATTAGTTCATGCTTTAAATGTGAATGCACTTCTGCAGGTATCAAACTTACATACATTGCACATGTACAATAAACACGGTGTGTGGGTATGTGCACTTGTGCAAATACCCAGCCTTTGTGCATACACTTTGCATTGTCTGTCCTCAAAATTTTACATATCCTTTTAAATATTTGGGCCACTTTTCAGGTATCATCACTATGACAGGGTGTTCTTTTACCTTAAAAGACTGTTTGGATTGTGTTTTATGTTTCTTTGCTGCATAATAATTCACCGTACTTAACTGAATTGTCAGAAGCAAATGGATGTCACAGGGATGTTAATTATTCATGAATAATGACAACTGAAGAGCTGGAAGAATCAGTTGCCACAGTTCAACCTGTCCGTTTAACTAGAAAGTATATAATAGTACAGATAACATCAAGTGTTCAAAAATCCCGAGTCAGGCCATCAAAATCATGAGATTTGTCTCAAAAGTTACAAAATTTTAAAAGCAATACATTATGACTGCCTTCATATTTTTGAACATTCTAATAATGTTTCAGCTTGCCTTCTAGTTTTTAACCTTTAGGTTCATGTTTTTCATCTTTATTCAATATTCTAGTATGTTTACATGACTAGTGCCTCAAGCAGCTCACTGAGTATCACAGTAAAATCTCAAGAGTTGGCAACTATAGATGGAGAGGACCCTAAAAGATGGTGGTACTTAAGTATAGGTGTGACAGAGCTAACTTCCACTTCTATTTTGTGAAAAAATCTTGATGAACAGAGAAGTGGTTTCTTCTACAATTTATTTTTTGTTTAAAAAAAAAGGGGGGGGGGGGGGCAGAAATTTGACCATTCAACCAAATCTTGCCTTTGTTTAAGTACTGAAAAGTGAACTGTATAAATTAAAATATGGATGCATCCTGTTTCCCTGTCTAATTTTTGTTTTTATTTGCAGTCTACTCCATTACATCTAGCAGCAGGCTATAACAGAGTTCGAATAGTCCAGCTTTTGCTTCAACATGGTGCTGATGTTCATGCCAAGGACAAGGGGTATGTGGGACTGGTCTGCGCATTTTCCATTTTCAGAGTGGTTCTGTGTTAATGACATTTACAATTTTTTCTATTGTGTGTTGTAATTCAGTCTGTCTAAATGAGTTATTCTTCAGCTGAAGAATTGGACTTCGTTTATTTCCAAAATCAAATTTAGTGCTTTATGTTTAATAATCTTTGAGGGTAAAAAATTTGAGAGTTGAATTATGATGATGATTTATACTCCTTACTTCTGTAGTCATCTCTGTTATACCAGCATTAAACAAATTTATATTTTTAAATTTGTGCTTTCATGGAATCATAGAAAAATAGGGCTGGAAGGGACCTCAGGAAGTCATCTAGTCGAATACAGTACTCAAGGCAGGATCATTCTTATCTAACCCATCCTATTCAGGTATTTTTCTAACCTGTTCTTAAAACTGCACAAACAACCCTCTCACCCAGCTACCAGGCACAGTGCCCCAAAACACCAAGTATACCCTAACTTGCCACAGGTAAAACGGGATTGTGGCACTGTGTAGAACGGCGGGGTCACAGGGGTGTCCGTGACTAGCTGTGTGACCACGCCCCTCTCCACCCGTAGGACACCTTTCGTTCTCACCTGCCACACTTTGACAGAATAATAACAGTAATAAGGAGACTGCCCATGGGCCTTTGTGTGACCCCAGTCCAACTAAACCCCCACTGGGTTTCCTTGGCACCCTACTGGTCTGTCCTTCCCTGCTGCCTTCCACTTCCTGCTGGGGCACTGCACAGCTGCCCTCTGTTCGTCCTTCCAGTGTTGCAGTGGGTCTGACCCTGAGCAGAGGAGCAAGACCTTATAATCAAGAATCTCATGGTGTTTTCAGTCCAAGCTGAAGCATTATCACACCCCAGTCAAAATAGCCAGCCTTGGCTGTAGCCAACACATAGTGCTTTTGAGGAAGGCAAAAAAAACCCAACAACCCACAGACCGCTGCGGCAACTGGAGGGGGAAAATTTCTTCCTGGCCTCATGTGGCAACCAGCAAAGTTCAAAAGCATGGGAAGATCAAAACACTGCAAGCTGGGAACTGCTCTGCAAGCTGGGACTTCTGCACTGCAAGCTGGGAACTACAAACACAACTCCACACAGCCTTACTGGAGAGCCAGAATGCCCTCTTCTGTCATCCTATTCCCTCCATGAACTTATCCCAACTTCTTTTAATCTTTTTCTTTTTCATTTATGGAACTTTTCTTCATTCTCTTGCTGCCAAGCATGGTCTTCTCTAATGTCTACCTTCTCTGGGGTTACTGAGTTCTTGTGATCTCCAAGCAACTCCTGTACTTCTAGCTGTTGCTCTTAACAGCATGCTGCTGGTATTGCTATTCCTAGATCATCCCTGACCAATGCTTATCCAATCTCTTCTTGAACCTCCAACAAAGGAGATTCCACTGCTTCCCTAGGCAGTCTATTCCAAGGCCTCACTCTTGTAGCAATGAAGAAGCTTTTCCTGATACTCAGTCTAAAGTTACTTTACTGCAATTTCGATCCATTCCTACATGTCTGACTTTCAGTAGTGAGAGAGAAAAAGTGTTCTCCCTCTTTATGGCAGCCCTTCAGATACTAACATCATCTATCATGTTTCTTCTTCTTTGCCTTTTCAGTGAACTGAACAAGCTTATTGCTCTCAACCTTTGCTCATTTGGTTTGCCTTTCAAGCTCTTTATCATTTTGTTGCCTGTCTTTGGACCCTAACTTTTCCAGGTCCTTTTTAAAATGGGGAGCCTGGAACTGCACACAATACCATAGATAGGACCTAAACAGCACCAGGTAAAGTGCTAACTTCCTGTTTCTTTCATCTAATGTTCCTGTCGATGTAACCCAAAACTACATTTGCCTTTTTGCAGATGCATCACATTCCAACTTATGTTGAGTCTATGGTCCACCAAGACCCTAAAAACTTTCACCATAGTGCTGCCATCCAGCCCATTGTCACTCCTTTTGTATTTGTGTTTTTGATTATTCTTCCCAAGATGCAGTGCCTTGCATTTGTCAGCACTGAACTTCATCCCATTGGCTCCAGTCAAGCTTTCCAGTCTATCCTCCCTTCCTCCCCCCACCCAGTGTGTTTGCAGTCCTTCCCAGTTTCATCTTGTCTGTTGATTTGCTCCAGAAGGTCTCTATTTGAGCATCCAAATAATTAATAAACATATAGAACAGCATCAGACCTAAGACAGACCCTTCTGGGCTCCACTGGAAACCTCCTGCCATTCTGACATGTGTCCATTTATAATTACCATTTGTTTGCATTTTTGAGGCAGTTGTCCATCTACCTTGGAGTTCTGTCTAATCCAGATATCTCCTGTTTGTTTATGAGAAGGTGTGGGACTTTGTCAAAAGCCTTACAGAATCCAAATCCAGCATATCCACTGCTTTCCTTTCATCCACCCAGCTAGTTACTTTGTTGAAGAAAATCAGATTTGTTTGGCATTATTTTTTCTTAGCAAATCCATATTGGTTGTGTGTCATTAGGTTTTCCTCCTCCAGGCAGTCTGAATGGCCAATGGCTATAATATGACTCCAGAAGTTAGGCTAATCGACTGTAATTCCCTGGGTACTCCTTTTTGTCTTTCTTAGAGAGGCACTATGTTGGCCGCTTTCCAGCCCTCATGTACCTAACCTGTCTCCCACAGCTTGGTAAATGTTATTGCTGAAGGCTCCAAGATCCTGTCTGCCAGTTCCTTCAGTCCCTTAGGATGAAGTTCATCAGGCCCTCCAACTTGAATTCATTCTGACCAAACAAAAGATTTCTGCCAGTCTTTTTCATGATCTCATCCCTCAGCCTATCCCCTCCCTTATCCAAATAAACCTTATAAGTGAAGTGCTCTGGTTTGATTATTTTTTTTGTGAAGATTGAGTTGAGTACCTGTTGAGAAGCTATGCCACCTTTGAATCTTCTGTAAAGAGTTCACCCTGCCTATTTAGCAGTGGACTCACAGCTTCCTTAGTCTTTCTTTTCTGACCTTTTCTTGTTGTCCTTGGCTTCCTTCGCCAGGTATAGCTTGCCTTCTTGCTTTTGTCTGCAAGTTTCCTCATATGCTTCCTTGGTTGTGTGCCCATCCTTCCTTTGCCTGTTTACTTTCCTTTTAATTTTGAGACATCCTAGAAGCTACTTCTACAGTCCTATTGGTTTCTTGCCATTTTTCTTGTGTTTACATCATGTCAGAATAGCTTCTTGTTGAGCTTTCAATACCATGCCCTTTAGAAGCTGCCAGCCTTCCTGGGCCCTTTATCCTTCAGTCTTTCCTCCCATGGCACCTCGCCTACTATTTCCCTGAATTGGTTGAAATGTGCCCTTTTGAAATCCTGTCTCTCAGTTCTGTATCTTTGAGTACTCCTTACTAGATGGCAATCTATGGAAACTCATGGGATTTAGTATTATTTTAGCAAATAATACCAGATTTGAGCAAAAATGAGAACCAAATGCTATATAAGTTTTTTGTTTGTTTGTTTTTATAAAGCACATACACTTAAAGTCTTTTCTGGGACTTGATTATCCTGACAGATGTATGCTTGTAAATCCCTTTAATTTCCCTTTAATTTCAGTGAGATAGGCATCTAGTTGTACAGTTTCTGTCAACAGTAAGAATATGAAAAGGGACAGCAGTTTCTCCAATGAAGTGAGATAAAATGTTTTATTTAAGTTGTATGTTTCATGTCCAAGTAAAATACTATAGCAAAAGTACATACATGATGGGTTGGGAAACAATTTGTTTTTGACTCTTGGTATATGGAAACTGGAGGCTTACGAGAATGAAGAGTCATTCTATATGATGATCTCATAGGAGTTTTTATTACTATTCAAAATCAGGTCACATTGTATTTGCTGTGTATACCCTTGGTAAAAGGCATTTCCTGTCCCAAACTCATTCCTTGTTGTATACATAGGCTTTATGGGAAAAAAATTGCTATGGGTCTGTCTTGTCGATCCATCAGCCAAGATAAGAGGTTCTCTACATTATGATTTATCTTCTATTAATTGAGAAATTCAGCTCAAGGATGTCTAAAAAAGAGCGTTAATTGACTTTGTCACTTTAAAAATATTTGAAGTATAATGAAATGTTGAAGATTGATTTTTTTTAACTCTTTTAGCTGTATTTGCTGCTGTTTTTGTCAAAAGTTTTGAAACTAATTAGAGAGCATTATATATAGTTTCAACAGTATGTTTAAACCTTATGTTTTGTATATTAATTTGGATACAGCACCATTAACAGTTTTTAATGATTTTATAACGTTCAGATCTAATAACCACCTGAAAAAGAATTTCAGGATTAACAGATTTATGAGATTAGAATCATCTGGCTTGACAAGCAGATTTTAGACAAAAACTAATTGAAGTTGTTTGGTAGTACCAATCAGGAATTCAAGCTAAAATAAATTACAAGAATATTTCAGTTATTCTAAAACCAAGCAATATAAACCCAGAAAATTCCTGAAGAACTGACATTTTTCAAGACAGTGGCCATCTTTGATAAGGTATTTCACATCTTCCAAACCATGAGAAGATGGTAGCCATGTTAAAAGCAGGCAGTTCTTTGTGGAATCCTCTGTCTGGGATAGCCTTCAGTTTCTGTTTCTCAGTTTTCATGGATAAGAAGTAAATATGGAAAATAACTGATAATTCTGAAACTATTTCTGTAAATGTAGTGTTATAATTTCTTGAGGGGAAAATAAATGAATTAAAAATGATTATTTTAAAAAGAGCTCAAGATTTATGAGGTTGGTCCCCCCAGAAAATAGGATTATAATTTATTATTTATTTGCTTGCTTACTTGTTTTTGTTTTTTTTTAATTCTGCTGGGGCAAGGGATAAGGGGATGGTAGGGGTTGCCTGCTCTGTCATATTTAAGAGAGAGTTGCTTTTGGTGCTGTAGGAGTTCTCAACCCAGCTCAGCCCAGTAATTTATTCAGATGCCAATCTCCAAATCCGTTTTGTTATCTCATTCCCTGTGTACGTTCTGCTTACCCCTCACTAGCCTCCAAGGCCTAGAAAGAGCGGCAGCAAGTTTGCCTTCTTCCCCTTGTAGGCTGGAGAGCGGCTCTACTGGTTCTTCACTGTCTTCCCAGAACAGGTATTACCGAAAGGACTAGCAGAGCCATCCTCGTTGCACAGAAGAGGGAGGGGGCAGGAATAAGGGAAACTCTTTCTTTCCCCACCATCCCCTATAAGAGCAAACTTGGGTTTCTGAGAGTTGTGGGAAAGAGCTCTGTCCCACTCCTGAGCTGTATTTGCTGACTGTGAGGAAGCAGGTGGGGCAGGCAGCTGGTCAGGAAAATAGGTGGCTTTCCCAAGCAGGGCTATAATTCATAAAAGCACTGGATCTTCTTAAGTAGATACCAGACGTGGTCAGAGAAGATATATCTCATCTGTTGAACCAGATAAATAATAACAATCACAACAGTTGGGAGCACTACAGAAGAGTTCAGTAAGTTTTAGCTTTTTTTCTTTTAAATTATAAGGACAAAGAAAATCTCAAAAACTTCAGAGTTCCTGCAACATTTTCTTAAAAGCCATCTCTAACATTAATTTTAAGTAATAAAGTAATGGGTTTAATTGTTGAATCCTAGAAAAAATGATATTGAGGGAGTCAGTTAATTGAGAAGAGGGCATTCTGCATTTTGTATATGTAACAATGAGGTTAAATCTATGTTTTAAAATGCAATATTCATCCATATCTGTGGAGCCATAACCACCCTATCTGGCTTTACTTACAGACTGGGCTCACTGTCTTTGTTTTATTGCTTGTCTCTTTTGCTGATCTTTTAAAACTTATGGCTTTCTCATAATATAACCTTTGCTTGTGATTAGTCCTGCATCATTTGCTTCATCAGTTTCATTTTAAAGTGCAGACTCTAGTGACAGAAATTCCAATAACCCTTAGATAGTTGCAGTCCTTGTACAATGAAATATATTTAAAACTTATAATGTACTTCAAAAATGCAGAAATGTCAGGTTCTTCTTTACTCTGGAGTAGCTGTTTTAATCTACCATCTGTAAATATTTGTACATCATAATATACCCAGAAGCCAGGTAACATTGTAAGACAGTTTTTCCTTTCACACAACATTTAAAATGAAGAGGCTTGTAAATATAAAGTGAAGAAATACACAAATTTGTCTTTACCAAGTTTAAAATTAATCAGGTTTTATTTTCCTTTCGGTAGCAAGAAAGATAGTTTTCAACACGGTGAATGCTTATATCACCAATAATACATGGTAGATTAAACACTTAGATTGTGTCACTCAAATATTTTTAATAACAGTTGTGGGCAATAGATTGCTTTGGAAGGTTGGAATCCCACAATATAATGAGAATATTTTTATATTTGAAGCAAATATAAATGTTTGATTTAAATATAAAAGCTTCTAAATTCTTACTAGAGTAAAAATTATCTGAATTTTTTTAATGTTTCCTAAATATTTGTTTTAATTTTAAATACCTATGTTAATATTTAACTATTATTTGTTTTATTTCTCTAGTGGACTTGTGCCCCTTCATAATGCATGCTCATATGGACACTATGAAGTCACAGAATTGCTACTTAAGGTAAGTGGAGGAATGCAAGAATATTTATTCCATTTTTCATACTTAGGAAAAATGTGGTCTATTCATATGATAGTTAAACGCAGAGGCTCACTCTCTGTTAAATATCCCAATTTCTATGCCCGTGATTAATTCAGAGGCACAGGATTTTGGATTTGAAACACACACCTGCACTGCTGAATTCAGTATTTCTCCATTGAATGTTTCCAGCCAAATATTAACTGATCATTTTTCCCCTAAAGATCTATTGCAATAAATATTAAATTAATTCCAATATTCCTATTTTTGCTAGGTGAAAATAAATTAATTATTTTTCTTTCACACTGAAAACAATTGAAACAACTTCAAAAATGATTTTGACAAATATCTCTAAGTAATTATAGTTCATTTCTAAAATGAAGAATTCTTTTCCACTCTAGCATGGAGCCTGTGTTAATGCTATGGACCTCTGGCAGTTCACACCTTTACATGAGGCTGCTTCTAAGAATCGTGTAGAAGTCTGCTCTTTGTTGTTGAGTCATGGTGCAGATCCAACACTAGTCAATTGTCATGGCAAGAGTGCTGTTGATATGGCTCCAACACCAGAACTGAGAGAGAGACTGACTTGTATGTATTGCAATTATGTCATAATTAATGAAGAGTGTTGTTGTTATTAATAACCAGGGAACCGGGTTTTCTACTTGCTATAGAAAAACATAGATTTTCTCCTTTAAAGGAAAAAAACGCAGGAAACCACAGGTTTCCCCTTGCATGCTGGAAAAGTTCCATCCTGCAAGGGGCTGCTTGGGGCTTGAGGGGGTGGGACGCAGGGGGTACCACACGCAAGTGTATGTGGCCATCAATACAGCCAAGCAGTGGCATGGGGACTGGCTCCCGGGAAGGAGTCGAACACTAGAGGTGACACATCGGTGCGGGGGCGGGGTGGCATGTGCTCCCCCAGACTTGTGAGCCCACAGCAGACATGAGGCTGCAGCCTGTCCACCTCCATGGCCCAGTGGGCAGGACCTGGCATGGGACAATGGAGCTGGGCGGGGAGACTTGCTGCTGCTGCCGCCACCGCCACCAGGTACCCCATGCCAGCCATGCCGCCAACGTGAGGCACCCCCTGTCTGCCCATCAGTAGTGGGAAGGCCAAACTCCATGCCACCACTGCCCCCACTGCTGCCAGGCAGGCAGGGACACCTCACCTTGGCAGCACGTCTAGTGCAAGGGTCCTGGCAACAGTGGCACCAAGTCTCCCTGCTCTGCTCTGCTCTACTGCATCTGGTGCCACCCGCTGGGCCATGGAGGCCCCTGGGGTGGAGGGCAGCAGGGTGGGAGCCCCATAGCAGGCAGCCCACATCTGTCCCCACTCCCCACAGGCTCCACTCAGCTCTGCTCTGACTATCTGGCCGGCTGCGATTGGTGGTTGTGTAGCAAGGAACGGTCAGGATACAGCTGCCAGGTCCCGTATCCCTGGCAGCTGGGGGCCTATTTTGGTAGGGCAGGGGAGTGAGGGGCCCCAGGAGGGCTGGGGGGGTGCAGAGCTGTGGGTTGGAAGTGAGGGGCCCAGGGGGCTATGGGTTGGGAGTGACGGGCACTGGCATATCAGAACTGCTCAGCGCCACAAAGGAGGGGGAGCTCTGATTTCTCCATGATAAAAAAACCAAAAGCACATGCCAAAATATATAGGTATTTAGAATTTATTTTATTCTAATGATAATGATTGAGGCACTCTGGTAGGCTTCCATATCTCTTTAAAATTGTAAATATATGAATAAAACATTGTGTTCAACTGCTACATAGAGAGAGAGAAGCATTTCATTTTAATTGCAGAAGAACGTGGGTTTGGGATTTTTATTTGAGAAGAATTTGGTATTTTTAAACATAAAACCAGGATCCCTGCTAATAACACATTTGTCAAACCAGGTTTCTTATAGGTGATAGGTAAATGCAAAACAACAGAAGAGCACACACCAACTGCTGAAACTTCCTTAGCCTGACGAAGGGTTTTTGAACCCAAAAGCTTGCTTAATAACTATTCTCCAACCATTTGGGTTGGTCTAATAAAAGATATCAAATTCACCCAAGGAACCTTGTCTGCCTATGTCCTTAGACCAACACGGCTACAACCCAAACCCCTGCAGAATGTACCTTAGTTTTTCATTTTAA
Organism: Alligator mississippiensis; assembly: GCF_030867095.1. Classification (NCBI taxonomy): domain Eukaryota; kingdom Metazoa; phylum Chordata; order Crocodylia; family Alligatoridae; genus Alligator; species Alligator mississippiensis. The sequence continues at coordinate 141,394,349 of NC_081825.1, read as the reverse complement.
AACTTGAGATGTCAGTAATCAGAGTACATTATAATTAACTTTTTTTTATTGTAAGATGCCCTGGGCCTCTTTTGGGGAGGGTGGTACATAAATTAATAGTTCTTACCTCGAGGACATTAATTCTGCCTTTTCTAGGTCAGGGTTTAAGATTGCACCTTAAGCCAGTGTTCAGAAGGGTATAGAAAAATGCTCCCTTGCTTCTTAGTTAATTGTAGTTAGCTTACTGAAGTAACATTTATAAATCTAACACATTGCTGAATATTAAGTATATCGATTTCCCCAACAGATGAATTCAAAGGACATTCTTTACTGCAAGCAGCCAGAGAGGCAGACCTAGCGAAAGTAAAAAAGACACTTGCTTTGGAGATCATTAATTTCAAACAGCCACAGTCGCATGAGACTGCACTGGTGAGATTATACAGTCAATTCATTTCTTTTATGATATATGTGGTAGCAGTGCTACTTGAGGGGTTTTTATTGCTAGACTATGAAAATGTATTCATCATCTAAGATTGTGGATATGCCACCAAGCGTTTTATATTTTAAAAATAAATCACTATCACAGAAGTAGTGTTGTTCAGTTTTTCCTTGAATTTTGTTTTTTATGGTGGATTTTTCCAGAAACCCTTACATACGCCACAGTTGTCCTGCTCATATTGTGACTGTATTTTCTTCTAATTGGATTATCATCTTTGTAGCAACTTCTGCTGGTTGGTTGCTTTGTCTTCTGCTGTAACAGTGTTCCTCTCCCCCCCTTCCCCACTCTCTTGTTTTTTCTGGAGACTGGATGCAAAATTTTAATTTGGGGATGCAGAGGATGACAGTGCAGGCAGGCAAAATAGGTATGTCCTGGGGCTCTGTGAAGGACTGAAATAAATTGTCAAGCCACCTCACCTTTTCTTTCTTTATTTTTTTAATGAAGTTTTCCACCAGAGCCCAGTTAAATATGTTTTTTGATTAAAATTGTCCTTTACACCAATACGTTTATTTAATATTAAATTATATCATCATCTGATGGAAGTCAGAAGTGAAATAGTTTACAGCACTCTTGCAGTAGATGGTCTCTCTCTTTCTGTGACTAGTGTCCTGTCTCCAGCAGATGGCAGTAATTTTGAGCTCACAAAGCCTATTTGATGTGACACTACTCAGATCTGTCTAGCCTCCACTGTTGCTGTAGTGACTTACCAGAGCTTGCCAGCCATGCGTTATCAATTTTTGCTGGGGTCTTCAATATGAAACATAGTTATGCATCACAAGAGATAAAGCAGATCAATAATACACTGGCTTTTGTGATAGTGTTGTAGTAGATTTGGAGTGTTGTAATTGTAGCTGTGGTGGTCTGGAAATATGAGATGCAAGGTTTTTTAGTTATCTTTTTTATTGGACCAACCATATACTTGGGAAAAATGTTGGACTAACGTTTGGGCACCAAGTGCCTTTCTTCAGATGACCTTCGCCTGAAATAGCATATCTGCACTAACCAAGTGTGAGTATGGGCATTAGTAATTTAATTGGCAATTGCTTCTGCTCTCAGTTCATCATTTGAGGAATTAGGAAGGCAAAGAGCATAGAGTAAGTAACTTGTTTTATCAAAATGAATTGAGATGGTCACTATTAAAACAGTATGACTGGATAGTTTTACTTTGTTAGAAAGAGTAGTAAGACATAACTACATGGTGGTTAATAAAAACCCTGCAATTGATCTCAGAAATATCAGAAGCTCTATAGGTCCTATTCTACATGGACCATTAATCAGCATGTGTCCAAGATGGTCTTTTATTTCAGTAGTGGACTTTTCTGAAAAGATTCCGAACTTTTTAAATAAGAAGGAAAAGAATCAGTAGTCTGGGGAGAACAGATCACATTTAAGATGACATAGTTAATCCCTTCTTGATTATGTTGGTGGCTTTTATTAAATAAGAAGTATTCTTATTACTAAAATACTTTTTACTAAATAACTACTCATTTTATCCTTTTTTTTACATTTGCAGTACTTGAGCTGCTCTTGACTATTTGACATTTTTGAACATACAGCAACTATTTGACCTGAAAAATAAATATTATATTATTTATAGCACTTAAAAACTGTACTTGCTGGAGGTACATGTCTGAAGGTGAAAAGCAGTCTTAAACTTTGCAGCAATTTAGCTAGATCTTTATTTATCGTTACAGTCCAACAGCTCATATAACAAGAATTTATTACTGTGCATCAGCATGGGAAAAAGAAATGTCAGTATCTTTAACATTTCTCAGACTTCTGCTTCTGTGGCTAACTTACTGAAAGTCACAGTATTTGACACCTAGAAGTGTGGGACTTCCATCCAAGAGAATGTACACAAGTTTCTCCACTCTTTTCACAATATGGTGCTTACATTTATAATAAAAGTAGAAATATTCAAAAACACCTAGTGGTTCTCAGGTAGCTGTTAATTTGGGGTGCTCAATTTGAAATGCTCCAGGACTGTTTTTCAGTTGTTCTTTTCTCAGAATGGGTTTCCAAAATAATTGGACACCCCTGAAAATTTCAGAGTGTGACGGGTTCTAAGGAAGAGGTGTAGCCTTCCAGGGGAGCAAGGCCTACCATCCTAACCAGGTATGTGAAGTCATGGCTAGAGATGTGGGATCTAAGCCAGAGTTGCAGCCTCCCTCACAAACCAACTAGCCACCTGGGCTCAACTATACAGTGGGGAGAAGAAAGTATGTGACAATGTAGGAAAAGGCTGTGTCAAGTTATTTAGGATTAGCAGGGATGTTGATAGACCTTGCTCCCAGAGATCCCCTTAAAGGTGTATCTCACTCCAGACGTGAAATAAACTATTCTAAGCAAATGGATTTATTTTCTTACAGTTGGCTTTATAATATAATCCCATATATTAAGCACTAACTGAAAACACGTACCAGAACAGCGATTAGATTAAGGTTAACATGTTCAGTATACATAGAAATAGAAGAAGGAGCAAAGCAAACATTTTGCTATGGAACCCAGGGGAGGAAGCAGGAGAATTCCAGTGTAAGGCTTTAGAAGCTCTATGCAGAAGTAAAATTTTAAAATCCCTTTACCTTTGCCTGCCTTTACTTATTGCATCATTTATTGTCCTGGTATCTTGTTTACACAGTTGGAGACTTAAGTATTTCTCATCTGTGACATGTAGTTATAAAATCAAAATTGTTTTCAGACTAGAATAATTTAGCATTGATCACTATCTTGCATATTGGTCCATGTGTCATATATAAAGACAGAAATGAGGTGTATTTCTTTGGGATTCTGGGTATAAACTTTGCAGTCTGATACTCAGTAAAATACGTAAAGGTGATTCAGTGGACCTCATAAAATACTTCAAAGTCTAAGTAGTTATAATAGTAATTTATGTTTGCTTTATTATACAGCACTGTGCTGTGGCTTCCCTGCACCCTAAACGAAAACAAGTTACTGAACTGTTGCTCAGGAAAGGAGCTAATGTTAATGAGAAAAACAAAGAGTAAGTTTCTGAAAATTTGAGCAAAATTTTCCAAAGGTTTTAGTAGAATCAGGAAAACAGAACTAATTGATATCATTTTCCCTCTAGCTTCATGACGCCTTTACACGTTGCAGCTGAAAGAGCTCATAATGATGTCATGGAAGTTCTGCATAAACATGGAGCAAAGGTAAATTTGTAAATATCCATCATATAATTTGTCCATTTAAAGTAGGGTTTTGAATTCAATATTTGTTCTCCTGACTCTGTCTGAAACTTTCTATATGATTCTTGGCATTTGTTTATAACAACCAGTGAGAGATATTGGATCTTTAGCATTTGAAAATTTGGCTTATTTAAATGCCCGAATAAGGATTTAGAAACTTAACTTTGGTCACCTGCCCTCCACTCTGCCCTTGTTTCTAAATATCTTCCCCCTAATTTTCAAAATTATTTTGCTCCTTGATAGTTCTGGTAGACTTCCTAGATTTAGCTCTTAGTTGCCTTCAAGAGGGACTGCTAAGGGTTCCGTCAGTTTTGAAAGGCAAGGCGCACTATTAGATGAATGCCTTGGCTGTGAAATTAGGAGACTAACTGGTTATTCATTTTTAAATATCTTGTCCTCAACTATTTATAATTATTCTTGATTATCTATCCAGCAGATCCTTCTGTTAATTTACCTTTGCTCTAGGTTATAACCAATATTCACGCACATTTTTGTAAGCACGCTGTTAGATGCGCTTACAAACCAGCGGTCTTTGAAGTTGTAAGTTTACAGGCAAAGATAAATTCAACCCCACGATTAGTGCAACCTCTATCTTTCCACAATTTCCCTTTTAGATTACTGTAACAGTGGATGAGAAGGTACAGTATGATCATTGTTATTTTGCCAATTAACTTTCCTCAAAGGCTTGTTTTTCTTCATGAGAGAGAATTTTTACCATATAAAATGTAAACAGTCTCCTTATTTTTGCTTTTAGGGTAGCTCAGTTTGCTACCTCTCAGTCTTCATCAGCATCCATCTAGCTAGAAATGAAGAAATATACCTGTAATCACAATCTATAATGTCACTTCTGAACTAACAGGAGGTGAGAGCAATGTAACTGTACACATAGTTAATACAAGTCTCCTTATTTCTTCTTATTTTAAGACATTGAATTGTAATTTAGGGGCCTATTTAAGAGCCAGTTTCCAGAGCTCAGAATCTTATTCGCTTCTAAAGTGGTTTGATAGAATCATAAACTATTTTAATGATGGTATCATGGCACAGTATATCATATTCCAGAAATTTGATACAGTTGCATCTCTTCTAAGACTTTTCTAGGAGGATTTATTTTAGAGAAAAACATTTGTGCTGCTCGTTCAAACCATGAATTATAATCAGATCCCTAAACTTTCCCTTAATATTGAACCTATGCAGTGGAAGTAGAAATCTTATATGTGCTTATAGCACCAAGCAATCACTCCAGAGCAAAATTTTCAAGAGAATTTGCTACTGGCAGTTCTCATTTAGGTATCTAAATAAAGTGGCCAGACTTTCACAAGAGCTGAGCCTCAAATAGTGCTTACTGCTATATAGAGTATTTGAATCCAGAGCACTTCTGAAAATCTGGCCCTTTCATCTAGGTACTTATAAAGCCAGAGCTCAGCTTCCACTTGAAAATCTGGCTTTATCCATGTAGATTGAAATAAAAATTGGAAAGTGGAATTATGGGGAGAAAATGTACTGACATGATTTTTGTTAAAAACAATTTATACTGACACAGACCTAATGTATGCCATGTACAGTGGCCTTCTTAGCCATCAAGCACCTGTCATATTATCTGAAGTTAGTGATCACTTTTGTCTTGAAGCACAAAAGACTGTTAAATCCTAAAAGTTTTAATCTAGCAAATTCAGCTGCAGTGCGTATCATTGAATATTTAGAGAAGGGGAAGATAGTGTCATAATTAAAGTATAAATCTCAGACCCTGGAGACATGGCTTATTTTCCTTCTGTGCCATAATCGTCTGATTCATTTTGGAAAATCCATTCACACCTTGATTCAGCAAAACACTTAAATGCTTGCTTAACTTTGGTAGGACTACTCCTGGTTAAAGTAAAGCAGATATTTAGTACTTTAGCAGATTAGGCCATGAGTTTTTTAGACCTCAGTTTCCCTAACTGTAAAAACCTTATATTGCCTTACAGAGTTTTTCCACGAGATTTAATGTAATAATATTAATGAAACACTGAAATTTTTCACCTGGAAGGTATTCTAAAACTGTCAGCTAATAATGGTAGTTTTTGATATTTAATCTTACTATGGCGCTTACAATACTTCTCTTATTAATGCTCGGCTTCTTTCCTACACGTTGGCTACTACTGTATAATGTGTAAATGCTTTTAAAATTAGTTTAACAGACATACTTAACATCATTTTTTTTTACTTTTGAATATTAAACCGTACAACCTTATCATTCCATTTCTATAAATTCAGTATGGAATAAAATTTAGAAGCAGAGAATGTAGGGTCTCAATTTTTCAGATATCGGTATTTTAAAAGAGATTACTTTATCCAGTTGCAGGTTTCCTGCCTTGTCAAGGCTTTTCACACTGCTGTATAGATATTTTCCTTAGTTTAAAAGGTATACTCGTGTTTGCTAATCCTTTTGTTGATAGTCTCTTGTTTCCTGCATTTTGTTGTGTATGCATTTTCAGTTTCAACTCTAAAAGGCATTCTGGTTTAAAATATAGATCAGGGACTACTGACAAAAGTGGAATTTTCCTGGATAAACGTATTTTCCAGTAATTTGTATATGTCTGAAAGGCAGCTTGGATTTGTCCAAGGGTAGATTGTGCCGGACTAACTTGATGTCTGCTTTTGATAAGATAGCTGATTTTCTAAGCAGTGGTCAGTGTCATTTGTTTGGATATCTGTAAAATATTTCATATGCTGCCACAAGGGAAATTGCTCAGTAAACTGGAGAAAATGGGGTTGAATAGAGAAATAGTAAGGAACTGACGAAGGAGGAAATAGCAACAAGGTGGTGTTGAAAGGGAGATTATCAGGCTGAAAAGAGTTGCTTGGGGAGTTTCTTAAGGATTCTTTATTCAGGATTGTGTGACATAGCAAAGTGAAGCTGCCATTGTAATAAAATCTTTTTTCTACCTGAAAATACATTTACTCGATGTAGATTTTTTATATTTATTTTAGAAGAATCCTTATAAAAACCTCAGTACCACTAATTTTGCAAACATCAGCTTAAGTGCATGAGAAAGTTATTATGAAGATTCTGACAAAAATACTATTGTCTACTTAACTTCTTGTAGGATTGAAAAATGCCATACATCTAAACCAAGAGTAGAAAAAGGTCATATGCGTAATATTCCCATGATAAGCTTCTAAGTAAAAGAAATAGGATTAATCCTACTAAATATGTCCATTTTTTTCTTGGAACTGCTTTGCACTGAAAGGTTCACAGTAGAGTAACCTGTAACTCCTTACATGCAGTGTATGGAGGCCAACATTTGGGTGAAAGAACCCAGACTAGACTTCCCTCATACTGGAGGGCATGTTGTAGATGGGCATAGTTCTCTCCCATTGTCGTCTTCTGCCAAAAAGTTCAAATTTTGCAGAAGGCAGCTGGAGATTCCCCCAAAGGGGAGTGAATTTTAAGGTAGCATAAAGGCCATGCACCCACTTTAGATGATGCTGGAGTCAGAAGGAATGGTCCTTTCCTTAGCAAACTGGTCTAGTTCTTATACGCTACAGGAACAGCCATTAAGTTGCTGTAAAATATACCAGGAACATAGGAGTCAAATGAGCCACTTTAAGCTACTTTCTTTCCTCTTCTTTTTGGGTCCTGCACCAGTTGCAGCTCACCTATCTTCAGGGTATGAACTGCAATATTTGCTGAATTATCCATCTTTAAGGTTTCATGATTTTTAGCAAAAGAGAGGTAGGAATTAGGGATGTGCGAAGCTTTGGTCGCCAATTTGATTTGGAGAATATTCGACCCAATTCGGAGGCTGAATTGTCAAATCTGAATTTAATTGCGAGACCCATAAATATCTCCAAATCAATTCAGAAAAGATTTGGAGATTCGGCAATTCGAAAGGCAATCTTGCAGGGAAGCAAACTGAGAAGAGGGAGGGGGATGGGGGGGGAAAGACTGCCATCTGTATTTGGCTAGTGACTCTGATCTTTCCATGAGTTTCCTTCCAATCACAGTGCTCTGGGAGAAGGATGTAGAAACAGCATACTTCACTTTATCCACCTCCTAGATACAAAACCTCATGGACTCAATATAGACATTGGATTTATGACGCACTATAATCTTCCTGACATCTGACTTCCCAGGTACTTCTCCACTTTTACCTGCTACATCCCCATTCTCCACCCCCCACTCCCAGCCTCTCTCTCACCTCCTGGTGCCTCAATTTACATTTTTACTGACTGGCTTTCTTGCATGCATGCATGCCAGCCTCTGGCTTCTTCACCATTCATTCCATCCAGGAAGAGCACACACCAACTGCTGTTGCTTCCTCAGCCTGAGGAAGGGTTTTTAAACTTGCTTGCTAAGATGTAGTTCTCCAGCTGCTCATTTGGCTTAATAAAAGATATCAGATTGACCCAAAGCACCTTGTCTGCTTATGTCCTTAGTCTAATATGGCTACAACCTACACCCCTTAACACAAACACGACACAAGTTTTGCTTTCAGAACCTTGAGGGACAGTTTCCCAGAAACCCCTGCACCTATCTCCTTGAAACCTGGCAGGCAACATCCCTGCTGTTTTCATACAAATCTGCCCAAAAATGACAAAGTGATAGGTATTTCAGTTTTTCCCCATTATAGTCTATGGCTGAATCACTGAATCTTTTGAAGCCGATTTGGCCGAATCAATTCAGGACAGTGACCCGAATCTCTGAATCGAATCACTGTCCTCCAAATTGGTCGAGTCCAAATCAAATACTTACCTATTCGCACAGACCTAGTAAGAATCTCCCAGCAGCTTGGTATCTTTGAACCTCTGAGGTTTGGATAGTTGTAACTTTTTGCTTGTTTTCCAGACTCCATTGCCTCAGTTTCTGCTAGAGTCTTTCTGCTTTAAACCAAACATCTGTTGCCATTTCTTGTTGTCTGCTGTTGCCAAAAGCTGTTTCTTGTGATGAACTTCTCTGAAGTTTTTTTTTTAATTAATCAGATATGGTTTTCAGAAGTTAACACATTTGTAGGCACGTATGGAGGAAAGGCATAAAGTTTGAGAACAAAATTCCACTTCACTCCGCAAGTGACACAGTACTTCCCAAACTTTTCCTCAGCATGGCCCCATTTCCTCAGCTTGGCCCCTCACTCCAAACCCACAGGCCCCCACCCCCATGACCCTATCTGCTGATGTTGCGACCCCATTTGCTTTCACAGCCACAGTTTGGGAACCACTGCACTAACACATATACAGGCAGTCCTCAGACTTATGACACAATTGGTTCCTGAAAACTGCATCTTAAATCAAAACGTTATAACTCGGAACCAATTTTCCCATAGGAAACAATGTTATAAATGGGGGATTGGTTCCTGAGCTAAAGCCTGATACCCTATTTTTACCCCAAATAACCCAAAATTTGCACAGAACTCAATCAATTATATAAAATAAATGTAGCTATATTACTTGTCTATATGTATTTATTTATGTATTTATATTGTAAATAGCAATCCTATTTATTTGGAAGGACTTATTTGAGGTGACTTTGCTGGACTTTTTGAAGGACTTTTGGTTGGACTTTTTGAAGGGGTCTGGAGTCTTCTCAGGAGTCTTGGCTGCAGGTTTTTATGGAGTCTTGTCTGCTTTCTTAAAGAAAGTGTCCGAGGAAGTTTGGACAGATGTTCTCTTCTTTTGCTTGTAAATTTCTCTGTAGCAGCTGTACCTGTTGGATATGCCCCTATTCACTGATGCATTGTGTTTAATGTTGAGGTCATGTTCCTCAAACAGGGACATGGCAGCTTCCAAATGTTGAAATGCCTCAGCCAAAATTTTTGTTCAAGACTTCAACAGGAGGAGTCTTTCCAACAGTGGGTGCATCTTCTTCCTCTGCCACTTTTTGCTGTTCCAGTTCAATGAGGTCCTTATTAGTTAATTCTTCATAATGTGATGCCAGCAACTCATCAGCATCTTCTGGTGCAACATCTAAGTTGACTTCTTTGCCCATTTCAACAACATTTTTGGTCACCTCTTCAAAAAGCTTTGGAAGTCAGACACAAACTTAGGACACATGCCTGCCTTGCCCCAGTGGGGGCAGCAGCCGGACAAGTATCCGCTTCTCCCATGGCCACCCAGCACAGCCTGCCTCTCTAGTAGGAGTGGCTGGACGAGCCACAGCTTGAGCCACGGCCGCCTGGTGCAGCCCCGGCACTGCCTGCCTCACCCCGGCGGGAGCAGCCAGAGGAGCACCCAGATGAGCCACAGCTTCTCCCACAGCCACCCGGCACAGCCCTGGCACTGCCTGCCTTGCCCCGGCGCGAGCAGCCACGGGAGCTGCCGGATGAGCTGCAGCTTCTCCCAATACCCATAGCCCCCACTCCCAGAACCTGGTGCAAACCTGGCTGGGCAGCATTTTCCCCAACCCCTGTCCCAGCCCTAGTCCCTCCTTCACCGCAGGGGCTCTGATCTTCCCCCCACCCCTACAGCCCTTCCCCCTCCTCTTGCACCGACATACCTGTATCCAGCATCGTAAAGTAAACCCAGGTCAGAACTTTGAAACTCAGGTGTCAATGTACAAACGTTGCAACTGCGGTTCATTGTAACTTGAGCCATCGTAAGTCAAGGACTGCCTGTATGGTAAGATGCTGAATTAAATTTGCAGTCTAAATTCAGGTATTTCCTAACTTATGGACCTTATTGTAACCTTAATATTCTTTTACTGTAGTTTTTGTGCCCAAATATTTCAGATGTGACTTTTGGCTGATGGTTAGCATTGCTATCTTGGCTTTTGAGAGCTGGCATAGTCACAAAACCTCCCTGAGGCATCTCGGTCACTTGACTGCAGAAAGGTAGATCAGAGGGTTTGTCAGCATTTCAGTGTCTTAGCTCCACACAGTACAGTATTGGAACATAGGACTGGGATGGGTTTCCCAGACCATGAAGTCCAGTCCCCTGCATTTGCAATCAACCATCTGCCCAAAAGGGTGTACAAAAACATCTGTTCTGGCCCTTCAAGCACACCATAGGCACCAAGCTGTGGCACTACAGCATGCCACAAATAAAGCGCTGAAGAGGTGTGAGCACCACCAATCCCTTACCCAGTGCAGTGGCAAAGATTATGTTATGTTGAAATAAGCCCAGATAATCCCAAATAAAGAACCATCCCTTGCACTACAAAAAATTCAATTTGTCCTTGCTGACCTGACTAGTGAATAATTCCTTCTCAGCACCACACTTGCTGATTGTTTTCATGTGGAGCACATGAGCAAGACTCACCAACCAAGCACTATAGAAGTTTTCAAATACAACCAGGAGTACCACTATCCCGGCCAAACTCCTACCTCTTCCTGTGGGACAAGTCCTGTGTTTTAGAAAAGGCAGACAATATCCCAGAAGATACATAGTGTATTCATGGAGTTAGTGGCATTCTGCCTCATCCCTTCAAGTGACCAGCAGAGTCCCTGAAACATCAGATTCCTGGAGATTTCCTTCCAGAGCTTTGCAAAGCTTCGGTAGCCAATTCTGTTTGGAGGCCCAATTTGGCAGCCGAATCTCCAAATCCAAATCGAATCGGGAGACCCATTAAAAGTTCAAAATTGAATTGGAAGCCTCCAAATCGATTTGGAAAAGATTTGGTGCCGATTCGGAGATTCAGCCATAGACTAAACAGGCAGCAGTCCTCACCATGCTGGACAGGACACAACTGCCTCTAGCTGGTAAGTTTGTTGTGGTGGGCAAAGCGGGGAGGGAAGGGTGGGGGGGTGCAGATCAATGCCCCCACAGCGAGAGAGGGATTGGGGCTGGGGCTGGGACTTGGGCTGGGGCAAGTGCTGCCCAGGGACAGGGTGGGGCAGTTTGCGCCACTACGTGCTGCTGGTCTGGGAGATGGTCACGTGGTGGCTTGTCCAGCGGCTCTCGCCACTGCTTCCGCCACCGGTCTGGGATGGCACGGGGTGGGGGCGTGTGGCCCAGGATCTGTGTGGGGTGGGCAGGGCCGGGGGTTGTGCTGGACGGAAGGCACTGAGCAGGGGCTATGCTCCCCTGCCTCCCTGCTGTTCACCCATGGGCGGGGGCGCGTGTTCCTCTGGATCGGGGTGGGGTGGACAGTGCAGCAGTGGCTATGAGTGGGCTGCAGCAAGTTTTTGGGTGGCACGTTCCCCTCTCCCCCCCGCCATGCCCTGGTGCTCGCCCAGCCGGAGCAAAGCCACTGCTCGTCCGTGAAGTGTGGGGAGGCCAGGCCGGCTCCTGCCACTGTGCTTTGCTTGTCCGGAGGCAGCACAGGGGCTCAGTCTCATGCTGGCTTCACACTGGCTGGGCTAGCAGTGGGGCGGCATAGCCCCTACTCCCAATGCCTTTCACCTTTTGACTGGCGCAGCCACGGCCCTGCCCACCCTGCGCAGATCCTGGAGCACATGCCCCCGCCCCATGCCCTCCTGGACTGGCTGCAGGAGCAGTGGCAAGAGCCGCTGAACAAACTACCACACAAGCAGCTCCTGGACCAGCAGTGTGCAGTGGCACAAGCTGCCACACCCCTTCCCTGGCCAGGGCTGCACTCCAGGCAGAAAGCCCCTGCTGCAGAGCGCAGCCACAGAGCACAGCCCTGGCTCCACCCACCCCGCAGAGTGCAGCCCGGCGGTGGGCAGCTGGGGCTAGCCTCCTCGAGTGCTGCCCGGCCCAGCCTGCCCTGCACAGATCTGGGGGCACATACCTGCTCCCATGCCCTCCCAGACTGGCGGTGCACAGTGGCGGGAGCCCCCCTCTCCGAGTCCTGTGCTTCCCTCTGAGCTCTGTTTCCTTTAGCCAGTAGAATATGAGAAGTATTTGTCCTCAGCTCACAAGACAGCAGACTTTTTCTTTTGCAGGATGTGATCTTAATACCCATTAAAATCTTACAGTTTTAAATATCATACTGAATATCACTGCTGGTGCCTTCTTCCCATTGGTACATGAGCAGTGCATTGGGGTTTGACATGCAAACTAAAAATGTAACATGACTTTCCTGTTGGCCAGATACTGTTACTCAGAGCTGTCAAATTAAGATATCTACACCAGAAATTCTTTTTTAATGGCTTGGAACAAAACTGCAGAAAATTTGCCTGTAGTAAGCCTGGGATGCTACAGAAGTGTTTATTCTTGGAATTTTGTACTCCAGTGCATGTTCTGGATTGGTGCCATCCATGCCTGTGCGCACCTAGCTCCAGTGGTACCCTTCCCACTCTTTCTCAGAGGAGCCTTTCTCCTGGCAGCTCTCCTTGGAGGCAATCAGGCTTGCAGACCTCTGGTTCTACAGAAGCACCAAAGTTTCTCATCTTGGCAGAGGCATTGCCTCCCAAAAGCTCTGTCTGAAGAAGGCTTTGACACAAAGGCCCAACTACTCTTAAAGACATAGTTGCTACCTCCTGGTATTCTACTTTCAGTAGATATTTGCTCAAAACTCAATTTTTTGCATTTTCCAGCAATAATACATACTTAGTGATCTGCTTTCAGTCAAATTATTCTTATGACAATGATTTAATGCAGGGATGTCAAATTCATCTGGCCCTATGGTCCAGGTGAGTGATGTGGGACTGGTCCATGGGCCAGATAAATAGTGCAGGGCTAGCCCTGCAGGCCAAATCAGACTGAGGGTCCATCCCTTCCCCCACACGCTGGATTGAGTGCCTGTGGTGTCTGCTCTGCCTGGTTCAGGACTGCATCATGCAGGAAGCCTGCTCTGGGACCTGTACTGCATGCAGCAACACCCCAGACTGACTGGAGGGGGCACTGCATCCAGCACACATCCCAGAGTGGATGTCACTTGCATCTCACATCCCTGACCAGCCAGAACAAGTGCCTGTGCCACTGTGTCTCAGACCAGCTGGAGCAAACACCACAGGCTCTTAGTCTGGCACGCAGTGGGGAGGTCCTGAGTAGGTCCAGCATGTGCCTTGGAGACCTATGGGCAGCACCCCTCATTTAACATGTACAGCACCACTGATGCACTGGATCATTGTCTTATTGCCAGTGGGAAAGTTTTCAGCACTCAGATTGCATTGATCAGTCTCACAGGATCAGAATCCTGATTTCCTGTTCTATCAGCCCAAACTGCACTTGCTTCACTATTACTACCTTTTATCACAGAACAACCAATAAAATAAACCGGTTGTTCTCAAACTTTCTGGATGTGACGCACCTAATTGGACTCAAGGAACCCCTCCATATTTTCTATGAATTGAGTGGCACCCAGACTATTTTACGTTGTTGCTTGCAGAGGGACCCAGGCAGTAGGGGTAGGAGATTGGCCAGGCAAGGACAAGCCTGAGCCTGCTTTGGCACCCTGGTTGAGAATCACTGAAACAGACTGTTCTGTTCTTCACTGTCAGCACCAAAATACTGAAATGTCAGTGGTTGTGAACCATGCATGTGACTAAGAATCTCTTGCTAAGATTGTAGAAAAGCTGGGATTTTTACATGTGAACATATAACTATATTAGAAAATAAGTCTTATTCTACTGAGATGCAACTGAATCAGTAAAAACACTCTTGCATTTTCCATAGGACTAGGAGGATACTGCAAACATTCAGTATTTGACACTGACAGAAAGCCAATATTCTAATGATATGGTGTCAAAATGTTCCCTGAACAGATTCCAACTGTTGAGCTGCTACGGTTGACTGACATTACATAACAATATTGCTGTCACACTATATGCCTACTCTGTGCGAGACAGCAGCAGTGCAGTGATGAAAAGAATTTCTTCACTGACTGATGGTACACATCCATTTTGATTTTTTTTTGTGTGTGTGTGTGTGTATATGTACCTTGGATGAAAAAATTAAACAAAGGAACAAAGGAAAATAACAGAGATCCCTGCAATACAAAATATTGCATAGGGAAATTAAGTTTTTTAATGTTTGCCCAATGCACTGTGACAGGGGATTGCTGTTTTAAAATTGCACCATTAGACCAATGATATGACTTCTTCCTTGTTATAGTGTGAAGAAATTGAATCTAGGCACTGAGTTCTACAGAAAGCTGTCAGATCTATCACTTTCTGGGCTGAGTAAATGTCTCGCGAAGGATGGTCTTTGAAGCTATTTAGAGTTTTATCTGTCTGATTGGGAAGTGCTCAAAAGGAGGATCTACATGAGTGACAGTCCCTTTTTATTTTATTTTAGTGCAGCTTAAATGATGACCCGAGCTTTCTTGTGCACATCTGCTATGATATAGTTTGGACATTTTTCATATAGAGTATGGTGAAAGATACTCTTGTTTAGAGTTTAAAAGCAAGTAAGGAATATGAAAGAACAGTGAAAATTTTAGACCTGAAATTGATACGAGATACTCAGAGATGTCTTATTTGGTTGGGCTTACTGTAAATCTCAATATATATTTTTCTGGAATCAGCAGTTTATATTTTTTTCTGTCTCATGCCTCTAAATTATTTTTAAATACTCTTAATTAGTTTCCAGTCATAAATAAATGGGTTAACACACTGCCTCCAGATCTAGTGCTTGTGCCTTGGTTTCCAGCTTTAAATGGCTCTTGAAAGGTCAATTACATCCTTGGATTCATTTTAGATCAGTCAGTGCTGTGTAGCTTTGAAGGCAAATTGGCTTTAAAGGGACCACAGGTCCAACTGAAATATCCCCTTGAAAAATGGGAAGCCAAGGCACATTTTACCAACTGCTCCAGAGCTGAAAACCAAAAAACACTATTTGTTTGTATCTAGCTTACATGCCCTCTGATCAAGAACCCCCTTTGGGTTTGTAGATGAGTATTTGGGTTTTTTTAGATGGCTCCGAAGGACATGAATGTTTTAGAAACTAAGAGAAGATGCGAGTGCAGTACAAAGACGGTTGTTATTGCAGGTGTGACAACTTCTGCAAGAGTTATTTTCAGATTTGCATTACAATTATTCCAGATAGTGTTGGACTTCAGGGAGGCTAGTCTGGCTGCTATACTTCTGTTGTTCAGGGTGTTCTGTTATAAATGCAGAAGTTAGTGGTAGGGAAGACCTAATTTCTAGTTCTTCTTGGGCTAAATGGAGCATTGCTACATATGGTCAGTTTTAATTTGCATCATTTCTACTGACATCTATCCTTAATAACTATGGGCGCACAAAAACAACTCTTCCACATAGTTGTATGCCTTTGTCTATGGTTATAGTCATCTTGGTTCCCAAACAAAAATTTCATCCTTTGTAATAAACTTGTGGATTTTAGGTATTCAACATCTGGTTTATGTTTATGGTATTTCTCTTATAAGGATTTTTCAGTGTGTAACCATGAAAGGTAACATTTATATGAGCTGAGCAGGGTTTGATTTACATTCCCCTGTTCTCTCCCTGCCATTCCTAGAGAGTTACCAATATGTCTCTGCTTAGAAAAATCTCTGCAGTACAAGTTGTGGATTTCCTATTAGCATTATCTTTAGCTCTAGAAGAAATTTGAGTGGTATCAGGCCTTGTGCATTATGCTACATATGTGCTGTAGACATTTATTCTTCCTTAAAGCCTGTTAGATCCCTCCAATACAGGTTTGAGTGAAAGTATTGTTGATCCTATCAGATATTCTGCATAGGTCTGTCTCTAATCTATGTCCTTTAGTCACCGTTTAACTTAATATGGGGGTGCATTTTTTTAATTGACATGCAGTGGAAATATAGTAGGATTTGCATGCAAAACTTCTAGCAGGAATTAAGGGGTAAAAATCTTGTTTTCGATAGGATAATGATTTTTGAGGAGTAACACAAGAGTTTTATAAAATATTGGTATCTGTTGTGCATGCAGCTCACACCCTACAGTCATTAGCATTGAAAGCCGATAGCAGGTTTTGTGATATCTTCCAGACAATGTAGAGCAGTTTTTATATTTCATAAATTGATAAAAAGCTGCATTTAAATTTGACGTCTATGTTTAAATTTGCTTGGAGTAGCTCTTAGCCACAAAGTAGCTTATTTGAAAATCTCTTGTTAAAGTCTGTCTTGTCTATTACTCTCTTCCTTTGTAGAAATCTACAGTGATGCCTCTAATTGTTTAGTTTAGGTCATTTTATTAGATCTCATTGGATATGTAGGTTTCTATTACATTACACTTTTTATTAGAGATGCTTATTCATCATTTTATTCTGAGATTCCACATTATCTTATTTCTTGTTGCCTCCTTATACATACTACAGTACTATGTACAATCTTGTATACAGTAAAATACTGTAGTTTGAATTTTTTATTTAATTAAAAGATGAATAAGTAACAAGAAAAAATATGTTAACTAATATAAGTTCCATGGCTTGCATTTTTTAATATGGAGACCTCTCCTCAATTTGACCTAGTTGGAATTTTTTTAATAATGAAGAAATGTTGAGTTATTTCTCTTCTGTGGTTGGCATGTGGTAATTTCCTTGAAGCTTAGTCCAGTATGAAATTCTTTAGTTAATTTACACCTAATTTATTATCCATCTTCCATTTGATTTTTGCTTATATAGCTACTTTTAATAAAGAGTGACTGTTCCAAATATTAATTTTCCAAGTGAAGTTCTTCAAAACATTAATAATGTTTTAAACTATATATTATTTATTATAATTATTTACCTGGTTAGCAACATAAATTACTAACCTGATTTAAATAAAAATAGCCTGAAATAATCAAATACTTTTAAGTAATAACTTTTAAATTCATTCCTTATTATTCTGTTTTAATATTTTGACTTTTAATGCAGTGGGATTGAGGGGGAAACAAACTTGCATTGAAATTTTGCTTATTGCTCTTCTCCTGATTAAAGGGTAGGGGACAGATGGAGTCTTGTAATTAGAAAGATACTTTATTTACTATTGCTGAATAATTTTTCAGATGAATGCACTGGACACACTTGGTCAAACAGCTTTGCACAGAGCTGCTTTAGCAGGTCACTTGCAAACCTGTCGCCTCCTGCTGAATTACGGCTCTGATCCCTCTATCATCTCGTTACAAGGTTTCACAGCAGCACAGATGGGAAATGAAGCAGTACAACAGATTCTAAGTGGTAGGTAAAAATAAAGACTGCATATTTTAATATGGTCTCCTTCTGTTCTTTTACAGCTGTGATAATTTCTCACACTGCTTCTTTCAGTATTGTGTTGTACCTTCAGCAGATATGTCATATCTTCATTATCCTATCACGCACATGCACACACGTGCGCACACACACTTGAAGCTTACTCTAAATTTGTTACTCTTTACAGGTTCTTCCCCACACTCTCCCAAGTGAGGTGTTTACATTTTGAAAAATATTAAACTGGTCATATTTGTTTCACACCTACAAAGAAGCAAGGAAATAACAGTGGCAGAGGATTGGTTTGTTTTAATTTATATCTTTCAGCAGTCTCAAAAATGAAGATGTGCAAATTACCCAGAATAGCTGCACCTTCCTGGAAATGCTATACAATTAAAAAGTGAAGCATACTTATAAGCTTTCGGATCTTCCTATAGTTTTTTGTTTCAATGATAGGGGTCTTCAGCATGAAAAACCTCTTATAAATTCAGGCTACTTAGCTATGCTTGTTTGAATCATTCCCCCACGCCCCCCCCTCCCCCCCCCCCAGTTAACCAACCTGTTAAGAGAGTGCATATGTATAAAAGATGCATCTGCATTAAGTTTTAAAAAACTACTCAGTGCTTGCACTACCTATAGTCATTTGTTGCTTTTAGCACATAATTCTGCTAGTCATGTTTTTGTTTACATTTTGAGGTTACTTAAAAAAAATTTTTAAAAAGTTCAGAATTAATAAAGTTGACCTTGCTTTTTTAACATGATAACCATTTTGAATTATTCCTGAAAGAACAATGAAGAGGATTTTTTTTCAATTGAAAATTATTCTTGTATGATAAAAATGGTCCAAGAGGGGAGAAAATGTTTGATATATCAAGTGGAGTAGTGTGAAAGGTACTTAAGCTCCTAGTGCCTTTGAAAACATGTTATATATATTTTATTATTGGTGCTCTTAACATAGAAGGTATAAGCAGAAAAATAGGGATAGCTGTTAAAACAAGTGAGCTCCCATGTCAGATGATAGTCCAGTAGCAATATATTTTTCTATTGCTCATAAAAATCAGAATTTTTACACTAAATGTGAAACAGTAAAGAGATGCTTGAAAAGGCCGTCACCTTTTTCATGGAGAAGAATAAATATCTCCAACTATTTACCCAGTGACTGAGCATGTAGATCAAGAGAGTAAGTACATCAGCAGATAACTTGCTCCAATTAAGCAATGCTGGGTAAGGATATTTTGTACTGGAACTTTCAAGTAACCTGGGGAAAAATCCAAACCCTAGTGAAAACCAACAGAAATTGGGAGCCTAATTCCCTTCGTCACACTTGAACATTTCTAGTTTATATCGTAAAAAAAGAACATGCATTTTACAGTAGCAATATCCATATGAAGATGAGTACTTTTTTTCAAAATGGCATCTTGTAAAATGTTACATAAAGGAGGCATGTAGATAGCTAATTTATGTAATTAATTTATACCTGTGTATAGTGTGGGATCTGACTTTGTGCATGTGTGTATATAGAGAAAGAGAAAAAAACATTTAGTTGAATAAATCCACGGGAAGTAATTGTTTCTCTAATATTAATGAGGAATAACCATTTAATTTCAGGAAAACACGTGGCTAAGCTTTAAACAAATACTTTAAAAACACCCATTTAATTTACTTATTTCTCATTAATTGGCCTTTTCTACAGGAAAAAAAAGCGTCTGTCTTTCCCCTTAGTGTGTTTACACACACGCTCATACACACACACATCCATGCACACTCAGACATCCACCTAAAAGATGGAGAAACAAGATATGTGTACTAGTTTGTGATGTCTTCAGGACTATGTATGGTTGTTGCTAGTTGTCTTGTGTGTGCATATTTTAATGATAGCAAATGACTTACAATTTTGGTATAAATACCTAATTTTGTGCAAAATAGTCCTATTTTTGTAAAATTGCTTTAAATATCTTTTAAAATAGCAAAAATATTAAGCTTGCTTTGATGTAAAGATTCTTACCCCATTCCTTTAGTCCTGTGTATAAGTTTATTGGTTAAAATATGGTCAAGTAGCCTTGGTTTTTTACCCACACTTGAAATAGCTGTGAGATCACAACCATGAAAACAGCTTTCTGATGACCTCATGGCTGAGAGGTCTGCCTTTCCCCAAACTGGTACTGATATTGTGGTTATGATCATTAAATGTAAACATGTAATATATGAAAGGTCATAAAATGGGATTATTGGGAAGGGTTTTAAGTTTCTGTTAGAAAATGCTGTTTGTTTTTCTTCTTCTATTAAAGAGTAAGTATATTTGTTTTTTTCCTTGGCACAGCTCTGTAAGGATTCCGACCCTTTCTATAAACAAATTCCAACCTCTTGGGGAGGTTAATTTTAATTTCCCTATATAATCAGATTTATTTTGCAATTGAAGTCAGCATCTGGGCCATCTCCTATTGACTAGGGGGAGGAGGGAGCTGAATTTCAGACAGCAAATGAGGAAGCAACAACTGAAGAGCAGAGTCCCAGATGCTGTTCTGGACTCTTATCAGCATAGTAAGATGCTTACCAGGCTTATCTCCATCCTGCTCAAAACATTGAGGAGGATGTGGCCAGTGCAAGGTGAGGTGGTAAGGGACTGAAATTTTAACCTTCTCAGAAAAAAGTGAACATGATTCATTCTATGACTTATCTAGAACCACTAATGATAGGGAGTCTGCTGTTTCCCCTCTTTAGCAGTATTTCTTTGCATCATTTGCTAATCTCCACACTAAGCCACTGCTAGTGGAACTTGTTTCTTGAGCTAGTGCTACAGGCAAAACAAAGTGTTAGCAGCTCACATGTTCCTGCATATAACAGAGTTGGGATTCCATGATTTGCCACCTGTCAAGAGTGTCTCCTCCTCACCCATACGAGTGGGTTTCTGGATATACCTTTCACTTTTCCCCATCTCTTAGTATATCTTCTCCACTGAACACAAAAGCAATGGGAAGGCAGATTAGTATAGCTTTGTGTCAGCAGCTGGATTGTCTGCTGATTGTCTAGTCTCTAACTTCCTGCCTGCTGTCTTACCAGACTACCTCCAAAGCCATGTCTTCTGTCAGGAAGAGAAAGCCAGATCTGCAACTGAGCAGTACTACCTCAAATTGGACTGGTAAATTAATACATATTTAAGGGAACGCTTCACAGCCCATTTAAGAATTTAGCTATCTATTTGTACCAGTTTTTCCTTCATGTAGTATAAAATATGATTTTATTAAATAGCAAGGTAATTAATTTAGAAAGAATGATAGAGATTGTAGGGGCATCGGATCAATGCGTTTCTGCTTTCAGAAAGTGCTTAGATGGACTATCAATCTTTCTTAGAATACAATTCTTTGCAGTTAATGTTTTATAAAAGCTTTCTCTTTATCCGAGACAAGTTAACTCTGTCCTTCAGGAGCGTACTCAGGCCTAAAGCTATTTAGAAAGTGTGACTGCTGGGGCAGCATGCTTGTGATTTAAGGGTATATAAAGACCTGCATACCCAAGTGTACTCTCAATCCCTTTCATTCTGCAGTAGACAATGGTCTCAAAATCAATTACGTTACATTACAGAAGCACTTATTCCTCAAATTCTTAAGCTGGGGTAGCTTAAGCAATATATCTTCCCGCTATGAAACGCCATTTTTAGTAAAGTGACATAAAAAAGCACTAAGGTTGTATAGAAAGCACTCTCGGCTCATTTTTTGTCCTGAAAGCTGAAAGTATTGATGAGCTCCAGGGTCAGCAAACTCATCCCTCCTTTCCATGCTAGCACCGCTTCTCTCCCAATCTGACTGTCTCTTGCCACTGGATGTCTTTGTCCCCACACAGCTGTTTTTCTAATAGAAAACTTAGGTGGAAGAGGAGGAGGAGGCATTTGGGCACGGTGTGGGGCAGAGAGTATGTGACTGGCTGGCTTGAAGTTAAAACCTGTAATTATTTTTTTAATAGCAATTAAAACAAAAGTACACATTAAATGCCTTTACACCACCCTCTTGTTCACATTAACTTATTAGCTATCCACTTAATAAAATGGGAAAAGAGATTATGTTGTTAGCCAGCTTTGGAATTGGAGCACAATTGTTACATCATTGTTGGCCAATCAGAATACCCCTCTGGACAACCACTGCTGTATTCCAGAATCCAGCTCAGTCTCTTAACAGGTGTATTCACTTAGGTAAAAGCAGTACAGTTCTCTTCTAAGTCATTTAAGTCAGCAGAGTGACCCAAAGCCCACTGACACCTTCCTTTGATTTCACTGGGCTTTGGATCAGGCTAAACAAGAATATACTTCCTTGAGGAAGAAAGAATTATTCCCATCTGCTAAAATTTTCAGAAGTATCCAAGTTCCATTTTATATAGTAACATAGTCATGCAAGCCTAAACTATGTTTACTTTCAATGAAATTTGGCCCCCTCTTGCCTAAGAGACTTCTGAAAATGGAGCATTGGCTCTCTACCATCACTTGTGTACAATTCCTAAAAATTCCTTCAGAGACGAGACCTTTTCTGTTTAGAAAATATGTGAGACTGAAGTTAAGTTAGTATAACGTCATCTTAATTGTGAAATAATACTAAGCCAAAATATCAAATTTTCTTTCCGTGTATATAGAAAGTACACCTGTTCGCACATCTGATGTGGATTATCGACTGTTAGAAGCATCCAAAGCTGGAGATTTGGAAACTGTGAAGGTAGGGTTGTGTGAATGAAGTATCCAGTTTGCAACCTGTATTACTGTGCAAGAACCTAGCTGCCAAAAACAACCTCTCCATGCTCATAGGGTCTGTTGACATTAAGGGCCTGCTTGGAGACATTTACACTTAAGCGTACCCTTTTTTGTGAGGGAGTGCGGGTGTGTGGCATGGGTAGTTACCCCAAGAGTATCTTAGTTTAACAAGAGGGTACTACCAAGTTGGGTTTATTTATACACACGGGCATTAGAACACAATCTGTAATATAACACACAAAGCCCCCCATAGAAATCTAATAATAACATTACCACGTTCAACAGTGCAACTTGAAACCCCAACTCTGACAGTCTCACAAAAACCCTTTGGGGTAAAAATATTCACCTTATGCACAGCCCAAGCTATCCCAGATGGCACAAGGCCTTTCACCACTTTACAGTCAAACTGACCGCACTGCCTTCTGTGGACTTTTAAGTGCAACTCACTCTGTAGCAGCAGTTAGTTCCTCTCGCTGCTGGTTTCTCCTTTGTAAAAAAAACAACAAAACGCAGAATCCTCCCAGCTGCATGTAAATCAGGCTTTGCCACAATCTGCCTGGGGCCTCTTTTAATGGCTTTGGGAGCACATTGGGGAGCAAGGCCTCTCCCATGGTCTACCCATGGATTTTGCTCTGGGCAAAATGGCCCAAATGTTGCAGCTCCTCTCTCCCACTTCCCTTCCTGCTAGCACTCAAAACAGTCTGGGGGCTGTAGTTCAACCCAGCTCTCTGGGTCTGGATTTCATGGGTTTGGAGTGGCCCTACTCATTTCTGCTTAACCCTTCACAACCCAGGGGCAGGATTTATACTTAAAGTGAGACTTCTGAAGCAAGCCTCATCAGCTTCTTACTATATTTTTTCCAGTGTGGAGCAGCGTCCCCAAAGCTAATTAAACCAGTGCCTGTCCTCCAGTCTTGATCCAGGGCTGGAATTAGATTGCCAGTCAGGAGCAGTCCTAGGAAACCCTTCTCCTTGTTGTCACAATTTTGGAAAAAAAGATCTCCTCAACCTGAGAAGGGTCTGCATGACACAAAACAGACCCCTGAGACCCTTTGGCCCATGTGAATGATAGATGAGACTTGTAAGGAACCAGCAGCTTCAGCATCAGCACCTGTCCCTAAGATGTTTTGGCCCTAAAGAATTTCTGTGAAAGCTTAGGGAGGCCCAGATCATGGCATACCAGTTCTGTCCATCATCAAGACTTACAACTCAAAGGAGCAAAGGGAGCACACCCATGTGGAGCCCCTCAGGGTCATGATTCCTTAGTACTCCAGTCAGCTGATGGGCCTTTGCCATTGGCACACTCCTTTGAAGTGATGGAACCAGGAAATGAACAGATTGCTCTATCAGCTTGGTTTGGAGTACCATTCTCCCAGTCCTGCCAAAGTAGCCCACACCTGGCACTGCTCACTTAATGAACCTACTGTTAGTGAAACACTCCCTAGTACTGGGCCCTATGCTGTGGCAGCACCATCTTCAGGCCCAGCGTTGTACTTCTTCACAGGGTCTCCAGTATGCTTAGCATAGGTCTTATCCTTGTCACCAGCTAAGTCCCATGCCTGGATGCCAGTCAGAGTCCTTCTCGGGCATAAGACTGACAACTCTTCCAGTACTTACACACTGTAGACACTCATCCAGGGTGTGGTGCCATGTGGAACAGCCTATACACCCCAGAACCTTGGAGCAATTGTCTACATGTAGTCAACCATGTCTGCCTGGCCAGTTAGTTGTGGGGGTTTCCAGCAACCTCTCCATTCTCAGAAAGACTGTTGACTTCAAGGACCTCTGCTTGGGGACATTTTCACTTCTCCCTAGATCATTGCAAACAATCACTGAAGAATCCAGAACCTGTCCTCCCCTGGTGCAACATTTGTGAACTCAGTGCCCCAGTTTCCAAGCAGTTGTGAAAAAGGCAGCACACACATTGACAATTTCCCCAGAGGAAGTGTCAAAACAGTCGCATTGCCTCATAGATATATTACACGAAGTCACTGGGGCCATAATGATCCCAACCAAAGTGACTTGAGAAATCTCAACGTTCTGCCACCCTGTGGCAAGACAGACAAGAAATACAGAGTGCAATGTAAGGGCATGAGTAACTTTCCTCTCGTCCCCACCCATCCTCCTGGTTGTTGCAGCTGTGAATAAGAAAGCTGAGTTGGCAAAGGACAGAGAGACTAAGATGTTGGACCCATTTGGCAAGAGAGCCTATTCATCAGCTAGCCTGCAGCGTGGAATAGCTAATTATCAGGCTATTTTAGCCTGATACAACTTGCAAGTGTATTAGAAATTAGCAGACTTGATGGAAATGGTTATTCCATGCAAAAGGGAAAGTTTGATGCCTTTAATCTCAGAAGGACAGTTGGTAGCCAAAACAGCCCTACAGGCTGCTCTGGAGACATGCAGCATCACAGGCAGATCCATAGCATCAGGGTAGTTATACACTGATAACTTACTACTGGGAAGACCTCCTGTTTGAAGGCACAGCCAATAGGTTTCATCCAGGATTTGGGGAACCATGCATATATTGCAAAATTCCAGGGTCCCTGGGAGTATTTTCCCCCTCATACAAACACAGGTCCAACCAGCCCTTTATTTTCTGAGGGTCGCCTTGACTTTAAAAAGGTTGAGAACCCCTGACCTAGAGGAATTCAGAGTCCCACGTACAGGTATTTGGACACTGCTTTGTCATCACCTATTAGTGAGAATGTGTTTATGGACAGTTACTTGAAGAACAAAAGTTACTTATCGAGAACTGAAGTCTGTAACAATATATTGTCCAGTTCTTCAACAGCTTTTACCCCCTGGGTATAGGGGAACGTGGAGAGGTAGCATATGGGCATATTCTAGAGATACTACTGAGTCTTTCGTTTAAGCATAGGGTGTGAGACATAGATTCATAGATGTTAGAGTCAGAAAGGACCTCAATAGATCATCGAGTCCAATCCCCTGCATAGGCATGCCCACCAGTGAGAATGTATATGTGGACTGTACATCTCAAGATTTATTTAAGCTGTTACTAAGTAACTTTTTTTGGTCATTCTCAAAATTCTCTTAAGAAAATAGCATCTTTCATTTTATGTGCAAGTTAACTGAAGCTGTGTAAAATCTGGTGATGCCCTACAAGATAATTTTCTAGAGCTTTGAAGCTAGCTCAATTTAGCTACCATTCTATTAGATTCTTATGTTTAATCCAGGAGATTTAAGGGTTCCCTAAGCAAGATATGAATGTATGCATCTGATTCTCTATTTGCAAAACAGGGATAATGTCTACTGTGCCAAAAGAGGAAACTTTCTTGACCCTGGTGTTTAAACACAAATAGGAACGCTAATTAGGGCTGTGCGAAACACAAGTGTTCCGTTTCAACCAGTGTTTCGATGTTTTGATGGAATCGTGTTCCATTTCGACTTTTGTTTTGAGTCGAAACGGCTGTCCCGTTCTGTCGAAACGTTTTGCCGTTTCGACACTGTTTCGATGTTTCGCCCATAGGATATAATGAGGAAGGTTGAAACAGGCTATAACTTTGTCATTTTTGGCCTGATTTGGATGAATCTCGCAGGAATGGTAACCCCTTTTGAGAGCATGATGTGTTCCAAGTTTCAAGGAGATAGGTGCAGAGGGTTCGGGGAAACTGCACCGCAATATCTTGAAAGCAAAGCTCTTGTCACGTGTACGTGTTAAGCCACAGTGGGGTCAAAACTGCAGGCATGCTAGCCCCTGCTGAGGCCACAAAGCCTGACAAGTTTCAAGAAGATAAGTGCAGGGGTTTGGGGAAACTGCACCTCAAGCTGCGGACAAGCAAAACTTGTGACATGGGTGACACTGTTTATGTTAAAGCGCAGCAGGGTGAAAGCTGCAGACCAGCTAGCCCCTGCTGAGGCCACGAAGCCTGCCAGCTCTCAAGGAGATAAGTGCAGGGGTTCTGGGGCCCTGCACCTCTGGCCACAGGCAGGCAAAACTTGTGTCATGGGTGCTTGTGTAGCTGTGTCTGTCTTGGGGCAGAGGGGTGGGGAGAAACCACTGCAGGCCTGGCTGCTAGGCCTTGCTGCAGCCACAAAGTCTGCCAGCTGTCAAGGAGATGGGTGCAGGGGGGTTCTGGGGCCCTGCACCCCTAGCTGCTGACAGGCAAAACTCATGACATGGGTGCTTGTGCAACTGCTGCCTCTCATCAGGCAGCAGGACTGAAGATCCCCCCATCACTTGTCACCAAGACCTGGGGGTAATAATTGACCACAGTAAGTATGAGCATGACCTGGCAGCGTAATGCTGTAGCCAGCAGGGCCAACAATACGCTGGCATGCATCAATTGATGCATCTGCAGCAAAACCATTACAAAGAAGTGATTCTCCTGCTCTATTCAGCTCTTCTCGGCATTGGTGAGACCGCAACTGGAGTACTGCAGCCAGTTCTGGACTCCGCACCTTAACAAGGACCTGGTAAAGCTTGAGAGAGTCCAGAGAAGGGCAACCTATATGATCAGAGACTTGCACGGCAAGCCATGTGAGGAATGGCTGAGGGACCTGGGGCTCTTCAGCCTGAAAAAGAGAAGGCTGAGAGGGGACTTGGTAGCAACTTACCACTGTATCAGAAGCGTACATCTAGGGCTTGGTGAACAACTGTTCACCAGGGCACCCTTGGGGAAAACTAGGAGTAATGGTCACAAACTCCTGGCAGATCATTTCAGGCTCAACATTAGGAAAAACTACTTCACAACTAGGGTGTCCAGACTGTGACCATTACTCCTAGGTCAGAACAGCATCGAAACAAAATTGGTGGCGAAATTTCGCACAGCCCTATTGCTAATATTCTATTTTGGCTTTTTGAGGAGATGAACTTTTGTTATTTATGTGAATAAGGCAAACTCAAACTATACCTTCTTAAAATTAAGGGGAAATTCTTTTAGTTGAATCCATGAACCCCCCCAATATTTTAGTTTATTAAACAACCTGCTGTCAGAAGTGTGTGTGTGTGTGTGTGTATATTCTAATATTTAATTTTAATTAAGTGGGAAGAAACTGCCAGAAAACATAAGCCAACTTCTAACTTGTGATTGCATTTGGTAGCAAATTTTTGTTTCTTTTCTCCTTAACAGCAACTCTGCAGCCCTCAGAATGTGAATTGCAGAGATTTGGAGGGACGTCATTCAACGCCACTGCACTTTGCTGCAGGTTATAACCGTGTGTCTGTAGTAGAATATCTTCTGCACCATGGGGCAGATGTGCACGCCAAAGATAAAGGGTAACTTTTCGTTCTTTATGTTCACTGATTTTATATTATGTTCCACCTCGTTTCTTTGTTTGTTTGTTTGTGTTTTCTGTAACCATCTCTCTCTGTCTTTTTCTGGCTCTCTCATTACTCACTGCCTCTGACATTCACTGGAGGGAGAGTTAATGGACTGTTACTCAATATTATTGAGTTTTCTGGTATTCTTTTTAGATGATAGTGTTGTGGGTAGGTAGGTGTTTTAGGTAGGTAAGTCTGTTTTTGCTACTTATAGCCAGGTATCCTTTTTAAAAAGAAGGGGAACTCTTTCATTTTGACCCTTTTGGTTTTGCTTAAAAGCAGCTTTCCAGGTGGTATTTCAGACAGTCTAAAATTAATTTTTAAGATGTATGATTTGAAATAGCCAGGGTTTTCTCTAGCTGTTCCCTCCCCCCCCCCGATTGTTTATTTTAGTACAGATGGTTATTTTTTTTTATTTGATTTGGAGGGACCCTGAACACTTGAACTAAATCAATTTAATCAAAAACGTAATAATTAATTTTAGCTAACTATTAAACATTTTTCCCCCTTGTAAGCCAAACTATTTAGAAAAGTTAGAAACACTGAATAGATTATATAGTTTAGCACATCTTTCACCTTATTATCATGTTTCAAGCTTGGGTTATGGTTCTAAACATAATATATTTGAATATTTCCTTGTTCTTGAGTGTTCATCATCCCTCCAAATAGAATTCAGTACAATATTTTTCCCAAGGTATCAGATGTGCAGTGCTTACCAATCTCCAAACATGCTAAATGGGATAATAGCCACCTATTAAGGCCTTGAATAGCTTTTTTTGGAAATTTTCAGTCAAGTATCAGAAGTCAAGGGTGATTCTTTCAATATATGCCTACTGTTAGCAATATTAAAGTTGACTGCTCTTAGCAATTGTCTGTAGTAACAACTGATACAAATTAGTAATATCAGATATAGGAACAGAAGGGAAGGATTCAATTACTGTCACTTCCTATATAATTCTATGGCAGAATACCTAAAGACATGAAAACAGGATGCTGAAAGATACTGATAACATCAAAGGGAAATTACTATTTTGTCTGCTAGAACTGAGTAAGCTTTTATTTGGATTTGATTTTCTGTAACTATTAAAAGTTTTTCTTCTCTTTGATTAGAGGGTTGGTACCCCTGCATAATGCCTGTTCATATGGACACTATGAAGTAGCTGAGTTATTAGTGAGGCATGGTGCCTCTGTCAATGTGGCAGACCTGTGGAAATTCACCCCTCTACATGAAGCAGCGGCAAAAGGAAAATATGAAATCTGCAAGCTGCTTCTAAAAGTATGTGATTTACAGTTATTACAAGTATTTTATATGTTCTGTTTTGCTAAGCTCTGACTCAAAACTATTTGTGTTTTTAGTGAGTTCACTGCAGTATCCTTGAATCTGTTTCCACCCTGAATTTGTATATGCTGTTGTGTCACTTCTCTTGAAACAATAACATTGTTTGAGGTGCTTTTCTTAATGCGTTCATTTTGCCAAGATTCATTGGTATAGCTAGTTTTCCCTGACAGTATATTAATTTATTCTGGCAGTCATCTAAATCATTCTGACATACTTGTCTAATTCATTTAGTAATCTCGTCTAAGTAACATGTATTTCATGTTCAAAGAAATAAGTTGAATTACTTAATAAGGACTCATAAAAATCAGGTGTTCATCTTGTGAAGCAGTTTTTGCAACTGAGTAAATTTTTACTGGTGTCTGTACAAGAGAACAGAACAGAGTAATAATAAAATATGCCTTTTAGGAAACATATATACAAAATTTTAAAACCATTAGCTTACTTCATAATGTATTGAGTATGGAAATAAAATTGTCTGGGATAAGTGAGCATTTTAATTGGCAGGGATGCTCAAGGTAACAGTCCCAGCTTTAAAAAGAAAATGGTTACTTCTATGAGTGTTTCCATAAGGGCCCTAATTTGAGAGAGTCCACATTTTTTGTTTAGCTCCTGCTTAACCAGACTTTTCATATTCAATCTTGTTAATTTTTCTGAGGATATTTGCACCCGATAGAAAAACATGTGAGGGAAAGCATCATAACAATTTAAATACTGCTTGTGATAGAACCACAGGGTGTGGGAGGGGAAATTGGGTCTCATGGATATCCAGATATCCTTAGGCTGTGCAAGATGATGGCCCCTACAGTGATATCTGATTATATAAATTACCTCAAGTCACTGGAGAGAAGTAGTTAGCCATGTTAATCTTAAGTCAGGCAGGACAGAGTTACATCTTCTAGACTAATTCAGAGATGCATAAGATTTGTAATCAGCAGCTTGCTTCATCAGATGCTGTGAAAGGACTTGCAGGGAACAGGCATTCAGATAGTGATTTAGCATCTGACCAAGCAAGCTGTTGCTTGTGAAAACGTATGCATCTCTGAATTAGTCTGCCCTGCAATCAAGTCATTGGAGTTGGTCTCTCAAGTGCAGTTTTATTTTATCACCACTGGAGGGCTCTGGAGTCAAATGATCATTTCACTGGGAGTTTAGCCATTTTTGCACTTAGCCTCCAGAGACCCTCACCAAAAATCAGTTCCTAAATGGACACTTCACAGGAAGCTTAGAAGCACTAAAATGATCCTCCTTGAGCACCTGAAGAGTTCTGATGATAGTACCTGCCATAAATTCCTCTTGCACCCAAATTAAACATACTCCTCTGACACAACCCTTAAGTTTGGCACTGTATGGTGTTTTAAAACTATTGCCTCTGAGTACATTTGAGACTATCTTGAGCCATGTGGTGGCAGGTATTGATGCTTGCAACTCTCTTTCTGTTAAGGGTTTTTACTGTTCTGTACCTGAAATAAGCTGACAGTAAAGCTTTTGCTGAGTCCTCAAAAGAGGAACTTGATCTCCCCTGAAATGCACCTGTAGTAACTACTGCACTACTATAAAGAACTCCATCCCCTTTTTCCACTAGCTCTTAACTCTTCACACTCTTTGTATTGGTATGCTGGTTCTGAGGTGATCAAACTCTTTTTCTACAAGCTGTTCCCCTTAGGTAACACCAGTATAGCTTTCCTGGTACTTACAAAAGGAGGAATGCTGGTATAGACAGGCTGCCAGTACTCTAACAGTTGGCAATGGATTAGGGTTTACACCCTGCTAGCAATCAGTACCTAGTCCAAACCAGGAACACTAATGATCCTCCTAGCAAACCAAATTCTGTGAACTTTTTGAGGAATCCCAGTGTCATTGTCACCAACCACCCAGACGTCATGCAGTCTTATGGCTTTCATGCCATTGGGCCTGCACTCCAAATCTGACAACTTAATGTTGAGGGTCTGTCGGCTGCCAAGCAAGGCCTAAGTACTCTAACCACCATTTTGGAGAAACAGACCTTGCGCAGGGCAGCTACCTGTGCCTTGCCTACACAAGTTCTCTCAGTGTTGCTGGCTCCCCTGGAACTGTACTTTTGGTAGCAATGATGGGAGAGTTAAGGGTAGAAGGATTAGTGTAGGTAAGCCCAAATATAAGTTGCTAAACCAACAAAAATATGCATTTGTTCTCTGACATAATGTATAAAATGCTGCCCTATATAAATCTGTGCATTGTCTGTTAGCATTGTCTCTTAAAGAATGACATTGTTGCCTTTAGCAATTGTACATCTTAGCCACAGGAATCCTGACACACACATACTAGTAACACCCTGCTCTGAGCTCCCTGTTGCATTGCATAAGCATTCAGCACTCCTGAACCTTCTGGCACTGGTCAACTGAGTACTTGTGCCACAGCACCCAGGACTAGGGATCTGGCAGTACAAGTCATCCTCTACTGAAGAGGCATCACACTGAAAATATTTCAAGTGTGAACTGTATCAATCAGCACTCTGTACTGTCTGAAAATATTCTTTGTTTGAAACAAGAAAAGCCTTAATATAGCAATGCACAACTCTGTGAAGCACAGCACATGACTGCAGAACCTGCAGTAGCTCAAACCAGAGTAATCCAGTCATGGGAGGACACCTCATACATCACTATACCAAAACAGTTGCCAAAGGAGTTGCAGAACTTTATAGGATTAAATAGTAGTGTGTTTACAATGCTATGGCTTCCTTCACTAAGATCATGAAGAGTAGCCACATGCAGAATACAGCTGTGGGGACATCTGCATTGGTGCGTCTGCAGTGCTCATGAACCACAGCAGACAGGTAAGGAATAACAAAGGTAGCTACGCATGCCTGCAGTGCCACAGTCCTCCAGCACAGATCATTATGATGTGGCTTTGCAGCTTGCGATTTGTTTCTTGGTGTATATTCTGTACGTATGTCTGTGACAAAGGATATGGCTGTTGCTCTTTGGTTGTGGGGTGCCAAAACTTCACTAGCTTTGAAAACATTCCCAAGTCCTACATCACAAAATACAAGCCGTGGAGAGATGCACCCAAGTAATGTACTTATATTGTGACAGTATAATGTGGAATTGTAATTCATAGCATGGAGCAGATCCAACAAAAAAGAACAGAGATGGCAACACTCCTCTGGACTTGGTGAAAGAAGGAGACACAGATATACAGGACTTACTGCGAGGAGATGCTGCCTTGCTAGATGCTGCCAAAAAGGGTTGTCTGGCAAGAGTGCAGAAGCTATGTACTCCAGAAAATATCAATTGCAGAGACACCCAGGGAAGAAATTCAACACCGCTACATCTTGCAGGTAAGTGATTCACCAGGGCTTCTAAAGTATTGTTTATGCCATAGTTGAATAATTTAATCAACAAAAAACAGAGCATAAGGACATGGAAATAGTATTGCTTAGTTAGTGTGCCATCTGTTTAAGTGTTTCTAAAGGAATACCATAACACAGTGGTTGTCAACTGGGGGTGCACATACCACTAGGGGTACTTAAAAAGGTCCTAGAGGGTACTCAGACCTAGTGTGGCCAATTAAATGCCATGTGCATTTATACAGCTGTAGCACAGTACACAGGGGGCCAGGAGAATAGCCGGGTCTGGCTGGTAGTTATGTTGTGAAGGAAGGGGATGGGGGAGAGGGCAGATCAAGGCCCCAGCGGTGGGGGAGGGAGTGGAGCTGGGGCAGGGCTGCCCAGCCAGGCTGGAGCAGCTCCCACCACTGCGCGCACCCCAAGAGGGCTTGGGGTCTGTATGCACCCAGATCTGCACGGGGCAAGGTGGGATGCTGCTGCAGGCTCGGTCTAGGGCTACACCAGACTCTTCCCAGTGGGGGCTGGGCCAGGCTGTGCTTTGGGTGGGAGGCGACGGTGCTGGAAGGGGGCTATGGGCAGGGCTGCAGCCACCCCAAAATTCGCTGTAGCCCCCTCCCAGCGCTGCCGCAGCCCGGCCTAGCCCCAGCCAAGAACAGCCCATACCTGCAGCCTGCCCTACTCTGCGTGCAGATCTGGGGGCACATTCCCCTCCCCCCCCACCTATGCTTTCGTGGGGGTGTGCACAGCAGCAGGAGCCAGGATGGAGCATGGGACACAGCCACGGCTTGTCCAGGGGGTGGGAGGTGGCAGCTCCCTCCACTGTGTGCACCCCAGGAGGGCATGGGGGCATGTGCCCATGGATCTGGGTAGGGCAGGGCGGGATGCTGCTGCGAGCTGGGTCTGGGGTAGCACCCAGCTCTTCCCAGCTAGGGCTGAGCCAGCAGTGGTGGTGCTGGGAGGGGTCTGTGTGGGGGCTGCAGCCACTCCAGAATTTGCTGTAGCCCCCCATAGCCCACTCCCAGTACTGCCACTGCCCGCTCCGACTGCAGCACTGCCCAGCCCACTCCAGGAACAGCCCGGTGCTGGCCCCAGCCCGCAGCGGCAACCCGCTCTCACCTGTGCAGATCCGGGGGCACATGGCTCTGTGCCCTCCCTGGGGTGCGCATAGCTGCGGAAGCCACCCCCATGCACAGCTCAGTCTTGCGCCCTGCCCCAACTAGGCAGCCCCTGCCCTGCCCTAGCCCCACTCCCTCCCCCAACTCTGGGCCAGCCCTCCCTTGCCCCACACAGATCCAGGGACACATGCCCCCATGCCCTCCCGGGGTGTGTACAAGCAAGACCTGCCACCCCCTCCCCACACCCCCTGGATGAGCCATTTGTGGCTCTGTCCCCTGCTCTGCCTGGCTGCACAGCCCCACTCCTTCCCACACCATGGGGGCCTCGATTTGCACCCCCGCCCCTTAAAAACATGAAAAAAAAATGTAAGGGGGTACCTGAGCTGGAACTTTGAGAGAGAAGGGGTACACTTGTTAAAAAAGGTTGAATACCCCTGCCATAGCAAGAAAAGGAGGTGTTTTTGCTCTCTGAAAATCATTTTTAGCTTTTCAGCATTTGTTGTTTTTCAGTTTGCTTACTTCTCGCTCTTCTTTTCTTTCGTGCAGCTGGTTACAATAATTTGGAAGTAGCTGAATACCTTCTAGAACATGGTGCTGATGTTAATGCCCAAGATAAAGGAGGATTAATCCCTCTCCATAATGCAGCATCCTATGGGGTAAGTACAAGTACACTTATTATTTAGCACCCAAGAAGTAGAGAAGTCTTTCAAATGGTTGCACCTGAAAGGAACTCTCATAGCTGCCACAAATTGTCTTGTGTGGAAGAAAGTTCAGTGTCTGTTGACATGAAAGAATGATTCCTAAGTCACTACTGTATTATATGGAGCCTTTTTCTTTTACTCTGACAGAAGTTCAAATCATAATAGGAAGAAGATGTAATTGCTGCTAGACTGTACAGGGTTTCTTATTGTAGTGCTGGAAAATCTTTGAAATTGTAGCAGGCATACGAATCCATTGGCTACAGGATTTTAGGAACCTCTTGTTCTTACCCAAAGAAAACTTTCCTTGAGTAAAGCCTGAAGCAGTGGTTAAATAGCTGAATGGGAAGAAAGAGAGCAGTGTATGGATAAAGCAGTTTCATTTGTGGAAGAGCATTGTTAGTACCAGTACCAGTAGTCTGTTAGGGCTTACCTACATGGGAGAGGCAACTCTCTGTGTTGATGCTTTCATTCTACACAGTGAGTGCCCTGTTGCAGTTTAGTGTAATGCACTTCCAGTGTAAACAAAGTTAAGCAGTACAAATATGCTTCTGTATAGATAAATAGTTGTATTAATATCAAAGTATACTTATTTAAGTTGTTATGATGTAACTTGTATCTTCATGAACCTGTAGTAATAAAGGATAGCAAAACAGTTGCAATGTTAACCTTGAATGAAACAAGGTTAAAGTTACTTATTAGCTCACTTGTACATTTTTTTTATTGCAACAGCTGATGCATGTTGCCTTGGGACAGCCCTGCCTCCTATTAACGTAATTATACCTGTCTATACCAATGATTCTCAACCAGAGTGCCGCAGCACCTTGAGGTACCTTGAGATCCTTTTAAGGGTGTACCGCAATATTAACATTGTTGGGTGTGCAAATTACCTATACATGTTTCACAAGATAAATCCAGAAATTTCAAATAGAATTCCATAGTGTCAAAAACATTCTCACCTGCTATGGTCTTTCTGAGTTGTTTGCAACAGCAGAATTGCTCTGTTATTTTTCCATAGTCAAAAAAAGAGCAAGAGCTGGCATTTTCCAAGGGGTGCCATGAGTCTAAAAGGGTTAAGAACCAACCATCTGTAGCTTCAGTGTTGAATAAAGACTGTCCATGTTTGAATCTAGCAAGTGCATAATAGCTCACCATAATAGATGTACCAAGCTATCATCTCACCATGTTAACAAGCCCTTAGTGATCACCCTTTCTTTCCACCCCCACAAGACTGCTTTAACCTACATATAGTCAAGCATCTTTATGTGCAGTAGCTGCACAAATGTAAGACAGACCATTAGCTAAAACACCACATACTGCTTTTACTTGTGGGTGAGTTCAGAGAGAAATCTCTTACAAGCTATTTCATCGAGTCAACATTTGACAAAACCCCAGGAGATGCTTTAAGGTCAGATGAAAGACTGTGTGCGTGGCACTGAGTTAATGCCAGTCCTGACAAACAGGTTTGTTTGCTTCTTCCAGTTGTGTTTTTTCCCCTGACCTCCTCCCATTATCATAAATCAATTTCAGCAAACAGAATGCTGACAAAAATAGCTGGCTTGGAGGTCAGAAGGAAAATAAATTGGGTACTGCAAGAGAGTAGAAAATAGTTAAGGCATTTTGTTAGCAATACCAAGAGGCAATTAAGTGAATGGCATATCTGCAATTATACCATTGTGATATGTGATTGATATGCCTCAGTTTATCAGTTGTGATTTCAGTACTGTACCATATGGGATGCAATATGTAGGTATTACACAGTGGATTAACAGCAGAATTCCAATTTCCAGTCTGACTCTCTTTTGTTAAGCATCATTTGAGATCTTTAATATTCTTTGAATGTTTTGTTATAGTCTGTCATCTGACGCTAGAGGCACAGTCTCAAGCTTTAGTAAATGATCCCTTTTCCTTCTTTGTAGGGCAGGGGTGCCAGAATCACTCAGCCCCACAAGCTGGATTAGTGGTGTGGGGTTGGTCCATGGGCTGAATCAGACCCACGGACCCCCTGCCTCTCCTAGCATGTTGGATCCAAGGCCTGCTCCAACTGGTCTGGGGTCCACACTACATGCACCATGGATCCCAGAGCAGGGGAAATGGGTGCTATGTGCAGTGCAGTGCAGTCCAGCTAGGGGCATGTAGCATGGATCTTGGAGCAGCTGAAGCGAGCACTGCGATGCATGCAGTGTGTCAGCCCTAGCTGGACTGTGCCCATTCCAGTCAGTCCAGGACCCACACCACATGTGGTGCTCTCAGGCATTGTGTGCAGTATGGGTCCTGTACTGGCTCGAGCAGGCATAGCATGTGGTAGTCTGGCTGGGGCAGGCATTATGTATAGCATGGCACCTACTTCAGCCATTCAGGAATCCACAATACATGCCCTGGGCCAGACAGGGTTGCACATGGTGCCTGTTCTGATCACTTCAAGATCCATACTGTACCCGCCTACCTGTCCAGTGAGGTCCCAGAGCTGCTGGGACAGATACCATGAGCTGAGCACAATCCTGGGCCCTCCCATGGGGGTGGTCCATCATGCGCTGTGCCCCATATAAGTCTGCTGAGACCCAAGGCCAGCACCTGAAGACTGGATGGCAAGCCTTCATGGGCTACATCCAGCCTGTGGCCCATATGGTGTGACACCCCTCTCTAGAGTAATCCACCAGTGCTCAGTTGTCTTTCTGTCTTTAAGTTCAATCATGCATGTGTTAAATAACTGAACAGCTGCTTATTCCATTTGTTAGTCTTATGTTTCTGTGATTTTGTCAGTGATGCATAGGAGAACTCTCTTAAATTCCTAAGAAGTTGCTAAGAAAAACCACCCACAGTTAACATGAGTCGCCGTTAATACAGGATAAGGATTGTTGGCTATTTGCCATCCCCATAGAGCTCATTGATTAGAAAACAAAACAAAACACAACACTACTTACACGACATTTAGCATGCCAGCTGTTTCATACTGATTTCATACTGTTTCATATGTTCACATCGCGGCCCCTGTCAGATTCCAACAAATCTGCTAATTCTGCTAAATACCTTGTCATCAAGAATCTCAGACGATGGCTTACAGGGCATGACTGAGATTATTGAAGGAAAGATTATGCACAATCAGATACCCTGAAATGGATCTGAAACTCCAGGAGAACTTTTCCAGAGTGGCTGATACAGACTGGTCAACATGGTGATGCCTGAACTGCCTGCACAACACAAACTGGAAGATCAAAAACAAACATGATTAAATGGGGCTACTTTAATTACATGAATACATGTGAGTGCAGTGAAGTGCCGACCATGGAGCACTTGCTCATTTGCTGACTCCTTGGTGAGACCTGTACAAAGGAGAACCTTGCTGCAGCAATGGAAAGAGCCATCACTTATATATGATTCTGAAAAAACATTTAATTTATGACAAGGACATAAGAAGAAGAATACTGACTCAATTATTCTTGTCACTTTCACTGCAAATATCAGCCATGGAATGGTTCTTCTTGCCTCTTTCACAGCTTATACCAGCCAGTTTTACTGTCCACGTCATTTAGCCACCATGTAGCTGTTAGCCCAATAAGTAAGCCCGCCAGCTGAGCAAGGGCATAAGAAAAAAGCAGTGGTTGCTAAAGACACTTGTTTGGAGTATTCAGCGATAGGTCTGTTCAGAATACCTGAGAAAGAGCAGGGAGTCATTCCATTTCGAATGTGTCCCTATTCAGCTGTGAGGAATTAGTCTTCTTTGGGCTTTTGTTCAATTTCCTCTAAGCAAGAGCACTAAGAAAGATAAAACAAGACAAAACCAAAGCAATTCTGATTTCTGCAAAATGCTTGAGATTTGATTCTGTTCTTCTCTATCTCTCTAGAGGAGAATATTGACCTTTTCCTATGATCCCAGACCAGTTGTCTTAGCAGAGCAGCCAGATTTATTACCCAAAGCCTCATTTATTGTACCTGACAGCGCAGACTGTAGGACTCTGACAGATATAAAGGGATGCAGCCCAAACTCGGTCATCCAAGAACAATATTGTTCTGACTTCAGTTTCATTCTAGCGCATATTTAAGTATTTGCTGCTCCTGCAACTGCTCATTCTCGTTGCGTCATCCATGGAAGTTCATTTATCAGCCATTTCAGCTGAACACCTCTTAACTCACGCTAACACTATATTTCCTTACAGCACAGTGACAGTTTATGAGACTGTGTAGATTAGTCCAACCTACTCCTTAGACCAGGGGTGTCAAAAGATATGGCCTATGGGCCCGATCCAGCCTGCAGAGCCCTATCATCTGGCCCCTGGTGCTGTCTGGGAGTCTCAGAATTGACCCACAGCAACATGTGGGGCATGTCATTGCCTTTCCTGTCATACGTAGCAGGTGCTCCAACTCATGTCCTGGAGCAATAAAGGAGACGCTGCATGCAGCACAGTGCAAGAGCAGCAGTATGCTGTTCTACTGCTCTGGGGCTGTGATGCACATGGCAGCTGCTCTGGGACCATGCTGTATGCAGGGCCTGGCCAGCACACAGTAGGTGGAGCAACTACTGTATGCAGCACAGCCCCAGAGAGACCACCACGTACAGCACAGCTGGAGCAGGATCATGCCATGTGCAGTGCCCTCTCCAGCACACTGGATCTGGCATGCAGGGCCGGTCTGTGGGTCCTTTTCATATGAGTTTGACACACCCACCTTAGATTTTTATGAAGCTTCCCTTAGAGCTCCTGAATGAATATTAGCTATTCTGCTGTTAACCAAAATAGTATTTATTATAACCATAGTCAAGCTCTGTGAGCTAATCTAAACTTCACAGATTTCCCCAAGGACCATAACTTTGTCTCCACCCTCAACTCTTGCCCAGTGTGGTAAAAGATTTCCATCTCAACCAATTAGCTAATACGCCATTATTCTTTCCTAGACTCCCTGCTCATTCAGGCAGTGCAGAATGTCACATATTAGATGCCAGAAGCGCTTTAGTTTTAAGCCTAAATACAGTCAGAGTTCAGAAAGTTACCAAATCTTCTTATATCTTAGGCACACTGTAATAAAGGATAAGCAGTTATTTCATCAAGATTGCTTAGGAGATTTGGTTATGAATTGGAGAGAGACCTGCTTTTTAATCCCTATTATCAATTAGATCATATTCCACAATGGGTAAGACAGCCTCTTTGACATGTTTTAGGCTTAGTGTTCTTGTAGAAATATGCAGAGCTGCTATACGGCATTCTATTCACATGTTCACAAAACATATGATCTATGTCTAACATCTTGGTCAGATACTCAGGTAGGTACAGTGGTATGTCAGTCACTATCTAATTAAGACTGTCCCACCTTCCTCATGGGACAATATTGCTTGTAAGTTGATTTTCTTGAAAGAATGTGCAGAGGTTACTCCGTGAAGATATGAGGGTTACTCATCAGAAACAACAGTTCTTCGGGATAGATTCTACAGTCACACTCCCTGTTCACCTGTCTCTTTTCCTCATTAAAATCTTGAACCAAAGCAAGGAATCATGATGGAAATAACTAAAACAGTTGGTTTGTCACAGCCCCCTTTGTTGGCTATACCATCGAAGTGATATAACAGTAGAGGAGGGGCACAAAAAAATGAGAGAACAGTCAAGCAGGCACTGCTGCAGAAGCATTCTACCATCACAACTGCATCTCTGGTTCATCCTGAGGTCATGATTTTGCAGTGTCCCTCTTTAAATGAGTACAGGTGAATAACCCTCATTTCTGGCCACACTCAGAGACAAAATACTGGCCTATATTTAATATAAAATAATAATAGAAAAGAATCACTGGTTTAATCTATTATGGCAGTTCTTGTGCTGTGTATTCACATTCTAAAGATCAAACCTGCAGAAGGTTGACAAGCAGTAATTCTTACCTTAGAGTTTATCCCAAGGCAACATGCATCATTTCTGCCTTACATGTTTTAGTGTTTACCTCAGTCACCAAAACAGAAATTGGTTAATATTTAGGACAGAACATTGTCAATAATTGTTTCAAGCTGGTAGTTACTTAAAAATATATATATAATTCCATTCTATTCCATAACATGATCATTATAGAAAACATTAATGAGAGTTGTACTTGATGATCTTTCAGCAGCCACTTTTAGTTAAGAAGTGTTGGGTGCCTTTTTTTGTCACTGAGGAAGCTCTCTTTGAGGTGTGCAGCAGCCATCACCATCTCTGAATTTTAGTAATGTGGGCACAGAATTCGAGTGTTCTTACTCCTGATGTTCTTATTTAACATGTTCCATATGATATAACTCCTTCCTCAGAAAAAAGTGGATTTCCTTTGGTTCTTCTGTGTGACACTCCATGCTGTGTATATCCTGCTCTTTTACCATACAATTAGATGGTGTTTTATGCCACATGACAGAAAAATATGGGATTCCCATCAATTTGCTTGAAAGTTGAGAAAAGGAGAGATAAGATTAGCCATCTTTTAAAACACGTCTTAAGAAATAAAGCCTCTTTTGCTAGGGGTTGGTGACTACCTTAAAAATGGAAAACTTGAAATCTGCCTCTGACATGTATCTTTGGGGTTTTGCTGACAATGTCAGGCAAGTTTTCTTACTCCAATCTGCTAATTTTTAGCTGACTGCTCACTTTTTCCCTTTTTGTACTGACAAACCATTTATCAGTAAAAATACTCTCAGGAACATGATACAGGGAGTTATTTTTTCTGTGTAATTTGTTTCCTTTTCTTGTTTAGCTTGGAGATTTTAAATTGGATAACTATGGGGAGCTAGTGGAAGGGTGTACATAGCTGCTACCATAGGTGCTGACTTCTGTTTTTGCCAGGGGGACATAAGATGATGGACATGTGGAAAGTTTTGCCCATTTCGGGTGACAGCCCTCTTTCCAAGGGGGAGGGTCAGGGCACTTGGGCCCTCATGTACTTGGCACCCATGGCTGCTACAATGGTGCATTCCTGGCATGTGGAAATAATAGCCATTGAGGAAAACTGTACCCCAACCTGCTCTGCCATCCGTTGCCAGACCTCTGCTGTCTCCCGATTCCCAACCTGTGCTGCCACCCACCCCTGGACATGTACTGCCACTCAATCTCCCATTCCATGCTGCTGTCCACTCCTAGACTGATGCTGCCACCCAATCCCCCCACCAAAGATGTTACTTTGCTCAACAGAAAAGGTGGCCAGTCAGTTCCTGAAAGCAAAGGTTGCATCATTGGCTGGGAGGGTCCAGACAGGTGTTGAAGGCTGGATTTATGATGGCACACATGTAACTCTTTTGCTGCCCCCTTTTATGCTTTTTTTCATCTTTACTCCTTCGATGACTTTTTGCTCTTGGATTGGTCTCTCTGCTGTCAGTATGCTGTCCATATTTTATCCTGTCAGCATATTCCTTTGTTCAACAGACCCATCACAAGCACACCTCTTAATTTGGACTTTTTCCAGTGTCTTACTCTGGGTATTGTCCACTGGTCTCCCTTATCACCTTTCATTAACATATCCAATCATTTCATCCCTCTGATTAGCCAGTTAGTGCCAAATGCAATTAATTTAAGCTGATGATAAGCCCATTGCTATATTATGTTAGAAGAACTTGTCACAGTGATAAAACAGAAAAGATACAATATAATGAGCACCATGAGCTCTACAAAAAAAACTCAAGGCCAGCTGATAAACAAAATGAAAAATTTCAGATAATGAGTCTATACAGAACTGAAGTAATGACTAAATACGGCTGAAGATATATATTGCTGCTGTTGGGCGGTCAGGGGGTGCTTCACCATGGCGGCACAGGGCTCCATATTAGTTAAACTAATATATATTAGTTAAACAATACTATAATTATATATTATTATATATTAGTTAATACTATAATTCATCACTGTATAAGGAGGTGCAACTTTAAAACTTAAAATACAACAAGTTATTTAAAGCATAAAATACAAGTTACCCTAACCCCACCCCTGCTGGTGCCCCTCAGCCCCTGCATCCCCAGCCCTGCTGGAGGGGGCACCTAGCTGTCAGGGCTATGGGGCCAGGGACCTGGGTCTGCAGCCTCCTGCATCCCCTGCAGTGCCTGAGCCCCAAATGCCGCCTGCGGGAGGCAGCAGCTGCTGCCGCAGAGCAGAGCACAAAGCCCAGCTCCCCCTCCCCAATGGGCAGCATGGCAGGCATGGAGCCCGTTGGAGGCGGGGAACGGGTATGGGCTGCCTACTGCAGACTTGGGCTCCCCGAACTGCTCCCTTCCTCCCACCCCCCAACCCCAGGGCCTCTATGGTGAAGCAAGCAAGTAGCAGGGCAGAGTAGGGCGGGGAAGCTCAGCACTGCCACTGAGCCACCATGGTGAAGCACCCTCTGCCCGCCCAGCAGCAGCAGGGGTCACAACCCTATGCCACTGCCTCTGCTGCTCCTGAGCAGGCAGGGGGCACTTCGCTGTACCTGCATGGGGCTTGCAGCAGTGGCACCAAGCTTCCCCTCCCCACTCTGCCCATTGTGTCTCGCCCACTGGGCCCCAGAAGCCCCGGGTAGGGCAGCAGGGAGCCTGAGCCCGCAGTGGGCAACCCACGCCTGCCTCCAAATGTTTTCCCCATGCCCTCCCTCTTATCCCGCCCCCCAGACAAGCCGCCCGTGGCTCCATCCCACTCCCTACCCAGACCCTGCAGCTGTGCATTCCAGCCTTGGGCCCCAGGCCCCACACACTACCCAGGTTGGGCAGCAGCCCCAGCCCTGTCCAACTTCCTCCCTTCCTCACTATAGGGGCCTCAATCCTCCCCAGACTTACCTGCAGGAGCTGCTCTCCAGGCTGCCTGGCAGCCATAGGCATGTGTGCCCGGTGTCCCCTGCCTGACCACTCTCACGGTCCCCCCAGCAGAAACCCACCATTTCCCATGTTTTTCTCCTTTAAAGCAGAAAATCTTGGTTTTCTCCTTAAAATGAGAAAATCTGGGTTTTACCACATTTTTCTGTGGCAAATGGAAAACCTGGATCCCCGCTCATAACTGAAGTCCAGGTTATTAATTTTCTGAGTGCTTGACTTTTGGCCACAGATATCCCCCCTGGATAATTTGTTTTTCCCCTATTAGCCCTTCTTGGATTATAGCGATCTGGGGTCCTGAATCCCTTCATCCCAAGCATGCCTTGCCATTAATCTTGGCTTTCTTAACATGCTCTAAGTCCCATAGTGGAAGTTCCCAGTGCATGTACATAGTCTGACCTGTCTTTGTCTTTCCCCTTCC
The DNA here is from genome assembly GCF_030867095.1 of Alligator mississippiensis. Classification (NCBI taxonomy): domain Eukaryota; kingdom Metazoa; phylum Chordata; order Crocodylia; family Alligatoridae; genus Alligator; species Alligator mississippiensis. The sequence continues at coordinate 141,351,011 of NC_081825.1, read as the reverse complement.
ACAATCACCCCTTCTACCTGGTGTTGTGATCTGTCCTCTCATTCCATAGAGCTCTTGGATTTCCAGTGCTCAGTGCATCCATACTTGAAATACCTCTGGGAACCTTTCTTTTCCCCCAAGCATTTACTATCAATTTGGAAACCACAGGACATAGTTAAGCTTCATTCCATTTCTAATGCTTAATCTTACAAGATCATTTAAATCAGAGCTCTAACTTCTGAGAGGTCGTGGGCTGTGCCGCCTCCAGGGGCAGTAGCAAGAAACAGAAGCTGAAGGAAGGAGAGGAAGCTGCAAGAGCCTCAGCCTGGTGTGGGGAAGCAGTAATGGCTGGGGGAAGTAGTGCTTGAACCCACTGCAGGATGTGCACAGAGTAAAGGAGGTAAAGGAAGTTGGAGCCTGCAGGCTGTGGCTTAGCCACTCGCAGGCTGCCACCTGGGCAACCCTAAACTGACTCTTCTTGCGTAATAATCTGGTTTTCTGCCACATTTGGCAGTACTCCCCAGATTAGCATCATCTGTAAATTTTGTGAGGACACTTCCTGTTCCACTAACAAGGCCACTGATAAAAAGATTAAACAGGATGAATGCTAAGATCAACATGTGACCTCCTTCCAGTCGGATACTTCACCTTTCAGCATAACTCTCTGCAGACTCCCTTTGTACCAGCTCTTGTGATTTCAGCAGTGATCCTCATCCTGTCAAGTCTGACCGATAATTTCCCTTGAGGAATAGTATTAAAAGCTTTGTTTAGACCTAAATAAATTAATTCCATTGTATTACCCTTATCTAAGAAGTCCATTATCTTGTCATAGAATCGTATTAAATTAGTCTGAAACAATCATCATCTGATAAATCCATATGTTTTGTACCATTTCTTTCCATGTTGTTAACTATCCTTTCCTTCAGTATCTGTTCTAGTACCATGTGTACTATTGAGGTCAAGCTAACAGGCTTGTGATTGCCTGGGACACTCTTCTCCCTTTTTTTGAAATGGACATTATGGCTGCTTGCAGATGTTTCTAAAAAGGCACTTTAAATTCTCTGCACTCCCATGCCAAGCCCAGTGCATGCCTAGAAGATGCAGCACGTTAGTTGGACCCGGCTTGCCCGACATCTGTATAGATCAGGCACTTTAGTGAGGCTTTTTTGGTAATTTTATCTAATTGCTGTTTGAATCAGCTTTATCTAAAAGCACCAACAAGCCCCGCTGAAGCACCCGATATATACAGATGCTGTGGAGCTGGGTTGAAGTAACACGCTGCTTCTTTGGGTAAAGTGCCTTGTGGGATGGTGGGGTGGGGTTGTTTTTTTTTTAACATCTTCATGCAGCCTGTATGTACTGCTAATCTAGTCCTAAGTATTGTTTGTGAGTTTACGGAGTCCACAAAAATCTATGCTAGAAGAGTTGCTGTTTCACATGTCAATTCCTTTAGTATTCCAGGATGGAAATTATCCAGCTGCTGCCCCACCCTTTGCCCTTTTGGTAACATCAAGCAGTCTTAGTTTTCCTTCCCTAGCAGGTATGATATTTTCCCTCTGCATGTCCTCATAGCCATGTGGTATGCCACTAATATCCTCTTACCTCTTCATCCTGATTAAAGACTAGGGCAAAATATTTGTTCATTTTTTTGGCTACATCTAAGCTGTCTTTGATCTCCACTTTAACTTAAGCATATAATGGCCTCACTTCTTCCCTCCTGATTCTCTTTTTATTTATACAACCAAAGAAGCTTTTGCTGTTAGTTTTAATGTGTTTCTAAAGCTTACACTAAACTTAAGCCTTAAGCCATTTCTACTTTGTTCTTGCATTGTCTGACCACAGAACAATATTTCTTCTTGTGAAACCTAAGACTTGAGAATGAACACAGTTTTTTGTCCTTAGTGAAGCCCCAGCCCCACAAACATTTATGCACTTGAATTCTTGGTTGACTGTTGCGATACTTGAAGTGAAGCATGGGTAAAGATGTGCAGGATCAGGGCCTAAAAGTATGAAATGTTCTTCTTACCAAAAAAAAAGATTATTTTCGTACAGCACTTCAGACCTAAATTCTTTTCTCTAGTGTCAACAGAAGAGAAGAACAAGCAATATTGTTTGTTTTGGGAGAAGTGCTACTTGATAGTTTATATATATATATATATATATATATATATATATATATAGCTGCATTATATAATGCAGCTAGACCACATGCATAATAAATCTAGAACTACTTGCATGATGGATTGGCAGAAGAAAACTGGGGCATAGGGTCATGCTTGGAGAAAGGTAGCTTATATGATGATGGGAGAGAGCTAGCCTAGCTGTCTTGCACTGTTTTCCATGCCTCAGAAATTACAAAGATAAGCTCCCAAGAGGAGGAAGGAATGTCCTTCGTTGTTCATGAGTTTTGTTTTGTGGTTGGGTTTTTTTGTGACATCTTTCGGGCACACGCTGCCTCAGGTGACCTAAAGAAGGACATTTTTTGCCCAAAAGCTTGCCAGACTTCTCTTCCAACTATACAGTTGGTCCAGTAAAAGATATCATAAAAAACCCTTGTCTTTTGTACATTTCCTGAACCATCATGGCTACAGCAGCACACCAACCTTCCTACTTCATTGTTCATATGCTGTCTTCAGCCAGACACTGAAACCAGCATTACCTGGAAGGAATGTCACGATGGCACAGGAGGAGTTGAAGATATTGAAAAATAAAAGAGAAATGAAAAGGATATTTCAATAGCCTTGTTCCTCCTATCTAAAAAAAAACACAAGCAAGATGTTATTTGAAAGGATCAAAAAAATTGTACTGGCATATGTACTACTTTGTTCTCTTTAGGTCCTGTACTTTATTGATAGAAGTATTTTTTTTTCCCCAGCATGTGGATATAGCAGCACTGTTGATTAAATACAACACATGTGTAAATGCAACAGATAAATGGGCATTCACACCATTGCATGAAGCAGCACAAAAAGGAAGGACACAGCTGTGTGCTCTGCTATTAGCTCACGGAGCAGATCCAACCATGAAGAACCAAGAAGGTCAAACACCTTTAGACCTGGCAACAGTAAGTTCATATGATAAAGCATCAAAAGCTGTTGCAATGAATCAGGTTTGCATATTAAATGACTATCAGTGTTTCCACTGCACCAGTGGTCTTCATGCTGAAATATGGGAAATGTAGTGTGGTAATGACCCCTGTGTCACAAGCCCCATCACTGTACACCCATAGACTGAGATCCCAGCATGTCTTAAAATTTAAGATATTCTGCCTGTTTACATTTAGGTTCATTCTCAGCACCTTGATTTTTCCAAAGCTAAATGTATCCACCTAAAATATCAGTGGTTGGGGCGTCAGCCATGGTACTTTTTTTTCCCTCTTTAAACCTGTGAAGTAAATCAAGTGAGGCTCTGGAAAAATCTCCGTGTTCAACAGTGGCTATTATCAGTTCCTGAACAGCTTCTCTATCCTTTTTTGGCAACACATAATTCCAAGGCAGTAGAGCTAGAATGACCTCCAAATTAATAAACAGCTGTAGGTTGTATTGAAAACTGGCAGCTTTAGTTGTTTTTTATATCTTACAGGACGCATGAATATTCTAGGTTCCATATCTCCCTATTGTTGATGGTTGCTGTATGGGAAGTGGCAGGCACAGAGAACTGTGTAGTAGATAAAATCCGGTATCAGGAGAGAGAGCCACATGAGACAAAGAAGTGAGGGTGGGGAGAAGTCAAACTGAGTTATTTAAACAATTCCCCAAATAAATTCATATTGCACTGTCTCCCCTCTCCTTCATCCACAGTTGTTCTCATTTGATCCTGGAAAATGGTGACTGAAAAGTTTGCACAAATTTGCAGCTATGTATTTGCCGACCAACAGTGAAATGGTGGCGATAAGACTTCCCATCATCTGTCCCCAGTAGCTGAGTAGTTAGGACAGTTGTCTTGGAAGTCTGAACTTGGATTTCTCTGATACCTTACCTCTGTCATCTAATCACCAGGCCACAAGTCAGGCATTCCTTTTGAAGTTAAGCCTCTGCCCCTTGCATTTAATAGCCATTGGGAAAAAATGGGTGGAGGGCAGTGCTAAGGAAAATTTCTGCGTTGTCGAGGACATAGCTCTGATCTATGGGCCCAATCTGTTTGGGATGGCAGCCACATTACTGAGCCATATATATCCTCTGCCTTGCTCTCTTCCTCCTGGCCCCACAAATCATGTGTGTCCCTCTTGTGGCTGTCCAGGGGGTCATCTTCAAAGGAGCATCAGAGAGCAGCTTCCATTGATGTTTGCCTAGTGGTTAGTCTGTGAAATAAGGTTCAAACTCTCTCTGGATGATGGGAAACCTAGATCCTGGGTCTCTGACTTCACAGTCAAGTGTGCTAGTCACTCGACTGTTGCAGACAAAAGGCAGAAAGTCTGTCCTCCTCTGGTGTCTAACATCTGTTTCATCCAGCTACACTTTTGGCATTAGATACATTACACAACCACAGGGGGTGCATACCCATAGCTAGGCATGTGTACAACTGATACATAACCTACTGCGCATGTCTAGCCTCCACAAGCATGTAGTCATCTGCACACACAGGTTTACATGTCTACTAATAGTATGCCACCCTATGCATAAATGCCAAAAAATGGCCCCTTAGGCTGGGAATAGAATGCCACCATATGTGGCTAATGCATTTCATAAGTAGGGAACTATCAAATAAGAATAGCGAGGTGCTTTATTCCTATACAAGGCATTAGTGAAACCATTACTAGACACTCTGTCCAGTGCTGATGTCCATATTGTTAGAAGGATGTTAAATTTGGAGAGGGTTCAGAAAAGATCCATAGGAATAATTTGAGGTCTGAAAGAAACTGCCTTACAATAAGGGACTTAAGTTCAACCTAGTTTCATCAAGAGAAGGTGGAGATGATTGAACTGCATGAGTACCTAGATGAGGAAGGGATTTTTGATAGTAAAGGTCTATTTATTTCACCAGACAAAAAGCATAATGAGATGCAGTGGTTAAAACCTGAAATGAGACAAATTCAGACTAGAAATAAGATGTATAATTAAACTTGGGAAAAACTTATTAGGGAAATGGTAATTTTCTGTCACTTCCCATCTTAAAGTAAGACTGGTTATCTTGCAAAAACGAATATGTTGACTCAGGCAAAAGTTGCAGGCTCAAAAGAGGACTTTCATGGTGGGAGTCCTTGGTCTGTGTTATGCAGGATGTAGTTTAGATGATTATAAAGTTTCTTTTTGTCTAAACCTGCATGGAATAGCCCTTTCCTGACAGAATGTAAAGTTAAATCATAGAATCATAGAAAATTAGGGTTGGAAGGGACCTCAGGAGGTCATCTAGTCCAACCCCGTGCTCAATGCCGGACCATTGATCCTCAGAACAAAATTGAAAATAAGCAAGCTAGTCTTCAAAAGTTGTTTTAAGCTGTGTGAATGTCTGAACAATCCAAAATAGTCTTCTAAAAGGGTCCCTTCTAAACGAATACCTGTTCAAGGATAGGTTTGTTTTTGGAGTTATTTTTTTAACGGGAAAATTAGAATTATCAATTGAAGGTATCTTTTTCTTTCCCTAGATAGTGATTTTAATGAAAATGAGGCCTCACTTAAATAATGCTTCCTGTTTTTCAGGCAGATGACATCAGAGCTCTGCTGATTGATGCAATGCCTCCAGAAGCCTTGCCTACCTGTTTTAAACCTCAAGCTACTGTCGTTAGTGCCTCTCTAATTTCACCAGCATCTACTCCCTCTTGTCTCTCTGCTGCCAGCAGCATAGATAACCTTACAGGGCCTCTGGCAGAACTAACAGTAGGAGCAGCCTCCAATGCTGGGGACGGAGCAGCAGGAACAGAAAGAAAAGAAGGAGAAGGTAATTTTGCTCCTGGATTACATTAGCTTGCTGAAATAATGTTGGTTGGTATTTGCAGTTTGCTTTGTGTAATCAGGCAGGTACATCCGACTAACCAAAAATACTGTAAATGCTGAACTCCAGGAATATCCACAACTCAAAGGGACTGAAATTTGTTGTGTTGTGCACAGAGATGGTCTCTCCTTTTTGGGAACTGTTCTTCTTAACTTTTCATTAGTGATTAAATCAGGATTCAAAGGGGAAGGATCTCTGATAGGTTTCATACATTTTCACCATTGCTGTTGTTTAGAAAACCTGATGGGTATATCTGGGTAGCAAAACTGATCTGATACCAGTGTGCCTCTGTGTACCTTTATAACTTGCCATCCTATTTTACTCATTTTGGGATAATATAGTAATCTTGTTTCTCTTATTATAGTCACTGGTCTTGACATGAACATCACGCAGTTCCTGAAAAGTCTTGGTCTTGAACATCTTCGGGATATCTTTGAAACAGAGCAGGTATGGAACAAGCCTAATCACTGGCACACTCGTATGCATCTGCCTGATTAAAGGTAGATTAGTCTGGCCCATTTTGCTAGCATCTCTATTTCCTGCTTTAAAAACCCTGTTTTTAATACCAGTGGGAAAACAAAAGTAACAAAGGAAACTGCAAATGAATTGTGTAAATCTGAGGTCCAGAGTAGAACAAGTCTACTCTGGACCTCAGATTTACACAAATCATTTGCACCCTTCCGTAACGTTTGTAAATTGAATGGTCCCTAATTTCAAAAATTAATTTATAGACTGCAGTGCTTACCTCTTTGCAAAGAGGCCTGGCAGTGCAAATGGCGAATTGTCCAGGCAGGGACAAGCCTTAGCTTGAAGACTAGTTAGGAAAAGAGGAGGGGCTTGAGTTATGGTATCTCCTGCTGAGGCACCTGGGGCGGCAGAGTTCAGCATTAGTTGCAGAGAATCCGCTTGCAGGAAGGGGTGGGGGCAAGAGCAGTCAACCCTGGGATGCTGGAGGACGTGGCCAAACTATCACCCTATATGTAACATGCTGCAGGTTCAAATTAAAGTGCAATACAAACTGCAGAGATACCCTACGCTTTACAAGTAACATCTTTGTGGCTAAATGATCATATTGTGGCTTATTATTTGGTGATAAATTGCTGGACCATGTACCATGTTACAGCATATTGTTCCATTAACATGAATTGCACTTGGAATATGACATCTGCTAGGGGACTGAGAGATTATGTTCCCAACTTGTAGTGTGAGTACTGTATAATTTCTGCAATGATAGGACTAGTCTTTATGACACATTGAAGACCTAGCTACTGATTCTTGTCATCTTTTCAGATAACCCTTGATGTGTTGGCAGACATGGGGCATGAAGAGTTAAAAGAAATTGGCATTAACGCATATGGACACCGTCACAAATTAATAAAAGGTGTAGAGAGACTTCTAGGAGGGCAACAAGGTAAATATGTTGAAGTATCCAAAGATACACATGCTTGCTTGCTTTGATTTATATGGAAGTAGAGTTCCCTGAAATAGTGCACAGCAAACTTGCAGCAGACATCATCTTTTCTCTCCCTCTTTTTTGGGAAATGGCTGCCCACAAAAACACCCAGAAGAATCCGTGCAATGTTCAGGGCACAAGGCCCTGCTAGACTTCTGTAGCATGTGTACAAGGTGGGAGGGGAAATCTTGAGGATCTCAGCCCTTGTGTACCTACCCAATGGCCAGCTGCAACCTGGTGCACAGGTTTGCTCCAAGGAGAACACATATGTATACGCTACTAATACCTCATTCTTGAATTGACTGAACTTTTAGATGTGATGTTATTAACACACACAGGATTTTCTATAAAATAGAAATGGTCAGATACACTAATCTCTCTCTCTCTCTCTCTCTCTTTTTTTTTAAGGCCCATTCATTTAATACAGCATTTGAAGGAATTTAGATTGTACTTACTTGTTATTTTCCTTTAATGTTATGCACTTAGTCCTGTTATCTGCTTATTTAACAAGACTAATGATGGCAACACTGGATAAAATGCAGCTAGCCTGGTTTCGTTTCAGGGATTTTACTCCTTCCATTCTTTCCTCCTGCAGGCACCAATCCTTACTTGACGTTTCACTGTGTGAGCCAGGGGACTATTCTCCTTGACCTTGCTCCTGATGATAAGGAGTACCAGTCAGTAGAAGAGGAGGTATTGTATCTTTGTTTCAAAGTTAGTATGTGAGAGCTGTTTAATGTCTGTCTGGGACAAGGGTGGGCAGTTATTTGGGCTGGAGAGCCACTTAAGTGTTGGTAAGCTGTTGAGGGGAGGGTGGAAATGCCAAGTAATCCTGTCTGGCCGCTGCCAGGAACCTACTTGTCCTGCCCGTTTGCCCACTACGATGAGCTGCTGCTACTGCGCTACATCAGGAAAGTTGGTGTTGGCTGTCCCGGGCTGAGTACCCTGCCCCCCACCCCAACTGGCATGGACTCTGGCACCATGGTGGCAGCAGCTGATGACAGCAGGTGGGCAGGATGGGTGCTCAGCACACTGCATCACACGCTATCTCATGTAGGTCTGGCTGCCAGCGGCCACAATACCAGGACTGCACATGCCTACAGGAAGCCAGAGAGGGTGGAGAAGTCTGTGTGCTGCCTGGTCCCAGCTGCAGAAGCACAGGGCACAGTCCTCCCTCTTTAGGCTCCCTGTAGCAGCCTGTGAGCCAGATAAGATCAATTGGAAGGCCAGACGTGGCCCGCAGGCCATATTTTGCCTGCCTCTGGTCTAGGAAGTTAGCATGCTTCTACACTGAAAAGTGGTTCTCTCAGGGTCTGGACAGAAATTACTTTTGAAATGTTTCCAAGTGTAACAGGCTCAGAAACATTTCAAAAGCTGCAGGACACGTTAGAGCCTTCATGGTTTCCACCAGCTGGTATGCTTCAAGCTTACCAGCTAGGGAGCACTACATGGGCTGCAGTAACCTGCAGCTTTGCTCCCCCCTCCCCCAAGAGGGAGGGAGGTAGCGGGGAAGGGAGAGTGGAGAGAGGGAGTAGATTGGTAAGAAGGGGTCTGGTAGAGGGGGAGGTGGCAAGGGCTTCCTACTGCCAGGATTCTAATGCTCTGTCCCCTGAACTTCCCAAATCCCCTGGACTTCTCCTCTCTCACTCTGAGCAGAGTGGAGAAGTATAAAGAGTATTGAGTTTGTAGAACCTAGCTCCAATGGCATCAGAGGCTTTGGGAGTTAGCAGGAGTCTGGTGGACCTGGCAGTGTCTATCAAGCTGTCCACCCTGCTTTCCCTCTCTTCCCTACAGCAAGGCACTGTGGGATTCTGGAGGACCTGTCCTTGTGCACACATAACAAAACGTGAAACACTTTAAAATACTACCTCATTTAAAGAGATACTATTCTGGAGTGCTTCAAATGCTTAGAATGCTTGTAAGTGTATATGCATTTGTACAGCTGGACCTTTGGAGCTTCATAGGTGTTTGAAATGCTCCAGTTGTTACTTACGTCTACACTTACACTGGGACATGTTGTGTTCCATGCTTTTTGATCACCAGGTGCAGGGTGCCTAGGTCAGACTAAGTTCTTTTCCTTTTTCAAATTGCTGGTGTTCTACCAGCCCCCAAATGTAGGGTGTTTACATTACACCCTCGCCAGTGCCTCCACAGCCCCTTCTTTTTTCCTTTCCATACAGCTTCACAATATGTCACTGATTTAAAATAAAAAGGCAGTGTTAGTGATACAGAAAAAGAGAACCCAGCTTTCACTTAGCCTTGCAGAGCCAAAGCATTTAAAAAGAGTTGAAAGCAGTAAAGCATACTTTGATCTGTGAATCCCTCAGGTCAACTACCAGGGTGAGTAAGGGGCAGGTGTGTTGAGTAGGAAAGAGCCATTTTATATCATGTCTTTCCTCGGTAGCACCACAGCAGCGAACATATAAGCAGCCCTCACTGAATCACACTCATATGACTCCCTAGTGCACTGTTCTGCCATTTGTACACCCCTGTGGTTTTACTTTCCAGAAACTAGTCTGGTCCAAGATCAGCTCTAGTCCAATTAGGTGGTTTTTAATATTGCTGGAAGTCCTTAGAGCTTGGTTGGTCATGTCAAAGCAGGTCCAGGACACCCACAGGGTATCAGAGCAAGAAGCTAAGTGGGTGAGCAAGGGAAAGTAATATCAAGTCATGGGTTGGTATTAATAAGAATATACTAGGACAGGCAAGTGTTCTGTCCTCTCCCTTCCTGAAAGCAGGGAACATGGCATTTTCTCCTGTCTAAACACAGGAAGCAGGGAGAGAGGGCAAATAATATTCCCTACACAGATATGTACCTGGAGGTTGGTGCAACTGGTTTCATTGTTGCCCAGTGGCTGCCCAAGGTTGAATCTTCCTTGCAGGCAGGGCCAGCCATTGCATTTCTCCTCCCATTCACAGTCACCCATTCAGTCTGCTTTTTCTGCAAGGGCATACAGGTTGTAAGACAATGGGTACTGGCAGAGAAACCTAGACAGTGGAAATATGGTTGGTATCCAGAGCAGTGTGTTCCATGGAGGCTATGCTTTCACATGCCTTCACAAAAGTTATCAGTTGGGACTCCTTTTTTAACGGAGGTGTTTGGCAATACTGACCAAAAATAAATCTATAGGAATTGTGTGGCCACTCCCCTCTTCCCACCCTCCCCAAAACTTCAAAGTTTATATCCTCCTCTTGGAGTTTGAACAAAGCTGAGGTCCAGCTTTCCTGAAGTCCAGATCACGATTTTTCCTTGTAAAACATACGTTTGTACAGGAGCATTAAAAGGTTTACCTGCCTGGGGTCATAAATGGCAAGAGATTTGGGCAGGTGATACATAAGGTATTACATACAAAATGGAAAATAAACAGATTACGCTTTTAAAAGCTCTCACCTTGAGCCTGGAACCTATCGTGGTGTACCCATTTCCATAGGAAGAAATGGCATTAAGCTATTTAGGGTATGTCTGATCTGTGACTTAGGATGTTATCGTACAGATTGTTTGCGTAACTTAACAGTGAGGCCTGGCATGACAACCTTGTCAACAAGTGTCAGGAATCAGGATGTGTGAAACACTTCATGCCTAGAGGCTGTTTTAGTAACCAAGCAGCAGGTGCTCTAGAGAAAGTGTCAGCCCCTCAAGCTGCAAAGTTCTTCCCAACACTACCCTTTTTCAATACTCAGTCTGTCACTTTCTGTGTTTCAGGACTATCATCTCTCTAGTTTGTTGCTTTTTTTTTTTTTTTTTTAACTTGTCAACAAATCTCTACAAATATTGGATTTTTCAGCTTGGTGGCCAAACAGGAATATAGAACAAGAATTAGTTTAGGGTCAACTTGAAACTCAGCGCTTTATTTCAGGTTATAAAACCTTTGTAAATTTAGGTCTATTTTAAAACAAAAAATGTTTCAAAACAAGAAGTCGTCATAAAAACTTTCAAGCTTTTTAAGTTATCCTATTTTTTCTGAATGAAATTGCATTGTCTGGTGACTATACTCTTTAGGGAAAAGATATGCAGGTCTGCTTAACAGTGCCTTAGAGTTTTAACTGTTGTTTCCAGGTTGTTATAAGATTACAAAATATTTGGAATACCTAGACTGTTGTTTGCTTAGGTTTATAAAGCTATGCATCAGAAATCTAGCAATCCAGAGTTCATATAGTGATTTCATATAGCTTCACTAAGAGCTGCCTATCCAAATAAATAAAGTATTTATTTGAGCTATTTGATGGTGTTGCTTTGACTGCAATTGTCTTCTGAAAATCACAAAAGCGGTAAATTCAATTTTAGTTCTTGGTAGCAAGCAATAGCAGTGTAAAAATGTCACAATGCATTGATCTCCCTGTAACCAAGAAAGGTAGGATTTTATGCATGAGATATACGTTCATTATTATTTCAGTATAGCTTTTCAATAAAGTCATTATTTTTTAGAAGTCTTAATTGGAATTTATATAATATAAACTTTAATTTAGATTCAGTCCAGTTTTGCTGGTATTTTCTTACCTAATTTTTATGGAGATACTGGGTGATGACCATACCAGATTGCAGTTCTTCTCAGCCAAAATCCTGAAGCAATATGCTGTATTAGGTCCTTCTTTATGAATATTTGTAAGAGCATTGCTGTATCAGAATGTGAGGTCTCTTAACTTCAGCTTTTTAGTTGTTTTTTATTCAGTATAGACAAGTTCTTGTAAGTGAAATGATATGACCTTTCATAAATGACCTATCTTTTTATATCATTAGCAAATACCTAGCTTTATGTTTGAAGCTTCTATTTTGTTTCATTTATGTAGATGCAAAGTACAATCAGGGAACATAGAGATGGTGGGAATGCTGGAGGGATCTTCAATAGATATAATGTCATCAGGGTAAGTTTCAAAGACTTAAGAAAATTAGATGGACAGAATCATTTTGATGTTCTGCCCTTTCATGATAAAAATTAACTACAAAAATCTACATGAATATGGTGTTAAGGTAGCCATGGTAAGCACTTGAAAGTAGGAAATGCTGTAATTAAGACTGCCATGCCTCCTATGCACAGAATGAGGCAGGATTCCAGTGGGAGGAAGAAAAAGAAACATGCTCATGTCATTAAAGACTATTGTACCTTATTCACACAAGGGACTGAGATAAGGCTGCAAAAACATCTTTCGTTCTAGGTTGCCTAAATTTTTGAATGTGTGACCTCAGTGAAAACACCAAAATAGTCTCTTTGCTCTCAGTTCTTGTGCTTACCACTGCTGCGACACCCTGAAGCCTTGAGGTGGGGAACGGTCAGTCCTTCTCACACATGTGATGTTTCCTGGAATTATGCCAAAGGTCCTGTAATTTAGACCTTTCAGGCTCCAGCAAAGCCAGCTGAACCTCCCACATTTGCAGACTTCTATCTAGAATCTGTATAACAGTACTCTGTTCTGGCTTAAGGGATTTCCATGGCAAGGGTCTGTTCATTCTGCTTCAGTGGCATTGTCCTCAATGTATACTCAAGATTACCCCTTCTAGTAACCTTGGTAGTGATCGCAAAAGACTACATAAGTCTCCGAAGCACATTCTTTTTTTGCCAAATTAAACCTGGTACCACTGTACTTCTGGGCACTGCCATGTTATATGAATGAGGCATTGTTCTAAAACAGTTTTAACAGCTACACTTGAAATCATCTTTGTTTTTCATCCTTGTTGTTTTTGATAACAGACATAGACAGGCCACCTTTAAAATAATTTTGAATAACATCTCAAGTTTTTGAGCAAACTTTCCACAGTTTTACACAGTACTCCCACTTTCCTGCTGGGAGATCATCATATATGTGTGAGTTCTGTGGGGAAGTCACAGTGCACAACCTCATTGGCACCTAATTGTGGTGAGGGGAATAGATGAAATCTTAAGAGAATTTAGCTGATGAACCTTTAACAAGTCTCTAACAATCACATCCCTACATAACAACATTTTTCAGAGAGTCACAACCAGTAATTGGCCAAAAAAGGCCAGTGTGAGGCATTCCCCTGATATGGAGAATGTCAGCCTAAATCATTTGTGAGAATCATGAGTAGCTGAAAACAGGGTTTTGTAGCAGAAAGTTTTGGGCAGCCTCCCTCTGTCGTGGCACCTCTGCCTTTTTAGCAATGTTGTTTTCAAAGCGAATGCAATAAATGCAGTACTTCAGTTTGCTCTTATATGGTTTATATCTCTTGTACCTTCCCTGTAAAAAATTCTGTTGTGTTGTATGAAATGATATATCATTACAAATTAATTATGTTTGTTTGTTTTTATACCACCATAGATTCAAAAGGTTGTGAACAAGAAGCTGAGGGAGAGATTCTGTCATAGACAGAAAGAGGTCTCAGAGGAAAACCATAACCATCACAATGAACGCATGTTGTTTCATGGTGAGGATGTGGTCTCTGTTCTGTACTTCGTTACTTCCAAAAATTTCAGAAAATATAAATGTTACTCTTGTCATCATCCTGCATTGTGCTTATATTTCAGTATGCTCTGTCCCACACCAGCAACATGTATGGGATTTTAGCCTTGGGTTAGTTTTGAGTCAAAAAGTTATACTGTATATGTAGACTTATGTTAAAAAATGTCCATCCATTTTAGAGGGACCTGTTATGACTAAAATAGGGAGGGCATTTTATGACTATAAAAGAAAAGAATGTCAGGAAAGAGAGACGTGCTGCTGATGGAGCAGGCACGATGTCTGTGTCGGTAAGGGAGACTAAGGGGTACGTATCGAAGTTACAGAAAGAACAAAGATGATGTCAAGATGCTCTCTAGAACTGTCCAGAAATGCCTGCAGATGACAGTTCCAGGAATAGCTTAAACAATAGCACAGGACACAGTAAATGTTGGTTCTATGTAGTGAACAACTGGTTCACTTTTGTCCAGTTGTCTTGATAATGTCAGCCTGTCTTAAGTAAATTGATCCCTGAAAAATGAGTATATTGGGTCAGATAAATTAAACTGCAATTTGAGGGAAGAAAAAGATGTTTTGTAAGATCTATGAAAGGAATAAGAAATGTGAGTCAAATGTAGGGTGATGATAATGATCATTAAGTCGCACACATTTATGGCAGCTTATCAAGTATGGCCTTCCTTTCAGTTCACTGAATGGCTCTTCAGATATTTTATTTATGTATTATAAACAAACAGTATCCTCTTAATGGAGAAAGTTTGCCATAATTTTGGTTTCTAATCTATCTATGCAAATACCATTTGATTTTTTCCCCTCTCTCTTCTTGCTAGGATCTCCTTTTATTAATGCTATTATTCACAAAGGATTTGATGAAAGACATGCATACATTGGAGGGATGTTTGGAGCTGGAATTTACTTTGCAGAAAACTCTTCTAAAAGTAACCAGTATGTGTATGGAATTGGGGGAGGAACAGGCTGCCCAACACACAAAGACAGGTCCTGTTACATCTGCCACAGGTGAGTTTGTAGTGGAGTTGGCTGACAGCAGTTTTGGCCTCCTCTACAGTTCTGGACAAAGGATAAATTACAGCAGAAGAATTGCTGCTTGAGATTGATCATGGTTGGGAAAATCCAGCCTACATTTTGTCAAGGCTGAACAGACAGGGATATACATGCTGTAGGTCTTGAGGAAGATTGAAATGTACATCTAGATACCAGAAGTGACATTCTTTTTTATTCCTAGTCATCTGTGTGTCCACATGTGCCTTTCCGGTCATTAAGATTCCAAACATGACAAGTCCGTCTTGGAATTCTGTTCGTGGCTGCCTATGCCTGCAGCCTTGCAGGCGTACATTGCACAGACTGGGCATGGAAGTAGGTTGTGTGCTGACCATGTACACGCAGCCCTTGTAGATGCACAAAGACCTTAGATACCAGAAATGCTGTCAACAAAAAAACATGACTACCAGACTCAGGAGTGAAGGAGGGCTGAGAGGGAAAAGCTTCCTGTCTTTTGCCCATAATAGCAAAATGATTATGACCCTCACGTAGGGATCCAGAGGCCCTGGGTTCTAGGTTCCACCTCACCCAGAGAGGCTTTGAACTTGCTTCTCTCTGATTTCCCATTACAGTGCTGTAATTCACAAGTCAGTGTGACTTACAGGGGCCAGGGAGAGAAGTGAAAGCTAGTGGCAGTGTGGTTCAGGGAGGTGGTTGCTGGCCTGAAAGAGTAGGGGCCTGGGCTCAGTGTTGAGCTAGTGCTCCTGGTAAGGTAGGAGCTTCCCCTTCCACCCAGTTTTCCCCATGACTATATTAAATACAAGGGACAGAAGAATACCAGCGAGGGCTTGGATAATGGCTGATCTGTAGTATAGTAATTGGAGTGCTGTGCTGGGAAATCAGAGGGGCCCAAATTTAAATTCCCTCTGGTTCAGGGGGGCCTCAGACCTCAGTCTCTGGCTTCCCAGGTGGGTAGCCAAGTCACTGGAACTATGGGGCCAAAACACAGGTAGTCTCTCCCTGTCCCCTTCCCTCTCCCCAACTGCATACACAGGCTTCAGGGGCCTGAGCATAAATCGCATTTTTGGCACAGATAAGCAAATATGGATACTTGAATGACCAGGACGGAAATACGATACCAATCCTGAGTGCACAGTGGGCATAAATAAAAGTGAACAGTGGTTTATTTGAGTGAGGTTGGAAACTAAGCAAGTCATGGAAAACAATGCAGATTGGACTTCAAGCAATCTTTAAAGTTGCTTGCTTTCCCAAATGGTCTCTTCTGGCAGAACAGAACCATGACTCTTCACTCTGAATGTGTTGCAATTAACCAACATGAAGTGGTGTGCCAGAAAGTAGAAATCCATGAAATTTGTGAGTGTGACTGACTTGGCTTTGCTTCTCACTGAAGTATATCAGCTGGGTTTGTAAGTCACCAGCCTTCGTAGAGTAGAGGCTTTGGCACCTCTCCTCCCTAATCATTGGGAGTGAGGTAATTTAAAGTTGAGCAGCCTATAATAGCTCAGCTGAAAATACATGGAGCAAGAGCCTCACATGAGTACTTGAACAGAGTCAGCTATGCATCAAGACATGCTGTTCTTGTAGAGTTTTGCTTTGCCTCATATAATTCATTACAAAAGTATGTGCTTAACTGTCTTTTATGAAAGCTTGAGGGAAGTGGTTTTGAATAAATTAAAACTCCAAAAGTTTGGGATTGTTTTTAAGGTTTTTAGAGTTGTCTTCTGATGCAGCAAGATTTTTTTTAATGCGCTGTTCTTATCTTCCTCTTAGACAAATGCTTTTCTGTAGAGTGACGCTTGGAAAATCCTTCCTGCAGTTCAGTACAATGAAAATGGCTCATGCCCCTCCGGGGCATCACTCTGTAATTGGCAGGCCAAGCGTGAATGGACTTGCATATGCTGAATATGTTATCTACAGAGGAGAGCAGGTACATGGATTATAAAGCTTTAGAATAATAGAATGGGCAAAACCAAGACTTTCGGTGGCTGTATCATATATCAGGACTGTGTGCTAGTCTGCAGGTCAGGGCATAGCAGAGGCCAGATCTGCAGCTAGGGT
Source organism: Alligator mississippiensis (assembly GCF_030867095.1). Taxonomy (NCBI): domain Eukaryota; kingdom Metazoa; phylum Chordata; order Crocodylia; family Alligatoridae; genus Alligator; species Alligator mississippiensis. Next base: position 141,334,162 of record NC_081825.1, on the reverse strand, counting down.
AAATAGCTTCCTTGTCTCCCGTAGAGCTACACTAATTAATCCATGTAGTATTGTGCCTCAGCTGTGTATGAATTCCTCTTCCTCCTTTTTAGTATTTCTAGAGCTTCCAAAAGGACAAGCACACCAGTGTCCTCTTTGCTTTGTATTAGCATATTTCCTTTCTATCATCCATTTATTTTGAATATCTGAAAAGCCCTATGCATAGTCCCAAGCTCAGCAAAGCTCCAAAATGCTGTATCCACAACTCAGTGGAATAGAGCCAGCCAGTGCAGTGCCTGCAGAGAACCCTTAGTGAGAGGCTAGGAGGACAGCTTAGTTAGATGTTTGTTGTCCATTCGGTATTTTACCTTGCTGCTTTTAACGTTTTCACATCCCTAAACAGAACCCTGGCTGGTGACTACTAGCTGACCAGCCAGATGCTAGAATCTGTATTCTGTTACACTCTTAAGGTAGTTACAGGCTATAACTAAGCCAGCATATCAGCTTAGGAAGAAGGGGACCATATATAACACTGTGGTTGTAGGCTTCATTTACCCATCCATTGTGTAATGGTCATAGGAAGAAGCCTCCTTTTGTCAAGATTTCTGCCTCATTTTAGTTGGTCCCTAAGAGCCAGATCCTATTCCACTTCTCAGTCTGCTTTTATATTAACTCTGGTTCTGTACTACTGTGTACAAGTCCCTAAAAACTGTTAACATGCTTACTTTTGTAACATGCTATCTTGTTTAAAAACGTGGAACCATACGGGTGTCAGTGTTCAGGTGTCAGGAGCTCCCATTGTCAATGGCACCGAGTGCTGAGAAAACAGGCCCTTAAAATCATCTTTGTCTGCCATTATCTGTTGCCAGTAGACATCTAGTTCTGCTGCTGGTTTCCCCTCTGCTCTCCTGCTCAGGAATAGTGGCAAAAAAGCAGCGTGGGAGCAGAGGAAGTAGTCGCACAGCGCACCCAATGGAAAGAGCTGTGGTGTCTGCAGATGTGAAAGGAAAATGAAAAACACAAAGAATGGGAGACAGTGGGAGGCCAGTGTTAATGCTGAAACATCATTATTACAGTAACAGATGTACAGTAGCCTGTTACTGTTTAAAGTACAGTCATGCTGCAGAATAAATGAAGCTCAAAGTCTTAACTCGCTGTCCATAACCCTGCATACAGCAATGGTTTGTTTCTCCGCTTATTTTCAGGCTTACCCAGAATACCTAATTACATACCAGATTGTGAAACCAGAAGCTCCCTCACAGACCACAACAGCAGCAGAGCAAAAGACCTAGTAACTGTAGAGCAGTGAAGAAAAATATGGTTTAAATCTTGGACTGTGTGATGTGCGTTTCAGAAAATCAATATCGTATAAAATTCTTGACAACTTGGAAATAAGCTGTATGTCTTTTATAAAGCATTGCTATATTGAGAAATATAATATGAGTAACTGATGCAGGCTCCACTGCTACTGTTCCTGTTGAGGAAATGTTTACAAGGGACTGCCTTTTAATAACATATCTCAGGCTCATACTCACTGCAGTAACCATGTTACAATGCGGCTTTGATCTAGATTTTGGGAACATTATTCTACAAGCAGAAAACTTAACCAGTACTACTCCACATTTTAATATTTCAAACACTACTGTTCTGGTTATTTTATTTACAGATAAATTGCATTAAACCCATCATTTCTTTTCAGCCTACGGCATCCATTCTGTGTTTTAAGGTGATCTTATCTATTTATTTTACTACTTTTATATTCCGAAATTGAGCCAGAACCTTCTTAAAGATGTTTTGCACAAAGTCAGGTTGACTAAATCATTAACAATGCAATATGAGTTTCATCCAAGAAGGGGCTAGGTCTTGTTTTTCAGTTTAGGGGTCTTTTGCACTTCAATGAGCAAATGTAGCTACAAGCATAACTTTAGGGTAGAAGCAAATCATGTTTCAACTTGCTGCTTAGTCTACGTGTCAGTTTTCTAGGGAGATCTCTAGGAATTATTCACAAGCCTCATCAATTATATAAAGCTGCCTCTTGTGCTTGGTAAAACTTTATGAAGCACGTCATCGCCCTCTGCTGGCTAAACTATAGCTGTTGCTATAAATGAAAGTTTAATAAGACTGCTTTGATAAGATTGTGAAATGTTCTTGAGTGACCGTGGCATATGGTTTAATAGGAGCTGGAAATTATTGGGTAAAAAGCAAAAATATTGTGTGCACGTCTGTGAACCCAGGTGTGTGTTGAAGAGGCCCCCACAAGTAAGAATGATGGGTTTTTAATGTTGGGTTCATGTCACATCTTCATGTGCAACATCAGCATTGAAGAGCTTACATCATTTTTAAAAAAATTAATGCATTTATCTTTCCACCTGTACGTCACTGATTTTAAACATCAGTTGGAGAACAAAGCCAGGGCTCGTTCATCCTAATCCCCCCTTACACGTTCCTGATTTCATTTTGCCGGGGTAGAAGAAAGTTATTGTCAAACATTGCTTCATACCTTATAAAACCAATGTCCAACATGGAGGATGCTAATCTAGCACCAGCAAATATTGGCTCCTTGTTTGGTTTATACCTCTCAAATTTGGAGAGGAGAAAGTAAAAGAATCAAATGATTTTAAGGTTTGTTTTGTAACACCTTATGTCACGAGGTGCCCTGTAGTGTTTGTTATGCAGTGCAAAATGTAAATCTAAGAGGGCTGTACATTTTACTCATGCCTAACAACCAGAGCTGTTAAATTGCCCATGTTACAAGTCTTGCGCTAATGCTTTTTTCTCCACAAAAAGTACTGAAATGATAGCATAGTGTTGCGCTTACTTTCCAAGTATATCCATATCCTTGTGAATAGGCCTTGTAGGGATTTTTTGACAAACAAAGCAAAAATATCTGAGGGAGTTTTCCATTTTCCATAGAAAAATGAGGGAGAATTTTAGAGCTATTCTGGCAGAGCGCAAATTTTACCACTTATAAAGTTAGTTGTTTGACGCAGACTTGTGAAAGTGCACGTCCTCTTATATTATGTACCTAAAGAAAGGGTTAGAAGCAGCAGTTCTAGCGATTATTAGTCCTTTTTTTATTTTTCATGAGTCTGCTGTGCTGGCACTGGACATATGATTCTGAGTTTGGTTTTGTGACTCTCTTAAAAACACTTCTTCAGGTCCAAACCAGAACCAGACCTGCTTGTCCTTTTAACTAAATTTCAGTGGCACAAGTTGTGTGTTGTATTTTGGCTACTTGTTTAATAGTGTTAGAATTCAAATGGTCATAACTGGGCTTGGAAGTTTTGTATTCATTATTTAGGGTTTTATGTTTAGTTAACCATGGGTTGGGTTGTGTGCCATCTGCAGTAGAGTGTCAGATAGCTGTGAAAGTGTGCGTTGCCTACCGTCTCCATTTAGACATAGTTTTAAATGGTAAAACGGTTGTGTTTCTTAGTTAAGAGGAGTGGTTAACATGGGTGTGACAGTTCAAAGCTTTACAGCTTTAAAAAACCCACACCTGATTCTGTTGTTGTTTGTTGTTTCAAATATACTAATTGAACTAATGGCTGCTCTCAGTTTCAGCTTGGAGTCCTAAACTTCTAGAAGATAAATATGTGGTCCAATATCTTTGACCTGCCAGTGTTATGTATCTGATGTTCTGTGCAGAGTAAAGGTGCTGTGTGAGGAAATCTTTTGCAGTGGTTTTTGTCTTGTAATGACTTGGTCTTGTAATTGTTCATGGCCAGACATTGGAAAATGCATGTGCCTGATGCATCTGCTAAAGGTCATTCACATATCGCAGAAGCCAGATATGGTTCTCAGCAAAAGAAAACGAGGGCGGTTCTTGGCTGCTGTACTTTCTGATAGCTCCTTTACAGCTTGGACCATGTGGGGATTGACCCTCAAATATTCAGCCCGTGTACTTGTTCTGCTGAAAATAAATAACAAATTAGCCCTGCTTCCAGTGGCAGAGCCCACACCTGAAGCCAGAGGAAGAACCTTTTAGAAGAGGAGGGTGCTACATTCACTGAGTGGCTGAATTTGCTGCATCTTGATCCTCTTTATCCTATAAAGTGGCATTCAGGTGCATAGGCCTCTCATGTAAGCCTTCCTGGATAAGGCGCATACCTTGTACACATGCTCTCACATACACACCTGCCACTAGCAGTGAGAATGCTCAAGGCTCCAAAAGGCCTGCAAGTGTCTCAGCATGAGAGTGTTTGATGGAAGGGCAAATCCATTCCCAGTGCATTCAGGACATTGCATCCCTGACCTTGTAATACCAGTGGAGACACGTGAGGAGTTCAGTGTTCAGGACATGAGCTAGGGTCTCCAGATGGAAAAAACAACCCAAGCCCTGCCATCCCATCAGATGGGCATGGGCAGTTTCCACTGACTGGATTTCTGTTAACTGGCTGTGAGCAGCTCCTTTCCTGCCCAGCTAACGGAAAACACTCAGTCCAAGATATGAAGAGACTAGCAGACTTCTTTTCAGAATGTGCTTGACTTTTACCACTTTGTGTGTGGAAATCTGTGGAAGCATTTTGGCTGAGGGGAAAGAACAGGGTTATATCTTGGGCCTGTCAGCCTTTAACAGGATCCCTGTAAGGCAGCGAATTGTGAAGCTTCTGCATGCTTTGCCACATAACCAGTACAATAAAAGTGCTGCTTAAAATAAATTCCACTAGCATTGTTTCAATGAGACACATAAATGAGGTAGCTAATATACAGTTTTACAGTCTAACATTGCAACTGGAATGTCAGCAAAACTTCTGTTACATAAAAACAGAAATAAGAGTACAATACCTTCATAAGGTGTATCTTTTTTGTCTGCTGATCTCTTCAGATCCCAGCTCCATTAAAGATTATTCCAAACTCTCTGTATCATCTTAGCGTTTGTTGAGCATATTGTTGCTTTTGATTGCTGAGAACAAGAATGGTGTATCTCTCATCTCTCTCGCACCTAATGTGACCAAATCCCATTCTGACAAAGCAAACCAGAAAATACTATGTTCCCAACACCATCACAGTGTGCAGCAGAAGCTCATCCATTATTTTACCTATGGACATAAACCTTGTTATTCATGACTAATAGGACAGGCCTGAAATAAAATTCATTTAAAAAAGAACTCTCCAAGCTCTACTCTCTGATGTTGGCACTGGTGACAGCGAGGACAGATGCAGAGTAGGTACTTTATCTCCAGTGATTGAATAACTCCTGGAGAAAAGAACTGCCATTCCCAGAGTCAGAATCCCAAGTCTCACAGCCCTGGGTTTTGTAGGCAAGAATGGTATGTGCTTCCAACTGTCTTCATGCACGCATCTGCTCTGACAAGTAGAGACTCCAGGAAACTGCCTAAGCTGGACCCTGCTCTCTTCCATTCTGTTATCTTCTGACAGCTGCAGACCCTTGGGGATTTCTGCCATACCAGCAAATCCCACCAAATCCTGCTGTTCTAGAGCAGTTATAGAGGAGGTTGTTATTGAGCAGTAAATTCTTTGTTACCTAGAATTCACAATATGATTGCTTACAAAATATGACCTGTTTGCCCTTGTACAAGTGCTGGAAAAGAAGTCATGAACAGAACACATTCTGATTGTTTGCACTGTCAGTGAGACTTACATGAAATTAGTGTTAGGTGGGAGTGTTAGTTAGGATCCCGGTCATTTTTGCGGAAAATTTGTCTCAGTTTCCTTGCTGTTGTATGGCTTCAGGGTATCCACGTACAAATGTATGCACAGCTCAGAAGTCCAGAACATGGACTATCTAACCTGTGACTCAGTAGTTGTAAAACAATACTGTAATTCTGGACAAAAAAATTGTTAATGACTCTTCTGGAATTTATGACTTTGGAAATGTTTCTAGACTTTAATCCACTTGTGGGTAAAACTGCTGATGTTCAAGTAATGTAGCAGTGGGCACTCTACCAAATTTTAAAGTAGATGGGATACAAAGAGTAAATGAGTTGTAGTATTCCCAACAAATCTGAATATATGATATATAGGAAACGTCCAAGTTCTGGCACAGCATATGAGAGAAACTTCTGGAGAAAAATAAATGAGTCCCAAGAGTCAGTAGGTGATAAGGGGAAACAAATTATGCATTGCACATTACACAAATACATATGCCTGTCAGTGCTTATTATCTGACTGTTTTGATACATCTATTTCTGTCGCTCTGAATTTTTTGGTGGCAATTTTTAGTGTTGGCTCCCTTAAGTTAATTACTGATGTAGTCTGATTAGCGTGTTTATGTATTACCAGGTAATTTCAGCAGTGCTTTCTTCTGAACATCTGCAGAACTATTTTCGGCTTTGGGAACTGCTCTGGGGACTTTTCTTTGCAACAGCCTTTTGGGCTTATGTGTATTGATCTCTGATTGCTTCCTCTCATCCCCCATGACAATGTATTTGGCTTAGAGTTTTTAGATTTTTGTATAACTTGTCTTAATAACTAGCCCTGTATGTTTCCTCTTGTGTGCCTTCCATTTGACATCCATCTTCTCTAATCTTCACCTTTGTTGTTATGATCTGGAGCTGGGATACCACTTATTTATTTCATCCTCTACCCTCTCTCTAAAAGACAATGAGCAGATTCGCAGCCTACCTACATGGTGGAACTTTAGATAACATCTCTGTAACAACTGAGTTTGTTCTATAATTGTGCTTTGGCTAATTGTCTGATCTGCAGTACTTGTAACAGTTTAAAATTCAATAAATACATTTTTAACAGTTGTTCTGTAAAAGCTTAATGTTTATGCATATCTCATCATTCTGCAAGTAGATTCAGATGTCTGCAATGTGAAATACTAAGGTCTCATTGAGAATAAGATGCTTTTCTGAGTTACTTGAATACCTTTAGTCAGCTGATGACAGATTTCAGATTTGATGCACGAACCCATGCACACTCATAGAGTCACCGCACTAGCCTTTCAGCTCAGGCTCAAATGTTAATGAGGTCACGAGTGAATAGGAAATTGGTTCTTTTCTAGTTTCACTTATGAGATCATCACTTAATTGCACACAAGTGGCAAAGACTTTGCTAGGACACGCCTAAGCTTTGGCCAGCTTTTGGGTTGAGATTGTTGAACAGTGATATGCTGGTAAAGGATTCATTGAGAGAGAAACCCTGGCAGCCCAAGGGAGAGGTGAGTGAGATAATGCATAAAGGTTGGTCCCTTCTAGTCACAGTCCTGCACAAGGTGCTAAACCAAAGTCCTTGGTGGGGGAGCACATAACCCTTAATGTCATTGCAAAGTGGCACATCTAAGGTGACAGGTAGAAGCTGCTCGGTACCCTGCACACCCCAGGACCCTAAGCAGTGCCTGGTTCTGGCAACTTGTGGGGAAGAAGCCCTGTGGCTTTTATACAATCTAGCTCTTCTGGCAGATTTGCAGAAAGCAAATTTCAGCCTTGTCACGGGCATAAACAGAAAGGGCCTAACTGGACCCATGTGCTTTATCCATGCCAGAAAGAGAGGGCACCCAGCCCACCCCAGGAGAAGCAAAGGCAAAGGACTTACCAGACCATGATCCTCACTGCTCTGTGCCATCCCATCTGCCTACATGGAACACACTCCTACAGCCACAGGAAATGTATCTTGGGAACAAATCCCCACCATTTCTGTAAGCTCAGGGGGTTTCTATGTGCACAAAGGGGACATTTGTTGGACAACCACTGTGCTGGCATTTACTCTCAAGACTAAGCCATGTTGCTATGTCTGTGTTGCTAGTTTGTCACCAGTGTCACCCCTGATGCATTGCTCCATGCATTAGTTTTTTTAGAGAGCTATAAAATATCTGTTTTTTCTTACAAATTTATAATATCACCGTTTTTATGCTCCATTAACCCACTTCCTCTGCCCATGTGCTTCCAAACTAAGCCCTGAACAGTGTGTACTAGTCCTATGCCCCACAGATCCAAGTCTTACAGTACATGATCATGGTATGATGCTTAGCCTTCTCCCAAATAAGCCTTTGGAAACTCCTTAGCAAGGTATTAGGAACAGGTTTTCAAGAGACCCTGGTACCCACTATTTCCTGTTCTCAGCACTCTTCCCACTGGATACTCTGGACCTCTTCACTTCAGTGCCTCAGTACCTGCCTGTATACAGTGTTGTCCTGGTTCAGTGAAACTGGTACGTACCCTGTAGTTTAGTTTCTTTTGATTTGGCTTAAACTAAACACTTGGTCATTACCAGCCTGCAGTGGTCTTGGCCTTTTCCAGCTCTGATCAGGCTCCTTACAATAGCCAAAACCCATGATCTGGGGAGCTAGGCAGGATTTTTCAAAGATTTTTTGTTGTTGTTGCTTGAGGAATGGGAGTGCAATAGGCTGTTCAAACTTTACTTCACAATAGAAGAGTGCATAGTTCCTTGAAGGATGTACCTAGCTTTCTTTTGTATTGCATGGTCAGGTCACACCTCCTTTAAGAAGGGGAAGCCTACATGTGTCATTGGTATTGATATCTCTGCCTTTTTCTTCAGCAACAGGTAGTCTCCTGCAAGGGAAATCCACCTACCTCAATGTGGACAGCTGTACTCATGGGGAGGGTGCCACGAGATCCACATGGTTAAGAAAGTGTCTCAGCTTCTGTTGCTGCTTCTGGCTGCTCAGATTGGAAAGGCAACTTCAAGACCAGCCACACTGTAGAGTGCGTTTCCTGGCTCCTCTTTCCCTCACTGGGCTGCCGTTATTGACACAGCCCTTTGGGGGCTGGGCACATTCGGCACCATATACAAGACAATGAGTCACGCAGCAATCATTTGCCAGCATCCTATTGTGCTTTGGCTGCTGCCATTTCATGTGCTGCACCTGCTCTCTTTCTGCTGAGGGAGCTGTGGATGCTCTCATCCACGCTATCCAGCCAATTCTGGGATACAGCAGCATCTTGAAATGGATCTCAGTAACAGACATGCACTGAAATGAATGGTAGCTCTCAGATGCTGTCCATTGTGTTCCTTCACAAATCTCAGCAGCGTGTCAGCAGCCCTATTAAGGGACATAAAATAAGGACTGCCATACGGGGTCAGACCAATGATCCATCTAGCCCAGTAGCCTGTCTCCAACAGTGGCAAAGAGTGGATGCTTTAGAAGGAGAGAATTCAGCAGGATATATCTTGAGTGCTCTATCCCCTATTCAATACCCTCACTGGAATCCACAATTATTGGTGTAGGGGTGCCAGATAGGCCTGAGTGAGTCAGCAGCGATCCGATCCGGCTGCTTCGGATGACTGATCTGATTCAGAGCTCTGGATCGGTTTGCCACTTTGATCCGGCGGAAGTGGCTCCAAAGCTTTGGAGCCACTTCAGAGATCCAGCTATAGGTTTTAATGGGGGATTAATGAAATACCTATAACTTTGTTATTTTAGCTCTGATTTGCGTGCAATTTGCAGGGATAGTAGCCTCTGCTGAGAGCGTGAAGCCTACCAAGTTTCAAGAAGATCAGTGCAGGGGTTTGGGGGGAACTGCACCCCAAATTCTTGAAAGGAAAACTCCCGTCACGTCTCTGTGTTACACCACAGGGGGCTGAAAACGGCAGGGGTGGTAGCCCTTGGTGAGGCCGCAAAGCCTAACAAGTTTCAAGAAGATCAGTGCAGAGGTTTGGGGGGAACGGCACTCCAAGCTGCTGACAGGCAAAACTGGTCATGTGGGTGGGTGCTTCATAGATTCGTAGAAGATTCATAGAAGTAGGGACGGAAGGGACCTTGTAGATCATCAGGTCTGACCCCCTGCCCTGGGCAGGAGAGAAAACCAGGCTCAAATGACCCCAGCCAGCTAGACATCAAGCCTCCTCTTAAAGACCCCCAGGGTAGGAGCCAGCACCACTTCCCTTGAAAGTTGGTTCCAGATCCTAGCCGCCCTGACTGTGAAGTCGTGCCTTCGGATGTCTAGTCTAAACCTACTCTCTAACAATTTGTGGCCGTTATTCCTTGTTACCCTGGGGGTGCTAGGGGGACCAGGGTCTCTCCCAAACTCTCCTGGTCCCCTCTGGTGAGTTTATAGACGGCCACCAGGTCCCCCCTCAGTCTTCTCTTGTGGAGGCTGAACAGGTTCAGGTCCCATAGGGTCTGCCCTACTGCCCCCTGATCATGCAGGTGGCCCTCCTCTGGACCCTCTCAATGCTGTCCACATCCCTCCTGAAGTGCGGCACCCAGAACTGGATGCAGTACTCCAGCTGCGGCCTGACCGGTGCCACATAGAGGGAGAGTATCACCTCCTTGGCCCTGCTTGAGATGCAGGGCCAAGGAGATGATCTTGGGTGACTGTCTGTCCTGGGGCACAGGGGGGTAAAATCTAGTGCAGGCCTGAGTTCTGGGCCCTGCCATGAAGCCTGCCAGCTGTGTGTCTCGCTGGGGGAGTCTGTCATCCAGGGCCCTGCACCCCAAGCTGCTGACAGGCAAAACTTGTGATGTGCGTGGGTGACACTGTGTGAATGTTAAGGTGTGCCCTTCCTGGCGCTGGGGCCTCTGCACAACACAGCAGCGTGCCCCAGTGAGGCCTCCTTCTCCCCTACAGCCTCATGCCTGGTCCTCCGCTTTACGTGACAACAGATAAAATAACTTAGCTGGCTCAACACCAGTAGCAGCAGCAGCCGCATCAAAGGTACCCAAAACAGAGCTGTCACAGAACCTTTCGTTTTATAAAGGAATTGACAGCAAGAAGTAAAGATGTTGTGTTGTGTTGGACATATGATGTTATTCATGGTGTGTGGTGGCTTATCTTGTGTTTATATGTCTATATGTGTATTATGAAAAAACTGCCCCAATCCCATACCTCCAAGTTTGTCCTGGCAGGGGAATGAACTCAGCAGGGACATGTTCTTCCCCTGCTGGCTGGTAATGCAGTTAGTGCCCCCTCCAGCTGAGAGCGGGGAATTACTCAGCTTTTCAAAACCTCAAAAAAGGAAATTGGTGCAGACGGAGTGAGGAGGAGGATGGCACTCAGTCTGTCTGCAGGTGGAGCTTGGGGAACCCCAGCAGTGGGGGGTTCATATTTAGGAACACCAGCTGCTCTACCAAACCAAGATCCAAGCAGGTGTGGTGGGGTGTCACTACATCCCCAGCAATGCTGAACACCCTCACACTTGGAACACTGGTCGGTGGACAGGACAGGTGTTGCCGGGCAACCATGGCCAGATCCTGTCACATCTGGGTGCGGTTTGCCCAGTAGGCCAAGGGGTTGCAGTCCAGTGGCTCCACATCCTCAGCGAGATAGCCACCAAAACCTTGGCGCTACCTGCCCGAGGCTGGAGTCTTGTGCATTTGGATCCCAGCATTGAAGCCATGCCCATGGCCCACATTGGCAGTGGCTGGCATGGAGGAGACTGGCTGGTGCTGGTGCTAGTGCTGGTGCTGGGAGCACTGGCACGGAAAAGTGGATCCCCCTCTTCCACATCCCCTCGCCTCTGCTCTTCGGCCTCCCTGACTTTGTTCACCAGCACCTGTGTCCAGTGATCAAGGGTTTTGGGGCTGCCAGTGCACATGCTCCCCTTCACCCTCAGGTCACACATGCCCACCATCATGTGGACCGTACTGAACCACAAGGGATCCAGCCATCTCCTGATGCCCTCCTTCAGCCACCTCACCAGTGCCTGCACGTCTGGTGACAGCAGCCTGCCCCAGCCAGGAACACTGATCCCCTGCAACTTCTCCATTTGATTCATCAGTTCCCTCACTAGAGGGATCACCTGGCTGAGGAGGGCATTGCCCACGCTAAGGGTCTCGGTGGCCTCGTGGAAGGGCTTGAGGACCAACAAGATCTGGGAGTTGGTACCCCACTCAGCTCTGTTCGGGGGGCGCTGATCCCAATCTCCCCAAACAAGGCCATCTCATGGATGGCCTTCTGTTGCTCCACCAACCTTTGGAGCATCAGATACGTGGAGTTCCACTGAGTCTCCACATCCTGCATGATTCTGTGCAGCAGGTTGCTCAGCTTGATGCTGTGGTGGAAGTAGCCTGCCACCTTCCTGCATTCCAAAATCAGCTGGCTTGTAGCGGTAGTGGTGGCGGAGCCATCCCCAGCAGCCCTGAACCCCTCCAAGGCATCCCTCACTATTAGGTGCAGGCTGTGTGCCACACAGCAGATGCCAACAAAGTTGGCATCATGGACAGCCTTCACCATATTGGCCCCATTGTCGGTGACCATGAACCCATGGATGAGCTTGGCCTGCCCAACGAGCCACCCCTGCACCATGCAGTTCATGGCCCCCATGACCTTCCTTGCCGCGTGGGACTCATGCAGCACCTTAGCTTGCAGTAGAGCCCACCGACGGCCTGACTGATCGCACCTGTGCCCCGTGAAGGAGAGGTAGGTGTGATCACGACCCGGTCTGCTCCAGATGTCGGAGGTGAAGTGCAAGGCTACCTGCGGCCCTGCCTTGCACAGTTCTTCCCTCAAGTACTCCCTGCATGCCTCATACAAGGAGGGCACCACTGCCCTGCTAAAGGTGGTACTAGCAGGCACTTTGTAAAATGGGGCCAGAAGTGCTACGAACTGCCTGAACCCTGGCCACTCAACTAGGGAGAAGGCCTGGCTATCTAGAGCAAGCATCTCCCCAATGCCCTGGGTGATCTTGTGCACCTTGGGAATGTGCCCCCCTTTCTGTCCACCTTTCCGCCACTGGTCCAGGGTGGCCTGCCTCTGCTTTGAGGGTAAGGGGGCTTTGGAGTGAGCGGGGGACTTCCCTTTCAGCACGCTTGCACTGGTGCCAGGCTGAGCAGGAAGAAGGGCAAGGGGGTGCTGCCTCCTCAGATGCAGCAGCATAGCCATGGTGGAGAAGTGTCTCATGTCCTTGCCACAGCTTGTGTGCCTTCGGCAGTGCTGGCAAATGGCAAACCTGGGATCATCTGCCACCTCAGAATGATCCCACACTACACTACTCCCCCGCTTCTGGGTTGAGGGTGAGGATCCTGCCTTTTCCCCCTTCTCAGCAGGCTGAGGCTGAACAGCAGGAGAAACTGCCTCAGCTGAGCCACTTGCCTCCACAACCTCAGCCACCTCCAACATGCTGCTTTCCGGAGGAGATCTGGGTCTAGGGGAAACTTGAGGGGTGTGGAGCACAAACTCTGATTTCCCCCTCGGTCCCCAGAATTGCCTGAGCCAGCACACCCAGCATCCCTGGTTCCAGCTCCAGCTCTTCCTCTGGCAGTGGGAGGCTCATGCTGAGAGCTGAAATTGGGGTGGAAGAGGCAGTGAGTCCACTGCTGGTGCCCACTTCTGAACTGAGCGGAGGTGGTGCAGGTACAGGGAGGTCAGGTGCAGACACTGCTCCCACCTCCTTGCTTCCACTGGCAGCACTGATGTCATGGATGCTTGGAAATAGAATGAGTCTGCGTTTGGGACAGGGTGGGGCTTGCAGCTCTAGCTCTCCCCATACTCCCTCTCCCTCCCCTGCCAGAAGACCTGACACCTGCCTTTCCAGCACACCTCATATTTATCTTTCCTGTGCTGCAAAAGGTCTGCGTGTGTGTGCGTGAATCCCTTTATTTTGTACGTTTTATTCCCTCTGTTGTGTGCGTGCACTGGCCTCTTCTTTGAATGTTTGCTTCGGTGTTAAGGGTTATGTAAAAATTGTGGGCTGTCTGCCTGTCTTCCTCTGCTATGAATATCTGATTTTTCTCTATTGTGTGTCTGTGTGTGTGTAACTTTGTGTGTGCGTGCGTGCGTGCGTGCAAGCAATCTGTGCCTCCCTGCACAGTGATAGATCACACTGGCAGGGAAAACACCTTTCTTTTTCCAAAATTTCAAAAAAAAAGAGCAAATATAAATTCAAAGAAATAAATTGAATCGTAATACTAATAATAATTTAATAGAATAGCTAAGCTAAAATAAGCTAAATCCTACCCACTCCTTTGTAACAGGAAAAAGGAGCAGACAAGTTCAACTAGTACTGAGCCAGAGCAAGCCACAATATCTCAGTCTGAGTGTTCCTCTCTCACAACGTTCCTGACAGCCACCAAGCTGCAAAAAGGTACAGAATGCCTCAAACAGAGGCTTTTATGCTGTTTCTAGTCCCACTCCACGGATGCTGTCATTGGTGTCACAACCCAGTGATTTTGGTGCCTCGGCATGGTGGAATTTTCCCGCCACATGAGAGCCTCTTGCAAAGTAAAAGACTTTCTGTTGCTGCAGAAAACCCCCGGTGCAAGAGAGTTCCCGCCATTCGAATGTAAATTTGTGTCCCGCTATTGGCCAGTTCTAAATGATGCACATGTGGCGGCTAGTAATTGGCTTGCTGGCCGTTTAAAAATGAGTGCGACTTCCGCCCAAGTCGGAGAACTTTGAGCATGCTGCAGAGTGCTTCTGAAGAGATCTGACTCGTGCCTGAGCTGATCGATAGACTGATCACCTATCGATTCTTCTCCCCGTCGCCGAGCGCAATCCCAGACGTATCCTTTTCCCTGCTGGCCCGATTTGTAGATGGATGTGCTGGCCTGAACCCTGCCAGCTGGAAAAACTAACGTAGTTGTTCAGATGACCAGACCGTTTTCGTCGCAACAGCAAGCGACATAAGTAAAGTTTTACAACCATAAAGCTTTCTCGGCCTCTTTATTCACCAGCCCGCCCCGACGAACGAGTAATTATTGAATCACCTCGAGTCGGCTTTGGCCGTCCGAGACATGGCGACGAGGATGGGATTAAAGGGCACAGTGATGGAGAAGAACCTAATCAGGTGCTGCCCCTGGCGCACCGGGACCCGCCACGTAGAGAATGCCAACAATCTATGGGCGCATATCGCTTACCACCAGGCGGTAGAAGGGGATGAAAGAAACATTGATGGTTACTTCTCCGTAAAGAGAGAAGAAGCTGTAGTGAAGGAATGGAGAACCAAGAACTCCCTTGGGGAGTTTGGATGCATAATGGGGAGCGACCGGGTCTATTATCGACCCCCGGAGGAAACCTCAACCATATCCTTACCCGGGTAAAAGCACGGAAGTCAGAGAAGCTGACCCCCGCTCAAGAGTTCGCTCAATGCATTCGATACTTAAGGGAAGGAGGGGAATCCACCCCCGCGGACTGGTTTAACTGTCCGGATTTGGTGCCGGAGTCGCGGGGCCATGAGCTCCTCGTTCAGCTCCGGGAGGATTTGGAAACTAAGGGCCGTCATGTGCCGAGATGGGGTCTAACTAAATGGAAAAAGGGAAAAATGATAAATGTGCTGTTCCATACAGTAGCGGGTCTACTAAGGGAATACGCAAATTTAGAGGCACAGATGCATACGGCGGGTAAGGAGTCGCCGGAGCGGGCAGCAAAAGGCTCCAGAGCAGCGTTTGTCAGAAGCACCGGCTGCATGATACCGCTAGCAGAAAATGGCGCCGAAAGAAGCGCGAGCCATCCGGGGAACCCGGAAAGGAGGGGCGGAGCTTCAGAAGACCTGGCGGGGATCCGCCTAGCGCCTCCGCCCCCTGAGGTGATGTCGTCCCCGGCGGCCCTGCCTCCTTGCCATGGGGAGGGGGCAATGGGAGGAGAGATATACCCAACGCTCCCAGACAAATTTAACTCTTTTTCTACCGCAGCTCACCCGATAGCTGTGACGAAGCATGTTGCAGATGAAGATGGTGCCACGTGTACCACTGTCATCTCACGGACACGCACCAGACCAGAAATTCAAGAGCTTTGCAAGGAATCTAAGATAAGATCAGGAGAAACCTTGGCCATGTGGTTAGGGCGGTTAATAGTGGAATTCAGATCTGACACCTTGGACAAAGAAGAAGCAAGTGCCTTGACCCGACAGGCAACATGGAGTGGTGGGCGTGCTACCGATTTGAATGTGGTCGTGGACAATGCCCACTGGCCCATCCCGCTCCCAGCGCTCTTAGTGGGACAGGTAAACCACAAATTTCACACCTGGCACGAAGGTCGTCCACAGAAGGCTACTGCAGAGCAACTCCTCCTAGCTATAGTGGGGGTGTCATATCTCTCATGGAGTCCGAGAACAAATCCAATGGGACTAACTGCCATGCAACGAAAAGAGAGATGGGCTCATCACCACCTATCGGACACAGGGGCAATCCCAACGCCCTTGGAAGCTATAGAGGCCTGCGTGGAGGTATACGGAGGAGCAAATGCCGTTACACTCCGACTCTTCTTGAACCCAATGGCAGGTCAACCAGTGGGAAATCTCTTAGGCCATCTCCCACGTCTACAAGCACTTATGCAACAAGGTGAAGAAGCTTCTGATACTATAAGGGACCGATCTTCGGTATACCCAGCCGGAACATTGAGACCCAGACGGCAAGAATTTATCCCCTGATGAGAGCAAGGGTGGTCACCTCCAGGAACCCCGAAGGAGAGAACCCTGAAGGAAAGAACCATGTTTGGTTTTCTTCTCTCCCGCACCGGACTTACAAAGGCGCAGCTACGAATTTTGGGAGAAAGGGGCCAGTCTCGTCTGGCTGAAGCACTGGGATTCAAATTCGAGGATTCATCAAAAAATGAGTGATGGGCGTCGGCTCCGCCGGCAGCCTTCTCCTGTTCAAACCTGACCCTACGGATTCTCGACCATACGCCTAACTCACTGTTTGTAACCCTACCAATCCGGATGACCAGCAACAAGTATTCTTCCTTCTCGATACTGGAGCTCAGACTAATGTGATTACCTCAATGATACCTCATCAAAAGACCACCAAAATGATCAAGGTACAAGGGCTTAACGCTATCGCTGTCACAACGAAGGTCAAATTTTGGGTCCAAGGCTACTGATATCCCCTAGAGGCTGTCCTAGGGGGCATTAACATTTTGGGGATCCTGGGGATAAAAGCGCTTGACCTTAAAGAACAAGTGCTACAGGCATTACCCGTCATTATCCCAGAACAGGATTGGCATTGACCAACGCTTTGTAACAACTCCACCTGGCGATATCGACCAATCCCGACTAAGGGTTCGCTAAAGCAGTCCCTTACTGACCTCCTGCGGCGACTCGAGCGACGAGGCTGTATTAAGACTGTAACAGCCAGCACCTACCTGTCATCAGGATGGGGGGGTAGCGAAACCTGGAAAGCCTAATGAAGCCCGGTTGGTTGTAGACTATTGAGAAGTCAACAAAAGGTGTCAAGTACTTCAACAACCTAATCCATCTACTCTGCCACAATGTATGTTTGAGATGGCACAGTTCCAACAAAGTAAGTGGGTTGGAGTCACATTGGATCTTAAAAATATGTTATTTTCCATCCCAATAAACGACCCGGAAGGAATACTAAACATGTGTATTGATGGCATCATGTATAGGTGGACAGTCTGTCCACAAGGATATCGTAACGCTCCATTACTAGCCACAGGTGCCATGAATAACACCCTAAAGAATTTTCAAGCTTCATATTCTCTTCCCCAAGAGAAGGAACTAAAGATTTGGAGTTACATGGATAATATCGCCATCATGGGTCGTGATAGTTCCGTAGTTACTAGTATAGTCAGTCAACTAGTCACTCACCTTCAGAGTGAGGGATGGACAATCAACGAGGAAAAGTCGTGTTTGCAACCTGTAGATGACATTACATTCCTTGGTACTCAATACATTGGTTCCATCCGCCACGGAATTTTTCATGAGGGTCCTAACATCGATCCATTGAAAACATTCTTCCCTACAACTAAGAGGCACTTTCAACAGCTGTTGGGTCATTTGAATTGGAATCGACATAATATTGAACCTAGTGATTTGGCACTCCACAACATATTGCAGCGACAGATCCGTAATAAATCCCGAAAGTCTACGCCCTGGACAAAAGGAGATCAGCAGAACCTGCTTCTCCTGCTAGCTATGGTTAAAGATACACAACTCCATGCCATCGATCTGGGCGAGTCACTAACCGTAACCCTCACATGGTTGGGTTCACCACCAACCATGTGTGGGCTGTCGCACATAATTCTCATGATGAGCTAGTATATACAGCCCATAAAACACTTCAAGCGGCACAACATCGATATGGAGCTATAGGAAAAATCCTCCTAGCCGAACAATTGGTGGAGCCTTTAGCAAGGGGGCATGGGACGTTACGCGCTTCCGCTGCCACATTGTTACCCTTGCTGGATGCGGGAAGAGTTGACCCACATTTTCAGGGGGAATCTAAGACCTGGAATACGCTAGTGCTTACTCACCATTACAACTGGCATTGTTGGAGGTTGGAGGACACGGCACCTGATCCAAGCCCGGAAGAGGAAGAGAAAGTCCCTACATTGTATGGAACTTCTGCCCCGGCATGGATGGCCTCAGATGGAACCTCCTGACATGGCGGAGGCTATGGGTATCATTGCAAAGCTTGTAACGATAAGGAAATCTTTCAAGCCGACCCAGATGATAATTCGGCCCAAAGATGTGAATTATTAGGATTTCTTAAGGTACTGGAACATTGTCTGACACAACGATACACTCCCAGTTCCGATCATCGCAATTGATTCGCAGTACATTTATAAAATTCTTACGGGCACAGCTTTTCCCTCCGAGAATTTGAATGATTGGCAAGATATTTGGGAAATATTAACTAAATTTGTGCGCCTTCTGTTGATTAGACACACTAAGTCCCATCGTCCAGATACCGATCCAGTGCATGAGGTAATTGATAAGCTCTTGGAAGATCCACTCCGAACCGACATAGCCTTGCCTGTCACATCTACCACCGATCCTGAAGTAAATCCATTCCTCGCGTGGCTTCATGAGAATTGGGGTCACCCGGGACCACGAGCTTGCCATCAACGTTGGTGCTGAACCCTTACGGAGCCAGCCTCATACAGAGCTCGGCGTGATTGGGAAAAGGTAGCTCAGGCCTGTGAGATATGTGCTAAAGAAAAATGCCATAGAACTAAGCACCATCTAGGAGCTTTCGATTCTTCACAGTTTCAAGCAGGAAAAGTTTGGCAGGTAGATTTACTGGGACCCCTCCCAGGGTCTAAGCTGCCAAATAAAGGACTAGTTGTTGTCGATTTGGGAACAAGACAGTTACAGGTTGTCCCCCTACAGAAAAGTAATGCCACTGCTGTCATTTCTGCTTTGACTGCTATATTTGCTACCTGGCAACCTCCTCATGAGATTCAGTTGGATGGAGGACCCCTGTTTAATTCAAATGCTCTGGATAAATTCGCTCGTCTTCATAATGTAGCCTGGCATCTTCATTTGCCGTACCACCCACAGTCCAATGGTGTTGTGGAAAGGCACATAGGTCTGTACAAGGAGCAACTTTGCCTTAGAGGAGGAGGGACGTTTAAAAACTGGACTAAATTTAATCACGATGTCCTTATTTCACTAAACACTGCTAAACCGTTATGGGACGAAGCTAATGTCCAGAAACCTCCACCTTGGGAGCCCAAGTTCCAACCAGACAAGTTAGTGTGGATTTCAATACCGCACCCCCATCAGTCTCATCCACAAGTTCACAAAGGAACCGTTCAGCGGTCAGGACAATATCACAATACCTATTCTGTTCAATTGGAAGAGAAGCCCGATCGTCCTCCTATTATCATTCATCACAACTGGATGACACGCCGTTCCAACGTTCACCCAGTATCCTTACAGTAAATCCAATTATGAGTCTTTTTGTTTTGTGTTGTTGTTTTTCTCTTCACAGGTCTAACCCCAGAAAGTAGCAATCCACAACCGCCCGAGTGTGAGATTCATCGAGCTCCAGACTGCAGTTCGTTCGAGTTAGTAGAGTGATGATTATAAAGGAGACACTGAGACGGCAAACGTACATTTGCTCAGGACTCACTATAACACTATTTTCTCATTTTATTAAGTATTTTATTGACATTGTCTGTTAATAGGATGGACTGACTACCAGACAAAGGAGAGTCCCAAGCAGATGTTCTCCAATCAGACGATGATCAACAGTTGTTGTTATATGTTCAAAGTTATTGTATTTTATAACTTGTTGAAAAGACCGGTCTATCAAGTTGTTTGTTTATGTGTGTATATATATATATATATTACTGGTTGTTAAAGCTTTGCCAGGTCAGTGAGTCCCGAAACAAAGATGCCGGATGATAAGCTCGTGTCTAAAATTCCAGTTGTGCCGTCGGCAAGGGGGCATGTCACAACCCAGTGATTTTGGTGCCTCGGCACAGTGGAATTTTCCCGCCACATGAGAGCCTCTTGCAAAGTAAAAGGCTTTCTGTTGATGCAGAAAACCCCCGGTGCAAGAGAGTTCCCACCATTCGAATGTAAATTTGTGTCCCGCTATTGGCCAGTTCTAAATTATGCACACGTGGCGGCTAGTAATTGGCTTGCTGGCCGTTTAAAAATGAGTGCGACTTCCGCCCAAGTCGGAGAACTTTGAGCATGCTGCAGAGTGCTTCTGAAGAGATCTGACTCGTGCCTGAGCTGATCGATAGACTGATCACCTATTGATTCTTCTCCCCGTCGCCGAGCGCAATCCCAGACGTATCCTTTTCCCTGCCGGCCCGATTTGTAGACGGATGTGCTGGCCTGAACCTTGCCAGCTGGAACAACTAACGTAGTTGTTCAGACGACCAGACCGTTTTCGTCGCAACAGCAAGCAACGTAAGTAAAGTTTTACAACCATAAAGCTTTCTCGGCCTCTCTATTCACCAGCCTGCCCCGACGAACGAGTAATTATTGAATCACCTCGAGTCGGCTTTGGCCGTCCGAGACAATTGGAAAGGTAGCCAGTGACAAATCCTTCTCACTGGCTACCTACAGATGTCAGTCTTTCCCGCTCTCCCTCCCTCTCCTGCTCCCCCTCCCTCTTCTAATTGTCAATCAAGGCATCCAAAGTGGGTCCGAAGGGCTTCAGACGCTCCAACCTGTTTCAGATAACTTTACTGAGCCTGCGCTTCGATCCAGGTGTGCCGCTTTGGACACTGAAGCGTCCGAAGCAGCTCTGGATCCAAAGACTCACACAGCCCTAGTGCCAGAGGAAACATCTCCAGCTGTTTTTTTTAACAGATTGATCATCCATGAATGTGTCTAGTCTCTTTTGGAACCTGGTTACACTGTCTGACCCAGAGGAAATGCAGGGTGCATGGTGTATTCCAGACAAGCTCTTTCTTTTGCCAGCTGGGAAAACTGGGGAACTTAGTGGCAAATCTGCAAAATGCTGATGTTGGAAAGGCAAAGACTTGTGATTCTAAGATGTGTCAAGGGTAAATTAGCAGCGCTTATTACCAGCTCTGAAATACCACCAGCCCTGAAATACCTTATTACCAGGCTGAAATACCAAGCCTGACGAGGCTTCAACTAGACAGTCACCCCATGTAGTGTCCATAGAAATATCTGGGCTCTCACTAAGCCTTTGTCTGCTTGCTCTTGGCATGTACCGTGTATAGTGATCAGAAAGATGGATGGATGACAGTCCTGCATTCTCAGTAGGCATTGGCAGCTTGTGTCTGCACTGCTAGACTTCAGAGCAGCTTTTGCAGAGTATACACGTCTGTAGTATGATCTGTGGTGACTTGTTCTGAATGTGGCTGAGGGTATGGATATGTAGGACAAAGTAAGGAGCTATAAGGGAGATGGTGGCAGTGATGCCAACTCTTACAGCAACTGGTATTTTTTATAAGCTGAATGAGCCAACAGTGTGCTATTGTTGCAAAAAAAAAAAAATGCCAACAGCATAATGGGGTTGTACCAACAGGAGTGTCTTGCAAATCGAGGGAGTTATTCTTCCACCCTATTTGGCACTGGTGGGGCCTTCCCTCAAGTACTCCCCTCAAGTTTGGGCCCCCACTCTTCAAGAAAGATGTGGACAGATTAAGCAGAGAGTGACAAAAATGATTAGAGGCTTGGGAAGCACGACTGATGAGGAAAGGCTGAAAGAACTCCAGTTATTTAGTGTGGAGAAGAGAAGACTGAGGGTGGATTTGATAACAGACTTCAAGTACCTAAAGGGTAATTACAGAACAGATGGAGATGATTTTTTTTTCCTGTGGCCATAGGGAACAGGATTAAGAGCAATGTCCTCAAGATGCAGCATAGGATCTAGAGGAGCAGAACTGCAGCAGAAGGTAAGGGGTGGGGCAGGGGGTTGAGAGTGTAGGTATAGGGAGGGGGAGAAGAACAAGGGTTTATGGTGGGGGCAGACATGGGGAACTAAGGCCCCTCACCCCCTGCTTTTGCTTTCCCTGCCATAGCAGGGGGGCAAGTTTAAGTTGACTTTCCACTAATTCGAGTCTACACATGGAAAACTACAAAATTATATTTATTCATGTATTGAATCTTACAATGGGGGGGGGGGGGGAGGGGACGGGTCATCTTAAATTCAGAGTCATCTTGGGTTTAGGTCAATATATTCTTTGCAGGCAGGTGCTCGTTTGTCCTCTTCCTAAAATCTTCTCATGAAGATGAAGCTTCCCTGGGCAGTTTGTTCCACCATCCTGCTGTTCTTTGGCTCTGGGTGTAGACATGCGGACATTTGGACCCTTCTGAAAGGGGAATGCTTCAAATGGGTGGACGTGGTACATTTGACTTGTTTAACCCAGGGTGAAACTTTGAAAAGCCACAGTTGTTTTGGTACATTTGAAGCATTCTCAGCTTGTTCACCTGTAATGACTAGAACGTCTCAGCCACTGCCCTTTTCACACATTCCCCTTTGGAGCCGGCTCCAAATAAACCTGTGTCCACACCCAAAGGAACATCAGGGCAGGGCTGAGATTTTTTTTCCTACAATATAATCAAAACCTGCTGTGCTGCAGTGTAAACCCATTGCTTTATGCCTTGCCCTCTGTGGCAAGAAAACACAGTTGTTCTCTCTCTCCTTTATGGCAGCCTTCCAAATATGTGCAAACAACTGGGATGTCCCTGCTCAAGCTCCTTTTCTCCAGGCTAACATACCCAGTTCTCTCAAACTCTCCTCCTCATCCAAAACCCTTCATAAAATTTGTCATTCACCCTTGCGTCCTTTCTAGTTTCTCTACATCTTCCTCAAATTGCAGAGCTCAGGACTGCCTATGGTGCTCCAGCTGAGGCCCAACCAGTGCCAAGTGGTGCTAGCTTCCCTCAGGTCTTGCCTATAATAATCCTGCTAATGCAACCCAAAATTCATTTGCATCATATTTCTGACTCGTAGTGAATCTGTGATCCTCCATAATTCCCAGATCCCTCTCAGTGGCACCACTGCCCAGCCAATTGTCTCCCATTCTGGGAAGCTGCTTTTTTCTTCTTTAAATTCTCTACTTTATCATAATCCTCCTACTCCTAGCCTCCAAGGGTGCATTTAGATGAGCAGAAATGTTTGTTTCCCAGGGGACAAATAGCAGAAGCACATAGTGATGCCACTACTTGTCCCTGGGGAATGCCCCTACATGTGCACTCTGGCACATGGCAGATTGCCCTGGGTGGGGTAGGGGAGGCTGGCTGGCCCCAGCAGCCTTACCTGGAGTCCTGGGAGGCCTCCCGGGGCTGAAGTAATGGTGATCCAGGTGCGCGGAGCCTGGCTGGCAGCTGAAACATGGCTCTGGCCGGCCAAGCTCAGGTTTCGGGCAGTGCATGCTGCAACAATATACAATGCCCCGTTTTTTGTTTTTTTTTCAAGTGTTTATCCTTTTTAGATACCAAAATGTGCAAATGTGCAGCATGGAGAACCTTTTCACATGTGCTGTGTGCATTTTGCGGTGCCTCAAAAGCCTTTGAGGAACCACAAAGCATACTTCCCCCTTGTCTGGATGTGCCCCACAATGTTTGAAGCCCCTCTGTTTTTTGCATTATCTGGAAAAAACATGATCGGTATGCTCTCAGAGCAACATCCAAGTCATTAATAAAAATGTTAAATAGCCCAACCCTCCTCCCTCATGAAACCCTACTTGGAACTGCTGACATTCAGATACTGAATGTTTTCTAGTTACCTTTTGCTTTCAGTTAGTCAACCAATTATGTATTCGCCTACATCTCCGGTTTACTTACGGGAATGTCATGTGGGACTGTATCAAAAACCTGTCTGAAGTCCAGTTATATTACGTTCACTTTATTTCCTTCATTCACCTAGCTGGTGACCCCATTAAAGAAGGAAATCAATTTGGTTTAGCATGATTTGATTTGAACAATTCAATGTTAGCTGCTAGTAATTGCCTCTCCCTCTTCCAGGTGTTTACAAGCAGGCCACTTTAAAACTTATCCCAGTAGCTTCCCAAGTATTGAAGTCAGGGTAACTGGTCCATAATTCCCCAGAAGTATGTTAATCCATTTTTCCAATCCTCTGGGACCATGCTTGTCATCTGTGATTTTGTAAATATTTCTGATAGTGGCTCCTAGATTTCATCCCAGCAGCCTGGGATGGATTTCATCAGGTCTCCCTGAATTAATTTAATTAAATCTGGTCAAAGGCTCCTTGATGCACTTGTTATGATCTGCAGCCTTTCCACCTCTTTATCTTCTATTCATTTTGGTAGTTCTCCAGTCGCATTTATTTATTTATTGTAAATGTTGAGGCAAACTTGTTACTGAGCAGCTCTGCCTTCTCTGCACCTGCTGTTGAGTGACAGACCCTCTGTTTCCCTGATCTTTCTTTTCTGTCTGATATTTAGAAGAACCCCTTTTTGTTGTCTTTAATATCCCTGGACAGCTAAGTCTCATTTTTGCCTTTGCTGTCCTGATTTTATCTCTGCATATGCTTTATATTTTCTTGAGGCTCAGAGGAGGTTAGCCATGTTAGTTCAAAGCCAGGTCGAAGGCAGGGCAGGGTGGTGCTTTTGAGTAACTGGTTCAAAAAGGCACAAGTTTTAGTAGGTGACAGCCTACTTCGTCAGATGCTAAGCATCTGTTGCCGATGAAAGGTTGTTCCTCTCTGAACCAGTTAGTCTGTAAGGGTGCATACACATATACTAAGTTGACTTAAAAATAAGGCAATTTAAGTCAATTTAGTTAAGCCATGTTGGCGTGTACACACGTACAGTTCCTTGACAGTGGCATTCATCTTGTGAGCTAAATCAACATAACTAATGTGACTCAAGATAATACCTCAGGCTGACCTTGTTCTAGATACGTGTGTTTGCTCTGACAGTTGAGTCAACTTTAAAAAGTTAAGTTGGCCTAACTGTCAAAAAGTTAGTACATGTGTACATACCCTAAGGGACACCCTGAGCTAATCTCCCCTGGGCTCCCCCACAATTGCCTCTCTCTCTGGTGCCTGGCTCAGCTCTGCTTATCTTCTGGCCTCTGCCTATAGCTGGCCATATCCCATACCTAGCCCCAGGCACGCAGGGGCCACTTAGCTTCTCCTGCCCGAGAAGCAAAATCCTTGTAGGCAGGCCTGGAGCATGACTACATTTTTTCCTAGCTGCACAGGGCTTGAGACAGCCGGAGACACCTAACAGAATGTCTCCAGCTAGATAAAGCCTCTTCATGGGCAGAAACAGCTGAGTGCAGAGACACTGGGCCATGTCATGCAGCTCTGTTTAGCCAAGTGCAGGGCACTATCCATGTACATCCTCCTAGACATGGGAAAGGGGAATACTGGGGAATTAGAATCTAAAAATGCCAATTTAACCAAGTACTAGCATGTCAACCCTGGGGAGCACATGCCCCAGGGAGGCTGATTTCAGTGCTTCCCCTACCCTGCTCCTCACTAGGTTTTCTGTACTTTTATTTAGCTGTAGAGCACAAGGATGCTAGGAGGCAGCATCCTTGCAAGTTCTATGAGAGCTTTTCTTCACTTGCAGAGGAAGAGGTGGTGCCGGACTCCCAGGGTAGGCCCCTGGGCCTTGAGGCAGCCTAACAGCGAAGGACAGCACCTGGCCTGGACTAGAATTTCAAGGGAGCGGTGAGGCCTGGTCACCACGACTCAAAAGCAGTAGGGGTCAGAGAGGGCACTAGAGCAGCCTGCTCTGAGAGTACACAGCAGCACAGGATAGCAGCATGGTAACCAACTGGTAGAATTGGGTGGAGGGGGAAATGGGAGGAGGAAAATTGCAGGGGGGGCAGGTGGGATACAGGGGAACTGAGGGTTGCGAACCATAGCCAAACAAAACCCAACATGCAAGACTTGCAAGTGGAACAGATTTAGTCCTGATTCTGCCAGCGGTAGTGTTGGCTGCTGATGGAGCTGGCAAAACTGCTTTTAGGGGCTGTGTCATAAGTCTGCAACCCTTTCTGAAGTGGAAACTACTTCGTGCTATAAACCCTACATGAAGAAACCTCCCTCTCTGTCCCTCCCTTGGGTCATTTCAGATGGACCTCTCCCTCTCTCTTGCTTTCTATTTGGTTCAGGCTGGTCAACCAGGTGACTTGGCCAGATAAATTCCTGAGGAGAGTGGGGAGTGCCCTCTTCCTCTGGCGGGCATTTTGAAAAGCCACAAGCAAAGTGCCTCTGGGCTGCAGCCTGGATTATTCCTGTAAGTAAAAACTTGGAAGCTAGCCAGGAGTTAGGATTTATGTCTAGGCAGAAATATGTTAAAAGGATTATTATATCTTATAAGACTGTATAAGACTCTGATTGTTTGTTTGCTCAAAGTGTATTATGACTTCCTTGTTCTACCCTCCCTTTCCCCCCCCATCAACAAAGGTATCAGGTGAGTGCCTTGCTGTATTGCTGTGGAGTGGGGAGAGGCAAGCCTTTTTGTTCCCAGCCTTGTCTGTTTACGTTCCCTCAGTCCTACCTGAGGTTATCCTGGGATGCTTCGGGCTGAAAGAGGCACCCAGAAATATTAACAGTGGGCAAAGCACCCCCAACTCCAGCTGCAGGAAGCCTGATCTGGTCTATTCCAGGTCAGCCAAGAGGCATGCTCCAAGTTATCACAACCTCCTCTTACCCCTGGACTACCTTCTGGGGCAGGTGGAAGAATCACTCCTCATACCACTTGTTTATGCTTTGGCAGTATTGCACTCTGCCCCTCATCATCCTGCCCCAGTACAACTTTTAGAAAAACATCCATGCAGCTTCTGCCAGAGACCTCAGTATCAGCCCTTCCGACGTCTTCCTGCCCCGACTGCTTTGGCGATGGACCGTTTGTGACCATGCTGCCTAGACTCCATTGGAAGCAGTTGCCACCTGGAACACAGGAGACTCTAGCAACCCTGAGCCTCAAGTCAGATTTGTGAGGCATTATTCATGGATGACAGGTCTATTCATGGCTATTGAACAGAACAGTTGGGGATGTTTCTTCTGGCATCTCTAAACCAGTAATGGTGGAGACCAGGGAGGACAACGATGGTTGGAAGTTTCTTCTGATCTCCCTAAATCAGTAATATTGGATACCAGACAGGGTGTTCAATAGGGGATAGATCTTTTTAGAGAGCTCCAGTCCAATACTTTCCCTCTTTTGCATCCATCCTTGCTGCTGTTGGCAACAGATACTGGGCTAGATGGAGCCTTGGTCCGACTCAGTATGGCACTAATTATGTTTGTATGCCTAACCATGACATCAAGCTCCTTGGTGAAGAACTTTGAAATTTAGGGGTGAAAGAGGAAGTGAGCAGTAGAAGAAACAGGCCTGCTGAAAATGCATTTATTTGTCTCCAAATGAACTCTCAGGCAATAAATAAGAACAAAAACATCAACTTCTAAAAAACCAAACATCTATGTACAAACACATAAAACACACATCCTGTGTGGAAACCGGATCACGTGGAGAGATGAGGCTCTGCACAGCAGTTAAGAGAATATTGCGTTACTCTCTGAATTGGATCCAAAGCCTCTTCCTCCTCTTACTCAGGAAGGCGACCCTGCCCAAAGCATCAGTAGCCATCTTGGCCAGAAACGGGCAGTCTGTGCAAACATCCAAGCCAGCCACAAGTGCTCCCAGCAGGGGCTTCTGTTCCTTAAAGTGCTGGACAGGAGATCTGTTCCCAGCAGAAGAGCCTATGCTTACCCACAAATACAATGCAATTTGCATATCCAGGCACAGCAGAGTTTGTGTGCAGAGAGCTTGGGGGCATTAGGCCACAAAGACCTGCCCCTAGCGAACACTGCAGCACCAGTGGGGGCTGCCGGCTTCTTGATAAGCACATTAATATTTAGGATCTCACATGTTAACCTGAGGTCCCGTCTGCATTCAGCCCAGTTCCACACTTGGTGAAAGATGCTCCTCACCTGCACTGGGCTTTAAGCAGACCCTTAGAAGAGGAAGCCCTAGGCAATGGAAGCTTCCAAATGCCCAGTGTCAATGTATCTTGTATGCAAAATACTGCACACAAGGCTAGCTTGTTTATAGTCCCCATGACATTAGTGACACACAACCAGGCACTGACTTCTGCTTCTCTATTGGACTTCTTAGTGGTCCTTCTGTCCTGTCACGGTGAAGACGACTATGGAAGAGATGCTAAAAACATGCTGTACAAGTTGACTGGCAGACATTACCCAGTGAGCATCAGCCCAGGCTATCTGCTATTGCCAAAACAGCAGACACATGGTGCTCAGCATGTCCTGGATGAAAGAAACTGCAAAGAGGACAAAGACCAAGCTACCCAACAGCTCAGATGCATTTGTTTTCTGGGTCTTCTGTGGCTCATCTGGGTCGACTCCTCACCCATGGACCCTGAACTCCTTCAGCCCATGGGCAGTGGTACTTGATAAGCAGGGAACTATTATGAACCTCACTGGTAAAAAAGGGTCACTGAATACATGGGGATGGTTGCACAATGGTGGAATCACATGCAATGCAGTTTTGCTAATATCCAGCCAGCATCTTGCAACAGACCTTGTATTCCAGCAGCTACCAGCTTCTGCCAGGCAACAAGCTCTTTTTTGGTGTGGCTCACAGTTCCAAGCTGCCATTACAAAAGACTTGCACATGCAAAAATAAGAGAAGCAGCAGGCCTTTTAAGAACCTAAATACCTTCAGGGTTCACCCTGATTGCCCAGTCTGAAACTGGCTCGAAATATCTGCATTTAACACATCAGCATTAAGCAAGAGATGAGCTGCCTTCTTTCCCTTGGAGGGAACCAACACTTCACTCCTTTGGTGGGTATGTTAGCATGGGTTGCAACACTAAGTAGACGATAAGTTGCTATGTGATGTAGGCTGGAAAGGGGAGCATATGAAAGATATCCTTGTGTTTTACAGGCTTTCCACTGTCCTCCTATAGAGGAAGTGGCCAAGGCAGCTGCAGCCCCTCTCTGCTTAGTTTTTGAGCTTATTAGGCTGGGAAATTGTGATTTGCTACTGGGAACAGAGCAAGGCCCGTACCTGGGGCTCACTAAAGCAAACAGGAATTAAGCTAATGAACCAAAGGTTGGTTCCTTGCTGTAGTAACCTGCAAGCTAGAATGAATCTAGTGACACCGTGGCACAAGAATGCTATTGACTACAGTTCTAGCAAATACAGTATCAGAAAGGCCAAGTCTGAGTATAGGGTGGATCCACTGCTGCACAGCAGTTGGTGTTTCTAGCATGGCATTACAAGTATCATGGCTTTTAATCATGGGGGCACAGCAAAGGATACCACCCAATCACACAGCATGCTTGACAGTTGGGAAATGGCCACCTGAGAAGAGCAGGACACCAGCACTGACACAGGGAGCCATGCTCTCCAGTGGTGAAAGGGCACTACTGCAGCACAAGAAAACCCCTCACACTATAAGGGTTATTCTGTTCAAGTGCAGGAACCCAGTCACAGGTGCTTGTAAGTTATGTAGCCTGCCACTGTGCCTCAGGCCCAAGCTTCCCAACATGTTCCTCACACCCTATGGCCAGAGGACTGCCTTTCAGCATGCATTCAGGGGTCTTACCCCATAAATTCCCACCTGCCTCATGCTCAGACATATGCAGTAGTCCGGATGAGCATGGTGCATGTAGCAAAGCAACAACACAAGCACTTCACAGTAAACAAATCAACCTTGTCTAGTTCAAAATAAATGACTACAAAGCTGTACCCAGCCAGACAAGGAAGGAAACAGGGCACTAGGACTAAACGCTACCCACTAAGTCCACACATTGATCCTCAGGTGGAAGAAGTCCATATTGCAGTGCAGTTGATTGAAGTGATCCTATTATCACAAGTCCCGTGTCCAGCAAGGGAACCCCTCCCCCAGCCTGTGTTATGGCAGACTCAAGGAAACTCATGTCCCTCCAGTGGAGATGGCTCCACTGTCACTGCACTAGTCTGCACAGACATGCAAGCAACCAACCTGTTCTCTAGTTACTTTGAAACTTGCATGAAACCTGCATGCTGCTGTTGTGCTCACAGTTCAAGATAAATAGGCTCTACAATTGTCACCAGTAGCACAATTGCTGCATTCAATAACTGGAAGAAATAGTTTTGCAATAAATATCCCCTTGCCCGAGTTAAAAAAAGTTTGTTTTTTTTTTCTTTCCCTAGGGGTAGGCGAGTATTTTTTAAGAGGGGTGGGGCAGAAATCAGGAAAAATCAAAACCAGGCACTTTGGGAAATGGTACTTTTTTCTCCCAAGCAAAACTGGTCAGACACATTGTCAGGATTTGTGGATTTCACAACTTCAAGCCTCCTGCTTTAAAACAAACAAACAAACAAAAAAAAAAAAACAACACACACACACAACAAAAATGAGGTAAGAAATTTCTCTAACAAAACAAAGACATATGCACACATACACGCACACATGCGCACACACTCACACACACACACATAGTCCAAAACCAGTGGCAAAGTCAGCCATTATTGCTCTTGGTCAAGGAGTTTTGCTTGGCCATTCAGCGGTTCACTCTGGCTCTTATGGCCTTGCAGCTGGCAGTTCCCAGGAAGCTCAACCTGGTCAGTGTCCTTGCCTGCGAAAGGCATCTGTGACACCACTGTCACCCTCATCCTAGCTGACACCACAGGCTAACAGCTGGGTGAAGTGGTGATGGGGCTGTGCAGATAGGGGAGGCTGCTGGGGGTGGAATGGACCCCCACAGACACTGGGAAGCTGAAGACAAACTGGGAGGTTGGCGTGGAGTTGGCTTTGCCACGTTCCCGGAGGGTCCCTGAGGGGCTGGCAGCCTCAACAGCACATGATGTCGCCAACACCTGGGACTCGAACTGCAGCAGCTGACCCATGAAGCTGAAGTTGGGGGAGATGATACTCCGGCGCTGCTTGACAAACTCAAAGGCCTCCTCCAGCCGCACCCGTTTCTTCATCATCAGGTAAGCCAGGCAGATGGTGGCGGAGCGTGAGATGCCAGCCTGACAGTGCACCAGCACCCGGCCATGGCAGTCCTTCACTGAGTCTACAGGGTCAGAAGGGAGAGAAGGGTAAGTAGCTCGCTCCTTCCACTCAAGCCACTGCCACACATTACATACAATATGCAATTAACTAGCACTGGACTGAATCCTGTCACTGAATCCTTTTATGCATCAGACTTGTTGTGTCCAGGTTTTCGGCCACCTCTCCCCACACCTCCCAGGCCATGATACAAACCTACCTATGTATTCTATTGCTTCCATGAACCAGGAGCTGATGTCAGCCTTGTGGTTATCCTCCACTGGGATGCACTTGTACTGATAGTGTCCTTCAAAGTGATTGGGGCAGTCCGAAGAAACGTTCAGCAAGGCTGTGATCCCCAACGTGTCCAACATGTCCCGCCGGGCTGCATGGTATGCGCTGCCAAGGTAGAGGAAGGGGAGGATTTCCACAGGGCCACCCTATTTCAGACAAAGAGAAACAAACGCTGGGGTCAAGACAGAGAAGATAAGAGCACTGCTAGTCAGAAGGGAAGAGATGGGAACCACGGAGTTGGGATGAGCATGGCTACCAGACCTGCCCAAAATCTGACAGTATCAGTAGGGCCCATATCTTCAAGAGAGTGATGCAAGGTTCTGAGGGCCTCTATACCTAAACCTTGGGATGCTTTACAAGGCTTCAGTATCCAAACGGTAGGTTCTCCATGCTGTTTGGACACCAGGTCCATTTCAAGGGCCGCTTGATAACAAACACAAGAGGCAGCATCTCCATACTAGAGCTGTAGGGTCCAAGCCTGCAGACAACCTATACCCCCACTACCTATTGGACTGGGACTGACTACCACATTTAAGAGATTGGGCCCAAATCTATATGAAAATGCCCTCCAAATTATTATCTGTGAGCTTCTGAAGGCCCTGGAATTGTCCTCTTCTGGGAGATAGACATAGGCAAATGGGAGAGTAAGTTGCTTTGAAAAACCCTTCCAGAGAATGTGGTTAGTAATGTTTATTCAACTAAAAAACACAAAAGCCAGCTTCCCTGACCAGATGAACAGACAGAGAATATGAGATGAGGCAGGAGTTGTCGTTTTAGGCTCCTTTCATTTGAAAGACAGGCAGCAGACAGCAAAAACACAGCAGGCAGAAGTGAACGAGGCCCTCAGATCCACCCCAATGCCCAAGGAAGATGAGGATATGGCTTAGCAGGTGTGGGCTCTCCAAACAATTTAGCCTCTTTACAAGGTAAACGGAGTTCTGGCACATGGACCCACAGACACGACACGGAGGAAAGACAGTTCCAAAGGGGTGCTGTGCCGCCTGGCTGTTTTCAAATGGCAGGTATTGATTTTCCATTTTGGATCAAGTCATCGCGCTATTTATTCTCCAGCCGACAGCCCAATTTTGCATGCAGACAGCTTTCTTGCTAGTTGACTATAGCCAGCACGCTACCGTGGCTTATGTAGGCTCCTTTCTACACCACTGGAAGAATTTGATATCTACACAAACACCAGAGCTAGGAAGAAACATCTCCTACTGGGAAGAACTTGAGAGATTTCAAAGATTTTTCCTATTGCAAGTAGGCAGGGGAGGGAAGCAAGGCAAACCCACTATGAACCAGGGGCCGGATGTCATTTGTGCGCTCTCTCCACCTGCCTCATTGAGTAGTCAGGGGCAAGTCTCTGCCCATCTCTCCTGTGGAAGCTGACCTACTTCATAAAAATGGGCCAATATTCCCTGGGGAGGGAGAATGACAGCCCTCAAGCAGGATGAGGGAGGTGGAAACTTCAGCATCTCAAGTGCCTGGTCCTGTCCCACCCCAGGGAATGCCCTAGCCACCAGTGTTTGTGGGGACAGAACTGGTCTGGATGCCTCTTGCTTTGAGCAGGAAACTTATGCTGGACTCAGAACCACTTCCAAAGCATTGGCAATGCCTGACTAAATGCCATTTTACAAGAAAAATTCTGCTTGGGATTTAAAAAAAAAAAGAGAGAGAGAGAACTGCATGTATCACATCACATGGCCTGCAAGTGTTACAGCTTGCTGAGCTAATAGGGACGCAATGTCTTGAAACAGCTTTTTTGGACAATGCCTCCTCACCTGGACAGTTGGGACATCGAGGGTTTGGCTCAATGCATGGGAAGAGACTTTAAACCCAGAAGTCAGGCAAATGGATGCCCCCAGGAATTCAGTACACTAGGTTCCAAGGAGCTTACCTGATCATGCAGGGGGGTTGCACAGGAGCCACATCCCAGGTCCAAAGGCTCAGCACTGGCTGGTGGGGAAATACTACTCAGGGATTTTGTTTTCACACAGAATTCTGGATGCTCAGAATAAAACCTCTCATAGCCTCCTGCAATGGAAGAGACAGGCATGGAGCGTTAACCAGGAAAGGCAGCTGGCTCTCTGCAAGCCAGGACTAGCATCTCTTGCTGCTTTGAACGCAGAGCCTGAGCTAAGCTGGCCTGTCAGCTCTGCCTCTACCACTAGGTGTCACTACCACCACGGAAGTCTCTCTAAGGAAGGGGGAGCCAGCAAAACAGAAGGATGGAAGTTACATTTCTGGAAGCCATTTTGCATCACATCGCTTTTGGGGAGATCCTGGCCTCATTTCATGCGCAGGGGACAGTGTACCAATAGGGTGGGTCAAACTACTGTACAGACCCCCCCCCCCCCCCCCCCAACAAAAGCTAAGGCCATCCCCTCTGTCTGTGAGGCTGGGGCAGGCCAGAGAGCAGATGGCTACTTCTAGGATTGGACCTTTGGTTCCCCAAGCCTAGTCAGGCCTTCCCCAATGACTGCCATGAGTGCACATGCAGCAGGGACAGACCATCCCACCATGTCACTCCAAAGCCAGGCACAATGATAGCTAAGGTGGCCCTCCATCATCACCAGGACACTGTTGTTCTCAGTGACTTGGACCAGCAACCCCTCCTCTGCCCACCAGACAAAAGACTCCTTCCTCTGTCACAGAACATGCTGTCCTCTCTACACTGCAGTCAGGAAATCATACCAAAGCTGACCGAGTCCTGGACCCTTTTAACCTCTTAAGAGAAGCAAGCCCATGGAAGCACCAGCCTTGGAGCCACCTTCCATGGGCTCAGATTTCCCTTCCCAGGGATATTCACCACTCCCCGGTGCCTGGGCATCCCGTCCTTGCACATGGGAAAAGACAGCTTTGGCAACGGGTGCCCAAACCCCCTGGCTGCAGCTAGGGCCGCTCATTAGTGCAGAACCCACTTGCCACTCTTCTTACTGAAGGAAGGACGTTGGTCTGCTTTTGCACTTGAACACAGTTCCCTTAGCTACAGAAGCATTAGTCCATAGTCTGATTGTCAAACCATGCCAAGGCCACCATCACTCATGTTCTGCCAGGTACTAGTTCCCCCTCTGAAGAATCCTTTCCTTTGGTGTCCCAGCCCCAAGCATGCCAAAGAACTCCACAGCCCCAGTCACCACCCCTCTTTGGCAACTCCGTTGAAGCCAATGAAGTTACAGTTGCGTAAGAAGCCATGAGAGAACAACCAGTTCTGGAAATATTGTCACAAACGCAACCATCTGTCTCATTTCACCCACTGCCGAGGGACAGCTTCTACCATTCAGAGTGTGATCCAGAGCCAGCATGGCAACAACAGGCTGTGATTTCAGCAGGGGGTAGGGACATGACATCATTCATACAACACTGCCATGGCAACAGTCAAATGCTCCCACCAATAAAGGCCAAGGAAGGAGGAGTGGGGTGGCTGCAATCACCATCCATTTATTTATGAATAAACTGTAGTGTGGGAAGCCCTGGAAATCAGCATAGACCCACTGCAAGGAGCTGGATTTTTACCGTCTTGCTCGTAATTCCATTTTGTTCAGCCTGAGCAGGAGTGGAGTTCAAGGTGGATGTGAACCAGCACCTTCAATCTCCCCAGGCTCTCATGACAGGTATCTTCCTAATGGGAAGCTGTTCAGATTGCCATGGATGACAGTGGGGAAAAGGGGAGGGGTATTTTAGGACTGAGAAAGAGGTAGGAAAGCTCAAATATAGACAGGTATACTCCTCTAGGGCTCAATAATTGACCATGCCTTTTGGCTTGGCAGTATGAAGCCAATG
This sequence comes from Alligator mississippiensis, assembly GCF_030867095.1. Taxonomy (NCBI): domain Eukaryota; kingdom Metazoa; phylum Chordata; order Crocodylia; family Alligatoridae; genus Alligator; species Alligator mississippiensis. The sequence continues at coordinate 141,299,086 of NC_081825.1, read as the reverse complement.
ATGATGCATAAGTCAGCTGCTCGCCATGTGTGCAATTTGTTGCATATGTTCTAGCACAGTCCTAGGCCCAGCTGAGTATCCAGCCAGTTGGGAGGGTGGAGACAGGGGCCCAACAGCACTCATAATCACAACCAAGCAAGAGTTTATATAGTGTCCCAAATCCAGGCAGAGAACATGACAGGAGAATTCCCTTGCAATCCTAACCTAGCTCCAGCTCAAACACAGAGTGAGCTTGCAATGACAATTCTTTCCACCTAGGAATCAAAAGGCTTTTGAAGACCAGGAATACATCATGATGGTCTTTAAGACACTGCACTCCAGCAACTTTTAAAAAAAATTACACCGTGCAGCTAGACTGAGAGCCAGAAAGTAACACAGTTTAGTGCTACTTCATATGACAGTGGAGGTGCAAAAGCAGTTTAGTGCTGGGCTTTCAAAATTCAGCTCTGGTAAACACACAGCCCTGTCTTTAGCCCCAAATCTCAGGAGAGTCAGAACAGGCGAGGGAAGTAGATTGTTTCCTCGCAATCATTTGCACCTCTGTGAGGCAAGTGTGAAATGCAACAAGACAATGGTGACTTTCACCTAATTTTGCCAGGACAGATTTAAACCAGGCATTTTCCATCTCATCTGCACTTATGTACCTGCACAGCTAGGGAATCAGATATGCACTTAAGCTGTTGAGCTATCTTCCTACCTCAGAAAGCTGATCCTTTCTCACTCACTGCAGACTGCAAGAGCCAGTCTTTGCTCATAGGAGGCTGAAGGATAATTCTGCGCTTGGTCTTGCTGTGCCTTACAAGCTTGCAGAGTCACCTTAATCCCATGTTTGCAGCACCACAGATCTGTACTTAAACAAAACAAACCATGCAGTTCTGGTGAGCCTGTGAAAGCAGCTTGTTGTTTGTCATTACTGCCCCAGTAATACTCAATCCCAGCTTTATATTTTCCTACCAGCCACCAAAACAGTGCTGCTATTGATCAGCTCTAGTGTAGGGTACCTCGGCTGTCATCTGCGGTCAATAACCTCCAATGTTATTTCTCTGACTCATTTAAATAAAGTTAGTGGCCTTAAAATCCTCAGTTTGGTCTCCTAAAATCTACATCAGCCAGGAGTTTTACTATCACAGCAGGAATTTAGCCACACCGAGGCCTACGTTTTCTAGCTCAATTGCCAAAACTGTACTCCAGATTGCTGCCTCCTCTCTCCCCATCAAGTAGGTTACAAAGTCCTGGGTTTCAGCAGACCTCCCAGTTACCGAATGCAATAAAACCCAGCACAGTGATTATTTACTCAGCTTAAGTTTCTCCTGCCAGACTGCTTTGTGTTAGGACATGAGCTCCAGGAGCTGGGCTTCAGGTGTGTTTAGTTATCTAGGCCTCCAAGAACAGTGACCCGTAGACAAATTCTGATGCATCCTTCTTTTTGCAGATCCTGCTTTCCACTCCTTTCCTCACTGGCTTTGAGGCAGGACTACACAACACTGAGAGCTGCAAAAGGAGCCCTCCCCAGAAGACGGAAGGGCACTCTGTCCAGCACCCATAGAACAAATGGATGCAGTGGTTAAAGGAAGGCTCCCTTTCTACAGGAGGAACAATGTAACAGCTCCACACAGCCACTTTCTACTACCAACCTGTGCGTGGTATCATGTGCCAACTCTTTACCAGAATCTCACCCCGGACTCCCCATCTGTCAAATGATTTCTCTGGGCTGCTCATGTTCTGGGTTTCTAGGCTTGCTACTCAGCATCTATGAACAATTTTCAGAGTAAGAGGATGCTAAAGAAGCCTCTTGATATCAGTGCCTCTGGAAGATTCATGCAGAAGTTGGCTGGCCTCGCTCTGTCCCTAAATGTAAAAGATTAACTCTCACAGACTGATGCTGGCTGGTGCCTCTCCTAGGACAGAGGTAAGTCACTGCAGATCAGGACACAGGCTGCTGTCTTCAGTCTGATTCCAAATCCCTGTTCCACGTGCAGGAACTAGAAACCAAGCATGAGAGCTTGACCCAGAGAGGCCAACAGTAGTTCCATCATTAGTCTTTGTGGGACCAGGAGCTCATCCCAGACTCTGATGATCAGCCACATCAGCCTAAATGCAAACCTGATCACAGTGGATCTACTCCTGATCTACAAGGGTGTAATGGATGCCTTGCAGCTCAGGCTGCATACTGAAGGCTGTGGCATGCAATGATGGAGTCCAATTTCCAAGGGAATGCTGAGTTTTAGTTTAAAACTAGTTTGATTCCATTAAAAAAATGGAATTGAAAGGTTGTGTTTTGCCTGTGTGCATCTAGGAGAAAACATAGTAAGCAAAGGACAAGAAACAACATGCCCAATTATAAGCACTTGCTTAAACCCATCCCAATTCAGTCCCTCTTGGTCTATGAGGTTTAAGCACATACTTGACTGCTTTGCAGAATCAAAAGAAATGGGGGAAGGAGGAGGGAGGGAGAGAGATACTACTGCGTGTTTTGCTACCAGCTACTAACATCCTCTTCCAGTCCAAATACCTTCTCTTATCCTTGAATGAAGTTCCCATAACCCTTTCTTAACATGCAGTCTGTGTATTACAACGCTATACACTTTATATTACAGCACTCCAAAGGTGGATTGGAGTAATATAAAGTGATTCTGTTTCACTTGCTATTATTGCAGCTTTAAGATGCCGGCAGGCTGTGTGATCTACACAGCACAGGTCTGAGGACCTGCATGTTTCTAGGTCTTAATCTTGCTTGAGCCATTGGCATGCTGTATGTGATTAGCAAGACATTTGATCTTTTTGTACTCCAATTAATTGCTTTGAAGCTCCGCATTGCCATAATGCACATGGAATATGTAAACAAAAATTATTACAGTCATTATCAACAGCAGCTCACATGTAATAAAAACAAACACAGTGAATTTAACATAATACATATTTTGGGGATTGACACCGTTCCCACTGACATTAGCCAAATTCAGCTCTTTGAATGCAGTGCCTAAAATGTTGTGTGAATTTCCTTGGTTGTACTGTTTTTTCCCTTTGGTAAAAGGAATTGAGACTTTACATATAATTTGAGAAGGTAGAACTGAAGAGCAGGTTTTAATAAGATATTACCAAAGAGAAGAAGTCAAGTCAGGCCAATGAAGGCTTTTACAATTAAAAGCAAAGGTAGACGGTCATGTCATTGAAACAAAGAAGCAGTCTTAGCTTGCATGCATCTTTATCAGCATCAGAATGACTTATTAACAAGAGACAAAACACAGTCCCTTTAGATGCCACTGCCAAGAAAACAATTGAGAAAAAGGCTCCCTGTTTGAGAATTAATTAATCCTTATCGGAGCTCCTGCTGTTTTTACTGTATCAAGCACAACATAAATGCCAAATACAACATTTATCAAACCTATTAATGGACTCACCACTATCTAACTACATGCGTGCGCTCCCGATCCCCCATTGTCAGTAAAACCATGAATAAATTACAACGCACTGGTTGTAAACAAAAAACCGTGCAATTCCATTGGGCACGCATGTTTCCAAAATAGACTGAGGGGAATTTTAAGAAAACCTCATTACAGAGCTTGAAACTTCTCGCTGTCACTATTACTGCGATTTTAATTTGGTTTAAATTAGCGAACATCAGATGCAGGCCATTAAAAAGGCAACAATCACTAGATTGTCATCAGGGGGTGCAGACCAGTTTCAAAGGGTTTTGCTCTACTATGAGGAAGGGAATGCTTACACAACCGAGAATCATTTTTTGCTACGTAACTGATGATCTGCCTTCAGTGTTCTGACCTGAACAACGGCTGATTTTCTTTCAGCACAACTCGCTGTATTTAGCTTGGATGAGAGGAAGGAATTAATTTTAATTATCTGCATCAAATTAAGGATCACGGCAGCTGGTTCCGCTGCTGCGGTTTCAAAGCCATTTCCTGCAGGTATCTGTCCAGCTTTAAACCAGATAAAACACATTCAGTTTTCCCGATGCTCCCTACCTAAATTCTCAAGATTTAAGCTGTCCTTGTGTCCCGTCCCCGCACCCCCAAGCCTAGGTTTTGCAGTGTCTTGGCTGAAACAATTAAAGAGACTTGAGAGACTGGGAAGGAAGATTCATGACCTGGCCACATCTCCCACTACACCAGCAGAGAGGCACCATGACATTTCCTCTGAATTACTGTGAATATTCAAAAATGTGCAGGTTTCTCATCAGACTTGCCCTAGAGCTCATTCCTGGCCTGCAGAAGGTTGAGACACATAATTCACCATGTTAGTCTGAAGTCAAGTAGAAGGCAGAGCAGATGTGCACCTTATAGAATAACCAAGGTAGATACAGACAGCATAAGCTTCTTTGTGAGGTGATGCTCACTTCATCATGAAGTGAGCTTCAGCTCACAAAAGCTTCTGTTATCTATATCTACTTGGGTAGCATATAAGGTGCACATCTACTCTGCCTTCTACTCGACTTCAGACTAATGTGGTGGGAGGGAACATAACCATACACAAAGCAAACTCAGCCTCCATGTTCCAAAAAAAGGGGGTGGTTTGATTGCTTTACCCAGAGCACAAGGGGAAGGAGAAAAAACCAGACTTGCAAAGTCCTCCTCTGTGGAGAAGGCTTTTTTGGGCACCAAAAGCATCACATCACTCTGTCAAAATCCAGCCTGGGAGGGCTCAGAGAGCTGAAGCAGCAAAAAAAAAAAGGGGCCACAGGGGTTTCCTTCACAGACACATGGCAGCTCCCACCCCAGTGCTGGGGGAGCCCACTGGCCCCACCACCCCTTGTATGGAGCCAGATCAGACCAGCTATCCTTTCACGGGGCCTTTTTTGCTCCTATCTCTTGTCCCTTGGGCAGAAGCCTCAGCCGCAAAGCCAGCTGAGCCCTACCAAGCTCAGGCAGGTCAGGCACAGGTCACCAGCAGCCTTTCCCCAGCAGCTGACTGGGCAAAGGGGCAGGAAGTGACTAGCCACTGTCCCCCACACTGTGTGGGGAGCCTCCTGCCGGCCTGGGGAGGGGCGAGAGGGGGGCTGAAAGAGCAGGGGCTGTGGAGGAATGACAAATGTGCCCCAAGCGGGAATGGAGGCAGGGAGGGAAGGAGAAAGAACAGCCACCCCCATCCCACCCCCTGCCCCTGGATTTGCAGCTGGGCTGGCCTGCAGGGAACAGAGCAAGGAGTGTTTGGCCTGGCAACTCCAGAGCAAGCAGGAGGCGTGGGGGGGGAGCAGGGCCAGCACCCAGACCCTCCAGGCCCTGGGGCTGCTTGGGCTCCCTCCACACCCCAGGCACAGGGCCTCCCTGATCCCACCCCCCTCGCACAGTACTTCCCTGAACCCTCCTGCTCACACCCATGGTCAAGGACTGCCCTGATCCCTCCACACACCCCATATGCATGGGGCCTGCTCCGATTTCCCCCCCACCCCTCAATGCAGGGGCTGCCCTGATTTTCCCCTCCCATACTTACACCCCATATACAGGACTGTCTGATTCCCTCCCCCCCATGCACCCCATGGCTCCCTCAATCTCCCTGTGCCCTGATCCCTCCCCACACTCACATCCCATGCAGAGGCTGCTCTTACTTCCCCCTCCACACACCTCCCCCACACCAGGGCTGCTCCAACCCACACTCACAGCACATACGTGGGAGCTGCTCTGATCCTGCCCCCCTCACACCTTCTACACAAGACTGCTTTGATCCCTGGCCCCCACTCACTCCCCACGCATGGGGGCTGTTCTGACCTTTCCCCCTCACACCCCATATACAGGGCTGCCCCAATGACCCCCCCCATTCACTCATACCCCACATGGGGGGCTGCCCCTGCCCCCTCCTACTCATGCCCATGACTGAAGTCTGCCCTGACAGCTGCTCTGCACACCCCTGCCTAGGATTGTCCCAATGACCTCCCCCCTCACTCACACCACACCTAGGGGGCTACCCCATCCCCTCCTGCTCACATCCCATGGCCCAGGGTTGTCCCCCCAGCACCATGGGGCTGGTCTAACTGCCCCCCCCAATGCCTGGGGCTGCCCCAGTGACCCCCCTACTCACTCACACCCCACATATGGGACTGCTCCATCCCTTCCTGCTCACACCCCAGTCTCCGACTCACACACATGGCTGCCCCCCCCCTTCCACTCACTCCCCCCCACACAGGGGCTGCTCAGACATGGGTCTGCCCCAGTGATCCCCCCCCCCCGCCTGCCCCGACCCCTCCTGCTGACACCCACGGCCGAGGGCGACCGCGACCCCTCCACACATGGGGCTGCCCCGGCCCCGGCCCCGGCCCACCTGCGAGCAGGCAGACATCGGCGCGCTCGGCGTCGCGGCGCAGCGCCCGCAGCACGAGGGACACGGTGCCGTCGTCGCGCAGGCAGTCGGCGCGGGAGCTGCGCTCGTCGTACAGCACCACGGCGGAGTAGAGGCCGGCGCGCAGGCGGGCGCGCACCTCGGCCTCGGCCGGCAGGATCTGCTCCAGGCTCACGGCGCCCTTGGCGCGGCGCCGCACGATGGTGTTGCAGCGCACGTTGAGGGCGCCCAGGACGTGGCCTGCGCTGTGCGCCAGGAAGGGCCGGCAGTCCAGCACCAGCACGCGGCCCTCCTCGCGGCCCGCCAGCAGCCGCCGCAGCCCGCCGCTCTCCAGCTCGCGCAGCTCCCCCATGGCCACCATGGTGCTGATCCGGCCCCAGCTCCTGCCGCCGCAGCCGCCGCCGCCGCCGCGGGAGCCCCTTTACTCGCGCCCCGCCCCGCCCCGCCCCGGCCGCGCTGAATGGAGCGCGCCGCCGCTGACGTCACCGCGGCCCATTGTGAGCGCGGCCCGCCCGCCGCCTCCATTCATAAAACCGGGCAGTGGAACACGGCGTCGCCGCTTTGTGAATGGAGCGCTGCCCGCGGCCATCCGCCGGCCCTCCCCCCGCCATTGACTGGCCGTAACCTGGGCATGAGCCGGGGGGGAAGCGCTGCGTGCCCACCCGCAAGGAGCTGCCCCAATGACCCTGCTTCACGCACACCCCACCGACAGGTCTGCCCCTGCCCCCTCCTGCTCACACCCCAGGGCCGAGAGCTGCCCCATTCCCCCCCCCCACACACACACACACCCACCCACACAATCCCTTCCCCCCCGACACACACGATTTCCTCCCCCCCAGATCTCAGAGTCGCTGTGGTTCCCCCGCAATGGTGCCCGGCCAGGGCTGGTCATCAAGGCGGTGGCAGAGATCGGGGCCTGCCCCGCTGCCCAGGCTCGGACAGAGCCGTGCTTCCTTGCCCGCGGCTGGGGGCAGAGGCGGCGCGGGCCCGCGGGGTCTGGAACGAGCAACACGCGGGGTTCCATTTTCGAACGTTGGAACATGCAGAGACCCGCCCCCGCAGGGGAGGGGGAGGGGGGGTTTCATCGGCTGCGCCTCGCCGGTGCATGGGAGACCCCGGGTGAGGGGACGTGGCCTTCGGCCAGAAGGAGCCCCGTGTTGCCCCAGGGAAAAGACCTCCTGCGAGCTCTCCCCCGTGACCTGGCTGCTGGCAGCAGCGAGCCACTTCCTTCCCTGTTCCTTCCGCGGGGAAGCGACTGTTCGCAACAAAGGAGTGTTTGTCCATCGAGGCTCTGGGAGAGATGATCCTGCCCGGGGAAGGGGGCTGGGCTAGCCGCTTCCCCGGGGCCCTGCCAGGCCTTGCTCCAGCCCTCAAACAAAGGGGTGCCCAGCAAAATCAAATGATTGTTGTTGTTTATTAAAAACAGCAACAATCATGATCATAGAATCATAGGCTCCAGAATCATAGAATTACAAGCTCATCTAGTCCAACCCCCTTGCCTGAGGCAGGGCCATACCTCTCCAAACCATGGCATACAGCAGCAATTCCCAACCTGTGGTACAGGTACCACCAGGGGTACTCAGGCAACCTGTCAGTGGTACACATTAACAATTTTTTTAAATTATATGACAAAAATTTGCTGGTGGTACTTAAGGCTGTATCATTTTAAATTGGTGGTACACAATCTGTCAGTTTGGGAACCGCTGCTATACAGGCAACCCCTACTTAATGCTGTTTTGCTTAGTGCTTTTTCACTATAATGCTAATTTTAAATTAATACCTGATTTCACTTAGCACTCAGTGAGTTTCGTTATAACTCTCACAGTTGCCATCTTGGGTCATTAAAAGCACTTGCGATCTCCATCTTGTGTTATCAAATACTTTCTGTTTCACTTAACATTCTTTTGGCTTTTATGCTCAGTTTTTCAGGAACCAATTAAGAGCACTAAGCAGGGGTTGCCTATACAATCCATGATCTAAACCCAGGCGTTCTCAATCTTTTTCGTACCAGGATCCATTTGTAAACATCCATGGCCAGTCCTGATCTGGTAAATAATTTAAGTAGGAAACAGCCCCCTGGCCCAGCTAATGCCCCTCAGTCAGGACCAGTTGCTCCCCAACCCCAGGTCCCAGCCCCCCCCCCTTCCCCCAGTGTGCAGGGTAGGGAGTAGGTGTGTGGGGCTGGAGGGTATGTGTGGGCACTGGGGCCCCAAGCAGCCCCTGGCAGGCTGGAACTCTGAAAGGGAAAAGCCACTGTTTCCCATGCTTTTGTCCTTTAAAGGAGAATCCATTTTTAAAGTTTGTTCGTGACTTTTTCATATATTCTTGCAACCCACTTTTGCGTCATGACCCACAGGTTGAGAAACACTGATTTAAACTCAACTGTGATGCAACACAGACCTAACACTCTAACCTGCCACACATAAAGCAGAGGAACCACAGCAGCCAAAGTCTTGCTTCTATGAAATGTTGTCAATATAGGCTCAAGAGATCCCTGGTAGAGGGCTACCCCCTGCCCCACAGAAGAGGACAAACCCCCCCACAGTCCATACCAGTCTGACCATGGGATAAAATTCCTTCCTGACCCCAAATATGCTGATTGGTCTGACTCGAAGAAGAGGGGTAAGACCCTCTAGCCAGGAACTTCCAGAAGAAGCGCTGGCACAGCCCCCAGTTCCCCCTCCAAACCCAGCACCAATTCCTGCTTCTGAATTCACATCTTTTGGGAGATGGAAAGAAATGAACACGGGAGAAGGGGAAAAAAAACAGAGAGAGATTTTAAAGCTGTTAAAAAAATGAAAGAAGAGGCCTCTTGTCTTTTCCCTCTCAATGTATGAAATGAATACATTACTGTAAGTAGCAGCTCCCTGGCTATCAAGGCTTCTGCTTCCTGGGAAGGGACCAATTTGTAACGGTGAGATCATGACATACAGGAATATTGGTAAATTGTTTAAACACATCAAGCCAAATCATGTTAGAGGCCTGACAGTGGATAATGTGAATCATGGGGTTAGCTGGGATACAGGGGGGGGAGGGATCTGATAGAGTAGCTAGGTTCAACAGGCTCCAGGGATATAATTAAGATACTGTAATTCAAATGCTTCCTGTTTTGTTATTTGATATACTAACTGTTACTCACCAGAGCCCCCAGAGCTCATCCCTTCTCTGTTTCATCCTCCGTGTTCATTCCTCTCCTCCCCACAGGCCTTTTATCTTTGACTGGACACACAATGCAAGGTTGGTTCACAAGGGGCTCCTGAACAGGGCTCTGCAGGACAGACCTGCCTGAGAATGTCCATACAAAAGGCTGACAAGGTTCCTTGGGTGAATTTGATAGAACCATTGGGGTTGGTCTAATAAAAGAGATCAAATTCACCCAAGGAACCTTGTCTGCCTATATCCTTAGACCAACACGGCTACAACCTAAACCCATACAAAAGGCTGTACTTTCAGGGATCATTTCTATAGTTGGTAACTAGAGGAGTGTGCCCATACTGAAGGTTTTTCCATCAGAAACTGACACACAGTCAAAATGGAAACTTCTTGTAGGAATATGTTGTTTTCAACAAACTTTTGTGTCTATAGAATAAAAACAAAGGATTTTGGTGATGCCAAAGGTACCTGACATTACACTGAAATGATTCCTTTCCATTTTCCATTGAGAAATGGGGTTTTGGTCACCAAAAATCAAAGCACACGCATGTCAACATCAAAACAAAGTGCCTCAATTGGTCCCCAAAACAATGTTTTGCAAATTTTACATTGCAGATTTCCAAGTTCAACATGTTATTGTGATTTGGGGATGAAGAAAAAGCTTCAAAACCACTATATTTCCCATTAAATTCAATTTTCTCCCACAGTCCTACTTCACAGCAAGGTTAACAGGGATAGAAGAGCCCTGGCTGGAGTCTAGAGAAGGCCATACTATCAGCCTTTGAACAGGCAGAGAAGAGGCCCTGGCAACAAGTATTTTGGTTGAGGCAAGTCATCATGTGTAAGGGAAGTGGCAGAAGAAGGCCTATCAATTCAGGAGAGGCTTTGTTCAGGTATCTGGCTTGGCTGGTGGGCTACACAGAGCTGGAGTCCTGACTTCAGCTTCTAGCCATGTTATATGGCTGTCATTCCAGACATCATGTGTCAGCTCCAGCACCTGGTAGGCAAAAATACGGTGTGCCCTGAAGCAAGTCTTAGAAAGACATTCCTCCCCAAAGAGGGCAGCATTTGAAAGGTCAGGCATGGGCCTGGGATCTGATCCCTCATGCACTCCAGTGTTACTTACCTGACTAAAGTGGCTTTCAGAACTCTTCCACCAGTGTACCCCAGGTCTGCAATCTGCTTTGGCAGCAATTCACAATCATCTGGCCATCATGCCCCTGACAGCCCTTGTTGGAGGGCAGTGAGGGTTCAGGCCAGAAGTGCCTTATGTTATAGGCAGGCAAGGTTCTTTGAGTAGATGTGATATCTTTTATTAGATCAGCTGAATAGTTGGGAAAAGTTTTGGGCACAGTCACTCTTCTTCAGGCATAGGAAGTCTGTTATAGGCAGATCCAAGTCTCAGGTATAGGGTAGGAACTGTCTGCTGTTCCCTCCTCCATTCCCTTGCTGCTGCTCCCTCCCAACACTGCTTTCTGGCTGCTGCCAAAACAGCTCCTAACTCCTACTCTTGTCAGCCTTGCCTTTGTTTGCCTTTGTCTTACCCCATCAGCGCTCACATGAATGAACTGTAGCCACGTGCTTGCCTGATCTAGGGTATTTCAGGCTTTGGATCTATTGTGCAGGATGCCCCAAAGATTGTCTTTGATCACAAACTAAGCAGCCACGATGATGGGAAATTATTTTGCTGCACATGCGGAGGCAGCCAAGAGGAAACATATCTACCTCTAATGAATGAATGCAGGTGCAGAGGTAAAAAGGATATACTGATACCCCTCTCCAAGTGCCAGAAAGCTATCATATGTTTCCCTAGATATCCCTTATAAAGGACATCCTTAATTCTTCAGCTCTAAAAAGAATCATTAAAAACATGGTGTCTCCTTTCAGAATCATTAAAAAAATTCTGCCTGAATGCAAGCATAATTTAAACCAGATTTTTGAGCATGTATTGCCCCCTGGCAGGGTGGCAAACTCCCCCTAAAGTCAATGGAAGCTTTGCATAAAGACCAGTGCCAAGATTCTGCTATTGGGCAAGGAAAGAATTGGTACACTTGGTGTCAGTGAGCAAACTGGCTTCTCTTTGTATCAAATCCAAAGGTTAACTCCCATTAAGTGCATGCTATGAGGTCATGTGGATCACATGGAGGTACACGTTACTTATCTTGGACACTTTAAACACTAATTACATTTGTTTTTATATTAAAATGGTACAATACAAGGAGGTTTCTCTCTGTACCTGGCAATTACTGTGCATGACTGGCTTCTATAAATCTCTCAAGGCAATTCACAGAAAGGTGTAGGTGGGTGGGTGAGTGGGTGTGCTCAGCTCCTAGATTTACAGCTGGGTTGTGCCCGTGTCAATTGTCAGTTCCTGGTTTAAACCACACAGCCTAGAAAGTGAAAGGTATCACTCTGCTATACCAAAATTACTACAGAAAATGGTGTTCAGCAATGTTTCAGTGAATTAGATGAGATCAATGTATTTCCTTGTCTCTACCGTAAGCCTGTAAATTGTCTGTTTATGTGCATCAGTGACTGACCTTGTGCGTATGAATGCAATAATAAATTCATACAACAAGTTCAGTTTCCCTGCCCAAGTACTAGCAGGAGCTATCACACTTGACTGATTTTCCAGCAGTCCTGGAGCTGAATAGCCACAGCTTAAATGCTTCAAAACACTTTCAGCCAAAATAGCTCATGTGCAGCATGCATTACACAGCAGGCAGGTGGCACAGCTGTCAGATGCAGCTACTTCTGGGGTGAAAAGCAGCCCCTCTGATGGAATCCAGGCACACTACTGAGCCTCTTAGGGCAGAAGGTGAAGAACAATGCTGTAGCTGCTTGAGATTTCATGGGGTCTTTTAAAGTGGGCAGAGTATGCTGAGCTGCAAATCCCTGTGCGATGACTAGTCATTGTACCAAGGCTCTGTTTGCTTGGGTAAATCATACAACTGTCACCAGATGTTTCTTATGCCCTCTGTGTAGTTCTGATGTGACATTGCACATGAGGGTTCATCTACATGGAGTTAGGATGAACTGACTAAAGGTGTGAAGTTAGCACACAAGTGAAAATGCATTACCCACACCTATGGGGATGCCACACCAAGTGTCTGTATGGTGGGGAGATGAACGCGCTTAACTTACATGTGTTAACTTTGTGCTTTTAATGAATTCATTTTAGGTTTCCCAAGCATTCCCACCATGACCACCCCTCCAGGTTTCCATTCAGGAAGTGGGGAAGTCCAAAGCTAAAAAATGTGGATCTTCTAATCTAGTTTTGAAGACACTGTCTCACTGTGTCCCTCTGAGCTGGTGGCACATCAAATGTTTGGGAAAGGATGGGGCATGGGGGAAGAGAGGATTCTTGCTTGTGGCCAGCTAGCCGCTTGGGAGCTAAGGAACTAGTAACTCCCTCAAATGTGGCTTCATTAATGCACAGGCAGAGCTGCCCACTCTGTTGGAAATGGAGCTGTTTGTCCACACCAGAGGCCTTGATTCATTGGTGCTGTTGGGTCCTTATGACTGTGCCAGGACTCCACTTGCTCCCAGCCAGCTGTTCAGGCCCATCCCTGCTATTACTGAGGGATATTCCTTGCAGCCAGAGGAAAAAGGACAGGTAGTTTAAGATGCTGATTGTATTTGCTTAGACCCTGGTTGAAGCTTTGTGCAGAACCTCTCTCCACCTCTCCAGACACTTGGAACAAGTTGGGGCTGCAAAGCCAGACCCATAGCAGCCCTGCAACTCCACTGCTGCTCATGCTATGTGTCAGCCCTGCTTTCTTTGAACCAGCAAGGGTACAAGCTCTGGGTGGGAGGCGAGGGGGGAAATGCAGTGCAACAAAACATGGAGTGTCCTGCCCAAGGAAGAATGCAAGGAGGGCTGTGTGCAGGGAGGAAGGAGCTGCTAGTGTTTCACCCTTCCCTACAACCCTTCTAGCTCTGGGCTGGAAGAGCACCTTGCTGTGTGATCCAGCTGGCTGACAGGAATGCCAGGCCCCAGAGATCCCTGCTGTCCTGGGGGCTAGTAGCAAAAACTCCCTCAATCTTGTTGAGTTTATTCGCTCAGGTAGGCCACTGTATAGCATCACTTACATCAACATTTCTCCTACAAGCTCCCATAACTGTAGCTCCAGGTGCAGTAGTCATGAAGGGAGCACAAGGACCCTGAAGTTTCTCCCCCAGTTCAGAAAACCTTATTCTGAGAGGGTTTTGCTGATGGGTGGTTTGGTAGTTAACACACCAGGGCCCACTTTTGTCCCATCTCAACTACTGTTCCTGCTCAGTGGTGCTACAGATAGTGAAGCACAGGTGATGTTGTGTGTGGGAGGAGAGGGTTGATTTTAAGAAGGCTTCAAATCTTGCAGTGCCAGCACAGGGGTGTCAGACAGAGCCCACGTGCTAGCAGGAGAGTTTTGTTTGTAACCCCTTGGCCCAGCCAGACACATAGGGCTGGTCCTCAGACCCCCAACGGCTCCTCCACACCGCTGCGGCAGTGTAATGCAGCCAGAACAGAGCAGCTGTGCAGTCCCCTGCTGGGAGAGGACTTCTGACTGGCATAAACACTAAAGAACCAGTTCTGCCATCAGCCACTCCAGCCTCACTCCAGGCGCAGGGGGGCATGCTGAGGGAAGAAGGGGCAGAGGGAGCTTTGCTGTGCTGCACCGATATGGTGGTGTGTGGACCATAGGGACCATCTGCTGAGGGTGTAAGTGATGATAAGCCCTAGGCGGGGCTGAAGCCAGCACGTCACCCTGTAGGTTCCAGGAGCCATATCTTGCCTCCCTGTGTGCTCAGTCTCACTCAGACTGTGACTCAATTCACTGATGATCTGTCAGCCCCAGAGACATTCCCTGGCTCTAGTTTTCTCTAGATATTTAAGAGACGCTGAACACACATCTTGCTCCCAAGAGAACGCCCATTTTTCTTCTCTCTTCAAGAAGAGAATTAAAAAATCTTCTTGGCCTCTCTCACATCCTCTCATGCTTCCCATAATGCCTGGCCCCATGGAAGCCAGTTCACCTGCAGGGAGAGCACTGGCTCCCATGGGCACCTTTGCTAGAAGAGGTCTGATCTTCCAAACAGAGTTTATAGTCTTGCATCAGTTGTGGTCCAGAGATGAGTCACTGTTGTAATTGATCCTGGTGTCAGGGCTGGCATGGGAGTGCTCTGCCCTGAGCAACCGGGGGATGACACTACCAGCCAGAGCCTATTCTGGCTCCAGGATTGTGCAATGGGCATCTTCTCCTGTGTCTGGACATCTTCAATGGGACACAAATATGGGTGGGAGGCAACTCTATGTACTCCTCCCTCCTCTCTTCTTCTATCTGATGGGGGTGGGGGAGCAAAAGATCCAAAGAAGCAGGAGCTGTTCTCTTCATGAAACCTGGGTAGACTGAACAAAGGGTAGGGCCTCCCTGCCTTGCCAAGGCAAGGCAGAAAAGGGCCCAGGGACCCCAATGTCACTACAGGTGATAGAGTCATGCTGAACTCCAAGGGGACCTCTTATGCAGCTTCTCCAGACCCTGGGGCTACCACTGATGAAATCAGCCCTGTCCACTTGCTCCCATGCGGGTGTATCAGAGTTGGGCAGTTAGGCAAAGTAGGTGGTTCAAGAGCAGCCCTGAGCATATACCAACCATGCTGCTTTCTGGCATTCTGGAAAAAAGAGCTGGAGTAGTGGCCCCAGGACACACCCAGCTATGCCAGGCTCCTTGATATTCTGGTTAGTTACAGCTGCCTATGGCTAGGGGGGTTCTGTCCCCTGCAATTCACCATGCCAGTGACAGCAGTAACATCATTTACCTTATGTTGCCTGAGCACGATCTGCACACAGTTTGTTATAGCCTGGTCGGCAAAGAGCAGGAGAGGCCAACCTGTGGCACAGATTCCACGAGTGGCACGGGGAACCCCTGTGTGTGGCATGCAACAGATTGTGGGGGACTGGGAGATAGGCGGGGAGCAGAAAACAGAGCAGCAGTTTGGGCAGGGAGCCCAGGGTAAGGAGCAGAAAGCTGAGCAGCAGTTTGGGCAGGGGAAAGGGATCAGAGCGGCACTCAGGATGGGTGTGGGGCTGTGTGGCATGCCTGCCAAAAGTTTGGCACCTGCTGGCATAGAGCATGTAATGTGACCAGCCACATGCTCCCTTCTCTGCAAATGCTGCTCTCAACCAGGGGAGCAAACTCAAAGGAGCACACACATACCTCCTCCTCCCCCAGAGAAAAATGAATAATCTAATGCAGACTTTTTCTGTCTCTCTTAAGCCTCTTTAATAATGAGAAGCTTTAGTGCTCAGTTAAAAGAGAATCCTGATGGAAGCCGACATTTAAATCCATGTTCACTCCCAGTACCTGTTCCCTAGTTTACATGCACGTCTTCATATTGATTAGGCACAAGCTGGGGCTTTTCTCTCTCACAGTGATCAGCAAAACAAAGATAAATAACCAACCAGGGGCCTGCCCAGGAGGTGAATGTTACATTGAAATGGGAGCAGTCCCCATGTCTCTGGCTCAGGGCTGCACATTGCAGCTGAACACTTGAGCGACTTGCATTGGCTCTTGTTTTCTCTCTGCAAAGGCACAAGGTCCAGAGGTCGTTCTCCACAGAGGAACTCTCACACAGCACAATGCCTGCCCAACCTGCCTTCTGCCGATGACATCATATTAGCTTCTGGTCCCGTGGTTCATTTGGTACACGCCTCAGAGGCTGGCAGTCTTCTCTGGAGGCAACATAAGTCTGTCCTGTTGTTCCTTACATGGCCCTAGCTCTGCCAAGTATTTCCATGTATAGAAGCAAGATTTGCAAGGTTAAACTAGCACAACTGTTCTACTTGCACTTGGCATGAATTGTGACTGCTTCTTTCTCAGCTCTGGTGATGGGCACTTGAAGCCCAAAAGCTTATCTGACATTGCTCCCAGTGATACAAGCTGGTCCAGTAAAAGATAACACCTCACTTCCCAAGTCTTCCTGCTGTCTTTTCCCTGAACTTTCAGGGCTAAACCCTCCCCTACCACTCTGCATGCACCTCCTATTTCTCTGTAGCTCATTTAAGGTGTTTCCAGATGGGCTTCAAGGTTATATGGATCAAATCTTGGAGCAGAGTGAAATATTAGAGAATAAGATAAATAAAACATTGCAACTCCCAGGTGTCCCATCAGTATGTGCCTATGTAAGTGTGTGAGTTGAGGGGATTTGTACATTGATTCACCATGTGCATGCACAGGACTATCTATGTATGGCAGGGAGGATTTCTCTGATGTGAGAGGGGAATGCTCCATATGCATACACGCTCCATATGAATGCAGTGGGGTGTAAAGCAGGGAGGATTTCTCCACCATCCCCAGTGTGAGCGTTTGCATGCAAGTGTGGTGGTTTGGTATGAATGTTGCTGTCAGTGGGTGTGTGGGCACAGAGAATTCTCCATTGTTGTCACTGTGTGAGACTCCGGGGAGGGTGGGATTCTCTATTATTCTCAGTTTGTGTGCGTAACTCAGGAGTTCTCCATTGTTCTCAGCCTCAGCATGCATGCCAACGTGTGGCAGTGAAAGAGTCTTCGTTTTTCTGGCTGTGAGTGTATGGAGAAGCCCCCCTGTTCTCCCTGCATTTGTGTGAATTCCCCATGGTTTTCAGTGTGTGTGTGTGTGGGGGGGGGGGTGTTGTGAATTGGTCACTGTTCTTAGAGAGAGAATATGTGTGTGTGCCTGTGTTGTGAATTCTCCGCTGTTCTCAGTGTGGGTGTGCACGGGGGGGGATTTCCCATTGTTCTTAGTGGGAGCTGTTAGATACTAAGCACTTGTTCATCTGGCCCCATAACATATTGCCAATGCCACCCTGTCACCTTCTAATGATTACAGCACTTTTCCAGGGATGGCTGCAAGTATATTGAGGAATCACAGAGACAGAGCCAGCAATTCATCCAGTAGGCCTCTTAGTTTGCAAGGATGCTTCAGGCCTTAAGCTTACAGAGCTGGTATTTGTGGTCTGCCTTTCTATGGGCTCTTAAAGTCAGAAGTAGTCAGTGATCAGAAGTCTGTGAGGTCCAGGTCATGCAGTATCCCGAGGGGCAGCAGGAATTTTATGAAAGGCACAATGCAGGGCAGTGTCTGGCGTTCCTGTGGGCAAGGCATGTACTTCCCAATGCACGTGACTGATGCTGCTGTGCTGGGGAATCACATGGAGCATTGGGCACCACTGAAGTTAAACTTGCACCCTGGGGTTGACTTCAGTTTGAAAGCTGCTGTGGGCTCTGCATGTGGCCTAGGTGATTCCTCCCCCAACAGCATTTTCACAGGATACTTTAGAGAAAGGTTTTGTCTAAAGCCCCACCTCTGATCACATAGGCAGTTTGGCTTGGATGCAGAAGTCAGGAATGGTGGTGCCCAAGGCTCCATGTGATTCCGCAACACAGCAGCATCCATCACATGCATTAGCAAGCACACGCCTCATTGACAGGAACACCAGATGCTGTCCTGCATTGTGCCTTTTGTAAAATTTCTGCTGCCCCTTGGGATACTGCCTTCAGGGTAAGCCTGATATCAGCCTTGTGGCTCTTGCCTACATCCAGCAGTATGTAGGGTCTTTGGGCCCTAGGCAAGGCTAGCTCAAAAATGCCCACCAGTGCTACTCCTAGCTCAGCTGCACTATAAGACTCTTGTGGCAAAATGTCCCAGCCAATACTCAGTCCTGTTGTCTAGCTGAGAAGTTAAGGTTGAGGCTTGGGCTTGGACAGCTGCCAAACCCCAAAGAAAGTAAAGGGTTAATAGTCTCTGAATAGGGAGTACTTAGGTGGCCATTAGCTGGAAGGGAAATCTCTGTGACTTTGTCTGGGAAGGTGTTAAGATGGAAAAAGAATAAATTGGAAATCAGAGGAAGGGGCTAGAGAAGACAAGTAATTACCTGTGGGTGTGTCACCTAATTTCCTGACTTTTAAAACTCTGAAAAGTGTGAAAGATAATATTCATGGCAAAGGGCGCCCAGATGGTGCTTAAGGAAGGAGAGCTTCATTTCCTTCACAACAAATTCCAAGAGTCATCTTTTATATGGCCAGGGCCAAGAAGGCAATCAAGAAAGGAGTCTGGGGGAAATGAATTGTCAAAGAAGATGCATATTTGTATGATTAAATGTCAATGTGTACCTTGGATTAAGGAACAGGAATTTACACCTCTTTTAATTGTGTCAGCGAAAATCAAATTAGAACAAGACTGTAAATTCTAGCCTCAAGTTGATAGGAGAGATGTTTCCTGAGGGCCCTACACACCCTACCATATGGCTAGGAGAAGAAAGGAAGGGGCAGAGAGTTTACTCTAAGAAGACCTAAAGGCAGAAGGCATGGCAGGATGTCACCTTAAATACTAACTGCTTCAGAGATGCATAAGTTTTCACAGGTGATAGCCTACTTCAACAGATGCCATGCTGTCCCCTACCCTGCCTGACTTCAGATTCACACAGCTACCTACCTCACTCAGGCTTAAAGGGAACATCTCCTGTCCGCACAAAGAAATTCAGGTTTAAATGCTTCCTTCTGCTGGTTTATCTGTACAGAATAGCATATGACCGTGTGCAGGAAGCATGCTTTGGTCTGCACTCCTAACAGGGCAATGAACTATATTTTCCTGTCCAGGAAGACAATGTGTTTAAACATTGCTTGGCCAGAGTCATGTTTCACAGCTAATTAGTTACGTTGTGTCTATGGGGGTCTGTAAGGCCCAATTACAAAGAAAAATAGGTATTCTGGGTTGCTGTCTTCCATTACAGCAGTGTCCTAATGGTATTATGAGGAAGCTTGGGTTTTTTTAAGATCCTGTAGATAATTTTTCTCATTTCTTCCCTTTGCAGATTCTTTGTGGCTTTCAGAGAATGACCCAAGATGTGAGCATAGATTCTTCCTCCTCCTCAGCTGTTTCTCATACTAAAATAAAGTCAGAAATAGCAGTGTGCAAAGAAAATAAGTGAAGGATAAACTGGACAATTAATGATTTGCATTGTTCTTGCCATTCTGTTTCCCTCCTGACTTCTGATGCACTTTAGAGACAGGATCTGTACACACACCAGCAGTCATGGGGCTACTACTTGGGTAGGGATGGCCTCATGTAGGGGAGCCGGAGCCAACTCTTTCTGCAGGTAAAGTTCTGTCAACAGGGGCCTGGATGCTTTCACTCTGAACATGGACACCCAGTCCACTCTGCCATAGGACATACAAGTCACCAATCTCCTCTCAGCAAATACCAGCCTATCTACAGTCCAAAATAATGACAGGACTGCATGATGGTTCCACAGTGTGGCTCTAGCACGTCTCCTTCATCTGCACAGACCAGACACTACAGTAGTGTGACACTGTCCAGCTGTAAGCATGTTACACAGTAGGATCCCCATCCTCTGACAGGCCCTGTGATCTGCACAGACATGGCAACCCTCTTGCTTGTAACCAGTTGTGAACTTGGGGCCTAAAAAAAGCCCTGGGCTATTTTTGTGGTGCAGACAGAGGTTTTTTGGCTTATCTGCACTGCAAGCACAAAGGCATGTGGAAATCCAGCTTCTCTATGCCTGACCTTGGCACAGGTTCCGATTAATAGTGCAGATGAACAGCCCCATAACCAAACCACAGCTTTAACCTTGGTTGAAAAATTGGCTCTGCTATTAATTGGATTTGCTTTGTAACCAGGTCAGGGCACAGCCATGTTCAGCACATCCTCTGACTTGCTTATAATTGTAAGGTCTTGCTGAGAGCTTGAATTCTGCAGGATGACATGAACTCATTCGTTCCCCACCAGGGTTAAAAAAAATAAAAAAAGACGGTGGCCCCGACTAATTGCTGACTCACTCCCCATTTCATCCTACTGGTTTCATTGAGTCAGCAATTCATCCAGCCCCATATTTGAAAATTTAGAGAACTCGTTAGATGAACAAAGTTCTGTTCCACTGCGGTAACCCATTTGTGCTAACTCCCGCCTGTCACACGCTCAGCTCTTGTCATTTGCCGTAAACTGAGGAAAATAGCAGTCATTATGAGCATGCAGGGGAAGGTCATTTGAAAAAGGAACTGTATCTTTTGCCCTTTCTTCCTGTATGGACCCCTAGACACGTTTATAACTGCTCCAGCAGACAGTCATTTGACTGTGGATAACAAACCACCATTAGTCTGAAGAGGTGTGAAGAAGAAATTAATCTTGAACAAGAGATTCCCCAATGGCAAATACCTGATTGTAATGAGCTAGCTGTTTCAGCAAGAGGTGGGGAAACAGCATCAGATACTTCATGACATGAATAAAGTCCCTTTTGTTGAAATAACATTTTCTAAGGTTTTAGTGGTCAGCTGAGTTCATCATTACTGCATGGGGAACTATCTAATGTTTCAGCTGGACTGGGTCTGTTAAGTTTGCCTCTCTCTTGGCAAACTCTTGGGCTGTTGTTTTCTGAGATTTGCTGTAGGTAAAACATCTACATTTTGTTCTTTCCTTTCTAAAAACAAGCGATCCAATTAAGGCTACTGGCAATCAACAGCTTACAGTGGGCAGGTCACACTTTTCCTCCATTAGATACCATTAATTGACATTACTGCAGTGATTCTCAAACAGGGTGCTGCTAGATCTTTTGATAGGTGTGAAGTGATAAGGAAGGTGTGAGGAGAGAAGCAAAGAAAGGCAGGCTCAAGGTTGTAACCCTGCCTAGCCAATCCTCCACCCCCACTGTAAGCACTGTAATATATATATAAATTCATTTTTGAATTCAAAAATGTTATGGAGGGTTACCTCAAGTTGAATGAGGGATGCCTTGAGTCCAAAAAAGGTAGAGAACCACTGCATAACTGATTCTTCTTCTACCTTTTGGAGATCCCCTTGAAGAACTAGACCATACTGAACGTGCAACAACAGCGTGACCCAGCACCGAATATGGTGAGAGCTCCTCAGAGTTCAGCACTTTTGAAAACCAGGCCACTGATAAAAGTGTATACATATGGACTTTTTTTCAAAATCCCACCATTACAAAAATAATCCCGGTATAGCATTTCAAATGAAAGCTATTAGAAACTGGAATTTAAAAACAAAAATAGACCATCGTTTTTGCAGCCATGCCCCAGCATAGGGGAAACGTGATCCCTGCATATTCAGTTACCGTCACTCCTGGTAACCCAGGGGTATTAGGTAGAGGATGTTAATCTTTGAAAGCTGAAAGTGTCTTACCCCAGCTTACAAAGGAAGTCTGTGGCAAAAGCTAGGAATAGAATTGGTATCTCCTGACATGACATCCTGTGTCTGAACCACAAACCCACATGCACTGCATGCCCCCAGAGCTGTGCATTTCACTCCACGCTTTCCCCTGTACTCCCTTACCAGAAGTGTTAGTTTCCCTTGCAAAAACTAGTCACCCACTCAGTGCTGTAAGTCAAACTGCACCCCGAGGAAGACAAAGAGTTAACAGACGTCTGAAGATATATTTGCATGCTGATAGAGGGGAAGTGTAAGGAAGGCAGCCTGGGGAGAATAAATGGGAAATTATGCAAAGGCCTAGTTAAGAGAGGGCGGAAGGGGCAAGGGAAGAGAGTCCCCTGAGTTTTCAGAATTTCCTCCTCTGGGTTTCAAAAGCAGGTGAGAGAAGTAATCACAGCCATGGAAATTGCCTGAGCAAGGGCCCCCAGTGAGAGTTAGCTAATTAAATGGGTGCAGGCAGCAGTTTAAATCCATCTGCATCCCAAACAGCAGCCGCCTGTGCTTAATAGCAAGGTACCAGAAACATTCACCTGAAAGGTGGCTGGGTTACCAGAGGGAAATGGTCCACCGTCCCGTTCCTTGGAGGGGTAGCACAGACCTCATAATCTGAGGGGGCTGAGTAGCTGACAATCAGGCCCTGAGCTTTCCTGAAAACTGGCTCTGTAATGGAAACAGGGTCCCCAAACCAAAGAGGAAAAAAGATGACAGGCACTGGTTGTTCGGCCCAGGAGTTTATGTTTTGAACTGCAATAGGCTTTGGGTTGGGATTTTTAATCCAGGGTTTTCATCTAATCAGAGTTTTGGCCTGGGATCAGATGAGCAGAGGCGAAGGGCTCTTGTAAACTCTGTCCAGAAAATGAACCTGACCCATTCAAACCACCAGACTGGAAAGTTGTAAATGCAGTGCTTTTCATTGGTTGCTTTACCCAAAAAATCAGTATCATTTGCCCCATTTTACAGGGTGGGAAATGAGGCAGAGAGAGGCAAAGTGACTTGTCCAGTATTATCCAGGAGGGCAGAAGTAGAGTCTGGAACAGAGTCCAGTTCCAGAAGCCCCAGTTCTTAAGGTGTGGATGAAGCAACATTAAAGTTGAAGTGGATTTTGCTACACTTGAATCATTCACACACAATAATTAGAACATACCATGTGCTGCCCCTTTGCAAGTGCTGCAAATGCTTGTGCGTGTTACTGGACATTAAGAACCATAGGCCTAACAGATGTTGGCTTTAGGCCTGGGCTCATTATAACTTGCCTCTCCTGCTAATGCCTCTTTGCTCCACAGGTGATAACTGCCCACTTCCCTTTCAAATGGTCAAATTCATTAACATAATTAAGTTAAACTACTGCAATTGTTCTAACTTTTGCTTAGCTTGGATTGTGACTGCTCCTTTCCCAGACTTGATGAAGGGTGCTTGAACACCCCAACCTTGTCTTATCTCTCTCCAAGGAATACAAGCTAGGCAATTAAAATATATTACTTTACCTCACTAATCTTAGGAACTTCAACACACCTGCTTTCTCCTCTGACTGCTTAGGCTAGATTTTGATTCTCGCCATGAATAGGCCTAGTAACTTGAGTCTGACAAGGCCGAAAAGTATTTTTTTAGTTTGTATTAGTTAAAACAGTATAAGGCAGTCGTTCTCAACATTTTTAGACTCAAGGCAGCCCTGAATAGACATGAGGCACCCTTCGATAGACTCAAGACACCCCTTGGAATATGCCAGTTCTTAGTTTTCACTCTTTTTTTTTGGCTACAGCAAAATAATAGAGCAGTTTTTCTGTTGCAAAGAACTCAGAAAGACCATAACTATGGACTTCTCTTTAAAATCTCTGGGTATCTATACATGTGCTCCGGGATTGTGGCGGGGTGGTGAACTTTAATTAGAGCAGCTCCTGAACAGCTGCTCTAATTAAAACACCGCAGCATCACAAGTATTCAGTATCCCACATTTCAAAATGGCAGCGGGTTTCAGAACATGGAGCACATGTAGGCAAGGTTCTTTGCAGGGACAATGCATAGGGGGTGCATGTGGGTGCACGTGTGCCCCCTGAGTGTGGTGGTACACCCCCTGCAAAAAGGTGCCACCAACAGTGTCAACAGTGCCTGCAGGTGGTCGCCACTCACCACCCTGTCACCAACACTGGCAGCAGCATTTGTGAGCGGTCCATGATCACTGCTGATACTGCCGGTGGTGCCTGTGGGTGGTCACCAACCCCTGGTCGGCACTCACAGCTGCCCTCCTGCCGACAGTGCTGGTGATGCCTACAGGCGCTCCCAGCTTACTGCTGCCAAGCTCCCGCTGCTGCTGCCATGCTCCTACAGTTGACAGCACAACTGTGCCCCCCCGCAGCTGCTGGGGGCACATGCCATTCATGATTCTTTGGGTAGATGTGATATCTATTATTAGGTCAACTGAGTAGTTGGAAAAAAAGTTCTTTGCAAGCTTTCAGGTGCAATCATCCTTCTTCAGGCAGAGACAGGCTCCACTGTTCTGAGACTCAGAGGAGCATATGCATAGGCATACTCTAGGTTTGTCTTGTGAATCATCTAATAATGGTAACATTGGGGGGCACCCCATGGCACCCTTGGAGGGCTGTCCAGGCACCCCAGGATGCCATGGCACCCTGGTTGCAAATCCTTAGGGAGTATCTACATGACCCAAATGATGGGTATAGATATAGCAGAAGAGCTACTGCACCATAACTACTTGGTAGCTATGGGGAAGTCTGGTAGGATTTCATTAGATACACATTCTTTTCTGCAGTAAAACTAACTTTATTCCAAAGAGCAGAGTATTTATTCCAGAATGAAGTCACTTTTATTCTGGAAGAGAATGTCTGCATGAGAGAGCTATATTAGAATTCCTATAATGGAAGTGTGCGTGTGCTGGAGTATGAATCTGTTCAAGAGAGGATGCACCCAAATTAGATGTTAGTAATGTGGCCAGCGTGATCTCCTGCCTTAGATTCAGTTTCCTATTCCTCCTCTTCCTTTCCTGTCATAGTCATCAGCTATTAGCTGGTCACCCATTAAAAGGTCAATCTGTCTGAATCTGATGATGAATGATGGGTACACTCTGGGAAGATCACAGAGAGCCTCATGATTTAAAAATTGCCTAGTTTATGCTTGATGATTAGCTAATTTGGTTAATTAGTACTAGTACCGGTGGTGAAGGCTAGAGTTAAGGCTATGTGTGACTTAAAACCCCTCTTTTTGCCTGTCCAAACTTTCCTGAGAAATCTCCCCAGGGAGGATGAATCATTCCACCCTTGGGCATTTACCATACTTGTCAGCTTGTTTTTTTGAAGAATGTTGTGGGAAATCTCTTTGGCCTTTTTTGGAGAGGGAAAAATATGTGGGCAATGGGCATAAACCTTGCAAGGAGGTCACACCAGGGTTGCTTCACACTGCTTCTGGCAGGGGCTGAAACCTTTGATAATGAAGAGAGCTCCCTCTGTGGCACCCCCCCTAATTTCTCTGTCTGTGTTAGCTATGTTCCCTTTCATCCATGCCCCTTGAAGTACACCTCTCCGGAAACATGCCCTGTCCATGGTGCTCCTGCTCTGCTAGCCCTGGGCCACCAATCTATCTCTGGGGCACCAGCTCTGAGCTCCCCACATTAGGCAACATTAGGTGCCTAAATACCTTTGTGGATCAGGGCCTTAGTCCTTAGGCTTTTCAAAGTGCTAGGCAGCCCTCTGAGTACTCCACTGTGCTGTGTGAATTTCATCACTCCCAAGTGAGAATCCAAACCAGGCATCACCTACCTTGGGTTTTTGGCTTAGACTCTAGTTAGGTGTAGTACTGCATTCTGGGATATTTTCCCCTTTCATAGCAAGAGGCATTGCCAGATGAGGGGTCACACAGCCTTAATATGCATTTGGACCCAGCTTTGTTTTCATTTACACCCATGTAAATCCAAAATAACAGCACTGATGTCAATAGAGTTGCTCCAGATGTGTATCGGTCAGCCCTTGTAGCTAGTAAACTGAGGCAGAATGGCTCCTAGATATATTTTGATTTAGGTACAGTGGCCTAAAAGCCACAGGCTGCATCTGTTGCTGGAGAGAGACATTTCTAGAGTGAAAATGGCTGTAAAAGCAAATAGTGGATTTTATTCTTTTCTTTCTCCTGATCTTCAGTCTCCTGCTTTTCTGTGTCTACTGTTCTTTTCTGTCTGCGGTCCCTTTGCCTTTGCTAGGAATGGCAAACAGGTGACACAGAACAGCGGCTTCCTTTCTGACTCACTCTGGGACTCTGTGGCATCCAACCTGCAGCTTCTGCACAGCTCAGACCTCACAGGCTAGGGACAGATATCCCAAAAGTCTGAGCTAGAATTGATTCAATCTTTGCAGGTTAGTTTAACCTGGCTAGGCTGAACCAGTTTGTAACTGGACAGACATTCTCTCTGGACTTAGGAAATTCAGGAACATGTCTGCAGTGGCTCAGGCTAGAAGCTGGAGGGTGCTAGAGCAGCCCTTCCTTCCCTTCCAGAGGGCTGAGCTGAGTGGGGGCATGGCCAGGCCCCAGCAGGATGCTCTGATTAGGGAGGTCTTCCTGCACCATCCAAGGTTTTTCCCCACTGGCTGCTCAAGGGGCATGAGTGTTGTTAGACCCCAGCCCCGGGCTAGCACTCTGAGGCAAGGGGGTGGGGGCTGGGGGGAGAGGTGTGCAGTGCATGCATCTGTTGATGATACAGAGCTTTTCAATCTCCCGTTCCCTGCTTCTTTATACTGTCTGCAGCAAACTGACAGGCAAGCAAGCCAGCATTGGGCTGATAACAGTGTTTATCACCCCATCAGCAAAACAACAGCCTCTCTCCATTAGTTCAAGCTCTTTTTAAACAGCTTTTTCCAAGGAAGGAAGTTACCAGCTACTAGCTGACCTATTGATTAGCTCCAGAAAGCCCTAAGCAGACACTGTTCTGTCTGCCTGTCCCAGTGAAATTGAAGACACACAAAGAGACACCTCTCAGCATTAGCTAGCATACCACGTGCCTAGGGCCCATGGGGCTGGGGTCTGTGCTGTGGGAGATGGGAGGGAGGGGGAGGGTTCCTTGTTTGAGCAGTGAGCAGCAAGGGGGGTTGGGGCAGGGGGAAGCCAGGCAGACACTTATGTACCTGCAGTCTCTGCTGAAGCTCTGGCCAGGGAGCAGGTGGGCACCCCCTCCCTGCCACCCCCGGTCTGGAGCACAGAGCCCCACCTAGCCCAGCCCAGAGAATGTGTCAGGATGCTGGGGGAGTCTGGTTTAACTTAAACCAGGAAGGGGTGTCTGGGACAGACATTGCATAAACCTGTTTGACCCAAATCAGTTAAGTCTGATACTACATTCAACCAGGTTTATCTTAAACCAGTTTCAGCCATTTTCAAACCAGTTTATGTGCACTGAACTCATGTTTTGTTATAGGTTTAAACCAGTTTCTGATCAGTGATCACATAAGCCAGTTTATGTGTAATGTCTGTCCCTAGCCACAGTGCTTGCCTTTTGCTAAAAAGAAGCCTCAACTGCTAGGCCCCAGGTGCAGCTAGAGCAGCCCAGAAACCACCATGCTTAGCAACAACAAAATCCCAGATCTAAATATCTGAGTGGGTAGAACAAAGGTGGTGTATTCAAAGTAGACATATAGCTATACAGAGTAGACAAAATTCTGGAGATGGGAACATGATGTTTCACATGCTGGAAAGGAGCAGACTTCTTCTGAGAACAAATAAAAACTGTCCCTCCTTTTTCTTATTGATGGCCCACCTAGGAGGGAAAGTTAAGAAGCAGTACTAGAGAAATGAGGGGAACACCCCATGCTGTTCTTTATCCCTGTGTGTCTACTGAAGATCTGCACATACATCTGAAAACAAATCCTTCCTTAAGACTCGCCTTTGCAACAATATCTAATGGTTTAATTGCTGATGTGCTGAAAACCACTGCTGACCATGGCAATGAATATTCTCTTGATGTTTCCTTTCATTCCTCTTTCTGTAGCCATTTGCCTGTTGTTTTATATGCAGAGAGCAGGGTCTTCGGGTCAGGGACTGTCTTTTTGTTCTGTGTCTTTACATCACCTGATGCATTGGGGCCCTGGCCCATGAATGGGGCTCTGAGGTGCTGTGGTACTGTAAATACTAATAATATAAATATTATGGTAGTATAAAAACATAAGAAGTGCCATACCAGGGTGGCCTACAGGTAGGGTGACCACCTTTCAAAATGGAAAGGCGAGACACAAGCCCACATTCTCCCCCTTCCCTCCCGCCGCCCCCTTCCCTCCCAGGGAGGAAAGCAAGGGGTGCCAGGTTCACTGGACTCACGGCAGTACCAAGGGAGGAGGTCAGTGATGAGAGGATCATGGGGGAAAGTATGGAGGCTGAGGGAACCAGAACTGCATGAAGTGTTAAGATGTAGCGTCACCTTGGATTTCTAAAGTGCCATAACACCATTTTCTGTTTTGCTGCCAATTTCACTCTTAATAATCCCTGACATCCTATTTGCCTTCCTTACTGCTGTTGAGCATGAGGCTGATGTTTTCAGAGAGCTATCCACAACAACTCCAAGATCCTTTCCTGAAAGAAAGAATGACTTTCCCTGCTGTGCTGCCTGAACTAATGCAGCCCTTTCATACCTGAAAAGCACACAAGTTGTGTGTGTGAGGTGCTATATAAATAGAAAGACACTACCTCAGACCCCAAATCACAATCGCCACAGGTATCCTATCATTTTGGGTCACATTTAAATTGCTCAAATAATCCCATAAATGGGATTTAAATTGCTCAAATAATCCCATAAATGGGATTTAGGCACCTAAATTCCACCTAAGGCCATAAAAATGATCCAGATTGATCCTAGCCCAGTAGCCACAAAACTGTGTAGGTGCCTGGAATTATTAGGCATCCCTGTTTGGCCTGAAAAGTTTCTTAGGTGTCTGGATGTATGCTTCTCAGCATACTCACCAGCTATCCAATGCGAGTTTCTAAGCATTCAAATCCTTCCTTTGCAATCCAGATCAGAATAGGGAGCATCATTTCTCAGTGCTTCCAAAATCCTCGATCCACTATATGCCAACAGATCATGCCTGGCTCACACTGATAGCACTGAGCCCAGCATTGAACCCAGCTCCTGCAGATATTCTCACTTGTGGGTATCCCCAGTGATGGTAGGGCCACCCACCTTCAGCATATTAGCTGAGTGGGTGGAGCAATCACCCTGCAAGTGGGAGATATTGGTTCTAGGCCCATTCCCTGTCACCTGCTCCCAAGCCTAAAGATGTTAAAACCCAAGCTTCCCAGCTCCCAGAAGAGTGCACTGACCACCAAGTATAGACTAAGCTATGTGGGGGCATTCCCCATGCCTCCTGTTCAATCTGGTCCATTGAACAGCCATGAGTTCTTGGGACTACAGGACAGCAGACAAGAGACATCCTGTCTCATAGTCCCATGTTACTCCTGGTGGTAGTGGGAAACCTAGGTTCTAGTTTTTGGGGCCAGGCCTGTCCATACATTTCACATTAGTCACTGGCTGACAACAGAAAGAAATCTGACAGCAAGGGCCAGTTTTATTTTCTTTTGTTCTCCTGCTTTTCCCAAAGCCCTGCAACCCTCTCTTTTAAAGAATCTGGGCATGCAGTGAAGCAGCGGTTCTTCAGAAAAAATTTTATGTGAGCATGTCATTAGAAACCATATCAAAATGAACATGTACAAAGGAGGTAAATCAGGATATATACACCACCTGAATCCTGCTTTGTCTATCTTTCCTAGTGATTGGCTTTGCACTAAATATTGTTTTAATGTAATTTTTTATTGGAGGGAGGTTGGGGTGGGGAATTCAGTGAAGTCCACTGATGTCAGTGGAGTTTGCCAGGAGACAAAAGGTAGCTTGTGTATGTGGGCATGCACATGCATGCTTGAGAGAGATCAACTTCTGGAGCTGGATCCTAATGGGAGGTGAAACTCTGCTATCCATAGGAATTAGGCAACTTGATGCTTTTTCTCAGCCTGCTAGGTGTTGCTCTGCATCTTTTGGAAGCTAACTGCCTTTAAAACTCCAGTCCCCTGTCTCTTCCTCTCCACCTATTTTTGCTAACACCACCAATTTCATGTCCAGGTGTAAGCTGGGCCATTTTCAGCCTCACAGAGAGATCAAAGATCTTTGACTGCTTTTGCTTTTGCTAGCACAGAGCTAAAAGTAGCTTCCAGTGGGCTGCTGTCTTTAATGCTGTGTTTAATTACAAGCCTCAGCAAACTTTACCTTCTGATGCTGGAAGTTGCATTCTGATAAGGCCTCATCCTGCTTGGTAAATTGAAAGTGAAATGCCTGACTTAATTTCCTGGCCATTTTAATCCTGTTGCTCTTCTTTGTGACAGTGACAATGCTATTGCTTTTAAAGATGCTTTCTTCTCTAAGGAAAGAAAAGAAGTAAACAAATGTCTTCTTTACAGTTAAGATTTGATCCTCGTGCATGAAGGGTGTTATATATATGTGTGTGTGTGTGTGTGTGTGTGTGTGTGTGTGTGTGTGTGTGTGTGTGTGTTTACACACACAATTTCAGATATATACAATTAAAATTATAGCAGGTTCTTGCTCCCAATGGCAACTCTTCCTTTGACTTCAATGAGTGCAGAAGTCCCCCCTTGGTCATACAAGTACAGGCAAATACACACTATGTTGGTAGTAAAGGAACGTCACTGAGAAAGTTGGAGGTTGCAGAATTTGACTGTGTTATTAATTGAGAACTGTGACCCCAGCCCAGAGTTCACAGACATCTCTGACCTTTCTGAAAGGGATGATGTAGAACTTGTATTTCTGCCCTCTCTGAGGGACTCTCATGTCAGGGCAGCTGGTCGATTTAAAGTAAATGGCATTTACTTTCTGGCAATCAATTCTTGGTGGCCATTGCAGAGCTTTTGTAGTGAGCAAGATTGTAACACCCCAGCTACTGATGGCCTTGCATCCTCTTGGATGTGATGTGGTGCTTTCACCCAGCTGTCACCTTCATTCCCCTCCCCACAGCAATGCAGGTAGCAAGTAGGTGTGCTGTGCAATGTGTGCTGTTTTCGCTTGGCCCCAAGACAGACTGCCATGGATAGTAGGTACTACACACTTGCTATTCTTGACATTGGCCATTGCCTCTAGCTGGAAGACACCTCAGCCATCATGAGTATCTGTGGAGGGGGTTCAGAAGGAGTCTCCACTGACTTTGTCCCAGGGAAAGAAGGCCTCTCTTCTTCCTCCTCACATGGCCTTGTGTCTCCTGTACCTTCACAAAGAGACATTGCTCTGAGATGTCTGGCAGCTAAAGTCAGAGAGACCACTAGGCTCTGACTGTGACCTGGATCTTAAATAAACAATCCCCTTTATATCCACCAAAACCCAGCCTGTGATCATAAATAACATGCACAAGTATTTTCCTTCACAGATAAGAACAGGGTTGCTCCTTTGCCTGCATGTGACAAATGTTGTCACCCTGGCATGAAATCAATTGAACAGCACTTTAAGGTGTGTCCTCCAGACATGCCAGGCAATGCAACAAGATAAGCAGGAGCTGAGGAAGGAGTCGTAAGCCCATGTGGGCTCTGAGGCCAGTATTCCTCAGCTGACCTTAGTGGAGCTATACTCTAGGTTGGGTTAGAATATGGGCCTAAGCAAGCTGGAAGTGCTGGCTGCTGCTAAGCTTCTGGAGTGGAGGAGGAAAGCAAGGGGTGCCAGGTTCACTGGACTCATGGCAGTACCAAGGGAGGAGGTCAGTGATGAGAGGATCATGGGGGAAAGTATGGAGGCTGAGGGAACATGGAGGATCTTGGGAAAGGGAGAGCACTTGAGGAGAAAGCCTGCTATGAGGACACAGAGCAGCAAAGACAACAGCTTCCACAGAGTCCAATCCTTTCCCATCAGTCAAGAGGCAGCTCAGAAGCTTTTGCTGTCTAGGCTAATGTGAGGCTCAAAGAACTGCAAATGGGCTCCATTGTGCTGGGTCAGTCAGGAGACAGCTGCTATGAGAAAGGCCACTGAAAACCCAGAAGAAGTGGATGGACTTGAGAAGATGACTGGGAGGGGGGGCGGTGAGTGGAGAGAAGTTCCCAGTATCAAGGAGGGATTGATTGGGAAGGGACAGTTGCAGGGAACCAAACTCCATGTTGCCAACTGGGAGAGGCAGATTTGAGAGCAAGGGCTTCTCTATTTGTAGGGTGAGCAAGTGCATGGGGTTGGTGCCTCTCTTTTCTTTATGTTCTAGAGAAACATTTGCAATCCTAACCAAGCCTGCCCTTTACTCCTGGCACACAGATGTGAAATAATACACTGGCTTTCCCTCAGGGCCCCTAAGACAAATCCAACATAGTAACATTCACTTCCTCCCAGCACTTCTCCTTTAATTTTCTCTAGCTTTCTGCCCTCCTTCTTGGGCTACTGCCCACAACCACAGGCAGAGCAGCATAAAACAAGCTGCTCTACATGAGGAGAGTCAGAGTCCTTGTTCTTTAAAAGGAAAGCTGTGGAAGCCAGTTATTATATAATTTCCTCCTCACTTCATGATAACTCCCACCATGGCTTTGCTGGTCCAGAGGCACAAGGCCTTGTCCATGAAAGCAGGGGCAGTATCGTGTTGGGAATTGGTAGTCTGCCTTGTGCCCAGTGACAGGGGCTAGGGACAGACATTCAAAAAGCCTGAGCCTCAATTGTTTCAATCTTTGCAGGTTAGTCCAACCTGGCTAGGCTAAATCACTTTGCAACTGTACAGACATCCCAGAAATTCAGGCAAATGTCTGCAGTGACTCAGGCTTGAAGTCAGGAGGTGCTAGAGCAGCCCGCCCTTCCTTGTAAAGTGCTGAGCTGAGGGGGGTGTGGCCAGGCCCTGGCAGGATGCTCTGATTAAGGAAGTCTGCCTGCACCATCCCAGGCTTTTCCCCTGCTCAAGGGGTGGGAGTGTTGTCAGACTCCAACCCCTGGCTAGCACTGTGAGGCAAGGAGGGGCGTGCAGTGCATGCATCTGTTGATGATATGGAGCTCTTCAATCTCCCTCCCTGCTTCTTTATACTGTCTGCAGCAAACTGACACGTGAGCAAGCCAGCAGGGGACTGATAACAGTGTTTACCTCATTAGCCAAACAATAGCCTCTCTCCATTACTTCAAACTCTTCTTAAACAGCTTACCAGCTGACCTATTGATTAGCTCCAAACAGCCCTAAGCAGTCACTGTTCTGTCTGCCTGCACCAGTGAAATTAGAGAGACTCAAACATAGAGACACCCCTCAGCATACCACATGCCTAGGGTCCCTGGGTCTGGGTTCTGTGCTGTGGGAGATAGGAAGGAGGGAGGGGGAAATCCCTGCTTGGGAGTGGGTAGGGCAGTGGGAAGCCAGGAACACCCTGCTGTGCCTGCAAGTCTGTACTGGAGCTCCAGCCAGGGAGCAGAGGGGAGTGGCCAGCCCTGCTGTGGAGCAGAGAGCCCTGCCCAGCCCAGAGAGCATGTTGGGATGCTGGGGGTGTCTGGTTTATTTTAAACTGATTTGACCCAAATCAGTTAAGTCTGATACTATGCTCAACCAGGTTTACCTGAAACTGGTTTTAGCCATTTTCAAACTGGTTTATGTGCACTGAACATCTGTTCTGTTACAAGTGTAGCCCAGGTACACCCAGGGGTATGCCCTGTCCACCAGTGCAAAGGCTGGTAGTTAGGCAGGGTGCTGAGAGAGGGGCCTGCCACCTGGGAGCATCCCTCTCCCCTCTACAGAGCCAAGCTGAGACTAAGTGCTTAACTATATACAAATTTATTGCTACTATAAGTAAATATAAATACGGAACATTAAATATTTATAGTAAAGTTAATATGTGACACCACATATAATAACCTGCAATCAACATATTATACCACTTCTAGGGACTACAAAAACATAACTGGGGTGATTCACAGCATATACAATAATTAACCCCCCTGCACAAGACAAGCATTAACACTATGAAGCAGGTAAGTCAAGGCATCAACACAATAAACACATATGAGAATCAACTTAAATAACCCAGGTAAGCTGAGGTAGCAATACCATAGACATACACAGGCAACAATACAGGTGTGTTCCGATAATAGGCAATAAACACACACAGGCAATAAAGACAAATAAACCCATATCAACTTCCTTAAGGAATTCCCATAACTATATTAACCTGTACAATATGAAACAACAACAAGCACAAAATAAGGTGGTGCACTCAGCACCCCATGGGGTGTTCCCTGGAGCCCCTCCCCTTTAGGGCCCCGGGATGTAGACATGCCCCCTCCCACAATGGAGGAGGCAGACCCTCCTCTCCCAAGCCCACCTTCCCTGTGGGACCCACTTCCCCAGCAAGTCACACTCCCACTCTGAAGCAGCTAAGGCTCATCCCCTGGTGGCCAGTCCTGTGAGGGCCTCTCTCCAGCGGTGCCTCTGGCTCCTCTTGGTGGCCTGGTGCCCCACACTGGGCACCCAGGGCGCTCCTATGGGAGCCAAGTGCATACTGGCTCCGGTTCCCCAGTCTCACACCGGGGGTCCTTCCCTTTCCCAGGCCCTGCTCTGGGCACTGGGGCTCTTTTAGTTTAATGCAGAGCCACACTGCGGGGCTCCGATTACTTAGCCTAGAGCCAGGGCTAACTTGAGCAGCTTTGAGCTGCTCCTAGGACTGGCTCTCCATGTGCCGATACATGCACTGCCTACCCAGCCGCTTGCCGGGTTCGCAGACTTAAGCTGCCTCCAGCGACTCCTAGAGCCTAAGCGCCGTGTGCTGATCCATGTGCTGTCAAGGCTTAGGCGGAGTCCTGAGGATGGTCATCTCTGGAGCTCCTCTCTCCTTGCCGTCTCTCTCCGTGTCTCTCTCTCCACCGTGCCGAGCACACTCTCCTTTTATGCACTTCAGGGGCTTCACCCCTGAAGGTCTCTGGATCTGGCAGGGCGCAGTCTCCAACCAGGTGCAGACTGCTCCTTGCCCCCTCTCTTCGGAGAAAGGGGGTGGTCTTGCTTTCCCTGGTTTGCTTCTGATTGGCGGATGGGCTCCACCAATCAGAATGGCAGAATCTTGAGCCCAGTACTCATCCAGAGCTCAAGAGGTAAGTCTGCTACACAGGTTTAAACCAGTTGCTGATCACTTAAACCAGTTTATATGTAATGTCTGTCCCTAGCTAGGGAGACTGTTGTCCTGGGGCCTGATGGGAAGGAAGCATGCTGGAGGCACGGACATTGGAGCTTTTTCCTTAGCAGTTCCATTGAAGTAGATGCTTGCAGCTCTTTTACTGCTTTAATTTCCCAAGGGGGTGAGAAAAGGCAGGCAGCATCAAGGTTGTTTGAACAAACTGTGTGCACTGGGGAAGCAAATGCACCTTCCATGCAGCTCCCTTATGTGTGACTGCCCAACATCCTTTCACAAGCACTGTACCTTTAATTGGATGAGCATTGGTTCCAGACATCCATGTAACACAGCCCAGATGCAGCACTTTTCCCAGGAAGCTGTAGTTTTCTAAATCAACCCTTTTCCATCAAGCAAAGATCTGAACTAAGGATTCCTGTCCCATGGAGGAAGACATGTGAGCTGCTGTACACAGATATGATAAGCACAGATATGAAAAGAGTCCACATTAGCTCACACACAGTTGGCAGCATGGATTACAGAGACTTTCACTACTGGATCATGGACTGGGGTTAGGCTGTTTGGTGGTGACTGGAAAAGGAATCATGACCTCTATCTCTTTACAGTGATTATGTGTTGAAACTACTTGCAAAAACCACCATGACAGGCCAGCTGGAAGGCTGAGTGGGCAAGCCAACACTGGATAGGCATAGAAAGTTGTCCTTTGGCTTCCATGAGTGGGATCTCTAAAAGTAAGGCTGAAAGGTAGTAGCAAGGCCATGTCGAAGAGTTCAAATGACTCCTGCCCACTAACTGTTCTGAGGAAAACAAGAAGCACTCACTCATGTGGGCTGTCACTGTCAGGCCACCTGTATCATCAGAACACAAGAAAAAATATGCATGGACTCTGTGAGCTTCACTCAAGATACTTTACAATTGAGGAAGACAGAATCATTTGGCACATTTGCAAACACTGGCTTAAATAATTAAAGGAAAACATCAAGGAGATGCAAACAATAACCTTGACACTGCCGACAGAATTCCTTTGCCTTTTATTGTAGAATGAAAAGTAGGGGCTGTTTTCAAACATGAATAATGGTTTTACAAGACCAGCCAGAGACCTAGTATAAGGGCAGAATTTCAGACAGTGAAACTAAGGTCAGGTGAGTGCCCAGCACTTGTCCACCAAGAAACTGTCTGTTTTAAGGTTTCTCAGTCATCTAGGAGTACAGGCAAACAGGATCACTAGTCTCTTTTGAAAATGTGAAACATGATCTCAAAATGCGATCAAGATTTGTGCTATCGGACTGATGAAAATTCTATATGCACCTCCTCCACCTCACAGCACTTTCCCCCTTTCTATGGCAAAAGTTCCTATTAGTTCTGCATCACTGCTAGCTGTTTAACTCCTGCACGAAGCTGGCCTCATGGCTGAGGTATGGAAGAACTATTTGTGGAGTAGGCCACACATATCTCTCCTGCAGCAGTGGGTGCTGTGTTACAAGGTCCTCTTTGATACATGGTATAAGTCAGACAATGGAAGTGTAACAATCAATTCCTTCACTTGATTCATTAACACAGACCAAGAGGAGATGCTGCTTATTGGCACAGTAGTTACCAGAGGGTGATCAATGACTCACAGGGCACATCTCCAGTCCCAAAGCCCTAATAAAATGCACTAGAGAAGTGAAAACCTTCAGCTCAGGAAGGAAAACAAGGTAGTTTGTATGCCTTCCTTTCATGAACAAAGGCACCAGTGGAAGCTTGTTCCCCAGAGGCTTGTGTAGATGAAATCACTGTTTGGCGCAGTGATTGCACTGTGGGTTTGCAATGTACATCTCGGGGAGCAGCAAATGTACCTTTACAGTCAAGGAGTCGGATTCAGCCCGTGGGGAGTTTTGTCACTTACTGCAGTGGAACAGGACTGGACCCATATGGAAGGAGAGAGAACAGGTTTGATCAAGCTTGGGAGAAGCATGCTGTCATTATCTGTATCTTCCTTCATTTTATAGGCACTGGTTTTCATCTCCTTGGTGAATTCTCACTAGGCGAACAGAACAGATTTGCTATCATGGCATTATTTACAGGACTTTTATCCCCCTGGCTCCTGTCCAACTTCTTTACTTTAGTAAAACACCCACGCCAAAACAGTTAGCTGAGTAAAGTTTATTAATTACCATGGAGGGGGGAACAAACTGATTAGATAAGGGACAGCCTCTCCCACTTCCACCTCGGCTTCACCCAGAACTTGAACTGAACTTCCCTGAATTCAGAAAGGTCTTTTTTTCCTCCCTCCCCAAGGCTTCCTTCCATAACAGGAAATGGGAAATGACCGTGAGAAATGGTGGGCAGCATAGACTCTGGCAGGAAAAGGGACAAGCAGAGATGTCAAGAGAGGCCCCAGTCACAAAGGATTTCCAGCCAAGAGTTGTAGGTGGGGGTTAGTGACCTCCAAGTGGCACCTCTCAAGCCTGAATCATGAAGTAGAGTGTATTCAGTGCAGGACCTCATCTCCCACACATGCTTCCACTGGAAACAAGACAAATCTTGAATCTGGCCACACTGAAGGCACGGCTACAGACATGTTTTCCTTTTTTTTAATTCCCCAATTTTATGGTGCAGCCACAGGTGTGCTACAGCAGGAGATTTTCTAGGAAAAGTCCAGTGATCTAAGGACACATCGCTTTTGTCTGTACCGTCTCTCAACTGGGAAATCCAGTTTTAACTCTGTCTCTAGCTTTCCGAACTGCACTGCTCGTCCTCCATGGGCTTCCTGGACCTGGGTGATGTTACCTATACCCAACCCAAAAGACATAAATGTTCCTAGGTACTACACTGATAGGGGATGTGGAAATCCCCACCAAAGCCATCCTCCTTTCTCCAAAAGGCAGGAGGCTTCCCCTCATTATCTCTCTTCCCACTGTCATATTGGAAACAGCTTGTTTTAAAAGCCCTGCTACAGGAGCATGGGAGAGGAGCCAGCATCACACACTGGGGAGCTCACTGCTTTCCTGAGGTCGATGCCCCATTCACACACTTCAAGGAAACACATAAGAAAGGAATTCTGAAGTGGGGATCAGTCACTGGCACTTCTTCTCCTTCCTTTTCTGCCATGTCCCTCTTCTGCCTTGAGATGTAAAACAAATCATACAGTGTTGGGCAGAGGTCTCCAGCCGTAGGGTACCATTTCCCTGCCTACACACAGGGTTGACACTCAGCAGGAAGAATAATGGTAGCTTAGTCAGGACATCCAGGAGCCAGGGCCTGCTCTTTACAACCTTCCATCCACAGCCTGCCAGCGAGGCAGGCAGTCTATCTGTCTTTTTGCATTTGCTGTCAGCTTGGTGCCAGACTCTTGCCCAGCACAGCAGGAGGCCTAAGTTGTGTGAGAAGTGCATGAAGGACACCAGCATTGCTATAGCAAAGGAATGCTAATCACTGCCTCTTCCGACCCTCCTGCCCCTTCCCCTTCCCATGCTGGCGTCTGCAGTTTAGCTTGGGAGGTCCTGGAGGAAATGGGCCTGAGCAGGATCCTTACACTACCACTACCAATGGCAGCTACAGTGGTGCCCTGAA
Source organism: Alligator mississippiensis (assembly GCF_030867095.1). NCBI lineage: Eukaryota > Metazoa > Chordata > Crocodylia > Alligatoridae > Alligator > Alligator mississippiensis. The sequence goes on along the minus strand of NC_081825.1, from coordinate 141,260,783 downwards.
TAAGTGTGGAAGCCTGAATAAGTGTGGGAGCTTGAATAAGTGTGACAGACTGTAACCAACACAGGTGTCAACAGAGCAAGCTTGGAAGTCATTAAGAGGTGTCGTTTGGGCCCTTTGCTAACCTTTTTTCATTGCTTTGCCACTAATCTTGATGCCAGATGCAGCCTGATTTCCATTATAAAAGTCTCTCTTCATCCCACTGACCCTTTCCTCTTACCCTGGGGCGGGCGGGCGCTCTCCAAATTCACCTGTGTCCTGCTGACACTTGCCCCTACCCTGACCCCTCACTAGGTCCTGTTGCTTCCTGTCATTCACTGGAGATGAGAAATATAGGATTCCCGTTTGGAGCAACACCCAGGCTGGGTGCCCTATGCCAGGCCAGTTGTTTGCATGTAGTATGCTGAGAGATCATGGCTGACCCTAGTGCTCCAGGCAGATCCATCTCAGAACCACAAGAATCACTTTGCCCCAGCCCTACATCCTCCTGCAATACCTCACAACTGTGCTGGGAGGCCGCAAACCCTGTTAGGCAAGTCCATTAAAGTGCTCCCTTTGTAAATGACTGTTCAAAGACCAATACAATGTGGGAGGAGGCCCATAGGGCAAGGAAGAGGCTAAACAGGGACCAGTGGTACACCCATTACAGTACCTATTATTGCCATTTAAACATTTCACATCCCTGGCCACCCCTGGGTCAAGGGCTCCCAAGTATAATTCTGGCGTCCAGTCTTAAAGTACATTTCACAAGCCTGGCAGAGCCAGTTTTAAGCTATTGTCACCTTCTGCTGGCTGTCTGTGCTGTATACATGAGGAATGCTTTCACTGCGCTAAGGAAAGTCAGAATGAAGTGTATTGCCAACTGCTCTGGTGGAGCAGACAGGATAAGAGGCTAAAAGCACAGGGCTTTGACTTCTGTCACCATGGGGAGAAAGGAAAAAGGATGGAGAGAACCAAGGGGGCAGATCGTGAGCTGGTGGATGAAGTGAGTAGATCAAGAGCTCCTCAAGCTGGCTGGGAGTAATGCTTGGAGGCAGTGCTGTTCTTCACATGCAGACTTGGGTCCTTCAGCACAGAGCTAAAGGGGGGCAACTTGGTCTTAAGCTTAACATTTGGCTTCTAGACTTGTTAGAAGCCCCAGTTCAGATCCTAGCATGACAGGGGAACCTTTCAAGGTCACAAAGAGCACTCCAAGGAGCACTCCTTTTCTATGAGTGGGGAGTGCTTGCTGCCCTTCATGCCTTGGAAGAGAAGCCCCTTCCTTTGCCTGCAGTGGGTGCATGTTGTAGACCATGTTATTTCCTCTGTGAGCAGGTTCCTGGATGAGACCCATCTGTCCTGCCTGATGAAGATCTCCTGGCACTTTCTTAGTAGCAAGGCCAAGTCTGCCTGGAAAAGCAGAGAAAGGAAAATCTTTTGGGGGGGTTCCCTGAAAACTGACAGTTCTGCAGCCCAAACTGGCCTCTGGGGAGGCCAGACATGCATCTTGAACAAGGAAGGTGACAACTGATGTTCAATACACATCATATCAGAGAGCTATTGGGACAGAGCATAACTGTGCAGTATTACCAACCAAAACTTCCCAGGCCAGAAGCCAATGAAGTACAGCTCTTCCAGCCACGCTCAGGGTTGCCAGGAGGATCAAAGAGGCCGGAAGAGCAATAGCCTCCATTGCAACAAACAACAGATCTGTTATTTATCCAGGGCCCTTTACAGCAAAGAGACAGCACCATCCTTTGCCAGAGAGTAAGTTCCCCTCAGGTGATGGACACTGAACCAGAGCTCAAGCAAACAGTTGTTTTTGTTCTGTGCTTCAGTGTTATCACTGCAACCATGATAATGCCAAAGTTCGGAAATAAGCAACTCAGTTCTGCCTTCAGGAAAGATGCTAATCTCTCTTTCTCTCCCTCTCTGCCTCTTTTCTTACTCTAATTACATTTACAAGCATGACCTGGTATGCAAAAATGGCCAACAATCAAAGAAACTTCAGAACAGCAATTATCCACATCCACAGCTGGTTTGGGGGTGGGTAGGTATGGTTGTTACAGCCATTTCTGCACTTTCTCCCAAATCATCCATCTCTCTCCCCCAACATATCCCACTTATCCTCTGCTCCTGCTTCCTCTGAGGTACTGTTTGCTAATCTGGACCTCAGTTCTGCAAACACTTAGTTACAAGTTTAACTTTATGACTATGTCATCCCAGCCAAGTCATCAAAACTGCTTGTAGTACATGAATTTGCACTTGCATGAGTGTCAGTGCACTTGCATACGGGCCAGAAGCTGTATTTTGTGTTGCGTTTGCTGAACTTGTCTGGGTGCTAAGGCCTAAAGTTCTGAACATACCCAATGTCTGTATTTTTAAAACACCTCTGCATCACATGTACCCATTGGGTGCTGAGCTTCTCTTAGTATCTAGCCCCAAAAGTGTATGCTGTACACATGAAAATCCGACCACATAACTTTTCTTTTTTTTTGACATGCTGTTTTGTGCCATGGCTACATTGAGAAGAAAATAAAACTACTTGAAAATCAGAAATAAAGTCCTTCTCCAAAGCAGAGATAGACCAAAATGCCTCATTAACCTAATCTGCCCAGCTCCCTCTCTTACTCTTCAGTGGTTCGGGTTAAATAGAACCATCCCTGACTGATGAGGCTTTCCAAAACCAAGGTCAAACAGAATCAGGAGCTCTCAAATTAGCTTGCCAGACAAAGCTCAAAGACACTGAGAACCTAGTCCCCAAATAGATTTTCATTGGAAGTCCATTTCAGGTGATCACATCCAGGTTCTGTCTGTCGTGTTCTTAGTGATTCTCCCACAATTGGTGTGGGGCCAGTGCAGGTTCCACTTCTCTCCTTGGAACAAAAAGGATATTCTAATTAACTGCAAGGTTGTTGACGCATCTGTTCCCACTCCTGAACTCATCCACATGTGTGTACATGTGAATTCGTAGGACTACAAGGTAACAGCATGGAGGGTTGGTAGGTATCAGTAAGCAGGTACCATGTCATGTTCCGTTTCAGAAGTAAGATCTTTGTTTCATAGTTTCATAGTTTCTAGGGTTGGAAGGGACCTGAACAGATCATCAAGTCTGACCCCCTGCCATGGGCAGGAATGAGTGCTGGTATCATAATACCCCAGCCAGATATCTATCCAACCTTCTCTTGAAGACCCCCAAGGTAGGGGAGAGCACCACCTCCCTTGAGAGCCCATTCCAGAGCCTGGCAGCCCTAACCATAAAGTAGTGCCTCCTGATATCAAGCCTGGACCTGCTTTCAATCAATTTGTGGCCGTTATTCCTTGTTATCCCAGGTGGTGCCCGGGGGAACAGAGTCTCACTTATTTTCCACTGGTCCCCCCTGGTGAGTTTATAGACGGCCACCAGATCCCCTCTCAGTCTTCTCTTGTGGAGGCTGAATAGATTCAGGCCCTTTAGTTTATCTTCATAGGGCCTGGCCTGCTGCCCCCTGACCATGCAAGTGGCCCTCCTCTGGACCCTCTCAAGGTTAGCCCCATCCCTCTTGAAGTGCGGCGCCCAGAACTGGATGCAGTACTCCAACTGCGGCCTGACCAGCACCACACAGAGGGGAAGGATCACCTCCCTGGACCTGCTTGTGATGCATCTGTAGATGCACGACAAGGTGCAGTTAGCCTTACTGACCGCTTCTTTGCATTGGCAGCTCATGTCCATCCTGGAGTCAGCAATGACTCCAAGATCCCTTTCCGCCACTGTGTTGTTAAGGGTGTTCCCCAGCCTATAGGTGTGTTGCTGGTTCCGTCTCCCTAGATGCAGCACCTTGCACTTGTCTGTGTTGAATTTCATCCTATTCTCATCTGCCCACCTCTGTAACCCGTCTAGATCTAGCTGGATTCTGTCCCTCCCCTCCAGCATGCCCACCTCACCCCACAACTTGGTGTCATCAGCGAATTTGGACAGTGTGCTTTCCACGCCCACCTCCAAGTTGCTGATAAGGATGTTGAATAGCACAGGCCCAAGGACCGAGCCCTTGGGAACTCCACTGCCCACATCCCTCCAGGTCGAAAACAACCTGTTGACCCCCGCCACCACTCTCTGGGTGTGACCATTGAGTCATTTGCCACCCATCTGACTGTGTAGGTATGAATGCCACAGTCACCTAGTTTTTTATGAGAATGGGGTGAGAAACAGTGTCAAAGGCCTTCTTGAAGTCCAGGTAGACAACATCCAGTTCAATGCCCGCATCCAAGGACTTTGTGATACTGGTCATAAAAGGACACAAGGTTAGTCAGGCAGGATCTGCCCTCAATGAACCCATGTTGGTTGCCCCTGAGCATTACTTCCCCTGCTGGGCCCTTGCAGATGTGCTCCTTGATAATTTTCTCAAAGGTCTTCCCAAGGACCAAGGTAAGACTGAGTGGCCTATAATTGCCAGAGTTCTCTTTTCTTCCCTTCTTGTAAATGGGGACCACATTGGCCCTTTTCCAGTCCTCTGGGACCTGGCTCAAGCACCATGAGCGCTCGTACCTCAGTGCCAGGGGCCCTACTATTCATAGATTAATAGATTTATAGAAGTAGGGTCAGAAGGGACCTTGTAGATCATCAAGTCTGACCCCCTGCCCTGGGCAGGAGAGAAAACTGGGCTCAAATGACCCCAACCAGGTAGACATCAAGCCTCCTCTTAAAGACCCCCAGGGTAGGAGCCAGCACCACTTCCCTTGGAAGTTGGTTCCAGATCCTAGCCGCCCTGACTGTGAAGTACTGCCTTCGGATGTCTAGTCTAAACCTACTCTCTAACAATTTGTGGCCGTTATTCCTTGTTACCCCGGGGGGTGCTAGGGGGAACAGGGTGTCTCCCAAACCCCCCTGGTCCCCCCTGGTGAGTTTATAGATGGCCACCAGGTCCCCCCTCAGCCTTCGCTTGCGAAGGCTGAACAGGTTAAGGTCCCATAGCCTCTCTTCATATGGTCTGTCCTGCTGTCCCCGGATCATGTGGGTGGCCTTCCTTTGGATCCTCTCCATATTGGCCACATCCCTCCTGAAGTGCCCAGGAGAGCCCAGAAGTGAACACAGTACTCCAGCTGCGGCCTGACCAGTGTTGCATAGCGGGGGAGGATCACCTCCTTGGCCCTGCCTGAGATGCATCTGTGGATGCACGACAAGGTACAGTTAGCCCTACTGACCGTGACCTCACATTGTTGGCCCATGACTCCAAGATCTCTTTCTGCCACCGTGCTCTCAAGAAGGGAGTTTACCAGCTTATAAGTGTGCTGCTGGTTCCCACTGCCCTAGTGCAGCACCCTACACTTGTCAGTATTGAAACTCATCCTATTTTTGTTAGCCCACCCCTGTAACCTGTCCAGGTCCTGCTGTACTCTGTCCTTCCCTTCTAGCATGCTCACCTCACCCCAAATCTTGGTATCATCAGCAAATTTAAACAGGCTGCTTTTTACTCCGTCATCCAAATCGCTAATAAAGAAATTGAACAGTGCGGGCCCAAGGACCGAGCCCTGGGGGACTCCACTGCCCACAGGTCGAAAAAGTACCCTCTGAGTATGACCCCTCAGCCAATTTGCAATCTGTCTGACTGTGTAGTCATCAATGCCGCAGTCACCTAGTTTTTTGATAAGAATGGGACCTCCACCAATTCCTTCAGTACCCTCGGATGAAGAGCATCTAGACCTGCTGATTTATACATCTCCAGCCCCTCCAAGAGTTCCCTAACTAAATCATCCCTGACCCTAGGCATTGTGTCATGTCTCCTGAGCCTGTCTGTAATCCTAGTGGGGGAGATGTCCCAGTCCCTGATCAGAAATATGGAGGCAAAGAACTCGTTGAAGAGATCAGCTTTTTCCTTTGCTGCAATTACCAGATTGCCAAGCCTGTCCTGTAGAGGCCCCATGTTACCTGGTGCCTTCTTCTTACTCCCTATGTATTTGAAAAAGGACTTTTTGTTATCCTTAATTCTGGTTGCCAGCCCTAGTTCCGTCTCTGCCTTGGCCTTCCTAACAGCCTCTCTGCAGTCACGATCAACGGAGGTGTAATCCTCCTTGGTGATAGCCCCTTGCTTCCATTGATTGTATGCCACCTTTTTTGCCGTCAGGCCCTCCTGGATGCCTCTACTAAGCCAAGGGGGCTTTTTAGCACTCTTGCCCGCTTTGGTTCATGTTGGGACTGACTCCCTCTGAGCTCAGAGGATTGTCTCCTTAAGGAACAACCACCTGTCCTGGACTCCCATCTCATTGAAGCTCCCAGTCCCCAATGTCTCTCTTACTAATCTCCTTAGTTTATTGAAGTCAGCCCTCCTGAAGTCAAGGACTTTTGCCTTACTGTTTGCTTTCACTACCCTCTGCTGGATAGTAAATTCTAGTGGATGATGGTCACTAACGCCTAGGTAGTTGAGCACCCGCAGATCCCTCACCAGGTCATCGCCTGTGGCAAGGACCAAGTCCAGCAAGGCATTTCCATTTCTGCACACAACAGTGGCTCCTGCACAAGACAGGTTCTGAGGCCTCAACTGTGGCCTTAGTTTTGCACTGATTTGTGGGATGAGTTCAGAAAAATCCTTTGGCCTCCTGGGTCTTAGCTTTCCCTCAATGAATGTAGGGTGGTCCTACTCTGTAGAACACCTCATGGGCTAGAGAACAGGAGCTTTACACAGAAGTGCCACTTCCAATGGCCAAAAGTGCCTTTGATTTTTACTCAGACGTGGATTTAGGAACACATTTGTGGCACCAAGATGTGAAATTCATAGCCTGCGTGAATTATGCATTTTGCACAGCACTGTGCACCTCCTTTGCAGGAAAGGCACAAAATGGCTGCTTGTTTCTAGTAGTTCCCACAATGTGCCAGACACTGTGTTGCCCGCAAGGAAGACACAGGCCTTGCTTCAGAGTGCTGGCATTCCAGGCAGAGGCACTCAGAGCTACCCCACATCCGCATGACTATGAAAGCAAAACGTAAGTGTACTGGCAGTGCTACAGAGATTTACTGTTCCCACGGAGTTGCTGGCCTGTTCTGCTAATCCACCCTGCTAGCAGGTGAGTGATGCTGGCTGACTCACGGTGGCAGGTACAGCTACCTAACTCCTGCCTGGGTGAAGAGGCGCAAGGTGTGGCCCCCTGCTTAGGGGGAACTGGGGCTTAGGGCAGAGAGTTCTCTGTAGGGCATGCAGAGGGGCAGCCAAACTTGGGTATGTCTCTACCGCATAGTTAACCTAGGCTTCTCAACAGGTTTTAGCCTAACGACTTTTGCCAGACACACAGAAAAAAAAAATCTTTGGAGGTGCTGTCTATCTGGGTTGGCTTACTTGGCTAGGAGTACAGGCTGGAAACTGCTCTGCTTCAGCTCAGAAGAGGAACCACTGAAAATGGATGGAGGGTGGTGGAGAGGAAAGCTTCTCCTTGACGAGAACCTAAGGCCTCCTATTTAGGCCAGCACCCATGTTACTGAGTTACACATGGTCTGTTGTGTGCTAATCCTCTGCCCCCATATCTCCCACATACCTCCCTCACAGCTGTCCAGAGTGCCAGCTTCAAAAGCAACATGGGGGAAGGGCCAGGATAGTGCCTCATGGTGGCTAGAGGGCTATGCTGGGAAGTCAGACCCAAACTCAAGCCCCCTCTGGGTGAAGGCAGGGGAAGAACCCAGGTCTTATGACTTCCCAGGTGAGTGCCCTGGCCACCGAGCTGTTTGGGGGAAAAGATGGGAGCATACTTTTTATCTTGCTGCCACAGCATATGACCAGTTTGGGGAGGTACGTAGCAGTCCCCGTGAGTAGAGTTATGGATGCAGGAATAGAGTACTAACCTGTGTGTAACTGGCATTTTGGGGACTTACACAACCATGTTGATGGCCATGGTCATCTAGGCATCCAGATAATAGAATGCCACCCATTATGTGTTGGATCCTTTCTTTCCATAGAGATGCAGATAATTTGTATTAACTGGAAGATCTCATTTCCCACAACTAGCAGTTAACTGGGTATGTATGGTTTGTGCCTCCATCAAAATAGTCTCCTTCGGCAAACTGTGCAGCATGCATAGGCCAGTAAGAGATGGTAAAAGACACATTTCCCAACCCTCAGTTGAAACTTCACAGAATACAGCTGGAGCATCAGTCCTATGAATTGCTCTCTGTAATATGAATCCTTAGGCTGTGCGGGTGAATACATCTGATGAGTCAGATCTACAGGTTCTCAGTGTGATCTGGATACCACTTGAGTCAGCCCAGATTCACAGAATGCCATCTCCTGAAATATACTAGAAACCTTCTTGTGGAGACAGCAGGCATGCAGGCAAAGTTGCTTTATTTGGCCTACTGGAGCCTGGAGAGAGAAAACCATGAGTCTAATCCCCAACAGCCTGAAATGTAATAGAAAACTTCTAGCATAGTTCCAAACATAATGAAATAAGCAAGAGCAGGAGATTTCAGCTATGTTGGAACTTCCTATTGACTTAGAGACTGTGATAGCACCAATTTGATCCCATCTGTTAGGACTGGCTTACTATTGTTTCTCCCCATAGTTACTTGGTCTGAATTCTCAGCTGGAGTAAATAAAGGTAGATGCACTCCAGGCACAGGAGCTATTAACCTAGAGGTTCCTGGCTAAAGGGTCTTGCTCCTCCGCGGAGGGTCAAATGGATCACCTCATTTGGGATCCAGAAGGAATTTTCCCACATGGTCAGACTGGCATAGACTGTGAGGGTTTTGCCTACCTTTGTAGTGCGGGTATAGTTCTCTCCTAGAGTTACTTGAGCATATTTTAACAAACTACTTCCTGGCCTTGCATTGGCAGGACATTGCGAGCTGCAAGTTAAAGGGTCTTTTTGATGTTTTGGGCACAGTGCCTGGGTGCGAAGTTTATTTTACAAGCTTTTAGGAATAATTTAGATCAATGTTTCTCAACCTTTTTAGACTCTAGACACTCCTTGCTAGACTCAAGGCACCCTTCAGAAAATGCCAGCTCTTAATTTTCACTTGGTTTTTGACTACAGAAAAATAATAGAATAATTTTTGGGTTGCAAAGATCTCAGCAAGACCACAACAGGTCGGAATTTTTTTTAACATTATGGATTCCTATTTAAAATCTCTCTTTTTATCATGTGAATTATGCTTGCACACCTAACAGTGCTAACACTGTGTGGCACCCTTGAAAGGACTTCAAGACATCTCAGGGTGATGGCACCTTGGTGGAGAATCACTGGGTTAGATGGTTTAGTCAAAGATGATCCTGTCTTGGGTGGCAGATTGGACTAGATGACCTCTGGAGGTCCCTTCCAGCCCTGCATTTCTATGATTAGATGATGGATTGACTTTGGTATTATTAATGAGCTTTATATCTCCAATAAAGTTGAAGGAATTGAATTGAGAGGGAATATATTGCTATACTATAAGACTGCCTGGGGTATTTCTCAGCTTTGCTGTCACCAGAGCTAAGAGGTTCCTGCAATATTTACGCTTCCTCTCACATGTCCTTGTGATAAGGTCTTTAACAGAATTCACAGATTTCATTTGGAATTTGACAGTCTGTGTCAAAAGCACTTCTGGTAGGGCCTCAAGCTTGCACCCTCTGGGCTGTTAACCATGTGCCTTAGCACCCACACTACCCCAGCCTCCAATTGTAGTGCTTCCAATGCCTGTCCCACAGTTCACTCAAAGGACAGGCAAGTTTTCCTACATTTACCTAGGAAAGAATCCCAGAGCATTCCAGCAAAAAGAACCGTGAGATATGTCCTCAGACAAACATGGACGAGTGGAGAAACAGTGAGCACACAGTAATGGAGGTAGGGCTAAGCTTTGGTTTGATATAGCAGGCCAAATTTGGCTATCAATTTTAGCTACTCACATCAGTAGGTTTATTCTTCTTAAAGCCTGAGCTTCATGATTCTCTATTCCTGGTGGAAACAACAGAAGCAAAAGGATCTGCAAAGAATTTAGGCAGTTTGGAGCGTGGACTGATTTGGAGTGAGAAAATTTGGAGGGAGATGTCTGAACCTGTAGAAATTGCCATAAAGACTTACAGGGCATATCCATACCACTTCCATGATGCTGCTGAGAAGTGCACCATGCCCATTTGTGTTGCACATGCCAAGTCCAGATCTGAGGTGCAGAGCCCGCCCCCCTGAGATACGGCAACAAAGAGTGTTCTCATGGTAGTTCTGTGGTTTCCTTCCCTTCCTTCCCTATAGACGGGGGAAGCAAGTGACAGGACATGCTGCTTGGTGGCATGTTTGAAGGAATGTGGAAGTAGTGCAGATACAGCCAGTGGTGCCCAGATCCCTTGAGCTGGTTCTTTCTTACCAGAGCAGTGAGACAATATTTCAGTCTGCACATGAACAGAGTCCTTGGTTCCCCTACTGACACCTCACATGAGACCCAATTCATCCCACCTGAAAGGCTTGCCAGCCTTTTGCTAATTTCCTAAACCACCCATCCTAGTATGAAAAGACACCCTTTTAAAGGAAATTTCCTAGCAGTTTTCTGCCTTTATTTGCTGTGGATCAAAGAACAACTCGAGGCAACTACCTCCCACGTTGCACCAGGAGAAAAAACACTTGCCTTATCTGTTTTGAAGAGTTCTTTAGAATAACAGCAATTGTTGATGGAATTTAATAAGAACGGGTCTCCTGATTTTTCATTCTTTCTTTGGAGCTTTTTCATGCTCTCAGGTTTGGATAAGGACAAGCTTAGTCACTCTGAAAGGTCTTGAAGAGTGCATATGGAGTATTCAGTGATATCTGTATTAATCTGCGCGCACGCACGTGCACACACACACAGAGGCTAAATGTAGATCTTAGGTTTGTCTTTACAGATTTTTCAGCATCCATCTGATATTTCTTCTAATAAATAATCCCACTGATGGGGCCATCTGTTTTCTGGTGACAGCTGTCAGAAAGCACAGAACAGCATGAGTAATAGACTTCATTTACAGCAAATGCATTGCCCATGACTTATTAAGAGACAGTCCTCGAAGTCCAACCATGCCACACAAGAGCATCAAAGAGCCCAGGCTGCATTATTGCTATCATTAGATCAGAGCCTAGAGACCCAAGGCAGGGCTTGCAGCCTCATTTTGCCAGGCATCTGTGACAAATCTTAATGGTTGATAAAAACAGCCAGGTAAAACCTGGGTCCATCTATACGAGATGCTTTACTGCACAGTAAATCATCACTGTCTATACATGTGGAGTATTCACTGTGCAGCAAATTAAGCTACTGTGCAGTTAGCTAGTGCCTATAAATACAGGTACTAGATTAACTGTGCAGTACTTACTGCACAGTAACACTTGTGTAGATGCTAACTGGGAACAAATGATCCCTGTCAACCTAGGCAGCAGGGGGCCCCAGGGGACAGAGAGCTTTTTATCCTCTGTCCTGGCACTGCTCAACTTCCAGCTCCCCCAAGGAGCTGGGAGCCGATGAGTGCTGGGACTAGGAGCTCTCTGCCCCCCTGTGTTGGCTTCCAGCACAGGTCTGGCAGCTCTGGAGGGTGAGTGGGGGCTGGGAGCCCAGCCACCACCCATCCCCTGGAACAGCTCTGCATGGCATAGAGCTGACTGCTCTGGGGAGTGGGTGGGAGCTGGGAACCCTGCCCGGCAGGAGGCTCACCAGCAGCTGCACCACACCTGGGAAACCCTGCCTAGCAGGGAGGTCACTGGCAGCTGTGTATCCTGATGGGCACGGAGCCAGAAGACCTCTGCCTGCTGCAGGGGCAGCTGTTTCCCAGCCTGGCGCATATCAGGTCCCCTCCTGATTTGTACAGGGCCAGGGAACAGCTGCTGTTGCAGCAGGCAGAGCTCTTCTGGCCCCATATGCATTGGGACCGGCCCATGCCCCTTGCCAACCCCTGGGCTTGCACCTGGAGGAGTTTGGAGCTCCCCCTGGCTGCTGCAGGGAGGTAGAGCAGGGCAGGAGCAGCCCTGTACTAGGCTGCTCCTGTTGGGAGCAAATCTACTCCCAATAGGGAGCACGTGTAGACGTGCTCCCAGGGAAGGCTTACTGCGCATTAATTTACTGTGCAGTAAGCCTAATGTGAATTAATAGCATGTGTAGATGCACCCCCTGTGAATGAAACAGACTGAAGGGTGAGGAGATGGAGAGGCCACTGTACTGGGAGCATGCTTCTGACTAGACCAGTGGTGTTTCATAGGCAGTGCCCTGCCTGCCTGCTGTAGTACAGACCTATGCCAGGGTGCTGCTGTGGGACCTACAACATGGTGTGGTGTCACTGGATAACAGCCAATGTAGCGTCCCAGCTCTTGCCCTGGAAACTCAAGGGTTTTAGTAAACGAGGGGTCTGCTGTATGCATGGGTGCAATGGCAGAGCCAGTTCTTAACTCTGATGGGATTGAAAGGTGAGCCTAGGGAGTTATGAAGAGCCTTTGTGTGCAAGGGGATGTACCCAGGCTGTGTGCCTTCATATGTTAGGGTAAAGGTGAAGGTGCTGACCCAAAGGAGTGGTGGCTAGCACCAATCACTTACTAGTGATTCTTTGGTTAGTTCAGGAGCTCTCCAAAGAGACTTGCTCTTTGACCCCTGCTGTGGGTCTGAACTCTAGAGGTAAGATAAAATACCTCTTAAATTCAGGCTGAAAACAGCCTTAGGCTTCGTCTGGGACCAGCTGGATGTCAGCTGGGACCAGCTTGCATTTTCCCTCGCAGCTAATTCCTGAGGAACAGTGCCTGCTGGGTACTGCCACTCCCGCAGGTCAGACTGAGGTGTCGTGGGCATGACCAGATGCAGAACTTCAGTGGGCCGTGGGGGACAACTTTCCTGTTGAAAACTGAGCTGCCTGCAGAGTTGAGGAGCCTCCAGGTAGGGCAGGACTGAACAGGGGTTTTGAGGGGCACCCATTTGGATTAGTTCACCAATATCAAAATCCTTTTGTATATAAAGCCCTTAGTTCATCTGTGCCTCAGGGTATAGACACAGAAACAGCTTACTGCAGGACAAAAGGGGGCAGGACTTTCTTAAACACCACGTGTCCTCAGTAACTGCCTGTGCCCACTCTTACCCCAAGGGTAAGCTTTCAGTGCCCACAGAGTAGGCACAGGCATGTGGATGGTGACCTGAGAGCTGATGCAGTAAGTCTCCATCCCCTTTTACTTCACTAGAGCTCATTTACCCATCCCCTGGTTTCCATTTGTGTACTAGGGATAACAGCTCTTTGTACCATGAGGAGGAGGGAGGGAGGATGAACACATCCAATGCTGTGAGACTGCGATGCTGTGGTAATGTGTGGGTGGGTGAGGGGAGCTTAGGGAGATCACCTTCCTCCATGGCCTTCAGTGGGAGAGAAGACACCAACGAAGTATTGCAAAGACAGCTATTTTCCTAGACACCGACCATGACTTCCTTTGATAGTTCCTCTTCTGCTTCTCCTTTTTGAACCATTTATCTAAGAAGATTATTCTTGTACTCTTAACACAATCATTTTTCAGCGAATGAGTAGGAGGATGAGTAACAATGACAGCAAAGGAAAATGCAGGCGAAGGAAACTGTCAGAGAGATTGCTGGGATTGGATAGGCAGGGGTGGGGTGAGGAAGGGAGGAGGTAGAGGACCCATAAAATTAAGCAAGGGGAAAGAGTCAGTGAGTTAGAGGAAAAGGAGTGGAACATTTTTTTGAAAAAGGAGTGGAAAAAGAAGTGTCCCAAATCTTCCTACGGGAAGAAGATGAAGTGAAACAGGAGCAAAAGCAGCAAAGACACCCATTCCTGCTCCATTACTCATAAGGCCCTGGTCCGTTATAGGCCATTTCTGAAGTATTTAATCATACAGATAATTTTTAGTTATGCTAATTGCCCATGGAGGTCATCAGGACTCTCTGCTGATATTCACATGACCCAGAGTTGCTGAAAAATGGGGCCCTGCTTTTGCCTTAGTCACCCTTGACATCTGTTCTCCAAGGTCACATCCACAATGCAGACAGCAGCATGGTATAGGGCTGCCCTAGCCACATTTCAGTGATTTGGCTGCAGCAGTGGAAGCAGTCAAACCACAGTGGTATGGGGCTCCCTTTCTCCCAAGCAGCCCTGCCGCTTATTCAGCAACCAACTACTTCCCTCCCAGTGCTTCAGTGTACCCCAACCCTCACCCACTTTCCTTCCTGGAAATGTACATGATGGGCAGCCTGGGCAGATGAGCCAAGGTGTGAAGAGGAGAAACACAGCAGCAGACACACACTCCCAACACACGGGGACCTGTCAGTGGTGGCAGTGCATGAGCAGACAGACAGCAGGGGAGTAGCCGTTCTGGGGAGGCTCCCAAAGCCCACCAGAAAGGGGAATATCCTGCCACCTGTGACACAATGGAGAGAGCTGGGTTTCTCCTAGTGCCCCAGCCATCATCTGCCCATAGCTCATGAACTTCTCACCAAGGGAACAAGAGAGAACTCAGACCAGAACCAGGGCAGGCCGGGGCTGCATACAATATTAAACACTATGCATGGAGTGCAAGATTCAGGTGCCATTTCTGTAGGTGCTTATGCCCAGCCAGGAGCGGTTACATAAACAAGCAAACAAATTAGGAACCAAGAATGGAGGGTACAAAAGACCAGTGCCTTTTTCACTTTGTAGCCTCTTTCCTCTTGATTCTGTCTCCACCCACTCTTCCTTCTCTGGCCTTAGGCTAGAGAGGAAATAAATAGATTTACTGTTGTGTTTGGTTCCAGATGAATCATGTTTGGAAAGCAAGTGACTGAGAACTGAATGAAGGTAATAAGTGATGGAGGCACAGTGAAACTCTAAACTGAGAAGCCTGGTTGAAATGCTCAGAGAAGGTGGGTGGGGTAAGGTCCATGAACTTCGGAGAAAATGCCTGTGGTGGCAGTAACCTGCAGGCCAGCTTCACCTGCTTTAGCTCATCATTCAGACAGGGTGATATTGAGAAGACCCTGCTCTCATTCCTTTAAGCCCTACTTAAAACCTTAAAGTTGAACTGTGTTAGCACATGCCCGGCAGTAGGGTGAAATGCTCTTCTGTGCAGAGGGCATAAGGGTTAAATGGAACCTAAGACACGTGTGCATCAGAAGAACTGACCAGAACAGCCAAAGAAAAGAGAAATCATCTCTCCATGGCCTTGGGGAGAACTGTGTTGCATCCATCTCTCATGTTGGCTTCCATAGGATAGAACCATCTGGGAGACATTATGCATTGTTTTTAAATTGTGTGTGCTGGCCAGGTAACCCACCAATAAAATGTGTTAACAATAATAGCCTCTAAAGGATTTTCCAGAATAGCTACTTCTTATTAACTATTCCTGAAAAACCTACTGTGTGGATATTCTTCTTTCTGGAATGAAACTTCCTTATTCCAAATCAATTGAATCCAGATTAAACTAACAGAATACTGCAATGAGGTACTCTTGTTCTGGATTAAGTGCATCCACAGAAACTAAAAACAGGCACTGCAGACATGCCTATACATTCATTAATGTCTGGTAATTGTGTGAGTTACAGGTACTAACTCAAAGAGCTATAATTGGTGCCACTGAACAGTTTCGTGATGCTAATGTGCAGCAGACTAATTTTACTGCACTTTAGCACAGTTTTTGCCGGCCACGCTAATGCGTAGTAAAATTAGTGTACTGTGCCTTTAGTGTCTTGTGTAGACGCGTCCTGCATTTCTCTAAGGAGAAAGCCTCTTGTCCTGGGATTCTGGGATCCTACAAGACTACAAGTCTATTGTCCCACTCTAAGTCCCTATGAAGTGTGGGAGATTTATGTGCTAATGCTTTTTCCCTGGACAATGCCATGCCATGGCTCATTCAAGGTAACTGCCATACAGTTAATCTGTATAAAGGTCTGTGCCGCTCCTTTTTTGTCATGGGTTTTGACTTGGATCAATCAACTGCCTCAAATGCTTTGTCCTGTTTGTACCTGCAGGGATAGCTATTCCAGGAATAGCTATTCCACTTTAAATCCATTCTTCACTTTAATCTAAATTAATTTCCCTCTTTAGATAAGCCCTAATACTCTAAAATATGACCAGCCATCCTGTTTTGATTACTGTTATGGTTGATGGCCTCATAAAGGATGTCCTGTCAAGTGAGTTGGGTCAGATATTGATGGTGATAAACAGGGGTACTGGTTTTCCTTAATAAAAAATTGCAAATTCTCTGGTAAAAAAAATGCAAATTCTCTAATTAAAAACCCAAAATCCATGATTAAAATGAAAGGCCACTATATATAGGTATCAGTTGAACACAGTGTTTTATTGATATATTTACAGTTTTAAAGATATTTGGAAGCCTACCAGTGCTTCAATCACTATAATAAAACAAATTCTAAATAACTACACATTTTTGGTATCTGATTTTGGGGTTTTTATCATGGAAAATCAGCGCTCCCCCTGCCCCCTTAGCTCACGAGGTCACAGGTCTGGATGCCTTACTCCCAAGCCACAACCCCCCCAGCCCTGCTGGTCCCCTCACTCCCACCCACGGCCCCCTGGCCCTGCTGGTATCCTTCACTCCCCCACCCCCTACACCCCTCCGGGGCTGCATATGACCAAACTCTGCCTGATCTGGGGTGCCTGGGAAAGGGGGAGTGCTTGGACCCATGTTTTTGGTTTCCCAGGGACTCAGAGGCAAGAGGAGGGACCATGGCTGAGAAGAGTGAGTACATAGTTGGTTGTTAGATAGCTTTTATTGAACAAGCAGTGCAAAGGAGCTCATTGGTAAAAAAAAAAAAAAAAAAAAAATGCCAATGAAAGGGAAAAAAAGGGGTGGTAGAGTTCTGGCTGTGTACCAGAGCAGCCAGGTACAGCAGGAGGGGAAGCAAAGGGGGAGACACAATGCAGTGTGGGATGGCTGGAGGATTGATCAGATGTGTGGCACAGGACACTTGGTGTCCACACATAACATGTACCTGGTTCACAGGACAGTGGTTCAAAAAGTACACTTTTGAACACTTCCAGGTGGCTTTACATCAGTTTAACAGGTTTGTACATCTGTCCATTTCAGGTTTAAACTCCATTTCAACCCGTCTAAATGTTCCATGTGTCCATACCCATTATCAGTCATTGCCATAGCTCTGAGCAGAACACATTGCCAGGGAAAGGGGGGTTTTCTGGCTTTCGATTATTTGGGTACCAGAGGCATAGGCACCAAGTACATGAGGGCCCAAGGATCCTGGTCGCCCTTGGGAAGAGGTCTGTCAGGGCTCAAACCTGAGGAAAATTACATAATATTTCTATCTTATTTTATGTTGTAAAAGATGGATTCAGTTATGTTGATTGTGCTGGATGTAAGGTAACATGCTTAGGGATGATGACTGAGGCCCTGCTCTATTAGCAGGAATCTGAGTTTTCCATTTGCTGTGAAATACATGCAGATTTTCCCTTTTAATGGAGAAAAATGAGGCTTTCTTCCTTTAAAGGAGAAAAATGTGGAAAACCACAGGTTTCTCCTAGTAGGCTGGCAGAGTTCCAGTCTGCAAGGGGCTGCTTTGGGTGGGGGGAGTGGAGAGGGCGATTGGAGGTGGGGGTGCCACGTGCATCTGAGTGCATACATGCACATGGCAACCAAGCAGCAATGGAGAACAGCTCCTGCAGCTTCCTCCAGGTAACTCCAGCAGCTCCCTTGGGGGGGGAGGGGACAGGGGAGGGGGAGAAGGCACAGGTGATGCATCTGGAGGGAAAGGGGGGGCACAGGTAATGCACTGGGGGGGCAAGGGAGCACAGGCGACATGGTGGAGAGGGGCAGGGGGGCCAAAGTGATGTGGCAGGGGTGGGGCACATGCCCCCTGAGATTTCTGCACCCACAGCAGAGTGTGGGGTGCAGGGCTGCAGCCATGCCGGACCAGCTCCGGGCAGGAGCTACTTCCATTGCCCAATGGGTGGGACCCAGCACAGGAGGGAGCGCTGTGCCATCATAGCTGCCAAGGTGAGGTGCAGCAGCAGCAGTGTCATGGAGTTGTACCCCCTCTGCTGCCAGGAGGGCAAGGGGTTCCTCAACTTGGTGGCCATGGCATCACGGCGCTCCCTCCCACGTTGGATCCCGCCTGCTAAGCCATGGAGATGGCTTCTGTCCAGGGCTGGTCCAGCTCAGCTGAAGCCCTGCACCCCGCAGTGGACACAGAAATTTCAGGGGGGCTCATGTCCCCCCATCGCTTTGCCATGTCTCCTATGCCCCCTTCCATCCTCCCATGTGTTGCCTGTGCCCACCCTCCACCCCCCTTCCCCATAAGCCCATCCTGTTCCGCAGACACTGTAGGGCTTGGCGTGGGGGGAACATGTCATCCTAGCCCCCACCTCCTCCCCGGAAAAATAAAAATTGGCGGCTATGACCAGAGGGAATGACGACAGAAAGCTGGTCAGAAATTTTCCAACAAATCTTGTTTCTGTTGCAAAATGTTGACTCTGTTGTTAAGAAAGTTTTCTCCAAGGCAGGGACACATCCTCTCTTGCTCTGCTTGTTGTGGAAAACACTTAAAGGTTTTGACTTTTTTCTGAAACAGGAAAATGAAGCTATGAAAACTGTCTTGGGACAGGGAAGTGGCTTCCCCACATTGCAGTGGCACATGGGGCATGCTGTAGTCACAAAGCTGGGGTGGTGTTGTCCATCTGACTTGTATTGTAAACAGACTGCAAAGTGCAGCAGTACTCCCACTCAAATTTGGAAACCAAGTAATTCTCCATTGCATTGAGCTCTCTCTCAGCCAGTGCCCTGAAACAGCTAATGAAATGGGAAATGCTGTGTATCTTCTAGGTGTCATGTGACAGCCATTCACTGATTTCTGGGCCTGCAGCCCTCTGCTGTATGTCACAAATCCACAGGTTTCCCCAGAACACTGTTATGGCTCTGCATCGCTGATTTGGCAGCAAGATAAAGCCAGACATCCCCTGCTGGCTGCTCTTTTGGATAAGCTCAAGGCAATTGTTCCTTATGACACCTAAATTGCCTTTCAAGCGTAAAAATGCTCCTCTTTCCCTCACAGCCTACATCCCCTTCTGGGTGGATCTGAGTGGGGAACTGCCCAATGGTTCAGCAGCCACTCTGGGTTTTGGTTATAAGGCTTCTGCCCTTCCTCAAGCTGCAGGTCTTCAAGTCAGGGCTGTCCAACTGTTGCCCAGGGACTGTATGCAGAGTAATGTACAGCCCCTGGGCTCCTACCCAAGCTGCTACCCCCTTTTTTTCTCTGGCTGCTGCTGCAGGTGGCGTTTATAGGCTCTTCCCCCTTCATCAGCTTTTGCTTCTTGCTCCTGCCCCAGGGAGTGGGGTGGTACAGCTTATTGGCATGCAGGGGTAGAGAAAGACTATTTACATGCACAGTGCGTGGGTTGCAGCCCAGGGGCCCATGTCTTGCACTAATATGGCCCCCACAAAGAGGCTGTGGCAGGCACACTTACCCCACAACCAGTGTATCAGCCCTTGGAGGTTACTTGTAGCTGGCACAAGTTATGATAACCCAGTGACTACTCTAACCCAGGCCAGGCAAGGCCATATTTATTTCCCTTCCCCAAGCTGTCTCAGCACTGTTTGGCTACAGAGGCCTTAATATCTAAAGAAACAAAGGCAGCTCCTCAGCTGGTGCAGATCAGCACAGCTCCAGTGGCTCTGTGGAGCCCTGGCCATTTGCACCATCTGGGTTTTGGCTGCTGGTCTACACTGTGCCGCCAGTGCTACTGAGCCATCTGCTTTCAAGCACCTGCTCCCATTCACGCGTGCCAGACCCAGAAATGCAGCAGCCAGGCTGCTGCTGAGACGCGAACCAAGGCTGCCTGAGCTCTCCACCCAGGTGGGCTTCACCACTGCCTTCTGGGTTTGGCATGGGGGAGGGGATGGGCAGGCAGCATGGCAGCACCAGAGACCTAGTATAGACCAGTGCCAGGCATGACACAAGCCCCCACACCCACTCCGAGTACCACTCTAGTCCCCTTCCCCTACCCGATCTGCTGCTCTGTTTTCTGCTCCTTGCCAACCTGCTGCTGTTTTCCCTACCCCTTCCCCCTTCCCTGCCCCCACCCCATCTGCTGCAAGTCACACATAGGCCCATGCCACTTGTGGTGTCCATGCCACAGGTTGGTTACCCCTGGCATAAACCTATCCCAGTTCTTACCCCACTTCATGTGGAAAGTTTCCAGGATGTTGTGAATCTCTCATGTTAGGTCAGTTTTGCCTTTTTGCCTTTAGCAGAAGAGCACTGGAAACAGCATTCCTAACGTAAAGTGTAAGGTAGGGAGAGAGCACAGAAAAGGGATGTGAACTCAGAAGCGGCAGAAGGGGCTTAAGTAGGTATCGCACCTGTTTAGCCATTCATTAGTAAGGAGCCAGCAAATATTTCTCCTGCACCCTTCTACTGAGGATTGGGATTGTCTGTCCACATTCAGCCTGATATGTGCTGCCTCTAGTCCTCACAGGTCTGCAAAGAGATCCTAGCAGTACTGCATCCCTTAGGTTAGAGTGGTTTATAAACCCCTTTTCTGCACATCAGCAGTTCAAGAGAGTCTCTCAGCTTGCTCCTTAGGCCAAGTGTTGTGGGCATAACTCCTAAAAAGTACTTCTTAGAGTTGACAGAAGCTCTACTGAAGCACATATAGCACATCTGGCTACTGATCTCAGACTGTCACCCTCCCCTCCCACCGCTTTAGAAAAAGACATATTCCTAATGATTACACAGCTTCACATATTTGCTGCTCCTTATTGGGGGCATTAGAACAATTGCTCAGATTGACATTTTTATGGTGTTTGCTTTGAAATCATTTGATTGTTATAGGACACTGATGAAACAGTCTATTTAGACAGCAGTCTGATGGAAAGCTTGTGGGCACAAGCACTAGCAACTCCACACCAGCCCTCAGGGAAAGTGTGAACTGAACTCTCCCCAACTTTTGAACCTCCCAGTGTGTGACACAAGGGACCAGCTCCTTTTCCATCTAAGTGGGCCTTGGCACCTAAGTGTGATGCTATTCCATCCTGCTCAAGGCCCTGCACCTACCTCTGTAATACATATCATCTTATCCTTAAGTCACAAACAGCTGCGAGGAGGAAGAGGCCCCCTCCACCATTTGCATTAGTGGTTTTTCAGTGACTCAAGCAGTGTAGTCAGACCAGATTTAGGCTTCTAACAGGTGGAATAGGAGGACAATCCATCCCCTAAACATGTTTTCAGGGACTTGAGCAGGGTAGAGTAAGATCATACTTAGACTAACCACCTAATGGTTGACCCATAGTTTTTAGTAAGACAGTCCTACCCCTGGAGAGTTTGTAACCTAAAGAGGCAAAGGAGATACTATTATTTCCATTTTAGAGATAGGAACCTGAGGCACTGAGTGGTTCAGTGATTTGTACAAAGGAGGCACGTCTACATGAGATGCTTTATGTGCAGTAGCCAAATAACTCTGTGCAGTAGCATGCTGAGCAAAAACTGTGCTAATACGCTAGTATGCAGCGCGGTTAGGCTACTGCGCAGTAAGCGTCACTAAAAAATGGTGCGCTGGTGCTACTGCACAGTGACTGTAGCTACTGTGCATTTAGTTAGTACTTCATTAAGAAAGTACTAAACTAAAAGCGCAGCAACTACTGTGCATTAATGAATGTGTAGACATGCCCAGGGAGTCTAGAACTGAGGTAGAGCCTGAATCCATATCTTAAGGACAAGCACCTCCAGGAACTCAGGAAGTCTTCAGTTCTCATAACAATCTCTTCTCCCCATGCCCCTTTCTACCTACCTGTCATGTCTGTTCAAACATGATTAAGTCTTGGAGTCAGACTTCTAGGAAAAAAAGGAGCTGTAACAATGCACTAGAGCCTGAAGGGAGCATGAAATATTGCCAAGAAATAGAAACAGAAGAAGCAACAAAAAGTGCTCCTTATCCTGTTTCTACGCGCCTAGGTTTTACCTGAATAAGTTGCCTCTGATGCCAGAAAAGAAAAATATCCCTGATATACCATTTATCACTTAGTACCAAAACAGAAAAGGTCATTAATATATTAAAATTGTGCCTATCACACACTCAGCAACCCCAGCTCCCACTGGTGAATGATCCATGATCACACTCAGACCTTAGCATGCTAATGGAGTGAGCACATGCTGAATTAAATAAAGTGAATTAGAAAGTCTAAGCAGAGAGCTAGATGGAACACTTCCTTTCCCTCTTGCCAGGAAGTGGCAAATAAAATAAGAGCTGGTGTGTTGCCAGCACTGGGGCCTCCTCAGGCTGTGAAAACAAACAGGCTACACCCCTGCTCACACACACACACACATGCATATCACACCACACAAACACATACAGCATCAGAGGTGCAACTGAGAAAGTTTGTGCCCTTGGCAGGAATCTTCTCATCAACCTCATGCCCCACCCAGGAGAGATGCCTCTGCTTGGGGCTGGAGGCAAAGTGTTGGCACGGCTAGCAGCTACAGGGTTAATGATTGTTCTCCCTAGCAGCAATTAAAAACCCAGAATTTGGTGGCAAAAAATTGGGTGTCGGGGCAAGTGAGAGGATTAACCCCCTAGCTGCTGGCCCTACTAGCTGCTGGCTGCACTGCTGACATCTCCCCAGCAGCAGTGGCATCATCCATGGAGGAGTGAGGATGAGGCTGCCCTTGCTCCTCACAGATGGAGGCTCAAGCCTTTCTGCCTCCATTCTGGAGCTCTCTCTTAGCCTGTGCGCTGATTACCTACCCCTAGTTATGCTACTACACTGCAATGCTGGGGGAGGGAAACCCCTATCTTCCAGCATCCCTTCTTCTGGTGTTATCAGTTCCCATTTCTTTTACCACTAGGACGATGCCCTGACCTCCATTCCCCGCAGTAGTCCTTCTTAGCATGTGTTTTGCCAAGCCATCTTGAGCCAGTATTCTGACACTTCCAAAAAACCATTGCTTTCTCTTCATACCAAAAAGGAGTTCATTTCACATCAGCTGCGAGTGAGCAGCAACGAGCAGGATAATGTCCCCGAGTCAGAGTATTTTCTATGCTCTGTTCTGAAGAGACTGTCCTTCGTCCTGGTGTCTATAAACCACAGCTGACTGGCCACCTCAAGGAGCAACTGGGGGGATTGACAGCAAACTGGGAGAGCACGTCTGCACCTGGAGACGACTTCTGGGTAATAACAACATTACCCATCAGGCTGACAGCTTTGATGAGACCCCAGAGCGTAGAGACATCTCCATAGCAGCATGTAATAGCTGGCACCCGCCCTGCTCTCACTTGGCCAGCACTGCAGGTAAACACTTGATTGTGGCGGGGGGAGGGAGCGAAGGGCTGAGAGTGAAAGGAAGCTGGAGAATGAATGTGAGTCAGGGCTGAGCATTCATGTCATGGAGACACAGGCCAGCTGCTTCCTTATCAGTGAAGCACCATGTGCTCAATGAACGAACGATGAGCACGGCACAAAATGCTTCCTCGAAGCTGTGCTGCCCAGGTCCTCAAAGCCACCCCGTCCCCTGCGCAACTAGCTGTTTCTCACTGCTCTTGCAGCCTCCATCACAGCAGGATCTTCCTTGCTCATTGGCATCAGTCTTGTTCTGTTGTGGGAGCTGACCTATCCCATTGAGCAGGATTTGTGGGCCAGGTTAGGAGTTGTAGTGGCAAAGGGCTAATGCTGTGGCTTTGTCTGACTTCAGAGCTATGGTAAACACTGGACTGGAGGCTCAATGAACTAGTGGCAAGACCTCCATCCCTCTGTCTACAAGCTCACCCACCTGTGGAGGAGTTCCCCCTGTCCCCGACTCTCGTTGGGAGCTCCCTTCTGCCCCCCGGCTTTGCGTCGCATTGGGATGTCCCTCTACTTTATCTCTTGTTCCCTCTTTGGGAAATACTGCCCTGCGCACCCTCCCACCCTACTTCAGTCCCATACTGCAAATTTTCCACGGGGAGGGGCAGAGAAGGGGTCACTCCCATGAACATTAGAGCCAGGCATTGGCAGGACCCTGGGGGAAGAGCATGAAGCCCCTGCTTCCCTTCAGCCTAGAGATCCAGGATAACAGCTGGTGCTCAGTGTGGAGACCGAACCCTGCGGCATCAGGAACAGAGTCTTCTCTAGGCCCCAAAGGCCAAGTCAAGCATGAGCTCTGCCTGCTCTGCTCTGTGTTTCACAGACCCCTTGAGCTCCTGGCAGCTGCATCCAGACCATGTGCAGCATTCTGGTAATGATGGCAGCCCTGGCACACCCATTGCATCTTCCTTCTCACTGCAGCATGAGACCTGCATTTTCACACATACCTTTTGGGTGCCTCATTCCTGGGGTGCCTATCTGGGACAACAGGTGGTGTCTCCAGTTACTGTGAACCCCCAAACCAGGCACTCAGAACCAGTAAATTGTTTTGATTTGTGAGCCTTTAGGAGCTCACACCTTCATGAGGCAACACACAGACAAACCTTGCCCTGTAAGGACAGAGCTAAGATACCAACCAATTTCTTGCAGCCAAATGGCGTGCTGCCAGGTGGAACCGACAACTTCTTTGCTGCCAGCTGATGTCCTTGTCCTCAACGGAGGCTGGCACAGCATGCAGGCAAGGTTTCCAGGGAGACAGGAAGGTTCCTTGTCTCTTGAACCTACCACATTATTTCTTTAGGAACGATGTGTGGGTGGCAGTGCAAAGTCCACAGGTAGATTGTCAACATTAGCAGTAGGCATGAGGTAAGGGGAGTGCTAGTGTCCCCACTTTACTGAGGCATGCGGTGTCTAGACAACTTATGCAAAGTTTCATGGGAAGTCCCTGGGGCAACCCAGGCTTGAGTGCAGCTCTTAAGGAGAAATCAAATACATTGGTAGACGCTGCTTGAGAGAGGGTTAGCTAGCAGACTGAGACATGGGATGCACAGGCTCTGCCTGGTCTCTTCCCTCCCCTCCTGAATAACCATGTCCTTCCAGACAGTCCTCCATTACACACACTCTATCCATCAGCTCAGGCTCTGCCCACATAAGCGTTTTGGCCAGCACCTGGGCCCACATCGACAAAGGGTACAAGGCTATAGCTGACTTAGCTAGACAGCTTTAGCTCAGGCAGACCATGCTTATGTTTTTCACTGTTTTTGGTTTGTTACTGGGGGCCTTGGGGAGATTTGGCTTCAGTAGCAGTGGCTGGCATTTTCATCCCGGTGTCAGTGAATGCTGGTGTAATCTGACTGTTATGGTGGCTGTAGTGATAAAGGTCATAATTTAGAGACACTCCCTAATTTGGAAGAGTTGGGAATTGGGAGATGGTTCTTCAGGTAGTAGCCAGTTAGTTGGAGAGGCTGAAGAACTACAGAGGATTGTTTTCTGCTCCACAGTAAACCTTGTTATTTAGTTCTCATTCATGCCTGACCATCTTCATTGAACCTGGTGACCGCTACATGATGTTAGCAGTGAGATCACTATAGTGGTGATGAATAGGAAGCCACCAGAGCCTTGTCCACATTCAAATTCATCTTGGTTTTATTCCCTTCTTCCTCTTCTACCCCCAGCAGCTGAATGGGTCATGGTCCCACATTTGGCATGTAAATAATGTAAATCACACTCTCTAGAGACTCCGAGAAGTGCGGAGAGCCTGCCATCTCAAGTGAAATCAGCCAAAGTGTATCCTCAGCACCACCAAAAATCAGGCTACTTTTATATGGAAGCCAAAATACAGATTTTGTTGCCAAAGTTTATTCCCTCAGTTGGAAATTATTGTCCTCAATGTTTCTCTGCCTTTACTGTCCCACCATGAGCTTTGAGATAAGACACTTCCACAGCCATTTCCACAAATGCAGTTAAAGAAAATGATGTTTTCTTATGCTAAAAGAGATTCTTATGGTCTTTCTCTGGAGATGCTCTAGTGCGTGCAGACACTGGGGAAGAAATTTAACATTTGACAGGCAGGTTCAGCCTATTGTTGAGAATATGTTTTTTGCTGTTCTCATGAAAAACTGCCCCATATAAAGCAAATTATAAGTTTCTAAAACAGTCTTACTTTGCACATACTCAGTAAAGCCTTGTTAGGTTTTGACAGCTAAAATCTCTGAGGATGATGCTGTTCGCATTGGGCCTGCTCCAGCCTGGGACTGTGGATGCTTCTGTGGCAGTGGGCACAAGAACTAAAAGCAGAAGCAGAGCTGTCTCTCCTGTGGTTTCCATGTTCCTGTTGCTGATACCCAGGTAGCAAGAAAAAAAAAAAGAAACAGCCAAACTGGGATGCAGTGGGGACAAAGGGTGGCTTGGGAGGGTGAGAAGGACAAGGGAGACCTTAGAACAGGAGCTGGGGGAGGTACCTTGTAGGGCCTGATCGTTAGGAGAGGGATTGTGACTGTGACAAGGAGCACAGGAGGCGGAGAGTAGGACTTGCTGAGTAACAAGACTGGGATCCAAGCAAGAAGCCAGGGTGGGAGAAAGACTTGTCTAAGATACTGGAGTAGAGAATGAGGTCTCCTGCTGGAACAGGCCAGAGGAAACCTGGTCAGAAGTGGTCAGGCTGGGAGGGGGCAGGAACAGAAAGGTTTGTAACACTGATACGCTCCTTTCCAGAACATGAAAAAGAGTCCAGGACTGTGTGTAGACGAAACGAGGGACGTGTGTGCATGACAGTTTAAAGCAGATTAAATGCTTTTGCACTGCTTTAATGGTGTTGGTGTTTGCATGCGTCGGCAGTGTATTTCGCAGTAATTCCAGCCGCTGTAGCAAATTCGGCAGTCTAATACACCTTAAGTGACTTGGGGCACAGCAAACTAAAACTCTTCCAAGGAGTTTTAGTTTGCTGCCCTATAGCCATGGAGCAAAGCACCGGACTCCGTGCAGCTCAGGGGCTCTGCAGGAAGCCCTGCAGGCAGCCTGGCAGCAGCCTAGGAAGGCAGGCTCCACCCAAGAAAAGCAGCAACCCAATCTTTTTTTTTTCTGTGGAGCCTGCCTGAGCTGTGTGGGGGCCCAGTGCTTTCCTCCGTGGCTGCGGTGCCCCCCAGGACCACCTGAGCCAGGTGCTGCAGGTGGGTGCCGCCTGTGGGGGGAGCCACCACTGCCATGGAGGGAAGCACCAGCCTTCCCCATGGCCCAGGGACCGCTCTGCTCGCTGGCAGCTTGCCCTCCCCTCCTCACCACCAGAGAGGCAGGTAAGTTCAGGTGTGTGCATGACACGGGTTTAAAGGGTCCTAAATTGAAGCGGTGTTTTTAAAAACCCACCACTTCAATTTAGGGCCCCTGTTTCATCTACACATGGCCCAGTATACCTGAGTCTCAGCAACCTTCTGCTCTCATGAATGAGAAGTGTAACTGAAATACATACTAAGGGATCATGAGATGACAGGCTGGCCCATAACATGTAGGCACCAGACAACCTTCATGCTGGCATTTCCTGACCTTAATGCTGTTTTATCATAGCTTTTTGGGGTGCAGCACAGTCAAGAATGTTTAGGAGTTTGCTAGTAAAAAGATGAATGAAGAACATCATTTCCTCTTTTTGTCACCGCAGGAAATGTTGCCCATGATATTGCATGTATGACACCCTGGTATTCATGTTGTGCATTGGCCTATACTTATGGCTGTCCGGCAGACATAATTAAATGGACTCAGGTGAACCACAGGAAATTTTTTTAGCATTGATTTTTGCCACAGTATCACTAATCTAACATAAAGATCATTTCTAGGGTACACACTGCATTAGCAATGCCAAAAAGACTATTGAGTGGCTTGAAGAGACACTCTACTACTACACTAATGGGTTTTGTATTAGCCATTTCCTTTTCTCTGACACAGGAGAAATTCACATGCATTAGCAATATTTCCTATTGGGTTGGCCTGAAATCAAAGAGTATGGTTGCTGCATCCCCTTTCTGTAGGATATTTCCAGGGAGTGGAAGCAAAAGGGACTCTGGGCTGATCAACCATTTCTTCCAGCAGTACCATCAAAGCATGTCATGCTTGCTCTGCTCAGCCACATCTGTAATGCAAAGTCACAAAAAAGGGCCAGGGACACAGCCAAAGCTGTGCCCACATACAGCCACAGAAGTAGTGTTGTCATGTTCACCCAGCAACCTCTGCAATGCTGAAATTTTCCCTGTACCTGTCTTTTCTTGTTTGGACCTTCCTTTTCTGGGCTGATCAGTACTGCACATAGGCCACAAGATAAGCCTGTACCACTGATTGAAAGGCTGGCTTGTATTCTTCATCCCATGCCTTGTGCATCCCTATGAATGACTGCTGTCACTCACTGTGCACAACCAGCAAAGATTATGCCTCCTGTCCTTTCTCCTCTCTTCCCCTTCCCCTGACAAACAAAAACAGATGTCAGTTTGTTGAAATGAAGGGAGCATTCGCACAGTTATTCTTGTCTCCTTCAAAAATTTCCTCACCTCCCTTCCAATTCCAGGTGTATATTAATAAGTCTGCAGATCTCCTCTGTCACTGGCTGCAATTTCAGTTTTAACCAAATTGTTTTATGATTTTCATTGAAAGCTAATGCGAGTGTTTCACGGAAACTGTGCTGCTGGAATTTGTCCTCAGTGTCATTTCATTTCTCCTTTTCTCTTCCCTGCACCAGCGCATTGCTCTTATTGTGCCACGTGAGAGTATGTGCAATTTAAGACAGGGCTGTATTCTATGTCCCTCCAGCCACAGCATATGGATGATTGTCACAATTCCATGCCCCTAGAGCCAAGTGCTGAAGCTAAATGGTTATTATATCTATAGTGCAGCTTCTCAAATCTGCTCCTGAATCACTAATGCAGCAGTAATGTTTGGCAGCACCTAGTGACGGTGGATCCGACTTGGCATCTAGCGATATTAGTGGTAACATTCTTGTTGACTTCAGTAGAGGCTGAATCAGATCCTTTATGAAGTAGTTTGGCCTCTTCTCTGGAGTGATGGGAGCAGCACTTCTCACTTTGTTGGGGGAAGGGGGAATGTTTCTCATGAATTTTTATGCTTGACTCCAGACAGCACTATCCGTTTGTTTGTGTGTCTGATCTGCATCTAATGCAATTGTTACCCTGCCACCTCCTGATATCTTCAGCGGCATCTTTTCAACCCCATTCTTCACCCAACTGATCTTCTGACACAAACCTCACCTTCTAAGCATTTATTAATTAAAGATGGAACCCAAAAGATTCACTTCCCTGTGGGAAGTTGTTCCATTAATCTAAGCAGCTGTGGTATTTCCAGCTAAGCCAGTTACTCACTCCAGACATTCTTGTTGTAACCCCATAATGCTCCTTGTTCTTATAGTTTCATAGTTTCATAGTTGGTAGGGTCAGAAGGGACCTGAGCAGAACATCATGTCTGACCCCCTGCCGTGGCAGGAAAAAGTACTGGGGTCAAATGACTCCAGCAAGGTATTCGTCTTACCTCCTCTTAAAGACCCCCAGGGTAGGAGCCAGCACCGCTTCTCTTGGACGTTGGTTCCAGATCCTAGTCGCCCTGACTGTGAAGTAGCGCCTCCTGATGTCTAGTCTGAATCTGCCCTCTGCCAGCTTGTGACCATTATTTCTTGTCACTCCTGGGAGTGCTCGGGGGAACAGGGACTCCCCCAATGCCTGCTGGTCCCCTCTGACTAGTTTGTAACAGGCCACTAGATCCCCCCTCAGCCTTCTCTTGTGAAAGCTGAACAGGTTCAGGTCCCTTAGCCCCTCCTCGTAGGGCCTGCCCTGCTGCCCCGATCATGCAAGTGGCCCTCCTCTGGACCCTCTTGATGCTGTCCACATCCCTCCTGAAGTGCAGCACCCAGAACTGGACACAGTACATCAACTGTGGCCTGACCAGTGTTGCATAGAGGGGGAGGATCACCTCCTTGGACCTGCTTGAGATGCATCTGTGGATGCATGACAAGATGCGGTTAGCCATACTGACTGTCCTTGCATTGGTGGCCCATGTTCATTTTGGAATCGATAATGATGCCAAGATCGCTTTCTGCCACTGTGCTTTCGAGAAGAAAGTTCCCCAGCCTGTAGGTATGCTACTGGTTCTTACTGCCCAAGTGCAGCACCCTGCACTTGTCAGTATTGAATCCCATCCTTTTCTCATTCACCCACCCCTGTAACCTGTTCAGGACCGTTTGTATCCTGTCCCTCCCTTCTAGCGTGCCCACCTCACCCCAAATCTTGGTGTTGTCAGTGAATTTGAACAGGGTGCTTTTCACTCCCTCGTCCAAGTTGCTAATAAAGAAATTGAACAGTGCGGGCCCAAGGACCAAGCCCTGGGGGACTCCACTGCCCAAATCCCTCCAGTCTTGACAACCAAGTACTTCGTTAAGCTGACCCAAGGCTCTCTAGCACTGGGTGTGCACTCTACATTGATCATTGATGATGATTATTATTATATCCATAAATTCGAAACATTGGTAGATGTCATCTGTGGGCTGAGCACTTTAGTCTAATTCTGTAGGGAAGGACAGTCTACTTAGAATCAGACAAACATATCTATACATGCAGTAGGACAAACAGCTAACGGACTCTTCTGAGTTGAATCAATAGAATTAGAAATTCAGCCTCTTTCCCATTCTGACATGGTCTGACATGGAGCTGATTTCCAGAGGCCTGGAAATCATGATTTTTGATGAAAGGCTGAAAGAATTAGGATTATTTAGTCTGGGGAAAAGAAGACTGGGGAGAGGATTTGATAAAAGTCCTTAAAAACTTGAAAGGTGACTATAGGGAGAATGGAGACAGCCATATTCTCTGTGGCAGTAGGGAACAGGACTAGGAGCAATGGCCTCAGACTGCAGCAGAGGAAATGTAGGTTGGAGATTAGGGAGAAATTCCTCACCACGAGAGCAGCTAAGCATTGGAACAGGCTATGTAGAGACGTTGTGGAATCTCCATCCCTGGAAATCAAGAGAAGGTTGGACAGACACTTGACTGGGATGATTTAGTCAGGGATGATCCTGCCCTAAGCAGGGGGTTGGACTAGACGACCTCATGAGGTCCTTCCGTCCCAACTTTCCTATCTCCTATATTCAACGCTGGCTTGGAATCTGGGCCACAATTCAGCATTAAGCACATGTCAAATCTAAACCCATGAGTCTTCCAGCCCTAAAAGTTTGCCTTCAGTGCTGAAAGCTTGGCACATACTTATGTGGTGCTATAGGCCCTGATTTAACTAGTTAAAAGTCTTTTGGAGCACAAAAAAAGTGCTAGTAAGAGGTGCCTCACATTAGCCACAAAAAAAAAATCCCTCTCTGGAAAATATTGGACTTCTCTCCATGGGTTTGAGTGAGGGCTGTTTTTCTATGAATTTTCCAATCAAATAAGAGATGACTCATTGGTCTGTGGTGTTTCCAGCTGCTGCTGCTTTCAAATCATCAAGACATTAATTTTGCAATCTAGCTGTGGTCACTATGATGTAGTCACATGCACAGTAGAATCTAAAACTTAGAGCTTGCTTTCCTGACTTAGTCACTGTCACTGTCAAAGGCCTAGAGGAAGGAGAGGTTTTCCAAACCTGTGAGTGTTACTATCAAGCCAGCATCACTGAGAGCAGGTTATATCTCTTGATGGGCTAAGGTGGTGGGAAGTTCTGTGTGTGCGATTTATGTGCTGATGCTGCATTTATCAACCTCCCAGCAAATTAAAGATAAACACAAGGAGTCCCAGGCAGTATATCCATTACCAGTCTTTTATATTTCCCACTGGAGCAACTCTAAGAAATAAACAGCAGATGGGAATGATCAATGAATCCCATTAACAGCTGAGCAGAATTGTTTGGTCCAAATTTGTGGAACACCGTGTTTTGGTAAGGTAACACCGTGATGCATAATATTTATGCAGCTACAAAGGCAAAATGTAAAGCACTTAGAGATATTTAGTCAGCTTACTTGATGGATTGGCTGGGCAGTTCCAACTGCAGACTGAGTCACAGAGTGAAAGAGGGTTGTTATTATACCATCTGCAGTAGAGGCAGGACCAAACTTGACAGGTAATCTGTCTTGGCAGCATCTTTCTGTAAAAGCCTAATCACTCTAACATCACATCCCCCCAAAATCATTTAAATAGGTTCCCTAATTATGAAGAAACATAATGCTAGGAAGGTCTTGTTCAGCAGGTTTTCTTTTTTTTTCTTTCCCTTTTACAGAAGAGGCCAGACACCAGACTCATCAGATGCATCTTGAGTTGCATGAGATGATGTTTGCTTTTAGGTTTTGCTGGGAAGTAGATGAGAAACTGTACTTGAACTCAGCTCTTGCATTTGATTATTGGTTGCTAACATTTCCCTTGTGCAGCACTTTGCAGAAGGGTTCTGTCTCCTAGCACCTGCTCTCAAGCTCATTCAAACCAGTGGCATTCCTACCTTCAAAACATTGGACCCGAAGGGGTGCTCCGAGCCATTGAGTTCAGTTTCCTGCCTTCACAGATTCACAGTTAACCAAAAGACTCCCCCCACAGCACCACTACAAGCCATCACGATAACGATGAGAAACAATACCTCAGTCACCAAGAACACCTTACAACCTGCCACAGGTAAAAGCAGGGGAAATGAGGACCTTGTTACTGCAGCAGTAGGAAAATAGCTGGTTAATGTACGCTTAGAAGATCCTAGGAAAAGAGCCATGCCTCCAAGTTACATTGAAGGCAAAGCCTCCTTTGATCTATGACAATCTTACCTGAGGGAAATTCCTTTCTGACCCCAAATTTGGCAATGGGTCTGACCCCAAGTGTAAGAGCAAAGCCCTTTAGCTAGAAATCACTGGGTTCTGTGGGCATTGACAGGAGCATCTGCATATCCCAGTCAAAAAATCAGTGGGTTTTTACTTATCCCCCATTTTGGGAAGTATAAAGAAGGCTGCCCCCTGTGATGAATTAAGTAGCTTTTAATCCCCTGTTATGTTAAGCCAAGGCTGTGCTTCCAAAAGAGAATAAGCTACCTGTCTATGGTACTGCTGAACTGCTATTATCATCAACCCCCCACCTAGTCAATAATAGATTGATTAATTTTTATCAACTGAAGCAATAACAAAAAAATCAAGTACAGAGCACTTCACATGGAGGAGCAGTTTGGGCTAGAAAGGGTCTAGCCCTGCCATATACACCTATGAGGTGCATAGAACCAGCCCCATCAGCAAAGGATCATCAGTTTCAATAGCCAGTATAAGTGGCTTATACACAATGGTGTGTCTACATGTGCATTAATGTGCCTTTTTAAATGTGCGTTAAATTTAGTACCTCCAATGTGAGGTACTAAATTAATGCATATTGGCCTGTGCTAATGCATAGTAGTGCATTTGCACACTTTTTAAGTGACACAATGCACAGTAGACTATTTTACTGCAGATTAGTGTAATGCAATGTTTTTTTACGTGACACTTCAATGTGCAGTGAAATAATCTACTGCACATTAAAGTGCATGTGTAGATGCACCCAATTATGGGCATCTTGATTCCCTATCTGAGGCTGGTAAAGGAGGAGATGGATGGCCTTTGGCTGAAAGTACAGAACTGCATTATTGCAGTACAATAGTGCCTAATAAAACCACTCTCTATAGCCCATAAAGATCACACACTCTACATAGGTTAAGAGGCTGGCCCTTCTAGTGCATCTAGGATTATGAGGGGTATAAGTTGTAGCTATGTTGATCTGCCTCTAGGATTTTGTGGGTTTTTTCCTTTTTCAGTGTATGGATGAGGATTTTTTTTCATTTTAAAGTGGAAATAACCAAGAAAAAATATCAATAATAATTTTTAAACATATTTTTAAAAATAAATGACTGAATTTCCTCCCTCTTCCACCATAAGAAAATGACAACGTTTCTTCAAAAGGTCTTTCATTGGGATTCCTATCCTGCTAATAATTTTCCAGTCCTGTTCCTTGTAACTTGCCTAACTTCCTGACCATTCTCTCCTGAGGCCACTTTTGGTCAAGCATTGTACCAACATGCATTAGCAATGCCTTTTAATGGTGGCTTCATAATATAGAACCACCAGCTGCAAGAAATCAATTAGGCTGTTTATGAAAGTTTTGGCATATTTTCCTAAAGAAGCATCTAATTTCTGCTCCAGTTATCATGGTCATCATGGTCACCATTGAAAGAGAAATTCTTCATAGATTTCATAGATTCATAGACATTAGGGCTGGAAGGGATCTTGGAAGATCATCGAGTCCAGCCCCCTGCCCCAGGGGCAGGAAGTCAGCAGGGGTCATAGGATCCCAGCAAGATAAACATCCAAATGTCTCTTGAAGGTGTTCAAAATAGGTGCTTGAACCGCCTCCGGTGGCAGACTATTCCAGGCTTTGGGGGCTTGGACAGTAAAGAAGTTCTTCTTCATGTCCAGCCTGAAACGGTCTTGGAGGAGTTTGTGACCGTTCAATCTTGTCATCCCTCGGGGCGCTCTGGTGAACAAATGTTCCCCCAGATCCTGGTAAACACCCCTGATACACTTATAGGTGGCCACCAGATCACCCCTGAGCCTGCGCTTTTCCAGGCTGGAGAGTCCCATAGCTCTCAGCCTCTCTTCATAAGGTCTGTTTTTCTGACCTCTGATCATGCGTGTGGCTCTCCTCTGCACCCTCTCAAGCTTCCCCACATTCTTTTTGAATTGTGGAGCCCAAAACTGGATGCAGTGGTCCAGCTGCGGCCTCACCAAGACCAAGTACAATGGGAGAATGATGTCCTGGGCTTTGCTTAAGAAGCATCTAGGGATGCAAGCCAGCATTTTGCTCGCTTTACTAGCTGCAGCATCACATTAATGGCTCATGTTCATCTTGTGGTCAATCATGACCCCAACTTCTTTTTGTCCATAGTGCTAGCCAGTGTAGCACTGCTGAGCCTATAATCATGCTGCAGGTTTTTCCTCCCAAGGTGGAGAACCTTGCATTTTTCAGTGTTAAACACCATCAGGTTCTTGTCCGCCCATTTCCTGAGCCTGTCAAGGTCAACCTGGATCACCCTCCTGTCCTCAGGTGTGGATGCTTTACCCCAAAGTTTAGTGTCATCGGCAAACTTGGCCAGTCTGCTTCTGACACCAATGTCCACATCATTAATGAAGCTGTTGAATAATATAGGCCCAAGGACAGAGCCTTGAGGGACCCCACTGGTCACAGCACACAAAGACAATTGACTTCTATCAACCAGCACCCTCTGGGTCTGACCACAGAGCCAATTCCCCAGCCAGCGGATCATGATGAAGCCAAGGCTGCAGTTGGCCAGTTTTGCTAAAAGGTGATCATGGGATACCAGATCAAAGGCTTTTTTAAAGTCAAGATATATGACATCAATCTCTTCTCCCTTGTCCAGGTGATAGGTCACCTGGTCATAAAAGAAAATAAGATTGGTCAAGCAAGATCTACCTGCAACAAACCCATTCTGGCTATCCCTCAGGATATTGCCATCAGCCAGTCTGTTAAGAATGGTCTCTTTGATAATCTTTTCTAAGATCTTCCCTGGGATACAAGTCAGGCTGATGGGCCTGTAGTTTGCTGGATCCACTTTCCTCCCTTTCTTGAAGATAGGTACCACATTGGCCTTCTTCCAGTCTTCGGGCACTACACCAGAGCGCCAGGAGTTCTCGAAGATCTTTGCCAGGTGCTGAGCTATTATGCTTGCCAGCTCCTTGAGTACCCTCGGGTGTAGATTGTCAGGGCCAGCTAACTTGAAGGTATCCAGCTTCTCAAGGTGCTCCTTCACAAGGTCAGCATTGATGGAGGGTAAGGAATCTCCCTCACCCAGGCCTTCCCACCCCGTAATGAGTAGGGGCATCCCTTAGGACTGCTGAAAAACTGACGCAAAGTACCCATTTAGCAAGTTGGCTTTTTCCTGGACGTCGGTTTCCAGTTGTACCATCTGGTTCAGCAGGGGTCCAGTGTTGCCCTTGCTTTTTCTCTGGCTCCCCACATATCTAAAAAAGGACTTTTTATTGTCCTTCATACGTCTAGCTAGCTTGAGTTTAGTCGTAGCCTGGGCTACGAGTATCAAGGAAGTATCTTCTTTTTTTCACAGGCTACAAGGCTAAAATGAAACAATCATGAATAAAAATTGAAACCAAATCCCAGAATTCATCCATAGCTGTCTGTGGGCACATCTACACATACAACTAATGCGAAGCAATAAACTCCAGAGCTTATTGCTTTGGAGTTTATTGCTCTCTGGGTGCCATGTTTATGTGTGTGCCCAGGATCATAGCACATTGAACCAGGCTGGAGCAGTCCCGGCTGGCAGGGGACCCCAGAGGTCAGCATGCCATCCCAGGGCTTCACCTGACTGGCTCAATGTGCTGTGGAGAGGCTGGCTGGGGCACAAGGGTGCTTCAGGGTGTGGCTACCTGGCAGTCAACCCCTGCACTGAAGCATCCTCATGTTCTAGCCAACCCTATCCAGCATCTATACCTGAAATGCTTCAAAGTAAAAAACTCCACACCAGGATAGTACTTGTATCCTATTTTCAAGTACTGTCCTGTGGTGGAGTTTATTAGTTTACTCCAGCCTAATTGCCCTGCACATGTAGATGCCAAGATGTTTACTGCAGAGCTAATTAGTCTATTCTGCAGTAAGTGTCTTGTGTAAATGTTTCCTGTATGTACATGCCCATGTATTTCAGCACTACAGATCCCAAAGATGAAAAAATCATGAGTAAAACTCTCCCCACATTCTGAGATTAGCCTAAACATCAGGAGACTTAAAAATAAGAGTAAAATGTTGTGGTTTTTCGTTGGTCTCCTGTTTTCTGCATCTTCAGGATGCATTTGGTATGCATTTTCAAGCTTTACATAACAAGCTAGAGGCTGGAAGCTTCCTTTTTGGAAAAAAACTCCAAAGCAGAAATGCTTATGTACTCAGTTGTCTTTAGGTGTTCAAGCTGTAGGTATTGCCACACACAAAATATTCAGTTGAGTTTGAATGAAGGGTGTGGGAGGCATATTCCAGCTGTGCAAAGCACAGACAGTGAGAACAAAAACAATGAAGTCATTCATCCAGCCCTCCCTCCACTCTACCCATCAGTTCCACTTCTCAAGACTCATCTCTTCGTCTTCTACCCTGTACTGCCCACATGTCTCTGCCTCTGATGCTGGAAGTACTGCTGTTCTGAATCAATGTTAATAGATTTATTTAGGAAATACAAATTAGCAACAGAAAGCAAGAATGGAAATGATATTCCAGTCATAGGAACAGCCTTGGCCTCTGGTATAAATAGAATTTAGTCCACTGTGCTTTATGTATGCTGTTATTTTTTCCCCCCACAGCCTCAGGAAAATTCCCATGGGTGAAATGTCAATTCCAATTGCATTTTCCGTTTTTAGTGTTTTG
Organism: Alligator mississippiensis; assembly: GCF_030867095.1. Taxonomy (NCBI): domain Eukaryota; kingdom Metazoa; phylum Chordata; order Crocodylia; family Alligatoridae; genus Alligator; species Alligator mississippiensis. Next base: position 141,223,683 of record NC_081825.1, on the reverse strand, counting down.
CTTCCTGTAGAATATTTTCCCAACCATTATATTCGCCTTTCTCATATAGTACCAGCTTGGGTGCAGTTTTAATGGTTTCTTGGGGGAAAAAAAAATCTCCCCTTTGTGACTGGAGGAATACCCAAGTCAGCTGATGTAGCAGGTGTATTGTGGAAGGCAAATGTACCCACAAGAGGAGCAATCCATGTGTCTGCTCTACAGGGACTGCCCCAGCTCCATCATCAGTGAGTCAAATGTTTACCCAGCTCCTTGTGGTTTCAATTGTTTGAAAAGAAATGTGCCCCCAAAGCTAATGCCCAATGCTTTCCAGAATACAGGCTTCCTAACCAATGAGTAAGTCACTTTCACTTCTCTTGTACCATAAGTATAAGAAGGTTACTCATTCCTGCTCCAGAATGCCAGCTTGTCAGGTTTGCCCTGCACATTGTAATTGTTTTTCCTTAAAAGAAAATCATTCTTTTCTTCCTCTTAGCTTTTTTGCTGACTTTGTCAAATGCCTTCTTCCCAGCCCTTACCAGGGACATATCTGCCATTCCTAGATGGCTATGCAGATAAACCATATAAGAAACAATTCCCTTGCATCTACCTATAGAATGCTTCTTTTCCTAGGAAACCACTTACCCTCATTGGATGAAACAAGGGCAATGTTTTCAGGGCAGACATGATAACTGCACGGTGCCAGAAGTCAGTACATACAGCCATTCCTTCACAAGCAGAGGGAAACACTCTAGGACCTGGTTTGGAAGAATTCCTGCTGTCCATGTCCCCTCTGAGTCTCTTGATTGGAGTCTTCTATTTTAGTATATGCAATAATGGCCCGATTTTGAGGTCTGGTATGCTCAGCCATTTCCCATTGACCTCAGTGGGATTTGTAAAGGTGCATTTGAGAACAGGAGTGGCAGCAATGAATTACACTCTAGATTTTGAAATGTCAGGAAATACAGCCAGCTTCATGCGTTTTAAGTACATCTCATAGACTATCAGAGAGACATGCAGTCCACTGCTGTGCAAATTGCCTAGGGCACAGCTCACTCAGCAGTCATCAGTCCAGTTTTTTTCTTATTGGACTAAATACAACGCTTTTCTATACCAGTGCATCACATGCCTAATTTGGGACTGTTCGAGGAACCATATTCACCTAAGTGCAAAACCAGGGACAACAGTTAAACACTGAATCAAGTTCAAAGCCTTAGAACTCGTTTTCAAAGCCCAGGCCCTTGACAGCTCTGGGGTGAAGATTTTAGTCAAAATGTTTATTGCTCAGGCACAGTGAAACTTTCTATGGTTAGTGTAACACTTGCCAGTGTGAGAGAGTGAGCTTTTTTTGGAGTCAATGGGCACATCTACATGTTTAATAATTTGCAGTAGTTACTGCGCATTTAATTTAGTACTTGCTTAATGAACTACTAACTTAATGTGCAGCATGAACGACTTGTTCCCCCAGCGGCTGGCAGGGCACGGTGGCGGCAGGAGCGTGGTGGCGGGAGTGGCAGGAACAGAGTGGTGGAGAGCGAGGGAGCTCCTGCAGATGCTACCGGTGCTGTTGGCAGTGGGGGGTGGCGAGTGCTGACCAAGGGTCGGTAACCACCCACAGTCACTGCTGGTGTTGTTGTTGATGGCCAGTGGGGATCGTGGACCGCCTGCAGACGCCACCAGCGGTATTGGTGGCAGGGTGGCGAGTGGCAACTGCCCACAGGCACCACCAACAGTGTCAGTGGTACCCTTTTGTAGGGGGTATACTGCCACACTCAGGGGGCGCATGTGTACTTGCATGCACCCCTTATGCGTCACCCCTGATATGCAGTAACTAGCGTTACTGTGCAGTAGCACTAGCGCACAGGTTTTTTGTGATTCTTACTGTGCAGTAGCCTAATATGACTACACAGTAGTGTATTAGTATGGTTTTGCCCGGCACACTACTGTACAGTGTTATTAGTCTACTGCACATTTAGTGTCTCAGGTAGGCGCACCCAGCAGAACAAACTAAAAACCCTCACAACCCTCAGCACCTTCTGCTTCAAACTCACAGGGTATTTCTTTAGCTCTTTTTCTTACCATACAGCAACTATACAGCATGCAATAGACAATAACACAACAACATGGTGATCCTATGGATGCTATGGCTAAAGGAACTTATACAGTGCTAAGATTAGTGGAAGGAGAATGGAGATACAAGACCAAATAAACACGTGTTTGAAAGCATTTGACACGACTTTCTCCATTTTTGCCTAGTGATGCTCTTGGTCTTTCTTGTGTGGTCCCATAGCCATTGTTGCTGAGCACCTATGACAATCCATGGGTCTTATTATTCAATTCAATTGAATTACTATTCAGTTCACTAAGGGATATCTATCTGCCTGTCTGTCTGTCCGCCTATATTCTCATTCTATCTGTGGAGTTAGAGCCACTAACGTGGAAAGGATGGCATAGTGCAGTCATTCTCAACCTTTTTAGACTCAAAACACCCCTCAAAGCACTCCTAGTCTGCTATGCCGATATGCAGACTACAGTGCATATGGGGAAATAGTCCCTTTTTCCTTATAGAGAGCAAGCAGCCAATAAGATTGTCTCAGCCTGTAGAGAACTGCAGAGCTTAACCTACTAGATTATCCCATATGCATGCCCATACTAGCCCTAATATGCATGGCACTGTTTGCCTTAAAGCATTTATGCCTTTTGGCCTCTTCCCATGTCCTACAAATAGTTTGAATAATTCATCTTGGCTTGGCAAAAGTAATGTCTTTCCTCTCTGCATGCTGGAGAAGGATGCAAAGTAAGAAGCAACACAAATAATAATAGTAGTAATAGTAATGATAGATTCAGTAGCATCAGAACAAAGCTGTTGCTTTGTTAGGAAAACAGGGCGTTTCCTGAATCCTGGCATAAGTATACTCAGCCTGTATTAATGTGTTTATCCACAGCCTGTATTCTTTATTAAGTTTAGGTTGTTGCTGCTGCTGTTCCCATTAAAGTGCTGTGTTGTGTGCTGGGAGAGGAGCACGTGCAGTTTCATGGAAATTGGAACGTTAGAATGACAGTCCACTCTTATCAGAACCAGCTCCATGGCCATAAGTTTGGGAGCTTCTTAAAAACGAATGGGAAAGCACATATATTGAAATCAGTGGTTTGAAGCAGGTGGGAACTGAATTAATTCTATGGGCCACAAAATCTCTTAGGAATTCTCTATCCACTATACCAGTGTTTCTCAATCAGGGTGCCTTGCCATCCTTTCAGGGGCACTGTGGGGTGCCACACAGTGTTAGCACTGTTAAGTATGCAAGCATGATTCACAAAGTAAGCCCAGAGAGATTTCAAATAGAAATCCACAGCATTAAAACCATTCTGACTTACTGTGGTCTTTCTGAGTTCTTTGCAACAGAAGAATTGCTCTAATATTTTTCTGTAGTCACAAAACAAGTGGAAGCTAAGAGCTGGCATTTTTGAGGGGGTGCCTTTAGTTCATCAAGGGGTGCCTTGCATTTATTGAGGGGTGCTTTGAGACTAAAAAGGTTGAGAACGACTGCACTATGCCATCCTTTCCACCCTAGTGGCTCTAACTCCACAGATAGAATTAGAATATAGGCAGACAGACAGACAGGCAGATAGATATCCCTTAGTGAACTGAATAGTAATTCAATTGAATTGGATAATAAGACCCGTGGTTTGTCATAGGTGCTCAGCTACAATGTCTATGGGACCACACAAGAAAGACCAAGAGCATCACTAGGAAAAAATGGAGAAAGTCATGTCATACACTGTCATTATAAAAATTAAAAAGAAGGAAAAGTCATGGCCTATGCTATTTCATTTTTAAGGACATTAATTTTGTCATAGGAAATTGTAAGAAAACTCAAACAATGTCATTTTAAAGTATACCTAGTCCAAAAACGTGTATTAGGGTGTGACTAATAGTGTGACACCAATTAGTAGCCTTCAATGTGCCCCACGGGACATAGAACCTCACTGTCTATACAAACATGCATGGAGGAGTCTTACTCAGTTCTGGGCTGGGTTGGGTCATGGCAGCACCTCTGTCTGATCACAGTCATGGGCGTGGGAAAGTCAGAGAGCCTCAGCCAGGACAATGCTTACAAACATGAATGCCTTTCCTGCTGATCGCTTCTCCTCTTTGTACCACTTTTATTCACTAGGGACAAATCCCCAACCCAGGGCTCAGTCCATGGAGTGGGGGAGGGCACAGAGGCCTCCTCTCCCTTCCAGGCTGCAGTATGGTAGCTGAAATGTCTCTAAGAAAATTCTCAGATTATAACAGCCTAGGTCCAGCAGGCCCCTCAGCAATGTGGGGTGAAAGCCCAGTGGATGGGGGGAGTGGGTATGTGCTGGTATGGCAGGTAGCCCTGGGCAGTTGGTGTGCTATATCAAATGACTACTGCTACACTGCCCCTGAGCAAGCAGTTTTTATGGAGCTCAGCCCCCAATACCTGGAACAACACATGTGGTCAAGAGGCTTCTCCCAATCCCACCGGGCAGATTCCCCTTTATGTGGGCCCACTGATACTAGTAGGGGAGCAGGAGGGTCCAGTATTTCCACGTCCTGCCTGGAGCCATTCCCTGCTGAATGGGGAGGCTTTCTAAAGGGGAGGCTAACACTGGGGAGGGGAATGGGATTGACAGCTGTATTACTCACAGAACAAGTACATTGAAGACAATGCCAGGGTGGGCCTTCCCCACATGGTCCTAGCATAGCTCTTACTTATTTAGTTGCCTTGTGTGGACTTGGAAGACTAACTCTCATTCCTGGAGAAGGTCAAGGAATTAATTCAGTGATTCTCAACCTGGATGTCACAGTACCCTGAATACCACACACTGTTACCTTGGAATACCACACTGCCTTGGAATACCACACACTGTTACCACTGTTAGGTGTGCAAACATGATTCACAAGGTAAACCTATTGATTTCAAATACAAATCCATAGTACTAAAACCATTCTGAGTTGTGGGCTTTCTGAGTCCTTTGAAACAGAAAAATTGGTGTATTATTTTTCCAGTCAAAAAAATGGGTGAAGACTAAGAGCTGTCATTTTTCTGAGGGATGTCTTGAGTATGAAGAAGGGTGCCGTGAGTCTAAAAACATTGAGAACTGCCGCCCTAATTAGATTCCAGCAGGGCAGAAGCTCAGGGCATGAAAGGGAGTGTAAGATTTTGATCATCCTGTTGTTGCATGGCTTCCAGCTCATTAGTATTTAGGATCATAGGATCATAGGAAAATAGGTCCTATGATCCTAAATTAGGTCTTCTCTCTTCGGCTGGAAATTGAGACTTAAATAAGCCCCTGTGTCTGGTCAGTGCATTGCTGGGGTTTATGTGGTTTATATAGTTATTGTAGGGCTCTTTGGCGTACAAAAAAAGCCATAGTACTGTCCCCCCTCCCTCCCACCCACCTGTTTACAGGTCTTTTCCTTATCCTATTACCTCTCATTTTCTACCTCCTATGACCTAGCTTCCAGTACCAATCATCAGTCTTCTCTCCATCTCCTCCCCACATTGCTAGAACTCATGCCTTTGCCACTATGGAGCCAAAATGGCTGAGTAAGCCATATGGAGAAGACCACAAGTGAATCCTCTTGGAGTAACATAGTGTCTGTGCATTGCTCCTTGCTCTGGGGGGTGCCCCCTATCTCAAAAGCTGAACCCTCAATATCTGTGTTCTTCAGTTTCTGCCCATGAGGGAATCAGGGGCAATGCTAACACTGAGCATGTCTACACAAGACACCCACTGCAGTTGTTAGTGTGCAGTCATTTAGGACTTGAATAACCAAGTACTAAATGACTGTGCAGTAACCAGCATTACTGCACCCTGTGCGCATTAGCATCCCGGCACAGTTGCCTGGTGACGCTTACTGCGCAGTAGCTTGTTATTACTGTGTAGTAGTGTCGCGTCACAGTTTGTGTCTGGTGATGATACTGCACAGTAGTAATGAGCTACTGCACAGTAAGCATGTCATCTTAATGCACCCACTGAGCTGGAGTGTACTACCCTGATAATTCAGATATCCAATTCAACTCTTCTGTTAGGCACCATAACTCTGCCATTTATTTGTTAGAACTGCAGTGCCTATGTAATAGCTGACCTTTGGGGCAGTACTGGGAATGGTGAACCAGGGGCCCTTGCATTTGAAAGGATGGGTCTACATCTTGAGTTACAGGCTGCATGTGAAGCTTTGCATTCTGTTAGCCCTGCTATTGCCACCAGTGCTCTTGAAAATGAGCTGTCTGCCTTTTGGTAGGGTGGCAATGAGTGGCAATGAGTATCTCACGCATACCACTTCCCTAGCAGCAGCATCTTGTATTTGAGAGGAAGTAAATGAGGAAATGGGTCAGGCCTTATCAAGATAAATGTGTAATATGTTTCTAGAAATCCCTACAAGAAATACACAGATGAGTCCTGAGACTTCTGGAAATGCGCTACTGGGAACTTGGATGGAGTCATTTTTGTCTACTGAAACCCCAAATTCTTGACTTTTCTTTTACAAGTATGAAGTAAAAGTTATTAAAAAAGGAAAACTTTCATGAAGATAATGACTTTAGGACTGTGTGTGTGCACCTCTTACCATTGCCAGTTTGGAAATGGCAGGCAGCCCTCTGGAGCTGATTTCAGCACATAAATACTAAAACTCTTGTCAGGAGCTGCTTTACTCCTGTCTCCCCACATTCAAAGGAAACTTATGGGGACTCAGCACTGCTAATGCTGAACCCAAATGCTAGCTCTGATACTACTCTGAATCTCCACCTTTATCCTAGACCTAATTAGATTGTCTTGGCTTAGCTAATCATTAAATAATTCAAGACATCTGGTAGGACTAGTGAATAGGTTCTCTTTAGATTGTAGTTATGTGCCCAGAACATGCTATATCAGGCATGGCCAAGAAACATTGCAAGGAGGACTAGATATTTTCCTGCATGTTCATGATCATCAGTGGCATTCACATCACTGTAGGAATGCCAGCCCCAATATTTCAGCTCTCCTGCTAGGCCCTGCAGCCTCTCTGTCATCTACTTGTGTGATGGCCACCATCACTGGTATTTTCAGGAAGATCAGATTGGGCAGATCCTCCATCGCTAAACGAATGGGTATCTGCAGTGCTTTAAAGAAATGGGCTCCCTCACTAAGACATGCAACAAACCCTTCAGTCTCTGAACCAGGCATTTAGAAGGATGAGTAACTTACACTGACCAGGGGATTATGCTTGGTTAAATTAGAGCTGCTGTATAGAGCAGTCAGAGCTCCAGATATTTTTGTAGGTAAGGAGCCATTATGTTTGCTGATAAATTAGACACATGCTTGAAGACTTCCATACTGGAAATTGTTTTATCTTCTATGCAGCAATAAAGGTTCGTGTGACTTTTGGAAATCTGGAGCAAGTGTGGGCAGAGAGGCTTCCCAACAACGATGAACCAGTGAACTGCTAGTCAAGAAAGCAGAGGGTTGTATGTGAGTGTACTGTGTGCCTGCAGTTGTCAGCCAGACACTTGCTTATGTGATCAGAAGTACTGGCTATGCAGATATTTAATGGACTGAAAAAGACAGGCCTCCCCATCAGAAGACAATAGGTAAATAACATCAAGTAGCAGGAAGGCCAACCATCAAGATACAAGGACAAAACCCCTATATGGAGTGGGGTTTTGTGGGTGTGGACCCAATTTGATGAGAGTATTCAAGGCTCTCTGTAGAGTCACAGAGAAGACCCAGACGGTTCCAGACAAGGCCCACCGTCTGCACTGTGGGGAGGAAGGGGCCAGTACAAGAAACTGTGGCATTCCAGGTGTCATCATTCTGGGCTACCCTCTTCTCACCTAAGCACCCTGCTGCATGTCACTAGTACCTCACTCCCAGACAGGAAGCAATGCAAGCCATCCTATCCCAGGGAATGTCTTTCAGATGCTGCTCACCTACGGTGGGATGCCTAGGCTGCTCCCCTAATTGGGTGGGACAGTCCCAGAATGGGAACATCAAGTCCCAGTCCTGGGCTGCTTGACTCTGGGACAACATTTGTCCCAGATTCACAGCATCATGCAGGGACCCAGGATTTCCATTTACTGCAGAAAAATGCAGGCTGGCAGCCTTGCAGGCTGGCAGGCTGGCAGTTCCTGCCCACAAGGGGCTGCTAGGAGCAGGACGGGAATACATCCCCAGGCAGTGTGGAAAGCAGCTCCCTGCAGGTAAGTCTATGGGAGGAGGGTACATAGGAGGCCCAGATTGGGGCCCCCATGGTGAGGGAGGGAGTGGGGCAGGGGCTGGGGGTGCTGCCCAGTCAGGGCAGTGCATGGGGCCTGGGGCTAGGGCATGGAGTAGAATGGAGCCATGGATGGCTTGTTCAGGGGGTGTAGAAAAGCAGCTCCCCATCACTGCACATACTTCCAAGGGAGGAGGTATGGGGGGGCATGTGCCCCCCTCCAGATTCATTTGTGGGGCAGATGTGGGCTGCCTGCTGTGGGCTTTGTACTCCCCACCCTGCTGCCCTCCTCCCAGGAGCTCCATGCTGGCTGCACCACCATGGTGAGGTGCCCCTTGCCTGCCCAGCAACAGCAGGGGTGGTGGTGGTATGGAATTGTGCCCCTGCTGCTGCCAGGTAGGCACGGGGCACACGGCTGACACGGGGCTCCTGAGGGAAAAGCAGCAGGGCATGGAGCCCTGAGCCCACAGCGGGAAGCCCATATACACCCCCACTCCACTCAGCTCTGCTCTGGCCATGCCACCAGAGGGGGGAGGAGGGAAGAGGGAGGAAGGGGCAGGCATGTGTCCTGCTGTTCCATTTTGAAAAAGTGGTCACCCTGTGTTCACCCCCTATCAGGGGTTTAAAATTTTACCTCTGTGACTTTCTGGGTGTGTTTACACCAACAAGGGAGAGCTAGTCTTCTTGGCTATGAGATCAGTACTCTTCCCCCACTGGGCAACCTACAGCCTGATTGCAAAGCTGGCACCAGCCTCAGTGAACCTTTACATCCTGAGCTTATCTGTTCACACCTCTCGTTCACAAGACAAGTTTCTAGCACTAGCTTTTCCACGTGTCTCATGTGAAAGTTGCTCACGTTCCAATGAGACATCCCAGCCGGCAGCAGCATTCCTGTCCTACCAAAGCTTCTGTAGTGGGTGTGATTTGGCAATGCCTGGGGCTCTGACAACAGCTCCACCTTGTTGGACTCCCACAGGTGTATTGCTTAAAAATTAAACATGAGACCAGTGCAGCTTACAGAAATAGCAGCCTGACAAGAAACCAGCTGTTTCACTGTAGTTTCCCTTGTTCTCTGAGTGGTCTCTTCCTGTCTCTTCATCTGCCCACTGCTTACAAGAACTCTCTTCATTCAGAGAAAAGACCATTTGACTGAATACACCTCATTTGTTCTGGGAGCCTGAGAGCCCAGGTTAAAAACAGAGAAACAAAAGGAAACCCACTGAAGGCCTATCATGTCCACCAGGGCTTTCTGCATCCAGAAACCTTCCCCATCCCCCAAATGGATATCTGTGCTGTTTCAAAGTGTATTGGCCTTAACTATTATGTTTGTCCAAGGGACTCATATATAAATAACTGTAGCCACACATGTGGGAAAGAGTAGTGCCAGACTGGCAGGCATCGCCTATATTGTAAACATAAAGTAAAACAAGACATGCACTGGCATTAGCCAATTCAACAGAAGGTATATTTAGATTCAGATGTGAAGATTCAATACATTCACATAGCTCACATTAACTACTACTACTCTTTGTCCCAGACTATCTATTCTAAAACCCTCTGGCTGAGACACTGCACTTCAGTCTCTTTCTTCAACACATCCTGTACACTTATGTGCTTTTCCTATCCTATCAAATCTACAGGTTTCTACCTGCTGGCCATTAAATATCCCTGTTACATACTCGCATACCATAATAGGATCATCTCAACCTCAGTATTATCTCTGGCTCAGTCATGAAGAATGATGAAGTGAATGTTCAGAGTCATTTATTTGGGTTTATTAATTACTCAACTAGCAATAACAATGGTTAAATGGCACTCACAAGACCATATCTAGGACCATAATGACACAGCTAGGACTAGTTAATTGACACTGAATTACTTCTCTAAGGTGACTGTCAGATCTCATGCAATTCATACACAGACAGCTTTTGCTACTTGATTGTAGCAACTCAAAGATAGACAGACCCAAAAGAATAAAGCTCAAAGATAGGCCCAAAAGAATATAAAGCAAATGCTATATTGCCCTATGCAGAATATGGTAAAATCTACACTTTGAGTTAATTACCAGTTTGCTCTTCATTGGGTAAATCTTCCATTGAGCCCAGCTATTGTTATTATTCTACTGGTATTCTAATAGTGCCCATAATATATGAGGTATTAGTACACTTAGGAGCTACAGTCTTTGAGCCAACAAGATGTCAATCCAGTACATCCAGTATTTCAAGCTCATTACAGGGGTGCTTAAAAGAGATTTGCAACTTGTGCACAGAAGAGTGAATATGAATGACTTTGATGAGTTTCATTTGGGCAAAGACAATTTTTTCGTTATATGTAAATGACATATGAGATGTGAGACCCCCCCTCCCCCCCAAAGTGCACATTAGCTCCACAAAGCATAGTGTCAGAAACAAATGAAGCATTCTTTTTTCAGAATAGTGATATTTTTTATGCTATTAGTCTGGAGAAAGATGGCTTTGAATTGGCAGAAGGATCTGAGAGTGACTGTTTCAGTCGGACAGGCAGTTGATGAGGGATGTGGTCAAGTAGTTACAGCAAAGGGCTTGGAGTCATAACTTTTGAGTTCTATTCCTGGCTTTGGCTCTGACTCACTCTCAGGCAAGTCATTTAGCCGCTTGGTGCCTTAGTTTCCCCACCTATAATAAATAAGCACAATAATACCTTACTGCCCCAGTGGGTATTGTGAGACTTAATTAATATTTGTAAAGCACTTTAGAGTTCTGAGATGAAAGGCTATGTAGAAGTGTATAGTATTGTTATTGCCATCATTTTGTGTCCCACACTTGTGATACGTTTTCTGTGTGCTGCATCTTTGCTAAAGAGAAAACTACCATTTTGTGATCAGATAGGTGGCTGGTTGGGTAGTGGGCATACTCTATGCTCTCCCAGAGAGTTTAAATTGGTTCTTTCTTATTTGGTGGCTAATATAAAACAGAAGCTGTTCTGATTCATAAAATATGAATGTTCTTTGTATACAGAAAAACACAATGCTCAGTAAGTTATCATCTGAAATAACACATCGTGATGGGGGGGGCTGGTGAAGTGAGTCACATGGTTCTTAAATGTCACACGGAGAAGTTGTCTGAGAACAAGAAGCTGAGAGACTGGACTGCACCTGTACAGGGTGTGGACACATGTGTATTTGGAGGCCTTTCAAAAGGGGAGCATTTCAACAGGGCAGCAGCTGGTACCTCCTAATTGGTATTTGTGAAGGAGCAGAGAACAAATCAAATATAGCAAAACCTCTCCAGCTTTAACACTGCCGTATCTAGGGTTAAAGCTAGAGTGGTTTTGCTGCATTTGAATAATTCTCAGCTCCTAACAATTAGAACATAACAGCTGCTGCCCTTTTGAAAAGCCCCCTTTAGAAAGGGCTCCAAATGTACATGCATCCACACTCTGCAGTTCAAGACCATGAAAATACATCCCCCATCACATTACCTGGTGTCTCTTTCCCTTTGCTTGGATTGACTGGTGGTGGGGTTTGCCTGTAAATGGGAATAGACATGTTCAGTCTTTCCTGGATGTCATGCTAACAATTTGGGTGTCTGTTCCGACAGCCTGGGAACATAAGCATTCTGGAGCAGATGCATACCACCACAGAGAGCGACCTGCATGGCATCATCTTAGCTCTGTATCCATCCTTGGTTTTGCCCACTACTGCAAGGCAACATCCACATAAAATACCATATTTTATCACATACAGAACACACCTATTTCCTAAAACTCTGATGCTGGAAATTACGGCACACATTACAAGGAAGGAAATACAGTGATAGTCGTGTCTGCCTCTGCTGGGAGTGGGTGGAGTGAACGTAACTCTAGGCACAGACAAAAGCGACAATTTTGACCCAGTCTGGCCCCTGAAAGCTCTCTAAAGCTGTGACCAAACACAAGAGCTGGTTGCTTTAAAAGGGCCTGACTCCATGAAAATCTGAACTCCCATAAATGAGGGTTCAGATTAAGGCACTCCAAAGTGAAGCACCTTCAGTAATTTTTGTCTGTGCCTGCGGAGAGCAGAGTTCAGCTGACACAGCCCAGCACTGCTCCCAGTGCTGTTTTCAGAATGGGAGAATGGAGGGAGCTCATTCTGGGGGTTGCCCAGCCAGCGCAGGAGGGTGGGGTGATTGGATTGAAGCCCGCCCTGAGGTGGGGGCCCAGTGTGGCTGGGGATACCCCAGAATGGACCTCTCTCCCCTGCTTCTCCCCCTCCCATCCTGAGTCAGTATGGGAGCTGGGAGAGAGGGGGAGGAGCTAGGGGAAGAGGTTGCAGACGTGCAGCCTCTGTCCCCGCATGGGCTCCAAATTCGAGCTCAATCTCCCACCCTCCCAACCCAACAGCTAATATCTGTTGAGTTAGGAGGATCAATCTAACTCATGGCACTTTCTGCAAAGCACCGTGAGTTAGACCTGGGAACTGCATTTCTGCCTGTGCCTTTTGCAGTGCTGCAGTTGGGGCTCCTTAGCTACTGGCTGTAGATACTTTCTCTTTCTCCCAGGAGAGCTTCTGCTACAGAAGCGCTACTCAGTTACTTACTGCTATTTACCAGTATTTTCAAGGAAACCCCTTTTTTGATTCATTCTGCTTTTCAAAAACAGTGTGTGTAGCTTATTTGGAGGCACATTACACGTGAGAAAATATAGTAGATCACCAAGAGCAAGGTGCTGAGTGGACTTCCTGGCTTCTCTAGCTCCTCTTATTTCAGATGATAAGGGACTCTCTTGGACTGATCTATATCTAGATGTGCATGGAATTATCTCCTGAGCCCTAGGAGAGCTTTGGCTGCCTCCATAATATACCTTAATCCCTACTGGATCCCTAAATAGTGCTTAAATGTAATTTCCCTTTTATTTCCTAAATTGACTTTATTTTTAACCAGACCACCCAATGGCCATTCAAAGAGGGAGGGTTTGACACCCCAGATAACACCTAGACAGACTGGAGCAGATTTTCAAAGCTAAATAGGTACATGTACTCATAGTCTTCTTCTGTACCAAAATGCTAGGCACACATGCACAAAGAAGACACTTGCACTTACATGTGACCAGCTAGGGGCCTTACCAGTAATATGGGCCCATGAATCCAGCCCTATATACATTATGTGAGGTGTCTCTGACTCTCCTTCCCTTTTGGTTTCCAGTGCCCCTCCTGTTTGTACACACATAGCAACAATAGAGAGGGGAATAAGGAATACCTGTTATGAGCCCAGTCAGAAGACTAATGTACTAACAGGATAATAAGAGTAATGTTATGTAAGCAGCATGATAATAAGCCATAATGCAATGCTTTAATGGGATAATATGGTTGGTGAACAAGGATTATGCTCACTGCCACTTAGTAATATGTCGAGCTCCACCATGTCAAATACCATGAGAATAATGGAAAATGACTCCTGACATCTGCCTAGTCACCATGGAGCAGAACAACATCCCATCTCCGTGGGGGCTTTTGCTGAGTTAGGGAAATGTATGTAAGCACAGGCCAGGTGCATTGTTCTCTCAGCATTTGAGGTGAAGATTATGGACTACAGTCAAAATCAGGGCTGAGCCAGATCTGGATTTTTTAGCTGAGGTGCATCTCTAGTTTAAACAAAGTTTTGCCCTATCACCATTGATGGCAAAGCTGTGTCTGGAGCTAGACAGGAAACACCATTGATGGCAAAGCTGTGTCTACACTGCTCCCTCCCTAGGGCTGCTCCCAGGCCCCTTCTTTTGCCTAAACATGCCTATCAGCCACATTATAAACCTCTAAACTGGCCACTTCCCCTGCCAGTGGTAGTTCAAAGATGCCTATAAAAGATCTGCTGAGCATCTTCCCTGCTAGCCTTTGCTTGTCCCTCTCCATGAGTTCTGTACACACCTGAGAGTGGCAAGGCATAAGCACAGGAAGTCTGCCACTGGCCTTTCTGCCCCTCTCTTCCTGTCTCTACTGAATATAATTTAAGCACAGAAGGGGATGCAAGGAGTGGGCGTGATTTTTAAAAGAGCTCCACCACAGAACAGGAAGCTCAAATGGAGCTTTCCTAGGGCTGTGTGTGAATGCTGCTGGTTTTTTCTGTGCTTCCCATGTGCTACCAGAGCAAAGTAATTTAGGTGGGGAAGAGGAGTTCATGTGGCCTGGGTGAGTAGAAAGCTGGCACTCCTGCTTCTAGTCCCTGCAGGAAATGCTGGAGGGAGTGGAAAAGGAAGATATGGAGGAAATAAGTTGATCGAGCACCTAGCAAGGCGCTGGCTCAGATCCAAGTTGGTCTGGGTGGAGACAGATCAGTAGCCTTTCCTTTCCCAAGTTTCAGTCTCAATTTCCCACTGGCAGTCTGCCATGTAGGGTGGGATTTCATGACAAAAGGGGCAGTTAGAGGACACATTTTCATGCTTGTGGTCTCTTAAGCATAGACATTTGTTTCTGGGATCACTGCATGGGATCCTTGGCATCAAGAACATTTGAATGCATGTGTGCCATGATCTAGGAAATGAAGGTGTTTCATTGTGCTTGGGCTCTCAGGGGCCAAGGGAGATTCATACATTTTAAGACCAGAAGGGACTGGTCCATCAGTTTGATCTAGAGAGCACAGGCCATGGACCCTGACCCAGGACTTCTTAATTACACTCATCACTCGTGTGTCAGCTACAGCAGATCTTTTAGAAAGATGACCAGTCTGCACTGAAAGACTCCACATGATGGAGAATCTGTCATGTGCCCTGGTAAGTTTTGCCAAAGGTTAATTACTTTTTGCACTGAATTTAATGTGGCTCCAGTTCCTACCTTTGTCTTATAGATGAAGAGTCCTCTGCTACCAGAAACCAGTTGAGAGCAAACAAGTCACTTCACTTTTCCTTCATTAACCTCAACTGAGTGTCCAAAGGCAAGTCTCTGGACTTTGATTGATTCTCGTAGCTCCTTTCTGAACCCTAACTAGGGATGAGAACTGTATTAACCACAGGTTAAGGTAGACCACTGTTGCTATGAACTGGATTCTAGCAAGGCCTCCCTAATGTGGGAATACAACATTTTTGTCCAGGCCCTCCTGGTGTCTCAAAATCACGTCAGACTGGCTAGAGGCTGGGCTCTTACCTGGGTTAGCCTGCACTACTTGCCGAGACAAACCCTTCCTATTGATATTGACTGGAGGCGAAACAGTGCTAGAACCTGCTTGCTATGTAAATATGATTAAGGTTGATTTAACCATGTCTTCTTGGCAACCTTTCAGAGCTTTGCAGTGCTGCCTTGTGCAGGTTGTGCACTATGTTGGAGGCAGTGCAGTCATCTCTGCGTGGGCAAGGCTCTTTGGGTAGATGTGATGTCTTTTATTAGACCAACTGACTAGATGGAAAAAAGTTTTTTGCAAGCTTTTGGGAACAATCACCCTTGTTCAGGCATAGGAAGTATCTGCTGTTCTGAGACTTCAGAACAGTAGGACTTGAGACTTGGGGAGTGTGGTCATGATAGGTTGCAGGTACAGGAAAACCTGGACAGGCTGGAAAGGTGGGTGGACCAGAACCAGATGAAGTTCAGCACTCAGAAGTGTAAGGTTCTCCATCTGGGGGCAAACAATCCCCAACATACCTACAGGCTCGGTGGCGACAATTTGACTTGCACTACGGCAGAAAGAGACCTAGGGGTAGTGATCGACCATAGCATGAACATGAGCTGGCAGTGCGATGCTGCAGCCAGCAGGGCAAACAACACACTGGCATACATTAACCATTGCATCTCATGCAAAACTAAGGAAGTGATACTCCCACTGTACTCCACACTGGTGAGACTGTAGCTGGAGTATTGCATCCAGTTCTGGGTGCCACACTTCAACAAGGACGTGGAAAAACTTGATAGAGTCCAGGGAAGAGCCACCTGTATGATGAGGGACTTGCAAGGCAAGACATACGAGGAGAGGCTCAGGGACTTGGGCCTCTTCAGCCTACAGAAGAGAAGGCTGAGAGGGGACTTGGTAGTGGCTTACCACTACATCAGGGAGTACAACAAGAACTTGGTGAGCAGCTGTTCACCAAGGCACCCCTGGGGAAGACCAGGAGCAATGGATACAAACTCCTGGAAGGCTGCTTCAGGCTCAATTCCAGGAAAAACTCCTTCACAGTCAGGGTGTCCAGACTGTGGAATAAACTCCCTCCAGTGGTGGTGCAGTCACCTACCCTGGAAATCTTCAAAAGGAGCCTGAACAGTCACTTTGCTGGGGTCACTTGATCTCAGTTGCCTAGTGCAGGGGGACTGGACCCAATGATCTACAAGGTCCCTTCCAGCCCCTAACAATCTATGAATCTGTAAGACTCCAAGGAATAAAAGAAGCTAAAAATGTGACAGGGTATTTGCTGTTGAGGTTAGCTTCTTTTTTCTTCATGTTGTGAAGTTGACATTTCAGCAGAGACTTCCTATGCCTGAAGAAGGGTGTCTGCGCCTGAAAGCTTGCAAAGAACTTTTCCCCAAGTACTCAGTTGGTCTAATAAAAGATATCACATCTATGCAAAGTGCCAAAACCCCAGTCAGCTCTGTGTGGCACTTCAAACACTCTATTAATACTTTCGAGGAACAGGGCCAGTGAGACTTCCCCAAAGCTAGCTGGCCTACCCCTTGTCTACCTGGAGCCAAGTGTGATGCGGATGTGGTGACACTACTATTTAGAAAGGACACCATGTGGAATAGGGTTGTGCAAAATGGCACCATTCTGTTTCGACTTGAGTTTTGAGGTTTCGACAGAACAGCATTTGGTTCCGAATTTCATTTTGATTTGAAACTGCTGTTCCGTTTCATTGAAACAGTGATGCTGTTTCACCGCTGTTTCAATGTTTTGCCAATATGCTGTAATGGGGAAGCTCAAAACAGCCTCTCTCATCCAGCGGGCAGATGGGAGCCCACAACCCGGGGAGGGCTGTGGGGGCTGTGCCAGTCCTCCCAGGGCTGCGGGCCCCCATCTGCCTGCCAAATGAGGGAGGGGAGCCAGGTTCTGCCGCATGGGACCAGGGAGCTGGGGAAGGGAACTGAGCCTGATTGCTCAGTTCCCCTTCCAAAGACTACGGTCAATCAGGCTGGGGAAGGGAACTGAGCCCAGCTGCGCTGAGTTCCCATCCCCAGCACTATGATCCAACTGGGGAAAGGAACTCAGCCCAGCTGAGCTGAGTTCCTTACCCCAACCCCATTGTAGTGCTGGGGATGGGAACTCAGTCCAGCTGGGCTCAGTTCCCTTCCCCTGCACTGTGATCGGCTTCCCGCAGCCCAGCCGCAGGAGGTGGGGAGAGCCAGGGCTGCACTCCCAGCTGAGCCACATGGGGCTGTGGAGTCACTAGGAATGCAGCCCTGGTTTTCCCCTGTCTCCCACCACCTGGCTGCTGGCTGCTTCAAAACTCAAAATGTTTCAAAACTTTTGAAACATTTCAACTAGCCTCATTTTGTTTCGAGGCTGTTTCAAAGCTCTTTGTTTCAATTTGATTTCGCTGTTTCAAGCCTGAAATGAGTCAAAACAGTGTCAAATAGAAACAGCTGGCGAAATTTCACACAGCCCTAATGTGGAACAGTATGGTGTGTCTGAGGGCACCCCTGCTGGGGCTGATGTACTTTCCATGCAGACATGGACTCAGTTTGATTCCAAGTGAGCAGAGCTTCACCTGAGTTATCTGCATTTCAGTTACTGCAGGGTGAACCCAAGTTATCTACTAGTAGCAGAGATGGATTCAGGATTTCTCAAAGAGGGGTGAGGAAGGAGCAACCTGCATTGCAGGGGTGGTTATACCCTTTGCTCCCAGTCTCCTCCACTCCCACTAGTGGTGACACCATGCTGCATGCTGTGGAAGCCTCCAAGGACTTTTCTAAGTCCCAAAAGCAGGTGAAAATCCCCTCTCCCTTCCCCTTGCAGCTCAGAGGAGGGAAAAGAGGAGGGAAGGGGTGTGACTCTGAGCTGGAAGGGAAGGGGCATTTTCATCTCTTTAGGGGCTTTGAAAAGTCCCTGAAGGCTCCTCTGATGCGATTCAATCCAAAAGGGTGGTGCAGCCGCACTACTGCACCCCCTCTGGATCCACCCCTGACCAGTAGCATAACTTGGAGGGAGGCGTGAGCAAGGCACCAGCACCAGGTGCCAATTCAGAAGGGATTCCAGAATAGCAGCCTCCAGGGATCCCACACTGTCACCACTGCCGCTGCAGTAGCCCCTGTTCAAGGAGTTTGTGCTGAGCCCACCCCAGAATACCAAAATGTCAAGTTACACCCCTGTTACCAACACTCAAATGACTCCTCTTAAGGTAGTCCTCTCAAGAGGTGCAGTCATACTGTGAAATAGTATTTGGTGTAAACTGAGCTCCTCTGATTCTTTTCCACTGAATTGTGGGAGAGCTTGTCTGTCCTATGTGCATATTTAAGGAGAGGAAAATTATGGGAAGGCACTGGAAGACTAGTGGCACTTGAATGACACAAGTCTCAGTGCAAAGGACACTTCTTTCTCAGTCCAATTTTAGCTTATGCCTCCTGACACACCAGTCAGTTCAGGTTACAAGCATCACCACACCTGATATCAGAGTTTTTACAGGAGGTTGGGACTTGAGATAGAGGCAACGTTTCTGTTAACTTTTATCATGTAGTTCATGTTAGCTTGGAGAAGCCAGCAAGGATCAGGCATTTTGGAGGCAGGAAGAAAAGAAGTTAGTTCCTCCATACTGCACTCATGTGGAAATTTTCTTTTAAAGTTGATTTATAATGTGATTAAACTGGCTTGAGTGGCCACAACTGAAATATAGTTTGCACTGACCTATGTGACTGCAGGTTACCAATAATATAAAGAGCCCTCCAGGTTTCGCTGTGATGGATGTCAGGGTTTCATTTTGGGTGATGTCAGTGTTTGTATAGATGTGGCTGTGACTGGTTTATTCCTATCTTGCCCTCCCACTCTTGCCTGCAAGAACCAAGCAGGCACAGATCACAACCCACAGTGACCTCAAAGACTTGGTAACACAGCTGGATAATCATGACTCAGACTTTATTTGGTAGGATTTCCATTTTTTTCCAGCAGCATTCAGAGAAGGCACCACACACTTTAAAACCACATGGAATAAACAAACCACCTTGCTTTCTCAGGGAGGTGCAGCTGAACAGCGGGGGGCAGATGCTGTACTTAGATGGCCAAATGCAGGCATGGTGCACCCTGGCCAGAGTCAGTGCAGAAATGAACTCAAGGCCTTTTTTTTAAGGGCATTTTTGGTGGCCAGATTTTCCAAAGGACTTTCCTCCCCCTTAGCCAACTGAACTTCCCGGCCTATCATAGATGCCAAACACCCAGCAGTCACACCCTTCTCTCTGCCTCTGCTTATCCACCTTTAAAAGGCACTAATTACTCTTGTCTCTTTGAGTGTCTACACACGTGCTCCAGGGTGGGGGGCGGTGCTTTAATTAAAGTGGCTCTAAGACCTGCTCTAATTAAAACGCCTGCAACATCACATGTATTCAGCATCCCACACATCAAAATGGTGGTGGGGGTGCTTTAACTAAAGTTCATTCAACAAGCTTTAGTTAAAGTGCCCCTGCTGCCATTTTGAAACATGGGGATGATGAATACATGTGACACAGAGCCTGCTGGAGCATGCTAATGAGCACGCTCCAGCAGACTCGCAGCAGACTCTATTAATCAAGTCTGCTCCGTGTGCTAATTAGCACACATCGGAGCAGAGCTTTGTCACATGTATAAGTGTCCTTTGTAACTGATGGTCAGATCTCAATGGGAGCTGGCAAAAATGTGCCCATGCATTAGAAACCCAAATAGGCACTAAGGCCAGATCTCCAAAGGTATTTAGGTACCTGTCTCCCACTGCAATCAGAAAGTGCCCATGGGAGCTGGGGATCTGGGCCTTATCTCTTTGGGAAATCTGTCCTGTGGAGGGTCTGTGCTCATCTAACTGGGATTATGAAACCAAGGGATCACAGCTCAAATGGGAGATAATTCTGCATGAGAAACAGTCCTATTGCAAAGGGATCACAGAAGACCAGGGCAAGCAGCTTGAAGACTGACCACATGCTGCATTCCTCTGCTGCACTCGCTGGATGTGCCATCCATCAGCTCACTGCGTTTCATTACCAAACAAACCACTTTTATCTAAATGCCACTATGCCTGTGTCTAACTCAGGGTCTTAAGTATGTCAGCTGCAGCATGCAGAGCAGATCAGCCTCATGGGACTGGAGGAGTCATAGGGCAGCTGGTCTATACACATGGAGCCAGTTAGAGAGAAAATAAAAATTATCTGGGGATTGTAATAGAAGTTTAGTTTACTGCAACTGTAGGACATTAATTTTGGGACCTATTGTAGAAGCACCCAGCAATTAATTTTTTTCTTAACAAAGAGAAGGGAAATAAGAAAATATAAATAGCAAGGCTGAGAGGGTGGCGGGGGAGGGGGGGATCAGCAAAAGACAAAGCTGTCTTTGATGAAATAATTGCCTTTGGTGTCTTCTTAAGTCCTCTCAAACAGGATGGTAAATATTTCAAAGTTAATTGGGACTTTAAATGAGGTTTCTGCCAATGCAAAGGACATAGGAATGTAAAGCAGGCTGGGGTGAGAAAAGGTCTGGGACACAGAGGACATTGCTGTCTTTCAGGGTTTCTTAGGCTGGGATTCACGCAGTCCTGTGGGCAAACTTCCAGAGTTAGGAACGGGAAAGGAGGAGAAGGGGAAGAGGCAATATAAGTGGAGGAAAAGAAGGACAAGAAAAAATGAAGAGGGACTCTGTGATTCTGTCTTAGGTGGCTGGAGAGCTGCATTGTGGATGTAGTGACATGAGGTTACCCAAACATGGAAACGTGGGGTACACAACAGCAATACAACAGGGCAATCTTTGCACCCTGGGCAGCCCTGGTATGTGGGGCAGCACCAGCTGCCATGGCTTTAATGGCTGCAGCTGCTATTTTTGCACCCCTTCTCCTCCAATGGCTGCCCCAGTCACCTTTCTCATACTCCCCATTATGCTACTAGTACACAGCATACTTCAAAAGGGGCATGTAAACTAACACATTTTGAGAACCGCTGCTGTATTTAACAAGGAACAGATACTGGTGGTGAAAGCTGGAAGAAAATGTTCTTTTAGCCAGCTGACATTGTTAACTGCCCTAGTCCCTTTTATTAAAAGCTAAGAGTCTTATGGTGATACCGCCCACACTGCACATACAAAGTACCCAGTGATCAGGACCCTTGCTCAGTCACTGTTGTTTAATTATTGAAATTGTCCAGTGCTTTGGGCATGTAAACGGCCATATAAAATACTATTGTTATCTTTCTGATATGCTTATGCTGTATGTCCATACGAGCATGATCCTATTCCTACTGAACTAGGGTCCTAGCTAAGGAACAGGCACTGCAGGCTATTGCAGTGAGCCTCAGCTCCTGGAAACATGCAGCCATCCCAGAATCTCATTTTTTTAAAGTAAATGTCTAGTCTTCATGAAAGTTTGAAAACATGAATTGAGTGCAGCTGTTTCAGTGAAGCTTGCCTTGTGTCTTCAGTGAGCCTGAGATAATGTGAGAGAAGAAGTTGCCCTGAGAATGACAGATAAAATATTTACCTTGTGAAGGCTTACCTGAATGGGGAAAGTCACTAGCATACTGACAAATACAGTGCTATGGAAGTTTGTTGGCATAGCAGTGTTGGCCAGGAGTGTGGAACAAAAATCATGTTTACGCGACAGTTATGCCAGCAACCCCCACCTCCCCTTCTCCCCATGTACAGCTTATACTAGCAAAACAGCCCTTTTGCCAAAGCAAGTTTTGTTGTTCTGGTGGATTTAATTTAATTATGGTGGCTAAAGAAATTAGGGCTATGTGAAACAGCACCGTTCCACTTCGACTTCCGTTTCGACAGAACAGTGTTTCGTTTCAAAAGCACTGTTTCGTTCCGCCTCCCCCAGCCGGGCTGAGTTTCCCAGTGCTGGGAACTGAGCCCAGCGGCAGGAAGCATCTCCCCCCGCTGGGCTCAGTTCCTGGCAGCTCGCAGCCCCATGGAGCTCAGCTCGGTGGCAGGAGGCGGAGTGCAGCACCGGCTCTGCCCGCCTTCCGCCACCAGGCTGAGCTCCATGGGCCTGGCGGAGCCGATCAGAGCGCAGTCCGGTGGCGGGATGTGCAGAGAGCCAGGGCTGTGCTCCCCGCTGGGCTGAGCCACGTGGGGCTGCGGAGACACTGGGAGCACAGCCCTGGCTCTCCCCTGCTTCCTACCACCTGTCTGGCTGCTTTGAAATGTGAAACGTCTCAACTGGCCTCGTTTTATTTTGAGGCTCTTTCAAAGCCCTTCATTTCATTTTGATTTTGCTGTTTCGAGTTCAAAATGAGTCAAAACATCATCGAAACAAAACAGCCGGTGAAGCTTCGCACAGCCCTAAAAGAAATCCCTCTGATGGTATAAACCAGGGGTGGCCAACCTGTGGATTGGGTAGCCTCTCTCTGTGGTACATAGCAGACGAGGGAGGGGACAGGCAGCGCAGTAGCAGATAGGGTGGGGAGCAGAAAACAGAGCAACAAATTGGGCAAGGAGCACAGGACAGGAAGCAGAAAGCAGAGCAGATCAGGGAAGGAGCACACAACAAAGAGAAGAACCCAGAACAGATGATTGAGTAGGGTAAGGGTATCAGAGTGGCACTCAGAGAGGGTGTGAGGCTAATTTGTGGTATGCCTAACAAAAAGGTTGGCTTCTATTGGCATAAACTGCTTCTGCTAAGAGTCTTTCATAGAATCATAGAGAAGAGGTGGGGCTGGAAGGGACCTCCGGGAGTCATCTAATCCAACCACCTCCCTGAGGCAGGATCATCCCAATCCAAACCATCCTATACACTTCCCCATAAGCTAAACTCTTTGTAAAACTACTTGACACAACACAAGACATAACCTGCCACAGGGGAAGCAGGGGACCCACAGCAGCCGATGTCCTGCTTCTATAAAAGGTTGTTAATATACACTCAAGAGATTCCAGAAAGAGGGCCATGCCTCTTGCTAGGGAGAAAGACAACCTGCCCCCACCAGTCCGTATCAATCTAAACATAGGGTAAAATTCCTTCCTGACCCCAAATATGGCAATCAGCCTGATCCTGAGAGGAGGGGGAAGACGTTCTACCCAGGAACCTCTGGCTTTGGTCTCAGCAGTTATGGTACAGCATAGCTGTAGTACAGGCTAATCCCTAATGTGGAATATACTATAAAAAATCCCAAAGTTATATAAAATAAATCAAAACTACTCCTAATCCAGACTAAGAGTTTTCACACAGGGAGTTATACTGGAAACAACTATGATATAATTCTACCAGTCTCAGGATGCTGGTAAATTCGGTCATGCAGACAAGCCCTGACTCTTCAGAGAGCCTGAGACAAGTGCACCAAAAGGGGAACTGTTCCTGGTGTAACTGAGGCAGTGACATCAACATGAGGCTTCAGACAGCCTGAAACAATGACTCTAAGATTTGGAGCTGCTCTGAGTTTAATCAGTTTGGCAGCATCTGCCTGAGCCTTCAGGCAACCTGGGACAATACCTCAATGAAAGGGGGAACCATGCTTTCCATGCCAAGAGGAACTCAGTGCCAAGACAGCCCGGCTGTGCATGTAGAAGGAAGGAAAGTGCAACAGATCAAGGCATTTATGCAAGCAGATACAGGCTGGGTGCTAGGGAAGCACCGGGACCCATTCTGTGCTTCAGGTGGAAAGAAAGGATTGCTGCTGCTGCTCCCAGGGGACTGCCTGGCTTCCATGCTGTGAGGGCAAGGCCACAGCTCTGCTCCTTGTTACCCAATCTCTGCCTCTAGAGCAGGGGTGTCAAGCTCATCAGGCCCAGGGGGCAGGTTGAATGGCGTGACCAATGCTACTCACGCAGTAGTATAGCAATAGGTGGGCGAGTGGGGCAAGAGTTTCGGGTGCTGCTTAAAGGGTGGGGTGGGCACTAGAGGGATGCCTCAGCCTCCCATCCCAGTCCCTGCCTTCCCCCTGACACGTTGAGCCTTCAGCAGCTCCAGCTCTGGCAGGAGGGAAGTGGCGCACAGTGCAGGAGCAGTGGCTGAAGGTTGTCTGTTACAATGGGAGAGGTCACTTCCTTTTTTGCCACCAAAGATTGGTGTTTAAATGGCTGTTTGATACACATCAGTGGCAAAAAAGGTGACATCTCCTGCTGAGGAAGCGAATCTCCGGTTGCAAATCCTGTTCCATGGGCTGTGCCACAGCCCAGGGCACAGTACTAGCCAGTTAGTTCTCCGTGCTCACTCATTTTCTTTACTAATCCGGTGATGTTTCCATCATATACATATACATACATACATGCATTATATATCTTTATATCTATATATATAATGTGTGTGTGTGTGTGTGTGTGTGTGTGTGTTTAAACCAAATTCTTGATTCAGCAAAGCACCTTTGAGACTGGGCTCAGACGTGTTGACTCCAATAGGATTTGGGTCAGGCCCATAAGCAACATGCATTATTTATATTTCATCACAGAAGAACAAGCTTAAGTCTGATCCAAAATACATATTATTCTTTCATCAGTGTCCTTAAGCTATCAGCGCAGCATATACATGACCATATTGATTTGGTACCTATCAATGAGTTGTATAGAACAGCCACCATGAGCACTATCTGGAAATGACCTGTTTTCAAAAACGCTGACTGAATAGCATTCAGCAATCTGACCTCAAGTGCACCTTGGTTTGCCTATTTAGGTACTGTTCCTAGTTACTGTTGACTTGCTTCTCCAGAGGATAAAATGCAAATGAATGATTAACAAGCTCCTAGAGTCCCAGTGCATTAGCATGTTTTTAGTAATTAATACTGGTGCAAATGCATTTCAATGAATTAATGAAGTTTCTGTTACTTGGGTGGAATTTCCTGTTGTTGGCACCTGGGTTGGATTTGCTGTATATTTGCATAAGCATGCACATATGTAACTCCAGACACAAACAAACCGGGCCATTTCTAGATGCACGTGGTCAAATGCTGCAGAGTCTTGCGTAAATATATATTGGGGGGGGGGAGGGGCTTCAGGGTTCAAGGTTCAGTGGCTCCTCTCTCAGTAGGAAAGGAAACAGTGTTTGCGATGGCTCTTGTATGACAGAGCAGCATCTGGCACAGTCTGGTGAGTCTCTATTTACAGTTCACATTTCCAAATGTCTCTTCTGGCACCTGGGGTGAGATGTCTCCTCCTTTCTTCCTCCCAATGCCTTCTCCCAGCCTGGTGATCCAGCCTCCTGAGCTTGGAGCTACGCGTGATACTCTGATGATATCAAGTGCAGGATTTCAGTTCTACCACCAGGAAGGTTCAAAAGGCACTGCTTATCTGACAAACCCCTTCCACTATGGCAGGGCACGTTTGTGAAGGTGTTGCTGAATACCCAGAGAAAAGAAGCCCTGTGCCCTCTCCTGGGTTCCTTGAAATGGCTTTGCACGGGAATGTGGCTGTGCCTGTAGATCTGGGCAAACTGGAATTGTTTAAATTACCAACCCAACTAAAAGAATTAAAGAAAAAATCGTGGAAGTTTGCACAGAATTAATTATTTTCTCATTTTGTTGCCTCCACCAAAAATACAAATCAGGTCAAACTGAACATTTTATCTGCCTTAAAACTAAACATTGCCCTCTATTTTCAGAGAGGGAGGCATTTTGACTCTTCTTAAATTAAAATGTAGGCACATTTCAAAATAAAATGTCATTGCAGAATGAAAAATCAAAATATTTTGTATAAAACATGTTGGCTGCATGTTTGTGTTTTCCTTTTTTTTTTTGGCATTTCTTTGGACTGAAGCTGTTTGATAGGGCTTGTGAATAGCTGCAGTTGGCTCAAATTTGTGTCTTTCAGGAAATAAAATATTTAGCTGAAAAATTTTGCCCTGCTCTACATGCCATTGGATCCATAGCTGCTTTGCCAGGCATTTTGCTCAGGGATGTATTTGTCCCTGCTCTAGGAAGTATAATGAAATCAGGCACAGGCCTTGGACCTACCAAGCATAGTACACAGAAGGCAATCCCCAACCCCTGGCCTTTCAAGTGGTGAAGCTCTGAAGAGGATGTCAGAGGCAGCCCCCTACTCAAGAAAGTTCTGCAGGCTTTTAACTTAAGAACTGACAGCAGAAACTTGCTGGCCAGTCTTCAGTGCTGCAGTGAAGCACAAGGCAAGAAGCAGTCTCTCAAGTAAACAGGGTCAAACACTTCCGGCTATAAAGGAGCACCTGAAGGGGCATGAGAAGCCAGCGTTTAAACAGAGCACAGTTGTCAGAAGTGCCTGGCCTGATGCTGTGTTTGGCAGCTCTGTCCTGTGTCCAAGGTGGGGATGACTGACACAAAACCTTCATGGTCCCCTGGCATCCTGGAAAGCTGGAAAGCATTAGATAGAGGTTTGAAAGGACAATGTAGTTCAGGGGCTGGGACACTGAACTGGGGGCTCAAGGGGTGGAGCTTTGCCAAGAGAAACTAGGATCTGATACTAGACTGCAGCAGCTGCAGCCGCTCTGTGGCTTTCGATTTGCAGTCACTTTGCACTGTCAGTAACTCAACATTCACCCTTCCACAGTTGATAAGGTTACCCAATAGCAACTAGTCCAACTATAAAAAAATGCCTGGTGCCTGTGCAGGTGTGCAGGTAAATGTTGAGCTTTTAAGGGCATCCACTCTAATTGTTTGCATTTACATTTCCTGTTAGTTTCAACAGAAATGTTAGGTCACATGGCTTTGGTGGATTTTATGTTTGTCCTTTTTCAGAGTCAATAGAAAGCTGTGTCATCCAGCTTCCCATTACTTTTCAGTCATAAACATTCGATCTTTGAGCTCTGTAAACCCCAAGTTGACCTAGCTAATCTTTTGGATCATTTGGAGGCATGTAAGCTCTGACTACGAAGATCTTGTCATGTTTACCATACTCAGGTGAATTATTCTAATATATAGTTTGCTAAACTGAGCAGTAAAAATGCAGTCATACTGCAGACTTGTGGTGGTGAATCAGTTATTCTTTCAAAGGGGGGTGTTATGTTTTCTGTGCAAGAAAAGCAAGAAAGGGATCATATAAATAGAGGCAGTATCCACCCAACATCCTTTACTTGAATACGATTCTCAGAATTCTTGATCAGAGTTTCCTCCACTATAACCTACCGGATGTGCTCTGGCCATTGAACATCACCCCTCAAGTGTTGGAAACAGTGTGTGGTTTTCATGCTGTGCGACTTAGAGTAGAATCAATGGAGAAAATTTAAACAGAGCTTTGAAAAGAGATGTAAGGGCTGGTTAGCAGCACACCCACACAAAACTGTGAACAACTTATTTCTTATTAAATCTCATACCGGCAAATTATGGCACAGCGCTCTCCTGGGGGGGTGTGCAGTTTAGCCTCTTTCTGCTGATAAATGGAGGTGAAAAGCAGCATGATATATACAGAGCAGTAGAACCAGGATCTGGAATAATAGAAACTTAAGATTAAGCCCCTGAGTCTATAGTCAGGCATCTAAATGAATTGTCCCATGTTTTCAAGGGGTACTTAGTACTTAGCACTAAAATCCTCTTCCCCTTGAGCCCCTGATAGCAGAAGGTGACAGTGCTGTGCTGGGGTAGGTGAGTCAAGCATGGTGAGCGTGCAGATGACTGTGCAGGCTGATGTGCTCAGAGCACCTTTTGTCACATCATTCACAGCACCACTTAATGTGTGAACTGGTCTGCCCTTGCAGCTCTGACCTGCTCCCTGCTGATACATCCTTTGTCTTATGTACTTTTTCCTGTCCAATGACAAGGTGCTACTGTTGCTGTTCAAACAGGCTACTGCCTTCCTTCCCCATGGCCCTCCACTGCAGGTGCTTAGAGCTCTTAGAGCTCCAAAACTTTAGCCAATCAGTCAAACTTGTCCAAGTGCCCTTTTCAGAGCAACCTTGAAGCCTTTCTTTGGACAACCATGTGTCCCCTACTCACATGCTATTTCACCATTTTGGTAGCTGCTGCGGCATTTCTGGATCATCTCTCTGAGCCACAGGCCCAGCTCATTGCAACTGAGCCTTCATCATTAGCAACCTGACTGGTGTGACAACTCGGCAGCAGCTGGGTGATGCACACACCTGTTTCCTTACACTGGTGATAGATAATATGGAAAATAACTTTAAATATTGGCCTAAACCATTACCTTATATACTACCATGTTGGGGTAATCTATATATCAACACAGTGCACTCTGTTTAAGTGCATAGCCTGAGGACTGGAAATAGGCCATGCATTTAGCCAGAGTTTTACCCCAACTCAAAGTACACAATATTCATTAACTACAGGAACTGCCTACACATTAAGCTTTTTGTATTTTAGTAAGGCTCTATACCCACCCTGTTTCTCAAAGCCCCCTGTTCCCCAAATAGTAGCTGTGAGATTAAAAGGACCTAGTCAGTTCTAGGCTGCTTAACAATCTTGACACTGACAGCTTCTTGTCACTTCACGTTCACCAATTATGCAGTTAAATGGTGTGTACTTCTGTTACAAAGTAGACAGTAGAACTGAAAGATGCTATGTGCGTAAGCGAGTTATGCACTTCATCAATATTCATAGATTCACAGAAGTTTAGGGCTGGAAGGGACCTCGTGAGATCATTGGGCCCAGCCCCCTGCTCTGGGCAGGAAAGACTGCTGGGGTCAAATAACCCCAGCAAGGTGTGCGTCTGGTCTCCTTTTGAAGCTCTCCAGGGTAGATGCCTGCACCACCCCTGCTGGGAGTCTATTCCAGAGTCTGGTCACATGAACTGTGAAGAAGTTTTTCCTTATATCCAGTCTGAAACCTTCTTCTAGGACAGCGGTTCCCAACCTCAGGTCGTGACCCAAATGGGGGTTGTGGGGGCAGTGCCGGCAACGCCACACACAAGGGCTGAGCTGCACTGTGTGCTGGGAGCTCCCCTGCCACCGCTGCACTCCGCTCCCAGCAGTGGGTTGTGGCAAAAAAAGGTTGGGAACCACTGTTCTAGGAGTTTATGACCATTCCTCCTGGTTTTCCCCTGGGGTGCTTTGGCAAATATTTGTTTGCCTAGCCCCTGAGCTCATCCCTGATATATTTGTAAGCCATCACCAAATCCCCCCAAAGTCTTCTCTTTTCTAGGCTGAACAGTCCCACATCTGTCAGCCTTTTCTCGTATGGCTTGCTCCTCAGGCCTCTAATCATATGAGTGGCTCTTTTATGGACTCTCTCAAGCTTCTCCACATCCACCTTAAAGTGTGGCACCCAGAACTGGATGAACTAGGGCTGTGCAAAGCTTTGGTAGCCGATTCAATTTGGAGGAGATTTGGCCTGATTCGGGGGCTGAATCTCCAAATCCAAATTAAATAGGGAGACCCATTAAAAGGTCTGAATCAAATCAGAAGCCTCCCAATTGATTCAGAGATTCAGGAGGTCCCCACTCACTGCCACAAGGAGCTGGACCTGAGCTCCATGCTGGTAAGAAGGGGGCAAGGTCAATAGAGTGCACTGTATTTCAATGTCTAATAGAACATATTTCACAGTTTGTCTTTCAATACATATAATATCAAATGTAATATGATGCAACATGCAATGTATGTATGTCAAGTTTCCACAGGAATCATACTAGGGAAAAAAAATCATATGATTATAAGCGTGGGCATCATTTCATTTTCCTTACCTTCAAATGAGATCCTCCACCCTATGATTTTAAATAATATTGTCTATGGCACAAAAGAATCTGCCCTAAGAATGCATTGCACCACACTCCTCCTTAAATATACTGCACGTGCTATATTAAATCAAGCCAGGAGAATCTGAGGAAAGCATAGTACAGAGCGTATCCCATGGAGCTCAGAATCTGTGATCCCTTTATTGGCCCTGTGCACCAAACCTTTATACAGTAGTTGCAGGCATTCCCCTGGGGAGAAAACTCACCAGCCATTTAATTATCATAGTCCCTAAGGCTTGCTGTGAAACACGTGTTCACTTGCTGTACCTCATGGCAACTTTACATTTGTTCTTTTTTGAGGACTGTTTTTCCTCCATTGCCAGATACTATTTTTGATTAAAAAGATGTAGCCCATCTCAGTGGGCAGTCCCTCACTTTGCTGACTAGAGTTTCAGATGAGAGTCTATTCTCTTTACACTGCACTTTCTCTTGCTTTCCTGAGAAGCAGTGGCTGCTTTGAAATTGGTCCATTACACGAAAAGTAGCTACAGAGCTCCCTCAGAGGCAGACAACGAACTTTCCAGGTTGTCATAGGAGGCCGAATGATCCACAGATCCCTGGTCAGGAGCATTCAGTTTAAATAAGACAAAAGAAAGATGCCTTTTCTTTCCCTCAGACATGCTCAAGATGTTGGCCAAGGTCTAGCAAGGGACGTGAGGTAAACCTGTAACCAGTCATGTGAACTGGTGACCAAACACAACACTCATCTTTATTTCTAGCATCCAGCTGCATTTAGTGCTGTTATGTAAATCTTATTTTTCAGGGATGACCATTTTGGAGTGTACAACGTTCCAGCATCATAATGCTGTGATCCCACTGGAATAAGTGTTGTAGAAACATATGAGACAACATAGAGAGACAGAACAGCTGGCTTTATAGAGAGCCTTCTGGTTAGCATCTCTTGGATCGTGTTTTTTTTCCCCTTGTTTTTACAGGAATCATGCTGTTCAGTTGGTGCTTATCTGGACCTTTCAGTTCAGGCTTTTCCAGACGTTAACCAATGAAACTATCCAACACGCCTGGGAGACAAGTCAGTCTCATTCTCATTGTACAGGTGGGTGAATGGAGGAACTGTCATAACCAGCTGGGTTTAAACAGCAAGACAGAACTATGAATGTACAGCCATCTCTGCAGGAGGGTGGTGAGAGAGAGGAGTAACAGTCGGCATGTTTGGCAGGTTAGCAGAAAGCTCCCATTTTTACAGGATGAAAGAGGAAATGTGAACAAACTGCTAGCTTAAAACTATAATGGAAAAGACCAGTGGAAACAAAGAGATCACATTTTCTATCTGACTGAGCCATATAATCCCGCAGTACCATTATAAATGGCAAAGTTTCCCACAGAGTTAATGGGACACTACTGAGTCACTCTTAATAGTTTTTTATTTCATTTTTCCGCTGTTCCTAATATCCTTTTATGAGCCTGGAAATAACTCTTTCCAATACAGCTTTTGCACTTGTCATACTGTGTGTGTGTGTGTGTGTGTGTGTGTGTGTGTGTGTGTGTGTGTGTGTGTTAGTACGTGTGTGCACCTGTGCATGCTGCATGCCAACTTATGAAAACATAGAAATATAGTCAGAAGGAAACTCAAAAAGCTGCCTAGTCCAACCCCTGCAACGAAGCCCTGTACCTAGATGGAACTCTGCCAGCCTGCAAGGGAAAAGCTACCATTTCCCACTTTTTTCTCCTTTAAAAGCGAATCCATTTTTAAAGTTTGTTTATGACCCTTTCATATATTCTTGTGACCCACTTTTGGGTTGTGACCCACAGGTTGAGAAACACTGACCTAGACCACCTTTAACAGCTATTTGTTTAACCCAGTGGGTGCCAACCTTTTTGGTAGGCATGCCACAAATTAATATCCAAACCTTCCTTGAGTGCCACACTGACCTCATTCCCCTGCCCCATCTGCTGCCCTGTGTTTTGCTCCCTTTTCTGTCTGCGGCTGTGCTGCCTTCCCCTCCCCTGCTCTTCTGTGTGCCATATACAGAGGCTGCTTGTGACATTTGTGGTCATCCCTGGTCTAACCTGCTCTCTGGAATGAGCTCATTACTTCAGGAATTTTCTGATGAAACAAAAGTTTTTTGAAACAGAAGGTGATGATTCAGTGAACCCAGAAGGATTATATTTGAAAGCACCTTGCATTTGCTAAGCTTTTGCTGAATCCAAGGCAAGGATCCATTAGAATCCAGCCTGAACTCCTGGTGGTTTGCATCGGGCCAGGAACCCAGTGTTTTCAGGATCCCTGACTCTGGCCCTGACGTAGCCTCCAGACTGCCCTCAACTGGGGATCTGGGAGCCCCGACTACCCCAGTATTGGAGCAGGCTGGCTGGCAGGACAGATGAGGAGTCACAGACTGGAGTTTGAGGGTCTGCAGAACAGGGCCAGTCACTTGGCAGGGCTTCAGAGTCCATAGGTTTTGGGCAGGTGCAACCAGGCACACAGATGACTCCTGTGCTGAAATCCCTGGGATTTCAGCGGCCACGACTGTGAGGAAACCAGCCACGCCAGAATTTCCAGACTTTCTGCTGTGGAGCTGGGAGCCCCAACACTTTGGAAACCTGCTCTAACAGGGTCTGAGAGGTCCTTGCTGTAGGGAGAAGACTTGGAGCCTTGACATCTTGAGACAGACCTCCAGAGTCAGCGGCTTGAGGGAAGTCCACGTAGCGAGAGTCTCACAGCAGCTCAGCAAAATGAACATACTGTATTTACTTGCATAGCCCATGCACCTTTCCCCACAAAATCAGACCTCAAAAAATTGGGAAAAATATCTTAAGTGGGGGAAGCTGATTTTTCTTTGCTGGAATAGAAGCAGGGCGGAAGAGAACACGCAGACACCATGACTCATGGCCACCAAAATGGATGTGACTTCTCCCTGAGGCTGCAAAAAGTAGGGGTGGAGTCCAGTGTTAACCTCACCGCTGCTGGTGAGACAGTAGCTTTTGGCTGAAGAGCTGCTGAACTGCCTGAGGGCAAGTGAGCTGCTTCAGGTGGTCTGCAATATCTTGATGAGGCTTGTGATGTGGAAACAACAATTTCTTATTTAGATGTACTTCTATGAAGAACTATTAACCACAAAGAAGCAATAGTCTTGCTACTGCCTTTGCAAGGATCTGGGGCTTAACCTTGTTGTTGTCCTGCCATGCCAGAAAGTCCCTGCTGCCTCAGCAAGTCTGTGTGCAGGGATGCTGCATCCTGGGCACTCAGTGTTTCCTGGAGGACTTCCTTTATATTAAACAGTTGGCCATGACTCAGGAAAAAATCTCTTTTTCTCCATATTCTGTCTTTCAAAAACAAGGTCTGTGTTTTATTTGGGGCATGTGATATGTGGGAAAATATGTTATTTGTCCCTACTAGTGCTGTTACTAAATATCAGTTTTACTGAGCAACCACAAGGTCAGGGAATGTATTTTATTTCAGAAACACCATGCATCAATGAAAACAGCATCTCTGATCAAAGGGAAATTTTCAAAATGGTGTCCTCAGACTTGAAAGCAAATTTTAGAAAATAGAAATTTCCTACCAAGAGGAAGATCCTACTCTATGCGACTGGTCAAACTGCAGTTGGAGTACTGAGTCCAGTTCTGGGCACCGCACTTCAGGAGAGATGTGGACAACATGGAGAGGGTCCAGAGGAGGGCCACTCGCATGATCAGGGGGCAGCAGGGCAGGCCCTACAAGGAGAGGCTACGGGACCTGAACCTGTTCAGCCTCCACAAAAGAAGGCTGAGGGGGGATCTAGTGGCCATTTACAAACTAGTCAGAGGGGACCAGCAGGCATTGGGGGAGTCCCTGTTCCTCCGAGCACTCCCAGGAGTGACAAGAAATAATGGTCACAAGCTGGCAGAGGGTAGATTCAGACTAGACATCAGGAGGCGCTACTTCACTGTCAGGGCGGCCAGGATCTGGAACCAATTTCCAAGAGAAGTGGTGCTGGCTCCTACCCTGGGGGTCTTTAAGAGGAGGTAAGACGAACACCTTGCTGGGGTTATTTGACCCCAGTACTTTTTCCTGCCATGGCAGGGGGGCAGACTTGATGATCTGCTCAGGTCTCTTCCGACCCTACCAACTATGAAACTATGAAACTAGGAAAGTCTGATTTTACTCATCAGGGGTGTTGTTGCCCTCCAGGGCAACCTAAATTTTAGAACTATTTTAGTCAAAAGTTGCTCCCTCGGTATTTTTCAGAGTTCTGGCATGCAAACTAGTATAAGCAAAAGGGATGCTGTGGCCTGAAGACTTCTTCGTGCCACAGGAAATAGGACTGAAAGTCTTGATAATATGATGAACAATATTTGTATTTTGCTAAAGAAGTTTCCAGCTATGGAAGCATCTGTACTGCGTATGGATTGTTTTGCAAACACTTGAAATCCAAGAATCAGACTTATCTCAAACTGCCCTTGAATGGGTGGAAGGAATTGACAGACCATTCCAGACATAACAAGATATGATTCAAAATTCTGTCCCAAACTTGGACAAGCACAGACCAAACCGTACCTGTTCTGGGGAGAAGAGGAGAGAGGCTTTTCAAATTTGAGATCACTTTTGTTTTGATTTTTTAAAGGATTAAGTTCTTGGGGGAAACTGTGCACCTAAACAGCTTATTGAGGGTACAAATCTGCCTTGAAGAGATCTGCACCTACTCTCAATTGTAAAAGGGCCAGATACTCCAATGCCAGTCACCCACAGCAAGGACCAGATTTTGAACAAAATCTCAGTTTCTTTTCTGCCTCCTTCAGAAACCCCAGACCCTCCCATAGTAGTGCTTCTGCCCATGTTTTCCAAAGATCTCAATCCCTAACCTGCATACACCATGTTGCACCCTTTGGATAACCTGGCTTGGATCCTGGATACTGTGCTTTTTGGAAATCTGGTACTAACTGCCTAAATTGTCAGCCTTGCACCACAAGTCTACCACCACCATTAGTCCACCAGTATCTTACCCACAGATGTATCCTGCCAGACCTTTTATGTAGCTCATTGCTATAATAGTTTGTGTTGTATATTGGATCAGCCAAGAAAAATAAAACGGGCTTTAATAATTCTTGGCCTTGGAGACTTGAGAGGAGCTGACTAGATGACATAAGAACAGCAGCTGTTGTTGTTTCCTAACCCTATGTCTAGATCAAAAGAAGTTCAGAGTAATGTGTATGACCTCTGAATAAAAAGACAAATCTCAAGCTTCTGATGCTAACATCTTCTACCTTTGATAATGGCCTAGTCTGAGAATAGCTTTTGTGCCAGTACAAGTCTGCTGGTACCAGGTGTGACTAATATGGTTACTAATATGGTTATACTAGTAAAGAGATTCTCAACCAGGATGCCATAGCAAACACCTACAGATGATTTGCAAACACCTCCATGTGATTTGCAAGATAAACTCAGATATTTCAAATAGAAATTCATAGTGTCAAAAACATTCTGACCTGCTGTGGGCTTTCTGAGTAATCTGCAACAGAAGAATTGCTCTAGTATCTTTCCATAGCCTAGAAATAAGTGAAAGCTAAGAGCTGGCATTTTCTGAGGGGTGCCTCGGGTCCAAAAGGATTGAGAACCATTGTAATAGTGAAACTCTGACTCTGGTGCTGCTTAGGGTGATCTGTTTGCAGCCCAGACTTTCCTTGTGAAAACAGGGTTAATGGTAAAAGGCACCTTTATGCTCATCCCTAGGGAGACTGCACCGCCTACACTATGCTACTTTGCTATGGCTTTTCTGTTTAGACAAGCCTTAATTGTCACTCATTCTGCAGGCAGCAGAGAAGACAAGAAGTCTTGTGGGTAAAACACATGTCTCAGAGTCAGAAGATCTGAGTTCTGCCTTTGGGTCTGCCACAAACTTCCTATGGGATCTGAGACAACTCTTGTGACTCTCGTTCACCTTCTGTTAAAATGGAGGAAACGGGGGCGGATCTAGGGGGACGTGGCAGTGCATTTGTAACGCCCTTTGGAGTTGTGTGAAAGCAAGAGCTGAGCACCACTACTCCTCATCCCTTCCTTCTCCCTGCTGCTGAATTCAGGAAGGGATGAAGGGGAAGGCAAATGCCCAAGGTGCTCACCCCAGGGGCTCCGGAGCTGTGGGAAAGGGGGAGGTCCAGCCAGTCTCTGCATTGACCAGGTGGTGCACCAGGTGGCATGTCACAAGTCCACTAGAAGCATGTGCTATACAGTTCTCTTTTCACTGGATGAGGTAAAAAGCTTTCCAAGATGCACTACTACCAAACATTAACAGGTCTTACAAGGCCCATGTTCTCCTTGTAGTGTCCACCAGGCCTGAGAGTCACCCGCTCGTCCTGGCACCCAGAACAAAGGAGAACTTGCTGGATAACTGGCATCCTTCTTAACTTAAAAATTGCAAGTCCAGTGGACTGAATGCAAATCTGGAAACTCTATCCATGCATAGGCACCTGTTAAAGCAGTGCTCCCATCAGAAAAAATGTTTATCACTAACTCAGTCCAAAAGCACTGCCTTTCGTGCAATGAGCTGTGTAGGAGCTGTGCATCTGGCCAGCGAGGGGCAAGTAAAAGAATTGAAAGACCAGAAAGCAGAGGAAGAAAGACCTCGATTGAGCCGTATGGAGCAAAACTGGAAATGCTTTCAAATGTGGTCTGTGAAAGGAGAAAAGTGTCTTCTCAGAGATCCACAGTGCTTTGGAGAGGATCACAGGGCTAAAGTGGGAACCCCTTCTTCACAGCAGGCTTCAGTGGGACTATGTGGATGGGTAACTCCTCTGGTGAGTTAGAGGCTCTCTGTCTACCCTTAAGAGTTTAGCTTCCTTTTCTGCCCTTAGGACTAGTGAAGAAGAATGTCCTCAGAGTTGTTTGAAGAAGGATCATGAATCCTGATGGATGAGCATTTGTGATGTGAATCGATGGCTATGGATGTAGCATGGCCAGTTCCCATGATGTTTAAGTTTTTGTTAGCTTTATGGGTTGCATTGTATCAAGGCTGGCACAGACACTAACTGAGGAAATCCAGACTCAACCCCATGCTCCATCACAGACTCTCCCTGTATCCCTCAACAAAGTCACTCAGTCTCTCTGTTCCTCAGCTTCCCATGTGTTCACAAGTACTACCCTGCTGCCCAGGCAGTATGGGACAATAAATACATTAGCGACTGTTCAGAGATTATTGTTGATGTGGCCACACAAATATCAGTGAGAGATAGATGGCAGAGACTAGATGACCCTTGGAGTCCTT
This sequence comes from Alligator mississippiensis, assembly GCF_030867095.1. NCBI lineage: Eukaryota > Metazoa > Chordata > Crocodylia > Alligatoridae > Alligator > Alligator mississippiensis. Next base: position 141,186,619 of record NC_081825.1, on the reverse strand, counting down.
TCCAACTCTTCCAGATCTCACAGGCACATGCATGTTTATTTTTAGCACATCCACTTAAGCCAATCAAACTGTAGCTATTTGATAACAAAAGGATTACAGTGAGGAGCTGCTTAATTGAATAGTTTGGACTAGAAAAACCTGGCATCCTTTCTGAAGCTGGTTGATGTAGGTGCAGAGTTGAGGGGAAAAAAGGGTGCAATTTAGACAGAAAGATATAAATTAATAAGATGCTGCAATTCATGCTGGCTAATGTTTTGTGGTGCACAGACAAACAGCCATTCACACCAAAACAAAGAGTTAGTTATGTGTGTTGAAAATACGCAGCACAAATGTCTTGCAGTCTGCTTTCCTGACATCATGCCTGCTGAAAATACTTCACAAAGTGTTTCCTAATTTCACAGGAAGACAGCCTTCTGGCATCTGACAGTACACGCTGCAGGAACAATGCTAAGGGCTTTAGAAGCATAGCGAGGGCAGAAAGGGACACATTGGGATTGGGCTGAGATATTTTCTCTGGAATCATCATCTCCAAGGCAAGAATCTGCCCTCAGGCCAGCCTGATGATGTCTGTATTTCATTAGGACAAGGGCCAGGCCTGTTCTCACTCCTCCATATGCAGGAGTTCAAACAACAGAGTTAAATGGAGTGACTTAATCCTGCAGATCCAAGCCATCTCTCTCAGGCCCAATTTACAGCTGGAATGCTTTACCTGCATAGGTATAGGTTGTAGCCATGTTGACCTAAGGGCACACCAGCCTCTGGCTTCTTCACCATTCATTCCATCCAGAAAGAGCACAGTCCAACTGCAGATGCTTCCTCAGCCTGACAAAGGGTATTTATACCCAAAAGTTTGCAAAAAATAAATTTTCCAACTATTTGAGTTGGTCTAATAAAAGATATCAGATTTACCCAAAGAACTTTGTTTACCTGCATAGGGGTATAGTGTCAATGTGTTGCTTGTGTGGATAATGCTACAGTGAACCTCCCCTTCACGTGCAATGAATTATACTGGTAAGACAAGCTTGCCAGAATAACCAGGTCTACACTGGAGGTTTCCGTTGGTGCTGCTGCCTCGGCGAGGGATTGCACCTCTTCACATCTCTGACCAACAGAGCTCTGCCTGGAGACAGCTGCCCTACAGACTGAGATGGAAAGCATTGCTGCACATTGGAAAATGACCCTCTGGCAAGCATTTTAGATGGACAGTACTTCTAATCTTAACAATTTGGGGCAGTTAGCATTAGGGGCTATAGGCTCTAGGGGCGGGATAGAGAAGGAAGGAAGGGAGAGGGTGTGGCACTCTATGTCAAAGAGCAGTACACATCCTCTGCCAGCAAAATGGGGTCGGAGGAGGGGCAAGCTGAAGTGCTCTGGGTCAAGATACAAGGGGGTCATGGGGAGAGGGATTTAACGGTGGGGGTCTACTACAGACCCCCCAACCAAGGGGAGGAGCTGGACCAGGAATTTTCGGGCCAGCTTGCAGAGGCACTTAAGGCAAGGGATGTAGTTGTCATGGGTGAACTAAATTACCCGGACATCTGGGAGGAGCAGTCAGCCAGGTCGGTCCATTCCAGGAGGTTCCTGACTGAGGTACAGGACCTCCACTTAACCCAGGAGGTGCATAGTCCCACCAGAGGAAATGCCGTGTTGGGCCTGGTCCTGGTCACAGGCGATGATCTGGTAAGGGGACTCCAGGTCCTTGACACCTGGGTGATAGCGATCATCGCTTGCTGGAATTCATCATCCAGTGCAGGGTGTCAAGGGCCTGCAGCAAGGCGGTAGCCCTAGACTTCAAGAGGGCCAACTTCAACAAGTTGAGGAGATTGGTGGGAGAGGCGCTGGGGTTCTTGAGGGCAGGGGAACTCAGTGCCCAAGATGAGTGGTTGTTCCTTAAGAAGACGTTACTCAGGGCCCAAGGGGTGACGATCCCAACAAGAAGCAAGCGGGGCAAGAGTGCTCAAAAGCCCCCCTGGCTCACCAAGGAAGTCTGGGAATGCCTGGTTGCCAAAAAGGCGGCGTACACCCGATGGAAGGGGGGGCTATCTCCAAAGAGGAGTATACCTCCCCAGCTCGGGCCTGTAGGGCAGCTGTTAGGAAAGCTAAGGTGGACATAGAACTAGGGCTAGTGTCCAAGATCAAAGATAATAAAAAGTCCTTTTTCAAATATATAGGGAGGATGAAGAAGGCACCGAGAAACATGGGACCCCTGCAAGATACGCTGGGCAATCTGGTGGTTGCACCAGAGGAGAAAGCAGACATCTTTAACAAATTCTTCACCTCCATTTTCTTGTGCAGGGACCGGGACTCCCCCACCGTGATTCAAGACAGACTCGAGGGGAACGCCTCCAGACCTAAGGTTGAGGATGACCGGGTTAGAGTGCTTCTGGAGGGGCTGGACGTGTTCAAATCAGCAGGTCCAGATGCTCTCCACTCCAAGGTGTTGAGGGAGCTAGCAGGGGTTATTGCAGGGCCCTTGGCATGGCTTTATGAGTGCTCGTGGTGCTCGGGCCAGGTGCCAGATGATTGGAAGATAGCCAATGTGGTCCCCATCTTTAAAAAAGGGAGGAGGGAGGACCCGAGCAACTATAGGCCCGTCAGTCTTACCTCAATCCTGGGGAAACTCTTTGAGAAGATCATCAAGGAGCACATCTGTGATGGGCTGGCATCGGGGATGATGTTCAAAGGCAACCAGCATGGTTTCGTTAGGGGCAGGTCATGTCAGACCAACCTGATTGCCTTTTACGATCAGGTCACAAAAGCATTGGATGCAGGTGTCGCCGTGGATGTAGTCTTTCTGGACTTCAGCAAGGCCTTTGACACTGTCTCCCACCCCATCCTCATTAAAAAACTAGGGGACTGTGGCATTGATGCCTACACAGTCAGGTGGATTGCAAATTGGCTGAAGGGTCATACTCAGAGGGTGGTGGTAGATGGGTCATATTCGACCTGGGGGGAAGTGGGCAGCAGAGTCCCCCAGGGCTCGGTCCTTCAGCCCGCACTGTTCAATTTCTTTATCAGCAATTTGGTCGATGGGGTGAAAAGCAACCTGTTTAAATTTGCTGATGATGCCAAAATTTGGGGTGAGATGGGCATGCTAGTAGGGAGGGAAAGACTGCAGAAAGACCTGGATAGGTTGCAAGGGTGGGCTAACAAAAACAGGATGCATTTCAATACAGACAAGTGCAGGGTGCTGCACTTGGGCAGTAGTAACCAGCAGCACACTTATAAGATGGGAACTCCCTTCTTGAGAGCACAGAGGCAGAAAGGGATCTTGGAGTCATTATTGACTCCAAGATGAACATGGGCCAACAATGCGAGGTCACGGTCGGCAGAGCTAACTGTACCGTTTCGTGCATCCACAGGTACATCTCAAGTAGGGCCAAGGAGGTGATCCTCCCCCTCTACACAACACTGGTCAGGCCACAGCTGGAGTACTGTGTCCAGTTCTGGGCACCTCACTTTAAGAGGGATGTGGGCAACATTGAGAGGGTCCATAGGAGGGCCACCTGCATGATCTGGGGACAGCAGGGCAGACCCTACAATGAGAGGCTACGGGACCTGAACCTGTTCAGCCTCCACAAGAGAAGGCTGAGGGGGGACCTTGTGACCATCTATAAACTCACTAGGGGGGACCAGAAGGGTTTGGGGGAGACCTTGTTTCCCCTAGCGCCCCCCGGGATAACAAGGAATAACGGCCACAAGTTGTTGGAGAGTAGGTTCAGATTAGACATCCATAAGAACTACTTCACAGTCAGGGTGGCTAGGATCTGGAACCAACTTCCAAGGGAAGTGGTGCTGGCTCCTACCCTGGGGGTCTTTAAGAAGAGGCTTGATGCCTACCTGGCTGGGGTCATTTGAGCCCAGTTTTCTTCCTGCCCAGGCAGGGGGTCAGACTTGAAGATCTACAAGGTCCCTTCTGACCCTACTTCATGACTCTATGATAATGTGGAAAAGAGTACCATAGGGTTCTATGCACATTGTCGCCCAGCAGCTCCACATCAAGACCATGAGAAGAGCTCTGCAGCTCCACACAAGATGGAAATCAGAGAGGACCACGTCCCGTAGCAGGAGAAAGCAGCAGAGCTCCACAACCACCGTAGTTATATAAGATTAAAGGATCTGGGATTAGTTAATGGAGGAAATAGTGTGATCGAAAGGGGAATTCTGGCTCTCCAGCTAGGATGTGTCATTTGCAGTCCCCAGGTTGCAGAGCAGAGTGGAGGGCCTATGTTTTTTTTTTTCCCCATGCTTCTGGGCTTTGCTGGTTGCTCTGGGCTCAGGAAGGAATAGTTTCCCCCTCTTGTTGTTACAGGCATCAGGGAACTTTGACTGGGGTTTGCCGATGCTCCTGCTGAGACTAAAAAACCCAGAAGTTCCAGTCTAGAATGTCTTGTCCCTCTGCCCAGGGTTAAACTGACTGCTACATTTGAGATCAGGAAGGAAGTATACCCCATGGTCACATTTGCATGGACTGTGGGGGAGTTTCTCTTCCTCTATAACAGGATCTCTCAAGTATATTTAAAAAACCACTTCCTGTTTTTGCAGTGGCAGGATGTTGACAGTGCACTCATACCCGTGCTTTACCTGTGGCAGGCCAGGGTGTTCTTGGTGGGTTTAGGCAATGTGCGTAGTAGATGGGTGACAGTTTTTTGTGTGGTTTCAAGATTAGGTAAAACAAACATTTGATGTCCCTTCCAGCCCTACTTTTCTGTGATTCTATGTTCCTATGATTCTAAGGTTGTTCTACTTGAGAGTGAAAGGATTCCATTTTCCACTCAGCCACCCCTACAAACAGCCTTGAGGGGCAGCTGAACTCATATAAGTACAGGGGGTAGAGCTAGGTAGATGCTACAAAACATTGCATGTGACTACTTCTTGACATCATTCTTGACCGCTACAGGCTTGGGACCAACTGGCTTAGCAGCAGCTCTGCAGAAAAGAACCTGGGGGTTAGTGGGCAATAAGATGGATATAAGTCAACAGTGTGCCCTTGTTGCCAAGAAAGTTAACAGTATACTGGGCTGCATTAGTAGAAGTGCTGCCAGAAGATATAGAGAAGTAATTATTCCCTTCTCTTCTGCACTAGTGAGGCCACATCTGGAGTACTGTGTCCAGTTTTGGACTCCCCACTTCAGAAAGGATGTGGACAAGTTGGAGAGTCCAGAGGAAGGCAATGAAAATAGTTCGGTTGGTGGGGCACATGACTTCTGAGGAGAGGCTGAGGGAACCGGGCTTATTTAGTCTGCAGAACAGAAGACTGGGGAGAGATTTGATAGCAGCCTTCAACTACCTGAAGGGTGGTTTCAAAGAGGATGGAGCTAGTCTATTCTTAGTGGTGGCAGGTGACAGAACAAGGAGCAATGGTCTCAAATTGCAGCAAGTGAAGTTTAGGTTGGATATCAGGGAAAACTTTCTCACTTGAAGGGTGGTGAAGCACTGGAATGGGTTACCTGGAGAGGTGGTGAAATCTCCATCCTTGGAGGCTTTCAAGGCCCGGCTCAACAAAGCCCTGGCTGGAATGATCTAGTTGGGGACGGTCCTATTTTGAGCAGGAGGTTGGACTAGATGTCCTCTTGAGGTCCCTTCCAACCCTAATTTTCTATGATTCCATGATTTGGTGATGTAGACACCCACTAGACTGTGGCCAGTAAGCAGGAAAGACTACAACAGGACCAAGAAAAGAAAGAAACAGAACTTGAAATGGGCCAGAAGAGCACATTTTTGGTCTGCATTTTCCTGTAACCTATTCTGCTTGGAGCATTAAGTGAAAAATTTTAGTTCCATATCCTCCCTAAAGGAAATGCTCATACCAAATTCAAGTTCTATGAGGCAAGCACCTCCTTGGGGTAGATCCATGGCACCAAGTGCTCAGAAACCTTCAATGACAGTACACAAACTGTCATGTCCTTCAAGCCAAAACCAAAAAGCAACACCAAGGGAATATTTTGTAAAAGACGCAAAAGCACTGCTAGGCTGATTTTACAAGAAATCTGAGATCAGCAGAAAGACAGAACTTGAAGAGTACTTCATCAAAAAAATGAAACCCAGGAAAAGCCTTAAATAAATAGTACTGTATCACAACATCTGTTGAAATTCTCCAGTTGGACAGGAGCTGAGGAACTACTTGAGGAAGCTGCAAAACTAGTGGATCCAGTGGTCACAAAGGAAGCATAAGAGCTGGGTGCATATATAGGGTTTGGCTGTGTCTGAAGCATTTATCACAATAGGGTTTTTTTGGCAGTGGCAAGCAACTAGCTGGTCTACTGTCTCCCTTATAGTAGATGATGGGCACGTCTACACATGCATTAATACACTTTTCATAATGTGCATTAAATTTAGTACCTCCAATGTGAGGTACTAAGTAAATGTGCATTAGGCTGCCCTAATATGCAAAAGCAAAAGAGCATGCTTTTTTAGTGACACTTAATGCGCAGTAGCCTATATTACTGCACATTAGCGTATTTGTATGGTATTTTCCACAACGCTTTAATGCACGGTAAAATAGGTGACTACACATTACAGTGCACGTGTAGATGCACCTACTGACTGTCTCTTTAATGAGGAAGACTCAGGGCAGCAATTAATACCTCTGGATGGTCAATATAGTATCAAGCTGCTATGCGGACAGGTGTTTAGAAGTCCTGATGGGTTGTATAGATTAGATACTGGAGATAGATTACTGGAAATGACTGCACAGATGCCGTAAAACAATTGGATTTTATACTCAAGAAAAATGTGGAAAGTGGTCTGTCTATGCAAGTGACTAAGCTGCAGGGAACGCAGCCCAGGTGAATCATACTGAGCGTGTATGTGTGCACATCTGAGCAGGCAAGAGAGAAGGCAGCAAGTGTAAAGCAAAAATAAATACATGAGTAAATAAGTAACTACAACAAAATAAGAAACAAACGTCTGAACCTTTCATTTGGTGACCTCAACTGATGCTTGTCTCCTGCATTGTATCCCATAGGAAACTGATCATTTCTTGTTAAAAATGATGCATTTCAGTGTGCTAACCCGGATCTCCACTGAAAGTCTAACCACTGTTAAGACCGACTGTATCAAGCAGAGAGGCCGCCCTGTTGGATTTTGAGTCTTGGTCACTGGGAGACCTGGGTTACATGTATCTCTAACAAGGCTGGTGTAACCCACCTTCCTCTGTTCAGATGGACTGTAGTTCTCCTTCTTGCCCTGCTGGGAGCACAGAGATCTCCTCTTCCCAGAGTATAGAAGACACATGATTCTACATGAAACAAGGTTGTTTTTATCAGTTCAGCATGGGGGCCATTTGCTTTCTGGATTGCAATGGCAGAGGTGCCATCAGGAGTTCAAGTCCCCACAATGGTGACATGGAAGGGCAATTTGGACCTCACCAAAAGGTTGCTTCCTGCAGAATTCAGACCTCAGAATTCAGGCCTGGATGTTGGGAGCCAGGCTTTCTTCAGGCACTGAACCAAAGGTCCAGATGGTACTAACTGGAGGGAGCAGGGAGAGGAAGACATCTTATGGGGCCACCTTACCATTGTGGAAGGTGCCCCAACACTGTGGTGTTGAGCATCAAGTAGGAACCTAGATTAGGCAAGAACACATTTCAGGAATGTCTTCAGTGAAGTCAATGGAGGTACACCTGAGTAAAAATAGGACACATGAGATTAGCATGAAGCCAAAATGCCAGGGGGAGAGCCTGGTGAGGCCCATATGAACTATAATGCCATTGTGGGATTGGTTGGCTGCATGCCTCGTAAGGTATATACGCTGCCTCTCTCCCTCCCTGGTTTGTCAGATAGCATTCCTATTCTCCAGGTGCAGTGACTAACTTTTGATTCAACCTTGCTTCCTTTGCTTGTTTCTGCTGGCATTTATTTTCCCCTGCTGCATGTCCATTCTCTTTTCTGTGCTCCACCACCCTGGGGGAGATGACTCATTCATGGTTAGCTGTATCCCACCACCCCCTGAAGTTTGACTCAGAGCAAAATGTGCAAGTGCCCCATGTAGCTGTCAAAAGAAATCCACCCCCCACAAATCTCAGGGATTGACAGCACCCAAGCTTTCTGTGGGGAGCAGAGCATGAAAGGCAGCCTGCCTGCAAGGATTGATAAGAGCGTTGTAAAAAGGCAATGAGAAGGAAGCTAGTGTGTGATTAACCACTGAGTAAACTGCCTGGTATGAAGGCCCTGCATACTTGGGCAGAGCCCGCTTATAGCTCCGGGCACTTCCTCAGCTCTTCTTTGCCTTGGGTATCATGATTCAGTGCATGCTTATTGGTGAAGTGGCCTATCTGCAGATAAAAGAAATAGTGGCTGGAGGGAGAGCAGTGATGAAAGCTGGATGGCTGATCCCAGGAAATTACCAAGGAGGAATCATAGTTAGCACAGAGGTTACAGGGCTGAGAACTTCCCAACATGTGAGGTTTCATGGCAAAAGGGTGAAAAAAGGGTCTTATGGGTGTGATGTGTAACTCAGCAGGACAGAGCTCAGGCTGGGATCTGAAAGTAGAGGTAGGCATCCCATGGGACAGACAACACTACCAGCAAGGATGATTTCAAACCTGGGACTGAGCAGACAAATCCTCTGACTGTAGCAAAGAGCCCAGCTTGCAGTTCCACAGCCAAATGGACCCTGTGGCTCTGAGACAAGTACAAGGGTACCCAGACCTAAGTCTCCTTGCATACAGAGAGCAGCACTGCTGGGTGAGAATGAGCTGTTTCAAGAGTCACAGCTGGGTGGAGGCAGGAGCTGGGCAGAGGCAAGGATTGCTCCAGGTCTTGCTGCAGCAGGGCGGTTCTGTGGGAGAGCTCCAGACATCCCGCCCTGGACAAATGCTCTCTGCTAAGGCCCAGGCACAGGGATCCAGATAACATATGCCCATGTCCCCTGCATCCTGGCTAACTTACCCTTCCTAGCATGTGGCCCAGGGGAAGCAAGCTTCCTACCTGTGTGCCCTGCCATGTAGCAGCACCCAACTTCCGTAGCACCAAGTGGGAAGCATTTGCAGGTTAGAAGTAGGGGCATTCCACAGAGCAGGCAAGCAGAAAGGCAGTGATGGTTGGAGGATGGGCAAGACAGCAATGGAGTCTGGCACAAGGCATGGCTTTTAGTAGCACTGGAGTGACATTATAGCTATGATGGTCCAGGCAAGGATTCTTGTGGGTGATATCTTTTACTGGACCAACTGCACCGTTGGGATAGACTTTAACAAGCTTTCTGGAAGTTACATGAGCCTCTCCCCTGCACTAAGGTTTGAGCAAAGATGCAAATGACTCAATAATACTTGGCAGCCAGGCACCCACTGGCACCCCAAGTGGGGTTAGCAGAGCTATTCACAACCCTGAGCAATCCCCACCCATGTGGAATGGGGCTCTGCAGGGAGCCCTTTGTGTCACATGTACTATGAATGCTCAACAGGTCTCACAGTGCTCTGGCACCTGCAGAAACACGAGGCACATGGAACTCAGCCCAGGGCTGGGGAGGAGAAGGGCATGGCCCATAGCATCCTCCCAGTGGTTTGTGTAGGAGGCATAGAAATAGGCTTTCGGCTCTGTCCTTGAACTGCAGAATGACATTGAGGGAACGTGATTTTCCTCATGAAGTGCTGTGGCCTGGACTCCCCAGAGCATGATGGGAAAACAGCATTGCCCAGCCTAACCTCAAGCTCCCCATGGAGACCATACCCTGCCTCGGGGATTCTTCCTAAAAACGGAGGTGGCTCCTCTTCCTCCTTGCATCCACTATACTGTCTGCCCAGGGAAGGGCAAGCAGGGAGTCAGTGGTGGACAAGGCTTTGGTAGCACAGGTACATGGAGCTCTATCAGAAGCCAGGTGCGGCCGAGTGGCTCCACATCATGGAGCTGTAAATGATTTCTGACCCCCCCTCCCCCCACTGCCACATGTACTTTTCCCATCAGCTCAGCCAGAGGGGAAAACTGAGGCCTGTACATCACTGTAAGAACTGGTGGGTGTGGGTGATCCTTGCACTTGTAATCATGTCTGTGCAAGAAACAGCAAGCATCTATGTTGCCATGGGAGCTTGGCAGGAACCAGACCATAACAGTGACATTCTCCTCTGTGTCCCGGTAGCTTGGGGGAAGGAATCATCACTAGGGCAAATTCTTGTCCCTTTAGCCCTGGGTGCTAGCAGGTGCACTGTGAAGGACTGAGCCACAGCTTCATTCCATGTCACAGCTTACACACCCATGCAAAAGGGGGAACAGCAACCAGATATCAATCCCTCTCCTTGCATCCAAGTTCCAGTGAGGCAGAGGAATTATGGGTCTCCCTTTCTCTCCACATGTGGGTGTACAGCAGGGCTCTTGACCAAGCCCTTTGAACAGCTGTGTGTTAAAGTCCCCTGGGTTTCCACAGTACTCATGGGCCTGTGGGGGGTCTTTTGTGGCTTAGTGCCACATTTAAATAATCACTTCTACCACCCAGCAACTTTCCAGAGAATTGGAGCAGCTCCCAAAATAACATCTGGCCTCCCAGGAGCTCCTTAGAGTCAAAATGCCCAACAACCCGACGTTTCTCTATTGCTATGAGGATTCTGAGACAGCACAATCGCACGTGTGCACGCACACACGTTGTGATGGGGCTGATGTAAACATATTCTACTTTTTGGGGTATATTTGTTGCATGGTTTGCTGGAAAACCAAGCAAATGGCAGCAGGAGACAGTGCAGCATTCTCACTCCAGGCGTGGGCAGGTAAATGCATCAGTGAGTATTTGCTGTCCTTCTATAACCAGTTATTGCAGAGGGTGTCACTCACCTTTCAGCTGACTGTAAGTGAGGCGTTGCTGGAGGAAGCTCCTTTACATGTCAGAACTTTCTCACGGTCGGGACTGCTTCTGGGCAAGGGAAGGGTAGAGGAATGAAGGGCGGTGTCACTTTCTGACTGATGGTATGTCTCATCCACTGAGGAAGCAGTCTCACGAGCTAAGAGGATCAAGAATTGGGCTGAGTGTGGTTGCATCAGCTTCTTCCTTGTTAGACTTCACTGTCTTGGCCATGGTAGTTTTCTATTCCCTGCCCAAGCCCCCACCTCTCAAATGAAGAGTGTTTCTCTACCTGACTGCCCCTTCCCTTCTTAGTGCTTCTGTGGCAGACTGAGCACATGGGTCAGTCTGGATACCATGAATCAAAGAAACCTGCCCAACAAGATAATACGCTAGCATTGGAATTGTTATTCTGGCTTCAGGCATTGGTGGCTGCTTTGGGAGAATGGCAATACCTGAAATACTCATGTCAACAGCCTGGAGTTCTGGAGGTGATGACTCTATCTTTGCTTCCACAGATATTTTTCCTGACACAGATCATTTAGAATTACTCACAGGCTCACATCTCCTCTAAACCTCCAGTGTTCCCTTCTGCTCTTAATATCTCTCTGGATTCCATTATCTTCTCCTTCACAGATCCATCACTTTTTCTTATATCACTGAGTCACTATCCCATTCTCCTCCCACCTCTCATCTGCACAATCAATTGTTTAGGTTGAAATAGAACAGGCGTCAGGTAGCATAAGGTTCTTCTTCCCCATGAGCAACACCTGCAAGTTCATTAGTTGCACCGAGTTTAGTTCATTACTGTTTTGCCTTAAGTATACCTTTGCTGACTCACAAGGTACTTGTTAAACTATGCAAAGAGTTCAGAAAAAAGATGCAAGAATAAGAGCATGAGGCCTGAAAGCCCTGACTCACAACCAAAGAGTTGGCTAAGTTCCAGTTTAATTTATCAAAGAAAACTCAAGAGTTGACTTGATTGCAACTGGCATGCAACCTACAAGGGAACGTATTTGAGAGCAGAGGTCTCTTGGGCAGTATGAGAGGATTCACTAGTGAGACCGCCCCCCCAAGCTACAAGAATTCAGGGTAGAAATAAGGCAGAGCTTTTATTCCAGGGAGAGTGATTAATCACTGAAATGACTTTCCTGACTTTCCACAACTGGATGTCTCTTTGTAAAAGCCCCTATACTTCACCTCAGTGGTTCTCAATTTCTTTAGACTCAAGGCACCCCTTATAAGACTCAAAGCACCCCTGGAAAAATGCCAGCTCTTAGCTCTCACTTGTTTTTTGACTAAAAAAAAATAATAGAGACATTCTTCTGCTGCAGAGAACTCAGAAAGAGTACAACAGGTTGGACTGTTTTTGATACTTTGGATTCCTACTTGAAATCTCTTGGTTTATCTTGTGAATCTTACATAGGTGTTGGTGCTCTGCAGTACCCTTAAAAGGATCTCATAGCACCCAGGATGCTGCAGTACCCTGGTTGAGAGCCATTGCTTTAGCTGAACTCCAAAATGTGGACCTTTTGCAGAAAACCTGGGTGAAGTCCATCCTCTGGCTTATGTAGTATAAGAAGCCAGACCAGATTATCAGAAGGTCTCCTTCAGGCCTTAGAAATCTATTAATCTATTGTCTAAATCTCCTAGAGCAAACTTTTCACTTGAGCACATTATGGGATACAAGGTTGTTGGTTGTAGCCGTGTTGGTCTAAGGACATAGACAGGCAAGATTCTTTGGGTAGATGTGATATATTTTTTTAGACCAACTAAATAGTTGGGAAAAATTCTTTGCAAGCTTTCAGGCACAAACACCGTTCCTCAGGCATTGTGAGACTCTGCTGCTGTTCTGAGGTCTCCAAAATAGAAAAGAAGCTAGGGTAAGCAGATGTCTGTGAAGATGCAAATGAGTGGAAGTTTGGAAGACAAAGGGTAGAGATAGGGTAAGAGGAGAGAGAAGGGGAGGGAAAGGTGTGAAGGAATTCAGGCTGTCAGCAAAACAGCAGGTTATTTGGTGTATAACATGTCATGCAGGTTGTAATGTGTCATAAATCCAGTGTCCAGTCCATGATTTTTTGTATCCAGTAGATTTATGAAGTGAAGTTTGTAGGCTTGTCTATGGAAGGTATTTTGTAAGTTCCCTTTGAAGATTAAAACTGAGAGATCAGAGAGGGAGTGATTGTCTTGTGAGAAGTGCACCACAGGTAGTTGGATATTTTTGTCCTCTGATGGATATTCAGTGTGCGTTCATTTTGGTACATAGTTTTGTTTCTCCTACATATTTTCCATCTAGGCATATATTACATTTCTGGAGGTGCGGGTGTAAGATCCAGGAATGGTGCTGGTTCCGTTGTGTGGGTGTCATTATTGTGGGACTAGTGGAGATGTGTTGTTAGGTTTTACATTTCTTGTCCTGGCATGGTCTGGATCCATTTGGTGTGGTTTGGGTCATAGGAAGTTTACTTCTGGTGATGAGGTTATCAAGGTTTGGTGCTTGCATTTAAGACACCCTGGGCATATGGTTTATGCTACAGTTAGGACAGTGGGTGGTAAATTGCAGAAAAGGGCCCTTTCCCATAGGTAGATTTGGAAACCCATCCAAGCACAGTTCCAGCCTGTGACATAGTGAGGTTTATGAGAGGCCAACTTTATCTAGTAAATGTGTTTTTACATATTGCTGAATCCCACTGCCCTGCCTAGTGAACCAGGAGTCCGGTAAAACACAGAAGGCCAGACTGAATCCCTTACTCATGCTTCAGTAGGGCTGTCCATAGGAGAAATTGCTCCCTTTGTGAGCAAAAGTATTCTGATCTGGCCCAAACCTCCAAGTAGTTACCAGCTGCAAATCTAGTATTTGTCAAACCTATGGTAGGAGGTCAAATCACTGTTGCTTACCAATGGGAAGCAAAAGGGAAGCTTTTTATGGCAGGGACTGCCATCAACTCTGCATGTGCACACGCATACACATATGCATAGCATCCAGCACAATACAGCCCTGATCTTGGCTGGCATCTGGGCACTACTGCAATATAAAACGAAGCTGTATGGTGCTGGGGGGAAAAGTGGCTCCATTCACTCATAAAAACAAAATGTACATGCAGATAATAAGGTCATTTAGTCCAGCCCCCTAGTCAAGGCAGGATTATCCCTGACTAATCCATCCCAGCCAAGTGTCTGTCCAATCAACTCTTGAACATTTCCAGGGATGGATGGAGATTCCACAACTTTTCTAGGTAGTCTTCCTAATGCTTGACCATCCTCATAGTCAGAAAGTCGCTTCTAATCTCCAACCAAAATTTCTTCTGCTGCAGTCATTTCTTAGTCCTGTCCCCTATGGCCACAGAGATTATCTCCTTCCTCTCTATAATTGCCTTTCAGGTATTTAGCGAGCTTCAGGCCGTCCCCAGAGATAGTTCCACTCCTAAAGGCAACACACATAGCCGGACAAGAACCACAGGTCAAGTGTGGTCAATGTATCACCACAGAATTTGGTTCTTTCCATGGTTCTGATGCCCTAACAGCTAATTGGGAAATGGAGGGTGAAAGCCGGTGCCCATTAAAGTCAATAGGAATTCTGTGATCACCCTCAAGTGGAGCTGCAATTTCATTCACCATTCATTCCACCCTCCCCCTCCAACTCATCTTTAAGGTCATCATTATTTGCTCCTGGACTTCATCTTTCAGTTTGCTTCTGATGTAGCTTTGGCAAGACCAGAAATCCTCTTGCTTAATGAGAGAAAAGCTGAGGTTGGCTGAGCAAGAGGAAGCTACTTCTCAGTTTGGTCTAGCTACTCTCATGCTAACGCTCCCACTCCCAGTCATTCTGGATAGGCTGCATACACTCTCATCACTACCACACAGGCTGCATGCTTAAATGTTCTCCTCTCCAACAGACTATGAAAGGCGTGAACCAGATTCTTAACCAAATTGTTTGGAGCAAAGCTGAGGAGATTTCTCTTACTAAACAGGAAAGACCCTGGGGGACTTTTGAAGCCAACAGCAACATTCCCCATTGACTTCAGCAGGGCATGGTGGATGTGGTCTTTAGTGAGACCCAAGAAGACTATGGATCCCTAGGAGGATCATCAGTGTGCACGTTTTTATCTAATTTGTTTACATCTCATGTGTAGGGAGCAGTGGATTCAATTAGAAATTAGTGCCCATTGCAGCTGATTGCCCAAGATGTAAACTTTAATAGCAGCTGGAGAGAGTTGGGTGCTTGAATTGGTTCTGAATTACTCGCCCTAGTTAGCACACTTCTAATTACAATGAATCTGCTATTGTCAACAATGTTCAATGGTAAGGTGGGGAGAGCCAACACTGATACTCTTTTGGGAGGAGGCCTGGACTTTCTAGAGTGTTGTGCAAGGTGGATGCTCTGCTTAACTAGCTTGCCTATTAACTACTACTAATTAAAAAGCCTTCAGGCCTTATCTCCCTGAATGAGAATGTGCAGATAGACTGTGGGAAGTTCCTCTCCATGTCTGGTAACATTCCTGTTTCTTTTCTAATACACATGGCTCTTGCACGTCTGCTGACACAGTTCTTTACTTTCATGTCTTTATGGCTGTCCCATTAGATCACATCCATCGGAAATGTGTTCCAAAGAGGTCACTGTTCTCATTGCCATCATTGTAGAACTGGGAGACAGGAAATAGCCCAGAGGCTAGTACACAGCTTGTTCCCTTCGCTAGAGGTTTACACTTTGATGAAGAAGCAACGTACAAGTGCATGTTATTTAAACAGAAATAGCATATGAGGTGGTTAGTGGATGTCAGTGAGTTCTGCTGGCTCAAGGGCATTTAGGCCCCCTTGGCATGACTCTTCTTCGCGACAGCAGTGTAACTCTATTTCATTCATAAGAGTCATTCTAAGTAACTATAATAAAGAGAGGAAAATGGGCTGCTTGGCATGACATACACATTGAGCTATTTGAGTTATACCTATAAAAAAAAGACTGGTAGAGCAGGGAATTTTACCATGTATTTGCAGGGGTTGAGGGGAGGTACAAAGGACTGCATGTGTATATGAGGGTGTATGTTATTTGTTTCAGAAAAATAACACATCTAATCCTCTCCCTTCTGCAGCTCTTGGAATGAAAGATGGATTCCCTGCACTTTCTACCTTCTAACCCAAATATTTAAGGGCAAATTGTCACTCTGACTGCATAAAAGCAGTGCCCATTAAAGTCAAAAGGAGCAACATCTGTACATCTGAGGGCAGTATTTGGCCCTACAAACATTAGGCCTGGATGTGAATTCCACAGCTTAGGCCTCTCCATCCTTTGACTGTGTACACGGTTCTCCATCCTTTGCTGCTGGCTCCATTTGGGACCATTCCTTTCCTGCTACAGAGGCAGAAGTAGGAGCTTGGGGCAGCAGTGAAAACGCTGTTGAGGACAAGATTAGGAAGATCAAAAGAAGCTGGAGATCCCAAGAGCAGGGCTGCCTGTACCAGGAGAGCTCTATCTAGCAGAAGACAAAAACAGACTATCTTGCGAAAGGCACAGGAACTAGTTCTAACTAGTGTAAGAGGGCAGGATGCGGAGCAGCTGTAAACAACTTTCACCTCCCAGTGACCCTGCACATCAGTTTAGCCCCCTGTACAAAATCTCCCCAGAATGTATTAACCTTTTATTTACTACTTTAATACAGAACAATGAAAAACATATGTCTAAAACCACAAGTCAAAGTGTTTACAAATCTGCTGAGTCTTGCAATATGGGATATATTCCTTAAAGTCTTAAGAGTCCTGTGATGACATAAACATCTTGACTTCCATTAAAAAGAAAATTTTGAGTCTGTGTGGTTGTAAAGAAAATCTTGGAAAATGTCACTGGAGTGAATTCTGACGGCTCAAACACAGGGGTAAAGGAAAGAGTCCTTTATTTAGGGGGTTTTTTTAAATCTTGAATGGGGGAGCTAAATCCTCAGACACAAGTGCCTTAATAGGACAACCAACTTCCTCATCTGAGTGCCAGGGAAAATAATTATTCATTTAGATAATCTGAATAAGTGATCTGATTTTCAAAAATGCAAGCAACTTCCCCTGATTTCAGTTCAGTCGGAAGGTAAAAGAAATGATAACTTGCTATTAGCCCATAAGGTTATGAGCAGGACTTTTAGAAAGCCTGACATAATAGCTGGAAGAAAGGTGTGAACTCCCTGCACATCTCTCTATGGGACACTTCAAGGAATAAGTAATAAAAGAAAATGAACCTTCTTCTTGGAGACTTTGCCATTGTTAGCTTTAAAAGCATCTGTCTTCAAGTGCTGCAGAATTGGAGACACATTATCCAAGGTATTTAAGGGCTAGAAGATGCAGGAGGATAGCCTCGCAGGATATTCAAAGGGGTCTGAGCAGGTTTGGCACTTTATCATTGAAACCAATAGGAGTTAGGTATCCATCCACCCCCTAAATTCCCACTGGGTACCTGTCTTCATCTTTCAGTCCCAGGAGCAGTGCCAGCCTTTTCCCGGTGAGGGGGCTGATGTGGGATAGACACTAGACAGAAAATTGGGGGAGGGGGGAACATGGTCCCCATAAGCTGGGCTGGGCCAGGCTAAATTGGGAGTACTGTACCTCTGTAAGATGCAGGCAGGAGTGGGGCAGGCTCAGCTGTGCAGGGCAGGAAGCAGTGGCCCAGGGAGAGGAAAGGGGCTTAGACAGGGGCAGAACTGGGAAGGGTGGATATGGGGCAGGAAGGTGAATTTTGGAGTGGCTATAAGCCCCACAAGCCCCCCCCCCCCCCAAATGCCTCCCATGTTCAGCCCTGAAATAACTTTGGAAATCTCATACTCAGTGACTAAAGGCCTGATTTAGTTTCCTTTTCAGTCTTTGAAAGTCTCTCTCTCTCCTGTCTTCAACAAAAGCTGGGTTAGGCCCATATGAGCTACATAAGGGCACTAAACCAGTGATTCCCAATCAGGGTCCCAAGGCACCATGGGGAGTATGCCACAAAGTGTGAGGAGATAAACAGATAGGTGCAGGTTGAGGCGTATCCCTGCCTGGCCATTCCCTGTCCTGCATTGCCTAGACCCTCTAAAAGAAGGTAAACATTGTAATTAAGTTCATTTTTGAAATGGTGCCACTCACTTCACAAAAGTATGGAGGGATACCTTGAGCCTAATGAAGGGTGCCTGGAGTCTAAAAATGTTGAGTACCATTGCACCAGACTGGGTGCATCCACATGAGATCCTAAACGTGCAATAGACTAATCCTACTGCACATTAGCATTTGAAGGCAAAAGCTGTGCTATCACACTAATGTACAGTGGAATTAGTCTACTGTGCATTAGCATCACTTTAAAGGCATGTGCCGGCAGTACTGTGCAGCTATTACAGGTACTAAATTTAACGTGCAGTAACTATGGCACATTAATGCATGTGTAGACAAGCCCACTGAGTCTGTATTATGCCCTCTTTAGGATCTAAAGAGAAATGGGATTTTTTTTGAGCACCCTCAAATTACAGATGGATGACTTGCTCTGCAGCATAGGAGGGAGTTTACTGATCACTCTTCAGCATTTAGGGGGAACAAATTAGGACATGGTTCACTGAAGTTCAGGGTACGAGATGGAGGAAAGCCCTTAGAAAACTCTATGGTGCTGAGATATTCAGGTCACAGGTAAACAAAACAAAAAAGGATGAACATGGAGCAGGCAAGGAGCTTCCTGGAAGATACAAATGGAAGATTTGCTATTCATAGTCAGCTTAGCGAAGATGGTGGTACACAGATGAAGCAGAACACGCCATGGGCCATTTCTGAACTTGATCAGCTTTCCACAGGAACTGGAAGTGTCCAGAACCAAATGGTGCGGTCCTTCAGGAGATTTACGGCAGGCTTGTTGACACTGGTACCAAGGAGCTGAAGAATTATCCATACCATAGCTAACTGAAGTATACTACGCAAGCAAAACTCTTCAACATCCGTTGCTTGAGTTGTGAAACACATCAGCATACCAAACCCTAAAATTTCACATGGAACAGCTGAAAAGGGAAAGAGAAGAAAAAGTCACAACTGTAGCTTTATGGCTCTTGGACAATAAAGTCATCAGAGAGGAATCCTTACACTTCCTGGAAAACAGTGACATGACTGGATGAGACATGGGGGGTGGGAGGGAGGGGATATCCAGCTGAAATTCCTAAGAGCAAGTTCTTAGTGAACCATGGAGTTAGCACAAGGAGAGAAATGTGTCGCTGGGGTTTGGGCACCTGTGAGCTCTGAGCACTCGCTTACCCTGTCAGTCTGTTGTGCAAGTCACTGCCTACACTTGGAAATGTGATGAAGTGTCTGCCACTTCTAATTGCACAGTCACTGGAAAACTGCCTCCATGTGAGCCAGTTTCGTAACATTCACTAATTGCAGGGAGATTTACTATTATGCATGTGAGTATGGCTACTGCGAAATGTTCTTTCCCCACTCTGGCTCAGCTGGAAACTGACAACACAATGACATATAAACAGGCTAGCTTTGATGTTTACTTGTTAGGTTAACCCAAGCTAAAGAAATAGAAAATCTAATTGACCTCCTTGTGCCAGGGTGCAACTTGAATATTATCGCTGGTCTTAGGTGTCATGCTGTACCTGATATCGTTCATGAAGTATTACTCAGAAAGACAAAAACCAAATGTTTCCAACTAAGGAGGAGGGGCAAGAGGGGCTAAGTTAGGCACTTAAAACCACTTGACAGCACCTAGAAGAAAAGAAGCCTCATCTCCTGAGATGCTGAGCATATGTACTCAAAGCTGCCAGTCCCACCAGCAATGCTGCCACTTAGAGCTCTGCTGATGGAATGACAAGGATCCAATTCAAGCTTACTGAGGTGAGTTGCTGTTTTTCCACTGACTTGATGAGGTACTGGGTTAGGCCCTAAGTTAGAAGAGGCTAGCTACAGCTAATCTGTATTCTTCTGCTAATTCTGTGTATCAGCCCTGTTTACATACCCAGGGCGTGTCTACACATGCATTTAAGCATGCCTAAATTTAATGCACATTCACTTAATGTGCATTAAGCGGGTTTAGGCAGCCTACTCCAAGTGCAGGCATTAAAAATCATTAACGCTGTGTGTGTGGACTGACTGGGGACTAAAGTTAGTCCCCAGTCAGTCCCAGTCAGTCCACACACACAGGGTTAATGCGCCTTAACACGTCTACACATGCATTAACGCACCTTAGTATTTGTGCCTGAATTTGATACCCACATTTATAGGTATCAAATTTAGGTGTGAACAGTCCCAAATCACCATTTTTAAAGTGCATTAAGGGTGCACATGTCTAGACGCGTACCCTAACACACCTTAAATTTAGGCTAATCTGCCTTAAAGAATCTTGTGTAGACATGCCCCCAGTTACTCTCCAGCTCTGCAGCAAGAGTGGGCTAAAGGGCTACAAGGGGGTGGAAGTGGCAACCCCATGAATCTCCATCCCTGAGTTCCATTACACTGTAGCTAAAAATCTTGTTGCAACTCAGATGCTGTGAGAGCCCCCATGTAGCTGCTGTGGGGTGGAGGAGGGGAGTGAAGGGGCCCTGGATCCTGGGACCTTCTATTTGCTGTACAAAGGAAAATAAACTTTTGGTGGGTGGGTTGGACTGTTCCATGCTCTGGATGGCTAAGAACCCCCTTGGCTGACAACACCATTTTAAAACTCTCAGACAGATGAATGTGCTGTACACTGGGTGGCTCACAATTCCCCTTCAGCACCATCCCTAACTGTGGGACTTCATGGAAGAATTACCTTCTAGGCTGTCATTCCCTATTTCCCAACTACCACTGAAGACTATTCACATCCATTAGGAGGCATGTGGACTCCTCAGATTTCATACCTACACACACTCTTTTATTCTATGGACAAGCCTTCCTAGGGCCACAATGCAATGCTCCCATCCACACTGGATAGTTCTCGACTCTACCAGCATTCCCAGTCATCTCCATGAATTTACTCACAGAGCAAGGCAATCTTCTATGTAAGAGAGGTATCACAGCGGGGGCTGTGGTAAGGATTTACATTCCTGCGGTTTTGAGATTAGCCACCATATTTTGTCTGGATATGAAGGAAATCTTTAGCCTAGTCTTTGACGTCCCATGCTGAGTTCACTAGAACTTACGTTCCATAATGATGTTACCAACAACAAGAGTAAGGGCATTTGGAATTTGACTTTAATCAACTAAAGGGAGATTGAATCTCAGTAAGTCTGATTCAATTCCCCCCTTGTGTCTGCTGCTTTCTTACAAGGGGGAAAAGGAAATACTGAGAGAGCTCTGGAACTCAGTCAAATGCCTCCGTGGTGTGGCATAATTCAGGAATCCTTTGTCTAATCACTTCAGATTCCACTTATGCCCCAACACTAAAATACCAATTTTGAAACAAACAAGAATTTTATTCGAAGTGTGGATTGGGGGGGGGGGGGGGGGTTACACAAAAAAGGGCCTTAAATAGATTCCCATAGTGCCACTCCATAATGTATATATCATCACAGAATTTAGAAATAAAATAAATCCCCATTGGCTTACCTTATGAAATATTATCCCAGGAATATAAATATTATCCCAGGAATTCCATGCTGTAGCATTTGCCAGCTACACCTATGCATCTATGAAAATATTGCTTAATTTACATCTTAAGCGAAAGTAGGACTCGTATGCCATGCCACCATCAAAAACAGGGTTCTTCTAAACATAGTAATTTAAGTATTGTGTAATCATCCTTCTCTTTATAAACTAGTCATAATTATGCCTCAGGGACCTAACTCTCAGCACGTGTAGCACATTTTCTAATCTACATTGATTATTTACCCTTGAATATTTATTTCTCATTTTCCTGACAATAAAAAAAAAGAGATTTTAAAGTCAGAGAAAATATTGCTGAAAATAACCTTTGACAACTTCAAACCTGCAAAGTCTTATCAAGGGATTTCAGAAGATTGTTTTAAAGAAAACTTTCCATTAGATAAAGAGTCATTGAATAAAATGAAGGCCCATACATAAGTGCTTGCATACCTGAGCCTGTTTGTGTATCCATCTGTATGGAACATACCCACACTGATGCATTCAATTCTTGTGATTTTATTATAATTCTCACTATTTTTGTTGCTCTTCTTGAATTCTCAGCTCTCCTGGTTAAAGGAATAGCTTGAAAATATGACACGAGTGTACCATAAAAGCCCAGAAGCAAAAAAGGCAAATGAAAAGATTGTCACATTTACTTACAAAAAACACGTAATTTTAAGCTTCTTTCATGATTTTTGATGCCTGACTCATGACTTTGAACAAATGGGTTGGTGATCCATCCACACAAAAATATTATTTTGAAATCATATTAATAAGTTTACAAGGCGACTGCTCAGAAGTAAACACACCCCAGAATTAAAGCTGTGCATACAATCTCAGCTCTGATCCCTTGTACATGCCCATTCTATCATTCATCTCCCTGCTAACCTTTTGCCTTGCGTGTCTTATGGTTACACCTCTTTCTCCTTAATATTAGACATAGGTTAATGTGTATTGGAAGCAATACAAGAGGCACCGCATATAGCATGGATTGTCCCATATAAACACTTAAAGAAAGAAAAGGATACAGAACTGGTTGAATCATTCACTGCATGTAATACAGCCAAGGAATTTACCCCTTATTCTATTACTAAATTATCCACAGCTATTTCTACAGTGCACTCTCTTGCCGTAGCTGTTGGGTGACTATTGTTTACAAACTAACTTTAGTCTATGGGCTTTTGTTACTGCAGGTACTGGGTGAACTGTTCATTTGGTAATGCCGACTGCTCTGGTCATGCTATTATTTCTTCCACCTGACTGGAGAATAATAAATTACAGTTACTCCTGTTCCCACCTGTACAACTGTGTTGATCTCTAAATTCTTGAACCTGTGAGAACAGCAGAATCCCAACCTGCCAGAGGACACAATCCCAAAGGGCGCAAACTATTTCCCAACCAGCTTTGAATGAACTTTTTCAGATTGCACCACGTGCTTCTGATTGTTTCACCACTCCAGAACTCTCCTCAGGCAGAATCACCACAATGCAATGAAACAGGACGAAACACCAACCCTCCCCCCACCCCCAGCCCCCCCAAAAGAAAGAAATACAATAGAAGCATAGAATCATAGAAATTTAGGGCTGGAAGGGACCTCGAAAGATCACTGAGTCCAACCCCCCCTGCTCTGGGCAGGAATACTGCTGAGATCAAATGATCCCAGCAAAGTGTCTGTCCAATCTCCTCTTGCATCCAACCTAAACCCATCAAAGTTTATGGTCATTGCTCCTTGTCCTTCCCTGGGGCACCCTAGTGAACAATTTTTCTCCCAGCTCCCGATATTCACTCCTTACATACTTACGGATGGCCACCAAGTCCCTCCCAGTCATCTCTTCCCCAGGCTGAACAGTCCCAGATCTCTTAGTCTTTCCTCATAAGGTTTGTCCTCAAGGCCATTATTCTTGTGGCCCTTCCCTGGACCTTTTCAACATTCTCCATGTTGTTTTTGAAGCACGACACCCAGAATTGGACAAAGTACTCCAGTTGGGGTCTCACCAGCACCGAGTAGAGAGGAAGTATCACTTCCTTAGCCCTGCTTGTGACACATTGGCTAATACATCCCAGTATGCTATTAGCTCTGTTGACTACAGAATTGCACTGGCAGCTCATGTTCATCCTGTGATCAGCCATAACTCCGAGATCCCTTTCAGTCATCATGCTGAATAAGAACCTGCAGAAGAAAGTATAAAAGGGGTTGGCCTGTGACCTTCCACAATACCCCTGCTCAATTTAGAAAGGCAATGGTTTTGCTGGCACTATGAGAGATTGTTACATAGTTTCTGAATATAGGTGTGGGCCTAAAAATGAAATCTTGAGAATGAGCTAATAGCTGACCTCCAAGGTTCTTGCTATGTAATGTAGGAGGTAGAGAATGTGAGTGGGAATTGAGGGAACACTACCAAGTGGCTGCATCTACATGAGACACTGACTGCACAGTAGCCTGTGACTACTGCATAGTAGTGTCACATGTCAGGAAGCGTGACACGACCATTTCTAGGATACCCATTATAATTCTCAACAGCCAGTTGGGACCAGCTGTTGAAATCTGGGACTTTCCTAGCTATAGTGGGACATATGGTTACTAGGGGTGTGCAAAGTGTGCCCTATTCTATTCAGATTCGGCCCAAATCAGGGACAGTGAATTGATTCATTGATTCGGATCACTGTCCCTGATTCAATTCGGCCGAAGCTGCATCTGAAGATTCAACGCTGTTTCAGTGAATCAGCAATTCGGACATAGACACCACTTTAAAAGTTTTTTTCTACATACCTTGAGGTAGCAGGCACAGCTTGTGAATGCTGCAGTGCTGGGGCAGATGGAGAGTCCCACAGGAGCACATGCTCGGCGATGAACCCAGAATTGGATTGGAAGTACTTCTGATCCACTTCCAGGTCTGCCGGAGAGCATGCAGGGGATGCTTGGCAATCAGCAGCAGGGGGACCCTGGGTGCCCCCCCAGATCCAGGAGGCACCAGTCACCAAGCCGGGGGGGGGGGGGGGGGCTCCCAGCACATTACCTGGTGGACCCAGAAGTGGACTGAAAGTGCTTCTGGTCCACTTCCGGGTCTGCTGCTGAGTGCACTGGGGAGCCCCCCGTGCTTCTGTGGGACACTCCATCCACCCCAGCACCGCAGCGATTGTGAGCCCCTGCTACCTAGAGGTATGTAAAAAAACCATTTAAAGCTGTGTCTATGTCCAAATCACTGAATCTTTCTGAATCTCTCCAAATTGATTCAGAAGGTTCTGATTTGATTCGGAGAGATTAAAGGGTCTTGATTCAATTTGGATTCAGAGATTCAGCCACCGAATCAAGCCAAATCTCCACCGAATTGAATCAGAGGCTGAAACTTCGCACAGCCCTAATGGTCACCCTAACTTTAATCAGTTAGGCCACAGCACCATTTTCACTGGATTTTGTAAATGATTTTGTGACTGTGCAAGGTGGTCAGCAGTAGAGAAACGGACCTCATGGAGCTTGTGTCAGCCAAGATGTTGGCTTTTACATGTCTTTTTCTCTAAGCGTATTTTACTGTGGCTTCTCTAAGGCCATGCAGCCTGGTGGAGTGGGGATGGAAGGTGAAGTTTCAGGTACTTCAGTGGAGCAGCCAAGATTTGGAAGATTGAGCTGAACCTCAGCCCAAATCCAAAGCTTTCTCTCCTCATTACTGTTAGTACAGCCCACTATAGAGACCACTTTCTGTAATTTTCCATTACAAAACTCTGAGAATGGATGTAAAAGCACAGTCAATGCTGGCCTCAGGATGACGAACCATCTTGAAATGACAGATTTAAATCAGTCTCTTCTCTGCAGGAACCAGCCAAGGGAGGATGCTCCCAAGGCCATTTCTTTAATAAATGGAGGGAGGAGGTAGCAGGGGGAAGGGCACGCTGCAAAATGAATAGCTATTTGCTCGGTTGTACTGAATCAGGAGTCTGGCTGCATTCCTCCTACAGGCCTAGTGCATTGAATCAAAGGGCATAAATCAGTGAGAATCTTTCCACTGTCCTTCCTGATTACGGAGTCCACACCAGACTTCCTTCTCCGAATAGTGTCGCCTTATGCTCCTGTACTCTGTAACTGCCCAGCTGAGCTGGCAATTTCAGAGACAGGCTGTCACCCTGCCACGAACAGGGAACCTGCTGAAGAGATTTATTTTGAGAGTTGATTCTTTTCCCTGATTCACTGACAGCTTCTCCACTCTCCTGTTGTCCAACTTGTATTTGTTCCAGTGATGGAATAAGATCCTGATATTGGGCATAAAATGTAGAGAGGGAAAGCTCTCTTTTTTAAATCTTTTTTTCCTTTTTTTTTGCTAAATGCTTTTTTAAATAGAGGAAATCCACTAGGAGGAAAAAGCATAAAGGAATAAGCCAAAAGCAAACCCACAACAACAGTATTTAACTTTAAAAAGGGGAAGTATGTGAAAATGAGGAAACGAATCTGAAGAAAACTACAAGGTTCAGGCAAGGGGACAAAATGCCTCCAGGCAGCATGGAGATTATCTAAAAAATAGTATATTAGAGACTTAGATTTAATGGATACCACAAATCAAGAGACACCAAATGATCCTGAGAAAGCCAGCATAGGTGAATAGTTGAGTCAAGGAGGCTAGTAAAGCAGAAAGATCCTACTAAATGATGGAAGTCATGGCCAAAAGAGGAAAAGAAAGGCACACAAATTCTGGTAAGTTAAACAGAAAGCCATAATCAGGCAGGCTAAGAAGGACTTTGAGGAGCATTTCACTAGAAACATGAAAGCTATCATTTGTTTCCAAGTACATAAGGAGCAGAAAGCCTGTTGGAGTGTTGGTGAGGCCTTTAGATGGCCAGGGCATAAAAAGGTGCAACCAGGAAAAACAAGACCACAGTAGAGAAGCTAAACAATTTATCTGCATTGTTTTTTACTACAGAGGATACTGGGGGAGTCCCACATTAGATCTGTTCATTTCAGTGGATAAAATATGAAGAATGGCTTCAAAATAGGTGAAAATAAGAAGTTTTAGAAAAAAGTGATAATCTGAATAGTAGCAAGTCACCGCTAGCAGGTGGCATTCGCCCAAGAGTTCTAAAAACTCAGCTACACAGCTCCAGAAGTGTTAGCAAAAATTTGCAAACTGTTGCTTAAAACAGCCTCTACGTGAAAGGATGGGATTGTAGACAATGTAACATTAATCTTTGGAAAGAGCTCCAGCAGTGATGCGGGGATCTATAGACCAGTGACTCTAACATTTGTTCCCAACAACTGGTAGATTCTGTAATAAAAAAATACAATTAGTAGACACATGGACAAATGTGATATGCTGGGAATAGTCAACATGGATCTTGTAAAGCATTTATGTCCTAGAATGTTTTGAGGTTATCAATAAATTTAGGGCTAACAGATAGAGTATATTTCGATTTTCAAAAAGTGTTTGACAATGTCCCTCACCAAATGTGCTGGGGGAAAAAAAAACTAAGCAAAATTAAAAAAATGAAAATTTTTGTTGCAATTAAAAAAAAAAATTACATAAAACAGTCATTTAATCAAACCATGGGGTTGGAAAAGGTCTTAAGAGTTTCCCTACTAAAGTGTCTGCTTGGTTCAGTGACAGCTAGACAACTTCTCATTTGCCTTTGATACATAATTATACCAAAAGAGAACCATTTGCTACAATTTTTTGCACACCACTTCTTCCCTTTACTTCCCATCTCCCATCTCCTCTTCCCTGTTTTCACCTCTCATTCCGTCTCTGTAGGGTGCCCTCTATACTTAATGATCATCGGTGATTTTGGACTTGATTTTTGAGAAGTCAGCTATGCAGTTCACATGTAAAAATGGCTGTAAACAAGTGTGCCTAATCAGCGCACAACTGCCAAGAGTGCCGGCCAACATTGTATATTTGTGTGTGCAAACGGATAGCTGGATATGAAACTTGCTATCTAATGCACCAATGCTGAATTTACAAGGGAAATACAACAGCCTTAAACAATTAACACAAGAGTACACTCATGAACATTTTTATGCACATCGTTTTGGCCATGTCCACCCTGCTAGCTAGGGTTGACCATAAAGCAGTCCTCAAGCTCATGTCCACCAACCATCTAAAGGTAAACCCCTGTGTTAGATGACAGCTGCTAAACTTCCAGGTCTGAGGTCAACCTCTCTTGTGCTCATCCTTTTCATGTGTGCACGCCTGGAGCACAGGAGGTCTGCCAGCAGCGATCCCACAATCCCCTCTTTCTCATTTCCAGCACTTCTGCACCCCATTTCTTCCCTTTACTTCCCATAAGCAGAGACAAGTAGTGGCAGACCAGCTCCCGGAGAAGGACCTGGGATCGTTCTTGAGCACTGTAAAGATGTAAGTAGTACAATGTGGCACAAGGTGATAAGGCTGTAAGGTAAGAAGGAGATGGGGAAGGATGGCTTACAAAGCTCAGATTGGTTGAGGGCAACCTCAATGTCAGTCCTACTATCAATGCAGACAGACCTCAAGTGTTTGACTGTCTGAAGGTCTATCACGTTTACCTTCAAACATACAATGAAAAGGAGAAAGTAATTGAGCGGAAGTCATGATTCATAATAGCAACGGATGATGAAGCAGTAAACCGAAGGCTGTTTCCATCATTTCATAATAAGATACATTGAGATGCAGATGTTTACTTGCATGGGCTTCACAAAGGTGCACACAAACATGTGATGAGCACAGGAAAATGAGCAGCACATCAATCTGTACATAGTTTGTGCCGCACAGATGACACTCAGATCTTTGTTCACATGTTTCAAAGCAACACTTTCCTCTTAGCACATGCCTGGTCTGAAAAGCTGATGTTTTGCTTAAGCAAAAACGTGGCAGAGCAACAAGGTATTGTACAGCTGCACTTCATGTTCCTCTCCTTTCTGCTGCGATAGTCTCTGTACCGTTTTGATGACAGGAAAAGCGCACACCATATTTTACACCTCATTTCAATGAAAGGAACCAAATTAATTTCTTTATATAGTATCTCTAGAACGTCTCATGATCAGGGGACTAGTAAATTGGATCCAATAATGAGTCCCTCTTCCCCCATTTTCATTTTGTTTCTAGCTTGTTTGTAAATTTTACCTATCTTTTAAGCTTAGACATTATTACAGTGCTGCCTGGAGGTCCAAGACAGCTCAATGCCATATATTCAAAGAGTAAGAGAGTCCCTGTTTCATTTTTTATACCTGAACAGAGTGCAAAGCTCAGAGGAAATTAAGTCTTATTGGATGGGATTTTTGGAAGAGCCTAAGGAGTAAAAGTCCCAGTTATTTATCACTTAGGTGCTTTTTTCAATCCCATTCATTATCCAGAAGGGAAAAGCCCAGACACCAAGGATGAGATCCACAGTGGTATTTAGATGCCTAACTCCATTAGAATCAATAGGAGAGAGGCACCTATGCCTTGGAGGGCTTGGGCCTAAGTTACACAAGAAGCCCATAGTCAGAACTAAACCTAAGTGCCCTCAATTATAGTCCAGGGCTCTAATCATGGAGCCAGGCCACCTGTGTGCAGGACACAGTATACTGCTTCTACGAACCCCCCTTTCACCTGTACTGCTCTGTCTGATGATGACTGCTGTCACGCTATGGGAGATCATTCTTCATACAACTTTGCTTCCAATTTCTCCTCGTTTTCCTATGAAGTTGTTACCTCATTATTCTAATCTCCTGGTATTTTATAAAAAATAAATCTATATAACGAGGTTGGAATTATGCTGAGTAACTTGCTGCAGTACGGAGCAGCTCCTGGGGTTCATATCTTTGGCCCATGTAATTTGTCACAGTGCTACCGAAGTCCACGGAGCTACAGCACCTTGCACCAGCAGAGGACCTGTCCCTCCCAAGTTGCCACTGAGTAATTCCACGTTGCTCCCAACTCACATTTGTAGCAGCTCCTGTGACATTTGAGAAAATGCCAAATGAATCCATCATCGTGACATGGCGCACAGCAATGAGCTTATAATATCCCAGACATGCTTAAACTGTTAAAGAACAAATGAATTAAATAAAGTAAAAAAAAAAAAGAAAAATGTCTGTGATTTCTATATTCCACGGAAGTACAAAATCTGATGTCTCATTCAGCTTTTTATGATTTATTCAAGACCCAGGAGGAAGGAGTTTTTCTTTTTTAAATATGTTTTCTAATCTAGCCTTGTGTTAAGTTTGAAGAGGGAAGGTTATGAGACAAAACACTTGTCTTTATCTCAAAGGGAGACATAACAGAAAAATGGAATTTAATCCTAGGGAGAAAACCACAGACAATCGTGTAGAGCCTGGGAGTTCAGCTTTGTTTAAATAGGCCAGGAAGACATTTGGGCTGTAGGTATCATAAAGAATGGCAGGTGCCACAGACAAAAGAAACCCTAGGGTAGGTCTGTAGGTGAGGAAATAGTGATTCAGTGTACCTCTCTGGCTCCTTCATGCAGCCTCCTGTTCAGGAGAAGCCTTTACACTACAGAAAAGCAAAATCTATCAGTACCATGTGGTATACATGCCAGGCAAAACTCTTAGGTAAGCTTCAGGTGGTGAATAACCCATGGTAGCCATGCCCAATGGCAGACTTTTCAGGCAGGCTGAATAGGTGAGTGAGAGTCACATTTCACATCTCTCTCAGCAGTACTGGGTGGAGGAAGGGTGCTGAATTTAAATGGTTGTACAGCCAGGTAAAACTTGCTGCTTTGCCACATGAAGAAATGTTTCAGAGACACCTGAATTCTGGCCTCTTATATACTGCTCATTTCCAAAGCTTCTAGTTTATTGCCATAAAACCTTTATTACAAACAGGAGATACAGTGACTTAACCAAAATTGGTTTGATCTTCTCCATCATTTTAAAACTGTGAGCATTGCTTTAGCTTAGGCCTGTGAATTTACTGATGCAAGATAAATGGAGATATGCCTTGGACTGATATACAAAGACCAACTGGGAATTGTATAGCTGTTTAGTTAGAAAGTTTAAAAAAAACCCTCAATTTTATAACTTGTCTACACTAGACAAGCCTCTTCAGGTATGTTAGCACAACTATGTCAGCAGAGCCCCCTACTGGAGATTCACCATATGTCAGTCAAAGGGGTTTGTCTGTCAACTACACAAGACCTCTCCAAAATGACATAAGCTAACCTGGTGAGGGAGCATCTTCAGAGGCTGGACCCCCACAAATAAGCTGGTCCAGATAGATTGCACCCAAGAGTGCTAAAGGAACTAGCAGGCATCATAGAGCAGCCACTGGCAAGGATATTTGAGAACTCATGCCGCTTGGGTGAAGTACCTGAAGATTGGAAGAGGACCAATGTGGTGCCCATCTTCAAGAAAGGGAGGAAAGAAGACCCAGGAAACTACAGGCCAAACTACAGGAAACTATATGTGCCCCCCCGAGAGTGCTGGTCCCCCCCCCCCAACAGTGAGTGCTTTGGCTGGTAGGGGGCACAGAGAGTGCTAGTGCTCCCCCTCCCTCCCCCGAAATTGGCTTGCCCTCTGTTGCCAGTTGGACAATGAGGGACACCCCCCCGGTCATGCCCTGCTGGTGCCCCCCCAGACTTAGAAGGCACCAGTCACCGATGAGAACAGGCCTTACGAAGAGAGGCTGAGAGCTATGGGACTCTTCAGCCTGGGGAAGCATGGGCTCAGGGGTGATTTGGTGGCAGCCTAGAAGTACATAGGGGTGTGCATCAGGATCTGGGGGAACGCCTGTTCACCAGAGCACCCCAGGGGATGACAAGGTCCAATAGTCACAAACTCCTGCAAGACCATTTTAGGTTGGACATAAGGAAAAACTTTTTTACTGCTTGAGCCCCCAAGGCCTGGAACAGACTCGCCCCAGAGGTGGTGCAAGCACCTACTCTGGACACTTTCAAGAAACATTTGGACGCTTATCCTGCTGGGATCCTTTGACCCTAGCTGACTTCTGCCCCTTGGGCAGGGGGCTGGACCCTATGATCTTACGAGGTCCCTTCCAGCCCTAATGTCTATGAAATCTATAAGCTAACAAAGGCACTTCTCTATTGGCACAGCTGTATTTATAGTAGAGTTTTTGCTGGCATAGTTCTGTGATTTTTTCACACTCTCATCAGAGACAGCTATGCTGGCAACACTTTATGGTGTACACCTGGTCTTAGTTAAACTGATGCAACCTGGTGTGTCAACCAGTGCTAAGAGATTAATTTTACCTGAAAATATGCATAAAATGTGAAGTTTATCAAATACTAGATCCCAAATCTAAAATTGCCACAGAGAAAAAGTAAATTAGAAACAAACCAGTTCTCATACAGAAAAACATCAAGGTATCTACAAAAATAAGAATTAGTCATTTAAATGATCATTTAACAAGGTTTAATTTAGGAGCTAATTCCCTTTCCCAGTTTCCTTGGAGTTTTTAATCTGTTCAAAAGGAGACAGCTCTGAAATAAGGAGAGGAGCTCAAGGTACACCACAATTTATCTTCGTCTAACACAGTGGTTCCCAACCTTTTTAGACCGTGGACTGGCAAACTGCGGACCGGCATACTGCAGACCAGAAATGACCAGCATACTGCAGACCGCAAAGGGCTGGCTGCCAGACCGGAAGTCTGGAAGTGACTGGCATACTGTGGACCGGCAGCCAACCATTTTTTATGACTGCTAGTTCACAATATGCCAGTCACTTCCAGACTTCCAGTCCGGCAGCCAACCCTTTGTGGCCCAGTACCAGGCTGAGGCCCGGAGGTTTGAAACCTCTGTTTTAACAGGCATAGTGGTCTAGATACCAAGGACCAAACTTAGGTCTGATTGAGATGTATGCCAGTCCCATTCAGTGTAGGTGAACCATTTTACACCTTGTCTGATGGAGGGCCTATATCTTCATCAGAGGAACTGTTGCTGTTTTCTGTCTTGCATATTCTTTTTGTTTCTTTATTTCCATGACAAATGGTCCAGATAACATTTCATTTTGTCTTTCCTTATTTTTAAAGATAGATAAATTTAGATAAAATTTAATTCAGGGAGCAGAACACGGAGCAGCCATTTTATATTTCAACAAGTGAAATTTAAATTGGATATTAGGAAGAACTTTCTCACTGTGAAGGTTGCTAAGCACTAGAAGAGATAACCTAGAGAGGTAATGGATCTCCATGCTTGGAAACTTTATAAGAGTAGGCCAGACAAACACTTACCTAGGGTAGCTTAGTGAGAGAAGAGGCTGCCTTGAACAGGACCTTAGACTAGATCAGGGTGTCAAACATATAGCCCACAGCCTGGATTTGGCTCAGAACCGTTCCATCTGGCCTGCTGGTAGTCTGGCAGGCTACCAGAAGGTAGGGGTGCATGACCTCCCTGTACCTCAATGGACATGACCATCAGCGAGAGCCCCCATAACACATGCTGTTGCCTAAACGTGACTCCGTGCCACTGCACACGGCTCTGTGTCACTGCACACCACTGGATATGTGCTGCTGCCCCCAGATACACACTGCCACTCAAACATGGCTCTGTGGAACTGCGTGCCCCTAGACACATGCTGCCATGCCTGGACCCATGCTGTCACCCAAACATGGCTCTGGGCTGCTGCTTGCCCTCAGACAAGTGTTGTGGCCTGTCCATAGCTCCATGCTGCTCCGTGGCCCCAGGCCTACCAAAGTTGTTGCTGGCCCCAGGGATCCAGTCCAGAAGGAGCCATCCATAGCTTCCAGACGGACTCATAATGACCAGGGTGACAAATAAAAGAAAATACAAAAGAATACTATTTTTCAAAAGAAAGAGAAATTTGGTCCTGGCTCTTAGCCAAACTGCCTGTTATAGGCCCCTAAGGGCAAAGTGCTCAGTGTTCAGAAGTGGGACTTGATGGAGCACTGCAAAGAATGTGAATTCAAGGGCAGACATGCTACTGCATCCCCTATTACTCTCAAGAAACAGGACAATCCACGCAAAGCCCCACGTGCTCCTAATATCCATCCTTCTTATGACATCTGTACCCAGTACCTGGCACAGATGCCAAAGTGCATCCAAGCAGCAAGGTAGATTAGCCAGTGCCGAGTCCTCTGTTGCCAGGGCTAGGCTACTTAGGCATCTCTATACTACTCTGCAGGCTGCAGCATAGGCATAGCCTCTGACTCATGCTGCTCAGTACAGAGTTGGCTGAGAATAAATCCAGCATCATCCATGTCACAATCTTGGATGAAGACCCATGGCCTTGAGACCTCACTGAGGCCTGATTGGCTGATTTTGCTTGCCCCACACTTGTATGGCTTTAGCTGGCTGGATGCTCATTGCAGGAACCAGTAAGAAAGAACAGGGTTTTTTTAACCTCTGCTTGCTTTCCCATGTAAAGTCCCTTCACAGCATACAGCATGCAAAACTTAGGATCAGATCAACATTGAAATCCAGCTGCTATACCAGTCATTGTGTAACACCAGGGACTTGCATAACTAAAAAGAACTGCCAGGCATGGAGTTGGAGACACTAAGAGCAGCCACCACATGCTGCGGTTACTCAAGGACCCTTGGGGACCTCAGTGTACAGGCACAGGATAGCTCTGACACCAAAGAAACTTCAGCTGCTGAAGGAAGCATTTTTCTGCAAGTATCCAAAATTGGGACAGGTGGCAAAAGCACTTCTTTCCACATTACTTGTCACTAGCCTCCCAGGGGGAGTGCTTCAGGTATTATTAGCAAAGACCCATGTGCTCTTGGGCACAGTTCCTTCAAAGGCAGGAATATCTCACAGTACCAATGTCCTACATATAGGAATTCTTGTTCTGCATCTATGGCATGTAAAATATATCAGATGCTACAGTGATATAAATGTAAATGTCTTTAGTAAATAAATGCAATTCATTAAATAAAGCAGCAGCAGCTATGCAAAATATCATATAAATCAGTTTTCGTGGACTCTATATTGTGCACATGTTAGGAGCAGGAGTAACACAGAACCAGTATTTCCTTGCTTGTTGGCTGTAAATGTTTCCATCTGACACCACTGGGCCACATCATCCCTTCCCTATTATTCCTTTGCAAGATATGGGGCCCCCACCTCACATGAGCATGGCTGCAGTGTGAAAGGCCAGCACCACTCCACCTCTCCTTGAACAAGGGCTGGGCAGAGAGGGCAGCTGGATTCTGGGTAGCCACAGGATGGGGATAATCCCCCACTCCTAGCCCACTGCTGTTATAAACAAGTAGGGCAGGAAGAGACCTCAAGAGGTGATCTAATCCAACCCCCTGCTTGAGACAGGATTGACAGCAGCATTGACTTCCCCAGTAGTCATTGTAGAGGCCAGCAAACAGCTCACCCCCACAAGTCTAAATAATGATTCCAAAAAGTCAATAATGACTCCAAGATCCCTTTCCGCCCCTGTGCTCACAAGGGGAAAGCTCCCCAGCTTGTATGTATGCTGTGGATTCCTTCTCCCCAGGTGCAGCACCCTGCATTTATCTACATCGAACCCCATCCTATTACCATCCGTCCACTTCTGTAGTCTGTCTAAATCTAATTGCAGCCTGTCTCTCCCTTCAAGCGTGCCTACCTCTCCCCACATTTTGGTGTCATCGGCAAACTTGGACAACATGTTTTCCACCCCCTCGTCCAAGTTGCTGATGAAGATGTTGAACAGTGTAGGCCCCAGGACCAAGCCCTGCGGGACCCCACTATTCACATCCCGCCAAGTTGAGTACAACCTGTACATCACCACTCTCTGGGTGCGCCCCCTCAGCCAATTTTTGACCCATCCAACTGTGTAGGCATCAATGCTACAGTCGCTCAATTTATTAATGAGAATGGGGTGAGAGCTAGTGTCAAAGGCCTTCTGAAAGTCCGGAAAGACTACGTCCATGGCAACGCCATCATCCAGGGATTTAGTTACCTGGTCATAAAAGGCCATCAGGTTGGTCTGGCAGGACCTGCCTTTGATGAACCCATGTTGATTTCCCCTGGGCATGATCTCCCCTGCTGGCCCCTCACAGATGTGATCCTTGATAATTATTTCAAGGATTTTCTCCAAGACTGATGTGAGGCTTATGGGCCTATAGTTTCCTGGGTCCTCCTTTCTCCCTTTCTTATAAATGGGGACCACATTAGCTAGTTTCCAATCTCCAGGCACCTGGCCTGTGGACCACAATTGCTTGAACAGCCAGGCCAAGGGCACAGCAATGGCCCCCACCAACTCTCGCAACACCTGTGGGTGGAGGGCATCAGGGCCCCCCGATTTAAAAACATCCAGCCCTTCCAGAAGATCCCTAACCCCATCTGCGCAGACCCGAGGCCTGGCAGTGCTATCCCCAAGATTGCCCCTACCTGTGGTGGGAGAGCTGTCCTGGTTCCTGTCCAAGAAAACATGGCAGTGAATCTTGAGCAATTTGGCATTGCTCCTGCTGGTTATAGTATAGTTCAGGGGTGGGAAAAAATACGGCCCAGGGGCTGGATCCAGCCCACCAGGCCACTCCAGCAGGATGTGAATAGTGGGGTCCCCCAGGGCTCGGTCCTGGGGCCTACACTGTTCAACATCTTCATCAGCAACTTGGACGAGGGGGTGGAAAACATGTTGTCCAAGTTTGCCGATGACACCAAAATGTGGGGAGAGGTAGGCATGCTTGAAGGGAGAGACAGGCTGCAATTAGATTTAGACAGACTACAGAAGTGGACGGGTGGTAATAGGATGGGGTTTGATGTAGATAAATGCAGGGTGCTGCACCTGGGGAGAAGGAATCTACAGCATACATACAAGCTGTGGAGCTTTCCCCTTGTGAGCACAGGGGCAGAAAGGGATCTTGGAGTCACCTGTCTGGGGTTGTGTGATCCCAGTGTGTGCTCCTGCCAGTGGCAGGGGGTCAGACTAGATGATCTGTTCAGGTCCCTTCTGACCCCAAACTACTATGAAACTATGAAAGTTTATCGAGTACTCTGGTAGCTGGGACTGGTTTGTACCCCTGTTGGCCACTTCCCCATTGGTGGGGAAGGAAGTCACTCCAGAGCAGAAGTTATACCCTGCCCACATTGGGGCAGGGGATTGGCTGTCATGGCCTCTGAGCTGATTGGCTGGCATAGGGGGCAGGGCTGGAGGGAGGTCACGCCTGCTGGCAGAAAGCACATGGTGCTCCTGTGGGAGGGAGGCGGTCAGATTCAGCCTGGATCCAGGGCTGCAGTTCATCCCAGGGAGCCGGCTGGGGCCACAGACGCAACCAAGGGGAGGGCAGGCTTCAGCCAGCCTAGGGACCAAGATTTACCATGGATGAACTCTGAATGGGATAAAGAGCATTAATACAAATACCTTGGCTGGGGGTGGGGGGGGAATGGGGATGTTTGATTCCTCACAGGGGCCCTCAAATGGTCCCATGCACTAACTGAGGTATTGTCTCTACCTGGATATAGCTGTTGGCCTGAAATCCCCATGAGCACTTATTTCTATGCTTAACTCCTGCCTCCCTCAAGGATGTGAGAGGGAACCAAGGGAGCTGGGCTTCATGATAGGTGGGTGGGGTTCTCTGCTCACATGCATGTGTCTTGCAATTTGGGGAGCACCCAGTGGATCCAGGATTTCCCTCCTACCTGTAGCATGGGACAGAGCCCTGTAGGGCGGGTAGGACCAGGGACAGAGCCAAAGATTTTGCTGGTGGTGAGTGGAGATTAGCAGTAGGTCCCCGGCTACTGAGACTGCTCCCTGTCCCTCTTCACATCACCATCTGCCATGTACACATGCACACCTGCCCTGGGTAAGGAGTATAGGAACAGGAAGGGAAGAGGGTGGGGGCACTGGCTTCTTTCTTCAGTGACCCAGGCAGCAGAGTGGGGCCAGCTCCAAGGAGGTGATAACGTGTTGCTGGAACACTGCTTAGTGCCACCGATCCTTCCTTGTTCTGTATATGTGGGAGCACAGTTACCACCTGCTCCTTACTCAGGGCAGATTATTAAATCTCAATACAGTCCATTCCACTGAGCAATTAAATAGAATAACCTTTCAGTGGCTGAACTTGCCCAAGACAATTTGCTCCATCCTGCACCATGCTCAGTTGCTGGCAGACAGTAATGGCAATGCTTTTTCTAACGTAATTTCAAGTCACTACAAAGATTCTCAATCAGTTTTGCTTTCCAGGAAATGAATTGCTATGTGACCTGTGTGACTCCCTCTCCTTGCACCTCATCTAACCAAGATACGTTAGTTGCATATGAGACTCTCAGACTAACAGATTTTGTATCTGACATGAGTTGTCCTGGGAGAAGGAATCAAACAAAAACCCTTTAGAAATGACAAAATACAGATAAATTGACTTGTAGAAGTACGGTGAATAGCCAGCCCTGGTGGAGATGTGACCTGTATTTCACTGTATATGGGTGACTGAGAACCATCATCTACAATCCAGTCCTAGAAGAACACATGTTCCCATTCAGAAAGCTAATGTTTAATCAATTTATCATTAATATACTGCATTACACTAGACTGCATCCTCCTTTTAAGACTGTGTCAATCCAAAACAAATCAAACATGCTCCCTTTGAATGTGTCCTCAGTCCAGCAGACTTTGAGGCCAAACACAGACCATTTGGCTTGGCTTGAAACCAAGGGAAATTATTGCATTTGCTTAATTTCCTTTGCTATTTAACACATGAATGGAGATACACAACATTGTGCCCAAGATCAGCAATATTCCTGAGATGTTATTTCATGTCTCTGAACTTGGGAAGGCAGGCTGGCCTGGTGCCAGGCAAAGAGCAGGAGACTGCATTTTGCTCATCCAAAGTTTCCAAAGTATTCCTTTGCTGCATGGGGAGGGTTAACCCAGCTCAGAAATAGCATGGGACAGAAATAGCAGTGACCTGCTAGCTCTGCACTGGCTCTAGGATATTCCTGCTTCCCCTTCTCCCCCCCAAGGCCCATCTTGCCCTATCAGCTGCTGTACTAGACCCTATCTGTGTGGTGGACTCCCAGGTTGGTGCCTTGGTTGACTCCATGTAGCCACTGTGGGATCCCTATCCAGTTTGATCCTGTGTAGCCTTTGTCAGGTAAAACAGCATAGCATATGCGCTGGGCCCAACTCTTTGTATACCAGTATGCCTTTTAGAGGCACCCAAGATAATTCACAATAAGGAAAGGTAGAAATTGAGTGAGGTTTGAGTGGCTCAGAAAAGCAACATTCTAAGGGCACATGAAGAGGTGGTGGGGGTGAAGAGTTCACTGGCCAAGTTCAAGTCCAAGTTCGTGGATAACACCAAGTTATGGGGAAGCGTGGTCATTCCTGAAGATAGGCTACAGCTACAGGCAGACCTAGACAGGCTAGCAAGTTGGGCGGATTGGAACCTGATGAAGTTCAACACTGAGAAATGTAAAGTGCTCCACATCTGGACGAGCAACCACGAACACACCTACAGGCTGGGTGGCACCAAACTGACTAGCACCACAAATGAAAGGGACCTAGGGGTAATAATAGATCACAGTATGAATATGAGCTGGCAGTGTGATGCTGTAGCCAGTAGGGCAAATAATACTCTGGCATGCATCAATTGATGGATCTCCAGCAAAGCCAAGGAGGTGATTCTTCTGCTCTACTCAGCACTGGTGAGACTGCACCTGGAGTACTGCACCCAGTTCTGGGCACCACACTTTAACAAGGATGTGGACAAGCTTGAGAGAGTCCAAAGAAGAGCCACCCATATGATCAGAGTCTTAAAAGGCAAGCCATACAGGGAAAGGCTGAGGGATCTGGGACTCTTCAGCCTGAGGAAAAGAAGACTTAGAGAGGACCTGGTAGCAGCTTACTGCTACACTAGGGGAGTACATCAAGGGCTCGGTGAGCAACTGTTCACCAGGGCACCTGAGGGGAAAACTAAGAGTAATGGCCACAAACTCCTGCAAGATCGATTCAGGCTCAACATTATGAAAAACTTCTTCGCAGGCAGGGTGTCCAGACTGTGGAATAAGCTCCCTCCAGAGGTGGTACAATCCCCTACCCTGGAAATCTTCAAGAGGAGACTGTATGGTCACCTTGCTGGGGTCACCTGACCCCCAGGTATCTTTCCTGCTTCATGCAGAGGGCTGGACCCAATGATCTTCTGAGGTCCCTTCTGGCCTTACAATCTATGAATGAACAAACAGCAATATGTTACAAGGAGGTAGGGCACCACTGCAGTATCTTAGCCCTCTTTCACTGGAGGGTAAAACACCATGCTTAGCTTCCACTTGCCATGTGGCAGAAGGCAGGGCAGGGTGGCACCTTAGGGCACGTCCATACACGCAGGCACTTGCGCTTGCAGCAGCTCAAATAGAAGTGGCACAAATTTGAGCCAGGGCTTTTTGCCTCAGCGCATGTGCCCAGACATGCACTTCAGTGTGGGGCAAATTGTGCCACTTGGGGCAAAATAACTCTGCCTGGCTCTTCCTGGATCTGAAGCCAGGGGGAGCTAGAGCCTGGGGCCAGCACAGGTGTAAAAACCTTCCCTGTGCCAGCCCCAACAGTATAAAAAGCTTCTCTGGCAAGTAGCTCAGGGCTACTTGCTCTCACAAACTTCTGGGGCCCAGCCAATTGGTACCTGGGGACACTACCCCTTGTGCCAGCTGGACTGCTGAAGCAGCCCTGAGTTCCCTGTACCCTCTACCCACTGCAGCAGTCTGGCAGTGGGGGCTGCTGCCTGGCTGTGACCTGCTGCCACCTGCGAAAGCACGTGGCTCCAAGGCTGCACGCCTGCCAGACCCAGATGGGGACAGCATGGCCATTAGAGACATCTACACCTCTGAGCCAGCTGCCAGTGGGCTGTGTCTGCACAGATGGACTTTGTGTGGCACTACTGCTATGTGTGCCACTGCCTGGCCATCTGGGCAGCTATCACCCAGAAGATATTCCCATGTGGTGGCCTGCTTTGAACTGTTATCCACCTCCAGCTGGGTCCTGGGTGCCAGCTCTGAGCAGGCTTCTCTGCCTGGGTCCTGCCACTTGCCTCCCTAACAGGAATTCCGGTGTTGCCTATTTAAAAACTGCAAACTCCTTGATAAAAAAAATCCCAAAGTCACTCTTTAAAATATCCCCAAATCCATGTTCTTCCACAAGTGAAACAAAAGACCACTAGATTATATATATATATATATATACACACACGTATCTATCTATCTATCTATCTATCTATCTATCTATCTATCTGTATGAATGAGAGCGAGAGAGAGATCAAATAAATTAGGCAATGTTTTATTGATATATTTATAATTTTAAAGCAATGTGGAAGCTTACCAGTGCCTCCATCATCATAATAAAATAAATTCTAAATATCTATACAGTTTGGCATTGACTTCTGGCTCTTTTGTCATAGAAAAATCAGAGCTGCCCCTACCCACTTCACTCACCAGGATGTGCAGTGCTGAGCAGCACTCATATGTCAATGCCCTGCCCCTGCCCTTGCCCCTCACTCAACCCACAGCCTGGCCCACACCCCAGTCCCCTCATTCCTGACCCACAGGGCCAGGTATGTGGGTGAGGGGTTTGTGGGGGTTGCTTGGGGTGTGGGGTTTGTGGGTGGATTGTGGGGGGACTGTGGGGATGGGCGTATTGGGGAGCTGCTCAGGAGGGGTGGGTCCCCTGCCCCCCGCAGGGCGCAGCCACCCTGCGCAGCTCAGAGACTGCCCCCCCACAGGGCCACAGCCCACCAACAAGAGTCTACAGGCCCCTCCTCAGGGCCTACCCCCTCCTGCAGGGCCCACGTGCCCCCCACCTGGCCCTATCCCCCACTCACTGCCCCAGCCCCCCTGATCTCTTCCCTGCCCAGTCCCAGCCCCTGATCACTCCCCCAGCCCACCTGATTGTTCCTTTTCCCAGCCCCAGCATCCTGACTGTAAAAAAAAAAAAGAAAAAACCCCCTCACTCACTAGCTGTAGCAGCAGCCATTGGGGCTGCTGGGGTCCCATGGCAGAGCCCCCATGCATGGCGTGGGGCAGTGGGGGCAGTGGAGATCAGCCATGGCCACCTGGTACCTGCACTGCAGCTGTCACATTGTGCAGGTACAGCACAGCTCAGCAAGGTGCCATGTGGTGCCACACACCCTCTGGGAGCTCAGGGCTGCTAGGGCTGAGTGGTGCCAGGCTCTGGGTGACAGCTGGAGCTGCCCTGAGCTCCCACACAGCTTGCAGTGCCACTTGGTGCCCTTTCAAGGCACGCAACGTGATCTGACAGTGGCCGCATGGGTGCCAGGTGTGTGGGGCCACTCCCCATTGCCCCACACCATGCAGGGGGGCTCTGCCATGAGGCCCCAGTGGCCCTGATGGCTACTGCTACAGCCAGTGAGTGCAGTTTGGGGTTTTTTTGAGTGCTAGGACACTGGGACTGGGCAGCAGTGGCAACGTGTAGAGGATGCACGGGGGTGTTGGTGTACCCCATGATGGCCACACACACTGCTTAGGCGATGGGCACGGGGGGCAGGCAGGAATGCCGGTGCCCTGCAAGCATCAGCTGATCGTTGTGCTCACTGCAGCCACTTTCGGGAGTGACTGTGGCTGCTTCTGGGAGCGGCTGCAGCGATCAGCCGGTGCTTGCTCCTAGAAGTGGCCACAG
Source organism: Alligator mississippiensis (assembly GCF_030867095.1). Taxonomy (NCBI): domain Eukaryota; kingdom Metazoa; phylum Chordata; order Crocodylia; family Alligatoridae; genus Alligator; species Alligator mississippiensis. The sequence goes on along the minus strand of NC_081825.1, from coordinate 141,144,807 downwards.
CCACTTGCGGAAGCGGCTGCAGCAAGTGCAGTGATCAGCCATTGCGGGATTGCCCAGGGGACACCCCTGCTCTGGACTGCAGGATCGCCTGTGGGGGACCCCCCTGGGGACCGCAGGATCACTCGCGGGGGACTCCCCCCTACCCCTGATCCACAGCAGGATCACCCATGTGGGACCACCCCACCCAGACCGCAGGATCGCTTGCGGGGACCCCCCGGACCGCAGGTTTGCCCACGGGGACCTCCCACCTCTGGTTGGTGGGACTGGTTGCAGGGGGAGCATGTGCCCTCTCTGACTAAGGCAGGACTAGTCACCCATAGCGGGCGGGGCAGAGATCGGGGGCTGGGACTGGGTGGGGGACTGACTGGGGGACAGGGCTGGCCGGGGCAGCAAGCAGGGGAGCTGGGGCTGGGAAGGGGTCTCCCCATGGTCCCGTTCCCCCCTCCCCAGCTCCCCTACCCCCTACTTACCCCACATGGAGCCTGGGTCCAGGTCCTTGCAGCTGGTATGCTGCTTGCCTTGCCCGGGCAGGCAGCATGCTTCAGCACCAGGGCAAGGGCCAGCAATAAAGATGCTCTGGCTGGTTACCAGAGCATCTCTGTGGAGGACCTGAGCATCCGGTTGCCTCAAGGCACGGTATGGGACCGTGCCTTGCCCTGCTGTTTTGTGGCACATTTTTTTTTGATCCCGGGATATCCAAGTGTCTAATTTTGCCCCCATACTGCATATTTGCAGTGTGGGGAACATTTTTTTGTTTCCGCATGTGCATCTTGCAGCATCTCAAAGGGGTTTGAGATGCTACAAGAGGCAAATGCATGTTCATGTGGGCGTGCCCTTAGAGACTAACTGGTTCAGAGAGGCATAAGCTCTCATAAGTAACAGCCTGATTGTCAGATGCTATGAATGGACTTGCATATGTTCAGAGTATGCACATGTACAGTTACCACTGGGCAGCTGATGCTCATTAAGTCCCTGCCCCCTTCTACCCTGCTTTTATTTGTTCGTCCACATCCTAACAGTTCACACAAACAGATTAGAAGTCTATGTAAAAGAAAGCAATGGTGAAAAAGAGAATCCAGAAGCATCAGGAGGGATTCATCCCAGGCAGGCCTTATACAGAGCACTGAAGACTGCTACAGAACAACACAAAAAGACCAGGGGAGATCCTAGAGCCAAAGCACCCTTTGGGCACAGGCAGTCTTTTTGCCATGTACACAGCTGGATGAAGGTAGTGTGGTGCTGTGTGCTATGATTGTGGACTGTGGATGCTACTACAAAACAGATTATACTAAAATCAACAGCCATCACTACCTCAAGGACAGGGCACCAACCAACTGGTATAATTTAGCTGCATAAGGGAGCCAGTCTGGTCTCAGATACCTCAGGTCTAGATAATGAAGAGGTAGGAACTCAGCTGGAGAAATTGCTCTGGCTCTATTACCTTTAATGGAGCTCAGACAATTAAGACCTCCTAAGACTCTTCTCTACTCTGTCTGCAAGACATTGAAACTGCATCTGCTGACAAAACTGCGTATCATACAGTGACAGGTTATGAAGCATAGGAAAGCAGGAATATGTAAACTTTAGTGCCATGCTGTCTACAATACCCTATAACAAAGCTGGTGTTTACAAAGGATTCTGATACCCCACACATTTCACTGGTGCCTGGGGTAAACCTTATATTTAGCATCAAATTCAGACTCACTACTGATGCCTATTTGAACTAGGTGCTTAGACACCAAATGCATTAACCAGAGGCCTACCCCTACTCCCTTTTGAAATCCCATCACAAGTTGACCCACATTTTAGAGATACCAGGCACAGGCAAAGAGGTGGACAGAGAGATAATACGCAGGGGACCTACATCATAATTTATAAGGTGCAATTTATAAAATGCTAATTTCTGAATTACTATGACTTGCTATATTATAATCTATCTAATCTAGATTTTTATCCTATTTCTATAAGAAAAAGTCAACACATGCTACTTATTAATCTCCAAGAAAATACATTTATGATTTTGTAGCACCTAACACTTTTGATACAGGCCAATGGTGTTATTGATAGAGGGAAAACTGCAGTTCACACTTGGAGGATGGGAGACTCTACCCTGGGAAACCAAGACTCTAGGAAGGATTCAGAGGCAATGATGGATGAGTCCCCAGGGCAATGGTGTGATTAAAAGGGATACTGCAATTCTTGAAGAGTAGGGAGGTGGTCTCATCTTCATATAGGACTCTAGGGAAACCATTGCTAGAATTCTGTCTAGTTCTGATGTCCACATTTCTTAAGGACTCTGAAAAATGGGAAAGGGTTCAAAATAGAGCCATAAAAACAGTTCTGTTTCTGGGAAATGTCTCTTCTGGTGAGGGATTAAAGAAGCTCAATCTGTTTAGTTTGATGACAAGAAGTGACTCAATTTTGATCGCTAAACACCCATGCAGGGAGAATTCAGCTGATATTAATGAGCCTTTTCTTGGGAAGACAGAGACAACCATATCCAGTGGATGGAAGGTAAAGCCAGACAAATTGGGACTGGAAATAAGGTGCGAATGTTTCCCAGTGAGGGTAATTAATCAGAGAAATGACTTGCCAAGGGGTGTGGTAGATTTTTCATCATGTAAAGTGTTTAAATCAAAGCTGATATCTACTAAAAGGTACAGGATGCAAAAGAGCCACCTCTACCAGTTTCATACTTGCAAAAGGCCCCTGCACAGGAAAATGAGCCTCTGCCATCCACCAGCATCTCTGCTGCTTATGTGGTTGAATACGTTCTCAGCAGATGAGCAAACCTGTTCTCACACGTGAGACTTTCCAAAGTGCTCAGCTCCAGCCAAATTCTATTTTCCCAAAAACCAAAAGTAAAATTCCCTTACAAAGGAGCAGCACAGTACCATTGTGGAGCACTTTAGAAACTCCCATCATACACAGCCAGATTCTGACCCAGCATGATGTAAGACTGGAATAAATCTATTGATTGTGGATTCACCCAGCGCCACCTGAATCCAGTCTAGAGGTAAATCATTTGTAAAAGAATGAAATTCTATGTCAAGGGATAAATAAGTACAACAAATCTAATGCCACAAAGTGCTCAGGATCTACCCAGATAAGCATGAACATCTCCAATTCCTACTGAATTTAGGGGGATAGGGCTAAAATGTGGACCACTATTTAATCCCTTTCTGGACAAAATAAGATCTGGTTTGATATGATCCAAGTGATTTAATTTCAGGATTAGCCCTTTGGTCCATTAGTTTTCATGGCACAACTCAGCTATTTTTTATTTCATTGCAGGACTAAACCCAAAACAGCCATTACCACTACACGTGGTCTGTGACAGCTGGCTGCAGTTGGCCGATGACAAAACATTTTGTTCTTCTATTGCCAAAAATACAGTTACGTTGAAAAGATGCACAGAATTCACTGCACACAGAATTTTGCTCAACACTGTTATTTCAACTTGGGATGACTTATTATGCCAATAGGAAGCTCTGCATGTGGCTTCACTGCTGCAGTGACCCTTCATAAAGGAGAGGAAACATCTTTCAGGCATTCTGTGACTAATCCATTCACAAAAATTACAGTTTTAAGAATGGAATAGTTGAGCAGACCTTCCGCTTCCTGGTCCAATAATTCAGACTTTAAGCCTCATTGAAGGAAACAGAGGTGACAGTGATGTGTCAGATTAATCTGTACTGACCCATTTGTTTTTCTATAAATTAGCAAGCCACAATTATGACTTAAAGGGTCCTTGACAGTTTCCACTGGAAGTTCAGTTTTGACACCTCCATCTATCTTCCTGGCTCAAAGACGACGAAAAAAAGCTCTTTTCTGCCTCAAGGTTTCTCAGGCTCACACTTGAGCTGGAAGGGTTGGGGGCAGGTATTGGGGGAGGGTATTGAGAGAAAGAGAGAGACAGAGAGATTGATGTTAATGTGACACGCTGGGTTTCTCTGGAACCTTTGAAAGGTCTTAATATCTTTTCCCATCAAGCATCACTTCACTCAGCTGCACTAAAGGGTGAGCAACTGATAGTGAGGGCTCCCAGCCATGGACAGAGTTAATGTGAGCCAGGTGATGCAAGGGAATAAGGGCCCTGGACTTCAGCCTCTGCCCAACTGCTCCCTCCCCTCTATCTAATGCTGGCTCTGACTTCACTAACAAGACATTTGTAAACCATATCTCTGCTTATCTGTTTTAGCCACCACCCTGCCCCATGTCTGTCAAGTCCAGTTAGGTTATCAGGTCCTTTGGAGTAGGTGCTGTCTCTTGACTAGTTTATGAAACAGGCCCTGATCCAAATTAGGTCTTGAATGCTGTTGAAGCAAGAACAGGAAGAGGAAGGACTTGCAGCTAAGGTATTGGCTGAAGAGACCCATGTTCAGGTCCCAGCTCCCATAAAGTAAAATATTCAATGAACCAGGAAGAGGCAGAAAATGACTCTGTTTAATGGTCAGGGAAACCAGGGATCCAAGCTCTGCTCCTGTTGCAATGGATAGTTAATTCCATACCAGGTTGAACAGCTTCAATAGGAGAGATTGTGATGGTCTATGCTACAACACCCAATATCCCCCTTGTCGAGACCTGACCTGAGTACAGGTGCAAGTTTCCTTAAGCAGAAGAGAAAACTCATCCCATGTCTCATGTGCCCTGGAAGGGTACTTTAATCACTAGGCTCTTGAGTCAAGGTTGAGTGGCACCATGTCTTCCAGCTGTGTGTTGTGACAAAGGGCTTGCTTGGGCATCTAACTCCAGAAGTAACTGTAGGCCTGAGAGGTTCATGTTGTGGGCCCCTGATATCCTCATTGGCTCAGCATGCTGGCTCTCATGGAGTCCACCCTGAGGCACATCACTCTACCCACATGCTTTCCAGGGAACCCAGGCACCTGCCTCATAGCTCTGTGCCAAGCATGCTTAGTGGCATGGGCACAGGGCTGCATCATTCCCAGGATTTAGAAGCAAATGAGTGGGCACGGTATACCTCCTGCCAGCACTCTCAGTTGCAGCACAAAGGCAGGGGCAGACAAGACCCACGCTTCCCTGTGGATTCAGCCTGTAGTCTCTGTATACCTTGATAATCTCCTCTGTGAAGTGGGGGAACAAATATCCTTCCTGACAGACTCTGTTAAGATGAATTTACTCATTACTGTTAGCTGCTTAAACACAGCAGGGATGGGGCCAGCAAAACCTTGGCAAATTAAAACCCTTTGGGCTTGTTCTCTATGTTCCACTGTGAATGTCAGGGCATTGGGTCCCTGCAATAAAAGTGGGGAGTCTGTCTGTGTACGGATGGAGCAGCAACATGCCTCCCTCATGTGAGGCCTGGCCCCATGCCTTCCAGCTGCTCTCCCTGAAGCATAGCAGCCTACCTGGCCCCAGACCTGCACTCTGTAAACCTGGGGCAGTCCAGGAGAGCAGACTTGCTGAGTTGCATGGTTTCAGAGGAGGGTGGTCCTTGGGAATTGTCTGGCCCAGTGGCAATGCATAGCGGGTGCAGGGGGGTGCATGTGCACCCCCTGAGAGCGCTCGTGCACTCCCTGACAGGCCACACTGCCTGCTTAGACAACGGGCGGGGTGGGGGGGGAAGGTGGGAGCACCAGCCCCCCCCCCCGTGAGCTCTGGCTGGGGAGTGGGAGCGCTGGATGAAGTGCCATGGCCACTTCCGGGAGCGCCACGACCACTTCCCAGTTGGCACGATCAGCCATGGGGGGACACCCCCCCCCACCCCAGTCGGTGAGATTGGCCGCGGGGGGGGGGGGGGGGGCATGTGCCCCTGTGACTGAGGTGGCACCAGTCACCCATGGCCCAGCCACCCACAGCAGGGGTCTTTCACTATCCTTCACTAAATCACTGCTACACTGACTTTTGTGCACTGCATCAGGGCAACTGCTGTGAGGCAGGCTCTCCACTCTGTGTGACCTTGCACCTAGGAACAAGCTTGGGACTCCTGCTCCATGAAAGGCAGAGAGGCTCAGCTCATGGCCAAGAGACATGTTTGCTCTGCAGGGGCAAAAAGGGCCTTCCGAACTGGAAATAGGGGACTGCACCCCGGGTGTGACACTTGTGTGCTTCACTGCTTACCACATCGAAATAGCACCTGCTATAGGTACATATACCACATTACAGGACTCCCCTAAGGGGGAGCATGTTCCTGATAGAAGGGGTTTAAGCAGCCAAATGCCTGGGCGACTAGGAAGCAAAAATGCTGAATGAAACCACTACCATGTAGCATGTGCCAAGAGCAACACTCACTGAATGTCCAGGAACCAGGGACTGGGCTCATTTTCAGGAGCCAAGATGCTCTTGAGTATGATCCAAGATCTCCTTGTCCTATACATGCTTCTCCTTAGCCCCTCCTGACTGACAGAAGCAAACCATCATGGATGCATGCAGGTGGCTGAATGCAGGAGCTAGGCTGTGAAGCACAGGCTTGTAGGAACTCATTGCCATTAAGGGCCAGGCTGAAGAGCTCTGTGCCTTTGGGGTTCTTTTCCTTTTGGCATTTCCCTTTAGCTCATGAAAGAGCAAGTTCTCTAGGGGACAAGACACAAAGGAGCAGGTGACGATCCACTCCTTGGGGTGAGGTGTGAAGCACTCTGATAAGCCTCTCTGCAACATACAAGGCCAGCGCGAACAGGATGGCATTTGTTCTGGGCTTTTCCAAAATACCCATGGGAATTTTCCACTCACATTGTAATTTTCTAATGCTAGGAGAATGCAAAAATATCTCGCATGCCACACTATGTAGCTCTCAGCCAGAGATCTCTTAGGAATGAGGTTAGTGCTGGATATGTTGGCAGATAAAATGCAGGATTGAAGACATCCTGTCTGACTTCATTTCAATTTCAGTGCCACTTGCAGCTCTCAGGAGAATCCCTGATCTTGAATAACTTCATGCAGAATCTCAAACTCTTGTTCCCCTTGAATAGGAAGTGCATTCAACTGGAAAGCCCAGCCCAAAGTCTCCGACTCCTGCCCAGTTACTGTATGGATGATGCTGATAAAAAGACAAAGAGCACACAGGAAGTGTATTTGGAAATGGCATCACACACCTTTTCCAAATGGAAGAATACCCTGAAGGAAGAGTTCAGTAGAAAACAATTCTCACCATTCATGAAACTGGCTTAGATTCCCTATAACAGCATTACCCATAAACTTGATGTTCTGTAGGTTTCCATTATGTTCCAAATGATAATAAGGGCAGTCTTGTGCTAAAGATAGCACAACTCTTTGAGACAAAGCATTTAATGTTAAATAGTGGCATTTAGCTGGCATCGCCAGTTAAGTTTTGGGCAAGATTTTCCAAAATGGCAAAGCAGTTTGCAAAGATCCTGAGTACCGTGCTATTCCCATTGGCCTCCAAGGAGACATGAAGTACTTGGCATTATTAAAATCAAGGCACTCATTTTGGTCACTAGGTGTGGATTTAGGTTAAATTTGGCAGTAACTTTGAACATCTCAGGGTTGATAATAGTAGATTGAAAACCCCCAAAAGCATAAGAGTGGCTTAAGTATCAAAATATTTTGAAAGAGGAATACATTTTGGAATCCTATTAGCCTTCTAGGATATGAGTTTTCTGCTTTCATATTTTCCAACCTCTCTCTACAACATAAAAACTAGAAAACAACTTAAACAAGAAATCTGAGAGTCTCAAATAATTAGACAGCACATGGAACCATTGTAAAATATAGCGAGATCCACAATAAAAATCACAAGAGTTGGCAATATGGGAATCTCATCCCATAGTTCTCTAGGCCAAGGTTGATGGGGCTTGGAGATCCAGCAAAAAGAAAAGTATTTGATGTCTTTGCAGTACCTCATATTTTCGCACTCATGGGTTTAACTTATTCTTCTGCAGTTTGCAGGTCCCTTGATGGACACAGGAGAGTTCCGTGAAGTCTGGGGTCAGCCCAGAAAGAGAAAGGCTACGTCTTCTCTGGAATGATGTTGCTATACTCAAATACAATAGTATGTATTTAAAGCAATGCTTTCAAATAAGAATTGCAGAAGCTGAACAAAAATGTGTGACTTCATGAGAAAGAGTTGCATCCTGTTACTCTAATAAGCCTTTACTGGAATAGCAGTTTGTTGGCTGCTAGAAAATGCCAGCCTTCAGCTTTCAAGATGACTTTAGTGTATTACCCCATCCTACATGTTACTATAACAAGATTGGCCATTATCAAATATTAACACACTATTCACAGCACTTCCCTTTTACCATTCTACCATTGTGCTACCTAGGGATCTAGGCTGAAGTCACTAGCCAGGGCATTCAGGACAGGCAGCTGTAGCTGTACAGCCTGGATATGGATAATCACCTAAATAAGCCAAGACCCAGAAGCTGGTTGTCAAGACTGGGGCCTGGGCTAAAGTCAGGAGCACAGGGGCTGGAATAGGTGGTAGACAAAGGCAGGAAATTAGGAAGTCAACAAAAAGGACCCAGGAAACTGGAAATGAACAGGCATGAACCAGGAAACTAAAAACAAGGAATTAGCCCAAGGCTAGACAGGGAGGTATCTGTCCTGTAGAATAGCCTGCTGAGAACTGAAAGGACTGCTGTTTATAAGCTGGCAACTGTGTTGCTCTCAAAAGACCAAGGAGTTAAGCTTACAAAATGATAAAACTTGTTTATTCACAGAGCCTTCTTAGCCTACAGATCTGCTGTTCCCTGTGGTTCCCCCCTGCAATCCCTGGGCAAATGTAAAACTTATACATAACACTCTTAGAAGTATCCACATATCTTCCCCCATTACATGTAACATCTCCCAATATAATACTAACATTGGCAGTTTAGTTCAACCCATAGTTAAAGCACATTTTAGCAAGTTTCCATTAGTCTTTGTGTGGCTTTTTAGCTCTAAGTGATCTTCTCGGTTTCTCTGGATTCACAATCCTTATTGGTTCAGTTCTTGTTGGTTTCCTTGTTCAGATGTCTTTTGGTTCTCTTAATGCTGTCTTGTACTCAGTTGCAGTTTCTCCATTCCTCTTCTTCCATGGTCTTGCTTTCTAGTCCCTCAATGGCATCCATTCTCTAAATCAATCAAACCTAGAGTTTTACATGTTTGCAACTCAATAATTGGCACTAGTTGTCCTGGGACTTAATTTTGACTATATTACCCTTGGAACCTAACATACAGTGCACAAACACCCTTGGTTGCAATCATGTTTCCATTGTATACTCCACATCTTGCTTTCTTATTCTTATAGTACACAAGTTTAGCTTTAATTTTTTGAATAATATATTCTGGTATTCCATTCTTGTATTACACTAACTTTTAAATTAGCCCCTGAATCTAATGTAAAAGTTACCATTAGTCCATTGATGTCCAGGGTAATTGTTCAATCCTGCCTAGGTCAGCTTGCTCTGCTTTTTCCTCCGGCTTCTGCAGCCTGGCATTTATCTCAACTGCATGGCACATTCTAACTGCCTTTTCCAAATTAAGCTCAGGATTCTCTAGCAGTCTTTTCCTAAAGCTTGTATCCCTTATACCCAATACTATTTGGTCTCTGATCATGAACTCTTTAGGTCTCCAAAGTTGCATGCCAGGCTCAACAGTCTAGGGCTTTGACAAACTCCTCTGTTGTCTCACATTCTTTCTGCTGTGTCATGTGGAAATTATACCATTCAAAGGTTTTATTTTGTTTGGTTATACAAGGTTCCTCAAACTTTTTTATTACTGTGCCATAGCTTTTCCATTCCATTTCTGACAGCTGTAGGTTATTATAAAGAGACAGAGCTTCTGGGCTTGCTATATTTAAAAAATAGCTACCTTGAATGAATCTTTCTTTTCTGCAGCTTCACTGGCTGTTATATATATGGTGAAGCTGTGCTGAAATTTCTTCCACTTTCCTGCTGCATTGCAGGACACCATTAACTCCTCTGGAGTTCTGAGATGTTCCATTTTTTGTCTTTCTTCACACCCCAATCCTGGTACCAAGTGTTGTTCTCAAAAGACCAAGGAGTTAAGCTTATAGAATGATAAAGCTTGTTTATTCAGAGAGCAGTACCTTGCCTACAGGTCTGCTCTTCTCTCCTGCAATCCCTGGGCAAATGTAACAATTTATACATAACACTCTTAGAGGTATCAACACATCAGCCCTGCCAATGCAGGCAACTGGGGCCACCAGGGAGAATTTGGCCACTGGCAGCCAGACCCAGTTAAGTAAGCAGGGTCAGATACTGAAAATTTAGCATGCCTGCTTCCTTGACTCCTAACAACCAGAAACCCACCAACATGACTCTTCAGATTTTCTTTCTATTGAGTCATAGATTTTAAGGCCAGAAGAGACCACTGTAAGCATCACTTGATTTATGAGTATTGCACAGGTCCAGAGAATTTCATGCAGTTATGCCAGCACTGAACAAAATAACTTGAGTTTCTCAGTAAGGTTCCTTTAATGTGCTTGATTTATGCAGCTTCCAATTTGAAATTTTTTTTTTTTTTTACCTGAAAATGGAATCCAAAACAAAATGTCTTGTTGACAAGCTAAAAAAGTTTGATGGGTTTGGGAGAGATGGGGATGGGGGGAGACAATTCCTACAAAAATCTGGAAAACTTTGACAAAAGAGATTTTTTTCTCAAAACCTTTCCATTTTGGCGAAATATGTTTAAAGAAAAAATAACTTTGTTAAAAGCTTTTTTTTTTATCAGCAAAGAAACTTGATGATAAGAATGTAAGCAGGTCTCTTTCCATGGCTATAAAATTATGGAAGGAAAAAAATCTTATTCATAATGAAAAACTGAAGAAAAGTCAGAAATCCACCACTGATTTGCATTCCTAAGTCATGTAGGTGCCTGTGAAAATCTCACCCTAAACAACTCACATCACAAAGGATAACATGACTAAACTGCGAGACATTGGTTTCTCAGCAGTTCACTTTTCTGTTCCTCTTTTTTGGTGGTGAGTCATGAACTGGAAATTAGCTACTGAAGTTCATAACATACAGATCTTAGGGACTTGACTTCTATAGGAGGTGGACACTTAAGTACTTCTGAGGACCTGGGGCCCCATCTCTGGAGAAACACTGCACAAATAAGCCACTGTCTGTGAGGGAAATCTTCCCTTTCACTGAATCCTGCTTGTGTTTTTGCTCACTTAGCGTCCGTTCCCCCCCCCCAAAGAGTCTGCCCATTTTATGACCTAATATTGCCTGTTTAAGAACTGATCTTGTTCCCCCGTGTGAAGTTAGAAGCAGACCTTCTACTGACTATGACAGGGAAAGCCAAGCCCTCAGTCATCATTACTCAGTTTTATGTTGCATTATTAGCTGAATCCTCCAAATATTCACCATATTATCCCCCCTCCCCACCCCGTCCAACTTTTTTTTTTTTTTTGCTTGCTATTATCCAAAGAAATGAGGCAGTGGAGACTGTTGTTATAAGCTATAAGCCTTGATTCCACTTAAAAGACACGGCAGGCCTTAACTATGGTATGTGTTTCCACACGTTTTTCTGGGGAGGAATGATGCCAGAGGAAAACAAAAACTGGTGCCTCTACAGTACATCATTAAATACTTTCCCTTTGACAGTGAGCAGAATCAAGCTCTCTTAAGATAGAGCCTCCAGAGGCACCTTGGAGTGTGGAAGTGAATTTTACTGGGAAAGTAACAGTGTTTCAGGATGTGCTGCCCTCCCCTTAGGAAGTTGCAGGGAAAACTGGTTCCCAGAGATAAAGAATCATAGCCAGTGATGTGGAAATGAAGCACACATTTTAGTAGGGTAGAGGGCCAAGTTTTGTGCATCTCCACAGGCCACATCTAATGAAATTATTAGGTGAGTTAATCTGCATGTCTAGTCGTCATTTCCATACATGCAGGATTTTTATTTTTAAGGGTGTGGGTGTGGATTTAATGTTGGTGGAAAGTGCTGCTAGTGAAATGCACCCTCTGGGCAGCAGCAAAGCAAGCTTCCAAACCCATATGCATGGCCCTACTAGCCTATTACTTCCTCCTCCCTCTGATCTAGGAAGGACTTCCTTTAGGGCCCTCAGGGCCATTCTGTCTTTACAGGCCAGCCGGACCTTGGTTTCTCTGCTGAGTTGCCCAGAGTGGGGTATTTGTAAGGTGGGGACTGGAATGGAGACCAACTGAGCTCATCTTATTCGGAGGCCATCAGACACTCACTAGATCAGAACAGTTTCTAATCCCTACTGAGCTGAGCAGGATTCAGACTAGTGACCTCCAGAGGAAAGGTTGAGTAGTCCATTAGTAATGCCCTGAGACATCCATCTGGCTCTGAATACTCATGGTACACCCAAGAGGAGGCTCCCTTCCCTTGGTATGGCAGGCACCAAGCAGTGGTCTTCTGGAAGCTTTCATGAGCAGAACCCTGGCCTCCCTCAGCACCCAAGCAGATTCACTGGCTTGCTGCCCTCAGTCTCATGAACATACTCTGTGATCAAAGGCCTCAGCTTCTTCCTAAAGTGGCTGCTCTCAGTACCCAGCACAAATCATTGGGAGAAATTCTATGATTTCTGCTATAGAAATAGTCAGACAAGAGGTGTATCCCATTGACATGCTTGCACACTAACAGTCCTGAATGTGTTATACAGATCAGGGGTTTAGGTTGTAGCCGTGTTGGTCTAAGGACATAGGCAGACAAGGTTCCTTGGGTAAATTTGATATCTTTTATTAGACCAACCCAAATGGTTGGAGAATAGTTATTAAGCAAGCTTTCAGATTCAAAAACCCTTCGTCAGGCTAAGGACACTGCAGCAGTTGGTGTGTGCTCTTCCTGGACGGAATGAAAAGTAAAGAAGCCAGGGGCTGGGCTGGGCTGGGCTGGGCAGTCAGTTGCCAGGCAGATTGTAATGTATCAAAAATCCAATGTCTATGTTCAGTCCATGATCTCTAGTATCCAGGAGGTTGATGAAATGGAGCTCATAGGCTCATCTCTGGGAAGTGTTGTGTAAATTTCCCTTGAGGATCAGGACTGAGAGACTGGAGAGAGAGTGGCCCTCCTGTGAGAAATGTGCCCCCACCAGTAATTGGGTGTTTCTGTCTTTGATGGATTTCCGGTGTGCGTTCATTCTGGTGCACAGTTGTTGTCTGGTCTCTCCTACATATCTTCCATCACGGCATTTGGTGCATTGGATGAGGTATATTACATTTCTGGAGGTGCAGCTGTAAGATCCTGGGATGCTGATGGCTCTGTTGTGCGGTGTAGTAATAGTGGGGGTGGTAGAGATGTGTTGGCAGGTTTTGCATTTCTTGTCCTGGCACGGTCTGGATCCTTTTGGTGTGTTCTGGGGTTGAGGAAGTTTGCTTCTGGTGATGAGGTTGGCGAGGTTCGGTGCTTGTCTGAAGGCTAGGATGGGTGGCTCTGGGAAGATCTTTTTAAGAATAGGGTCTCTTTCTAATATGGGTTACAATTTTTTGAGGATTTTCTGTACAGGTTCAAGGGAGGGGTGATAGGTCATAACCAGCGGTGTGTGATTTGTGGGTGTTTTTCTTCTGTACTGCAGCAGTTCTTCACGTGGTATCCAGGTGGCTCTTATACAGATCAGGCATTAAAGAAAGGAAGTATTGATTTGAATGCCATGATTCATACTTATTTGCAAGTTTATCCTCATAAACTCTAGTGTGGTTATCACCCAGCCCTAACAAGTTCCCAGCCAGTTTCTCCCTTCTACATGATCAGCTTAGCTCCTTAGGAGACGGGTTCACTGATTCTGCAGTCAGTTCTGGGAAAACAATGGAAAGGTCTCTGTCTCTGCCAGACTCTCAGCAAGTCCACTTGGCAGGTGAGAACACCACTGAAACACTTCTGTAGCTGCTGCCCACACCAGGAAAGAATGATCATTGTCAGGGGAATTTGTGACAATGACTTAAAATTTACATTCCTGCACTGGACAAAGGAACGGGAGGGTCAAGAACACACTACTGAAAAAGCCAAAGCTGACTTTGGAGCAGAAGGTGGGCTGGCAGTATTCCCACAACCCTTCCCATATGGCCAGCTGCAGAAAAGCATAGTATTCACAATGTACTTGCAGGTGAGTCAACAGGCCACATGCCCCAGAGTCTCACCCATAAATCATCAGCTCAGAATATGACCAAGTAATTTGTCAATTTATTGCAAAAACCCAGCACATTAACCCCCAGGCCCTTACAGGAAGTTGCACTGAGCAATGCAAGAGATATGTTAAGTCACTGAATCCACACCCCTGCAAGTTCAAAATGTCAGCCTTCATGGAGAGCTCTACTCAGGCTAGGCAGATTAGCCCAGGGCCCAGCCGGAGCTGAGGTCCTCAGCCAACCCTGGACCTTCATTCTGACACACTGAACAGATAATACTCTCAAGCCATTCAAAATTGTTTCTATATCTTCTCAATATCCCATAAGCTCTTGATGGCATGATTGACACTGCATGATGGAGGAAATTCCGGAGACTGACAGCTAAGGAACTTATATATTCACCACCTGGGTGGATGGATAGACTATTCTCCATAATCAAGGACTCATCCCATCCTTCAAGCAGGTTATGAGTTTGAAAAAAAATGCATACACTCTCAGTACCAAGGCTTGTAATATCACTTAACTGAGATCTAAGTGGATTTCCCAGGAAGATTTCACAAAACATAACACTCCCTACTGGCATTGGTAAGAACTGCTGCCTCTATTAAGTGAGTGTGTCTGAACATATGGATATACACAGCAAGGCCTCTTCTGCATATAAACTTGCTCCTTTTTAAATAAACCTGTTTAGTAAAACAAATGTAGCTGTATCAGTGCAAATCCCTGGGTGATCATGCTGGCTTGAGTTTAAGAGTGGTTTGTCTTGGTTCAAGCTGTTCCTAATCCCTTATACTAAAGCAAAATTCACCTAGGTAACTTTAAAATAAAAGAAGATTGCGTACTAGTCTAACGCAATCAATGTAAGTGCACCATTTACACTGAACTGATGCAGCCTTGGAAGTAGACAAGCCCAGAGTCTTCTGTGCGTCTCTTGTGACCAGGACTCCCTTGTATTCACAGGGTGTCTAAACATGTGCATTTAATGCACATTAATGCAATTTGAGGCACATTAAGGGCATGTGTCTACACGTGCTCACCCTTAATGCACCTTAAAAATAGCATTTTTAGGCTATTCAAACCTAAATTTGATACCTGCATAAAGCAGGTATCAAATTTGTGTGCAAATAGCTAAGTTATATTAGCGAACGTGTAGATGCGTTAATGCGCAGTAACGCAGTACGTCTCCATTGACTTGGGACTAACTTTAGTCCCGAGTAGGTCCATGCACCTGTGTTAATGCGGCTTAGCATGGGCATGTGTAGATGTGCACCTAAATCGCCTTAACGCACATTAGGCTAATGCGCATTAAGTTTAGGCACACATAAAAGCACATGGAGACACACCCACACAAAGTAAAGCAATGCTTTGTGCTGGATGAAAAGATATCCAATACAACTCAGAGTGCTACAGGGGAAAAGCAGTAGTCAATAACCAGTTGTGGCAAGGGATCAGGGATAAGGAAACAATTAGGGATTCCTGACAGGTAGCCCACAAACATGAGCTAACCAAAAGATGTCACAGAGCACATTCTAGCATATGATTCTAGCACAGATGGAAGGTACAGGTGGACAGGACTGTATCCCCAAGCATTTATCCCCATCAAATGTAGCAGAATCCTGGGACTCCTATCTCTTAGATTCATTCCCTGATAGATGCTTGCTAGGAACACAATTCCTGCCTGCCTGCTCCAACCTCCTTTGTGCAGAGAGTTTTAGCTATTTGAAAGCTAGTGCCAGAGAATAGCCTATGACTGTCCTGTGGGGACCTGGATAGCATCACACTTCTTTCTTGCGACTTCAGTCAGGATTTGAAGTCATGTTGTCAAGGGAAAAGAGAATGATCGACCATGATACTCTCCCATCTGCTTAGTTAAGGTGTGAGTGTTAAAACACTGGGTTCCACAGGACTTTGAAGAAACTGGCCAACTGTGTGACAGCTGGCAGTCATGTGTTCTCTATGAAAATTAGCTGCCAAGGAAATATGTGGTTGATTGATTTGCCTGTGATGTCACAACAGTCTTTATTAAGAGCAGCTTAAGCTGCAATCATAATCCTATCTATTAGGTTATAATCAAAATAGCGATCTGTAATGGTTATTCATAATGTAATTACAATCTATTTTTTTCTATACATCGCCTACCCAATAGAGTCCTATGAGTTTAAACTATATAGTTTGAAGAGTCTATGTCACTTCATTAATAGATTCATTTGAGACAAAAAACATTCTGATGAGAACTGAACTTCTTAACACACTTTAAAAAGATTTCTAACTCACTAATTGTTATGAATTATACCTTCGAAAACAGATAGTTTTTACTCAAAGACCAATACTGCCATTCTAGTGCTCAAACTAGGTGAACAGGGGGCATGTCTACATGTTCACTAATGCGCCATAATTATGTAACAGGTACCAACTAATTAAGTTAGTACCTGTTATTACAGGTACTAACCTAATGTACCATAATCGATATTACTGCACATTAGCACAGATACACGGTTTTTACGTGATACTTAATGCCCACTGGATTAATTCTACTGTGCATTAGCACAGATGAATGCTTTCTATCAGCTGCACTAATGTGCAGTAGAATTACAGATTCATACATTCATAGATGTTAGGGTCGGAAGGGACCTCAATAGATCATCGAGTCTGACCCCCTGCATAGGCAGGAAAGAGTGCTGGGTCTAGATGACCCCAGCTACATGCCTATCTAACCTCCTCTTGAAGACCCCCAGGGTAGGGGAGAGCACCACCTCCCTTGGGAGCCCGTTCCAGACCTTGGCCACTCGAACTGTGAAGAAGTTCTTCCTAATATCCAGTCTAAATCTGCTCTCTGCTAGCCTGTGGCCATTATTTCTTGTAACCCCCGGGGGCGCCTTGGTGAATAAAATCTCACCAATTCCCTTCTGTGCCCCCGTGATGAACTTATAGGCAGCCACAAGGTCACCTCTCAACCTTCTCTTGCGGAGGCTGAAAAGGTCCAGGTTCTCTAGTCTCTCCTCGTAGGGCTTGGTCTGCAGGCCCTTAACCATATGCGTGGCCCTTCTCTGGACCCTCTCCAGGTTATTCGCATCCCTCTTGAATTGCGGCGCCCAGAATTGCACACAGTACTCCAACTGCGGTCTGACCAGCGCCCGATAGAGGGGAAGTATCACCTCTTTGGATCTATTCGTCATGCATCTGCTGATGCACAATAAAGTGCCGTTGGCTTTTCTGATGGTTTCGTCACACTGCCGACTCATGTTCATCTTGGAGTCCACGAGGACTCCAAGATCCCTTTCCACTTCCGTGCCACCAAGCAGGTCATTTCTTAGGCTGTAGGTGTGCTGGACATTTTTCCTCCCTAGGTGCAGCACTTTGCACTTCTCCTTGTTGAACTGCATTCTGTTGTTTTCTGCCCACTTGTCCAACCTGTCCAGGTCTGCTTGCAGCTGTTCCCTGCCCTCCGGCTTGTCCACTTCTCCCCACAGCTTTGTGTCATCCGCAAACTTGGACAGAGTACATTTCACTCCCTCGTCCAAGTCGCTGATGGAGACATTAAAGAGTATCGGTCCAAGGACCGAGCCCTGCGGGACCCCACTGCCTACACCCTTCCAGGTCAAAACTGACCCATCCACCATGACTCTCTGGGTGCGACCCTCTAGCCAATTCGCCACCCACCGGACTGTGTAGTCATCCAAGTCACAGCCTCTTAACTTGTTCACCAGTATGGGGTGGGGTACCATATCGAAGGCCTTCCTGAAGTCTAAGTATACGACATCCACCCCTACTCCTGTGTCCAGGCGTTTCATAACCTGGTCATAAAAAGAGACTAGATTGGTCAGGCACGATCTGCCTGCTACGAACCCGTGCTGGTTTCCCCTCTGCATAATTTGTCCTGACGGGCTCTCGCAAATGTGCACCTTGATAATTTTTTCAAAGATTTTGCCAAGGATGGAGGTGAGGCTGACTGGCCTATAGTTGCCCGGGTCCTCCTTCCTCCCCTTCTTGAAAATGGGGACCACATTGGCTCTGTGGGCAATGTGTCCAATGGGCATTAAGCATCTTGTGTAGACGTGCCCAGTGTTTGTAATCTTCCTGTGTTGATGTTATTTTCACTTGTTTCTGATAGAAGCCAGGCTGGAACAGGGATTGTGTGGCCATCAGGGAGACCCTGGCCCTTGTCCCACAGAAGATACAGTATAGAGAAGGAGCAGATGCTTGCTAAAGGTGCCACACTTGCTTTGTAGCAGTTCTTATGCCAACTTCTTGCCATGATATGAGTACCTACTAATAAGGCATTGAGCAACACTGATAGCATCAGACATGCATGGGATTTTCTTCCTCTCTGAAAACTTGTTGGAAAATATTTGGCTCATATAAGTGTAGATATTAATGAGGGTAAATGCCATGGCTATTGAGCTGTTTCTAAAAAGAGTCTTGTTTTATTTTGAAGACATGTTGCAACACAGCAGGTCTTACTCCTCTCTGGTCTTGAGGACTAAAGGACACTTAGTGATTGCTCTGAGAGATGGCTGGCCTTGCTTCCTCTTAAGTTAAGTATGAGGACTGGATGACTTCCCAAGACTAATAGTTTAATATGTTTTGGTTACTGACATATTATTTCTTCTAACTAGATGAAGTAAGACTAGACAACCTTGTTGCTCACATACCACCTGGGAAAAGGTTGACTCATGGTCCTATGATGTGAAAAGATACATATTCTGATGGAGTAAATGCATTTTACATAGCTAGAAGTAGCCAAGGGTGACTGGTGCCTCCTGAGTCTGGGGAGGGCACAATTTGGGGGTGGCCCTGGGGGTGGGCCAAAAGCCCTATATCCACTCATACTTCTGTGCTGTGGCTTAGTACCCGCCCCGCCACCCCAACATGTTGCCAGCCTGTGCAGCAAAAAAACCTGCCTCGTCCTGAGTGGTGGTGAGTCAGGGGCCAATCTTGGGAGGGCAGAGGTATGTGTCAGTCAGCTCCATAAACTATGGTTCCTAGCATGCCTGAGAGCTACGCATAGGGTTAAGAAGGGCAGCACTTCACCAGGCAGCACCTCTACACCCAGGGGTGGCAGGACTGGCTGCATGCACCATGGCCTCTAATGCCCCCTGAACCTGGGCCAGGTAGGCCCTAGAGACCTGCCCTGGGCCACACACAATTACTTGGTGGGCCAGATCCAGCCTGCAGGGCTTATTGTACCCACATCTGGTCTAGCTCCATCCTCTTTGTAACCACTCTTCAGGTACTTGAAAGCTGCTATTAAATCCCTCCTCAGTCTTCTCTTCTCCAGACGAAATAGTCCAATTGCCTCAGCCTCTCTTCCAATTGCCCCAGTCCCCCTAACCATTTTCAGTGCCCTCTGCTGAAATCTCTCCAATTTGTCCACATCCTTTCTGTAGTGGGGGGGCCCCAAAACTAGACACATTTCTCCAGATGTGGCCTCACCAGTGCTGAATAGAGGGGAAGAATCACTTCCCATGTTTCTTGGAATCATTTCCCATGATAGTAGGAGCTGGCAAAGCTCCTACTAATGCAGCCCAGTATGCCACTAGGCTTCTTCATAACAACGGCACACTTTTGGCTCATATTCAGCTTTTTGTCCACTGTAACCCCTAGGTCTTTTTCTGCAGAACTGCTGGTTAGCCAGTTGGTCCCCAGTCCATACTAGTGCATGAGATTGTTCTGTTCTAAGTGCAGGAATTTGCACTTGTCCTTGTTGAACCTCATGAGATTTCTTTTGATTCAATCCTCCAATTTGTCTAGGTCACCCTGAATTCTAGCCCTACCCTCCAATGTATCTACTGACTCCCTGCAGCTTGGTGTCATCTGCAAACTTGGTGAGGGTGCACTCTATGCCATCTTCCAGGCTGATGAAGCATTGAATAAAATTGGCCCTGGGACTGATTCCTGGGGCACTCCACTTGATACTGGCTACCAACTAAACATTGAGCCATTAATTACTACCCTTTGAGCCTGATAATACAGCCTGTTTTACAGTCCATTCATCCAACTCAATTGGCATCTTAGCTTGCTTGCAAGAACGTTGTGGGAGACTGTTTACAAAGCCTTGTTAAAGTCAAGGTATATCATGTCCAGTACTCTCCCCGCATCCACAGAGCCAGTCATCTCATCACAGAAGGCAGTCAAGTTGGTCAGGCATGACTTGCCCTTGGTGAATCCAGACTGACTGTTCCTAATCACCTTCTTCTCCTCCAGGTGCTTAGAAATGGATTCTTTGAGGACCTAACTCCATGATTTTTCTAGGGATTAAGATGAATCTGGATCCTCCTTTTTTTTCTAAAAGATGGGCACTATATTTGCCCTTTTCCAATGATTTGGGCCGGCTCCCAAATACCATGAGTTCAAATACCTCAGCCCGCCATGGACTTGTACACATCCAGGTTTTCTAAGTAGTCCCTAACCTGTTCTTTCACCATTGCTGGCTGCATACCTCCTCCCCAAACTTTGCTGCCAAGTACAGTAATCTGGGAGCTGACTTTGCCTAAAAAGGCATTGAGTACTTCAGCCTTTTCTGCATCGTCTGTCACTAGGTTGCCTCCCCCATGCAGTAAAGGACCCACAACTTCCTCTTGTTGCTGAAATACTTGTAGAAACCCTTTTTGTTACCCTTCACATCCCTTGCTAGCTGCAAATCCAGTTGTGCTTTGGCCTTCCTAATTTCATCCCTGAATGCCTAAGCAATACTCGTATGCTCCTCCCTATTTGTTTGTCAAAGTTTCCACTTCTTTTAAGCTTCCTTTTTGTGTTTTAACTCACTGAAGAGTCCTCTGCTAAGCCAAGCTGGTCTTCTGCCATACTGGCTAGTTTTCCTTTGCATCAGGACAGTTCATTCCTTCGCCCTCAGTAAGGTTTCTTTAAAATACAACCAGCTCTCCCGGACTCCTCTCCCTCTCAGACTGACCTCCCAGGGGATCGAGCTCATCTGTTCCTTGAGCAACTTGAAGTCTGTCTTTCTGAAGTCCAGGATCCATACTTTGCTGCTCTCCATCCTTCCTTTCCTCAGGATCCTGAACTCATCATCTCATGACTGCTGCTGCCCACGTTGCCATCTACTTCTACGTTCCCACCAATTCTTCCCTGTTTGTGAGCAGTAGGTCAAGAAGAGCATGGACCCTAGCCCCACCCAGGAAGTTGTCCCCACCATTCTCCAAAAACTTCCTGGATTTCCTGTGTACTGCTGTATTGCCCTTCCAGCAGATGTCAGGGTGATTCAAGTCCCCCATGAGGATCAGGGCTTATGATCTCGAAACTTCTTCTAGCTGTTTGAAGAAAGCCTCATCCACCTCATCCTCCTGGTCTGATGGTCTATAGCACACACCTACCACAACACCACCCTTGTTGTTCTCCCCTCTGACCCATCCTAGAGACTATCAACAGGCCTATCTCCAGTTTCCTACTGAGCGCTGAGCAATCATACAGCTCCTTTACATAAAGTGCAACTCCTCGATCTCTTCTCCCCTGCCCATCCTTCCTGAACAGTTTGTACCCATCCATGACAGTACTGCAGGCATGCGAGCTTCCCACCAAGTCTATGTTACTCCAATCATGTCATAGTTCCTTGACTGTGCGAGGACTTCCAATTCTTCCTGCTTGTTTCCCAGGTTCCATGTATTCATGCATAGGCACCTGAGAAAGGAGGGTAATTGACTAGTTTTCTCAGGAAGAATCAGAAAGCCTCCCTTGTTGTCCCTTCCTGATTGTGGTCTCTCCTGGAAGTTAACAAGAAGGTTCCCAATTAGTTCCCACTGATGTTCATGGAACTGGACAGTAGGGCTGTGCAAAACTTCAGCAGCTCTTTAGTTTCAGAGGTGTTTTGGTCCATTTTGGCACCCAAAACACCAAATCCAAAATGAAACAGAAGGCTCTAAAACACTTCCAAAACCATCCAAAACATTTTGGAGATGTTTCAGAAAATTTCGGATTTTTGGAGCTGGGCTTGCAGGGAAACAGAGGGAGAAGAGGGAGGGGTAAGGGAGGGCGGGGGAAGGACTGCTCTGATATTGACATCTGAAGCTGGCCAGTGTCTGTGATCTGTCCCTGAGGTCCTTTCCAATCCCTGTGCTCCAGGGGAGGGACAGCAACCTGCTGTCGTCCGCGTGCAGGTCCGGGGGCCTGCACCTCCCAGAAAGAGTCCAGGAAAGCCACACAGCCTTCCTGGGGGGCACAGGCCCCCAGATCTGCACGCGGGATGACAGCATTCTGCCCCTGCTGGCTGGGGCCAGCGACAACACCAGTCTTCCCGGTCCTCAGCGCGGGCTGCACGGAGCACCAGTCCCAGCTGGCAGTGGCAGCCTGCTGTCATCCCACATGCAGATCTGGGGGCCTGTGCCCCCCGGGAAGAGTCCAGCACAGCTCCGCAGCCCTCCCGGGGGGTATGGGCCCCCAGATTTGTGTGCAGCCAGCGGCAGCACCTGAGTCACAGCCCGTGTCGAGTGCCGGAAAGAACCCAGTGTTGGCGCTGGCCCCAGCTGTCAGCAGCAGCTTGCTGTCATCCTGTGCACAGATCTGGGGGCCTGCACTCCCCAGGGGGGGTCTGGCACAACCCCACAGCCCTCCCAGGGGGTGTGGGCCCCCAGATGTGTGTGCAGGATGACAATTGCAATTTCACAGAAACTCCTGCACCTATCTCCTTGAAACTTGGCAGGCTTCTTGCCCTCAGAAGCGGCTACCATGCCTGCAATTTTCATCTGAATCTGGCAAGAAATGACAAAGTTATAGGCATTTTAGTGATTCCCCATTATAGCCTATGGTCAAATCACCGAAACAGCGTTGAAACTTCGAAACAGATTCGGCTGAATCGAAATGCAATAGTGATCTGAAACACCAAAATGAATCACTGTCCCTCTGAAATGGCCGAAACCGAAACCAAATCGAAACATAGCTGTTTCACACAGGGCTCCTCAGTCCCCAAACACCTACCTTCTCACAATTCCCTTTCCCCTCCTCTGGCCTCACTGAGTCTACTAACTGCTCAGTTGACACACATGACTATATGTGTATCAAAGTATTTTGAGGATCCTGGTTCCATGTTGGTATGCACTTTAAACAGGCCAGCAGCATGGCCTGCCTAACTCTTGCATCTTGCCAGTGAGCTTGGGACTTAGCACAAATGCAGAAATGGGTGGGTGAGAGCAGCTGAATCAAACAGATGGAGCCCCCTGGATGACCACAGTCAAGGAGGGCAATGGATGCTGGATATTTAATAAAGTGCCAAAACCCATGAAAAAAAATACATATACACATACACATGTGTGTAAGCTCACAGTGCCATGTATGTGCATACACACACACACACACACACACACACACACACACACACACACACACACAGGTCTTCCTGTGTGAATCCAGAGGCTACCTGGCATATCCTTTGTGCTTTCCTGGCTACATTCCAATTTTCTTCTATCATGGTAAGCTTGAAGTGGTGCAACCCCATGTTGTGGGCATAGATATAGCAGTATAAAGGTGATTCTACCTGTATAGTTCATTCTCATATGGCAAAGGAAAGAAGCTATCTGAAGTTCAAGGCAATTTTTTTTACCAGTCTAACTATATTGATACTGGATACTGATTTCATTTTTTTTTTAAACAAACCGTTTTCCTTGCAGAAATAATTGAACTAGCATCAAAACACTGTACAGACTCATTAAAACCATTCAAGCCCCCATGTAGCCATTCATATGGATTGAAGGGTAGCTTTTCCTAGTGTAGCTAGCTAGCACTGATTAAGAACAACTTTAAGACAAAGTATAATTTTGTACCAGTTGAGCCAATTTTTTAAAATCAATTTAAGTTAAGCTGGGCCAACTTTTGTACCTATATAAAAGCCTTAGAAAATAAAATTTGGTGTCTATCTCCTTCTTTGAGTCTCTAAAACACAGTTCCAAAACAAAAAACCCAAGCTCCTCAAGATGCTAGAGAAGTCTGACAACTGAGCTGACAGCCATGAAATTCTAAATGCTTGCATTGAAAATGGCCCCTTTGGAGCTATTATTTCAGTGTATTGGCACTGACAACTTATTAGCAGTAAATGGATGTAAAGGATGTGTTAATAATGTCTTTATTCACATTGGGATGGGTGTAAAGAAGCTTTTTATCATGTCATTCAAAATGCATGAGAAACTTCCAGACTCAAATAACAGAATCACTGTAAGCACCATTATAGCATGGATAGAAAAGAAATGTAGGGTGTACTACTAACATCCAAAAGGGAGACTCAGCACACACATACTACAAAACCTCTGATACTGACTTTCAGGGTATAATTTAAACTCACAGAACTACTGTATTTACTTGAATATTGATGACCCCGCAATAATTAAATCCGCTATATGAAAAATTTATAAATTTGTTAGAATTTAATTATTGAAGGTTTGCCTTTGATTTGCCCCACTCCCACTGCTACAACAGGGAAAATAATTCTGGGAAGTCAGGTGGCCACCTTGCCCTCTGCACTCCCTGCTTCTTATCTCTGCAGCTCCCCACACCTTACTGTCAGATCCTGCTCTCACTAAGCACATATAAGTGAGGAGCAAATTTGAAAATACTGACTTTGAAATAAATATGCCTGCAGTAATGTGCATATATGCAATTTACTTTGGATACTCGTAGACATAGTTCATCCAGAATTGATGCATTTTACCTTTTTAAAACTGCTGCAAGTTATAGCACAGTTATATATCCACAGACTTTTAAGCAGCACTTTTGTACCTACTTCACATTTAGTACAAACAATGCATAACATTAGTCCAAAGCCAAAAGGCACATGATTTACCATTTAGTTTATTGGGCTGGGCCCCAGCAGAGTCAGCAGCACTTCAAGCCATGGTGACCCCATAGCTCAGCACTAGGGGTGCACCAACAAAGATTTTCCTGGTGGATACATATAGTTGATTATTAATCAACCATATTGGCCAATGCAAATCTAAAAACCAATTTTCAGTAATAATACAAGGCATTTTAGACTACTGACATAAATTAACCTTTTTTTTTTTTTTGGTATGTATCAGCAGCCTCATGTATCAGTGTCCCCATGCTTAAAAATGGCGACGAGGGAGCTTGAACTAAAGCTCATCAAGAAGCTTTAGTTCAAGCACCCCTGCCACCATTTTTAAACAGGGGGATACTGATACATGAGCCACTGCTGTAGTTTAATTAGAGAGGCTGTTGGAGCCACTTTAATTAAAGTGCCATCCCACTTCCACCTCCGGAGCAAATGTAAAAGTACCCGTGCCAGTTACAACATGTGGGGCTGGCCTAGCAGTGCCTGTGACTAGCTGTGTGGAGCCTTTCAGCCTCTGTCCTTCCATATGATGCCCTTGACCCCCAGCCTGGGGGCAGCTGCTTGAGTCTGCCCAGTACGGCTGATGGGAAAGGTGTGAGTTTGGGTGGTCTCTGGGCCAGGCTCCCTGCTCTTCTCTCTCAGCCCAGGCAGGGCCATGGGACCATTCCAGGCCTGAAGAAACTGGGCCACTCCTCCCCTGAAGCCAGACCCCAGGTCCCGAGAGCTGGACTCCAGCAGGGAGAAGGGCCCCTTCCCCTTCTGGTGCTGCTGCTGCCAGGGGCAGGGCAAGCCCCTGCGCCACATGGGGGAGGCTTTATGGACTTGGCCTCATGCCTGAGGTTTCAGGTGGCAACAGCCAGACTGCCCACCCCCCATGGGAGGCTCCAGTGGTAGCCACCCCCCCGGGGGGAGGGCCTAGGTCCCCCCACCCCACAGGTGCCTGGCAGCAACTTGCTCCCTGTCCCCAGGACAGGCAGGGAGGCTGCACCAGGAGCAGGAGCAGAGCCGTGGCCACTTTTCTGCTCCAGAAGCTCCTGCAGCCATGCAGAGCCCAGGGGTCCCAGGGAAACTCCTGGTCAGCCCCAGGGGCAGTGCAGGTTGCCTCCTGAGGCTGCTGGGGGTGGCACTACCTGGCAGGGTCCTGGACTGGAGCACGAGAAGCTTTCGGAGGCCGCAGGAGCTTTTGGAGCAAAAAAACAGCTGCAGCTCCGCTCCGGCTCCTGGCACAGCCTCCCACCTGTCCTGGGGCCGGGGGGACGAGCTGCTGCCAGGCCACTGGACCCCTGTGGGGTGGAGGGGGGCTAGGCCTTCCCCCCAGGGTGGTGGGATGCCTGTGGGGGCAGCAGCCAGGCCATTGCCATCCCAAGCCTCAGGTGCAGGATGCTACTTCCATGCCTCATGCTTTGGCTTCCTATATCCTGGGCCACGTACCACTCCCAGTCTTGGATGGCCCCCCGCACTGCCCCCAGGGCTGGCCAGGTGCTTCCCCAGAGCCCACGGCTTCCTAGAAGCTGCAGGACCTTCTGAAGCAGAAAAGCAGCCATGGCTCTGCTCCGACTCTTGGCACAGCCTCCCCGCGTGTCCCGGGGCTGGGGGGCGAGCTGCCGCCAGGCCCCTGTGGGGTGTAGGGGGGAGCCTGGGCCATCCCCTTGAGGCAGTGGCAACCCCCGGGCCGCCCATGGAGGGGCGGCAGCCAGGCCTTTGCCACCACAAGCCTCAGGCACGTGATACAAGTTCTGTGTCACTTCCCTGGGATTCCTGAGTCTTGAGCCACATCCCCACCAGCTCGTGCCATTCCCAGCAGCTACGGGAGCCCCCTGCACTGCTCCCTGGGCCTCACAGGCCCTTCCCTGGCAGCCCCTGGCCTCCTGGTGGCAGCAGGAGCTGGCGGAGTGCAAACATGGCCACAAGGCTTGGGGCAGAAAGTGCCTGGCTGGCTCCCTCTTTGCAGCCCTTTCTGCAAACCCCACAGCCATACCCTCCTCCAGACAATCGCACATCCCACAAATACCACACATATACATCCACAGCTCCCCACAAACCCCAAATCCACCCATACATCCCGACACCCCTGCACACCCCACACACTATACAATAGTAAGACTGCATTTTGAGCTATTATGCAGTCACTTCTACATATAAAGCACAAACACACACATATCAGGACAAAAATATATTTTTTAATTGAATTTGAATATAATATTATGGATATTTGATTTTTAGTACATGATTTGTTTTTTTTCTGGTTCTAAGATAGCAAACCCTCTTCTCCGAAGGAGTACTTTCAGGGGCAAGGGGAGGGACTTCTGGTGGAAAGGTCAGAGATCAGGGGCAGGACTTCCGGTCCCAAGATGGCGGCCAGGGAGCAGAGCACCTGTCAAGGGGCGAGGTTACCCATGTGGCCCTTGACAGCTTGCCAAAACTCGTTAAGTGGCCCTCTGCCCAAAATAATTGCCCGCCCCTGACATAGTGGGTGCATCTACATACGTGCTTAACTGCACCGTAGGCTAATTTGCTGAGTTGTAAAGCATCACAGTCTACATGTACAATGGTATTAGACTACAGCAAACTAATTTTTGCTGCTGTAAGATAGTAGTGTCTGGGATAGTACTATCTTACAGTAGCAAAAATAACTGCTTAAATGCATGTGTAAATGCTGGCCTAGGAGTACATTATGCCCAGTAAGCCCAGGCAACAGGAGGCCAGACCACTGCCTGCTACTTAGCCACAGGGCTCCACACACTGGTGCACTCATGAGCCCCAGCCAGCCCCTCCGCCACTTGACACTGCTTCCTGGAGCCCAGGGCTGAACCCCTGGCCCCTTGCCAACCTGAAGCTGCTCTACCCCAGCTCAAACTGCTGAGGTCCTGAGCTGCATCAATTTGAGCATCTACATGTGCCATGATCACATCATGTCACCTTAATGGCATATGCAGATTCACCCAGTGGTTTGCAGACATTTTAAAAAACAAAACAAAAAAACGTGCTTTATTGGAAGAAGCAGCTCTTTACTTCAACCTGGATCTGCAGCTCTGTAAAAATCAGGTGCTTCAGCAGGGCTTTCTGGTACTTTTAGTTAAAGCTGATTCAATCAGCTATTAGATAAAAGTGCCAAAAAAGCCCCACTAAAGTGCCTGATCTTTACAGATGTTAAGCAAGCTGGGTTGAAGAACGTACTGCCTCTTCTGGGCATGCGTAGCTTGGCTCAGCATGGAATTGCACCGAGTTTAAATAAAACTACCTTTTCTTTTTTTACATTTGCCAGCACCCAGTGATATCCATTTCTTAAGCTTGTACAATATTATCCCAAGGGGACTTAGTAGCTGCAAACTACTAGCTAGCACACACAACTCTAAATACACAACAGAGGTATGCTGGAGGACCACAGGAGAAAAAAAAATCAGAGAGAAGCCATCTTCTTCATCTAATGTACTCCAAAAAGAGATCAACTTAAATAGGACCTTTAGGTACTTATGTCATTAAACTAACTGCTATGAACTCAGAGATATTTAACTGCTACCCTCACCAAAGAATTACCAGGATTAACAGAAAATATCCTTAAACGGCTTGTCACTCCAAAAATAGTTTTCTACATGACAACAGGATTCCTCACCAAAACCTGGAACATCAATCATCTTCCTGAGAATCTTACAACCATAGATACTGCCAAACTATAAACGAATATCATGCACCACAACGCCACAACTGCCTGTCTGAAATACAATAGACTGCTCTCAGATTTATAACCACAACATAATGCACAAACCCTTCACCTCACTGGGCACATCTACATGAGACGTTTGCTGCACAATTGACTAACTAACTGCACAGTAAAAATCTTGATATCTACACATGTACCCCTATTAGGGCATACAAAATTAATAACTTTGCAGCAGGTTAGGACTTGTAAATACAAATATTATCCTGCTGTGGAGTTTTTTTGCGCATAGCAGCACACATATAGATGCTGCCCTGGCTGCCTGGGGCACAGGGTGTTTCAGCACAGGGCTAGCTGGCAGGCAACCCCTATGCTGAAGCCTCCTCATCCCCCAATCAGCCTCTGTGTAGCACATGGAGCCCCGTCAGAGCAGCTCTGGGCTGGCAGGCTGACCTCCTGGGCTGCTCCGACTGGGCCCAACATGCTGGGTATGAATAAACCCCGGAGTTTATTTGCATGCGTTAATCACACATGTAGACATGCCCACTCAGGACAACTTTACTTTCAGAATGAGTGCTTCCTCCAAACCATGGGCAAAAGCTGTAGGCACAAAAATGCCCTCTTCATGGTCCATCTGGAAGAGAATTTTTAGAAAGCTGGGTCAAACCTGCACTGTACATAGACTGAACACGTGGATTTTCTGATCGATTTTCACCACAGGTTCAACAACTACCACCCTTCAATCAAATTCTCTACAGTCCTACACAGATATCAACTTTGTGCATATCATAATCCACATCTGGAATGGCACCCTACAAAAAATACAAAAGAAAACATGGAGTACACTTTTGCCCACAGAAATCAGTGATCATCTAATACACACCAAGAAATCTGTAATCTACAGTGGATGCATCTACACGTGCAATTAATGCTCAGAAAGCTTATTGCAGAGTAAAACACTGCACGATCGGAGCCAGGGCTGGGAGCAGCCTGCTGTCAGGGGCAGAGAGCAAAGTCTTAGCCCCAGCTCCAAGCATGGAGCTGGAGCCAGGAACTGTCTGCTTGCAGGACAGGGGGACATTGTCTCCACCTAGGCTCTGATTTCAGAGCCTGCCCAGGCAGCAGGCAGCTGCCAGAGGAAGGGGAAACATCTCAGCCCCCAGCTCTGACATCTCAGACATTGTCCTGACCTGAGCTCCGTGATTGGAGCTGGCCCCAGAAGCAGGCAGCTCCTGGAGGAGGGGATTGTTTTCCTGCCCGCTACTGTCTGGGCCAGGTGTAGAAGTATTCACTACTGCACAGTAGCTACTGGACACATCTACATGAGTGGCAAGACTATGCAGTTTTTACTGCGCAGTCATTTAGTACTTGCATAACCAAGTACTAAATGACTGCACAGTAACTGGAGTTCCTGCACAGTAGCGTCCCCACAGCTTTTTTCTGGCAAGTCACAGTTAGTGTTCCCCTAAAGCCACTGCACAGTAGCATGTCATGTTCATGTGCCCATTGGGTGCGTCTAAATGTGTAGCGTACTGCTTAAGCACGTACTAAATGATTTCGCAGTAACCAGTGTTACTCCACATAACCATCACTGCACTGTTATTTTTAGCTGCTACTGCACAGTAGCGTTAGCGTCACGGTTTGTGCCTGGTGTCACTGTAGCAACGAGCTACAATGCAATAGCTCATTGCTATAGTGACATAGCTTGTATGTAGACGCGCCCACTGTGATAAATCCAGGTAAATACAGGTAGTAGAAAACTGTATAGCAGACTAATCTAATGCTAAGTAACTCCTGTGCACAGTTACATAACCGGAAGTGCACTGCCAGTTTCGCCACTGGCTCAGTGAGTGGTCGCTGGGGGACACCCCCGCCAATCAGTGATCTGGTGCCCCCCAGACTCGGGAGGCACCAGTTGCCCATGTGTGCAGTAGACTAATTTAATTAATTTACTTCACAGTAACGTGTCTCATATAGATACAGCCACTCAGGACCTCAGATACCACCACGTCTGCTCTTACCAATCTGAAAACTGCCTTTATCCAGATAGAATAGGGCATGTCTACATGTGCAATGAATGCAACTGAATATACTCTGGGTCAATCTGAGCCAGAGTAAACTAATACTGACATCATCGTCTACACGTGCATTTAAGTACAGTAATTTACTGTGCTGCCAGATATCACTTGTATCTGACGGAACAATCTGGCAGTGCAGTTAATTAGTTTACTGCACCCTAATTGCCACACACGGGTAGATGGTGATGCTTTACTGCGCAGCAAATTAGTTTGCTGGGCAGTGCCACATCTCGTGTAGATGCACCCATAGTGTTTCCTTTTAGGCCTTGTGTTCTGTTTGACTGTGTCCAATTAAACATGTGAGCAGCTTCCTTTGCTTTGCTAACCAAGCTAGTTTCTATATCTGCAAAGGTTCATGGTACAGCCACTCAGACACAGACCTCTGAGGCCTTTTGCCTTAGCCACATTTCTGCAGATTAGGTTAGACCTGGCAACAACATACCTATGGCTTATGCTCACAGGCCTATGTACGGCCTACATGTGGCTGCTTTTCTCAGACTTGAAGAAGGGTGTTTTCCTCCTGAAAACTTGTCCAATACCTTTACCAACTGTACAGTTAGTCCACTGAAAGATTTCTCTCTCTCTTTCTGACTTTCTCACACAATACACACACACACAAAATCTCTCGCCTCTCACATTTTCTGGACCATCATCACTACAATAATATTCCAAACCTACTACTGTACACATTGTCAATCCACAGAAGAGATCTGGCCCTCAGAAGAAATGCAAGCTCATCTTCAACCTCATTCTAGTTTTTTTATTTATTTTTTGCCTTGATTACAAATTACTGAGCAAGTATAGTACTCCCAAATCCCTTTCCAGAGCATGGTAAAATATCAACCTGGAGCCAGGTGTCCAAAAAATTTGGCTTAAAAATATCCTCTTCATTACAGCAACACTGTTAGGCCAATTATCCTAACTTCTATCCCAGGGATAATCCTGGGAAAATTCATCAAGGCATCTATGTGCAATATGCTTGCATAAGGCAGGATTCTGAATGACAGCTAGCATGGCTTTTGTCACAGGCAGGTCTTGTCTTACCAATCTCATCTCCTTCTATGACCAGGAAACTCGCCACCTAGATAAGAGGGAGAAGATTGACATTATATACCTAGACTTCCAAAAGGCCTTTGATCTGGTATTCCACGATGTTCTCACAGGAAAATTGGAGAATTGTGGGTTTAACTGCTCAACAGCTAGGTGAGTAAGAAGCCGACTGTGGGGTAGGACCCAGAGAGTTCTAATGAACAGATCTGCGTCATCCTGGTGAGAAGTGGCCAGTGGTGTCCCTTAGGGATCTGTGCTTTTCAATATCTTTATCAAGGATTTGGATGTGGGGGTGAAGAGCTCACTGGCCACATTTGTGGATGACTGCAAGTTATAAGGGAGCATGGTCACGCTGGAAATAGGCTGCAGATACAGGCAGATATAGACAGGCTGGCAAGCTGGGCAGATCAGAGCCAGATGAAGTTCAACACTGAGAAGTGTAAAGTGCTCCACCTGGGGATGAACAATCCTCAACATACTTACAGGCTCAGTGGCGCCAAACTGACCAGCACCATGACTGAAAGGGACCTAGGGGTAATAGTAGACCATAGTATGAACATGAGCCATTGGTATGATGCTGTAGACAGCAGGGCAAACAATACTCTGGCATAATTCAACCAATGCATCTCAAGCAAAACCAAGGAAGTGATTCTTTCGCTTCACTCAGCATTGGTAAGACCACAGCTGGAGTACTGCGTCCCGTTCTGGGTGCCACACTTCAACAAGGATGTGGAAAAGCTTGGGCCTCTTCAGTCTAAAAAGAGAAGGCTGAGAGGGGACTTGGTAGCAGCTTACTGCTACATCACAGGAATACATCAAGGGTTTGGCGAACAACTGTTCACCAGGGCACCCTTGGAGAAAACCAGGAGTAATGGTCACAAACTCCTGGAAGACCATTTTAAGCTTAACTCTAGAAAAAACTTCTTCACAGTCACGGTGTCCAGACTGTGGAATAAACTCCCTCCAGAGGTGGTGCAATCACCTACCCTGGAAATCTTCAAGAGAAGACTAGATGGTCACCTCACTGGGGTCACCTGACCCCAGTTGTCTTTCCTGCCTAGTACAGGGGGACTGGACCCCCTTTAAAGGGGGTCCCTTCTTGCAAGGTCCCTTCCAGCCCCTTACAATCTATGAACCTATCTATGAAACACAGAAGTCACGTTTCAGCTGAATATATCGTTGGAAACGGCATGATACAAAACCTGCCCTGTCACATACAATTGTTTTCTTAGCTATTCTCACTATGGGGTCAGGATTAGATTGACACCAGAAGGAACTGCTATGATCAACTGGTCTGACCTCTTCCACAAGATTCTTTCATTAAGTCTACAACCTCCGATTGACCTAGCGTGGGCGTTTCAGAACAGACGTGCAGTCTCAATTAAAAAGCAAACTTCAAGTCATGAGAAAACAACCTCCCCACCATGGGTAGTTCCATGTTGATTTGTCCTCCTTATTAAAATTGTGCTGTCTATTTATAGCCTGAATGGGCCTTGCTTCATGTTCCAGTCACTGAATCTCATAGGGACTTTTTCTAATGAAGGGCCCTCAGTTATCAGAAGTCTCTTTATGTAGGTACTTGCAGACATTAATCAAGGTCTCTCTTAACCCCCTAGGGGGGTAAACTAAATACACAGACACTCAAGATGCACTCTCTAAGGCAGTGGTTCTCAATCTTTTGGGGGACTTGTGGCACCCTTCATTGGACTCTAGGCCCCTCTCTATAACTTTTGTGAATTGACTTGCACCCAATTTCAAGAACCTAATTTATATATTACAGTGCTTACCTGCTTACACAGGGGTTGAGCAGTAGGGGAGGGAGATTGTCCAGGCAGGGACAAGCCTAAAACTGGTTTATCTGCTTAGATTATCTGCTTATCTTCTCATAGCACCCTTCTCATAGCAGGGTGGTGGCACCCTGCTTCAGAAGCACTGCTCTAAGGCATCCAAACATGCTTGTAGTTCTACTCTGTACCCTCTCCATTTTTCAACATCCTTTCTTAAGTGAACTTCAGAGCTGGACACAGTATCCAGTAATGGTCTCACTCAGCCATATGCAGTGGTAACAGCACCTCTCTACTCCTACTTGATATTCCACTGCTTTTTCATCTCAAGATCATGTTCCCTTTTCAGGTACAGCTTCGCATAGAGAGCTCATGTTCAGCAGACTATCTACCATTACTACTAACTCCATTTCAGTGCCAACACATTCCTGAATGCAGTCCTTCATCTTAAAAGTGTGGCCTACATTCCTTGTAGACTTGTTACCTTTCATTTGTCCATATTAAAATTCATGCCGTTCAAATGAGCCCACTATACCAACTGATACAGATCACACAGTATAACTGACCTGACCTGGCTCTGTCATTACTTATTTTACCAAAAATGATGTTATCATTTCTTTTAGATCATTAATAATGATATTGATGAACACTGAGGCGAGAACAGACCCTGTTAGCACACCCCTGGGCACACAACCACTGGATATGTATTTTCCACTTATAATTACTTTTTGCAAGTTATCAATTAACAAATTTTAATCTGTTTAATATGGGTTGAATTAGCTTTGTAGGGTACTAGTCTTTTTATCAGAATGTCAGGTAGGACTAAATCAAATTCTTTACAGAGCTATCTGGTCCTATGGATTTCAAATCGCTCAACTGTTACTGTTTAACATGCTCCTGAGCTACTCTCAGGTATGAATACAGCATCTTGACTCTTTCCAAATACAGAACAGAAACATCTATTGAATGCTTTTGTCTTTTCTGCATCAAAGCTGTGGACAGACTTTTATTTGTAGCACTTCAAGCGCCTTGGCTGGAACACTGCAAACAAGCTGAAAAGGCATGCTCTCCAGCCAGTCAGCAGTAAGGGGCTGCTCCTTTGATTTCCACCGCCATCTCCAGGGGAGCCTGGGAGTGAGTTCAGTCTGCTCATTGCTGGGGAAGGGCAATTGGGGTCAGTCTCCTGCAGAGAGCAGCAGACTGCTGTCCCAGTGACTGGGGCAGCTCCAGCTGCCTGATAGCCCTCTGCCTTCCCCAGGAGAGTAAAGAGGAGAGACAGTGCTGTCTCAGTGCCCTGTAAGCAGTAGTGGCAGACTTCTCTGCTGCCACCACCATGGGGGCAGTAGTTTCCTCTACTTTCCTGGAGGCACCATCAGCCCTCTCTGCCACAGGGACAGCAACACCAGTCCTTCACATTCAGGGCTGGATTAATGCATAGGCAAGCTAGGTACATGCCTAGGGCCCTAAGTGAAGAAGGGTCCCAGTTGGGCTTATTTTACATATTATAATTATTGAGTAAAAAGAAGTAGAGGCCCACAAGTCTGTGGGCTTTTATACACATACTTTTCCATCCCATGATGTGCCAGAGAGCCACCATTTCAGAGCAGACTTAATTAATTGAGTCTGCTCTGCATGCAAGCTGATGCGAACTTCGTTGTGCCATGTGCAGTTGTATAAGTGGCAAAATGCACATCAACACACAGAAAATGGAAACTGTGCTTTTGAACTCAAGGACCTCCATTGAGTTTTAGTACAAAAGCGTGCTGCTGCTATTTTGTCAGCGCTGACATGCATTTTGCTGCTTATACAACTGCAAGCATCACAGTGCTAGGTGCTTTTCAAAGCACCCAGTGCTGCGGTGCCTGCATGTGTAAAAATGCCCTGTTTGCCTAGGGTCCACTAAAGGGTTAATCCGGCCCTGCTGCCGCTGCAGCAGTGGTAGCAGGGTCCCTGCAGAGCTGCTGCGAACTCTGCGACACCTCTTTTTGACAAGCAGAACTGCAGTGCCTAGTTCTGGATGGGCTGCTCCCCAGCAGCTGTCAGTTAGCCACTTTTCTGCTCTCCCTTGGTGGCCAGATAGAAGTGGGGCATGGAGTACTGTGGGATGCTGGGGGTCCAACAGACTCCCTGTAAGTACTATATGTAACTGTACAGACATTACATAGGGTCCTGTAAAACATATTGCCACAGAGAAGCTCCTGTTTCAAACAGGAGCATTTCTGTTGCAATTCCGCCATTTATAGTGCTACAAGGGACATGCAGGTCTGTTCCCTCAGCTTTTGTAGTTCTACAAGCATAACACCCATCCATGTTTTATTGTCCTTGACCACTGCTGGATTCAAACTCATTGCTATGAGTTTGTTTGCTTTGTTTACTACACTTTTCCATTGTTTTGAGATTCCAGCAATGCATGTAAAAAGGACAGAAAATTAATGTCTACGAAATCTATGAAATTGAAAGAGGTGACTAGACACTAACCTGGGATACTGAAGAGTGACCTGGGATGAATCATAGAGAAGCAGGGCTGGAAGGGACCTCCATAGATCATCCAGTCCAGCCCCTACCTGAGGCAGGACTATCCCTATCCAAACCAGTCAATACAAATCCACTGCCTACTTTCTTAGACAAACTACACAGTCAACCCTGACACAACATAAGACATAACACCCTAACCTGCCACAAATAAAATACGGGCCCAATGTCCTGATGCTGTAAAAGTTGTTAATAGATATTCTAGAGATACCAAGAAGAAGGATCTCTTCCACCAAATAACAAATTCGTTTAGCAAAAAGGTACCAAACATCTGCCCTGAACCAGATGCACCAGGAACTTTGGGTTTCCTCATAAATCAGGAAAAATGTTTGCATATGTGCACACACACACACACACACCTCTCTTCCCAGACTGCAAACCTCAGGTTTCAATTCAAACTAAGGCATGAACAGCATGTGCTCCTGGGGGCGTGGGGGCACAGTTGCGTTGGTGACAGTGGCGGGAGTGCGTTGGTGGTAAGCGGGGGAGCTCCGGCAGCACGGAGGTAGGGGGTGGTGAGTGCTGACCAGGGGTTGGCAACCACCCACAGGCACAGCCAGCAGTAGTGGTGGCAGCCAGGGGCAATCATGGACCACCCACAGACAGGTAGTGAGCAGCAACTGCTCGCAGGTGCTACCAACACGGGCTGCAACGGATGCACCACCATGTGCAGGGGGTGCACATGCTGCTGTGTGCACCCCCTGCACTTCGCCCCTGAACTAAGGCATTCAAGAAAATTACATTTTTGTGAAATTGTTCACAACATTGTATTTTGCAGAACAAAAATGAAATATCAAAACCTTAAGAATTGCCATGAAATGAAATTGTGGTCTGCTGGCCAGTCCTTCTGAATATTCTTATGAGCAGGATCTAGTAGACTCACTACTGATTCAAGACAGGAAAGCATCATTTTCATTTCTGTTCCCCCTCTCCTTTCCTCCCACTCCCACCCAAGGGGAGTGTCTGGGCACTGAGTCTTCCTGAGAATCTGGCCATGTGATATAGGTGTTCATAAAGCAAAGGAGCTTTATCAGAATACAGTCCTAAGATATTTTTAATACTATAATGCATTAAATTCAGGCTTGTGCTCTGGCTGCTTTGCATTACTGGAGCTGAAATGTATTGATTTTCCCTTAAGAGCAACAGAGCATGCTAGTAAAATGGCACAAGCTGTCCATTCACAGCTGCTTGAATGATGCATCTTACCTTTTCCTTCTCTGAATTCCTAGCCTGCTGAGCCAAAAACAGTTCTCCCCATTGTTTAGCACAGTAAGATTGTGCAGTTCATTCATACATCTAACGAAAAGTGAGAATTTTTGTTTTGTGAGAAATTCTCACTTTTGAAAATTTTATGCAGCTCCATCAATGACAGCAATGGTGAAAACTGTAGTGTAGACAGGACTTGGGTGTCTTTGCTATGATGCTAATTAATGCTACTGTAAATAGGGGAGATGACTCAGTGATAAAATGAACAAGCCCTATGTATATTTCAGCCTTTTCACTGTTGCTGCTACCAAAAGGACATCAGGAGAGGGGAAATGACAGATGCAACCTCTTTTTATACAACAAAGGCCCCTGGGTGGGAGAATTGTTCCACATCCACATGGTTAACCCTTGGTTTCCCTGCTGAGATTCCAGCTTTTCAAACTATTGCCACCTACGGTAATAGTCAGGGGCAGATGCAAGGGGTGTGCAGTGGTGCAGCTGCACCCCCTTTCGATTTCTTCTGCACACAGACTTTAAAACCATGCATCTGGGAGGGGCAGCAACATTACTATTCAAGTTGTGCAGAGAATCAGTTGGTATCATGGTTTATTATCATCTTCCTGATTCCTGCTAATCTCTCTCCACTTTGTAGGTGTTAAATCCCCCCTCTCCTCTCTAATAGTGTTGATGTTTCACTATTCAAACTATCCTTTCTTCTGCAAGTTTGCTGTCTGTTAGCCAATCCTGGTAATGTCTTTCTTCTATCCACAGCCCTGCAGACTGCTTTCAGCTCTCACTAAAAACCTTAGCTCAGGTGTGGTAACATTAACTCAGGCATAGAAATGACTTGTAATAAAGTATTGGAGGCACTATCAAGACAATCAAGAAGGCTAGATCTTGGTTTACAAATCTGAATAAGAGATGTGAATTTAATTATAATGACTACAGAACTAATGATACAATATCCTTTGACTACTTTTCCCTAGTTTGTTATGTTTTTGAAAACTTTAACAAATTAGTGCACATTCCAATAGTTATATTTTTTGTTATCTTAAACTGAATAATATATTGCTATCTCCCTACCATATTGGTAAAGCTTCTAGTTCCTCTTTAGAGTTTTTAAAATCCTGGCTCTGCCCATGGTAATAGTTGTTATAAATGCTGTCTACTTTTCCACTGGATACCAGGTAAATTCATTTACTGAAGGGTGCCATACAGTTCTCATAGTAGCAATATTTTTCACTGCTCACTAGAACTGGATTTGAGCTAGCAACCTCAAGTTGGACAGATCTCGAGTCCATTATTAATCCTCATATAAAAGTGTGAATAAAGTTAATTTGAGTGTTTTCCTCTCCTGTCCTCTTACAAATGTGAAAACTTAAATTTCTTCTTACAGACAAGATATTCCTCTCCTGGTGAGAGATATAACTCTTCTAAGGTAGACATGCAAGTCTAACTACTCAAAGACAGCTGCATCAATCATACTGAGAGGCACATCTCAGGGACTAATGAAAATAGCAACGTTTCCCTTTTTATAAGCATTAAATAAAAAAACAGGTCTTGCGGCTTGTATTGTTATGT
Organism: Alligator mississippiensis; assembly: GCF_030867095.1. Taxonomy (NCBI): domain Eukaryota; kingdom Metazoa; phylum Chordata; order Crocodylia; family Alligatoridae; genus Alligator; species Alligator mississippiensis. Next base: position 141,106,111 of record NC_081825.1, on the reverse strand, counting down.
AAGCTAGTCTTTTCCTTTTCCTTTGTCACACTTAGAGAGCTCTTGGGGGCTTTAGACATGCAGGCCACTGAAAAGAAGCAATTTTAGAATTGATTGAATTTTCTGTCTGAATCACAAAAAACCTATAATGTAGGCAGGGCTAGTAGTGCACTTGCCATTATAAGACCTTGTTTTCACTTGTTTATAACTTTTCAAAGCTTAAACCATTTGGGCTGTATTTTTCCATGCTGGGTGCCTGTCTGGGGATTCATTGGGGGGGGAGAGGGGGGGCGGGGAATTCAGTCAAAAAATTCACTCAGCAGTTTCTAAGCTCTGTCTGGAACCCCTTTTAAACAGCTGGAGTTTCCAGAGGGTTGGACCTTTTTTATTATTCACCACAGACTCCTATCACACGAGCTAACAGAGTAGCTGATAACAGCAGTGGGATTTTACCGTCTAAGTCAGCAGTCAACAACGTTTTCTGTTTGCAGGCCAGAACGGCCCAGCTCTGCTTCAAGACAGGCTGGCACCAGGACCTGGCCACTGCCTCCACTGCTTCTCCCCACTTTGGAGCAGCACAGGAAATCTTCCTGACACCCAGCCATAGTGAGGTGCTCTGAGATGTGATGCAGTCAAAGCCCCCATTGCTAAACTCTACTGAAGCCCCAGTCCAGCCCAGAGGCTGAGTTGTTGACCCCTGCTCAAAGTAGACCACCATGAGAAAGACAAGACACCGGGGAGGATCCAGAGGGTGTGCAGTGATGCAGTTGAACCCCCTTGGATTCCTGATTCCTAAAACCAACTGCTGGGGCGGAGCAGCAGCATTTCAGTTCAGGCAGTGCTGAGAGAGTCAACTGACTTCACTGCTCATTGTTATCTCCCTAACTCCTGTTAATCTCTCTCCGCTCCACAGGTGTTAAGGACCCTCTCTCCTTTTTAAATGGTCTTGATGTTCCACCATTCAAACTATTCTTTCTTCTGCAATTTTGTTGTTCATTAACCATTCCTGGTAATGTCTCCTTTCTATTTCATAGACCTTCAGACTATTTTTAGTTCTCACTAAAAACCTTAACTCAACTGTGGTAATATTAACTGAGATGAAGTATTAACTCAGGTGTAGAAATGACTGGCAATGCAATATTGGATGCTCTGTCAAGATACTCAGACAGGCTAGATTCTGTTTTATGAATCGGAATAAGAAACATATTTATCTATAATGACTACAGGGCTAGTGATACAATATCTGTTGACTATTCTTTGCTTAGCGTGTTGTGTTTTTTAACTTTATATATAATCTAGTAAACTAGTGCAGATTGCAATAGTTATATTTGTTTTTCTTTGACCTTAAATTGAGTAATATAGTACCAGCCCCCAGCATATTAGTAAATCATCTAGTTTCTATTTAACTGGAGAAAAATGAGCTGTGCTATATGCAACGATGTGCCACACCCTCTGCACCCTCCCTTTTCAAAATGCTAGATCCACCTATGCAAGAGACACTCTGCCAGTAGGTTTCATAAATATCTGCTGAGAGCAAAGGAGTGGTGAGGTGCAGGACTCCTGGGTTCCACTCCAGCTCCAGATGGGGGTGTGCTCCAAGGGCACAGACTCTTTTGCCTTGTACGCTCTCAACTAGTTTCCCCCCCCCCCCCCACCTTTGTTCCCATTCTCTTCACCTGCCCATGCCCAGTTTCCACCCCGCAGGCTTATCAGCATAGTCTTCTTACCCAGCTTGCCTTATGTCTCCTACTCCAAGCATATGATGTCAGTTCTGCTGTTCCCACAACACAGTCTCCCTCCCCAGTTGACTCCCTTCTTGCCTAGCCAAACAAAGTATGCCTCCCATCACCTCCTTGTTGCCAGTCCCCTTGACCTATCTCCACACCCTCCTCTTGGCTCTTTATCTGATCTGTTTCTCCCCTCCAACATCTGCCTGACTATCCTAGCCTCTCTCCATCTTCCTCATCCAGTCTCAGTTCTTCCCACCAAAATTTCCCCAGCTCCTCGTCCAAGAGGAAGGCAGAAAGTACATTATTGAAAAAATTCTTTGTCCACTTACAAATCCTCTCTCAAAAGCCTGGGATTATAGATATCATAGTTATCTGTACATAACACGCCATTTTAATAAAGACACAAACCTTATTTTGGGAAGGCTGAAATAATTTTCCTTTCAACAAAACTATTCAGAATCAGTTTCCTTGTTTAAAGACATACACCTCAATTTTCAATGGCTATTTTTGAGGGGAAAGTCGATTGTAGTATACAAATAAATAAGGTAATTCAAAAATTGGTCAGGCTATATTTTTTCTAACAGCACATGGGAGTAGATACTGCTGGTGGTGAGGCTCAGGAAAGTCTGGAGTTAAACACCTCTGCTTCATATTTTCTTAGGAGCTGAACCACCACTTAAACATAATCTCTGCCGGAGATTCTCTATAAGAAATAAAATGAACGCCCAGGAGATCTGCTTGCATGGTGTTTATTAAAAAAAATTTTAAATGGCAATAATTTACATGTTAGTTAGACTGACAATTTGAAAGTGAGTCACTGTAAAGAAATTAGTGACAAGTATTTTCAAGTGCCCCAAAGCCACCTACCCGTGCCCCCAAAGCCACCTCACCTTTTTGTGTTTTTTTGCCTCAATCATTTTTCTTCTTCTTTCCCTCCCCTCAAACAATGTATTTTCTATAGCCTTATTCACAAAACTAGTCAACCTGTTTTTGCTGAAAAATATACAGCCTGAGGCAGACATCAGCACTACAAACTTCAGACAGTATGGCAAAATTATAGGCAAGCAGAAAAAGGTCATATGGAAAGCATCAGGCAGTCTTTACCAGCTCAACCTATAATACAATCAATTCCCACATGCACAGTTTGTCCAGAAAAAATGGTACGCCATTACCTTGTCTGCTTATTGATAAGTCAGAACAAAAGCCCACATATATTTAGACTTAATTTTAGTGCATAGACAAAAGAAACAAGCATAGCATTGGGCTAGGCCATCCAATTGTATAGGGGAGACAAGTCACAGAGCACAAAACATCATCAGGGAGGATTTACCTTGGTCCAAAAATAGACTGCCCCAGGACTGCAGTTTAACTGGAAATGACAGGAACACAAGCATGTCCTATATCAATGCAGTCTAATCTCACTGAAGACCAGGGCCCAGGCATAGGGCACTAGCTAAGGTAGGTTAGATCCACAGAGGGATGCAGCAACCAGCTGTCACCTCCCAGTTCAGGTGCTGGTATGCAGCCACTGATGCTCACTCCCTGGGAGTTCACATCCCTATATAATATGCTCGTGCTCCATGTTTCAGCCTGGTCCCATGCTGAGGTCCTTGAGTTCATTGCCCCTTGGGGAGAGAAGTATGTGCAGAACCCTCTAAGTGGTATCCAGTCCAGTGCACAAATACACAAGCAGCTCTCTGAATAAGTGAGGGCAAGGGGGCATAACTGGGGGCCTGGACATTACTGAGTGGGTTACAGGAGTGCGCTGGACAATATAATGAGGCCCCTGACAGTGTCTGCAGCTGCAGTGAAGAGCTGGGCCATGTGTTTGCAAAAGATCCTATCACTAACCATCACATTCTATGGACTCTGCTGACAGCACCGCTGCCAGCATCAGCCAGGACTCAAAGCAGGAAGGGACAGGTCTTGAAATCCAGGATCATGTTAGCCTAGTGAATTAAGAGCAGTTGGTCTTCGCCAAAAAGCTGCCAAAGGTTCCATCTGGCTTACAGACAGAGCCCCAGAGCAAACAGGATCATTTCTTGCAAGTATTGTTTTACAATATAACTGTTCCCAGTACTGTGAGGGCAGTGTCACGTTGGTCCTCTTTCTTTCTTCTATCTTAGCTAGGCTTTTAACCACCTCACTCTCTTGCTCAAAATAGTGATGTAACAGAATGCATGGCTCAGGGGCTGAAACCCAATTGCAGGTGTGTGAAGGAGGACTGCTTGCCTGCCTAGAAGGTCTGAGCCAGCTGATAAGAATGATTGGATGACCCAGAGGAAGTTAAAAGATCCCAGGGAAGGAAGGGAGAAGAGGGAAATCTGATGTGCTGAGGAGGCAGCATAGAGCTGGTATTACTTCCTCAGGGTCTGCGAAAGAGCCACAGGGTGTGATTTAACCCTTTATTATTTATGTATTTGTTTGTTTTGTGATTATGTTGTTTCCTATGGGGACACATATGACCCAGGGAAAATAAAAACTGCCATAAAAAATGACAGCCTGCTACAGGCAGTGGCACTGGAGAGTCTGCTAAATTCCTGTTCTATTTTTTCCCTTCAGTGTACAAATACACATCCCCACATGTCTTGACCTGCAATGCATTTTGCTTTCATTACTGCCTCCACAACCCTTCTACCACCTCAGCCATGATGATGGCACTGTTTGGGTTACGCAGGAGATGTGGGAACAGAAGATGGGACAGGGCCGCCTTGGATATCAAGTTTGCCCTCCTACATTCACAGACAACCAATTTGCCAAGGAATTCTACAAGCATGTCAACTACAACCCTTCTCACATACCACAGCCAAAAAGACCCTGTGAAAGAAAAAAAACCCTACAGCATGCCACAAGTATATAGAAGCACAGACCAGGGAACTGCTAGTTCCCTGACACTTCAACATTAGGGAATTAGTTAGGATAAAATATGCTTAGCTGATCTTAGGTGGAGGGCTATGTCCTATCCTTGGGAAGGCAGAAAAAAACCTACTGACCACGCTGAACTAACTTGAGGAAAACATTTCTTCCTAATGCCAAGCTTGGAATCAGTTTAAACCCAAGTGCAAGAGCTAGATACACAAGATAGGGAAACTAAAATCTTCTCATGTGTCTGTGGCATCCTCTTGGTCCTAGGCAAATTCCCATCTCTGGAAACATTACAGTACTGCATAGCTGCAGTTGGTAACATACTGCCCATACAATAGTTGTGGGGAGTCCTAGTATGCATACACAAAATGTACAACCAGCTTCAAGTAAAGGCATCCTCTTAGGCTTTAACTGAGTGATTAAGGCTACCTGATTGCTTAACTAGAAAGAAAATAATTTTTTATTATTATTTTCAATGTGTCTGTCACCCCTTTCCACCCCCTGCCCCCACCCCTGCCTCTTTTTCAATTCAAAAGAATATCCTGCATTCAAAACCCAGAGATTGTGACAGAAACTGATAAGGGTTAGCATAGTCAAAGCACAAGCTAGCTTCACTGCTATTTAAAAGAGGCTGCAAAGTAGCAAGACCATAGAGGCTCTTCCTTTCTGGTTGTTCCTGCTTAATTCACATTGTTTACTCCCTCATTGTGCCTCCCTCTCGTTTTCCTGTTAGGAAGTGGGAACCAATCACGAGAAGAAATTAAAGGTTTTTGTATGGAGTCAAAATCAAGGTCTTGGTCTAACTGAAAGAGGCAAAAGTCCAGAATGAAAAGGTGTGATGGGGGGAAAGAGGGATGGGGGTCATTCTGTTCCTCAGGAAGCAGCATTTTAAGCCCTTAGCTGTCTCCGGCACATGCAAGCTTTACTCCATATCAGGCACCATGGGACAATCTCCCCCAGGCACCTAGGTCTGTCACAAACCTCACCATCCCTTGTTCCAAATGCCAATTGTACATCTCTGACCTACCCTTTGACCACAACACATAGCAGGAAAGACATTTTAAAAAGCCAAGCAAACAAAAAAATCCCTATCATAATAAAGCATTGCCTAGCACTCAGATTTCTAACCTGGGAGAGAAGGGAAGAGGAGAACAAATTTCATGGAACATGGCAGTCGCACAGCACTTGAACTCGGTGGGATGTGAGCAGCACAGGAAGCCTAGGAAGAATCTATCCTTCCAAATCAGTAAGAGCAGAACAAACAGCTGGGCTCACATGGGCAGATGCTGTGGGAGGTGTGCGGGCCGGGCCCTGATCCTGCCCTTGTCGCCATGCGCGGCGGTGATTCCGATCTCATTCTGGCCGCCATGGGCAAGCCGGGGGCGAACCGGGGTCGTACCGGACCCGTCTTCGGTGCACGCGGGCTGTGGCCAGCAGCCCGGGCACACGGGGTAGGAGAGAACCGCGAGGCGGTTTAGCGCACGCAAGTTAGAATTAGTCACGGAGGCGTAATGGTTGATTGAAAAGATTGTTTACTTACATCCAAAGATGGTATTGGTGTAGGCTGGACAAGTTTCCAGGCACAGCTCCCACTTGAACCCTCGTTGGAGGACTCTGACAAATCAATTGCTCCCACGGAGTTTGCTAGGCTCCACGGGTCCGCTTAAGTTGGGTTCGAAAAGTTTCCCCGGAGTTATTCAGGCTCCGCGGGTCCAATAAGTTTTCCCCGGAGTTTGCTAGGCTCCGCGGGGTCTAAAGTTACAGGAAAGGGATACGTCTAGGATTGCGCTCGGCGACGGGGAGAGGCGAGAAGCGAAAGCTCCGTAGGCTCGGTTCTATTGCCTCTCTTGCCTGCTTAGGGGAGGCGCGCCAGGTCCGCGAGGGCCCGCAGTGCTTAGAGATCTTCACACAGAATCTCTCTCTCTACCTCCCTCCTCCAGCTTGGGAGGAAACTACCCAAGCCTTATGTACAGCTAGCAAGCCAATCGCTAGCCGCCACGTGTGCCTAAATTAGGAATCGGCCAATAACATGGCGCGGATCCTAATACAAATGGCGGGAACTTCTTTACAACGTGTCTCACTATGGTGCAAGAAAGAGATGCACACTGCAAAGAAGCTACAATCTGGCAGGAAATCCCCCGCTGCACCAGAGTTCTCTAGCAGCAGAGAGCTCTACCGTGCAAAGAAAGCGACAAATTTGGCGGGAAATAATTTAGCGGTGCCAAAGCGCACACAAACAAAAAATCACAACTTTGGGTTGTGACAGGAGGGAGCACACAAGCAGCCTTGTCCATCTTTCAAGGTACATACGAACAGAAGAGTAACAGTACATCTGGAGCACCAAAGAGGATTCTGGTACTGGGAGAAGTACATAATTAGCCTTAAGGGGCTTATGGACTTATTTTAAACATTAGGAAGACAGTATTACAGACCAGTATATTTTCAAGCCTAGGACCAACAAACTAGCTAAATGTGAGGGCCAATTAAAAACACATGTGTAAGCAGGTCACCTACTCTATTCCTTAAATATGCAAGTCACATCTGGCTTCAGGTTCTCAGACCAGTTCTGTTTCTTTCAGAAATGGATTTGAAACCATGACACACAAAGCAAATGAAACAAAAGCTTTCTGTCTTTCCCAACATTAAGAAGGGGGAACTTTATCTCCTCCAGCCCTCCTGAAGCTCTTAAGCTTCTTGGGCTGCCTGTACACATGGTGGGGGGAGGGAGGGCTCTTAATTAAACTGGTTCCCAGGGAGCTGCTAAAATTAAAATGCCTCACTGTCACATGTATTAAGCCTACATGGGTTTAAAAATGGTGGCAGGACACTATCTAAACTTGTTCAACAAATTTTAGATAAAGTATTTCAGTGGCCATTTTTAAAACCCAGGGGGCTTATACACATGATGACGAGGCCACACTGGAGCACTCTACTTAGAATTTGGAGCAGACTCAATGACTAGAGTCTAAGTAGAATGTGAACCAGCACATATATAGGCACCACCATCATTAGCCGGTAATCACTTCCAGCTGGCTCCAGGCCCACTATCACTTGCTGACTGCCTGCAGCTGGCTTCCAAGTCTTTGAAGGGTCAAGCATCTCCTTATACCATGCTTCTTCTGGGAAAGAATTGAAACAGGTTCTTTTTGTTGGTATTTTTTTTTTTTTTTTTGCAGAAACTTTACAATGTCATATTTTTCTGTTTCAATGCAAATAAAAATATATATTTCCCATTTATTGTTTAAAAAAAAAACTTTCAAGATCTTGAGAGCTGGGATTTGTAATGTTCTTTCTTAGAGTTCTTCTTCATCTCTGGCTTTTGTCCCCTCTCTGCCAAGTTACAGGGCCTATAATAATCTCTGCACAAATGCCCAAGGAGTATGCCCTGAGGCACTCCAGAGACCCATCCTGAGCAATACCACCCTTGGCTGGTGAAATAATGCAGCAGGCTTGCCTTCTGGAGCTTGGGTTGAGTCCCAGGCTTGAAATCTTGCTGTTTTGATTGGTGGAGCCCATCCATCAATCAGGAGGCAGAAAGAGCAGTTAAGTCATGCCCCTTTCCTGAGGGGAGGGGGAGAGGAGTTCCTGACTGAAGACTGCAACACTTAGGTCCAGAAGACTTCAGGGGCAGAGCCCTGGAGCATATAAAAGGAGCTGCGTGTGTCCAGCATGAGGGGAGCACATCCAGGACAGAGAAGAGAGAAGAGCAGGGCTTAGAAGAGCTGAGGAGAGCTGCTCAGCAGGGTGAAGCTGTAGCCCAGAAGTGCCCCTGAAGACTTCCATCAGTGGGGAACAGGAGACGGCTCTAGTAGCTAGGCTTTCAGCGTGCAGCATGGCATCCAGACCCGGGGAGCTGCATGAGGAGGCTTGGGTCTGCAACCCTCTGGCATGTGGCCAGAGACACGGTGCACAGGCTGGTGCATGTAGTAGGATCTTTGGAGTGCTTGGGCAGCTCAGGTCCTCAACCCCTGGAATGAGGCTGGGAGCTCGGTGCAGGAGGCGCTGCACGGAGGGTCCAGGAGCAGACTGAGCCTGGTGCTGCACGAGGCAGCCCAGGCCTTTGACTCATAGCAAAAGGTTGAGTCCAGGGAGCCAAATGGTGCTTAGGCTACTGAGGCAGCAGACAGGGCTGAGCCAGAGGCCCCAGAAGCCCTGCATAGGGGAGCCCTGTTCCAGGGGACAGCAACCCTCCCCTCCCCCTGAAGCCCACTGCAGGCGAGAGGGCAGCTTGGCGCAGAGAACAAAGGCCACCTTCCAGGCCTGGGAGCCGTGAGTTGCTGGGAAAAGAGGGTTCCCACAGGGGAGGGGGAGTTCCCCCTGGTTAAATAAGGGCTCCTGAAAGTGGACGTGCCACTGGAAGGGCCCTCCTAAAGTTACCAGTTTCCTTGTAGGGCTTGAGAAAAGCCCAAGGGCATTGGGGTTTCCCTTTAGAAATAAGCTTATCTTTGGGGTTTATCTATTTCAGATCAGATACTTACCTATGACTTACCTGTATCTGGAGCACTAGTATAAGGTTTTATGTCATTTACCCAGAGGGTATTGTTTACGTTACTGCCACCTGGGGATGCCCACCGGCCACCAGGCCAAGCAGACGCCAGAGGAGACCATCAACAGGATCATGCAGGACACCCACAAGCTGGACTCATCCCTGCTGGCCCCCTGGCAGAAGATAGACGCGGTGAACACCTTCCTCATCCCCCATGTCGCGTTCGTCCTGAGAGGCTCAGCGGTCCCCAAAACCCCTCTCAAGAAGGCGGACGCCGAGATCCAGCAGCTACTCAAGAAGTGGCTGCACCTGCCACTAAGGGCCAGCAACAAGGTCCTGCACATCCCCTACCAGTAGGGAGGTGCCAATGTACCCCGCATGGGAGACCTCTGTGACATCGCAGTGGTCACCCACACCTTCCGTCTTCTGACCTGCCCAGATGTGACAGTAAATACCATCACCGCCAGCACCCTCGAGGAAACTGCCTGCAAGAGGATCAGGAGGCAGTCGACCAGACATGACTTGGCCACCTTCCTCAGCGGCTCACTGGAGAGTGAGTTCAGCAAAGACGGTGGGGATTTTGCCTCTCTGTGGAGCCGAGCCTGCAACACCATGCACCGCCTCGGGAAATGCATTGGCTGTGCTTGGATGTGGACCGAGGAGTGCCGGGAACTGGGAGTCTCCTTGCAACCAGCCCCAAGTGCCGACCCTGTGACAGTGACGCCCTGCACGAGGACCTTCCTGGAGAGGTTCCTGAAGGATGCCATCTGAAACAAGTACACTGGCAACCTGAGGGCCAAACCCAACCAGGGCAAGGTCTTCGATGTCACCTCGAAGTGGGACTCCAGCAACCACTTCATGCCCAGTGGGCGCTTCATGCACTTCGCAGACTGGCACTTCCTCCACTGCGCCTGCCTCAACTGCCTGCCTCTGAATGGGGCCGTCCGCTTCAGCTACCAGGACAAGAGGTGCCAACAGTGCGGCTACACGGCAGAGACCCTCCCCCACGTGCTGTGCAGCTGCAAGGCACATGCCAGAGCCTGGCAGCTCCACCACAATGCTGTCCAAGACTGCCTGGTGAGAGCCATCCCGGCTGCAGCAGAGGAGATCTCCGTGAACCGCACCATCCCAGGCTACAAGAGCCAAATGCATCCCAACATCGTCATCATCAATGAAGAGGCCAAGAAGGTCGTCATCATGGATGTAACCATCCCCTTTGAGAACCAGTGCCAAGCCTTCACCAACACCTGGGCTCACAAGCGGGAGAAGTACGCTCCACCGGCCGACATCCTGAGGGGCCGTGGCTACGACGTGACGGTTGACGCACTCATCGTAGGAATGCTCAGAGCCTGGGAACCCAGCAACGAGAGCGTCCTGCATGCCTGCCACATCTCCTGCAACTACACTAAGCTGATGCGCTGCCTCACGGTGTCCGACACCATCCATTGGTCCCATGGCATCTATGTGGAACACATCACAGGGCTCCGCCAGTACTCCAACCCCACCAGAAGAACCGCCGCCGGACTGGACCCAGAGGGGACCACCTGAACCCCCCGCCCTGCACCAGATGGACCTTCACTTCAAGAGGATTCTTCAACTACAGATGACCCTGCTCCACTCGAACAGGACCCCCGCAATGAGACTATCTGGACTGAGACACTTTTTCTTTGAACCACTTCTTCCACCATTGCGGATCATCGTAACGGGTTTCTATGTATCCATCTTCTTTTTCTCTCAGTGTCGTGAACCCCTTCCCTCTTCCCCCCCTATCCCCGGGCTTAGTTGGCTAACGTTGTATCTCCTGTAACCTTGTTGCATTCCCCTTCTCACCCCCATCCTTCTATTGTTAGTCCCTCGCTCGGGTGCTATGTATTTCCCTACCAGCTTTGTCATCTTTTTTGGATTCACAATCCTAAACATTTACTAATAAAAGTCAATCTTATAAATATATAAATATTGTACATATGTTTATATCCATGTTCCTTTCCCTTGTGATAAGTTAATGTAAATAAATGTGTATATAGTTAAGTCCCCTGACTGTCCTGGCCTGGTTCTATAGGGATGGAGGGAAACTGAGCGGTCTGCAGTTCCCCTCCCCACCCACAGCACACCTGCCAGCTAACAATCCCCTTCAATTGGAGAACAGGAGTATATGCCCAAGTTACCTGGGCTACAATAACAAAAGGAATCCTTCAATGCTATCCTAGCAGACATCTGGCCAAAGGGATTTGGCTAAGAACGGATTCATTTTGTGGCCACGGACCTGCACTATGTTGCCAGTGCCAGCAGCCATGTTCCTGGCTTAGAATAGGACTGCAGTCTTGAATGGCAAATACCCTGAAGAGGGGGGCTGCAATATGTCCATGATTGATGTAAGGGAAAAACCTCACAATCTACCACTGCAGCTGTGCTTACATTAAACTAGATAGAGTGAGGCTGGACAGCTGGTGAGTGGTCCCTGTGGAGAGATCAGAATCCTGGCCCTGTACTAGGCATTGCTTATCTCCTTGGGCAACTTCATGTGGGTCAAATGACTAAGGGCAGGTGACTGAGAGCAGCCAGCATCTCATAGAGCAAGAGCAGAGCTGGGAATGAACACTTTGTCCAGAAGGACACTGAAGAGCACAGATGTGGGAATCTGCACACCATAAGAGCAGCAGGTCCAGTTAGGAAGGGGGTTGAGCCTATACAATTTCCCAGGCTAGGTTGAGAGCTATGGGGTTTTTTGGCCCATGGTTTTGCTGGTTGGTCACAGCCATGCAATGGTGCTGATGTCTAAGCAGATCCTTAGCATTTGTCCTTCAGCCTTTTCTTCATCTCCCATTTGCATCAGTCTGCTTAACAGCCAGATGGCCTACACTAACCTAATCTTGTGGTAGGTTTCCATCAATTTTGTGGCAAGGGAAATCCCATGTTCACTGCCCATTACACTGTGGGTGTACTGATGGGTTCCCATGGTGAGACCTGCCCATTGTACTTTGGGCATCCTGACTCCTCCAGGTTTCTCCCATGCAAGAAACTTGACTGCACAATTTTGTGATGATGGAGGACTGTATGTGTACTTTCCCCAGGCTTGCTCCTCAGCCTTTTGGCAGAGGATATAAAATGCCATTAGGGGTTTGAAGGGTGGGTGTGCGTGCATGCATGCTTCTTTATTTTTGTGCATATACACTAGCCCCTGTATTCAGCAGGTCACATTTTTATTAACGTGAATAGGACTTTGGTAGAAAGGGGACCATGGTGACCACAGTTTGAGGATTCCCCAATGACACACTTTTCCATCAGAAGAAGCCAATTTGTAAAAACCAAAATTATTTCTGGGGAAAGCTGAGTCTTGAAAAATCTTCCCATTTGGAAAAAAAAAGTTTTGAAACCATCCAAAGGCTTTGTTTAGATATTCCAGTCCTGAAACAGAAGTTTCATTCTTCAGTTTGAAATTACTTTTCTTTGAAATTTTAGTTAATTTCTAGTATAAAAATGGTAAAATAAATAAAATGAAACATTTTACAGTTAACAAAATGAAAGGCTTCAGATGACCTGACCTATTTTTTTTCTTAGTAGTATTAGCTGCATGTCAATATTTTTGAAATTTGAACTTTTATTACTTGAGACGGGCAAACTTCCTGAAATCTAAAAAAAAAAAAAATCTCACAGGAAGGAAAATTATTTTCCTTCCAAGATCTAAATGTGACCCCACCATTTTATAAAAATGAATATTTTATTCCCCTTTATCAACAGTCTCTAGGTCATGGGTAGATGTTGTGTTTGGCAGCTACTATATGGTGGTATAGAAACAAAGTCATAGCTGTTATATCACTATTCTCTGCAGGCAGAAAAGGGCAAGCCACCACAGTTTAGCTTTCATTTAATGTGGGATAAATATCTGCATGTGGGCAGCAGTCACTGAGCAGTGATGCACAGTAAAGCTCCACTCCTTTTATCTCATGGTATCTTGTTCATGTGCCCCTGCCTTGTGTAAGCTTGTCTGTCACATCCATACAAAAGCTGACAAACTACACTAGTTTCTACAGCTTTTCCATTCTGCACAGATTCTGTCAGATTCACTGGTTAAACAGTTTTATTTGCACCAGAATCACATCCCAGTCCCTGAGGTGCCAGTGAGGTCAAACTTATCTCTGCCTTGGGTTTTGAGAGATCAGGAGCCCATTGGGTTTCCAGTTTGATTTGGCTAGCAGACCAAAAGGAAGGAATAAAGGTGGTGCGGGGGCAGAGGGAAAGATATTAAGATACACTGATGCAGAGTGAGGGGGAGAAAATGGAGAAGGTCAGGGCTCAGCTGGGTAAGAGAAAGCGTGGGAATTTGAATAAAGCTACAGTGCAAGGGGGTAGTAATAGTGAGGCACTTCTCCAAGTGGGTACTTTAGTCTTGCTTTATGGGTAGCCTACACCTAATCCTTTTCCTCCGGTAAGCTTTATCCTTAGCATGAACACTCGCATAACCCTTCTGCCAAGTCCTGCTGACAATAAAAAGGCTGGTTCAGTTACCTCAGGGTTTCTTCTGAAAATCTCAAAACAGCCACCACTTGAGCCCTCACATCAGGTGTTGCACTTGGGTGCCCTCAACAAGCCCTATGCTCATAGTCATAAGCAATGCACCCAAGTGCTAAAAACAAAGAAACCTATTGAGGAGGAGGAGGAGAAAAAGGGAACAGAATAACTTGGGGAAGCCAGCAGTTAATACATGGACAATACTTAGGGAGAACCCATCCCTAGAACACACTGGCCTCTTTCATGGCTGTGGGCACCTAATGAGGCCATGTGTTCTGTCATTAGCCCTCACCCTCTGACCCTCCTCTGCTGATCCCCTCACTAGGGCTGGAGGTATCTGAGTTCTGGGTAGGTCCATCTCTTGCATTTGACTGACATACTGCTCCAGGGAAATTCATCTCCTTGCTCAACTGAAGCAGCCACACATCTGAGACCTGTTGGGGAAAGTGTGGGGGGTGGGCAGTGAAGTGGCTGCCCACTACACCATCAGCCTAAGCAACCTCAGGGCTGCTTGCCCACTTCCATCTGACTCCGTATTATCCCATTTTGTCCCATTTCCCCTTCCCCCCACCCATCCCACAGCAGCCACAGTCCTCAGAAGGGATGGGGTTCACACAAGCCTCAGTAAAGTCTAGGCCACAAAGCACACTCCTGCAGCCAGCTCTTACTTAGCCTTGTCAAGAACTCCTCTACACCCAAACCACTCCAGGATCCAGGTAGCTCTCTGTCCCAGGCACTTGCAAGCCCATTCCCTGGTCCACGCGTTACTCATCAGGGATAATTGTCTTTGATTTCCCCCAGATTCAAAACCTAACCTTACCCAGGATGGCCTAAATTGATGCACAACTGACATACACGAGGTCCAGCCCATGCAGCCCTTCCCCCTCCCTCACCAGGAGACAGCCGCAGAGGGCTCTCTGTCCTTTGAGGTCTCTGTACCTCCGGTGTTCTCAAGCCTCAGTGTCATCCATACCAATAATGGCCTTATGTGGGTCCTGCTGGGACAGTTTCATTCATGCAACCTCCATGGTCCTGGCATAAGCAGAGTTACACAGGAGGAATGCTCCTACCCAATGTCCCCAAGCCCTCACTGGCCCAGGCACAGCACCACTGACTAAATAACTTGCTACACAGCATCGAGCTCTGCTCTCCCTGCTGACCTCATGTTACCAAATTTGCCCATTACTTTGGGGTGTGCTCATTTATTAGGGATAGTTCCTAGGGTCTTGGTGATTCTGTCAATGTGCTGCTTGTGTTACTATACGGAGCTGTATCTCTCCCTTCTGCAAGCCCTCACCCCCAGTGGAGCTATCTTGCAGGACTCAATCTCAATGGGACTGGGTTCCTCCAGTCACCAAATCAGTCATACACACAAACACACACAAATTAACGTGACACGCCTGACCTGGCCGGGCTGATCAGCATGGACAGGCTGACACCCTCATATGCCAAGAATCAGTTCATAAGAGCAACAATAAAATGCAGTCAGACACAAGCACACAGGTAAACAGAATCCCTCTGAATCCAGCTGGGTGTCCAGCTGACACCCTCATGAGCCAGCATTCAGTTCATAAGGGCACGTCTGAGTCAAACTGGGTCAATCAGCCTGTACAAGCTGATCCCCTTATGTGTTTCAAACTCAGCACGTCCCAATCTTTGGCCTCTTGATGAGCAGACCCCACAATAATTTGGGCTTCACAGGGATCTTTAGCATAGGTAAAAGAAGCGTTGCTGCAGAGCACGGGAGGAAAGAGAAGCAGAGAAGGAAAAATATACCCAATTACTACCAGTTTGACTATAAAAGTTATTTATTGCTAAGCATATGAAATGTATAATAGTACTAGTAGTAATAGACATGCAAAAGAAAAACAAACACAAACAATGACAATACTACCCTGGTTTCACTAAGTATTTGGGGAAACTTAGCTCAACCTTAACTAATACAGTTCAGGTTCAGAAGTTTATGCCTAGACAGAAGAGAAAGAACTCTGGGGTCTCACCTAGTCCACGGTACTCAGGCTGCAGAGCTGACAGGCACAGTCCGTAGCACAATCCTTGAAGAGAGAGACGATCTGTTCTTCCAGCGTCCCAAGAATGACAGGGGATGGTGTCAGCACAGGAGTTTTCTTCTTCTTTCCTTTTCTCCCTCTTTCCTCCTGCTTCTTCTTTTTCTTTCTCTCTCTTCTTTAAGCACACACACTTACAGATTTTTATACCCTCAGTTCAGCTGCTTCGAAGCACCCTCAGTAGTGTAAATCATTGTCTTTTCTATTGACAGGGGGTTATCTGGTTTGGACCATCTCAGGAAACTGATTGATAATCAGGAAACACTTAAGATTAGGGAGTAACCCAAATACTTGGGAGCCAGTTTGAGATTCCTATGGATGGCAGATATACTGATGGGATATCTCATGGTTTCTTCAGAAACAATAGATAGTTTGCAGCATCAGGATTTGGGATTTTTACTTGTTGTGCACAAGCCTCAGCTTAGCATGGCTTTTCCAGATCTTACTTTTCCAGATCTTGCTTTAAGTCTTTTAACAGACTTAAAGCAATTATTGGGGTGCTCATAACCTTTTGTGGAGAGGACTCCCACCAGTCGTCTCGGGAAAGATACGACAACACCTGGGATTAGGGCTCCAGCAGGCTGGATGCTGTGATGAACCCTTAACCATTGTTCAAATGTTGCCCATACCTCCTCGGACTCGGTCTCTTGCCTCAGCATTCCCTAACCCGGCAACCGAGTTTTAGTCAATCAAGTTTAAATAGGCCTCCCATAGTGGGACCGGGGAATGTACGGCCCGAGATGCCTATTAAACTTAGAGCTGTGTGTGTGTGTCTGGGGGGGGAAAAGTCTTTAGCAAATCCAGATTAGAACTGGTCTGATAAATGCTGAGCTGGGTGTGTGTGAACATGGGTTGATTAACATTGGAAGCACAGATTCCCCATCATGCAGCGCTCTCCTGCTTCTCTGGTCCCAGAATTCACTGCAGTCTCTGCTTCAGGCTTTCTGTTTTTCATCTCTCATGTAAATGAATGGTCATCTGGTTCCATCTCAGATGCAAATGAGACCGAGGGCAGTTGTTCACTCTCATCACCCTTATCTGGAGAGTTTTAGGTGCATCTCTCACTGCATCTTAATCAGTTTCGTTTAGGTAGAGGAGGGGAGGGAGGGGGGGTGAGTCCTTTGTGAGTCAGACAGACTGCATCCTGTGCCAGAGTTGCCCAAGAATACAGAGCTGAGGCATAACACTCAGCTGCAACTTTTTACTTTCTTGTGGTTGAGAGTGAAGTCGGATATCTCGTGGGTACCACACTGTGCCAAGCTGTGGGTGAGAGACCACTGCTCCGCCATGTAGCTTTGATTGGCATAGGTTGCTCTGCAGGCTGGATAATGTGGCCCTGTGTCCAGATCAGGCTGGTGCACAGCCCAATTCAAGCACCTGGGATCCAGCCAGCACATGGCTGGAACCAGGCCTACAGAGCTGGGCTGGCAAGTTGGATGGAACATATGGAACAACCCCACATCCTGACTCTCTCCAGGATTTGGCCTTCTGGCCAACCGTGCATCACTCCTCCAACCCATGGGGCTAGAAGCTTGGCCAACCGTGCATCACTCCTCCAACCCATGGGGCTAGAAGCTTGGGCACCGCCGGACTAGAGCCTCATCCCTGCTTTCATGCCAGTGTTATTTGTGATGCTGGCCCACACCCTGGAAACCCAGGTACTAAATTCACCATCACAGTGCTTTATGCTTTATGACAGCCTTACACAGAACTTTATTAAAGCCTAACATAGAGCTACTTACTGTAGCACTTCTCTTACCCAATTCTTCCCTGATATTCCAGTTCCCCTTCTTGGATGTCTTTCCCTGATGCTTTTGCTACTGGCTTCTTCCTTAGCTTCTAAGGGTGTCGGTCAAGGGACAAACTAGTGGTGATCAGGCCATGATCCCACCATTTGCAAACGGAAGGCGGGCTCACAAACAGGATGAGGGAGTTGCCACAGTCTGCAGGGTGGACTAGTACAAACAGGACTGAATAGGATGGGTGCCCCAGTGGGGGAAGGGAACAGGTGACAACTGGTATTCACACCGCCAAGGCACAGTCCAGCAGAAGGCTATGTTCCTCTTTCCATGTGAGATTGTGCTATCTTTTCACCGAGGCTCAGTTTACATAAGCATAACTGAGAAGACAATTTGGCCCTTAGTGCTGTTTCAGACCATGAGCCAGGACAGTGTGCTGGAGAGGAAAGCAGTAGGAGATCTGTTGACTCAGGGAAGGGATGCCAGCAGACACTCCTCAAAGCGAAGGGCATAATTGTTATCTTGTGCCCAGATCAGGGAACTGTGCCCAGGAGCCTGGGCAAACACAGAGCAAGCTCTGGCAGGCAAGGGCAGCTTGGTGCAACAATGTAAAACAAGCAGGGTCTAAGTGATCATGTCACAGAATAGATTAGATTCCTTCTCGACAGTGTTGCTGAGTGGAATTACGAGCCTCAGGTGTATGAGACAAGGCCTCCTCAATCCTCCTCTTCCTTCCTAATTCACAAAAGCTGTGGTCAAAGGAACGTGACAGCTGCTGCTTTGTGACCAACTGAGACAGAACCAATAGATCAGCCAAGGCACCAGATAAAGGACTATGAGAGCTTACTGTGTTCCCTCAATGTGTAACTCCACCAACTTCAGTGAACTTACAGTGCCTGAATCCCAGGAAGAGTCTGTCTCCTGCAGTTCTGGAAACCCTACCTCACTGGATGAGCTGACACCTATAGATACTGTAGTTCCAGACTACCTAGCTAGATGGCCCTTGCCCTTTTAAGGGCCATGGGGGGGAGGGGTGGGCGCTGCATCAAGCCATGGTGAGGGGTGTAGTTTTGTTTGTGTGAGCTTTTCATTCCTGTGCCGTGAAGGAAGGCCCTGAATAGACTATTGTGTGTGACATTAGTCCTTCCTGGCTGGACAGATGTGCCTTAGCTTATATCTGTTTGTCAGTAAGTTTCCACCACTGTACAGGTATTGCAAAGTTCCCTATGAAAGTGTCCCTTCTCTCCAAAAGTCATAGGGCTTTAATGTAGGTGAGAAGATCTTAAGCAATAGCTCTGGGCTGCACAGGCAAAGCTACATATTTATCCACAAAATGGCCAGAGAGTGCTAGCCATAAGTTTCTTCCTTTGACTTCTGTAATGCAGTATCCATTCTTGCATTGCCTTCTGGGCACTCAAATCTTGGGCTGTGCTGTCACCCAACCGAACATCCACTTCCACAGGGCGTGCCTTCCATATAGCAGTGTGGTTGGGGACTCCATAATAGGATTGTGGGGTCCAAGCTTGGAACAGGTTACCTAGAGAAGTTGCAGTCTCCATCCCTTGGAAATGTTCACGGGCAGGTTAGACAGAGACTAGTCTGGGATGATATAGTCAGGGACAATCCTGTCTTGAGCAGGGGCTGGACTGGATGACCATGTGGTCACTTACACCCTTACATTCCTATGATCCCTAATCATATGACCAGCCTTTGGGAGAGGATCTGGGCAGGATCTCCCAATGGGTATGTGACAGAGCTCTTGGTGCTCCTTGGTGACACTGGCTTGATAGAAACAGGAGCTATATAGCCCTGAAGAGACAGGATGGAAACTATCCTGTGTCCAGGCTTCTTTCTGTCAGTGCAGTGCAAGTGCTGGAAGCAGCAACTGGTGTTTGATAACGTAGTGACACTGTACCACGCAGGCTCCGTGAATTAGTTTCTCCTTCTCACATTTTATGAATGGCTCAGAAGGTATGAGCTGGGGGTTGTTGGGAAAGGCTCGCAGCAAACAAACAACAGGTGCTTGTAGGCAGAGCAGAGCTGGTTTTATTTACAGAGGCACACTCATCTAATTGCTCATACAGAGACCACGATCAATAGCAATCTTCTTATTGACAGAGCCCACAGTGGCAGAGCTATAACAGATGCAAGGTGTGATGCTTACACATACAAGATAGTCTGCATTCACCACTAAGCTCAGGAGAGGTATGGCAAGTAGGTGCTAAAAGGGTTGTGGGGTTTGGGGGTTTTTCTCCTCTCTTCTACTTACATCACAGTTACCAAAGCAACAGAGTATGAGTCATCAAACTGCAACATGGAAGGAATAGAGGAGCAGGTTCTTCTCTTAATTCTTTCACTTAGATGGGAAATGTATGAGCACCTGTGTTGTATGAACACCCCTTTGCACCTTCAAACAGCCTGTTCCAGCTACCAGAAGCAGATTCTACTTGTTTGTTCCCTTAGAAACAAGGGCTGATCTATTCTTACACTTTAAGGCAAGTTTTTCCTTTTTTTTTTCTGGATAAAACTTCACATGATTCTGTTTTTGTTTAGCAAGAAATACTGCAGTAAATAGATGGTTTTCCTACAGAAATCTTGAGAAAAAAGCAGTGTAAGATGTATTTGAAGTGAAGGCTGATCAGATCAGTAGCATTATTAAGGGGGTGGAGACTGAGGCACCAATCCTGGATACCGAGTTGGAGGGAAGGGAGGGGACCAAAAAATAGTAGCTGCAGCACTGCCTGCCTGGCTGTTCCAATGCCACTGGCAGTACAGTCACTGACCCTGCCCCATGTGCCACTATTGCCGAAGGTGTAGGAGTACCCACATATTTCTCTGGGTCACACAACAGGTGTTAGTAGCAAATCAGCAGAGCTTGTGAGGATTTGTAATTTAGCAGATAAGCAGAACAAGTGTATCTTACATACTAGAAATTCAGAAGGAAAAGCCCCAGGAGGTAGAGACAAGTGGTAAAATACTTCTTACTACACTCCTGCTATTCCTCACTCTTCAGAGTGTAAAATCAGCAACATAGCAATGTAGTTGGGTACCAAAGCTAAGTAGAGATAGTCAAAAAGCCTGAGGCTGAATTGATTCAGTCTTTGCAGGTTATTCTAAAATGCAGACATTAAATTGAAACAGAACTGAACACACATTTACCTTTGATTCAGGAAATGCAGTCATATGCCTGCAATGGCTCAGGCCAGAGGCCAGGGGATGCTACAGCACAGCTCTCCGGCACATAGCCAGCATTAGCTGTGTGTTTGCTTCCTCTTCCTGCTGTCCCCAAGGTCTTTGGGATTTGCAGTCCAGAATTACTACAGCAGGACTCTGCAGGGTTACTCATCACTTCCTCTTCCTGCTTCTAGGTGCCTCTGGGATTTGTAGTCCACAGTGGCAGCCAGCAGTAAGTTTGAGCAGGGGAAGGGGTGTTTAACCCCCGTCCCTGGCCTCAGACTCCAGCTGGAGTTTTCCTGGGAATGGGCAGTCCTCCCTGCTGCAGACTGGGTTGCATCCCCAGCCAGGCTTGCCACCCCCCTTGTCAGCCAGCCCTCGCTGCTCCAGCTAGGGAGTAGAGGCACGGGGCCTCTACTCTGGAACAGAGTGTTCTTGGTTCTGCCCTCTGGAACAGAACCAAGTCCAGGGCTGCAAGGCATGCTGAGGGACCATGATTTGACTTGAACTAGAAAGGGATCTACAACAAAAGTTTCATAAACAGGTTTGGCCCAAATCAGTTAAGTCTGATACTACATTCAACAAGGTTTATCTTAAACCAGTTTCAGCCATTTTGAAACTGGTTTATGTGAACTGAGCTTCTATTCTGTTACAGGTTTAAACCAGTTTCTGATCACTTAAATAGGTTCATGTGTAACTTCTGGCCCTAGCCCAAGGCATAAGGGCAACAGTGACTTCTGTCTGCTGACATGCCACTAATGCAATCACAATCACAATTGTGCAGTTGGTAACACCCATACTTTTCATCCCCTCTAGCCAAGCTGGTACTCAGGGTGGTCACCCCACCCTACTTACATCACTGTGTAACATACTACCTTGTCTGCCCACTGTCTGCTGGATTGATGCCCCATGTGCTAAATGAGCCCTTTCCTACCTCATCCACTTGCACCCAAAGGGTGAAACTTTCAGAAGAATGTGAGGAATTTTGGAACACCAGGTGCATTAGTTTTCAGTGCTTGTAAATCTTCCTAGCAGGCTTGAATATACACGCCCATGTGTGTCCCATCCTACTGGGGACAATGCTGTTGAATTTTCCCCTCTCCTGCTCAATCCGTGCCACATTTCACGAAGTGTTTTCCTTCTTTTGTGTTTTCTTACACACAAAGTAGAAGGGGGTTGCTAAGGTCTGGCAAATCTGAGGGCCTTTATTCCAGAAAATAGTGCTTTTAACTGAGCTTTGCTTGAGCAACACTTATAGGGTGCAAAATCTTTGTGGATTGACTCTGAAGAAGAGATAAGCACTGCATACCTAGAGCTACAATAGCTGAGTTTCACAGTTCCCAGTGACGTGACAATTCAGCCATGGCTAGAAAACGAGTCATTTCAAAGTGTGTTAGCCACCATATTTAGCACAGTCTTAGACAGGACTTCCCACCTAGGGTAAAGGTGGGGAGTCATGCTTAATAGCATGATCAATGGTTGTGGCCAGTCCTTTTGAAGAGTTGTCAGCAGCTTGTACACTTGTATGCATACCCTGTTTTTATAGGGCAGTCATGATCACAGAGCACTGCAGAATCCGTGGTATGAAGTCTGGAGAAAGCACCATGTCCAGTAGATTAAGGCCAACAATAAGAGTCAGGAGACATGATCCTAGGCTGTGCCACCAACCCACTCTCAAAGTGCTGAGCATAATTAATAGTAACTGCTAGTAGCAGAAAACATAACAGTTGTTTCAAGAAGGACTTTTAATGAGCTGTGGACATGTTCCTTTCCTTCTGGTTATACACCTGCTGCTTTTCAAAGATGGCCAACAATTTATGGGGGCGAGAGGAGGAAATGACATCAATGCAGGAGCAGTCAGTGATATAAAGCAGACCTATCTATGACTGTGCATTACTGTGGGTCAGCCTAAGGCAGAACTTGTTCTCTCCTCTGTCCTTTCAGGTCTGTGCTATGTAAGTCACACCAGATGCTCAGAATGCTTCCCTCTGGTCTGAAAACCTCCTAAATCATGAACCGTGCTCTGGTGACACATAGCCAGACCCAGACACAGGCATGGGCGAACTAGGCAGCTGCCCAGGGCCTGAACAGAAAGGGGACCCAAAAATTAAAAAATAAAATTACAGTTGCAAAAAACAAAAGTTTTAATATTGCACATATACGTGACTGGTAATGTTATCAATTGAGAATGCGTTATTCAAAGATATAAATACCATAGATGTGATAAAGACTTTTGCAACAAAAAAATCATTATCTCTGGCAAAGGGAGGGTCCAATACTAAAAGTTTGCCCAGGACCGCCAGGAGTCTAGGTATGGCACTATGTATAACCTAAGGGTATGAACATAGTTCTGCTTTATACGGGTTCTTCTAGCACCCTCAATACTGGAGGAGATGCACTACAGTGTTTTGTACCAACCACAGCTTCCCAGAGGTTGAAAGCTTCATGGTGAGTTCTGCAGCATTGCCATGGACTAGAGAGAGAAGAGGTGAAAAAAATCATGAAGCACTGGCTGAGTTGAATGTATCTAAAGCCATAGCAGCGAATGGGGAGGGGTATTTTTAAAATGCCCAGACACTTGGGCAATTTGCATAAAGAAAATCATAAAAGCAACAAATTGTGAAAAGTCCCAACTGGCTTGAAGAAAGGGGGCGGAGAGGCAGGGACATGCTCGGCAGGCCTGGTATGGGCAGTCCCTCTGCAGCTGACCACACACCTTGTCCATATTGGTGCTGCTTTCAGGGCTTGGACAGGTCTACTCTTGCACTGTAGGAGAGGCAGGAGCAAGCCCAGGGCCCCTGTGGTTGTGACACTGTATTAAGATGGGAGTGGTACAACTCATGGCATCAGGAGATCAGTGCCATGTGCTGCACCAACAGTTCATATGTGCCTCTTCCGTGAGTCACTTTGCTCTCTTGCCTCTACTATCTGGTCAGCTTATGGTGAGGATAAGGAAGACTAAGAAGGAGGGAGATGGAATAGCCCAACAGTCTGATGGGAAATGGGAGAGCTCTGTGTCTTGACCAATATACAGGCAATTCAGGCTGCAGCCTTGAGTTCAGCTTTTAGAAAAAGTTCTCCGTGTTCATGGAAGGGGTGCTCTTCTGTTTACCTCCCCCAGCAGCATGATGTGACAGCCTGGGTATAAATCAGAAGGAGAGATTGCAACGTAGGTTTTAAGAAGAGTGTCTCCACCCACCCTTATTTTTCTGTGCTGTGTGTCCTGGGGCAGCAAGGTCAGCAGAAGGTGCAGGCAGAGCCACATGTGGGCGACGCAAAGTAACAGGAGATTGGATCTTTGGCTCAGCATCAGCAAATGGAGCCCCAGCTGTCTGTGCACCGGCAGGACACAGACGCCTGAGAGGCAGGCTGGAACACAAGGGGAAATTACATTTCTCAAGTACAGTATCAAGTGACTGATTTTATTTGCATTTTCCGGGCTCACTTTGTTTGGGTCATGGGTATCAGTGTGTGTGCATGCATGTGTGGGTGTGTGTTTAATATTAAACACCCTCTTTCCACAGGAAAGGCTCAATTTGCTAAACGTACATGATGAAATATGTAAGAGATGTATTAACAAGCAAGATGAAGCTGCAGCCGTCTGACCCAAAAGGCACAACATCTCCAGCAAGCAATACCAGGGGCAGGCTCTCTTCTTACTGGACACACTCAACTTGCTTCCAAACCCTTTGAAGGAGATGTTCTTGTCTCCATGTAAAACTGGAGGACTCAGCCTCCCTGCAGGTGAAACACAGAAAGGTCCATAGAATGCATGCATATGTGAGCTGCCAGGGGACACTGGATCTGCATCAGCGTAACCCTTCTTCCCAGTGCTAGTGGTAGTTAAAAGAGACAGGTTCAAATCCCCAGGGCCTCTAGCTGAAAGAAAACCCAACCACCTCTAGCTTGAGCCCCAATCTAGAGACCACGGAAACAGAAACACGTCACCCGGCTGGCTATGATGGCCCATTCCCTCCCACCCCCAAAAGCAAGTGTGATGGGTTGAACAGAAGAACTAATTGGAAAAGGAAAACAGGGGATGGAGGCCCAGAATAACTCAGGGAAACAAGCAATTTATAAATGGACAATAATCTAGTAGGAATCACCCCTCTCCCAGAGTGTCATAGGACTCAGTGCTTCCTCCCCCCTTCCCTATTGAGCATAGCTACGAAGCCTTTCCTCCAAGTCAGACCTGCCTTGTTCTCTCAACCTTTCCTGGCACAGCTTCCATTCCAAACCCTTTATCATCTTTGTTACTTGCCTATGGAACATCTCCCATTTTTCTGTATCATTCCTAAAATTCAGTGTCCAGAACCACAAACAAAATACCAGCTGAGGTCTTTCCAGTGCTGATTGGAATGGCACTATTACCTCCCATGTCTTACATCTAAAATCCTGTTGATGTAGCCCCAAAATTGCATTTGCATTGTGGGTGACTGCATCATATGGCTGATTCATGTTGAGTCTGTGATCAACCAGAACACCTAGATCTTTCTCAGCAATTCTACTGTCTGACCAATTAACCCCCGTTCTGAATTTGTGCATTTGGCTTTTCTTCCATAAGCAAAACACCTGTCCATCTTCCAGAAAAAGCTCAGGGAAGCTAACAATAAAACTAAAATAAATTATAAAAGCAGATAATACAGTGAAACCCCATTAATTTGATATTGTGTAGTTCAAAGTGCTGGATACCTCAAAACAATCATCACTCCCCAGCTAAAGGCACAGGTTTTTGTATGTATTACGATATGCATAATTTGAAATATGACTACTTTAAAATTCAAAGCTATTTTTTCATCCTTTGGATCATAAACCCATGAAAACTTGTTTTTTTACTACAAAGTACAGTAATGCTATGTAGATAAGACTGCAACATTAGTCTGCAGAGACAGTGTCCTTTTCTAGCCCATGACCTTGTCATCATCAGCTATCCCTCAATATGAGGATGATGTCTGCCAGGGTAGGGATTACTGGTGAGTTTTAAGGTGGCTAAGGAGTCCAATCTGTGCTCTGCAAGTTTTTTCCACAGATATAACATGTGGTGGGTTGTTTGTTGTTTTTTTTTGGGGGGGGGTGTTGGGGTTTTTTTGGGGGGGGACACTGTTGGCCAGGATGTTGTGAGTTTTCCTTCCTCCTCTGCCATTTCTCAGTTTCCTGAGCAAGATGGTTCTCTTCAAAGTGGGATGTAGCTTGATGTATGGTGCAGCACCATTAATACCTGTTACCAGTCAGCACTTCACAGTTTGCAGGGTTGATCCCACCCTTCTTAAGGTATGTTTCCAAGGTGCCCTTGTAGTGCTTTCTCTGTCCTCTGCGGGTCCTCTTACCATGACTAAGTTTAGAGAAGAGGACTTGTTTTAAGAGATCAATGTCAACCATCCACACCCAGTGGTCAGCCCAGAGGAGTTGATATTTCATGATCTTTGCCTCAATGCTGGCTATGTTAGCTACAGAGAGGATGCTGGGATTTGTACAGTGGTCTTCCCGTCTAATGTGTAGGATCTTCCTGAGGCAATGCTGATGGAACCATTCCAGGTGCTTATCTACATCTCACACCCGCAGCGGTGTGTGGGGATAACCACTGCATTATAGACAAGGATCTTAGTTTCCATCTGCAGATCTCGCTAAGCAAAGACACTGCGAAGCAGCTTTCTGAAGGATATGCTGGCACAATAAATCCTATGTTCAGTTTCTACATCAAGACTGATTGACTGGGAGAGGTGACTGCCAAGGTATGGGAAATGCTCAACATTATCCAGGAGATAATTTATGATGGGAGGGGAGCAGCTTGTGCTGGGGCAGGTTGATGGAGCACATTGGTCTTCACAATGTTAAGGGAGAGTCCCAGGCTGTGATAGGCATCTGAGAAAAGGTCAAGGGGGGGGGACTGCTGACCAGTCTCAGTGTGCGTGAGGATAACACAGTCATCAGCATACTGAAGGTCAGTGATGCCAGTCCTGGTAACTTTTGTTTTGCTGTGAAGCCATTACAGGTTGGCAAACTGACTATCCATTCAATACTCAACCTCAATTCCAGGAGGAAGGCGGTCACAGACGAGAATCAAAATCACAGCAAGATAGATTGAAAAAAGGGTTGGGGCAATAAAACAGCCCTGCTCAACACCAGTACAGATGGTAAATAGGTCTGTCTCTGATCCATTGCAAAGGACTGTGGCAGTTATCCCATCATGGAGTAGCCTGAGGACACTGATGAACTTCAGTGGACAATGAAACCTAGCCAGCATCTTCCATAAGGCTTCATGATTGATGGAGTTGAAGCACTTGGTTAAGTCAATGAATGCCATAAACAGCTCCTGGTGTTGCTCTCTACACTTCTGGATCTGTTGTGCAACAAAATCATGTCGGTGGTACCCCGAGATGGTCTAAAGCCACACTGGGATTCTGGAAGGAGATCTTCGGCATGGGGGCAGATGTAATTCAGAAGGATATGAGTAAGAATCTTCCCAGCAATGGAGAGGAGGGCAATGCCTCTAGTTCCCACACACTGACCTGTTTCCTTTCTTGAAGATGGTTACAATGTTGGCATTCTTTAAGTCAGGTGGAGCTTCCTCATCAACCCATATTTTGATGAGAAGTTGGTGAAATTTTTTTACTAGTGCTGTTCCATGAGCTTTGAAGATGTCTGCGGGGATGACATCTGGGCCTGGTGCCTTATTGTCCTTGGTCCTTGGTCTGAGTGATGGCATGCCAGACTTGAAGGATGGGGGATCAGCAAGAGTTCTATTACTGGGTGATGAAGAATGGACTCAATGCTGGCAGCTGAAACTTCAGATTCACAGTTGAGTAGAGTCTTAAAGTTCTCCTTCCAGTGTTGCTTGATGGATACTGTCACAACCCAAGGATGTGATTTTTGTTTGTGTGTGCTTCGGCACTGCTAAATTATTTCCCACCACTTGTAGCTTTCTTTGCAGGGTGCATTTCTTCGTTGCAACACAGAAATGCACGTTGCAAGGAGTTCCTGCCATTCGTATTCAAATTTGTGCCCCACTATTGGCCAGTTCTAAATTATTCCTACGTGGCAGCTAGCGATTGGCTTGCTAGCCATATAAGAGGCTTGAGTGGTTTCCGCCCAAGTTGGAGGACTCCACAAACATCAGGAGGAGGGGACTTCATGTCTCGTGAAGATCTCTAAGCGCTGTGGAGCCTATCGGACCCAGCGTGTATTTCAAGAAGGCAACAGGGGTCTGATCAGCCTCTCGCCTCTCCCCGTCACCGCCTAATCCCTCGACGTACCCTTCCCTGCGCACAAGTTCCACGGAGCCTAGCAAACTTCGTGTGAGTGAATCCAGAGCTCTGTCTGAGTTCTTAAACTGGGACTTAAGTGAAGTTTTCCTGGAAGTTTTCCAGCCTGCACCGCGACCATCTACAATATAAGTAAACAATCTTAAATCAACCATTAAGCGTCCATGCCTAATTCTAGCGTGCCGCCTGCCTTCCCCAACCCGGCATGTCCAGGCTGCTGGCCACAGCCCGCCGCGCGAAAAAAGGGCCTCGGACCGCTCCTGGCCCGCACATGGCAACGAGGATGGGATCAGGGGAAAGCACGTTGGAGCTAGAATTAGTTAAGAACTGCCCTTGGCGCAGTGAAAAACACCAAGTAGAAAACTTTATGGAACTGGAGGCGCATATCGCTTACCACCAGGCGGGTGGAACGGGTGAGAGATTTATCAGCGGACACCTTTCGCTGAAGGGAGAAGAGGGAGCTTCCGAAGACGGAGCCCCGAAAGAGAGGGAAGTGTATTTGCACCCCGCGGCATTCGGGTGTATAATGAGCGACGAGCGGGTCCTGTTCAGGCCCCTCGACATTGTGTCCCTTGCCAAAGTCAACCCGGCGGATGAAGTAAACCCGACCCTCACCCGGGAGTGTGCTCGTTGCCTAAGATGTGCTCGGGAGAGTGAAGAACCGGTGCCGATTGACCGGTTCGCCCCCTTTATGCTGGCGTCTAGATTAAGGGGTCGCGAGCTTCCATCTGAGCTCCGTGAAGATCTGGAGACGGAGGAACGCACCGCGGATGAGAGGGTGGCCCCACAATACGACAAGGGGGGAGTGTTAACTGCAACTTTTCGTACAGTAACTGATCTAATGCAAAAGAATTTAAGTTTGAAAGCCCAGCTGCGTATGGCCGTTCAAGCGGTCAAAGAAGCGGCTGCGAAAGAGAATCCTGAAACGTTACGACAAGATGGCACAGAGCAAGAGGGAGACCGTGTGGAAGAACTGGAAGAGAAGGGTGGAGCTTCGGAGGAACCCGCGAGAGTTCGGTCAGCGACCCCGCCCACCGACGTAGCGTCGTTTCCGGCAATCCCGCCCACCGACGCAGCGTCGCTTTCAGCGACCACGCCTTCATGCCAACGGAAGGGAGAATCGAGCGGAGGAGTGCATCCGCCCCCCTGCCTGAAGCAATAACAGCTGCAGTGACTCCCGCAGCAGTAGTTCAGCCTGTAACAACAATTAACCAAGTTGCTACTGCCTACTATGCTCGCACCAGAACTGAACTACAGGATTTGTGCAGAGAATCAAGAATCCAACCTGAAGAAACTCTAGCTGTATGGTTGGGACGTTTGGTCGTGGAACTTGGATCCGACCTGCTGAACCAGGAAGAAGCAAGCTTCTTGGTCAGACAAGCTTCATGGAGTAGAGGACATGTCACTGACATCGACATGGTAGCGGTCAATGTTCACTGGCGTATTCCACTGCCAGCGCTTGTTGCAGGACTGATCGGCCAGAAAGCCCACGCATGGCATGACGGACGGCCAGAACATACCGGCGCAGAACATCTTATGCTAGTGATCATCGGAGTCTCGTACTGTGCCTGGAACCCCAGAGCATGTGCGCTGGGACTGACATCACTCCAGCGAATAAGACCATGGCCTCACCGTCATCTACGAGATCCTGGAACTGTTCCAGTGACCGTTCACAGCATAGATAGTTGTCTTGAGGTTTATGGGCGAAAGAACATCGTCGTCTTCCAGATTCTGCTTAACCCAATGGTTAATCAGCCTGTGAGTAACCTCCTTCATCAGTTGTCCCGACTGCGTATCCTGATGGAGCCAAGATTATCTGGTGATCGGGAACATCGACACCCGACCGAGATTCAAGGTACAAGTCACCACGAGTCCGATCTTCCATCATTGCCACAGAGAACACCAGAGGAACGATACATGTTTGGATTTCTCCTACAGCGTTCTGGACTCAATAAGCGGCAACTTCGGATTTTAGGGGACGCAGGCCAATGGCAACTGGCCTATGAGTTAGGTTTCTGTTACCTAGAAGAATTAGATGACGGCTCCTCGACGATTTCATCTAGTTGAGTGTGCAAGAGAGGATAGATTAAAGTAGCAAACACTTATATGTTTTGAAATTAATAGTGTAGTACCATAAGAATTTTTGTAAATATTTTGAGATACGTTAACTTATTTTTTGAGAGTTTTTGTTTACAGATCCGGAATTCAAAGTGCATGGTGAAGAGAAGCCCCAAGAAGGATAACATCATCGAAAGAAGTGAGGGCCTGACGCGCGACTTCGCCATGACGCCCACTGAAGCCCTGATCGTGCAGTTTTTTGTTGTGAATCTGATTATGTGTATATGTATTTGTGTTGGTTATTATTTGGTTCGATCCCTTGAGGACGAACTTCTTATGTTGGTAGATTTTGTGTTTACCTGTTTAGTTCGACGACCCGTGATAAAAGCTCTTGATTACTCGAGTGACGAGCGTGCAGCATAATTCAGCTGTGCCTTCAGCAAGGGGGGATGTCACAACCCAAGGGTGTGATTTTTGTTTGTGTGCGCTTCGGCACTGCTGAATTATTTCCCGCCACTTGTAGCTTTCTTTGCAGGGTGCATTTCTTCGTTGCAACACAGAAATGCACATTGCAAGGAGTTCCCACCATTCGTATTCAAATTTGTGCCCCACTCTTGGCCAGTTCTAAATTATTCCTACGTGGCGGCTAGCGATTGGCTTGCTAGCCTTATAAGAGGCTTGAGTGGTTTCCGCCCAAGTTGGAGGACTCCACGAACATCAGGAGGAGGAGACTTCACATCTCGTGAAGATCTCTAAGCACTGAGGAGCCTATTGGACCCAGCGTGTATTTCAAGAAGGCTATAGGGGTCTGATCAGCCTCTCGCCTCTCCCCGTCGCCGCCTGATCCCTCAACGTACCCTTCCCTGCACGCAAGTTCCACGGAGCCTAGCAAACTTCGTGTGAGTGAATCCAGAGCTCTGTCCGAGTCCTTAAACTGGGACTTAAGCGCAGTTTTCCTGGAAGTTTTCCAGCCTGCACCGTGACCATCTACGGTGTAAGTAAACAATCTTAAATCAACCATTAAGCGTCCGTGCCTAATTCTAGCGTGCCGCCTGCCTTCCCCGACCCGGAGTGTCCAGGCTGCTGGCCACAGCCCGCCGCGCGAAAAAAGGGCCTTGGACCACTCCCGGCCCGCACAGATACATTGTCCATGAGAAGGGTGGAGCCATCCTGGGATAACAAAGGGCTTGGCCATTGGTACGTGGACTGTAGATGGCTTTTATTGCTTGAATTCTGTCATGTTGGTCAGCAAAACTCTGTATCTCCATGGTCTTTGCTTGCCACCACTAGTTCTTGATGTCCTGTAGCCTCCTCTCAGCTATAGCTTTGAGCCGGTGGTAAGCCTCTCATTTTTGCTGGTTGGAGGCCTCATTTTGTGAACTGAAGAATGTGGTTCTCTTCAGTATATGTGGTGACGTATAAGTGCTAGGATTTCCTCACTGTTCTCATCAAACCAATCTTGGTGATGATAAATGGAGTATCTAATTGATTTAGCGCATGCCTTGTGAATAATGTTCTTAAATTCTTCCCAATGTGCCTTGATGTCCTTGATGTCATCAGGTAGGTCAGAGAGCCTCTCAGTAAGGCATTGCTGAAGAGCCTTGTGTCTAGCTTGGTCTTGGAGTGCCTTGATGTTATATCTTTTCCATATTCCTTTTGGTTGTTTACTGTGTTGTGGTGCAAGCTACATGTCCATAATTGATCTGACTAAACGATGGTTCATCCAGCAGTCATGTGCACTTCTCAGGACTTAGATAATACGGACATTAGTTTGATCATGAGCTCTGACAATAATATAGTCAAGGAGGTGCCAGTGATTGGAGTGTGGATGTTTCCAAGTGGTCTTATATTTGTCACTCTCTCTAAAGATGGTATTTGTGATAAGCAAGTCATGCTCTGCCCATTTGCTGAGGAGAAAGATACCACTGGAGTTGACTGTCCCCACCCCCTCTTTCCCAATGGTCCCACTCCAGAGTTCAGTGTTGCCCAACTCTTGCGTTGAAGTCACCCAGGAGGATGAGCTTGTCTTCTTTGGCAGTGGCAGTCAGGACTGTGTCAAGAGTGCAGTAGAACTGTTCCTTGTTGACTTCTTCATTGTCAAGTGTTGGGGCATACACACTGATGACTGTAGCATACTGGTTGTTATTGCAGTTGAGACAGAGAGTCATAAGGTGTTCATTAACTCCCACAGGGAATTCTGAAAGCTGGCTGACAATTTAGTTTTTGATGGCAAAGCCAAACCCATGAATGCACCTCTCTTCAGGTAACTTTCCTTTCCAAAAAAAAAGGTGTAGCTACCTCCTCCTTCTTTCAGCTGACCTTCATCTGCCTAGCAGGTCTCACTTAGCGGAGCAATATTGATGTCATATCTCACAAGTTTTCTAGCTACTACAGTGGTTCTTTTTTCAGGATGCTTACTGTTCAGAGAGTCCCTGAGAGTGCGGACATTCCATGTGGTGAACTTCAGTACTTTAATTTGTTGGTTTTGGCTGCAAGTAGAGTGATCCTACTGGATCCAGCCAGGGTGGTTTGAGACAGCCTATGTTTAAGGCACCTTTTCTAGCCCCTTCCCCATTCAGGGTGAGCAGAGGGGATCCTAAGAAGGACTGCTAAGTCATGGCTACAGCTGCCGAATTGTATTTCTGTCTTGGCAAGTGAAAAATGACCATTACACAACCACCACCTACATACAGGGTTTTGACTAGGGACTCCCAGAAATCACTGTTCCTGTCCCCACCACCACTTGTCCGTCGCTACAGGACTTGGTTTGTGGGAGATGTTAACATCCCTGGCAGAGGCCTGTTGTCGCAGGGCACCTTAGTGCCTGCTCCTAGAGAGGAGAAACTGCCAGGGAGAGAGCCCTGGCAGAGCTAATTGAGCACAGCTGTGGGTTGCCGGAGCAACTAAGGGGAGCCAGCTGCCTGTAGGGGGCAGGGCCTGGCCCTCATAAAGCCCAGGGCCGAAGCCAGGCTGGCAGTTCCCTGCCAGCAGCCAGAGAGGCAGGAGCTCCCTCAGCCGAGATATGGGAAGGAGCCTGAGTCGCAAGTACAGCTCATGATAGCCCTGGAGGCTTGAGCTATGATAATGAGTTATGGCCATGCGGCTTGTGGTTATGTTACAGACTAGGGGCTTGTGGTTTTGCGTTGTGTTTGTGTTATTACAACCGGAGGCTTGGGCGAGGCTGTAGGGGTTGGAGGAGGCCTCAATCACAGGGACCCCAGAGAGTGTGGGGTGCCCTAGCACCACGAGGGCGCATTATTTTCATAGCGCCAGGGAAGGCGCAGCTCGCACGCCAGTGCGTGAGCAACTGGCGGCGAGGAGCGCGGCCAGTGGGTCGTGGGCACAACCCGTAGGTTGCGGACGGGGACCTAGACCCCGGATTGCATGTGGGGGAACGTAGACCCCAGCCCCAGGAAAGGGGCGGTATTATTGAGTAGCCCAGAGTGGGCACGGCGAGCCCCAAAGAGGGGGAGCGCCATACTGAGGAGCCCTAGAGAGAGGGGCAATTACTGAGAAGCCCGAGACGGGCATAGCGAGCCCGGCCGCAGGCTAGTGCGGTAACACCCCTCAGACTGAAGCAGGGCGCTGCAGTTGCCCCGAGAAGACAGGGAGTAGCAGCGCGGTGAGCCAGGGTCAGAGAGGGTGCCCGTGTGGTTGGCCCATAGGACCGGAGGCCCACTAGAGAGTCCCTGAGCGGAACTACACCGGCAGGGGAGGCCCAGAGTGGGCAAGACGAGAGTTCCAGCAAGAGGCTAGGCACAAGAGAGGGAGCCCAGAGTGGGCCACAGTAAAGAGGAGGCCCGAGAAGCGGGCGTACAGACCGGACAATGTCCATTACATCTGCAAGGCTTGGGGAGTGGTATTAGGGGCTGGTAGGAGCCACGCATAGCCCACAAGGCTAGGGTGTCTGGGGAACACCCCCCATATCGGGAGACCCCCAGGGGGTCCGGAAGAACCGCGGGGACAGAGGTCCCGAGTAGCCGTGCCCAGGGAAAACACAAGGCAGCCTCCCATCATTATATTTACCATCAAAGACGTGGCGGGCGAGAATTAGAGGGTGTCTTGGGCCGGCCTGACACGGAGTGAGGGACCTCAAGGAGATCACGGCCCTCCGCGAGGACCCTGCCATGACACCTGTGCATGACATCTTTTAATGTGGAAAAGGCAGTGCACAAGTGATAACCACATGAACTTTACAGGAGAGAGCCCTGAACCCAATGGCAAGGATATCCAAGACAACTGGAGACCTCCATCCCACTGCAGTCCTCATCCGCCTTCACAGCTACAGAGAACTAGCAGGTCCTCAAGTATGTCTGTTCCACTATTGGGATCTTCAGGATTTGGGACCATTTTGGTTTGGGACCTCACCGCAGATCTGTTCACCAGGGGAGACCCTACCAGGAATACAAGACTCTAGATGACATAGCTCTGAGGGTCATTGGAACACACAAGCCTCTCCTCCAAGACAAGGTTACGGTCCAAGGAGAGGATGACCTTGTATACCGTGCATAGCAATAGTGTGCACACCACTGCTCAATAACATGCCAGTAATTTTACATTGCCAGAATTGTATGTACCTTTCAGTCATGTGTAAGTCCAGCAGGGTGAGCATCATGGTGACCAAGAGAAAGTACAATGAGCTAACAATTTTGCAGACATTGAAAATGATATACAAAGTAGATAAGAAAGTGAAATCCAAAATGGAAAATGCTAAAGAGTATGGTATTCCTCCTCCTACACTTTCAACCTATTTGATGGTTCAGAATGAATTCAATAGAGAAGATGGCAATGGAAGGACATAAAACTGGGATAAGAAAAAGAATACAATGTGCAAAGCATTCAGATTTAGAAAAAGAACCATTTGAGTGGTTTTGTGATATGAGCACAAATAATATCCTAATATCTAGTTAAAGAGAAAGCAGACAAAATAGCATTGAAGTAAAGAATCAAGTTTTAGTGTTCTAATAGTTGGTTCCAGAGATTTCAAACATTATCACAACATTGTTTCACTTTTTGTATTCTTTGGGTACATCTACACCTGTGCTTTACTACAATCGACTAATTAGGTCCCTGGTAAAGCGTCACTGTCTACACGTGCACCCATAATAGGGTTCAATAAATTAATTAACTGCTGCAGAATAGTACTGCCTGGGACAAGTACTATTCTGTGGTGGTGTATTTATGCCACTGCACCACACATATAGATGGTGACTGGGGCTGGATGGGGCACAAAGGTTCTATGGTGCGGAGGCTGCCTGCCGGCTATCCCCACACTGTTGTACCCTCATGCCTGAGTCAGCCCCTCTGCCACCTGATGCTGCAACCAGGGCTGACCCCCGAGTTCCCCTCCCAGCCTGGGGATGCCTCACCCCAGCTTGAATTGCTGCAATCCCAGGTGCACATGTAAATGCTGTGCCCAGAAGCAGCTGACTCCAGCACAAACTGCACCAGGGTTTATTGTGTCTGGGTAATTGCACATGTAGAAGTACCTTGTGAAGCATATTCCTTCAATGTTATGGCTGCAGAAACTTGGCATAAAAGTGTGAAGCCAATTCTGGACAAATAGATGCCGAAGGACAGGTTCAATGCTCATGAAACCAGACTTTTCTTATAACCTGCAGCCTGATAGGACAGTAGCACTTAAAGGAGAAATACGTCAGGGTGGAAAGAAAAACAAAGAAAGGCTTACTATACTATTCTGCTGTAATGCCTATGGAAGTGAGAAACTACAGCCACTAGTGATGAGGAAAATTGAAAACCCTTGGTGTACAAAAGGCATGATACACCTGCCACGCCTGTACAGTGCCAACAATAACACATGGATGATGATTAAGGTGATTTACAAGTGGCTGCTTCAATTTGAATAGAGAACAGCATGTCAAATTCAAAATGTGCTTTTACTAATGGATAATTATGCAGCCCACAATTGGGAAGGATTAGGCCTGAAGCACGTGCATGTGCTCTTTCTCCCAGCCAACACCACTGGTTACATGCAGCCCCTAGATCAGGGAAAAATAAGCCACATTAAGATGGCATATCAGAAATAACTGGTGCATTATCTGATGGTGCATTACCTGTTGCAGGAGGTTTTGAGGAGCACAACATCTGCAAATTGGAACATTTTTGACACTGAAAAACGTTGTCATTGCATGGTAGAAATTCCACCTCATTTCATTGCAAATGGCTTTGGGAAGTGTGGCTTTTGCACCAACTTTAGCCACAAAGAGAAGCCTTTGTGGGCTTGAGAACATTTTTAATTCAGAAGCACCCAAGCAGGCTTGCAAAATATCTCTGAGGCTGAGCATGAGGCTGACAGGTGAAAGGGGGGAGTTTATGGGTGTGTGTGTGTGGTTGCTTGGCCACCCAGGCCATAGGAAAGAGGGTGTACTAGCCTATTCTGTGGCTCAGGGGCCTGAGTCCCCAGATGTCGGAGGGAAGACTGTGAAGCCAAGGCTGGGTGTGGGCTCTGTGTGCTTCAGTCAGAGATAGGCCTTGTGCACTTTCTTTCCCCTGTGATATATGCCAAGCTCAGATGGGCTCCAGTGCCAGGGCTCTGGGATGCAGAGATGCAGGGTTTGGTGTGGCATGCTGAAAGCCCTCTGGGGTTTTATCATGCCACACCAAGCCCTAGATGATAGCCCATGCTTCAATTAGAGCCCTGGGAATGTCTCGGAGGATGGGTGACTTGGACTTGCCAAAATCTAGAGACCATTGAGGCCCTACCACAAAAGAACTGGAATCCCTGCAGGCTTACATACTGTCTGAGGCTGAGCATCAGGCTGGCAGGTAAACAGTGGGAGTTTGTGGCTGACTGTAGCCTTTTTTTCAAGGGCACGGGGGCCTATCACAGAGGGAGGTGTTCTGTGGCTTGGGGTTCTGTATGCTGATTTGCTAACCAGATGGCTGTAAGCTTAAGGCTCAGGGTGGACCCTGCCCTTCAGCCAGAAAGAGAAGCCCTTGTGGACTTGAGAACTTGTTTTTTTCAGCAGGACCCTTACAACCTATAGCAATATCTATGAGTCTAAGCATCAGGCTGGCAGGTAAAAGTGGGGAGTTGCTGAAGAAATTGTGTATGAGCAAGATGATGCTGACAGGCTGAGCTTCAAGGAGAAATGGATTGCCTCACCGATTTCTAAGAGTTTGTCAATTTTCACAATGAAGTGTCAACTTTTGCAGAAGGAAATGGTAAAAGAGCAAGTCAAGACACCCCTATGGAGGAAGATGCAGAAGAAAATGAAAAAGTGGAAGAAAATGAAGAGGTGCAGTCTGAGTGAGCACATGTGCTATGGAAGGAGGCATATGTGAAGCTTGCAGTCCTCAATTCTGTGCTGAAAGACAGTGCTGCTGTGAATGAGGAATTAATGAAAATAACTGAGGGAAAAAGATCAATGAATTTGTTCATGACCAATATAAGACAATGGTCATGCAGACCACAATAAACTCTTTTTTTAAGAAACAGTGAAAAAGATTATATTGATACTATACATTGGTTTTGTATAATACACACAATGTACTGTTATTATGTAAGTTGGATAATTCAAACCTGTTCATTTTGAAGGTGGGATTTCTTTGGTCCCCTGTGTTTTTGAATTAACAAGATTTTACTGTATGTAATAAACAACAAACAATAAATTCTCCAGTGTCCCAAAACTTAACCTCTCCTGGTAAAAGCCTACTCAAATAAAATAAGCCTTACAACATTTGCTGAAGATGCCCAGGCTTTGACAGGCTAATTTCTAAGCCCATTCTCCAAGGTGTTTACAATCATTTCCAGTTTCACGTCATCTTAACTTAATCAGCAGGCTCTCTATTCCTGCCTCCAAATCATTAATAAAAATGTTAAGCAGCACCAAATAGACTCCTGCAGAATCCCACCTGCCATTTTGACATTGATCCATTTATAATTTGCTTACAGGTATTGAGCCAACTATGTATCCAGTAGGGCTGTGCGAAACGGCTACGTTTTGATTCAGTTTTGGATTCGGCCATTTTGGAGCACAGTGATTCATTTCAGTGTTTTGGATCACTGTTCCGTTTCGATTCGACCAAATCCATTTCAGAGTTTCGACGCTGTTTCAGTGATTCAGCCATAGGCTATAATGGGGAATCACCAAAATGCCTATAACTTTGTCATTTCTTACTTGATTTGGATGAAGATTGCAGGTATGGTAGCCCCTTCTAAGGGCATGAGACCTGACAAGTTTCAAGGAGATAGGTGCAGGGGTTTCTGTGAAACTGCACCTCAAACTGTTCAAAGCAGAACTCATAACATGTGTGACACTGTGTGCATGTTAAGGTGCAGCGAGATGAAACCAGCAGGGATGGTAGCCTGTAACAGGGGGCCTTCTCGGTGCCGGTTAGATTTCCACCTGCCCACCTGTTTCTGAGCCATTTGTCTGCCCCCACTTTTTCCTGCCATGCCTTGATGAAAAACTGATTCAGATGTTTCCCAGGTGGGAGGCTGCCCATTTAGGCGACATCCATTCTGCAGCTCTGTAACTTCCCTACACTGTAGCCCATGCCTTGCACATTGCATCCTTCACCCTCTCCAGCTGTGGTCCCCTCTCTGGGACCTTTGGCTCTCCCTTAGGTCTTGGGTATGCTTTCAGGCCAGTTGGAATCCTGAGCCTCTTGTTCTGGGCATTCCTCGCAGTGGGCCCGTGGCCCTTTGACCCTGACTTTGGTCCAGCACAGACCAGTCGAGGGTACCTCTGATATTTTTTATTAGATCAACTGAATAGTTGGAGGAAATATAGCAAACTTTCAGGTTTAAAAACCCTTCATCAGGCTGAGGAAGCATCTGGAGTTGGTGCATGCTCTTCCTGGGTGGAAGGAATAGTAAAGAAGCCAGAGGCTGGGCTGCAGGCAAGAAAGCCAGTCAGTGAACATGTAAATTGAGGTGTCAGGGGGTGAGGGAGATGTAACAGTCAGGTAAAAGTGGAGAGGGACCTGGGGAGTCAGATGTCAGGCAGGTTATAGTGTGTCATAAATCCAATGTTTATATTGAGTCCATGAGTTTTTGTATCCAGAAGGTTGATGAAGTGAAGTTCACAGGCTCATCTGTGAAAAGTAGTTTGTAAATTCAAACATGCACCAGACCTCGCTAACCTCATCACCAAAAGCAAACTTCCTACAGCCCAAAACACGCCAAATGGATCCAGATCGTGCCATGACAAGAAATGCAAAACCTGCCAACATATCTCCAGTACCGCCACAATTACTACACCCCACAACAGAACCATCACCACTCCTTGATCCTACAGCTCCCCGATCTTACGGCTGCACCTCCAGAAACATTATACATCTCATCCAGTGCATCAAATACCCTGATGGAAAATACATAGGAGACACCAAGCAACAACTAAAATGAATGCACACCAGAAATCTATTACAGACAAGACTTCCCAACTGCCTGTGGGGGCACATTTCTCACAAGAAAGCCACTCTGTCTCCAATCTCTCAGGCTTGATTCTCAAAGGGAATTTCCAAACCACTTTTCACAGATGAGCCCATGAACTTCACTTCATCAGCCTCCTGGATACAGAAACTCATGGACTCATTTGGACATTGGATTTATGACACACTATAACCTGCCTGACATCAGACTCCACAGGTTCCTCTCCACTTTTACCTGCTACATGCCCCCACCCCCAGCCTGCTCCTCACCCTCTGACACCTCAATTTACATTTTCACTGACTGCCAGCCTCTGGCTTCTTTACTATTTCTTCCATCCAGGAAGAGCATGCACCAACTCCAGATGCTTCCTCAGCCTGATGAAGGGTTTCTAAACCTGAAAGCTTGCTAAGATATATTTCTCCAACTATTCAGCTGGTCTACTAAAAGATATCAGATTGACCCAAAGAACATTGTCTGCCGTGTGTGTGTTAAAGCAGAGCGGGATGAATGCAGCAAGGATGGTAGTCTGTAACAGGGGGCCTTCCCAGTGCTGGTTAGATCTCAGCCCGCCTACCTGTTTCTGGGCCAACCACCCGCTGCTCTTTCTCTTGCCATGCGTTAATGGAAAACCTATTCAGATGTTTCTCAGGTGGTAGGCTGCCCATTTAGGCCCCTGATGTCTAGGGGTGACACCCATTCCACAGCTCCGTACCTCCCCTACACTGCAGCCCATGTCTCACAGATGGCATCCCAGGCAGCTAAGCTCACCTGGAGCCTCACAACTCCACTGCAACCAGCAAGCCTCAGGCCTCTCAAAGATCTTACAAGTCTGGGCTTTCCCTACCCAGGACTGTGCATGCGTGTGGTGGCTGGAGGTTATAAGGTGCCTCCTACCCGCCTTTCACCAGGGAGGTTTGCGGTACTGGCATTTCTTGGGGGCTGCTGCACCACCAGCAGTCCCACCAGGCCTCCTGACCCTGGCAGGCTGCAGTTTTAAGTCATTCCCAGGACCTGGGGACTCCTCCAGCTCTAAGAGTGGGGCATTAAATGGTTAAAAAAAATTAGAAAGGAAATAGGTGTGGATGGAGTGTGGAGGGTCACACTCACTCCATCTGCATGTGGAGCTTGGGGAAGCCCAGCAGCGGGAGTTTCACCTTGAGGAAGACCAGCTCATCTACTAAACCACGATCCAAGGAGGTGTGGTGGGGTGTCACAACATCCTCAGCAATGCTGAACACCCTCCCGCTCAGAACACTGGTCGTGGACAGGATAGGTGTTCCCAGGCAACTATGGCCAAATCCTGCCACATCTGGCTGCGGCTTGCCCAGTAGGTAAAGGGGGTCGCAGATCAGCGGCTCCATGTCCTTGGCAAGATAGTTAGGCACTGAGGACTCGGCGCTACTTGCCCGATGCTGGGGTCTGGTGCCTCTGGACCCCAACATGGAAGCCATGCCCTTGGCCCACATTGGCAGCACCTGTGGTGGAGGAGACTGGCTGGTGGATGGCGTGCTGGCACGGGACAGTGGTTCCCCCTCTTTCACATCCCCCCGCCTCTGCCCTTCTGACTCCCTGACTCTGTTCACCAGCACCTCCGTCCAGTGATCCAGGGTTCTGCTGGTGCACACACTCCCCTTCACCCTCAGGTCGCACATGGCCACTAGCATGTGGACTGTAATGGACCGCAATGGATCCAGCCATTTCTTGATGCCCTCCTTCAGCCCCTTCACCAGTGCCTGCACCACTGGTGACAGCAGCTTGCCCCAGCCAGAAACATCGATCCTTTGGAACCTCTCCATTTGGTTCTGAAGCTCCCTTACTATGGGGATTACCTGGCTAAGGAGGGCATCGCCAGTGCTGAGGCTGTTGGTGGCCTTGAGGTATGGCTTGAGGACCACCAAGATCTGGAAGATGGTATCCCACTCTGTTTTGTTGTTGGCCACTGATCTCAAGCTCCCCAAGCAAGGCCATCTCTTGGATGGCCTTCTGTTGTTCCACCAGCCTTTTGAATGTCAGGTATGTGGAGTTCCACTGAGTCTCCACATCCTGCATGATTTTGTTCTGCGAGATGCTGAGCTCTGCCTGTTTGTCCCGCAGCATTTTGCCCCCGCTTGATGCTCCGGTGGAAGTAGCCTGCCACCTTCTTGCATTTTGAAATGAGCTGGCTGGTTGTGATGGCACCCTCACCAGCAGCCCTGTCCCCCTCCAAGGTGTCCATGACTATAAGGTGGAACTTGTGTGCCACATAGTAGATGCCAAAGTTGGCTTCATGAACTGCCTTGACCATATTGGCCCCAATGTCAGTGACCATTTTAGTGAGCTCACCCTGCCTAATGAGCCATCCCTGCATTTTGTGGTTCATGGCCCCCATGATCTCCATTGCCGTGTGGGACTCATCCATCACCACTGCTTGAAGAAGAGCCCACCGATGGTCTGACTGATTGTATCAGTGTCCTGTGAGGGAGAGGTAACCATGATCTCCACCTCAGCTACTCCAGATGTCCAAGGTTAAGTGCAAGGCCACCTGCAGACCTGCCTTGTGCAGCTCCTCCCTCAAGTACTCCCTGCATCCCTCATACAGGGAGGGCACCATTATCCTGCTAAAGGCGATGCGTGTGGGTACTTGGTAGGATGGGGCCACAACTGCCATGAGCTGCCTGAACCCTGGCCGCTCAACTAAGAAGAAGGGCTGGCCATCCAGAGCAAGTATCTCCCCAGTGCTCTAGGTGACCTTGCTCACCTTTGGAACATTCCCCCCTTTCCCTCTGCCTTTCCCCCACTGGTCCAGAGAGGCCTGCTTCTGCTTCTGGGGGATAGGGGCTTTGGAGCAAGAGGGGGCACTTCCCTTTGGGCACACTCCCACTGGTGCCAGGCTCAGGAGGAGCAAAGGTAATGGGATGGTGCCTTCTGATATGCATCAGCATCCCCATGGTGATGAAGTGTTTCTCATCCTTCCCCTGGCTGGTCTTGCATCAGTAGTGCAGGCAGATATCATATGTGGGATCATCTGCCACCTCAGAATGATCCCACACTACACTCACTACCTCCTCGCTTCTGGGGTGCAGGTGCAGATCCTGCCTTATCCCCCTCCTCAGCAGGCAGAGGCACAACAACAGGAGGAGCTGACTCAGCTGAGCCATTTTGCCTCCATAACCTCAACCTCTTCTGAGATGCTTTCTGGAAAGGGAGATCTGGCTCTAGGGGAACTTTGAGGGGTGTGGAGCACAAACTCAGATTTCCCCTCCTTCCCCAGAACTTCTCTGGCTATGGCACTGAGCTCCCCTGGTTCCACATCCAGCTCCTCCTCTGGCACTGGAAGGCTCGGGCTGGGAACTGAAATCGGGGTAGAGGAGACTGTCATGCTGGTGCTTGTCATGCTGGTGGTGCAGGGGATTATTATTATTTTTGGTGTTAGTGGAGGTGGTGCAGGTGCAGACACTGCTGCCACCTCCTTGCTGCCACTAGCAGCAGAAGCCTCATGGCTGCTAGAGAAGAGGGTGCATCTTTGGGGAGAGGGACTTTCAGCTCTCCTTCTTCCCCCTCTCACTTCCCTGCCAGAAGACCTGACACCTGCCTTTCCAGCACACTTAATGTTTGGTGTGCTGGAAAATGTGCGTCTGTGTGCTGTATATGTGTAGTGCTTTCCTGCACAGCAATGAGACACTACCAGGCAAAGCACAGCTTTCTTTTTGTTTGGGGTGAAAAAAAAATAACAAGAATAAATAACAGGATTATTGGGGAAGATAT
Source organism: Alligator mississippiensis (assembly GCF_030867095.1). Classification (NCBI taxonomy): domain Eukaryota; kingdom Metazoa; phylum Chordata; order Crocodylia; family Alligatoridae; genus Alligator; species Alligator mississippiensis. The sequence goes on along the minus strand of NC_081825.1, from coordinate 141,063,102 downwards.
ATTTGAAAGGGATTAACAATAGGGATGGTAGACAAGGGTAAGTGGCAAAGGATTGGCTAATGGCTGGCTACAACTTGGTAGCAACAGACTACCTAGTGCTACCAGCCTAGGCCCTTCAAATACTGTGCTCTACTCCTCGTGCTGCAAGAGACAGATCTCACAAAAGGCAGAGAGCAGTCCACAAACAGCCTTATATGTTCTTTCTCAGTCCCTCCCCCAGAGCACTGGGATTGGAAGGCACCTCAGGGACAAATTGCAGACACTGGCCAGCTACAGATGTCTATATCAGAGCAGTCCTTCCCTCTCTCTTCCCCCTCCTTGTTCTGAGTTTGTTTCCCTGCAAGCCCACCTCCTAAACATTCTGAAACATTTTGGATGGTTTGGTTTTGTTTCGTAGCCTTCCATTTTATTTCAGATTCGGTGTTTCAGGTGCCAAAATGGGCCGAAACACCTCCAAAGCGAAATGACTGCCCAAGTTTTGCACAGCCCCAGTATTCAGGTACCAGTATCTAACCCATCCTGCTCCACTCATCTGTTTTGTGGTGCTGGTTGTAGGTCTAAGGACATAGGCAGACACGGTTCTTTGGGTAAATGTGATATCTTTAATTAGACCAACTAAATGGTTGGAAAAATTGTTCTTTGCAAGCCTTTGGGTACAAACATTATTTAGTCAGTCTAATAAAAAATATCACATTTACCCAAAGAACCTTGTCTGCCCCTTATCTGTAGAATTTATAGTGGGATGATATCAAAAGTCTGACTGAAGTCCAGTTATATTATGTCCACAACTCTGTCCTCATCTACCAGAGCAGCTACCCTGTCAAAGAGGGAGATGAAGTGGGTTTGGCAAGATTTCTTCTGAACAAATCCATGATAGCTGCTAGTGATCACCCTATCTCATTCAGGCTCTCAGGGATTGACTGGAGAGCGACTGATCTATATTTTCCCCAAGTCCTACTTCTCCCTTTTAAAGGTGGGCACTAGGGCTGTGTACAGCTTTGGGTGGTGATTCAATTTGGAGGAGATTTGGCCCGATTCAGTGGCTGAATCTCCAAATCCAATTTGAATCAGGCAGGGGTCCAATAAAAAGGTCTAAATCAATTTGAAGCTCTCCGAATCTTCATAAAAGATTCAGAGAGCTTCAATGATTTGGGCAGTCCCTGCCCACTGCAGCAGGGAGCTGGAGTCAGACTCCATGCCAGTAAGTAGGGGGCAGAGGAGGGAGGGCGGGACCATGGGGGGACCCCAGCCCCCCTGACCTCCACCCGCTCCCCCAGCCCCCCCATGGCTGCTCTGCCTGCCCGAGCTCCGGCTCTTTAAGAACGCCCTCACCCCCCAAAAAATAAAACCTTGGACTCACTGGTTCCTGCAGTGGCCTCGGGGCTTTGTGGGACTCATGGAAGAGCCCCCCCATGCAGCATGGGGCAGTGGGGGGCAGCAGGGATCGCCCCTGCCCAGTAGCACCCGGTTAGTCGGGGCTTTTTTTTTCCGAAGTGCCGGGAGCAAGGGTGGGCAGGGCAGCCATTGCTGGGCCGGGAGAGCAGGCAAGGGATGGGCCTAGGTGATACGGCCAAATTGATTTGGGACAGTGATTCAAATCACTGAATTGAATCACTGTTCCCTGAATCAGCCGAATCTGAATCCGAAGCGAATACTAGCTGTTTTGCACAGGCCTATTGGGCACTGTGTTAGCATATCTCCAGTCCTCTGGGACTTTGCCTCATCCATATCTTTGCAAATATTTTTCCAAGGGGCTCCAAGATTTCTTCAACGAATTCCTTCAGCACTCTGAGATGAATATCTTCAGGCCCTGCAGATTTAAATTGATTTAAGTTTGCCAAAAGATCTCTGCCATGCCCTTTATTTATTATGATCCTCAGACTTCCCCTTCTTTCTCTATATTAATTTTGCTGGCTGATTGGCTGCAGTTTAATTTCTTGTAAGGCAAAGGCAAAGTTATCATTGAGCATCTCTGCCCTATCTTCTGGGAATAGCTGCCCTTGGCTATTATGCAGCAATGGACCCATGCTCTTCCCAGTCTTTCTTTTCTATCTGACATATTTGTAGCATTCCCTTCTTATTGTCCATCCCTGGCCAGCTGTGTCTCATTTTTTACCTTTGCTTTCCTGATTTTTCTCCCTTCCTGTTCTTGCTGTTCCTTGGTACACCTTTTTAGTGACTCATCTTTCCTTCCTTTGACTTTTGATCTTGAGACAGTTAAGAAACTCCATATATAGCCACATTGGTTTCCTGTGGTTCTAATCTTTCCATCATGTCAGGGTAGCTTTTTGTTGAGTTTCCCATACTATGTACTTTATAAACTTTCAGTTTTCTTGGGCTCCTTTATCTCTACAATCTCTCTGCCCATGGGATCTTACCTAGTGTTTCTCTGAGTTAGTTGAAATCTGACCTTCCGAAGTCCATTATCTTTTTCAGCTAACCCTTATGCCTTTCCAATCTTAGTACATTGAATTCAGTTATATTATTATCACTTCCTCCTAAGTTTCTGTTCACCTTTAGACTCACAACCAATGGTTTCTTATTGGTCAGAACAGAAGCCAAGATAAATAAATATCCTCTACCTGTTTTAAGAATTTACTGGACATTTCTTGTTTTGCTGTACTATTTTTCCAACAGATATCAGCGAAGTTAAAATCCCTCATTCATTTCATATCACAATTTTTAGATATTCTTGTTACCTGCTTAAAGAATACCTCTTCCACCACTTCTTCCTGATGTGGCAGTCTACAGTAAGCCCCCATCATGGGATCACTTCTGTGCTTTTCCTCCTTTATTTTCAACCAGATACATTGAGATCTGCTGCATTCTTCCTTTCAGACCTGGGAACAGGCACATACATCCTTGACAGAGTACAGTACCATCTTCTTTTCCACAAAACCTATCTGTCTAAAAAAAGGAATAGCTCCCAATGCAGATATTTCAATCATATGAACTATCCCACCCAGTTTCTGGAATGTGAAGTAAGTCATCATGATCTTTACACATAGGGATTTCCAGGTTATTCTGCTTGTTCCCCATGCACCTTGTGCTGGAAGACACTTTGTAGAAGATACAACGAAGGTACTTCAATTGGCAGATCCAGAATTTTGTAAAGTGGGGAGGGGGAGAGCTGCAACTGGTGCTGCAGGGGTAGCTGCACTCCTACTCCTAGCTTCCCCACACCAGGGTGGACAAACCAAGCCTTAAGAAAAGTCCCTCGCTGCTAGGCCTCTGCACTGTCCTGATTCGATTCAGCCAAATCTGATTCAGAGATTCGGCTGCTGCTGAATCTCCAAATCTCTGAATCAGCCAGGCCAGGCCCATCCCCAACCCCTCTCCCAGCCTGGCAATGGTTTCCCCAGCTCCCAGCATTTGTTAAAAAAAAAAGCCCTAACTCAGAGGTTGCTGCCAGGTGGGGGGACAATCCCTGCTGCCCTCCACTGCCCCATGCTGCATGGGAGGCTCTGCACAAGCCCTCCAACCCCCTCTCCCATTCTCCCAGCCCCTCCATGGGTGCCCCACCCAGGCCAGCTCTGGCCCTTTAAGAAAAAAAAAAATGGAAAAACTGGGCAGGGGGCAATCCCCGCTACCTACTTCTGCACAACCCCTGAAGTCCTGAGACTGCAGGAGTGGTGAGTCCCGGGGATTTTTCTGATTTTTTTTTTAAGAGCCAGAGCTGGTCTGGGTGGGGCACCTGTGGGGGGGCTGGGGAAGTGGGGGGGGGGGTCCAGGGGGCTCATGTAGAGCTCCCCATGCAGCGTGGGGCAGTGGGGATCGCCTCCCTGCCCAGCAGCACTCAGTGAGCACCAGGGCTTTTTTTTAAAGTACGGGAGCTGGGGCGGGCAGGGGGTGGGGGGGCTGGCAGGGGTCCCCCCCATGGTCCTCTCCCCCAGCCTCCCCTCCCCCACCCCTAGTACTTACCAGCTGGGAGCCAGGGACTGCCCAAATCATCAAAGTTCTTCGAATCTTTTCTGAAGATTCGGAGAACCTTGAATCGATTCGGACCTTTAAATTGGTCCCCGATTCAATTCGGATTCAGAGATTCAGCGACTGAATCGGGCTGAATCTCCTCCAAATTGAAACACCACCCAAAGGTTCACACAGCCTACTGGCTGCTGCTCTGAAGCCTTTCAATATGGTGAGAATCCCACACCCTCCCCCACTCCCATTCTTGACAACTCCTATCCTTTATAACTCCTTTCCCCTTCATGCCCAGTGGCACTGCCCCTCCCCTACCTGCCACTGCTGCTGCCACTGTCCCCACTGTTCTTGACTTCTTTGGGGGTGGGGGAGCTCCAGAGCTGCTCCTGCTCCACTCCAATCAGGCTGTGTGGAAAACCAGGCTCAGCCAGGAAACCAGGCCCCTGCCTCCACTATGGATCTGCCCCTGGATACTCTGCCATCTTCCCTTCTGGCTTTCCTCTTGCATCAATTTTTTCTTAGCTGTACTGCCATCTCCCAGCCCCTTTGCAGATGTAGGCCTCTTCTCTTTATCCTCATCCCTCAGTACTGAGATATTCACCCCACCACCTTGCAATCTTTTCTCCAAAGCCCTTACCATTGCTCCTTTCAAAGAAACCCAAGCAAGCAGGCTCTGTTCACAAGGGCCTGCCTTTTATGAGGCTGCTTGCCCTAATCTGATGGCCTGGAGCACAGCCTGCCTGGTTCACACCTGATCCTGGTTCACATATCATTCAGCCACACAAGTTCCAGGTTTGGAATAATGTGCTTTACCCACAGTTACACAAACACATATACAGTCAAACAGGCACTACTCACTGCAGACAAGCACCTCAACTTCTCAGCTGCTGACCCACCAAGTGGCAGCAACGCCCCTGCTTAATACAGCTGTATTTATGGGACAGTTGTACTGCTGTTCCTCTCAGAAGTTTCCAGGCAGTCTCAGTGAAAGCTGAGTATTCAGCCTCTTGCAAGAGCTGCTCAGCCTCAGTGGCAGAATCAAGGATACTTATGTGAAACCACCAAGTGTAACCATGATCTACAAATGACAACCATGACCTCTATTTTATGCATTGACAGGAGAGTCCATCTGGGATTGCCAAGCCAGTTGTTTTCAGGATGTGTGTATATCTATATCTCTCTCTCTATATATATATTCACATACATACATACATATACATATACACACACACACACTTTTGTTTTAATTTACCATGTAATATATAACCATATATTAAATATTAGATATGTATGCCATGTTAAAATACCATGAAAATATTATATATTATACACATATTGTGTGTGTATGTGTGTGTACGTGTATACACACACACATGCATATACACACAATTATTTTTATATATAATATTTAAATAAATAAATAAATACATACATACTACAATTTATTCCTTTTTTCTTTTTTTTCTGTCTGGTTTTTTTTGGGCAAATATATAGAATTTTTCTGTCAGTTTTGGTATCTACTGATGGGATATTCCCACTGTTTCTGAGTTGGAAATAACTTTATAGTGTATGTTGTGAAAAACAGAATTACAACAGCTTTAAATGAATTAGATTAGATGATCCTGTTTACTTACTACAAGGTATAACTATAACAACTCCACAAATTCCAACTGCATAGTCTGTGTCTATATAGTGCTTCACACAACAAGGCCACCACAACTCAGGCACTCAGGCACTACTGCAGTATAAATAATGCTGACAGTATTCCATTCCCGTGTCTGTGTAACTGGAAGTTAGAATCTGGCCCACATTGCATGAGCTCTTTTTCTGTCCATTGCAACTCCCCTTGTTTCCAGCCAACTGATGGACCTAGTCAAAGAAGATTTTCTTTCTTTCTTTGCCAGCTCCTTCCACGTGCTGCACAGCAGCCCATCTGCTCTTGGAGCTGCGTCTGTCTTAAAAAGCTTTAATTTCTTCATCACCTGCTCTGGCATAATTGTGATTTCCATCAGCATTTCTCCATCCTCCCCTGGGGAACTGGTATATATACTTGCCATCTGTCTTCCATCTTCCCCTGAGAACACTTGGGCAACATTTCATTTTGTCATTGTTTTTGAAAGAGAATTCTACTTTGCTGAATGAATTACCCTCGATATCTCTGGAAGGCACTCCTGTCTCCTTCCCTGGCCTTTTGTTCCTTCTGTGCATTGCCATGTCTTATTGTTCAGCTCAGCTTCTTCTCTTGCCTGTTTATCGTCTTCTGTTTGGAGATAGCAACATCCCCTAAGTAATGATCCTATTACCAGTTGAGGACTGTTCATTATTTTCCCTGTTTTTTCACCCATAACACCATTCTTTTTTCTTTCTTTCTTATTTCAGCTTAGGTTCCTCCATTCATTACATCATATCCACTCCATCTCTTTATTTCTCTCTCTTTGATTCACCTCTTAAGCAACACAAAATAAAAAGCACAATAGGTTTAAGATACAGGGAGTTTTTGTTTGTTTTTGTTTGGTTTGGTTAGGTTTGGGGGGGGATTTTTTTTTTTTGGTAATTAACTTTTTATTGGTTCCCTTCAAAAGCAATACAAATGATTTAAATACAACAGACAGACAGGGACAAATGAGACTAAACCAAGCTAAAGATCCCATTTGAACTAGCTAAATCCATAACCCAAGAAAAAAAAAAAAGATGAATGGATGTTTAACACCAAGCAGGTGAAGAAACAGAAATAACAAATGAATGCAGCAACATAATGAAAAGCAACATTGCATCTCCCTAAAGATCAAGGAAGTTGTTTGGCAAACAGAGCCCTTGACATCAGGCCAAATTCTGCTGCTGATTCTGTTCATGGATTGGGTAAATTTAACTCTCTGCACTGAGAACTGAGGGCAAATACCTGCAACATCTCTGCTTACCCATCAAGCTTTTCTCTGCAGCCAGGGGATTTAACAACTGCCTGTTTCAGGAAACTGTGAAAGCTAAGCTTCCCCCTTAATCATCCAAATCCAAGATGGGCTTGCACAAGATGGCCCAACATCATGAGATTCACAATAGGTAAAAAGGCAAGATGTTCCCCAGGGAAATTCGCTCCTAGCTAAGGGTTTCCTGTCTTCATTTAAAATGTGCCTTCCTTGTGAAAGCTTCCAGCAGGCAAAGTCAGTGGCTAGAATATTTAGAGAAAGATACTGCAAAGGCATAAGCAAAGTGATCAAAGGTAAGTCAGCTATGGGAAAAGCATTTGACGTGACTGTGCAGCTCTGGCACTACCAATGACCTCTGTTGCATCTTTTGGAGACCTCTCTAGTCTTCCACCCCTGGAGCTGCTTGTGCCCTGGATTATTCCTTCACCAAGAGCTAATATGACCATTTTCATATATACATTTCCGTGGTTCAAGCCCTTTGTTTCTGCAGTTCTGTGTTCTTGTTCTTTTCCTCTTATTCTCCTGAACAATTGTTTTCTCTTTAGTGATGGCACCATGAGTAGATATAGAATTTTGAAAAGGTGGGTGCAGAAGGTAAGCTGTATCATCACATATATAAAAACAACATATGTTTTTCATAGATTCATAGATGTTAGGGTCAGAAGGGACCTCAATAGATCATCGAGTCTGACCCCCTGCATAGGCAGGAAAGAGTGCTGGGTCTAGATGACCCCAGCTAGATGGTTATCTAACCTCCTCTTGAAGACCCCCAGGGTAGGGGAGAGCACCACCTCCCTTGGGAGCCCGTTCCAGACCTTGGCCACTCGAACTGTGAAGAAGTTCTTCCTAATGGCCAATCTAAATCTGCTCTCTGCCAGCTTGTGGCCATTGTCTCTTGTAACCCCTGGGGGCGCCTTGGTGAATAAATACTCACCAATTCCCTTCTGTGCCCCCGTGATGAACTTATAGGCAGTCACAAGGTCGCCTCTCCACCTTCTCTTGCGGAGGCTGAAAAGGTCCAGTTTCTCTAGTCTCTCCTCGTAGGGCTTGGTCTGCAGGCCCTTAACCATACAAGTGGCCCTTCTCTGGACCCTCTCCAGGTTATCCGCATCCCTCTTGAATTGCAGCGCCCAGAATTGCACACAGTACTCCAACTGCGGTCTGACTAGCGCCCGATAGAGGGGAAGTATCACCTCCTTGGTTCTGTTCGTCATGCATCTGCTGATGCACGATAAAGTGCCATTGGCTTTTCTGATGGCTTCGTCACACTGCCGACTCATGTTCATCTTAGAGTCCACTAGGACTCCAAGATCCCTTTCCACTTCCATGCCACCCAGCAGGTCATTCTCTAGGCTGTAGGTGTGCTGGACATTTTTCCTCCCTAGGTGCAGTACTTTGCATTTCTCCTTGTTGAACTGCATTCTGTTGTTTTCTGCCCACTTGTCTAACCTGTCCAGGTCTGTTTTTCTCTAGTTGAAAATAAATGAGAAGCTTTACTAATATGCTAAGGGCCAAGGGCTGTATTATTCCATTTAAAATTGAAGCAAAAACAAATATAACTTTAATGGAATGAGTTAAAACCAATTTGCAGGGCTGTGAAATAGGAGCTTCACTACCAGGGGCAGCTAACAGGCAGCAGAATTGCAGAACAAAGGCTAGCTTGATTGGTGGAACATCATGACCATTAAAAAGAAGAGAAGGTCATTAACACCTATGGAATGAAGAGTTTAGACCGGATTGGGAAGATGACATTGAGCCATGAAGTCAAGTGACTCCCTCAGTGCTGCTTGACTAGAAATGCTACTGCCAATGCCAGGAAGTTGGTTTCAAGCTTTGGGTGGGACAAGAATCAAAGGGGAGGGGTGTGGTGCCAGTGTACTGGTGCACCCTGCCCCCCACACCCCCAGCAGGGATCTGCCATTAGACAGCACTATACATAAGTCGGGGACTTTTTGGGCTTGGAAGGCTTGAAAAGGAGAAAGAAGTTAAAACCTTTGAAACTGTCTAAACTTTCCCCTCCCCTCTAAGCTACCAAATGTAAAACTTTCCCTTTAGTGTATAAATACAGTCACTTTGGGTTTATTGACCATTTCCTGAAAACAGCACTGATGCAGTTCTAGGTGATCGCTTCTACAGATGTTCCTAAACACTGCTGATGGCACTTGAAAGCATATGGTGTTCAGTGCCTCCCACACAAAGTGTAGCACTGAGCACAACTCATCCCTTTATTATGTGCTGTTGCTTTCTCTGAATCACTGAGTTTGGAGGATAGGCACGTGCAAAATATTGGCCTAGATGAATGCATGGTATGTACCTGCTTGTACCCTATCCTTTGTAACTTCCAGCCTGAAAGGCAGGGCACTACCTCCCCCTCCCCATACGGCATGTTGATGCAGAAGGAATTAAGTAGCCCTCATCCCCAGTGCTAAAGACACCTTTGTTCAAATAACTTAGTCGTGTTGAGGGCATGCAGCAAAATGTGCAGCTCTGCTTTGAACTTAGAAGTCTATGTTATTCCAGGTGATGTAAAGACCAGGGAAGGATGAGGAGGAGGGAAGGAATTCCCCCACAAAGGAGTAATTAGAGCCTGCTTCTTTAAAAAGAAAATGTAAAATGTCTGAATGAAATACATGGCCTGTCACCTGTATCTCATCTAAGTAATGGGCCATGTCATCCCAACATACAGTAGTTACTCTGGTACCACATGAATGTAGACAAACCCAGAGTGCTCCTCCTCTCCCCCACACACCCCATCTGGATTCTACTGTCTGTAAGCATAAATTCTGCTCATACAATATTACTCCGGTTCAGCTGTGGGGATCACCAGGGATGGGAGTTCCCTATGCTATTAATCTTACAAAACAGAGGTAGAGAAGCTAGAGAAGAGCCAAGTGCTGATGAAGCCTGCTAAGTGCATGGGCTTGGTAGAATAGACAAATCCTGTGAACAGTGCTCCTGGCATCAGAGCATTTGAAGGGACCTCAGGTGTTATTAATCCAGTACCCTAAACCTTCTGAGACACATGCCCGTCTACTCCAGTCTCTTGAAATCTCCAGGGAGGAGATTTCTCAACATCCCTGGCCAGCTATCCTACTGCTCAGATTTTTTTTTTGCTGGAGATATAATCTAAATCTGCCTTATTGTAATTTAAACCTATTGCCTTTCATTGTGCTTCATACAGCAAAGGAGAATAGTAGTTCTCTCTCTTATTTATGGCAACCTTTCAAATACATGAAAACTGTTTTCATATCCCCCTTTGATCTCTTTTTCTCCAAACTATACCAACCTAGTTCCTTCATCCTTCTCTCATACAGCTTCCACTCTAACCCCATTACCATTTTTGCTGCTCCTCCAGTCTCTCTACATCTGGCTTGTCCAACATATGGCCCATGGGCTGCCATGCAGCCCACCAAGCCATTTTCTGAGCCCCGCGGTGCTGCAACGGGAAACGAAAGTAAATGCTGTTTACTTTCGTTCCCACCCCTTGTCCTTCTCCCAGCCCCTCAGCAGCTTCCTAATAGCTGCTGAAGGGCTGGGGAAGGGACAAGGTTCCCACACGCAGCCTGCAACGAGCAGTGCCCCATGGCGGGGCCCGGGCACACCTGCGCTCCCTGGTGCCCAGATGACTTACTGGACATCCTTGAAAGCAGGCAGAGGCGGCAGCACAGGGCTGGGGCTCACTGGCAGAGCTGCGTGGGGTCGAGGCAGGAGCAGAGGGTGCCTTTCCCGCACATCCTGGGGAGGCTGCAGCCGGGAGGATGAGAAGAAGCCTGGACTGAGGCGCCCATGCATGGCATAGGCTTTCCCCACCCCACTCTGCTCCATGCCCAGCTGAGCCGCAAGTCTCTCTCACAGCCTCTCGGATGCACTGAGGAGCCCCCACTCCCTCCTCCCTCCCCGCCTGCCCGCCCCCTGCAAGGCAGTGAGTGGTGGAGGCTACAAAGTGCTGTGCAGGCGTCTCCCGCCAAAACACATCCCTCCACCTTTGATTAGTTTCCACTGTGGCTGATATCTTTTCCACATTTATCTGTTGACTTGCATTATGCTGCTTTCATTATGCCTCATGTGAAAGTGTTTATTTTAGTCAAATATTTGGTATTATTTCATTGTTGCTTTTATATTGTTTTTATTTTGGATTTTAAACCACATTTCCAGACCCATTTCATTGTCACTTCCTGCAACTTCATTGGTGTCAAAGGTCACGTGACATCACTTCCTGATGTGATACCACTTCCTGTGAGGTCTTTGAATATGGCTTGCCAGCCCACTGGGTGATAAAAAGTTCATGATCCAGCCCCACATTCAAAAAGGTTGGATACCCCTGCAGTCTACATCCTTCTTGTGATGCAGTGCCCTAAACACAGACTGAGCACATTCCTCTAGCTGAGCAGAATGATGTTATCACCTCCCATATCCCAACTCAGCGGAACACCTGGTTATTTCACTTATTTACTGATACTTATGAGGTCTGAGCCTGGTATCCTAACCCTGACATTATACATGTGCACATGTTTGTGTGCGTAAAGGTGGATGTGAGGCCTAACCTTCCTTTCAATTACACTAGTGTTAGAGATAATGTCATAAAGGTCAATGAAGTAAATGGAATTACAAGAGTGTAACACTGTGGTAAACAAGTGGAAATCTACGCTCCTGTGTTTCAGGGTCATCAGGTGTTAGCCCATGGATGTAATCATTAAATGTTCCACAGGTAAATTTGATTGACATAGCAGGGTACTTTGTAAATTTCTTTAAGGATTTTGCTGTTGATTTCACTGACATTATGAGGACACTATTACAAGCCAGTTCAGGAAGCAGACCCAAACTTCTTTGTGCTCTACACAGAGTCATAGAAAGAGAAGACTGGCAGGGCCCTCAGGAAGCTATCTAGTCCAATTCTTTGCTCAAAGCAGGACCGTACATCTCTAAAATGGCCCAGTCATGCACTTGTCTAACCTGCTTTTAAAAACTTCCAAGCATGAAGACTCCATAGTCTCTCCATTAACCAGTTTCAATGCTTAACCACCCTCAGGGTAAAAAAGTTCTTTCTAATATCCAATCTAAATTTCCATTCATGCAGCTTGAGACCATTATGCCTTGTCCTATAGCCGTGGAGAATAATTTATCACCATCGTTTTTATAAGCTCCTTTCAGGTATTTGAAGACTATCAACATCTCCCCTCTTGGTTTTCTCTTCTCTTCCTTCAGATTTTCATTGCAAGTCATGTTTCCCAGTCCCCTAATTATTTTTGTTATTTTCCCCTTGCCTCTTTCTCATTTGCCAATGTTTTCCTTGAAGTGTATGAGGATTTATTTCTATACCTATATACAACCTCTCCTGTAGGTATTTTCACTGATATTTTGTTTCATAGATGCTAGTTTATTTGTATGCTCCCAAGTTTGTTTGCACTTTACGGAGTGACATCCTCAATCAAATTTAACATGTGCGTGCTGGATTTGGCACGGATAAAGCTCACTTGTGTCCAGGGGCAGATCTAAAGGAGTGCAGTAGCATAGCTGTATCCCGACTTCAGGCTGAACCATGCTGCTGAAACTTCTGTGCTCTTTAAAGAAGTCCCCAAAGTGAAAGAGAATCCCCATTTCCCTTCCATGCTCAGAGGCACATGACTACTTTCCCCAGGGTCCTGGTGGGGAGGGAATCTTCTGAACTGCTGGGCTGCATGGGGGCTGGGCTCATCTAGGGCAGTGGCAGCAGCAGTGAGTACCTGTGTCTGCTTCTGAGGGGACTGGGCCATGTTGGGGAACTCACCCTCTCCCCACATTGCTGCTGCCACTGTTCTCAGCTAAGCCTAGCCCCTCCACAGCCTAGCTGGAGTGGGCAGAAGCAGCTCTGAAGTTTCTAAAAGCAGAAGCAGTTTCTGAAGTTTTCCCTGGGACAGCAGGAAAAGCAGCAGCAGTGACTGGAGGAGGAGGAGGGGACAGAATAGAAGGGGAGGGGACGTACCTCTGAGCATGGAGGGGAAGGAGGGTAGGTGCTTACCTGCTTTGGGAACTTTAAGAAGTCCCCAGAGGTGCCTGCTGCATAGTTTTCCCCACCAGTGGTTTGGGAGATGGAGGCTGGGAGAGGGGGCACAGCCACTGATCACCACGAGTGTGGCTGTTCCTGCAGCCCCTTTGCCAAATCCTGGATCCATCCCTGCTTGTGTTTTATCTGCATTGAAGTTCCATGTGCTTTAGCAGTTCCCCTAAAATGCAGTTGACTCTCTTCAGAAATTACATGTAGCAACACTTCATCATCTATGCATCTGAAACAGAACCTGATGTCAAAGCACACCTTGAACAGAACTGAGGAATATAATCAAATGATGCAGTAGTTGCTTCTTGACCAAAGAGAAAAAAAAATAGATTTGGTGCTACAAGCTATTTTTTGCTATAAAACAAATGTATCAGTGTTTGAAGATTATTTGCCCCCAGAAAATGCACAGAGTCATCAACATCACTATTTGGCACTGGCTGTATTTCAGAACTCACTGATGATGACTGTCTTGGTTCTTACAAGGGGGGTGGGGGGTAAAAATCTCTCCATCTGAATCAGCCAACTGCTGAACTACCAAGCTGCTTTTGACTCAGGTGAATGACAGAGATAAATTCTGACTCACTTGAAACAAGAAACAACTTCCACAGGATGCAGAAAGCACTGTGTGACTAGAATTAGGGGCAGCAGGAAGATTATAGTTGGAAAGGCTGCCTGCAGGGAGCAGAATGTATTTAGAAGCATCTAAAATTATTTGTGTGACTCAATGCTGTTTTCCTAACACAGAAAGCGGCATGTGGTAGCTCTACTCCTTAGACTGCTCTTTTTATCCTCACCATATTTATGACTTGCAAATGAGGAAGGAAGAAAAAAAGTTGCACTGCTGGTAAGCCAAAAACAAACAACTGCACTGTGCACCTCTACAGCACCTTTTGTCCCAAGGGATCTCAAGGCTTTCACATCTTTAAAAAATGGCTGCCCGGAAATGCAGTGACACGGTGGCCAGGTCACAATAAATGCATATATAGGGCACTGCATACAAGCAAGAGGTCATTTTGGCTAAGGACATCGGAGCAGTTGATGATGAAGGACCACAGGGCCTTTAGTCTCATCCCCTACAACAGGACTGAAGCGCCTAGGAAATGCCAGGTCATACCATACCAAGCCAAACGCCAGCAGCTTCCTGTGCTGATGTTTTAAATTTATTCCAAGAAATCCTAACCTTGGTGCCTGTATGCAAAGACCCTGCTTCAAGGGATAGCAGACATATGTAACTTCACATGCTGAGTCCTGTAGACTTCACTGGGATAACGGTGCTATGAATATTTGTTTTATTCAGTTCAGTGGCCAAACCAAAAAAAAAACCCCGAGGAAAAAGAATGTGATTTGCTCTGAGCCAGAAATTGTTACTTCTCTGTGTTTGTTTTTTTCTGGGGATTTTTGTTGGTGGTGGTGGTGTTATTCTTGCCAGAGCAACTCCCCCTGCCACTACCACTCTCCTCCCATTTCAGGTTGAATGAAATGTTTCATTTGTCCCCCAATAAAACATTTTGTTTCCAGCGAAATACAATCAACTAATGGAAATGAAGGGTTTTGTTCACTGGCCCATAAACTTAGCCAATGGCCCTGTGAGATTCAGATCCCTATTGCACCTCAGGGGATTTGAACCCACACATCTACTGCCCAGAAGAGTGACGAAAGCATCATGCAACAAACTATTCCAGAGCAGGGCTTTCACACTCACTTGTGTTGTGTGACATACTTTACATTCATTAGAAAAGGGGAACAGGCATCCTGGCCCATTAAGTTATGGAGGCCTGCTCTTTCTCTCTGGTTCAGTGAATATTTATTTCATACAATGTAGAACAATTCCAATAGGAAAAACTGAGGAAAAAACTCACCTCAAAACAGCCAGCAGTTCGATGTTGGGGGGGGGGAAGGAAACTCTTCTAGGAGCTACCAGAGGCCCAAGTTCAAATTGACTCTCTGCCTGATTTACAGGTTTCCTACTTCTCAGAAGAATACCTCAACAAGCAAGCTACCTTGGTGCAACAAAATATTTAAATAATAGCTGAAACTCGCAAAACATTTGCGATTAAATTTTTATTGCAAAAGTATTTCTTTAAATACAGGATTTTTAGTTATTCTTTGACCACCCCCTTTCAGACCATGCCAGGGGGGCAACAGCCAGGGAGGTTTTACCGAGTCCCTGAATCAGGTAATGATTCCCACCCTGGCCCTTCCCCTCTGTGCTCAGCAACATATCCCCTCCCTTCCCATTTCCCACTCCCACTCCATCCATCACTGCTCCTATCCTTGTCTCTGGCTGTCTCAGGGCTGGGGGGGAACTCCAGAGCTGCTCCTGCCCTGCCCCAGTCAGACTCAGCCCAGGAAAGAGGCAGTGGTGGCAGATGGTGGGCTTCTTTTCTTTGCGTGGTCTCAGTGGGTATTCCCCATCAGCCCAGGAGCAGGGAGGGAAAACCTGCTCTTGCCACTGTCCCTGTCTGAGCCTGGCTTGTCACACAGTGCAGCTCCAACGGGCTGGAGCAGCTTTGGAGACCCTCCTGTCCTCAGGAGAGGCAGGGGAGGAGGAGAATGAGGGGGAGGGAAGGGAAGGTGCCACTGAGCACAGAAGGGAAGGGAGGGGTTCTGAGAGAGGGCCGGGGGTGGAATTCTTACCTGATTTGGGGACTTAAAAGTTCCCAGGTGCTGTTTCTGCATGGTCTGCCCAGCCTGGGAGGGGTAGTGGGAAGCTGGAAACTAAGTAAGGACAGCCACCCCTGCAGCATCAGTCTCTGCTCCTGCACCCTCCTTTACAGAATCCTGAACCTGTCCAAGCTTCTGTGTATGAAGGTAAGCAAACGGATATGGGCACTTTTGAAGGCCGTGGGCTACTGCTAGCATGCAATATACATCATGACTGGGTTAGAGAAATTAATGGATGAAATTAATGGATTAATGGAAGTCCAATAATTAATTAATGAACTTCCAAGAATGGATGAGATCCAGGCCATAATGCCTGGCATGGCCACTCAGGTGCTCTGCACTCTACCTGCTCCCAAGTCTCACCTGGTAAGAATGTGTATCCAGACAAAGAACAGTGAATGGGGGGAGTGTTGCCCCCTCCCTGATCCTACTTACAAGTTTGCAGTCTGGGCATCTGCCTGCACCACAGAATCATAGAAAAGTAGTGTTGGAATGGACTCCAGGAGGTCATCTAGTCCAACACCCTGCTCAAAGCAGGACCAGACTCAACTAGATCATTCCAGCCAAGGCTTTGTCTAGCCAGGTCTTAAAAACCTCCCAAGATGGAGAATCTACAACCTCTCTGGGTAACATGTTCCAGTGTTTTACTACCCTCCTAGTGAGAAAATTCTTCCTAATATCTAACCTAAGCTTCCCTTGCTGCAACTTGAGACCATTGCTCCTGGTTTTGTCATCTACCACCAGTGAGAACAGTTAAGCTCCATCCTCTCTAGAACCCCACTTCAGATAGTTGAAGGCTGCTATTAACTCCCCCTCCCTCCCATCAGTCTTCTCTTCGCCAGACTAAATAAGCCCAGTTCCCTCAGCCTCTCCTCATAAGTCATGTGCCCCAGAACCCTAACAATTTTCATTGCCTTCCACTGGACTCTCTCCAATTTGTCCACAAATTTATCATACATGCATAGATCTGGAAGCCAGAAGAGGTCACAGCTTCAGTTGTCTGGCCTCCTCGGTAGCACAGGCCAGAAGAAATAACCATATAGTTCTTCTCCAAGACAATAACATGTGGTTTGGCTAATGCACATCTTCTAGAAAGAGGCATTTCCTCCAAGACATTAAAGAGAAAAAACACAGGAAAAAAAATAATCCAGTGTGTAATTCTCCTCTCTGATAAAATGTTATGCTTCAATCCAAGTCTGTTTTTGCCCAACATCAACGTCCAGCCATCGCTCTTGCTGGGTGAGAGAGTCCTCTAGCAGGCATTCCTTCCCTGTGTGGGTACGTAGAAACTATGATGGAGTTTCCTTGTAAGCCCACTTTAGATTCCAGCAATGCCTGTCGTTGCTGTCACAGGGAACCAGCAGGGCAAGGTGACCTCATGTTAGTGATTCTCCATAAGTCTGAATGGGCTTCATGAAGTGCATATGGGTGGGTGGGTCAATTAAGCAAAAAGCACAGATACTCCAGGGGTCATTTTGATAATAGCACCATGCCAGAGCCAGCTGCTCCCTGGAGTGATTCATTATTTCCATCCTCTCCTCCCTCTTGAACCAGCTTCACTGTCAGTATTAACAGCTACCTGCAATATTCTTCATGCTACCAGTCCTAGCACCACCTCACAGAAGATAATGTGCAGCAAATGGACCTGTACCAAGTGCTGAATGAACAGCAGCTTCTGCTTGACCGTTTCATCAAAGGGGATCATTCCCTTGGTCTCACAGCAGACAGCTTGCTAAAAGAACCAAGGGAAACGTTTACATCTATACTAGAAGGCTGTTCCAGTAGATTCACTGTAACCATAACAGCAAGAAGGGCTTCTAGTGGGGACAGAGTTTATGCCAGCCAGACTGTGCTCTGGCAACACCTACCCTAGGGCTGTGGTAGGGCAATACCTACATATTTAAGGATCCACTGGATGTACCCTTCCACCACAAGTCCCAATTCTGCATAACAGTTGTTGTCAGTCAGGGCCTCTGATCATGGCCAATTAGACCAAATGCCTGAGTTACCCCACCTGCTCCTGATCCCTGGTTAATACAACTGCTCCAGTTTTCTGCAACTGGATTCCATGCCAAGACTGCCAATTGCCCCTTATAAGCACACCTGCAGCTCAGTCTGTAGGCAAGCCGTCACAAAGCCTCAGTCTGTCCCGGCAAGCCTCATGTTCACTGCTCTCTGGGTCTCCTGGCTCCCAACTTGACTTCAGCTTTTCCTGACCCTGATCTTGGATCCTCCTTGGAACTTGGCACTGGCTCTCTGACCCCCGGTTTCAGATATTGGCCCACTTATTGAATTATAACTCTCAGATCTCTTTTGCCTCTCCTGGAATTCGGTCCCCACATTTTCCACTGTCCTGGCAGAGACCCCAACCTGATACTTAGCTAATCCATGCTCCCACCTGGCTGACCCCCCCCCCCCCCCCCCACAGTGGCTTACTGCAGACCCAACCACCTACATCTTAGCCAAACTCTCACAAATGCTTCATTGAAAGAGAATTCCTCTATTCCCTGCCTATGCATGGGTGGCCACCATTTTAAGATGGGTTGGGGGGGGGGGGGAGGGGGACATGCTGGAGTGCATTGGTAGGGGCTGGAAATAACAGTTACCCACAGTCCTTCTTTATCCTCAGTGAGTTCTCTCTCATTTCTGGTGGGTCTTAAAGAGCTTGTCAATAAATGCATTTCCTACATACCATACTGTGGTGCCCAATTCAGCATAGGCAGGCCAAAGCAACATGGAACTACTCAGTAGCTACTTTGCCTCAGTCCACAGAAAAAAAATTAAGCTGCAGCCAGACACCTAATTAGGATTATTTGGATAAAGAAGGGGAAGAGCTGAGATATGAAATACAGAGACAGAGACAGAGACAGAGTGTGTCAGAGAGGTTTTAATGGGTCTGAATGAATTCAAGTCAACAGAGCCATATGAACTTCATCCCAAAGTACTGAAGGAAGTGGCAGAGGAGGTCTTGGAGCCCTTGGCAATGATTTTCACACAGTCATGGGAGACCGGCAAGGTACCAGAGGACTGGAAAAGAGCCAAATTAATGCCCCTCTTTAAAATATAATTTAAAAAAAAGGCAAAAAGGAGGAGCCAGGGAGCTACAGCCTGGTTAGCCTCACCTTAATACCAGGAAAGTTACTGAAACATATCCTAAGGAAGGTCATTTGCAAGCACCTGGAGAAGATGCAGATTACAAGCAGCCAGCATGGATTTACTGAAATAAATCATGTCAAAAACTTGATCTCCTTCTTTGACAAATGAACTACTTGGGGGGGATGAAGGGATGATGTGTATATCGTAGGGGTGCACCAATGAATATTTTTTTAGTCCATACTGATGGCCAATTATTAATGAGCCATATCGGCTGATAATGATCTGATTGCCAATATGCAGCCCGGCACCTTGGAGAGCAGCGTCAATCTGGTAAGTCTGTGAGGAAAGGGGCGGAATGAAAAAAGGGATGTGGGGGAACAGATTGAGGCCCCTGCAGTGAGGGAGGGAGTGGGGCTTGGGTAGGTGCTGTACAGCTGGGGTGGGGCGTGGGATGGAGCCATGAGCGGCTCATCCGAGGAGTGCAGGAGGGGTGAGGGCAGCTTCCACTGCTGGTGCAAGCCCAGGGGCATGAAGGAGCACACATCCCCCCAGATCTGTGCATGGAGCAAGGGTGCAGCAGGCTGTGGCTGGGCTCTTCCTAGCAGGAGACTAGGCTGGGGCTATGCGTGGGGCAAGGGGCAGTGGCACTGGGAAGGGAGGTTACAGGGTGGGCTAGTCACTCCAGAATTTGCCATAGCCCCTCGAACTCCACACCCAGTGCCACCGCCTCCCACCCCACGCAAAGACCCAACCCAACCCGCCCCCCCCCCCCCCCCCCCCCCCCCCCGCTGAGAAGAGCCCGGTGCCACCGCTGTCCCCAGCCCACAGTAGCAGCCCACCCTCACCCTGTGCACAGAGCTTGGGGACATGTGCCCCTCCATGCCTCCCCCAGGCTGCGTTAGTGGCAGGAGCCACCACCTACACCTCTGGGTGAGCCACTTGTGGCTCCGACCCATGCCCCACCCTACCCCAACTGAGCATCGCCTGCCCCTACCCCTGCCCCAGCCCCACCCCCCCTCCCTCCCTCCCTCCCTCACTGCAGGGGCCTTGATCGGACCCCCCCATGCTCCTTCCCTCCCCCCATCTGCAGACTTATCAGCTGGATGCTGCTCTCCAAGCTGGCAGGCTGTGCACATGCATGCAGCATTTATTGGCAACATTTATTGGCAACATCGCACTGCAGAGCAGGAGTTTTGAAGTGATGGGAGCCCAAGAAGGTTGGCTGTGCCTTAATGAAATGATCCTTCGGGCACAAAATGAGACGATCCCCGTGCGAGATAAAAGAGGGAAAGGGGCCAGGAGGCTTCCCTGGCTGACCACAGAAATCCAGGGCAGCCTAAGGGCCAAAAGGGGAGCACATAAAAAGTGGAAACAGGGAGAGATCACCAAAGACGAATATACCTCCTCTGCTCGTGCTTGTAGGGAGGCAGTTAGACGGGCCAAAGCTACCATGGAGCTGAGGATGGCATCCCAAGTAAAGGACAACAAGAAATTGTTTTTTAGATATATTGGGAGTAAAAGGAAGGCCCAGGGTGCAATAGGACCCCTGCTAAATGGGCAAAAGCAATTGGTGACGGACAGGGGGGAGAAGGCTGAACTCCTCAACGAGTTCTTTGCCTCAGTGTTCCTAAGCGAGGGGCACGACAAGTCTCTCACTGGGGTTATAGAGAGGCAGCAGCAAGGCGCCAGACTACCATGCGTAGACCCTGAGATGATGCAGAGTCACTTGGAAGAACTGGATGCCTTTAAGTCGGCAGGCCTGGATGAGCTCCATCCGAGGGTGCTGAAGGCACTGGCTGACATCATTGCAGAGCCACTGGCGGGAATATTTGAACGCTCGTGGCGCACGGGCCAAGTCCCGGAGGACTGGAAAAGGGCCAACGTGGTCCCAATTTTCAAGAAGGGGAGGAAGGAGGACCCGGGCAACTATAGGCCAGTCAATCTCACCTCCATCCTTGGCAAAGTCTTTGAAAAAATTATCAAGGCTCACATTTGTGAGAGCCCGGCAGGACAAATTATGCTGAGGGGAAACCAGCACGGGTTCATGGCAGGCAGATCGTGCCTGACCAATCTAGTCTCTTTTTATGACCAGGTTACGAAACTCCTGGACACAGGAGGAGGGGTGGATGTCGTATACTTAGACTTCAGGAAGGCCTTCGATACAGTATTCCACCCCATACTGGTGAACAAGTTAAGAGGCTGCGACTTGGATGACTACATAGTCCGGTGAGTGGCGAATTGGCTAGAGGGTCGCACCCAGAGAGTTGTGGTGGATAGGTCGGTTTTGGCCTGGAAGGGTGTGGGCAGTGGGGTCCCGCAGGGCTCGGTCCTTGGACCGATACTCTTTAATGTCTTCATCAGCGACTTGGACAAGGGAGTGAAGTGTACTCTGTCCAAGTTTGCAGATGACACAAAGCTATGGGGAGAAGTGGACATGCCGGAGGGCAGGGAACAGCTGTGAGCAGACCTGGACAGGTTAGACAAGTGGGCAGAAAACAACAGAATGCAGTTCAACAAGGAGAAATGCAAAGTGCTGCACCTAGGGAGGAAAAATGTCCAGCACACCTACAGCCTAGGGAATGACCTGCTGGGTGGCACGGAAGTGGAAAGGGATCTTGGAGTCCACGAGGACTCCAAGATGAACATGAGTCGGCAGTGTGACGAAGCCATCAGAAAAGCCAATGGCACTTCATCGTGCATCAGCAGATGCATGACGAATAGGTCCAAGGAGGTGATACTTCCCCTCTATCGGGCGCTGGTCAGACCGCAGTTGGAGTACTGCGTGCAATTCTGGGTGCCGCAATTCAAGAGGGATGCGGATAACCTGGAGAGGGTCCAGAGAAGGGCCACTCGTATGGTTAAGGGCCTGCAGACCAAGCCCTATGAGGAGAGACTAGAGAAACTGGACCTTTTCAGCCTCCGCAAGAGAAGGTTGAGAGGCGACCTTGTGGCTGCCTATAAGTTCATCACGGGGGCACAGAAGGGAATTGGTGAGTATTTATTCACCAAGGCGCCCCCAGGGGTTACAAGAAATAATGGCCACAAGCTAGCAGAGAGCAGATTTAGATTGCACATTAGGAAGAACTTCTTCACAGTTCGAGTGGCCAAGGTCTGGAACGGGCTCCCAAGGGAGGTGGTGCTCTCCCCTACCCTGGGGGTCTTCAAGAGGAGGTTAGATAAGCATCTAGATGGGATCATCTAGACCCAGCACTCTTTCGTGCATATGCAGGGGATCAGACTCGATGATCTATTGAGGTCCCTTCTGACCCTAACATCTATGAATCTATGAATTATTGGCCACATCAGCCAAAAAAAAAGCCAATTGCTGATAATATCAATTTTGCTTTTATTGGTCCCATTACATCGGCTCATATGGTATCAGTGCACCTCTAGTATATAGTGTATCTGGACTTCAGCAAGGCTTTTGATAAGGCCCCACATGGCCTTCTCATAAACAAATCAGAGAAATGTCAGCTGGACAAAACTACTATAAGGTGGATAGACAACTAGCTCAATAGCTGCCAGCAAAGGGGAATTATAAATGGATCCACAGTAGAATGGCAGAAAGTTCTGAGTGGAGTCCCACAGGAATCTATCCTAGGCCCTGTGGTTGTTCAGCATGTTTATTAATGATTTAGATGCTGGCATTGCCTTTCCACACAAGGTCAGACTGATGGCCATATTTAGAGTCAGGAAGGAATTTTCCCCCATGGTCAGATTGGCATAGACTATAGGGGGTTTTGCCTTCCTCTGTAGTGGGGGCATAACCTTCTTCCTGGGATCTTTTGAGTATATGTTCACAACCTTTACAGAAGCAGGATTATGGCTGCCATGGTCCCTCTGATTTACCTGTGGCAGGTTAAGGCATTATGTCTTGTATTATGTCAGGGTTGACTGTGCAATGTTGCCAAGAGGGTAGACGATGGATTTTTATCCAATGGTTTGGATAGTGGTGGTCTGCCTCAGGCAGGGGGTTGGATTAAGTGAACCATGGAGGTCCCTTCCAGCCATGCTTTTCTATGATTCTATGAAGTAAAAAGAGCATCACTGCTACTGGATGGACTTGTCTGTTCTAGCCAGAGACCACCCATTCCTGGAAGAAAGCAGGAGAACAGATGCATATAAAACAATGAAGAGCCAGTTTGGCACACAGCTTGTATAGCAGAAAATTGTGAGAGTAGCAGCATCTTGTAAACAAAACTTGGATGGTTTTGCAAGTGCTGACGCCCCTATATTGTGCCTATATCTGCTCTGAATGAGGTTTTGCCACCACCTGAAAAGGGAGCAGAATCCAGTTTTTGGCCTCGTCTGGACACAGGTTTAGTACCAGCACTTCTCAGTCAGAGGCGTGATTGGGACCACCACAGGTCCATCAGCACAGCACCACACAGGGACATGGTTATACCCATGGTACCTTAGGCTAGTATAACACATTAACCTATTATCTGGGGAATAAACTAGATCAATATGAAAACATTTTTTAGAACAAAAACAACCCTCTGCTAGAAAAAGATGATGAACCTCAGCCACTACTGCTTTACCTCCACAGTGTTTCAAGGTCAGCTGCAGTCCTAAGGCATCAGTTTATTTTTTCCATAAAGCATTTCAGCCCCTGGTAATGGAATCGACCTCTGCCTACAAGCAATTAATGACTTCCCGGGTGAGCATGGAGGGAAGGGATTTTTCCCCCTGCGCAAATATGAAAATTAATTTAGTAAAGGGAAATTACTCAATGTGCAGTAAAGGGCATGGAGCCCTCATTTAGCACTCCTCAGAGAGCAGCAGGCAAAGCAATAGCTAAGTAAACCAATGGGGGACTGGCTTTTGTCAGATGACATTATATTTCACTATGTTGCACATCACTGCAGTCCCTGCAAGGCAAGGCATTTTCCTTAAACTGCTTTTTGCAAGCAAAACGGATTAAGAATCTGGTGCAGGGTTATAACCGGCTAGTACACAGGAGCCCCATTGGGAATTTGTTGCACTATGTTTTTTTATGCATAAGGCAAAAAGAAGAGGTGGTTCTTGTACTATGTCAGAATCTGCTCCCTTCCCTCCAGTGACGGGCTGTGGAGCACCAGAGTCCAGCATGGCCTGGAAATAATGAAGAACAACAAATGGAGCACGTGTCACCCAGCAGTGGCGAGGGCAGTGATCAAGCCTGGTTAGAAAGGTGCTGCTCTACTACAGACAAGAACTTTGGTAAGGCAGTGAAAGTGCCTGGCATAAGGAGCTGGGGGGCTGGTTGAATGCTGATGTAGGGTGAAATCCACCCCATCCATTATCTAATGGCCAAAGCATTTCACTTCCATTCCATTCCCTTCTAAATGACACATTTCAACCTGCTGGTAACACACTTGGATCAACAGCTACTCAGGATGCCTATATACATGCTGGGAGGCTGCTCTTATGCGCATTACAATGACAACATGTCAGAGCTCTGCTAGAGCATGGTAATTACCTCACTCCAGTGTCACGTGCATCGATGTCCCCATGCTGAAAAATGGCCACGGGGGCATTTTAAATTAAAGTTGGTTTGATGAGGTTTAATTAAAGCACCCTCACCCCCATTTTTCAGTGCAGGGACACTTTAATTAAAGCAGCTCTCAGAGTGACTCCAATTAAAGCACCTGTCCCTCCCCTGCCTCCTGGAGCATGTCTATAAATGCCCAGGGAGGCTGTATCCTAATGCCAACCCCCACTAAGCCTCTGGTGCTCATCCACCAGTGTATGCAGGGTCCTTGGGGAAAGGTCTATTACAACTGTGTTGCAGGCATGATTGCATGGGTGTGGACATGGGGACCTACTGCAGCCAAAATGAGGTGTTTGTGTGCAACAGCCATTGCCTTGCTGCTGACCTAATGACAAAAGGAAGCTCATGCAGCTAGGGGAAAGATAAGATTCTTGCTGGGTCAAGGTAGGCAGTGGCCAAGTGGCATCCATGGACTTTGGGAGGGACAGATCTTCCCTCACTGTCCAGCAGGGGCTTGCACTGGAGAGAGAGAACCAGCCCTAATGGGAGGGAGAGGTTTGTACCTGGAGTCAGGAATGGATCCAGGGCAGGTACACTAGCACACTGCACCTGCCTTTGATTCCTGTTCCACCCAAAGTTTGAAACCCATCGCTCAGCAGTGGCAACAGCATTTCTAGCCAGAGTGCTGAGGGAGTCATGTGACTTCATGGCTCTTTATAATCTACCTGATCCCTTCCAAAAACTCTTCAATCCACAGGTGATAATGACCTTTTCCTCTTTGTAATTGTCTTGATGCTCCACCAATCAAGATAACTTTTCTTCTGCCATTCTGCTGTCTGTTTGCAGCTCCTGGTATTGAAACTCCTATTTCACAGGCTTGCAGATCAGTTTTAACCCATTCTCATGAAATTATGTTTTTTTCACTTCAATCTTAAATGGAATAATACAGCCCTAGGCCCATAGCATGTTAGTAGAACTTTTCATCTATTTTTAACTCTATAAAAACAACATATAGTTTTCTCCATGTGATGATACACCTCACCATTTGCAACCCCTATTCAAAACTGGCACCTGAGAATAAGTTTCAGGGGCATCTGTGCATTTCCTCGACAAGTGACAAGAGCCAAGAGCCTCAGCCAGGACTGCCTAGAGCACTCCTGGACTGGAAAACGCCAACAGCAGAAGAGAAAGGTTAACAGCCTAATGGCTTTTCACAAGCCTGTCAGCCACAATTTTCTTATCATGCAGAAAAGGGAGAGGGCAGAAAGTGCCATTAATTAAAGAGCTAGGGTAGGCAATATCAAAGGGGAAGATAGAGTAGGGAGTAATTTAGACTGCACATCCATTTAGTCAATTCTGCCATTAAAGAGCTGTGAGTCTGACTGGAGGGCTGATTGAACTCAAGGCCTACAGGCAGAAGGTCAGCACAGAGGCACTGAACAACTTGCACTGCAGCTCTGTCACCCACTCTGAACTGAGCAGTACAGTCCAGGAGAAGCCCTCTGACAGCCACAGACAACGGGGTGACTGAGGAGAAGGGCATGGGGCAGCATCCATTTCCAAAGCCTTGCCTCGAGACCACCAAAATTGTGCTGCTCACTGGGGCAATACTGACTCTCTAGGAACTGGATTGGGGCAAGAGCACACATACACACTGACCAGAGGGAGGGCTGGTTTCCTGAAGACTGGCACAGTGCCAGGGCACAGAAAGAATACATCACAGAGGAAGTAGACCAGATGGCTCAGGTGAAGTTCATGTAGCATTAGGAGATGCCCTAAGAGCTGTGCCTTACAATCTCCCCACTCACCCCAGTGATACATGCCTACTAATACCGGGCCCCCCTCCACCCACCTGCCCCAGTGATACAAGCCTCTCTCCTCATATATGGCTGTTTCCATCACCCTAGCCTCTCTTCTCTCCCAATTCCTCCAGCAAGATACAGCCTCCCTAAGCACCTGTGGCATGCACTAGAGGTAGCTGGTAAAGAGGGAAGGTGGGGAAAATATGTGAAATGAGTGTGCAAACACAATGTATTTGGGTAGCAAGTTCACACTCGTTGCCCATCTCCATAGACCTGTACACCTCTGAAATGCCCATGTCACAGCTCCCTCTCTCAGCTGGGCCCCCATATCTGCCCACTCACTTAGCTCCACTGCTTTTTGGGCATGTCTACATGTGCATCTAAGCATGCCTTAATGCACATTAAATGGGTTTAGACAGGCATCTACATGTGCAGGTGATAAAGTGCATTAACACTGTGTGTGGATTGACTTGGGACTAAAGTTAGTCCTAAATCAGTCCACACACACCACACACTCCCACAGTGTTAATCTGCCTTAATGCATCTACATATGCATTAATGCGCTTTAACTATTCAAGCCTACATTCACCATTCTAAATGTGCATTAAGGGTGAGCATATGTAGATGCACACCTTTAATGTGCATTAACTTAGGCTAATGCACATTAGAGTATCATGTGCAGACATGACTCCTGTCTCCTTTCACTTGCACAGTGGGTCCTCTGCACTTGGAACTGCCCAGCACTCCCCGTACATTAAGATTCAGGGCTTGTCCACATTTAACAAAGGTCTTGCCAATCCAAACCAGTAGCCTCCCTGACCAACCTGTAGGGTACATGCAGCCTATACTGGTGAAGTTCTTCAGCTGGTCCAAACAGAACTCATTCCCCAAGACAGATAAACTATCTAGACCAAGGGCCTTCTGTGCTGGTCCTACTGGATCTCCATAGCTATGTTGGTTGATTGACCTAAACAGGCTGAGCTCTAAGTGCAGACTTCTTTCCATTCAGGGAACTGGCTTATGCTGCATCTCCTAGGCTTCTAGGACAGTTATACCTTCAGGCTCAGCAACAGTGAAGAGTCCTTCTACATAAGAACTTGCTAGCAATACAGGTACTGCAAGTAAGCAAAGTACTTGGGCTGGGCTCTGCAATCATCCCAAATATGCCCTCATTGACCCTGACAGGAGACTCCAGGTGATGACAGAGGCAAGCTAATGCTGCATACCACTGAGAATCTCCCCCTTCCCTTTTGTCTGCCATGTCCTCCTCTGGCCCCAGTCCTACGTGTCATTTGCTCTACTTACCTCCAATAGGGATGCTCTGCTGCTATTGCTATGCTGGCAGGGCCACCTAGTGAAACATAGAAAGGGTTTTTGACTGGTGTCTTTATGCCACTTCCCTGTACAATATTAGCACAATGGTCAGGAGCTCTCTTCTGTCAGCAGAGCTCTACCCACATCAAGGGTTTTGCTAGCATCAAGATACTGTCCAGGGGAAGTGATATTTCACGCACACTAGCTGACAAAGCTGTGTTAGCAGCATGCAGCAGTGCAGATCTCACTGGAGGAAGGGGAAGAGGAAGGAGCTACAGGTTCCCCAAAGCAGGAAAAACTACCTTTTATATATCTGGGAATCCCCCATATTCTGCAGTGTGAACTCCATGCTGGAAATCTAACCTGTCCTGTTCGAAGTGCAGATATTTCCATACCAGTGGTAGCTGGCTCCCACTGCTTCCAAGAAGACCCTGCACTTTTTGTCTAATCCACCTGGACAGTGCTCACAGGTTTCCTTCTGCAGATGAAAAGAGACAGACATAGTTGTTAGCAAGTGTGAACAAAGGGGCACACATTTGGACTGCTCTTCTCCCAGAGGGCTCCAAAGGTTGCCAAATGCTCCATAATGAAAATTATACAGATATAATTGCCCTTCTGTCTGGATCCTCCTTTGCTCCAGGTTTAGGCACTAAAATAACTTCTGCAGGCCTCACAAAAAAAATGCATGCTGACTTGGAAGAGTTGTGTATATCACTCACCTTTCCATCATCACTCATTAGCACCTATTTCTCAACACAGGGCCATGTGGGAGTTGGGAAATCAGAAACATTTGCAGTGTCCTGTATCCTTTGCAGCTGTGGGTTCAACAAAAATCTAATAGCCTCTCCTGCACTTCCACTGACCTCATAGAAGGACCAATTAATGCAGTGCAAATTTAATGGAATGAGTGCACCTTTGGTCTAAAAGGAGCCACAGGGAAGTACAACTTGAGAAGAACTAATGTCAGGAATGTGGGGATGTATTGAAAGGTACTGGCAAGGGTAGCAGAAGCTGCCTTCCTAGTTTTGCTGCAGGCATTGAGGTAGCAGCATGACATAGCAGAGCAGGTATGAGGCTGGGGATCAGGACCCCAGGGTTCAACTCCTGACTCTGCTACTGTCATGATGCTTGGCGATGGACAAGGCACTTTCCCTCTCCATTCCAGAGAGGCACAGTAACTCAGGCAGGGCTTCGTAGTGTGGCTAGTCACGTCAGTGCTCACTGAGCAAAACAGAGGTAGCTTGATATTGTGAAGATCATGTAAATGTCCACCAAGCTCCCGATTTCACAACCCCCCCTCCCTCCCACTAGCACCAGGCACATGTCAGAGGTCTGGATCCAGGCTCTCTGCAGACTCAGCCATCTCCAAAACATTCTTCAGGCAGAGGGTGACAGACTGACCTGAAAGCCAGATTCTAGTTCACAAGATGCAAGCCACATATCAGTCCTGGTCTGAAATATTGGCAAACAGAAAACGTGTTGGGCCCTGCATAAAACAATGCACTTCAGTCCTGTTTGTGGCCGTAGGTGCTACTGTACATAAGGCTTAATGAACTTCAAAATTCTCGTGTAAAGTGTGTGTAGAAATAGCATCAACAAACACTGTGCAGAACCAGCCTGAAGTGGTCTTCCCTGTGAAAAGCAGCACTTTTCAAGGGGAAGATGGCAGACTCACCTCCTCAGCTGGAGCTTTCGACCAGCTGCAGACTGTGGCAGTCACAGTGACTGCACTGACTCCAAGAGCATCCACAGAGGCATCCCCCCTGCACCCCCATTCCAGTCTGAGCATGTCACTAAGATGGGAGGAAAAACTTAAAGGAGCAGATAGTCCTCTAAGGAGAGGCAAAGAAGAGCCTCAGAAAGCCCAGCCAAAGAAGGGATGACCTTTCATTAGTCTGCCCAGCTCCTGGCCTGTGCTGAATGTTCCTTGAGGTAAGCTGAGGAGTAAAGGTTTCAGCCCCTGCTGCCAGGTTTAAACCAGTACCTAGTGTAAAATCAAAGCCCACCTCATTGGGCAACAGAGTCATGTGTCCTCTCTTTCTAGCCCCATGACTCTTGCCCTCCATTCTGTTCTTTGGCTCAGCTCCAATAGCAGTTGGAGGGTGTCCCCATCCTCTGCCTGCTGGCAAGGGCCCTCTCCTGAGGGCATCTAAGTTTGAATCTTCTCAGGCTGAGGAAGGCCTAGAACATAGGTCTCTCATTCATTGAGCAACTTCCCCAGCCACTGGACTGTTCTGTCAGATCTCAGGTAGTGACAAATCTCTGGGAAGTTGCCTCCCTGAGCTAGACACATCCCATTACTCTAGTCAGCACCCAGGCACCCTGCCTTACGTTTCAGAGGTGGGTCACTCTAAAGGGGTCCAAGAATGAATCCCAGGTGCTCAACCCTGCTGAGCTGGATTGCTCTCCAGCATCCAGACAACAGGTCAACCTGAGCCGAGCCACTGGGCTGTTATGCTTGACATGATACTCAGAGCCACAAATCCAAGTGTGTTCCGACTGGGAGCAGTCCCCAAAGCCCACACCGCACTTGGCCATGCTCCATGCATGCTTTCCTGCCAGAAGCACTGAGGATGCATACCTCAGCTTGCACGCAAAGGTAGGAGCCATCTATAGACCCAGTGTCCCAAATGCCCTTCTGCAGTTTTGGTGGCAGGAACAGATTTTAGGAGATGGTCTAATGTCCAGCCTCCGCCTAAATCTATCCCCAAGTTGAAAGATTCATTGTCTGATCAAGTCTATTCAGGCACCCCATTGCAAGGCCTCCTGTGAGACTGAGCATGCTTCAATATTAATTTCTTCTGGGTCTGCATCTTTCCTACAGTTGGGATGAGTCTTTGGAAGGACACAGAGACAATTTCAGTGATTGGAGAATACAACAGAACTTGGTAGACAATGAAAATACCCCCAAGTGGCACCAGAGACTGCATTCAGGATTGAAGCAATTACTGCAAACCCATCTTAAGTCTGTGTTCTTGGCAGATTAAAAAAAAACAAGCTGGGTTTGCTGGTTTCAGGTTATCAGCAAATCATTTAGCCCATCTGTAAATTAGACATCCATCAGGATGCATCAGACCTGAAACAAATGAAAAGTTTATGCCAACATGAATGCTATGCAGTACTGACAAAGGCATCCAGTTTACTGCACTAAGGCAGCCTTGCACTTAAGAAAATACAGACTACAGATTGCACTACTGCATTTTCAAAGAGAAGAGAGCACGGGGGAGCGGTATTTAAGGCCTTTCTTAGCACCTTCTTTAGGTCCATAAATAAAATATTGTAGAAGCCAGGGCTTGAATTACACTTTGACTCTTGGGGCTGTCTGCAAAAAAAATTGTGTTACCCATCACAATGCACTAACAGAAAAAATCGGAGACCCTCCCAGGTTATGATTTTCAAATCTTACAGGGAGGCTCCCATCTCTTATGAAGGGGCTCAGCCCTCCCCACTCAAAGCTCCGTTGTAATTCAAACCCTGGTAGAAGCCCTAGTCTCCTGGCCTTGGGTGCACATGAATGTTTCCTATTTGTATTGTCTGCAGTATACATTACCATGAATTATATACTCTGGGCCCTGTATTGATAATCCTACAAATCCTGGACCCCTGGAGCTATTGATTGAAAGAGTTACAGTTGAAACACATGAGCCTTGAAGAAAAATGAGTGCATTTCCCAGCTGCCTGGAGCTAAAAGTCAACTGGACCTTATATGGCTTATGTGTAACTGCAGGAGGAGAGCTTTATTTTACTGGCCCGACAGAACTGACATTCAGAATGTTAGCAATTATTTCTGTGTTGTGAGTCCTGCAGCGAAGCTCTGGTTTTCCTACAAGAAAAGGGTCTGTTAAAAAGACCAAATTGCTATTGCTTGCACAGCTTCAAGTTTCAGCTCATCCAGGATTCTCTTTCTTCCCAAAAGAGCTGTTGATTTTCTGCATCTTTATGCTTCACCGGTAATGCTCAAGGTGCTGGGGATGTTTTTGATTAGGCTGAAAGCTCTCTATTTTTCCCCCCATGAAATCCACAATTATTACTAGCTGACTCTTCAAGCAAAAGAAGAAGGGGAAAAAAAAGCATGCAAGTACAAGAGCTAACAAACCTGGCTTCTTATGTATTTCCTGGACCACTGTGGCTACAATACTCCAACCCCGCTAGGACAAGAGCTTTAATTCAATGGATATACTCTCCTTATGAAGCAGTCTTTATGATGGGCCAAAGCCTGCTTCTGTTAGTCAAGGACATAATTCAAGGACACAGACCTCAATGGACCACAGTCAGATCCCACAGGTGCAATCTCCTGATCACCAAAGTCAATAGGGAGACTCTATGGGTACATCTACATGGCTCCAGACCGGTCAGCGTGACATGGCCAGGTCAGCGCCACAAACAGCAGAATCCCAGTGTAAGTCAAGGGCTGCCCCCTCTCTGAGGTGGGGACCACCGGCCTACTCTAGGGAGGATGCCCATGACTCCTATGGGAAGTGAAGGCTGTGGCCAGGTACTCAGAGGTGGGGGAACTATAATAGGACTGGGCCCTAAGGACACCCCCCTGGTGGCCATGTGGCTCCTGCCCAACTCTGGCTCCTCAGGGTACTCTCCCTTTTCCTCTCACCTGCCTCACCTTGATGGGATTACTTTTATTGTATAAGGGAGGCTGATCCTGGGTCCCAGAGTAAGCCTTAGTCTACTTTTGGCCAGCAGGTCCCTCCCATACCCCATGCCACTGTCAAACCACTTCCCCACTCTCTGGATCTCTCTTAGCAATGGGAGTCTGGCTTTCCTACCCTCCTCTTCACTCCCCCCCCTCCCCCCCCCCCCCCCAAAACATGAGCTGACAAGACCTTCTCTCCCTAAGGAGTTCAGGACTGCTACCCCTCTGCCTCAGGGACCCCAGTTTATATCCCTTGGGCTCCTCCCTTTCCAGTCAGGTACTCTCCTGCCTGGCTGCAGGTGTGCCTTAGCCTCCAGAGCATCTGATTGCTATTTCTCTAACCAAAAAGGGCCCACCAATGGCAGAAGCCACAGCTTGTCCCTGCCTCTGGCACAAGACACACAGGCAGAACCCCGTTGCACCCCCATGAGCCTTGGGACCCCCAGATCCCCAAGAGGACCCTGGCAGACCCTGACCCCCAGTGCAGCTGGGAGGTAGGTGGGGCCCACAGTGGGAGGGAATTAACAAAGCTGCGGGGCAGCTGAGAGGAATCGAAGAGGGTCACATCCCCCCCAACTCCTACTTCACCCAGCCTCCCCAGGGAGCCACGTGGCCGGAGCCTTGCAAACAGAGCGCACAAACAGGTGTGCTTTTAGGCCCGGTGTGCAAGTTAGCATGGGAGTTCATGTAGGAGGGCAAGCAGGAGGGGCACGAGGCTTCGGGTGGTGAGCCTGAAGGGAAGGGCCTGCACAGCAGTAGCCCAAACTACTACGAGGACAATGGTGCGAGGGACACATCACGCCCCAAAGCTCCCCGCTGCACCTGGACCCTCCTGCTCTGGTACCACCAGGTTCTCCACCCAAACAGAACCCATTCCAGCCTCTACCCAAACAGAGCCTGCGGTCCCTACCCCCACCCAGGCAGGACCCATGGCCCTGGCTGTGACAGCTGAAATTATATCTGTGTGATAAAGGTGCTTGCTGAAGGCTCTATGAAGATTAAACTAAGTGTTTTTCTGTATTTGTTTAGATATTAAGCTATATGTTATTGCTAAAAGCCTAATTAAAGATTAAGATGTAGTGAGGCCTTGTATAAAGTAAGGCCTAGTAAATTTAGCAAAGCCTTGAAGTAGTAAGGCCCTGGGGCATAGTTAAAATTACCTTATCAAAGAAATGTAAGGCTTGTACTGCTAATTGGTCAGTCTAAGAACAGTTGAAGTAAAAGGAATCTGAGTGGTTGTACGTTATCAGAATCATTCAGAAGCTTTAAATTGGCTGGAGTATCTGGAAGCCATTCAGAAGGAAGATACAGCTCTGTAAAAAGGATTAGTCAGCTGTTGCCTGGATCAGTGGGCCCGTGGACCTCGAGGAGCCCAAGGACTGCATTCCAGGGTCCTTCCCAGTACCCCTTCAGACAGCGTTATTCAGGGACACCTGACTTCGCTGAACTTTGTGGAAATAGAAGCTTGCTGCGTATCAGGCATCAGAGGGGACTGCTGATAAGTTGCCGACACAAACTGCTTTTGTCTGTCATTGTTTGTCTTGTTACTATGCGTAGCTGTGTTTTTGTTAAGTCAATAAATCTTTCTTACCTTTCTACCCCCAACCATACCCTCAATCCTGAACCCTCCACAGGCGGCTGGGACACCCGGCCTCCACTCAAATGGAGCCCATGGCTTCCTGTGGAGGCTACCTGGCACGGATATAAGCAGCCAGGTCTGGGATCGCTGACACCTCCCCTTGTGGGATGTGCTCAACAGTGGAGGCCCTGGAGTGCCAGATTAGGGAACTCCAGGCAATGGTGCAAAGGCTGTGAGCCATTAGAGATGCAGAGCAGGAACTGGACACCTACTTCCAGGCACTTCACCCAACAGCAGACGATGCCTTGGCAGTAACAAAGAGCTGCCATGAGGTCCAGCCAGGGGTTGCCTGGACGGAGGTAGTCTCCGGCCCTACGAGGCACTGCACGAGGGCGACTGTTTCCCTGGAGCTGCACAACCATTTCGAACTCCTCACATCAGCTGAGCCGGCCAAACTCCAGGCCCCAGCTTGTGCGGAAGGAAGGCCACCAGCAACTGCGCCCAGAAAACAGAGTAATCATGGTGGGCGATTCCCTCCTGAGGAGGACAGAGGGTGCGAGCTATCACCCCAACCCCATAGCTCATGAGGTTTGCTGCCTCTCTGGGGCTCGTGTCCATGATGCGACTGAGAGGTTCCCCAAATTCATCTGGCCCTTGGACCACCATCCCATGCTACTCATCCACGTGGACACAAATGACACTGCTCAGAGCAATCCCAGCTGGGTTATGTGTGACTACAGGGCTCTGGGAGCTGGGCTTAAGGGCCTGGGGGCTCAGGTAGTTTTTTCCCCCCCTCAATCCTCCCAGTCACAGGCCCCAGAGGGATAGGTGCATCGGTGAGGTGAACAGAAGATTCCGGCGATGGTGCCATCGCAAGGGATTTGGCTTTTTACCACACTCCACACTTCAGTCAGAGAGGTAGTGGACTGTTGGGAAGGGATGGCCTCCACCTCACCTGGAAAGGGAAGAAGCTCTTCTCAGCCAGAATGGCTTACCTACTTGACAGGGCTTTAAACTAAGATCACTGGGGGATGGGAGGTCAATCAACAGTTCTAGCCCTGGTTATGCCAATCACAGTAGTAACAGCTTAGGTAGCCCAAGGGAACCCACTCTGATGACAGTCCAAGGAAAGGTCATGTTCCATCACATAAGGAAGCCTAGGGCTTCCCATGGCAGACTCAACTGCCTGTACACAAATGCCAGGAGCTTGGGTCACAAGCAAGAGGAGCTGGCCCTTCTCGTGACTGATAAAGATTATGACCTCGTAGGGATAATGGAAACCTGGTGGGACTCCTCCTATGACTGGTCAGTAGGTATAGAAGGCTATACCCTGTACAGGAGAGATCATGTTGGGAAGAGGGGTTGGGGTGTAGCTCTCTATATCAAGGAGCAGTACACTTCCCTTCAAACTGAGTTCATTGACCATGGTGGGCATCTTGAGACCCTCTGGGTTAAAAATGGGGGGGGGGAGCATGAGGAAGGGGATATACTCATAGGAGTCTATTACAGACCTCCTAACCAAGAAGACCTGGATCTCAAATTCAATAGGGAACTGGCTGAGGCCGCATGTTCCCAATGTATGATCATCAAGGGAGACTGGGCTGACACCTGGCTGGGGTCACTTGATCTCAGTTTCCCTCCTGCCCAGGCAGGGGGTCAGACTAGAAGATCTACAAGGTCCCTTCCGACCCTACTTCTATGATTCTATGACTTCCACCTCCCAGACATCGTGTGGGAAGAGCACACGGCCAAGTCTAATAGGTCACATAACTTTCTCACCTGCATTGACGACCTGTACCTGACACAAGAGGCCTATGGGCCAACTAGGGGAGAGGCACTGCTGGATTTAGTTTTGGGCAAAGGGGATGATCTGGTGAGTGATCTGAGGATTAAGGGCAGACTTGGTGACAGCGACCATGAACTGATTACTTTCTCTGTCCAACACAGGGCGGGCAAATCCCTCAGTAACACAGAAATCCTCAACTTTGGGGAGTTTCACAAACTCAGAAGACTGGTCAGTCAGGCACTAAGGGACAATGGCTCCCTAGGAAGGGGAGTCCATGAGGAATGGTTGTTCCTAAAGAACTCAATCCTCAAAGCGCAAGGGAAGTCCATCCCATCCCACAGGAAATGCAGTCAGAGGGCAGGTAAGCCCCCTTGGCTCAGTAGGGAACTTCTGGGTCTCCTGAAACTTGAGAGGCCTACACCAGATGGAAAACTGGAATCCTCATCAAGGAGGACTACTCAGCACTACCTCATACCTGTAGGGAGTGGTCCAGAAAAGCCAAAGCAGTAACTGAACTCAGGCTAGCCACCAGAATCAAGGATAACAAAAAAAGATACATGGGAAGTCAGAGGAAGAACAAAAGCAACATTGGCCCCCTGCGAGATCAAATGGGGCAGCTGACGTCTAACAC
The DNA here is from genome assembly GCF_030867095.1 of Alligator mississippiensis. Classification (NCBI taxonomy): domain Eukaryota; kingdom Metazoa; phylum Chordata; order Crocodylia; family Alligatoridae; genus Alligator; species Alligator mississippiensis. The sequence continues at coordinate 141,027,230 of NC_081825.1, read as the reverse complement.
CCAAGAAAAAGGCCAATCTCCTAAACGATTACTTTGCATCAGTTTTCCACCCAACCAAGGGGGTCACGCTGTCAGAAAGGACACAAAGCATCCAGGGCTCAGGAGATGATCTACATCAATTGTGGGTCCAAGTGAGAGAACACCTCAAGAGGCTAGACATCCGTAAGTCTGCAAGCCCGGATGGATTGCACTCAAGAGAGTCTTAAGAGAGCTGGTGGGCATCATAGTATGCCCTATGCCCAAGATATTTGAAAGCTCATGGCACATGGGTGATGTACTGGAAGAGAGCCAACGTAGTCCCAATCTTCAAGAAAGGGATGAAAGAAGATCCAGGGAATTACAGACCTATCAGTCTGACATCCATCCCTGGAAAGATCTTGGAAGAAAATTATCAAGGGATCCATCTGCAACAGGCTAATGGAAGGCAACTTACTGAATGCCAGCCAACATGGTTTTATTACTGGAAGGTCTTGCCTGAGCAACCTCATCTCCTTCTATGACCAGGTGATGCATTGCCTAGACAAGGGTGACGAGGTTGATGTCATTTATCTGGATTTCAAGAAAGCCTTTGGTTTGGTCTCCCATGATGTCCTCATGACCAAGCTGGGGAACTGTGGCCTCGACCATCTCATGGTCTGATGGCTGGGGAATTGGCTCCGGGGTTGGACCCAAAGGGTACTAGTTGATGGGAACAAATCAATGTGGTGCAAGGTTACCAGTGGAATCCCCCAGGGCTCAGTGCTCGGACCAGTACTCTTCAATATCTTCAATAATGATCTGGATTTGGGTGTCAGATGCAGACCGACAAAGTTCGCGGATGACACTAAACTATGGGGGAAGGCAGTCATGCTGGAGAACAGGCTGGGGATACAGGCTGACCTGGACACGTTTGCAAAGTGGGTGGACCAAAACCTGATGGCATTCAACATAGAGAAATGCAGGGTACTCCACCTTAGGAGAAAAAAAGAGCATCATACTTATAGGTTCGGCAGTGCTATGCTCGCTAGCACCACGACCGAAAGAGACTTGGGGGTCTTGATTGACCACAAGATGAACATAAGCCACTAATATGATGCCATGGCCAGCAAAGCAAACCAAACTGGCATGCATCCATCGATGCATCTCAAGCAAAACCAGGGATGTCATCCTCCTGCTTTACTCTGCCTTAGTGAGGCTGCAGCTGGAGTACTGCATCCAGTTTTGGGCCCCCCACTTCAGGAATGATGTGGATAAGCTCGTGAGAGTCCAGAGGAGAGCCACCCATATGATCACAGGCCAAGAGAACAAGCCTTATGAGGAGAGGCTGAGGGACATGTAACTCTTCAGCCTGGCAAAGAGAAGGCTAAGGGAGGACATGGTGGCTGCCTATAAGTATATAAGGGGGGTGCATCAGGATCTGGGAGAACAGCTGTTCACCAGAGCGCCCCAAGTGATAACTAGGTCTAATGACCATAAACTTCTAGAAGGCTGATTCAGACTCAATTAAAGAAGTTTTTGCTTATCAGTCCGAGTGTCCAAGGTCTGGAACAGACTCCTTGCAGAGGTGGTGCAAGCACTTACTCTGGACTCATTCAAAAGGCATTTGGATGCTCATCCTCCTGGGACCATTTGATCCCTACAGACTTCCTGCCTCTGGCAGGGGGGGCTGTACTCAATCTTACGAGGTCCCTTCCAGCCCCTAATGTCTATGAAATCTATGAAACCATAGCAGCACCCTTGTTGTCCAACCAGAGCACTGTCCTATTTCATAGACATTAGGGCTGGAAGGAACCTCGCAAGATCATTGGGTCCAGCCCCCTGCCCAAAAGGCAGGCAGTCAGCAGGGGTCAAATGATCTGTTGTCCTATTGCTAGGCAGCTAGCCCTGCAATAGGAACTTACAGCCTAGCTGCCTAGTACCCTACAGCTAGCCCAGAATATGCTGTGTTCCCCACATGTGGGGACTGTATCGGGCCAGTAGGGGGTGCTCCTGCATTGAGCCACCCACCTCACTGCACCCGGCCACCTTCCAGGCTCCGAGTGCCTCCCTGGGGGCACCTCATGTCTGGCCGACCCCTTTCCTGGAGCACACCCGCTAGCCTGGGGTAAAAACTGCCACCACTCAGGGCTGGGCTTTATTCTGGCTCTGTACACCCTGGGAAACACAGGCCTAGTAGCCCTTGAGGGTACTTGACTCACTTCAAGCACTCGGGGGTGCTTCTCTCAGTTGGAAGCACAAGCAGTGGTTTCCCTTAGTCAGCCGAACCAAGGGGACCCCAAGGAATAATCTAGACCCAACTCCCAATAAGTCTCCCATGCTAGGTACAAAGGAGAACTTTGTTACAAGGGGTAGGGTTGCAATAGGGTACAGGATAGAGCAATATCAGAAAAATCCCAAAAAGCAAACTGGCATGGCTGGGTAGCCTTTGATCACGCATCTGAGTTACTGTAAGCTATATATCTAGTTAGATCTCAGGTAGTTACTCACAAGTATCATCCAGAGGCAGGTGGAGATTCCCTCTGAAGGCAGGCAGTTCCTTGATCATGAGTTTTGAGAGAGAGAGAGAGCAAGTTTCAGATGGCTCAGCTCTTCTCTCTCTCTGAGTCTTTCTCATGGTTGCTGCCTCCTCCTCCTGGACAGTCCTTAACTTGTATAGCACCTTATGACCTCATTTACCTGGTCCAATGGAGGCCAGCACCTGTTGGCTGTTAGCCAAACAATTTGAAATGCATCACTAGTTGCTGGGCAGACTGGCAGTTCCTAGCTCCCTAGGTAGTCCAAGCCCCTCACCCAGGTATCTGATGCCAGTCACGTAGGCAGAGGAAGCAGGTTTCCCCCCCTCCCTCAGGAACGTATCCAGCTCAGGTTACCTAAAGAGATAGGGTAAGGTGTGTACCCTCTTCAGGGCCCATCTTAACCAAATTGTCACAGAGCAGAGTTTTTGGGGAGAAACAGAGGTGGCCTTCTGCCACAGGGACATCCCTGCAGCAGCTTCTCTCCAAGTAACAGGACCCCCTGGCTCCAAAATAGGGACACAGACTTGGAGAACTGCACTCATCCGTGGGGTCTAACAGTGGTGTGTTAGCAGGGGTAGCAATCAAGGGAAGCTAATGGCTTTAGTGGGCACAGCAGTTACCACTGTGGTTCATGGGGTCTGGGGGCTGCCAAGAGCCAGCCCCCACACTGTGTGCACTGTACAAACCAAAAGTGTCAGAGAAGGGCCCCTGCCTGAACTGCTATGGCAGCTGTTGTGCCACTCCAGGAGAGCTCCACCCTTCCTGCAGGGCTTTTGGCCCAGTTGGCTTGTGTTAAGGCAGGGAGAGCTATATGGGCAATGGTGCCCCTAGAAGTGGGACCCAGCCTCAAAGACTCATCACTGGCCTGAATGAAGAGCATAACACCCACAGATGTCCTGGGGGAGTCTGTAGCAAGAATGAAGGGGCATCCAGTCTTCATGTAACAGCCAGCTGTGTAGCTGCTATTTTGGTACTCATTCAGAACCTTATTGCCCTGTTCAGCATCACAGGGAGAATCTACCCCCATTTAGACCACTGCTGTTAAGAACACAGGACTGAAAGGGTCCATCAAGCCCAGTCCCCTGTGTGTGCAGGCAACCACTTGTCCGAAAGGGTCTGTAAGCTGCTGTTGCTGACTGGAGCCAAAAAGCACATCAACATCCACCACAAACACACAACATGCCACAAAAAGAGAATGGGAGAGAGCAGCTGTCACCACTGCTTTGGACTGATGCAATGGCACAGGTGCTGTTGGGTAAAGTGTTCCAAGAGAATCATGGTAACAGGAGGGCAGGGCCCAGATCCAGGGCAAGTGGAGAAGCAAGCCTCCTTGCCAATCTGAGCTGGTGGGAAAAGTCTCCCCTGCCCCCCAAATATGGCAATTGGTTTCATCCTGAGCATATAAGCAAAACTCCCATAAACTTGTCTGTAAGGGGCACCTCTACCTTGCCTTCAACTAGACACTGAAAAGCTTGCACTGTTCCATATGGAACACCAACACATCTAAACAAAATTCAGTTCTAGTTTATCTCCAGTGCTTCACAGGAAGACAATACTCTCTCTCCCAGAAATAGATAATGCATTCAGTGTGTGGGGGGGGGAGGGGGGGGGAGGAAAGAGAGAGAAAATATTCCTGGCCCCTGTATGCAACCTTCCAAAGTCCTGAAGCCTGGGATTACCACACACCGTAGTCTATGCAAGCAGTCCACACTGGAGATCAAGTTCCCTTTCAACCCAGTCTTGGGGCTATCAAACACCTGATGGCATGCATGTTCAAATTGCTACTCCAAGAATTCCCCAATTCTAATATAATAAAAGGCTTCGTCTGTCTGTCTGTCTATAACACTTTTGCCTAACTGCACATGAGCCAATTGGCTGTGTGGACTAGGTAGCGGGGGGTGGGGCCAGCCAAGTTAAAATTGGAGCCCCTCCACCAGCAGACAGCTCGTGATCGCTGCAGTGCTGGGGTGGACGGAGCATCCCACAGAAGCACAGAGGGGCTCTCCACATGCTTGGCAGTGAACCTAGAAGTACGTCCGGTCCACTTCCAAGTCCACTGGGGAGTGTGTGGGCCCCCCCCCCCTTGTATCCCCCTGGCTCGGTGATCAGTCGAGGGGGGGGACTCTGGGTGCCCCACCCAGACCCAAGAGACACCAGTTTTGGAACCGGGAGGGCGGGGGGTGCAGAGGGGGTGGTCCCCCGGCGTGCTGCCTGGTGGACCCAGGAGTGGATCGGAAGTGTTTTGTACAGCCCTACTGCATACATACATTTAAATAATCTGGTTTGTTCTTTTGATAGAGAAACTTCCCCAGAGCCTCCTGTACAGGTATCCAAATGCTGATGCCCTGAACAGTGGACAGCTTGCAGTGCTGACACAGTGTACATCTCAACAGGCTCTGCAGGCTCCCTTAGTCTGCCTGGCAACAGATGGCAGCAGTGTGTAGAGCATTCCTGATGGATAGACCATGGTCAACCTGACTTAGCTAGTGCTTCCCTGCAGCACAATGTGGGGATTATGAAAGGAACACTGGAGCAGCAGAGTCCAGCCAGTGACACACTGTCTCCCTTAGAGGGAAGGAAAATGCTGGAGGACTATGTTCTCTTCTGAGAGAAGCCATGGCATGTGCAGACATTACAGACAGTGATTTAACCCTGGTTGTTCCCAGGTTTTTTCCCTCTGGCATGGCCATTTTTACTCTGGGAGAAAAAACCTGGATGTCTGTACAGTCATGACTTCTCCTGGGAGAGCAGCAACTCTCCCAAGAGAAACTGAATATCTATACAAGGCAAAGGTTGCTAGTATAATTCTGAAGTGTGGGACTTTGCACTGCTTCTCTACCCAGTCTTTTCTGTGTCACTTCCTCTTCTCTATTGTTCCACAGGCATGTGTCTGCTTGGTCCTTCTTGTTCCTTCTACTTCTGGGTAGAAAGTCACAAGTTCCTCCCCAGAGTGGGTTTTTCCTTCCACTTTCCCTTGCCTCCCACTAAGATGGCAGGCTATTAAATCATTAAAACAGATATTAGAGGGTCATCCTGCAGCATTAAGAGTTAATGGCACTCTGAGATGAATCCCTCGTGTTGTTTGCACCTCCATGCCATTGTTACAGGCTGCCTACATCCTCAGGTTGCCACCCTGTACATTGGCCACATTTGGAAAGCTTCCTTGCTTCTGAGAGGAGTACAGCTTTATCTTTAAAAGGAAAACATGGATGGTTAGATCTTAGCCTGAGTATGCTGTGCGGGACTTAGTAACATAATCAGTAGGCCAGACCCAGCCTGGGGCAGAGTATCCATCACACCTAGTCTTGGGGGCTTGGGAAATGAGCCCCCAAATTAGGAGTCCTGCCAGCTATCAGGGCAAAGAGCAAGTGAATGATTTAGGACAGTGAGGTTCAACCTTTTTGGCATGTGACACAAGCTAAGCCAACACCCTCATTGAGTGCTACTCTAATCCCCTTCCTCTGCCCAGTCTTCTGCTCTGCTTTCTGCTCCCTGCCTTATCTGTCACTGTTCACCCTGCTCCCTCCCTGATCTGCCACATGGTGCCCCCAGAAGTGGGACCCTGTGCCATTTGTGGCATGCATTCCATGGCATGACCACCCTGGGTCTAGGATCTTTCCATGGATGAGGTAGGACAAATCATACATATCAGTATACCTTCCACTTCCATCCTTATCATCTCACACCATGGAGCAGAAAAAACAGAACAGCTTAAATCAGTTTTGCCACGAGGCTTACTGCATTTAACAGGTCTGGGCTCTACACCAGTCAATGGCAACTCCATGTAGGACACATTTTAATCAGCAATCTGCCAAAGTAGCACTCAATTATGAAGCAATGGGAAGATGCAAAAACCACTACTGAATCACACTTCCCTCTTCCCCCCCACCAGTTTCCCTTAACTTGTTGGAGCTGCAAATGGAAATCAAGACAATAAGAGATAAGGCTGATACCCACCCAGTGATAGTAAAGAGTTAACAGTGGAGCCAGAAAGGGCAAGGACTGTTTTAAACAGCAGCTTTTCAAAACCTTCACTTAACATCCCCCACTCCCCCTCCCCCCAAGCATCATTCTGCCTAGCAACAGCCCCCCCACCCCTCCTTATGCCCTTTGCTCCAGTAAATAATGAGCCCTCTTCTTGTGCAGGAAGAGAACAGAAGCTTACAATCCCAGAGCCATCTTTAATTGCTTTGGCAACATGATTGGTTAGTTTAACTAATTGCTTTAACTTTGTAGTAACATCTGGTGTGCTGTTTACATCCTGTGTGAAATGGACTTCCTTCCATTAGGATCCCAGCAGAAGAATATAGCCAAGAATTGCTAAAGGACACACACTCTCTCTTGCTTTAGTAAATCCAAGCTCTTTGTTGTCCTCTCCTAATGAAAACATCCTGCAAAAAAATATCTGTTTACACAGTATTATTCAGTGGCAGAACCTTGCATTATGCTAAGGCTCATTTTAAGCCAAGGATGGCAGCAAATGAAAGTGCTCTGGTTTCCATAACACAGTTAAGCCTATGTTGTATATGGATTGCAAGGCCTTGGACAGAGGGAAACCACACTGAAGCTGGAGGGGGATAACTGCAGTTCATTTTAAAAGCCATTATGCACCTTTTTTTGGAAAGAGAGAAAAAAACAATAGGAGCCTCCAACCAACCAGACCACAAATGTCACAAACCAAAAACACAAGGACACCTACAGCTACTCATGAATTTTACTGTATGGACAGCAGGGCTTCACTGGGTGTTGTCTTATTATAGGTGTGCACATAGCAGGAGACAACTACTAGAGCACAGGTCAGAGGATGCAGCTGCACACATACTGCTGACATGGTGACCCTGAGAACAAGTCAAGACAGAGCAAAGACTTCTGCCCTGAGTACCAGCTGAAAGAGGCTTGGAACTGAAGAGGGGAATGATCCCAGCTGGACTCTTTCTTTGTTCAAGGCCAATGGATTTAGCACGTTCTTTGTAAATAGGGCTGTATCGAAGAAACAGTTGACTATCATCAGTTTCTCTTCCTAATGCAAGTAGTCTACAGGACCCCAAAATTTGGTTAACCAGTCAGATCAAAGAAGTAACAGCATGTACAGTGCATGGTTAGGCTGCTAAACGCGAAAACTTTCAGCACGTAGACTAATCTCTGCTGCAGGCGCTGAACTACATTCTGCTCTGGGCTGTTATTCCAAGCTTGTATGCATGTGGCTCTGAGCAGAATCTAGCTCAACTGAGATTGTGCAGGGTGTAAGGTGCATCTTTTCATGCATTTCCATACCAAGCTCTGCAATCAATGCATGGAAACAACACGGGTGTGCAAGCATGTGGCCATGTTGCTATGGAAACTCAGCACAATCTGAATATTGCATTTGTGTGTGTGCTGCACCGGGAAGGGGCACCTGTATTGCATTTAATGTCTCACTTCAGCTAGTTCTGGATGGGGGGGGGGAAAAACGAGGCAGAAAATTGTGCCAATAAATAAGTAAATAAATTAAATCTTGTTCTCCAGCACACTGGACTAATACCATTGCCAGCTCTACTTGCTCAGCCTTTCTAGGTCCCTGGTACCAGAAAAGATGCTGGTGTCCCAGTGTCATCTTTGGTTCCACAAAGCACCCCTTCTGGCCATCAGGTAGGGAATCTATATCTATTTTTTTACTGAAGGCATCCACCAAAGTTAGTCTAATATTTGAAAGTGCTAGGCTCGTCCGGCTCCCATTGACTTCACAGGGCATAAGGGGGCTTAGCCCTTCTGAAAATTAAGCCTGTTAACTGTGAACTTAAGTAGGTTTCAGGTATTTAACCATAACCACACAGATTTGCAAGGGCTCCTCAACACACATACTTGTTTTCACCTCACTGGGATACTAACCCATAGGCACCTTATAACTGTGCCGGAAGGACCAGGGCTACCATGGCCTGATAAATTGGTTGCATCTGTGGGACAAGACTCTCAAGTTCCCTCACAGCTCCTTGTTCACTTCACCTACATGCTACTTTTCCAGGGATGTAGGCATATCACTGTCACGCCAGAGCAGAAGTTCAGCAATTGGCTGTAGAGTGAGATAACAGATGTCTCCAGGTTCAAGTTCTGGCTCCAGTGAGTAGTCATTCATTCATGTAAAGTATCAAGGCCATCCTACAATGCCATGTGCAATGCCATGTGTGGTCAGGGCATGCTTCTGAGGTAGGAGACCTGGGTTCAAGCCTCTTCTCCCAAACAGCAGAGCTCTCCAACTACTATGGATTTAAAAGGTTGCGAGGGAGGAGAAAAGAGCAGAGAGCAGCACCACCTCCCCCTGGCTGCATTTTGGGGAAGACCTGGATGGACAGGGTTCTTGGATATAGCCCCCCTGAAGGCCTAAGCTGGGTAACCAAATTACTTAGAAGGACTAAATTTCCCCCTCAGCATTTCTTCTTGTTCAGCTTAGATGGTTCCCCATTTGGCATTCTGGCTTGCACGGATCTTGTTTGGAGCCTCAGTGCCCAACAGCTCTGGTAGGGCACTAAAGGCCTATCCCATCTCCTAGGCATCTTAGTGGACTTTTTTCAGTGTATCATCACCACCACCTTAGTCTTAAGACTAACCTACAAAGAAACAAGGAGACTGAGACACTCCCCCCACCCCCCTTGCACCAATGGATTTTCAAGGACTAGAGTAGATTGGAAGAGAATTATATTTGTGTGTCTCAATCCACTGTGCCGTCTAATAAGTGGAATAGGATCTAGCCCAAGGCTAAGATAACAGTGTGTTACAAAAGCAGATGCATTAATGGACTCAGGAAGGGAAGAATAGAACTTTATTTAAGTCCAGCTGACACCCAAAAGGCAGAAGAGGATTTCACCCTACAAGGTATTGGGCAGCAGTGCAATGTTTAATTTCCCTTTTCTAGAACTAACCATTGGTCATATACAAGTGTATGGGAAACAAAAGGTCTTATACAAAGAAGTGTTCCAGGATGCTTCACTTTAAAATCAGACCCCACTCAATGCAGAATGAAGAGCTGGAAGCCTGAGTCCGAGAGTGGTGGAAGCAGAGTTTGCCCTGACAAAGAGGTAAACCCCAGTACCAAACACTGCCTCTGTGCATGTGGCTAGATTGCTAGCAAAGCCATGTCCTTGGACTGCCTATTGAGGGACAAACCCAGAGGTACAAATCTAATCGTTAGTCCTTACACATCTGGGGACTTTCTTCATGGAAATAGTTCCAGTTAGTGGGATCAACATTTTTAAAAAAAGGTTAAGGTTTTCAAGATTAAGGTATAAAGTACACCTAATGTTCTTTCATTTAGAGAAGAGTTACAAATGGAAAGAAAGTAGTGAAAGGTATAGGATTTATAAGTCACACTGCCAGGTTCTAAGACCAGCACAAATTACTTGAGACTGGTTGAGTTAGATAATTAGAGCACCTAATCCAATTGTTAATTGAAGAAGGTCCTGTATCCACCGCCAGAAAACTCAAAAGAAAAGCAGTAGAGGCCACTGATGAGCTTGGAGATCATTTCCTGAGCCTTGTCACATGATCTCCGTGTGCTCAGTTTTAATTGCAAAGCATGACATTGGACAGAACAGACCTAGATTGCAACAAAGGAAATGAAGATCTGCAAAAAGACTCTAGTGTAAAGGCACTGAGAAACCCCCAAAGAGTAAACGTTACAGAATTAGTAAACTCCCTCCAACAAATTTGTCTGTGAGAGTGCTTTGGTGGGGCATGGAATCTTTCCCCTGCAAAATTACAGCTGGTGGTACGGGGAGCCTAGAAGCAGAATTAAGTAAGCCAGGGAGGGAAATCTTTTCTAAAAAAATTCCTTGTAGATAATCCATTCGTTTTTCTTCCTGGCTCTTACACGTTGCTAGCTGCATCTGGCTTTACTATTATCCCCACCAGCTCACCCCAGCAGTGCAAGCAAAGATGTGGGGAGTGGGTAGGCAGGCATTTCTCATCTCCTACCTCATTTACAGCTAACCACTGTGATTCAACATAGTCAGCAGGAGATTCAATTAGGGAGAAAGACACGTTTCTGTTCTTGCTTGAGAAAGAGAGAGAAAACCTGGAGCATTAAGGACCAAGATTGTACTTATCTGTTTCTGGCACTCACTGCACCATCTCAGATGACCTGGCTGTTTGTTTCAAGGTCAACAACCAGAGAAAAAAAGTGAAGCAACCAAATTCTTCATGTCTAAAGATCCTGGAACAGTCTGGTCCAATGCCATATCACAATTACACAATAACCTGCTGTTCAGTAGCATACAAAATGGGCCACTGGGATACCAGTCCCAGACACCACAAGAATAGCAGCCACCACCACTGCCATCCAGACACTGCTGCTCCTAGCCCAGCCCCTGCTGTGACTCCTGTAGCCCAGGGCACAGACCTGGTTGTTACACCTCTGAAAGGCTCCAGTGCAAGCCAGTAAGGTTACTTCAGCCCTCATTTATTGGATAATTCATCTCTCAGGAAAACCTCCATCTGCTAAGCACTGCTCAAGAGCATGGCACTGCTTAGCCTACAGTCATTCCCATGTTGCAGAGATGACAAGGGTATGGGGGGACTTCTGAAGTGAAGAGAGAGAGGACTCCATAAGCTAGGGCTTTGGACTACATATGCTAGTGCTTTTCAGCTCAGATAGAAACACTTACAGGAGACACAATAGAGCAGTGTTTCTCAACCTGTGGGTCACAATCCAAAAGTGGGTCACAAGAATATATGAAAGGGTCACAAACAAACTTTAAAAATGAATTCTTTTTAAAGAAAGAGAAAATCATGGGAAACCATGGTTTTTTCCCCTTGCTGGCTATCAAGTTCCAGCCTGCGAGGAGCTGCTTGGGGCCCTCCACGCTCCACACACTGGGGGACCAGGGTCAGGGGGCAGTGGGTCAGGAGTGAAGGGCACTGGGTTAAGACAGGCTATCAATGTTTACAAATGGGTCCTGGTACAAAAAAAGGTTGAGAGCTGCTACAATAGAGGGTTACAAACTATTAAATGGTGGAAAGCAAATAAGTAGAGATGTATTATTTAGTACAGGGGTGGGCAAAATGCGGCCTGCTAGGCCATTCTATCTGGCCCACAGGGCCCCTAAAAATTTAGAAAATTAATATTTAGCTGCCCCTGGCTGCCTGTCATGCAGTCCTCGATGGCTTGCCAAAACTCAGTAAGCAGCCCTCCGCCTGAAATAATTGCCTGCCCCTGATTTAGTGTCTCTCAGAACACTAGAGCTAGGTACTGCAAGCAAATTATCCAGCCTGCTGTCTTTTGCAGGTGGCTTTGCCCCCCCAGAAGTTATTCAGCCTCCCAGTAACAACACAGTCCTTAAAGTGCACACAAAGCAAATAAACAAAACCATCCTACCACTTTCCAGGCACCCAGGGAGGACTTCTTTTAGCTCTGCCTCCCAGCCCAGCAATTTGGCTCCCTCCAGCAGCAAGTACCTTCACAGGCTTTACCTCTCAGCAAGCTCTCCTCTGGGACTTAAACTCCCAGTGGGCTCCCTGATTACAGCTGAATGCTCTCACTAGGACTGGCTAACCCCTCTGCAGGGGATAGATCACCTTGTTATAGGGTTAAGCAATGAAACTATTAGGTAGTAGGTTTGAAGCTAACAAAAGGAAGTTCTTTTTCACACAGCAAGTAATTAGCTCATGGAACCCATTGTCACAGGATGTTGTGGAGACTGGTAGCTTAACCAAGTTTAAAATTCCTGGAGGGAAGGTCCATCAGCAGGTACTGACTGCGGTAGATAGGGCTGCAGCCCTGAATCAGAACTTTCTAAACCTCTGAATGCTGGAAGCTGCATGGGGAGAGAAGTAGGGGCTAGCACATTCTGGACATGCCCTGTCTGGCATTGCTCTCTGTGCTGACAGAGGGGATACTAGGCTTGACCTAGGACCTATGATCTCTGCAGTAAATGGCAGTTCCTATTAGGGTTACCATACATCCAGGTTTTCCCAGATATGTCCTCTTTTTGGATGCTCTGATCTCTGTCAGGACAGTTTTTAAAAATATGATCAAATGTCCGGGATTTTGGTCAGCTCAGCTTCAAAGTTTTTCCTGGCACTTCCTGCCTTGCCTTAGAAAGGCACTGCATGGGGCTGGGCAGAGCGGGGGGTATGCAACTGGAGGCAAGGTGCACATGCATGTGGCTGGTGTGCAGCCAGGCAGGGTGGTGGGAGCAGCCCTAGCAGCTGAATGCAGGTAAGTCTGTGGTGGGTAGGGATTGGAGGGTCAGGGCTTGGGGAGCATCCAGGGGTTGGTTGGTTGGTTGTTTTGTTTTGTTTTGTTTTGGGTTTTTTTTTGGGGGGGGTGCATGCATGTGTGTTGCAGGGGTCTGTGAGGGGATGGGTGTGTGAGGGGTATGGGTGCCTTTTGATGGTGAGGGAAGCTATCTGAGCGCTGAGCTGCAGCAAGGCAAGGGGGAAGACTCCTGCCCCTCCAGTGGGAGAAGAGGGCCCTTCAGGGCAGCAGAGAGCTGCATGCTGGGCTGGCAGCACTGGGGCTGGTGCCCTTGTTTGCAGGGGTATGGCAGCTGGGAGATGCTGCAGGGCTGGGGGAGCAGGGGGCTGTGGGTCAGGAGTGAGGGGCACTGGCAGGACTTGGGGGAGGCTGTGACTTGGGAGTGAGGGGCACTGGAGGGGGCAGGCAGGGGACTGTGGGTCGGGAGTGAGGGGCACAGGCAGCGCCAGGAGGCTGCGGGTTGGGAGTGAGGGGCACCAGCATGGGCCAGGGCTGCAGGGTACTTGTGGTTTGCGAGTGAGGGGCACTGGCAGGGCTGAGGTCTGTGGGTCAGGAGTGAGGGGCAGCAGCAGGGGTGGGGGCTGTGGCTTGGCAGTGAGAGGCAACAGAATGAGCAGGGGCAGGGCACCAGCATATCACTGCCCCCAGCAATCATATACCACCCCCCCCACACACACAGGTGTCCTCTTTTTTAAAACTGGAAATGTGGTAACCTTAGTTCCTATGTTTTATATTATGTTTTGCAGGCTTCAGTTGGCAGAGTTGCATGGGTTTTGAGCATGGAGAGGTACAAAACTTTGCTCCTCTAAACTTTACTCACCTGGGAGTGCTTCGGATACAATCTGCCCAGGCTGTTATACTGTCAAAGCACCCCTGGGCCTAGTCAGCTCTTCACACTTTGGGCAGCACAGCTGTGTCAGGTCAGGATGTGTGAAGCGATCATCTCTCCCCCCCTTCCCCCCAACTGTGCGATGCTGGCATAGTTGTAACCAAGGCCGTGGCCCATAAGGAAGGAATAGAAGGGAAACTGGCCATGGAGCCTCCTAAACTGTGGGCCTTTGTACACGCCACAAAATTGGCCTTTAACACAGCTTGGATGCCCTTTTGCACTGCTTTAATGGTGTTGCTGTTTGCATGTTCAGTGGCATATTCTGCTTTAATGGTGTTGCTGTTTGCACACGTGGCGGAGTATTCTGCTTTTATCTTGCTACATACCAAAGCCATTTAAACACCTCTAAGGTGTTTTAGTCTACCTAACAAAATATAACAGTGCACGAGGCGCTGGAAGCCAACGTGCTCAGGGCTTGGGCCCCACGCAGCTCAGGGGCTGTGGGACCCGGCAGCAACCCATGCAGGCAGGCTCCACCAAAATAAAATAGAAAAGCAGCCAGCCTGATCTTTTTTTCCCCCTACCCAGAGCCTGCCTGCCTGCCTGAGCTGTGCAGGGGCCCTGTACTTCTCTTTGCGGCTGCTGTGCGGGGGAGGGGGTTTCCCCCTGCAGCTGCAGCACCCTCCCGGACCAACCAGGCCAGGTACCAGCAGGAGGGTGGTGCCTGGGGGGCCCCTGTGCAGCTCAGGGACCACTTGCCCCACCGGCAGCAGAGGAACTAGGATATGTAGTAAGGCTTGTGGCATGGAACCCAAATTAGTAGATGGCTGAGAGCTTGAGTCTCCACTGACCAGTGATCAGCTGAGGATCTTTGTGAGGATCTTCCTGTAGGTTTCAGGTAGCCTTTGAGGCAAGGAGGGTACCAGATGTGAAGAGAAGTCAAGCAATTAACTGGGTCTTAGGAGGATTGAGAGCTCTGGCTGTGACCCTGGTTTTTGTGGTACAGATACGAGGGGGTTATTGATTAACCCCTGGATCCGAGCAGGCCGGGGACGAAAGGGTTTGGAAATCTTGTTTCCCTTTTTCTTTACTCTTCCCGCCCAAGAATCCGAAGGCAATATAACAAATGAATACTTTACTCACACTACTGAAGTACACGGACTCGCGCTGTCAATGTACAGAGTGTAGGCACCTTCAGTAAGAGTTACACCGTGGAGCACATAAATGCTCCGTTCACAATTCCGCGCCGGCAGTTCCCTTTTACAATAACTTCCAAAAACAAAACAAACCGTAGGGAACCCGAGAGCTCTTCTCGCATCCAAAAGATGCACTTAACCAATATGGGGGCGTCCGGGGGAGAAAAGGAGCCGTGGACGCAGGACCTCAGTGAGGGTGATCAAGCCTCTCCGATGTTGTGTAGGTCCCGCCTTCTTTTTCGCGGGGTCTGCCTTTTATACTGCCCCAATAGCCAATGGGATCAGGTCCTTTTTCGCGCACTCAACGGGCTGCATAAGCCAGGGATTTTGCTGCATGAATCAATCACGCGGCTATTAGGCTGCACCCCACTGCTTTCCCCACGCCATGAGCATAACTTGCTCTCATGTCTGGCGTTTGGTCACCTTTTCTTTATCACAGTTTTGTCTATGCTGTTGCTCAAATCACTTTAATCAAACTCCTTCAGAAGCTGCTAATTGTGCATTTCTTGTTTTCTGAGTGCTGAAGTTGAGGCATCCTAGGTTTGATTTGTGAAAGGGCTGAGCACACACAAGTAGAGCCAAACTCAATAAGACATGCAGGTGCCCAACACTTCAGAAAAGCCACTGAAGTTTTTTAACCTCAAAAATGGTGCTGTGGCTACCCTATGATCTCACAAAGGCATCAAGATCTTTGTGGGGCATGCAAGTTCCAGAGGTGGGCACCTTAATTAACCCATGCGTTTCTGTGTTCAGTGAAGACATCAGGGCATGCAGAAAAAGACTGTGAGAGCATATTAATAGTGGGTACAGCCTAGAGGCCCCTGCTAGGAATTAGTCCCTTTCTGCTGGACATTATTAAAGTGACAAAGACAAAACTGCATCTCTGCATAGCTGAGGAGTGTAGACCCTCTGGAGCAAAGTGTAACAGCTAGACAAGCGGATAGCAGTGAAGAGGGGCAAAAACATGGCCAAACCCAATACCTTTTATATAGGTAGCCTCTGAATTTAGCTTAGCTGCAGGTGACCAACGGCTTCTTGAGTGTCAGGTGACAAATGAGGCTGGGACCCATATACCGCCAATGAAAAAGAAACATTGTGCTACTTCCTCTTGTAGCCAGTACCAACCATTCTGTATGCTGACAGAGGTAGGGCCCTTGTGAGGGGGAAAAATGTGATCAGACAATTAAAAAACTTGGTTTGGAGCTAGTTCTAATAACTTCTTTTTGATTCACAAGCTGACTGTCCACTTCCTCTTCTCTGAGTGATCATTTTCATTTATATAATGGAGTTTAGCAAAATTAGTACTTAGCTTGGCCTGTATCTGCTTCTTCCCCAGACCTGAGAAAGGGAACTTTCATGGGCAAAAGCTTGTCTAACATCTCTCCAAAGTTCATTTCTCACATATTCTCTGGATCATCCCAGCTACACTACTCTAATCCTACTATACATAATTAAAGACTCGCAACATATGCACAGAAGGGGAAAGAAGTAGGTGTGCTCTGATTTCTGAGTGATCATCTGTGCAGCCACAGCTCTTTTCATATGTCCTGAGCATTGACTACAGTTTCTTTTTTAACTGTGTGGATCCAACACAGCCAGTGATCTGCCCATCCAAAAAGCCCACAAGTATTTTATTGTCTGAATTTTCAACAAAATGCTGATGTGATTGAAGGATCATTCCTGCCCAGGTGTAATCACTACTCCTTTGTGCAGCACAGCTCTGTGCCTTAAGCATTCAAAACAGAGATTTCAAGGCATGATTGGGAAAGTGCAGGAGGATTTCCACAGAGGCTAATAAATTAAGGGTAGCTGAAGCCTGGTCTTTGCCTTTCAATACAAGGAGATTGTATAGCTTTAATTTAGCAGTAACCACATCGGTCACTTCGCCTTCCCACTTGCCAGTGCAGAGCTGTGGGTTTTACTGTGCAGCCTTCTCTATCCATCTGCCAGAATGTCAGCCTCTTCATTAGGTTCATATTTTTATTTTTAAGGCTTAATTGACAGCTATGTATATGGGCTCTCTCAAAATGGCAATTTTAAGGCATTGCATTTGCAAGGTTGTTCTTTTCAGTACAGGGAAATGAATATGTAGGAGATAATTGGTGGCCCTGGAGTGAACACAAGATTGTGATTCACTTTAGGGACTGTTATGACATCATAAACACTAAGGGCACAGCACGCATGGTTTATAAGGAACAGCAGAGCCCTGAGAGGGTATGCATAACTCAGCCCACTGTGGGGCTGTCTTTTATTTATGCTACATATTTTTCAAATGTCCTCCTTAAACTTTAACTGAGGCAAAATCATTTCCCTTCCCCACATTTTAAAAGTAAGAATGTTTTCACTGTCTAATCTTACAATGGATGGGATGAAAGTCTTGCTGATGGACATATTAAAAAATAAATTAAGGAAAGTATCCAAAAATGTCTTGTCTGAAGCAATCTTTCAGAGTATGAGAAGGCAGGAAGAGGGAGGCATATTCCCTCAACACCAGGGGAATGCTGCCCCTGCCGGTCATCCCCTCCTTATCCCTGTTGCTGGCTTCAAAAAGGAAGGGGGAGAGAAAGGGGATGGCTGAACAGCAGCAATGTTCACCCACAGGCTTTGGAGACGTGCAAAAGCAGGGGCTCTGGTCAGACCCTGCCCCAATTACCTGGTGAGCTCAGAGTTCACTGATTAGGCTACCCAGGGCTACAAGGCTACCCGGGGCTGGTCCGAGGCCTCCACCCAGACCGAGCCCATGGGGGAGCTGATGTCCCCCTACCTCCTGGCCTGTGGGGGATCCCCAGCAGGGCTGGGGGGGGCAGAGATTGGGGGCCCCCACACCTGTCCGGCAGGTGCCCGTCTTAGGGCTCTGGAGGCGCAGGTGAGGGAGCTCCGGGAGGAGGTTAGCAGGCTGAGGGGGATCAGGGAGGCGGAGGATGAAATTGACAGTTATTTCCTTTCCCTGCAGGCCCAGGCACCCAAGGAAGAAGCAGCCCGGGGAGTGCCCTCCACAGCAGAGTGGCAGACGGTCACAGCCAGGACCGAAGCAGCTCGCAGCAAACCGGTACCAGCTTCTCCAGTCCGACTGGTGAACAGGTACGAGGCCCTGGCAACCCTGCGATCAAAGGGGAGAAGGAAACCCTTGGGCAAGAAGAAACGCCACGTTCTTCACACTCCGAACAGGTCAAGAGATCCACGAGGACCCAGAGGAGGAGGCAACGAGTGCTCGTCATAGGCGACTCCATCCTGAGAGGTACGGAAGGACCCATCTGTCGCCAGGACCCCTCGGCACGAGAGGTATGCTGCCTCCCTGGAGCAAAGATTCGGGATGTGGCGGAGGTAATCCAGGCCAGGATCAAGCCCACCGATTACTACCCCATGGTCCTAGTCCATGTGGGTACTAATGATGCGGCCAGGAGAACCCCCAATCATCTGATGGCGGACTACAGTGCTCTGGGCGGCGTGCTGAGGGAGTTCGGTGCACAGGTGGTATTCTCTTCCATCCTACCAGTGAGCGGACGAGGAAGATGGCAGAAGAACTGCATCAGAGAAACCAACTGGCAGCTTCGGCAGTGATGTCTCGAGGCACGCTTCGGCTTCCTGGACAATGACCTGCACATCACGACAAGGGACATGCTCAGCTGGGATGGGCTTCACCTGTCCCCCAAAGGTAAGCATGTGTTTTCTTCTAGGTTGGCGGATCTCCTCCAACGGGCTTTAAACTAGGCTCGTCGGGGGGAGGGGAGTACGAGGGCAGGGGAAGTTGTGGACCACCAAACCATGTGGCACCCACAAGGACAGCCCAGCCTGAAGAAAGAGAGCATTGGGAACCTGAAAGCCATGAGGAGACCAGCACTACAGCACAGGTAAGAAACAAGAAGGTAAGAAACAATGGGCCCCTTGGGACTCGGAGCGGGGGGGCAGCAAAGGCACCAGTCACAGGGCTCAAGTGCCTATATACTAATGCTAGGAGCATGGGGAACAAGCAGGATGAACTAGCGCTCCTGCTTGCACTTAACACTTATGACTTAGTGGGGCTAACAAAAACCTGGTGGGATTCATCCCACGACTGGGCGGTACATATTGAGGGCTATAGATTGTACAGAAAGGACAGGTTGCGGAAGAAAGGGGGGGGGGGGTTGCACTTTATGTCAGTGAGCAATATACATCAACCCTCATCAAGACAGAATCCAAGGTTGAGGAAATAGAAGGATTGTGGGTTAGGCTACATGGGGGGCAAGGAGAAAGGGATTTGGTGGTAGGGGTCTGCTACAGACCCCCACACCAAGGGGAAGAAATAGATGCGGGGCTCCTGAGGCAACTCTCGGAGACCATAAAAGCTAAAGAGGCGGTAGTCATGGGGGACCTAAACTACCCGGACATCTGCTGGGAGACGCAGACAGCACAGTCCCACCGCTCACGCAGGTTTCTAACCTGTGTACAGGACCTCCACCTGACACAGGCGGTGCATGGTCCCACTAGGGCGAATGCCATACTGGATCTGGTATTGGCAACAGGGGATGACATGGTAGGGGACCTCCAGATCAGTAGCCATTTGGGAGACAGTGATCACCTAATAATAGTATTCAACATAAGACGGCGAGTGGGTAAGGTAACTAGTAGGGTGAAAGTGCTAGACTTTAGGAAAGCTGATCTCAATGAACTCAGGCGATTAGTCAAGGAAGCACTGCAGAGTAGGAGTTTTGAATGGATGGGAGCCCAAGAAGGGTGGCTGTGCCTTAAGGAAACGATCCTTCGGGCACAAAGCAAGACGATCCCCAAGCGAGGCAAAAGAGGGAAAGGGGCCAGGAGGCTTCCTTGGCTGACCAGAGAAATCCAGGGCAGCCTAAGGGCCAAAAGGGGAGCACATAAAAAGTGGAAACAAGGTGAGATCACTAAAGATGAATATACCTCCTCTGCTCGTAGGGAGGCAGTTAGACGGGCCAAAGCTACCATGGAGCTGAGGATGGCAACCCAAGTAAAAGACAACAAGAAATTGTTTTTTAGATATATTGGGAGTAAAAGGAAGGCCCAGGGAGGAATAGGACCCCTGCTAAATGGGCAGAAACAATTGGTGATGGGCAGGGGGGAGAAGGCTGAACTCCTCAACGAGTTCTTTGCCTCAGTGTTCCTAAGTGAGGGGCAAGACAAGTCTCTCACTGGGGTTGTAGAGAGGCAGCAGCAAGGTGCCAGACTTCCACACGTAGATCCTGAGATGGTGCAGAGTCACTTGGAAGAACTGGATGCCTTTAAGTCGGCAGGCCCGGATGAGCTCCATCCGAGGGTGCTGAAGGCACTGGCCGACATCATTGCAGAGCCACTGGCGGGAATATTCGAATGCTCGTGGCACACGGGCCAAGTCCCGGAGGACTGGAAAAGGGCTAACGTGGTCCCCATTTTCAAAAAGGGGAGGAAGGAGGACCTGGGCAACTATAGGCCAGTCAGTCTCACCTCCATCCTTGGTAAAGTCTTTGAAAAAATTATCAAGGCTCACATTTGTGAGAGCCCAGCAGGGCAAATTATGCTGAGGGGAAACCAGCACGGGTTTGTGGCGGGCAGATCGTGCCTGACCAATCTAGTCTCTTTCTATGACCAGGTTACGAAATGCCTGGACACAGGAGGGGTGGATGTCGTATACTTAGACTTCAGGAAGGCCTTCGATACGGTATCCCACCCCATACTGGTGAACAAGTTAAGAGGCTGTGACGTGGATGACTACACAGTCCGGTGGGTGGCGAACTGGCTAGAGGGCCGCATCCAGAGAGTCATGGTGGATGGGTCGGACTCGACCTGGAAGGGTGTGGGCAGTGGGGTCCTGCAGGGCTCGGTCCTTGGACCGATACTCTTTAATGTCTTCATCAGTGACTTGGATGAGGGAGTCAAATGTACTCTGTCTAAGTTTGCAGATGACACAAAGCTATGGGGAGAAGTGGACACACCGGAGGGCAGGGAACAGCTGCAGGCAGACCTGGATAGGTTGGACAAGTGGGCAGAAAACAACAGGATGCAGTTCAACAAGGAGAAATGCAAAATGCTGCACCTAGGGAAGAAAAATGTCCAGCACACCTACAGCCTAGGGAATGACCTGCTGGGTGGCACAGAGGTGGAAAGGGATCTTGGAGTCCTCGTGGACTCCAAGATGAACATGAGCCGGCAGTGTGACGAAGCCATCAAAAAAGCCAATGCACTTTATTGTGCATCAGCAGATGCATGACGAATAGGTCCAAGGAGGTGATACTTCCCCTCTATCGGGCGCTGGTCAGACCGCAGTTGGAGTACTGCGTGCAATTCTGGGCGCCGCACTTCAAGAAGGATGCGGATAACCTGGAGAGGGTACAGAGAATTCCAGAGAACTCGTATGGTTAAGGGCCTGCAGACCAAGCCCTACGAGGAGAGGCTAGAGAAACTGGACCTTTTCAGCCTCTGCAAGAGAAGGTTGAGAGGCGACCTTGTAGCTGCCTATAAGTTCATCACGGGGTCACAGAAGGGAATTGGTGAGTATTTATTCACCAAGGCGCCCCCGGGGGTTACAAGAAACAATGGCCACAAACTAGCAGAGAGCAGATTTAGATTGGACATTAGGAAGAACTTCTTCACAGTTCGAGTGGCCAAGGTCTGGAACAGGCTCCCAAGGGAGGTGGTGCTCTCCCCTACCCTGGGGGTCTTCAAGAGGAGGTTAGATGAGTATCTAGCTGGGGTCATCTAGACCCAGCACTCTTTCCTGCTTATGCAGGGGATCGGACTCGATGAACTATTGAGGTCCCTTCCGACCCTAACATCTATGAATCTATGATTATGCAGAGTTCCAGCAGAAGCCCGCACTGACCAGGCAATGCGCTCACAGCTCTGCACATGCATGGCATAGTCAAAGGTGGGGGCTGCATCCCCCTTTACTCCATTCCTAGATCTGCCAAAGCTGCTATGCATAGCTTTTACCTAACCCCTGTGCTGCATTCAGCCCTTGAGGAAATACTGTGTTGCTGTTAATTTTATGATACTCATTCTTTTGGTGGGAGCTGCAATACGTTCTGCTCCCTACTTTAATCTCTCTTACTAGATCAACCCTTGGAAACAGGCAGATAATGGGGTAGGAGGGTGTCAAACAGGGAGTCAAACTCAAGGCACCTTCTTAAGGCAAAGTTGCTTCCTCCGGGAAGGCATTGGCTGTGGTTTCTGACTAAAGGCTTGCTGACATGCTGTTCAACTGCCTCTGTTCCCAAACTGGTATCCTTTTTTCCTGCATATATGTTTAACACAGATGAAGGCACCATCTCATTCTTTCTGCACATTCTCAGATTGGGATTTTCCACATGGCTTTAGCCCATGTCTGCTGTCACTAATGTCAGTAGTGTGGGGAACAGAGGCAGGTCAATTCAGGCCCTTCAGACTCTCTTCTGCCTAATTTCTGGCTATTGGCAAATGACTTAAAACCATTTTTGATGCCCAGCTAAAAATAATTAAGGCAGGTGCATTACTGTTTGGAATGTTAAATAGATAAATGAATTGGTACAAGATCCAATCCAATAAAAACTATTTAGTATGAAGCTAGTGGGAGCATTTCTACTGACTTCTCCCTCCCCACCCCAGGATCTGCCCCGACCAGGTGATTTCCCTTTGTAGAGCTTTCCAAAGAGAGGTCTGTATCTTGATCCCAACTTAGAGATGGAAGCTTACTGCAGCAGAGCAGTGACAAATGACAGCTCCATCTACTCTTGCATAGCTTATTTATATGTCTGCAGCTGATTATCTTCAGGGGATCTTTTAAGCTGTCCTCATGTTCCCATTTATGGCTTTTTACCACTGCCATTGTCAGTCTAAGGGCCTGAGCAGTATTTGTGGGTTGACAGTTCTGATTTTTTTTTTTTTTCCATGTCCTTTGCACGTTAACTTGACTCAATTTAGCCTGCAAGATTTCAGCTTTAATATAGCAAACACTTGTCCATATGTTCCTCTCTCTCTGGATTTCTAGCACTCCCTCACACACGCTAGCTTGAGGCTCCAGCCCAGAAACATCAATCTGAGCTCTTGGCTTGAAAGGCATGGACTGAAGCAAAGATGCAAACACCTTATCTGACCATGGATGTGTGGCAGAGGGGTCCATCTCTACAACACCAGCCCTAGTCTGTGAAGTGGTCCAACTTTCACAGCCTGTTTGAGCTCCAGTCCAAGGTCAAAAATTCCACTCTGAGTTTTGTCCAGAGAACTCAAGCATTTGTCTGAGGGTTCTTGAAATGAAACTTGGACTGGAGTTCAGGCCTCCCCAAACTGTAACTCACACTGGCTGCCAGACTGTTACTCATGACCTCAGGCTGGAACTTGGACTGGAATTCACATTGGAGCAAAGGACCTAGGGCAGGAACTGAAGTCCCAAACCCTGAACTAAGAGTCAGGCCCTCAGGATGGAACTTGGACTGGTACACTGGACATTGGGTCTATGCTTACACCTGTAGGCAAAATCTCACACTGGAATTCTGGATCTCAGATGTAAAAAAAAATCAAACAAACTGGGTGTTAAAGAGCTGCTCAGAATTTGGTCCACAACTCAGCCTGGAGCTTGGCTGGGCATGGGCACCCTGTGTTCCAAACCAATGTCTAGTGTGCATCTGAGTTCCAGCTCAAGTTGGGACTTCAGACTGCTGACCTGAACTTTCACTCAAGTCCCTTCCTGTCAGGCCATGATTCAAGATGGCAAGCAGGCATTGGAACCAGGTTTGATTGGATAGCTTACAGCTTGGGCCAAATTTAGGAAAGCAGAATGGAAGCTGAGCTAAGTACATGTCAGCAACCTCGAGCTGGAGCCCAAATATGGGCTGGCAGGTGGGAGCTTTGACATAATTTGGGTCAACAGGTTGGAGTTCATGTCAAAATTCTGACTAGCAGGCTGGAGCTCAGGGTAAATTTCAGGCCAGCAGGCTAGAGCTTGTACTAAATTTGAGCTGGCAGGCTGGAATTCAGGCCAAACTTTGGGTCAGTAGGCTGGAAGTTGGGCCAACCTTTGGGCCAGATGGTTACAGCTCCAGCTAAGTAAGGTTAGCAGGCTGCAGCTCAAGCAAAACTTTGGCCCAGACTTTGCATTTGATTTGGCAGGTTGAAGCATGGGGCAAATTCAGGCCACTATGCTGGTGCTGGGGGCAGATACAGGATATCCCACAGGGTAAGGTTGCCAACTCTGACTGAAGCTATTCCAGGAGATATTTTTTCCCCAACATGACGTAATGTCATTAATTGTACTGTTCAACCCATTCACAATATCAGTCTCCCGAATTGCTTTCAACAGTCACCGGTAGATCAATGCCAATTCTGGTAGATTCCCAGCCAATCCTACTGCAGGAAGGTGCAGAAGCACCACCCCACACTGCAGGGGTGGCTACGGCCCCTGCTCCCATCTTCTCCCCTAACCAGTATGGGTGCTGTGGGAGACTCTGGGATCTTTAAAGTAGGTGAAAATGCCCCCTCCTTTCCCCTTCATGCTCAAAGATGCATCCCCTCTCCTACCCTTCTACCCATCCCCAACCTGCTACTGCAGCTTTCCTCACTATCCCAGGGCTCTGGGGGCTGGGCTCAGCTGGGGATAGGGACCAGACAGTAGCATCGGGGATGGACACGGGTCCCCCCCCATACCTGCTCTCTGGGGACCTGGAAGGAAGGGGGAATCTGTTCTCACCATACTTTTTCTGCTGTCCCCATCCCCAGTTAAGCCCAGCCCCCATGCAGCCTGGGGCAGGCAAAACCAGCTCTGGAACTTCCCCCCATGCCTGGGATAATAGGGAAAGCAGCTGCAGCAGGTGGGGGAGAGGAGGGATATGCCTCTGAGCACCAAGAGGGTGGGGTTCCTCCTGCTTTAGGAACTTAAGCAAGTTCCCAGAGGCTCCCACAGTGTGCTTCAGTCCAAAAGGTGAGTGCAGACACACTACTGCACCCCTTCTGAATCCACCTCTAAATGAAGCTCACATTAAAGTTCAGCCTGGAAAGCAGGAGCTCGATCCTAGATTTGGGGCCACAGACTGGAGCTCAAATCAAGATTTGGGTGAATATGCCAGAGCTGGGAGAAATCTTTGAGCTTGGCCCCCAGCCAGGCCAGTTAAACTTGGGCCAGCAGGCTGGAGCTTGAATGAAATCCAGGCTGACAGGTGGGAATCAGGTCAAGTTTCGGGGAAGAAGGCGGGAGCTGGGGGCAAACCCTGGACTGTCAGCATGGAACTCAGCATAAGTATGGGTCAGCAGGACATACCCCAGGGCAAATTTGGACTGATAGGCTGCTGCTCAGGGCAAAGTTCAGGCAGAGAAGATGGCACCTGGGACAATCTGTCCACCAGCAAAATGAACCTTGGGGCAAACATTGAGCCAGGAGGCTGGAGTTTGGAGTAATCTTCAAGACAGGAGATTTGATCTTGATGCAGAATACATCCATACCAAATACCATGGCTCATCTAAACAGAACAATGATAAAACTTAGCTTAACATTAGCCAGACACAGAGAGCAACCACCACGATAATCAATCCAGTTCAGGGAATTCTCTATGCATGACACATGGTGAACCTCAAAAATTAATGTTGCATTTGGGTGTATCTATGACAGAGGACAAGTCTGCAAGATGCTGAACTTCATCAATCTGTTTTTCTCTCTGTGATTTCTCCTCCTTCAAACAAGAACGGGCCCAAACCAAACATTCACTCTTGGAAGATTGGATCTGGAAGCAAATATACTGATAAAATCTCAAGCTTGAGGGAGTGGTGAGGAAGGCAAGAGAGTCACAGAGAGAGCCTCACACAGTTCCCATCCACTGATTTTCAGCAATTTTATTCAACAGTGTATTTGGACCTTATGCATTCAACATATTATTGGCTGAAGTGGAAAAATACAGACCGCTGATTGGCAGGTCAGTTGAAAAATAATCATGTGGACTTTTAAAACTTGTTCATCATGTAATATCTTTTAAAGCTACATTCTGGGCTGAGAAAACCTCACAAGTGCTTCTGTTAGTCCTGGACACCTGTGCAATGATAATGAATAGAAATTAGGTTTTTAAGGAGTTACACACAGCTCTAGCTTTCATAATTTTTGGATACTGCTCTCATTTGTTTTAAGGTCTCCCCTCATCCTTCTGCCATGCTACACACTCAAAATACATACATACAACTTTTTATTCATGTAACAGCTGCTGCTGTAAATGATGACAGTCTTACCGTATGGAGCCACCTACTCAGCCTAGTCAAACAGTGTCTGGCTCACGTTAGTGGGGTTTAGCCCACACTTTCCTGACAGGCATCCTCTGATACAGAAGAACACTCCTTTTCTAGGATCACAGCTAGGAATATCTCCATTAGGCCCACTTTTGCTTCTACTGCAGCAGGCTTGGCCCCAGTTGGGTGGGTGTACGGGTACATGTGCATGTGTGTTCATGCATGCAACCATTCACAAAAACAACAGACTTCAAAGGTGCTTTATAGAAGAGGCCAGTATCCTTGTACCTGTTTTACAGAGGGGAAAACTGAGGCACAAAAGGGGACTGAGTTTCCAAGAGCAATCACAAGGCCAATGGCAGACTTGGCTGTATTGCCCAAGTCTCTGGCATGCAAATCCACTAGGCTATCCATTAGAGGTTCAGAATGCTTCTACCAAGCCTCATTGGGGCCTATTAGATATCCATAGGCATAGTGCAGTTAAATGACTAAATGGTACATGTATTGCTTGGGGTGCAATGCTATGAGCATTTCTGCAGGCACAAGATTGCATCAGGAAAAAAAATCAAGACTTCTCAAAATCCAGGTTGAAAACACTTGTGATACAGCAAGGAAAAAGAGGTACATGCAATACCTCAGTGCATATCTCCTAAATATACATTACAACATAGTTATGGCTCTGAGTGCAGACCAGTAACTTAAGCAAACAAACCATTGCAGAGATGTGCGATTGACCCAGCCAAGCATTTTGGTGCTTGTTGTCCCAAACTGCATTACTCTGATCTTAAAAAAATAACTGAATCAGAGAGGCATAAGCTTTCATGAGCAAGCACTTCATTGGATGCTGTGAAAGGGCATGCTGAGAGCAAGCTATCCAGCTTAGCTGTGTTCTATAGAAAGATAAATACTACTTCCAGCTAGATGGACACTGTCACTTCCACAGTGCTGGAATTTTCAAAGAAAATGGGTATACTAGTGTGATTTTCAATCATGTTTGCTTGTGAAACTGAACTTAGAATGGACTTTCCAGTGTGAGTGTGCATTTACAGATGCCTTTTGAGTAGAGCAGAGCTAGGTGTTTGGTCAGGCACCCCAAGCCAAACACTTTTACTTTTACTGCTGGCTTTAGCTAAGGACCTACAATTCAGAGTCCTCGCCTCTGGTGCAGCCGAGTTAGGCTATACACCGTAAGGTCACCTTGGCTTCATAAGAAAAGCAAAAAAAAAATGAAGATCAACAAATAAACTGCCACTTCAGTTTTCTGAGTGGTTCCTTGCTGGGTTCACATGTCTCTGACTCACTGGACTTCTTGAGGGCTTCACTCTTTCCCCTTCTCCTCTCATCTCTCAGAGGCTTTGAAGGGCGCATGTACAGCTTCCATGCAAACAAAATAACAGAAGAAGAGCCCTGCTCCAGGTCTCCCCCAGCAGCTGCTTGACCTTTTTTGGCCCCAGGTTTGGTGCAACAATACTCCCTGCTGTGCTGCCAGTGCAGCTGCCCCACTAGATTGCTGACAGCTATTTTTATATTCATGGACCACCCATGTGGCTCCTTCTCATCCCCTACACCCGGGTACAGGGCCATTTGGGCTTCTTCGTTCCCGCAGGAACAGGGCCAGGCCCTACCGACGTGAAATGTTCTCAGCTCAGTGGAACCGGGAGGCAGAAACATCCTCCACAGTGTTTTCCCATTCTGTCAGCCCGCAGTCCACTGTTTCATCCCATCATTAATGTGAAAGGACTGAAGCCCTCTGCTCCATCCCTCAGTCTAGCACACAGCTGCATGCTGCACATGAGCTACATCAGCAGTGCTGGCAGTCCTCTCCTCAGGAGCATCCCTGGGTGTGACATACACTCCTGCCCAGCAGACCATGTGTCTGTATGTGCGCATATGCTGTCTCACAACACTGCACATTCATTCTGAGCAAGAAGTGAGGCTGGAAAGATGGTGGATCCTTCTGTTCTACAGCTTCAAGCTCCAGCAGCCATTCAGCCCTTAAACAACAAGGTCCTTTTCTGCTGCTTCTGTGTGGCCTTGCAGACATCCTATTTCCCTTAGGCCCCTGCTACACATTAGTTATATTACACAATTAACTGATTAATCGTGCAATAAATTTAGACCAGCCACACGTGCAAAGTAATTATCACACCATAAAAATGACTCTCCAGCTTTAAAAAGAGGCAACCAGCTAGTGCTTGAAAATATGTAACAACTCCATAGCTGATTTCTATCCAGCTTTAATTTGAACATGTAGTTCAATTGTGTGGCTAGGGACTCTCCTCATCTGTGGTCAGTAGGTTGAAAAGTTCCCCAGTGAACTGGGGCCTCTGCTACGCATCGCATTTATTATGCAATCAACTGATTAATCTTACAATAAATTTAAATAGGCTGCAAGTGCAAAGCAAGACCAGCCACAAGTGCAAAGTAATTATCACACAATTAACTGGTTAATTGCATAATAAAGTTAAACCAGCCATACCTTGCAAAGTAATTATCACATGATAAAAACAACTATCTGGCTATAAAAAGACCCAACCAGCTATAAAGTTGGTACTTGAAAGTGACTGTCTACACAAGACGCTTAATGAGCATTGTACTAGTTCTACTGCGTATTAGTGCAGTTGGTAAAAACTGCGCTAATGTGCTAATGTTCAGTAGCTTTAGTCCAATGTGCATTAAACATCACATAAAAAGCGTTCATCTGCGCTAATGCGCAGTAGCGCTGATTATGGCACATTACGTTAATACCTGTTATTACAGATACTAAACTTAATGCGCTGTAATTACGGTGCATTAATGAACATGTAGATATGCCCAACGTGTAACAACTCTAGAGCTGGTTTCTACCCAGCTTTCACATAAATGTGTAGCAGGGCCCTGGCTGTCTGGCCTGAGTAGAGTGAATTCAAATAGCAGGTAGAGGAAGATCCTGAGAGGCCAGGAAAGAACAGCAGCAGCAAAGGGAACATCCAGAGGAGAAACCTGACAGCCTGGGGTTAGAGCAGCTGGAAGCAGAGCTACCAAGAAGGTCCTGAGGCTGGAAAAGATCAGGAGCAGACTGAGATGGGGTGGGAGCTCCTAGAAAGCCCACTGAGCAGCAGCAGCAGTAGACTGGGATGTAAGCAGATTCAGAGAGGCTAGCTGAAGAGTGAAGTACTTTGCCCAGAAACAAAGTCAGTTGAAACTGGAAGCAGGAGCAAACAAGAGTCCTAGGAAATCTCGCTCAGAGGTCAAGATGGACCAGGGACTGGTAGCAGGACCTGCTCCAAACCAGGCAGAGAAGGATTTGCATTCTGGTCTCCCACAACACAAGTAGGGCTACTTGGCAAAAGGTGTTGGAGTGGGGGTGGAGTTCACTGTTTCTTCTCTTGGAAATGGTGTTTGTGGGGCCGGATGGTGGGGAAAACTCCCTCTGTGAATCTCACCAAGCATCTTGATGAAGGATTGAGTAGCTGTATAGATGATGCCCAGGGCAGGAATTGAGGTGCCTAGGGAAACAGCTTTGATTCTTGGGACATGAAGACTCATCCCAGGGCTAGGCACTTTCTGAAATAATCTAGGCACTAGACATAGTTTCTATTTGCCCTGTAGCCTGTCCTGATTACAGGTGATCACCATGGAGGTGACACTGCTTCTTCTCTATTGACTAGCACAACTGATGGTCACCCAATCTTGTTGCCTATCTAGAAACATACACATACACATAAACCAGCATAAGTGATTGGAAACCAGTTCAAATATGTAACACAACAGAAGTTCAGTGCACATAAACAGTTTTCAAAATGGCCAAAACTGGTTTAAGATAAACCTGGATAGATATAGTATCAGACTTAACTGATTAAAGTTAAATTGTTTTTTTGAACTTCTGTCCCAGATCCCCTCCAGATTCAAGTTAACTCAGTCTCCCAGCATCTCAGGATGTTTTGCACCTTCCCCACAAACCCCTCCTTGCAGGGTGGCAGACTAGCCTTGGCCCAAGCTTTCTGCTCCAGCCAAGCTGGGAAGTGTCCTTTACCACACACCCCCTCCCAAGCCTCTGGGCTGAGCGACTGAAGACATCTGGCTGCATTTCCGGAATCAAAAGTGAATGTCTGTTCACTTGCTCATCAGTTCAATCTACGCAACTTAAACTAACTTGCAAAGATTGGGTCGACTTGGCCTCCAGCTTTTTGGCAGCCTGAGCTTAGTCTGTAAGGTTAGGGCAGAGGTGGGCAAAATACAGCCTGCGGGCCACATCCAGCCCACTAGGCCATTCTATCCAGCCCACAGGACCCCTAAGAAGTTTAGAAAATATTTATCTGTTCCTGGCTGCCTGTCAAAGATGACAGGAGCCAGGGGCAGTAGGACTCAGGGAGAGCTGGTAGCAGGAGGCAAGAGCCCAGCCTTGCCCCACCTCGAGCCATTTCCCTGGTTCTTGCCCCCGCCCTGCTCCAGCACCACCTAGCTCCCAGCTGTATGGCCAGACTGTGAAGCATGGGCCCACTGGTACACCGGGAGGCATGCACAGGCGGGGGCAGGGGCAGAGTGTGTGTGCACGTGTGCGCAGGTAGGGGCAGAGTGTGTGTGTATGTATGTAGGCAGGGGCAGAGTGTGTATGTGTGTGTTCGTAGGATGAGTCCCACACACACATCCCACCATACATATGCACCCACGCCCACCTTGCACTGCCATACACGCAGACCCCCACACCAACACCCCCTCACATACCCCAGCCACCCTCCCCACATACACAGCCCCCCATGAATCCCATACACACCCACAGCCCACATAGCCACAAACACACCCCCATATGCTTCCTCACCCCACATACCCACACACTCACAGCCCCCCATAAACCTATACCCACCCCCTACAATATACAAGCTTATAACCTATTGTGCAATCACTTCCATGTACACTACACAAACACATGTAAACCAGGGCAAAAATATTTTTTTTTAATCAAATTAATGGATGTTGTAGGTGTTCGCTTTTTAGAATATAATTTGGTATTTTTCTGGTTCTGAGATGTCAAAACTCCTTGCTGAAAGGAGTGCTTCTGAGGGCAAGGGAAGGGACTTCTGATGGCAAAGGTCAGCGGTTAGGGGGTGAGACTTCTGGTCCCAAGATGGCAACCAGGGGGTGGGGCACCTGTCAAGGGGTGGGGCTACCCATGTGGCCCTCTACAGCTTGCCAAAACTTGGTAAGCAGCCCTCCACCCAAAATAATTGCCCGCCCCGGGTTAGGACCTAAAGGCATTTAAAAAGCTCACTTTAAAAAGCCCACCTGAAATATGAAGCTGTAGAAAATGATTGCCAGGATGTGAAGTAATGCCTCCCAGTTATTGTCAATGGGTTGGCCTGAAATTAATTGTTTAAAAGACATCTGAATTACCTCAACTGCATGTAGGCAATAATGTAAGTTGTAAGGCACATTTAATGGATTTTGAACATGTCAAAAGGAGGGGGGAAAGGAAGGATTTTTTTTCTGTAACTGGCAGATTCATTCTAGTGAAGACAATAGATTTGAACTGGTTCTGTCACTTCTAACTATATTTCCCACGCAAGCACTTT
Organism: Alligator mississippiensis; assembly: GCF_030867095.1. NCBI lineage: Eukaryota > Metazoa > Chordata > Crocodylia > Alligatoridae > Alligator > Alligator mississippiensis. The sequence continues at coordinate 140,995,761 of NC_081825.1, read as the reverse complement.
GTTTTGAAGTATGCTTGAACTTCTCCTTTGTTCATTGCTAAAAATAGCAATTAATGCTCATTACAGTGTCCCCATTGGAAATTATTTTTTATTATTATTTTGCAAAAGCAAAATCACGTGCTGCACTAAGCAAAAGACTGCACTCAAGGCACATGAAATACACTTCCCCAACGTGAATCAAAAAGATCCATTGATAAATTACACCAGTAGCATGCTAGTTATCTCAGAGGAAAAATAGATTACAAAGGTAAAAAGAATGAATGGATACAGGGAGGGCTAGTCTGTTTTTTATTATAGATTTATGCAATGGCTCTACTACACTAGTCAATTACTTTAGTAGTTTAATTAGTTAAATAAAAATATGTCTGGGGATAGAACCCACTGTCTTGTGGATCCATATATAAAAGAGCCGTATGAAGTATGGAAGAGTAGGGATTCATAGTGGGATGAAATACATTGCCTTTTGAAATTCCCCTCATCAATTCAGTCCAGCTAATCATTCCTTTCAGAGCCAGCAGTTTACCCTGGTGCATTAATATAAATGGTTCTTTTTCAATGTCCTGCAAATAATTTCTCTGGCCTGATAATTGGACTGAGAGAGCAATCTCTGGGACCAGGGATAACACCAGGATGCAAAAATCAACTCCTGCTCTCACCTGTAGAAGGCACAGGTGGTTGCAAACCTTGGGCCCCCACTGAAATCAGTGACCAAATTCTTCACCTCTCAGGGAGTAAAAATGGGTTTTAGGGTTGCAGTGGGATAAGACAGCTGCAAGTCCCTCCAGATTTGTAATATTCTTGGAATAGAAGAGAACAATGTAAGGTTAGATGTAAGGTTATATTTTTATGACTGTTGTTACTGGAGTTGTATATAAAAAGCAGTATCAAAACCTATCTATCTATGTGCATTTGTCAGGGTATACACAAGACTACCATAGCATATCTGTCTGTCTGGAGGTTTTAAGTGGCTTCATATCATTCCAGTATACAGGCAACTCCCACTTAATGCTGTTTCGCTTAGCACTATTTTGCTGTAACGCTCATTTTAAATTGATACCTGATTCTCCTTAGTGCTCAGTGAGTTTTGTTATAACACTCACAGTCGCCATCTTGGGTCATTAAAAACACTTGCGGTCACCAGCTTGGATCATCAAATACTTTCAGTTTTGCTTAACACTCGTTTTTTCAGGAACCAATCAAGAGCGCTAAGCAGGGGTTGCCTGTACTAACATAGTCCATGTAAAAGCCAAGAGCAAAGACTCCAGTAGAACTGGTGGTGGTTTCAGTGTTGCCTTCTTTCCAGGTACAGCCTCTGCTGGGATAGAATTTTAGATCTTGATTATTTTTTTAAATATGTGACTAATTTATTGTGGGGGATGGGATGATTTACTTCAAAATTTTAAATGTGTTTCTGTGTTTGTTGCTTATTTGGTTAGTAGGATTAGTTGGCTACAAAAGGATGTTGGTGTCATGCCATTCCTGAGGTCACTAGCAATCTATAGGAAAAAGAGTGCCTGTTGTGTCACTCGCCGATTGTCATAGTGAAGCACTGGATATGGCTTCCTGGGAGCAGCTTTTTACCAGCCATGAAACAGACCCAGGCTGGGCCCTCCTTGGTCACCAAATCCATCCTGGGGTCAGTGAGGCCCTCTCCTATAAATGGATCACAGGTCACGTGACTCCCTGTTGATGGTTGCCTCATGAGGACATGGAAGGTGCAGCCTTCACTTGATTCTGAGAGACAAAAGGTCTAAGGTATGACTGGGATGTGGGTGGTTGGAGCTTGACCCCAGAGGTTCACAACACAGGGGATCAAGAACAGACAGCGTCAGGGACCATGGATCCCAAATAGAGTCAGGAATCAGATCAGAAACAGCACAGTGCTCAGCTCCTTAGGTGAGCTTTGCTGCCCACAATAAGTCCTGTCCCATGTGGCTGCATTGCTGTCAGTACCCAAGCAGGTTCGTTTAAAAGCTAGCTCAGGTATTGCTACTGGTATGGGCAAACCAAGAGAGCTGACACTTGTGGGAATGGCATAGCAGTTAAGACACTTAGCTAAGTTTCTGGAGGCATGAGATGGAGTCTTGCTCCAAACTCCTGATGAAGGCTGACCTCAATTGTCACAGCTGTCAATGGTACCTGGCCACTAGGGCTGGGGAGTCAAGGGTAGCTCTACCGATATGATGCCAACCACATCACTCCCTTGTGTGATAAGAACATAAGAACTGCCATTTACTGGGTCAGACCACTGGTCTATATTGCCCGGTATCTGGTGTCACACTGTGGCAAAGAGTGGATGCTGAAAGGGAGTGTGAACAGAGTATGATCACGGTTTTCCCCGCACTGTTCCTCTCTCACTTGAAGCCTCCAGCATTTAAGGTCAAGGAAGTTCTAACTTAGAGGCACTCCTGTGATCAATAGCTACCGGTGTCCCTTTCCTCCCAGAATTTGTCCAATCCCTTTTTGAATCTTGCTAAGCTGTCAGCCTCCACAATGTCTGATGGCAGTTAGGGATGCAAAAGGTTAAACACTTAAATGGTAATTATATTTATACTGTTTAACATTGACCATTTACCTCCTGGCTCAGTGCTGCCCAGTGTCTGAGGAGTGGCTCTGGCAGGGGATGCAGCATCACATGGGAAGTAACTCGCAGTTATCTGGGGGAGCAGACCCGGGCAAAGTTGTGCACCAGAGCCAGCAGGGCTTAAGTGAGAGCAAGCACAGCAGGGGAGTTGCCATGCAGCCAGCTCCTCTCACCCTCCCACTCCCCACCCCCATAGCACCCACAGGGGCTCCCACCGGCTGGGAAAGCCACACTGCACCTAAGTGATGCCTCCAGCCCACTGGCGCCTGGAGCCCCAGGTGGCACCTCCCTCCCACTTGCCCCCCCAGGCTTCGGCAATTGCCACTTGGCAAGGACCCATGGCAGCTCTCCCAGCCCAGAGGCATGTGATGGATGGATGTGCTGCACAGGATCATTCATGCCTGAGACATCCACATGCGGGGTGAGTGCCCTCTGCTAGGACCTGCAGCACTGAGCTTGCCCTGCAGCCAGCAGCTGGGCCAGGCCAGTGCCACACTCCTCCCACTTGGCTGAGGGCTTGCCAAGTGAACAGTGGAGACTTTCATTGGTAGAGCACCTGTTGCGCAGCTCAGCAGAGGTTAGCAGTTGTTGCCATCCCCTAGCCGTTTTGCAGTACCTTTACGAGGTTCAATTTGATGGTTCTCAGATACAGCACCTATGTCACAAACACAGCACTTCACTTTGCACTTGAACTGTAAGCACTTCAGAGCCAGGACTGACTATATCTGCCTGTGTTTATATAGCTCATGGCACAAGTGGCAACCCTGGTCTTGGTGTGTTTTTCTAAAACGATCTTTTGCAGCAAGGACCAAAAATTACCTAACTCACCACATATTTGTGGTTCATGACATTTTTAACCCAGGAAGAGATGATACCATAGAAGACTGTTTCTTTCTGGTGTGTTAGCACTGTTTCTTGATCACTAACTCTTGAACAGGAAATAATTTCAGGATTATTACAAGGTCTCTCCTACTACCTCTCTGACCAGCTTTTAGAAGCTATCAGCCATTCATAGTACAGTTCTTCTGCTATTGTTTATTTCCCACTCTCTTCCTTCAGTTCCTTCCTGATTAATTTATAAAACTGCTGAGTGTATTTGTCTGGAAAACAACTGTCTCCATAAGCATTTCTGGCCCCAGATGCTGAACAACAGAGGTTTCTTATTAGATATAAACAACCAAGAAAACATCTCTTGGCATTCCAGAAGGCTTCAGTACAGACATTTCCTATTAACAACCCTATGAGCAACCCCTGTAAGGGATAACAAATCAATACACTCATTCTACAAGCACCATTAAAGGAGGAAAAACATGGCTGAGCCCCTCTGGGAGCAGCCAAGGGGAAGTTAATGTACTAAGACCAGAGCTATTCACACTGGTTAACAGTAATGCAAGTAAACCTGGGGCCTGGGACCTGGCTGGAGAGAGAGCTCAGAAGCCTCCCAGAGTGCACATGTAGCAGTTGGGCAAGGGCCACAGGGAGGGTATGGACACCACAGGAATCCCACAGGGCTGTCTGCCAGCATCAGCATCCGGCAGCTGCTGGGCCCTGATCAGCCATGCAGGTTGGCTCAGTAGGCTGCAATTTTCCCTCTGACAACTTCTCTGGCTCACTTCCTACTTCCATCCATGGATGTCTGTGATCTCTGGCCTCCACCCCAGAGCCCACAGCAGTTACATTTTTCATCACCTCCTCACAGCCTCCACCTGAGCCTCTTCTCCATGCGGCATGGGCCTGGGGCATTGATACCCCATAGGGTTGCCAACCCTCCCGGATTGGCCGGGAGTCTACCAGAATTGGCACTGAGCTCCCAGTGACTTTTGAAAGCAATACGGGAGATTGATATTGTGAACAGGTTGAGCAGTATAATTGTGACATTACATCATGTTGGAAAAAAAAATCTCCCGGTATAGCTTCAGTCAGAGTTGGCAACCCTACTACCCCAGGGGCTGCCTGGCCCTGTCATACTCCCCCTCCCAAGAGTTTCTAGCAGAAGCCAAGTCAGAAGTAGCTTGAATGGCCTCGAAGCCAATGCTGCACCTGGGAATGCCTCGCCTTGATCCCTGCATGGGGCTGGTTCAGGGAACCAGGGAACAATGTGACTATTGGCCATGTCAAAGCACAGCAACCTCCAGTGATGCCATCTGAGATGGAGGGACCTCATCTTCTGTATTCAGAGGCTAGACAAGCCCCCACCCCATCTCCCTGTCCCATGCAGAATCCCTTCATATGCCACTGCTCCAGCAGCTGCTCTCTGTTCCTCTGCAGACAATCCACTGGGCAATGGCAGGATACAAAGCTTTCCTGCTGCAGGCCAGCACCTGGAGTCCAGTCCAGGTCAGGAGCTGAAAGCTGTGCCCATGAGGCAACACTGTCCTGTGGCCCACTGCATCAGAGGAAAGGACGTCATAATTGGCAGTGTCAGCAGTGGGGCTGGCCCAGCAATAACCCAGCAGCTTGTGAGGGTTGAGCCTGCTGCCGTGCCATGACCCTGCTACGTGTGTAACCCTCCTGCCCAGTGCCGTTGGCATGGAAAACATCAAATACCCCAGGATGGGGGGGGGGCTCCATAATATTGGTGTGAGCCATAAGCAGGGATCTTGGTTTTCTCTGATTAAAAAAAAAATCCCCAATTTTTGGATTAAAAAAGTAACCCCAAATCCACATTTTCCCATGATTTAAATGAAACACTGCTCTCTCTCTCTCTCTCTCATATATATACATATACACACACACACACACACGTGTGGCGTTTCATTTTAATCACAGACAAATGTGGATTTGGGGATACTTTATTTAATCTGAAAGTTGGGGATTTTTTTTTAAATCCGAGAAAACCAGGATCCCTGGCTATAAATAAGGAAACTAAATCATGTCACCTGGGTACCCCTGACAAGCAATACAAAATACCTCCCACACACATGCTGCAAGTCCCAGGGGTTGAACAGAGAGAGGTGGTGGAAGCCAACAGTTAGTAAAAGCATGATATTTGGGGACATCTCTGTCCGCCGTGCTTATTGACTGACAGTGTTAGCCCCAGGCCCCTGACAGTGACAAGCAACTAATCAGGCCATGCCTTCTGGCATTAGCTTTGCCCTCCGCTACACCCCACTCGCAGCTTGGTGTCCAGGACTGGCAGGGTCTGAATTCCAGGCAAGTCCATCTCTCGCCTCTGAAGGACCTGTTGCTTCAGGGAAGCTGATCCCACCACCCAGCTGAGAGGGTTTCTGTTTCTGAGGCTGGTCAGAGACCCCCAGAAGGCAGCTGCCCTTGTCCCTTCAGCCAAGAAGCTGCAGCTCTGCTCTTTGCCTTGACACTCCCTATGTGCCATCTCAGCCCTTGGAGGGTGATTGTTGTACCCAAGTCACCACAGAAGCCAGTAGTTTTTGCTCCATGTAAAAGCCCCTTTTTCATCTCTGGGTTTTTCTTGTCCGCTGTTTTCCCAACAGCCCCACCAGTCTAAGGGTGTAGCAGGGCCCAAGCACTACAAGAAGTGCCCACTCAGCTCAGCTTCTCAAGGTTGGTGTCACCCACAGCTCCATTTCCATTGACTGCCTCTGTCTTCAGAGAGGAACCAGTTGCCTCTAGGACCTCAGCAGAGCCCCTACCAGAAAGAAGACACCCCTCACACCAACCTTAGGGTGAAGTTACACACAACACTTAGACCACACTGCAGGCACTTAAAATGCGAGTGTCCAAACATTAAAGCTCGTTCACTCATGCTAACTGTGCTCTGACTGTCTCAAAGTTACACCACTTGGGGTGAGGCTTAACTCTGGATCATGCTACCTAACCCACATTTGGGTAACTTCAGTCTGCTCCACAGAGATAAAATGAGCAATCTGCAGTCCTCCAGCCTACCAGCTCCCCCTGGTCCTCCCCACACCCAGCAGGGATAGAGCCCAGGTTTCCAGGCTCCTACCCACACCCTGGCTCACCAGCCCTCTAGTAGCGCATCAGAGCTGTTCAGACCAGAAACTATTAAACCTTAATATGCCACTTCTCAGAGCACTTTCTAACTTTAACACCACTTAACAGTCCACAGATTTGGTATGGTCTAAGTCAGGGGTTCCCAAACTGTGGTACACATACCTCCCCTTGGGGGTATGCAAGGCATCTCTGGGGGGTACGCAAGAGAAATTGTGTAATGGTAGATTTAATTTTCATTATAATAATAATTGGCATTTAAGTGGTTAAAATATAAAACGTATGCTGGTCGGGGTATGTGGGCAGCTGGTAAATCCAGAAGGGGGTACACAATAAAAAAAGTTTGGGAACCTCTTGTCTAAGCATAGCGTGTAACTTCACCCTCACTGTCTTTTCATTACCCTTTTCCCTTACCCAAGGACTCTGGATAGTTCTCTTAGTTAAGGTAACAACCCACTCCAGGCACTGTCAGTCCTTTCATTGTCATTTCATTACCCATCAGGAATAATGGCCTTTTATTGCTCCCTAATTAAAAACTTAACTGTATTATTTTAAGCAAAATGACCTAAACTCTCACACAACTAACACGCAAATGAGGCCTGGCCCACACAGACCTTACCCCTCAAGATGGTAGTGGAGGGCTCCATGCCCTACAAGGGTCTCTTGCCACTTGGGACTCTTAGGTAGTACTGGGCTGCACATCTCCCCCTGCACCAACTTGTGTCAGCAGCGAGCTCCCTGCACTCCAGGGCTTTCGAACACTCCAACTTCCATGTGAGTGGATAGAGGAGTCCAGTCTTCAGCCCCTTTCATTGTAATTCAGATTAGTGAAGGTATGTCTATATAGCAGCAGTAAGCAGGTGACACAGGTAGTATACTCCTCATGTCCATCGTACCTCTGCAGATGTATCCCATGGTCTCGTGCTGCCGTGACCTGAGACACTTCGCAATTAGATGATGAGAGAACCTGTTCTTGTCGCAGGACACCTGGTGGGAAGGATGAGAAGTCAGTGGAGGACTGTCAGCATCCAGGTGGTTTAGCCAATATCCTCCTTGAGAAGTGGATGAGCTCCCAAGCTATGGGCCAAGGACCAAGCTCCACACATCCTGGGCAAGACAGTTGTGTGTGTGCATGGGAGGAAGCTAGGGACAAGATCGGAGTATCTGAGTCAATTCTTCTGTGCAGACAGACCTGTAAGGTCAAATCTTGGTTCTTCCTTTGTGGGAATGAATGCTTCTCTAACCTCAGAGCTGTTGTGGTTTGACCTCCTTGAGGCGGGGGGGCGGGGGGGTGAGATTCCAGATGGCCCTCCAGACAATGAGCACGATACGCAGATCCCAGCTTTGTGGTGGGGCTGAGCATCCTTGCAGGCAAGGAACTATTCACCTACTCACTCACACTATCTACCCCCATCATGTGTGGACTGGGCATCTAGAGGAGACTTCACTTCCATTGCGATGTTGAGATTTCCTTGTTAGCCAATGAAATGACTAACTGATGTCAGGAGGAAAGGATCCCTTTGTTGGTTCCACCCAGCATTAAATGGGTTAAGTCCCAACTCCATGAAATAAATGGAGAAATATACTGAAGGTAAAGCCAGCTCAGTTTTTGAATATGCTCAACCTCTGGTTTACCCTGGGGCGGGAACATATTACCACACATGACACTGTTTGCATCCTAATTTCCACCCCTCACAGCGTCAACATGGAGCCCTCTTTCTAAACAGTAGCCTAGGGGAAGAAAGAAATGTCAGGGAACACATTTTAAAGAACTTACACTACAGGAGGCAACTGCAATTAAACTGAGCTGAGCATCAACACTGGGTTCATTGTTTTAATCAACATGCGCAAAAAAGCAAGGGGAACAAAATATGAGATTCTGTTCCTGAGGAAGGAGACATCCAGGGCTGACAGTCATGGAGCATTTTTTCAGAACAGCCATGGCCCAATTGCAATTTACTCCTGAGAGGGGACAAATCTCAGTCATGCAAAGAACTCCACTGAATGACTGGCCTGTGCTATTAACAGCAGGAATGGTGCTTGCAGTGACATGGTCCCTTGGCTACTCCTCAGAACCAAGAGTCATAAGATTAGGGTGCTATTCCTGGCTCTGCTCTGTTGAGATATAGGGGAAGTCACTTCTTCCCCCCACTCTTCTGTTTCCCCTTCAATCCACTCTCCCATTAGGGTGACAGCTCTTTGGGGTTCAGGCTGTGTATACACAGCAGCCTACACACCCGGCATTATCTCAGACAGGGCTGTCAGGTGCTATTAGAGTGTGAATGACAACAATTGAAACGTGCTGCCGATACTTGCAGTTTTCTGGTGCTATTTAATGGGGGGGGGGGGGGGGCGGTTAAGCCCCCCGATCCTGGAATCTCTTAATTGCTTTCTTTTAGAATTTTGAACCTCTCCACACCTGACGGCTGCAAAAAATGGGCTGGAGTACTGCAAAGGTGAAAAAAGTTAGGCTGTATGCCTACATGGCACACAACAAATAAAGAGTAGTGCAGCTGACTCCCAGAGTTTCAGCTATCAGTATCCTCCCATTGATATATTTGACATAGCTTTGTCATTCTCTGATGAAGGGTTTCAAAGCAAAACTAGGAATACATGACTGGAAAGTTTCCCACCAGGAGTCATGAAGTCTCCGGCTCTTGCAGGCACCACCTCCTGTAATTCTTTTTACAGATCAGTCAAGTTCTATTTTAAAACTCATTCACTGTTTTTACCCTCACTGCACCTGTGGGGAGTATGCTCCAGAATGGTGCTATGTGGTCCTTGCAGATGGGTCTGTGAGAACAGGAGAGGAGCTTGCCTCATGTGGAGCCTGTAAAGCCTAATTACAAGATAGTGATAGAGTCACAGTATCAGGGGAAGGTAACTGTCTACTTGCTTAATGGCAAGAATTTGGAACAAACACAATGAGCCAGTACATCTTCATCACAGCTGTCCCAGCCTTCCTAGGATGTTACTCCAAAGTTCCTGAAGAGCACGTGACAACTTTCTCCTCTGTCTTTCTGCTCAGTATAAGGAAGCAGAAGGGGGAAAAAAAAGAGACGCTGAGGGAAATGTCAGGCCATGAAACAAACTGACAAAAGTCAAGAACGCCAACACCTGGTGTATGCTGTGTTCTGAATCTTTTCTCCCCCACAGTGGAGTGAGGCAGGATGGAATGGCAGCCATGGGTTTGGTTTCTCTCTCTCATCCCTGCTCATAAGTAAGTACTGTATCATATGTATTGTACGTGCAGTTCTAGATGTTGCTATTTATCTTTCAAAAGCAGTTGTAGTTTTCAGACAAGACTCATGTTAGAGTTCTTTTTCCTCCTAAAGCACACTGCTTTAATTTGGCTCTGGGAAAGACGTTGCTTGAGTATATTTATGATCCCATTGGCTCTCAGATACAGCAAAAACAACAAAATCACCCTCAGAATGGGATTCATCAGCTACTTAAAATTAAAGTCCCTTTGGAGTCCCCGGGGCACCAAATAGCGGAGCTCCAGGATGCAGTCCAGACACTGCATGCCATCAGGGATGGCGAGCGGGAGATAGACTCCTATTGCCAGGCCTTTCTTCCCCTGCAGGCTGAGGGTAGACCACAGTCACCTCCCAGAACAAGGGAGGACTTGAGGATCTCCCACACTGTCCAGTCAGGGGGTTGGACCAAGGTCATCAATGGCCCCAAGGCCTGCTGTGCCAGAGTCCCCTCCCCTCTGGAGCTTTGCAACAGGTATGAACTTCTTGCAGCCCCAGCAGAGCCTGCAAATCTGCCAGCTCCTGCAGGCAATGGAGGCTCACCCACAGCTACAGTCTCTGCTCTCCCTAAGGCCACTTGTAGAGTGGTCATCATGGGAGACTCCCTCCTGAGGGGGACTGAGGGTGCGATCTGCCACCCTGACCCCTTAGCCTGGGCGGTCTGCTGCTTCCCAGGAGCCCATATCCAGTACCTAGCTGAGAGGATCCCAAAACTCATCCGGCCCACTGACCACTACCCTATGCTCCTTATCCACATGGGCACAAATGACATGGCTTGGAGCAATCCCAGCTGGGTCATGAGGTGCTACAGAGCTTTGGGAGTGGGGCTTAGGGGGTTGGGGGCTTAGGTGGTGTTTTCCTTGATCCTCCCAGTTTCAGGCTATGGGCTGAGGAGGGAAAGGAGGATCGAGATAGTCAACCAAAGACTGCAGCGCTGATGTCATCATGAAGGCTTCGGCTTCCAAAATCACAGTCCACTCTTTGGTGAGAAAGACAGTGGTCTGCTGGGAAGAGATGGCCTCCACCTCAGACTGGCTGACCTGCTCAATCGGGCTTTAAACTAAGGCCACTGGGGGGTGGGGGGACTACCGCTTCAGCAAGCCCACTGGGCAACTTTTGCAAATTCAGCAGGGGTTCAAGGGAACCCACCCCTACCCCAGCCTCAGAACAATGTAGGAAGGACTAGGGCCTCCAATGGGACACTTACGTGCCTGTACACCAATGCCAGGAGCCTGGGGAACAAACAAGAGGAACTGGTCCTCCTGCTAAACAAGAATGACTACAATCTCACAGAGATAGTGGAGACCCGGTGGGACTCCACCTATGACTAGGCCACAGGTATAGACAGCTATACCTTGTACAGGAGAGATCGTGTAGACAAAAGGGGTGGGAGTCTAGCTCTCTATATCAAGGAAAGCTACACATCCCTGCAAGCCAACAATGGCATCCAGGGTGGACAAATGGAGATCCTCTGAGTTAAAATCCATGGTGAACATGACACAGGGGACACAATAGTAAGAGTCTACTACAGACCTCCTAACCAGGATCAAGAGCTGGACCAGGAACTGGCCAAGGAACTGCCTGAGGCTGCACGCTGCAGATGCATGGTTGTCATGGGAGACTTCAATTACCCAGACATCTCGTGGGAAGAGTGCTCGGCCAAATAAGAACAGTCACAAAGCTTCCTCATGTATGTGGATGAGCTCTATCTGACTCGAGAAGTCTATGGACCAGCGAGAGGCAAAGCGCTGCTCGACCTGGTACTGGCAATGGGGGGTGATCTGATCAGCAAAATAATGATCAAAGGGAAGCTGGGAGACAGCGACCATGAGCTGATCATCTTCACTATCCACCGTAAAGCTGGCAAGTCAGTCGGCAATGCAGAAGTACTCGACTTCAGGAAAGCTGACTTTGACAAGCTCAGGAGGCTTGTTGGGGAGGCCCTAAGGGACCACGACCCAAAGGGGAGGGGAATTCAGGATGAACGGTTGCTCCTCAAGGGAGAGATCCTGGAAGCACAAGAAATGTCTATCCCATCCCGGAGGAAGGGGAGCAAAAGGGCACAGCATCTCCCTTGGCTCTGCAGGGAACTTGTGGACCTCCTGAGTCTAAAAAGAAAGAACTTTAAAGGATGGAAGACTGGATCCACCCCAAAGAAGTACTCTGCACTGGTCTGGACCTGTAGGGAGTGAACCAGGAAAGCCAAGGCTGTGACTGAACTCCAACTGGCTACATGTATCAAAGACAATAAAAAGTCCTTTTATAGATTTGTGGGGAGCTGGAGGAAAAGCAAGGGTAACATTGGACCCCTGCTAAACCATATGGGACAACTGACAACCGACACACAGGAAAAAGCCAACCTGCTTAATGGGTATTTTGCATTGGTTTTTCACCAGCCCCAAGGGACGGCCCCGCTCAATATGGGACAGGAAGGCCAGGGTGAGGGAGAATTGTTACCCTTCATCAATGTAGACCATGTGAAGGAACACCTTGAGAAGCTGGACACCTTCAAGTCAGCTGGCCCAGACAGTTTACATCCCAGGGTACTTAAGGAGCTGGCAGGCATCATACCTCAGCCACTGGCACAGATCTTCAAGAACTCATGGAGCTCGGGTGAAGTGCCCAAAGATTGGAAGAAGGCCAATGTAGTTTCTAACTTCAAGAAGGGGAGGAAAGTAGATCCGGGAAACTACTGGCCTATCAGCCTGACCTCTATCCTCAGGAAGATCTTGGGAAAAATTATCAAAGTGACCATTCTTGACAAACTCGCTGATAGCAACATCCTGAAGGATAGTCAGCACAGGTTTGGTCAGGCAAGACCTACCTGCAACAATCTCATCTCCTTCTATGACCAGGTGACATATCACCTGGACCAGGGGGAAGAGATTGACATCATTTATCTTGATTTTATAAAAGCCTTCCCTGGTGTCCCATGATCATCTCATGGAAAAATTGGCCAACTGTGGCCTTGGCTACACCACAGTCCGATGGCTGGAGAATTGGCTCTGAGATCAAACCCAGAGAATGGTAATAGATGGTAGTAAATCACTGTGGTGCACTGTGACCAGTGGAGTCCCTCAAGGCTCCGTCCTTGGGCCTCTACTCTTTAACATCTTTATTATGATGTGGACATTGGTATCAGAAGCGGACTGGCCAAGTTTGCCAATGACACCAAACTTTGGGGTAAAGCATCCACACCTGAGGACAGGATGGTGATCCAGGCCTGCATGAGTATATTTATGATCCCATTGGAGATCCAGGCTCAAAAAATGGATGGACAAAAGCCTGATGGTGTTCAACACCAAAAAATGCAAGGTACTCCACCTTGGGGGGAAAAAAACCCACAGCACACTTATAGGCTCATCAGTGCTACACTTGTTAGCACCACAGCCAAAAAGGACACGGGGGTCATGATTTACTACAAGATGAATATGAGTCACCAATGCGATGGTGCATCTGGTAAAGCAAGCAAAACTCTGGCTTGCATCCATAAATGCTTCTCAAACAAATCCCAGGATGTCATCCTTCCACTGTACTCAGCCTTGGTGAGGCTGTAGCTGGAGTACTGCATCCAATTCTGGGCTCCATAATTTAAAAAGGATGTGGAGAAGCTTGAGGGAGTTCAGAGGAGAGCCACATGCATGATCAGAGGGCAGGAGAACAGGCCTTATGATGGAAGGCTGAGAGCCATGGGACTCTTCAGCCTGGAAAAGCACAGGCTCAGGGGTGACCTGGTGGCTGCCTATAAGTATATAAAGGGGTGTACTTCAGGATCTGGGGTAACACCTGTTCACCAGAGTGCCCCAAGGGATGATGAGGTCAAAATGGTCACAAACTCCTGTAAGTCCATTTCAGGCTGAACATAAGGAAGAGCTTCTTTACTGTCCAACCCCCAAGGCCTGGAACAGACTGCCTCCAGAGGTGGTGCAAGCCTTTAAGAGGCATTTGGACATTTATCTTGCTGGGATCCTATGACCCCAGCTGTCTTCCTTCCCCTGGGGCAGGGGGCTGGACTCGATGAACTTCCAGGGTCCCTTCCAGGCCTAATGTCTATGAAAAGCAAGTATTAGACCTAGCTGGAAGCCAATCTGAGTTGACACAATGCAGCATAAGTGAAGAATTCTGAAGTTTAAGCATGGATGTTGTGTGTCAGACCATGCTTGTACAGCGATTGCCTTTTCCCAAGTAGTTGTGCAGTGTGGTGCCCATTGTCATGTCTGATTGTGGCACCATTGCAGGGTCTGTCATCCTAGCACCTGGTCTCCCCCTGTGGTCTCGCTCACCTGCCAGCTCTTTCCTGGCCCCCACCTCATCTCCAATCTCTCACCTGTCATGACTTTCATGTTATCTTGGTCTGTTGGAGAGGCAGTCCCTGGGGGCCAGGTAGTAACCTCATTGGTCCCTTCACTGATCGGCTATCTGCCCAGTATGTTTGCCCTCCACCTGGCATCTGTGTTCTCCTCTTGAGTGCTTCCCCTTCAAGGGAGGGATCCCTCAGGCTTGTGAGCACATGTCAGGGCTTCAGCTGTTGCAGCTTTGGCCCCCTTTTTCTCTAGCTGTCTCTCAGCTTTGGTCCACTGTCTAAGACCTCAGCTCCTGAGCACTGACCCTGCCATTGCAGGGGTTCCAGTTTCACCTGCCAGCCACAACCCCTCTGGCTTGAGACTAGCTTCTGGCATTTATAGTGGAGGAGTGCCACACAGGCATCCCCACTCATGGCCTCCTCTACCTCTGTAGCCACAATCCAGCCCTCTGGATTCAAGTTCAAAATGGAACATAAACAAAGGTAAGCTTTACCTTTTCTTGCTGGGATCCTATGACCTCAGCTGACTTCCTGCCCCTGGGGCAGGTGGCTGGACTCAATTTTCCAAGGTCCCTTCCAGCCCTAATGTCTATGAAATCTATGACATCCATGATGCTGCTTCAAAATATAAAAGTCTCCTTCACCCTGAGTTAAACTTGCCTGCTGGCCCTACCTCCCTTGGAGCCATCTCATCCCAGCTTCCCTGGGTGGCGTGCGTGCGTGCGTGCGTGCGTGCGTGCGTACGTGCGTGCGTACGTGCGTGCGTGCGTGCGTGCGTGCCTTGAGTCTAGCAGCTCTTCTCTCCCAGGAACTCCTCTCCCTGCCACATACAGGAACAAACTCCCCTTTGTATGGTCAGGGACTGGGTTTATATGCCCAAACCTGGCCTTCTTCTGACCATGTGACCAGATTTTCTGTGCCCAGAGAGCAGATGAAGCTAATTGACTCATTAGCTACCTAGCATTTTTGATCCTTGGCTCAGTCTACCTGAGCAGCTACTCCTTGTTGGCCTTCCTAGCCCTGGGTTTCCTCGCCTTCCTCATCTTCCAAGTAACAGGAGCAGGGGTTACCTGTTACACTGATAGGTAGGCAATGAAAAGTAGATGCAAGTAGCTCTGAGTAATGTATTTCTTTCTCCTGCCAGTGTTGATGGAGGTGGAACTTATGCTTTGCTTTCCTAACGGTCCCAATTAGCAGGAGACCTGGGAAGCCATAGCTATGTGAGAGCACATTACCAGATATCAATAGCTTTTTAATCAGCTTTAGACAAACCCCCTGTGAGCCAGATTCTGCTGCTCCTGAAGTTACAGGGGAGTTTTTCACTGACTTCAAGGGGCCTTCAACTAGATGAGACTGTGACTGAGATAACAAGGGCTAATAGGTGGGACACTGGGCCATGAGTCTGAACACTTGGAAATATTCTTTGCTCTGGCATCACCCTCATGGTTGACCTTGGGCAAATAATTTTCCCTCCCACTCTATGATTGCTTAGACCACTAGGGATTGCTCCTCAGGATGACCATGTGTAGCACCTAGCACAACCTATGTAACAGCTGTTCAGTGCTCTATAACCCACATCATAAACAGTAAGTACAAACACTGAAACACAAGTCCTTAACCTGGTCAGCATCATATTCTTTTTTAGACTGAATTCCCCATGATAGTTAAGTTGTGAGGGGTGATTTTCTAGCTGTACCATGTTGTGGAAGCCATGCGACCTCAAACGTGGACACAGATATGCTGGTATAAAATTATTTGTTCCCCTTCCCTTCAGGATTATAGCTAATGGAATGTTTTCAATCTGATTAACTAGTTTCCTTTCAAATCTGAACCTG
The DNA here is from genome assembly GCF_030867095.1 of Alligator mississippiensis. Taxonomy (NCBI): domain Eukaryota; kingdom Metazoa; phylum Chordata; order Crocodylia; family Alligatoridae; genus Alligator; species Alligator mississippiensis. Next base: position 140,979,855 of record NC_081825.1, on the reverse strand, counting down.
CCTGGTGAAGGCTCTGAGTCTTGGTGTTATTTGTCTGACCTTCAAAGGAAAGAGGAAAAAGGAAGAAAGAGAAGCTATTGTACTTCCATTCATACTGGAGGAAAGAGGGGTATCTGTGTACCAACTTAGGGTGAGCTAGGCAAAGAGACTGAAATCACTGGTGGCACATTCTTAGCTTCTCCACACTGGCCGTGTCTACACAACACACTTTATTGCACAGTAAACTAATCTACTGCACAGTAAAGCATCACCATCTATACATGCAGGCACTTACTGCACAGTAAATTAGTCTACTGTGCAGTAAAGCCAAATAGCATTAATTGCATGTGTAGATGTGCCCGCTGGAGAGAGAACTTGGCAGGCTTATACATTTTCTTGCTTTTCAAGCTATAACAGCAGAAGGGTCTGAGCTGTGCAGGATAATGGTTCATGTTAAAACTAAAAGGAAATAGAAAAAAAGTGGAAAATGGATGGGGTGGCTGTGCATAGAGTGGCAGGGACAGTGACCAAACTTAGATTACAGTCCCCAGGTACCAGCAGAGAGCTGATTTTTCAGCTCATGGCATCCTCTTTTCCCCTGCTCCATCAGAAAGAAGCGTGTAATTGGCTCACAGGCAGAAATCCAATGTTATGAGAATTTCAACAGATACAAATTGTTTCCTGGATAATGGCTAATGACAGCTAATAGGAGCCCAGCAAATGACATGGCAATGGCTTCCTATTTCTGTTGCCTGTAATCACAACTTCCATCTGCTATTTTCATCCTTGTGAGTAGTATTATGGGCAATTCCATTCACATTTTCACTCACTTATTTCACCACAGACGTCAACGTTCCTATTTTCTATGTGGGAACAAAACTCTTTTTCCCCCTACTTGCTTTGATTCTGGACTAATCTGAAGAGGCACTAGCAAGTGTAATTCTAGTGACCTGACTCCTCCGTATGAGCCATTTAACAGAGTTATGCATAATACAGCTTTGCTTTTAAAATATATTGAAAGAGGAGTTATATTAAATTTATGAACTGATGAGACTGTGAGTAATGGTGAATCGCTGTTTAATATTTTAGTTAGCCTACCATGAGGTGAGCTATAAACTGTTTCTGCCATTTCCTGGGCTAAGAAACCAACTGGAATTTTACTAATGGGATCTGAGCCATATGAAACTGAATACACCAGATTCAAAACAATACCAACAACTAAAGAAGCTCTGAATGCATGTGTATCTCAGATAGAACCTTTAAATAGAAATTCAAGACTGAGAAAAGCAGCACTAATATCAGGAAAATGTCAGAATTATGCTTTAAATTAGAAAGAGTGGAGCTCTAAGGACTATGGTAGCACCTTTATTAGCAACAAGCCTGAAGCAGAAAGGTTGCAGAAAAAAGATCATCCTTGTGCGTGTATGCAGGCCAGTGTTACAAGCCCAGAGGCCTGTATTCATCAAGTAGCTGCCAGTCCAACATCATGCTTTCTAAAACTCCCAACATGACAGCTAATGCTGAGACAATCGTGAGCTTCAAACCTGCACATGTTTCTTTACCTAGGCCCAATGAGAGCAAATACATGCTTTATTGCTTATTTCTTCCATCTGGATAGCGTTGTAGCAGCCTGTCCTGAAGCTGGAGAGAGGGGCACTTGTTGGAGGAGGACAGGTTTGGCTTGTGGTAAAGGTATGTGGGGGAAGGGTAGAGTGGATGTTCTGGTGGCCCCTCTAGACCTGACATCTATTACACAGTTGCTGCTGATTGCAAAGGCCGATCATTCCAGTTTTATAGAATCGTATAATCATAGAAAAATAAGGGTGACAAAGCTCTTAGGAAATCATCTAGTGCAAACTCCTACTGCAGGCAGGAACATCTCTTTCTAAAACATCCCTTCCAAGTGTTTGTCCAACTGGGACTTAAAAGCTTCCAAGAATGGAAATTCCCCAATCTCTCTAGATCATCTGTTCCAATACTTAACCACGGTCATAGTAAGAAAGTTATTCTTAATATCCAACCTAAATTTCCTTTATTTTCAGTTTAAAACCTTGTCCTGACTCCTGTGGACACAGAGAACAATCAATTTTTATCCTTTTTGAAACAACCCCTTTGTCCTTCCAAACTTTCCCTATATGCCATGTTTTGTAGACCTGTCCTCTTACTTGTTGCCCTCTGCTGGACTTTCTGATTTTTCTACATCTTCCTTGAAATGTGGTGCCTAAAACTGGACACCACAATCCAAGTGAGTATAATGGGGCACCCATACCCCATTTACTGTGTGGAAGTCTTGCAGGGGGGGAAAGGGCCTCTTTAAGACTCTTTAAGGGCCTCTTTAAAGCCTCTTTAAGACTTCTGTGACTAAAAGTGGAGGAGCTAGGAGCTACATACGCTCAGGTGGGATAGGAACTGGTCAGTCTACCCCAGACTGCACCAGAGAAAGGAGCTCCCTAAGGAGCTCCCTAGGGAGGACTACTATACTTGACACCCATGAGTAAACCTAGATGGACTGGAACTGGGGTAGTCTATAAACCAGAGGGGAAGATCAGTCCTGTGAGGAGCTCACTGAGGGCAGCGGTCCTATGTGGACCTAGTGCAGGCAGCAAGCCCTGTTGAAACTAATTAATGGAGGAGGAGGTGGTGGGATTATTCTGAGTAGGCCAAGAGGGAAAGCTATGGCAATGAGGCTGGTAATATGCCCCAGCCTGTTCCATACTGCGCTAGCCTTCCCTTTGGAACTAACTGAGAATTCAGGAAGACTCACTCAGGCCTGAGGACTGAGAGGGGTTTCTTCAGGTGTCCTGGACTTGAGTTGAGGCTTAGGACCAGAACTAGTTTGTGACCAAAAGTAGCCATTGGTTTGTGACTCCCTCCCACCCCCTGCTGCTGATTGACCTAGAGGCAAAGCCATGGCAAAAATAAAAGAGAGCAGAAATGCTCATCAAACGATGCTGCTCCATAAGTTGTGGAAAAACACGGATTCTGCATGTTTCTATGATGAACAGAAAACTAGAATCCCTGACAAACACTAAGTACAAAAAAAAGAGTTAAGCAAACCCTATAGTCTTTTCCCAGACCCTGAAAGAGTACCCTGGCTTGATGCTGCCACTTCTAGCCTCACAGCCTTCCCTCTCTCCCTCAACTCCCTTTCCTGAGAACTTTTAACTTCATCTGGACCAGCTAATCATCCTCATCAGCTCACCCAGTCCTCCTAGGTAGGTGTGTAATCTCTTTCATACCACCTGCAGCTGGATTGTAGTCCCTGAGACATGCAATCCCCCCACCCCCAAGGGTAGAGCACTCTTCCATTTCATTATCCCCCCACCTTCTCAGGTGAGGAAATCCTCATTCACATGTGCCAACCCTGGGTGGTGGTGTATTGCAAAGCCAAAAGGCTGCAAGGCTAGGTACCACCTCATCAGCTGGGGGTTAGCCTTCCTCATAGCACTGAGCCATGTTAATGGGATGGTCCATGACCAACTGGAAATGAGCCCCTAAGAGGTAGTAGTGAAGGGTTTCAACTGCCTTTTTAATTGCCAGACACTCCTTTTCTATTACATCATACTTCTGCTCCTGAGGAAGGAGCAAAAGTATGGGATGGGATGTTCCCCATCCTCAAACTCTTGGGAGAGGACCACTCCCAGGCCTTGCTCCAAGGCATCCATTTGTACAATAAACTCCTTTGTCAAGTACAGACTGCACGGGACCAGTGCATTGCACAGTAGCCTTTTTATAGTCCCAAACGTGTCATATTTGGGTGACAACTGGACCCTTTGTAGTGCCCCTTTTGGCAACCGGCCTGTTAGTGGAGTAGTGATGTCAGTAAACTGCAAAATGAACCACCGATAATACCTTGCTACCTTACTTTGGTTGCTTTTTTGTCTTTGGCAGTGGCAACTCTACCAAGGCCCTTACCTTGTCAATCAGGGGCCTGATTTTGTTATTGCCTAGTATATATCCTAGGTATTTAGTTTCAATGTACCCCAGGTGACATTTACTCAGATTGGCTGTGAGCCCAGCTGTGTGTATTGACTGCAACACCTACCTCAGGCACTGGAGGTGGTCTGCCCATGTGTTTGTAAATATTACCACATCGTCTAGATAGGCAGCTACATATTCCTCGGGTGGGTAGAGTATTTTGTCTATTAACCATTGGAAGGTTGCCGGGGCTCTGTGTAGCCCAAAAAGTAATGTCTGGCAGGGGTACAGTCCCCAGGGCATTGCAAAGGGCATCAAACAAGATGTCAGGTCCAAAAGTATCTGCCCAAGATGGACTGTAGCTACATGCATGCCTATGTCTCAGAGACTGGGCAGCGAAACCCAAACCTAAGGGGATATGTGATCCTGGTCAAAGTCAGAGATGCCCATGTTATGGTGCTTATAGACTAGGCTTGGGCCAGACATTCATGCATGAACAACTTATGAATCCAGCAGACATTCAGATAGGGGAATTTGCATATATTATGTGCTTTCATGGGGATACCCGGCCCTACTCTGTAATGCACCTAAGTTTGACCATCGGGGGACAGGAAGGCCGCATAAGGGTGGTGGTGGCCCACCAGTTGGGATCCTGAGGAGGCAGAAATTCTGGGAACTTTGAAGCCCTTTAGGAGAGGGGGCTGGATCAGGTAGGGGAAGGCCAAGGGTTCATTAGAGACCAACAGACCTGGTATATGGGACAATTGGGTCAGACCAATGGAGTCATCATAAATGCGTGTCTAGCCACCCAGGATCCTAATTTTGAGCTGCAGGGGGACCTTCTGATGAGGGTGGCCAGGGACAAAACCACAGAGGCTCTGTGGTCACAACTCCATAAATAGCAGATGAATATCCAGTTTAATTTTAAGTTTGGCAATTATATCCTGCATACAATACGTGACATATGGTAAAAGCCTTAAGTTTAATGAGATCCATAGCAAGGAGGACAGTGCTATTAACTAGCAAGCAAAGCAACAACCTTGAACAGACTCAGAGCATTGGGAATGCTGGATTTCCAGGGGAAAAAAAGGCCTTGAACAAGCATGGAAGCAGTGGAAACAAGAAATGAGTATGTACACAGGGCTGACCTAGGGGGCAGAGGGAGGAATGAAGAAGAGGAGGTAAAGCATTCTTATTATCTCGCTAAAGAGGAAGGAGTTGCAGAGAATGAGACTCCACTTCTAGGCATGATGTCTGGAGCACTGGAACTGACCTGTTCAAGAACTGTAATCCCAGAGACAATGAGCCTAGGAAGATAGTGTTTGTTTATCCAAAACCAGCTAGCAAATCCATGATCCCATACTCAAAGACATGTCCAGTTGTGGGAAACACGGTTCCCATTCAAAAGAGAAACTGCTGTGAGAAACAGATCTAACCCTGGAGATATGTCTCTCAACAGCCACATGGTAGGATTGAAATGATGGCCATCAGTAATGCCAACAAGCACACAGGCTCACGCTAAAGCAACCCAGGAGGCAGGACAGATGGACAAGCTGAGAACTTGCTTGCCCTCTGCAAGCTGAGTGCAGTCTTCAGGCAGAAGCCACGAGAATGTTGAACTAAACCTGTGACTGGCAGGACACAATCAACATCAGAAATACCCAGAGCTCCCCCCTACACTTTCTGGTCCTTGCACTACTTATGGAAGCTTTGCGCTTCTCCTATTGTGCAATCTGCCTACCCTGCCTGGCATTTCCCCTCTGGAGCATCAATCTTCATTGGCATTAGAACAGATCCTCCCCATGGAGGGGAAGAGCAGAATGAGGGAGCTGTGACCAGGAGAAAGCAGATGTGGTCCAGGTTCAGTCAGTTACCTGGAAACAGCAGCAGCCAGTGTATCAGCCTCTGATTGAAGGAGAACCAGCCTGACCAGTACATGAGAAATGTGCACGGGCCAGGTTTGTGCCACCTGTATATACATGCACTCTTTTGCACTGCACTAGGTGAAATATAGCTGTGCCTAAGGAGCTGGCCTGACATGTTCAGCCTTGGCCTTCCAGTGCCCTTCCTATGTCTTTATTTCTCTATCGCCACTGACAACTGCACTATGCTTCTCATCTCCAACCTTAGCTCCTCTGTCTCCTTCTGGCCCCAATATTCAGCCTTTCATGAAGGACCATGAAATGTGTGTGCATGCACGCACACACAGAGGACGGCGGGTGTCCATCAGTACTGTTACTTGTTTCTACTTGTTTCCCAGGCCTTCCTTGCCCTCAGTCCTACCCCATCAGTGCCCCATCCCACCTGCCCCAATGGCTGTGCCCATCTCACCTCCACAGTCCCCAACTGCCAGCTCTCCCTGAAGATGTGCTTTCATCTCACTCTGGTGGTACAGATCAATAGGGCTATGCGAAGCTTCGGGTGGTGATTTGATTCAGAGGAGATTTGGTCTGATTCAGTGGCCAAATCTCTGAATCTGAATTAAATCAGGGGACCAGTTTAAAGGTCCAAATCAATTCAAAGCTCTCTGAATCTTTGGCAAAGATTAGGGGAGCTTCGATGATTCGGGCAGTCCCCGGTGGCTGCAGCAGGGAGCTGCAGCCACTCTGAGCTGGTAAGTACCAGGGGCGGGGGAGAGGGGACTGGGGTAGCGGGGAGGAGACCATGGAGGGACCCCTGCCAGGCCCCCCCAACCCTCCCTGTTCCCCCAGCCCCCCCAACCCCCGCCCACTCCCCCAGCCCCGCCATGGCTGCCCCTGCCTGCCCCAGCTCCCGGTACTTTAAAGAAAAGCCCTGATACTTATTGAGTGCTGCTGGGTAGGGGGTGATCCCTACTGCCCCACGCTGCATGGGGGACTCGTGAAACTCCCCCTGCTCCCTCCGCCCCCCCCCCCCCCCCGGGCTGTCCTACCTGCTGTGACTCTGGCCTTTTAAGAAAAAAAAAAAAAGCCGAGAAAAGCACTCCCGGTGCAGCCTTGGGGCTTCGGGGGCTCATGCAGAACCCCCACATGGTGCGGGGCAGCGGGGATCATCCCCACCGGCAGGACTGCTACGTCCTGGGGTTTCTTCAGGTGTTTTTTTTTCTTAAAGGGCTGGAGCTGGCCCATGCGTAGCACCCGTGAGGGGGTTGGGGGAGTGGAGGGGAGTTCAGGGGCTCGTGCAGAGCCCCCCATGCAAAGTGGGGGAGTGGGGGGCAGTGGGGATTGCCCCCCACCTGGCAGCACCTGCTGAGCTGGGGCTTTTTTTCCCCCAAGTGCAGAGAGCTGGGGTGGGAGGGGCAGCCATTGCTGGGCTGGGAGAGGGGTGAGGGATGGGTCTGGCCTGGCTGATTGGGACATTCGGAGATTCGGCTGCTGCCAAATCTCCAAATCAGATTCAGCCAAATCGAATAAGGACAGTGATTTGAATCACCGAATCGAAGCACTGTCCCCCGAATCGGCTGAATCCGAAGTGAATACTAGTCACTTTGCACCGGCCTACAGATCAAGTTCTAGGGCATTTCCATCCTATTCCCAGGCCCTTGGGGTATTCTTCCAGGCTCTCCTTTCACAAGGGCATCCTCAGGCTCCATCCTCTGATTAATATGGGTTAGAACTGAATATAATTTCACATCTTTCATCTATGTAGCTTTTTTACAGCTGGGAGAAAATGCAATTTCCTTTCAGTTGCCAAATGTCAAGAGAGCTTTGTGAACCATGAAAATGTACATTGCTTATTACTGAAACCCTCACATAATCTAATGGGATATGAATAACAGCTTTGCAATAAATTTGGATTATTAAATTACTATGGAGAATCATGGCTGTTGAGAATGGGGCTACAAACCACTGTGATTCAGCAAAAACCCCACTCCATTTACTGCTCGCAAAATGCATCTGCTCCAAAAGAATCAACAATTGCTTCAGCCTATTTCACAGATGAAGGGATAGCTTCACCCTTCATTTCCGCACTCGCAAACGTGCAGTTACAGCCATTGATGTTCATGAGATTTTCACACGTGAAAGTACAGAAATAATATCTCCCAGCATGTCTATTCCCACCACAATCTTGTCAGGAGTATAAAACACAGGTGTTCATTCTCATACATTGGATGCCTATGTAAATTCTTCTAAAGGAAGCATTTTAATCATTCAGAGCGTAATCTGACATCAGTTGAGGATGACATCCCTTTCTTCTAAATATAGCCAGCTCAGTGTTATGTAATATGAAATGCAGGAGGCCTTTTGGAGAGTTGCCATACGCATTTAGGGATGGGAGGATTGCCTGGGAGAATCTATCTCCTGTGGACTATTGTTCAGGGTGACAGCAGTCAGTGCAATGAGCACTGCAGCCTGAAAGGATTGGGCCAAGCTGTGAATGCTCTGCCCTGGAGCTTGTGATCACTTAACATGAACCAGAAATGAAATACTTCTCTTTGAAAAGGAAAAAAAAAGAGAGAGCCCGTTGCTTTGCCCACATAGCCTGGATCAGAGTGAACTGTAGCATGTGCCTTACAGGTAAATGCTGTTATTTTAGCTCCACTCCATTCAAACCCATTTGATGACTCAGCCCTTTTCTCCTAGCTGTTTTCTTCTCCAAAGTGCTGCTCTGGGCTCACGCTTTCACCAGCCCTTTCCCTGCACTGAATTAAACCTATTTTCTTCTCACTGGTTCCTTGTGGCTTTAGTAACTTTTTGTTGCCTGCTTCCTAGTCTTGTTTCCCTGTGTGCCCTTTCAGCTAACTCCGTGCACCCCTTGCTGTCAAGTTCTAAGAACCAAGGATGCTCCCTGTTCTTTGCATTTCAGTTTCACAGTTTTCCAAGCACTTGTTCATCCAGGCCACCCTCCCTTGTACAACACAGGTCAAAGAATGTCACCCAGCCACCCCATGTGTAGCCCAGCCACCAATGCTTGACTAAAGGGTGTTCCAGAAGAGTGTCCATCCTGACCCCAAAGACACCAGGAGATGGTGCATCCCCTGCTTCCAGTGATGAATCTCCTCACTGAAGAAGTGAGTGCCTTGTTTCTAGTCTAGATTTGGATGATTCTAGCTTTCAGCTCCTGGTTCTCACTATGCCTTTCTCTGCCAGGTTAAAGAACCCTTTAGGACAGGGTATCTTATGCCTGCGGAGATATTTAGGGCATGTCTCTACTAACATTTAGGCACAGGTTTGAGTTCTCTCTCAGGCCCAGGGAAAGCAAAAAGCTGCATCACCTTCCCCTAAGCACACCCCCCTGCAGCACTTCCACACAAACCTGGAAACCCTCACTAAACCCCAAGGCCACGGGCCAGGCTGCCACTGCATATTTCAAAGCCCCATCCCTCCTGGGGTGTCCTGAGATTGGGCCTGCATGCTACAGTCACGCTCATGGGGGCTCAGCCAGTAACCATCTCACAATCCCTCTTTAGGCTCTTTTGTACCTCCCTCCTTTCTCTCTCTATTCCTGCCTAGAAGCTCATAGAAACCATTACAGCATGCACAGCATCCAGACACTGTGCTATCTGGCCAATGAGAACAGCCACATTCTGGTCCATATGGTGAAGTCCTTCAGATCAGGACAACACATCAAGACCCAGATCCACAGGTAAAGCAGCAATATTTTGAGGGTCTCAGCAAGCAGTCTGGGAATAGGCCAGTGTTGTGGCTGAGAGGAGTTCAACAGGCAATCACTGTTAGTCCCAACCCAGGGCCCCTCTCAGTCTTTTGAACCTCAGCTGCTGAGAGGCAGAGACAGGAGACATTTTCAGCCCAAGCATGGAAGCAGCCTTTGGAAGCACACCAAAACTATCAGCAACCACAAAGAGTAGCCCCTGGAGGATACCTCCATGATGAGATATTCAGATTGCTCTCCAAGGAGCCCAACTGAGTACAACCATGAACCAAGAACCCTCCATAACCATGGCCCATTGAGTACCATCTGCTGCCATCTTTATTTATTTGGGGGTGGGTGGGATTTCCTGGTAGATGGTTGATGGCTATGATGTAAAGTCAGACATGAGCTTCTGGTGGGCACCACTGACTTTAGTCTATGACAAATGCCACAGGGGTTTGCACAACTTACATTGCCTTCTCCTCCCCTGTCAAATGCACATGCCTCTGCCTCTTCAAGAGAGATGTGGATAACCTGGAGAGGGTCCAGAGAAGGGCTACTCGTATGGTTAAGGGCTTGCAGGCCAAGCCCTATGAGGAGTGACCGGGGCACCTGGACCCCTTCAGCCTCCGCAAGAGAAGGTTGAGAGGCGACCTTGTGGCTGCCTATAAGTTCATCACGGGGGCACAGAAGGGAATTGGTGAGGTTTTATTCACCAAGGCACCCCTGGGGGTTACAAGAAATAATGGCCACAAGCTAGCAGAGAGCAGATTTAGACTAGACATTAGGAAGAACTTCTTCACAGTTAGTGGCCAAGGTCTGGAATGGGCTCCCAAGGGAGGTGGTGCTCTCCCCTACCCTGGGGGTCTTCAAGAGGAGGTTAGATAGGCATGTAGCTGGGGTCATCTAGACCCAGCACTCTTTCCTGCCTATGCAGGGGGTCGGACTCAATGATCTATTGAGGTCCCTTCCGACCCTAGCATCTATGAATCTACGAATCTGCCACTTCATGGGGAAAATAAACAAAGCCCACAGCCTAAGCAGCTTCATTTCTGTCTCATTGCTTTGGTGGCAGTTTCCATGTTGGGCACTTACCCCTGCTCTCAGAGGCATGTGTGGTGGTTTGCACGGTCTTCTGGCCATGCACTATCTCCATTAAGCCATTTTTCATGGACAGTGTGAACACAAGCATGTTCACGACTGGCATATGAGGCATTTGGATTGAGGCTACCTAATGCAGAATCTGTGCCAGGCAAAGCTACTTTAGTGTAGGGTGGAAGGAACTGGCAATCTTTGGCAGAGGATCTGTACACCAAATGATTGCTTTAAAGGCTATTTGTTTCTTTGCACACCAGTCTCAGAGGTTCTTATAACCCTCTCCCCCACACCCATCCTTGCTGCAGTGCAACTGCCCTGGAGTGGGGCAGGCTGAGGACAGACCACATGGAGGCAGTGCCAAAGTGCCTGTGTCTTAAACAGATTATGGATGCTCCTTTTGATGCTGAGCTGTTCCAGAGAAGTGATGGCTGCAAACTTCTTGTGCAGTAGGAATTGTAGCTGGCTGGGTTAGGTTAGCTGGCAAGACAGACCATGAGGGATGGGGACTCTCATGTCCCTTCCCTTGATATATGTGCTATGCACCATGAGATGTCTGAACCCCTGCCACCATCCTGCCACATCCAAAATGTTTGTCCCCTGTCCATTGTTCAGCCCAAAAGACAGAGATCCAGGGACATCCTTTCCTCCTACGTCGGGCTTTAAACTAAGTTTGACAGGGGGCAGGAGATGGAGAGAGTCTAGAACCTACAAACTCTGAGACATGCAACAGTACATCCCAGATAAGTACTAAGGGGCTCATTGGGCATCAGAATGGGGGGAGGGGAGGGCACGGAAGGCACCATTCAGAGGGCTCAAGTGCCTCTATACTAATGCTAGGAGCAGGGGGAACAAGCAGGAAGAACTCACACTTCTGCTTCCAGATAATAACTTCAATTTAGTGGGGCTAACGGAAACCTGGTGGGACCCTCCCCATGACTGGGCACTACACATTGAGGGCTACAGGTTGTACAGAAGGGACAGAGTACAGAGGAAAGGGGGCAGGGTGGCTCTCTATGTAAAGGAGCATTATACATTTACTCTAATAAAAATGGGATCAGAGGAGGAGAAAGTTGAGGCATTGTGGGTTAGGATACATGGAGGTCAAGGGGAAAGGGGGTTGGGGGTTTGCTACAGACCACCACACCAAGAGGAAAAGCTAGACTTGGAATTCTTGAGGCAGCTCTCGGAGGCTGTATAGTCTAGGGACATGGTTGTCATTGGGGACCTAAACTACTCTGACATCTGGGAGGAGGAGTCAGCCAAATCCAACCGCTCACATAGGTTCTTAACCTGCATGCAGGACCTTCACCTAATGCAGGAGGCATATGGTCCCACTAGGAGTAATGCCTTACTGGACTTGGTTTTGGCTATGGGGGATGACTTGGTAGGGGAGCTTCAGAGTCATGGTCACTTTGGGGATAGTGACCACCAATCAATCGAATTCACCATACAGCATAGGGTAGGTAAGATAACTAGTAGGGTGGAAGTGCTTGACTTTAGGAAAGCTAACTTCAGTGTGCTTAGGAGTCTAGTCAATGATGCACTGCAGGATAGGAGTACTGGCAAGATGGGAGTCCAGGAAGGGTGGTCGTTCCCAAAGAAGCTATCCTTCGGGCACAGAGGGAGACTATCCCAGTACAAGGGAAAAGGGGGAAGGAGCCAAAAAATTCCTTGGCTAAACAGGGAAATCCAGGGGAGCCTAGGGGCAAAAAAGAAGACATAAAGGCAGTAGAAGCAGGGGGGAGCTACCAAGGAGGAGTGTACCTACTTGGTCCGCACTTCCAGGGAGGCAGTTAGAAAGGCCAAAGCAAATACAGAGCTGAGGCTGGCAACACAAATTAAAGACAACAAAAAGTCTGTTTTTAGGTATGTAGGGAGTAAAAGGAAGGCATAGGGCAGCATAGGACCACTACTGAACAAGCTGGAGCAATTAGTGACAGACAGGGGAGACACAGCTGAGCTATTCAATGAGTTTTTTTGCCTCAGTGTTCTTGAACAGGGGTCAAGATAAGTCTCATAATGGGTTCGTAGATGGGCATCAGATGGACACCAGCCTACCAACTGTCGACGCTGACTTGGTGCAGAGTCACTTGGACGGGCTAGATGTGTTCAAGTCAGCAGGCCCAGATGGGCTGCATCAGAGGGTACTGAAGGAATTGGCTGGTGTCATAGCAGAACCACTGGCACAGTTGTTTGAGCGCTCGTGGTGCTTGGGTCAGGTCCCAGAGGACTGGAAAAGGGCCAATGTTGTCCTATTTTCAAGAAGGGGAGGAAGGAGGATCCAAGTAATTATAGGCCAGTCAGTTTCACCTCCATCCTTGGAAAGATTATGAAGGATCATATTTGTGGGGGTCCAGTGGGAAAAATAATGCAGCAGGGAAACCAGCATGGATTCGTAGCAGGTAGATCATGCCTGACCAATCTGGTTTCATTTTATGACAGGGTCACAAAACACTTAGACGCAGGAGTAGAGGTGGATGTCATTTTCTTGGATTTTAGCAAGGCCTTTGATACGGTATTTCATCCCATTCTCATAAATAAAGTAAGAGGCTGTGACATAGATGTTTACACAGTGCGGTGGGTGGCAAATTGGCTTAGCGCTCACACCCAGAGAGTGGTAGTAGACAGGTCAGTATTGACTTGGAAGGATGTGGGTAGTGGGGTCCTGCAGGGTTTGGTCCTTGGACCTGTACTCTTCAATATCTTCATCAGTGGCTTGGATGTGGGTGTGAAGTGTACTCTGTCCAAGTTTGCAGATGATACTAAATTGTGGGGTGAAGTGCACACTCCGGAAGGTAGGGAACGATTGCAGGCAGACCTGGACAGGTTAGAAAAGTGGGCAGTACACAATAGGATGCAGTACAACAAGAACTAGTGCAGAGTGCTGCACCTAGGGCATAAAAATATTCAGCACTAGCTGAGAAGTGACCCTCTCAGCAGCACAGAAGCGGAAAGGGACCTTGGAGTCATAGTGGACTCCAAGATGAACATGAGCCATCATTGTGACGAAATCATCAGCAAAGCTAACTACACTTTATCATGCATCAGCAGATGCATGACTAACAGATCCAAGGAGGTGATATTTCCCCTCTATGCGGCATTGGTCAGACCGCAGTTGGAGTACTGCGTCCAGTTTTGGGCACCACACTTCAAGAAGGATGTTGATAGACTCAAGAGGGTCCAGAAGAGGGCTGCTCATATGGTTAGGGGCTTACAGGACAAGCCCTATAAGGAGAAACTGAGGGACCTGGACCTCTCCAGCCTCCACAAGAGAAGGCTGAGAGGTGATCTTGTGGTTGCCAACAAATTCATTAGGGGGATGCAGCAAGGGATCGGAGATGCTCTGTTCACCAGGGCACCACTTGGGGTAATAAGGAACTATGGCCACAAACTGACAGAAAGCAGATTTAGGCTAGATATCAGGAAAAACTTCACAGTAAGGGTGGCTAAAATTTGGAATGGGCTTCCAAGGGAGGTGGTGCTCTCCCCTACCTTGGGGGTCTTTCAGAGAAGGCTGGATAGGCATCTGGCTGGGGTCATCTGACCCCAGCACTCTTTCCTGCCTAGGCAGGGGGTCGAACTTAGTGATCTGTTGAGGTCCCTTTTGACCCTAGCATCTCTGAATCTATGAAAGCAGTTGTTAACACTGGAGCAGCAGGAACTGTGCTGTGCTGCTCCCTGAAGAGATTACCACCTGCAGCCCAAGTATGGCCAGGAATGAAAGCAAACAGGGTGGCAAATCAGCAAAACAAATGTGAAAAGAGGGACTTTGTGCCCTGGGGGAGTTCACCTCCAGCATTTCCAAAGAGAGGAACCTCTGCATCTCCTGGAAGGCACTTCCCTGTATGTGACCTCCATGGCTCAGTAGGAGCATGGCTTCCTTGGTTCTTGGGACTTGACAGCATTGGGGGCATGGTGCTAGTGGAACACACAAGCTGGCAAGACTGGCCAGCAGACAGAAAAAAAGTTAACAGAGCCTCCCCAAACCCAGCCACAAGGATGATTTAGCAGAGGGTAAGAAAGAGAGCACATCTAAAAACATCTTTGTGGACCAAGAATTCAAGAACTCTGGCAGGCTGTGGAGCTGGTGAAGCAGGCCCAGGAGAACAGGAAGCCAGAGTCATCCTTTCGGGGCTACAGCAATTGTACCCAGCTGTGGAAAGCAGATTTGTTTGTTCACAGGCCCCAGAATGAGAAGGATCCTTGAAGAAAAACCCCAGGCCCAGACTTTGATCTTGGAACTTGAACTAGGGGTTGGACTCTATGACCTATAGACATCCCTTCTAGCCCTACTCTTCTCTGATTTCTATGACTGCTATGAAATGGGGCCTAAATTATGTGCATCATGTCAGCCAAAAAACAGGTGGACTCTCAGTCTCTATACTTCCAGCTTCTTCCCCAGCACCTGGACCTCACAGCCATCTCATGGTAGGAAGCAATCAGTCCCCTTCCACACTACCCAGGTGGTCACTACCCTGGAGACTGCCAGTGCCTTCTCCTTGCACCTTTGCTCCCTTTACTCCAGTGCAAATTCCAGCAGAGGCACAGGGCTCTCCTATTCTTTGCGATTGCATTTTGAGATGAGTTGTTTCCACCCCCCCTCTCCATCCCCACCTCCAGTTTTCATTTAGTCTTGCAGTTGCTGTTTCTGTGTTTAATGGTTGCACTTCACATATCACTCCATGTTTTATGGCAGCACTCAGTCATAGTTACTAACTGTTGCTTTCCTGGTTGCATTTTGCCCACAGTTAACTTATTTTTTTCTGGTTATGCTTGACACATAGTTAATTGTTTGATTTTCTTGTGTGTTGTCCTTACTCTGGGTCAGTTTTAGCACCTTTTGCTTTATTTATTTTGCTCAGGTTATCTCTCTGTGTCAACCTTCACTAATTTATTCATGTTGCTTACTCAGCACAATCCAAGGAAACCAGTGCAAACAATAAACAAATTGATGTGCCAAACAGGCATAAAAGGCACAATAAAAGATGTAAAAAGGCATAATAAAAAGATTAACTGGCCTATACATGCCCTTGAAACCCTTCAGGGGCCCAGTAGGTTGTAGTAACCAGCAATGCATGGAGTGCAGAGGGTGTAACCACACCCAGGAGAGCTTACAAGCCAAATTGGCACCATCTTTTTGGACTTATGGTCCATAAAGTCCATCAAGAGCCAAAAGCCCAGTGACCTCACCAGAGAGTGCCACATAGTAGTAAGCCTTCCCTACTTACCACACAGGTAGCTCTTAAGCATTGGTGTTTCAATGGTAGAATTCCTGCTTCCCATTCAAGAGATCTGGGTTCAATTCCCAGCCAGTGCAGATACCCTGGGTGAATATTGTCCTTATCTTAAGATTAGGGGCTTTGGGCAAGTCTGATATTTTCTATTAGACAAACTCAAATAGTTGGAAAAATTATTCTTAGCAAGCTTTTGGGTATTAATACCCTTTGTCAGGCTGAGGAAGCATCTTCAGTTGGTGTGTGCTCTTCCTGGATGGAATGAATAGTAAAGAAAGCAAAAGCTGGTCTGCATGCAAGAAAGGCAGTCAGTCAGTCAAGATATAAATTGAGGAGCCAGTGGGTGAGAGACAGGTGGGGAAGTATGGAAAGGAGAATGAATGTACCTGATAAACAGTGGTGAGGTACCTGGGGAGTCAGATATCAGGTAGGTTATAATGTGTCATAAATCCAATGTCTTAATTTAGTCCATGATTTTTTGTATCTAGGAGGTTGATGAAGTGAAGTTCATAGGCTTGTCTGTGAAAGGTGTTTTGTAAATTCCCTTTGAGGATTAGAACTGAGAGCCTGGAGAGAGAGTGGTTTTCTTGTGAGAAATGTACCCCCACTGGTAATTGGATATTTTTGCCTTTGATAGATTTCCAACGTGTGTACATTCTGGTGCTTAGTTCTTGTTTGGTCTCTCCTATGTACTTTCCATCAGGACATTTAGTGCACTAGATGAGATATATAAAATTTCTGGAGGTGCAGCTGTAAGATCCAGGGATGGTGATGGTTTTGCTGTGGGGTATAGTAATTGTGGGGGTGGTGGAGATATGATGGCAGGTTTTACATTTCTTGTTCTGGCATGGTCTGGATCCATATGGTGTATTTCGGGCAGTAGGAAGTTTGCTTCTGGTGTTGTGGTTAGCGAGGTTCAGTGCTTGTTTGAAGGCCTAGGATAGGTGGTTCTGGGAAGATCTCTTTAAGAATTTGGTCTTCTTTTAGTATGGATTGTAATTTTTTGAGGATTTTCTATATAGGTTCTAGGGAGGGGTGATATATCATAACCAGTGGTGTGCGATTCATGGGGGTTTTCCTTCTTTGCTTATCTTAACCTAAGGTAGTCCTTGACAAAAATGCTGATTTGTAACTTGGCAGTTCCCTGGTGGTTTAGTTATTAGAATTCAGTGCTCTCATCACCAGTCTCCATTTGAGTCCCAGTCAGGGAAGGGACTTTGGGAGGCTGGAAAAATATTGGGGGTGGTCTTGTTGTGTGAGGGGTATGTGTGCTGAAGTTGTGGTGAGAAGGCTAGGAGTTCAAGCCTGGCTGTGGACCCAGTGGCTTTCCAGCTGAGGTATGGCTGGTGGGTGTAAGAAATTTTCAAGGCCCCAAATGCCTCAAGTGGTGGAGTGTCAGTCTGCAAGTCTTAAGGTTTTTGGGCAGGCAATTATTTCAGGGCCACATGGGTAGCCTTGCTCCTTAACAGGTGCCCCACCCCCTGGTTGCCATCTTGTGACTGCAAGTCCTGCCCTCTAACCCCTGGCCTTTGTTACCAGAAGTCCCTCCCCTTGCCCCTGGAAGTATTCCTTTCAGCAAAGGGTTTTGATGTCTCAGAAACAGAAAAATATCAAATTATAATTCTAAAAATAAAACACCTACAACATTCATTAATTTGATTCAAAAAAATATTTTGTCCTGATTTACATGCGTTTGTGTAGTACACATAGAGGTGATTGCACAATAGCGTAAAATGAAATCTTACTTATGTATATTGTGGGGAAGTGGGGGAATGGGGGGGTATAGGTTTGTGGGAGGCTGTGGGTGTATGGGTACGTAGAGTGTGGGGAAGGGTGTGGAGGAGGTTTTGGGGGGTAGAATAGGTGTGGATAGGGGTTCTGGGTGTGGGGTGAGGGAGCATGTGCATGTGTGTGGGCATATGTGGGGTATGAGTGATATGGGGTTTGCGAGGGTCTGTGTTGGGGGAGGGTGGCTGGGGTGTGTGAGGGGGTGTGGGGTCTGTGGGTATGGCAGTGCAAGAGGGGGTACATGTATATAGTGGGGTGTGCATGTGGGACTCACCCTATGAACACACACACACACTCTGTCCCTCATTTTGCATGTCACAGACACACACACACTCTCTGTCCATCCCTCATTGCTCTCCCTCCCTCCCTCATTGCATGGATGCATGCACACGCACACACCCCCTCCCACTCCTGGCCCCAGGTTACCAGTGTGGGCCCCGTGATCCCACCATCTAGCCATGCAGCCAGGAGTCACATGCTGCAGGAGTGGCCGGCGGGAGGGCAAGGAAGTGCTGAAAGCAGCAGCGGGGGCGGAGGGGAGTGGCAGCAAGTGGGCATGTATAGTGCAGTAACAGCTGGGCAGGAGCACAGGGCTCATGCCAGTGTCCCAGGACCAGCGTCAGTGGGGCCCAGGGTGGGGCAGCAGAAGAGCAGGGCTGGGGCCAGCAGGGGTCTATGGAACTGGGCTGGGCTGCACCAGCAGGGAGAGAAGGGAGCCGCTCCTGCCACCCCACCCTGGGCCCCGCCGATGCTGGGCCCGGGACACCAGTATGGTCCCTGCACTCCCACCCAGCTGTTGCTGCATTCTGTGTGCCCGCTCACTGCCACTGCCGCTGCCACACACACACTCCCCCCCAAACCCCCCCGCCCACCTGTAGCCACTTTCAACACTTCCCTGCCGGCCGCTCCTTCCCCACATGGCTCCTGGCTGCATGGCTGGACTGCGAGACTAGAATGATTCCCATAGCCCTCCCCTGCCTCCCCCCCCCCCCACACACACACTTTTACTTCAATTTCCCTTCAATGAAGGGAGGCAGAAACAGCCCCAGGGTCCCAGGCCAGAAGACTCTGCTAGGCAGAGACTTCCAGGCAGGGGTGGGGAGGAGGGCTGGTGGGGTGAGACGAGGTGGGGCGGGCCTAGCTGCTGGGTCCTGCCAGCTTCCCCTAGGTCCTACTGCCCCTGGCTCCTGTCATCTTTGATAGACAGACAGGATCAGATAAATATTAATTTTCTAAATTTTTTAGGGGCCCCATGAGCCAGATAGAATGGTCTGGTGGGCCGAATCTGGCCCATGGGCTGTATTTTGCCCACCCCTGGTTCAATCCTTGCCCCTGGCAGGCTTTATGTGGCCTGACCTCTTCTGTAGCTGTAGGGCCTGAGTTGCAAGCTGGTGCCTGAAAGGTTGCCTGGTCAAGTTTTCCTGTTGATAAGTAACTTAACTGACTTTTTGGTCTAGGGGTATGAGTCTTGCTTAAAATGTGAGAGGTCCTGGGTTCAAATCCCCTGATGAGCCCAGTTTTACCCAGAGACTATTGATTGCCAAAACTGAGTCATCATGGCAGAGGGCGAGCAGTGGCATCCCTCAGGGTTCAGTTCTTGGACCAGTGCTTTGCAACGTGTTCATCAACAATTTGGATTCGGGTATTAAAAGCAACCTAGCAAACAAAGTTTGCTGATGATACCAAACTATGGGGGAGTGTGATCACGCTCAAAGACAGGCTGCAATACAGGCTGACCTGAACAGGCTTGTGAGGTGGACAGGCCTCAACCAGATGTCATTTAATACAAAGAAATGTAAAGTGCTCCATCTGGGGAGAACTAATCTACAACACACTTACAGGCTCGACAGTGTTATGCTTGCTAGCACCACATCTGAACGAAACGTAGGTGTCATGATTGACAACAAAATGAACACAAGCCACCAATGTGATGCCATAGCTAGCAGAGCTAATCAAACAGTGACATGCATCTACCGGTACACCTAAAGCAGGGCTAAGGATGTCATCTTCCCTCTCTACTCGGCCTTGGTGAGACCGCAGTTGGAGTTCTGCATCCGGTTCTGAGCACCGCACTTCAGGAAGGATGTGGAGGAGCTTGAGAGTGTCCAAAGGAGGGCCACATGCATGATTAGAGGCCTATAGACCAGGTCATACGAGGAGAGGCTGAAAGACTTGGGACTGTTCAGCCTTGAGAAGAAAAGACTCAGAGGAGACTTGGTGGCAGCCTATAAGTGTATCAGGGGAGTACATCAGGGGCTGGAGGAGCAACTTTTCACCAAGGCTCCCCAGGTGAGGACAAGAAATAATGGGCACAAGCTGATTGAGGATCGCTTCAGGCTAGACATAAGGAAAAACTTCTTTACAAGTCAAGTGCTGAGGGTTTGGCACAGGCTCCCCCCAGAGGTGGTACAGTCACCCACCTTGGTGATATTCAAAAAGCATCATGACACCCATCTTGCTGGGGTCATCTGATCCCAGCAGTCTTTCCTGCCCAAGTACAGGGGGGCTAGACCCAATGATCTGTAAGGTCCCTTCCAGCCCCTAACAACTATGAAACTAAGTTATCTCCTGGGGCAGGCAGCTCAAATAAACCAACACAAAAAAGGCAAATAGTAAGAGTTCCCCACTCACCAGAACCCCCAGAAGCTCTCCAGGGGCTTTGGACATGATTGGCAGGAGCATTTCACCTAATGCAGAGACTGACCAAAAGGAAGCCTTAATCATTCAAGCACTCCAGCAGACTGAAGATACCCCATGCTCACTGATAGAGAGGCTAACAGCTAATGAAGAAGACAAAGATGATGATGAATTCATAGACATTAGGGCTGGAAGGGACCTTGGAAGATCATCGAGTCCAGCCCCCTGCCCAAAGGGCAGGAATTCAGCAGGGATCATAGGATCCCAGCAAGATAGACATCCAAATGTCTCTTGAAGATGTTCAAAGTAGGTGCTTGAACCATGTCCAGTGGCAGTCTATTCCAAACCTTGGGGGCTCAGACAGTAAAGAAGTTCTTCCTTATGTCCAGCCTGAAACGGTCACAGAGGCGTTTGTGATTCTTCGATCTTGTCATCCCTTGGGGTGCTCTGGTGAACAGATGTTCCCCCAGATCCTGATGAGCACCTCTGATAAACCTATAGGTGGCCACCAGATCACCCCTGAGCCTGTGCTTTTCCAGGCTGAAGATTCACAGATGTTAGGGTCGGAAGGGTCCTCAATAGATCAGAGTCCAACCCCCTGCATAGGCAGGAAAGAGTGCTGGGTCTAGATGACCCCAGCTAGATGCCTATCTAACCTCCTCTTGAAGACCCCCAGGGTAGGGGAGAGCACCACCTCCCTTGGGAGCCCATTCCAGACCTTGGCCACTAACTGTGAAGAAGTTCTTCCTAATGTCCAGTCTAAATCTGCTCTCTGCTAGCTTGTGGCCATTATTTCTTGTAACCCCCAGAGGCGCCTTGGTGACTAAAGCCTCACCAATTCCCTTTTGTGCCCCCATGATGAACTTATAGGCAGCCACAAGGTCGCCCCTCAACCTTCTCTTGCGGAGGCTGAAGAGGTCCAGGTGCCCTAGTCTCTCCTCGTAGGGCTTGGCCTGCAAGCCCTTAACCATACGTGTAGCCCTTCTCTGGACCCTCTCCAGGTTATCCACATCCCTCTTGAAGTGCAGCGCCCAAAATTGCATGCAGTATTCCAACTGCAGTCTGACCAGCGCCCGATAGAGGGGAAGTATCACCTCCTTGGTTCTTGGGAGGAAAAACCCGCAGCATGCTTATAGGCTCGACAGTGCTACACTGGCTAGTACTTTGAATGAAAGGGACTTGGGGGTCATGATTGACCACAAGATGAACATGAGCCCCATAGATGAAGAGATGAAGCCCCATAGATGAAGAGTCCCATAGCTCTCAGCCTCTCATTATAAGGTCTGTTTTCCTGACCTCTGATCATGCGTGTGGCTCTCCTCTGGACTCTCTCAAGCTTCTCCATGTCCTTTTTGAATTGTGGAGCCCAAAACTGGATGCAGTACTCCAGCTGCGGCCTCACCAAGACCAAGTACAAGGGGAGAATGACATCCTGGGATTTGCTTGAGAAGCATCTATGGATGCAAGCCAGCATTTTGCTTGCTTTACTAGCAGCAGCATCACACTGAAGGCTCATGTTCATCTTGTGGTCAATCATGACCCCCAAGTCCCTTTCAAAGTACTAGCCAGTGTAGCACCGTCAAGCCTATAAGCATGATGCGCATTTTTCCTCCCAAGGTGGAGAACCTTGCATTTTTCGGTGTTAAATGCCATCAGATTCTTGTCCGCCCATTTCCCAAGTCTGTCAAGGTCAGCCTGGATTGCCCTCCTGTCCTCAGGTGTGGACGCTTTACCCCAAAGTTTGGTGTCGTCGACGAACTTGGCCAGTCCACTTCTGACTCCAACGCCCACATCATTAATGAAGATGTTGAACAATATAGGCCCAAGGACAGAGCCTTGAGGGACCCCACTGGTCACAGGGCACCAGAACGATTGACTTCCATCAACCACCACTGTCTGGGTCTGACCACGTAGCCAATTCCCCAGCCAGTGGATCGTGGAGAAGCCGAGGCCGCAGTTGGCCAGTTTTGCTAAGAGGTGATCATGGGATACCAGATCAAAGGCTTTTGATCACCTTTGCTCTGTGCCCTCCAGGTCCCCAAGGGGCTCATTGCAGTTGGTATCCTCACAGAGCATTTAACACAAAAGGACATGACTAGCATCCTAAAGCGGGTCGTCTTTTTTTTTTAAAACCCAGCTGGTGAGGGACATGCTCAGCTGGGATGGGCTTCACCTGTCCCCCAAAGGTAAGCGTGTGTTTTCTACTAGGTTGGCAGAACTCCTCCGGTGGGCTTTAAACTAGGCTCGTCGGGGGGAGGGGAGTACGAGGGCAGGGGAAGCTGTGGACCACCAAACCATGTGGCACCCACAAGGACAGCCCAGCCTGAAGAAAGAGAGCATTGGGAACCTGAAAGCCATGAGGAGACCAGCACTACAGAACAGGTAAGAAACAAGAAGGTAAGAAACAATGGGCCCCTTGGGACTCGGAGCGGGGGGGCAGCAAAGGCACCAGTCACAGGGCTCAAGTGCCTATATACTAATGCTAGGAGCATGGGGAACAAGCAGGATGAACTAGCGCTCCTGCTTGCACTGAACACCTATGACTTAGTGGGGCTAACAGAGACCTGGTGGGATTCATCCCATGACTGGGCGGTACATATTGAGGGCTATAGATTGTATAGAAAGGACAGGTCAGGGAAGAAAGGGGGGGGGGGGGTTGCACTTTATGTCAGTGAGCAATATACATCAACCCTCATCAAGACAGAATCCGAGGTTGAGGAAGTAGAAGGATTGTGGGTTAGGCTACATGGGGGGCAAGGAGAAAGGGATTTGGTGGTAGGGGTCTGCTACAGACCCCCACACCAAGGGGAAGAAATAGATGCGGGGCTCCTGAGGCAACTCTCGGAGACCATAAAAGCTAAAGAGGCGGTAGTCATGGGGGACCTAAACTACCCGGACATCTGCTGGGAGATGCAGACAGCAAGGTCCCATCACTCACGCAGGTTTCTAACCTGTATACAGGACCTCCACCTGACACAGGAGGTGCATGGTCCCACTAGGGGGAATGCCATACTGGATCTAGTATTGGCAACAGGAGATGACATGATAGGGGACCTCCAGATCGGTAGCCATTTGGGAGACAGTGATCACCTTATAATAGAATTCAACATAAGACGGCGAGTGGGTAAGGTAACTAGTAGGGTGAAAGTGCTAGACTTTAGGAAAGCTGATCTCAATGCACTCAGGCAATTAGTCAAGGAAGCACTGCAGAGTAGGAGTTTTGAAGGGATGGGAGCCCAAGAAGGGTGGCTGTGCCTAAAGGAAATGATCCTTCGGGCACAAAGCAAGACGATCCCCGAGCGAGGCAAAAAAGGGAAAGGGGCCAGAAGGCTTCCATGGCTGACCAGAGAAATCCAGGGCAGCCTAAGGGCCAAAAGGGGAGCACATAAAAAGTGGAAACAGGGTGAGATCACTAAAGATGAATATACCTCCTCTGCTCGTGCTTGTAAGGAGGCAGTTAGATGGGCCAAAGCTACCATGGAGCTGAGGATGGCAACCCAAGTAAAAGACAACAAGAAATTGTTTTTTAGATATATTGGGAGTAAAAGGAAGGCCCAGGGAGGAATAGGACCACTGCTAAATGGGCAGAAACAATTGGTGACAGATAGGGGGGACAAGGCTGAACTCCTCAACGAGTTCTTTGCCTCAGTGTTCCTAAGTGAGGGGCAGGACAAGGCTCTCACTGGGGTTGTAGAGAGGCAGCAGCAAGGCGCCGGACTTCCATACGTAGATCCTGAGGTGGTGCAGAGTCATTTGGAAGAACTGGATGCCTTTAAATCGGCAGGCCCGGATGGGCTCCATCCGAGGGTGCTGAAGGCACTGGCCGACATCATTGCAGAGCCACTGGCGGGAATATTCGAACACTCGTGGCGCACGGGCCAAGTCCCGGAGGACTGGAAAAGGGCTAACGTGGTCCCCATTTTCAAAAAGGGGAGGAAGGAGGACCCGGGCAACTATAGGCCAGTCAGTCTCACCTCCATCCTTGGTAAAGTCTTTGAAAAAATTATCAAGGCTCACATTTGTGAGAGCCCGGCAGGGCAGATTATGCTGAGGGGAAACCAGCACGGGTTTGTGGCGGGCAGATCGTGCCTGACCAACCTAGTCTCTTTCTATGACCAGGTTACGAAACGCCTGGACACAGGAGGAGGGGTGGATGTCATATACTTAGACTTCAGGAAGGCCTTTGATACGGTATCCCACCCCATACTGGTGAACAAGTTAAGAGGCTGTGACGTGGATGACTGCACAGTCCAGTGGGTGGCGAATTGGCTAGAGGGTCGCACCCAAAGAGTCGTGGTAGATGGGTCGGTCTCAACCTGGAAGGGTGTGGGCAGTGGGGTCCCGCAGGGCTCGGTCCTTGGACCGATACTCTTTAATGTCTTCATCAGCGACTTGGATGAGGGAGTCAAATGTACTCTGTCCAAGTTTGCAGATGAGACAAAGCTACGGGGAGAAGTGGACATGCCGGAGGGCAGGGAACAGCTGCAGGCAGACCTGGATAGGTTGCACAAGTGGGCAGAAAACAACAGGATGCAGTTCAACAAGGAGAAATGCAAAGTGCTGCACCTAGGGAGGAAAAATGTCCAGCACACCTACAGCCTAGGGAATGACCTGCTGGGTGGCACAGAGGTGGAAAGGGATCTTGGAGTCCTCGTGGACTCCAAGATGAACATGAGCCGGCAGTGTGACGAAGCCATCAGAAAAGCCAATGGCACTTTATCGTGCATCAGCAGATGCATGATGAATAGGTCCAAGGCGGTGATACTTCCCTTCTGTAGGGCGCTGGTCAGACCGCAGTTGGAGTACTGCGTGCAATTCTGGGCGCCACACTTCAAAAAGGATGCGGATAACCTGGAGAGGGTCCAGAGAAAGGCAACTCGTATGGTCAAGGGCCTGCAGACCAAGCCCTATGAGGAGAGACTAGAGAAACTGGACCTTTTCAGCCTCCGCAAGAGAAGGTTGAGAGGTGACCTTGTGGCTGCCTATAAGTTCATCACGGGGGCACAGAAGGGAATTGGTGAGGATTTATTCACCAAGGCGCCCCCGGGGGTTACAAGAAACAATGGCCACAAGCTAGCAGAGAGCAGATTTAGATTGGACATTAGGAAGAACTTCTTCAAAGTTCGAGTGGCCAAGGTCTGGAACGGGCTCCCAAGGGAGGTGGTGCTCTCCCCTACCCTGGGGGTCTTCAAGAGGAGGTTAGATGAGTATCTAGCTGGGGTCATCTAGACCCAGCACTCTTTCCTGCTTATGCAGGGGGTCGGACTCGATGATCTATTGAGGTCCCTTCCGACCCTAACATCTATGAATCTATGAATCTATGAGGGCAGTACCACCACCTGCCCCTCATTCATGCAACAGCCTGGGGTTAGAGATCCCAAATAGGGAATAGAGACCAGGTTCAGTTTCTTACTTTGTTTGAAGGCCCTCAAACCCACATCTCCCACCTCCCAGAAGAATGTGCTCCCTGCCAGACTGCAGGCTAGGCAAGGTAGGGGGTGCGCTTCAACCCTCCTGCTGAAATTGCTCCCCTGCGCATGGAAGTATCCGAGATTAATGGGGAGAGAGAGAGCAACTGCAACCATGTCACCTTGAGATCAGGCCCCTCACCTAAGAGGAGCAAGACCATGCTGCAAAGATTAGCCAGGCTACTGTGTAAGAGCAGGCACCATTGTTGCCCCCAGGACTTCAACCAGTCTTGTACTAGAAGTAATGCATGTCAAAGCATAGCCTTGAACCCACAGCCATTGGACCCACAGTCCAATGCAGCAGCTGACCCTGATCTACTGCCTCCCCAGCCAAACACTGAGGCAGACACAGGTGGCCAGAAGGCAGCATCTCAATCTAGGTACACACTTACTCTCTGCCACTAGAGTGGCCAGCCAAGTCAGCTGACCTCCCACTCTTTCCCATATAAACTCTTGACCCAAAAAGGGAAGTGTCTGGGCAACAAGGATCAACCTTGTACCTAGGCTGTTGCACCTTGATTTGTGCTGCTACTGACTTAATGGATTCCTTGGATACCTGACCCAGCTAGCCTCCTAACTTCACTCTTTGCCTGACCCTCCAGAAACCCAATCCAGCTCTGGTCAGACCTCCTGGATACCTGACCCAACTAACTTCCTGACCTTGCACTCTGCCCAACCCTCTGGATCCCTGACTCAGTTCCCAAAAGGATCCCCTAGATTATGACTTTCTGTATTCTCCTAACCCTGGGATGACCCCCAGACCTAGCTGCCCATGGTCCAGCATGACAATATGTGAGCTCTATTCAGGTTTTTTAAACAAAGGGCACAGGCACCTGCCACCAGGAGAAGGCTCTAGGTTGTAGATCCTGAATGAATGGAAATGCATCCATGCAGCCCTTACTGTGGTACCTCACAGAAAAGACATAAGGCTCTCCCCTCACACCTCAATGTTTCTCTGTTGGCTGGCTCTAGCAGGATTCACACCGAACATGCTGACTTCCTTCAGCTCCCTGCCCAGTGTGCTAGATCTTCAGAGGGGCCTAATTCCCGGTGTGCATTGCACAGGAACTGACATTCTTCACTCAGAGGGCTGGACTCCACTCTGAGGGCCAGGATCCTAAAAATTAGATGTTAACTAATTTTAGGCACTCAAGTCCTTGATTGGATCTGACCCTAACCTCCCATTTTAGCTGTCTCCCCTACACACTTATGACTGATCCCAGTTAGCAATCAACAGCAACAGATCAAGAAAATGCCAAGGATCATTTCATTACCTTGCTACTCAAATACTTCTTCTCAGTCACTTGATCTTAGCAAGACTACCACTGGAGATGAGAGCCCACAGAGGTGGTACCCAGAGTCACCCTGCCAGCTACACTTATGCTTCCTTTACATTCCCATTCTGGTTTGTTTGCATTATTTTTCCTCCTACACTCATTCACGGCACCACACAGCGTTTCTGTCTGAAAGCCTCCTGTGTATTCGTCAGTGTTTCAGAATAGATGAATCACCAAACCCTCTTTATAATTTTATCTCCCATCAGCTGACAAGTCAAAGCCAGTATAATGTACCATTATCGTTTGCAGAAAGTTAACAGCAATGGTATTATGAATAATACCAGGAAAGAGGCATTATTTGGATTGAAATGAAGGGTCAGCAGGTAACATCCTAAAGCTCCGGAACAAGCAGATTAAAAATACTTATCAGGTGTTCTAGCAACCAAGTGAAAAATAGAATAGCCATGTCTGGCACTTCAGAGGAGGGTGAAGGTCCATTGCATATAGTCTGTTACAGGCAGAAGGTAAACACTACCCCTTGTCTCACATCCTTCACTACAAACCACATTTGCATCCAAGTTCTAGTTTCTGTAGCTGCCTGAGCCCCTGTCATAACCCTTCCACAGTCTTGTGTATATTCGGATGGAGAGCAGGATGTGTGTTTAACTCCATGAGTGCAGTCACCATGTAGCAGACAGCAGACAGGTCTCACCACCTCCACGCATCCCTGCTTTGTAAGCAAATGTAGTCCTGGTGAAAGTGATGATTGACAGCCTGCCCTTGCCCACAGGACAGTTTCCCACATGCAGCCCCCACCAGGTTGGCTTAAGGTGGGCCACCTCTAGCCACTAGGATACCTCAAGTCTCCAATCTCATTAACACCGATGCAGTCACACTGTCTTCTCCTTATGCCCTCAGTGATACCTGAGAGCATAACATCTTCAAGGTGCTTGCAAACATGGAGCAGATTAGCCCTTAGCATGAACGACTGGTGCCTCCCAAGACTGGGGGGGCACCATGGTGACAAGCAGGGACCACCTGCAACTGCCAACAGTGGTGTTGGTAGTGGCAAGTGGTGGGCGGGGACCACCCACAGATCCTGGCAGTGGTGTTGGTGGCAGGGGGTGGAAAGCAACGAGCGGGGACTGCCTGCAGAAGCCACTGACCACATCGGCAGCAAGGGGGAGGGGGCAGTGGCTTTGGCAGTGGCCAATCTTAGGGGCAGGGGGGGACACGCCCCGCCCCCATGTCTCTCCTATGTGTTGCCTATGGCCCCTAGTAACTGGAACTCCATAAATGAACCTGCTGATGATGCACAGAAATGGAGATTAGATCCCACCCTCAGACCCATGGGTCAAGCAGGAGTCAACAGCAGGAAGAACTCATTTTTGTCCATGAAGTGAGTGACTGCATTGTGCAGACATGCAGGCTTCTCTGGAGGAAATCTACTGTTTTTACACAATAGCTCTTTAAACCACACTCTTAGAGGCTTCCTTCCATTTGCAGGCTAGCTACATGAGAGCAACCCAACTGACTGTAAGAGAGGTGGCCTAAGATGGCTCTGGCTCTTTTAGTAACATTAAAATATCTGATCTGTGTTGGAGGCCAAGGCTGGGGATGTATTGGAGATTTTACCTCGGAAGAACCTTGAATGCTTTGGCTGGGAAATAAAAAAAGGACTCAGTTCAACTGTAACTGAAGCCAACGAGAATTGTTCCATTGACTTCAACTGGCTTTACAGTGGACCCAGAATAATCAGAAAATGAGCATAGGCTGAAAGGACTCAGCTTCAAAGTGAGATAGCTTTGTCTAAGACCATTCTCAGTCAGCTCCCCTCAAAGCACTCTTTCCAAAGGGA
Organism: Alligator mississippiensis; assembly: GCF_030867095.1. Taxonomy (NCBI): domain Eukaryota; kingdom Metazoa; phylum Chordata; order Crocodylia; family Alligatoridae; genus Alligator; species Alligator mississippiensis. Next base: position 140,951,027 of record NC_081825.1, on the reverse strand, counting down.
ACGTCAGATGATGGGCCCAATTCTCCACCCTATTACCACAGGGTCACCCATGAAGTTAACACAGTTCAACCACCACAAAGCTGGCACATCATATCAAAGTCAAAACAGTTTGTTTTAACCACCTGCCACCAAATTATGACCAACATCTCCAAAGATCATTAAAGGCTATATTCCTCGTATTTCATCCAAATAGTTTATTCAGAGAAGAGATCATTTTAAATGATTTAGATGCATTATTTAGGAAGAAAAGTCAAGCCTACTTTAATGACTGGTATTTTGAAAAGAAAATGCGCCAAGAATGGCGAGAATGGGATTAAGGAAGGCATGTGAAATGAAATCTCGGCTTTCCTTCTTGTTAGCCATTGTGCAAAACTGATTGCTTGTAGCCATACTTCCTATTCCCAATAGCATTCTACTTTCTAGACTGACAGATGCTGAAACTTTGGACTTAATTATTGGGATAGCAGTTAGGATTCCTCGCCCAGGTCAGTTTGCTTAACAGGGTAATTCTCAACCAGGGTGCCAAGCAATCCTTTTATGGATGGTGTGGAGTGCCTGCTTAATATTAGTACTGTTAGGTGTGCAAACATTTACACACGATTCACAAGATAAATTCAGAGATTTCAAGTAGGAAACCATAGTCTCAGAAAGCATTCTGATCTGTTGTGGTCTTTCTGAATTCTTTGCAACAAAAGAATTGCTCTACTGTCTTTCTGTAGTCATAAAACAAGTGAAAGCTAAGAGCTAGCAATAAGTCTAATGAGGAGTGCCTGGAGTCTAAAAAGATTCAGAATTACTGACTTTGGATGACAATGATGACAATAAATTCTTAGTTTTCCCTAAAATACCCATATGGTGTGTGCCATATACATGGAAAGGTTTAGCCATTGAAAAGTAGCAGCTTTCAGTAGCTGCCAGTTAGGGTAGATTTGGCCTGAGGCTATGTTTGGCCAATAGTAGTGTTTGGAAGACATTTTGTTTCTTGAGTTGAGTATATTGTCACCCACTGCCCTGCTAATTGAACTGTGTGGGTTGAGTTGTGAAATTAGCTGCAACTTTTCCGTTCCATTTTCCTTGTGTAATTGAATTACCTCTCTCAATAAAACCAGTTGCCTTTGGACTTCTCAATACTAGATGGCTGGATTCTTAGCTGACGCAAATTGATTTAGCTTCCTCTACTTCACTGGACCTATTCCAGTGTATACCACCTGGCACTTAACTGCAAATACTGTACATCCTTACAGAGGAATTTGAAGACACATCATCTCAAAAAAATCATCTTGCAGAACACTAGACAGGGAACATTCTTTTCTCCTTTTAATCTCTACTAAGAATATCTCTTATTTTCAGACCCAAGTTATTCATTCTTGCAAATGAAGCACCCACTCATTGTATACATGTCATTTGCAAGGAGCTAGGAAGCTGCTCTCGCTATTCTAAGCACAATGAAACCTGCTATCATCCATTAGAGCACATAACAGCCAGCTCCTAACTAAAACACCATGGCACTATTTTAGAACAAATGATATTGCCATCCTTTGACAAAGCCAGGTTGTAGTTTTCCCTCCAGTCATCCACTGAACCCCAGTGCACAACATCCCACTCATCCAAATTTGTATTAGTTTTGCTAATCTTGGACCAGGCTAAGGCTGTTATCAAGGGAGCTGTAGCAGAGTCTAACTTGGAAAGCTGCTTTATTAACTTTTATCTAACCAGTTAGGTTGTTGTATGCTTGGGTACATACACACATGCTCATGTGTACACACACCTAGAACATTTGGGATAGATTTAGTAGACGGAGCAAGGAAGAGAGCAGAATGTTTTAAATATTCCCTCCCAGCATTCTGAATTGATGCTGATTACCAAAGATCCTGGTTTTCTCTGATAAAAATTGGAAAGTCTCTGATAAAAATCACAATTTCTCTGCTAAGACCCCCCAAAATCAGTGATTAAAATGAAACACCACTATATATAAATTGAACAATGTTTTATAGATATATTTACAATTTTAAAACAATTTGGAAGCCTACTAGTATCTCAATCACTATAATAAAATAAATTCTAAATACCTATAAATTTTGGTATTTAATTTTGGGTTTTGGGCAGAGCAGGGCCGGGAGGGGAAGCTCTTTGCCACTGCAAGCCCCACGTTGTCCTGGCAGTGTCCCCTATGCACCCAGCAACAGCAAGGGGCAGCAGCAGTTGTGCCTCCTGCTGCTGCCAGGTGGGCAGGGGGCACCTTGCCAGGGCAGCATGAGGCTTGCAGCAGCAAGGAGCTTCCCCACTCAGAGGCCCACTCTGCCGTTTAACACTGGGTCCTGCCCACCGGGCTGCAGAAGCCCCAGGGGAGAGCAGCAGAGCAGGGAGCCTGAGCCCACAGTGGGCAAGTTGCATCCACGCCCACCTCACACAAATCTGGGGGGCACATGCCCTTTCCATCCCCCAGGGAGCACGCACAGTGAAAGGGAGCCAGCCAGCCCCTCCACCCCTGTCTGAGCCTGCAGCAGGCAGCCCACAACCACCCCCGGTTCATAACCAAGGTATTTTGAGCTGGAAAATGGTGTCAAAATGGGTACCAATAAGGACAGCATGTTCCTGTGGTCCGGATATTGCTTATAAACTCCTCCCAGACTCAGGGGGTGGCAGAAATCAAATCCAGAGGGAATGAATACAGGGATCACTACAGCTAGGCCTCACCTGGGAATGTGAGAATGAGATTTCCTAGTCAGCTGAATGTGGAAACTGGCTTTGCTAAAGAGGCTCCTTAGCCATCGAGGCTTGAGGTGAGCATGAGCAGAATGTACTCTGAGTGGGGGCGGATGTCTTTGGGAGAAGGGAGCTTATTTCCTTTGTCATTCCTAGAAGCATTTCCCTTCATTTTCCCTCTGCCTGGGATGGATTTTCCAGGCCTTGTGATAGCATTGTGAGGTTATTGACTATCTCTGTGTCCCCAGTGTATTTTTGGCTGTGCATCACCTCTCCACGAGTTCCTTGGTAGATGCTGAAAGAGAAGGGGGCAGGAGAGAACTCTGCAGGACCCTAGAGGTGAACACTTGTGGGGAGAAGGGGCCAGATGCCTGGCCTCTCTCTCATTTTTAATGGAGTGGTATGATCAAAGCCATCTAGTCTGGTTCTTTTTCTCACTTATCCTGAAGAGCCTTTAGGTTGTCAAAGAAGCATATGAGCAGGCATGGCTGTGTTTGCCTTTTGCATATCTTGACTTTGTACCTTCTCTGTGGAAATTATTTCTTCTTGATTCCAAACTGCTGCCCACCAGTGAAACTCCCCTGCAAGCAGAACCGCACATCGCTATACTTACTGGGCCTATGTCAGGGTTTCACTAGGCCGAGGAGGGGGCAAAACACAGCGCATCTTTCTTATAGGATATTTGGTCAGACATGCAAACCAAGTAGCTGCTCATCTGCCTTCCTGTTAGATGACAGCTGACAGCTGGCAAGGAGGGGGGAGGACAGGGCGAGGACAGCGATATGAAAAGAAATGGAATTGGAATTGCAAAAATATGCTGATGGCTTTGCTTATAGTATTCAAACTCCAAATATTCATGCGACGAATTAAAACCTGAAATGCTGTTTAGCAAACCCTGCGTGCCATGGCAAATTAGTAACATAGTTTGTTTGAAATGGCAGAGCCTGAAAACTCTATAAGTAGAGCATCTTTTAAAATGTGAAATAAATGGGATGTTGTACCAACAGAAGCATTTCCTTTCATGGCTGCTGCAGTAATTGCACTCTAGGCTCTTCCCACGCTGTTGGCCAAAGAGTTCCTGAGGTAACCCCATCCACATTGCAAATATAAATACACCAGAGACTGGAACCCTTGGTCTCTTGCTATAAAGCATTAATCACAGTCACCTGCTGGTACTGGTGTAGTTATCGAGGGTGGCGTCTGGAACCAGTTCATAATCTGGTGCCTGGCTTCTGAGAAATGCAGAAACCTTCACAGCCACACCTCTTTCATCCTCTATGGCTTTGTGCCCTGGAACGTGGAGCCCAGATGGTGCATAGTTCCACTTGCCAGCTAAGCAAGCACCTAGATACAGTGACAATTTTTCAGAAATGTGCCCAGTAAATAACAACTTCTTCAGTTCAATTCAATTCAATTCATTAAGGATTCTGGCTGAAAGCCATGCTCCCAAGAACAACATAACAGACATACAACTATAATATAAATTTGAAGGAAAATAACAGTAATGCAATATAATAATAACATAAGGCCAACCATTATAAAAGCATTATTCCTACTTCTAGAGTTAACATAATCAAGTACAAATATGGTGATAATAAATCAGATCATGAATCTATAACAATGTTGTGCATAGGTCCACAATTAACACAGTAAAAAACAAATATAGTGATAAAGTTTAATCAGTCATATCAATGGGAAAGGATGTTTAGCTCTGATCACTTCAGCCTTGTAAGCAAATATTGCAAGATGGTTTACTAAATATGGATTTGTTTGTTATCTGTTAAAGCTATATTGAATTCCTCTCTATTTGAGAAGTATGTCAATTTCTGCAAGAACGGTGATAAATACTTTCTCTTTATGTCGTTATATAGACAACATTCTAAGACATAATGAATAGTGTCTTCCAAAACTCCTAGACAGGCTGGGCAACATCTTTAGCCCTTGGAATGGAAAGTCTACATCCAGGCAAAACAGCTGTGGTCATCTTTTTGGCCCTGAGTCTAGTCAAAGAAGTTTGCCATTTATTGTTGAGATACAGCTGTAAATACCTTTCTCTGTCCCCCAGTCTAATTTCCAAAGAATATATACAGGGGCGATGCAAGTAGCCCTGGCCACTGCAAAATCATTCTGTCTCGCAATATCTTGGAACCTCTGGAAAACCTGGACCTTCTCTATGGGGGAAAGGAGTCTTTCATTGTCTTTGACATAATGTCCCATCCCAGAAAATGCATAAATGCAGGAAAGAAAAACTAGCCCGGGAGATTCAAGAGAAGGGGGATTATTAATGTATTCTATATAGCACACTTTGAGCAAGTGAGACGGTAGAAGAGGCAAGATTTTAAACCAGAATCCCACCATTCTAATCATAATATTAGTTAAAATGGCATCTAATCCCATCTCTAATCTCAAGAAGGATGCAGGAGTTGAAGGAGGAAGACCCAGAAGAGCCCTAAGAAACTTATTCTGAGGTATGTCTACATCATTACTAGCAGCGTAGCCCCATATTTCAGTGCCATACAGGATCTGAGATGCAACTTTGGCTTTATATGCTAATATGGGAGCTTGGATTGATCATCCTACTGTGGTCTCATAAAATTTCATTATAGTTGCTGTAAATTGGGCTGCCTTAGCTTTAACCAACTGAATGTGGTGTTTCCATGATAGAAAAGCTGTAAACATCACACCCAAGTACCTACAGGTTTTAACAACTTCAAGTTCGATTCCCCGCATGTTCAATGGGTATTTCATCAAACAGCTTCCCCAAAAATATTATTTTGGATTTATCATAATTTAAGTTATTTTGTCCACAAAGATGCTCAAAAGTTGTAATTGCTCTCTGTAATCTGATGGGGCTTCTTGACAGTATGTTGTCGTCATCTGCATACATTAAAATAGGGATTGGGGTTGCTAGTAATTTTATGGGATGAAAATGAGCATCCTGCATGTTTCCCATAATGTCATTCATATAAAAGTTAAATAGCATGGGGGCCAAAATACATCCTTGTCTAACCCCTTTTCATGTCTGAAATTTCTGTTTAAGTTTGCCCCTCAGGTCTCACCTAACTTGGGCCCATGTATCTTTATGATATTCTATCAGCAGATGCAAAAGGGTGAATCCGATAATTTAACAATTTCTCCCAAAGTTTTCTTCTATCTATACCGTCAAAAGCAGATCAGATGCAACATACAATGCTGATTTGTGCATGTGTGTATATTTATGTCTCAAAAACTGAAGGATAAATATGTTATCAACAGTGGAATATCTATCCTTAAATCCAGTCTGATGTTCATATAATATGTTTTCTCCTTTTACCCATGCTATGAGATGGTATAACAAGTGGCACCCAAAGATTTTAGCTGAGACATCTATTAAGCTTATGGGGTGATAAGACTCTGGCTTATCTTTTTAACAACTTCTTATTTTTCAAGTAAGGCCATTTTTCATCATGGACTTCTAAAGCAGGGCTTAGCAACCTATGACCCATGGATCCATTGATCTGGTCTGCATAGCAAGGGCTTCAGTGGTATCTGGCAGTGGGAAACTTTTCCTATAGGGCTGTGTGAAATGGCTATGTTTCATTTCGGTTTTGGATTCAGCCATTTTGGAGCACAATGATTCATTTCAGTGTTTCAGATCGCTGTTCCATTTCTATTTGGCCGAATCTGTTTCGGAGTTTCAACACTGTTTCAGTGATTCAGCCATAGGCTATAATGGGGAATCACCAAAATGCCTATAACTTTGTCATTTCTTGCCTGATTCAGAGGAAAATTGCAGGCATGGTAGCCCCTCCTGAGTCCATGAAGCCTGCCAGCTTTCAAGGAGATAGGTGCAGGGGTTTCTCTGAAACTGCACCTCAAATTATTCAAAGCAGAACTTGTGACGTGTGACTGTGTGTGTGTTTAAGGCATGGCAGGATGAAACCAGCAGGGATGGTAGCCTGTAACAGGGGGCCTTAGATTTCTGCCCACCCACCTGTTTCTGGACCAACTGCCAGCCCCTCTTTTCCTGCCATGCCTTGATGGAAAACTGATTCAGATGTTTCCCAGGCAGGAAGCTGCCCATTTAGGTGTCTTGGTATCATCCATTCCACAGCTCCATACCTCCCCTACACTGTGGCCAATACCTCACATATTGCATCCTTCACCCCCTCCAGCTGTGGTCTCCTCTCTGGGACCTTTGGCTCCCCCTTAGGACCTGGCCCTGCCTTCAGGCCAGTTGGAATCCTGAGCCTTTTGTTCTGGGCATTCCTCGCAGTGGGCCCCTGGCCCTTTGACCCCCCTTTGGGTCCTGGCCCCAGCAGACCAGTTGAGGGTACCTCTGATATCTTTTATTAGACTAACTGAACAGCTGGAGAAATATCTTAGAAAGCTTTTGGGTTTAAAAACCCTTCGTCAGGCTGAGGAAGCATCTAGTTGGAGTTTGTGTGCCCTTCCTGGATGGAATGAATAGTGAAGAAGCCAGAGGCTGGCATGCAAGGTGGGAAGAAAGCCAGTCAGTGAAAATGTAAATTGAGGTGTCAGGGGGTGAGGGACAGGCTGGGATTGGGGAGGGAGAGGGGGAGGGGGAGGGAGATGTAGCAGCCAGGTAAAAGTGGAGAGGTACCTCGGGAGTCAGATGTCAGGCAGGTTACAGTGTGTCATAAATCCAATGTCTATATTGAGCCCATGAGTTTTTGAGGAGGCGCAGGAGGCTGATGAAGCAAAGTTCATAGGCTCGTCTGTGAAAAGTGGTTTGTAAATTCAAACATGCACCAGACCTCACTAACCATCACCAGAAGCAAACTTCCTACAGCCAAAAAACAAACCGAGTGGATCCAGATCGTGCCATGACAAGACATGCAAAACCTGCCAACATATCTCCAGTACCCCCACAATTACTACACCCCACAACAGAACCATCACCACTCCTTGATCCTACAGCTCCCCGATCTTACAGCTGCACCTCCAGAAACATTATATATCTCAGCTGGTACACCAAATACCCTGATAGAAAATATGTAGGAGACACCAAGCAACAACTGCACACCAGAATAAATGCACACCAGATATCTATTACAGACAAGAATACCCGACTACCTGTGGGGGCACATTTCTCACAAGAAAGCCACTCTGTCTCCAATCTCTCAGGCCTGATCCTCAAAGGGAATTAACAAACCACTTTTCACAGATGAGCCTATGAACTTCACTTCAACCTGGGGGCTGCCTGACACTTTTTCAAGCTCTGGGTTCTGGGAGTATGGCCATCTCCCCTTGTGAGGTCTGCTCCCTTTTGGGGTCTCTGGCATGCCAGCTGGAAGATCTCCAGGCTGCAGTCCAGAGACTGCATGCCATCAGGGATGGCTAGCAGGACACAGACTCCTACTGACAGGCCCTTCTCCCCCGGGAGGCACCATGGTCACCCTCCAGGACAAGGGAGGACTCGGGGATCTCCCTTTCTGTCCAGCCAAGAGGTTGGACCAAGGTGGCCAAGGGCCCCAAGGCCCGCCGCACCAAGGTACCTGCCCGCTGGAGCTTTGCAACAGGTATGAACCTCTTGCAGCCCCAGCAGAGCCTGCTAAGTTGCCAGCTCCTGCAGGCAACACAAGCTCAACTGTAGCTACCACCTCCGCTCCCCCTAAGTCAAAACGTAAAGTGTTTGTCATGGGAGACTCCATCCTGAGGTGGGCTGAGGAGGCAATCTGCTGCCCTGACCCCTTGGCCCAGGAAGTCTGCTGCTTCCCGGGAGCCCAAATCTGAGACATTGCAGAGAAGATCCCCGAGCTCCTCTGGCCCACTGACCACTACCCTATGCTCCTTATCCATGTGGGCAAAAATGACACAGCTCAGAGCGCTCCCAGCCAGGTCATGAAGCACCACAGGGATTTGGGAGTTGGGTTTAAGGGGTTGGCGGCGCAGGTGATGTTTTCATTGATCCTACCAGTCTCGGGCTATGCGCTGAGGAGGATCGAGGTAGTAAACCAAAGACTGCAGCGCTGGTGTCATCGAAAAAGCTTTGGCTTTCATGACCACAGGCCACTCTTTGGTGAGAGAGGCAGCGAGCTGCTGAGAAGGGATACCTCCACCTCTCTCCACTGGGGAGGAGGCTCTTCTCAGCCAGACTGGCTGACCTGCTCTACTAAGCTTTAAACTAAGCCTGGTGGGGGTTGGGGGGGGACTAACGCCACTGCTGGCCTGTTGAGCAACCCTTGCAAAGCCAGCAGGCCAAGGCACTTAAGGGAACCCACCCTTGCCCAAGCCCTGGAGTGAGCTGTAGGCAAGGCAAAGGGACACTTGCCTGCCTGTACACAAATGACAGGAGCTTGGGGAATAAATAGAATGAACTTGTCCTCCTGCTTAACACAAATAATTACAATGTCATAGGGATAACGGAGACCTGGTGGGACTCCACCCATAACTGGACCACAAGTATAGACAACTATACCTTGTACAGGAGGGATCGAGTGGACAAAAGGGGCGGAGGTTCATAGATTCATGGATGTTAGGGTCGGAAGGGACCTCAGTAGATCATCAAGTCCGACCCCCTGCATAGGCAGGAAAGAGTGCTAGGTCTAGATGACCCCAGCTAGATGCATATCCAACCTCCTCTTGAAGACCCCCAGGGTAGGGGAGAGCACCACCTCCCTTGGGAGCCCGTTCCAGACCTTGACCACTCTAACTGTGAAGAAGTTCTTCCTAATGCCCAGTCTAAATCTGCTCTCTGCTAGCTTGTGGCCATTATTTCTTGTAACCCCCAGGGCGCCTTGGTGAATAAAACCTCACCAATTCCCTTCTGTGCCCCCGTGATGAACTTAGGTGTAGCTCTCTATGTCAAGAAAAGCTACATGTCCCTGCAAGCCAACATTGGCGCCCAAGGTGGGCAACTGGAGACCCTCTGGGATAAAATCCGTGGGGAACACGGTACAGGGGACACAATGGTAGGAGTCTACTACCAACCTCCTGCCCAGGATCAAGAGCTTGACCAGGAATTCACCAGGGAATTGGCTGAGGCCGCACACTCCCGGTGCATGGTTGTCATGGGAGACTTCAACTACCCAGACTTCTCGTGGGAAAAGCTCTCTCTTGTGTGTGGATGACCTCTATCTGACACAGGAAGTCTACGGGCCAACGAGAGGTAAAGCGCTTTTTGATCTGGTTCTGGCAACAGGGGATGACCTAATCAGTGACCTAACAATCAAAAGGAAGCTGGGAGACAGTGACCATGAGCTGATCACCTTCACCATCTGATGTCAAGCTGGCAAGTCAGTCAGCAACACAGAAGTCCTTGACTTCAGAAAAGCTGACTTTGACAAGCTCAGGAGACTTGTCAGTGAGGCCCTAAAGGGCCACAACCCAAAGGGGAGGGGAGTTCAGGATGAGTGGTTGCTCCTCAAAGGAGCAATCCTGGACGTGCAAGCAAATTCTATTCTGTCTCGGAGGAAAGGCAGCAAAAGGGCACAGCAGCCCCCTTGGCTCTCCAGGGAACTAGCAGACCACCTGCGTCTAAAAAGAAAGACCTACAAAGGATGGAAGACTGGATCCACCTCCAAGGAGCAATACTCTGCACTGGTCTGGACCTGCAGGGAGCGAACCAGGAAAGCCAAGGCTGAGACGGAACTCCAATTAGCTACAAGTATCAAGGACAATAAAAAGTACTTTTTTAGACATGTAGGGAGCCGCAGGAAAAGCAAGGGCAACATTGGACCACTGCTAAATCTGATGGGACAACTGACAACCGACACCCAGGAAAAAGCCAACTTGCTAAATGGCTACTTTGTGTCTGTCTTTCACCAGTCCCATGGGATGCCCCTGCCCATTACGGGACAGGGAGACCCAGGTGAGGGAGATTCCTTACCCTCCATCAATGCTGACCTCATGAAGGAAGACTTTGAGAGGCTGGACACCTTCAAGTCAGCTGGGCCTGACAGTTTACACCCCAGGGTACTCAAGGAGCTGGCTGGCATCATAGCTCAGCCCCTGGCACAGATCTTCATGAACTCCTGGTGCTCTGGTAAAGTGCCCAAAGATTGGAAGAAGGCCAATGAGGTGCCTATTTTCAAGAAAGGGAGGAAAGTGGATCTGGCAAACTACAGGCCTGACCTCTATCCCGGGGACGGTCTTAGAAAAGATTATCAGAGGCCATTCTTAATAGACTGGCTGATGGCAACATCCTGAGTGATAGCCAGCACAGGTTTGTTGCGGGTAGGTCTTCCTTGACCAATCTTATTTCCTTTTATGACCAGGTGACCTATCACCTGGACAAGGGAGAAGAGATTGATGTGGTATATCTTGACTTCAAAAAAGCCTTCGATCTGGTATCCCATGATCACCTCTTGGCAAAACTAGCCAACTGCGGCCTCAGCCTCACCACGATCCGCTGGCTGGGGAACTGGCTCCGTGGTAGGACCCAGAGGGTGGTGGTTGATGCAAGTCAATTGTTGTGGTTCCCTGTGACCAGTGGGGTCCCTCAAGGCTCTGTCCTTGGGCCAGCACTATTCAACATCTTCATTAATGATGTGGATATTGGTATCAGAAGCAGACTGGCCAAGTTCGCCGATGACACCAAACTCTGGGGTAAAGCGTCCACACCTGAGGACAGAAGGGTGATCCAGGCTGACCTAGACAGGCTCAGGAAATGGGCGGATGAGAACCTGATGGCATTTAACACTGAAAAATGCAAGGTTCTCTACCTTGGGAGGAAGAACCCGCAGCATGCTTATAGGCTCGACAGTGCTACACTGGCTAGTACTTCGGATGAAAGGGACTTGGGGTTCATGATTGACCAAAAGATGAACATGAACCTTCGATGTGATGCTGCTGCTAGTAAAGCAAGCTAAATGCTGGCTTGCGTCCATAGATGCTTTTCAAGCAAATCCCAGGATGTCATTCTCCCGTTGTACTCGACCTTGATGAGGCCACAGCTGGAGTATTGCGTCCAATTTTGGGCTCCACAATTCAAGAAGGATGTGGAGAAGCTTAAGAGGGTGCAGAGGAAAGCCACGTGCATGATTAGAGGTCAGGAAAACAGACCTTCTGAAGAGAGGCTGAGAGCCATGGGGCTCTTTAGCCCGGAAAAGCACAGGCTCAGGGGTGATCTGGTGGCCACCTGTAAGTTTATCAGAGGTGCTCACCAGGATCTGGGGGAATTTCTGTTCACCAGAGCGCCCCAAGGGATGACAAGGTCAAATAGTCACAAACTCCTCCATGACTGTTTCAGGCTGGATATAAGGAAGAACTTCTTTACTGTCCAAGCCCCCAAGGTTTGGAATAGACTGCCGCTGGAGGTGGTTCAAGCACCTACTTTAAACACCTTCAAGAGACATTTGGATGTCTATCTTGCTGGGATCCTATGATCCCTACTGACTTCCTGCCCCTGGGGCAGGGGGCTGGACTCGATGATCGTCCGAGGTCCCTTCCAGCCCTAATGTCTATGAAATCTGTTAAATCTACGAAACCTCCTAGATACAGAAACTCATGGACTCAATATAGACACTGGATTGATGGCACACTATAATCTACCTGACAGCTGACTCCCCAGGTACCTCTCCACTTTTACCTGCTACATCCCCCTTCCCCCACCCCACCCAGCCTGTCCCTCACCCCATCATGTCAGTTTACATTTTCACTGAATGGCTTTCTTGCCTGCATTGCATGCCAGCCTCTGGGCTTCTTCACTATTCATTCCATCCAGGAAAACCAGGGGGCCTTTCCAGTGCAGGTGAGATCTCAGCCCACCCACCTGTTTCTGGGCCAGTTGCCCACCCCTCTTTCATCTGCCACTCTGATAGAAAATCGATTCAGATGTTTCTGAGGCAGGAGGCTTCCTATTTAGGCCCCTTATGTCTAGGGGTGACATCTGTTCTGCAGCTCCATATCTTCCCTACTCTGCAGCCCATGCCTCACAGATGGCATCCCACTCAGCTAAGCTCACCTGGAGCCTCACAACTCTATTGCAACCAGCAAGCCTCAGGCCTCTCAAAGATCTTACAGGTCTGGGCTTTCCCTAGCCAGGACTGTGCATGCGTGTGGTGGCTGGAGGTTAAGGCGCCTCCTACCCACCTTTCACCAGGGAGGTTTGTGTTCCTGGCATTTCTTGGGGGCTGCCACACCACTGGCAGTCCCAGCAGGCCTCCCAACCCTGGCAGGGTGCAGTTTTAGGTCATGCTCAGGACCTGGGGCCTCCTCCTTCCCCAATGCCCCATCCCATACCTCCAAGTTCATCCTGGCATGGGAGCTCAGCAGGGAGATGTTCTTCCCCTGCTGGCTGGTGATTCAGTGAGTGCTGCCTCCAGCTCTGAGAGCAGGGCATTAAATGGTTTAAAAAAATAAATTAAAAAAAGGAAATCTGTGTGGATGGAGTGAAGAGGGTGGCACTCACTCCGTCTGCAGCTCCTCCCTCAAGTACTACCTGCATGCTTCATATAGGGAGGACACCACCATCCTGCTGAAGGTGGTGTGTGCAGGCATGCAGTACGATGGGGCCATGGGTGCCATGAGCATCCTGAGCCCTGGCCGCTCAACTAAGGAGAAGGGCTGGCCAAAGCAAGCATCTTCCCAATGCTCTGGGTGACCTCGCTCACCTTTGGAATGAACCCCCCTTTCCTTTCACCTTTACCCCACTGGTCCAGGGTGGAGGGGGACTTTGGAGCAAGAGGGGGATTTCCCTTTGGGCATGCTCCCACTGGTGCCAGGCTGAGGAGGAGCAAGGGCAAGGGGGTGGTGCTTCCTGATATACATCAGCATCCTCGTGGTGCTGAAGTGTTTCTTGTCCTTGCCCCAGCTGGTCTTGCATTAGCAGTGCAAGCGGATAGCATACTTGGGATCATCGGCCACCTCAAAATGATTCCACACTACATTACCCTGTTGTTTCTGGGGTGCGGGTGCAGATCCTGCCTTATCGCCCTCCTCAGCAGGCAGAGGCACGACAGGGGAAGCTGAGCCACCTGCCCCCACAACCTCCTCCACAGTGCCTTCCAGAGAATGAGACCTGGCTCTAGGGGAACTTTAAGGGGTATGGAGCAGCAACTCAGATTCCCCCCCCTTCCCCAGAATTTCCCTGCCTATGGCACTGAGCTCCCCTGGTTCCAGATTCAGCTTCTCCTCTGGCACTGGGAGGTTGATGCTGGGAACTGAAATAGGGGTGGAGGAAACTGTCATGTTGGTGTTTGTGATGCTGGTGGTGCTAGGGGTTATTATTATTGCTGGTGTTAATGGAGGTGGGGCAGGTGCAGATACTGCTGCCACCTCCTTGCTGCCACTAGCAGCAGAAGCCTCATGCCTGCTAGAGAAGAGCATGAGTCTAAATTTTGGGGCGGGGAAACTTGCAGCTCTCCCTCTGCCCCCTCTCACTTCCCTGCCAGACCTGACACCTGCCTTTCCAGCACACTTCATAATGTTTGCTGTGCTAGAAAATGTGTGTGTGTGTATATATAATATATCTTGTATATGTTTAGTATATGTGTGTGTGATCTTCTCTGTACAATATATCTGTTTAATGTGTGTGTGTATAATATATCTTCTATGTATTTATTATATATACTATGCGTTTACTATATCTTCTTCTATCTGCTCATTTTACTATATCTTCTATGTCTTTACTATATCTTCTTCTATCTGCTTACTATATCTTCTGTATGTAATATATTGGAAATGTGTATATCCAATCCTTTCCAAAAAGAGAGACTAGCAAAAGACTGAATAGGAAGCCAGTCCCTGCAGCCAGGCAGTACCTTTCACACACACTTGCTTCCAGACAGACAGCTCACAAAAGGCAGAGAGGTTTCACACGGAGCCTTATATGCGGTTTCTCTGTCCCTCCTGCAGAGCACTGGGATTGGAAGGGACCTCAGGGACAGATCGCAGACACTGGCCAGCTAGAGATGTCAATATCAGAGCAGTCCTTTCCCCCACCCCCGTCTCTTCCCCCTCCCTCTTCTGAGTTTCTGTTTCCCCACAAACAAGCCTCCTAAACATTCAGAAACATCTGAAAGATCCCAAACATTTTGGATGGTTTCATTGCATTTTGGAGCCTTCCATTTCATTTCAGATTCGGTGTTTTGGGTGTTGAAACACCTCCGAAATGAAACGGCTGCTGAAATTTTGCACAGCCATATTTTCCTGCACTATACTATGCTGTGGCTGGGAGACTGAGCAGATAAGTGGGAGAGAGCTTTCCCATGCAACACCACAGCTGGGCAGAAACAAGAAGTGGCAGCAGGGAGCAGCAGTGGTGGCAACAGCCGATTCCCAGTGCCAGACTGCTTAGGACTTGAGCTGGACCATTCTGGTCCCCCAAAGCAAGACAATGATGAATGCCATTCTAAAGTATTCTCTTTTGTGCATGGGTAGAGATGCATACCTGCACTTTTTCAAGTATATGTGGGTGCATATGTGTATACAATATAGGTATACATCTCCACACATATATTGTTGCTCTTTCTTTGCACTTCCGTTCTCTTTTTTTCTCAGTTTTAACTTGAATTGCCAGAGAATAAAATCTGACAACCCATGGATTTTGGGGTGTTTGTCTCAAGGAAGATATAGCTAGCTTCCTCCTCTGAAAAGCTTAAACATCTTTATAAAAATAAAAACCCTTTGGGAATTTTCCTAAATCCAAACTAAATTGGAAGTAAGCATAGTACAGTATCCTTCCGTTAATCAGGATGGTCCTGTCATTGTCTTCAATAGGAGCAATGTCAGGCCTTGAAGCAAAAGTAGACCAGCACCTACAAATGCTCTCGCTTCTTTGAACCAGCTAGACTCTAGGATGTCACCCTGTCCTGCTTTCTGACTGATTTCAGACTAACAATGCTATCCATGACTAAGGAGTCACTTTGGCAAAACCAGTTTCCACATTCAGCTAACTAGGAAATCTTGTTCTCACATTCCCAGGTAAGGCCTAGCTACAGTGATCCCTATATTCATTCACTCTGGATTTGATTTCTGCCATCCTCTATGTCTGGGAGAAGTGTGCAAGCAATATCAGGATCACAGAAACATGCTGTCCTTACTGGTACCCATTTTGACACCATTTTCCAGCTCAAAATACCTTGGTTATGAATGTCAGAGTTATCAGCAGGACAATATAAATGACCATGCTTTCACCCTCTCTATCTAGTGTCAAAGATAGAGAGGTTGCCAAGACAATGCATCACAGAAGGTCCCAGATGAAATGTGAGGGCCAG
This sequence comes from Alligator mississippiensis, assembly GCF_030867095.1. Taxonomy (NCBI): domain Eukaryota; kingdom Metazoa; phylum Chordata; order Crocodylia; family Alligatoridae; genus Alligator; species Alligator mississippiensis. The sequence goes on along the minus strand of NC_081825.1, from coordinate 140,935,161 downwards.
AAACAAAGGATTCTTGGTGGAAGAGGTGTAGTTGTAGAATGGGCTCCAGAAGGGTGGGGGGGGGGGAAAATCAGACCAGTGTGTATGTGCCCACTTCTGTGCATCTAGCCAGACCCTCTTCTTGCTAAACCTCTGTCACTGCCACCAAACTTATTATTTCCATGAGTGATGCACACATGCATGCATACAACGGAGAAACTCCAGAAGACTTCAACAGGACCTACCCATGGGGGTGCCCTTGTCTTAGGGACTGCTTTGATACTGCAGTGATCGGTACCAGGGAAAAACCTCAGAGGCAGAAAGTTCTACCTGTCATGAAGCAAGAAGCCACTAACCTTGTTACAGTTATCAGAGCTTCAGACTTATGCATTAAAAACAAAACGCTTATTAGAAAGAAACAATGAACAAAGATTTCTTTTTATTTTTTCTCCTTTGGTGGGGATTTCGTTTTTAACATTCCTCCCTTTAGCCTCAGAAGACTAGAACAATATAAGGGAGACTTTCAACCTCAGTCCCTGGCTTTGCTGGCAATACAGCACTTCAGTGAAGCTGAAAAAAAGGGTAAGGATTGGGCCATTACTTTGGTGAGAGAGATCTAAGCTCCCTGCCAACTCAGAACACTGCAGCAGAGTAAAGACTCTGAAGCCGTGTTATGCGGACAGAAAAGGCAACTTAAAATTCCATCTAAAAGAAGAACTATGTAACTAAGTTCAGGAGCAATGTTTTGAAAGTGGCATTCTGAATGACTCAGAAAAGTGATCTCCCAGGGCACTGGAGCCTGCCGGAGGGGAGAAATATATTTTTTCTTCTTCTGCAGAGGACAATTATTCACCAATTTTGAAGTACGTCACTAGCCTTAGGAAGCTGTTTTTGACTAAAATATTTCTTGACTTTCCTGTTTCTGAAGAACTTTCCCAGCCCTTGTCACTTCTCATCTTTCTGTGGGAGCTCCTTAGTGACAGCCACTCTGAGCTGGGGCAGGCCGCAGGAGATAACAGAGCGGTGCCAAGAGCTGGCAGCATACCCCAGATAACGGACACTTGTCTCACTGCTGCTTTCCTTCCCAAAGAGAAAATACTGCATACTTAGAGCTTCCCTACCCTATGGCAGCAGCATGTCCCAGGGAGCACAAAGCTAAGTCCATGCAGACTGCTCAAGTCTGCTGATATGCTCCAGAACCGGAAGTCAGCTGATGAGGTAGCTCTGGGTTTGTTTTCAGTACCAGCTTTGAAGCCTTCAGTCTCCCAGCAGGCACTGGGGATGTGCTCAGATCAGCCTTAGTGGAAAATGTCTGGCTCTAGAGCATGTCAGCAGTCTCAGGTCAGTCCCATCCTCCCTGTGATGCAGTACAGACAAGCCCTACGTGCCCTTTAATCTAGCAGGGAAAGGCAGAGCAAGAACCAGTGGCTGGAAGCTGATGCCAAGCAAATTCTTAACCATGATTAACTACCCAGAAAAAATCCTATCAAGGAAAGCAGTTGGTTCTCCCCCCCACTCAAAGGCAGACCGGATGCCTTTCTGGGAGGTATGCTTCATGCCCAATGAAATTCAACTGCCTATGTGCTCCGCTGGTGGTCAGATTGACTGATCTGGTGCTCTTTCCTGTTCAGCAGTGCATGGAGCTGCATTGCAATATCTAGAGTGGCAATGTAAGGGCTTGGAGCTTTCAAGGCAGCGTTGCTTTTGGGCATGAAGGCTGCACAAAGCAGGGAAAGACTGCAGTGTACCACGTGAACAAAGCAGGCAGGAGGCATTCTATCTGCAAAGGCCAGAATTGGGCATCATGCATGATATTCAGCCTCAGAAACTACAGGTGTATGCCCAGCATCTCTGGGAGTGCTGAAAGGAGTGTGCCCTTGCCCTGCTCTTCTAAAATGGTCAGTATGCCTCACTAATACTAAAGAGGAGTATACCTCCTCAACTCACAGTTGTAGGGAAGCAGTTAGAAAGGCCAGAGCTACCATGGAGCTGAAGATGGCATCCCAAGTTAAGGATAACAAAAAATTGTTTTTCAGATATATAGGGAGTAAAAGAAAGGCCCAGGGCGGAATAGGACAGCTACTGAATGGGCAAAAGCAATTGGTGATGGACGGGGGGACAAGGCTGAGCTCCTCAATGAGTTCTTTGCCTCAGTGTTCCTAAACGAGGGGCAAGACAAGTCTCACAATGGGACTGTAGAGAGACAACAGCAGGGCACCAGACTACCAAGCGTTGACCCTGAGATGTTGCAGAGTCACTTGAAAGAACTGGATGCGTTTAAGTCGGTGGGCCCGGATGAGCACCATCCAAGGGTGCTGAAGGCACTGGCTGATGTCATTGCACAGCCGCAAGAATATTTGAACACTCGTGGTGCACGAGCCAGGTCCCAGAGGACTGGAAAAGGGCCAATGAGGTCCCTATTTTCAAGAAGGGGAGGAAGGAGGATCCAGGCTACTATAGGCCAGTCAGTCTCATCTCCATCCTTGGCAAAGTCTTTGAAAAGATTATTAAGGCTCATATATGTGAGAGCCCATCAGGAAAAATTACGCTGAGGGGAAACCAGCACGGGTTCGTAGCAGGTACATCATGTCTGACTAATCTAGTCTCTCTTTACGACCAGGTTACGAAACGCCTGGACACAGGAGGAGGGGTTGACATCGTCTACTTAGACTTCAGGAAGGCCTTCGATATGGTATCCCACTCCATACTGGTGAACAAGTTAACAGGCTGTGACTTGGATGATTACACAGTCCGGTAGGTGGCAAATTGGCTAGAGGGTCATACCCAGAAAGTGGTGGTGGATGGATCAGTATCGACCTGGAAGGACGTGGGCAGTGGGGTCCCGCAGGGCTTGGTCCTTGGACCGATACTCTTCAATGTCTTCATCAGCGACTTGGACGAGGGAGTGAAGTGTACTCTGTCCAAGTTTGCAGATGATACAAAACTGTGGGGAGAAGTGGACACACCGGAGGGCAAGGAACAACTACAAGCAGACCTGGACAGGTTGGACAAAATGGGCAGAAAACAATACAATGCAATTTAACAAGAAGAAATGCAAAGTGCTGCAGCACCGAGGGAGGAAAAATGTCCAGCACACCTACTGCCTAGGAAATGACCTGCTCAGTAGCACGGAAGCGGAACGGGATCTTGGAGTCCTAGCGGACTCCAAGATGAACATGAATCGGTAGTGTGACGAAGCCATCAGAAAAGCCAATGGCACTTTATCGTGCATCAGCAAATTCATGACAAACAGAGCCAAGGAGGTGATACTTCCCCTCTATCGGGCACTGGTCAGACTGCAGTTGGAGTACTGTGTGCAGTTTTAGGCACCACACTTCAAGAGGGATGTGGATAACCTGGAGAGGGTACAGAGAAGGGCCACTCATATGGTTAAGGGCTTGCAGGCCAAGCCCTATGAGGAGAGACTAGGGCACCTGGACCTCTTCAGCCTCCGCAAGAGAAGGTTGAGAGGCGACCTTGTGGCTGCCTATAAGTTCATCACGGGGGTGCAGAGGGGAATTGGTGAGGCTCTACTCACCAAGGCGCCCCTGGGGGCCACAAGAAATAATGGCCACAAGCTAGCAGAGAGCAGATTTAGACTGGACATTAGGAAGAACTTCTTCACAGCTAGAGTGGCCAAAATCTGGAGTGGGCTCCCAAGGGAGGTGGTGCTCTCCCCTACCCTGAGGGTCCTCAAGAGGATGTTAGATGGGCATCTGGCTGAGGTCATCTGAACCCAGCACTTTCCTGCCTATGCAGGGGGTCGGACTCAATGATCTATTGAGGTGTCTTCCAACCCTAACATCTATGAATACAGTCCTCATGTCTCTGACTCCAGCCCCCAGCGATCAGTGTTGTGCCCATACCATGCAGTCATGCCTGCTCTGGGTGACTGAGTAGCAGCATTAGCAGGCCACGCAAATATGTGATGGATGCCTCAACACAGAAGCAGAGCAGAACTCCTGGGGCCCTCTCTGCCAGCTGTAATCCAGCCCTCCCTTTACAAAGAATTCTGTTTCATGCAGATAGCTGTAAGCAATATCCCCTTTGAATAATGAAGCTATTTCAGATCTGGATGCAAACCAGAAAGGAGAATTAAACGCCCTGACCAGGCCCAGTTCATACCGAAGTTGGGCCAAGAAACATGCTTAGCCTCCACTGTCACAATGTCTTTCCAGAGCAAAGCAAAGAAGCAAAACCACGTACCTTGCTCTGGGCCTTACCAGCAGCCATTATAAGAGCTTAAATCAGCTTTGCTAAACTATTGTCAACATTTGTTAGCCAGGGTATAAAAGCTGCTTGCTGGCCCTTTTCATGATGACAACAGTGAAAAAACAATAAACCATATTTTACATGCCTGTCCAAAAAATGTAACTGTCAAAGGAAGCAAATGAGTAAAACTTTTTTAGGCCAGCTCCAACGAATGCCTAGTTTGGGGAAAAGGCTATCTATCACTGTATGCGTGCGCAGTAGGTCACACTGGGAAACAAATGAATGCAAGTTATGTTTTGGAAGTCAACAAGCCATGAACTAGGTACAGCATGCAAAAGACACAACAGCATCTCAGGCAGCAATCTGATGAGATTCTGTGTGTACGTTTTCATTCCTATGGGTGCAGAGCTCCATGAATAAGCCACGTCTGATGTCCATAGGACAAGACAGGTTCTATGAGCCCTGGAGTCTAGAGCACAAACTGAAGTGTCATTATGCGCAGTCACCACTGCTGGCAGTCACCAGTCCAAATTCATGCATCAGGGAAGCTCAGGTCCAGGGAGGGTCACCATGCACTTAAGTGAACATGACTATTTCAACAGATGAAGCATTTTCATATTGTGACTGATTTAGCAGCTAGATGCATCTGTGGCTGAGTTGTTCTTTTTCCAAGGGCCCATAGACTTTTTTTAAGGCCAGATGGGACACTCGGAAGGTCAGACACATGCCAAGGAATTTCACCCCATCATTTTTGCATTTCTTTCAACCACTTGTGACTGATTGAGTTCACAGATGTCTATCTGAATCCACCACCTCTCCTGACCAATTGTTCTGGGAGCCAATTACCTGTCCTGCTGAACATGTGTCTCTTATTTCTAGCTGGCATTTTACAGACACTATACATTTGGCATATTTTATGGGTGAAATACTTTGGACAGCACAGTACTTTTTATTTTCTAACAAGAATTACTCCATAGGGGCTGCTAGAGTATAGTAGGCAACTGTCAAAACTTCTAGATCATGGTGTATGCATGAGGAGGAGTCACTAGAACCTTCAATGTGTATGCATAGGCAAGAGTATGGAGAAATGGAGGCTTCCCAGACCTTCTATGAGCGTGTCCGGGAACTGAATCCAGATCTCCCATGTGGCAGACAAGGATTCAACCACTGAACCACAACAGCTCTCTTCTGTATAAAATTGGGTAGCTGAGAAGTTCACCTGTATCAAACTCCTGGCATCCAGGTGTGAGGAAAACTTCCATGAGTGGGCTTTACACAAACACAGAATACACCAAGTCAGCTGCAACTTTGTTGTGAAGAAGAGATGTCAAAAGGATGCAGGAAGTAGGGCTGTGCGAAACAGCACCATTCCATTTCAACTTCTGTTTTAACAGGACAGTGTTTTGTTTCAAGTTGCATTTAGTTTCGAAACAGCTGTTCTGTCTCGTCGAAACTGTTTTGCTGTTTCAATGTTTCACCCATAGGCTATAATGGGGAAGCACAAAGCTGCTGATAATTTTGTCATTTCGTGCCTGATTCAGACGGAACCTGCTGGCATGGTAGCCCCTGCTGAGGCCATGAAGCCTGCCAGGTTTCAAGGAGATATGTGCAGGGTTTCTGGGAAACTGCACTTCAGGCAGCTGACAAGCAAAACTCATGACATGAGTAACACTGTGCGTGTGTGTAAAGGCGCACCCTCACTGATGCTGGGACCTCTACATGACACGATAGTGTGCTGCAATGAGGTCTCCTCCTCCCCTACAGTCTCATCCTGATCCACCACTTTAAATGACAACAGGTAATAACTTAGTAAGCTGCACAGTAGCACCAGCAGCATCTCAGGCAGCCAAACTGTCACAGACTAGAGCCTTTTCTTTGGGTCAATCTAATCTGGTATGTTTTAGCAGACCAACTGAATAGTTAGTTACAGAAAGGAGGTCAGGGGGTGGGGGATATAACAGCACAGGTAAAAGTGAAGAGGTACCCAGGGAGTCAGATGTCCAGCAGATTGTAGTGTGTCAGAATTCCAATATCTATATTGAGTCCATGAGTTTCTGTACATAGGAGGCAGGTAAAGTGAAGTTCATAGGCCCAGCTGTGAAAAGTGGTTTGTAAATTCACACAAGCACCGAACCTTGCTAACCTAACCTCATCACCAGAAGCCAACTTTCTACAGCTCAAAACACAAACTCTGCCAACCATCTCCAGTACTCCCACAAACTGCATACCAGAATGTATCAAAGACAAGAATACCCAACTACCCGTGGGGGCACATTTCTCACAGAAAAAACACTGTCTCCAGTCTCTCAAGCCTGATCCTGAAAGGGAATTTACAAACCACTTTTCAAAGCCAGGCCTATAAACGTCACTTCATCAGCCTCCTAGGGAGTGGGTACAGAAACTCACGGACTCAATATAAACAGTGGAATTCTGACACACTACAACCTGCCAAACATTGTACTCCCCAGGTGCCTCTCCACTTTTACCTATGCTGCTAGATACCCGCCGCACTCCAGCCTGTCCCTCAACCCCTGACACCTGCATCTCCATTTTCACTGAGTGGCTTTCTTGCCTGCATTGCATGCCAGCCTCTGGCTTCTTTACTATTCTTTCCATCCAGGAACAGCACACACACAGAATAAATGCAGGTGCTTCCTCAGCCTGACAAACGGTTTTCCAGCCACAAAGCCAGCATCCCATGCAGCTAAGCTGAGCTCACCTGGAGCCTCACAACTCCACTGCAACCAGTAAGCCTCATGCCTGTCAAAGATGTGCTTGGTCTGGGCTTTCCCTAGCCAGGACTGTGTGCATGTGTGTGGTAGCTGGAGGTTACAGCACCTCATACCCTCCTTTCACCAGGGAGATCCTCAGTCCTGGCATTTCCTGGGGCTGCCATGTTGCCAGCAGTCCCACCATGCCTCCCCAACCCTGGCAGAGTGCAGTTTTAGTAGTCATGCCCAGGACCTGGGGCCTCCTCCTTCCCCAAGCCCTAGGCCATACCTCCAAGTTCACCCTGGCATGAAAGCTCAGCAGGGATACGTTCTTCACTTGCTGGCTGGTGATACAGTGAGTGCCCCCTCCAGCTCTGAGAGTGGGGCATCAAATGGCTTTTAAATAATGAAAAATGGAAATAGGTGCAGATGGAGTGAGGAGGGTGGCATTCACTCCATCTCCACCTGGAGCTTGGGGAACCCCAGCAGTGGGAGATTCACCTTCAGGAACACCAGCTGCTCTACCAAACCAGAATCCAAGCAGGTGCGGTAGGGTGTCACTACATCCCCAGCAATGCTGAACACCCTCTCACTCAGAACACTGGTCAGTGGACAGGACAGGAGTTCACGGGCAACTGTGGCCAGATGTGGCCACATCTAGCTACCACTTGCCCAATAGGCCAAGGGGTTGCACAGCAGCAACTCCACATGCTCAGCAAGATAGGTAGCCACCAAGGCCCAAGTGTTACCTGCCTGATGGTGGGGTCTGGTGCTTCTGGACCCTACCATGGAAGCCATGCCCTTGGCCCACGTTGGCAGTGCCTGTGATGGAGGAGACTGGCTGATGGATGGCATGCTGGAATGGGACAGTGGATCCCCCTCTTCCACATCCCCCCACCTCCACCATTGTGCTTCCCTAACTTTCTTCACCAGCACTTCCATCCACTGATTCAGGTTTTGGCTGCTGCATATGCTGCCTTTCACCCTCAGGTCACACCTGGCAGCCTGTACATGGACCATACTGGACTGCAAGGGATCAACCCATTTCCTGATGCCCTCCTTCAGCTGCCTCACCAGTTCTTGAATGTCTGGTGACAGCGGCTTGCTCCAGCCAGGAACATTGATCCCCTGGAAGCTCTCCATTTGCTTCTGAAGTTCTCTCACTATGGGGATCACCTGGCTAAGGAGGGCATCACCAGTGCTGAAGGTCTCGCTGGCCTTGAGGAAGGGCTTGAGAACCACCAGGATCTGGGGGATGGTATCCCACTCAGCTCTGTTAAGGGACCGCTGACCCCAATCTCCCCGAGCAAGGCCATCTCATGGATGGCCCTCTGTTGCTCCACCAGCCCCTCAAGCATCAGGTATGTGTAGTTCCACTGAGTCTCCACATCCTGCATGATTTTGTGCTGTAGGATGTTCAGCTCTGCTTGTTTGTCCCACAGCATCTGGCCCCTCTTGATGCTCCAGTGGAAGTAGCCTGCCACCTTCCTGCATTTCAAAATGAGCTTGCTGGTGGTGCTGGTGACATCACCAGCAGCCCTGTCCCCCTCTAAGGCATCCCTGACAATGAGGTGGAAATTGTGTGGCACGCAGAGGATGCCAACAAAGTTGGCATTATGGACCACCTTGACCATATTGGCCCCATTGTTGGTGACCATAAACCTACAGGTGAGCTCGCCCTGCCCAATGAGCCACCCCCACACAAAGAGGTTCATGGCCCCCATGATCTCCTTTGCCATATGGGACTCATCCATCACCTCTGCTTGAAGAAGAGCTCACCAACGGCCTGACTGGTGGCACCAATGCCCTGTGAGGGAGAGGTAGGTGTTATAGCCACCCCGGCTGCTCCAGATGTCCAAGATTAAGCGTAAGGCCACCTGCGGACCTGCCTTGCACAGCTCCTTCCTCAAGTACTCCCTGCATGCCTAATATAGGGAGGGCACCACTGTCCTGCTGAAGGTGGGGTGTGCGGGTATGCAGTATGATGGGGCCACAGGCTCCATGAGCCTCCTGAACCCTGGCCACTCAACTAAGGAGAAGGGCTGGCCATTGCCAGCAAGCATCTCCCCAATGCTCTGGGTGATCTTGGTCACCCTTGCAATGCACCCCCTTTTTAGTCCACCTTTCCCCCACTGTTCCAGGGTGGCCTGCCTCTGTCTTGGGGGGACAGGGGCTTTAAGTGAAAGGGGAACTTCCCTTTGGGCACATTCCTGCTGGTGCCAGGCTAAGGGGGAGCAAGGGTAAGGGGGTCATGCCTGTGGAGATGCATCAGCATCCCTGTGGTGCTCATGTGTTTTGTTCCCTTGCCCCAGCTGGTTTTGGGTTGGCTGTGCAGGCTGATAGCATACATGGGATCATCTGCCAGCTCAAAATGACCCCAGACCATACTACCTGCTTGCTTCTGGGGTGCAGGTGCATGTGCAGATCCTGCAATTTCCCCCTCCTCAGCAGGCAGAGGCACAGCAATAGGAGAAGTGGACTCAGCTGAGCCACTTGCCTCTACAAACTGTACCTCAGCTTCCTCTGAAGTGCCTTCTGGGGAAGGAGACCTGGCTCTAGGGGAAACTTGATGGATGTGGAGCACAAACTCAGATCATTCCCCCTCCTTCCCCAGAATTTCCCTTGCTATGACACTCAGTCAGATCCAGATTCAGCTCCAGCTCTTCCTCTGACAGTGGAAGGCTCAGCATGAGAAGTGAAATGTGGGTGAAGGAGACTGACATGCTGGTGCTGCTGCTTGTTGTCATGGTGTGGGGCAGGTTATGGCTGGCGCTCTTGGAGGGGATGCAGGCACAGGCACTGGCACTTTTTTTCCCCCCTCGCATTGATGCTTGTGGAAACCTTATCCCTGCTAGTTGTAGGAAAGAGGCTGCGTCTCAGGTGGGAGGGAGAGGGCACAGAGGCAGGCGGAAACTTCTCTCTCCCCCTCTACCACCCCTCCCTGAAGGCTTGCCAGCTGCCTTTTCACCATGGTGTGTTTAATAGCGTCTTCCACTTCATGCTATGTTTCATAGTGTCTTGCTTTTATACAAATATATCAATGTATCTGCATTCCTATATAAATTCTCTAAGGTGTGTAATCCATGCTGCAAAGTATAAATGTATCTGTGCTCTTACATAAAGTTTGTAAGGTATGTAGTATATACAGCAAGGTATAAACGTATAGAAATAAAATATAAAATGTATCTCCCTTCCTATACAAATTAAATTTTATAGTATAATATCCAATATAATTATAAAATTGAAAAGAATAAATCAATTAATATAATAATAAAATAAAAGGGTCTAGAAGAAAGAAAAGGGTATTCTGGAATGCCACTTGCTAGGCTAGGCTAGCAAGTAGGAAATCATTCAAATCAATGCTAGCAGTACCCTTTGTTGTCCAATGCTCCTGAAATGCTGGAAGACACAGCTCAGTAACTGTCAGACCACAAGGCAGAAAGCAGGGCAGTTCAAACAATGCTGCCTTTTATGCTGTTTTTCCATCCCTCTCCCAGAGCACTGGAATTGGAAGGGGCCTCAGGGAAGGATGACAGTCATTGGCCAGCTACACATGTCAATATCAGAGCAGTCCTTCCCTCCTCTTCCCCCTCCCCCTCCTTACTTTCTGTATCCCTGGAGGCAAGCCCAGCTTGAGCTTTGAAACGCAAAACTTTTCAAAACTTTCTAAACATTTTGACTGCCCTTGTTTCGGTTCGAGGCTATTTCAAAGTCCTTTGCTTCATTTAGATTTCGCTGTTTCAAGCTCGAAACGAGTTGAAACAGCGTCAAAATGAAACAGCCAGCAAAATTTTGCACAGCCCTAGCAGGAAGGAGTGATGGAGAATGACAGAAACCAATCTAGTATTGTCAAATCACATCACTTTATCTAAAATAGGAGGGTTTGTCCTTCTCTAGGAATTATAATTGATATAGTGAGAGTTCAAAGGAAAAAAAAAAAAAAAGACGACATCTCTATAAATTCTGGCTAACGCATTTCTGTCAGTCACAAAACAGGGTTCAGGATATGTCACTTTTTTTAGCTTCTCCTTCCTGTGGTAACCTTTAATCCTAAGCTTTGTGCTCTTCATTTGTTTATCAGCAAAGCACATCCATCTACCCTTCAAGGGAGCTATGACTCATACCTGACTCACAATCACTTGAGCAAAGCTGCAACCTTTAGTTCATTTCCTGGGAGAAGCATCTGTTAGATTCATCTTGGAAGGTTAGGCATTTCTCACTGTCATTTTACCGGTGAAGGCATTTTTGATTGGCTGAGGATGGGTCAACTGATTCACTAAAATGAAAAGATAAATCTCTTAGGGCAATTGAAGCTACTTGTCTGAGGGGCTGTGACAGCTCCTTCAGAGCACGATTTCAACCCCTGAAAAATAAAAATTTCCCCACAGAAACAACTGGATGTTATGCCTTCCCCTCCAGGAGCACCTGGTTTCACTGCACTTATATCATCCTTCCTAATCCCTGGCATACAACTTATCAAAACAAGCTGACAAACATGTGCTTTGAACAAGACATTTTCACTTGCTGCCTCTTTCACAGAATTGTCATATTTCTCCCTGGGTCATTACCTGCCACTAATCACTTTGTGGCCCATGCTCACCTGATCTGGGAGTTCACCCCAGCAGAATGAAAACTACCTTGCAGTCACCTGCTTGCTTAGTGCTGGCTATAAATAAGAAAGTTACATTAAAGAAGTGGAGCACAGCTGTGAACACAGTGCTGTTTTATAGGGGAGATCCTACTGCCTCCCCCCCCCACCATGTCTTTTTGTCTGTCCGAGACTCTCATTTGTTCTGTCCTGTTGAATGTTGGGCCTCTGCTTTGTGAGGTGCCTGCCTGGCATAGCTGAAGGAACTCAGTTAATATAACAAACCCTTTGCTGTTTACAGGCATATCTGAACCACAACTGATAGAAATTCAGGCAAGTCAAGAACTAGCCAGGGTTTCTCTTCATTTCAAAATATTATTTGCTATCTAAAAAGTGAGGCAAAGCAATATATTCAATTATAGCCTGGGGGAAGGAAGGGGGTGTCTTCTGAATGGCAGAGGAAGCAAGAGGCATTGAGTCTTTTTTGAATTTGTAGGAAATCTTTTCTGGGATCACAGCCATGGAGGGAGAAGTTGATGTTTCAGGGAATGAAAGTAAACATAAAGAAGCAGAAAAAGGAACACTGTATTGATGCTGGCTCACTGACAAGCAAGCAGAGGCTTGATTCATGTAGTCTACAGACTGTATGCTAAGTTCTAACACTGGATTTAGAAATTGAGCTCACAGGGCACCTCCAGATGAGCACGCACATGTGGTTTGAGGCACTGCAAACTGCACGTAGCACACGTGTATCTGTTTGGAGCGCTGCAGATTTGCAGCACGGTGCCAAAATTTTACACTGGGAGATTCTAGTGTCAAAACACACGCACACACACACCCCGCCCCCAAACAAAGCCACCTCAAAAAGCAGCACGGTGCACACGGCACCAGTGTGAGCCTCCAGAAATGGAACCTGGCCGGCCACAGCCACACTCTGGCTCCCAGCCAGGCTCCAAGTGGCCAGATTGGCACCACTACTGTCCTGGGAGGCCCTCAGGACCCCAGGTAAGGCTACTGGGGCCAGCACAGGTGCTGGCTTCAGACTCCTCTACCCCACCAGGAACAATTTGCCTGACACCGACCTGTGTGTACGAGCATGCTCAGCAACAAAAACTGGTGGAACAAGTGTGTTCTGCTGCTACTTTTGCTGTGGCAACTGCATGCCCCTGTACATGGGGATGTGCCCACAGTGTTCAGCTACATTCTACAGAAGCTGACTTACCAGAGCCTGTACCATGAAGCAAGGAGTTGTCATGATGCTCCTGCAAAAACTGACCAACTCCCAGTCTGCTGCCTGTAGCAGAAATGCACCAAATACTGGATGAATCCTTTATAGTCCCAAACTCAGTGCCCTGCCAGGATGCCTCCAACACAGCACCCTTCATGCTGCCAGGCAGAAGCAAGCGAGTTAGTTCCTGTCCCACCAGCTCTCCTCCCCACCCTTCTATCAGAGAATGAGAGATGCCCCCACTGTAGTTGGCTGCTAGAAGCAAGAAGGGCCCAGACTCCAGGACTCCTGACTCAACCGTGGACTGGGAGACCTCTGAGCTGCTTGCTTCCCTAGCATATCTCTGTTTGTGCACAGGGCAAAGCTGCTATGGTCAACCCTAGCCAGTGTGGAGAAGGCCAGATTGACTCAGGATCATATTTAAGAAGGGTCCCCCATGTAAAAGCGTAACTGGCTTTGTCAGGATGATGTAAACCAGCCCTGAGCAAAATGGGTTTAACAGACAAGGGTTTTAAAGCCACAGGAGGGCTCCCCTCTTGCAAACTCCCACAGGCAGAATGTGTACCAGCAGCAGTGCCAAGTGCTCTAATGTGGCCAGAGCCAAAGAGTGGGTGGACAGCCAGTGAGAAATGAGCCCTGGACTCCTACATGACAGCTCTCCAGGCAGCTGATGCATAGCCAGCTCATTGCCATTAACTGATATATTACTTTTAATAGCTTTCCTGCCCCCTCATTGCTGTTAAGTGCTGCCAGATCCAAGCAGCTGAGTGCTGTATCCATCTCACTGGCAGGCCACAAAGCCTTCTTACCTCCTCCCTTGGCTCAGCTGCTCTCTGCCCTGCTTCTTAGTTGCATCTGTGGTGCCTGTGTACACTTTCCTGGAGGGAAAGCTCCTACCTCAGATACAGCTTCTCTGGAGCCCTCCAAGGGGGCTGCACCTGGGACCTTTGAGATAAACAGTTCCATATACTAGTGTATGCAGCCTGGAGGCCTCATTGTGCTATAAGTACTATACTAGCACACCAAAAGAGCCCCATGTAAAGTGATAGGCTTCCAGCCCTTGTGATTTCAAAGGAAAGGCTGAGAATATGATCCAAGTTCACGCCAAAGGCTCAGCTGCCAGCAGGCAACAAAAAAGAACCCAGCATTTATTACTGCAAAACAACTCTGTTTTTTTTAAGCCGTCCTGGTGAATTTTGGGACCCTGGTCATGGTTCCTGAGCACTTGGTACTGAGGATGTTCTACAACAGTTTGGAGTAGAAGCTGAAGGATGAATTCTTAAAAGGAAAGAGCTCCTCAGCCATTATAGAGACTGAGAGCAGAGATACACAGATGCTAGCTTCTGTATGCAGCAGCATTTCTCAGTTGAAGTTTTTCACATGCAGTTTGCATGCAGGCCACAGCAGAGGGAGTGCAGAGCTCAACCTTCCCTCAGGTGGTCCATGGGGCCCCCAGCCCTTCCCAAACTCCCAAGAGAGGGGCAGCACAGGTCCCCAGCTCCGAAACCATTCTGGGGTGAGACACCTTCAAGGAGAGCTGCATTTCTCCATTAGGGATGTGGCATTCTAACAAGGCAATGATAGTCAAGAGCATCTCTTTTTGGTCTATGCCTGTGTAGCATCTAGAGCAGAAGGGTCACAACCCAAGCCCAGGGCTCACAGGAGCTGTCCTGAATACAGATAAGAGTAGAACATCTTGTCCTTCCAGTCTCTTTGCTGCTGCCAGTTTAGAAATAAATTCCCCCAACTCTACCTGCACTCACTAGCATCCCACTTGGATGGCCCCAGGGGGTGCCACCACTGCAGAGGGAAGGACTGGGGCTCCCTGCAACTCAGGGCCCTCTCAGCCCATGGGCAGCATGCATGGGCAGGCTCTGCCGGAGGGGAGGTAGGAAAAATAAAGCAGTAAAGGGTCCGATACTTTTCTTTCTGTGGAGCCTGCCTGTGGTCGAGAGGCAAGCTGCCAGAGAGCCTTCCCTCCACAGTGGTGGTGCCCCTGGGACTGCTTGGATGAGCTGCTAGCAGGCCAGATGCTGCCCCAGCTTGGAGGCAGCACTTGCTGGATCCAACTCTTTCCTGAACCCACCTGGAGAGCATCACCTCGTGCACTGTCCCCACCGCCTTCCCGCTGCCTGGGACCACAGAGTAACAGGTTGCCTTGCCCCTGGGACAATGCAGGGAAGTAGCAGGAGGGCGGCTGGGCATGCTGGTGGCTGGAGAAGGTGGCGGGAACCATGTACGGCGTGCATGATCAGGCACCTCCAAGCTAGGGCAGCCCCCGGCCCACTAGCAAGCCACCCGGGCAGCCCCAGGGGGCCCTGCCATCATGGAGGGAAAAAATATCAGCTCACTGGCAGCTTGCCCCCCCCCACGCCGCTGTGGGAGAGGTAGGCAGGCTCCATGACAGAAAGACTTGACTTTTAAGAGACATTTATTCCAGGGAGGGTGATAACTCAGAGCCAGTAAAGAGCATGTACAGGTACACCCGAATATCTGGGCCTCATGGACAAGGCCTGGGCTCATGGCCTGCAAGGCCTGCCCGTACACTCTAGACTAAACAAAACAACACACACACACACCCCACAACGAACGTTAGGACTATTGACATTTTTACAGTTCTGCCAGAGGGGACACCCATGGAGGCCTCAGGGGTCGACCCGCATGAATAAAAAAAGTCCAAGGCCTTGGCCCGCTGGATGCGTCTCTGCAGCTTGAGCAGCCGGTGGTATCACAGTACGAGGATCAGGCGTCCCGCCTCGACTCGGCACAGCGCCCCCCCCCCCCCCCCCCCCCCCGAGGGCCCAGTGCTCCTCAAAGGTGGGCACCGTTCGCCGGAGGACAGCGTGCTCAAACTCGAGCGAGAGGCAGGCCTGCACCAGCAGGCGGAAGAGCTGCAAGGCGTTGACCATCCCGGTGCTGGTGAGCCGGTTTCACCGGCTCTTCAGGGTGGCCATCTTGGCCTGGCCCAGCAGGAAGTTGGCCAGGCTGACCGTGGCCTGCTCGGCCACCCGGTATGGAAAGGAGTGGATGTAGGCGTCCTTGGAGAAGTCTCAGCCCAGCACCCGAAGCAGTGTGCCCAGGGCGGCAAAGAGGCTGCAGCCGGGGGCAGTCGAGGAACACATGGAAAATGTCCTCGTCCAGCACCCCCGGGCAGAAGGGGCAGGCCGCTGAGGCCGCTGGGTCCAAGTGACTCACAAAGGTGCTGGTGGCCAGGATGCCGTGCATGAGTCGCCACTGCAGGTCACCAGTCTTCTTGGAGGTGGGCACCTTATACAGCGTGCAACACGCTGGGGTCCCGGGCCGCGCCAGGCGCCACCACCACCACCTGGTGTCAGGGTGGCCGGCGAGCACCTGGGTGTGCCAGGTGCGCACCACCCACATGTAGAGGCCCTTGCGGGGCAGGGTGCCAAA
This sequence comes from Alligator mississippiensis, assembly GCF_030867095.1. Taxonomy (NCBI): domain Eukaryota; kingdom Metazoa; phylum Chordata; order Crocodylia; family Alligatoridae; genus Alligator; species Alligator mississippiensis. Next base: position 140,919,032 of record NC_081825.1, on the reverse strand, counting down.
AGGACAGCCCGTATTGCTGCTGGGGGGCACTGGGAGCCTGAGCAGCGTGTTGGGCCGCTCAGCCAGCTTGCTGGGTACCGCTGGGATGATGGGTAGTGGTGGGAAGGCGTCTTCTGCGGCATCCGTGGCAGGGAGGGGCCAGCGAGTCTGGAGATGGACTTCCAGGGCGGTCACTGCCTCCGTCGGGAGGGCGGCCCTAACGGCCCGCAGAAGCCGCCCCGCAGTGCGGACGGAGCGCATCGCCAGCCGGGCAGCCAGGGCCTCGGGTGACAGCCAGTCCGACCGAGCAGGGTCCAGGAGGTGCTCCAGGCGGGTGGAGCGCGCCTCAATGAGAGCTGCCACGAGGCTGGCGGAGGCCAGGCTCAGCACGACACATTGCAGGGCCGGGTTGTGGACCAGGGGCTCTCGAAGCAGTTGCGGGAACTGCAGGTGCCTGGCCTGGGGACAGAGATGGAAGGCCGCCCGCCAGGCCCGCACCATGCTGCGGTAGAGCGGGGGAAGGACCGCCCCGTTCAGGAAGGTGAGGTCCAGTTGAAACAGCTCCCGGTTAAAGCCGAGGCCCCCCACTCGCCACAGGAATCGGCATGCCAGCTGTTGCCACGGGAGGTGGCCTTCAGTGTACAGGAGCCGCTGGAGGGCCTGCAGCCGATAGGCGGCCACCCTGCTGGCTAGATCGATCAGGCCCTGGCCCCCCTCGCCAGTGGGCAGGTAGAGGGCAGCTCGTGGGAGCCAGTGGCGTCCGTCCCACAGGAAATCCACCAGGAGTCGCTGCAGTCTCTCCAGTAGCTCCGGCGGAGGGTCCAGTACCACGCAGCGGTGCCACAGGGTCGCCGCCACCAGGTTGTTTATGATGAGGACGCGCCCCTGGTAGGAAAGGCTGGGCAGGCGCCAGCGCCACCGCTGCAGGCGGGCCTCCACTCCCTCCTCGAGGCCGTCCCAGTTGCGTGCCATGAAGGTCATCGGCCCTAGGAACACACCCAAGACCTTGAGGCCCTCGCGGCGCCAGGCGAGGCCCCCCGGCAAGTCTAGGGGAGGCGTGCCAGTCCATGCGCCAAGCAGCAGAGTATCGCTCTTGCCCCAGTTGATGTGGGTGGAGGAGGCGCGCTCATAGGCCCGCTGGCAATCTGCCAGAGCCCGCACGTCTTCCTGGGTGTTGAGGAAGATGGTGATGTCATCCGCATAGGCCGACAGCTGGAGACGAGGGCCAGCGGACGGGCCCGTGGCCGATGGCAGGGCCACACCACTCAGGCGGCGGCGCAGCACGTGTAGCAGCGGCTCGATGGCCAGGGCGTAGAGCATGCCCAACAGCGGACAGCCCTGGCGAATGCCCCTGCACGCAGGGAACAGAGCGCAAAGTACCCCATTCACCTTGAGCAGGCTGGAAATGTCTCGGTACAAGACCCGGAGGGCCCCGGTGAATAGGGGCCCAAAGCCAAAGGTCTCCAGTGTCCGGAAGAGATAAGCGTGGCCCACGCGGTCAAAGGCCTTCTCCTGGTCTAGAGAGAGAAGGCCGACGTCAAGGCCAAAGAGCTCGCTAGCCGTGAGTAGGTCCCGCAGCAGGAACAGGTTGTCTTGAATGGTTCTGCCCGGCACGCAGTAGCTCTGCTCGGGCCCGGTGAGAGAGGCCACGACCGCGTGGAGGCGGGTGGCCAGCGCTTTGGCCAGAATCTTATAGTCCGCACACAGCAGGGAGACCAGCCACCAGTTCTTCATGTAGCCCAGGTCTCCCGTCTTGGGCAGCAGGGTCAGCACCGCTCGGCGGCAACTGATCGGCAAGACCTTGTCGGCAAGGCTCTCCTGGAAAACGCGCAGGAGGCTGGGGCCGAGGAGAGGCCAGAAGGTCTTGTAAAACTTGGCAGGCAGCCCGTCGAGGCCTGGGGCTTTGCCGGAGGCGAGGCCGGCCATGGCGGCCGCCAGCTCTTCCCGCTCAAGCTCACCAGCCTCCAGGGCATCGAGACGCGGTAGGCCCTCGTAGAGTTCCCGCGTGGCCTCGGGGCACGACGGCTCGGCCGCGAACAGGTCGCAATAGAAGGCGACGGCACGTTCGCGTATTTCGCCCGGCTCTGTAATGACCCAGCCCTCAGGAGTCTTGAGATGATCCAAGACTTTGCTCACTGCCCTCCGCCGCTCCAGGATGAAAAAGAAGCGGGTTGGGGCGTCAGTTTCCACCAGCTCCTGGCAGTGGGCATGGACCCTCGCGCCGCAGGCCATGCTCTCCGCCAAGTTGCGCAGGCATTTCCTGCGGAGCCGGAGGCTCTCACTCAGTGCTGCGTCACTGCCAGCGGCCAGCAGAGCAGCCTCGAGCTCCGCCACATCCTCCTCCAACTCCCGGATACAGTGGTGTGTCTCGCTTGCGGCCAGCTGGGTGTACTGCTGGCAGAAGGCTCGGATCTGTACCTTGCCCACGTCCCACCACAGCTTCCAGGAGGAGTGGCTCAGTCTCACAGCCTCCCACCTCCGCCAAAAGTGGGCAAAGCAGTCCTGGAAATAAGAGTCCTGAAGCAGGCTGACATTGAAACACCAAAGACGGTGCCCGTGCACAGGCTCTCCCCGGCAGGCTCAGTTCGCTGAAGGCCAGGCCATGATCTGATAGACCCGAGGGAGCGATGTGGCTGCTGCGCAGGAGTGGCAGGTGGTGCCTGGTGATATAAAGGCGGTCAAGGCAAGCCATGGTGAGACCACCAGCACCTATCTTGGCCCAGGTGTACTGGCGCACGCATCAGGATGCAGGGCTCGCCAGATGTCCACGAGGTCTGCCCCCTCCAGGGCAGCTTGCAAGCAGAGGGCAGGTGGGGCTCAGGCCCTGTGCGGTCGAGGCGCGGGGCAGTGGTGCAGTTGAAATCCCCACCAAGGAGGAGCAGGTCATCATCCTCACTAGCATCGTGCAGAAGGGCAGCCAAGGTCTCGAAGAAAGTGACCCTCTGCTGGCCATCGGAGGGCGCGTAGACGTTGATGAGCAGCAGGCGGTGTTGTGCGAGGGTGACACGGACAGTCAGCAGGCGGCCGGGGATGACCTCCCGCGGCACCGCCGCGTCAAGCTGCAGCGATAAGAGTGTCACGACCCCAGCGCTGAGGTTGGTGCCATGGCTCAGGAACGCCTGTCCTCGCCAGGCAGCCCACCAGGCCACCTGGTTGAACCTGTCAGAGTGCGTCTCTTGTAGGAAGGCGACGGCCAGCCTCTTCTGTCACAGGAGCTCCAGGACGGCCTCGCGCTTCACCGAGTCTCGACAGCCGTTGATGTTGAAGGTGCCAATAGTTGTGGCTGCCATGGGTGTGGGTGTGGGAGAGGAAGAGCAGAGCAAAGTGCGGGTGGAAAAGCGAGCACCCAAGAGCAGAGCAAGGCAATACAGACAGGTCAGGGAAGGCCTACCGTGCCCTACTCTAGTCGAGGGACCCGCCCAGGCCCCACTCCACTCTCACCCTCTGGGCAAGCTTGTCCAAACGGTAGGCCATCTGGCATGTGCCCCAATCCTGCTGCATGAGCTTGGCTGCCTCCCTGGCAGCCTTGACAAACACTTTGGGGTCTGCACACCACTGAGTGATGCGCCCCGCTACGTTCTTCTGCCCCTTAGTTAACTTCAGCAAGGACAGGAGTCCCCCATAGTCAGGAGGGACCCAGGGGGACTCCACCAGCTTGGGGTGGATGTTGCCTACGGAAGAGCGGCGAGGCCGCACCCCCGGCAGAAGCTCGCCCGCAACTGCAGCGTTGACACCCTCGATGTCCAGGCACATCAGCCGCCTCTCGTCGTCCGAGTCAAGGACCGGCTCCGCAAGGACATTCCCTGTCTTCTTGGGGGGGGGGGGGGGGGGGGGGGAGGGGCCATCCCACTCACGACGTCTCTTGCGAGACTAGCGAGATGGAGATCCAGCTCCCTAAACTTCCCCATCTGATCCGCTAGGCTGGGGCGTGACCAAAGGGGCAGCAGGCTCTCCCACCACCCCTGGGGCCAGGCCACCGGAAGAGAGACATTTGCCACTATCCCTGCTGCCGCCTGACTCCGGAGGCTGGGGGACAGGCGAGGGGAGGGGGACCCCTGAAGGTCCCGCTAAGTCTGCCCCGTCAATGGCTACATCCAATGGGGCGGGTGGTGTGGCAGCCAGAGTGGGGTCTGGCTCTGTAGTGGGGGGGCCCTTGGCACTGGCTGAGGAGGGGTCCGTCAGGGATGGGGCGTCCTGAGAGGCCCCCCTCATCTCCCTCTCTTTGTCGGGTGGTTGGGAGGAGGCCCGAGCCCCATCATCCGATGAGGCTCCAGCTCCGCAGTCCCTGGCCACCCCAGCCACTTCGGCCGGGGCAGGCAGGGGGCAAGGGGAAGCGTTCGCCCCTCCACGCGGTGGGGCTGCCGCACTGAGGGCAGGGGGCGCCACAGACGGGGGAGGTGGTGGTGGGGCCATGGTAGTAGCACCAGCCCCTCCGCTGGACGATGGCTTCCCACTGGAGACCCCGGTCCCCTGAGATGGAATGGGGGTGGAAGGAGGTCGGGAGGAAGAGCTCCCAGCCTCCCATCAGCAGGCGGCGAAAAGGACTCGCAGGAACCCCATAGGCCTCGAGTCCCCTGGCCAGCTCCCAATCAGAAACGTGCGGTGGGACGGTGGAGATCAGCACCCTCACTGCCTGAGTCTCTAGGGCCGTGACAGGGTAGTGGACGCCCGCAATGTCCAGGCCCTCCGCACGCACCCTGTCAACCAAGGCGGGCTTGCTCAAATAAATCATCGGGACCGTGTTCACGTGCCCCGCATAGCGGATGGTACGCCATCCCAGGAGCACGGCCAGAGCCTCCACGCAAACCTCGAGCCCCACATGGAGAGGGGGTATGAACCCTCAGGCCATGAGTCAGCGGGAGGTCCCAAGAGACATCCTCATGCCAGCTGCCAGGCGTAGGAGCAGCCATTCCTCACTAGTACGGGGTTAAACTGCAAAGCGCAAAAAAAAAAAAGCCTCAGGCTGACTTGGGGGACTGGGAGGGGGCTGAAAACACCCCAAAATCGGCCTGAGGGGGGGCAGAGCAACCCTGCAGGGGCTCAGGGCAAGCCCCAAGGCAGGGGGAGATGGCAGGGACCAAGGGAAGGGGCCCTGGGGGGGGGGGGGGGAGGCAGCAGAAGTCACAGGGAGAACTCAGGCAGAGGTGGGGGTGGGGGAGGGGCAGAGACAAAACGAGGCTGCCAGAGCCCAGGGGAAAAAAGCTCAGAAAGTGGGGGGAAGGGGCAGGCAGGGGGTCCCCCAGGGACAGGGTAGGGAGAGACAAGAGGTTTTTTTTGGGGGGGGGGGACAGGAAAAGGGGGGCAGGGAGTGCGGGGCAACGAGCTGAAAGCACCTGAGCTGGAGGAGCTTAGAAGGGCTTCAGCTGTCGGTGGCCTGAACTGGATTCATCTTGACCCCAAATGTTTCATATGACCCCAAATCAAAAATATATTTCATTTGGGGGTTTAGTCCTTTTTAAACCCCTTTCTTATTGTAGGTTAGTTTCTAAAAAGCAAATACCAGCCAGGGATTAAAACTGAAACTTTGATTTTGTGTAAAATGTGGAAGGAGGACCCAGGAAACTATAGGCCCATGAGTCTTACCTTGGTCCTGGGGAAGCTTTTCGAAAGAATTATCCTGGCACATGTCCAGGAAGGGCCAGCAAGGGAGGTTATGCTCAGGGGCAACCAGAATGGGTTCATTAGGGGCAGGTCTTGTCAAACCAACCTGGTGGCCTTCTATGACCAGGTCACCAAGTCCTTGGATGCAGGTGTCACAGTGGATGTAGTCTTTCTGGACTTCAGGAAGGCCTTCGACACAGTCTCTCACCCCATTCTCAGTAAGAAACTAGGAGACAGTGGTGTTGATGCCTACACAGTCAGATGGGCCACTAACTGGCTGGAGGGCTGCACCCAGAGGGTGGTGGTGGACGGGTCTTATTCGACCTGGAGGGATGTGGGTAGTGGGATTCCCCAGGGCTCGGTCCTCGGGCCTTTACTATTCAACATCTTCATCAGTGACTTGGGCGAGGGGGTAGAAAGCACCCTGTTCAAGTTCGCAGATGACACCAAGATGTGGGGGGAAGTGGGTACAGTAGTAGGAAGGAATGGACTCCAAGCAGATCTAGACAGGTTACAGGGGTGGGCCGAAGAGAACAGGATGGGGTTCAACACAGACAAGTGCAGGGTAATGCACCTGGGGAGGAAGAACCAGTGGCACACCTACAAGCTGGGGAACACCTTTCTCGCAAGTGTTGAGACAGAAAAGGATCGTGGAGTCATCATTGATGCCACAATGAACATGGGCCGACAGTGTGGGGATGCGGTCAGGAAGGCCAACCATACCTTGTCATGCATCCACAGATGCATCACAAGCAGGTCCAAGGAGGTGATCCTCCTCCTCTATGCAACACTGGTCAGGCCGCAGCTGGAGTACTGCATCCAGTTCTGGGCACCGCACTTCAGGAGGGATGTGGCCAATATGGAGAGGGCCACCCACATGATCAGGGGTCAACAGGGCAGGCCCTATGAGGAGAGGCTGAGGGACCTGAACCTGTTCAGCCTCCAAAAGAGAAGGCTGAAAGGGGATCTAGTGGCAGTCTACAAACTAGTCAAGGGGGACCAGCAGGCATTGGGAGAGTCCCTGTTCCCCTGAGCAATCCCGGGAGTTACAAGAAATAACGGTCACAAGCTAGCAGAGGGTAGTTTCAGGCTAGACATTAGGAAGCACTGTTTCACTGTCAGGGTGGCTAGGACCTGGAACCAACTTCCAAAACAAGTGGTGCTGGCTCCTATCCTGGGGGTCTTTAAAAAAAGGCTGGATGAACATCTGGCCGGGGTCGTTTGACCCCAGTACTCTTTCCTGCCACAGCAGGGGGTCAGACTAGATGATCTCCTCAGGTCTCTTCCAACCCTACCAACTATGAAAAACAAAATTATTTGACTTTTTTCCACGATTTGTTTCACTAGCAGCTGCTAGCTCTAACCCCAGTTTCTGAATCATTCCTGACCTCCCTGCAATACCTATGTCATGGCTTTGTATTTACCAAAGGGACATTTTCCGATTGTATCTCTAGCTTGCACTGCAAGGCTGTGTCATGCACCTGATAGCCAAGCCCAGCACACGCTAGTGCTCCATGTGAAAATGGAAGGGAAGGAAGCAAGCCCCTTTTCCGCATGGTCTCTAGGGCTGGAAGGGGACCCCTGCTACCACATGAAAAGAGTCTACCCTGTGGGTGTTGTGCTTTGTCAGCTGTCATGCACACAGCCTGCAGAACAGAACCTCCTTACAACACCCCCCAGGGTCCCAGCTCACCTCAGCACTGCCCAAGGATCTGCCTGCAGCTGCCCAAGAGAGCACAAGCCAGACTGGATGAGGCTGAAGAAGGGCTCAGGCTAATCAGGGCACAAGGACCTGAGTGGTCTCCCCTTGCACCCTAAGCTACTGCTGCCATTGCATCCCCAAGCTCTGTGGGGACTCCTTCCTAGAAAGCATACAAGACAGGACACCTGAGAGAAGCAGCTCTTGCCCTTCAGTACCCAACCAAGCAAGAGCTGAGAGAGATTTGATAAGGGGAGAGGGTAGGATATTACCCTGTGGCTGAAAAGCAGGAGGCCTGAAACAGGGTTAGAAGAGGAGAGATTCTCTACATGGAGTTGGCAAGAGACTCATAGGCCACATCCACACAAGCGTGGACTTTTGTTTCCCCAGGGACAAGTAGCAGCGGCACACCTCGAGCTGCTGCTAGTTGTCCCCAAGGAACGCCTGTGCCACACACCCTCTGGCATGTGGCAAGTTACCCCGGGTGTGGTAGGGGAGGCTGGAGCCAGCACTGAGCTGGTCCCAGAAGCCTTACCTGGGGTCCTGGGGATGCAGCAGCAATCTTGCTATTCAGAGCCTGGCCAACAGCTGGAGTGTGGGTCCAGCTGGCTCCACTCCAGTTTTGAGCAGTGCAGGCTGCCCCTGCGTGCACTGCTCTGCATTTTTTTTTTTTTTTTTTACCTCTGGATATCCAGGGGTCAAACACAAACAAAACACAAACGAACAAAAAACAAACCCAAAAACCCATGCTGCTCCCTTGCAGCACAGAGAACAGTGGAGTGTGAGGTATGTGGTGCTACAGACATGTCTGCGGCACCACATGGCTACGCTCATTGGGCTGCAGCCATAGAGGCAGAGGCTCAGGCCAGGCCTTTTCTTTCTTCCACCCATGTGTTGGTAGACGTGCCAAGCTCTCCATAGAAATGACTTAACTTGGCCTAGTGGCATATGCAAATCCATCATCTAAACTCTTCATAAAACTACTGTCAATCCTGACACAACACAAGACATAACAGCCTAATCTGCCATAGATAAAGCAGGGAAACTAGAGCAGTCAATGTACTCCTTCTATAAGAGTCTGTTCAGATATTCTCAAGATGGGATACACCATAATGGTTCTACAAAACATTGTTCAGATACGCCATGCCCCCACTACAAAGGAAGGCAAAAACCCTCACAGTCAATGACAATCCAACCATGGGGTAAAATTCCTTCCTGATGCCACATATGGTGATCAGTCTGACCCTGAGCAGAGGGGCAAGATCCTCTAGCCACGAACCTCCAGCTTCAAGTCCAAGCAGGAACACTGTACATGGAATATCCAGGTTCAGGTTTAGCATGTGTATCTCCCTTGAACTGTACATGTGAATTTGAGGCTTACCAAAGCTTTACATTGAAAGGAATTATTTCAGTGGTTGCAAAAACTGCAAACAGGCAAGGATGATGTTCTGCTTAATTTGCTACAGTGCTCCCAATAGGCAACACTTCTACTCATGCATGAGAGAAATACGGCCAAGAAAATGTATCCTGCTTCTTGGAGCTCACTTGCTCTGGGAAAAAAAATAAATTAAGTAGTGATCTTATATTTATGATCTTAAATACCTGGCCAGTGAAAAACTCATTATAAAACCTCATCCCCATTCCAAATTCACTTGGGCTTGAATTTGATTTCCAGCTTGAAATTTCAATTCAATTCTGCCCTGAATGGCTTGCTACCATTCTTGGATATTCTGAGTAAACCTGGAGTTGCTTTAGGTTTAATGTCTGCTAGACTGTGATTTTTGCCTCCAAGTCACTCTGCATAGATTAAAAGTGAAAATAGGTGAACTTCAGGGTGTGAAACTCCCCACAGGCTGAAGAAAGAGCCCAGACAACCCTTGGACATCTGCCCAGTCCAAACATCTTGCAGTTCTCCTGATTACATCTGCAATGCACAGCACCATCAAAGTCATTCTGTACACAACCCCTCTGCTGGCCTTCTCTTCAAAGACAATTCCACTGCACAAAGGCACCCACAAAGGGAGGAGAAAGCTGGGCATGGGTGGAATTTAGGGACCTAAGTCCAATACTCTGGTCCTCAAAACCCTAACTCAGTTACCACTGAAACCTGGAGGAACCAAAAATTGAAGCAAAGTCATCCAAGTTTTAGGTGAGGACTCTCGCCACAAAGCTGGTAGATACAAATGGGGCAGTATTGACAGTATCACCTATTGTGGAGGTAGACCCGACAGGCAGCTTTGAGAATACCTAGGGGACTGAATGTCATAGGGAACCCAGCCAGAGGAGCACCTAGCTTGTGGATATGTTAGGAATTAAGTGCAAGACATGCATCAAGCTCCTCAGCATGCACAAGCCCGAGGTGTTTCTGGGAAGAGCTCTGGGCACCTGGGGAATATTCACTTTTAAAAATAAGGCACTACAGACTTTGGGCTAGAGCCAATAGAACAGGGAGCAGCAGCCTTTTAGAGTGGCAGGCTGCTGCTTGCAACCCAACTGTCAGTGGGCTGCCACTCCTTCTTGCCACCATTGCTCCCCTCCATGATGCCACCTCTGCAGCACCAGTTTATGGGCTGCCACCTCCACCATGTGCCACCACCTCTGCCTCACACAGCCTGTCCTTGTTCCCAATGGCAGCGAGAAGAGCTGCATTCTGCAACAGAGGCACATGAAGTAGGGAGCACTATGGGAGGAGCATGGGGCACAGAGAGGAGGAGCTCTGCACCAAACTGTGTGCAGCTGATCCCTTGTGCTGCTGTTGGCTGGATCCAAGTACTTTGCAACCCAGATTCAGTGTATGGGCTGTAGGTTGCCAACCCCTTCACTGGCAAGCTAAAGGGTAAAGGCTACAATGCCCAAGTAGTATCCAGAGCCCCAAGTGAGGTGCTGTGCTCTCAAAAGAACATGAACAAAGTCAGACCCCTCTGAAGGGGATTCCCCAGCACCCACACATGGGGTGGGAAGCCATATGGAGCTGGCCAACAGGAAATGGTGAGCACAAACTCCCACGCTCCTCCCAGGGAGACACCTCCACCCACATGGAAAGCAGACCCCAGAGTCATCTCTCCAGCATAGGCATCTCCAGCCATTCTTTCCAAGAACAGAGTTAGGGCCCACTGTTTTTCTTTTAAGGTATGGCCAAGTAGGAAGTGTGCTTGTATGTTGGGGAGCAGTAGCGTTGGTACAGTAGCTCATTGTTTAGAGCACTCACCTAGGAAGTAGGAGACCTGGGCTCTAAGCCACCATCAGCTTGAAGGGACTCAAATGCCCATCTTCTACATCCCAGGAAAACACCCCAACCACCAGGGTATTGGCAAGCCTGGGGTGAGGGTGGCACTCTGCACCCTTCCTTTCAAAGTTATGCCTCTGTGCAGAAAAAAAAAAAATAAAAAAAAATGTAAGCTTTAGGGGGCTTAGAATGAAGAACAGAAGAGGGCCCATGACTTCTAGCTTAGGGGTGGTGGCTGTCTCCTGGGTCAAGGAGGCCAGAATCCAGGTCCCCCACTTATATGACAGTTGTTCTAAGCACTAGGTAATAATAAGCAATTATATAAGGTATAGGAGGCTGCTACCACATTTTGTAACGGACCAAATCCTGCCAATATGTATGCCAGATGCACTCAGAGCCCTCCTATTGCATCAAGTCCTCCAGAACTGCTCACTTTGCTTCTAGTTCATAAAGGAGCTTAGGTGGGAGCTGGGCATCTAGTTGCACAAACCAAGGCAGTTTTGTGCATGATATTACTGCAACTGCAGCCACCTAGGAAAAACTTTCAGGCCAAACAGAATGCTGCCTGTAGAGTTTTAAGTGTTTCCAGGGTTGGGGGCCACTGAATATGAGCACTTTCCTTACCAGTTTTGAACACTGAACCATCTAATTCAGGGGCAGGTAATTATTTCAGGCAGAGGGCAGCTTACTGAGTTTTGGCAAGCCATCAGGGGCCACATGATGGGCAGCCAGGGGCAGATAAATATTAATTTTCTAAATTTTTTTTTAGGGGCCCCGCGGACTGGATAGAACAGCCTGATGAGCCACATCCAGCCCGTGGGCTGCATTTTGCCCACCCCTGATCTATTCTGGGTCCTTAAACTTTATGCCTCTTTCTAAACTGATAGTTAATAATATAGTTTATTCCTGTAGCTTTGCTTAAATATTCACTGAACACTGGAGTAACTATGAGGGTTGCACTTTATTAGGACCTGTCAGTATAACTGCTAGTTGGCCGGTGCTGTTTTAATCATATTATTTGTAAATCAACCTAATTAACAGCATACAAAACTGTGAACGGAATTATAGCCCACAAATGTTGGATACAGGTCTCAGCATCCAAATCTGTTTGATCATTTCTGCTTAGACCAAAAGGGAACATTGAGTGCTGGGACATGTAGCCTCCAAGGACCATAATTTTGTATTAGGGATGAGGGTCCTGCAAGACCTAGACAGAAACCTACACAATTCACTCTGCAAATCATGAATACTGGGCCAGAGGTTGAGAGGCAACAGAAGAGTTTTAATATTCTGTTCACAGACTGCAAACATTCACGATCACTTAAAAGGGACAGAACAGGAGAAATTTTAAGCAACTAGTTTTAAAGCCCGGCCTTGTCTACATGGAAAAGTTGGACTGTGGCCAATAAAGTCAAAGAGCTATTTTGGGCTGGGCAAAATTTTCCTTGCAAAGAGTTTGATTTACTGAAAAATACATTCATAAAATGTGGATCAAATGCAGATAAAACATTAAGGCTAAAAAAATGGGGGAAAACTTGAAGACTAAATGTTTTGAATTCTCATTTTAAAATGATCTAACTAAATGGGGGGTGTGGAGCAAGGAGAGCGCGGCATAAATCAAAACCAAAAGTAAAACAACTTTGTTTCTAGTTGGGTCAAAGTCATAATTAAAATGTTTTCTACCCCTCCCCACAAAAAGAAAACAAAGCATTCTTATTTCAGATCATACTAAAATCCTCTTTTGTTGGAATGGATATAAATGTCTTCGTACCAGCATAACTTATTCTCATACAGGAAGGAGAATAGCCACACTGGTGCAGGTCACCTTCTTATAATGAATACATATAGGTCTCTACAACTATAACTGCATTAGTAGAAATCCTGCCCATCACAGAAACTGACATACCAGTCCCAAACTCTGCCTGTAGAGCATACCCCTAAGCTGTTTAACTTTGCATTAAAGTTAAATTTATAAGCAGTACCCAAGATGTGCCTTTTTAAACATAATAATAGTAGGATGAACAAAACCCCTAAATCACACACAAAATTGCCTGGTATCCCTGAGAGAAGGGTTACACGTGTTTTTTAATGCATCTACCTTAGGAGGCATTGTGACATCAAACTATTCCACTATCTTGCAGTCTGAATGATTTTTCTAGTTATAATCCTTAGATGTATCCAAAAATGTTTGGGTTTGGGGGTTTTTTTGTGATGGTCAATCCCAACCTGGTATGAAGTGCATCTAGGAACAGGCCTCAATGCCGATGATAATAGATTTGCTGTGTTCTGAAGCAGAAAATAAGAGGAACTAAGGCATTCCACTCTTAACATTCAATGTAAGGATGCCTCACTGTTCAAATTAAGGGCTATCACTGCATTAGTACCCTAGAGGAGGAGTTACTGGTAGTGTATTTAGAATAGATCATTGATTTAGAATAACTGTTGTGCGAAATGAATTTTAAAGCCCAAATTGATTTGACTTCAGCCACTAGTTACCCAGCTGCAGCCAGAATCAGGGCAGATTCACTGCAGAGCTAGGTGATAATCTGACAACTCCACTCCCTCCTATCCCCTCCTGCCTTCCGCCATTAACCATGAATGTGCCATTGCTTCAATTTTTCTAGTAACAACACAAAGGAAACCCACATCATTCAGATCCAGGCAGTTTACAATCTACTTAGTTGGCAGCAGGTTGCCAAATTAAAGATGAGCCACTCATGTATTTGCTGTAGCTTTTGCTTGGAAGGGCATCACTTTCCCCATCAGCTGGAGCTCATGAGTGGTCCCATGAAGCTGTTGGGAGAAGTGATGCCCTTTGGAAAAAAACACGCAACAAACAGCTGGAGCATCTCAGTGGTTCTGTGCAGCTATGTACTACAGCTGTATATACTCCTGCTAGTTTGCAAACCCTCATCTGTGTGAGGGGAGTGGGGAGATTAAAAAGCCAACTCTGTGAAAAATCCAGGTTCTACCATGTTCAGCCTGGAAAGGCACAAAAAATCACCATCAAATGCACCCTCCTCTACCAGCAGAGGTGCTGACACATGGATGCCACTGGGCAGAGGTGGACATTCATGGAGCTCATATGGAATCATCCTCCTCTCATTCTCCAGTTGCCCTGCCCTGTAACTGGCAAACCCCCAGCCCCCATAGCCTCAAATCAACCCTGCAGCATAGTAAATGTAATACAAGTTACCACAGTAGGACTATCTATTGCTTAAGCTTGGGTAGCAAAGACAAGCACTCAGAAGTTAAGAAATGCCAGATTTGCACTTGCCTTTTCCACTTTCCCTCTACCCATCTGTTTGCAAGCATTATGGTACAGCTAATTACATGTTCTGGCATTATGTTTCTACAGGGGGCCCACAGCAGAGCCCATAAAGGCTGCATGCCATGCCTCATTTGGGGTACTACAAAAATCTCCAGCCCAATTTCATCTGTCCATTTTATCCACCTGCAAAAAGGCTGAAAGATGAGGCCTCACCGAGTGCTGAGGCCTGGCATTTATTTTACGCAATCCCCACAGCTCCATTCCCTTCATTTGTGTCCTACAACAACTGGCAACTGTCAGAGGCTGGCAAGGTCTATGCCAGCTCTCCAGCTGTCAGCGTTTGCAGGTGACCAGCTAACATGGCCTTGTCACGCAGGTGGCACAACAGCATAAGAGGTAGCTCAACCATGTGCTACATGTGGATCTGGGACCACTGTGTTGCAAAGGGCTCAGTTAAAAACCAGTGGGCAAAGAGCTGCCCTTTTCATCAGGTTACATTTATGAGAAGTTCCACCTCCCATTGTTATTAAGAGCCAAAACAATAGAGGTCACCACACAGAACACAGACTCACCTGGCTCAGCTGAGCAAAAGCTGTGTTATGGTAGACCTGTAACAGCGATGTGGTTCCATAGGGACTGTCAGGCACCACATCTCTTTGCAGACCCATCATAACCTGCCATGACCAACTCTGCTTGCTAACCCAGAAAGAACCTCAGCTCTCAAGAGGCATTCCCTACCTACCAGGGAGCTTGTGAAGGAGATAAGTTCTTGGGTAAAATGCAGGAGTCAATGGGTGAGGATCTCTGGCCTATGCCAAGCACAAGAGCAGACCAAATGACCAGGATGGTGCCATCTGCCCCTTACAAAGCAGGGGGACATTGCCATTTTTTAATTAAAAAATGGCAGACTCACAAAGGACAAGGATCAAATCTTGAAGAGTGCTGGACACCCAGAGTTCAACAGCAATCTAAGAGTTCAACCCAACATGCACTGACATTGATAGGAGCAGGAGCCCAAACACAATTGCAGATTCTTGGCGTGTCTCAGGGTTTGGAAATAAGTGATGCAGCTATCAAAGTGCATGGCCTCAAAAGGATGCGAGGAAGGCTGGATGTTTCCAGGGGAGCCAGAGTGAACTGAAAGAATACAGCTGCAAAACCTGGGAGGTCCACTAAGCAGAACAGCATTTCTATCTTCATCACTTGCTTTTGCTGTCACCCTATGAGTTCTTCCAACAAGCTAATTTCATTCATGTATATTGCTAGAATATGAATGAGAAGCCTTGGGTGGGTAGTCAGGATTTTACACTGCCGTAGCAACAGTCACCATAGGAACTGTTAATTAACGGGTGGCTGATGAAGTGCAATTACTAATAGGGTTTCAGTAAAGTCATGTTGTAGTAATTACAGGAGTTTCATTCAGCCAGTCCTTCAGGCAGGCTGGGAAAACAAATGTCACTCTGAGAAGACTGCACAATTTGACAGACAGGAATGAGCAGCTTGTGGGGTTGATGAAAGAAAAGTCTCTGCAGGGAAGGACTTGCCTTACCCACTAAGAAAACCCCCTTGTGCTAGAGCAGGGGGAGGGTGCAATCTGTTTAATTCTATGGGCTACAGCCACGCGCAGCTCTTGAACTGTGCAACCTCGCTGGAGCCCGAGCCATTGAAAAGGTAAATATTCAAAAACATTCTTTGTGGCAGTTACTCTGTCTGCAACCCTTTCAGTAACCAGAGGAATAGGTTTTAGGAGCCCAAGTGACATTTGCCCCCCTCATTTTTTTCCCCAGATCACAAGTAAACACCATTAGATCTTTCGTCAAGGCAACCAGACAAAAGTTGCAGGATAAATGCAGGATGACTAGATCATATGCACACTCAGACAGGCCAGCATAATTAACACATTCAGGCTAAAATAGATTAAAGCCATTTAGTCTACAGAGTAGGTGAATGAAAGGTAACTGCGGCAAGTGTGTCCCCCAGGGGTGGCCACAATGCCCCCTGCTGGCTGCTCTGCCCTTGCCAACCTGGCTCCCTTTGGGGCCCTTTCCCCTTTACTTTTCTGCTGCATCTTGATGTTATTAAAGTCTGATGAGGGAATCTGCCCCAGGGCTTCTCAAGACTGGTCTTAATCTTATGACCACAGGTGCCTGTGGTCATTGCCTTAAGGGCTAATTCTGTGGGCTCCTTCCTTCCCTATACCTACTCCCATGACTTGCAGGTAACACTCTTTCCTGATGTCACATACCCATCCTGGGCTCCGGGCTCCCAGCCCCAGTCCTCATCCCTGCTGGGCTATAGGCTCCTTGGCCCAATCAGTCTCCAGCTAAGATCCCTTACCTTCAGTCTGCCTAGACCCTGGCCCCACTCCTAGGCCCGTGAGACCTTCAGGCTCTCAGGCCCTGCTGACAACTCTTTCCCTCTCTCCAGGCTCAGATGTCTGGGCCCCACACCCTCTACTCCTTCTGGCCCCTCTCCAGGCTATACTGGCTCCAAGCTCCTGTCCCCAGGACTATCTATTCCAAGGTCTGTGTTGTTCCCAGGATCTGGCCCTGTTCCCAAGCCTCTGAGCTTCTCTGCCCTATACCTGGGCTCAGGGCTACTTATTGCAGCTCAGCATTTATGCTTGGAGCCCTGCTGCTAGGAGCACCTTTCTCTCTGGCTCCCAGGGCTAGAGTGCCTGACCAGCTCTGACCCTGGGCTTTTATGGCTCAAGTCCAGCCCACTTCTGGTCAGGTGAATCTCTAATCAGCCCCCCTCCCCACCACAGGACCTGCAAGCTGCTTCTCCCTCTACCTTTCCCTTTAAGTGACAGGCACACCAAGTGCCCTGTCACAATAACATGGTGGAACTATATAATATAATGAACGATACAAATGTGCACAGCAGGCACATCAGTTTACTGCTCTTGTACTGCCAGAACAGAGAGATACACAGCTTTATACAAACTGCTGAAGAGAATTTTGCATACACAGCATGTAATTAGCCATGGTACTACCTTCCACTGCCAATCACTGAGGCCAAGAGTTGAACAAGATTCAAGAGACTGGACAAATGTCCTGATAAATAAATCATCCATAGTTCCATTCACCATGTACAGACATGGACATATACCAGCTCCCTTGGTCTGGGTATCATCACCCTTAGCTTTTGATATATCACCTCCTGGAGTTACTGCTAATGGGGCAATAGTTGGAAGAAACTTTCCCTTGAGGCATGTTACCAAACAATTGTCTATTATTTATTTATGTGATTTATATGTTGCCCTTCCCAATAAAAAGGCTCAGGGCAGCTTACACTAAGACCACAGAACAACTTAAAGAGTCAACTAGAATATCGAAATAAAACAGAGACCCCATAAGTAATATCTCATCCTGACTTTGTTTTTAAATGCCTGCACAACTAGGAAGGATTTGCAGTGCTTCCAAAAGATGTCCAGGCTTGGGCTCTGGTTGGTTTCAAGAAGCAGTTCCAGAGCTAAGGAGCTACTGCTGAGAATGACCTTCCATGTGTTTTTGCCAAGCAGACTTGGCCCACTGATCGTACTTATAGGAGGTTACTTTCAGCTGATGATAGGGAGCACAATGGGGCAAAAGGAAGAAGGCGGTCCCTTAGGTATGTAAGGCCCAAGCCATCTATAGCCTTATAGGTCAAAACCACCACCTTGTATTGTACCCAGAAAGCTACAGGGAGCCAGTGCAGATGCTGCAGGACTGGAGTTATGCAACCACCCTGTCAGAAGGTGGGCCTCCGCATTTTGAATTAGCTTCAACTTCCAGATGATTTTCAAGAGCAGCCCTATGTAGAACATATGGCAGTAGTCTAGCCTGGAGGTTATGAAGGCATGGATGAGGGTGGCCAGATCAAATTCTGATAGAAAAGGTCATAGCCTTTTCACCAGATGAATTTGGTGAAAGATGCTTCTATCCTCAGCTACCACCTGAAGATCCATGTACAGCAGAAGATTCAGGAGCACCCTTAGGCTGTGAACCTGAGTGATGAGGGGAGGTTGAACCCCATCATTGAGAGGTGTCCCAGTCACTACCCCTCCTCCAAGTCATGTGCCTCCACTAGTCTCAATCTTTGGCATTTTCCAAAGAATTAATTACCTTCACCCCAAAAGTCAAAATAAACCATGACTTGGTGAAATGTCCAGAAGGAGACTGAGTAACTGGACAGCCTATTCCATCATGTGGTCTGACAATCACCACTTCCTTGCCTGAATTCAGTTTCAATTCATTCACCTGAATTTAGTCCTGAACTGCATCCAGGCACTGGGAAAGGACCAAGACTGTGGAGCCAGAGTCAGAAGGGAGGAAGAAGATGAACTGGGTGTCAGCAGCATCCTGATGACACCTAATGCCAAATCTCTTCAGTCTTGCCCAGTGGCCATACACATTGAGCAGAAGGGGCAACAAGAAGGAGCCTGGAAAGGTCCCGAGGACTAGGGACAGACATTACACATAAATGGATTTAAGTGATCAGAAACTGGTTTAACTTTGTAACAGAACAGATGTTCAGTGTACATAAACCAGTTTGAAAATAGCTGAAACTGGTTTGAGATAAACTTGGTTAAAATGTAGTATCAGATTTAACTGATTTTGGCTTGAACTGTTTTATGTACTGTCTGTCCCAGACTCCTTGCTGGTTTAAGTTATATCAGAGTCCCCCAGGATCCTGGCATGATCTCTGTGCTGGGCAGGGCTCTCTGCTCCACAGCAGGGCTGGCCCCTCCTCTCTGCTCCCTGGCTGGAGCTTGGCACAAATTTGCAGGCACAGCAGGGTCTGCTGGCTTCCCCATACCCTGCTCTCACTACTCTCTGCTTAAGCAGAGATCCTTCCCTCCTCTCTGCTACATCACAAACTGTAGCCAGCATGTGGTATACTAGCTAATGCCAAGAGGTGTCTGTGCGTGTCTCTCTCTCCAATTTGACAGGGGTAGGCAGACAGAACAGTGACTGCTTAGGGCTTTTGGAGCTAAATCAACAGGTCAGCCAGTAAGCTGTTTACAAAATTTGAAGTAATATGTGGAGAGAGGCTATTGTTTCACTAATAGGCTGACTGTTATCAGCCTCCAGCTGTCAGTTTGCCACAGACAGCATGATGAAACAGGGAGGGAGATTGAAAAGCTCTGTATCATCAACAGATGCATGCACTGCACACCACCCCTTTCCTCAGAGTGCTAGCTCAGGGCTGGCAACACTCTCGCCCCTTGAGCAGCCAGCGGGGAAAAGCCTGGGACTATGCAGGCAGACATCCCTAATGAGAAAGTCCTGCCCAGGCCTGGCCACACCCACCTCAGCTCAGCTCCCTGCAGAAAGGAAGGGAGGGCTGCTCTAGTGTCCCCCAATTTCTAGCCTGAGCCACTGCAATCATCACTGAACTCCAGCTAGCTTTGAGCATCAAGGACAATAAAAAGTCCTTTTTCAGATATGTGGGGAGCCGGAGGAAAAGCAGGGGCAACATTGGACCCCTGCTGAACCAGATGGGGCAACTGACACCCAGGAAAAAGCCAACCTATTAAATAGGTACTTTGCGTCAGTCTTTCATCAGCCCCATGGGACGCCCATGCCCGCTACAGGGCCGGGAAGTCTGGGTGAGGGTGATCCCCTGCCCTCCATTAATGCTAACTTTGTGAAGGAACATGTTGAGAAGCTGGATACCTTCAACTCAGCCGGCCCTGACAATCTTCACCCCAGGGTACTCAAGGAGCTGGCGAGCATCATAGCCCAGCCTCTAGCACGGATCTTTGAAAACTCTTGGCGCTCTGGTGTAGTGCCCGAAGACTGGAAGAAGGCCAATGTGGTGCCTATCTTCAAGAAAGGGAGGAAAGTAGATCCGGCTAACTATAGGCCCATCAGCCTGACTTCTATCCCAGGGAAGATCTTAGAAAAGTTTATTAAGGAGGCCATCCTTAAGATGTTGGCATCGGCCAGTCCATTAAGGGATAGCCAGCACGGGTTTGTTGCGGGTAGGTCTTGCTTGACCAATCTCATTTCCTTCTACGACCAGGTGACCTATCACCTGGACAAGGGAGATGAGATTGATGTCATATATCTTGACTTCAAAAAAGCCTTCGATCTGGTGTCCCACGATCGTCTCTTGGAGAAACTGGCCAATTGTCGCCTTGGGTCCTCCACGATCCACTGGCTGGAAAATTGGCTCCGGGGTCGGACCCAGAGGGTAGTAATTGATGGAAGTCACTCATTGTGGTGTCCTGTGACCAGTGGGGTCCCCCAGGGCTCTGTCCTTGGACCCATACTGTTCAACATCTTCATTAACCATGTGGACACTGGAGTCAGAAGCAGACTGGCCAAGTTCGCAGATGACACCAAATTTTGGGGCAAAGCATCCACACCAGAAGACAGGCGGATGATCCAGGCTGACCCGGACAGGCTCAGCAAGTGGGTGGACGAGAATCTGATGGTGTTCAATGCCAATAAATGCAAGGTTCTCCACCTTGGGGGAAAAAAAACCCACAGCATCCTTATAGGCTCGGCAGTGCTATGTTGGCTAGCACTATGGAAGAAAGAGACTTGGGGGTCATCATCGACCACAAGATGAACATGAGCCTGCGATGCTGCGGCTAGTAAAGCGACCAAAACGCTGGCTTGCATCCATAGATGCTTCTCAAGTAAATCCTGGGACGTCATTCTCCCCCTGTACTCGGCCTTAGTAAGGCCGCAGCTGGAGTACTGCGTCCAGTTTTGGGCTCCACAATTCAAAAAGGATGTGGAGAAGCTTGAGAGAGTCCAGAGAAGAGCCACCCGCATGATCAGAGGTCAGGGAAGCAGACCCTACGATGACAGGCTGAAAGCCCTGGGGCTCTTTAGCCTGGAAAAGCGCAGGCTCAGGGGTGATCTGATGGCCACCTACAAGTTTATCAGGGGTGACCACCAGTATCTGGGGGAACGTTTGTTCACCAGAGCGCCCCAAGGGATGACGAGGTTGAATGGTCACAAACTATTTCAAGACCATTTCAGGCTGGACATAAGGAAGAATTTCTTTACTGTCCGAGCCCCCAAGGTCTGGAACAGCCTGCCACCAGAGGTTGTTCAAGCACCTTCATTGAACACCTTCAAGATGAAACTGGATGCTTATCTTGCTGGGATCCTATGACCCCAGCTGACTTCCTGCCCTTTGGGCGGGGGGCTGGACTCGATGATCTTCCGAGGTCCCTTCCAGCCCTAATGTCTATGAAAATCATGTGCCTGAATTTCCTCAGTCCAGAGAGAATGTCTATCCAATTTCAAACCATTTCACCCTAGTCAGCTTAGACTAACCTGCAAAGACTGAATCAATTCAGGCTCAGGCTTTTTGAATGTCTGTCCCTAGCCAAGAATCTTGGAAAGGTCCCAAGGAGACCATGTGCACTTGCTCATCAGCCCCCCTGTGGGACCTCCCTGCTACAAGAACAGAACCAATTTAGAGCTGTCCTGTGAATACCTTCCAGGTCCTGTAAACACTATAAGCCCCTCATGGTCAGCTGTATCAAAGGCTGTTGAAAGCTCTAGTAGGATCAGCAGGGCACAACTGGGATTCATACTTCTCTCTGAAACATGCAATATTGGCCACTGCTGGATACCAGACACCAACAGAAGTGGATGGCTGATATGATAAAATATATTCATTCCTAACTTCCCGTTTAAACCCCGAGTCCTATCAAGTATAGAGACAGTGTTTAATTATCAAGCAAAAAAAGAGCTGCATGGAATGTGGAGATATTGATCAGCCTGAGGGCTCTTTGGGTAAAATTATGCCAACTTTTAATTATTTGGCTCTTTGATACCACAATAGTAGGAAAACATAGATGCAACTTTAATCATTGTAGCAGTGTAAACTGAGAAGAATATTGTGTCCAAGTCTGCTTTGCAAGGCCCTGTGTACATCAACAGCACTGTATGTAAAATGAGAATAACCTTGGCTATAGGTCATCAACCAGAGCAAGTACTTCCTTGCCATTCCCAATGGACATGCTACAGAGCACACATCCAGTCAGATGGAAAGGAAGGAACATGTCAGACTCATTTCCCTTGTCCAGGCCTAAGTCACCAACAGTGCTCTCATCCAGGTTGCTGCTTTATAGATTCATAGATTGTAGAGTCAGAAGGGACCACAATGGATCATCATGTCCGACCCCTGCCCCTGGCAGAAAAGAGGACCGAGGTCAGATGACCCCAGCCAGGTGACTATCTAGCCTCCTCTTGAAGACCTCCAAGCTAAGTGATAGCACCATCTCTCTTGGAAGCCCATTCCAGATCCTGGCCACCCTTACTGTGAAAAATTTCTTCCTAATATTTAACCTAAATCCACTCTCAACTACTTTACACCCGTTATTCCTAGTCACTCCCTGGGGCACCTTAGTAAACAGACTGGGCTGGGGAAGAGAAAAACCTGCCCTCAATCCTGTGGAAAGGAAGCAGAGTCCTGTGCCAAGCTAGGACTACCCAGATTTGCTCTTGGGGCTAAGAGGAGGAGTTGCTGTGTAGACTGAGGAAAAAGCAACACTGATGATTTTCTAATGATGCATCTACTGACTCAGGCTCCCAGTGCATAGGGGTTTGTACTTTAACAGTCATTATCTGACCACTTTACTGCTGTCTAGACCAAATGTTATTATTTATAATTGTAGAAGTGATTGGACAGGCCTCCTACAAGCTCTCTGCAGAGGCAATACACAATTTTATGGGAGTAGTTTATTGTTTCAGTTCTTAGAACAGTGAGCAAATGGCATGCAGTTGCCTTCCAGATAACCTTCTTCATTTCCCCTGATATTCTTAGAGGTTCTCCTATTGTATTGGATACCCCATCAATCAATAAGAAGAAAACTGCCTTGTCAATGCCACAGTGGTGTCCTTGAGGGGGAAAAAGAGTCTTCATTTTTCTCCCTCTGAGTCATTACCCTTCGTTCCACTGTTCAGGCCCACGCTTGAATTTACACAGTACTTCATCTGCAGGAGCAATTGGTTCCTTGAGAGAAGCCTGCCATCATACATACATATTTACTCACTCTCTGAGACGCATCTCTAAGCCAGTTAACAAATGCTTTGAAACCCTGATACTAAAGCCTATAGCAAACTAAAGGAAAGTTTGCACTTAAGAAACAGAATGCAGGTGTTTGACTGGTTTTAAACCTTCACCACAGCAGGCAAAATATATATGTACTTCCTTGCAACTGATTTTCAACTATAATTTCCAGCTGCTGCACTCTGATTTCTTGCTATTTTTAATGGAATATCCTTGCTGACACCTCCTGCTCTCCTGCAGGAGAGCAATGAGTGGAGCTAAAACACTCTCTGCAGAACTGATGAAGAAAATGATGTCCTGTTGTACATAAGTTCTCCATTGCTGTAACAATAGCTCCAGCATGAGCTAAGAGCTGCTCTTCCCTACTATACAGCCTCCCTGAATCCAGTGGGGCCAACAGAGCTTAACTGGGAGCACTCTTTGACCCAGTTTGCTCTGAACAGAATTCTATTGAAAGACGACAGAACTCACCTGGGATGGGAGACGGCAAACAGATTTTTACATTTCTCGTGGCCTTAACTAGTGGTTCATGTCACAGCCTGGGCTTTGCTTCACTGCTCTGCCCTGTGTCCAATTCTCCTTCAACATATTTTTTGATTCAAGCAAGGATTTTCCAAGACTGTGCTTTTCACATACTCTGTAGCTTAACTTTATGAATCCTACATACTGTAACCAGCTCTACCGGATGACTTTCCTTTGGCTGGGAGGTTGCCTCAAACAGAAACTGGTCTGGGTACCTCCTGCAGGCTTGTAATCAGACAAGCACTGTAGTAACTTGGATGTAACAACAGGAGAAACTTTTTAATGAGGCGAGTAAATATTCTGTAGGTCCTGTATTTTTACCTTATGAGCAATGAAGTCCTGTTGCTCTCCTCTGCTGGTCTACCCATTTGTTTGTTTTTTCTTTTTAAATGGAGTGCTTTAGTAATGTGTTCCCCTAGCACTGGCTGATAAAATTGCCAGTTACCATAATAGCAGCACTCAGACCCCATGACTCCCCCTATAGGTCTTAGGCCTGTAGCTGTCACCTTTCCAGGGGCAGGAGCCCATGTTCCTCTCCCTTGAAACCAGTCACTTCCACAAGACTGGAGTTAGCTTAGTACCTTCAGTCTTGCCCTCTCTCCAGGCAATGACTGGGCTATTCAGTGACCAGCATGAACCTTCCTTGGCAAAGTCCTACCTATTCAGAACAAAAGCACTGGAGAGAAAGCCAGCCATAAAATCATTCACAGCTGATATGCATGTCCCTTACCAAAGAGTTACCCTGCTTCTGCATGAACATGCTGGTAGGGCCTACGTTTACCAGGCCCACTCACTAGACCTCTCTGTCACGACCCCTTTTCCATTCCAGGACTGAGGGAATGTGAGCTCCTCAGAAGCAAAGCCGTGCCTTTGCTGCACCTCTAGCCTTTTGTGCTCCCAAGATTCCTGAGCCAATTAACACCAGCATGGGCTGTTTCTCCAGTACTGAAGGTTTCTGAAACTTGGGCATGTGCACCTTCACCACTGGGAATTTACATTCATGGTCTCCAAGGGACTTAAGCAAATAGCCTTGAGCTGACTCATGTAGTCAGGAACAACTGCTGGCTAACCTAGGAAACATGCATGTAACATTTATAATGCTGATCTAAGTGTCTCTAAATCTTCCATATATCTGCCACGTTTATCACCTTTCAATATAAACATTACATCTGTCCAAGTGACACCCATGAAAACCCATGACAAAATCTAAGGCGTGACATGACCAGGCTGCTACATCTTCTATGGGGCAGAGGGTGTTCTTCAGACCTGTCTAGTGAGACTGTCAGCATGAGTTAGCAGCCCTCTCACATGCAGGGGCACAATTCAGTTATAAGAAAGGCTGTGTCTGGGTGTAGCATAGGCATAAGTGGAATAAGGGAACATGACATGAGAAATCTCTGAAGGCCATTGCAACCAGCCAGGAAACTTCACCTCTCTTACATGATTCCATGGTCTTTGTCTTTGGGGCAGCTGAGACCTTCCTGCTCATTACATGTGCTAATGCACAGGATGCCCCTGTGAGTTGTGGAAGTGCTATGATCCTGATTTTGTAGCTGGGGAAAAGAAGGCATGTAGAGACTCCATAAAGGACTTCAGGACTGGTGAATTTCAGGCACCTATGCCCAAAATTGCAATACAACTCCCTCCCCTCACCCCACAATGCGTGCACACACACACATGCACGCATGCACACACACACCTACTGCCTAACCCTGGGACACCAAACTCACTAGGCCCCTCCATTTGATTTTAAAGGTCCCTAAAATTCTGCTTCTGTACATGCCCAGAACTGTTGCAATCCAAGAATCTCAGTACCCACCTCTCACCAAAGCCTTATTGGGATCCAGAAGCAAGATATTCTTCTGCCCAATCCTGAGGAGCCCAGTCTAGTAGGTGCACTCAGAGGCCACATCACACCCCACAAAAGGACTGGGCTCCTCAGAAAATACCACTGTGGCCAGTTAAAGCCTGCCTATGGCAGTGCCCATCTCTTCTGTAATATTGGGGGGGGAGGGGAGAAAGCAGAGAGTATGTGCTAAGGAAGGGGAAGTTCCAAAAATCAATATCCTTGACATTTTGTTTTCAGTTTTGTTTTCTGGAAGGCTTTTTTGGAACAATTTGGTGCAATAGACATGAATCTGCACAATGTGCTGGTTCTACTGAATCTCCTTTAGCTTGACAATGGTTTCAGGTAAAACATTTCCCCAACTCCAATCCCTAACCACTGAATTTCCACAGCAAAACACTAAATCTCAAGAGAAAGCCAAAAGGAACCAGGCTGCCTCATTGCTAAGTGTGTGCAAAGCCAAAGGAAAAAGTCTGCCACTTCTCCTGGTGATGATGCTAATTATACTCATTTTGGTGGGTTACAGTGTAGCTCCCAGTTGGGAAGACATGGGCATTTGCAAAAGACATTGCTCCAGTTGCTATATGCAGTGGACAGTAAGCTCTAGGTCTGTTCAATAAGAAACCTTCTTTCCCTCTCCCTCTGCCCCCCTTGCTGATGCCAGCAGCCCACTAGTCCTACAGCTCAATGAGATTGTATGAAAGTATTTCCAGCTACACCATCTGCCAGCAAGGACTAGCACATTGCATCCCTACTGGATTCACCCTTTGTTGTCTAAGGCAATATTATTTGAAAAGGACATCTTGTAATCTCTTCTCTGCATCTCATCCCTTGATTTCAGCTGAGAGCTCCCAACAATTGTGAGAATCTGACCACTGGTGGTGGTTAATGTACCTCAGATGAGATCAGCTTGTGTGCTGGGCAAGCAAATGCAGTGTATTTAATTCCCTTCTGCCAGATATATGTCCCAAGGCCAGCAGAGCTTACCCTTGTCTACAAAGACAGCTGTGAACCCAAAAAATTGGGGAGAGCTGAGCTTCAGTGTACTTTTAAAGAAAAGAAGCTTGTCTGTCAGCCTTGCAGCCAGCTCAATTGGCTGTAAAGATATAAGATTAGTGCACGCGAAGAGCAGCTCTTCTGCTCTCCAGGACCATGGCCAGATCCTCACCTCCACCAGGACAGTAGTGCTCTGCCTTATCCCAGTTGAGGAACCAACCTCCACATTCATTTCTTTCTGCCTTCTGGATGCAGCAAGGTTTCACCCTTTCTTCTTCAAAGTGCAAAACCAAGCTGTTCAACAAATCTTTCCATTTTCACATCTTTTCTTGTGTGGCACCAGAACAAAGTACGAGACGGGTGTTGTAAGGGACTGAGAAGTGACTTGGCATCTGTGCTCTGGCTCCATGTGTCCATCAGTGATGCATCTATACTGCTTCTCCAGAATCCTGGGGGCACCACTCCTAAGCAATGGAGACAACTCAGTTGTGCCTGGGTGGTGGATGGCAGGGTGGAGTCTTCAAGTGCAGCATTATTGCCACATTTCTGGCTTTGGCTCAGACAGTGGGAGCAGGTGGGTAGGGCTGGCATACATGATGGGTCTTCAAGGATCCTGCGTTTATCCTGCATGCCCCTCACCATTGGTCATTGTGGGATTAGGTTCTTCACAGTGAGCCTCATGGGCTCACATGGCTGATGGCTCATGGTTATGCTCCTATCAAATCCGTGTTCTGCACATAGGAATTTAGCCAGATTCCTTCAAATACACAGCACCTCTGGAACATATCTGCCTTGGCAGTGGCAAGTCAGAGAAATACTAGGGAGAGGGTTTCTATGGGAAACAGGGTCCACAGATGAAGGCTGAGGCAGGGTGAGCCCTGGCCGAGATGGGAGGAAAAAAATCTTTTTTAAGCTCAGTTTTCCTTCCAGTAATGTATGCGAGTCTTGCTGGTGCAGATCTGTTCCTGCTGCAAAACCCTTGTCAATTAGTGTTACTTCTGCTGCAGTGACCAGGCATCTTACCCAAGAAGATCTGACCACTGCTTACCAAAGCCAGTGCTGAACCAGATACCTTCAGTTGGAGGGGCCGGGGCTCTGTTACCAATCTTTGGACTTAGCCAGCACTCCTGCATCTGACCATTGTCACACAGTAGTTAGTCTGGGAACATGACTCCTCTCTGCATCCTTATGGGATTATAAGTAACAAATATTTGCTGCATTGGCTGCATCTGCTTCCTGGAATTCTTAAACCTTTCAAAGTTTGGTGAAATTTTAGCATGCACTTGTCTGTGCACTTTAGGAACCCATAATGGTAACACAGATGCTTCAGAGCTGGTGATTTTCCCAGAGAATGTGCAAGAAGCATGTCTATAATCCAGTAACCTAGCGACAGGGAACCTTTTTGTTGTTTGGTAGTTTCCTTTCTAATTATGTATGGTAATTTTAAGGCAAAAATAGCTCCACACCCATGAAAGAACAACTTTTAAAGTACGTTGAATACAATTGTTTTTCCGAAAAAAGGATGGAACTTTTAATACTGCTGCAAAAAACTAAATTCCAGCATTCCCCTCCTACCTTTGTAAAAGAGGGTCAGAGTGCCCACAAACCCCCCATTCCCCAGGCCTTAGGAGTAAAGAAAAGAGTATATACGATAAAGTATTACGTCTACATAGAAATTGGAATCATGCTCTATGGAGACAAATGTGTCTCTTCATAACACATATATATTGCTATTAAGCCTGGCCAAAATACAGTGCTTCTTTCCATCACAAATTTGGATTTGCAGAGGGGGTGAGGATTCAAACCCACCAGATGGCTCCTGAAAAGTCCTACCCTTCAATTGGGAAATGCTGGTGCCATATCCTTTCACTCTCCTCTCTAGGCTGGGGTTCTGAGCTACCATACACCTTCAGTACGTGCCAAGGTCTGACCTTGGGGAAGAGAGACGCCATGAGAAACCCTGGCCCCAGTGCATCATGGGAGATGTAGTTCAGCAACAAGCCTGGCCAGAGAGGGGAATGGACTCATGGGGCAACAGAACTACAGCCCTAGGAGGCTCGTAGTGACACATCCAAACTGGAACATTTAGGGGTTTGGGGTGTGCAGCTTTCTGATTTGTAAGAATTGAAAAGATTTTTTTGTGGAAATTGTGTGTCATGTCAGGACCCTGATTTACCACAACAAAACAGTTCCAGTGGAAAACTTTCCAATTAGCCCTTGCTGGTACAGCTAACTGTGGCAGAGGACAGGGCCCTGCAATCAGGCACCCCCTTCATTGCCCCATCCTGCTGGAACTGCTGCAGATTCACTACCAGCAGTGAGCATCATCTGACCATCTTCCCCTGCACCACCCTAGCTGCCTCAGGTCCTGGGGGGCATGTAAGCAGCTGTTCTCCCTCACTCAGCTAGTCCTGCATGTGTCATTCATCATGTATCTTTAATTTCATAGACTTTTAATGCTAGTCTGATGGTGAGATGACTTCTTCATTTGCCTGGAATCTGGGAATGAAGAAGTGCATCTGTACTCATTGCCCCATAGGAAAAAGGTTCCTTCATGATTCATATGGGCCATTTAAAGTTCAAGTGGAATTGTTATGTTTTAATAACACCTCTCTAATGACTATGAGCCAAGGAGGTAGGGAACAGCAGAGCTCTTCATTGCCCAAGCCTAACTTTACTGTCAGCAGCTAAAAGGCTATTTATTGACGATTCTGAAGCCTCCCAGGTTGCATATAGTGAGGTGATGATTAACCCTCACATAAGACCAGTGGGAGATAAATAAACAGTTGGATGTGATTTAATCACAGGATCAAGAGTATGAGGAGTTTCTTGTTTCTTTTACAGAGACTTCTATATGCCAGATGGGTGGACTATTTAAATAAATCTATTGAGACAACCAGTCAGAGTGTAGTTAAACTTAATTTCAGATCCCCAGACAGAAAATGGAATGATCAGCCTGAAAACATACCAGCTTTGTCGACACTTCAAAGTCTTGCCAGCAGACCTGGAGTCTTGCCAGCAAAACTTTGAGTGTACCCATTCCTGAAACTCTTCTGCAATGACAGAAACCCCCTGCCAAAGGCACATGTAGACACTCCCATACATTCTGCCAGCTGCCACAGTCCTTTCAGCAGCTGTCTGTGCTCTGGTAGCATGGACAGTCAGACCACAAGTCCTGGCAGCAAAGCAAGGTAAGTATAGATAAAGTCATAGCCTCAGAGGCTTCCAGAATAACAAATATTATCACAGAGAGCAACCTCAGAGGGAAGAAACCCAAACAGTGCTGCCTCATATACTAAGCACCCTCCAGTTTCTACACCAAATGCTGAAAAATATTGGGAAAATGCCATGTGATCATGTAATGAAAGACTATATTGTAATCCATGCATGCAAATAGGAATAATTAAGAAAGCAAATTAAGGTTGTACAGGCAACCATAATTAGGGTGTGTGTGCACTCAGTGTTCTTCTCTGCTTTACAGCCTTAAGTATTCAGCATTGCTCTTGTAGGAAATTCCCTAGTTCTTAAGACAGAAAGAAGATGAAACAAAAAAAACAAAAAAACAAACAAACAAACAAAACACACACACACAAAATCAGTCTTGCTCAACTACTTGCTAGTAGCAATGGAACACGCTGTCCCGCACAATAGAATGGCAAGAAGTAAGGTTCCCAGGAAGGTTCTTTTATTACAGGCATTATTAGCACTGAAGCTCACTAATTCCAGATGCACCCTCACAAACTATATCCCCTAAAAACCTCTGCACTACAAAAAAATTCCACTCACAGCTAAGTAATAATATAATACCTACCTCTTACATAAGACTTTACATCACTAGCTCTCCAACAGCCTTGTAAAGGACATTGGTATCATTAGATGTTTTTACAGATGAAGAAACTGAGCACAGAGTAGAAATTGCTCGTCTAAGGCTACCTTGAACACGAGTGAAAAGGCCGGATAGAGAATCTGGGTATCCCAAGATGCAGTCCAATAGGTGCCATACCAATGCAGGCACAAAGATGGTACAGATGTTGGCAGGAGTAAAAATAACCTGAATTAATAAAGAGTGGAGCACATGTGCAACATACATTCTTTTTTTTGTTTGTTTGTTTTTATCGCAGCCAAAGCAAAACAGAATTTCACCAAGCATGGCAGTCACTTAGAAACGCCATCCCAGATTCTCAAAGGTGTCTAGGAACTTAACACCCATTGAAATAAATGGAGTTTCAGTGAGACAGTGCCAAAATACCATCAGCCTATGAATCCCCCAAAATCACATTCTACTCTGTTCCAGCTGAAGTGCTGGACCAGTTTTAGATAAAGGAGCAAAGAAAATGTAGAGACAAAACATTATGAAAAAATAAAGGGGAAAAATAATCCTTTTTGCTCAAACATTATATTTTTTTTTTTCCTCAGGCCAAAAAGAAAACATGGGAAATTTCCTGAAGGCCTAAGAGAGGTAATTAGCAGTGTTAGTCTGAAGTCAGGGCAGTGACACCTTAGAAACTAACTGTGAAAAAAGCGTAAGCTTTCATAGGCGACAGCCTACTTTGTCAAATGTCATGAATGGCATCTGAAAAAGTAGGCGGTTGCCTACAAAACCTTATTCCTCTCTGACAAAGTTAGTCTCTAAGCACCCTGAAGGCTAGGGAATGAAGAGACTTCAGAATGGAATTATCTGGCCTCTTAACATGTGAATTCCACTTATAGCAAGAAAAAAAATAAATAAAAGGAGAATGCACATCTGCCAAGAAGCTGTAACAAAGCAGTGAATGCATCTTGTTACAGCACCCAAGGTATGAATGCGAGCCCTCAAAATCTTGAGCTGCCCCCTGGACCTACCTATAAATGGGCTCTGATCTGAGCCCATTTAGGAGCCCCTCTGTCTATTATTTGCTGTAGAAATAGGAGTGCCTTAAATGCATTAACCCAGTGAGCTGTTTGGCACTGATTTGCCTTTGTCTTCATCAATGTGTGTATTCACAACCATACAGAAACATGAAACAATTTTGGCCCCCCCCCCCCCAAAAAAAAAAAAAAAAAAAAAATCAATAGGAGTTTTGTCCCTGATTTCAATGAGTCCAGGTTTCACCCAACAGTGTTTAAACCTAAAGCCGTATTCTTTTAATCTAATTTACAGTCTCAGTGGGCTAAAAATGCAACCAATGTATCTTAATAAATACTGACTGTGAGAAACACATGAAACCTCATGTTACACTGCAGTGTTATAACATCAGTGCAATTAATTTTGTGCTATACAGATGCCAGGCATGCAAAGGAACAGGACCCTGTCTTCTGTTCAATTAAAATCTTAGCAGCCCCATCTACGCAAGACACTGACTGAGCAGTAGCTCATTACAACTGCACAGTAGCATCGCATGGCAGAAAGCATGAAGCGATGCTACAGCACAGTAGTAATGAGCTACTGCGCAGTCAGCATCACCTAAAAGCCATTCAGTGATATTACTGTGCAGTAGCTCCAGTTACTGGGCAGTCATTTAGTACTTTTGTACAAGTACTAAATGACTATGCAGTAACAACTGCACAATCAGCATCTCATATAGACACAGTCAGTCTTGAGCAAAATTTAGGTAAGTCCCTCATTGTTTCAGTAGAGGTATCTAGAGCCAAAAGCTGATGTGAAAATGGCTGCATGAGCATTCAGAACATGATACATCAGTGTGTACGGAAATCAGTTAGGAAAAGAATGTACCCAGCCAATTGGGCCAAAACTTGCGCGCACACACACACACACGCAAAAAAAAAAAATTAGATAAAGATATAGACATAAAATTCTGCCAGCAGAGCTCCTCCCACCCCAAGATTTTTCAGTCTTTAAATATATCTGTTCAGAGACCTCTTGCAATGATGTAATTAATATATAATCATACTTAATAATATAATTCACATAATTAATTATATTAGTTATATTCACATAATTCATTATATAATTGCAGAAAGTCCCTGAACAGATATATTTAAAGACTGACAAATCCTGTAAGGGAGGGGAAGAGGGGGAGGGGGGTTGGCTATGATAACTGGTAAAGTGATTGAATGTTTTCAATAAAAAATTGCTATAAAAATTCACCTCTCATTCAAAAATCAAGGAAAAGAAGCTTAACCCCAACGGTAATTATCCGACAATTATCAGTGACTAAATATTGCATTATAGAATGGAAGTAACACTCCAACATTATTGCTGCAGAGCCAGTTGTAGCTAATGATAGCTAGGGAAAAAAAAAAAAACAACATATAAACCAGCACATTACATTAGTGCTTGATTATTGTTCATTTCAGTGTGAAGTTAATTGTAAGAGCATGACTCCAGGCAGTCAAACAGCAATAATCTATGCAATGTTCATCTGCTTTAAGATTACTTAACAAAGGCTAAGTTACTTCTTAAAAGCTTTCTGTGATACTAAAAGACTGGCTAAATCAGCAATTATTTTAATATTGTTAACATATTCTGTTTAGCACATAAAGTTTAATTAATGTAGGTCATATATTGCATGAGACTTCACCTTGCATGGGAAAAATTGTACCAATGAAAACGCTTACTCTGGTTCCTAACAGACTGACTCATCACCCATCAAGCTCCAGGCAGGGGCCATTGGGACTCAATACACAATGGTGTATAGGTTCAGGACCAGATCCACAGTAGGACCTGGGAGCCTCAAAGAAGACTTCAGCAGTATATATTTATTTCTTTTTTTAGATCTGTGTCCTTCCCTACCCAAAAGGGCTCAGAGCAGATCAGAACAAACAAGCAACTCACAGGAGTCCCCAAACAACACCCCAAAACCAGAGACCTCCAATTTATCTATCCTCACCCCTAACTACTATCTCCCAGCTCAACCCCACATACAAGCAAACCCTCCTGCCAATCCCAGCCATGCCTCCCAACCACCATGCACATCCACTTAAAAACATAAGCATTTGAGTCCAAGAAATTGATCCAAAGAACATCCACCCAGCCCCTTGGGTACCTACAGTTTTGTCTACATGGCTGTCAAAGATGTGGTCCATGGAGCTGTATCGTGCAGCCCACCAGGCTTAGAGGAGCCAGGAATCCCAGGGTGAGGCCTAACACCAGGATCTGGCATACAGAGACCTGCTAGGAATGTGTCAGCAGCAGAGGAGCAAATCAACAACAGCTATGTTAATCCTTGAGGCTCAGGAACCCACAGCAGTCAACACCGCTGCCATGCACCCTGCTGCCAGATCTGACCCAGGGGGCCAAGGGAATTGGACAGCCCTATATGTAGGGCAGCTACCACTTCAACTCCAGTGGTAAAGAGAGGGCATCTAGGCTCTTGATGTAGATACAGATCTGCTGCCAGAAGGAGGTTTTCAACTGTCAGTCACACTAGTGCCTCCAAATGCCAGAAGCTCAACCAGGGGTCACTGAACTGGCACTCGCATCAACTGTAGGGATGAAATCTCCTGACATTGATGTAGCTCTGCTGGCAGAACTCTACCATGCAGCCAAATGCTTTGTTGACACGGGAGGGCAGAGGGAGGCTTCAAGTTGACCATCTGTCTCACACAGGTTTCTCTCTCAGGGCTGCAGGAAGGTCACTGAATCCCAGAAAGGAGATGCAGTGTCAAACACACCACTCTTCGGCTCTTCTTATTGAACTGGCTTTGGAGTTTCCTTATTTAGAGTGCTGGGTTTTGTGAATCCCAAGCATAAGAATCTCACTGTTTCAGGCAATGTATAGAAAATATAGGGCAGGTCTACCCTTGTATCTTCAGCTGAGTTGAAGGCTTGCCCTCAACAACTCCAACCCACAAAAGCCACCCACACACCCCCATCTACTTTGCCTTGCTGCTGTGCAATGCAAAACACAGAAGGAAAAACTAGTGGTGGGAAGGCTCATTCCTAGGAAGGCTTCTCTGATGCAAACTCCCAGGTGGAGTCATGCCCACTACTTGTCTCTACTACCCAAGAGAAAAGCAGAGGAGAGGCAAGAAGTGGGGTGCATAAGAGCCAAGCAGAGGACTCCCTATGCTACCCAAGTACTGTAGGGCCTGAGCTGTGAACACATTGCAGGAAGGAGAGCAATTCAACCTCAGGCTCTAATGCTCAACAGAGCTTCCTGGAGACAGGCTAGGCTGCTGAAGATCAGGGAAAAGGAGAGCTAATGGGTTTGTAACATAGATAGTTGGAAGTTAGGGCTAGAGAGAGTGGGCCCAACTAAAAGCATAAGGGTATATCCATGTTGTTAATTTAGGGTTATAGATTCCACCAAAACCATCAGCAATTAGGTGATGATACTCAGCACCTAATTGCTATTTTTATGGTCCTATTGTTTTTGATAAAATCCCTACCAAATTCGTAGCACCCTCAAATCCTTTTGTTAAGTTCCCACCTTTAATGTCCTATAGGCTCCTACATTTTGGGTGTGCACAGCAGCCTGCATCCTAATGGTATTTTGCTGCTGGGCACTTCTCTCATCAGTAAGCCTCAGCAAGATTCACAAAGCAGGCATTACCCTGCCAACCATATTTGATCCAATAGACATGCTCCAAGCATGCCTCACTCCTCCAACAAAACACAGCAGGTTTTAAAGAAAGCAGAGAGGTTGCTTTTTAGTAATAGCCAGTCACTTTTTCCTGGGGGGGGGAAAAAAAAAAAGCTCTCAAAGCAGTTTCAGGTCCTACTCCTTCCAGTGAGGAGCCCTACCAATTTGTTGACCTGTGCTCACATTTTAATGTTTCTCTCTCTCAGATTGTGCCTCAAGAGCCCAGGCAGACAACAGAAGAAATTCACTTACAGAACGCAAATGGGGAATAGAATTGAGTATATATGGTAATTGGTTTCACTAAGACAGGTCCCCCCCCCCTGCAATTTATCATGGGGAGAAAAGCCCCTTGTCTTGGAATCAAATATGAGGGTAGGGGAAGGGAGGAGGAACAAGCAGCTGCTGTGGCTCAGGCTCCAGCCCCTACCCAGAGTTGAGGCCATAGCTGCAGCTTGCCTGCCTCCCTTCTTCCTCCCTACCATTTCTGCAACCTGACATCTCCCCCCTGCAGCCTCTTCCCCTCATTACCCCTTATGCTGCCTCTGCTCCCCCTGCCCCTCTCCCTCCCGTCTTACCCTTGTTCTGCACCATCAGGCTTCATGCACACAGCAGCCTGGGGCACTGAGCATGACCCCAGCCCAGCCCAGCCTCGTAGCAGCAGTACACAGCCCACATCACTCCTAGCATAGCTAGCCTGAGGCCATGCTCAGTGCCCCAGGCTAGAAAAGGGATGGAACCTGCCAGCACAGGGCAGAGGCTGTGCGGGTTGGAGACAGCAGAGGCTGGGGGAAGTAGAGAACAGAAGTTGGGGGTGCAGGCAGGGGGGTAAGCTGCTTGACCACTACTTGCCCTTCTGTAATAGTGGGGCAGATGAACTAAGAACTACCCTCCAATAATTCGATTCCGTACCTGGAAAATTATAACAAAATATATGCATTTTCCATGTATTGAATCTAATAATTGAGTGTCTGAAATTCAGGGCCATCTTAGATTCAAGTAAATAATACAGTAGTCACAAAATGCTGACAAAGGGAACACACAGTAAGAATAGACACACATGTTTTATTCTAATTGCAGTGACAGTCCCAGATTTCACAGTCTGTGGCCAGCTCTGACACATTAGAAGGAAGCTGCAAATTTTTTAGTACTGACAAAAGTCAAAGCCAGTACAAAAGTCCCTCAGGAAGGCAGATGCCAGTAACTACAACCAGGTAAACAGTTGTTGCCAGAACCTGTTTGCACTGCTCTTATGGCTTTGCTCTTTCTATTGTGTAAACTGAGGATTATAGAAGTTAATTTGGAATCAAAGCAATGCATGGCCCCTGAAAATTTATCTTTACCTGGAAAGGGATAATTTTGCTTGTACTCCACAACAAAGATTCATCTCCCAGAAGATATCAGCAGGGAGCTAATGTACCAGACTTTTTTATGGTGCCAAGCAGTTTGAACCTGCTGGCCCAGGAAACTGGTTAGAAGGCAGGAAATGGCCGAGTACGGTAACATGAAGTCTGACACACAAAAGGGCTAGAAAGGAGCAGCACTTTATCCCCTGACTGTGGTTACATCATCCAACCGAAGATGACAATGGTCACATGACCAAGATGAGCCTCCTCTGATGAACAAGAGGCACAGGAATAATTAGACATCCCAATTTATTCTGATTTACATCTCTTGTTATGGAGACACTTGGAGCAAAAATGGACCCTTAAGAGACAAAGCAAGACTATCAGGTTTACAGCCACGCTCTCAAGATTACAATGACTGGCAGAGGCGACTGGCGTGGGGGGGGCACATGCCCCCCCGAGATTGGCCCCCGACTTGGCACTGCTCAGGACAGCGTAGTATTTTTGCCACACACGCCAGCAGTGTGTTGGGCCGGGGGTGGGAGAGGGCACTAAGCCATGGCACAGAAATATAGGAGTGGATATGGGGCTTTTGGCCTGCCCACAAGTTGTGCCCTGCCAACTCAGGAGACACCTGTTACCCATGGCAATGGGCCTTTCACCATGTGTTCTTGCAACAGTTCTGTCATAATTCTAGCACAACAAAGACCCTGCTCTTCTCCCCATGGCCTCCTCTCCACTGAATGCTCAGTTCACTGGTGGCATAACTCTATCTGTGGTCCCAGCAAGGGAAGCTGTCATATAGACATAGCTTATACAACTTCTGTGCATGCCACAAGGAATTTTCCTACCTTGTCCAGCACTACCATCAGCAGAGCTGAGCCAGGGGCAAGTCCTGGGCTTGGATTTCATTAACATTAACTCACTTCACATTTATCTTCCCCGTCTTTCCTGTTTTGCTGAAGCCCAGTCCGGAGCACATTGGCTGCGCTGGAATATTCTGTATCCGTTTTTCAATACTGTTGATTGACAACATCCACAAAAATGGCTGGTACAGTCACATCCCTGAAAGGGATAGACCCACACAGGATCCAGAGCCATTACTGAATCTCCAGGGCACTGTAGCTAGGGTTTCTTAGCAAAACAAGAGGGACACAGAAAGTGCTTTGATTACATGTGTGACAAAGAGTTTCTCCAAGCTGTCACGCATCTATCATTTTAAACCAGTGGTTCTCAACCTTTTTAGACTCAAGGCATCCATCAATGGACTCAAGGTTCCCCTTGCAAACTGTCAAGTCTTATTTTCCTGTAGTCAAAAATTAAGTGAAAACAAAGAAATGTTTTTGTTGCAAAAGTACTCAAAAAGACCACAACAGGTCAGGTCAGGATGCTTTTAACACTCTAAATTCCTACTTGAAATCTCTAGGTACATCTTGTGAACCATATTTGCACACCTAATAGTGCTAACATGGCATGCTGTTCTGTAGCACCCTTGAAAAGGTCACAGGGGATCCCAGGGTACAGTGGCACCTTGTTGAGAATCACTAACTTAAAATCACACCTGTTCTGGAAACAGATTTGTTAATTGTCATAAGCACAACTTGATCATGGGGAGTCAGAGTTCAGGCACAATCTAGGAAGTCCAAAAGCCAAAGGGGTCACAAGCTGGAAGTCAACAATACAAGGAGTCCATGAACCAGTGACCACAAACCAAGTGTAGTCAGAGAGCTAGGAGAGTGTTCAGGCAGGAAGAGGGGTTTTAGAGAATAGACTAAGGGATAGGAAACTGACCTAGGGAACAAGAGACTGAGGAGCAAGGAGAAGACTAAGACATTTAGAACCTGGACATCAGGAAGCAGAACTAGGAACATTAAAGCTAAACAAGTTTCCTACCTTACAGGAAGCACAAAAAGCTCTGAAAGAGCTGCTGCTTATACACAGCAGACACAACTAAGCACTTAACTGGAGCCAGTTGGGGGCACTCAGGCAGCTGCAACCAGTCCCACCCAGTTGATCAGGGCCAGCTGGGGCCTTGTCTACCCTAACTCTTGACAGTAATTGGGACAACCTTCATGGAAGGGAATCCACAGCCTCAAGATTTAAAAAGGTGGTTCTTGCATAAGCTCCTACACAAGTTTGCTGTATTTTAGCAAAATTGGGTAGTCCAGGTGCAGCACCATGCTAACACTGCTCTTCTGCTTCTGGTACCCAAGCCAGCTCTGTATTTCCCTGTCGAGTGCAATGTTGATATATCCTGAAGGTATGGCCAGACAAAAGATTTCCTGGAGGAGGAAAGAGGGTAGGGCTTTATCTCACAACTGTTCTGTGGTAAGTAGCCACGTGCACACTCCTACATGGAACAAATGGGAGCTAATCCATAGTAACTTTCCCCTCTTTTAAGAGGGCTAAATGATACAGGGTAACTGTGTTTACCACAGACCAAGGGCATACATATGTGCATGACCAATTACCACCAAGCAGCTAGTGCAGCTTCTCTGCACCTGTTCCAGTGTGAGTTCACCCTTCCTGAAATGGGTGGCCACAGCCATTTGCAGCCTTTCAGTGATGTCCCTCAATGCCTTGTACAATGCACCAATATCTCCCTACCTACACTGACAACATCTCATTTGCCTCTCATGCCAGCTTCCTCTTTTCCAATGTCATGTTCAAGCGATGAGCCCCAAATCTATAGCAGAAACTCTTCATACAGGTCCCCAAGCATAGGACCATACTCAGTGCACTATTACTTTTCTTCCTGGACCCTATGGCCATCCACTTCTTCTTGCATGATATTCCAGTCCTCCCCTGGAGTGAGGATGCCCCCTCTATGCTGTGCCCTATCAAATACATTTATCAGCACATTCCCACTTTTTCCATGAGGATCACTAATGACCGATCCTTGAAGAACTCCACTGGGGACCTCCCTCACAGCATTTCCCCCTTCTACCACTGTCACCTCCTTTTGAGAGAGTTCCTGGCCAATTCTCCTCCTAACCCACATTTTCTTCAGCCTAGCTAGTGGTTTTTCATGACACCGTGTATCAAACATTGAACAGAAGTTCAAATGCCCTTCATTTGTCTAGCTTTCCCCTGAACCTATGGGAGATACAAACTTGCTTGTTCTTCATCTAAACAGGAATTCTTACCTAATTGTGGGACTTCAGGAGCTGGTCCTTCAAGAAAAGTAAGCAAAAAGTGTGAGGAGGCTCCCAATGAATTCACAGAAATAACAAGCTCTTCTCCTTCTCTCTCTCGCACACCTCACTCATCTAATGTTTTTTAGCTCAAACAATGTGCAGAAACTTGTTAACTCATACTGACTATATGTTTCAGAATGTCAAATAAGCACATCAAAATAAAAACTAATAAGATGTATAAGTATCAGTGTGGCCTAGGGGATGGACAGTAGGTTAAGACTGAAATGATGTGGGTTCAATCCTATTGCTGCTGGTTTGTTGGATGTTCTTGAGTAAGTTACTTCACTTTCCAATCTTTCCAAACTTTCCAAAAGGGGGTCTTGATATTTATCACTTTGAAAAGAAATTTTGAGATGTAGTGATGAAACATGCTATACAAGAGCCAGGTATTGTTATCAGTGCCATACCTAGACTCCTGGTGGCCCCAGGTGAACTTTTAGTATCAGGCCCCACTTCGCCGATAATAATAATTTTGTGGCAAAAGTCTTTATCACATCTGTGGTATCAATGTCTTTAAATAGTTTGTTCTCAATTGATAAAATTGCCAGCCCTGTATACGTGCAATATTAAAACTTTTTTTTGCAATTGTAATTTTTCTCTTTTCATTTTTGGGCCCCCTTTCTGTCCAGGCCCCACGCAGCTGCAGGGTTTGCCCGCGCCTGTGTCCAGGTCTGATTGTTATTGATGTTGCGTCTTAACCTGACAAGTAGGGATTTTTCCTAATTAACCCAAGTTCAACACAGGGGCCAATTTGCAACTACAAGTGTTCTCAGGAGGACCACACGTAAGGGAAAATATGTAATTCCAAAACATTAGTGCATGCTAATGCAATCTGAAGTTTATCCTTGCGTCTTATTGCAGTTTTATTATGTTGGCCTGCAGAGAAGTTAAAGGGAACATAGAATTCTATATGAATACTCTTTCTTATATATTTTATAATATCAGGGCTTCATGACATTTACTTCATAAAATACTAATCTGATATGTGAACTGGAGATATATTGCATCTCTTTAGCTTGTTACCATTTATAGAATGGTAAACATATCAAGGGCTAGATTTTGATCTCATTTACACTGAGATGAATCCTGAGTAACAGGGGGGGATCAATACAATTGCCTTGAATTTAGCAGCTGGGACCAAGATTAGAGCCCAGTTCTCTGTAGTGCTCAAAAATGGCTTTAGAAGCACAGTGTTATGCCAGCTTTTGCGTTTTTTCTAAGCATGTCATAATATTCGGCATTTTTCTTGAAGCCCCAAATCTTAGTGCCCTGTCATTTCCTGAGAATTGTCCTTTTTGGAGTCTTTTTTTTTTTTAAATAAGTTTCTAGTTCTTACAGTTGCAAGGAAATGCCAAAAAATGGGACCTCCAAGAAACCAATTAGCACAAGACAAGCAAGAAGACGTTGCAATTAATTTTTTTTTTTTAAATCTCATGGTTAAAACCATCTCATGATTTTGGGGGGTGGACAATATATTAGATGTGCTTTGGACACTGGCAAGCTGCTAAGATGGAGTTGACTGTCAGGAAAAAAGAACACAAATTAGAACACAAACAAGCAGACTCAATTAACTGAATTGAATTAACTAATTGAATCTGCATTTGAATTAGAATGCTCTAGCATTGCCTCAGCATCATGTGTATTAAGCCTCCCCTTGCCTCCACTCTATGTTTCAAAATGGCCACAGGGGTGCTTTAACTAAAACTCATAGAATGAGCTTTAGTTAAAGCATCCCAAGGCCATTTCAAAATGCAGGGGGGAGCTTAATACATGGTGTGCCATTTTAATTAGAGTGGCTCTCCAGGAACCACTATTTAAAATGCCCCTACTTCCACCTCCAAGCATGTGTATAGGTAGCCATTGCTTACAGTTCCTAGCAGCTCCATTTCTTGCCCCTGAGGAACCTCCTGCTTGAAGGGAACTCACCCTCTTGTCCAGCTGAGGGAGTCACAGCTCTGGGACTGGGCAAGGCAACTGGTCTTGCTCCATGAGCTCAAGCAGCCCCAGCTCAGCACTTGTATCTTTCCCAAGGAACAACCCCCCCCAACATTTTCTAGGAACTCCTTATGGCTTAAGGAGTTGCCTTTTGTACTCCAGCCTGCTTGCTGACCAGGGCTTGGTCTTCTGGGATTCTCCCCTCTTGGATGTGATGAGGGGGAGAAAAGCCCTAATGTCTCTCAATTGTTGCCAGGCAGAGAATGCAATCAAAATTCATACTCGTGAGCCACGAGCAGACTGCCAAGTCAAATAAGATCATGTCATTAGCACTCCGTCACAGAACAAAGTGGGCTCCCTTTGAACTCCGGCAATGTGAAGGTAGTGCTTACTACTGAGAGCTCTGCCCTCCGCTTGAGGAGAAAAGCTCACCATGCAGATGGCCTGGCATGTTCTCTCATGGAGCAGTGTAATAATCCTTATGATCTCGCTTTCCCTGTCACTCCAAATGGCAAATCACCTGAGCACCTATACACATGCAAGGAGGTTGCTCCAACATGCTGTAAGTATAGGGCATTAGAGAAGACTCCTTTAATCAAGTCTGCTGGAGCATGATAGTTACCACACTCCAGCAGACTGCAGCTTCATGTGTATCAGCTTCCCCACAGTAAAAAATGGCAGTGGGGGTGCTTTAAGTAATGCTGTTCGATGAGCTTTAGTTCAAGCACCCCCACTACCATTTTTCAGTGTGGGGACACTGCTACACTGATGCTCTGGTCACTTTAATTAGAGCCGCTCTTGGAGCCACTCCTGGATCACGTCTATAAATGGCCCTGGAGCCCCTCCAGTTCCCAATGCAGGAGAGAGGAAGGGCTGCATTCTATTGGCACATCTGTAATGGCTGGGAACAGCAGTATTTTGTAGTGTTCCACAACTACCCAGCTGGGACACATGCAGGGCATCTGTCACCCAGAGAAAACCCATAGGAACCTGTCCCCAGGTATGTACAGAAGTTGCTTTCTTCACCGTCAAACACTGCACTTCTGTCATGTTTAAGAGCACTGTAACTTTATAGTGCTATAAAAAGTGCTCTAAATTACAGCGCTGTAAAACATGCATGGAGCATTTCTATGCCCTTCTC
This sequence comes from Alligator mississippiensis, assembly GCF_030867095.1. Classification (NCBI taxonomy): domain Eukaryota; kingdom Metazoa; phylum Chordata; order Crocodylia; family Alligatoridae; genus Alligator; species Alligator mississippiensis. The sequence goes on along the minus strand of NC_081825.1, from coordinate 140,876,727 downwards.
TCTGGGAGTAGCAGTGAAGCAGCCTTTCCTGCCAGGGTTGGAGAACAATGAGGCTCTGCACACCTAAGCCATGCAGACTCCCTGATTTGACTTATGTGTCAAGAGAATATCAGGAGTGAGAGGCCTGAGGAGTAAAACACAGGGGTCTGTTTTGGCCTCAGTGCAAGGGTGGGGGGAAAGTAAAAAAATAGCTGGCCTCAAAATCCTTTAATGAGGTAGGAGTTAGATTCTGACTCCACGCTGTGGTCTTGGTAAAATTACGGTCCCAAGCACCAGGACACTCAGGCAATCAGCTGTTATCATGACATTAGCACCATGCAGAGAGAATTTTGTGGCTGACAATTTGAGCAGCCTGGAGGTTTCTTTCTAATTTGATTCTGCTACAAGACTGCCAATGTAGGTTGATATCCATGGTGTTCAGTAGGAAACATACAGGTGGAGCAACTGAGATTTGTGTTTTGCTCTTCTCCTGTTAATGGCCTCAAGCCATCCTCTGTTACCACCAGCTGCAAAGTCAAGCTGTCCTTCTAAATGGCACTGCTTTTAGGATCAAGAGGCAGCTAAATGCCAGGGGAAGAAACAGGTGAGGATTTAACCATCATGGCTACAACATTGCAACCTGGTGCGCGCGCGCGCACGCGCACACAGTTTTCAGCAGCAACAAATATAAAAACAGAAACTGTTTCTCTCTGATCTCTCAGAATAGTAAAGCCAAAGTCTTTTGAGTCTCCTGGGTCAAGTAAAGACCCTCTAGCACTTGGCTTCATTACCATTCATTTCAATGCAAATTTAGCTGTATGGCTATAACATTCTTGTGTTCTGGATCTATGCAGTGTCCAGTAATCTATGCTGTGTCCAGATTCTTTAATGAATGCTAAAGTAGTGCTTACAGTATTATTTTGCTGCTAGAAAAACTGGTCAGTTGGTTGCTGTTATAACAATGTTAATTAAACTTTCGGTGGTACAGAGAATAAGCCCGCACAGGCCAGTGTAGTGCACCCCCATGGAGAAATTTATACCAACACATTAACAGTTCTTAAGTCTTCACAGATTCCTAACCCTTCAAATTCCCTGTCAGAAAGACAAGGACAGTAACATGTTAATTGGGCACGTTTACCTGTACGCTTTAAAGCACATTAGCCTATTTTACTTCACATTAAAGCAGTGCGTAAAAATCGTGCTATTATGCTAATACTCAGTAAAATAGGCTATTGTGCATTGTCACCTAAAAAGTATGTGCTTGCGCTACTGCACATTAGAACAGCCTAATTCACATTAATTTAGTATCTCAAACTGGAGGCATTAAATTTAATGCACATCAGGAAAAGTGCATTCATTCACATGTAGACATGCCTAATGAGTGCTAGAGATGAGGACAGTGAGTTCATCATATTGTTTGTCAGGTTTGAAAGGAAAAAGCCCCCAGTGACACATTTGTACTGTTTTTGTGTGTTTGCTGGCATTCCAGGTCATCCCTGGCTCAGTGGAAGAGACTAACACCTTGTTACAGGAAGTGGGAAGCTAGTGCAAAAAATTTCAGGAGACATAATTGCTGCTAAAATAAGGTAAGTGTCTACTGGGTCAACAATTCCTGTAAAATTCAATATGTAGCAGGCTCACCTTTCAGAGCTTGGGTTGAGTCCCAGGCTTGAGATCCTGCTGTTTTGATTGGTGGAGCCCATCCATCAATCAGGAAGCAGCAAGAGAATAAAGTCACGCCCCTTTCCTCCCCTGGACCTGATTGAAGACTGTGAACTTTCAGGTCTGGAAGGCTTCAGGGGCGGAGCCCTGGAGTGTATAAAAGGAGCTGCATGCCCAGCATGAGAGGCAGATGTAGTGAGGGACTCAAGAAGAGCAGAGTCAAGAAGAGCTGGGGAGCTTTCCCCCAGTGGGCAATAGGTCCAAGGCTCCTGAAGCTGCCATTGGAGGCGCAGCCTTGGGAGCAGTGCGAGACCGCTCGGGCTGTTGACAGCGCACAGGTATGGTGTGCAGAGACCTGGCCTTGGGAGCGGTGTGAGACTGCTTGGGCCCATCACAGTATGTGGTTCAGTGCATGGAGCCATGGCTTTGGGAGCTGCAAGCAGCGACTCAAGCCTGCAACCAGAGAGGGCCAACAGGCTACACGGTGCGCAGGGCAGTGTATGGGCCTGAGCCTTGGAAGCTGTGGCAGGGCAGCTCAGGTATCATTGTGAGCAATCCCAGCAGACGGCCAGGCAGGGAGGTGCGCAAGCGGCGCATGAGGGAGCGGAGCCAGGGAACAGTGGCGGCTGTTTGAGTCAGCCACCCAGCATAAGGATGGTTGGTGAGACCCTGAAGGGCCCAGCCTGTGCTAAAAGAGCCCTCAGTGCCGAGCCAGGGCGTGGGGAAATAGTAGTGCTGCAGTGTGAGGTCTAGCACTCAGAAGCCAGCAGCAGTGGTACAGCAGCTGAGAGGAGCTGAGCCCTCAGTGCCCAGAGCAGGGTACAGGGTGGGGAAGAGCCCAGCGGCACAGGAGAGGCACTCCAGCAGAGGAGACCCCATCGATCTGCACCCTGACCACTGCCACCTGAGGGAGCGTGAGTCATTGGGCCCTTGGGTCCCACAGGAGAAAGACTTTTGGGGCAGGCAAACCCAGAGAACGGGCTGAGGAAGCAGTCCCCTGCCTAGTCAAGGCCCTAAGGGGAGGGGCCCCTGATGCTTCCTGGACAACCCCCAACCCACAAGGGACCCCATTGGAAGGAGAACTATCTCTTGCCTTGGGTCAGGTCCTATATTAAGGAATACATGTCACTTATGGTTTGACCTTGGTTAATGTTCACTGTGTAAATATATGTATATGATATTTAGTTTTATGATTATGTATATTATAACTCAATAAATTGTATATAGTTAAGAACCTTGGGCTTGGGCTAACTCTACAGAGGAAAGAGGGATCTGCTCGAAATTCTGGCATCCCTCTCATAGCACCCCCCTCCTGCCTACCCATCCCATCCAAAGCAGAATATGAGTATCTTAAAGGAGAGGACTTGCACTTTAAGTGGAAAAGCCCAAGAATAGCAGCATGCTGATGTTCAGTAGAAGCTAGCACTAAAAAGTAAGAAGTGACTGGGCAAGTGTAATTAGTGGTGCAGAATGGGTCAGCTGGGGCCTTCAGCTTGTATCTGAAACCACAGATATCTTTCTAATGAGAGGATTTACCTTCATGGGGTAGACTAGTGAGTAAACCCTAGATTGCCAGTCTGCGGGTTCATAAAGCTTAGGTAGTCTTGTGATGTACCTGGTCTGAACTGGCAGCTCTGGCAGTGATACAGATGGGGCAAGGACTGGTTATAATTTCTGCCAGGAATTCCAGTCTTTGAACAGATAAAGATACACTTCTCTGGGCTTCCCTGAATTAACTACAATGGTCTCTCCCCACAGGGTTGCCCCAGGGCCTGCCAAAGGGTACAGTGCTACACATGTTACCCTGGGAAACATGAAACTTTCAATTAAGCCAGTTTTATTTCCAAACTGAGAAATGAGAGATGGTGTTTTTACCTCCAACGGCTTTTACTTGTGAAATTTCCCAGAACCCCATGGACAGCTCTGATTCAGAGTTTGAGATTAAAGTTAATTCAGCTATCTATCAAACAAACGACACAGTTGTTTTGTGTAAACAGAGATGAGATGAGTGATCTACCCACATCCATCTGCCCTTCCTCTGACTAAAAAGAAAAAACAGAGTCACTGTAACTGATTTCAGCTGATAAAACATAATTTCCTTAGAGCCCCAGAGTCTAGAGACACTGTTTAGGCTTGTAATTTGACCTAAATTAAAATAGTTGGACTTTTTCAGTGACTATCTTCTACTTCTGTGTTCATGGCTCTAAAATGTTAAACTCTGGGGTGGGGAGTCAGTTTCCACACGTAAAGAAGCACTTTGCAGAGCTAGGAGACCCCATACGATAGTTTACCTGCTAAATCCTGGGTGGCTTTATGCTGTTTGAATTTTACTGTGGAGTGAAAGATCTTGAATTGTCATAGGGAACAACTGAGTCAGGAAACTAGTTGGGGCAAGCATTCTGAGCTTAATACAATTCATGTCTCTGGAAAGATTGCTTTCTTAGGAATGTTCATAAGCTCTTTGAGTTCAATACACAGTTGGTGCCTGTAACACCATTTGGTAGCAGAATCCAACCGTTATCTTTGTGGGGCATTTATTTGGAGTACCAATTTTGGTTTTTAAAAAGAGACTTTGGAAACAGACCATTTAAAAATAATAATGTATTAAATAAATAAATCCAGCCATATCACTTAGCACTTTAAAGAGGAGCTGACCCTAAATTTTGAAGGAAAGCACACAACCCCAACGTTGACATCACCTCATGCTGCCGATGAACAAATGCAGACTAATAAACAGGGTTATTTACAATGGATATTCAAATCAAGCATTTTATAGGTGCTTAAGATACTATGGCAATGATTTGTAAGATGTCTATTTTTATAATATATTTATTTATAAAACAGATTATTAAGAATCTCATGTTATTTAAATACTTTTGGAAGACAGGAAAAATGCTTTGTAAGGTCCTCAACTCTTATTAAGAAGAAAGAAATGAAAATCCTGGAAGCATCTAAGAATGCCATCCTACAGGCAGCTTCTATTGGAGAGCACTACCGTGGAACTGAGGGCCAACAATTCTTTTCCTGTATGTATGTAGATCTGAAAAATCCACAGCTGAGGCCAGTCAGTGCAGAATGAAACAGGTGCCCAACAGAGAAATAGGTGTGAGAAGCCACCAGGGCTTTCTGTTGGCTAAAGCAAAGGGCTAGGATTCAGGACTTATAGGGTCCATTCTGGAATCTGGATTCAGAGTCGGAACATTTTACAAAGGCTGATATAAAACACTTGGAACTCAGCTGCACACTTAGCTGTCAGAAATTTAAGCAGCAAAGGAAGCAGTCTGCTTTTCAGAAATATTGTGACATTTACAATGCCAACTAATTTCCCTAGGAATTGTAGGTGCTCTGAACCACATTTGTCCTGGTTTAGTGGCCTAAAATTTAGGTAACTAGACTTCAAACACAGGCCTTTCCACCCTCTGTCATTGTGGAGTGCTATCATCTCACTCTTTCAAGTTCTTAAAAGTAGTAGGGCAGAGCTGCCCAGCAGAAATAAGCAGCTTGACTACACATTGATTTATTTGCAGAAAGTCTCCACAGCACAACTCCAACAGGGGTCAGTAACAGAGCTTCTTCATAATGCCCTATTGCATTTCAGGGACTTGCTGAGTCGGGCAGATAGGTTATAAGATCATAGGAAAGTAGGACTGGAAGGGACCTCACAACTCATCTAGTCCCAGCTCTCTGCTCAAGGCAGAGTCCTCCCTGACCAAACCAGCCCAGCCAAGAGTCTGTCCAACCCGCTTTTCAAAGTTGCCAGGTTGGACAGATCTCTCAGCATATCTCCAAGTATTTATGCAATGGACACATCACACCCCTGCTTGTACGCATGGGTCTCTGTTAGCTCAACAATTCCTTTTTCATCTGTCTCAATTAAAGGAGCTATGCCCAAGACAATCCCCAGATAGAGAGCTAGTCTCTGTGCCCATGTGGCCAAATGAATCTGTTCCTTCCACCCTTTCAGAAAGGGAAGGTGCCACGGAGCAAACATCCTTGCTAGAAGGTCTGTTTCTTCATGTTCTACAACAAACACCATGATAATAGTAGCAACAAGTGCAGGAAACTTAGGCCATGGGCAGAACCAACACTAAATTGTTTTAAAAGGGAGGGAGGGGACCTTCCCTCAAGAATATGAATTAATTAAAGCAGTACTCATTTCATCCCTCTGCTCCTAATTTAGTAGGATGGAGCTAAAACACTGCAACTTTAAACCTGAATGAAACAAAATTAATTATAGCAGTTTAACATCCTCCTAGAGCAGAAGAGAGAGAGGAGAGATGAAACAGTTACAAAGGATCAGTTGTAAGGTACCTTAATTTTAAAGCTCTTTGTCTCTTAAGAGGGGGGGAAAAAAGACAACTTGCAGGGTGGAAGAGTGTGGAGGAGGCATGAGGAAGCTAGTCTATGAGCACAAGGATTGAATGCTTGCAGCAGCTGTAGCATCTCTGTAAACAGCTTCTTTAATAAAGAACCCATTCTATTTCACAAGCGCAGAGTTAGTACTCAGCAAGCAGCATATGAAACAGTAGTGATAATACCTCTCTCCCTCATCTTCCCTTTAATCACTTCTTTCTCCTCCTCTAAATCTGTGCTCCCTCTTCTTCCCTCTCCCACATTGTTCTCCATCTTACTGTGTATTTTAAAAATAACATGGATGTGTGCCAGAGATGAAGGTGACTTCTCTACATAGGAAAAGGATGAGAATTAAAAGACCATAATTCTTTTTGCCTAGCCATTCTGTCAGGGCTGAGTTTGTTAAAAAATTCAATAAGCTTTTAATTGAAAGAGCAAACCTTCCTTTTCTTAAGTACATTTTTATGATGATAATTTTCTTTCACTAAATGTTTTTTCAAACATGACAGAAGACTAAATCCCATCCCAAGATTTAGAGACTGGAGAGGTTTTTAATGCTGTGCATTGGGAAGGCAGAAGGCTGACTCCAAAAAGAAGGCTATTCATTCCAGCCCCAGCAAGATCTGGCCCATACTATTTCACACAGTTCAGTCAACCACATAATATTATCTTGGGTAAGTGTATCATCAGGGGCACAGACATAAGTAGGCCTGGATGGACCATGAACTCTCCCCTTTCTGCCATTGTCCACCAAATCTGAGTCTTTGGGAAGGCCGAGTGATTTTTTTTTTTTTTAAACCATGGACCCTGAAGGAGGCAGATTAGGAAAAATAGCTACTTTCTATATTTAATTGTTGTAAATCATTTGCAATATACACGATTTGCTGTGGCATCACACCTTTTGGTCATTGCCCACCCATCATAACTTGAGGCTACCACAAACTGTATTTCCTTGCTACACCACTGTGCCCAGTAATTGAAAAAAAGATGATGATCCAGCATTCATTTAAAAGAGCAGAGCTTCTAAACCCGAGGGAAATATGAAAAGAAAAATTCCCAGCAGACTTTTTAACACCGTTGTACTTGGGTCTGGTGGAACATCACAGCAGCACCCTGCCTAACCCAGCTCCAAAAGAGACAGTGAAGGACATTCCAGTGGTCAACAAATACTCATTTTCCAGCGTAAGGGGAATTTGGTATAGAAAATAGAGGGATGAAAAGATCTAGTGGAGAGAAGCTAAAACAAATTCAGACCTGAGAGATTTTTCATAATCAGGGTAGTTAATCATTGCTAAGTATAACTTGTGATTGATTCTTAGTCAACCAGAAATTTTTATAATGTGACTCAGTGTTTTGCTAGGAGATGCACTCTACTTCAAAGCGGAATTAGTTTGGGGAAGCGACCTGGCTTGTAGTATGCATATCAGCCAAGGTAACCACAACAGTCCCTCCTGGTCCTGTGACTATTGACTGCTGCAGCTCCAGAAAGCCAGCAGCCCAATGTTGTTGTTCTATTTGTGGCCAGATTCTCTTGTCATTCCCAACATAAATATTCCCACTGAAGTTGATGGGTGACGCTCACCAGTCACACCAGAATACCCGCATTGAGGATGTTGCCTGCAGTCAGAAGATTCACCTAAGTAAGGCATGTGCAGGGGGTTTGACCTCAGCAAACAGTTAAATACAGCTATAGAAAGAACACATCAGATGCCATTCCAGCATATCTACCTTCACAGAAAATGACTCTATTAACACCCCTAGCCGCAGTCCTTAGGGTTCTGTTCCATTCTGCATTATTAGCTCTGCAATATTGCAGTGTTTGTTCATTAATCGCTAGTGAGTGGAAAAAGAAAGAAATAACCATAACTCATATTCCAGAAGTCACCCTACCATGTACTCATTCCATCACCATTCCCAATTCAGTTCATGAAAGATTAATTCCTTAATTAATTAACATTACAAATCATAGTCATTAGCTGCCCTTCCATTAAGCATTCAGAGGGTCACAATACTATATCACATCGATTTCTTAATTAGACCCCAATGAGTCAAAAAAGAATAAGCAACTTCTCTCAGCCTCTTCATCCCTTAGACCTTTGGTTTTCAACCCATTTCATAGATTCACAGATGCAGGGTCGGAAGGGACCTTGTAGATCTTCTAGTCCGACCCCCTGCCGTGGGCAGGAGAGAAAATTGGGCTCAAATGACCCCAGCCAGGTAAATGTTGAGCTTCCTCTTAAAGACCCCCAGGGTAGAAGCTATCACCACTTCCCTTGGAAGTTGGTTCCAGATCCTAGCCACCCTGACTATGAAGTAGTGCCTTCTAATGTCTAGTCTAAACCTACTCTCTAACAACTTACGGACATTATTCCTTGTTACTCCGGGAAGCGCTTGGGGGAACAAGGTCTCTCCCAAACCCTGGTGGTCCCCCCTAGTAAGTTTATAGACAGCCACCAGGTCCCCCCTCAGCCTTCTCTTGTGAAGGCTGAACAGGTTAAGGTCCCATAGCCTCTCCTCATAGGGTCTGCCCTGCTGTCCCCTGATCATGCGAGTGGCCCTCCTTTGGACCCTCTCAATGCTGTCCACATCCCTCCTGAAGTGCGGCGCCCAGAACTGGACACAGTACTCCAGCTGCGGCCTGACCAGTGTTGCATAGAGGGGGAGGATCACCTCCTTGGCCCTCCTTGTGACACATCTGTGGATGCAGGGAAAGGTATGGTTAGCCTTACTAACCATGTTCTCACATTGTCAGCCCATGTTCATCTTGGAGTCAGTAATGACTCCAAGATCTCTTTCTGCCACCGTGCTTTCGAGGAGTTCCCTAGCCTATAGGTATGCTGCTGGTTCCTACTGCCCAAGTGCAGCATCCTGCACCTGTCAGTATTGAATCCCATCCTATTTTCATTTGCCCACCCCTGTAACCTGTCCAAGTCCTGCTGTAATCTGTGCTTCCCTTCTAGCGTGCCCACCTCACCCCAAATCTTGGTGTCATCTGTGAATTTAAACAGGCTGCTCTTCACCCCATTGTCCAAGTCACTATAAAGAAATTGAACAGTGCAGGCCCAAGGACCGAGCCCTGGGGGACTCCACTGCCCACTTCCCTCCAGGTCGAAAATTATCTGTCCACCACCACTCTCTGAGTAGGACCCCTCAGCCAATTTGCGATCCATCTGACTGTGTAGGCATCAAAGCCGCAATCACCTAGCTTTTTAATGAGAATGGGGTGGGAGACAGTGTCAAAGGCCTTCCTGAAGTCCAGAAAGACTACATCCACCACGACACCTGCATCCAGTGATTTTGTGACCTGATCGTAGAAAGCAATCAGGTTGGTCTGACAGGACCTGCCCCTAATGAAACTATGCTGGTTGCTCTTGAGCATCATCCCTGCTGCTGGGCCTTCACAGATGTGCTCCTTGATAATCTTCTCAAAGAGCTTCCCCAGGATTGAAGTAAGACTAATGGGCCTATAGTTCCCTGGGTCCTCCCTCTTCCCTTTTTTAAAGATGGGAACCACACTGGCCTTCTTCCAGTCATCTGGCACCTGGCCAGAGCACCACAAGTGCTCGTAATGCTGTGCCAGGGGCCCCATGATAACCCCTGCCAATTCCCTCAACACCCTGGGGTGGAGAGTATCTGGACCTGCTGATTTGAACACATCCAGCCCCTCCAGAAGTTCTCTAACCTGGTCCTTCCTGACCCTAGGCTTGGCGGAGTTTCTCCCGAGTCTGTGCTGAATCTCAGGAGGGGAGTCCCGGTCCCTGCACAAGAAAATAGAGGCGAAGAAATTGTTAAAGAGGTCTGATTTCTCCTCTGGTGCAACCACCAGATTGCCAAGCATATCCTGCAGGGGCCCCACATTACCCAGGGCCTTCTTGTTTTGATTTGTAAACATCAATGGCCAGTCCCAACCCAGTGCCCCTCACTCCTAACCCACTGCCCCCCATCCCCAGGCCCCAGCCCCCCAGTGTATGGGGCAGGGTGAGGTATATGTGGGGAAAGGGGAGCCCCAAGCAGCCCCTTGTAGGCTGGAGCTCTGCCAGCCTGAAAGGGAAAAGGCACAGTTTCCCATGTTTTTCTCGTTTAAAGAAGAATCTATTTTCAAAGTCTGTTGATCCATGTTTAAAGTTTGTCCACAACCCTTTCATATATTCTTGCGGCCCACTTTTGGGTCACAACCCGCAGGTTGAGAAATACTGCCTTAGGCAACATCATGGCCAGATGGTGCTTTCACCCCACCTCTTTCTCAGACTCCTGGAACACTCCTCCCCTCCACAGCTACAAAAATGCATGGTTTTGGCCCCCTCATTTTTTATAGCAGTATACCACACCCAAGGAAGATGGCCAGTCAGCTTTCTCCATTTCTTTCTTTTTCCACTATGAGAAAATCCACCTTTTATGCATATCTCACCTCTCTCTAGACCAGGGGTGTCCAACCTTTTTGAATGTGGGGCCAGATCATGAAGTTTTTATCACCCAGTAGGCCAGCGAGCCATATTGAAAGACCTCACAGGAAGTGGTATCCCATCATCCCCCCCAAAACGAAAGTACAGTGTTTACTTTCATTTCCTGTTGCAGCACCTCGGGCCTCAGAAAACAGCTTGGAGGGCCGCATGGCAACCCACAGGCCGTATGTTGGACAAGCCTGCTCTAGACTCACCTGAGTAGCAAGGTCTGGGGTTGAGAACTGCCTCACCTCATTTTTGCCTAGCACTTACAAGGGAGCCTCTTCAAAGGTATACCAGCTTATTACAAGAGCCACCTCGCCGTATCTCCACTAGTTATTTGTTCTGATTTACACAGTCCCTAGTACCTACCCCAACTGAGTCACAGGCTGTGTGGACCCTACAATCTTAATTAGCTCAGGAAGCACTTCATGCTGCCCCCACTAGATGACATTTCATCAAGTGCTAAAATAGCCATATTACAAGGTCCTGCAGCCCTAGGTCACCTTTTTGCTCCTTTATGTTCACCTGTTGTTACTCTAGCACTATCTTGACATTATCCCAAGACAAAAGCTCTGTTAAGAGTCACATTGCAGATAATCTTATTGCAGGGGGTGGTCAGGTCATAGCGGGTCAGTTTACATGTAGCACTCTAGGTCAGGGGGTTACCAGAGTATAAACCAAAGTCAATCCAGATATCAGTGCAAATCCAGGATATGAAGTCAAAAGTCAAGGCAAGGTCTTGGTCATGGCAGGAGGTCCACAACAGAGACATGAGCAAGAAGGAACAGACAGAAGAGGCATAAGCAAGGAGCTCAGAGGCACAAGCCAGAGGTTCAGAGCATTAACAATTGTACACAAACCAGAGGCACAGCAAGGCAACTTGTTACCTAAACAGCACACTGCTCTCTGGTGTGAGCTTATATAGCCAGGCCTCTCTGAGGGATGACTAGGGCTGATTGTCTGATTACTGCCTGTTGGGGCCTGGGACCCAATGAGCCCCAACCGGGCCTTGGCTCTTGACACTCACCATGCAAGAGCCAATTTTTCTCAGCTCTCTAATATTCATGCACGCAGCTTGTCTCAAAACTTGCCTTGTTGCATCATGGCTCAGGACAGGGCCAGTGGTCCAAATTGGTGTCAGATAAATAAGAAGTGCCTGAGACACAGCAGCCCCAAAGAAATTCACATGTGGCACCCAATGTTTCTAAAGACCAAAACCCATGGCAGGTTTCTGAGAACATCTGCTGAGAAGAGTGGCCCCCAGCCTAATGGAGGGCATCAGGGGCAACATATTGCCAGTGAGACTCTTCAGTGTGCCTTGAAGCCACAGTAAATTTGAATGGTAAAACTGAGATTGGCAGGGCGAGTGGAGGCCAACACTGTCTGCAGGATGTTGCCCACTGGCCAGTGAAGGCTGGACCATTGTTCTAGTGTTTGGGGGAGAGGGCACAGGGTACCTGCTTTTAAGAAGTTTGAAGAAAAACAGAGCTTTTTTGTTAGCAACTGATATTTTTAAAGCACTCTGATATTCCCCTGCAGACCTGAACTGCTCTCAAAGCTCCCATGCCTTATCACTTATCAGCACCTGCAGTATAGCAACAGAGGCAAATCCACCCCATTTGATTAAGTAGTTCCTCAGATATAGCCCAAGCACTAACTAGTTGTTTCAATATTCAGATCGCTCTGAAACTACATGTACAGAAAGGTTGTCTTGAAACTGGTGTGCTACAAAGAGACTTCGGTAGACTTCGGTCCTGTATACACAGGGAAGCCTGTGAACGGTGAGTTAGGGCATGCCTTTACAGCACAAAAGCTAGAGGGAACTGACAGAGTTGCTACTATGCTAGAAAATCACACCTTCACCCACTGCATAATGGTTTCCCCAAGCTGGCTTGCCCTTAGTGGTGCAAATCTGGGGCTGTCTGGTGAAGAGGAACCGAAATACAGATCCCCCTTCCCTCAAATGATCTACGCAAGAAAATTTCATGGTCTTCTACATTTTTTGGTTCAAAGCTAAAGAAAATAAAAAGGCTCTGACATTTGCACATTGTGTATCCTTGGACCGCCCCTGGGTTCAATGTAGAATGGGACCAAGAATTGGGTTAGCTATAACTCAGAATTAATTGCATTATAGAAGACATCATGCCTCTGCCAAAAAAGGGAATGCAGGCAATGCATCTGTATTGTTTCCTGAGGAACATTTTTGTGAATGAACATACAGTGTAAAGTGCTTATTAAAGCTGACCAAAGTTCAGAATTTCTATTCTTCAAGGACAAAAAAATCATCCTGACTTAGAAAAGAATGTCAAATTTTCACATGAAATTACTTTTCTGAGGAAAACCACTCTTTGAATCAAATGTTACATTCTCTCTCAATAAAATCAAAGAGAAGCATTTTAGTTCCTTATGGTCATCTAAGTGGCAGTTTTTTAATCATGTAGGGGTCATTTTTGATCACATCGCTCAGGAAGACCCTTCCTGTCATGTCTTCCTGTCTTTTGATTGTATTTTTAATTAAATATGTTTGTAACGTGGTATTTTCTCTCTCTATTTAATTTCTTTTTAGTGTAAACTTGGGGATCAGGAAGGAATTTCATGGTTAGATTTGAATGGACTGCAGCAACAGGGGTTGGGGGAGGTTAAACTTCTTGGTGGAAGGTCCTCTTGCTTGGATCTCAAGTGTATTTTAGAAAATTACTTCCTGTTCTTGAAATGGCAGGTTATTGACAGTGCCTTTGCTACCTCAATTTACCTGTAGTAAGTTAAAGGCTGTTTTTGATGTTTCAGGCATTGTGCCTAGTAGTTGTGCATGAGGGTTGTTCTGACAGTTTTTAACAGGTTAGACTAGACCAGGGGTGGGCAAAATATGGCCCGTGGGCTGGATGCAGCCTGCCAAGCACTTCCCTCCGGCCCACGGAGCCCCTTCAAAACCCAGGTAATGGCGGCTGCCTCTCTAAAAGCCTCTGGCAGCACAAGCCACCGCACCTCAGGTTGTTTCCTTAGGTTCTGGTTGCGAGGCAACCAACCCTGACCCAGCTGGCATCGCCTCACCTCGCCTCGCCCAGGCTCAGGCCATTTTTGCAGCTTGAGAGGGGCGGGGCGGCTGGGCCAGAACCTGTCACGCCGGTGAGGGGAAACAGTGTCTGGGCTGGGTTCTGTTTTGCTGCATGGAACTGGAAAGGGCCCTGCCCTGCAAGTAAGCCCAGGAAATCGGCTGCTGGGCAGGCTTTCCCTGTGCCATGCTGTGCCATGCCGCTCAGGCCGTGCAGGGTCAGGCTGGGCTGGCACTGGGGAGGGGAAGCAGCAGTTGGGCTGCAGCTCCAGCCCAGTCAGCACCAGGGAGGAGAGGTGGCGGTGAAGCCGTGTGCCGCTTGGGACAGGATGAGCCCAGCCAGAGCAGCAGGGGCTCAGCTTCATTTTCCCCCTACCTGTGCTGGTCAGTCCCGAGCGGCACACGGCTCCGCCACTGCTTCTGCTGGATGGTGCAGACCTGGCCAGGCTCGGCCCACCCCCAGCAGCACGTAGGAAGCTGGCTTCAGCTGCACGCTGCTCCAGGTGGAACAGACCCGCCCGGGTCTGCACCGGCCAGGAAAGGCGGTGTGCAGCTGAAGCCAGCTCCTCATGTGCTGCTGGGGATGGGGTGAACCCAACTGGGTCGGCACTGGCCAGCAGAAGCAGTGGCAGAGCCTCCTCCTTTTGGGACCAGCTGGCACAGGTAGGAGGAAAGTTCTGGGGGAGGGCTGATGCCCCTGAAACCCCACTGCTGGGGCAGGATGTTAGAAGGGTCACAGCCCCTTGCTACCTGGTAAGTTGTGCAAGAGAAGGGACTTCCAGTGGTAAAGGTCAGGGCTCAGGGGGCGGGACTTCTGGTCCCAAGATGGCAAGCAAGGGGTGGGGCAACTCAAGGGGCAGGGCTACCCACGCGGCCCTCAACAGCCCGCCAAAACTCATCAAGCAGCCCTCCGCCTGAAATAATTGCCCACCCCTGGACTAGACATACACTTGTCTAGAATGGCTTAGATGGGGATGATCCTGCCTTGAGCAGGAGGCTGGATTAGATGACCTCCTGAGGTCCCTTCCAGACCTACTTTTCTATAATTCTATTATTTCTATAATACAGCATGAATTAAAATTGAGAGAAAAGTTGTCATCTACCTACGCACCTCACAGTCTTTTCTTGCTCAAAGACAAGTAGGCATTTATGAGCTCATCTGTAGGTGGGAGTGCATAAAGATTGATGCCATGAGACTAACGACCTGACAGTTCTCATCACTGCAGCATAGACACGACACGGGTGAATGAACAACACATACAGGCAAAATGCTCTACACATCAATGACATAGAGCATTCTGCCCCCCACCCCCATAATCCTCCAACAGGTGAGTGGACAAACACAGAGTTGAAGTGGGTAAGCTATTACTTCTCCAGAGCTGCAACCCCCCTGCAAAAGTGCAATTTCTACAGCACACATCACCTTGCAAGGAAGAAAAAGGCCCAACGTGTTCAAGATTTTCAAACAGCCTTCCTTATCAGCTGTGCGTGTGAATTCCAAATGCACAATTGCACCATCAGTGTGAAAGGGAAAATAAATGGCAGATTATCAGCCCCTCCTGTCTTCTGATTTGTTGGCCTTGTTTGAAATAAACCATTATGCCCAGGGAGTTGGTGCAAAGACAAAATTTATCATAAGACAAAAGCCTGAGACTGAGGGGCACGGAGAGGGCATTTCCACCTGGCCATTCCATTCAGCTACTATGACTGTCAGATGCTGAAACATTGCACTGGAACCTCTTTCAAGCTGAATGAATCTTGCGACAGAAAACATGTGGAATGCCCAACCACTGGACTCATCATACAGCATTTGGCTACCACAGCCTACCCTGAAATGACAACAATCTTTGGACCTTCACTGGTGATTATGGATAAAACCCACAGAGGTTCTCACAACATGGCAGTCAGGAGTGTGTTGCCACTGTACCAAGCATAAATGCCTCATGCTGCACAACCATAGCTGGATGGAGCCGCTCTTCTACTTTTACCCTGATCTGCCTCACTCATGATTACCTGGAAACAGTTTGACATCACTCTGGCCCACCTTGGGATTCTTGCCCAACTACCCTATGTGCCTGGAGTTTTTGGCTTGGCCTTCACAAAGACTCAGATTTGATGGACAGTGGTGGAAAAGGAAGTGTTCATGATCCAGCCAGGCCTACTTGGGCTATAGACAACTTGGGCTACAGTCACACATTCTACTGCTGAGCTAAGACACCCAGACACATACTCTTTGCTTTCTTCATGTACTGAGTTCAAATACAGGAAACATATGACCATTTCTACTCTTGTTTTCAGCATGCATGTGTACTAATTCTTGTAGTGCAGATCCTAAACCAAAGAACTCTTCAACCCAGAGCATAAAAATTGAGTATTTATTCTGGGTCACCACATGCTGTAGGCTGCTATGATAGTTCCTTGCCAGGAGATCACAGTGAAGCTGTAGTTGCTTGTTTGCTTTGAGCAAATGGATGTCCCAGATAAGTTGTGCACACTGAGGTAACTTACACTGGTATACTTTTATCCCTGTTTTTTTTCCAGGGTAGTTTTTTTTTTCCAGGTGCAGTAAATTTCACCAATCTACTATATTTAATCTATTTTAGAACAAGTTTTTTTTCCCCATCTAACATGGAGGGAAGCTTTTCATCTTAGAATCACACATGAGGGTGGTAACAGGAACAGGCAGCTGCTGTGGCTCAGGGTCCAGCCTCTACCTGGGGCCAAGGTTGTAGCCATCGCTGTCTCCCACACCTACCCCAGCTCTGCACCCCACCATCTTCCCCCTGTAACCTCTCCCTCCATCCACAGCCTATGCTCCCCTGCTTTCCCCTCTTTCCCACCACCCCTTACCCTTGTTCCATGCAACAGGCTGTGTCCACACTGCAGCCTGGGGCATGGAGCATAGCGTAGCTGCTACGGGTTCTGGGCTGGGGCCATGCTCAGTGCCCCAGGCTTGAACTAGGATGCGGCCTGCTGATGCAGAACAAGGTAAGTGGAGGGAGCAGGGAGCAGAGGCTGGGGGGGGAACAGAGGCTTGGGGGAGGGGCATGAGGGGAAGCGGGGCCAGCATAAGCAGGGGGCAAGCTGCTTTACCTCCCCATACCACCTGCACCCCCCATTTGCTGCCCCCTGTAGCAGTAGGGAGGATGGATTAAACATGACCCTGCAATAATTAGACCCTATACAGGGGAAATTTAAAACATATATAAACATCTTCTATGTATAGAATCTAATTATTGTGGGTTATCTGACAATCAGGGCCATCTTAGATTCGAGTAAATACAGCATGTTGTGTGTCTTCTCCTTTTACAGGATCTCCTAACCAACACAGCCGTACTAGCAGGGCCTCACATGGGTTGCAGCTAAGCTGACAGAAAATAGCTTTCATTGGGTCAGCTAACACCATTAGGGAAGATGGTGTAGCTCTGCCAATAGAAAAACCAAGAGGAGGCTCTGCTCCATAGTGATCATAACAGAGGGTCTGTAGTGTGTACAGTTTCAGTCTCATGTAGCTGCAACCAGTATCCAAGCCCTTCCCTCTTTCAACCAATCTCAAGCAACCCCTGGGTTTGTATATGTCCTGACCTTGAACAGCAGCACCTGTTGCTTTTGTCTCCAACTTTCTATCTACATGAAGGTGCTAAGCAGATCCTTCTGTGTCCTTGAAGGAAGACAGCACGGGAGGGTCATCTTAGGAATGTTTCAAGCCCTGTTCCAATTCAACAGTAATCTCACTTGCACTTGGCTTCGTGACTTTCAGTTTCTTTAGTCAACCCTTGGATGTCAGGCAGGATGTCAGGTGGGACCTCACCCTGTAGCTTGTTCAATGACTCATTATTACAGATGGCTGCTCAGTGGTGTGGGAGGAACACAGGTTTTCTTGTTGGCATGAGTAGTGTTAGCAGCCAACTCAAGGAATCCAGCCCTCAGGTCCTCTGAATAACCCAGCACCTCAGCTCTTTCCCACTCCGCACAATCCCCATTGTGGAGGGGCTGGGGAACATGACTACAGGAACTGCAGCTCCACTGGAGAAGACTGAAACGTCAGCTTGGCCTGCACTTTGCCTCTGCCTGCTGACCAATGTCACTTTTCACCAGTACCAGTTCACTATTCCTAGAAGAAATCAGAGCACTCCCTTCACCTCTTACTAGGCCTGGGATTGTCTACAGTTCAAAGGCTCACCTGAAGGCAGCCCATAGCAACGGCTGAGATAACTGATGAGGCATCAGCACCACGTGTACCATCAGCCACATGGTACCCTCCAAACAACACCAGCACTATGGACATTCAGAAGACTTTCTGCCTCCCACCCCACCCCCACCCTTTCCATTTCTGGGATCAGGATAGCATGCAGGCACCCAATTCACTGTTCCTATTGCCTTTAAGCTACCATTGTCTAGTTCCAGCTACTGGCAAACAAGAACTCCTTGTGTCACTCTGTGAAGGAAGTTATTTGGAATCACAAGATGAAACAGACCAGTATGATGGAATTAATAGACTGGATGTTGCCATGTGCTCCAGTGGAACCATCCCACAGGGAAAGCCTCAGAGCAAAATAAGTAGCAAATAGAATAGCAAGCACACCCTGGTTCTGGGTCCCCAGTACAGCAAGAAGTTGCCATTCCCTATTCTAATTCTTTCCACTCTCATCACTTACACTTTCCTCCAGCTGCTCTCAACTGAGGTTAGACTAGGCACAGTTCTCATAGCGAAGTCATACCTGTATCTAGTAGACTAGCTCAGTAAGGGTTTCTTCTGTAAGTTGGGAATAAGTCCTTCCAACCAGTCTCAGTTACCCAATTAATCTACATGCAAAAAATGCTCTCAGAGTAACATTCTACCTACTCTGTCCATCTAAATCATCTTACGTTGTTCATTACCATGGTACCAGAATACACAAGTGACAAGATCTTTACCTGCAGAAAAGCCAAGAAGCACCAGTAATGGTTCCATGGTAATGTAACTTGGCCAGTTTATACTTTCACCATCATGGAACAGAAACCCTTCTTAGAATGTGAGCGATGTACCTCTGCAATACCAAAGACAACTGAATGGAGAGCACACAGTATTGTATGAAGTTGCCATTACCAACTTTGCATTGGCTACCACACAGTCTGAGATAGATTTTTGTAATGATTTCTGTAAGTATATGTTTCTTTCTAATCATAGAAAGCTACTATTTCCAGCAGCAGAGTGATAATCAGTACACAGGATTGTGAGGCACAAGGCAGAGCAGGATGACACAAATTAAAAACTCATTCAGAAAGGCATAAGCTTTCATAAGCGACAGCCTTCTTCATCAGATGCTATGAATTCTGCCTGACTTTGGACTAATACAGCTAACTGCATCTCTCTACAGGATTGTTAGCAGCATTCTCAAGTAGTTATACTGCTACAACCCCCATGTAACTTATTTTATTCCAGTATCATAAGTCTTTATCCGCTTAACCTAACTATCTAAGGAAGGGATTTGTGTTCAACCAAAAAAGCCACTCTTGTACTGAAATAAAAATGTCCATAACATTACCTGTATAACTATGCAGCAGTGACTGCTAAAATGTTGCTCTGTAGACATTACCTACATACTTGCTTGACAACATCATCAGGGAGAAGATGCCCTACAACAAGAACTCATGGGGATTTGAGCAGGAGTGTGAAAGTGCCTGGCAGGGAAGGGGCCCTCTGTTCTTGGAGTTGATCAAGTAAAACATGCTCATTTCTGATTCCTGTCAGGAAGTGAAGAACCTGCAGGAGGGGTTCTCCTTTCCACCCCTACTGTGCACATCACATCATTAGTGCTGGATGACTCACTCCTGAGTGTGCCCAGAACTTGTTCATCTGTCACTGTCAACACATCATACAGCAGAATCAAAATAAATACCACCCCATCACCCCTCGTCAGCAAGCACACACAAATGCTTTCATATGCTAGTCCACAAAGAGATGCTCAGTATAAGCACATGGGAGGAGACTCCTTGCCTAGCCTGCCCACAGAGACAGATGTGCAGGGTGCTACATAAACACTTTGGTTTCATGACTCTGTGGGCTGAGACTGAGCAGTGCCCAGAGCCTCTGGGCTGTGGAGATCCTGTTGGCACCACATGTAGCGGATGTTTCTCTACCCTGCCTGCTTGAATGAACAGGAAGACATTGTATAACAGAGTTGGGCTGAGAGCCTGCTCTGTGCTCCTGGGGTTCCTGTGTCCTCACCATTGCTCCAGAGAGGCAAGCGATTCCCCAGGAGTTAGTCTGACATGGGAACACAGGACTGGCAGGGGCTGTCTGGGCCACTGAATTCAACCATGTCCAGAACCAGGGCATGGCTAAGTCTCGAAAGTGGACCCTAGCTAAAGCAGAACCAGGGGCAGCCCAGCCCCTGAGCAAGTAAGGAAGGAGAATAGGGTTGTGACCAGGGTGATGCAAACACCCACAAAGCCATGCTGGAAGCCAACAGGCTCTGCTCCACTGTGGGGATGGGTACAGTTCCTTGAACCCCATCCTGAGGTGGCTACAAGGCAGAGGTGAGCAGGTAGTCAGTGTCTACAGAAACATGCTTTGGTCACATCACAATGCTGAGGGTGAAAGACCAAGCAAGCAGGGCCCAATGCAGCAGTGGTGGGTTTGAGTAGAAGCAAAGAGAGAACAAGGTGGAGGATGGTCCTGCTGCCTTGTGGCCACAGCAGCTGTTATAGCCTCAGGTCCCTTCCTAAACTTCCTTGCTTGCCCTGCTGAGCAGTGAGTTGGCCTGCCCCCTCCTGCGCTGCCTTTGACAGCTCAGTGAAGTAATGGGCTGTGCCATGCTGAATTACAGAGGAGTAAAAACACAGTACTGTACTGTATCCCTGGACAGAGGGGGAGGAGTAGACTCTATTACACTCATACATTGTTATCTGGCAGGCAGGACATACGGTCCAGTGATCTCCTTACCATAAGAAATGGTTCTGGTAAAAATTATTGGACTAAGCAAAGGCAGGAAAGTGCCATAAACAAGATTGGCCCCTACTGGTACAAAGGCAAAAATACAGCCTATCATTCCAGCTCCTCATTCTTGTGACTCTTGCATAATGCTGAGAGGGAGAACTGCACAGTGAATGCAGAGAGGGGTGCTCCCTCCAGCCGGGTATGGGCTGGGGAGAACTGCAAGCTGCTCAGTACCATGCATCCTTTGTATTTCGTTTTACCAGCAGGGAAGCTGGGCCAATTCCAAGCTTTCACTCTGGTGCAGCAGGTCTGGCTACAAACTGAGTTCCCTGTTTCACTTCCAGGAAGCCAGCATTCACCTGAGACAAAGGTCCATTTTCTTTCTAAAGTGACGATAACATTTATGGTGTTCATGGCAAAATCCCCAAAGGTACTCATGCACCTAGGCACCCACTGAAGACCAGGGGAAGGCAGGTGCCTGACAGTACATTCAAAATGTATAACAGGTGCCTGACAATATGTCTACCTTGGCCCACCTGCTCCAATTTTACATGCTTACGGAGGGCTAAGGGCCTCAAGGGCATCCCCTTTCTGGGTCTGGAGCCAGCAGAACAGAAGCAAGCGAACAGGGATCAGTGTCTGATGGCAGTTGCAAGAAGAGCTCAGATGTTCTCCAAGTACCTTTGTGGGTATGGCCCTTAGTAGATCAAACATCAAAGCCATGAAGGGGCAGATGTCCACTGCTCAGAAAGACAAACAGGGTAACAATACATGTCAGCTAGTGGCAGGGAGAACAGCATTGCAAAGTCAGCATTGCATGCTGTGTGGCGTGAACTGAAAAATCTAGATATGGGATTCCCCAAACCTTGGACTCAGGGAACATGGCTGAGCCCATGTCTATATTAAATGCATCTGCTCCTTCATTGGCCTAAGCTTCAGCAGTGTGGGGACATGGTGTCCATCTGGAGGGTCAGAATTTCATACAACTAAGAGAATGTTCATTGTGGCTGTAGAGGGATGGCAAGGACACAGTGGCCACGTATTGAATTACAGGTCATTTCATATGAGTGAAGCTTAGATCACCTTTATCATCAAGTAATGAAAACAACTAGGGCTGTCCATAAAAAAAAAAGTTTCTCTTTCTCTCTCTCTCTCTCTCACACACACACACACACATGCGTGCGCACGTGCGCGCGCACACATGCACGCGCGCGCGCGCACACACACACACACACACACACACACACACACACACTGTCCTCAAAAATACTGACCATTCAAGCAAAATCTTTGGAAATTTCAAAGAAAATGGAGATTCCACCCTCCCCCTCCCCCCGCTTCACAATGCTTTAAGAAGCCACTCTTGGTTCAACAAAACAATTGTTGTTCAAATTAAATACACTAATCAGCTATAAGAACGGGGCCTTCCACTGGGTTGGCAAGACTGGTGGCATTCACCCCAGACATGGAACATTGCCTAATATGATACAGTAAGAGTACAAAAAGATGGAAAGGCAAGAAAGGAAAACTCAAATTTGTCTTTTGTGCTGAAGCTCCCTACCCCCGTCCCCACCCCCACAGCATGTGGTTTGGACTAGGGCATAAAGAAGCCTTCAGATATACAGCCAAAAGAAAGCGGCAAGGATTTAATTACTGCCGGCTCCTGCGAGGCCGGCTCTGTCATGTCTTTTTCTGTTGCCTCCTTGCCATCTGTGAGATCTGCTGTCAAGCCCACTGCCCTGAACTGTGGGCTGCAGCAGCCTCCACTGCCAGCAAAATGGAGCCCTCATTACCTTGCTGGGGAGGATTCATCATCCTTCCTAGAGAGAGCATGATACATGTCAAACCACACAGGAGCTTACACTATTTACTGTTCTGCACAGGGAGAAACGCAGGCACAGCATGGAAGACATGCTCCATCTCAGATGTGAGAAACAACAGCTGCCATGTTGGCAGTGACAAAGCATAGGCCTATCCTTCCTCTGCATGGTGGGCTTTTATCCCCCTGCACGGAGGACACAGGGCTGAGCACACTGACAGATCAGAGACGATGCCTCAGTGACATGAAGAGCATCAACTGGAAGCTGAATCCACTGAAAAAGAACACAGAAAAATGTCTTAAAATCAAAGAGGGGGCTTCAAAAGAAATGGGAAGGTGGCTTCCTGCACCCCACTGTACCCAGGTATGAGATACCCTGCCCCTTCACCCCCACCCAAGGCCTGTGTCATGGAAGAGGAGGGAGAGGAGGCAGGGAGAAGCTGACTGACATCCTCCTCCTCTTCTCCTGTCTTGATTGATGTCATGTTACTAATGAGGGGCCAAATCCAACAGCTGCTTTTTTAGGCTCACAGTAGCATAAGCCCTGAGTAAGACATACATGTTATGCTTACAACACCATGCACAAGGGCCTCCATATGGCACAGACATCACAGAAGCCACTGCAGTGGAGCCAGGGGTGGAACAGCTCAGTAATGGCTTGTGACAATGCCAGTATCCTCCTTCTGTGCCCCAGGCTCACAGTCCCTGCTCAGTGGGTGCGGTGAAACAGGTGGCATGCTTGCAAGTGACAAATATTTAACCTGATGTGAGCATTGCATGCTGATCATCAGGCAGGCGTATTTCTTTCCTGAAATGTTTTTGGGTTATCACTTGAAGCCTAGGGCCAGGTGCCTCTGAGAGAGCATCCCTCAATATGCCCTGCCAAGCCCCCTCTGGGAATGCCCTGCAGGGAGCTGTCCTAGAACTTTGGCTCACACTAGGTGAATCTGGTACCTCCATTTTTCAGAGGAAAGTGCTGGGAAGGCCCACCTTCAGGGCAGTCTGACCCTTTGTACATCCTGTTCAAGTCACAACCTGTTCTCTGCATCAGAGTGTCTGGTGCACCTCAGCACCACTGGACCATGGAAAACAGTGTCACTGGGAATCCTGGAGCAGTCCTGACACACAATCAGCAAAGACAGCAAAATGGTACCTTGACTCATTTTATGGGTACTGTTCCTTCCACCCCTAGCCACAGTCAAGGCTGGGCCATTATTTGGCATTACTGCAATCAGTGATTGACAAGAGCTGCACACATATCCTCACACCTTAGGAGATTAGGACATGGACCTGGAAGGGACCTGTGAGGTGACTGCATCCAGTCTCGATCACAGGCACCAGACCATATAAAACCTCTTGTAAATACAAGAGCTGTTTTAAGACTGGATCAGTTGTCCTCCCTGCCTGCTCTTGTTTGCAGGCTGGTCCAGAACCTCCTAGTTTCCAGCCTGAATTAATTTATGGCCTGATTATACCAAATTCTTGCTGTACCAGCATGGTCCTTCCATTTTCACAGTTTGTCTCCCTTGTAGGTGTTTCCCCCATACCATGTCCTCACCTCAGGTCCTCTCTCAGCTTTGCATCTCCAGGCTAAGCACCCTGAAGGGTAGGCTGTCTCCAGGTGTTCAGTAAGCCACCATCATTGGGCTGAAATAAATCCAACCCAGAACTCGAAATCCAAACAGCCCCAAGTTAGAAGGAGCGTCCTTTGGAAAATGGAAAAACTCCCAACCCCAGGAGAAATAACCTGGGTCCTAAATGGAGCCATCTTTCCTTGCTGATCCTTCACATACAGCTTTGAGGTTCCATCAGGCTGATGGGTGCAGCACACCTTTCCATGGGCACCACAGCAGCACCAGGACAGAGGCTACTGACCATTGCCAGAGCCACTTTGACCTCAGCTGCAGTCCTCTCTGCAGAACCTGGAGAAGGGATCATATTAGTTTGTTGTCATTACATTAAACACCTGCTCCCTGAAAGGGATTTCACCATTTTCTGATTGCTTTCCTGTGTGTTGAGCTGCGTCCAGGTAGATGGTGCTGAGAGCCCCAGTAACTGGAATGGCTAACTCATGTGCAGGGAAGGCAAGTTGCCTGGCTTATATGAGGCCATGCTGTCATCCCCAAGAGGCATTGTGGCTTCCTCACAGAGATAGATTAAGTTCCTGTGACAAAAGTTCTCTCTGGTATGAATTAGATGCTGTCTCTGTTACACCTGAGTTCCAATTAGGTGGCCAATGTGAATCATAGTGCCTGAGGGAAGACAGCCATAGTAGGGAAGTGCTACACAGGGCGGGAGCTTTGGACTACCAAGCAGGAGGTGTGCCACAGGTGTGATCCTGGCTGCTCCTGTACCAGCCTTTAGACTGGGAAACACAGTCCCAGTCCCAAAGAGTTCTGACAGATGGGCATTTCCCCACTGTAACTCATGATGCTTTACAGAAAGCGCAATGAGTCACACAGTGACAACCCCTCTGATACAACAGACATTCTCTGCTGGGTCGGTGTGGGGATGGGGTATCGAGCTCCACTTTGGAGCTGACCTCATGTCTGCAGCCTCTCTCCCCTAACCCTGCTCCTTTCCAACTCCAATGCTGTCTTCAGAATGGGAGGGGGAGAAGGGATGGGGGAAGTTTGGTCTGGGGTTTGCCCAGCCTGCGCTGGAGGGTGGGGCAGGTAGATTGGAGCCCACCACCTTGGGGGTGGGGCTAGGGGAGAAGCCTCTGTATTTTTGCCCCAAGCAAGACCTGTTGGGTGTTTTATTGCACTCATCCCCTTGTATGGACACCCAGAGAGGGACAAATGGAGACTGATAGACTTACAGACTGACTCCCATCAGAGGAATGTGCACATGAACAAACTCCTGGGTGTTTTCCACCAGCTCTGTGGAGTCTCTGGGGCAGACTCAGTTCTATTCATGACTCTGCCTCGTGGCCTGAAATTTGTTTTTTAAGGACAGACTGGTTCAGGTGTCAGAGAGGCCCCAAGTACCCAGAGAATTCTGGTCCTGAAACAGGTGCAGAGCAGAGGCACTGTGTAAATGAGGCACATGGACAACACCAACAGCGTCGTTTCCCTCAACCAACTGATTTCCCTCCCTTCACTAGACTCTCTCCTCTCTATCTGCCCACCTTTGCTGCAGCAGTAATCCCAGGAACCATGATCTGTCACTGTCTACACCCATCTGTCCAACCACTGCTTTCTACATGCAAACCCAAAAATGGCTCTGAAGGTCCCACAATCTCTGCTTGGAAGACATCACCTAGTGTGAACTCTGGCTGGATCACAGGGTTCATCAGAGATGGGACACAGCAACCAATGCCTTGTCCATGACTTAAGTGGGTGAGGCAGCCTTTGTACTGAAGCAACGACTGCCTGCCTACCCATACCATGACTCGTTGAGGAGAGCACTGCTTCCAAGACCATACCAACATCAGTCCTTTCTTTCACCTCCACCAGTCTCTGGGCTCTGCCCTCTTTCAACATGCCCCATATAGAAAGCCTTTTGTTAAACACTTGGCTCTGCTGCAAGAGAAACTCCTCATCACATCCAAGCCAAGAACACCCAGCACATGGTGTAATTGTGCAAGAACCCCAGGGCGGACCAGGATGATGTCACACTGTTTCCAGGTAAGCGTCAACGAGGCAGATCAGGGTAAGGGTAGAAGAGTGGCTCCGCCCAGCTATGGTTGTGCAGCATGAGGCATTAATGCTTGGTACAGTGGCAGCACACTCCTGACTGCCATGTTGTGAGAACCTCTGTGGGTTTTATCCGTTGAAGGTCCAAAGACCTTGTTGTCTTTTCAGGGCAGGCTGTGGTAGCCAAATGCTATGATGAGTCCAGTGATTGGGCATGCCATGTTTTTTCTGTTTCACAAGATTAAACCAGCTTGAAAGAGGTTCCTTGTCCTTGGCACAAAGAATTCTTCTGAAACCAGGAACTTCCTTCGAGAAGAATTTGATCAGTGGACTAGTAGTAACAAAGAGAAAGGGCACCTTGGTCTCAGGGATGAGAGAGGGGAGGAAACTACAGGCTTCCTGCTTGTACAGGGTCTTCATAAAGTCCTTGTGCACTTTTAAACTTTAATAACTTAGGTTGTACACAAGGACTTTATGAAGACCCTGCATTTTGCATAGCCCCTGGTTACAGTGGTGATATGTAAACAAGCAGATGGAATAGAATGTGGGACGCGTTAGGCCAAAGTCTAAAAGGTTGGGGACACAGCAAGGCACTTAGACCTAAGGAGATAGTTCAGGTATTTCTAAGATGACTGTCACCATGGTACACAGATACATTGTTGTTCAAAGTTTAAAGAGTTCATTTTAGGATTTCTGAAACAAATACAGTTGGGACCAAATACAATTCTACCACGTTTGTTTCTGCTGAGTGGCCTCATACCCTTCAAGGAGTCTCATTTAATTAATGGATCTTTTCTGGAGAGAAATGCTAATTAATGCAAGTATAGGTGGTAGAAAATAGGCCAGAACAAGAAAGCCACCTGAATGTCCTTGTGCTGGCCTAGTCCTTGGCAGCCAGCAGCAAGCAAAAAATGTTGTACAGAATGGCTGGTGAGCGAGTCAGGGTCTACACACTATTTGTAATACAATACTTATTTCCATCACTGTCCTAGGACCATTAAAAGGATCAGAATTTACTTCACCTATCCTCTGATAGATCAGCCTATTGTGCTACAGTATTACCGTCTGCAAAGGTACTCTATAAGGAGCTCTATAAATGCCCAGGACAGATGAATGACATTCTGATACGTGTAGGTTCAGTGTTGTGTATCAGTGTAATTGTGTTGTGGCTCAAATGTCACAACCATTATTTTTGCTCCACGCGACTAGGACATGTAACCAACAATTCCAGTTGCCAGCCATCTGAGATGGAAATTAGTGAGACAGCTGGCTTTCAAGCATCAGTTGGCTTTCAAACAGCAGTTGGCTGCATCAGCTACACACAGTATCTGTGTACTGAGGGACTATGGAAGCCCTCTTCTGAGAGCCAGTATTACAGTGGACTGCCTGAATTTCAAAGGTGTAGTGCCTGGCACAGAGAACAGCAAAAGAAGCCATACATGCCTGGTAAGGAAGGCAGCCATGAGGAGGCCACAATACATTTTTAGCTCAGTAGAATTTTCCATCTACTTTCCTAAGACAAGCTCCAGATGGCTCAGACTTAGGAACCCACCAGGGGTGGTTGGTAGAGCCAGACAGATCTTGCAGGCAGACACCCTCTTTCCTGGCTGACTGATTGAGATGTGTCACAAACACTACAACCAGACAAAGAGTGCACCCCACTGAGTATTAGCTGCTGTCATCTGACACAGCTCTGTTGACCGGCTATGGGGGTGGCACATTGATAGGGTCTGCAGTGGTCAGGAGAGATGCTCATCCCACCTCAGGCATGCTGAGAAATTCACTCTCAGATTCACAGAACGGTTTTTCAGTGTGTTCTCAAATCAGCTCCACTTTGTGGAATAACGGAAGCCCCTGGACAGCAAGGCCATGACTGCTACCAGTGGGAACCAGGGGTTACACATCCACTACCCAGCTCCTATTTGCTTTCAATACATGTTGGTGCTTTGTTGCCCTTGGTCAAAAAGTCAAAATCCCATCCCAGTTAAACTGTCTGTCAGGTTGACATGGTTAAGGCAGGCCAATTTCTGTAGCCAGCAACAGGCAAGGGAGTCATGTGGCTACTGTTAGGGCTGGCTACTCTGGACTCCCCAAGCCCAAATGGCCAGATTCCCTTTGTAGCTGGGTTGACTAACGGGACAGTCACCAAGGGTCCAAAGTGGGGACTCAAAATTGTGTCTCTGCAGCAGTACCAGGACTTCTTAACTGAAGACATTTTAACTGCTCTGTCTTACAGACCTTTCAAAACCTCAGTCTCCTTGTGTGCTTCTGTGCTGCGGACATACCATGGCCATTTCTGCATGGGAATATTTTCACACATCTGCTATTTAGTGTCACTCTGCAGGGAAACCCTGGGGACCTGCTTACCACCAAGCATCCTGTGCAAATAAGAGAAAGCTGAGGGACAAAGATTCATAGATTCAGAGATTGTAAGGCTGGAAGGGACCTTGGAAGATCATCGGGTCCAACCCCCTGCACCAAGCAGGAAAGGTAATCATGCCCACGAGGTGGCTGGTCAGCTGAAGTGAATTGTAATCACAGCATTTGACAGGTAGGAATGGCCTAGGAACTGGATGGAAGAACAGTCTGTAACGTAGAGAGTGACACAGAGGAGTGAATGGGATCCCAGGGACCAGGCATGAGAGGCTCAGCAGTTTGTATAGAAGTGACTCTCAAAGCCCAAGTCCTGCCTTCCTGGGTATGTGGTATGGCAAATGTAAAAGCACAACTGAAGGGAATGTGTGACAGAGAGGGTCCCACTGCCAGTCTTTCACTGGAGTAGTGTGAAAATGTTACTGACAGTCGGGTAACAGATATCTGATGAAATAAGGACCTTCCTTCACTTCCTTCTGTGAACCTTTGAACCCAGCCCTCATGGAAATATCCAGAAGGATTAAAGAAGTTAAATCATGTGCAACAGCAGTGGCTCTGACAGCCACAGATCTGAATGGAGTGACAGCCTGACAGTAGGATCCAATCCCAGCTCCAGAATGATTTAGCACATCTACCCTCTCTTCAGTGCTAAAGGCTTTCTCCAAATGGGAAACCTTTCCAAAGGCTCTAAAATTCTCCAGGATCTTGTCTTGGCCTAGTATTTTTAGTTAGTTAGTTAGCTAGTTATCATGGGCACCTCTCATTTCATCTCCCATGCACTTCCCAGTTCAAGCCAGTAAATAGCAAAAGAGAGGTTTTTACAGACCTATCCAAAGCAAGAAGCCATCATTGTCCTCAAGAGAAAGCCAAGCTAAGAGAATTGCAATGATTTGGCTAACAATAGTGCAGCAAAAAGGTGAAGAACTGGAACTGAAGAGTTTTGTTCCCCTTTTCCTCCCTAAATTGCTTCCGCACTTTCCCTTGGATGTGGTGCTGTGTTTACTCTCTCTTCTAGCTTTGTGGGTAGTGTTGCTGTGCACTATTGAACAGCTGCTATGTTATCTCCCAAAGTGGAGCAGTCCAGGAGTGGGTGAAAGGTAATTTATGGCTCACGGGTACTTTCGTTATACCACTGCTGCTCATCATGGTTGCTGAGAACTTCATGGAAGGAGGACGGTTAAAGCTGAGACTCCCTGGCTCCAAGAGACTCAGCTATGTGATCTATAACACGGGAGCTAGGACACACTATCCTGACAGCCCTGAGCAGAGGGCAGTGGTACCATACACTGTCAGCCACTTCATTGCAATCCAGTAGTTTGGCAGCCTTCAAGCACGAAAGGTACAGTGCAAACTGTGCCTTATTATTTAGCCCAGTAGTCGCAGTCTGGGAAAGATGGTCTGGCATTTCCAGGCAAAATGTGAGGTCTGTCAGCTGCTTTTGCAGCCTATGAAATATTAGGCCCCTTGCTTGCCCATCCCAAGCCACTTCCCCTTTGACACTAGTGGGTAACTGATTGTGAAACGCAACCAGTGACCACTGCTGTCTGGAGCTGACAGACTGGCTTGCACAATTGTTTGGGTCTGTGTTGTAGCATTCAGATAAGGGTGTGAGAAGCCATGACCCATGCAGCCTCTAGGGAGCTAGAGGGTGGAAGCTGCCTTGCTGGACACACCCTGCAATGCTTTTTTGCAACACCAAAGTGCATTCCACCCTGGTTGCAGCCTTCTCCTCCAAGAAACAGGCATGTTGGGGATGCTGGAAAGTGGCTGCCTGCTCTGTGCCAGGTAATTACAGAAAAGGAACTTCACGTGCCAGGGCATACAATTAGACGCATGCACGTGCCCAGGGATGTGCTGAGGGCGGGGACTAAAAGCATCTGTGATCAGGGTGGAGAACCTTTTGTACAGCTATTACTGCAATTATTCTCCTCACTATTGCTCTCCAAGGGCTGTTGTGCTGTTAAGCACTGGGGATGATCTAAGCAATTTTGCTCTGCCAAACACACAGGACTGATACATCAGGTGAACCCACCAGTGAGGGCCCCTATTGTTAGGATGCAGCCTGCTGCCCCACAGTGTGCCAGTCATAGCTTGTAGGCCACCAACTGCCCCTTCTCACTTGTTATGGGACTCTCCCTCTCTGGTGGAGTTGAGGAGGGACAGTCCTTGTGCTCCACTGAAGCTAGGGCCACCTCATCCTCACTTAGCTCATGAAAGGAAGGGAAGTTCTTGACATCTTCTGCACCCCTACTGCTCATCCACGTGAGGGCTAAACAGAATCTGCCCCTGCAGGAGCATCTGACCTATGAATGCTAATGTTATACTCACTGGACTCAGTACTGAGATGGCGAAAGCAAACCCACACCCATCAGGGCAGATCAAACTTCTGACCATTTCCTGGAGAGTGGAGCTCCCTGCAGGGAGTGGAGCAGCTCAGACCAGGCAGCTCCAGAAACAACAGCGTACAAATGCTCCCTCAAGGGGTTACTCTGCTCACAGCATGCCTGGGGAAGACAAACAGAGCATGGGGCCAGCAGGGCCACTCCCAAATGCTCTCAAACATTGGGTCTGGGAGGGCACCACTGTGTGATTCTGGGAAAATCACTCTGCTTCTCTCTGCCTCGATTCCCCTTCCATAAACTGCAGATATTAACTCTGCCCTGCCACATGGATGTGGCCAGGATCTGTCTGGTACAAACCCTGTGGCACCCACATATGACAGTGATGGGTGCTGTTAGAATGCTTGGACACCAGGTATATACCAGTGTGACTGCAGAACCAAGGCCAAGATTTATAGATGCCTGCTTTGTCATAAACATAGCCCAAAGCCACAGGATTGAAATTGGAATCAGAAGAAGAGATGAGGACAGGAAAAGGAACCATCTTTGCAGGCCATGACATTGCCCTCCAAATGAGAAAAGAGGGTCATGTCGCTTGGCTCATGTTCCTCATTTTGTTCACTGCTGATTCCCCTTTGGAGGCTGGAGGGTGCAGGGTCAAGGACACATTCTCATTTGGATGCCTCACTAGGATAAGCCCCTTTCCCCAGCTCTTGCCAGCTGAACTGAGAGATATTTACATGCAATTTTTACACCATTGGGGCTAAATGATCCATTAAATTTTTATACCACTGGAGCCAAATGATACTGCAATTGATGCTAATCTCCTCTGAGTCAGAGCATCAGAGTGGTGTAGTGCTAGAAGGGACATCAGTCTAATCTAATTCCTTGCTTTGGGACAGGATCAGGTTCTCACTCCCTGCTGCCACACCTTTGTCTCCGTATGTGCCTTCTCAGAGGCTGAAGCTGTGATCTTCCAAAAACAGCTATTTTCTCTCTTTCCTGGGACTCCCCGCCAGACGGTTCTCCTGAGAGCACTGTACTTCTAGGCAGTTTTTAAATAGGCCTGCTTCTTTGGGAGCTGTATAAGATGAGGAGTGCAGACTCCCAAATTGCTCCCCAAATCTGCTGTTGGCATAGACATGGCGGATTAGTAGTTTGAGTCACTGGTAAAAAGCAGCCCTCAGTTAGTAAAAATAGCTCCTCACTCCATATGCTTTTTCAAGAGCCTGCTAGTTAGTAGGCCCCTTAGAGATCTCATCAGTTAATGGATATGCTTTCTATGAACCAGCCAACTGTTATACTAAACACAGAGCACTAGGAGAAGGGATGGCCTCAGGACTAAGCCCAGACTGATAACTTTGTCCCCTTACCAGCACCCCTCTGCTTCTGGGGGCTGAACCTGGAGTGAAGGAAAGACTGGGAGGCTGCAATGGCAAACCACATGGCTCACCAAGCTGCAGTAAACAGGACCCAGCCTGCCTGCAGCTTTAAGGGAGTGAAACTTCCCCCCCCCAGGAAACCTTTTTAGAGAGAGGGAGTTTGGCTTGGAAGGGGTAGCATAGAAGGGGAGACTCACCTGTATGCAAGGCAAGGGAGTGGGATTGGGTAGTGATGTCAGGAATACAGATGTGTGGGGAACGGGGGTTGTTATTTTTATTGAATGTGGGTTGGGAAGTGAGGTTGAGTTGGGTGGGGGTCACTCACTTGATCAGAGGCAAGAAACAGGGTGTGTTCGGGTTGTGTGGTTCGCTTCTGAGTTTGTTTTTTTCTTTTGGGCAGGGGGTAGTGTTTGGTTGTTCTTATCTTAATATTTTGTTTCTTTAATTCTTTTTCTCTTTTACTGTAAGGCTCCCTGAACCTTTTTGGGAAGAGCAGCATATACATCTAATTAATACCAGTACATAAATAAATAGATCCCAATACCAGCCAACTCTGTGAGGCTTGAGAACTGGTCCATACTAACATTCTGCAGCTATTAGAGATAGTCAGAGATAGATGCTGCAGTGCAGGTATTTCTAATGACTTTATTGTGCTCACAGAGACTTCCTGCATCTCTTTGCCAAGCTACTAAGTCAACAAAGAACTACAAACTACCTATCTATTCTGAGACTTCGATTGTATTCCAAATGCTGCCCATACACCAGGCTGGATTCAAATTCTACCAGCCCCAAAAGAGCTTTGTCCAGTATAAATTATATCAGTTCAACCACTGAGATATGCTATGAAAGCCAAAGTAATTTTATGCCTGTATAAACTATACTAGGAGAGTTTTGCTGATATTGAAAATTGCAGGGGGGGGCACTGCTTTAGTGGTCGTAACTGGCACTGCTTTAGTGGTCAAAGTTTCTAGTATTGAAAGGGCCTTAGGGTCTTGTACAGTTGCCCATCACCATCTGCAACCTTGGTCCACAAAGGTATTAAGGTGCCTAATTCCTTCTAATTTCCACAGGAATTAGGCATCAAATCCCTGTGAAGATCTGAGCCTGACTGCCTTTGATGTAATATCAACATCAAAAGCAAAACCTTGCTCCCACCTAAACTTAACTGGGATCAGGAAAGGGGGGGAACAACACTAAAATCCTCTGAGAGCCTCCTTGAGATCAGGAGCTGCCAGCAAGATCAGCCCCATTAGAAAACACAGGGGTGGCCACATCTGTTTTTAATAACATGGCCAGCAATACTGCTGTCTTTTATATAATTGCCAGTAACGTAAGTAGGGATAGGTAAGTGGAACACCCACCCAAGATGTTGAATTAAAATGGGTATCAAAATGGCAGTCCCCAGGAACCCATGCTGGAAACCCGGCCTGCCTATAGCATGGCAGGAGGCAAAGCATATTTGCACCCGATAGAGTAATTAAATCAGAGATGTGTAGCATAAGCTTTCATAAGCAAAAAGCCTACTTCATCAGATGCTGTAAAGGGAAAGCAGGAAGCAGAGCTGCTAAATAAAAAACAGTGATCAGAATATAAAGGGTAGGGAGGCAGGGAGGAAAAAAGAGAAGCCACTGCTGGAAGAGGCAAGGTGGGTAGGAGAGAGAAAAAAGCAGTTAACATATTGAAGGATATAGGAGTTATAAAAGCTAATCTGGGTAATGGGATAAGTATCTGTACTCTTGATTTAGACCATACATAGCACAAACCGGTCTGGGAATGACTTCTTGCTCCACAATTTCCTGCTTAAGTTCCTTTTTTTAAAGTTTTCTTGTCTAAGACCTTTTATTCAGAGGT
Source organism: Alligator mississippiensis (assembly GCF_030867095.1). NCBI lineage: Eukaryota > Metazoa > Chordata > Crocodylia > Alligatoridae > Alligator > Alligator mississippiensis. Next base: position 140,842,912 of record NC_081825.1, on the reverse strand, counting down.
CAGCGATGGAACATCCAGGGAGGTTAAAGTGTTCTGCCACAAGCTTATCTGTCTTTCTGGTATTGATGTCAGATCAGTGTTGGCATCCAGTCGTAGCCTCACGACCAGGGAGCATTACAGGAGTTTCACCTGACTCTTTATTTTCTATTGCTTATTTAATTTGGCAGTGTGCCAAAATTTGGTCCTTCCAAGATACTGTTAGACCAAAGGCCAGTGGTGCTGGAAGCAATGGTAATTACTCAGCAACTCCTAATTACAATAGTGTCATCTTATCTTGCACTGGCAGAGTACATAATTCATGCCCTGCTACCCTAAGGGCCAAATTCTGAAATTGGATGCTCGCATGTGGCTCCTATTATCTACGTGAAAGAGACACATGAGCACTTCCAATTGTGGAATTTGGCCTTAACTGATTAAATTGTTCCTAACATCCTTTTAATCATAAAATCTCCATTTTCTGGCTTGCCAGTCTCTTAAAACTAAGCAGCAGAAGAATATGGCATTCTTACAAGCTCACGAAAGCTGTTCTTTTCTTCAGTGAATCATACACAATTACTCAGGAAAATGACTGAAATTCAAATAAGTTCCAGCTCCCAGCCTCAGAAGGTTATTTCACTAAGTACAAGGCAAAAGCAGACCCTTCTCAACAGGAATGTAAGTTCTAATTATGCATTGCTCCCTGCAGGCTGCACACCACTGGCTTTATTATCTTCCATGTTTATTAATCAGCTACCTGATGTTAACAAGGAGATAACTTCTAGAAGATATGCAAATGGCTCTGCAATTTTCTTTTCCAGTGACTCAGCACTCATATCAGAAGCTCACTAATAGGATATCCAATCCACTATAAAGCCCTGTGAATAATTAGCAACTTCCGTGTCTCTGGTTTTTAATAATTTACTAAGGAAAAATGGCCTTTTTCTAACAGATATTCCATCTTGCAAAGGAAGGACGTGTGATTTTTTTGGACCCCCAGGTAAAACTATTCAAATAAGGGAGAATTATATTATTCTCAGCAGAAGGAATTTGAATGAAACAAATGAAATGCTCTGACCACTGGGGATATCAGACAGCCACAAATACGAAATATAGTTACTGTGTTGAGACATATTAAAATGCCTGCGGCTTACCCCCCATTATTTCCTATATAACAGAGCAAGGCTGGGAGTCAGGCAAGATAATCAAAAGGTTCAGACTATGGATATTGTTCAAATACCCAGAGAACTGTGGGAGTTTGTGAAACCTATCCAAACCTCTCAAGTCCTCGAACTGGCCTCAAAACCTAAGGAACCAAAGGTCCAAGTTTCTCTGCTACAGATTTGCCCTCAGTGGGCACATCTACATGTGGAATTAATGGTCAGAAAGCTTTCCCTGAGTGCATGTCTACCTGTGCACCTGTCGGGAGCAAATTTGCTTCCAATGGGAGCAGTTCAGGCAGAATACTTCTGCCCTGCTCTGCTACTATATGGCGGCTAGGGGGAGCCCTAGGCTTCCCTGGGTGCCAGCCCTAGGCTGGCTGGGAACACCTGTGTCTGGCCTGGGCTCTAGGGGTGAGCTAAGCTGTCTCTCCTCCAAGGCAGCTGCCTCCTACTCCCACCCCTGCCCCAGGCAACTGCCAGGTGATCAACCCCTGCTCCAATCACAGAGCTGGGGCAGGGACAATGTCCCCTTGCCCCTGAAGCAGGCAGCTGCACCCCCAGCACTGAGATCAGAGCCAGGGCCTGGGATATTGCCTCCTGCCCCCAGCTCTGTGATCAGAACCAGCCCCAGTAGCAGGAAGCTGCCGAGGGCAGGGGGCAATATACCAGCCCCGGCTCTGATCTCAGAGTCAGGGGCCTGGAGCTGCGTGCTACAGTGGCAGTGGACATTGTCCCCACCTGGCTCCGCAATTAGAGCAGGGGTTGGGCAGCAGGCAGCTGCCTGGGACAGGGGTGTGGATGGGAGGCAGCTGCCCCAGAACTAGTAAAGCTTCCCACACCCCTCCAGAGCCCAGGCTTGACACCAGTTTCCCCTGTCAGAGGGCCGCTGGCATCCAGGGGAGCCTAGAGCTCCCTCTAGCTGCTATATAGTAGCAGAGTAGTGTAGGAGTATCCCCGCCCTGAACTGCTCCCAACAGGCACGTGTGTAGATATGTACTCAGGGAAAGCTTCCTGCATAGTATTTTACTAGGCAGTAAGCTTTCTGAGCATTAATTGCATGTGTAGATATGCCCACTGTGCAGTTAATCCAAGAAGTCTGGATCAGTGTGAGAACTCCCTCACCAAAGGCAAGCCACATGATTGCATCTGCATTGTATTTGCAGTTGCCTCTGGGGTTTTTTTGTTGAGATTTTCTCAGATCCTCTTCCAGTTAATTTGTAGGATGGACTTCAGTGTCCTTTGTAGGGATAAACCTCCCATTGGAGGATTATCTGCACTCAAGAGATTGTATCTTCATCCTTGTTGCAGCATGGATGGGTTACACTACAGCTTGAGTTAAAGCAAAGCCCTAGCCGCAACTCATACCTCCACCCAGGCCTGCATCCCAGAGGAAGGCTAACCATGCAGAGATATTTTCTATTAGGTACAGCACATAATTAACCACTTATAGAGGGGAAAAGTTGTTCTGAGCCATTCTTGGCCCTTTTGATTTACAGAGTTGGTTTATGGCCTGTGTAGATGTGGAGTTTGTAATTCAGGGGCCTCCTGCCAAGGTTCCCTATTGTGCCCCTACTCTTTATAAGAAACATACTAATAGCAACAATGAAATTAAGAGCTGCTGGCTGCTAATATAACAAGGTCTCCTGACAAACTTGTGGCCCCTGCAGGGTTCGGGGTAGTGCAGCTAGCCCCTTCTTCTTTCATGTGGTTGATATAGATACAGAACAGCAACTATAGTTTTATATTTAGGTGGTTGAGCCAGACAATTGTGTCAGGAGCAGCAGAATGTATTGCTGTGATACTTCCTTCATATTTGTGAATCGAGCATTGAGTCATTATATGTTCTATGGTCTGTTCTGGGTGACCACAGTCACACACTGGAGAGTTTTTAATTTTCCATTTATGCATCAAGTATCCACATCTTCCATGGTTTGTGCAGATATGGTTTAGAGTCGCCCATGAGCATCGCAGGAGATCAAAGCCAGGGACCTTCTGCATTGGATCTATCACAAGATGTTTATTTGGGACTAGCTCCAACCCTGTGTAAGGTACAGCCACCTTCCATGGCTGCCGGATGAGCTGGAGCTGTCTGGCAGACGAGTCACAATGCCAGCTTGCTACCTCTACCAGGGCTTGAGTGGGGATTCTTGGATGATACTTCTATCACAGTGCCCATTCTAAGGGAATTCTCCCCTCAGAGGATTCAAGGTTCTTGGGCATCTTGATGCTGCTTCAGCCCTTTAATCCAGTGCAAAGGGCTCAAAGAAGGCTTAAGACCTTTGTTCTTGGACTTCGTATGAGATCTGTGACACTCGTACACCTGGCAGCAGACAAAATTACTGTACTTTCTGACATCTAGCACACTCCTTTCCCCCCCAAAATTGGGATGTGTATTTTAAGCAAGACAAGGTTCTTTGGGTAAATCTGATATCTTTTATTACACCAACTCAAGTAGTTGAAAAAATATTCTTCTTTGCAAGTTCTGTTTCCTTTGCTAAAAAAAGGAGCACTCCTGGAATCACTGTGCATGCCATGCAGCTGCCAAGATGGCTGTCACTTGTTTCTGCTCAGCAAACTGAAGGGGCAGAGTCTTGTTTTAACACTCTCACAGCCAGCTGAGATTTGTAGCTTTTGCCCAAAGCAGCAAGTAAGCTATGAGTAGGATTTTGATGAGGCTTGTGGTGTGGAAACAGCACTTTATTTACAGGAACTTCTACAAAGAAATATTTATTACTGCCCTGTACAAGGGTCTGGGGAGAGGCCCCAGGGAGAGACATACTACCTTCTGGTGCTACTCCCCTTTGGTGACTCCTGCGACATGTGCCTTGCGCACCCACCCCACACTATTCTACTGGATCTAGGGCATAATCTTGTGTGACACAAAGTAAGTCCTCCTGGAAATATACAGGGCATTTATAAACATGCTCTAGGAGGGTTAGGGAGCGGGGGGAGTGGGGGCGCTTTAATTAGAGCAACTCTGAGAGCCACTCTAAATAAGGCACCCAGAATTTCTCATGTATCAGCATTCCTGTGCTTAAAAATGGCCGTGAGGGCACTTTAACTAAAACTCATCAAAGGAGCTTTAGTTAAAGCACCTCTGCCACCATTTTTAAGCAAGGAGACACTGATGCACAAGACACTGGAGTCTGCTGGAGTGCAGTAATTACAACGCTCCAACAGACTCAGTTAATCAAGTCTGCTCTGATGCACTGTAATTACAGCATGTTGGAGCGACCTTGCTGCTCGTGTATAGACACCCACAATACACGATACATCGCCGCAGTTCAAGCGGGATGCGGACAACCTGGAGAGGGTCCAAAGACGAGCCACTCGTCTGATTGGAGGCCTGCAGGGAAGGCCCTATGAGGAAAGGTTAAGGGACCTTAACCTTTTCAGCCTCTCCAAGAGAAGGCTGAGAGTAGACCTTGTGGCGGCATACAAATTCATAAGGGGAGAGTAACACGAAGTAGGCGATGATCTGTTTACCAGGGAACCCCCTGGAACAACAAGGAACAATGGCCATAAGCTATTGGAGAGTAGGTTTAGACTGGACATTAGAAACAAGTTCTTCACGGTCAGGGTTACCAGGATCTGGAATGGGCTTCCAAGGGAGGTGGTGCTTGCCCCATCCTTGAGACTGGACAGGCACCTGGCTGGGATCACATAATCCCAGGTTTGGTGGCCCTTTTCTTGCCTGCCAGGGGCAGGGGGTCAGACTAGATGGCCCCCCTGCAGTCCCTTCTGACCCTAGAATCTATGAATCTATGAATCTGTAGGAAGTGCATCATTGCAGGATATAGTCTACCATCCCAGGAAGTTCCCCATTCCACCCTTTCTGGACACTCTGTGTTTCCAGGAGGACTTACTCTGTGTCACAGTCAGCCATGACTCTGGAAAAAAACTTTTTTTCTGTACTCTGTCTTCAAAAAACAAGGCACATGTTTTATTTGGGGGCAGGCTATATACAAGTAAATACTGTGTTGTTAAATAGTCTGCCTTTGCACTCTAGTTATGCCAAAATACCAAAATGGAAAAGCATGAACGCAGGTATCTGAAATCACTTCCCAAGCTGCAACTCATGTTGGCAATATTGTCTATCCATTCCAGGCCACACTCAGGAATGAGGCATTTGTTCCTGTGGGAACCATTGACGTACAGGACTGGGAAGAAGCAGCTGAGGGTGTAGTCAGACTTGCAATGGTTGCAACTCATTGGAATGTTGTGACCTATTAAAGTTAGTTCATTAGATCTGATAGAAATAAGGGCAATGAGACAGAAGCAGGCTATATGGGCCAAAGAGCAGTGCGTGTCAGAGTCTAGCAACCAAGTTCTGCCCCAGAGGCTCTACCTCAATGGCTAATTTCCAGAGAGATGTAGGGCTTATTTATACAGGGTAAATTAATCCAAATTAACTAAATCATCAAATTTAAAGTGTGTTTGCTACTCCACATTTCGCCCCTGCCTGGACCAGAGGTAAGGTAAGGTAACAAGCAGAGTTTGTGCCCTGGACAAACCCTTGAGAGAACAGGAGGGGATATGCTACTGAGTGCCAGGGATGTGGGGGTTCCAAAAGCTGCAGGGGTAGAGGGGTGGCACAGGAGTTTTACCTATGCCAGGGACTGCAAAATTGTCCCAGCCATTGCTGCTGCCACCATCACCATCACCTCAGCCACAGTGTGGTCTGCCACACCAGCTGTTGTTCTTACAGCAGCAGCATGGCATCTGTACACAGACTGCTGCTGCAAGAGCGACTCTGCAGGGCTGCTGCTGTAGTGTGGATTCTGCAGGGATGAGAACAATTCTGGTGCCCCTCCTAAGTTGGCACCTTGGGTTGGTGCCTAACTTGCCCATCCCTACTTATACTATTTGTCTGAATGTAGTTATTCAGAACTGAAGTTGCCTTATGGTGATGTCATTTAACTCATGGAGGGGTTCAGGAGAGCTCAATTCTGCTCCTGACTTTGCCCCAGCATGCTTTGGACAAATCACTCACCGCCTCATGCCTCAGACTCCCCATCTGTAAAGTTACAAACTCACAGGACTGGAAGGACCCTTGAGGATGCAGAATGTACTGTCCCCAAACCATCATGGACTCATGCCTACCCAGCCTGTGCTTGAAACCCTCCAGCAAAGGAGATTCCACCACTTGCTGAGGGGGACAGGATGGGGGGTCATGGTGCAAACACCCTTTGTGCAGTGCATTGAGATCTGCTGATGAAGATAAATAAAAAGAGCTTAGTAATATTAGTCCTGAACAAGTGTGTCTACACGGGGGCTTAGTGCAATTTAAGAAACCCCCTATAATTTCTAGTAACCATCCTGAGTGTCTTTGTGTAGACTCACCTTGGAACCAGACATTCCCCTCTTCATCCACCATCTAAACATGCCTGTCTCTCAGGCCTGGTACCTACAGCCCTGGGGGCCTGCTGCGGGCATCAAGTCTTACCCGATTGCCTGACCCCACTGCAGAAGTGCTGCCTTTTCTCAGACTTCACCCACCTCTAGCAATGGTCATAGCCCCTGGCCAGGCCAGCAGACGTTCAGAAATCCAGAGCAAAAGGCCCAGAATACCATGGCTTTCTCTGGGCAGAATTTCTGGGACCACAAACCACAGGTGCAGATTCAACCACTAATGGACACCCAGCAAAAGGGAATGTGGCTAGTTTTAAGAAAAGTAGTCATTAAACTAAATCACATCTATCTGTTCAGTTTGGTTGGTTGCTAAGTTACAATTGCTCTGGAAGGAAGTTTATCGACAACCTTGTGGGGACACCTGGCGGCCAGCCTGCTCTGCTGCAAACTTGTCTCAGGGAAGGCTTTGAGTTCAGCTCCTCTCCCCCCAGCTTTTTATTCTGCAGGGGTGGCACTAAGCACAGGATGACTGGGAACAGCTGGAAGCTGATGACACTACATGTGGCATCAAGAACAACATGTTTTCTCTCTGAAGGGCACCAAGCTCCAGCAACACTTGGTTTGGCCAACGGCTGGAAGGCAGACTGGTTAGGTCAGGGGTTGGCAACATTTTTGGGCAGTGCCAAAAATACCCGCAACCTCAACTTGTAAGATGTTGGCATGCCAGGGGTGGACAGCAGGGTAGCTGCAAGGGGCCTGATCCTTTCTATGGCAGTGCAGCCCTGAAGTGTGCGTGCCAAGCAAAATGCCTTTTGCATGCCATGCTCTAGCACCCATGCCGGGGGTTGCCTATTCCTGAGTTAGGTCATTAACAACAGCCTTGGCCCATCTGGAATTAAGGCTGAGATAAGGCCTCAGCCAGCTGCAGATAAAACCACCTTACAAGAAAAATAACAAAACCACCCCCAGGCATGACAAATGCCACGAAATTCAGAGGACTGAAATGTGTCATCAGGAGAGCCCACCCAAACCACCTTTATCTCTGGGCCGGACACAAGCATGCATGAACCAGGTAGTTGCCTGGGGCCCAGACAGAAAGGGAGCCCAAAAATGGTAATTTGTTTTCTGTTGTCCAATTATTATTATCATTATCTCTGGCAAAGGTGGGACCGATACTAAAAATTCACCCAGGGCCACCAGGAGTCTAGGTATGTCGGTGCTTTATCTTCCCCTCATAGACACCACCTTCTCATCTTCCCTTCCTCCTTCCCCTTCTATCAAAAGCCTGCATGTATAATTATGGTTACCTATGGCAGGGGTTGTTAACTAGGGGTACGTATACCCCCAGAGGTACTTGGGAAGGCCCTAGGGGGTATGCGCAGGCGGGAAGGGATGGAGCACCGCCACCCACCACCCTGTGCCACCGCCTCCCAGGAGCAGGGCCAGGGTGGGGCAAGGGCAGTAGCACCCTTCTTCTGGCCGCACAGGCACCACCCAGCCAGTCGGACGTGTGGGGGGTGGGAAGCACGCAGCAGCAGCCGCCACTGCCATCCACCACCCCACACCTCCACATTCGACCACGTGCCACCCCTTCCCCCCCCCCAACTCCTTGCCTGGCTGCCGGGGGTACAGTTATGAGAAAAGGTTAAAAACCCCTGGCTTATGGTACTGACTGGGCTAAAGACACCAGATCCCCTTGAGATGGCATCATCCTAATCTTTAGGTTTAGCTACTTTGGTCATTTTTACACATGCTCCACTTTAATGAAAGAACCCACAGCGTCTCATGTACCAGCATTCCCCACGCTTCAAAATGGAAGCAGGGGCACTTTAATTAATCTCACTGAATGAACTTTAGTTAAAGCATCCCCACTGCCATTTTGAAGTGTGGGGATACTGTTACATGAGATGCGGAGGCTGCTGGAGCTCACTAAATAGGTTCATTGAGTCTGCTCTGACATGGTGTAATTACCGTACGTTGGAGCGGCCTCCCTGTGTGTCTACCGACACCCTTTTATGGTTTTAAGTTATAACAAAGAAAATAGACTAACAGTGCTCTGCTTCAATGGCAGTAGGTGGCATCTCCTCCGCACATTGCAGTGGAGGCAGGTCCTGAGGAGTCATTTGAGGGACACAGAAGTAGTTGTATGCAGTTTCCCACAAGAGAGCATGAGGGGTGATCTGGGAAAAAGCTTGAAATGGTTGGTGCAAGAAGTAGCTGCTGGGCCAGTGGAGGCTGGTATTGGTTGCTGAGTGGAGATGCCATGAGCTCATATAAAAAGGACAGAAGCAGAAGTTGTACACTGGTACCCTTTGATTCCTGCTCCATCCAACATTTAAAGCCAATTGTCTAGCAATGGCAGCAGCACTTCTATTCAGGCAGCAGTGAGGGAGTCAGTTGACTTAATGGCTCATCTGAATTTTCTTGATATGATAAGATATGATACAGCAAATAAAAGCACATTCCAAGAATGAGATTTTTTTTGTTGGTGGGGCTGTTTTCTTTGCTTCCATCTTAACTTGAATAATATTGTTCTATGCCCTGACTTACTAGTAAATCTAGCTTCTTTTTAACTGGAGAAAAATGTGTGTTGTGTTATATGCAATGATTATGCAATGTTGTGTTGTGTTATATGCAATGATTAATGATATTATCTGCACCCCTCTTTTCAAAATCATAGATCTGCCAATGAAAACAGTAGTGAAAGATCTGAAAGGTGAGGAGTCTGATGCAGTGAGAAAAGGGGAAACAGTGGCCAGGCTGAAAGGGGAAGCAACTTAGGACAACAGGCTGAGATGGCAGTCTTAGCCACAGCGTTGTGTGTGACCCTGCAGGCTGGGGTGAGGCACATGTTGGGATGGAACAACAGGAAGACAGAGGCTGGAAGAGCATTTTAGTAATGTAGACAGGAGAAGGTCAGGTCTTAGGAATGATGTTAAGGGGTAAGCAACACCTCTGATGCCTGGGTTTAATTTAACAGTGCATTTTCTTTTAGGATTTGATTTGGGAAAATGATCATGATCTCTACAGACATATGATAGTAGTCTGAATTCTGTTACAGCCAACCTACATGGTACCTGGGAATTTCATGCCCAAGGCTGAACAGCAGAAAAATGGGACAGATTTTAAAGGTATTTCTGTGCCAAAAGATGCAGATGGGCACGTAGTATGATTTTCAAAAGCACCTCTCTTCATCCTTAAAAACCTTTCAAAATGTGGACCTAAACACCTTTAAATATCTGGCCCAAGGATGTAAGAGTCTGATCCAGTGTTAAAGTCAGTAGTAAAGCACCCATTGGTGCTTAGCAGGGAAGGTTCAGGCCATTTTGCTAGGGAACCATTAAAACCAGTTCCTTCCATTTTATTTCACTAAGTATTTTTCCCCTGGAAAGGATATTCTCTAAAAGATCTCATCAGATTAAATATCCCTTCCCAGGAAAACAGTATTTTTGGTATTACCTTTCATTGCCTTTTAACTCGGCATTCCCAGGGAAAAAAACAGCAAATGCTCCCTCTCCCTTAGCACTTGCACACTTACGCCATCTAGGGGGACACCTAGTTGTAAGAAATCCTGATGCACAGTTGACTTTAAAAGGGTGCATTCCACACAATGCTGATATTAAGATTTATCTAATGAGATAGAAATTAAATAAATTACTAATCAAGTAAGGCATGTTTTCCTGTTTTCCTGAGAGTGGTCTATGTTGTTCTGTAAAAGATGATCTGTTGTAGAAAAATGAGCCTTGCTGAAAGCTCAAAGCAATAAATGTTGGCTTGCCCCCCCCTCCCCTTTTGTTTTCCTTTGGTAGAAATTCATGTTGCATATATGTTATATCATTTACCGGTACTTTTTAGGTATTTGGGAAAAGGGCAAAAGCGTGAGATAGTGCTCAGCTTACCATGTTTCCAGTTTATGAATTGTTGTTACATCCCAAACCTGTAAACACTTCTGCATGTGCTTAGCTTTGTGTATGAATAGTTCCACTGAAGCCAGTGTATAAAGGAACAGATTATTTATCGTTCCTAATTTAGAAATTTTGGGGGTATCCATGTACCTATTTGCTGATCTGGATACGGGAGGTACAGCATGATATAATGAAGAGCAGTAACAAGCAATTTTCCTAATAAGTTATAAAGTAGTCTTCAGCAATTATAAATGCTTTGTCAAAAACTACTTTTTTTTTGTCAAAGACTGTTGATAAGAATATTATTAACTGATAAAGTTTCTCACTTACCCTGGAGGAAAATATTTTGTTAGGGTTTAAAATTAGGATAAAAAAATAATACCTGAAAAATCTGCACAAGTCAGAGTTAAGGTTGTTGTGTCACAATCCCTTTATAGAAGCTCAAAATTCCTCTTATATGTAAGAGAAGAATGATTTGTTTTAAGCGTTAGAAACTCTGCAAAAATAATGGATGCGTCATTTCTCATCTGGACCCTAGGATTGGAACTGACACAATTCTAATCTAATCTAAAGAAACAGCAAGAGCCGTTTTGTATTACCATAAAACTGAAGACATCAAAGTAATGGCCTCCTGAGAAATCTAGGCTTATGTTTCAGTATGGTTTTTTCATTTGAGTCAATCTAACCTTACCGAAGCAGCCTGCTTCTCAGCTCCTTCAACCTATAAATCATACATATCTCTTCTCAGAAATCTGTGCATTTAAGTGGACTGAAAATAAATGAGAAGACAATTCAGCTTTCAGCTGTATGTTACTAATTGAAATTCAGATTCCAGCCTTAACCACAAGACTGTGCATATGTAGCACTGGAAATTCTTACTCCTGAGATCAAACAGTTAAGGCCAGAATGAAGAGAAGGTTTGCTGAAATTGTGACAGACGGTTGCTGGTGGTTTGTCCACAAAGAGTCTCTGTTGAATTCCGGAATAAATGGTCTACTGGGACACAGCCAATTAACGTCCCTGATTGTTTTAGCACATAGATAAGTGAAGGAACTCAATACTAGCTGCTCTTCAAGCCAATGTTTGGAAAAGAACTGTATCAGGCTATCATGAAAAGTATTTCAACCTTTTCTGTACAGAGGATTTGTTTAAATAAGAAATACAGTTCCCATGGAGTCTGACTTGTAACTGAGGCTCTTAAATTCTCCTGAAAGTCAAAATGGAGTCATTTTCTAAACATGAAATGTGTACGTGTAACCCTGTAATGCACACCCAGAGTGTGTGTATTGGTACAGCAAAAAGCACATGATTCTTGTGTATTCATATCAAATTAGTTTGCATTTATGCAGCACCTTTCATCACACCCCCAGAGCACTTTACCTAACTCTGACAAGATCTCACTGTGAGGTGGTGAAATATTATAATGGCAGTTTCCCAGGTGGGTTAGGTGAAGTTCAGTTGACTGGCATGTGAAAACAAATACTGGGTAGTCTGAATCTCAGACGTCCAGAGTAGTCTAAGCACCTTGCTGGAATCAGCCTTGAATGCAAAGTAATACTGGTCACACTTTTTTTCAGATCAGGAATATGTAAGGTCCATATTTATTTCTGTGGATTTATGACCATAAAACCATTATGATCTTTAAGATTTTAAAGGTGCCTGAAGTTGGAACAATTTCACGACCACAGTAGGATTAAGATGAATTTTCAGACTTTAGTTTTAAAATTAATCTAATTTTTGTGGTCACTGATAAGACAAATCTCTACCATAAATGGATAATTTTCTAATTATCTCAGGGTATAGATGTGGGGTCAGAATTATGCTAGTCTAGGTAAGTTTGCTTTGTACATCTACAGTGTCATATATTAGTGCGTCTTGTAAGTTTATTGTTTATTCAAGATTTTGTGATGTTGCATCAACTGATCAAAGCAAAATTTTCTCCTCTTCCTCTGAAACCTTTCTCTCCTAAATTAGGACCACAGTAATAGGCAGGGTGTAAAACACAGCTAGATTAAAGGCAGTAGATAAGTACAGGATTTACTGGTAGCATGCAAGAACGTTTTGTATGTAAAAGTAGATGTCCATAAGGAATGCTACAGTTGAGATTTGAATTTAATTTTATTTTGGAACATGCCAAACCCTGTTCATACACACATGCAGTTCCATCAGTCCAAGCCTTTAGGTCTCAAGACAGAATTAATTCTTAACTCCCTAACTCCAAATCAGGATCCAACACTGATCTGTTGTTCCAGGTCCCTCCACCTGCCTTGCTCCTATGGTCCCATGTTTAAAAAGTAGGGCATTGAGATACCTGTCAAAACTGAGTTCCCGATTCTTTGTAGTTATTTTGTAACTACACCTTTTGTAAAAATATAGCTCCTAATTAGACTTACAACTAAATGGTATGCATTTGTAGCCAATGTTGTTCCCTCCTTTCCTACATACACTGTATGGCACCATGACTATTGGTATTCATTCACAGGAGCAGCTCCCTCTACCACCTTAGTTAGAAATATCCGCCAAAGCCCCAAGCAGTGATCCTTCCTTTCTGCCCAAAGGCTAGATATGTACCACTCTGGGAACAATTTCTGAACAAAAGAGCTGTAGCCATGTTACAGATGATATTGCAAATTATGAGGGGAAATCTTGCTAATGCTTGCCTTGATCTCCTCTTACCTGGTCTTCATCCAGCCTCCCTCTCCTAGGCACCACTCATGCCTTTCTCCCTGTTCCCAGCATCCACAGGAGCCCTCTCCAGGCCCTCTCCCTGCCATCCTCATCCAGCCTCAATATTCTGCTCCTCCTCCACCTCCTTGTCCCAGTGGCTAACCTCCCCTCCCCCGACCAATTCTCGCTATGCATGCCAGTACTAGTCAGGTATCTGCCCCTCCTTCCCCATCCATCCTTCTTCCTCGCCTTCCCCCGGTTCCCATCTCAGTCTCCAAGCCCAAACAATTGCAGTCTCCCCCAGCTCCTCCTGAGGTCCCAACTTTCCCCCATCAGCAACTGAGCTCAGGGCCAGACACAGGTATGGGCAAACCGGGATCCGGACAGAAAGGGGGCCCAAAAATGGTAATTTTTTTTCCCGTTGTCCGATTATTATTATCATTATCTCTGGCAAAGGGGGACCCGGTACTAAAAGTTTGCCTGGGGTGGCCAGGAGTCTAGGTGCGGTGCTGACTGAGCTCAGTCTGCATCAACGGCGTCTCTCTCTGCCTCCCAGTCCTCTCTCCCCTAGCTCCTGTACCTCAGCTACCTTGCTGTGCCAGTCCCAATCCACAGCCTCAGGGCTAATTTCCTTTCCCTTTCATCAGTGCTAGTTCCCATCTTAGAGACCCCTACAAGCATTAATGGCTAAAAGAAGGCAAGCTGCTATGATAAATGAGGCTACAGAAGGGCCTAGAAAGCTGTTTCCTTTGCAAGGAGGGACTGAGCCTTGTGAGGTGCCACACCAGGAAAAATGACAAAAGGGCAGGAGCTGTTGTGCTCCGGTGGCTGTTTCACCTGCACAAGCTCCTGTGCAAACCCGACAAGGGAGCTCACACGCCCAAACATGGACAGGCCCTCCCCAAGGAGGCCCTAGGGATGAGGGAGCAGGACAGTGGCGCTCAACCTCTGGCCTGTAATCCTGCCCATGAGGCCACATCCTCTGCCCCACGGGACTCCCCACAGGTGGAAGTGTGGCAGCAGGGGAGGGAGTGGTGGCAATGTCAATTGCTGTGGCTTCCAGCCCCATGGCAATTAATACTGCCACCACTCCCTTGGGGCCCATTTGTGGACCTGTGGGGAGCCCCGTGGGCCAGATGACCCAGCCTCGCACGCCAGACCGCGCCATGCGCAGCCACTCTGCACCCAGCTCCACGGGGCTCGCTGTACAGCTCATGCCAGCTCGCAGGGCTGCGCCAGCACTTCAGGTGGCCCCGTGGCCTGATCCTGCGCTGGACCCAGCCTGTGCGCCGGCCCCGGGGCTGGAAGGTCGCACCCCACCAGTGTGGGCTGACGGTGGCCATGTTTGGGAGGCACCCTGCCTCCAGCTTTCTTGTTCTGCCAAGAGCCCTTGTGCAGCACCCCAGGGGCATGTGATGGGCTACACCTGCCTCCCAGGAGAGGTGGCTGCCAACCAGGCTGGGGTCTGCCAGAAGCGGCAGATATTGGCCACGGCGCAAGTGCTTCTGGGAAACCGTGGGGGTGGGGGACAGGCAGGCATTATTGCTGGGCATCAGGAAAGGCAGAGGCAGCGAGCTGGCAGGGGCAGTGCTTAAGACTTGGAACAGGAGCTGGGGTCTTCCCATGTACCCTGGGGCACTCGCCCCTCACAGACTTGGCACCTTCCCCTCATCCCCACCAAAGGAGAGGCGGTTGGCGGGGGCGGGGCTCGGCGAGGGGGCGGGGCAGATTCGATGACGCCCACGAGGGGCGGGGCGGGGCGCGCGCCACGTGCCCTATAAGAGGCGGCCGCCAGCGCCCCCCGCACTCGGCCGGGATGGGGCAGCAGGGCAGCGCCGTTGTGCGCGCGCTCCTGCCGTTGCTGGCGCTGGCAGGTAGTGGGGGGTGGGGGATGTGAGGGGGAGGGGGAGGATGCTGTTGCCATGGTAACACCACACCTGTTTGTGCCCGCAGCGCTTCTCCTGCCGCCTCCCGCCGCCGCCGGCTCCTCGGTGAGTTGGGGGGCGGGGCGACCCCAGCATCCCCGCGGGGGGGGGCTCGGGTCCGTTGGGGGGCGCGGGGGTCCGGCCCTCGCGAACGGCTCTCCAGGAATTACCGTATATCCCCGAGCTGTCGTGCACTGCAGTACATAACGGGATGGGGGAAGTGGTTCTCTGGGAATTACCATATTTCCCTATGTGGCCATGCTGCCTGCCCCGGTGATTTGAGGGTGGGGGGAAGGAATTGTGAGTGGCTCCCCAGGATTTCCCATATTTCCCATGCGATAGGCCCTCATGCTCTTCCTTCCACCCCGTGCAGCCCCGGTGCCACCTGTACGGCCTGCCCGGCTGCCCCAAGAACTTCAGCCCTGTGTGCGGCACGGACGGGCACACTTACGGCAATGAGTGCATGCTCTGCCTGACCAACAGGTAACCCACACGCCCTGCACCAGGGCCAGGGGGTGTCAACCATGGAGGGTGGTGGGGGCAGGTAGCATGGACAGGTTCAAGAAGAAGGGATGGGCAGCATTCATGGCTGTTGGATGCAAGGGAGATGTTTCCACAGGCATCTCCAACTTGTTATATGGATGCCAGGGAGGGTCCTGAATAGGGGCTGGATCACTCAATAGTGGTGGGGGTGCACTGGCTCCCTGCTCTGCCCCCAGTTTGAAAGCAACTCCCTGGCAGCGGCAGCAACACTTATAGTTGGGCACTGCTGAGGGAGTCGCTTGACTTCATGGCTTACTATAATTTACCCTCTTATGTTCCTCACTCCACCAGTGTTAATGACCCTCACCTTTTTTTATGGTCTTAATGTTTCACTAATGAAGCTATTCTTTCTTCTGAATACCTGCAGTCTGTTAGTAAGGTAGCTCCTTTTCCACAAACCTGTTTTTAAATTGAGCAAAAAAAACTTTTAACTTGCGTGTGGAAGTGTTAACACAGGCATGAAAATAACCTTCCATGAAGCTCAAGGGGGCTAGATGTGCTAGATTTGTGTTACAAATCTGAAAGAGATGTATATTTAATTTTTAATGACTACAGGATTAAAGAAACATCTGATTTATATTTGCCTAACTTGTGGTTTTATACCTATTGTGTTACAATATAGCAAATTAATGCACATTCCAATACCACTGTTTCTTTTTGCTTTGGTATTAAACTGAATAATACAGCCCTAGGACCTTAGCGTATTAGCAGAGCTTCTAGCTTATCTTTACCTGGACAAAAATGCTGTTCTGTGTGATTTGAAGGACCACATCATTAGTTCCCCTTATTCAGAATCCTAGATCCTCTCATGCTCTAGAGATCCCTGGCTTGGGGCTCTCCCTCTCAAGCAGGGATGCTCCACCTTTCTGCCCTGCAGACCAGCCTGGCCACCAACATTGCTGCACAGGGCATGGGGAAAGCAGTGGCACTGTTAATTGCCATTGCTTCCCTACGGCAAAATTTCCAGACCTGTGGGAAGCCCCGCAGGTCGGATTTGGCTCTTGGGCTGGGGGTTGAGTACCCCTGCTCCTAGAAATGTCTACTTCAATTCTCTCTCTCATCCACTTCTGCCATGATCAGACAGGGACACTGAGCTGGTTGGACCTTTGCTCTGTCCCAGTGTGGCACTAATTGTGTTCTGATGTTCAGCTTTGGTTTGCATGTGGCCCTCACCAAAGCAGAGGCCAGGGTAGTTGGCAGAAAAAAAGCACAAAATTGTCAATAAAAACATCTTGGGTGTAGCTGTTTCCCTTGGCCACATTCTGATGAGCAGGGCCATGTGGCTTGTGGCTGCACAAACTACATGTGGTGAGTATTAAAACATGCTGCCATGCGGCAAAATTGGGTACTGGGATTCGCTAGTAAGTAAGGGCAGGTGGAGAAGAACCGTAAGGGGAAAATATATCCAGGAAAATAGTTCCTAGAGGACTCTAATATTAAAGACAGCATAATCAAACTATCCAGTGAAGAATATCTTGCATTCAAAAGCTTGTCTAGGTTTATCCCAAGTACATGGTTGGTCCAATAAAAGATAACACCTTAAGAAATCCTTGCTTCTCTCACAATTTCTTAACTGTCCTGTCTACAACATCACTCTTATGCTACCAAGGAAAAATGGGGAGTAGAGCAAGAGGCCTGGGTTTGGTTATTCTTAGAAAGGTTTCCCTGGCTCTCCAAGGCTGCACATTAAACTGATTACAGCAGCCTGGCTCCCTCAGTCTTTCTGATTTTTGTCCATGCATGCCCATGCTACTCTTTAATAATCATCCTTTATGTCTGTTCCCACATTTTGTATGATCTTTTTTGTTTGCTCTTCAAGTCATTAACAAATACTTGAAGCAGTCAGATTGGCCTCTTGTTGGACAGCAAGGGAGGGGCCAGGGCTGCACTGCCACAACAAGGATTGAGTCCCTCGCTGCTCCCCTGCCATCTGCCCCGGTACACCAACATCTTACAAGTTGAGATTTACAAGCATTTCTGGCACTCTGCCCAAAAATCTTGCTGACCCCTGACCTAAACTAAACCTAAACTGTTTCTTTTTTTTTTTTTTTTTTAAAGGCTAATCAGGTTTGAGCCTAATTCATACTTAAATAGGAACCCAGGCAAGAGCCCCAGCTATGTTGGGATGTATATCTACGATGGCAGTGGCCAGTCTTAAGAATTTTATAAACTGGATGCGTCTAATTTTTGTACATTGCTCCGCATAATACAGCCTCTTAAACAACTTGTAAATACATGACATATTTCCCTTTGTCTTTGGCTGGAACCCAGCCTACTGCTGTCAGAACTTTATTATCTGTTTAAGCTGAATAAGTAGCAGCATTATTTTTGGATGCAAATATCTGTGATTCAGTCACTTATACCCATTGCTCAAAAGTGAGGATAATGACCCGTTACTGCACTGTAATGGCAAGTGTGTGGTTTTGGGGGAGGGGGGGGGTTGTGGCTGAAAGGCCTGTGTAAAGATGTGAAGGAGTTTATTTTATACTGCTACTTAATTAAAAAACAGATCTTAAAGTGTTATGCAGGCTAACAGCATTCTAGAGAAACCTTTCTTTTCCCTTTCTGTGAATTACACCCATTTGCCAAGAGACAAAACTAAAGAGAACTTAAGTGCCTATAGTTTGCAGAAGTCCTCAAAACCCCTGTTCAATGGCTGCCTAACCTTGGAGGCACCTAAACTCCACTGGATCCTCACTCATTAGCTTGAAGTATGTTAGGCAGCTATAGTTCAACTTCTGGGAATGCAGGATGGCCCAGGCCTAAGCAGCTAGCGCCTAGCTCTGCTTAAACTCCATGGGGATCCAGAACACAAGTGGGGGTGGTATCTCCATCTCTGAAGGGCCTGATCTGGTAGGATTGCTCAGGGCGTACCTGACATACACTGCCAACAGTTAGAGCCACTTTTATTCTAAACATTGCTAATGGTGGTGCCTGTACCCACTTTGATAATACCATAGAGCACACATGGAGAAAGAGGGAGATGTGTTCTAGGCTCTCCTTGGCCTGAAGTGTTTCAAATCCATATCTTCCACTCATTGTGAGACAAGAGGCTAGGCTGGATGGGGGTGGACCCTCCACCTACTCTGTTGAAACTGGGCTAATATACAGCAGAAGATATAAGACTAATGGAGCCAGAAGGGATGGAGCAAGAGGCGCTTTGTAGCTTCATGCATCTGTTGCTCAGTTGGGAAAGGGGAGTTTCAAGTTTGTGATTCCTGCTGCCAGGTCTGTTTGCATTTTACGTTCCCAGTCATTGGATAAAAAATAGTGCAGGGATTAGATCCTCAAATACCTCTTCCCTTTCCTTGATTGAGTACCCTAACCATTATGGCCACATAGCCATGATCTGTCTTGTTCCCGTCTTGGGTATCCTACATTTTTGCTGCTTAGTGGCAGTGGTTCAACAGCAAGCTGATTTTACCAGGTGATTGCTTCCACCACCACCTCCTCCTCCTGCTTCCTCCTTTAAGAGTGAGTTTGGGAGGGTTGGGGGGGAAGAGAGAGTGATCCTTGCCCCTTTATTTCCCCTATGTGCCTTCCCTGGAGATGGGGTTCTGGGCTCCAGCTCTCAAGTGGATGGGGGTGCCTCCATTGCAGCCCAAACTTGGTACTAAGGAGGAGTTTGCTTTAGGCAGGTCCCTGCTCAGCAGAGAAGCTTATTTGGATTGTCCTGAGGTATGTGGCATTCCCCATGCTTGAGCATAGGGAGCCAATATGCCAAACTCTGGACTTTGGTTTCCACACTTGAGTTGGGGGGCCTGAAAGTTGGACTTTGGGGTACCTAACAGTTGCACATATCCTCCTTTAGATCCTTGCCTAAAACAGACTTTCACTCCCAGATGATAAACAGCTAGAGTTTACTTTGCTCTGTCAAGAACAAAATGTTATCACTAGTAAATCAGGAAACGTGCAGTTCAGGTTTCTCATGTTTCTGAAAAAGATACCAGCATTAAGAGAGAGAGAAATACACAAACTTACTAAAACCTGTGTTGCAAGCTAATAATCTCGTTTATAAACCAAAGTAGTATCAGATTTGTACGCATGACAAATTCAAAAAGAGAGCTTTCTTTCATAAAGCAATCGAAGGGTGATGCATAAAGCTTCTAATTATAGTGGCTTTGCCAAAAGATTAGCTGGAAATGTTGCTGAATTAGATTTGTTGTCCTCCTTTACCAACATGTTCAATTCCATTGTGTAAAATGCCATATTTTAAGAGAATGTTAATCCCCCCCACACACATTTTTGTTTTGTTTACAGGGAAAATGGAAAGGATGTCAAAATTTCCTGGAAGGGAACCTGCTGATATGGTTCCATTAAACCTTGAAGAAAATGGAACAGATAGATGCCAGATTGAAGTGTAAACAGTATCTTAAATATGCCTTATAAGTAGCTTTGCCTGCATAAACAAACATGCTTGTTTTGCTGTTACACTGACTTTGAATAGACTAAATACTGTTCTTGTAATAAAAATAGTTGTGTTTATGAATGTGCCTGTGAAATTCATTCATAATTTCAGTCCAAATACTTTGTATTATTTTGGAAGGTATACTGTACAATCGGGTATTGCCACACCTGATTTGATTTTATAAAATTTGAATCTGACATGGCAGCAACTGCTTCTGGGGGCAACTGAAATAGTCTTGCATGCAAGAATAATGGAGGGGTTGCACTGTGCTTTTGCCACAAATTCAGTGCATCTAGTCTTCCTAGATGTGAGAGAAATTCTTACTTGCACAAATGGTAATTGTATATGGCCCACATTACCCCTTTGAAGTTACTTTACCACTGGTATGAATTTTTCCCCCCTCTTTTTATCTAGAAAACTAGCGTAGCTTGTCTTGCCCATGGAAAGCTGTGTAACCTCTCAGATCTATTTCTGGTCATTCTCATAAGTGACTTCTTTGCATATTATATTTGAGGCAGAGTTTTATTTGTGCAGGAGATAAAGCCCACATAGCACCAAATGCTTACATTTGTTTTGTAACCACTTTTAATTAAGTGATAAAAGCCATGCTTGTTTTAGTTGTTAGCCATCTGGCATATACTACGCTTCTTATTCAGCATAGCCAGCCTGCACACACTACAAGTGACTCCTATATAGCTTTAGTTTTGTGCATGTCCTTAAGTTTGAGTAAAAGTGCTTGTCAACTCTGTTCCAGTTAGCAGCAAAAGAATAACTAACACTAGCTTAGCCTTCTCCATGCTGTCCTTATCAAACATGAGCTAAACTGTAAAGGGAAGTTCATTAACCTAAAACTGTTTTATGTCTGGCTGATAGTTTAAAATTTGACATTTTTTCCTATCTATTGTCCCAAGGCCCTAATAATCCTCCATCAGAACATTCTAGGGGAATCCGTTGACTATAAGTGATTTCTTGGACTCAACAAAATGTGAAGCCAGTGTGGAGTCCAGGCATAAGCTGGTGAACCAATTCTGTCCCAGTATACTGCATAGATAAGTTTGGTTTATGCAGTAGCTTGTAGTATGACAAATTCTATTAAACAGCAACATCTTTATATAGGTTGCTTGTTATATATGTATGTAGCCCATAAATGGGGTAATGTGTTAATAACTAAACAAGAACATAAATCAGTAGCACAAGTTTTAAATTCAGTCCAGCAACTACAGTAAGAAACTGCTTTAAACGGCTAGGTTGTGTGTCTCTGTGCAGACGTTTCGTGCAACTAATAATAAAGCTAGTTAAAGTCTCTTGCTCATCCTGCAAGGTATCAAATGAGAATGCTAGTTGTTCCAGCACACATGTTCTTGGCACTGACTTGACTCAAATTCAGGGCATTTTTCTCTACCCCTACTCCATCAAGAGGAATTGATCACAGATGTTCCAGGTAGTAGTTGGGGTATGCATACTTGGACAATCTCCAGATCCAAGAGGCTTGGTTTCTCCAGGATACAACTGTCTGTGAAGATACCAAGACTATTAAGTGATTGAGTTGGCTTGAATAGCATTTCACCTTATTCTACAGGACTTCACAGAGCAGGTCCTAACCCACAATACCTCTTCACCATATTAGATAAACAAGGAACCCGCTCATCACCATAGTGCTAGGAGGTGCAATCTGGTATAGTGTTGACAACACAAGATAACTCCTGTTGTTGTTTACCTCTCAGGAGTCAGCGGTGATGGAGCACACTTCCCAAACAGAAAATCCATTCCCAGCCCAGGTCTCTAAAGAGCTCGTACATCAAGCCAGCACTTTACCGATAGGGAAAGCTCATTACACCCATGTCTGCAACCAAAGAAGATATGAAGTGTCCAATCTCTTGTTCCAACTGAGGCATGAACCTGGGATTATTACAGGAGAGGTATACAAAGTCAGATGAGTTGCAGCCACATTGCCCCCAGTAGTACAACTAGCTAAGCCAATAGATCTCAAGATGTCCATTCAGCCTCTGAATGCAAAGTAGTAGCAAGTTCTTCATGGGGAAGGTTTATTCCTCTAAATGAAAGAGGTTTTCAGTCAGTATGAGCCATCATAACTTTGACATGTTGCAGGGTCCCATCTAAAAAAAAAAAATGTTGGCTATCTGGCATTTGAAACTCCTCTCATTCAGTTCCATCAAAGTCCACCTGTTGCACCCTTTTGTGCTGCTCTCCATATAATACATGCAGTTCTCTCACCCCATGTTTTCCCACTTTCTGAAGGAATAACTAAGAGATAAGCAGAAACCAAGACACTGCATCTGAGCTGTTTTGTATTAGCCATGCAACCAGCACAGAGTGCTTTAGTGAATCCCTTAATGCAGTGTTTCTCAACCCATGGGCTGCAACCCAAAAGTGGGTCACAACTATATATGAAAGGGTCACAAACAAACTTTAAAAATGGATTCTCCTTTAAAGGAGAAAAGCATGGGAAACCATGGGTTTTCTCTTGCAGGCTTGCAGAGTTCCAGCCTGAGAGGGGCTGCTTGGGGCTGGGGGAAGTGGGAGGTGGGCAATCAGATGGGGACACTACAATGCATATGTGTGTGCACACATGCACGTGACAGCCAGGCAGCATGGAGAGTATCTCCCACAGCTCCCCACAGGAACCTCTATGGGGCAGGAGGGGGTGGGGAGACATAGACAATACATCAGGGAGGCAGGGGGAGCACAAGTAACACATCAGTGGGGCGGGGGGTGGGGGGGGCATGTGCCTCCCCCCCCAGATTTGTACACTCACAGCAGGCACAGGGCAGCAGCTTGGCCAGACTGGTATGGGCAGGAGTCACCTCTGCAGCCCAGGGGGCAGAACCTGGTGTGGGAGAGTGGAGTGGGGTGGTGAGACTAGTTGCTGCCACCACCACTGGGACCCACGCACCAGCTATGCTGCCAGTAGTGTGATGATTAATGGATGGGGAGGCTACACTGCTCGCACCTCCTCTTGCCACCAGCCGCTGGGCCACGGCTCTACCCCATCACCATGGCATTGCCACCACAGCTCCCCTCAGGCTCCAGCTCTACCCTGGAGGGGAGATGGGGGGATGGGGGGGCACACAGGAGTCCCAGTGGTGGTGGCAGTAGCAACGAGTCTCAGTCTCACCACCCTACTCTCTCCTCCCACACCAAATTCCACCAGGGCAGCTCCTGCCCTTGCTGGTCTGGCCAGGCTACAGCCCCATGCCCACTGGGGGTGCACAAATTTAAGGAGGTATACCCACCCACCCCCCCACCCCTGGTCCCACACACCTGCTGCCCGCTACCCCACACACTAGGAGGCTGGTGCCTGTGGGCAGCAAATCAGGAGTGAGAAGCACCATCAGGGCTGGGAGGTGGTGGGGAGCTGTGGGTTGGGAGTGATAGGGCCAGGGGGCTATTTTCTACTTAAACTGTTTACTGGGCAGGGACTGGCTATCAACATCTACAAATGGGTCCTGGTACTGAAAAGGTTATGAACCACTGCCTTAATGCACTTTACACCAGCCTGCAGATGGCCTTTCCACTTGTAATGGTCATTACCACAGCTAGGAGGAACAGCAGGCTCCAAACTCACCCTGCTTGCACAACATCTCATAGAGACAAGTTGGAAAGGAGGCACTACTTCACAGGGTAGCTAAGATCTGGAACCAACTTCCAAGGGAAGTGGGGCTCACTCCTACCCTGGGGGTCTTCAAAAGGAGGCTAGGTAATCACCTAGCCAGGGTCATTTGACCCCAGCTTTCTTTCTTTTCTGCCCTGGGCAGGGGGTTGGACTTGATGATCTGCTCAGGTCCCTTCTAACTATGAAACTATGAAAGGCCTCTGGAGCTTCTGGAAATAAACAGGTTAGCACTGCACTTAACCCAGTTTTGGAGAGAAAATGGATTTTGGAAAGTAAAATGGGCCAGTTCCAAGTGATAAGAAACCTAACACCTTAGCTATTTCAAAGACCTTGCTTAATCACTGAGATAGGACTATGCCTTGACAGAAGGATAGCTTTCACTTCTCTTCTTGTCCTATTGATGCACCTCTGGGGCTTAAATAGGACAAGTCATTTGCTCCCAGATAATACCAAAATCCATTGCAAACTATGCATCAGCTGTTATCACTGACATCCATTTCCTTCCAAAGATTAAAGCTCCCTCTACTGGAATGCAAGCTGCTTCCTCTTCAAGCTTCACAAAGGTATGTGTATCCAATATCTGCAGACAGTGATGGAGGGTAACACCACAAATTTGAGCATTTTGCACTAGATCCAAGAAAGGGCTGATTCCCAAGGTGAAACTTAGGCAGAATTTGGATCCCAAACTTGGGATCCTGAAAACCCCAGCTCACCTGCTGCCTGACCCTTGGAGTGCCTGACCTCCACAGGTACCTCAGATTTTGACCACAAAGAGTCCCATGCCCCTAATGTCTTGCTTTTGCACACAACCAGACATGCTTTAGTCTTGAGACTGCTGAGGCACTCAGTGCCTCTCTCACAACTGAGCCCTATTGGGAATCAGAAACTAGGCATTTCTCTGCATGCTGCCTCCTAAGGAGCTTTGTACAGTAGGCATCCTCAGAGCACCCCTGATGCACAGTGCCAGGATGGGGTTCCATGCCTAATCCAGTTGCATCCACCATTTACTTTTAAAACACAAGAGTGGGGGAAGGAGGAGTGATGGTGCTACTACTCCACTTTCATATAACAGCCTCGTGGGTACAGCAGTAAACCAGGACATAAGAAGTTCCTTCCTCTGCCTGAGGGGTTCAAACCCAACTCTCCAGCAAGTTCTCCAACCACAAGTCTACAGGCCATTCTGGAGTAGAACACTACCCCTTCTAGTGAATCAGGGCCATTGTGCAGAAATGGGGATGCACTGGGCCCAAGGGAGGGAAGGATGGAGGGACCACAGCACAAAAGGGAGTGTGATGCTAGAGCAAGCCTAGTGGTCAGGCCTGTCACATGGGAAAGAAAGGGAGGTCCCTGGATTCCATTCCTTCCTCAAGGACTTGCTCCATATAAAATGCATAAGAGGCATGAGCACTTTTGGTAGCCAAAACCAGAACTCAGGACTCTCCTCCCCATGGTGCCCTAACTACTAAGCTACAGTCATGGTCTCTCTTGTGTTCTCTGCCCCAGTGAATCTCATTCTCCCCTGGTTCTGGATTGCTAGTGGAGGAGAGTCCTTGAGCCCAAAATAAGGGCCAATGTTTAGGCACTGTCCCATGCTCAGCACTTCTTCTTGGCCTGCTCTAGGCAGCTCCCTGCTCAGCACCCAACTCCACCCTGACCTTTCCCATGCATTGTGCAGAAAGCATTCATGCCTGACGCATCAGTCTGGATTCCATGGTGGGTGCCAGACAACCCAAAGCTGGCATTGCAACTCCCAAGTACCTTCCTGGCTCTAGTCCTATATCCTTGACTTGACTGTAAGATCCAGTGCCAAATTTGGTCAGGCAACATTAAGTCAATGCCTGTCAGGGCTCCTCGATCCGAGCTTCTGCATGGGATGCTATTGTTCACCTAAAGCAGTCTCTCCCACAGAGCTGTTCTTGATGGAGAGAAAAGGGGTCACACCAGCCTTGTAGTAACCACAGTTCTGTATGTAAAGCTCAGCTGTTCTTTGTGCATATAGCTACAAGGACCCCACCAAATACTGCAAGTCAGACACGTCTACACATTCATTAATGCACAGTAGTTACTGTGCATTTACTTTAGTACTTGCTTAAAGAAGTACTAACTGAATGCATAACTTCACAGTAGTGCCAGCACATGGGTTTTTTTATGATGCTTACTGTGCAGTAGCCTACTAACACATGCACAGTAGTGTATTAGCATGGTTTTTGACCTGCATGCTACTGTGCAATATTATTAGGCTACAGTGCAGTGTCTTGTATAGACATGCCTATCAGCATCTCAAGCACCATAGATGGGACTTTTCCATGGGCAGAATGATGCTGTGTGGCATTAGGGCATCAGTGGAAGACAGAGGTAGGACCAGCAAGCCAGTATCAATGTTACAGCCAATATCAATGCTATAGCTTTGTTCAGTGTGAAGTAGGCCAGAGGTGTGACAGGTGTCTAAGAAAAGGCATTTAGATTTGCTGGGGACATTAAGACAAGATGTAGTCTATACCAAACCCACCTCTCCAGCAAGTACCCCAACCACAGCACAAAAAGGAGTCTATACCAAAAAAGGGTAATCTGAAATCATTATTCCAGCAAGCCTTCTGGTGGAGGTAAAACTTGCACCCACAAGACTGCCTACACCGTACACCATCTTGCATTACTTTATATAGCCTTTGTCAACACACCAGAAACACTTTCTTAGGCAACAATAACATCTCTTGTTATACTATTAGTTTTAATCTGTAACAATAGCAAAAACAACATTCTGTATTTATTTACCATCAATCATTTTAATCACCAAGACATCTGTAGCTCTCAATAACACTGTTTAAAAATGACTGCATGATAATAATAGAAGTTGAAGGTAGAAAAACACATTGAATCATCAAATTTGTTGTCCTGTGGAGTCAGGGATTAAAATGCCTATATCTAACTTTCATTTGCCCCAAAAAAGGTATTAATTAATAACAACTGTGGATATTGTAGATCAGGTGTGCTGAACTTTTTCAAAGGCTTAGCAGTTGTACCTGGATAGGAGTTTTCTATAGCTGGCAGTGATATATATATATACCCTGATGAAACTTAAATTTAAATCTAACAGTCATAGTGTGGTCTGGCTTCTACAATTACACTGCATATTTCCAACACCACATACTTTCTAATGAACCATGTCACAGGAGCTGTCCTGGATCAAAGATGTTGTTAAAGCACAAAAAGAACAGTATCACTTGCCCTGTACCAGACTTTCTCTGCAGGCCTTTGAATACTTACAGCATTTTGCATAGCCATGTATTTATTCAGTCTTGCTTCCTTGAAAAGGAAGAAAGGTCCAGAATATTTGCATTCCCTTCCACCACTCAGAACTGCAACTAATACTCAGATGCTCACAAGGTATGATGATGAACTTTAGATTACTATCCTCAGATCAGTAATCTATACATTTCTCAATTGAGAAGTATAATTGAGTTTATAGAAAGATTATTTCATGAGAGCAGTGCATTTTCATGTTCAAGTTCTACACCCACATTCTCAGCTTATGCTAATTGGCATAGCTCCACTGATTTCATGCTGAGTCCCACCAGCTGGGGGTTTAGGCCCCTTACGTGCTCAGGGAGCCTAAATACTACCATCCTTACTTCTTAAAGTGGTAAGAGAAGAGGAAAGACATAAGTGTTAAGCTGTTATCTGTAAGTGTTTTATACCTTTTCTTTTCAAAGTACTTATCTCCACCACAACAACTTTGCCAATCATATCAGAAGAATAAGTCATCTTACATCAAATTGTGGAAGATTTTCTAAACTGTATCTTATCACTTGAAGCCCTGGAAAGCTCTGTTTTTCAGACTTGTAATCTTTTTATCTCTAAAACCACTAGGAATGGGATTCAGCAAGCGAGTCCTGAGTCTTCCCTTTGCCCTCTTGTGCATTCATCACTTTCAGCCTTCCTTAAAGCCAGTTATCACAATTCAGAAAGGAAAGCTATAAAAATGCTTTCAGAACTTGAACTGATCAAAACAAGCCTATAACGTATGCGGGCCGGGAGCAATCTGGGGCCCTTTTGTGCGCGCGGGCTGTGGCCAGCAGCCCGGGCATGTGGGGTCGGAGAAAACAGGTGGCGAGCTAGAATTAGTCACGGATGCGTAGTGGTTGATTCAAGATTGTTTACTTACACCGAAGATGGTCGCGGTGTAGGCTGGACAGTTTTCCAGGCACAGCTCCGATTAAATCCTCATTTGAGGACTATGACAAGCTCTCCCACGGAGTGGTTGAAGCTCCGTGGATCCTTTTGCGCACAGAGAAAGGGATACGTCGAGGATTGCGCTCGGCAATGGGGAGAGGCTAGAGGCTGATCAGACCTCTGTTGCCTGCTTGAAATGCTCTGGGTCCGATAGGCTCCGCAGCACTTAGAGATCTTCACACAGCGTGAAGATCCCTCCTCCTGGTGTTCATAGAGTCCTCCAACTTGGGGGGAAACCACTCAAGCTTTTTATACGGCTAGCAAGCCAATCACTAGCCCCCACGTGTGCATAATTTAGAACTAGCCAATAATGTGGCTCGAATTCTAATACAAATGGCGGGAACTCTTTGCAACGAGCATTTCTCAGATGCAAAAAGAAATGCACACTGCAAAGAAAGCTACAAATTTGGTGGGAAAATAATTTAGCAGTGCCAAAGCGCACACAAAACAAAAATCACAACTTTGGGTTGTGACATAACGTTTGCAGAATGAAAAGTAGTCCCACAAGGTTTGAAAATTTCCGGGACAAAGGAAACAAAAACATGCTATTAAAAGAGGGGTAAAAGTGAGTGAGGTCTGAACTCCCTGGATTTGTAAATACTTTGGCCATCAGGTTTAACTACAGGGTCTAAGCAGGCACATGCAAGTAGCCTGGTTGACCTCACTTCACATTGTGGCAATGTCAAGCAAGCACCACTGAGCTGTCCCTACCATGCCAAAGTGTTCATGCTCTTATGTTAGATAAAACTGTGTTTTAAGGTCAGCTTTAGACCCCTTAGCTAATTACTACAGGGGCAGTTTTGTTGTCTGGGGGCGCATCTACATGAGATGTTTAACGCGCATTAGACTAACTCTATTGCACATTGGCCCAGCTGGCAAAAACTGTGCTAATGCACAGTAGACTTAGTCTAATGCTCACTAATGTCACCTAAAAAGGGTTCATCTGCACTAATGCACAGTAGAGCCAACTACAGTGCATTAAGTTAATACTTGTTATTACGGGTACTAAACTTAATGCACCATAATTATGGCACGTTAATGAACATGTAGATGTGTCCAGAGTGTTTCACCAGAAACAGAGATTTCAAAGGGGATTCAGCTATATGGAGGTTTGACAAGTGCCTTATTTCATTATTAAAGCCTTTTGGAATCACCACCACTTGACCCAGTGCTACATTTCTTCAAGGACCCATTTTTAACTAATTTGAAAGTCGAACTAAATGATTTACTTTAATCCTCAGTAAACTAATTCCGAACCCAAAATGTACTGCACTCTGGGCAATGATGCGCAGTATTCTTCACTGTCACTATGCAATTTAGGTGCCCATCGGTCAAACAAAATCGCCTTTCTAATTGATACGTATGCTTAAAGCCTTTCCTTGCACAATTTGACAATGAAAACTGCTTTGGGACAACAACATTCTGTAGTGTATAGACTTCCTCTGTGCCTTGCAGAGGTACTTTATGCTTGTCATCGTCATAGCACTTCACAAACACCTACGTTGCTCACAGCTCCACTGTGCAACAAGTTTTCTTGCTCTCTTTTTACAGAGGCAGAAGCAGTTAAGACTTGTCCAGGCTCATCAAGGGGAACTAGTATTAGAACTAACATTAAAAATAGCATTTTCTTGGCTGAGAGTTTCTGCTCAAACCACACCCCTGAGAGAATTCTCTGAAGTCCAACCAGTTGGGCTCTGTGCATCTTACAGAGGTTTTCTCTATTGACTTCAATAAGATAGATATCACAGCAGCCAAAAGAAATGTTGCCCATCTCTGTAGGAAGTCTTACAGTTCATTCCTTTTCTGAAAGGCATGTACCCATAAACATCACCTGATAGCAAACTCCTTGCAGGTTGAGCAACACAGAAAATGACAAAATAACCTATTATCAATCATGCTGACAGCAGAGGCCACATTAAGAAGCTGGCATCTCTACAAACCTTTCTTCTAGAAAAACTATTGATCTCTCCCTGCTTTGTTCACTTCAAGCAGGTTTAAAATACTCTAAACGTACATTCTGGTTTTATGTTCTGCTACGCTTGCATAGTCATAGGGAACTTCTGGGACTCATCTTTTTCTTGGGTTTAATGTTCGAGTTTTAATTAGTCTTGCTAATTATCTGTGAGCATGCTAAAAATAGCTGGCATTTTACAAAGCCTTCACTTTACTGTGGGGAAGGAAAAAAAAGGCAAAAGGTCTAACTACCCCTAATTCAAAGTTGTGACTCAGGCAATCAGCCCTGATGAATGCATCAATGCATTCAGGGAGTCATCAGTATGTGTGGTCCTTTCTACTTCCAAGTGTAAGAAGGGACTATATTTCTATACTGCCTGTGCAGTTCAATGCTGTGAATCACAGGGTTGATTTCAAACCAGTGCCAACCCTGGCCAAAGGACCCTAGTTTAGGTGGGTGGTCTAGCACATCTACCAGTCCAGGTTGCAATGTAAATCCTCACCTAATATATACTATTTGCCACACCTCTTCCCAGCCTGAACTCCAGCCAACCCACCAAAGCCAAGGTTCATTGTTCTGCATTGAAAAGAGCCCCTTGGACAGCCTGGAACCAAGAAGGTGAGCTCATTTTCTGCCCACCTTGAGCTAAGACCCCTTTCCTGGTATTCCCCCAGGCATCTCATCAAGCAGAGATCTCTTAAGGTAGGGTCCTTCTGCCATCCTTATGTAAGGTACCCACTCCCAAACAGCCCTCTGCATGGAGACAATAGTCAAAGCTCCATCCATGGACTTCAGTGGGAGCAGCTGAGCTCACCCTGGCACACTTCTAGCTGCCCCAGCTGCTGCTGCCCCACGATTGTGGCAGTGGTGTAGCTGTGGGTTCACAGGCTCAGGCAGCCCCTGGCTACATCTGTGGAAGTCTCCTCAACCAGAAAGGCTAGAAATGTATTCCCACATTCCCCACTGAGCCATTATTAAATGAATATGCAGGTTCTTCAGGGGATGACCACACTCAGAAGAACTCACTCAAGGCAAGCAGGTTTTCAAGCCCTGAAATTGTTACTAGTGAACCATGAGGGAACTTACTCTAGAAGAACACACAGGAAATGTCATGCCAGAAGACCTGGGTTTTCTCCTGAGCCAGAAGTGCTCTGTAACCCCAAGCAGTTGAAAATCAGAGAGGACCATGGTCAGTAGCAGGAGAATGAAGCGTTGTTCCACATCTGGCTTGGTTATGAGAAAGTTATGGAAACTGAGATGTTTCAAGAGAAGATAGAATGACAGACCAGGGACTTCTGGTTCCCCAGTCAGGGTGTGATACATGAAGCTCTGTTTGGGGACCTCAGATTGCTGTGCAGTGTGGAGGGTGTTTGGTTTTTGCGCATGTTTCTAGGCTTTGCTGGTCAGCACATAGAACCATGAAGGATTTTTTTCCTCTCCTCTTGTTATGGGTGTTGGGGCAAGGATTCACCTTCCTAAACAGCATTGGATACTCAACGTTGTTAAGGCTGGGGATTTTTTTTTTTTTTTTTTTTTGGGGGGGGGGGGGGGAGAATAGCAGTACTTCTGCTAGGGTTTAAAAAATGCAGAGGTTCCTGGCTAGAGGGCCTTGTTACTCCACTCATGGTCAGATCAATCATCACATTTGGGTCTAGGAAGAAATGTTCAGGTTGGATTGGACCCTGGGGGTTTTGTCTTTTTTCATAATGGGTGGCATGGTCCTCTTCCTTGAACATATTTGTGACATATGTGAATGTGTTGAATCAGCACATGTGAATCTAAAGTTACTTTGTGTTGAATCTGCTAATGCCAGAGTAGGTGTAATTTCACTTTAAGTACATTTGAAATCTGGCAGTATTCTTTCCTACATTTGTGGCTGGAGTAATTTATTTATGAAGTTTAATTTATTTATGACAAAATATAACAACTGGCAACAAGGACAAGATCACATAAGTGGGGCATGTATTAAAAGCTACAAGAATAATCTTCTATTACTGTACAGGGCATGGTGAGGGGGTGGCTCCCTGCCACTGTGGACAGCCCTCAGGGAGACGGGGGGGGCGGTACGTGCCCCCCCCAAGATTTCTGCACAGGGCAAAGGCAGATACAGGCTGCCTGCTGCAGGCTCAGGGCTCCCCACCCTGCTGCCATGCCCCTGGGAGCCCTGTGCCACCATGGTGTGGTAAAAATATAGCATAATCTATATTTTCCTGCTTTTATAATTGCTTCTGCATATTTTCACAATTGCTTTTGCTAAGGCATATATGCTAATGATAGATTTATGAGTAGCACAAAAGCTTCTGCAGACAGAGCCAGGAACAGATGCAATAAATAACTCCTTATGAGAGATAAGAGGAGAGAGGCAGGGAAGATGCTGAGGTGGAGAGACCAGACCCTGACCGAAGGATGACCGCGAGGGGCTTAAGAACTGCCCCTGGGAGGGGATTTAAGATGTAAATGAGATATATATGTAAACCGTCATAGAACATGTAACTGCTAGACATACGATGCGAGACGTAATGCTAAGTCTGCCAATAATTGCACGATACGTTGAAATCTATTGTTTACCTTGGCTATAAAAAGAAGTTTCAGACCCAGTTTGTCGTCGACCCTGATCTGAGTGGCTCAACTCCTGGGTCGGTCTGTTTGCAAACAATAAATCTGAAATTGGACCTAGCCTGTGTGTGACTCTCTCCTGGGGCGGATTGGACAAGCCTCCAGGGGCACGAAACTAGCCATTTGTGCAACAATGGCAATGTGCCCCCTGCCTATCTAGCAGCAGAAGGGACAGTGGTAGCATGGAGCTGTACCACCCTCCGCTGCCTGTCAGGTAAAGGTGTGTGTAGCCAGCATGGGGCTCCCAGGGGAAGGGCAGCAGGGTAGGGAGCCCTGAACCTGCAGTGGGCAGCCTGCATTCACCCCTACTCTGCTCCACTCCAGCCATGCCACCAGCAGAGGCAAGGGAGACTGGGGAGAGTGGGGTGGCACATGTCCCACCTTTACATTTAAAAAAGGTTGTCACCCTTCTCTCCCCTGTCCCTTTGGCCACAGGAAGGGCTAACTCACAGTTTCTCTACTGCACTTGCAGTCCTCTAGGAGACAGGCACTGCTGGCATGAGCCCCAGGCACCTCCATAAGCTGACCCACTGATTCTCTCCCTCTCGACACGCCGCTCTCACTTGCAGCCCTCCAATGTCTAGTTTTCAGCCCACTGCTCTGTCACTTCCTTACTAACCCTGCCTGTGTTCCCTGGGAGCCCTTTTAGCTGCCTGGATGCCAGGCAGTTATCTGCCTCAGCTGATCCCACTCCCTAGGCAGCCTCTAATCAGGTTCTGCTGCCTGCAGCTGGGCTAGTCCTCCTTGCAAGTCTGCAATCAGTTGCTTGCTGGCTGCAGCCCCTGAAACCATGCAGGCCCCCTGAAACATACAGCCTGTTACAGGCTGCTTATATTGGAAAAAATGGGGTTTATGATAGCATCCTGGAGAGCTGACCTGTGTATATAGAGTTCCTGGCACAGTTTTTTTTGTAAGAAATAAGATTTCTCCATGGAAACATGTGGCTGCATTACTGAGTTTTTAATGGAAGGAAGAATATCGTTTACTTTGGAGCCTGCTCATCCTAGAAAAGTCAGCAAGCAAAACCTTAAAGGAATTTGTGAAAAATGTCCAAGAGCATCTAGCACCTAATCCATTATTTATTGCCAAAAGGTTCAGGTTCCACAACAGAAATCAACTTGAAGGTGAATCTATTTCTTCTTTTGCAACAAGAGTTGTAGAAATTGTCCAAACATTGCAATTTTAAGGATGGGCTTAATGGGGCCCTCAGAGACACCTTTGTATGGGATCTACTTAATACAGCCATACAAACGAAGCTCTTAACACAGGAAGAAATCTAACCTTGAAATGTTTTATTGAGATTTCATTAGCTATGGAAGCTGTAGCAAAGGAGGCCATAGAATTTCATGGAAGAGTACCTATGGAAATATGAATGAATCAGTTATTAAATATGCAACCAAAGAGCCTGTGCAGGCTGCAGCCTGATGTATGCTATCCATGTGGAAAAGGATCTCACACACCAACTAATTGTTGGTTTAAAGAACACTACTGTCAAAGCTGTAGTAAAATAGGACATATCCAGGCAGTGTGCCATGGTAAGAGGAGGACAAAAAAGGAGAAAATGTGGTAAGGTATAAGAAAGAAAATAAAAAGTATGTGTAATATATACTAAGGATAGAGTAGCTAGTCTGGGCCTATATCATATGAACAAAGGTGATGTCAGCCATCTGGCTGACACCCCAGAGACAGGCTCTGTGGCATTTGTTACCTCATATTCCAAATATCAAAAAAATGTCTAAAAATATTAAATTAAAAGAGCAGAAGGCATTATTTAAAACATATACCAGAGAGATCATGCCAAAAGAGGTGATGTCAGTGCCTGTAGAAGATAATAATAAGCAGTGCATCTTAGACTTACATGGGATTGTGAATGGTTAAGAGATTCCCCTGGACTGGAATTGTGTAAAGATGCTTCAGGCACTTTCAAAGGTCCCTGCAGAAACAGTTAAACAACAATTAGAAGGCGTATTAAACCAGGCCTCTGACGTGTGTAAGGCAGGCATAGGAACTTTAAAACACATCAGAGCTAGGATAATGATTAGATGAAAATGAACCGGCCAAATTTCACCAAGCTTGGCTAGTTCCTTACAGCCTGCATGCCAAGGCAGATATGGAATTGGACCACCAAGAAAGAGAAGGCATACTTTCAAAAGTAGTCTGAAGTGAATGGGGCATACCTATAGTGCCAACTGATAAAAAGTGATGCAGTAAGGACATGAGGGGACTTTAAGGTTACGAGAAACACTGTACTGAAAGTTGATAAATATCCCCTACCTTGAACTGAAGCTATCACTGCCACATTAGCAAGGGAGGTCCGAGGGGGGAGGGCAGAGATTTAGCAACATTGATTTAGTATAAGCTTACTTACAGATAGAAGTAGAAGATTCAAAAGGTTACCTTAGTATAAATATATGCTAAAAGAGTTATACCAGTGTAATAGATGAGTGTTCAGTATTGCCTCTGCCCCTGCTGTGGCAACAAGCCATGAGTCAAGTGTTACAAGACATTCTAAGAACACAGTGTTATTTGGATGACATTTTTCTAACCGGTGGAAATGATGAAGAACTGAGAAATTCAGACATCTAGAAAAATACAGGTTGCAAGCGAGTCTTTGGAAAAACTGCATTTTGCATCATGAGTCAGTTGTTTATTGTGGACATATTATCAACACAAGGCCTACACAAATTTCAAGACAAGATTAAAGCAGTAAATTTGTACCAAACCTCGCAACTTTGTACCTTTCAAACTGGTTGGTGCAAATGAACCACAATTGGGTTTGGTCATGTGCATGTCAGAAAGCTTTCCTAGAAAGAAAAGGTGACATCTGATAGGTTGCTTCTTCACTTTAACCCATCAGTGCCTATGGAGCTAACATGTGATGCATCCCCATATGGCACTGGGGCTGTTATGTCACATACTATGGGCGATAGTACTGAACAGCCTATAGCAGAGGTTCTCAAACTGTGATCCACGGACCAACACTGGTCCACAGAAAGGAGACCTAAAGCTAAAGCTGACAAACATTACATCCTGCTTCCCAGAACTTTGATCAAAAAACAGGCATATCCATCGCATTAGAAATCTAAGACTACTGATATTAAAATCTGAGTTGCGTGCTTTGATTTGTAGAACAAAAAAAAGTTTATTAAGTGGTCCACCAAGACCCTCAGCAATTTTCAAGTGGTCCGCGAAAAAAAGAGTTTGAGAACCACTGGCCTACAGCATTTGCATCACACTCACAGCAGCACAATGGAATTGTGCACAGATAGACAAAGAAGCTTTAAGTCTGGTGTGGGGAGTGGAGAAATGTAACCAGTATCTACAGTGGATAAAGTTTACATTGGTCACAGATCAATGGGCTTTAGTTTCAATTCTCCATCCTAAGAAAGGAGTGTCTAGGAAATGTGGCATGTGCAATAGGCTCTCTTTTTAACTGGTTACAGTTATGGCCTTGAGTACAAAAGAATAAAGGCATATGGAAATGCTGATGAACTCTCTCATTTACCAGTAAAGGAGCCTTCTGGAGTAGAAATCCACTGAAATTATCCACACAATTCACTGAAATTAACATTTCAGCTGGAGTATGTCCCAGTCACCTGTAGTGTGATTAGGCAAGAACCCAAGAAAGATCCCACACTGGCACAGGTATATGAAACAACCCTAAAAGTTTAGAAATATATGAACAATCCTAATTTAGCACCCTATTATGTATGCAAAAATGAATATCAAGGATGTGTCATGAGGGGTATTTGGGTTGTTATACCTAGCAAACTGAGCACAAGATTTTAGAAGAGCTACACATAGGGCACCTAGGAATCATAAAAATGAGCCATTAGCCAGAAGCCTTGTATAGTGGCCAAGTATGGATCAACAAATAGAACCCCTTGTTAGACATGTATGGGATGCCAATAAGTACAGAAGATGCCCAAATTAGCACCATCACATGCATGGGAATGGTCATCCATTCCTGGCAATGGCTCCATATTGATTTAGCAGGACCATGTCTAGAGATGATGTACTTAGCGGTGGTAGATTCCCACTCTAAGGGAGCATCCAGACAAGTGCACGTGTGTCTCATGCCCCATCTCAAACCCCTTTGAGAGGGGGCAAGAGGCACATGTGGGAATAAGTTTGCTGGGGCTGCAGGGGGTGAGGACCTGGCCCAGACCCATGCGGCTCGCTAGTCCGGGTTTGCACCAGAGCAGGTCGCACGACTCCGTGTGACCCGCTCCAGTGTAAAGCCAGACCAGTGAGCCATATGGGGCTGGCCCAGGTCCTGCCATGTGGCACCTCCCCATAGGCACAGCAGGGCAGAGGCAGGACCCAGTGCGGCGCTGGGTACCATGTGCCGAGCCAAGCCGGGTCCTGACGGCCCTGAGGCACGTCTGCCACCCGGCCGAGCTGGTCTCGTGGTGGCAGGACCCAGTATGGCATGTGGAGACCGCATGCTGGGCCCAGGTTAGTCCTGCCGCCCTTGGGGTCTCTCTGCCACCCGGCCAGGCCATTCCCATGGCCGGGCCGGCCGGGTGGCAGGAGAAGCCCCAGGGCTGGCTGGGCCCGGCACATGGTCCCCACATTTTGCGTCAGGTCCTGTCACCATGACACCGGCCTGGCCAGGCAGCAGGAGCAGCCCCAGGGCCGGCAGGACCTGCCTGGGCTCGGCACATGGTCCCCCCTCTGCTGCTGCGAAAGGTCAGTTGCAGGCCCTGAGCAGGGGGGGCTGTGGCCCTCCAGGGTGCCTGGGACCCTGGGCAGGGGGGCTGGGGCCGTGTGGGGGATAGGGGCTGTGGCCCTCCAGGGGGAAGCTGGGGCCCTGTGGAGGGGGGCATTCCATGTGCGGGGGGGGGGGGGCTGCACCCTGTGGGGCCAGGGGACCCACCCCTCCTGAGCAGCCCCTCCACAAGTTCCCCCACACCTACAGTCCCCCCTGCAATTGCCCCATACCTACCCACAGACCAACCCACATCTGCCACACACCCACCCGCCTTCCCCTACACCCTTTCCCACCCCCTTCCTGCAAACACCACATCCCCCCATCACACACCCATTATGTGTGAAGAAAACCAAAAGCACACATCAGCACATATAGGTATTTAGAATTTATTTTATCATGATGATAGAGACACTGGTAGGCTTCCATATTGCTTTAACATTGTAAATATACCAATAAAGCATTATCCAACTGATCACTGTCTCTCTGTCTATAGATGTGTGTGTGTGTGTGTGTGTGTGTGTGTGTGTATAGAGTGGTCTTGTGTTTTAATTGTGGAAGAACATGGATTTTGGGGTATTTTTAAAAATGGATTTGGGATGCTGCAGTCCAGCTGGCACAATGGGTAGTGTCCCCAGGTACCGATTGGCTGGTACCCAGAAGCTCCTGAGAGCAAGTAGCTCTGAGCTGCTTGCCAGGGCAGCTTTTTGTATGGATGGGGCCAGGACAGGGAAGCTTTTTATACTTCTGGGGACAGCACAGGTGCTGGCCCTGGGCTCTAGCTCCCCCTGCCTGCAGATCTGGGAGGAGCCAGGGCAGGGTTATTTGCCCTAAGTGGCACAGTTTGCTACACAACAAAGTGCATGTCCGAGCACATGCACCGAGGCAAAAAGCCCCGGCTCAAATTTGCACCGCTTCTATTTGAGCTGCTGCAAGTGCACATGGTTGCATGTGTGGACATGCCCTAAATAGCCAGACATTTTTTGTATATGAAAACCATTACAGAATTACAGACAGTAGAAAAAACTGTGAAGTCTGCTTGTGAGGACAGGATTGCCAGAACAAGTTATAACTGAGAACAGCATCACTTCTGCATCAATGGTCTGTCTGAATGATTTTTGTCTAGGGTAGTTGCATTAAATGATCTCCTGAGGTCTGTTCCGGCCCCAAGATTTTATAAAACTGCCCCATACTCAACCACAGAATTGCCCTATGCCTCCAGTTCTATACTTGCCAAAGTACAATAATGATAATGGCGCCTATCTATGGAGTGCTAGGAGGCTTCTAATGGAAAGATGAGATGAATCTTATCAGAAAGAGACTGTCTTAGCAATCTCAGTGGAGCCTGGATCATTTTGGTTTTAGCCTAACTCTAACAAGAAGTCCTTTTTTTAAATACATAGGGGGCAAAAAGAAGATACCCGGTAACGTGGGGCCTCTCCAAGACACACTAGGAAATCTGGTTGTCACACCAGACGACAAGGCTAACCTATTTAATGATTTCTTTGCCTCCATTTTCCTAAGCAGAAACCAGACCAGCTGTCCACCAGGACCCCCTCAGGCCCTGGGTGAGGCGCACCCAGGCCTAGGGTCAGTGAGGATCTAGTCAGGGAACTTCTGGAGGAACTGGAGGTATTTAAATCAGCTGGTCCTGACAACCTCCACCCCAGAGTGCTGAGGGAATTAGCAGAGGTCATTGCAGGACCCCTGGCACGGCTTTACGAGCGCTCATGCTGCTCTGGTGTGGTGCCAGATGACTGGAAAAGGGCCAATGTGGTTCCCATTTTCAAAAAAGGGAGGAAGGAGGACCCTGGGAACTATAGGCCAGTTAGTCTTACCTCGATCCTGGGTAAGCTTTTTGAGAGAATTATCCTGGCACATATCCGCGAGGGGCCAGCAGGGGAGGTTATGCTTAGGGGCAACCAATATGGGTTCATCAGAGGCAAGTCCTGTCAGACCAACCTGGTGGCCTCCTATGATCAGGTCACAAAATCCTTAGACGTAGGGGTAGCAGTGGATGTAGTCTTTCTGGACTTCAGGAAGGCCTTCGACACTGTCTCTCACCCCATTCTCATTAAAAAACTAGGGGACTGTGGCATCAACACCTACACAGTCAAATGGGTCACTAACTGGCTGGAGGGCTGCACCCAGAGAGTGGTGGTGGACGGATCATTTTCGACCTGGAGGGATGTGGGCAGTGGGGTCCCCCAGGGCTCGGTCCTCGGACCCGCACTATTCAACATCTTCATCAGCGACTTGGATGAGGGGGTAAAAAGCACCCTATTCAAATTTGCTGATGACACTAAGATGTGGGGGGATGTGGGCATGCTGGAAGGGAGCAATAGACTGCAATTGGACCTAGACAGGTTACAGGGGTGGGCAGATGGGAACAGGATGGGTTTCAACACTGACAAGTGCAAGGTACTGCACCTGGCGGAGAAAGAACCAGCAGCATACCTACAAGCTGGGGAACTCCCTTCTTGTCAGTGCAGAGGCAGAAAAGGATCTTGGAATCATTATTGATGCCAAAATGAACATGGGCCGACAGTGTGGGGATGCGGTCAGGAAGGCCAACCGTACCTTTTCATGTATCCACAGATGCATCTTGAGCAGGTCCAAGGAGGTGATCCTCCCCCTCTATACGACACTGGTCAGGCCACAGTTGGAGTACTGCATCCAGTTCTGGGCACTGCACTTCAGGAGGGATGTGGACAGCATTGAGAGGGTTCAGAGAAGGGCCATTCACTTGATGAGGGGCCAGCAGGGCAGGCCCTACGAGGAAAGGCTATGGGACCTGAACCTGTTTAACCTCCACAAGAGAAGGCTATGGGGGGATCTAGTGGCCTATTACAAACTAGTCAGAGAGGACCAGCAAGCATTGGGGGAGTCCCTGTTCCCCCGAGCACTACCAGGAGTGACTAGAAATAACGGTCACAAGCTGGCAGAGGGTAGATTCAGACTAGACATCAGGAGGTGCTACTTCACTGTCAGGGCGGCCAGGATCTGGAACCAACTTCCAAGTGAAGTGGTGCTGGCTCCTACCCTGGGGGTCTTTACGAGGAAGCTAGATGAACACCTTGCTGGGGTCACTTGACCCCAGTGCTCTTTCCTGCCATGGCAGGGGGTCAGACTTGATGATCTGTCAAGGTCCCTTCCGACCCTACAAACTATGAAACTATCACATGGGATCCCTCAGAGCAAGGGACTGCTCCTGTAGGCTGCTGAAGTGGTCAGTGAGTTCCCTCTTTGGTATGTTCCAGTGTCCCAGTTACTGGACCAGTGAGCCTGCAACTCTATCCCATTTGGTGTTTTGAGCAGCTGTTTTCACATAAAAGCAATATTTAGCCCCCAGATTAGTTCTTCAGCTGGTTCAGAAACATATAAAACATGCCTGTATCGTTAAAAAGTTACTGAATGCCTGAGGGAAAAATGGAAACCCTGGGACCACTGAAGTCAGCTTCCAGAGCAGAAACAGCCCTATCGCCTCTGTACCCCAGAGACAGCTGATTTCAGTGAGCAACTTGCTCTGGCTACAGTGTAGCACAAGGGGGCAGTCTGTCTCCAGCATCTGTCCATGCAAACTGAAGGAGCTGTCAGCCACTGCAACAAGCACAGCAGGATGATGTGAGTCAGTCTGAGCATCCCAGATGCAGTTTTCAGGCCAGTGCAAGTACCCAGGTGCACTGGTGGCCTAAGTCCCCCACCTACATTCATATAATAGCTCCTACTAAGCTGGCTGAACCCACACTTGTGGGTAAAGGCTATAGGGTGACCACCTTTTCCAAATGCAAAGATGGGTTGCCTGCTGCAAGCTCCCCCCTTGCTGCCTTTCCTCTGGGAGCCCATGCCGGCCACACACCCCTTGCCCACCCAGCAGCAGCAGGGGGCACAGCTCCACACTGCCGCTCCACTCCCTGCCCGCCTGGCAGCAGCAGGGATCTCACTATGGCACTGCAGCCAGCACAGGGTCACCAGAGGGAAGGCAGCAGGGTGGGAGCCCCGAGCCCACAGCAGGCAGCCCATATCTGCCCCTGTCCTGTGCACAGATCTGAGGAGCACATGCCACAGTAGTGGGGAGCTGCTCCCCCCCTTTCCCCTGCACTCCCTGGCTCTGTAGCTTTGTCCCACTCCATATTCCAGGCCCTGGCCCCATGCACCACCCTAGCTGGGCAGCACCCCCAGGTCCAGCCCCTGCCCTTCCTCACTGTTGGGGCCTCAACCCACCCCTCTCCACACTCCCTTATGCCCCCTTTCTCCCATAGACTTACCTACAGGGACCTGCTTTCCACACTGCCTAGCTGTATCCCCAGCCACATGCGTGTGTACAGGCACACACGTGTACTTGGTGCCTCCTGCATCCGGCTCCCAGCAGCCCCAAGCAGCCTCTTGCAGGCTGGAACACTGCCAGCCTGCAAGAGGAAACTCACCATTTCCCAATCCCTGCATGATACTGCAAATCCAGAACAAATGCTGTCCTGGAGTCATGCAGCCCAGGACTGGGACTTGATGTTCCTATTGTGGAACTGTCCTGCCCAATTAGGGGCAGTTGGTCAACCTACATGGGACCAAATACACAGAGGACTAAGTCAATGATCTGGTTACAAACTAAGCTCTGCTCCTTAATGGCAAAACACTGGTCGGTGTCTGTCCCTGCACACATCCTTGGTGAGGTTGGATCTCTTAAGTGTATTTTAACAACCCTTGCAGGAGTGGAACAGTGACAGCTGTCATCCCCCTGTCTTACATGTGGCAGGTTACGGTGTTTCTAGTGTCCTTGGGCAATGTGCCTTGCAGTTGAGAGACGGGGTTGATTTGTAGTTTTAGGAACAGGTTAGACGAGGACTTGTATAGAATGCTCTGGATAGGGAGTAGCTGGCCTCCTAAGGTCCCTTCTAGTCCTGTTTTTTGTGATTCTAGGATTGCCTGAAGTACTGTGCAAGGCAGAGCTTGCCTATCTGGGCACATGCGTGCACACATGTGATGGCAGTTTCTGAAACTTCTCAAGAACCAGGAATTCAAAAAAAATTTTAAAGACAGTCTAAGAAACCAACTGTTTCCTAATGACATATGCTCCCAGGAGGCCACAGCAGCTGAGTGAAAGTGCTGTTCTTGCCAGTTTCACGGTGCAGCCACCAGGGCTCCCAGGATCTGCAGTCCAAGCACAGTCTAGCCATGCACATGGCCCCCAGGCTGGTGGCCCCAGGTCTCCCAGATTGCCCCAGGCTTGCCCACTCAGGAAGCTAGATGGCCCTAGGTTAAATGGCCAGGCTGCCCCAGAGCCTCAGACCCAGGAACCGGTCTCAGTTCCAAGTCCTAGCTCTGCCACCAGAAGCCAGGCCCCAACTGGAGAGCTCCCAGGATTCCCAGGCTCCCTGCTGTGGAGCTGGGAGCTGAGCCCTGTCTAGCAAGGACTCCTGGGGCTTCTAGACTCCCAGCTCCATGGCAGCAAGCCAGGCCTCAGGCTCTGCCAGCACTGGAGTCCTCAGAACAGGAGTGTCCCAAGGGAGCCC
Organism: Alligator mississippiensis; assembly: GCF_030867095.1. Lineage (NCBI taxonomy): Eukaryota > Metazoa > Chordata > Crocodylia > Alligatoridae > Alligator > Alligator mississippiensis. The sequence continues at coordinate 140,800,318 of NC_081825.1, read as the reverse complement.
TGCCATTGCATTGCATAAAATTCACTGAAAGCCGAGATGATACAAACTAGATGTTTCTGGTTGAATGTCTCAGCATTTTTTTCAATTATGTGGATTTGCTGACAACTTTATGACCAGCCAAACTGCAGAGTCAGGTAATGGCTCCATTTGTGATAGCTCTGATCATCCCCCCTGCACTATTATAAATTGACTTCTCCTCTGGGTTGCAACAGGCTCAAACCTCTGCTCAGCTTCTAAGCCCCTTGCACCTTGAGCTGTAGGAATGGTGAAGACTTTAAAGTGCTTAACTCTCAAAGTGGCCTAAGAGAGCCTCTTGGTGCCAGTAGACCCCAGGAGCTCTAAAAGAGCTTTGGGGTCTGGTGCACCTCTTTCTCCTCTGCTTTCACTGAGTCCTCACATGGGTGGCAGGCCTCCTGCTTTGCCCTCCCCTGGGGAGGAGTCACCTGCTTCTCCAGCTCTCAGACCATGCCAGGGAGTTCAAACAGCCCATTTGCCACCACAGTAGTCTGTGGACATGTCTACATATGCATATTAATACTTATTGCACCAGAGTTTATTGCTCCTGGGGGCTGCGTTTACAGTGTGCTGTGGTCCTGGGAGCACATGAGTCGAGTCAGAGCAGCCCCGACTGACAGGGAGTCTGGGGGGGTCAGCCTGCCAACCTGGGGCTGGCTGCTCCAACCCAGTTCAATGTGCTGCAGAGAGGCTGGCTGGGGTATGAAGGTGCTTCAGTGTAGGGTTACCACCCTATCCCTCTGTCCAACCATTTCTTGATAATTCTGTTGCTCAATAAGCTTAACAAAGGCAACCTGTAACAGCACAATCACCTGCCTAATGATATATAACATCTGGGAGTCATAATAGGCAACCCCAAATCCAAAACAGTTTTATACCCAGAAATCTTGGATCATTGAGGATTAGAAAAAAGTGCTGGGCATTACTTATAGAAGCAGGACTATCCTTTCTGAAGGCATGACTGGTGGAACAGGGTACTTAGGCTGACCTACACTTCCCATTATAAGACCTGTTTTCAGCTGTCTACAAGTTTATCACACTTTGATTAGTTTGTACTCAAATCTACCATGCTGGAGAAAACATCAACCAAAAGCAGTTCAATTACTTCCAAGAACCAAGCCAGTACAAAAAGACTGTTTTAACCCATGTGTAGCAGGTCCACGCCAGGGGCAGTTGTGATGCCCCCTGATGGCTATGCGGCCCCTGCCTGGCTCAGTCTCTAAGGTAAACCTCCCTTAAGCACTTGCCTGCCACATCTTGTTCTTATTTGTTAGATAAAGGAGGCCTTAAGTGAGCCTCTGTCGGTATAAATCATCACCTGGCCCCTCTTGGACCCCCCACTAGTCTCAACTTAGCTCTGAAGCCCGGCAGACCTTCTCAGCCTGCCTGCACTTCTTCAGGGCACCTGTAGCATTGAGCACTAATTGCATGGGTCTATCCCACCTCTGTACCAAGCCCCAAGCCTGGCAAGCATTATCATTCAAAGATGTCATTGAATGTTCCTTCTACTTAGCCCCTTTCTGGACTCCTCACTACTTTCAGCCCCTCTCTCTGGGCTCTTGGACCTGCACAGCCCACCTTTGGGCTCTAGGATCCTCAGGTCATGCACATAGCCACTTCCTGGGCTCTCAGGCTCTCCAGTCTCCTGCTCAGTCCCCTCTTGAGGCCCTGGGAATCCCTGGTCCCACACACAGTCCCTCTCTGGATTCTTGGACCCTGGTCCCACACACAGGCCCCTCTTTCTGGGCTCTAGGACTCTCTGGTCTGACTCGCAACTCCCCCCCTTGGACTCATGGACCCTTTGATCTGACTGTTGGCCCTTCTCTGAGCTTGTGGACCTGCTGGTTTGAGTCTTAGCCCTTCCCTATGCTCATGGGAGTCCTGATGTGCTCCACTCTCTGCTGGGCCTGACTCACAGCCCCTCCTGGGCTACCTGTTCTCAGGATAAACCTAAAGCCAGCCTTAGCAGGACTCCAGGCTAAACCACTGGTATGCTAAATAAAAGTATAAATAAAAGCACCCTGGCAAACACCCCAACTCACTCCGAGTTGGGTAACAAAAATAAAGGCCCCTTGCCTGAAAAACACTCAGTCTTTCACTGTCCAGGTAAGCTTCCCTTGCTCCCAAGGTTGTAGAGAGGCTTGCGCCATACACTGCAACTTAAGGAGCTCTGTTACTAGGGGCTCCTCACTGCATGGCTCCCAAGGCTGAACTGCCTAGCCATCTGAGGCCTTGGGTTTATATAGGTCCAACCCTGGCCTTCTGCTGGTCAGGTGACTCTTCAGTTAGCCCAGCTCTGCCACCTGCAAGCCTCCTTCCTGACTGCTTACACACTTAGGCTAAGTACAGACAGTCAGAAAGCCCAAGGCTAGATCAATTCAATCTTTGCAGGTTAGTTTAAATTGCATAGATTGAACCAAGAAGCAAGCAAACAGAAATTCACTTTTGATTCCAGAAATGCAGCCACATGCCTGCAGTGACCTAGGCAGAAGCCGGGGGGAGAGGAGGGGAGGTGGGGCACTAGACCATGCCTTCCCGCTTGGCTGGGGCAGACAGCTTGGGCTCAAGACTAACCCACCCACCCTGCAAGGGGGTTGCAGGGGAGATGCAAAGCATCCCAGGATGCTGGGGGACTGTGAGTTAACTGGAATCTGGAGGGGATTTGGGACAGAAGTTCAATAAACCGATTTAACCTAAATCAGTTAAGTCGATACTACATCCAACCAGGTTTATTGTAAGCTGGTTTCAGCCATTTTGAAAGTGTTTTTTGTGCACTGAACTTCTATTGTGTTACAGATTTGAACAAGTGTCCCATCACTTATACCAGTTTGTGTGTCATTTCTGTCCCTCTCCTTAAAGGGGCAGATGTACCCCAGTGCCCTGCTATACCATGTTAAACAATCTTTTGAGACTTCCTAGAAATGTTCTAAGGCACTGTTGTTTTGGACAAGGAAATCAAAATCTGTTTTCTGTGTCACAGTAGGTGTTCTGCCATCTTGTGAAAATCCACTCAAATCTGGCCATTTTTTTCAACTGTCTTTGAAAAATAGCAGTTCACACATGCTTAACAGAGACATCTCAAGCTTAGCTACTAATATCTCTGTAAATTCCACCCTCACTGAGCAAGCTCCATTCCCTCCGAACTCCTACCAGCAAGTCAGACAGGTCTCACAAGAAGCTGGCATCTGGATAGGCCTGGGACTAACTGGACGAAGAGACTGTGGCAAGAAGGAGACAGAAATGACATGATGAATTAGGGGAGGGAGGCTAAAAGGCCAGGGTAGAGAGACAATGTTGGACCCTCCCAGGGTGGTGGGGGTGGGGGAAAGGGGGAGCGCAATTGATCCTATCTTGCCTGGACCCATCTGCCCTGCACCCACCACCAGGGGCACCAGACAGAATGGGCGGGCAGGGTTGGGGGAGGTCTTCATGGAGACTGACCCCAGACTCCATGGGCAGGGCACATTCAGCTGGGCAGATAAGACTGGGCTGCAGGCAAGTGGGAAGCAGCGTCCGGAAGTGGCCCTGTGCCCTGGGCTGTCACTGCCTGGCCCCAGGGCCAGGATTGCAGGCAGTGACAGCACAGGGTCTGGGCTCAGGGAAGAGCCATGATCCCCACATGTCCCTGCCTGCAGAAGTGGTACCCAATGCAGGGACATGTGGGGAGCAGATTGTGGCTCTACCCTGGGCCCTAAACCTACATTGTCACCACCCTGCAATCCCAGCCCTACCTGTCTGTCCTGCTCCTGGACCTTGTACCCCACTCCTCCTGCAGCCCCATCCCATCCAGCCAGCCAAGCACATCCTGCCCATGGGGGTCCCGGGCCAGTCTCCATGGTGACCTCAGCCACTGCATCCAGCAGCCCTGGTGGTGGGTGCAGGGCAGATGAGCCAGGGTGCCTGGGCAGCAGGGCTAGGGCTGGCAGTGACACTAGCAGCAGCAGCCAAAAGGAGCGACCAGGGCTGCTAGGAAGCTGAGTCTGACTGCCACACCACCCCAGCCCCACTGCATACTCGGGGTGGTGAGACCAGCTGCACGCACCACAGCCCGGGCTGTCCTCTGTGCCTGGGCCAGGCAGGGCCAAGGGACCTGCCACAGGCTGGATAAAATCCCTAGGCAGGTCGGATCCGGCCCAGGGCCATATTTTGCCCATTCCTGACATAAAGGATGACAACCTCTATGACAACTAATGCTGCCATCAGTTATTTGCTAACCTCAAATGATGGTTGTCTGTGCAGTGTTCTGACTTTGCTGATGCCAACAGTGGTGCCAATAGGTTGTCACATGGTAAAATTTCTGTTATTTCAGTTTTGTTTTGTTTTTTTAAACCCAAAGGACCTATGTACACACATGGCTGTGTTAAACAATTGTCATTATGTACGGAATGAACCAGAGACCCACAGAAAAGAAGATAGTCTGTAATTATGTAATTTAGACAGCTCCATAATGCATGTGCTTAAGGGGACATTACTTAACTTCTAAAGACTTGTCTTTGCAACTTCAGTAATGACCTCATAGGGTGCATCTACATATTGCCCTACAGTGACATAGCGACGCGCTATGTCATTGTACAGCGCGCTATGGCAACATAACTATCAGGTGGATCTACACGTGATCGCCAGCTACATCATAGTAGTGGTGCGCTTCCCCGGGATAATGCGCCACTACAGCACCGTAGTGGCAAAATCTAACCATGCACCGCATGCACAACACAGTAACCACCCATACTGCGCTTCCAAAAGGAAGTACTAAAGCACAGCAACGTGTAGACTTGCCCATCATGTAGCTAATTTACAAGTCATACATAATAAAGGATGACAGACAGGAGTGCTAGTGAGGGGCTGTGTTTTGATTTTCCAGCCCCAGTCACATGGCATATGTCATGCTTTGGCTGCACCCGGCTATTTGATTTTGCTATGTTTTGCAATCTTCCATGGGCTGGTGGGCTAGGGGTAAAAGCCTGACATGAGACAATTTTAAACCTGGGAATGTTCTTGCAATGGAGCCAAGTGTTATGTAATTTTAAAATGAAACAGAAATTGCTGATTACTTCTCTGGCCTATGGTATGCAGCAGGTCAGACCCAATGGTAAGAATAGTCCCTTCTGGCCTCACAAGCCACGGGTAATAATTGAATGGAATAACAGGAGTATCATCTCTCTTTTCCTCCTCTCATGCATAGTTTTAAACCAGCACACCCTTCATCACTAGTCCATGATAACCAAAGCGCCACCCTCAGAAACAGGTCTGACAGAAACTGATCTAAAGAAAGCTAAAAATAAATAATGTAGCAAAAGGAGTGTACCTGTGGAAAGGCTCTGTGAAGCCTACAACATGCCCATCCTTACTGCCAGGAGCTTTAGCCCTGAAGCATCCTCCTCTGCTTCTCTAGTGGAATTCTTTCAAAAGCTGCTTTCTCAGTCGTGTAAGAAAAGTGACCTTTCCACATTCCAGCCTGAAGGTCTCCTCCCTGCCAGAATGGACGGCTGTGCAACATGGAAACCCAAATAATGGAGCCATGCCTTAGAAAAAAGAGATGAGAAGGACAGCTTCAGTGTAATTTAATCATTTGAGTGTCCCTCATGCTCCCCTGTGTTACCTCCCCAGTGGGATACTCATGGCAATGGTTTGTAAATAAGGGTCCACCCAGAATGAGTTGGGGAAGATGAGGGACTGACCTGGGAATCGCCATATCCAACTACTGGATGAAGCCCAGAACAAATAGCCAGAAGTTACAAAGCAGAATTGAATAACATGGACTGATATTACTGCCTTCGCCAAAGCCAGCAGATAAACTCCTGTTGTGTTAAATAGGCCCATGATTTCTCTGCACTCTGGCATCTCATCTCTACTAGTGATTGGCTACAGGAGCAGACTGAAGGGCTAGTTTGGGAACAGCTTGTAAGCATGGGAGCCTTGGAGCTGTCTCTCCTGTCCCACTAGCACTTCGGCCAAAGTCTACTGGACTCTCCCAACTGCGCTAGTGAAGCTGATGGCATGTACATGCTTCGCATTGGCTGGCCACAGCCAAAACTCTGCTTCCCCCTTAATTTTCCTTTTGCTGACACTTTTCAAGAGCTCCACTTGCACTGCTCGGTCAACAAAAACTATCTAGCAACCAGCTGTCCTCACTCCCTACTCAACTGCAGCGCCTCAGCATGACCCCCTACCCTCACAATTGCAGCCTACTGAAGTTTGCTGAAGTCATGTTTAGGAAAGAAGGGAAAGCAGAAAAGAGAAAATGTCATCTGCCACTGGTCACCCACCCCCCCGTGCTTCTCAAAGCATGGGTGCAAACACTCCACCCCTGCTTGCCCATTACAAGTGTGATGATTATGTGGTTGTATTGTTTGTTCGGATGTTATATGTTGACAGTGTTTCTTTGGATGGTTTCTGTTCCTTTCTTTGAAAGGATTAACAGCTGGATTGCAGAGGGCCTGGGTAAGGCCTGGCTAATTGCACTCTGCTCTCTCAATGGCTCTGGAAGGATCCCTTTCCTGAGAACTCTGGTTCTTTCTCAAAGTTGGTGTGTGGGGGAGAAGGAGATGTAAGTCAGGGAGCTGGAGTGTGCATGTGCCTGTGTGAGAGAGGGTGGAGCAGAGGCAAGCCACTGAGGGCACTAGAGAAGCTGAGACCTGTGAGGACAAGGAGGAGTTTGCTGCAGAAGCAGTGATGATTCCTGCTTGCCACTGAAATCAGCTGCAGACTGTGAAGTTAGCCCTAGCCAGCGGTGAGAGTGAAGTGTGCTAGGAGATATGGGCACGAGAGACTACACGAGACACTGACTGCCCAGTTGTTATTGCAGTCATTTAGCACTTGCATACACAAGTACTAAATGACTGGACAGTAACCAGACTGGGCAGAGTCCTGTCTGACCCGCAGCTCAATTTTTGAGGGTCAGTCTGATAACTGACAACCCCTCAGGCCTTTGCAATAAATACATCACCCAAATAAGGAGTTGGGTTTTGGATGGGATTATCAGCAAAATCCATTTTGGGTCACCTGAAAGCACATGTCACTACCTCTGGCAGATTCTTGTGAAGAAGCCTGGGCATGGCATTTCCTGACCTGAAGCTTGGTTTTTACATGCCAGCCTGCCAACAGCCAGCCCCAAGACCTGTGTGCTAACTACATTGCTATGAATAAGGAGCTGCTTTTAGGCTGGGATTGTGGGGCAAAACCTACTTTGGATCACCCCAAAACACACATAGCCACCACCAAGGGCCTCTCCTGAAGAAGCCTGAGCAAGGCCCTGCCTGACCAAAGCTCAGTTTTAGCATGCCAGCCTGCCAGTTGATGCCCACCCTGTAAGGCCTGTACATAGCTGGTCTGCCAGGCACTAGATGGCAGGAAGAATGTTAGTGTACAGATATAGGGGTTTTACACCAGTTTTTCAAATTTACCTCAAGTCCCCGCTCAGAAACTTGGTAAAGTAAATTTGAACTGGGCATTCTAATGTGAACAGACCTGCCCACTCACAAGCAAATGTTAAATTAAAACAGGTTTATTACAAGGGGAAAGGGAAGCAAGGGTACCCCCAAAGCAAAACCTTAACTTTAACCTTTAACTGTAGCTCAATTTTGATCACAGTCATAGTCAGCAGCAAACTAACCCAGGGAGCTACCACCTAGCCTAGTCACTTGGAAAGGGACACTCACCCAGGGCTGCCATCCAGGTGCTCTACTACCTACACCAGCTTAGTAGTAAGTGCTGGGTAGGGAGGCCCACCCCAGGAACCCTGGTGCTTCCCACTGCCAGGGGGTGCTGCCGGTCTCCTGGATCTCTACCACCTATGCCAGCCAAAGTAGCAAGGGCTGGATTGGGAGGTCCGCACAGGAGTTACCACCACTCTGATGCTGTAGAGCAGTGCTAGGGTGTGGTGCTAGGGAGCACTGCTGTGGATGCCACTTCCAGGGATCTGCACTGCTCCACTGGGGGTCTCCATCACTCCTCCATCCTGCCAGTGGTTTCTGCTGGTCCTCTCCAGGTTGCCATGGAGCCCCAGATCTGTCAGGTCCTGCTCTATATCAGTGCCAGGCTCTGGGATTTTTTTCAGCTGTTTTTACTATAGTGAATCACCTGGACCCTCTATAGAGCACTGTGCTCAGAAGCACTTTTAATCTGGAGGGGGTCAACTGAAAGATGCCCAGGGAGCAACTCCTGTCTGGAATCTCTCCCCTTTGCCCACGCTTGTGCTTTGCACCAAAACTGAGGGCCACCCCACTGCAGACATGGGTTACAGTGGAGCTGACCTTTTGGTCACCTTTGTATAACTTGGCATCAACAACAGACTTTACAGATTGAAAAGGAAGGCTGGTCAACAAAATCTCATCTGGCTTTTAACCTGCCTCTCACCTTACGCTCTCTCACCTGCTTTTTACAATTGTGTAATTTAACGTCAACAAATATAACCCAAGACTACAAACAGGGAAAACAGGCTTGCAAAATACCTACTGCATACAAATGAGGGTATGAAGATAAGGAATATACAAAGTTTCCATTATGGAAAATAACTTTAGTCAAACATGCAGAACATAATCAGGGATACACATATATAGAAACATGAATATTTTGAATACATATCACTATGAGCATGGAACCTACTTGAATGTCTGGGGACATGATTATATTTATGGACTTTTTGGTTTAGGTTTAAACCATGCTGGGTGTATCTACACATGCAATCAGTGTGATGCAATAAACTCCGTCACAGTTTGAGCCAGAGTCAGCTTCTCCTGAGCGCAGTGTTTACCCAGGACCACAGCATGTTGAGCTGGGGCAGAGCAGCCCTATGCTGGCGGGGGTCCAGGAGGTCAGCCCCGTGCTCTGGGTGGTGGTGTTGGGCAGTGGAGGGGCTGGCTGGGGACCAATGGTGCTATAGGGCAGGGCTAGGCAGCAGGCAGCCCCCACACTGTAGCACCCTTGTGCCCCAGCCAGCCCCTGTCACACTCTACATGTATTTGATCACACCTAAGTACTCTGCCATAAGATAGTACTGTCCCCAGCAATACTATCTAATAGGGCTTTGCGAGGCTTCGGACTGTGCTTCGGATCCGGAAAAGTTTTGGACACTTTGGCATCCAAAGCAGCATGTCCAGATCAAAGCGCTGGCCTTGTTAGGCTTTCCAAAGCAGTTTGGAGCTTCTGGACTGCTTTGGGAAATCTTCTGAGCTGCCTCAGAGATCTGGCCATAGGGTATAATGGGGAATCAATGAAATATCTATAACTTTGTTGTTTTTTGTCTGATTTGGATGAAATTTTCAGGGATGGTAGCCTCTGCTTATACCATGATGTGTGCCATGTTTCATGAAGTTCGGTGCAGGGGTTTGGGGGGAACTGCACCCCAAATTCTTGAAAGCAAAACTTATGTCACATCTATGTGTTACAACACAGGGAGGTAAAAACTGCAGAGATGCTAGCCCCTAGTGAGTCCACAAAGCTTGCCAAGTTTCAAGGTAATAGGTGCAGGGGTTTGGGGGGAACTGCACCCCAAATTCTTGTAAGCAAAACTCATGTCATGTATGTGTTACAACACAGGGGGTAAAAACTGCAAGGAGAGTGGCCCCTGGTGAGGCCACAAAGCCTGCCAAGTTTCAAGAAGATTGGTGCAGGGGTTTGGGAAGAACTGTACCTCAAGCTGCTGACAGGCAAAACTCATAACATGGGTGACACTGTGTGTGTTAAGGTGCAGCAGGGTGAAAGCTGCAGGGATGGTGGCCGCTGCTGCAGCCACGAAGCCTGCCAGCTGTCAAGGAGATCAGTGCAGGGGTTTTGGCTCCTGGAGCCCTGCACGCCTAGCTGCTGACAGGCAAAACTCATGACATGGGTGCTTGTGCAACTGACTGTCTGTCTTGGCGGGAATTACTGCAGGCCTGGCTGCTAAGCTACCATGTTACCAGTTACCAATCAATCATGATTCACTCAGGGACCAGCTCAATACACAGTTGCTAAATAATGTAACCAGTTATTTAGCAACCATTAACACTTACAAAACCACAGACTAAGGAGAGGAAATAATCAATACAGACAATCAACTGCCCCAAGACAGACAGTCCGATAGATGCACAAGCACCCATATCTTGAGTTTTGCATGTCAGCAGCTAGAGGTACAGGGCCCCAGAACCCCTGCACTGATCTCCTTGACAGCTGGCAGGCTTTGTGGCCGCAGCAGGGGCTACCATCCCTGCAGCTTTCACCCTGCTGCGCTTTAACACACAGTGTCACCCATGTCACGAGTTTTGCTTGTCCGCAGCTTGAGGTGAAGTTCCCCCCAAATCCCTGCACTTATCTCCTTGAAATGTAGCAGGCTTCATGGCCTGAGCAGGGGTCACCACCCCTGCAGTTTTCAGCCCACTGTGACCTAACACACACAGGGTCATCTATGTCATGAGTTTTGCCTGTTAGCAGCTTGAGGTGCAGTTCCCCCCAAACTCCTCCACCAATCTTCTTGAAACTTGGCATGCTTTTTGGCCTCAGCAGGGGCCACCACCCCTGCAGTTTTCACCCCCCCCCCCGTGTTATAACATGTAGAAGTGATATGAGTTTTGCTTTCAAGAATTTGGGGTGCAGTTCCTCCCAAACCCCTGCACTGATCCTCTTGAAACTTGGCAGGCTTCATTATGTTGGCAGGGGCTACTACCCCTGCAAGTTTCATCCAAAGAAAATAAAAAATAACAAAGTTATAGATATTTCATTGATTCCCCATTATACTCTATGGCCGGATCTCCGAGGCAGCTCCAAAGCTTCGGAGCTGCTTCGGCCGGATCAAAGCAGGAACCTGGTCCAGAGCTCCAGATCAGATGCCTAGCATCCAAAGCAGCCAGATCAGAAGCCAAATCGAATAGCTGCCTACTCACACAGGCCTACTATCTTACAGCAGAGTTAATTAATCTACCGTGCTGTAATACCGGTGCATATGTAGACTGTGATGCTTTACTGTGGAGCTAAATAGTTTATTCCACAGTAAAGCACATGTGCAAATGCACCCATTAAAAATGACACTATAGTTTTTGTTATTAAACATACAACAGTCTTCTCAGACAGAAATATACACCAATATGAGGAGTTTTGGATAAGCACCTGTCATGTCTTTTCATTATGAATGTGTGAAGTTATTCATTTAGAATTATTTTTTCTACTTTGTGCCTGTTATTATTTTTTACTTATATGTTATTTATTAAGGTAAAATACAACACATTTATTTAATTTGCTTTCCAACAGGGAAGACCACGTTAAAAATTTTTCTTTCCTTCAGCTTTTTATATAAACCCATGCTGATTTTTCCAAACATAACTTATTATTGTATTTACTTGAATACAAGATGAGTTTTTTTCCTTCATCCAACATAGGGAAAAATTTGCCTCATCTTGGATCTGAGTACCGGCACCAGCACTCTGTCTTCAGATAGATCCAGGATCAGGTAGTGGTACAGGGATCAGGTAGGGGATGGGGCAGCAGCCTGCATAAGAATCACACAGGAAGATGGGGTGGGGATTGGGCAGCAGCATGTGCTCATGATTAGGCAAGAGATCAGGAAGCAGCATGTATTTGGGGACTGGGTAACAGCACACATGGGAAGACTGGGAAGCAGTAGGGGTCATGGTGTGGAGCAGCAGCGCACATGGGGGATGGGGGAGCAGCATGCATTGGGACTGGAAGGCAGCAGATGCTGGGGATTGGGCAGAAGCCAAAATGGACATGTTGGGGACCAGGCAGCAGTGCAGGCTTGGAATCAGGTGAGGGGACAGGTGAATGGGGAGCCAGTGGTGGGTTGTGGATCAGGGGACAGGTGGCAGGGGCTCAGGCAGGGGGGAAAGTGGCAGAAGAGCAAGGCACAGGGGTCATGGTTCCTGCCTCCTCCCCTCCATGATTGGGGGCAGATTTAAGACAACCCTCCAATAATTAGATTCTACACATGGGAAAGTTACAGCAACTTATAGAATTATGATATGTTATCATTTTCCATGTATGGAATCTACTTATTTGGGGTGGTCAAGAGATATCCAAATCCATCTTGGATTCGGGTACATATGGTATTAATTGCAAAAATAAATTATCATTATCAATGCATATTCCATTCAAAAACATAACGTAGAAAATAGGTGAGAACAGATGAGAACTGAAAATCACAGTATTAGCACCAGTAATAATAGCAGTAGGCATCTGTCTGTCTTGTAAGACTATAGAATCACGCCAAGTGAGACATCATCTCACTGAATGTAATCCTCACTTGAAAGATAAAATGAAGCTGGAGTGACCTCTCTAGGGTGCAAAAGGCTGGGCAGCTTATATGGAGACACTGAGCTGCTCACACACTAGTGTCCCCCTCTCAGCCTTGCTGATATAGTCCAAAGGAAGGACAAGATCCTGTATATTTGGAACCAGCTTGACTGCAGGAGCTGCCAAAGCAAAGGAGATCGTCCATTTGTCTGTCAGGGCTCCACTACTAGACTAGCTGACAACCAGAGTTAAAGGGTGTTTTTACATGTGATCCGAGGAGGGCAGTGTCTCACGTATCAGCATCCCCATGCTTCAGAATGGTGGTGGGGGTGCTTTAACTAAAGCTCATCTGATGACCTTTAGTTAAAGCACCCCTGCTGACGTTTTGAACCTCAGGGATGCTGATACATGAGATGCAGGGGCTAATTAGCACACTCCAGCAGACCCAATTATTCGAGTCTGTTCCAATGTGCTGCAACTGGAGCAGCCTCCCTGCATATCTACAGGCACCCAAAGAGCCCAGTCTACCCTATCATGGAGTGGACTTCAGTTCCATAATTTTTACCCTGGCAGGGGTAAGACTACAACCCCTCTCTAAGTTGTTTTTCTGCACAAAGCCACTGGCACCCTAGAGTTTGCTAGATTATTTAAATGCCTCCCAGCACTCAGGGATAATTGTCACAGGTATTTACTTCTACTCTAAATTATGCTGGCAGATGAACCTGATCTGACCTGCTTTAGCACCAGTACGTTGTTCTTAATTCCCTGAGAGTGCATCTTCAGTATGTGTTTAATTATCTGTGTGTGTCTTAGCTGATGTCCTTATTGTTTCTGAGACATTAGTACAGCAACAACATGACTTGGTATGCTTTCCTTCCTAAGAGCTTTGGAGAACTCTTCTTCAGTTGCTGGTGTATCTCCACATTCTACCTTTTTAATTCTAAAATTCCATAAGAGTAATGTCAGCTCTCAGTCTCTCCAAGCTTGTGGAAGCATACAAAATGGTTGCCAGTACTATACATTACCCCAACTACTTTGTACGTGCAATGAGAAAACCTTTGTTTTAGTGAACTCTGATAAACTTGCAAATATGTCTGATGTTCTCTGTTGAATTAATCAGGATTGGTAACATGTTTTAACTAGCAACATTCCATTTACATAAATACAAAAGACCTAAATACAGGATACAAGAAAGGGATTTGGGGGGCAAGGGAACATGGTTTTACCATCTCTGAAAAGCCAGTGATTGGCATATGAGAAAGTATGGTCCAGTAATTTGATATAGAGCTAGTTATGCATATAATTTTATTTCAATATACTTAATATCATCATGGCTACAACATAATTCCCATACTACCAAATCACTGAAAAGGCTTCTTTGGGAGAGTCCTCCAGTGATGGAGAGGTGTAGTTTGGGGTGACTAGAAAAAGATTTTGTCTTGAAATCCCAGTGTGGCAAGACACCTTTGGTGCCTGCCATTTTAAGGGCTAAAACAAACAGCAGAGCAGCCTGAAGGTGGCTGCATTCCTAATCAGGAGTCATATGGCCAGCAGGAGACCACCTGATTGGGAAAAGGGCACAGCTGCTAGTGATAAGAGCAGACCCCAAGCAGTGGAGCCAGCAGCTTGCTGCAAACAGCTGGAGGGGGAACATCTCCTGGGTGGAGCTGCTGCTCACATAACATCTTCGGAGGTACAGGGCAGAAACTACGGGGATGGAGGAAGTTCCTGGTCCTGGGGCATAACTGAAAACTTCACTCTGCTAGGGTAGGATGGAGTGGTGGGACTGCTTGTTGTAGGGTGGTTCCCAGGAAATACCACACCAGTTGCCTCCCTAGTGAAAGGAGAGTATGGGGCGCCTTATAGCCCCAGACCCCACAACCTGCTGAGTAACTCTGCAGCAAAGACAGGTTAAGAGTCCAGACACATCTACAGAAACCTGAGCCCCATGGGGTGTAACACCCTATGGCCCCAGTGAAGGGGGACCGAGTAGTGACCCCAGCAAGGGGGCGGAATAGTGACCCCAGAAAGGGGGTGGTATAGTGACCCTAGTAAGTGGGCATAAAGTGCATAGGCTGTGCAGAGTAGGGTCTCAGGGGTGGCCTGAAGGGCTGCACATGAGGGTGCAGATTAGGGTCTGCATAGGTGGGCCTGAAGGGCTGCATAGGGGCACACGGAGTAGGTTCTGTGTGTCCTGAAAGATTGCACACAGGCCAGCCCTAAGAGTTCAATAATATAAGTGAAGGCCCTAGTGAAAGGGACATAATTTGGAGGAACTAATGAGAGGGGAGGAGGCCCAGGCACAGAGTAAGCCTGAGATAGAGTGTATATTTTGGATGCCATCTGCAAAGCATGGGACATGGTAGAAGGGGAGGTTCAGAGCTGTGTATAATGCCCTTGGCATCAGGGCATCAAATGGGCAGTCTCCCACATTATGACATCTTCTTTTATGTATCAAGGCATGGCAGGCGAGACAGGGGGCCTGCCGTATACAGGTGGGCAGGTCAATCTGGTGAGCAGCCTCATGACTTCCCCCTGTCACACCCAGCCCAACCTCAGCCCTTTATTCAGTGCTGATTCCATAGCACACAAGATTGCAGGGCTGTAAGTTAGCTCGCTGGCATGCGAAAACCAAACTTCAGTTCAGGCAACATCCTGTCCAGACATATTCTCCCTTGGTCAGGGAGATGTGTAGTTTGGGGTAACTTGAAGGGGGTTTTGCCCCATAATCCCAGCCCAAAATAAACTCCTTATTCAGCACAATGTACTTAGCACACAGGGTTTGAGGGATGGGTGTTAGATGGCCGACTGGCACTCAAAAATTGAGCATTGGGTTAAGAAAGGACTTAGCCAGGCTTTTCAGGAGAGTCCCTGGGTGGTGGACAGGCGTGTTTTGGGGTGATCTGAGAGGATTTTCACACAGGATCCCAGTCCAAACACAGTTCTTCAATCAAGACAATGTACATTGCACACAGATCTGGGGAACTGTCAGTAAACAGGCTGGCATGCGAAAACCGAGCTTCATGTCAGTAGCGCCCTGCTCAGACGTATTCATAAATATCCCCCAGCAGTGGAGATGTCTGTTTTTGGTTGACCTGAAAAGGATTTTGCCTCATAATCCCAGCCTAATCTCACAGCCTTATTCAAGGCTATGTACTAGATACATGATATTATTTTACATTTTTATTAGCAAATATACTAATAAAATTGTATATTAGTGCTAAATAAAACACATTTCTGATGAAATTATAACTCTTTAGCACATCTAATCCATTACTAACAACCTTTAATTGTGTAGAGATTGGCTTTGAAGAAGGAACTTGGAAAAAGGAACTCAGAATAAGGAACCAACTTCAGCCTCATGAAAGATCTGTGGTGGAAAACATGGTGCAGATCCTCATGGTGCTAAGGGGCAAGGGTTTTTGGAATCCTGTTTGGGCCTGTCTGACTGGGAGCTCAGGCCTCCATCTGAAAATTTCCCTGAACATCAGGCAACAGAATAGAAATTCAGTGCACATAAACCAGTTTCAATATGACTGAAACTGGTTTAAGATAAACCTGGTTGAATGTGGTATCAGACTTAACTGATTTCGGTCAAACCAGTTTATGAAACTTCTGTCCCAGACCCCTTCCTTGTTCAAGTTAAATCACAGTCCCCCAGCATCCCAGCATGCTTTTCACCCCAGGCTGGGCTGGGCTGTCTGCTCCAACAGAGAAAGGTTGGGGGGTGAAGGGTGGGGAGAGGAGGCAGGGACTGCCCCTCCCCACAAGCAAACCCCAGCTGGGGCCTGGAGCCAGGGAGGGGGGTTAAACCCTTCTTCCCACAAGTATAGAGCTGCCCTGCCCTGCTAAACTTCCTGCTGGCTGTGACTATGGACTACAAATCCCAGAGACACCTGGAAGCAGGAAGAGGAAGTGATAAGCAACCCTCAAGTGTCCTGCTGCTGTGATTCTGGACTGCAAACCCCAGAGACCTCAGGGGCAGCAGGAAGAGGAAGGGAAAACACAGCCCATGCTGGCTGCCACAGAACCATGCTCTAGCACCCCCCAGCTTCTGGCCTGAGTCACTGCAGATATGTGGCTGCAACAAGTAAATGTCTGTTCACTTGTTAGTCAGTTTAATCGCTGCAGTTTAGACTAACCTGCAAAGACTGAATCGGTTCAGCCTCAGGCTTTTTGACTGTCTGTACTTAACCTAGAAGATTGTTTGTTCTTCTTTGTACTGCTGCAACTGAGTGCAGCCTTGTTGTGCTGGAGCACTCTGCATGCATTGGCAATGTGTAGGGTGTGCACACAGGTGCACATACAGCCCCTGAGCGTGGCAGTGCACCCCATGTGAAAAGGCACCGCCAACACTGCCGGCAACACCTATGGGCAGTCGCCACTTGCCCCCCCCCGCCACCGACACTGCCGCTGGCATCTGCAGGTGGTCACTGACCACTAGTCGGCACTCACCACTCCCTCCCCCACCCCCCGCCCTCCCCCCGCATCGCTGGCAGTGCTGTGGCTGCCTGCAGGAGCTCCCCACTTGCCACCACCATGCTCCTGCCACCGACCATGCCGCCACCAAATGCGAGAGATTGCCATGCCCAGCCAGCCTCCAGGGGCATGCAGTGTTCATGTCTGCATGCATTCAGTCAGAGATGATCTGTCTCAAAGAGCTTGCAACTTGGAGGTAGTAGAAAAACAGTAGCACTGACCAGGGAAGTAACCCAACAGGTCAGTGGCAGAGACAGAGACAGAGACAGGAATCAAGGCAGAGTCTCCTGCATTCCAAATCAGTGCCTTGTCTGTTGGCTAACACTGCCTCACTGCATGTACAGTTGTATACATTTAGGAGAGAAGATAACTTGGGTGGGGGTTCTGAAAGGTGTGGGTGATTCTACCAAACCCAGAAGCCTGTCGTAAGGATTAATCAATTACTGTTTGCAAAGTGCAGTGATATCCTTGGATTAAAGTCAGACATACATTGAGTGATCACTTCAGCAATATTCTTTTGAGCGCTAGAACTGGTCAACACAGCTTCAGCTCAATGCATCTTTTATTCCAACAAGAATAGCTCCTTAATTAAACAGAAATTTGGACACAATTTCCATATTTTATTAGAGGAGGGGAAAAAAAGCCCAGCCAATTTTTTTTAAAGAAAAATCCCCCAAAGCCAACTGTTTTTTGGGAGGGGAGTTGTTGGGGGGGGGGGGGGGTTCCAGTTGCTGAACCTTGGCTCCCCCCTCCGACTGCATCTCTTCTGGTTTTATTTGGATGAGAACCTGAAAAAACTGATGACAATAGAAAGAGTTCTATTTTTATTCCTGTCAACATTTTTTTTGGCAAGGTAAAGGGTCATTTTGTGCCAGCTCTACTGAACATTGCTTTCTGAAATTAGTAAGTGTTGGTTTTGCAGAATATAAATCTACTGCCATTGCAGAGTGCAGATCATTGACTCTGTAGGAAGTGGTAGGTAATTGCTGTTTGTGGGATACTCAAAAGGGGAAGATTTGAATAATTCACCTGATGTGCCGTCTATCTTAGTATCAAAACACTTACAAAGCAGCTATGGGAGATTGTCAAGGGCTGGTAATTATCATCCTCACAACAAACATCCTAAATTGTTCTGCTATAGAAAAAAGCCCCATCTTCTGCACTGTTGGCCAAATTCTGTTCTCACTTGCAGGGCAGCAACTCTCATTGGAACAACCCTCTGAACAGTCTCACCTTGGCAGTCCATGGGTAGTCGAATACTCATGTATTCCCGAACAGAGTCTTGTCCCTCTGCACAAACTCTATTCTAAGAGTGGTGGGGGGTAGATTCAGAGTGTGCAGGGGGATCATGAAGCTCAGCTGGCCTGAGAAATCTAATCAAGTGGCCATACTTGCAATAGTTTAATTTGATTATTTCATTTGGAACATGTAATTTAATCTTCCAGACTCTCCAATGTTATGATTGTGGTTATTTATTTATTTATTCATTTTTGAGAAATATCCTACTATTTTGAGGGCTTTTTTTCTCTCCAAGTAATATTTATTCAGCCTTATTGATCAGTTTCTTCCTGGATATATACATGGGGACCATGTCCCTAGCTAGGATAAAAATGCAAGAGCTTTCACTCTTTCTGAGCCAGGGTGTACCACACCGGGCAGCTGCTGGTGCCAGGCAGACAGTTGTCCCAAAAAGCTAGCTCTTCCTTGGAAACATTTGGCTTGGCCACTTTCAAGGAGAGAGTAAATTAGATAGCTGAGGGACCTGCCTCCACCCAGCAGGGTTTTGTTATTGCTAGACTGCTTGTCTAGTTAATCCATCCATGTATCTATCTTATCCATCCATTGTATGGCAGAATCAGAGTGACTTTTTTCAAACCCCTCGTTTGTGAATTTCTGTTTCTTTTTTAAACCTTAGTAAAATGTTGTTGTTTGACAAATAATGAGCTTGGCTTACATTGGCCTCATACATGGCTTATGCTGGAGATGACTAGTTCAAATTGAGAAACAAATTTTCCAGAGATATCCCTTTTCCAGCACTTAGAAATCCTCCTTTTCCTTCATACAAAGCACCTGCCATATGGCTGTGTTGGGGGGGGGGGGGGGAGGAGGGGGGGCGGATAATCTTTACTGCTCTTCCAATTTTTCTAACCCTTATGTGAATACAGTTTCATCTCGTTGGTATTTCCAAGTGCAGCCTCTGCCTGATATATGTTCCTCTCTCTGTCTTTCACTAACAACTGTTTGGGTTGTTTGCAAATGCTAGGTTCTGCAACTCTCTGCCAAGCAACATCTGACAATGCTGTCATCGCTCTCAGGCAAAGCGTGCCTCCGCAGGTTGAGAAAGCATGCCAAACATTACATGTGTGGGTTGGCTATCTTACCCGGCTCGGGAAAAGCACTGGCTCAGTAGTTAGAAATCATAAAACTGGGAGAGAGAGACTGTAAGAGGTAACAGCTCATTAATTTGGTCCTGGAATGTGAAGTTGCTTCCAAAGAACCATTCCAAACACCAGTGTGATCTTGAGAGGTGCTGCTGCTCGCTAGGGCAGATGCATTTTTTTAATAGGATGCCCTGTGCTGTGAGATTCATTATGACAGGGCTGGATCACGTGCCTGACATTAATCTTATACCAGCTAAAGCCCGCATTTTTTTAAAGTGTTATAACTCAAGACACAAAAATCTGCTACTGGCTCCAACTGGGCATGCTTGGGAAGAGAGATAAATTGTATCCTCTGGAATAAAAATCAAGGCTTGTGTTTATAGGTGAGCTTTATTAAAAGAATAACAAAACCTTGGACTGACCCATCACAGATAATACAGGGCCTGTATCTGCCCTCTTCAGGTTTGCAGGGTTCTGCCTTTCTCACAGGGAGCCACATTTACATGGGTGGGGAGCAAGGAGCTTCTCCTGGTGGGCAAGAATGTTAGAATCTGGCCTAAAAAGTTGTACATACCATATTTATTTGCATACTTCATGCACCTTCCACCCGCAAAATAAGCCCTCCAGTATCGGAGTACATTTTGTAAACAGGGAAGGCAATTTTCTTTGCCAGAATACAAGGAGTGTCTTGTATTCTTGTATTCAATATTCAGTATTCAATATTCAGTATTCTTGTATTCAATACAGTATCTGGCAAAATGACTGCCAGCTTTTATCTCAGCAAGCAAGTGTGGGGAAGGAAGAATCCAGTGTTAACCAAGTACTAAATCAATGTGCAGTAACTACAAAGAAGTATTCTACCAGCAGTAAGAGAAAGACCATTGGGTCTGATAAACATGGAAGGAAACCTAATAATGGGTGATGTAGAGAAGACTGAAGTATTTAATTTCTTTCTTATTTCTGTCTTCATTAATAAAATCAGTTACCATATGACCAGTTGTGAAAGGCCCCCACCCAACTTACCTTGACACTGCAGTCCAGGTGGCCAGGCTGCAATTAAGTCATCTGGCACCATGCAACAGGAGGGAGCACCACCAGTTGGACCAGTGCCTGGACGCCACATGCCTAAAATGGGACCAGGAGCAGCGACAAAGGGAGGAGGCATCCAGGCACTGTAAATGGAGCCAGATGCTCTCTCCACTACTGGAAGAGGCCCAGCACCTCCCCCAAGGGCCAATGTGCCTGGAAAAGCATCACACATGCATTCTGTGGCTGAGGCATCTGGGGAAAATCCAGATGCAATCCCAATGACCAGCCAGAGGTTGGTTCCTTTCCCCAGAGCCAAAAGACCCAGGCAAACCCAGGAAGGCTCCATCACCCTCAGAGTACCAAGGACCTGTCCAGACGTCAGTTCACCCAAAGCAGCCAGCGAGCAGCACGGCACAAATGCAAATCCACTCCCTACCACAGACCAAGGACCGCACAGAAACCCACAGGTCAGGTGGCGCTGAGAGAGGGCATCCCAGTAGGCCCTGCAGGTACCAAATAAAGGGGAATCTCAGCACGAAGCCCCATTGACCCCACACACCCTGCCAGAGTGTCCAGAAGCTCAGAACACACTAATGAGGGACTGGTGAAGCTGCAAGCCTCATACAACCATGGCAGGGGGTGCCACAAGGCAGTGGCATACCTGGCCCAACGGCAGGATGGGGAGAACTCATGCCAGAAAGCCAGCTCACCAGGAATTAAATTGAGCCTGAAAGTGGGTGAGAAAAGGGTGCACCGGGCACCCAATTAACCCATACTCAGAAGTGAACTCCTTGGCATGGGGGCATCACTGCCCTGCCCACTGCCCAGTCAGAGCTATTTAAGTTAAATTTTCAGTTGTGTTGGGATTTTTGGAAACTACAGAACAGTGGTAAGATCACTGCAGCATCCCTTCTCACTAGGTACCCAACACAGGAGAAAAAGCCCCTTTGTCATGACAGAGTGCTGCCAGGGTTGATTGTAACACCAAAGAGGAAAGGGGTAGGGTATAGGGGAGGAAGAGTCCCACAGAAGGTACGCCAATAGTGCAGCCCCTGGGCCCCTAAAGGAACCACTGAGCACCACCTTCAGATGTATATCAGTGAATAACAAGTCATGGCAGGCAAATAGGCCCAGGTACGACACAACCCAAGGCAGCAGTGCATACTCATCGGCCCATACGATGGGCATGAGCCTGTCACACCAGTACAACTAGTAGCAAGGAAAGAGGAGGAAATACCGCAATTAGTCTACCACGAAGAAAAGGTTACAGATTACTTGAAGAAGCTAGGTGTTTTCAAGCCAGCAGGGCCAGACAAGATACATCCTAAATACTCAAGGAGTTGACTAAGCTAATTTCAGAGCCATTGGCTATTATCTTTTAGAATGGATGGGCCACATCCACACGAGTGCATACGTGCATTTTGCAGCATCTCAAAGGTCCACCATACTGGCATATGGGCATGCCCTGTTGCTTTGGGTTTTTGAGATGCCATAAAACACACCCTGCACATGTGATATGGCTCTCTGCATTGTGTATTTGCAGCACAGAGTCAAATTTAGATACTGGGAAATCCCAGTATCAAAAAAAGCACACTGAAAATAAGCAGGGCGGTGCTTGTGGCAGCAGTGTATGCCACCTGAAACCAGAGCCTGGACAGCCAGAGCCACACTCCAACTTCCAGCCAGGCTCCGCACACCTGGATCGCTGCTGCAAGAGCCCCAAGAGGCCTCCAGGACCCCAGATAAGGCTGTTGGGGCTAATCCAGGTGCTGGCCCCAGTCTACCATACCCCACCCAAGGCAATTTTCCCTATGCCAGAGTGTGCATACAGAGGCATTCCCCAGGGACAACTAGCAGTGGCACAAATATGTGCCACTGTTAATTGTGCCCAGGGAAACGCTCATGCGTGCTTGTCTGCATACATCCATGCAGGTCAGTTGTGATCCCTCATGAGTAGAAAAGAGCAGATATAATGCCCAGTGTTAAGAAAAGGGAAAAAAGGAAGCTCCAAGGAATTACAGACCAGTCAGTCTCCTATGTCATTCCCACTGGTAATCAAAGGAAACAGTATAGATGAAAATACAGTAAGATAGATATATTACTGTTTAGATCATCATGCTCAAAGAGCAGTCATAAACAGTTCAATATCTAAGTGGAAGGAGATATCAAATGGAGTTTTCCAGGAGTCTGTTCTTGGTCCTGTACTATCTAATATCTTCATTAATGATTTGGAGAATGAGTGCAAATTTGCAGATGACACCAAGTTGGGTGGAGCTGCAGATAACCTGGAGGGTAGAATTAAGATCTAGTATGAACCTGATAAACTGGAAAGTGGTCCAAATGAACCAAATGAAATTCAATAAGGACAATTGCAAAGTCCTCTACTTAGGACAGAACAATTACATGCACAAATACAAAGTAGAGAATGATGGCTAGGCTGCTGGGCTGCAGAAGAGAACTTGGGGGTTGTAGCGGACCAGAAGCTGAACAGGGGCCAGCAGCATGCTCTTATAGCAACATAAATGCCAACAGCATATATGGTTGTATTAGCAGGACTGTCACTTCCAAATTAAGAAAAGTGATTTTTCCACTGTATTCACCACCAGTACTCGCAAACACCTGGACTAGGGACAGAATAAACTGATATAAGTGATCAGAAACTGGTTCAAATTTCTAACACAACAGAAGTTCAGTGCACATGAACCACTTTCAAAATGGATGAAATTTGTTTAAGATAAACTATGATGGATGTAGTATCAGACTTAACTGACTTAGGTTAAATCAGTTCGTTGAACTTCTGTCCCAGATCCCCTCCAGATTCAAATTAATACACAGTCTCCCAGCATCCCAAGATGCTTTACACCTCCCCCCCCTTTTGCAGGGCATGTGAGCTAGCCTTAGCTCAAGATGTCTGCCCCAGCAGAGCAGGAAGGTGTGTTCTAGCACCCCCTGGCTGCTGGCCTGAGCCACTGCAGACATTTCTGGAATTAAAAGTGAATGTCTGTTCACTTGTTTCTCGGTTCAATCCACACATCTTAGACTAACTTGTGAAGATTGACTTGATTAAATCAATTCAGCCTCAGCTTTTTTACTGTCTGTACTTAGTCCTAGGGTAATGTGTACACTTTTGGACCCCATGCTTCAAGAAAGATGTGGACAAATTAGAAAGAGTCCAGTAAAGAACAATAAAAAATAATTAGATCCCTGGGAAACATGAAAGGAAAGGTTGGAAGTACTAGTATTATTTACTCTGGAGAAGAGAAAACTGAGGGGGAAATTGGTAACAGTCTTCAAATACCTGAACAGTGGTTAAAAAACGGATGGTGATAAACTATTCTTTGTGGTTGCAGGGGACAAGGCAAGGAGTAATGGTCTTGAATTGCAGCAAAGGAAATTTAAGTTGGATATCAGGAAGAACTTCCTCACTTTGAGGGTGGTTAGATACTGGAACAGGCTATGTAGAGAGGTTGTGGAATCTCCATAAGGAAATAGCTAAAAGCAGGTTAGACAGACATTTGTCTGGGATGGTTTAGAAAGAGACGATCTCCCTGAAGGCCCTTTCCTCCCTACTTTTGTATGATTTTTACCATGTGGATGCCATAAGTGAGCTAGTCTACCCATGCCAGGCCCCTTTGACCCCTACATGTGGGGAACCACCTCTTCCTCTACCCACTTCATACACTAAAGGGTTACCTTATGCCTTGTCCAACAGTATGGCACTGGAAGCTCATGTTTTATAACCCCAAATGGTTATCATAGCTGTTGCTTTCAGCCTCCCAATTGTTTTCCTATTGATACCTTCTTTTAGCACTCTTGGATGGTATTCATTTACATATGCTTAATTTTTTATAAAGCATATTCTCTTATAAAGCAGGTCTCTTCCTGCTGCTCTATTTATGTGGGGAGATTCACCCATATGCTGTGTGTACCCTGCCCCAACCCAGTGACACCCCAGGATTTACAGCTGCATTATATCACTAAAACAGCTCAAAGCATCTGGAGAGCACCAATGATGCTGATCCATAATAACCAACCTACCCTGACTCTCATGTGCCCTGCCCTCACCATGCTATCCTGAAGTTCCATGGTTGAACCAAGAAACTTTCAATGGACAGAAACATTTAACTCAGCTCTTGATATTATTCTAGTAGACTTTTAGTGGCAACTGAATATGCAGTCCCCTTGAACTTAGCCTGTCTTGGTAAGGACTATAGATTAGTCTTTAGGAACTGTTATTTAATGAAGGACTAACTTGTGATCAAGGCAATTATTCAAGTAACATTGCCTACTGGTGAAGCAATGCTTTCAGGAACAGTGTGCTTATGTATAGGTAAAAATGTACCATAAATACTCCACAGAGCTGCAGGCACAATTACTATATATTAAAGCAAAGCAGCATCTCAGAGTCCTGTTCTCCCCAGACCCTTTGCCCTCAAGCTGGCATCTGGGGCTGGGAAAAGAGACTTTCACATTTCCCTAACATTTACAACACACTTCCTCTGCTGTCCAATCACCCTGGGTCACTTGGCTAATTCTCGGGGCCCCTGGCAGAAGTCCAACTGCAGCAGTAACTGTGCCATTGCTTAAAGGAAAAGTTTGTGTTCCTGTTTGCGGTTGGGAACTTCTTAACCCAATCCAGTTTGCTTTGTCTTATTTTGTTTGCAGCAAAGCAGTATTTCTATGGTCTCTTCAGGTGGGCCATAGCCCTCTTTCACAGAGCTGGTGGTATTTTCACCTCTGCTTCACTGCCTGAGTCTCTGGTTCAAAGTGCAGCTTCCTCCTGGCAAAGTCATTCACACTCATTGGGAGCTGTCCAGTGCCACCCTACCCAAGCCTGGGAGCCCCTGTGTCTTCAGCCACCCAGCTTGAATTGCTATCCCTCCCATGGCACACATTCTTGTACACATTCTCCCTAAAGGGGCAGAGCTGGACATGAACCAGCTTCACAGTCCTGAAGGGCCCTTTATTTAGACTGCAAAGGTACTTCCCCATGGACAGTTGACATGAGGTTCCCCCACCTCGTGGAAAGGGAGACAATGAACAGATGGAATTCACCTCTTTTGCATTTTTATTTTTACTAATTTATTTCCTCCCTTCCTCCAGAGCAATTCTATTAGTAATATTAGTGATACCTTTGAGTGATAGCCAATAGGAGATCTTCCCAATAGAGTTCTCACCCTACCTCCCACTCACACGTAGCTCCATGGGAGAAAGGGACCTGGGCCAATGGGACCTGTTCAAGGTCATAAAGGGTATGAGAATTAATCAGATATCCCTTTCTTGTGGTCAGGGTTAAGATCTGCGTGGTCAGAGCCAGGACAAAAGCCCATTCTAATCTGTTAATCTGCTGCCAGGAAAGCAATTAAATGGGCATTGCCATTGTCTGCAGGAAGCAAAACAAAAACACATTAAAGACCTCAACAAGGATGATGCAGAGAGATGCTCTGGTAATGCTCTAGATGTAGTGAAAAACAGATTTCACTGTAGCCTAAGGCTCACCCAGTTCCAGAAGTAGCCACTGATTTCAATTGCCTGTAATTTTTGGTGCCCACCTTAGGATCATGGGATCATAAGGCTGGAAGGGACCTCACAAAGGCATTCAGTGCAGCCCCCTGCTCAAGGCAGGATCTTCCCTGACTAAACCATCCCAGCCAAATGTCTGTCTAACTTGCTCTTGAAAACTTCCAGGGATGAAGATTCCACAACTTCTCTAGGTAGCCTGTTCCAGTGCCTGACCACTGGGATAGTGAGAAAATTCCTTCTAACCTCTTAAATGTCCCCTGCTGCATCTTGAGGCCATGACTTCTAGTCCTGTCCCCTACAGCCACAGAGAAAACCCCATCTGTGATAGGGGGAGGTCCTGAGGCCGTGCACAAAGCCAGCTTGTCCAACTGCCTAGGGCAGTCTGCCCTGTCTCATCTGCCATGACTTGATGTATAAAGAAAGATGTAATAATGCAGGAGGCTGCCCATTTTATGCCCTGATGCCAAAGGGCAGTATACATGGCTCCAACCTTACCTACACCATACCCCGTGCCTTGCAGATGGCATCAAAAATCAAACTTCCCCAGCTCCCTTACTGAACTGTACCACTCGGCCTCTGGCCCAAATTTGGCCTTAGGTGTCCATAAATTTACCTTGGCCATTATGCATGTCCCCTCACTGGCGCCTAAACTCACACCCCCTCACTGGGGCTCACTCATCGAACTACTGGGGCCAGTCTATGCATAGTCCTTCACGCCCTGCTCGGAGCTTACACTGCACACCCCTGCGCAGCCCTCCAGACCCACCTACGCAGACCCTACTCTATGCCTTCTCTGCACAGTCTTTCAGGTCCCCATATGGACCTTACTCTGTGCGGCCTACTACTTATTACATTGCAATTCAACAAAGATAAATGTAAGGTACTTCACCTAGGAAGGAGGAATCCCCAGCACACCTACAGGTTGGGGGATGTCCTCCTCAGCAGCTCAGAGGCTGAGAGAGATCTTGGAGTCATAGTTGACTCCAAGATGAACATGAAACCAGCAGTGCAACAAGGTCATCAACAAAACCAATCGCATCTTGTCGTGTATTAGCAAATGCATGATCAACAGATCGAGGGAGGAGATGCTCCCCCTCTATGCAGCACTAGTCAGGCCGCAGTTGGAGTACTATGTCCAGTTTTGGGCGCCGCACTTCAAGAGGGACACGGAGGATCTGGAAAGGGTTCAAAGGAGGGCCACCCGCATGATTAGTGGTCTCTGTGAAAGACCCTACGAGGAGAGGTTGAGAGATCTGGATCTCTTCAGCCTATACAAAAGATGGCTGAGGGGTGACCTTGTGGCTGCCTATAAATTAATCAGGGGAGGACAGCAGGCAATTGGGGATGCACTGTTTACCAGAGCGCTTCAGGGAGTAACTAGAAATAATGGGCGCAAACTAGTGAAGAGTAGATTTAAGTTAGACATTAGGAAGAAAGTTTTTACAATGAGGGTGGCCAGAGTCTGTAATGAGCTTCCAAGAGATGTGGTGCTGTCACCTAACTTGGAGGTCTTCAAGAGGAGGCTTAACAATCACCTGGCTGGGGTCATCTGACCTCGGTCCTCTTTCCTGCCAGGAGCAGGGGGTCGGACACAATGATCCATTGAGTCCCTTCTGACTCTATAATCTATGAATCTATGAATGAATCCCCTCATTGGGGCCACTCCTCTGCCCCCTCACTGGGGCCACAGGGCCTTACACCCCTCGGGTCTCAGGCCTGATGATAATGCCTGGACCCATGCCTGTCCCTACTCTGGGGTTACCCACCAGGTTGTTGGGGCTGAGGGTATAAGGCACCCCATGCTTACCTTTCACTAGGGAGGCAACTGGTGTGGCATTTTCTAGGAACCAGCCCACCACAGGCAGCCCCACCACAGCATCCATCCCTAGCAGAGTATAGTTTTAGGTCATGCTCCAGGACCAGGAACCTCCTGCCATCCCTGTAGTTCCTGCCCTCCAAGATGTTATGTGAGCAGCAGCGCCAGCTGGGCAATGTTCCCCCTCTGGCTGCTTGCAGCAAACTGCTGGCCCTATTGCTCAAAGCCTGCTCTTATATCTAGCATCTAGGCCCTCCTCCCAATCAGGCAGCCTCCTGCTGGCCATGTGACTCCTGATTGGGAGTGTAGCCACCTGCAGGCTGGTCTGCTGTTTATTCTAACCCTTAAAGCGGCAGGCACCAAAGGTGCCCTGCCACACCATCTCCATCCTCCCTATAATCACCGCGCAAGTATTTGAAGACTATTATGAAATCACCCCAGTTTTCTCTCCTCCAGACTAAAGAACCCTAGGTCTTTCAGCTTTTCCTCATAGGTCTGGTCTCCCAGGCCCCCGATCACTTTTGTTTTTCTATGCTAGACTCTTTCCAAACTGTCCACATCCTTCTTGAAGCGAGGGGCCCAAAACTGGGCGCAGTAGTCCAAGAGAGGCCTCACCAGTGCTGAACAGAGCAGAAGAATCACTTCCCTTGATTTGCAAGCGACACTCCTGTTAATACCTTGAGATGTCTTGGCCAGTGTTTCAGAAGGGCTGAGTACCCTTGATCCCAAAAGAAGCCACTGAGAGTTCCAGGTGCCAAGACATTTCAGACTAGACACTCGGCATACTGTTGCCCAGACTCAGGAAGCACCAAAACTGGGCCATTTCTCAGTCTACAGCCCAACTGGAAAACTGCAACCTTGCTCTATCCAGTAGCTTTAATGGCTGTGGGCTTCTCAAAGGGGAAAGTGGACACAGAAGTTTTCTCTTTTACATCTTCCCCTGAAGCTTGGTTCCACTGTTTTTCCTAGAACAGTCATTGTTTTCAAAAGGTCCAACCAAAAGGTCTCGCCTCCCAAGAGGTGCTAGGGGCTAGATGGCTCCTTCCTCATGACTGTGCTGAACGACATAGCATTGCAAATGCGTCCCACCAGAAATAGTCCTGGGTGGCATTGTTTTGGAGGTAAAATCTATTCCCTGCTTTCTCCTGCCTCCAGGGGAGTTCACAGATGTTCTAGATAGATTGTGATTGTCTAATCTGACCTGATAAATGGATAGATCGTCTCAGTTATGGATTCCTGCCAGAAGCCCAGCGCTCATAGTAACAATCAACTGCTAATCCATGCTACCTGCAAAGGCCCATCGGCTGACTCAGCTGCACGGACCAGCCTGTTATTGCAGAGGGCAATGCCAGGCTTCTGCCCATCCCCTACCTAACTACCTCAGTTGGCCCACACAGGGGCACTGGGGAAGGGATACCTACTGCCCAGTACAATGGAGTGCAGAATGCAAGCAAAAAAAGATCACACATGCACACACCCTGTGGTGAGAAGTACCATTGCAGCATGGTCCAGAGCCTTGCTGAGGTGTTGGGACGTACCAAGAAAACAAAAAATAGATTGAGCAGCTTTTGTTGTGAAGGCAGGGTTGCACCATCCCCACCCTTGTGGTGCACGTGGCATGTACACATTCCGTCCCTAAAGGAAGCAACCGCTCGTTAATTAGGCAACCGTCAGAATGACACTCGCCATGGCACGCTGCCAGAGGAAGCGCACAAAATCAACCGCCTGCTCTTTGAACTGTGGCACCATCTGACTACAAGCCACGTTGCTCACACGTCTCTCATCTGATCTACAGAACCGGCAGTTTGGGTGTATTTTCAGACAAAAGGTGATCATAAGCAGAAAAACAAAGATATTAGCTGCATCTTGGGATGTGTCTGCCAAAGTGAGTTGAATGCCAAACCTGAATTACCAGCAGAGAGAGTGAGTGAACATCCAGCCAGCTACAGCGATTTTCAGACTGCCTGTGCTGCAGGTTTTTCAGGTACCTGCTTTGTCACACGCACATCCATACAAATAAGTGTGTTATCAGAGTTGTTGGCTTGCACAGCTACTTCATAAGTCTCACGGGACCTGTGCTTTTTAAGGACCAGATCACTTACAGCTCCAGGTGAGTGCAAAGCTCAATATCTGAACGCAGGGGATTCAGGCTGAGCCCAGGGAGGACCAAATAATGCTCCACTGATGCTCTGTCAGTGAGGGATGCAGAAGAATTGGGGGCAAAGGAACAGTACACGTCACTCTGCATAGT
Organism: Alligator mississippiensis; assembly: GCF_030867095.1. Taxonomy (NCBI): domain Eukaryota; kingdom Metazoa; phylum Chordata; order Crocodylia; family Alligatoridae; genus Alligator; species Alligator mississippiensis. Next base: position 140,770,605 of record NC_081825.1, on the reverse strand, counting down.
GCTAGTGAGAGAAAGGGGCCAGGCTATATCAGGGGTTTGCATTTATACTGGGAGGTTAAAATATGGGGAGTTTGCTCTACTTACTGCTGGTAGACTCAGAACATTATTTATTCTACCTTCACCAGATATTTTCTTAAAGGTATTGATATGTTGAAACTGGATGGAGACCAGTTTACATGTCACTTTTTAGGGGTTTATGTGTTCACTGACAAATCTGGCTTGTTTATCATGGGGCCAGACTGGACCACCCTTGTTCCAAAGAATAATACCTAGCTCTGTGCATATTCTATTGCTATCAAAACCCAGCAGTAAACAGTTTCAATAGGACTGCTTACAGAGTGAAGTACAATTCAGCCCAAGGACAGGGCACCAAACTGAGCCCTATTTCATGCACCTTTATTGAGCAGAGAAAGGGAATTTGCATGCCGGGGGTCTGTTTGACAAACTTGTTGTGGAAGGACTTTGATGAGTGTTGTTCTGGTTCTCTCAGGAGCAGGAAACAGGTAAGATCTAAAAATAACCATTTAAACATCCATAATCCACTGGCAACTGAAAGGTTGTGTTTGAAGAGCAGAGAACAGGGAAGTAAATGAGATGGAGCCCTGAAGCAGGTAATAGTCAGTTTGTAGATCAACAAACTATAAAATATTATCAGAGACTAAACTTTGAGAGGCTTTCCAAGGGGCCATAGCACCAGTAAATATTTACAGAGAGAACAGCCAAGCAGACAGTGCATCTATAAACTCAAATCAACAAGCTGAGGAAGCAGGCATTGTTTATTTTCTGGAACAGCAGCTGCTTGCTAGGTAGCTCATCCAGCTCAGAATTAACCTTTTTTTAAGAATAGGGCAATGAAACAGATGAATGCTTATTGTGATGGACCATCAGGTGGGAAACTACAGCTATCTTGTATTTAAATGAAAATACAGTGTTATCCCTTGCAGAAAGAGCCTTTAGCAATAGCCAGTAGATAGCAGGACAGTCAGGCCCTACATAAAAAGCTAATAGTTGCCAGGGAACTAAGTCAAACAGGTTTCAGAGAACCGGGTGTCTTTCCTGAGTGTCCTATCCTGGTCCTCAACCTTTTCTGTACCAGGACCCATTTGTAAATATTGATGACGAATCCTGACCCAGTGCCATGCACTCCCAACCAGCTGCCCCCCAGTCCCAGCCCCCCAGTGTGTGGGGTAGGCAGGGGTGGGATGTGGTATGGAGTGCCTCAAGCAGCCCCTTGCAGGCTGAAACTCCATGTTTTTCTCCTTTAAAGGAGAATCCATTTTTAAAGTTTACAGATCCATTTTTAAAGTTTATTCATGACCCACTTTTGGGTGGTTACCCAGGGGTTGAGAAACACTGCTATAAGGGACAACCCTCTAAAGGGAGACTAAGCCCTAACAGGTCTTTCCTACCTCTTACAGCCATCATTCATCTGTCTGGAATTCTCTATATAGTCACAGGAACTGAGCTGCATGACAATACTACACTAAATGACTTTGTAGGGACAACTCATGTACCTGAAGTGAATAATGTGTGTTGGCAGGTTTAGAACTATAGCTTGAAGTTGGCTTTGAGATGAGAGATGATTTAAGTGTGGGGGGTTATAAAGCAGCCAGCTTCAGCCTAACTGTTCAACCAGGGAGTTTCATCTGTGACTCAGTGGGAGTGAGGCCCACACTGGGTGCTTTTCAAAGTCGGGACCCTTGGGATCTAATTTTTCACTGCGAGTTGAAAATATGTAGCTCTGTTGGAAATCAGGCTCTGCAGGCTTAATTCCTTCATTCATTCCTATGGCAAATCATAAGGTAAATCTTATCAATATGACTGCAGACAGGTGGAAAGGGAACCCTGTTCTGTCAAAACCTTTCAAACTTTTATTTAAAAGAAATACTGTCAAGACAAAGCACTCTCACACATGATGATGATAGCAGCACCCACAATGTGTTAAGACAGAGTCTGCATGCAGCATTAGCATTCATTGCAAAGCCTGGGTCTCTCCTGCTTTGAATAGAGAACCCAGGACTTGCTCAGTCTTCTTTTCTTAAGAAACACACTCGTGCTGCTGGGTTTGATCCCAGTACCATGCTGTGTCAAGGCCACTGCCAGCGCTTCAGAAGCTGCTGAGCGAACATGGTGCTCAGAGCTGTGCTCCCTGGGAAGGAAGGATCAACTGGTGTTGGGTTTCTATTCAAAAGTGGGGCAGGACAACAAAACAAACCTGCTGGTGAATGTGAGTACTGTACACAGCCCTATCCTGAAGAGGCCAGACTTTGGAGTGCTCTGTGAAAGAGTGATTGTTGTCAGGTAGGTAATGATCTGCTGACATGAGTGTATTTGGAAACCAGAGTGATAAGCTCTTGTGGTAGAGAGAGCACTGAGGGAGGGACAGCAAGGGTGCGAATGGTGGTCTGAGGCAGGATTGTTTGCATATGCTTTAGGGGAAAGGAATGATTGCTTTATTTTCACTTTCATCCCTTAGATAAAAGCTCAAAGCTTAGTTAAGAGCATCAGACTGTCTTTTAGTGCAATAGGGTGAAATAAGTGGGAAGAGCTTTACTAAAAAAATTTTTTAAAGCCTATTGTGCCTACCCATGACTCCTGGCACACTAACTTGTTTTGCTACAACTTAATTCTAGCTGTGGAAAGCAGAGGCACTGGGGTGGAGAGTGCCTAAGCATACATGTGCACCCTCCATAACATGGCCTCCCTACATTGCCGGGAATAAGGGCATCACCTAAGTGTGTTCCTTAAGACCTTGCAGAATACCTTCATCCTGTCTGGTGTGTGCATTCTTTGTAAGTCTTTTAAAACCTGAGGGAGGCATAGCTGGGAGTGAAGTCTCCCAAGTTCTGGTTCATTCACAGTATTTTAGTGTTGAGAGCACAGAAACACCAGAAGTGGGAGGAGGTTAGTCCCAGTGTTTATTGCATTGCTCTGGGACACTGGAGACCTGGATGCAGGTCCCACTGATGCCACAACCTGTGGGCACTGCCGTGATGTTTTGTCTCATGATCAGCCACTGAAAGTACTCTACAGCCATGCCCTTACCGAAGAGCACAGTTGCAGAGTACTTTAAAGGGGCCCAATCCCAAGACATAGGGGTAATGAGGGTTCAGATGAAGGTGCTCCAAGGCAGAGTGCTTCCATTAACTTGTGTCAGTGTGAGCTGGGAGTAGGGTTGTGCTGATACAGCCCAGTCCTGCTCTCAGTTCTGTCTTTAGAATGGGGCGGGTGAGGGATGGAAGTGGAGGGAGCTCAGTCTGAGGGTTGCTATAACTCACGGTGCTTTGCGGGAAGTGCCATGAGTTACCGCAAACCCCTGGCCCCAACAGACATTTGCTGTTGGGTTCCAGGTGTTGGAGGATTGACCTGCAGTTTAGAGTGACAACAAGTCTATGGTGTATTGCAGGAGTTGTCAACCAGGTGTACACATACCCCCAGGGGTACTTGGGAAGGCCCTAGGGAGTCTGTGCAGGCAGGTGGGGATGGAGCGCTGCCACCCGCCATCCTGTGCTGTCGCCTCCCAGGAACAGGGACAGGGGGGCGAGGACAGTGGCTCCCCTCTGTGGGCTGTACAGGCACCGCCCACCCAGCCGGATGTGGGGAGGGGGAGCTCACATGCGGCGGCTGCCACCGCCACCCACTATCCTGTGCTGCTGATGCTCTGCCCTCCATTCCCTGCTCCGCATTCAGTTGCTGGGGTACACTTATTTTAAAAGGTTGAAAACCCCTGGTGTATTGCCATGAGCAAGTCACTTGCAGTGGCTCAGTCCCCCTTTCTATACACAGAAGAGAGAATAGCACTACCATGCCTCTCAGGGGCTTAAATGGATAAACAGGTTAAAGGCTGCAAGGTGTTCAGATCCTATACCAGTCCAGATAAGCAGATAAATAGTGGCCCATAAGTGACTCCACGGAAGCAGCATAAATCCAAATACCAAGGTACATGGGTTTACTTGAAAGCCCCATCGCTGCTACTAGGGGCTTGGTTTATTCAAACCCCAAGGGATTTGCCTGATGTTTGTTTTTAAAGCCTCAATAATTGGAAGCTGTTTGTCCTTGTTACAAAACTCTAGTCACTTTGGCACATTTCTGAACACAGAAAGCTGCCTTCTCTTTACCAGAAGCCCTGGGTAGAATTAAATGCTGCTATAGGGCAGAACTCACCTATGCTAGCAGAGTTCTTGTAAACCACCTGCCTGAGAGAAGTGCACTGAATTTAGTGGTACCCTGCCAGCCGAGGCGGGGTAAGGTTAGCCAGGTCCCTGTGCAAATGTAGCTTTATAAGCTAGCATGTGCATGGTGGGGCAGTGGGCTTTTGTGCTGTGGTTTTACTGTGAAATGGCTTCCAGACCAGTGTCAAATCCCACATTAGTAAATCAGTCTGGTACAGGGACAGCTGAAAATCAAAGGCCCAAATCTCATTAATGCTGAGTGCCCTTTCTCAGCACGTGCAGCTCCCAGGGCTGAAGTGTGGGTGCTCAGCCAATACAAAGTGGCTCTCGGCACATGGCCTCCATTGCAAAGACAAATAGAAATGTTTCACCTCGTTGAGAGAATTTTTTCTTGTGACACTAACTGCCCCATTGTGCCCTAATGTGGATACATAATTGCATGAGAGAAATCCCCATGGGGCCAGCTATGAGCATCTTATTCCTTTTCCACTCACCCTTCAAAAAGGCAAGCTCTCAGTAAAACCAGGGGGTATTTATCAAATAAAGACTGAGAAGACACTGAAGCTCCTCAACTCAGGTGACTTGGCAATTGGCATCACTACCTGGGAATCAAGTGGCCCAGATTCTCAGTTGGTGTCAATCAGTGCAGTCCCACTGGAGTCCATAGAGCCAGATCCTGGTGAGTGCTCTCTGGCCTGCCTATGTTGGAGACATGGTTTCTGAAGTCTCTGAAGTGATGCGTTCCATACTTATACAAAAACCCTTTATTGCTGAATTGTTTGTTCCTTATTGGTGAAATACTCCTGTTACTCTGACCTGATCACAGCTTCTCAAACAAACAAGAACAACTACAACAAAAAAACCCCCCTTTTTTTCCGATGTTCCCAATATTTAAAAATAAATGGAATTTTCCACAAAAAAATAATACTTTTGCAAGCTGTTCCTTTCCTTTTTTTCCAAAAAACTTCAAGATACTTTAAATAAACAAAAGATTTAGCCTGTTTATTCTGATACTGATTTTGCTGTTTTTTCCCCCAGTTCACAATTTTGATTGGTCAGGCTAGACCACTGATTCTCAACTAGGGTGCTATGGCACCATGGGGTGCCATGAGATCCTTTAGAGGATACCGTGCAAAATTAGCACACTATTAGATGTGCAAACACCACACACATGATTCACAAAATAAACCCAGAGATCTTAAACAGCCGTCCACAATGTCAATACCATTCTGATCTGTCATGGTCTTTTTGAGTTCTTTGCAACAAAATAATTGCTCTATTATTTTTCTATAGTCAAAAAAAAATGACAGGCTAAGAGCTGGCATTTTCCAAGGGGTGACTTGAGTCTAAAAATCTTAAGACTCACTGACCTAGTCATATGGGACTATTTAACCTTTAACCAGATGACGGAATCAACAGTGCCCTTCTCTGTGTGTTTTGCCTCTGATAAGTTGAAGAGTGTTTTTGGTGTTTGGTTGTCTTGTGTGAAGGTTCTTCCTCAAGTTTTTAGGAACAGATTAGACACATACTAACCTAGGATGGTTTAGATAAGGATGATCCTGCTTTGAGCACAGGGCTGGGCCAGATAACCCCAGAGATCCCTTCTAACCCTACCTTCCTTATGATTTTTATTTGAAAATATATTTTTTTAAAATACTGCAGCAATTCAGTCAACAAAAAGAGGGAGCAATACGAAAAGTAATGAAACAAAAACATGAAGATTTGCCCAACATTTGACAAAATTGAAACACCTGTTTTAACACCAAAAATGAAAAGTGGCCATAAAATGGGAACCAACCCTACCATTATGAAATGTCACCTGAAATAACAAACACTTCATTGCAGTTTTATGGATGTCAACTCTGTGACTGCAGCATCAACCATCTGGGCTCCCGAGGCAGGATATAGTGGGGGGTGCAAGCCATGTGTTAAGCTTAGATTGGATACATCACAGACGATCAGCAAAGCTCCCAAATCCACCTTGATATGAGCCAATGCAAGTCATGTATTCCCATTCTGCACCCTGCTTGGGACTACACATTACAGAGAATGCTAGCTTCAAGCACTTCTCCAAATATGAGGGTGTCTTAACAATACTGGTTGAGTGCCCACAATCTCTTAAACTACATGAAGCACAATGTCACAGCACAGCCTTGTCCAGAGGACGAGAGCACAGACCTGACAGTAGCTTGCGCAAGCATTCCTCCACTCCTGGTGCTGACGGAGCCATATCCGCCCTAAAGCAATGGTGGGAGAATTTCAGAAAATCCTCTAAGAAGCCACATCCACCATGCACAAGGATTCTTTGCCCAGCAACAGGGCGGGAGACAGACATGTGAGCACCGACCCTGTGATTATGGCATGTCTCCAAACAGCAACCCTATTAGTTCAGGGGATGTGGTAACAGCCTCTCCCCATGTGCCGTTCAGACCAGTAGCAAACAATGAACAAAAGTCACAGCCCTGGGGAACCCTGGGCTGTCAGCTGATGTAAGGGTAATCCTTTTCCACAGAAATTGTCTTCCTTAATGAGCTGCCTCAGGAGCCCAGTAATTCACTGGAGATTGTTAAGGGAAAATAAATGATCATAAAGATGAAATGATTCCATTAATATGCATGACTTGAACCTCATTTGCAAATCACTGTATTTAGAATGAACACATTTTAAAGAATTCCATATTTACTGAGCATCGTCTGCAGGCCCAGCATTGTAAAAAATAAAATGGTGGCACAGCCCCTGCATAATGAGACTTCAGTCAAAATCAGACAGAAACACACGAGATGGGCCCAGGTTATGCAGATCCAGACTTTCCCCAAGGCCCAGAAGCTGGGTCTCATCTCTGCCTGAACAACACATTCAGTGTATGACACAAGACCCAGTCTGGGAACGGTGGGAAAGCTATGACAGAGGCAGATTAGTGCTGGTCAGCAGGGTTGTTACGGATGAGACCTGAACACAGAGCAGGAGGTGACTCAGGCTGGGGAGGGGACAGGGTGTAGCCTGAGAAGAGACGTGGGCACCGGAAAGGAAGCAGATGACAAAGCATCCATGTTTTGGGAGGGAGAGAAGGGCAGGGGCTGTGGGAGGAAAGAAGGTGAGGGAGTTGAGGGAGGCGTGAGCTGATGGCCAGCACATATCACACACATAACCAGCTTGCCCAATGCATGCTCATAGCTGACAAACTCATAAGACCTGCCCTGTCCAGCTGCCTACTGTGTTCCCAGAGTGGCCCAACCAAATACTGGGGAACAGTGACACAACCCAACTAAGCAAATGGCAAGCACAGGGGGAAGGGAGGTCCTGGCATATCTTCATGGTACACCACCTTTCTGTCCATAGGATCGTCCCTGCAGCCTCTTTACAGAGCTGGAGAATCCCAAAGCAAGGGGAGAACAGATGCAGATGAAGACAGGGTGGTCAGAGCTATGGTTATAGGGGAAGGGGGTTACAGAGGCCATAAAATAGAAGGATCCAGGACAGGAGGTGGAGGAAAGATGGTGCAGGGGCAAGGGTTAGTTTGGAACTCAGAAGACTTCAGATTGGTTCCCTTCTCTGCCGCAGGCTCCCTGCGTGACCTTAAGCAAGTCAGTTAGTCTACTCGGTGCCTCATTTCCCATCTGTGAAATGGGTTTATAGCATTAGTCGGCCTCAAAAGGGTGTTGTGAGGAAAACACGCTAAATATTGTGGGGGGTTAGGGACTATAGCAGTGGGGGTAGGAGGACAGATAGACAGGAGATATCACTTTGCTGCCTGGGGAGATGGGAAGAAAAATGTTGCTTTGATTTTCCAACACTATAACCAGGCAGCCTGGGGAGGCCAAATTCACCTGTGATACAATGTAAAGCAGCCTCCTTCCCCTGCTGGACCCTTACACCGGGAGCTGTGGAGGGGAGATGGTGTAGAGCCAGCCACCACTCACATCACCCAGTGATGCTTCCACACCAGTGGAGACACCAAGGGGACAATTAAACTAGCCTTGGGGCTGTCTACGCTGTGTGAAGGGGCTGTGCAGGGGCTGAGGCTCCGGCCTCCAGCACTTGGCACATGGAGTATAGCAGGCTTTCCCATGGCAACAAGGTGTCTTCAGACCACCAGCACTTCTCCCAAGTGTGCACTGCCCCTATGAACATACAGCAGGTCTCCAGCCTATACTCCGGCCTGGCCTGTGCTCAGTGCCTTCCTATCTCCACATGGTCATCCCTCTCCATCACCATCCAATCAGAGGTGGTTTATTCTGCTGCTTAAATCCCATGCTAAATCCCTGATTTTGAGAAGCTGGGTCTGGGTCATTGGGCACAACATTTCTCCTGCCCAAGTCAGTCTGTGTGCCTGCTGAGCACTCGGCATGTGTCACAGGGGTTTCTAGGCCAGTGGGAGCCCTGTGCAAAAAGCTCAACAGTCACACTGTGTAGGATGCTGTCTTTCCTGTGGCTGGAAAATGCTTGTAAAATCATGTCCCTAGCTCTGCATGTCACTGTTAGTGACACACACTGTTAGTGCGTGCACATGTGTTACTACAAAACAGCAGGGGAGGGTGGGGCATTTCCTGAGTTTTTGCAAGTAATGACGTTAGGTTACAAGGACTGCTTGAAAAGGCAGAAGCAAGCGAGTTGTTTGTTCACCCAGGTCTTTGTTTGTTTCCTACCAAGGATTAACAAAGTGGTCACACCATGGTGCATCCCTGGAGGGATGTGGGCGATGACTGTCACAGACACATGAAAGCAGCTGTGTGTTTAAACATCACGTATTACAGCTAGTGCTCAGCAAATGAGTAATTCATTATCGAACATTGCACAACTAGCACGCAGACCTATTTGGAACCACTTTCCATATTGCCAAATGGTTATTTTACTAGCAAATGCATTTTTCAGTAGAAGCTGTGCCAATGGGCATGTCCATAATATTTGTAGTGAGGACAGAGTTCAGAATTCATTAAGAGTCTGTCTGCCACTTTGGGGGATTAGTTGTAAATTAGCTAGCTTTCGGTATGGAGGGTGGCATAGGCTGTGAGCCCTCTCCATGTCAGAAAGCCAGGCAAATGCTTGTGTGGCTAATCCTATCACTGCTCTGCTAGCAGTTCATGCACCCGATGATTAAACCAGAGCAAGTGTATCCTTCCAGCAATCACACCAGTGGCTGCAGTGCATAGGTATGCTAAGAAGAGGGGCAATGTTTTTTAAAGCACCTACATAACTCAAGAACCTTCTTCCCACTTTCAGAAATGCTTTGGTAGTAGGCCCAAGTCCCACTGGCTCGCAGCAAGGCTCTGGCACCCAAGTGCTGGTTGAGAATGAGACTTTTGACCATGTCCTTTGTGAAAATGTGGCCCAGACTCTTGAGAGAATAGATCTGGAGGTCTGTGGCCCTGGTGGTTTGTAGCAAGCCCTCTGAGATTCTGTGGGTCACATTTTAAGATCCCCTGAAAAAGGCCAATATTCCCACCAAGAGCCAGTTATAAGGAATAGCATAAGGAGTCATGCTGATCTCACAATTTTCTGCCATTTATAACTACTTAGAACCAGATCTTAATTGCATGGTGGGTTTTTAGAAAGTTCAGGAATGACTGAGTTTCTACCTCCACAGCACCACAACCATGGAGAGCACCAGCACACATGCTGTCATTCAAGCCATAGTGTCAGTCATGGAGCAGGACTTGGCAGGGTTTTGGAACAGGGGACTGCTTTAATGGAGCTTAGCTCTGAATACAAGATCCAACCTGGCGCGTGCCATTGCAGCCTGAGCTGCAGCTATGATACCATCCCTTCCCCCCACAGTACTGCTGCTGCTTTACTCTGCCACCCAGCCAAAGTCCCCTGCCATTGAAGCCCCATGCAGAAGCCCCCTGCTGCCAAAACACCACCAGAGACCCTCCAGCTCTGTGAACCAGATAAAATGGCTCTGTGAGCCAGATCTGGCTTATAAGCTCTATGTTTGCAACCCCAAGTCTAGAGAACCCTCGCATGGTTATAGGCCCCTGTTAATGCTGTAACTACTCTGAAGGCTACAAATACTTAAGATCTACACCCCCTGCTCTCCTGGGCATGTCGTTCTTCCCCATTTGTGGCCCTTGGGAACTCAGGGTTTGTATTTGGGAGAAATATAGCAGGTAACTACCAGGGGAAAACCCTAATCTAAGTGATTTGTAAGAGTCTGACTGACCCTTCCTTCACCCATTCCGAATTATTAACTACCCTTCCTCTTGAGGACCCACTGCTCCATTTATAAGACCCTAAACTTCACTCACTCATTCCATGGGACCCGCAAAGATCAAGGAGGCATGATGGGCATGACTACCCCATCTCTGGGGAGAAGTCAGCTCTAAGTAAGGGTCAGAGTCTGTGTGCAAAACCAAGACTCAGGACTCCTGAGCAAAGCCACAACTTTATGCAGTATAGCCCCTCTCTTCCCTTCTTGAACCTATATTTCACAATACTTGCAGAGTCCTCTAAGGGCCCAAGGTGGGATTCTTACCACAAGGTGTGTCTCACACCTTTCAGATGATCCTTTGTAACTGGCACTGCACTCCTTCAAGACCTCAAACTCCCCACTGGCTGCAACAGCAAATCTAGACATATATGAAAGGCAGAACAAGGACCCCAGCCCAGATCCTCAAAGGTGCTAGGCACCTCAGTCCTACTGATGTCTTAGGGTCTGGGTATAAGAGCATAACAGACACGTGAGAATACAGAAAAGCTTTCTGTGGTTTAAGGGTGGAGAATTAGGTAGACATTTCCCTTTGCTTTTTAAGAGCTTGCAAATAAATGTGTGTTGTGTCTGTCAGAGCTCTGCCGATCTCTTATAAACACGTTGCAACCCTGTGACATTGCATCTAGCTCAGCCTGAGGATGAGAAATGTTCCAAGATGTTTTCATAGCAATTCCTTAGCAGTGAAAACTGAAGGCATGAATGGAAAAGTCAAGTTTAGCCTGCACATGAGTCCAGCAGGAGCCATTAGGGTCACAGTGGGGCTATCCAGATGCACATGCCTTGGAAGTTCCCTGGGTAACACATTTCATTGCATCCACCTGAGGTCCAGGAAATCTGCCTGTCAGCTGAGTGCCCTCCTAGAGGGCCGCATTCCCTTCTGTTTAGGTCTGACTGTTCTTTGGGAGTGAGCTGAACAGGGAAATGTACCTGTTGGGACTATAGGGTATCCTTGTATCTCCTGCCTTCCCACTAAAATTCTCCCCCACCCCATCCCCCACCCTGTCTTCTGCTTCCCACCTCCAAAATCTCTCTCACACTACTGCCTTTCCATCAAACTCCAGCTAGTGCACTGCATGTGCAGAGCCCACTCCCGCCACAGGCCCCTTCCCTCCCATAACCCATTCACACTACGGTGGATGGGCTCCCCCACCCCATAGAAATTGTGACATCAGCTCCCCCAATACCTCCTTATATAAGGAGCACCCACAGCACACACAAATGCACCACCCAATGTAGTCCCTGGCCTCCTGCTCCCCCCACATGCATATGTATAATGCTCCTCCTTTCTCCTGTCTCCTGCCCACACACAAACTCATGCTGAGTTTGGAAAGCCTCACGTGATCTCAGTGGGCTTTGCACCAGGCTTCTCCTGGATGATTAATGAGCTTCTCTTAAACACATCCCAAGCCATAAATCACTTCCCAGCATTGCCATCCTGCAAGATCTCAAGCCAAGCATGGAGGCTGTTTCTTGCCATTGTTACTGCTCCTAAGGTTTAAAAAGGAGGGCAGGGGAAAAAAAGCACCAAGCAAAAGTACACTTGCACCTTTCTGACACCTCAGCAAGTAGCAACAAAGCTTGGGACATTCTCCCTGATGGGCAGTTCTCCCTGACAGCACAGTCCTGTCACATCACCACTGGATGATGCCAAGGCCTAAGCACTGGTGTGGACAGCAACCCCCCTTTTAAATGCAGAAAAAGAGCTTAGCCATGTGGAAGGCAGCACAGCACAGACAGGGGCACTGTCTGCAGCCTCCTCCTGGGTTCTTAGATCACTCATGGCACCATAGTAACTAACCACCATGCTGCCCAGTTCCCATTGTCACTGCCACACTGAGGTTAGTGTCTCTTGGTTGTGCCAGGGGGATTCCAGCTGTGCCCTGCTGTGCAATTTTATTCAGTGATGGCCATGTTGTTCTGCCCTCTCTAGCAGCTGGATCCATGTAGACAGTTAGTAGTCTGCTACAGAGATCAGATGAAGATGCTACCTCTTTTTCACACAGCATGCCATTGACTTCTGGAACTCACTGCCACATGATGTTGTGGAGGCTAACAGTTTATACAGGTTCAAAAGGGTATTAGACAACTTCGCTCAGGATAGATCCATCAGGATGTATGAAACATGACACTTAGGGCTTCAGCTCCAGATTAGGCCTCCCCCGGCCTCTAAACGCTGAAAGCTGTAAGGGAAGAGGGGCAGGGGGGAGATCTACCTGGACAGGCCTGGCATAATCATTCTCCCCCTTAGCTTCCATGAGACACAGGACCCTGGGGTAGAAGGGCCTGTGGGCTGATTGAGTCTGGCATCGCTTGTGGTCTTACTTCTTTAGTTCAAGGGATTTTACAGCTGAGGAGACTGTGTTCGGACCCTAGTAATAGCCCAGGGAAGAACAGGCTATCCCACAAAGTGGTGTCTCAGACAGGTTTTCAGAGGATTGGGCTGAGTATTTCCTTAGGAAGGCTGCTGTATGCTTTCCCCATGAATTCCCCCATCAGCTAAGTTTTGTGTATTCGGAGGGAGGCTCACCTCTTTCAAATGCCTCTAGCAGCTGCCTCTCCCCTCCCCGCCAGGGAGGGTTTTGCTGGGGCTGTTCCAAAGAGACTGCACTTTAAAAATCTCATTCACTTAAACCGGCTGGCTGAGCTTGGGACAGCTGCCAGCCCAAGGCTGCCCTGGTTTATGAGTGTGTCCACTGGAGCCCCAGCCATCCAGGCAGAGCTGTGCTCAGACCAGATGCAGCATACGCTGAACCGCAGCTCGGCTCCACTGGCTGCAGATGCTCTGGCGGCTGTTAATCAGAGCCAGCCAGGAAACTCAAGGCTGGAGCTGTGTGTCAGGAACTGAGCGGGGCCTCCGCCCTGACATCTCCAGCAGCCCAGGAGAGGACAAGGACACCCAGCTGTGCTGCCTGCCTGGGGTACAGGCAGTAACCCCTCTCTCCCGCTGGCCTTTTTCCTCAGCCCCTTGCCCTGCACGGAGAGGAAATGGCCACAGAGCAGCCACAGGACCTCACAGCAGAGCAGCTGGAAATCCTGGAGTACAACTTCAGCAAGGTGAACAAGCATCCTGACCCCACCACCCTGTGCCTCATTGCTGCTGAGACAGGCCTGTCTGAGGAAGAGACCCTGGTGAGTGAGCAACCCCAGTCTGACCCATACAGCCCTGGCTGCCAGCCCCCACCATCCTGCCCCATAGCACCTACAACCCCACCTCCACACACAACCCTGTCCCCCACCTTCAAACTCTCATAGCCTCATTAGCCCTATAAGCCTGCTCCCCAGCACGCACCCCATAACACTTCTCCTTGCTTCACCCCATGCTCACAACTCACAAAATCCATGACCTGCTCCTGATTTCACAGCTTTCTGCAGTCCCCTGCTGCTCTCCACACCTCTTAACCCAAACGCCATCATAGCCTGCCCACTTCTGCAATCTCAAACCTACCTGTGCACCCCAGAACCTGCTCCTCACACTGCCCCCACTTCTGCATCCCCCTAACCCCACCTGCCCAGAGCCCTGCACCCCACAGCACGCTGCCCTCCAATCTCACCCCAAAACCCTACTCCTGCAACTCACCTCAGGTTCCCCACCTCCCTTCACCCCACAGATCCAAGCCTCATAGCCTCAAAAGCCCACAACCTTACACCCATCCCAGACCCCTGTAACCTCCACCTTGCACCTCAGGCACCAATAAGCCCCCACTGTCCCTCTCTACCATAATCCAACATGTTGCTCCAGCCTTGCACCTCTCCATGCCACACCCTTCCCTACCCACCCCAGAGACAACAGCTCACCCACAGCCTCAACACATACTTCCATAATGCCCTCGCCCTTCCCTGCCACTCCAGAGCTGCCCCTTCCCAACCCACAAGCCTTCTCACCTTTCTCCTTTTCTCTCTCACATTAGCATCTGGTCTGTCTGTCTATCTTGTTGACTTGCTTGCTTTCTCCCCCTCCCTGTTTTTCAAGCCTCTCTTTCTCCTGGTGAGACTAAAGAGGGGTCACTTCCCCTCCAAGCTATTGTTGGCAACCCAATCTCAGCCATCCCTGCTCCTCTGTTGATGAGTTTCCCAGTAGCAGCCCTGCATCCCTACCTCTGCAATCCTAATCCAGGCCATTACAGTTTATAGCAATCCTCTGAAATCTCACCTCACCAAGCCTCAGCTCACTGCTTGGTCAGCACTACATCTCCACATTTCTGTCCCCTTAAATCAGCTCATGAACATCCTTTGAATTTTCTCTGGGCTTTTTTGGACTTGCTGAAATGGGTCAAAGATGTCCTAGAATCCATTTCAAATTGCCAAACTTCTGTCAGGGTCTTTACTGGGAGAATGAACTGCAGACTGTCCATGGGGGTCTTTATGTGCGCAGTGACATGCACTCAGGTGTACACACACACACGATCATTGGTGGATCACCTTGGGCACTGCCAGCTCTGCTTCCTTCATTCCCTGCAGGAGTACATACATTAGCACCAGGGATTGCAGGGCAAATTAAGCAGCAATGTGCCTGAAGTAAAAATAATGGAAGTGCATTATGATGTAGAGTTTTGCTGGCCTGAGGAAATGGCTTCTGAGGACAATGAGAAGCAGGGAGCACAACTGAACAGTAGGTCAGTGGTGGAAAAGCAGCTGCATCTGTGAAGAGGGGCTGACCACAGGGTCAGCTGCCCAGTGACATTCACTCCTCTCCCCGAAGCACTTGGCACCTGCTGCGGTCTGAGAAGATATTTCATCCCACCACACACCACACAAGTTGCTGCAGCACACCTTCCTCTAGAGCCTCCAGCACTGAGCCGAGGTTGAAGCCCAGACCAGATGGGCCCCTGGGTCCCTTCCAGTATGACTGGGAGGAGTTAAACAAAGAGAAAGTCCTGCCCTCCAGGTCTGAGTGGTCCTTCTGAATTGATCTGCCTTCAAGGGTGGCCACACAGCCAGAGCAGTCAGTGTCACCCCCTTTCCCCTGTGACAGGCTGGAGGTGTTTCCTCATCCAATAACACAGACCTGGCCCCACAGTGATCAGTGCGCTGATGAACTCTAAGGTGCATTAATGCAGCTCATTATATCAAGGGATGCTGCCATCCCCAAGACGGCTGCAGCCTGAGCACCATACAGCAGCCTATCTGTTCAGCACCCACAGGTCTCATTGCAGACACATCACCCTGGGGCTCTTCAGCCCACACACTCACACATCCACCCATTCACAGATAAAGCCTCAGCGCACTGATCAACCTGTTCCTCACACAAACTGGGAAGGGAGACTGTGATTGATATTTCCATTCTTAACATCTTGGGAGTCACTTGGCTAGTACAGGGATTGGGGGCCACAAGCCCTGACATGGATCACACAGCACAGGCCAAAGTTGGCAGCACCTACTTATGCAGAGGAAGGAACAGCTCAGCACCCACTCCTCCCTTCCCACTCAGTGGCTTTCTTCCTGCAAATTCCTGAAGCTGAATATGTGTAATACCCATCCCAGAAGAAATTTTGCAGCCAGTGGCCAGGATGTGAAATTGAATGTTCCCAGTTCTGATCTCATTTGCTTTACTGTAAATCAGGAGTAACACTGCAGTTAGTGAAAAAGCTGCAATGAGACATACTCCCCCCTCACCCCAGCCTGCCCTTTGTAAATGTAAAAGGGATGCTAGCATGCTATCCATCCCCTTTACTGTGCTGGCTTGTTTGTTCTCTGCAACTTTTCTCCTCCTTCATCTCACCCTGAGCGCAGTGGCAATAAGAACCATCACTGATGAAGGAAAGTAATACTATGATGAGGAGGGCTTGCTTGCTGTTGTGACCAATACTGCTCTACCCTGCTTGTTCCAGGCTGCTCTGGAAAAGCTGAGCTAAAAGCAAATTCAGATTCTCTCCATGCTGATTTCAGTCAAAGACGACCTCACAGAACAAACTGAGGTGCCTCGGTTCAGTCTTGGTAAAGCTCTTTTCCTGGCTGAAAGGATCACTCAGATAATAGCAAGAGGCAATACCATACAGTGGACCATTTGAGATGCACAGTGTTTTATAAAGCTGTTGCTTCTTCCTTTATGAAGTGCTGATTCTACATAGAACCACTAGCAAAAAAAAAGAAGCAGACTGCTCTTCCCTGGGCAGTCTGCCTTGTCTTCACCTAAACCAGAAATACTCCTATAGAGCAAAGGACATTTGTAAAAAAAATCAAAAAAACAAAAAACAACCCGTCACTTTCTCAAACAAATTGAAAGTGAAGTGTTAGTGTAATGACACTAATGACTGCAGCCTTCCGTATGCGCTGTGAGGACAGTGATGTTTCCTTTTCTAAGCACACGCACAAGAACTCCTCACTATTATTGACCAAGCACTGTTATCCTGCTCAGAGCATTGCAAACACTGCTCCCATCCCTTAGAGCTCTGGCAGCATGCAGGCTGTAGTTCCTGTCCTTAAGAGCATCAGTTCATGCTTTACACGTCCAAAGACTTACATTCATTCATGCTGTACATGTCCCACTGCCCAGTCTCTCATTTACACTCTGGCTAGGAGCACACAACTGCACCGCTGTGTTGCACCATGCTGCATCAAAATAACATCTTTCATTCTCTCTCTCTGTTTCTCACTGCTGTGAGATAAGGCTGCTGGAAAACCAGATCCTACTGCCACTGACTGACTCATTCTTTTAAAAGCCAATGTGTAAGACTACAGATAAAATTTTTCAAACCACTTCACTGATTTAGGAGTCTCACTCTCACTAATATTCAGTAGACTTTGGGCTCCTAAATCACTTAAGTAACATTTGGAAATGTTATTCTGTGAGTAACTGAAATGGAACAGACCGATTGCACTTGAAGAGAGTTGCTGAGTGCCTCATTCCCTGTTTCAGCAGCACATTCACCCCCATGCATTTCTGTTTTCCCTAGAAATGGTTCAAGCAACGTCTTGCAGAGTGGAGAAGATCTGAAGGGCTCCCCTCCGAGTGTGGCTCTGTCAGAGACTAGCCAGCAGGCCTCTCACTGGAGACAACCAGGAATCAGGAATTTGGCATTTAGCAAAGATTTGGGGAATTTCTTTTCACAATAGATTTGACAGGCCAAAGTTACATCTTGCTATTTAACATTATTATTTTTTATTTAATGTGTACATAACCAGGAAAGAATAACTATCTCAAACGTTATCCAGCTTTTGAAATGTATCACACAATAGCTCAAAGGAGAACAGTTACACACTCTGCTGACTAGAGCAGCAGAGTGGAGCTCCTGACCTTGCCCTGAGCTCCTAGCAAAGCTAACCAAGAAAGGGCAGAGTTAGAGAAAGAAAAAATATTTCCTTTTCTGATGATCCCCAGATGCAAACTTAGTGCTGGACTGAGCATGCTCAGCTCCCAGCTCTCAGAACACCAGCTGTGCTCTTAGAGTGACCTTGGGCTACACTGCGGACAGGAATCTAGTACTGCTGTAATGGAGAACTGAGTGAATACACCACAAATAAATCATGCTGAGAGCCCCTGAATTTGTCTTAAATGAGTCTATTAGGTATCATGGAATGAAAAGGACTATTTTTTTCTGATGTGTTAATAAAGTAAGAATATTTTAGTTGAACTGACCGTGTGTGTGTCCTGTTCACATGTGCATGTCTTGTCACAGTTGTATGAAAACTAGATATCGGAGTACCTGGTTCTCACCACTACAGCCTTGCTTTTTCCATCCATGGCCCACAGCATTCACTATGACAGCTCAGTGGCTTTCTTCACTTTGAACCCACCCATCTTTAAAATAATCACTGTCCATCTCCAGAGACTGGAACGACTGGAGTGTTGGTTCCTTCAGTTCCATATGCAAAAAACACGTAGAGATGTTTGTTTCTGTGTGTTAGCTTTAGGGTTAACTTTATCTTTACAGTCTTTTCTTCTGACCTGTTATATATATGTACTGGCTAGTCACAAAAATCTTTGTGAACAAATGGGCAGGCTGGCTTTTCCTCAGAAACAGAGACCAGGACTCTCTGAAGAGTCCCAAAGTTGGGGAGGGGGATGACCAAGTTCCTCTGCTCAGAGAAATCTGACAAAGGGGTAAGAGACCCTACAGGGAACCCAGGGTCAGAGAGGACCAAGGAAGGGCCCCCTCCACATCAGCCAAAGGGAAGGCATGGGGAAAATGACCAGCAGCCTCTTGATAGGAGCAACAGGCTTGATGGAAGTATCTGGCTCTGAGGAAGCTATTTGGAGAGGAAAGGAGCCTGGGCAGAGAGTGTGGCTGGGAGTGGCCCCTTGCTCTTGTTTAGAAGCTAGGACATTCATTGAGGTGGTAGACCACCTCCTTTCTGCTGCTCTGAGCCCATCTATGTCCCTTGTCAAAAAATGGAAAGCAATTGTGTATGACCTTGCTGCTATCTCTTTTGTTTAGCTGAGTCCAATCCTGGCTGAGATGTGTCAATTAAGCTGATGACACTCATGAAGGCTCATGCACATTGTGTTAACCTGGCACTATGGCAAGAGCCTGTGTAAGCTTTCAGATGTCAGCCACAAGAATGGAGACTTAATGCTATGACAAAGCCGAAGGCCTCACTGCAACATAAACCTTCCTCTGGGGCACGCGGCAGTGGAATCCCAGCTATTCCCCACTGGCAGACAAAGCCATTCCTTCCCCATCTCAGAAAGGATGCAGACTGGCTGCCAACATGAGTGCTGGATATTTATTCGTTTACAGTATACTGAATACCATCCCTTTCATGGGAGACTGAGTTGGTCATTACAGATCTGGAATGCTTTTCACATCACCACAGAGGGGGTGTCTACACAAGATGCTACATTCCTGTAGCAACGAGCTATTGAATTGTAGCTCATTGGTACGGTGACGTAGCATTGCTGGACATGAACTTTGATGCCGACGTTACTGCACAGTAGCAGCTAAAAATAACCATGCAGCAACAGGACAGCACAGTAACACCGGTTACTATGCAGTTATTTAGTACTTGCTTCAACAAATACTAAATGATGGCGCAGTAACAACTACGCAGTCCACCACACATGTAGATGCACACATTGCGCTGCAAAGTACAGGAGCAGAGCTACTGTGCACACTACTCAAGTCCTGCTTCCCACTGCCACCCACACATTTAAAGCCCTCTTATCCTTAGACACCCTGCAGCAAATCTGATTTACCTGGAAACTCATTTGAAAAATGTCTGTTTGAATACACTAATGTACAAAATAACTAAACTGAATGAAGTCATGAAAGTAGTGAATGAAGTGACAATGAAGCAGGTAGATCCAGAAACATTGCTCAGCAGGTGCAAGAAGAAAAGATGCTCCCTATAGAGGAACTTACCACAGCCCTAATAATGCAAAAAAGTTACTCTGATCTTATTCTGCACACAGTTTTATTGAGGATTTGGGAAGGATTTAAAAGCAGCAGTTGAGCTGCTAGAGGAGTTTTCCCTCGTTCTTGTTCACATACCCTCCTGCCAAGTCTACATTCTACCTACAGCCTATAATCAAACACACTGGGGAAGGGACCAACTTGTGGGAAAGCCACAAGTCTCTTAGGTGTTAAGGAAGGGTAGTGCCATTTGGAGTCCAAAGGTTCAGCGTGCAATGGGGCGGGCGAGCTCTAGAATTCGACTGGAACAAAATGCCTTCTTGGCAGACTCCTTTACTGTAAACGCATCTGGATTGAGCTGAGCAATATTCATAGGGGGCCTGGAATGAAGAAAAAACAGAGGAGGAGACAAGTTAAAGGGATGAACTGGAGCTGAAAGATTTCTGGAAACTGCTGATTGTTTTAACAACTAGAGACTAGGTTCTGAAAATAGAGCTAAAACAATTATACCTTACGCTCCCAGGGGAACCTCACCAGACTGCATGTCTTATATTCTACACAAACCCTCAGTGGCCTCCCCTCATCTTCCAGCTGGGATTTCACAGTGGATGCTCTTGGGCATTCCCATGGTATTAAGCATTCATCATTATTGCAAAATATACCTCAGAACATTCCCTCGTGTCCTGTGATGCATTGCCAGAGATTATTAAAACTCAACTACATTTGACAAAATAAAGAGACAGGGGGCATTGTAGGAAGCATTCACTTTTTTTTTCAAGGTTAACTAGTGTGCCAAAGTCACTCATTTCATGGTGGCTTCCCATATTCTTCTTTATAGATCACACTTTCCATCTCAAAACACTTTTCAAATACACACACACACAACCCCCTTTTTCCAGTACAGAAATGAATGCACCTCTGAGATGGACTGGCAGCTGTTCAATAGTGCAACTAGCTATGGAGTTTCTACAGAATTGACTCAGATTTGATATGACATGGTCCTAGAAACAGCCAATGAAGCACAGGAAAGATGGGCAACACAAACTCTCTGAGCACATCTGCCACCACTGGACAGCCTGTCATTTCTTCCCTTCATGGCCCCTACAAGCCCTCCCAGGGGAGCACATACTTCTTGGAAGGCTTCGACAGCTCCACAGTCCTAGGAGTCGCAGCGGTGTGCTTAGCTGCTTTTGACACTGGCCATTCAGCATCCCGGACTGGCAGATACTTGGGAGACACCTGTTTCGCTTTCGCCAGTTCTGATGTTCTAGAGTTGGCCGTGGCTTGCTGAGCAGACTTGGACACCTGGGTGAGGAATCCAGAGAGCTCCCATAGGCTGCATCCCAGGAATGTCCGCATCTCCATTATGGTGGAGTGAGCACGCTGCTGTGCCCCTCAGCCAGCAATGTGCTGGACTGAGAATTTTGGGATGGCAAAGGCAGCTGGGGCAGCAGCAAGGGCATGTGCTCATGGTGAGATGTGCCACTGGATGAAGCATGCTGCTCTAGCTGTTGTCCCCCAGGGGCTTTAAGGACAGCCCTGTGCAGAGCTAAGGGCAGGGATCCAGAGGTGAAAAGTAAGGGACTATAAGTAGGAGGATCTGTATGGTGGGCAGCTGTCCAGCTCTGCCCTCATCCAGCCAGTTCACTGGCTACCACACCCCAGAGACCTTTTGTCTGTCTGTTGTGCTGTCATGTATTGCCCATCCCCACATATCTGAACACTGTACATTATGCCCAGGGCAGCTCCAAGCTGGTCAAGGGGTGCACTCCTCCATGGACTTCTTGCCCAGATGCAGCTGGCTCCATGTGTACTAGATGGCAAGAATACCATGACACAGGAGCTTGTGTGCAGTCTGTATGTGCTCATTGTAATTTGCAGTCCAAGGCAAAGTGAAGAGAGGAGGCCCTTCAGAAGGAAGGGTGGCACATCTGAGAAGGCCATCACATATCAAGGGAATGTTGCCATGGTGCCTTACCGGCCAGATGACAGCTTCAGGATGGCCCCGATCATAGCACCATGAGTCCTTCTGAACCCGAGGCTGTGCAAGGTGCTTTATTCTTTGGGACACTCTAGCTGTCTTCGCAGTGTCTGTAACATGTGTTTCAGCCTATGGAGAGTGAGCAAGCCAGCACTCAGGCATGGGCGATAGGGTAAGGGGCCAACATTGGCAAACACAGGGCTGTCTTCAGCTGAGGCATCTACAAATGATCACTTGACGGCCTGAGGAGTCTGCAGGGCACCTGCAGCTCCCCTGGATTCGGGGTAATTGGTCTGATAATCAAGCAAATTTTCACTGAAGGGGCCTAGGCAGGGAGTTTGGTACCTAATTCCAAGGGCCCAGCACTAAAGGTAAAGGAAAGCCCAGAGCTTCCCTGAACCCTGCAGATAACATCATGAGAGACTCTCAGGGTACTCATGTGGTAGAGAAGTACAATTCAATGCACCTCGTGTTCCAGGAAGTCTTTAAAAATCCAAACCTGTGAGAACTGGATGCCATTTGGGGTTCTTTGGGTCACCTGGTCATCTCTGGGAAGCAGTAGAGGGGAGGAGGACACCGTGGAGCAACTGCACCATCAGGCAGGAGGAACTGCTGGCCATGGAAAGGAAGAACCAACAGCATTGTTCACTGTGGCATATTCACAGTGTTCAGCTGCAGGCTGCCCCAGAGCAGCAGGTCTGGGAGATGAACATAGAGGCGGGAAACAGAAGAGAAAAAGGGTGTTTTTGCATGTTGTGGGGTTGGAGGATGTACACTCCAGTCAGCTAACATGCTCAGCAGAAGACATCCAAGGAAATGTTGGGGACCTGAGGGTTAAACTGGAAAGGGAGAGGGGAGAGAGGGGGAATAGCAAACAGAGCACAGCATAGATAATGACAAGCTGTGTTGCCTCCGGACTGCAGCCAAAATTCCCAGAGCCTGGGAAAGTGCAGCAGCAGGCCCACAAGGCCTCAGGGGACCCCAGCACATCCCTGCGCTCTCTTACCATATGGCCCTACTGCAAGCCCTGACCCCAAGCTCATGCTCTGCCCTCACTGCCTGCCAGGCCCTTCACCCAACAGCCCTAGTCCCCATGACCTGGGACCCTCACAGCTTTCAACCCCACATGCTTCAGCCCAGCACTGCCCTTTCCCCTGGCTCTGAATCCTTTGTCCTGCCCCTGTCCCTCAGCACCCAAGCTTTCCCAGCCTCCCCACAGGTTTCAGCAGGCTCCCAGCTGCAAGCACTGCTCCCATTCCTATGGCTGGGAGGGCTGCTTTTCCTCCCTGTAGGCCTGGGCCACAGGGTTGAGGAGGAAGGGGGTTGGAGGTTGATGCACACACAAGGGGTATCTGAAGTGAGAGTATGGGGCATGCTGCTGAGAAGACTGCATTGACCCTGCTGACAGGGCAGTCAGCACAAATCCTGGCCAGCAGCGAGGGCAGTGCTCTTGGCACCCAGCAGCTCCATGGCTGTCAAGTTTCCTGAAGGCATTGCTGCCAAGGAGGGCCATAAAAGAGGACAAGGAGGTGGCTTTGGGGTGTGAGGGGATCCTCTCCCAAGTGTGAGAGGCAGCCTGGAGAAAGCACAGGAAAACCTGTTCCAAAATTTAGCAAGGAGAATTTTACAAGACCAGCCAGAGATCAGCCCATTTTAGGCCATGAATATTTTAGTCATCTTTGTTTGTCATCCAAGTTATTTCTAGGAACACAGAGAGTAGGATCTCTCATCTCAGCCAAGCACTGTCTGTAGCAGGATAAGGTTGGGTGTATTATTATTAACACCCTCCTCTGGTCCTCCACTCCTGACTCCCTGGTCCCCTCCTCCCTCACTTGTCTGCCACACCTTTGCTGTTTCTGAAAAATGCTCAGAAGGCTGCCCAGAACCCCAGAGGACTCACGAGTCTAGGTCCTACCACTCTCTTCTTATTTTAACTCTCAATGCCTTAAAGGTTGTATTCATGGCCTCTGACTGTCCCTACAGAGCAATGTCAAGTGTCAATACTCCATCTTTTCTATGGGCTGTCAGCCCCAAGTCCAATCTCTTGCTTCTTCAGTCCCTTTTATCTTCAGGTCTTGTCTCTCTCAGGCAGTGGGCCCTGGCCTGGTCTCTGATACTCTCAGGCGTGGGGTCTCTCACCCTGGTTCCTGCCTCCTCTAGCTATTTCTGCAGCTTGGGTCCACGCCCCAGTGGGCTCAAGCCTTTCTGTGCCCCACCAGCACTACTGGGACCTCCAATCCTCCCTTTTCCAGTCTGGCCCCTGCCTTAATGCAATATATCCCACCTCAGGGAGCAAGAGAAAAAAGGTACACTGTGTCTAATTCGTACAGCTCTGGTTTGGGCAGTCCTACAGCCAGCAGTAAAACTAGCTAGTCTAGTATGAAGCTGACCTGGGTAACCCAACCTGGGCTTCTAACTACCTGGCTCCCAAAAGTCCAACCCCTTACCAGGGTGCCTCAGCACACTGACTCTCTTTCCCCTCCTTGCCAGAGGGCTCTGTTCCTTCACAGGGCTTTCTCACACAGCTGTGCAATGCTCTGCTTTCTGTTCCTCTGCACCTCCTTTGCTTCTGAGCAAGCCCTTATCTCACTCTTCCCAGCCCTAAGTGATAGCCTTCTTGATTATGGAGTAATTAGTGGCTCCTTTCTGCCTCCCTACTGCCTGCTGTCTGGCTAGCATGTTTTATCTCACCCACTTATTTACTTGCCCAGCAACTGGCTCCCTGTTACACCATCCTCTGGCCTTGGCAGCTGGAATAAAGTAGGCACAATCCTGCACCAAAAATACAAGCTAGACACAAGCCAGATACCACGCCCCCACTCTGGCCTGACCCTGACACAATGGAAGTCACTAAGGAGACAAAATCATTGTCTTCCTAGAATGCATCCATTGTTCTTTTATTTTTTTGTTTATTAAAATAATATATCTGTCACATGCTGGTCACAGAGTGCTGAAAGCACCCAAGGGGTAGTTACACCAACTTTTTTAGCACTGCAGCTGAGCTGACCATCTGGGCAGTTCTGTGCTGGGGCAGGCCATACTACCTGAGCATCTTCTGGCTCTGGAACTGCAGACAGGATAGTCATGTTAGCACACCATGGCACCCTGGTTAATCCACCAGGCTAAGCAGGGTTAATCTGTCTGCCCGCAGCACCATGCAAGTGAGGCTAGCCTACTTTAAGCTTGGGAGCTAGAAGAAACATGACATGTCTCAGCACAGCACTGCCTTGCACCGTATAGACTTGTCCTCTCAGTCCAGATTTCTGTGGTGAACAGATTTCTGTGCTTGTGTGCTTCTTCATCTCCCCCAGCTTTGGCTAAAGGATACAGCACAAATGAAAATCATGATTGAGCTACAGACAGTTGCACAGGGGAGAACTAGCTACATAAGCAACATGCAGGACAGGTTTCTCTCTGAAGGCTGCAATATATCCTTCTTGCGGCTGAGTCAAAGCCCATATTTGTTAAATGCAAATCCTTATGTATCCATGAAGAACAAACAGACAAAAGCTAAGGCAGATCCCAGGGGGTGCAGTAGTGCTGTTGTACCCTGCTTCCACCACTGCTGGCTTCACTCAAGCCCAGCACCCTGCAGCTGGAGCCCCTGGGCTGGCAGGGGACACCAGGGGTTTGAGCAGGAAGTAGACACAGGAGCACGTGGCCCGCCCACTACCACAGCTGTCCTGGGTATGAGGGGAGCCCCAGAGCATCAGTGAATGGCTACACGGGGTGCCAAGCTTGGCTGGGGACAGCAGCAACAGCAGGCAGGTTTCCTCTTCCTGCACCTGCTCCCTGCTCCCCCTCCCCCATTGTCCCTACTACCCAGAAGAAGGTGCAAGAAGAGGAAATCCTCCCTCTCCCCCCTCACCCCACTATCACTGTCCCTGGCTGGCGCAGGCATAGGGGAAGCCCAGAGCCACTCCTGCCCCGCTCTAGCCAGATTTCAGGAAGCAACTGCATGGTGTGCAAGACCTGGCCAGGGACAGCCATGGGATAAGGGAAAGCAGTGTCCTCCTTCCAGCATCTACTGCCAGCCCCCAAAGGACACAGGGGGTGAGCAAGAACAGACACAGGAAGAATGAACCCTGCCCAGCTGCTTCCTAGATCCCATCTGGTCCCGAGCTAAGAAGAGTGGCAGTGCGGCTCCCATATGTACCCTGGCCAGCCAAGGACAGCAGCAGCAGGGGGCAGGTCCTTCCATCCTGTACCCCCCTGTCCCACCCTCAGCATCCCCCACTGGCTCAGGGGCTCCAACCACACTGTGCCCCCATCCCACTTCATGGTCTAAGGGATGATGTGTCTCATCCCTTTATTAAAGCCTAGATCTGCCCCTGGACAAAAGGGTACTTTTCTAAAAGAAAAATCAGGTGTGGTTGACAGCTCCCACAAGGCAGAAGCCTATGTATCAGAATGGGACTAATGCTTTTCTCATGACCATCATAAACTGTAAGGGTGACAAGAGTGTTCTCCCTCTCTTAGGAGATAGAGGCCACAGATTTTCACCCTGGGATCCTGGCAGCAGAGGGAACCCTTCTACTCCCCTGTGCAGGGACAGACTCCCCCTCACATCATTCCAGTTACTACCTGAGCCTTTCCACTGTTTGCCACAGCCTAATGACTAGCCTGAAAGAAAGAGGTGCTCTAGAAAGCACCATAAACAATACAGGGAAATGCTAGTAGCCAGCTCCCCCTGCCATGGGCTCACAGATGTGGTCCTGGCTTACAAACTCCAAATCAGGTCTGAACTTCCTAGCAGTGCCGGAGGTGGAATTCCCACCTACCACTTGGCTCATTCCACTCACCCAGCTCGATTCAGCCTCCAATGCCACCTGTTTCTCTGGCTTGGTTCTTTATTTTTGGCTGCTTAGGCTGGTCTGCTTTCCACCCCTCCCACAGCCCAGCTCTCTCCTGCCATGGCTGTGGCAAACAGTGAGAACATGCAGAAAGACTGATCCATCAAGGCCCCTCCGTGTACCAAAAATAGCTGCCTTTTACATGGCTGCAGCCAGCATGACTCAACAGCCCTGACAAGACTGACACAGCTTTCTTCATTTGGTTATTATTATATGAAGACCTTGTGCCACCTACTGAATTAGCAGAGCCACCAAGCTGTAAGGCGCAGTGTGTACACTATATGTGACTGCATCTGTGTCACAACAACCCCAGCTCATGTGTTGCTAGAAGCAGGACCAGGCAGAAGTGCCATGTTCCCCCTCCCCAGTCTGACACAGCCATTACCTCTCTGGCTTGAATGAAGTCTGGATGCATGGATTTTGGGTGTGCAAGGTCTAGCACCCTCTGGGAAGCCTCACAGGTGAGCGCAGCTGGTGTCACAGGCCACTCTGGGGAATTGCGAGCCCTACAGGGAAACACAATCAGGCAACACAGCTACATCTTGAGGCTGTTTCCAGAGTCAGTCTCTTTGTCTGGTGCAAATGAGCCACCCTCCTGCGGTTATGGGAGAAGTTGTTTGCAAGGATTGTGGTGGCACTGCCATAACAACAAGCCCTGAAGCCGGTCTGCACACCCATCATTTTACATCTGGTGTAAACAAAGTTGCATACTCAGGTCCTGTACATTAGGGAGTGGATCCAAGCCTCACCAGGGGATGGCTGCCGGAGGGAGCCATTGCCTAATGCAAAGCATGGCTGCAGTATGCAAGGCCAGCCCCACCGCACCTCACATCACCCAACAAGAACTAGGAGGGAAGGGCAGTTGGTGCCAGGGTAGTGTAGCCACAGGATAGGGAGGGGATCCCACCTCCCAGCCCCCTGCTGTCAGCTGCCTCCCTATTGGCAGGGAGGAATGCCACTCCAGAGCAGAAGTTCCACCCTGTCCACATGGGGGCAGAGGATTGGCTGCAGCTGGTCTTGTGGGCTCTGAGCTGAGTGGCTAGCCTAGGAGTGGGGCTCCAGGGAGGTCACACCTGTTAACAGAAAGCACATGGTGCTTTTTCTGGAGGGAGCAGGGAAATGCAGCCTGGACCAGGGGCTGGGGTTCACCCCAGGGAGCTGACTCAGGGCACAGACATAGCCTCCGCCCAGCCTGAGGACCATGGGTTGGACACCAGGAAGCACTGCAGAGACCTGGGTTCACCTCCCAGCTCAGACCATGCCCAAATACCAGTTGCCTTGGGGAGAGGCTGGGTGGGGCTAGGGGCAATTTGGGCTCTGAATGGTTGAGAGCAGTGGAAGCCAAATATTTGAGTGTCTTGCCACAAATTAGCCTTGCACCCTCCCCGCATGCCCCTCTGATCCCCTGCTGCTCTGTTGTCTGCTCCCTCCTCTGTGCTACTTATGCAATCTCCTGATGTGCTTTCTGTGCCTGCCCTATCTGCTATTGTGCTGCCTGTCTCCTCCCTGATCTGCCACATGCCATACACAGAGGCCACCCATGTCACTTTTGGCACTCATGCAACAGGTTGGCCACCCCTAGACTAGAGAGTATTAATCTTAATTGCTGGGTGTCAGAGACCCAGTGCACTATTGAATGACAGGGTGTATGTTTGACTCCCTACAGGGGTCCTTGAAGAATCCCATGTATTAACTGATGTCCTGTCTGTGCCTGGATACAATCACTGGCATGAGATCTGAGTGCAACATTTATTTTTGGGGTTAACTCCTGCTTCCCTCAAGGCTCTGGGAGACAACCTACCAGCTATGGGAGGCAGACATGAGACTTGGTCTTTGAGATCCACATACCACACTCAGGCTGCATCATTCCTGTGAAATAAAACTAGCCCAGATGACAGAATAGGGAAGCAAAGTTATGGACTATTTGTTACTGAAGCTGCTAAACCTTCCGTCATTTCACACACACACACACACACATTTCAAAGCCATCAGCCTGCAGCAGGAGCATGGTATAGTTCACTTGGAGAAGGTTCAGGTACTTTGGTACATTATTCCAGTGGAAGCTGGAACACATGAAATAAGGGAATTAAGAGGTGCCCCCCACAAGGTACACAGAGTGATTACCAGAGTGAAATCCAAAGAAAGAGCCATGGAACTAAAAGGAAGTGCTCAGATGATAAGGGGAAGATATGTTGCCTCATGCTCATCCTCTACCCTGTGCAACTTCTAGGAGGGGAAGCCTTTCTGTCACGGGCTGGCAACCACATAACAGAGCACCAAGCACATGTGGAGTCACACAGTCCAAGCATGCATATGCAGGGAGTGACTGTAGATTTCACAGTTATTAAACTATGGTCCAGCAGCAAAGCCAGGGAGAAAAACATGTCCAAAGAAGTCAGAGTTCATTCCCCAGTTCAAGTTTCAGGATAAATGACTAGGAAAACTTTTTAGCAGAAGGCAGGAGAGAGAAGCATTTTCATGCAGTGAAGAAGCAAAAGTAAAAGCTGCTAAGAAAGTATCTTCCAATACTGGGTTAAATAAATGCATTGCATTTCTTCAGACTTAAGGCTCAAATTTTCAAAGTTAGGTTCCCAAATCATAGAATCATAGAATTATAGAAAATGAGGGTTGGAAGGGGCCTCAGGAGGTCACCTAGTCCAGCCCCCTGCTCAAAGCAGGACCATCCCCAACTAGATCATCCCCACCAAGGTTTTGGCTATCTGGGTCTTAAAAACCTCCAAGGATGGAGAGTCTACAACTTCTCTGGGTAATCCATGAAATCCCATGGGTCTTCAGTGGAATTCAGGCACCTACTTCCTCTGAATCCTGTGAAAATCCCATGTAAAGGTTCACTCAGTGCTCTGCCTGGTGCTGCAAACTTATTGATCCATTGTGTGGCTGGTGAACTGCCATCTGCTTTCGACTGCACACAACCAGTATGACTTGCACCTGTTTCCTTTTGAAACCACAGTGCAGATGGCCTTTCTTTTTGTGCCCAGCAGATGGTTTGCAGTTTGGCCTTTCCATCTTTCTGTAGGAAAGACTTGTTAAGCCTGGCAGTCCTGCACTTTGCAGGGGAAATCCTTCAGAGGCTTCCTTTCAGCACAAAAGGCCAGCTCCAGGGAGAGCATTTTCAATTAGAACTGCAAGTTCAAACTTGACCCAGCATTCCATCTACTCTTGCCATTAAATATGTAAGTGCTGATGGGAAATCGTTGTCTCACATATTCATATTTCTTATTCATTCCAAATAAACCATGTGTTTTGCACTGAAAAAATTCCTTTATGTGAGGTTCTGCTGTTGGGGAGGGGGTTCTCATGCCAAAGGCATAACTAGCCTGGGGCAGTCCTTCCTCCCCCTTCCCCTGTATCTTCTGCCTCTGGAGGCTTCGGCAGTAGGCAGCATGCAGAAGCAGCAGCTGAAGTTTGCTGCTGCTGAACAGAGACGTTGCCTCCTTTTTTTTTGCTGCAGGCACCTGTCAGGTGGGCAAAAAAACTCCTGATTTTGGCAGCAAAAAACTGGGGTGAAATCTCCAACCACCAGCAGTGAACTCCACTGCTGCTCCAGAACTACTTTTCCCAGAATGGCCTGTGTTCTGTGACACACTGCTGCACTGGCATTGCTTGCTGGAACTAGAAAGTACAGGTGGAACTGGGGACTAGAAGGTGAGGCACCCCTCCCCAGTCCATTCTGGCACCCCCGCCCCCTTTACCCACTCTCCTATTTATCCTTATGTTATTGGCCCATCCCTTGAATGGGGAGAGCCAAATGCAGATTTTCACATTTCACATCCCATCCAGAGTCACATCTGCTTGCATGGCATAATAATGTCAGCAGAGTGTCTGATGGATGCTTGGCTTCTTTTAATGTAATTTGGCTACTGGAAAGAAAGAGCAGAGCCTACCCTGTGAGACCTACCAGCTTTTCACAGGCCACCAGCAGGGGTTACACAGACCCCTCTTCAAGAACCAATTTTCTTTTGCTAGTTTTGCCCCTTATCTTCTGGCACTTACTGTTTTAGAGCAATGCTACTGCTGAAAACTCACTTAACCTACTTAGTATGAATGATCTGGAGTTTTACCTTTTCTGCAGGTAAGCCAGCTGAAATTTTTTAGGTTCTGCTAACTTCAGTATCCGATCAGATGGAAACCCAAGATTCATTAGGGGTGGGCGCTCCCATATCTCTGATTCCCGACCACAGCTGTACAGAAAAAGGGGCCTGTGAGAATACCATGAAAGCATTAATGATGAGATGCAGCATGAGTACAATCGCCACTGAAATGATGACAATAGGCATGTATGGTCAGACAACAGCCCTCCCCCCCACATACACACAAAGGGAACAGTCCACATTTGTGAACACAAACTGGGTTAACTATACAACCAGTGGGTATTTGCACATGGGGATTACCTGACCTGAGTCCACAAGCACTTACTGGCCTATATAAAGAGTTTTGTGGACACAGTGTGCATATGTGTATCTAAATAAGCACAACACTGCATCTAGCATAGAAAATGCCATCCTTTCCCTGGACAATTTGAAGAAACTGTTTTGCAACACAAACCTTATGGTACCTATGTTGTTTATTTGTGGAGCCTGCTAATTAGAATCCTCTTGGTTATAATTCTTCAATTACATTTGGCACTACTATCGTGCCTTTCATTTTAGGACCTCAAAAGCACTTTACAAACATGAATTGAGGCAGGTCACCCTTGGCAGCTGAGTAAATGCAAGAATCCCAACTCACAATACAGATGGGGAAAATTAAATGTAAAAAGAGTTGCCAGAGTCACGTAATATTTACTGACAGAGATGTAATTAGACAGATTCCCAAAGCCTTTCTCCATCCCCTCCAGTGATTCACACTCCACACACTCTACCCATTTAGGTTTATTTTACATAAACAGCTTGTTTTCTGTATGCAAATGAACACTTTGTATTAATTAGACAAGGAAGTCTGCCACTGGAATGTACTATCATGACTTCCCCAATGCTTATTCTGGTTACTGAGCATCATATGTATTTGCTTCCATTCTGGTAGCTAATATGGCTTCTTAGGGGCTCTTAGCTTTTTGGAGTTGCTATAGGACATAGGCTTGCATACTTGTACTTGCAGAGGGTAGCACCACCCTCCTCCCACAAGCATGAACTCCATTACTGAATGTCCAGGTTGTCTCTTGGCCTTGGCCATTTTCCAGTGGAACCAGAAGCTATGAAGGAAGGAGCACCTGTTGTTTTTTTCTGATCAACACTGAAGAGTTATTGCCACTCGTTTCCTCCATAATAATACTTGCAGATCATAATCATTCATCTACACCTCAAAGTGGGCATTTTAGGCTTGCCTAAAGTTTTGGATCAAACCTCCATTTGAAGAAGATGCAAGTAACACTGCCTCATGCTAATGCATGTAAGGACCTGTCTTCCAACTGCAGACCAGCAATGTCAGTTTGGTTGTGGTAAGCTAATTGTTTGCCTCCCAACTACATTCCTTGGACCAACATGTGCTCTCATTTTCATGCCCTCATTTGGATAACTGGCTCCCATCCAGATCATCACTCATGATACAGTATGCCAATGAAAGGCTCTGCAGTCAACTGTTTACTCATATTGCATTACAGTCTCCTTGCATGTGAAAGAAGGCTGTGTGTGGAACCTAGGGATAGTTCGCACAGGGCTGATTATTTGTTGAAGGATGTCTGTCTAGCTCCTTGTCTTCTCCTCAGAAGCCAAGAGGAATCCCAGGATCTTTTTGCTCAACAGCTTTCTCTCTTTCTCAGTGAGCAAGGATGAGCCCACCAGACAGATGTTTTATAAATGCAGACCTGTGAGCAGACATGGTCACAGGCATGGGTGAACTGGGCGGCCACCCAGGGCCCAGACAGAAAGGGGGCCCAAAAATGGTAATTTTTTTTCCAATATCCAATTATTATTATCATTATCTCTGGCAAAGGGGGGACCTGATACTAAAAGTTCCCCCGGGGCCACCAGGAGTCTAGGTACAGTGCTGCCTGTCATGGTCTTTATACTCTGCTCATGCCTGGAAAAACTGTCAGAAAAACATTCCCCAAAAAATTCATTGTGTTGTTAGTTTTGTTCTCATTGCTGTTGCTAAACTTTAAAATGCAGACAGTATTTTTCACTGGAATTTCAGAACTCTGAGTGTGACAGTGCCCCTGCTGGGACTTAAAGACAGAGGATCCTGGCTAGAAGGGCTTGCTCCTCCACTCAGGGACAGACCGATCATCGTATTTGGGATCAAGAAGGAATTTTACCCCATGGCCAGATTGGTATGGACTGTGGCTTGGGAGCCAGGGGGAGTTGCCTTCCTGTCTAGTGGGTGCAGGGCCCACTACCTCAGATCTTTTGAGTATATATTAACAACATTTTATAAAAGCAGGACACTGGCTGCTGTGGTTCCCCTGCTTTACCTGTGGCAGGTTGAGGTGTTGTGTTGTGTCAAGGTCAATGGTAGTTTTATGAAGCGTTTAGATTATGAGTTGTATAGAATGATTTAGATGGAACGATCCTGCCTCAGGCAGGGGGGTGGACTAGAGTAGATATCCTCTGGAGGTACCTTCCAGCCCTACTTCACTATAATTTTTATAACTTCTATGAACTGCAACAATCCTGCCCTGCCTTGTGTAGGACAGCCTGCCAAAGCCCTATCCAGACATGGCAAAGGTTTTCTCAAGGCAGACCACCTGGACTCCTGGTTGGAAGAGGCCTGTCAAGACCTCCAGTCTAAGAGAATCTCTTTGCCCTTTGTCTACTGCCCTCAAGACCCAGGCAAGACTCCACGGGACAGTGAGGTAGTATCAGGGTTAATGATAATGAACATTCATAGCACACCCTAAGGACACACATGCATACAGATCCAATGAAGCAGGACTATCCTGTTGACTGCTCATCTTTCTCTCCACAAGCAGTTCTCAAACCTCCTCCAGGCAACATCCTACCTATGGTAGGGGATAATTTTATGTGACCCCCATATATACTATTACTGCTCTTCCTGTGCCCAGGATTTACAGGGAGCAGGGATTTACCATACCTCAGCTTTCAGTGGATACTGTCCTTGTGCTTACATGGTGAGAGCTAACCTGCGGCATTTTGCTCCTGAACAAAACATGGCTAAATAGCAATCCTACGGGGTTTACTGAGGGCACAGTGGCAGTTTACTGGTGATAAGCAGCAGAGGTACCCTGATCCCAGTTAATGGGGGAGTCAGGGAATCTGGGAACTTTCTAAGGTGAGTGACCTCACTCATGACATCAGGACTTTTGCTTGGGATCACAAACTCTCAGCTGGGAACTGCTGCTCTGCAAATATATACCTGCACCCTAGACCTTTAGCAGCAACGTGCAACAGCAAGTGTATAACTAAATGCTTAACACCCTGTTCTAATTCTGGGTTCCAGGATCTTTGCCAACTCTGAGGATGTTTAATTTTAAACACAGACCAAGCTGTGTACTCTACGGCCTGCATCCATCTTCGGGCCCACCCAGAATCTTCCATCCATGTTTGGCTGACTCAGGCTTGGAATCTGATCCAGACTTGGGCCTGTGCAGCATAGACCTAGCTCTGCTTTTTAGTCGAACTCACACGTCATCTCTTTCCACTGCATTTTCTTCGATTAAAGAGGTGACATAGATCATTCAGTTTCCCTCACTGCAGCCTGAGGGTTTTCACTGTAGGCTAAGTCATCATAACATAGCTATCCCAGCATACTGACCAGGATCTCATGTGCTGGGCAGCAGCCCTTCAACCTGGGGTCTCACGCAGAAAGAGGGCTTCACTCTGATGAAGGACAGAGTGCTTAAACATGGGACTTCCTCCTTCTCACACTTGACAGTGTGCCCCCAACAAATAAACAGTGGCTTTTATCCTGGGGAGGCATCTTTTGCCAGTTCAGCTTGCAGAAACTTTAGAGGGTCTTCACCTTCCTCTGCAGCAAGGCATGGTGCTCATTTGCATGGGCTCTCTGGATATATTGCACCAAATTAACTCCTGGCCATTGCAGGGGCCTGAGGCATTACTGATGCCCAAGGCTCTCCTGTTCTCCACCTCTGGCACACAACAGTCCAGTTTCCTGAGGTCTCAAATCCTAAAGGGCCTGGACACACAACACCTTAGCAATGGAGTAACTTTCATTGTTCTTGTACTTCATTTTAAGTTACACCAGTCCTGCAGAGAGGACCAGCTCTTTGGGTTAGCTGCAAGCCATAGACACTACAACAGTTCTTCACCACTAGATGGCAGGGGAACCACTAATAGCTAAGGGGTCTACCTAAATCGTGGGGGGGACTTACCTATTTTCGTGGGTTCATTGCAATGTAAAGTTCTCATCCCATGGTCATTTTGTGGCATCCCTGCCCCAGCGGAGGAGGATGGATGAGGGGGCAGCAGCCATTTTGACTGCTGCCCTTTGTGCCACCTGCCAGCTGGTGCCATCCCCTCCCAGCATCAGGGATCACTGGCATTTAAGCATTTTATTTTTATTAAGGTTTTTTTTGGGGGGGTTGCTGTTGATTTCACAGATTTTGCAGAGAATCCTAAATTAAGTAGGTCCCTACTAATAGCCTGTTTGCCTATAGCAAGCTGCTAACCTGGGATGGGAGCAGACACATACCTACTCCAATGTAACTTGCACTGGATTTTCCTGCGGTAACTTGGAGCCTAGGGTAACCATCCAGAGCCACGTATATTACCGATACCACCTCCAGCACTGAATGCCACACAACACACAGCCTTCTGCTCCAAAGCTACAAATCACTCAAGATAAAGGATGATTTCTGTAGCTGTTTGGGTTACCAATTCTTGTGTTCTCTGTATTGACTGGTCACTCAAGAGCCAGATATACCACACCCAAACACTGGGGTGGGCATGATATATCCCAGCATGTACACCCACAGTTATGTGCACGTGCACACATTTGCACTCCTATATATCTATATATGTTGGACGCTCCTATTTCCAAGCATAAAGAATGTCACTTTGAAACAATATAAGCCAAGTGCACAAGGAAATGTACTGCTGTGCTTGGAAACTGCAATCAAATCTGGCAGTAGAATGCACCCAGTATCAAACCTGGAATTCTAATGAGACAAAGGACTTTTCCAGCAACAACAGCTGCCCGGTCCGTGAGTCACACCTTTCTGGCAGCCCATCAGCTACAGCTCACTTCGACTCAGTTCTGCTGCTGCCTGCCAGTTTTCAGACTGAGCTTAAAAATAACATTTAACTACAATTTTTAACTTTCTCAAGATTCCCTTTTTGGAAATCAACCTGTTCCAAGGATTGCAAACAAAAATATGTTCTGTATGAGACCCAATTATGAAGCACCAATATTTTCAAATGTGATGAGTGAGGCCAGGTGGTCAACAGTGGGAAACAACATTATGGTTAGAGGCATTATTAATAATAATAGCAGCAATGGATAATAATGCTTTGCATTGCTAATGCACCTTTTCACCCAGCAAACTTGCAGAGACCCTGACATCACAGAACTGCCCTCTCACTAGGCGCTCTCCTAAGCTGATCTTAGATGGAAGCTGTTCATTGAGGTTTGTGATTGTAGTGGAAAATTGCAGAAGCCTGTGCCACAGCATGGGTTCATCTTTGCACAGCTGCTGCACCTTTATTTGTGTTAAATAACATGTAATGAACTGACCACAAGCTGTCTCATTGACCAGGGTTGGTTTTCAAACAGAAGAAAGAGCCCGCCTGAATATGACCAACCTGCGCTGGAGTTTTCCATCAAAATTCTTCTTGGGTTTGGCCAGAGCTGTAAGTCTTGGAGATGGACGAGTAGCCAAAGCACTCAAGGAGAGGGGCCAGATTGTCTCCTGGTTTCCCCAGTCTAGCCTACTGTTAAAAGCAGGGAACAAAAAAGGGTACAGAACACAAAGTTAGATGGTCTCTAAGCTGGGACCGGCAACTCCCCATTGATGCTCTCCAAACAGAGACAGCAACCAAAGAGCAAGATGTACTCATGCATCTCACATCACTGCCTTATCCTAGGGACTGGAGTCTGAAACCCCATCCCAAAATCTGCCCATGACCAGCCTCAGTGGGGACTATCTTCTGTCTCCTGGTGTTTATGCATGCTTTTAGCAGATGGGACACAAACATCTGCCCCTTGCCATCTTCCTAACCAACCAAACTGGGCAGGGGAGCAGGGGCTGGCCTGCATAAACAAGAGCTGCAAAATGTATAACCAGCCCAGCAGTCCTCTAACAGCCACTGCTACAGAGCTGGTAAGTAATCCTGACCACAGGCAGGGCTAGATTGAGGTTTAGGCACTTTGAGCTAAAGGCCTGGCGTCATTTTAATCTGACCTTGACCACAGCTGCTGTGGTTGACTCTTAATCTATTCACCACACAGTGGTATAAGGAAAGCCATGCTCCGCTCTCTTCCCCAGTCAGGGGGTGAAGTCAGCTCACCATCGTGGGAAAAACACAGTTGAGTTTTGGCAGAGTATTGGCAAGATAAAAACAGAGCAAAAACCTCTGGACTGGACTGTAGGGGGCGGATTACCATCACCCAGGAATCTGTTCTAAGCTCTTGGCCAGGGGAGTTTTTCTTTATTGTTCTATTAAAGGTGCAATCTTCTTGTAAACTGAGAGGATTTGGGATCAGGGAATCTGAGTCCAGGCTGGTGTCTCTCCTTGTAAGTAGGAAATCATGTTCTGGTTTTGATTCTGGCTTGGGGAACCTCTGCTCCTTATTACTTTGGAACCCAGGAGTTAATAGGCTGGGTCAGGTCAGAGCCCCATTACATCCAGCATCTTAACTTTAGTATCAGCACAGAGAGGGGTCAGACCCTGCTGGCAGGCTGACGTGGTGTCACTCAGTTGGGAAGAGACTGGCTGAACCCCTGAAGCACAAAAGTTAACACTACCCAGATTTCTCTGTCCTTGTTACCACTCAGATTTCTCTATCCCTGTCAGTTATGCTAATACTGGATCTCCTTGTTATCCACATGGATACCACAACCCTTCCAAAATGTTCTTAAGTTCTTGATCCCAACAGCTTCCCATGGCAACAAGTGTCACAATTTAATCAAACATTAGGAGAAAAGCATTTCCTCTGATAGGTGTTGAATTTCCAACCTTTTCATTTCATTAAATTCTCCTTTGTCCTTATGTTATTGGGCTGTTTTTTTTCCTGTTCATTGTTAAAACGATGATACCAGTACTCCGTTTTACAAGATAATGCTACGCCTAAAGGGCCCCGGGAGCACGTTCTGCTATGTGTTGAAGCCCGCCCAGGCGCTTTGTTTATCATCATCATTAACAACAACAACATGCTTAAATGAACAGCAATTCCCTGGTCCTCTCAGCAAGGTCATGTTTGTTGTTCAGAGGCTCTGATCTAATAACGAGATTCCAGTCTTACAAACTCCAACAAAATGGGTATGCAGCATTGCATACGCACTTCTGCTCTTTGGGGTGCTGCAGGGGGCCATGCCACATAAACCACAGGCGATCGTGAGGAAGGAGTTAGCACATACACTGTTAGGCCCAATATCTGTGATTACAACTAAGGGAGGCTCCTCTGCTGGAACTTGCAATTCTGCTGTTCATTCCATGATTTCAGTAGGACTGGGATTGGCAGTGGCATTGCAAGGGAGAGCATTTCCAGGTACCTTCACTGCTCAGAATTGCCTCAGTGGGTGCATCTACATGAGGCATTTACTGCACATTAGCGCAATAATACTGTGCAGTAGTGTGGTGATTAAAAACTGCTAATAGCCTGCTGTGCAGTGTTATTAGGCTAATGCACAGTAAGCATCACAAAATAATCATGCGCTGGTGCTACTGTAGAGTAAGTCTAGTTACTGTGCATTTAGTTAGTACTTCATTAAGCAAGTAGTGAATTAAATGAGAAGTAACAAAGATACATTCATGAATGTGTAGACATGCCCAGTGGGAGGAAATGCCCTACCTAAGGTGGAGGTGCTTCACAGAAGTGTCAAATTCACTAGACCAATGTGGGGCACTGTACTTGTTCCACTGATGGGCTCAGGCAGTTTCTGGAGTGAAATGTAATTCCTTTCCTTGGAGGGCTCAAAACACAGACAACAGACCCAGAGCAATGTGAATATTAAAACCCTCAGCTTTGTGAGTCCTGAATTAATGAGTAAGGCACCTCAGGACATCCTTATTACAACTGCTTTACATTATGGGCATCTATACACATGCTCTGGGATGTGGGGGAGGGGGGTTAATTAGAATGGTTCTCAGGAGCTGCTCTAATTAAAACGCCTGCAGCATCTCATGTATTCAGCATCCAATGGTTCAAAGTGGTGGTGGGGACACTTTTACTAAAGCTCATTTGACAAGCTTTAGTTAATGCACCTCCACTGATATTTTGAAATGTGGGGACATGGAATACTCCAGCAGACTCAATTAATCAAGTCTGTTCCGATGCACTCTAATTAGAAAGCGTGGAGCTGGCATCCCACATGTATACAGGCACTCTTATAATAGACACTTGTTCCCAGAGCAAAGGCCTGCTGCAACGGCAGCTGCTAGAACTCACGCCTTGTCTGGGGCTGACCATCCAGCCAGAATTTAAAAGCATAGGAACATACATCTGGAAGGGGCCACCTGAGCCACTGAGTCCAGTTCCCATACAGCCTTACCTACAGTAGTTCTCCCAAGCTACTTTTGGCTTTGGTTTTGCAAGTTCTCGGATCCTGGAAAATGAAAATAAAAATTAAAAGACGAGTTAAACTTGCAGAGATTATTAAAACAAGCAGAGAGCGCATATGATTGCATATTGTACCCTATAGAATCCTCAAGCCTCTCTCTAAAAGACTTTCATTGTGAGGCCATGATGAAAAAAGAACATTGACATCATTTTTCATGTGATGTCTGACTAGTCACTGGTTCTGGGCCATGACCCTTCTCAGAATTTGCTTTTAAGTCAGAGGTATCTCCCTACCAGGCCAGCATTTCAGCTGGTTTAATTCTCCAGTGAACTCATAAACTAAGTTTTGTGCTACAGTAGTCTTCTCTTTTGGACAAGATTGTGGGGACACAGATGCAGGATTCTGACTCATTGCAGGAGCAGTTCAATATGGAAGGTGGAAAGTGGTGACAGCCCTTTTTCTTATTTTAATAATGTGACATTCAACCTCAAAGACTAGAAGGTAAAAGATTCTCCTAGCCAACACAACTGGAAACAAAATAAGTACTACATATGTGGTGGACTTACCGATACAGGTCCAACAACACTCTGGGGCAGAGCCTCTGGAGTGAATAAAAGGAGCTGCCTGCCCAGCACGAGGGAGACCCGTCGAGGGACGGAGAAGAGGACAGGCTAAGAAGAGCTGGTGTGAACTGGTCAGAGGGCAGAACCAGTGCCCTGAAGAGTCTGAGATGCCTCTTCGCAAGCAGGAGTGGCAAGTGGTTGCGTCCCCAACTCCGCCGCAGGGAACACAGTGTCAGCGCACGGCTCTGTGCACAGAGCTCAGACCCTGGGAGCTGCACAAGGTGACTCAGGTCTGCAACCCCTGGCAACCGGCTGGGACCTCAGTACACGCAGCAGTGCATGAAGCTCAAGACCCTGGGAGCAGCCTAAGGTGGCTCGGGTCTACGATGCCTGGCAAGCGGCCAGGGAACTTGGTGCAGGCGATGCTGCACAGAGGGTCCAGGAGACGGATTGAGCCCAGCGCCGCATGAGGCGGCCTGGGCCTCCAACCCCCAGCAGGAGGCAGAGCCCTCAGTGCACATGACGGTGCACAGGGCCACCTGTGGCTGCCAGCCCAAGGGAGCCAGTGGCCTGGGAGGCCATGCATGTGAGGAGCAACTTGGCCAAGGGGACAAGACCCACTCATCCAGGCCCTGGCGTCATGAGTTGTTGAGGAAGGGATTCCCACAGGGGAGGGGAGCTACCCCAGCTGTGAGGCAATTTATCCCCAGGGAAGCTTGAGCTAACCAGTTGTTGAGGTGTCTTATATTTTGTGGGAAAGTGCCTCCTAGTCTGTGACACTGCGCCTTATATTTCGTGGACATTTTAACTTTGTATATTAGTATTAATATTAGTAGTTTATAGAGTGTTAAAGTTTAAACTCCTTAAGGGACACTGCTGGGACCCTTGATGGTTATATATATTCTCCCTATGTATATTTGCACTTTGAGTGCTATTTAATTGTATTTATACATGCTCACCTGCATTTTCCTGTTGTCTATTCTAAATCCACTGTTCATCAACACATTGTTTGGGGCTACCTGGAGGGGTGTAATCTTTCAGCCTTTATATGTAGGACATAGTATTATATGATAATTATATATCTGTATATCTATGTGTATGTATATAGATAGATAGGTAGATAGGGGCTGGAAGGGACCTCACAGATCATCAGGTCCAGCCCCCCCAGCTCTAGGCAGGAAGACAACCAGGGTCAAGTGATCCCAGCGAGGTGACTGTCCAGTCTCCTCTTGAAAACCACCACGGTAGATGACTGCACCATCTCTGGAGGGAGTTTATTCCACAGTCTGGGCACCCTGACTGCGAAGGAGTTTTTCCTGGTATTAAGCCTGAAGTGGCCGTCCAGGAGTTTGTATCCATTGGTCCTGGTCTTCCCCACGGGTGCCCTAAAGAACTGTTGTTCATTGAGGTCCTGATGCACTCCTCAGATATAGCGGTAAGCTGCTATCAATTCCCCTCTCAACCTTCTCTTCTTTAGGCTAGAGGCCCAGGTCCCTCAGCCTTTCCTCGTATGTCCTGATCATATGGATGGCTCTTTTCTGGACCCTCTCAAGTTTTTCCACATCCTTATTGAAGTGCGGCACACAGAACTGGATGCAGTACTCCAACTGCAGTCTCACCAGTGCTGAGCACAGCAGGAGTATCACTTCCTTAGTTTTACACAAGATGCATCGGTTAATGCATGCCAGCGTGTTGTTTGCCCTGCTGACCACCGCCTCACACTGACAGCTCATATTCATGCGACGGTCAATCATTACCCCTAGGTCCCTTTTGGCCATGGTGCAAATCAAGCAATTTATCCCCAGGGAAGCTTGAGCTAACCAGCTGTTGAGGTGTCTTATATTTTGTGGGAAAGAGCCTCCTAGTCTGTGACACTGCACCTTATATTTCATGGACATTTTAACTTCATATATTAGTATTATATACTGAGCCTGTATGTATGTTGAGGGTTGTTTACCCCCAGATGGAGCATCTTACATTTGTAAGTGTTAAAATTTATCTGGTTCCAGTCTGCCCAACTCTTGAGCCTGTCCAGGTCCACCTGTATCTGCAACCTATCTTCTGACGTAATCACACTGCCCCATAGCTTGGCGTTGTCCGCGAACTTGGCCACTGAGCTTTTCACTCCCCCACCCAAATGATTGATAAAGATGTTGAAAACCACCAGTCCAAGCACAGACCCCTGAGGGACACCACTGGCCACTTCGCGCCAGGATGACACAGAACCATTCATGAGAACTCTCTGGGTCCTATCCTGTAGCCAATTTCCCACCTACTGAACTGTCGAAGCTGAGCCCACAATCTTCCAGTTTTCCCACAAGGATATCATGGGATTCTAGATCCAAAGCCTTTTGGAAGTCTAGGTATATAACGTCTACCTTGTCTCCCATGTCCAGGTGGTGAGAGACCTGTTCATAGAAGGAGACGAGATTGGTAAGATGAGACCTACCCGTGACAAAGCTATGCTGGCTGTCATTCAGAATCTTACCTTCCGCGAGCATATCGCACATAGATTCTTTAATGAACTTTTCCAGGATTTTCCCTGGGATAGAGGTTAGACTGATTGGCCTATAGTTGCCTGGGTCCTCCCTCTTCCCCTTCTTGAAGATGGGCACAATGTTGGCCCTCTTCCAGTCCTTAGGGATTTCCCCTGTGCGCCATGAATTCTGAAAGAGCTTTGCCAGGGGTTTTGCAATGACCTCAGCCAGCTCCTTCAGCACTCTTGGATGGAGTCCATCTGGTCCCACTGAGTTATAAATGTGTAGCTTTTCTAGTTGGTATTGCACCCACAATATATTGCATGTTGTATATATTGCATATTTTGCATATATATATTTTGCATCCATATATATATATCCATATATCCATGTGTGTGTGTGTGTGTATATATATATATATATATATGTGTGTTTATTAATAGCAATTCTCTTAATTCTTGTATATATTAATAAATCTGGACATAGTTAAGTATCTCTTGTCCTGGCCTGCCTCTATAGGGAGTAGAGGGATCTGGCCTATATATTGCAGATCCTTCTTGCAGCACTCTTGCCTGCCACCCATCCCTTCTATCTGGAGAGGGGAGCACAGTACTTGGGTACACCTGGGTTACACATAGAAGCAC
The DNA here is from genome assembly GCF_030867095.1 of Alligator mississippiensis. Taxonomy (NCBI): domain Eukaryota; kingdom Metazoa; phylum Chordata; order Crocodylia; family Alligatoridae; genus Alligator; species Alligator mississippiensis. The sequence continues at coordinate 140,727,762 of NC_081825.1, read as the reverse complement.
ACGTGTTACCAACTCAGTTATAAAAAGACTATTCACAGAGTGCTTCTTCTGTACAGATTGAGACACATGTCTTATACTAAGCTGCTTACACTTTAAGGTTTCCTATTATTATTATTATTATTTCTGCTAGCACCCACAATGAGCTAGATATTTAAGCACAAAAAAATGCCTGCTTCACATACATGAGGAGCATGTATTCTGAAGAAGGTATGCTGCTTATACAGAATATTCATTGATTCAAGAACTCTCAACAGAGTAAGATGTCATTGTCCGCTTCTGTGTATTGAGTGTCTGAGTTAAGAGGATAGGTGTACTTCTGCTGGTGCTTCCCCAGGCTGTAGATACTCAGACTGCATGTCCATTCACTTGAAGAGATATAAGCTATTGATTTAGCAGTCTGACTGTATCTGCAAGGTCTTAATTTGATTCGATGTCAAATCCTTTGCCAGCAACCTCTCTGTTTACTGAAGCAAATGGAGAAAGAATTGAATAAAATAGACCATGCAGCATAAAATCCTTCCTTCTTATCCCTGAATCCCACATCTCACATGCTAACACTCTTCCTGTCTGTTCCAACCCATCTGTGAATAGGAAGGGGAGAGCAGGAGGATTTCCTTTGTCATGCAGTATTTTCTTTAGAAATTGTACAGAATATAAACTGTTATAATTCTGTCATATATTGTATCAATATTGCTATATATATTGCATATAATATAAATATGCATGTACTATATCAATTGTGCAGCCTGCAATGTGTACACTGTAAGATTGACCTCTAAGATGGGAACACAAACCACCTAGCACCCATTCAGCAAGGATCCTTTTCCTGGGAAAAGCAAGTGGAAGGAGCATAAAGTCTTCAATCACAAGACTTCTTAGAATGAATAAGAACATTTAGCCTGATTGGGAGCCTTTACAGCAAAAAATCTCACAGCCTGATTGGCATCCCTCCTTCCAGCATGGGTGTGTAGATAGATGTGAATCTGAAATAGTTTGCCTTGAAAAAGTCCACTGAGAGCAAACCTTTGTTTAAATCAGGAGTGGGCAAAATACAGCTAGCAGTCTGGATTCAGCAGCCAATTGATTGTATCCAGCCTGCAGCTGCCCCTGAGGTGCTCTGTATGGGGATGAGCCCCATCCACTACTGCCCAAGGCAACCCACGCCATGCTCCCACCCACACCTGCCCCGCACCCACTGATGGCACTGCCCCAGCCCCAGTCAGTGCACACAGCTTCCCAGCCAGATACTGCTTGGCTCCCTGCACCTAAAGTGGCTACTCCTCCTGCCCACCATATGCCAAGCCGGGGGTGGGGGAGAGGGGGAAGCTGGGCAGCCCCTGCCTAGGGGGGAAGAGTGGATGGAAGGCAGCTGGGACCTGGAGCCCTGTATGCTGAGACAGGAGCTGCCCGGCTGCAGCTTTGCCCCCACCTGGCTGGGTGTGTGATGGCAAAAAGCAGGAGTAGGAGAAGCCACTGGAGGCAGGAAGAGCTGAGCAGTAGCTAGGTGGCTACAGCAGCAACACTGTATGTGCTGGCTAGGGCCGGGGCCGGGGCCAGTGTGGTGTTGTCAGCAGGTGTGGGCCAGAGTGCAGTGCCCTGGGTGGGAGTGGGCAGGGCTCAGCCTCATATGGAGCACTGCAGGGGCAACCAAGGGTCAGATGGGGGAAGGGGGGGCTGACCACACCATCCAGGCAACCTTGCTCCTGAGTCCTGCTGGTTTCCCCTGGGTCCTAGTGTCCCTGTTTCCTGTCATCTTTGACAGGCAGCCAGGAGCAGATAAATATTAATTTTCTAAGTTTTTAAGGGGCAGCATGGGCCAGATAAAATGATCTGGCTAGCCTGACCTGGCCTGTGGGCTGTATTTTGCCCACCCCTGGTCTAAAGTAAGGGACATCATCAGGCAATAGAGAGACAAACAGGACCATATCTACTCAGAAGAGTGAGTGTGCTAGGAGTGAATGTAAAGACACTTGGAGGAGAGCCTGTGATTACTTTAGTTTAATGGCTTCTCTTAAGAGCAAAAGGGCCCAGTTTGAAGGTGCTGAAAACCTCTTGCAAAGTGCTAAATGCTGTCAACTCTTGCTGAGAAGTAATTTTCCCCCAGATATTTTTAACTTTGGCTTTCACAATATATTCTTTCCTATTTAACATGAAACCCCAAAAGGCTCAGGCCTGCAATCCATTCTCTGACAAACCATTCGTGAAGTCACAGGCTCTGTGTTTTGTCCCATAATACACTTCCAGATGACTACACAGGGTTTTGTTTCCTTACCTGTAACTTGAATATGAACAGTGCAAAGAAACTGTAAAGAAGACAAAAACATAAAGTGGGTTTTAAAAGCCCAACATGATTTGCAGTCTATGCTGTCATTTATCTGCATAAGCAGAAAATGGGCCTTTATTCATTCTATATATAACAATTGGTAAGGGAAGATGAATTTGTCCAGCTATTTAAGCTATAGTCATCTCCTGTATCTCTATATATCTTCCTAGTCATTAATAAATCCTTAATGAAACTATACTGAAAGCACAATATACACATTATCCCTCAAAATATAGCATTACAATTCCCTCTGTATAGCAGTTGTAACAAAAAGGGCAGTTGTAACAAAAAGGGCAGAGGTATCTCTCTAAACTGTGTGCACACTGGTGGGAAATCTTCGTTAGATGTTCTGGTAACATACAGGTTCCTGCTTGGTTGAGTCTATTATCTCCTTTAACTGCAACTTCAAAGAGCTTTAGGTGAATGACAGTTACATAAACTGTGCTGTATGAAGTGGAAAATGAGTTGCATTTTAGGAACAGTGCAGCTTGGTAACAGGAATATTCCAAGTGAAATGATACATGTTATAAAGGCAAATGATGTCATACTTGTCCAATTAGTGGAGGATAATGTTCTTTGATGATGGCAGCAAAAAAACCAACCCACAGATGTAAGTTTTTATGATTCCTGCTTTTAGCTATACTGTTCTTTCAAGGCCACCATTTGAGTCTTTACAACTGAAGCTACATCACTTGTTCCATATTCCTTTAATCCATTTTTTTTCCTGAGGACTCATACCAATTTCCTTTAAATATGCATTCCAGACAACAGGGTATGTGAGAAGGGCCAGTGGAAAACTGAAAAGCAGGAAAAAAGAGCATGTCAAGGCAACATGTAAGATCCCCAGGGAAGGGCGGTGCCGAGATTCACTTTTGCAAGGTGTAGAGCCACCCTTTAATATACCTTGTTTAATTAATGTATACAAGCATCAGAACTTCCATGCCTCTGGCTTGCTAGACGTGTGGTGCTCCTTTGAACAAAGACAATGGAAAAAGCCTGGTATTGTGCTTCAAATTGTTCCACGTCAGGCATGCTCAGTTAATGCATGAGGGTTAGCTTCTCCATCTGCTCTGTGAAGTCAATGGCTACCAGTTGGAAATGGCTAGGAGAGAACGTTCCCCACCTCAGGTACCGGCTGTCCCTCCTGTAAGGGCCTCATTGAGGAGGTGCAAGGGAGAGCCAGCCCCTACCTGTTTTAGCTCCTGCTGGGACTGGCAAGCACTCGCTCAAGGAATTATCATAGCCCTGTCCCTTTCTTGCTTTCAGTCCAAGTTTTTGTGTGGCAGACAGCCCAGCCCATGGCCAGCCAGGCCAGTTGCTTTCTTACTCCACAGGATCCCTGGTCACATCCCAACCAGATGCTGAAGCAAGGAGCCCTTTCAGCCTGATAATTAAACCAGTACTAGCCCTGCACTGGGCTTGCCCCTGAATGGGAAAGGGAAGCTTGTTGGCAATGAGCGAGGAGGGGAGGGGAGGGTGGAAAAAGGGGCACGGTGCTGCGGTGGTGACTAGGGGGAGGGGTTGGGGTGTCCAGTGACTCTGAGTGGGCCAGCAAGTGTCCATGGCAGGGGGTTAAGTATCTGTGAACATGGAGCATGAAAGAGGGGCTCCTCAGCTCCCACATGGAGTGGTTAACAGAAGAGATACCCATCTTCAGCTGGACTAAAGGGGCTTCTGGGATCAAGACTCAGTTTCCCATTCCCTGAAAAGGAGGCTGCTTTAGGAGCTACTCTCTGGCTCCAACCAGCAGTGAGCCGAAGCCCCAGGAGCAAAGTAGGAGTCATCTCCTTCAGTGTCATTTCGAGCTCAGTGAGTTCCCACACTTTCTTTAGGCAAGCAACTAAGACTGGCTTCCCTGAGCCTTGGCTCCCAAGCTCTCTGGACTCATAAGGTCCATCAGAGAGCAGGCAGCTATGGATACTGGGAAATCTGCAAATGCCCACAATGCTATCCACATTCTTTCCAACACCTCAGCCCCTCAGAGAGATCCCAGAACAGGGATCCCCCCTGCTCTTTCTCAGCAGCAAGTCTACTAACTTCAGTGGATATCCTTTAGTCTGCAAAAGGCCCATCATATCCAGAGGCCTGGACTGCATCTTGTTCTGTATCTTGTTTTGCATCTTGAGGGGTCATTTGCACTTGTATAACTTGAGTCAAAGCACCCTGAGGCAAGAGCAATTTTTTCCCACCTGCCCAGACTTTTGACCTGCAACCCTACTACAACTTTCAACTCGGCCTGGGTTACCAGCCAACTTTACACATGGATTCTCATAAGGAACCAATATCTCAGCATGTTTCATATTCATATCATATACAAGTCACTTGCTTTATACTTATAGCTATTTGAGGAGTGGGGGTTGTCTATCATGTAAACAAATATATTCTGGGATCTTTAGCAAGAAAGAATTTTTTTTTTTTAAAATAAAAAATACTTCCATGTAATTAACTTCTTGCTTCTCTGGATAGAAGCCAACCATGGAAACATCAGGAGGAAAGTGAAGGCTCTGAGAAAAAGTTAGTCCCCTGAATGTGTGTGCGTGCAGTGCATAGACATACACCCAAATCTGGCTTCCAAACCTTAACTAGGCAATAGCCTTAGATTCTACTATTTGTGGGAACCGAGTGCCATCTGCTGGACCAGGAGCAGCAGCACAATTCATTATTTTCATGTTAGGCTTTGTCAAGACATGGCCAATGTAACAGGGAAGTAGGACATATTGCTGTCCCACTGGTCCCACATGACAGAGCCACACTGTTTAGACTAATTTAGCTCCACTCATATCTAGTCAGTGCAAGGCTGCTGAGATTAAGAATGTCTCAGGTGAAAGAGAGGAGAGCGAGGAAGGAGAGAAATGGCAACAGAAGGCAGGGGGCAGTGGAGGGAAGACGAGGATGAAGCGGAAAGCCAGCTCAGGCACTGAGCAGAGACCAGAAAGAGGGATAGATGCTTCACTGCCAAGGCAGGAGAATAGCAGGGAAATGGCAAGGCTGAGGCCTTTCTCTCTCCCATAAGCAGGATGCAGTCCAAAAACACCCTGTTTACTTCAGCTTGGCTCCAACAACGCTTCTTAGCACGTGCCCTCAATGAAAATCAGGCAAATGCTTGAAGTTTGGTCTGGACAGAAGCATTTTGCTCAATCAGAGCCTTAAAGGACCAGTAGGCATGTGTTTCAGCTACCATCATTCTTTTGCATGCAGGGAGATTCATGCACTAAGGAAAAGTTTAATCACAGCCCAGGTCAGACTACGAAGTGCTTGGACATATAGGACTTACTAACAACTGAAAGTTTAGCAAAGCAGAACATAGATTTATAGATGCTAGGGTTGGAAGGGACCTCAAAAGATCATTGAGTCCAACCCCCTGCCTAGACAGGAAAGAGTGCTGTGGTCAGATGACCCCAGCCAGATGCCTACCCAGCCTTCTCTTAAAGACACCCAAGGTAGGGGAGAGCGCCACCTCCCCTGGAAGCCCATTCCAAATTTTGGCCACCATTACCATGAAGTTTTTCCTGATACCTAAGCCTAAGTCTGTTCTCTGTCAGTTTGTGACTATTGTTCCTTGTTAGCCCAAGAGGCACACTGGCTGAACATCTCTGCTCTTGTTGAGTCCACCTAATGAAAAGCAACAACTACCACCTGAACAGGGATTTGAACCCTGGACCCTCAGATTAAAAGTCTGATGCTCTACCAACTGAGCTATCCAGGCTCATAAACAAAGAGCACAGACCTGCATTTGTGACATTCAAACCTGTGTTGACCAAGCATTTATTACCAAGCAAAAATATACATGAAGCAAGAAACTATGAGCGCACATATTGCAGAGTGAAGTAGGTCCTAATGAGGTGACACAATTTCACAACTTCACAAAAACCTGCAGGACCAGTTAGGCACAGAGGTCTCCCCACAGGCTGGCCCTGCCTCTTGCCAAAGTCTGTTTGTCATTACTTCCATCAGGCCATGCCCTATTACCCCCGGCAGTAGGGAGCCTATGCCGCTTTGACCAAGAGAGACCCCTGAAATCCAGAACACAGGATCCTGCTCCAGAGCCTCTACACTAGTAATGATTAATCCTGGGCCCATGGGCTGGATCAGGCCCATGGAGCTGTGTCATTGGGCCCATGGGTCTGAAAATGTGCTGCTGGGGGAGCATTAATTGCAGCTCCCCTGCTGCCAAATTTCTGGACCCCTGGGGAACCCCGTGGGCTAGACAGCATGGCCCTGTGCACCAGATAGGGTGCATGGGACCCAGCCAAGGCAGAGTGCAATCAACCCCACAAGGGATCCAGGCTACAGACCAGCCTTTGCTTCTCATCTGACCTGCAGGGCCAAAAGGCAGAGTGGCACTGCTTTACCATACTGTTATAGGAACAAGAATGCCATCCCCAACCTCAGCTAAACCAGGCCCCCCAGGATGCTATGTTGTTGTGGCTATATTAGGCTGGTTGGGAACCTCTGGCCCACATTTTCAGATGCTGCTTCCTTTCTACTACCTCCGGAAGATGATAAGATCCCTTCCACCCTGAGCAACCTCCACCAGCTGGCAAGAGTAAGCAAGAGCCCCTGATTGAGGAGGAAGGGGCCTCGGAGCAGGTCCCAGAGATCAATCCTTGTCCTTCCCCAGAAAAGTCATTGCTTTTACACTGGATCATTTAGAGGCCTTCCCAGAGCTGCTGTCTGGAGAGAGACCCTGGGATGTGAAACCCCTATCAGACAGCCCCACATGTTTGCCATACATTGCAAACTGCCCACATAAGGATAGCTGCTCCCCTCCAGTAAGGACATCCTGGATCCACCTGAACACTATGCAGACCCCCACAGCTCTCCCTCTGACTGCTAAGAAAGCTACATACTGCCAGGTGCTACACAATCACAGCTACATAGTGCCAGGCTCTGGGCCCTATTCACCAGGTATAACTACTTGAGTGGGACAGACTGTCCCTATTTATTTCCAAGCTCCCAGCTCATGTAGGAGATACCCTGCATATGGGACATAGATACCTGTAGGGACCAGCAGCTTGGGCCATGGGTCATCCAGGGAAGGGGAGAGAGGAAAAAGGGGAGAGACAAGGCAGCACTCAGGATCTTGATTACTAACAGGAGCCTGCAGGTCCCCTCCCCCTGTGGGACTACATTCCCCCTGCCCCACAGACCAGCATAGCTCTGTTGTGAGCACTGCTGGGGGCACTTAGACACAGGCAGCCCAGGACCTGCCGCACACCCAGATGGCTCACCTACCTGTGCCCCTTGCAGCCATGCTGGCCCTGGAGCAGGAACACAGCAAGCAGGAAGGGCCTGCTCCCCGCTTGGCCCAGGGCAGTGCCTGCCCTGCCCAGAGCTCACTGCCATGTGCTCTCCATGGTGCTACTGATTGTCCAGTCACCAGGGCAACCAGCAGGGCTCTTGGTGGGGGGGGGAGGTGGTAGTACATGCAAGTTTCCCGAGCCGATCTCCATTAAATGTATTTAATCAAACGCCAATAGGCCATAGTGCTGAAGCATGCAGTGAAAAGCCAGCTTTACATCTGCAGTCTAAACAAAGTTGGAGTCTGTCTGGCTCCCTACTCCCAGGCCCATTCTGTCTGCACAAGGGAGCTGAAAGGAATAGGATTTCATAGATTTCATAGACATTAGGACTGGAAGGGGCCTCATGAGATCATCGGGTCCAGCCCCCTGCCCAAAGGGCAGGAAGTCAGCTGGGGTCAGATCACCCCAGCAAGATAAGCATCCAAGGAGAAGCCTGGGAGAATTTTCTCAGATCATATGAACATGTATATGAAGCCTTGCTGTTGTTAACCCATTGGGGTATGTATATTTCAACCCTTGCACTTCCATAATTGGTTGTTTATATGTTTATCTTGTAACTTATAGTTTTATCATTAACTTCTGTTTTGTGACCTTTAAGAATTGGACATCTTTATGTTTTATCATTATTTTTTAACTCCTTTTAACTCAGATGGGGGAGGGATGAGACAACCACTAGGCACAACTGGAAATGAGCACTAAGCACCCATGCAAAAGCCCTTCCCAGAACCAGGCACTGCATTTCACTCATCTGTTCTGCACCAGACAGGATGGAAAAAACTTAATCTCACATTAACCCCTGGCAGCATTCACCAGTTGGCCAAGCTCAAGAAGAAATCTGTTACGCTTCTTGGTAGTACGCAGACCCATTTTCTCTCATGTGTAGGTATTTGTCTAGCCCTCAGCCCTCTGTGCTAGGCCTTCCCTAGGTGAGGAACTTTGCAGATGCTCAAATGCGCCCAAAGCAGGAAAAGGCAAGTGCCGTGTCAGATTGGTAATCTATTCTCTGTGACCAGAGAATATGCTGTTTTACCATGATAGCCTCCCAACCAGACCAGACTGACACAGACAGGTATTTCTTGTCCTGGTAGCTCTGGAAAATGGGCAGTAGGAGAGGGTCTCTAGCAGTGAAGACCCTGGAGATGCCAGAAATGTCACTTATTTGAGCAAATTAAAGCAAGATGAGCATCTGTGAAATGAGCACTATGAGGAAGCCTTGTGAGTCATTTCTCCCACTCCAGAATCCCCCAGCTGGACTGGAAACCTCTGAGGCATCTGCCTGCCAAGAAAGTAGTGCTCAGCCAGGAGCAGGTGCTACACAAGGGCCAGGGCTGGGTTCTAGCATGAGGGCTAAACACGTGATTGATGTTCAGGAAGGAAAAGCTTAAAATCATCTCAGGATACTCAACTGGGGATCTCGGAGAGGCTTAGAGCCCACTGTCCAAATCATCTGTCGGAGTGCTAGGTAAGTATGTCTAAAGGCTTCTGCCTTGAAATCAACCCAGCCACCTTGAGCCTTCCTGAGCCCTTGGTGTCACTAGCACCTGTTCTTTCATATCAGAGTGGGCTCAGTCAGTCCATCCTAATTAAGTAACCTCACAGGCTCTTCCGTTATGACATCAGCTGAGCCAGTGACCTCACCAGGGCCTGCATTTTGACATCAGTCCAGCTAACTTGAGGGGCTAAGCCAGGGAACTTATGGACGCTTGTATCTGCACATCAACTGAGCAATGTAGAAAGACTTATTTAGGAACTTTACATGCTGTTTTACCATGATAAGCTCCCAATTAAGGAAAGGTACTTCACCATCACCCTCTGCAGTGACTTCCCAAAAGGGCTTTTCCTTCCACTAGTCTACCAGTTATGAAATCTGGTTTGGGTCTACCACAGATTTCCTCCCTCACCTTAGTTTCTCTCAGTTCTCCAGCAGTCAATTGAGCAGATCACTGTGGGGATAAATGCACTGACTCTTGTGAGACAATTCTAATTCAGCAGTGATGGAGATAGGCATGTAACAGTAGAGAGGCAGAATGTGTAGGGAATTACATCTTGGAGGAACACCTATTTTTAGTTGTGCTGAGTCACACTTTTTCAATGTGAGCACGTACCACAAACTTCAGTCTGCTCACTTTGTAGTCTCTCTTGCTGACTTATGTCTTTGGTGCAGCAGCTGCCTACATGCACAGAAGCACAGGCAAATATTTGTATGATGCCAAAACACTATGCAACAGCAGTCATGTTGATCACCAGCAAGGGCTAATTGGAAGAACTCAAGGATAGCACAAGCCTCTATATTTTGAGCTAAATGACCATGGGCACCTTTTGGCTTCATAATGCAGTTGAACTCAAGAGTCTCAGTCCTCCACCTGATAGGTGCAGTACAGGATCTGTGACAGGTGCAGAAAAAGGAGGGTTCCTAATGCCACTAAATGGTGGATTACAGTTACAGTTACCCCTATAGCTGTGACCATGTTACTTGGTTTGTTACCTATTTACCTTTCAGGAGGGATTAATTCATCTGCTCCTCTACCAATGTTGTATAAACCATCACCTGTTTACAGTGCCCTCTACTATCTACATGGGACAGATGGGCAAAACATATGTGAAAAAGTGAATGAATGCTGATCTGGCATCAATTCCAGAAAGATACACTTTAAACTTCTTAGATATTTCTTTACCGACCTCAGAGAAGCTGTTCTTAAACAGCAAAACTTTTTGACTTGAAGGCAACATTGCAGAACAAGAAATCATCCACAGATTGGATTATGTTAAGTAGTCTCAGCAGAGACTACTGATTCTTATCCCATTACATGAACTAGCTCTTATACTCTTATCTCCCTCAACGAGTTAGTTGCTTTGTTTATCCCTTTTGATCTCAACCTACTTCTGCCTCTCTCAGTTGTACCCTCTCTCCTATCCTTTTCTCTTGCTTTCCCTATCCTGTGTATTTTGTTTCTATTCAGTACCCCTGCTCTCTGCAAGTCCATTCATAGAGCATCTAATAAAGGAGGCTGTCACCTACAAAAACTTACACCTTTCTGAACAAGCTAGTCTCTAAGGTGCCACCCTACCATACTTTCTGCCTGACAGTTGACAATGAATACATCTTAGGTAACAGCCATTTGTGCCAGCAGACAGGGGATGCCTTCTGAGGCCTGAGTCTCACAAGCATCCAGCAGTACGGTCTCAGTTGTGTTTCTGTTTCCAAAGATGACTTTGGCTGTCTCCAGAGCAGATGCTAAAAAGAGGGCACAATCCATAAACATCACTGATCCTTGATCCTCTTGACTTCCAAAAAATACTGCCCTGGGGTGTGGAATGCACACCCCACATAAAGGATCCATTTGAAAAGCTACTTCCCTGAAAGAAACTTGCTGAGAGAGCCTCACTTAGAACAGCACGCAGAGCCAGCAGACCCATGATGGCTGCTGCAGGGGGAAACAGACCTAGCAAAGCAAAGGAGACAGGCAAAACAGCCCCTTCAGCCAGAGAGGACTTTTATGAGTTAATCTCAGAAATCACACCTCTAAAATCCACTCTGGAGACAAAGTGCAATTAGGATTAAAGCAGAGAGAGAAGACAGTGGGGTAGGGTCAGAACTCTGGAAATAAATATAGAGAAAAACCTGCAACCAGAAATAACTGCAAAATAAAAGCAAGATGGTTGGAAAAAAGTAAAGGAGCTTGCAGAGAAACGTGGGGCTGTAGAAAATCATGAGTCAGGAAATAATCTAAGAATTAGAGGGTTCCTGGGAAGTGTGGAAAAGGGAGATCCTAAAGAACACTGACAGCAGCCCAGGATCCATCGCAAGAGATGGAGCATGCAGCCTGCTGCTGTTTGTGGGTTCTGCTGCAGTGAAGCTTGCAGCAACAGATTATACTTTATTAATGCAGTGAACTAAATGATGGGATATAACTGAGGAACAACTCTCATGTACACAACAGCTCAGAGTCCCTGCTGCTGACCCACTGCCCACAACCTCTTCTATCCAGCCAACATGGTTACCATTTATACAAGCCTCTTAAAGGGCCAGCATACTTACACCTCCCTTTTTTCTCAAAAAATACTAAAAAGATTGCATATATTGGTATTCATAACATTCTAGCCTCAACAGCTCTCAGTGAGTCTCAGGAGGCAAAATACTTACAAAAATACTTCCCCTCTAATCTTCTTTCATAACCAAGTCAATTGTGGGGCTCTGTGGAGTACGGCCCTCTCCAAGTTCTCCCTGCTCTGGGCTGCTGAGTTCTTCTCATGGTCTCTGGAGCAATGCACGTGTGGGGGTCTCCTGAGTTCTAAACATCACTCTTCACAGCAGACTCCAGGCCTTGCTACTCCCAGATCTGTGACAGCCAGAACCAGAGGGATTAATAAGCAATAATATGTGCTTCTTGGAGGCATTTGGTATTTTGCCTAAACAGGTAATATTAGTTAATATTAGCTTATAAATTTGTAAACTGCAAATGTAACTTGTCTGTCATAAGTTTAACCAAAATGATAAATTAACTGTTCATGGAACTGACTGGGCCCCATAGACAAAGCTGTGGCTGTGAGATTAGCTGGCCTAACAGTTTTTTGCTCAGGGTTCAGCCTTAGCGATAAAAACTGGATCTAACTGCTTGGCACACCCAACACATTCCAGGAAAGCATATCCCAAGAAAGCATATTCAAATGAAGCCTAAAAGGGGTTGGGATTTAGGCCAAGTGATGTCAATTTCAAACCTAAAGGTGCTGCATCATAATTTGCTTGTTGGATAAACCTGAGTCTGGGTAGTAACCTTTTATGATAATTTTAACACCTTTCAATCCCATAGGGTAACAACTATAGGGCAACATTGTGAGTGGTGGCCCTGAGGCCAACAGATTAACATAAGACTAGGTATAAAAAACACATGCAACAGGTAACCAGCAGGAAGGAGGGAACAGAACGGTCATTTCTGTTCCACGCCCAGACCCCAGACTCCCGGTGTGAGTGAGGATTGGATCCTGATCAAGGGACCTTCCCCGGTAATCCCTCTGACAGCGTCGATCATCAGGGACACCTGACTTCGCTGGAATCACTTGGCGCGCACCTGGCATTGAGGGACTATCGATAAGTTGCCAACCCACATCTATTTGTTGTTTTGAATAGCCCAGTGTGGCTAATACCCTCGCAGTGCCCAGTTGGCCTGTGACAGATTGATCTATCTAGCTATCTGTTATTATTATCTGTTGTTATTATTTACTATTAGCTCTTTTATACTGCCTTATCTGCTTATCGCATTTATCTTTCTGTTAACTGTTGTATGTGTGTGTAAGCTATAATAAATTTGCCTTTATTCCACTCCCAACTTTGCCTCCTCAATCCAAAACTGAATCAAACAGCCCAGTTGGCCTGTGATAAAATTGACACACTCACAGTGCCCAGCTGGCCTGTGACACAGATCATCCCTAACCAAAGCTTATCCAAGCACTTCTTGAATACCTCCAATGATCGAGATTCCCCAGCTTCTCTAGGCAGCCTGTTCCACTGCCTCACTGTTCTAACAGTGAAGAAGTTTTTTCCTGATATCCAACCTAAAGCTACTCTGCTGCAACTTTAAGCCATTGCTACAGGCCCTACTCTCCACAGCAAGGGACAACACATCACCTCTGAATTCAGCTAATAGAGTCCAAGGTGAAGGCAGTGAGTGTATGTCTGTGCTTTGTTTGCTTTCTCAGAAGCCAGGATAACAGGAAGGTGTTGCAAAAAAGGTAATAACATACTGGACTTTATTAATAAGAGTGCCACTTGCGAATCAAGGTAAGTGATGCTCCCATTCTACTGTATTCAGCATTGGTGAGGCCTAACCTGGAGTACTGTGTGGATATTAAAAACAGCTTTCTCACTCTGATGGTGGTTAAGCATTAGAACCAGCTACCCAGAGAGCTTGTGGGATGTTCATGCTTGGATGTTTTTAAGAGCAGGTTAGACAAGCACTTGATTGAAATGGTTTAATCAAGGATGACCCTATCTTAAGCAAGAAGTTAGAGTAGATGACTTCCTGAGGGCCCTGCTAGTCCTACTTTTCTACGATTCTGAAGTCAAGCTTGTAACAGGGGTACACAAGCAGATGCAGTAACTTTCTCACATGATAATATATTACCTTTCATTGTCTGAGCAGGTATAATTTTACAGGTAGCAGTTACAATGAAAAGTAATTTATCTGGAAACTAAGACGGATCTGTAAGGTCCCTTCGAGCCCCTAACAGCTATGAAACTATAAGGGAACAGATCTTTTTTGTAGATGTAAAGGCTCTAAAAGAAATCATAGCACAAGTAAGAATCAGCATTTTTCAACAATTCAGCTGCCCATGCAAACAGTTACACAGAACTTGTAAGACTACCTCTAACCATCATTATTTCAATAAACAAAAGTATTGGTGTAGCTCTTGTTTAAAAGGAAGAGAGAAAAATGAGAAGGGAAAGGAAAAGAAAAAAAGAAAAATAAATCCATTCCCCAATTAAAAATTATGGAAAATTTAATATTTTTGACTCTCAAGGGTTTGTTTTTGGTTGTTTTTCTTTTTAGAAGCTTCTGCTTATAAAGTATGGTAGCCCAACTTTGACGTGACAGTCTCTTTTCAGTTCTTAAAGTTCACAGTTCAGATGCCTTAAATACAAAGGACAAACAAAAGGAACCTCATGTAAACTTATTACAAACTAAGCACAGAATACATGTAGAGATATTCCATGGGGAAAGCACAGCCAGGTTTCTTGTAAGATTGGCAGTGACTTCCCGCAACCTTCTCCCGACAGAGGACACTGGAGTGGTGACATATTGTTCAGGTCCTGTTGCTAGCGCAGGAAAGCCTCACTTCCTTCGGAGAGCTTGAGTACGACGTTGTGTCAGTGGCTCTCAACACTAAACTAGACTCAGGAAAAAATGGAACAGACACAGGCACTGAACTCCTGAACTCCCTGTTCACTGCACACAGGGTGCAGAAATGAGCAGATTGTGCTGATCATGATCTCTCTGCAGATAATAATTTCAAATCTCCCAAACAGCAGTTCTTGCCACTATGTCAGTAAATCAATCCAGAATCTTTCTGCACAGAATTTAAAAACACAAAAAAGGAAGTTTGTCTCTCTTTGACATAGTTATTTAGCATCCCACAGACAGCTGCTGCTGGTAGTAAACCAGGAATGTGGCTATTTAGAAGTACAGAGACCAACAGAGATACCAGGAAATTAGCTATAGATGTGAGCTGAGGTGTCAATGTGATTTTAAAAAATCAGTCCTATATGATGTGAGGAGATGACTGTGAAGAACACAAGATGCAAAGGACTTTAACACAAGAACAATGAACAATAGTAATGGATCACAAGAAGGCAAGCCCCCAAACAGGAAGGGCTTGCACTGAACACTCACTTCTCCATGCAACACTCTACAGTACCAGCAGGTGAAGGGGGAACATATTTGTATGAAGGGGCCCCTCTCTCAAGGTCCTGGGGTTTAAGGAGAGACTTGGAGGATCACAGCCAAAGACCACTCACCTCAGGAAGCTGAGCTCTTCTGGATGCCCACAGTGACCTGGGTCCCTCTCCTCATCACTGTTCACATCTTGCTCAGACAAGAAGAGGGTTCCTGTTCTCTGGTTTAAATGCTGTGGCCAGCTCTAGTCCTGCCAGGCCCCCATGCCAGACCACCCTGTTCCACCACCTGTTTGGGTAAATAAGACTCCTGCAAGAAACTACAATAACATTTCTGCTTTATGTAACTGTTTCAGTGGCAAAATAGAAAGGCTGCTAGTAGAAAACCTTGGTACAGGATCCACTGTTACAAAACCCTTGCAGAGTATTCATGGTATTTTCTACCTACAATTCAATACAAAACTTCTTCTTTAAATATAAAGACAGGAGTGCTAGCAAGATGGAAATGGCCCACCCTATGCAAACCAATTCATTTTCCTTATGTGTGTGTTTGGAGTGGAAAGAATTTTTAAAATCAGATTTATTTTTCACCTTTAATATCATTTGTTTAATTTTGATGGCTGACTTAGTTCAGAGCCCAAGTTCACAAGAACGCTGCCCTGCTGGAACACCATTGTGTCTTTTAAACCATAAACTGATATGAGTACTTTGTTGTCACTCTTGTTTCTCTGTCTGTTGGTTAAATCTGCTCCTAACTAAATTAAATGAAATGATACTATTTCATCCTTTATATAGAAATAAATATCTACACAGCCTGTTGCACTAGTCCAACTAAAACAGGTTTAAATTCCATCTGAGTTATATTGTTGTAACTTTCTCCTGTTGGCAAAGGAACCCTCAATAATTTTTCCATGGTAAATTTTACTTCCTGGTTTCCATGCACTAAAAAGTCTGTAAAGCCAAGATTTTAAATTGAGCGCCCAAGATCATCTATTACAGCCTGACATCTTAAAAAGACCCAATTTCCAGAAAGCAAGTAGCAGTCGCCCTCTGACAGCCCAGAGATAACTGAGGGTTGACCCCCAGAATCAGTCATTTTGAAAATATTTGCCATGATGTTTAAAGTTTTCAAAAATAGATTTGGTTTTTCTGTGTTTTTTTTAACAGAGTATATTGCTGTTTTAATCTTGTAAAAGACTTTTTTTAAAAAGCAAACAAAAAAGCCCCATAACAACCATCACTAAATTTCAGGCTCAAATCCAGAGCTGCTATAAATCAGCATTGCTTCACTGAAGTCATTGTACTAACTGATCATCAACACCAGCTGATTATGTGGACCAACATACCTAAGCTACACGTCCCATTAATGCTTGTCTTGTTGAAACTCCCTCTCCCCTTACAAATTCTCAGAAAAATATAGTGATTTTCAAAGAGCTTTTAAACTGCAAATCCTAATAAAATAAATGATCTTAACACTGACAAGAGAGAGTAACACCATACATCTTGACTGGAAAGTGGAACTCTCGGGCCTTCAAGCTGGCAATACAACCACCATCTAGATCCCATGACTGTGACAACAAAGCTTAGCAATTTGTCAGACAGCAGTTATCATGCAGTCTCCAAAACCAGCTGTGCAATTAGTTCTTTGGCATCCTTCATGCTGGAAGAAATCTCAGAGCCATCCTGTGCCACGTGGGTTCCAATAAGGAACATCTTTCTTTCATCTCCAATGTCAGACAAGGCCAGAGCATCGTGGATGTCCGTGATGCAGTATGCTCCTTCAATATCCTAACAAACAAAAAAAGAAAACATGTCTGTTACATCTTCTACCAGCAGCAACTGGCTTGTTTGCTCTCCAAGGCCAAGACACTCCATTCAGATAATTGAGAAAAGTCTGTACTTCACAAGGCAGATTTTCCAACAATTCACTGACCTTCAGTGAGACTTTTGCTCTAAAATCTCTGCAGTCCCTCTGACAGTCTGGCTGGCCTAGATCTCATTTTCTCCAGGCATCTAGAGACACAACCCTTTTATATTCTTCCAGTGTATCTGAGGCTAAGCCTTCCTTGAGCTTTAGGACCCATGGTGATAGCACTACCAAGGATTTGCTAGAAGAGCATTCCCATCAGTCACAAGGCCCAAATGTAAAACCAGTTATTAGAAAAATTCAAGAGCAGATAAAAAAAAAAACAACCCAGAACAAAAACCCTCTCTCACGCACACATTTTGTTTTTTGAACAAACAGGCATTTTTCTCGCTCATAGTGGTACAATTTGGGTAAGATTCAATTTAGGCTTCAGATGCTATGAGAAAACAGTGCCACCCTGTGAAGAGAATTGGTATTATAAAGTTGCTCTTCCTCAGCTACAAACCTGCTCAAGGAGAAACAAAATGCCCAGTATGGAGACAATTAATTTACTATCCACTATGCAGCTGCTAGTAGATGAAGCAAAACATAGAGATTAGTACCCTATACACCCTAAATTAATAACTAAAATAAAATATGAACATATCATTTAGAAGAGAATACTGGGAGGGGATTTAATAGCAGCCTTCAACTACCTGAAGGGTGGTTACAAAGAAGATGGAGCTGGACAGTTCTCAGTGGTGGAAGATGACAGAACACAGAGCAGTGATCTCAAGTTGCAACAAGGGAAGTTTAGGTTAGACATTAGGAAAAAAACTCTCTCACTAAGAGAGTAGTAAAGCTAGTAAAGCACTGGAACAAGTTACCCAAAGTGGTTATGGAATCTCCATCTTTGGAAGTTTTTAAGACCTGGTTAGACAAAGCTTTGGCTGGGATGATCTAGCTGGGGATGGTCCTGCCTTGAGCAGGGGGTTGGACTAGATGACCACCTGAGGTCACTTCCAACCCTAATTGTCTATGATTTTATTATTCTAATTGATATATAATCAATAACAACGCCTGGGACACACTGCTGAACTTCAGATCTGAAAGCAAAGCTGGGATTAGCTGGGTCCTGGTTTTGCACTTCTGAACTGCAAAACCACGCACTTCTGAACTCTCCATGCAAATAGATACCTAAGCCCCTGACCTAAATTGCAGGTACAGAATTGAACCGTGGATTATTTTCATCTGCACTTGGCAGGTACACAATAAAAAAAAACAGCATTTGAAATACCTGCCCCTTAATGATTCCAATTTATTTTGAGAGCTCTATTTCTCCCTTTAAAATTCACCAATCTAAGCATCCCCCTGAATACTGTAATTTTCTTGGGCTCTCTTTTTTTTTACCTGTTTATTGGCTAGGACCACCACTGGCAGTGTAGAGTCATGCTGGACCAGCTGATGAAGAAGGTGTTTAGCCAAGGGTAAGCGTGTATGGTCTGCTGAATCCACAACATAGATCAGCCCCAGAACCTTGGGTAGGTACATTTTCCAATAGGAACGCAAAGATTCACTGCCTCCAACTGGAAGACAAAAGAGAGTGGCAGGACATGCAATTGGTAAAGCCAATCAGGGCAGCTACAGGACATGCAGTTGGTAGCAACAACTCTAGATACTGAGGTTAGTAGCTCCTTGATTCCATTGACTTTTATGTTCCCTGAATATATTTCTAAATATACAAACACCTGTTCAAAAGCAAACTTCTTATGTTTCATTTTAAGCTCTTCTTGGTCTCTCATTCAAGGGGCCAGAGGACAGCTGAGTGGAGGGAAATAGACAGCACAAAATTAAGCCAGAACACACACACACACATGCATGCACACTTGTTGGACACGAGACTCTTTACAGACTCTCTTTACTTTACTCTTTTCTCATACCTCCACGCTGCAAGCTCCGAGTGCTTGCTTTGTTTGTAAGAAAAAGTATTAAGACCACATTTTCAAACATGTGCTCTAGCTCCAGGTATCTCTCTTGGGATATCAGACTCAGGACAACTAGGGTTGGAATTTCCACAAGTGCTAACTACCCACAACTCTAGTCCAAGTCAATGGCCTGGAGTGTTTCAGAAGAGCTTCCCGGTTGGCTCTCAGAAATCTGTACTCAGGGGAATGTCTTAAGTGTCTGAGTCTCATCCTAAAGCTTTCCTTCTGCAGTTTTGAAAATGTCTGGGAAGATGTTCTCCTCTAGTTATTGGACATTCCAAGGATCCTGCTTGAAGCTAAAAGGGAGGTTATAACTGCATCAACAGCTTTCTTCATTGAGCTGGACTTTAGGTGTCGCTTTCATTTGGGCTGCCAAATGGCTTTCTAGCAGGGGAATGCAGCCTCCACCACTGGAGAGCTTACCATCCACCAGCCGAGGGGTGGCCAAACTGTGGTACAAGTTTTACAAGGCACAGGCAGCCTGTGTGTGTGGAGATTGGGGAGGGGATGGAACAGACAGGCAGGGAGCATACGTCAGGAAGGAGAAGGTATGGCATGAAAGGGTGAGTGTATGCAAACACTTCCCTAGTGTTAAGATCAAGGTTTGGATAAGGAAACACTTCCCTAGGGTGAAGATTAGGGTTAGGTGTAAGAGTACTTCCTAGGGCTAGGGCTAATACTATCCTACGATTACAAATAGAGTGTGAGAGCACTCCCCTAGAGCTAGGGTGAGCAATAAGGAGTGAATCATTGCTTGGGTATACAGGGATGAAATTAGGAAAGCCAAAGCGCAATTGGAGTTGCAGCTAGCAAGGGATGTGAAGGGTAACAATAAGGGTTTCTACAAGTGTGTTGGTAGCAAAAGGAGAATCAGGGAAAGTGTAGGTCCCTTACTGAATGAGGGAGGCAACCTTGTGACAGAGGATGCAGAAAAGGCTGAAGTGCTCAATGCCTTCTTCACCTCAGTCTTCACAGCCAAGGTCAGCTCCCAGACTAGTGCACCAGGCAACACAGTTTGGGGAGGAAGTGAGCAGGCAACAGTAGCAAAAGAACAGGTTAGGCACTATTTAGAAAAGCTGGACATGTACAAGTCCATGGGGCCAGATGGGATGCAACTGAGGGTGCTGAGGGAGTTGGCTGATGAGACTGAAGAGCCATTTGCCATCATCTTTGAAAACTCATGGTGATCAGGAGAGGTCCCGGATGATTGGAAAAAGGCAAACAGCGCCCATATTTAAGAAAGAGAAAAAGGAGCATCCAGAGAACTACAGACCAGTCAGTCTCACCTCAGTCCCTGAAAAAATCATGGAGCAGATCTTCGAAGCACTTGGAGAAGAAGGTGATTAGGAACAGTCAGCATGGATTCACCAAGGGCAAGTCATGCTTGACCAACCTGATTGCCTTCTATGATGAGGTGACTGGCTCTGTGGATGCAGGGAGACCAGTGGACGTGATATACCTTGATTTTAACAAAGCTTTTGATATGATCTCCCACAGCATTCTCACAGGCAAGCTAAGGAAGTATCGGCTGGATGAATGGACTGTAAGGTGGACAGAAAACTGGCTGGAGCATCAGGCTCAGAGAGTAGTAATCAATGGCTCCATTTCTAGTTGGCAGACAATACTAAGTGGAATGCCCCAGAGGTCAGTCCTGGAGCCATTTTTGTTCAACGTTTTCATCAACAACCTAGAAGATGGCATAGAGTATGCCCTCAGCAAGTTTACAGATGACACCAAGCTGGAGGCAGCAGTAGATATGCTGGAGGGTAGGGCTAGAATTCAGAGTGACCTAGACAAATTGGAGGATTGGGCCAAAAGAAATCTCATGAGGTTCAATAAGGACAAGTGCAAAGTCCTACACTTAGGACAGAATACCATGCATCAGTACAGGCTGCGGGCTGACTGGCTGTGCTGCAGCTCTGCAGAAAAGGACCAGGGGGTTACAGCAGACAATAAACTGAATATAAGCCAGCATTGTCCTCTTGTTGCAAAGAAGACTAATGGTATACTGGGCTGCATTGGTAGAAGCGTTGCCAACAGGTCAAGGGAAATAATTATTCCCCTCTATTCAGCACTGGTGAGGCCACATCTGGAGTACAGTGTTCAGTTCTGGACACTGTACATAAAGGATGTAGACAAATTGGACAGTCCAGTGGAGGGCAACAAAAATGGTGAAGAGGCTGGGGGACATGACTTGAGGAGAGGCTGAGGGAACTAGGCTTATTTAGTCTAGAGAAGCGGAGACTGAGAGGGGATTTAATAGCAGCCTTCAACTACCTGAAGGGTGGTTCCAAAGAGGATGGCACTAGACTGTTCTCAGTGCTGGCAGATGACAGAACAAGGAGCAAAGGTCTCAAGTTGCAGCAAGAGAAGTTTAGGTTAGATATTAGGAAGAATTTTCTTACCTGGGGGGTAGTGAAGCACTGGAACAGGTTACCCAGAAAGGTGGTGGAAGCTACATCCTTGGGTGGTTTTAAGACCCAGCTGGACAAAGCTTTGGCTGGTGGGGTTGAACTAGATGACCTCCTGAGGTCCTTTCCAACCCTAATTTTCTATGATTCTATGAAACCACTTCTTTAAGGGTGGGGTCAGTTTTAGATTTAGCGTTCATGTAGGACAGCACATCCCCAGTCCCAGGGTCAGGGTCTGAGAGAGAAAACAATGTGATGTGGCTAGGACTAGCATATGGGGTACCAGCACTACTGAGGGTGCACTTCCCTAGGACTGGAAGGAGTCAAAACAATGAGCTGACTCCTACAGTTTTTGTGACAAGTTCCTGGGAAATCCAAAAGCTTTCCTCACTACCCAGAGTAGAATCCATGCACTTACTCTCTAGGAAATACAGCTGGGTCTCTTCTGTGTTGATGCAGACTGCATTGAATCCCTCTGTGGGTGCCGCACTATGCTTCACATGATTAGTTGCTAGGGAGTGGAGAACACTGGTCTTCCCTGCTCCATCCAGGCCCAGGACTAATATCTGCCTGCTTGGTGGTTTATCCTGTGGAACAGGAGAAAACTCCCTTACTAGTGCAGAAAGCAGAGGAGAGCACACCATCCCAAGTGCAAATCTCAACATCACGATGGCATGATGCTTTGCCTGGCCCACACAGAAGCAAGGCCATGGACCCATCAGAAGTGAGACCAAGTATCAATAAAGAAGTAGTGAGATTATAGCAGCAGGGACCATGCCTCAAACTGGGAATAAAATGGATCAAGACCATATTAAAACTTGGCAAACAGGGCAGTATTTATACACAGGAGGAGCTTCAGACTGTGGTGACTGCCACAGGACTGATATGAGTGTGGAGAGCAAGGTGTACTGCCAGGACTTCACAGGGGACTCTATTCATTGGCTCTTTGAGAAGAAATCCCCTTTTTCCCCCTTCTTTCAGGCATATAAACAGCACACACTGCAGCTCCTAGAACAGGCTTTCACAGCTAGGTCCAGGCCGCCCAGATCCCTGCTGGAGCCTTATGCTATGGGCGCTGGCTCAGCCCTGAACAGTCCATCCTTGGACCTCCAGCACAGCTTGCAGCCAATCTGAATAGACCCCACACCCATTACTCCAGCAGCTGTGGCACAGGGCCCAGGTTGGGCCACAGCATGCTGGGACTGGACATGCTTGCTTGGGGGATCGCCCAGTGAGAACATGCCCCAGGTGGCCAGGAGCAGGAGAGAGGTAGAGAAGCTGGAAGGGAGCCTGAGGAGGGAGCTAGGAGGGTCCTGGAAGCCTCCCTATGCTCCCCAACCCATCCCACCACGTCTGCTCGGTGCCCTCTCACTGCACACCCATGCCCCCCCTGTCCTGGCCAGCCACTCATCTCCCTTGTCTGGGAGGAGGGGGGCAGACAGCTACAGCCCCCTCTGAGTTGCTCCACGCTGGTTTGTACCCAGCCATGGGGGTGAACAACCTAAGAAAGAGTGGTAGGGGCACTGGCAGGTCCTCTCCACAGCAGCCCCCAGTGGCTAGCAGAAGAAATGCAGGGGACCCAACAGCCCTCCATGACTTCCAGGCAGCGCTTCAGGAGCCATGCATGAGGGGCTGGCTTGGCAATCCTGCAGGTGACTACCCCCCTCCCCCCCAATGAAGCCCAGAGCTGGGCACAACCCTGGTGCTCACACTTCCTGCAGCATAGCCACGCTTCACAGCAAGGTATCCCCATTGCCCAGGGTGGTAATGATCCCATGGCTAAGCTCACCTTGGCCACAACATCCCTCCTTGTACAACATGCCACCTGCAGAAGGAGACCCCTGGATAAATTTTGGCAAGGGTCTCTCTGGGCATATGTCTGCCCTGAAGCAAGCTCCATGATATATCCTATCCCACGGGAGTTTCGCCTTGCCACATCTGCTCTCAGCCCTCTGAAGTGACCCCCATGCATAGCAAGACTTCTGCTTGCCACAGGGAACCTCTGTTAGTAGGTCCTCTGTGACCTGAAGGAGAATGTCTTGGGTTCTCTCTCAACCCTGCATGCAGTTGGTCCAATAAAAGATATCACCCTAAGAAACCCTTGCCTCTCACATAGGTTCTCTCTAGTTATTTATTTAAAAGCAATGGACAGCTGGCAGACCACAGCTGTTAAACTTGACAGCTGGCTTTTGGGCACATACTGAAGTCAGCATGCATCTCTCATCACACACCACAGAAAAGAACAGGAGCATCCCAAAATGCAACAACAGCAGCACCTGACCCTTCTAATTTGCTGCCCTCCACACATTGTGCATAAAAGAGGCGTGTTCTTGTCTGTGCTTTGCACAGGCTAGAAAGATGGCCGACTCACGTGAGGCCCTGATGCTGATCTGTTGGAAAGCCCAGGGAAAAATCCTCTCCTCACTCCCAGACTGGGGAGTGCCTATTGGACCATACTGCTTCTCTTGCTTGGAAACTGGTTGACAAATCAACAAAAGCACGGAAAAATATATGACTGCATTCAGCTGTAATGGAGGTTACCCTCAGTGGGACTTGCACCTGCTTGAACTAGGGCTAAATATAGTCTGTAGCCCTCAGGTGCTATAAGAATTAGAGGAAATAACTGATCTGAACATAAGATCACACAGCTGTCTAGTCCCAGCAGTATATTATAATTGAACTAATCTCTAAAGGTAAGTCCACCACCTGTGCTGATCAGTGGTCACTGGAGTATAATCTACTGGTTTTTTAACCTTTTAAAAGTTTTATGTGCTCCATGGATATTTTGGGAAAGGCAACACGCTAAAATGGTTGTGATCTGCTAAAAATGAAAAAAAAAAAAATCAAGGAAGTTCTAAATAGGAAAGGGAGGCCTAGAGCTTTGCTCCTCTCATCCAGAGGGCAATCAATGCCCTCCAAGCCACATGACAGGTACTTTGCAAAATACACATAACAATACTGGCCTGCAAAGATGGTCTGTTATATCCATATTCTGCAGGAAAAGTTAACTCATGTTGCTGGGAATAATGAATCTCACAGTACCTACATATGAAACACGCCCCTGCCTGGGGCTGAAGTCAGCAGGAATCTGATAGATTTGTCTGTAAAAATGTTTTGCTTTCATGACCTGCAACATACAAATAGCAAGCACTTGCTAGTCCACCTACTTACTACAAGCCTGTGTTTATTCTCAAGTGTTTGTGCAGGATTAAGTTTAGCTCCACTAATTAAGAAAAATTAACTGCTTATAATATAGAAACACCACCCATCAACCACTTAATCTCCATCATCCTATTAACATTAATACCTCTTAAAGAGCCCAGGCCTCAACAGTAAGATTTTTAAAAGGCAGCTTCTTGCATCCATAGGCATATAAAAGCAGCTCGTGCACCAAGGAATTAATACTGAATTCTACCACTGAGGAAGCTTAAGATGGCTAGCAAAGGGCGGGGGAAATAGGTTTGGGTCCTTTTCTGCTTATTTGTAATGGAGAAGGAGGGCTTAAAAGAGGGCTTTCAAACAAAGATGGATTCCCTTTAGAAAAGTCTAAGAGAACTTGGGCATTAGAAATTCTAGGATTGGCAGTTGCTTTTATTGTAGAAGTCGCTGGAGGTCTCAAGTATGACTTAAAGAGGTTTGTTGGGACAGAGCAAATGTCTGGGACATGGAGGGAACATGGAGACACCAGATCCTCCAGGCCCACATGAGAACAGGAAATGCCAATGTCTTCAGAAAATGCAGCCATTCATTTTGGCTGAGTGGGAATAGCTGGGCTCCCTGAGTGGGAACAGCTGGGCCTTGTGCTCCCCTAAGGATGCCATTGTTTCTCAGTCCCTCCTAATGCAAGGTAATAGGACATCTGCCTATGGATTCATAGATTCATAGATTGTAAGGCCAGAAGGGACCTCGGAAGATCATCGGGTCCAGCCCCCTGCACCAAGCAGGAAACATAACTGGGGGTCAGGTGACCCCAGCAAGGTGACTGTCTAGTCTCCTCTTGAAGATTTCCAGGGCAGGTGTTTGGCACCACCTCTGGAGGGAGCTTATTCCACAGTCTGGACACCCTGACTGGAAAGAAGTTTTTCCTAATGTTGACCCTGAATCGATCTTCCAGGAGTTTGTGGCCATTACTCCTGGTTTTCCCCTTGGGTGCCCTGGTGAACAGTTGCTCCATGAGCCCTTGATGTACTCCCTTAGTGTAGTGGTAAGCTGCTACCAGGTCCCCTCTCAGCCTTCTTTTCCTCAGGCTGAAGTTCCTCAGTTCCGCTTCCCCTTAGTCTCTGCTGCTCATCACACTAGCAGGTGCCATTTGGCTGTAGCCAGCAACATTATATTCTCTATGACCAAAGGAGTAGGTGACAAAAGCGGAATTTATTGCAGGGAAATAGATCTCCAAAAAGGGCCCAGGACTAAGCTTGGATGAGCTGTTGCCACATCCTGCAATTCAGTGCTGTCAAACACCCTATCCCTCTTCCCAAGATACAAACCACCCTCTTGAAAACATGGTGTTTAGGTGGCAAGGCATTGCAGTCATCCCTGTACACAGGGGCAGCCCTAATGGGAGGGGAGCAGACCCCTGCACCACCCTGCCCTGGGGCTGTATGGCACATACGCACTGAGCTCACCTGCATGTCCACACAGCTCTTGCTGGAGTTCTCCATGTGCCCTGAGCTCACCAGGTGATTGGCACAGGCTCTGGCTGGAGCCCCCACTTTCGCACAGCTCTGAGGAAGGCCTCCCCACTGCTGAAATCAACAGCAGGGGAAAAGAGGGGATCAGTGAGGGCAGTGCTCACTCTCTGGGCTCTGGAGCTGTGTGCAAGCTGGGCTCTGACCAGAGCCAGAGCCAACCAGTTGGTGAGCTTAAAGCTCATGGTACCTGTGAAGTTCTGGCAAGAGCAGTGCTGACATGTCAGTGAGCTCAGAGAGACATCCAGAATCACAGCAGAGCATGTCCAGCAGGCTAGCAAGTTCTAGGACAGTGGAAATTAGAGAAGGCAGCTCACTCAAACAATAATAAGCTTACTGGATTACAGGTTCAGTCAAAGGGCAGGCAGGCAGAAGGGGAAGGAGGCTTTGGAGCTATTTGAAGTTGAATCAGATTGTTCAGCTCTCCAGTGATCCTTCCGATCCATATGCCCTATCTCTACCCCACTTACGCTGCAAGAACAAACAGCAGCTACTCACTTTGCAGGTAGCCACCATGGGCCACAACATGGTTTGGGACTGGCAGAAAGGCCACAAATTAAAGCACAAGCTCAGTATGGGACTCTCTGAAGCATCCCAGTTAGATCCCTAGTCAAGCTCTGCTATTCTGGGTAGTAAGATGAAGTCTTTGTCCCAACATGCATGGGTGATACGGTTAGAGATGCACAATATACACACATAATTGGAACTGATTGGTGCTTTTCTCGAAGAACTGAAGATGCACAATAACTACCAGGAGAAGATTAAGACTGCGGTTGGTCCTATTTCTGCAAGATGTAAACTACCGTGGAAGTCTGTTATGTGAATAGATTGGGGCCATATACTATTTGTACTTCTGTAATTAACTCAAGGGAGGAAGTAAACATCAAACAATGTTTGCAATGGATTTTCTCTTTGAAAGCATGCTTTACTGAGAATTAATTTACTGAACTATATCAGATCTTACTAGACTTTAAACATGGAGGCTGCAAGTGAGAGAGGAACAGTGGAAAAAACCTTGGCTATACTCTGTTCACTCTCCCTTTCAGCATCCATTCTCTGCTACTGTGAGACACAGGATACTGGGCAAGATGCACCTATGGTCTGATCAACTAAATGGCAGTTTTGATGTTCTTATGCTCATGTCACCTGCTAGTACAAAATGGGGCAGAAAAAGGTTGCTAAAGGAAAGAGTCCACCTTCTAAAGCAAATGTAAGAATTGTGGTGCCCTGAGTTAAGATGTCCTTGTCCAGTAATCCTCAGGCTCCCTCCACATCATGCCAGGGCAGACTACCACAACTGAGCACGAGGCCTCTCTGTTTAGGTCAGTCCATCTTAGGCCACTCAAGGCCCCCTTTCATCACCAGCTTTCCCTTGTTTTTCCTGCTTTTGCCACAGGGACTGTTTGCCTCTGGGCCCCATTTCATCTTAATTGTTGCCTTTCACTTCTGCATGACCTGTTGTTGTGATTCAGTGGTAAAACCCTTGTCTGCCACATGGAAGACCTGGGTTTGTTTCCCAGATGTGCACATAACTACAGCCATTGAGGCACCAGAAGTCCAGGCTCAGCCTGGCCATTGGATTCTATCTCAATGGTCTAAGGGTGGGATGGAAGGTCTGGGCAGCCTCCACTCTCCCATACTCCCGCCTAGGTGGATGCATCAACAGTCTAGGTGACCTCTGATGCATACACCATGACCCAGAAGGATTGATGGTTGCCTCCTACTACTTCTGCATGACACCCAGGCCCACCGTAATGGACACCCCATGAACAAATTCAGCACATACATAGTACATAGTATACATCTGCCTGTGTTTCCATTACTACAGTTCATGGGCCAGTTTCATTACACAAGTGGAAGCCTTCAGCAATGCCAACAACTTCCAGAAGGTCCCACACTATAAACTGTACTGAGTTACTCTGGCTCAACAGGGAACAGATCTATTTCTGCATGGCTGAGCTACATCATATATGCCCAAGCAGTGAAGCAAAAATTATAGGTCACAAACCCATTTAAATGGAACAGGTGTTTTGTCTGCTTGTATTATGTTCAATTTCCTTAGTCACCCACTCAGAGAAATACAGAGGTATGTCATAAACTCAGGAGCAATCTGTGTGGGGGGGGAGAGGGAGTACATGAGAGAGAGAGAGTATTGATTTATTTAAGTGCCTGATATAAAGTGACTAACACCCATGGAAAACCAAGTCCAGAAATAATATAATAATATATACTTGGACAGTTGCTAGCGGTGTCCCTAATCTGCCCTGTCCCTGACCTTAGGCATAACTTGGAGAGATATTATTTAGGCATGAATCCTCAAACCAGTCCCTAAAGCCTTCTGCAAGCCTGGGTCTCCACTGGAAGACACTGTCATTTCTATCAATGGGCACAGCTTTTGTGACATGAAGTTTGACCCACACACCAGCCTGCCAACCTAGCTGAGGAGGATCAGATGGTAAAAGCAGAGCGTGCTGGGCTCTGACCTTTGTGGAAGCCTTAAGATAAATGGGAAGGCAGGAAAATCTACATTAAAAGTTCATGTACTGCCTCCTGTGGAAGAGTCTATGGACTGCTGGTAGGATTATGAAACTGTAATACAATGACAAAGAACAGAACCCAGTGATTTCTCTGTGTTGGTCATGCTTAACACTACAATTAAAATTGCAGGGGTTGTTTTACTCAAGGGCTGTTAGCATGAGATCCCTTCAATTTAATGCTAACAGATCAGACAGCAGCACTACAGACCAAGAACCCACCCCAAAGAACCCCCAATGATAACACAGAATATTGCTGCAATCAGGCGGGCTCTGAAACCTTCTTGTGCAGACCCTGACACCCACAAAGGCCCTGAGTCTGATTCAGAGGCCCACAAAGGTAACAGGAGCCTTTCCAGCATGGTCATACAGGTCTGTGCTTGCAGACAAGGGCTCTCTCTAGTGATTGTTTTGTACAGTCTAGAATATGAGGAAGGCACCGCCCAGCACATTTTTACATAAGGTGCAGTTAACTTCTGGAATGCATTGCCACAGGGGGCAGTGGAGACAGATAGCATGATCAGGTTCAGAAAGGGATGGGCTAAATTCACGGATGACAGATCTATTCCTGGCTACTGAACAGAGGAGTTGGAAATGTTTCTGCGGGCATCTCCAAACCAATAATGATGAATGCCAGGAAAGGTATTGACTAGGGGAGTGGCTCTCAACCTTTTTTGGACCAGGACCCATTTGTAAACATCGATGGCCAGTCTTGACCCAGTGCACTTCACTCCCAACCCACTGCCCCCAGGCCCCAGCCCCCCAGTGTGTGGGGCAGGGGGTGGGGTATGGGGTGCCCCAAGCAGCCCCTGTCAGGCTGGCACTCTGCCAGCTGGCAAGGGAAAACTCACTGTTTCCCATGTTTTTCTCCTTTAAAGGAGAATCCATTTATAAAGTTTGTTTGCAACCCTTTCATATATTCTTGCAACCCACTTTGGGGTCATGACCCATGGGTTGAGAAATGCTGGACTAGGGGATAGAGGAGAGATCTGGTTCAGTGCTTTCCTCCTATAGCATCCTTTCCTGCCAGTGTCAGAAACAGCATCCTAGCCTAGAAGGACCCTTGGCCCCACCCAGTCTGGCACTAATTATGCTCTTAAGTTTGTAAAAAAGAAGAGCAAGCCCCACAAACGTGCAGTGCACAGAGTCGGGCTTTTACAGTGCAGCTGGGGAATTGGAAAGCTCAGCTTCATTTGCTGCCAGTGGAGCTGCACCTCTGATGGCTAGCACTGAGCCTGGCCAGGTACCTGTCGTGCCAAAAAAGCCTTTGCAAGAGGCCTTGTAATCCTACCACCCTCTTCAGAGCCTGCTGCAGGCTGGGGAGCCTCCATCCTTAAACCCAGAGGAGACAAAGCCTTGGCTGGGATGACACTTCCTCAGCTGAAAGAAGGGCGTTTGTACCCGGAAGCTTTGCAAAGAAGAATGTTTCCAACTATTTTAGTTGGGCTAGTAAAAGATATCAGATTTACCCAAAGAACCTCGTTTGGCGGGGATGAGCTGGGCGAGGACGCAGGGGGCGGCACTAGGTGCCTCCCCGGCTGAATTCCCCAGGACTGTGCGCTCTCCCCTCCCAGGGGAAGGAGGGAGGGGGTGGACCAACCCTTCCCCTTTGGCGGCTGGAGGCAGGGGGAAGCAGCCGCACACGGGTCACTGACCCCGGGGGGATCCTAAGAGGCCTGAGGGGACTTCAGGGAGTACTGGCGGGAGGAAGCGCTGAGGGAGGCCGAGTGGAAGCGGGGGCTCCGGCGTGTGGGGGGGAGGACCCGCGCGGTACCTGGGGCCGGTGCGCCGCGCCCAGCCCGGCGCCCGCCTGCGCCTGCTCGTGCCGCCGGGCGGAGAAGTAGGTCCAGGCGGCGTAGGCCAGGCCGCCCGCGAGGCCGGCGGCGGCCCCCAGCAGGCCGACCTGCCGCAGGCTGCTGCTGCCCATGGCTGCGGGGCGGGCCGCCTCCCCGGGACTCTGGCGGGGCCGGTCCTCGCACAGCCCGCCCCGCCCAGCCTCCGAGGCGGGGGGGTGTGCCAGGGAAACGGACCCATTTCAGAGGCCGCCCGTGGAACAAGGGCGGGTAGTCCAGCGCCACCCACCGTCCTGCCGCAGCAGCCCTGGGGCAGCCTCGCCCCCCCCGCATCAGGCTTAGCTAAGCCGCGGGTGACGTCAGGGCAGAATAGGCCCGTGAGACAGCTTTGCCCCGTTGCTGGGCCTGGCGGATGCAGCCAAATGCCCCGATCTCAGCACCCGCCGGGGAGTGGCCCAAGCAGCAGGTAGCCTGGGGTGCCCCGGGTGCGCGCCCCTCCGGCCGGGGCGCGGGTGCCACTGCAAGGTTTTGGAAGGAACAATACAACGTAGCCAGGCAGGTTTTTCATATTGTATTGCCATGGGCCTTTGACACTATCCCGTGTAAAACGGGCAGCCTCAGCCACGCGGCCCATAATCCACAAAAGCTCCAGCAAGCTGAGGATACGGCAAGCTGAAGCATTTCCAGCCAGTCTTGGTATAGGTTGCCCTACATGTCTTGTTACTGGAGGGCAGTGAATGGCACAGGACAGGGTCAGCAAAGCCCCAGCACATGCAGCTGCCTGCATTCACGGCCAAGGGCAGCCCTTAGGATAGAATTTGCAGATAGAAAACTGCATCTCTGCTGCAAGGAAGCAGGTATTGCATAGTCCCCGCTCTTCCTGTCCCCTGTGGCTGCTACAAAACAAGATGTGGTGATATAGTCAGACACCCAAACACTTCTCTCACTGCAGTTTGCTATAATCCCCCCTACAGTTTCTGATTGGGGGACCCAACATCCCCCCACTGTGGAGCTGCTCTACAGAGCATTGAGCAGGGAGGCCCACTCACAAGGCCTGGGCTTATACAGTGCAGAAGCTGGCATGGAAGCCCCACCAGCTCTGCCTGCTGCCCCTCAAACCCCATGAAACCAAGGAAAGCTGGACAGCCCTGTAAAAGTCAGGCAGGGAGCACGCACCTGAGGCACCAGTGCAGTTGTTTGCACCACTCCAGGCAGGAGGGCATTGCTGCAGTCCAGGGAAGGAGTGAGCTCAGGGCAGTTCCAGAAGGCAGGAGGTGGCCATTGGCACCCCCACCACACTTCTGGGAGGGGCCTGTGGAGGTGGCAATGGTCCTGGACACTTTTCCCCTTCTTCAGGCTAGCAGACCCACTTAAGAGGGGCCCTAGGCATTAGAGTGCCCCCTCCTTCAGATCCTGCATAAGGGAGAGGGATGAGTGCTGCATCTGCTCCCTTGGCCCTCATCTCCCAAAACATTTTGGGAGGCTTTAATCAGTCCATGCCAGCCCCCTCTTATCCCCACCCTCCCACACTGAATGCAAAACAGCTAAGCCCAAAGTTGTCCATCAGGCACAGAGATCAAACCTCCCCATTTTGGATGTTTCAGAATCAAGTTGTTTTGAAACATGTTGTTCTGCAAACCAAGCCAATGTTTTGACATTTTATCCTGGTTTGGGACAAAAAAAACCCCCAACCCATCAGGTTTTCCCCTGGGATGGAATTCTATTTCCTGATCTGCTCCAGTAAAGCTCCCATTCATCTACTGGCCAACCCAACCACCATCCATGCCATTCCCCAAACCTCCTCAGTGGCCAAGTCTTTGTAGACACATTGACTGGCACCAAATGTCTTCTTATCCAGTCCCTCCCATAGGATGACAAGTCAAAGGGCTCGTTCAAGCCTAGGAGAAAGCACCCATAAGAACTTGGGGGAAGCAGGTGAGGGGAAGCCATAACCAAGACGGAGACCTGTCCCCTTAGAACTATGGGTGCTGCCAGGTGCAGAGCGCTTTGAGAACCTGGCACCAGATGCTAAAAAAAAAATTCTAAAAGGTTAGGCATTGATTTGAAGTTTGTAGCTCCAGATTGTGCTGGGAATAGGAATTTAAAAGGGACACAACGGTGGTCTCTACATAGCAGAAAATAACTGAAACGAAGGTTTTTGAAACATCAGATTTACATATCCTGGTGTTTGCAGATCACTTTGCACATTTATGTTCACTACGACACCACCACAGACTAGGAAATTTTATTTCACTAGGTTTCAGGTTTCCATGCACTACGTGAAAAGGTGTGGACTCTGCTGGCCAGTATGTTTCTATGAAAAACACACATTTTTAAAAAGTCATGGAAAGCTATTTCTAGGTCTGCATCTATTTGCAAGGCTTCATTTTATAAGCTAACAGTTGGGCCACATTGTCCCAATTCTCCTTACTGTTTTTGTGCCTAAGTGAAATACTTTTGTGTTCCAGTGCAGCACCTGCCCCCAGTTCCCTTAAAAACCAAAGAGAATTGCCAGTCAAAGCAACAGCAAAAACAGGGAAAAAGGTTGCCAGTAGGGTACTGCAAAAACTGATATATTTACATTGTACAATTGTCTGCCCCCACTCAGATACCTATATCCTGCAGCTGACTACAGAAACAAGCCATTCATTTTTAGCTTCACTCTAGTTTTAGCCTAACAGGGATACACATGGCTGGCATAAGAGGGAAAGTGGCAAACAATGCTGCATGCTTCCTGTTGGGCTTCCTGCACTGCTGTATTCATAAGCTGCTCCCAGCAACACCAACTGTAGTGTCTCATTAATTCCCCAGCTTCACATATGACATGTTTGTGCCTCTAACATTACTAATTCAGTTTAAGAGGAGCAATTGCCTTTGCTGTCTAACTAGTCCCACCAGACATTTAAATCAGCCAAATCAAGACCTACTGTCAAACAGCTGATCCAAATTTGAGACAGGCTCGTCATACCCCTATAGTCCAATTAAGCAGAGCCCATGGCTGTTCTGCCCCCTTAAGATCAATCTTTACTTACCCAGACACCCAACCTCTACTCTATGCCACTGGCGATGTTGATGTTGTTAAGAAAACAGTTCTCAAGCACAACCTAGAAATATCTAAATCCAGCCTTTCAGCATGTGTACAGGGGGCAACCTAAGGACTGCTTATTAAGTTTAGATTTGTTCATTGCCCTCCTTGGATACATACCTAGGATCCAAGAAGGGATTTCTGACATGTCATTCAGATTCCCTTAGGATAGAGGGAGGATCCTGTGTTCTCTGCTTAGTTATGAGCATCCGTGGCCCATGCCATTGCACTCTAGAGTGGCAAAAAGAAGTAAGGTGCCAACAGACCTGCCCCGTCCACAGCATGATTCCGACTGTATCCCCATCTGAGAGCTAGGGCACCTCTCCCTGTACACACATCTCTCCTTTCCTACCTTCACCATTGTTCCCCGCTAGCTATTGCCAAACAACTGTTGACCTTGCCCTTCTTGTTGCTACTAGGATTGTTGCTCATCAAGGGCGGAAGCAGCACAACTACTGCGCTGTCCAACAAAAAAATTACACCCTCTCATACTGGAGCTGTAAAAGTCAGAATACAAAAGCAGCATGTTTGATGCTCTGGTAGCTGAAAACTGAAATACCAATGCTCTCTACTTTTCTGTCCTAAGGGCCCCAGGAAGTCTCTCTCCTCGAAGACATATCATTCCTGTGCCGTGCATTACAAGTCACCCAAAAGACACACGTACAACAAAACTGCAGCACAGGGGTTCTGAGGCACTTTTATGCACTGCTTCCATACAATATGCTATGTGCATAGGAAGCACAGACGGGGCTGGCCTTCTTCTGCATTTGTTTCAGTGAAGTAAAACATTAACTGGTACAGGCAGAGTGGAGGAAGGGAAACTGCAGTGCTGAAAGACAACCCATCAAAGTAGTTCAGCATGGCAAGCAACCTACTCTCAGACTCCCTAACCAGCTTTCTATGCTCATTTCTTCCCAACTAGCCACATGTGACTCGCACTTTAGTGGATATTAATATTCCTATGCATTATATCTAAAAGGTACAGGAAGGAAATCCCAGAGCTCCTGCTTTCCTGCAAATGGACTCCTGGCTAGCACAAGGGTATGTAGCAGCATACAAGAATGAGTTCTCTCCAGGTGAGATGGCATAAGCATGGGCACCATACACGCCATCTTGCTGCACCCACATCTTTTCTGGAGGAAGATTCCCAAAACCCCAAACATTGCCTGCTTGCTGGTGATGTCACATAATCCATTTTATCTTTTAAAAGCCCTGAACACAAAAGGATTAAAATCCTGGACATCCCAGGACAGATCTTCCCCGAAAGAAAACACGCTGCACTCCTGAATCATTGCCTTGCCCAGCTGCAAAGAATTTGTGCCACTTCTGGAGGCTAGGAATGTATCAGGTACAAAGTGTGCATGCACACAGCACCCTAGCAGGCCAGCAGTATCTACCAGAAAAGCAGCATCCTCGTGTGCTACCTTAAGTTAGGAAATAGAAGCATAGATAAAGCTTAAGTGTCCGGGTCTTAGAAGCTCCATATTAACTTTGCTGCATATTTACAGTGCTCAGAACATGGCTCCCCACAATTGAAAAAAACAAGACAAGAAAAAAAAAAAAGCAAGAGAAGTAGCTGTCTCTTCCACTGAACCTGGCCACTTCCAGGTGGTGGCTCAAAACCATACCCACACACACACCCCTACATCCCCCCCCCCCCCCCCCCCACACACACACACACACACACACACACACACACAGTGTCTCTATCCTCCTGACACAAACAGTCTCTGTCCTCCTGACACCTAGATTATGGCCTTTTCTAGTAAACAGAGGGCAAGTCAAGGATCTAAGGCAGAGGCCAACAACACCATGTGCTTGTTGTGACCAGTTGCTTCTGTTTATTCTCCAACACAAATGGGTTCAGGGAAAATAAGCATCATTTGCACAACTGCTGAAAAACAGCTGTGAGCACAGGGTTGGGATGTCAGAACTGACTCTGTGAGCAAAGGAACCATGATGCTTCCATACCTCTTTGCACTCACATGGAGAAAGTGACAAGTGAGAATGGATGATGGGCTAACAAGGGAGTTAGGTGAGGGGAGAGAGAACCGAAAGCTTCCTGTACTCCTGTGAGATTGACACAAGGCACAGGCAGCCATGGCATCAGGAACTGCGCGATTCACGCCAAGAGCCGGTGCTGCTCCTTGCTCTTGGACCTTTATTCTGCTCTGGATGCCTTACACAGGTGGAGGGAGCATTACACAGCCTGCAACCAGCAGTCACTCTCATCACCACCCTCCCTTGCCTCCTTTCTTCTTTTTCTGCTGCTGCTTCTTCTTGGTTGCAGCAGCACCAGCTGGCTTCTGGTGCCTGGGAGGGATCACGTTACTGGTGGCTGCAGAGGATGGGGCAACAGCACTGCCAGGCCGTGGGGAGGTAGGTGGGCTAGTCGCAGTCTTGCTGGCATCCCTGAAGAGGGAAAAAAAGCAACACAGTGTGGGTTGAAAGTGCCTCCCTGAGCCTGGCAGCTTCTGAAAAGAGCTGGATGGGAAATGGTTTTACTGTCTCAGAAAACTATGCTGAGTTTGTGAACATCTGACAGCAGATTGGGTTTCTGGTTTTCCCTGAGACACCCACCACAGATAGCCAGCGGCCTGGCAGTTGGGGGAATTAACTGGGATAGAAGAGATCATGGGGCTTGCCTAGAGCCCCCAGGCTATGGCCTGAGCTAGGATGGGTGTGTCAGCCTCTTCTGGCAGAGATGTTCCAGTCTGCATAGAATAAACACCTGCCAGGCCAGCAAGAGTCTTGTCAACTAGTACCTGCAGTCAGCTCACATCTGGAAAATAGGAGACTCAGGTCCAAGTTCCCTGCTTCAAAGAACAAGTAGGCAGAATTGACCAATGCCAAGAAGAGAGGCTGATAGAGCAACCCCCACCCCAACCCTCTATATAGCTTGGGCTGGGTACAACAGGCCCAGGCTAAAACCCCTGGCCTGAATCAAGGGGAGCAGGGACTTGGACCTGTATCTCCCAGATCCCTGAGCTATTCTGGGACAGGGCACTTATGAGAAACTCCATCATTCCATCTTAGAGAAGCCTTTCTTCAAAGAAGTGTCATTGAAAATTCATAGATTCATAGATGTTAGGGTCGGAAGGGACCTCAATAGATCATCGAGTCCGACCCCCTGCATAAGCAGGAAAGAGTGCTGGGTCTAGATGACCCCAGCTAGATACTCATCTAACCTCCTCTTGAAGACCCCCAGGGTAGGGGAGAGCACCACCTCCCTTGGGAGCCCGTTCCAGACCTTGGCCACTCGAACTGTGAAGAAGTTCTTCCTAATGTCCAATCTAAATCTGCTCTCTGCTAGCTTGTGGCCATTATAAAAGGATAAGCAACATGTCTGTAGAAGTCATACAGGGGATTTGGTTTAAAATAAAATAATCAGGATTTTTAAACAAAAACAATGGATGAAGAAGAATTCTCAACCAAGTTTCCTTGTAGAAGTAGAGCCCAAAGAAATTTAAAGCATTAAAAGCAACACATCCCATCTAGCTTCTAGGTAAATTACTAAAACTTCACACTAGAGCAAACCTAGGAAAGAGCTGTATAAATGTGACAGTTGTATCAGTCATGCTGACATGTGGCTTAGCTTCTATTTTCTGTGGCATGGAGCAGATACACAAGAGTTATGCTGAACCATAAGTCTCCCTACTCCCCTTAAATCAGTCTAATCGATTTGCTTGCCTATATCCATAATAGTTTCAATCCTTTCCAAGTTAATCAATGACACTACTAGGCATCTTAATTGTATATTACAGATTTTACACTAGGTACAGGTTATACAAACAAGAACTATGACAAAGCAGAAAGAATTCCCTTCTTCCCATGGGCCTCAAAGGAGAGCATAATGGGGAAACCACAGCTACTCTGCTCTTAGCCCAATTCCAAGACAAGTTATATCCCCTGTGATTCCCTCTCCACCCCACTGTAGTTTCTGTGGGATGAGGAGCTTTACCTCACACTGCTGCAACCAAAACCAATGTTTTGTTCAAGGCCTTTCAACAGCAAGAGAATACCAAATGCACACACTGTCCTTTACAATGTAATCCCCCAAGGAAGACTCCTCTTGGTATCTGCCAAAGCAAGCATGCTGCAAGTGCTTAGAGATACAGCCCCTACCCAACACAGCTGACCACCTAAAGAGGAGACAAGTCAGACTCTCTACACTGGGGAGAGAGAGAGAGAAGGCTGACTCTGATCTGTTCAGCAGGTTTTTGGCAACACTGGGGCTATGGCTTGTGAAGCCCTTGTGCACTCCCTGCTGTCTGAGGTGCTGAAGAGTCTCCAAGAACCTTTCCACATGGCTGTTACTCACAGTTCAGAAGCAGAAGCTGTGGTTGCTCCCTGTGTCCCCTTTCCAATCTGATCCTTCTTTTTACCCTTCTTCCTTCCACGGTAGTAGGAACGTTCTCGCATTGGAAGCCACCGCTCAGGGTCCGGGGTCACTTTGGGGTCATAGTTCTTCGGCAGTTTTCCTGTGCAATGTCCAGTATGGTAAGAAACTTAAGCAACATGATTTGGGGGAAGAGACCCAACACCCTCCTAAACAGATTGGAAGTTGTAAGGACTGAGGCATTAAGTCAAGGTTTGCTTATTTTACCCAGTCCATGTGGTAGGCAGGTCCACAAGTACTGGTACAGCTCCATTCTTACTGGCAGGGGGCACCACTGTGTTGCCCAAACCATGGCACAGTCACAAGAGTCTTTGGCCCTTTAACTAATTCTGTAGCCGATGGCAGGGGGCTACATTTACATTTCAAAGTGAGACCTGAGAAAGCCAGGAATCAACAGACAAATCCTGAAAAGACCAAAAGACCCTAGAAGTGAGAGAGGGGCAAGGGACATGGTGTTGTCAAGGTAACCAAGGAGGAAGAGAGGTGTGACTCGCCCATAAAAGCCCAGGCAAAGATGAAGCCCGTGGGCCTGCCCTCCCCAGCTAAGTCGACCTGCAGATGCCCCAGAAGAACTTCTGAATGCCTGGCTGCAGTCTGTCCTTAGGAGCCCCCAGGGGTTCAGTGGTAGAATCCTTGTCTACCACACAGGAGACCTGGGTTTGATTCCCAGACACTTATACAACTGCAGCCATGGAGGCACCAAACATCTGGACTCAGTCTGGTCTTTGGATTCTGTCTCAGTGGCCTAAAGGGAGGATGGGAAGTCTGGGCAGCCTCTACTCCTCCCAAAATTCCTGTCCAGGCATATGCATCAAAGGTCTGCATACACCATGATCCAGGAGGATCGCTGGTTGCCACCACAGACTGTCCTTGGGACTATGCAAGACATAGGCAAAGTTTCTGTTGGGTCTTGACTTAAGCTAAGTTGTATGTTGTCGCTTTATCTTATTTTGTTATGGTCTTAGCTTAGGCAAAGTTTTTCTGTTGTTTGTCTTATGTTTGAAGTTGCAAATTGCTGCACTCAATCAACACTTCAGCAAACGGACTATTCTTCTCCAAGCCATTTCTATGACTTCAGTGCCACCACCTGAATTCTAACATTAAAGTCCAGTAACAACTGGGTTTGCCTGGCCTGCTGCTTTCATAGCCAAACTGAACACAGAGGCTTGACTATCACAAGGAATTCAGACCCAACTCCACATAATGCCAACTGCCTTCAACTCTTCCTAACAACCAGGGAAAATGGGGAAGGAAGGGTCAGGACTAGCCCTGGTCTGTCATATTGAACAGCTGAGATAAAGTTGTAGGACAGGAAGGTGGACTGCAGTGACCAAATGTGAGTAAGCAACTGAATGCTGGTTTCTTGAAAAGGATGTCTAAGCCCTGGGGGCTGGAACATTCAGCAAGGGGCAGGTTGTACAGCTCCTGCTGGAAATCAGAAGGGTCTGAGCACTTACTCCTTCATGTATTTGATAGTCCCAGGTTGTTTTCAAGGGAAACAGGGGCTGGGAGAAGGGAATCTCTCACTCATTCTGAGTGGGGGTCTAGAAGCTGTCCACAGGGCCAACAGGAGCAGCACGAGCAAGGGAAGGGCTAGTGAAGTCTCCAAACTCATTGTCCAGCAACACAACAAACAAGCACTCACCCTTCTTTTTCTTCTTCTTTTTCTTCACATCTCCTTGCCTAGAGAGAGGAGAAATAACAGCAGTGTCACAACGGGGTGGCCTGGAATGCGTTAGGAAAGAGAACTTGAAATGGGGATGGGAATACCTCTAGGGAAGAAGCAAAAGGACACCAGCAAGTCAGAGAAAAATTGCCTTCATTTCCCAGGACAGTGTCTCCACCTAGTTCCTCTGCAGAACAGAAAAACCCACTCCTGGAACCAGGCTCTTGTAGCCCCAACTCCACTTCCCCTACCTCCTCAGCTCTCAACACTCTGCTTTTCAGCCCAGTCATCAAGTGCTCTGCAGAGCTGCCAACAAGAACCTTAAAGTGAGGGAACATCTTCCAGATGCTATAGCCTGGATTCTCATCCTTGTTGAGTGCTGCTCACTACTCCGACACCACACTGCCCCAGCTGCTAACCATGTTTCTCATAGGGATGTCTCTTCACAGGGTCCATCTGCATCACTGGTGTACCCTACTGCCCCTTCCTGGATCTCCAGGAAGTTGTCAGCCTACTCTCATGGACAGCCTGCTTCTTCAGCAGCAAGATCAGCTGCAGGAGTCAGCCAGCAGCTCTGTTTAGGCACATTTCTTAGCTAGTGATTCGTGCAATGCAGTGCACCTAATAAACACATTCCCCCACCATGTCCCCATCCTGACAGCCAGATATTTTACCCTTGCTCCTTCTGCTGGTTCTCGCCTGTGACCTTTCCACCTTTCTTCCGAATGTACGTTGCCCCAGGAGAATTTTCAAGCGCCTCCACGTCTACTTTCAAAGACATTGTGTCCGACGAGGGCAAGTGCTTGCTAAAGCTGGTGAGAGGCGGAGTTCAGGAGCACAAACGCAGACAGAAGAAAGCATCAAGTACGTCCCAGCAGGTGGGAACTGGCTAGTTGCATGTTTACAGAGAGCACATCAGTGGAGACAGCCTCAGACATGGACTTTGGAGACCTGGGTTTTACTCCTGGTTCTGAATGGGCCTGCTGGGTGACCTTGGGCAAGTCACTTCACTATCCTGTGCCTCAGTTTTCCCATTTTTAAAATGGGGGTGATAACAGCCTCCTTTGAAAAATACTTTGAAATCTATTGATCAAAAATTCCCTACATATCAATCTCAGCTAGAAAAATCGCCTTCGGGGAATTTAAGCCAAAAGAATGAGTGGGAAAGTACATCACATTGTTACAGATAACAAGGATATTACAGGGAAAGCAATTGAACTGCTGACTTTATTTTTGGTCATTCTAGACCAACACTGTTGCTCTCAGAATGGCAGTTTCAAAAGACCCAAATCCCATGAGAAATAAACTGCAGTTAGGTGCCCAAGTCAATCGGATGCTTTCAGGAAGCTCCACCCTTAGTATGGAGTTGCAAATAAACCTCCTCACTTCTCCAGGGGCAGCAGGTATCAAATGGTCCTACCAGAGGGCTCCTGAAGCAGATCCAAAGTTCCTAGCACCATTGAAAAAACTTTAGGAATCTAAAGAGAAAAAGCAAACACCCCGCTCCTGCTGCAGACCTTGCCACTGTCACAGAGGATACACTTTTGCCTTCTCAGGATCGACAAGGGAGTAGGCAGAGATGAGCTGGGCCAGGGTGTGGACATCTTTTGGATTCTGCCTACAAGGAAAAAGAAAGGACCATTCTGAAGTTTATAGAACATCTGGAGCATTCTGCTTGCTATGGCCAAGGGTCTGGCTCTGCACAAACTACACTCTACCAATGCTGTCAGTGTCACAATATCAGACAGAGTGGAGGGAGGAACAGGCCTCTTGTGTGATGTCCAGGGATTTCACTTCCACGTCAAGCACTTCAACCAGCCTCTCACCAGGGAGTGAGCCTCCACAAAAGCACCTGACATATGGGACCTGTTTAATTATCCCTACTGTACAGCATTCTCTCATGGATTTTTTTAAATTCGTATCTTTTCTTAAAAAAGAAAAATAGTTCTTAAGAAAGCCTTTTGACACCATATAGAGAAAATAAAATGACCCTGCTCCCCAGGGTGAACTAGAAAACCAGCTGTAAACTAGTCACCCAAATGCTCTCCCTTCACATATGGAAAGGGATCAGTCCAAAGCAGCACTGGACCAATCAGAAGTGTCAATGTGGCAAAGACTTCATTGGGAGCAGCTGCTTGCCTCCATGCTGGCTATGGTATTCCTTAAGAATGACAATTCCTTCTGGGCAAGATACAGGTGAGTCCTTCTGGGTGTTACCAGATGCTCCCACAGACTGCAGTGCTAAACCTATGGCTGTAGTTAGTTACTCTGTCAGACTCTGGTTCCATCATGTTGCCAAGAACACAGGCAGAGAGCATGGCATAGAACAGAAGTCCCTTTGCAAGTATCTAACCACCAGAAGCCCTAGGCCATCCTCACAGACATCACCTGCACAGCTTGGATCCAAAAACAGAGCAGGACACCCCTTTCCCCAGCCATACCACACACTCACTTCCACAGCTCCTCCAGGTCACTGATGGCTTCCTTCTTTCTCCCATGTTTCAGCTTGAAGTTGGCTGCTTCCCTTATGAGTGACAGGTGAACTGGAGACTTTGGCTGAAAGCAATAATAGTTTTAATTAGGAGATGCCCACCAGCACTGAGCAAAGCTGATGATCCTGCTGCTTTGTCTCTTTGGTGTACTAGAGACCAGCTCAGACCACAAGACCACTTAATGTCTACTGCCCAGTGACATGGAAGATACCAGAACTAGCACAATCATGGCTTTAAGCCAGTAGCACTCAACCTTTCTGGCTGACAAGCTAGATTGGCAGTGCTCAAGCCAGATCAGCTGGCAGTCCCAATCTAGGAGAACACAGTC
Organism: Alligator mississippiensis; assembly: GCF_030867095.1. Lineage (NCBI taxonomy): Eukaryota > Metazoa > Chordata > Crocodylia > Alligatoridae > Alligator > Alligator mississippiensis. The sequence goes on along the minus strand of NC_081825.1, from coordinate 140,685,519 downwards.
ACAGTAGGGCCCCATCTGGTTGCATGGAAGACAGGAGACATCCCCATGGGGGTGGGGGCCAGGTTGTGGCCTAGATTCAACCTGACTCCACTAGCACAAACCCATCCACACAGCCCCAATCTGCTGTGCAGGACTTGGGATTCTACAGCGAGGCAAAGGGGCTGTATTTTTTGTCAAGTTTCCTGATCTGTGGCGAGTCCAACAGGCCCGATACCTATGGCTCGGCAGACTGCATTTGGCCCATGTGCTAGAGGTTCAAACCACTGCCCACAGCACAGGGACATTGGGGGGGGGGGGGGGGGGCGGCGTTCGCTCACCAGTTGCTCCTCAAAGCAGTTTTGGAACTGGGAACAGGAAACAACTGTCAGGTCACCCAGTGCAAAAGGTCAGTCACTGCTACTCAATAATTAAGGCCAGGGCACCTCCTGCAACTGAGTCCTGCCCAATTCTGCCTTCTCCTTGCTACTTAGTACTGGGGACACACATTGCCCTGGTCTCTGAACATCTAGCGTACAAGAGGCAGCACAGTGCCCATGGCTCTGACACAAGCTCTGGACACCCGCAGCCCTTCACTCCCTTGCATTAGAGTTGCCGTGATGTGCGAACCAGCCTTCTGCTTGGAGACACCGTCTACAAAGGAGCAGGTCCCCACACCTCTGCCTTGTTAATACAGCAGCCTATACCCTTTGACAGCTGCCCATCAAAACCAGAGGTGGGGATGGCAGGCTTCAGCAGGATTCAATAATCCCAGCAAGCTAACATTCATTTACTGCTCTCTGCACGTCAGCCATTTCCTCAGCACCTGATGACTTGGCCTTTGGGCCAAATTTGCAGACAGGTGCATTTGGCAAAGCCCAGGGTCCTTGCAGGAAGAAAGACAAGAAAGAGGGATGCAGCCAACAGTTGGTGCTGCAGCAGAACAGTTCCTATGGGACTCAAGTTCTCCAATTACTCCTGGCAATTAACTACCTGCCAAAATAAGTGCTACATCCTGTTCCTCCAAGACACATACTGGTCAGCAGGCACCAGAAGGGCTGGTAAATAGTCTGCCATTTCCTCCCTATGGCAGGCCTACCACTGGCCTCAGTAATAAACCTAATGCCAGAAGCATTTCACATGGATGAGGAGCAGAGAAGCTCTCTAATCCCCCAGCCTCAATAGATGGAGTTAGCGCTTGGCAAAGACAAGCTGGAACCAAAGCGTTCTTCTCCTGTTGAGGTGTACTGGAAGGTGGTAGGAGCTGGTGAGGAACAGGTGGACCCAAACCAGCTGGACAGAAAGGCAAGGCAACTCAAGCAAAATTTTACATGCCATCTTTCCTGCTCTGCTTACCTGGAATTGCTGGTACCACTGGATAGCTTGTGTGAAGACCTCAATCGCACTGTCAATATCTTCTTCATGACTATACATTGTCACTAATGCAGACACCTGAAAATATCAAAGAGCAGCTTGAAAGCCAGGATTTTAGTCATCTTGTTGCCAACCAAATGGAGTTTATTTACATTTATTTTTAGCACTCGTCACCTTAGGATGCTGACAGCTTGTGGCACTGGTCTGCCTGAGGGACACAAGAGCACAGAATTAAGGGATAGTTAATGCAATTGTGCTACCCCCTCAGAAAGGATAGGGAGCATTCATGTGCAAGCCCAATGGTGCTAGTGCCAAACAGATGCATCTTCTGGGAAGTACCACCCCAGGAGGAGTGCTGGAGGTTACCATAGTACAATCCCTCCAACACTGTCTCCCTGGCCTTTCAATTAGAATGTGCACATGTGGTAAGGAGTAAGAAACACACAATTAGAGGGGAAGCTAAAAAAAAAAAAATCATTAAAAAACAAGAAAATCAAGTGAAGCACTGCTATAGGGGAGTTCCAAAAGCAGCGACAAACCCATTCGCAATACTTCTACTCTCCAGCTCCTGAAGTCCCAGCCAGGATGTCACTGTAAAGGTCAGGACAGCTGAGTATCTGAATAAAAGCCCCCTCCCCCCCAAGCACAACTGCCCCATTTTTCCAGCAGTTAGGTTGATGGTTAGGATACAAGAACTATGTTATCACCATGGAAACAACAAATATTACAAAAGCATGATTATGACTTTATTGCACAAAGGATGGAAGAGGAGATCACGTACTGTGAAGGACTTTTGTACTGTTACTAAAACCACAATAGCAGCTTTGACTGCTTACAAATATGAGCAGAAGAGTAACATGAGGGTACACATTTGCTTAGTATTTATTCTTTGGGTAAGTTGCCTGCCAGATTTCTTTCTTTTGTTGTAAACATATGAAAATCTTAAAGTCAATCCCCTTGAAAGGAGCTTGTATCTGCATGGTAAGGAAGAAACTTGGAAAAGGGGACAAGATATTGAACCCCAGCAGCTAAGGCGGCCAAGGTGCCTACAGGATGCTTTGAGCATCATACAGACCTGAAGAGTCAAGTTTTACTGGCTGGCTCCACCTTGCTTCCAGCTACTGGTTAAACATGAAGGCATTTTGAAGCTCCTCTTTAATAAATTCTTAACATTATTTCCCAGGCGAATAGCTGGCCTAGGATATTATCCAAGTGCAGTTGAAATACAAGAGGGGTCTGAGCAGCTGTGACCAGGAAGTATGGTAGTTCATAGCCTCTGGCAATCATTAACGTAAACTGTTAGCCTCTGGCTGGCCAGCTGTGTCCAGGATAAACAAGATGGTTCCAAGTTCTAAAATCTACTGAGGTATAATGCTACGCAGGAAAAGTCTCTGCAAGCAAGCATCACTGCAGGCAGAGGAGTGAGCCAAGACAGACAGCATACATCAAGGGCAGAACTGAGCCTTGAGAACCAGCAGGAAGGGGACAACAGGAACAGAGAAAGGGCCCCGACAAAAGGACATTGTGACAGTGCACGTCTGAGCACATAGTAACAGCTACTCACCATGCCTGGCTTGTGCTGCAACTCCTCTAAGCTCTTCAGGATGATGCAGGCTTTTGTGACGCTACCTTAAAGAAAGAAGTGTACCTTCAGCTGTACGGCAATGCTTTCCTTGCTCTGCTGCTTCTTCACCCTGGACCCGCTTTCCCCACCTCTGCCTAGAAACATCTGAGTACATGATGGTCAGGGTGGGGGAGGTGCTAAGGAAAATGATGACATGCTACACCCTCCCCCTGTTCCCCACCTGGTGAGGAAGCTCTCCACCACAACTGCTCAGATGACTCCAATCACCAGCTATTAGCAGGAAAGTGACAAATCTCAGCACTGCCTCATTCTTCTGGCATCAACCAGAACAGCGTTCTGGGTTCCACATGCCCAAGGGATGGCAGGCAACTGGCCCATCCAAGGGGCTCCTTCCTGTTTAAGCCTAAACACAGGGGCTTGTGGGCAGTACTGTATGTGCAGGCTCACAGCAGAGGCAGGAAAACAAATGGCTGGGTGGCTTCTACAGAAAGTCAGAACAACCCTGCATGGTAGGATCCTCAACCATGGCCCGAGTTGCGTTACACCACCTGCTTCACCGGGTGTAAAAATCAGACAAGCACAGGGTAATTCTGAAGCCTCCTCAAGCCATACTAGGCCAGACTGTCTCCTTGTGTACATCAAAGAGTCCCACCCACTATAGGCAGCTTTGCCAAGCAGCCAGGGAGCATAAGGCTGGCACTCTGGACAAACGGACACTAAACCTATGCCAAACATTGTGTGGGACAGTGCATAACTGAGGAGGAAGGGACTGGGAACTTGAGCAATATTCAGTCAGCAACAGCAGCATGCAGTACACTGATCTTACTGCTTTGCCTGCTGGAGCAGTTGCAGGAGAATGGAAGAACCACCCCCTTGCTCAGCACACACCCTGAACACATTGGACCTGCCAAATTAGACCTTGGATTACTAGCATCCTGCCCTCACTTTCTTCTGTTAGTCTGAAGCACCCACAATAGTTCATCTTCCAAGATCCTGAAGGACCAATACTAGCAGTGCCCAAAACCATGCCCTGTTAGCTTCCCAGGACCCCGGCTTCAGGGTGGAAGCATTCTAGGAGTATCTATGCCAAGCTCTCACCTAGCAGCATGCTCCTGTTTACTAGGAGACTCCATCCCACTATGGTAGTGGATGGGCTGTCACTGTAGCATCATGGATTCATCTGGCTAGCCTAGATACCCCTGTAGAGCACTACCAATCACTGTGGTGTAGATATACCTTCAAAGTGTGTCCTCAAACACAGGGCAAATAGAAAGGCAAGCATTTCCCAACACAAAAAGGTGCCTCATACCTTGAGCAATTTTCAGCTGTGCCATTGTAAGCTTGATCTCTGCCGCATTGGCAGGATGTTGATCTGCAAAATCCTGAGGTAGAAACAAAAGAATGCATGACCACGTTCACAGGCACCAAGTAACAACTGCAGCTTGTCCTATTTTAAAACTAGTCTCCAAAATAAGGCATGACTGCAACTGTTGGGGGTGGGAAGGGTGGGAAAGAGTAATATTCATGGCAGCACCATCTCCAAGCAAGCTCTGAGTTAAAGGAGCATCACTCATAGCAAAATACTGTCCTGACTGGCCTCAGGAGTCCTCTCACTCAAGTATATGAGAGTCTCATAGATGCTATTACCCACTCAGCAACTGATGACCACAGCGCTCCAAGGTGATGCCTGTCACAATAGCCAGGACCTTATTTAAGCTTCCACATTTAAGGTGCATGTTCCATAAGCTGCACGGACATTATTTAAAATTGGCTACAATCAATTAGGAGACAGTATACACTAAACTGAAAGAAGACACTCTTAAGCCAAACCAGATATTGTCCACCCAGCAAGTTTAAATGCCAGTTAAAATTAAAGCTGAGTTTTTGGTTGTAGTCGTGCTGGTCTAACAACATAAGAAGTTCTTAGCAAGCTTTTGGGCAGTCACCCTTCTTCAGGCATAGGGAGCCGAAAGCTTGCTAAAAACATATTTCCAAGTACTCAGTTGGTCTAATAAGAAATATCTTCACATCTACTCAACCAACCTTTCCAGTTAAATTAAATTGGCACAACTTTCTCACATAGTCCACTAGCCAGAAGGAATGGAAAGTGGATGTGGACACCACACCATGGGCACAGCTACATGCTGTGTAGGGAGAACGAAGTCCTCCTTTCCAGGAGGCATGCACCATTCTGTCACTGCCATCTATCATGCTGCTATGAGGGAGGGAAAGCAACCCTGGAACTACTCCCACTTCCACTGTAGTTGGAGAAAAGCACTGCTGAGTAGGAGGAAGTATGTAAAATACAAGGAACAAGCCAGACTGGCCACTGTATGCTGAACCCACCAGCAAGGAAACTCAGGGATGACTGAAGACAACTGACAGAGGGCTGGGTTCCTGCAGTACCTTACATTTGAGGGCTACAGACTGCTTTATGTACTGAATACTGCTGTTTGAGGCAAAGAAAAAGCCTGCTTCTTGGCCTGCACTTCCAGGGCAAAAATGGAAGTGGTCTTGAGGCCAGCACAAGGCTTTGAGTCACCTACCTGGAGAAGCTCGACTGCTTTTGCATGCTGTTTCTCACGACACAGCTGGGCTGCCTCGATTAACACAGGGAGCAGGTGTTCAGGGCTTTGTGACTGCAGGCTTGCTGATAGCTTGCGGCACTGGTCTGCCTGAGGGACACAAGAGCACAGGATTAGGGGGTAGTTAGTGCAACTGTACTCCCCCTCAGAAAGGACAGGGGAGAACATTAAGGAGCAGGCCCTACGGTGCTAGTGCCTAAACAAACACATCTGGAAAAGTATCTGCCCAATGGAGCACTGCAGGTTACCATAATACAAATCCTTCCCACACCTTGGTTATCCCATTAGGCTGCATGCATATGGATGGGGGGTGGGGGGGTTTAAGAAATGCACTGATGGGGAGCTGACTTTTGCTAAGCTTTCTGGAAAAAGAAGGGAAGCCTTGTGCAACTGCCCTAGTCTCCTGACAACTTTTTTGACTAACACTTGCCTTTCCAAGGGCTAAGTTGTTATTTCCTGCACAGGCAGCTGCATATATTTACTTCTAGCAAAAATCCATCAGAATTTCACTTCAACAGTCCCTACTAGAAGCTGGTTCAGCATGAAATCCTATAAAGTTGTTAGGTCAGTTTCTAGAGCAGCAGGGGTTGGGGTGATGGGGAGAAGTTGCACAGCCCCAGCATCAGCTCTGTGCTGGCAGCAACTGCACGGATGTCTCAGAGCAAGAGCAGGGATATTCTGCTCTCTGATTTGAGGTGCACATGCAGTTGCCAGCATGGAGCTGATGCTGGAGCTGTGGAGCCCGGTGCAGCTGTTTGCAGCCTGACTGCTGCCTGCTGCAGCTGCCCCAGAGCCCAGGCTGGCTACAGGCAGGGCTGGCAGCAGCACAGAGCTTTTCCCCATGTTCGGAAGGGGCAGCACTGGGGGGGTAGGCAGCAGCCCCCCTCGTATCACCGCAGCCTGCCCTGAGCACCTGGAAGAGCCCGGTGCCATTGCTAGCCCTCCCTCTCACAGTGAACTGGGTCCCGGGCAGGCCGGGTCATGGGGCCAGTCCCCACAGCACAGGAGGGAGCAGGGCAGCACCCTGCCTCTCCTGCACTCTGGGAGTCTCGGTCTGCCCCTCTCCACTCAGAGCCCAGGCAGGATAAAGAAGAAAGAAAACTTACCCACACGCTTCCCACCGACAGGCAGGTATGTGTGTGCCTGCCCTCCCCCTCCTGCAACAGCCTTTGGCCAGCTTGGGGGTGGGGGCAAACGACTGGACGTGAACCCAGCAGCAGCAGGGGGAGCAGCAGTGCCCCCTTGCTTTGGGGGGTTTCCGTGCCGTGTACCCCCTGCCTGTCTCACGTACCCCCAGGGGTACGCATACCACGGGTTGAGAAACTATGGCCCAGAGGATAGGCTCTAGCCTCTGTACAGCTGTTCGCAAATTCCTAGGCTGGTTACACTATTACTCAGAACCCTGCTTTAAACAGCAGCCTTGAAACTGACAGGGCAGCTCAGTTCGAAAACTGCTACTAGCATCACTGTAACAAAAACTGAGATAAACTAGATTAAGGATTTACCCTGCATGTTAGTCAATGTTCTGACTAACAAAGGAGCCCACTATGAGTGCTTTAGACTGGAAACATTTAAGGAAGGAATGTTTCTTTGAAATCAGTGATTCTCAGTCAGGGTGCCATACTACACTAGCACAGTTAGGTGTACAAAACATGAGTCACAAGATAAACCCATAGTTTCAAACAGAAGTCCATAGTTGTGGTCTTTGAGTTCTTTGCAACAGAAACTGCTCTATTATTTTTACAACATCAGAAAAGAAAAAAAAGAATGAAAACTAAGAGCTGGCATTTTCTGAGGGGGCGCATTGAGTCTATCCAGGGGTGCCTTGAGTCTGAAGTTGAGAAATACTGTTTTAATTGCTCAACTTCCTTAAATGAAGTGCCCAGATTCTCAAAAGGGCTTAGCAAGAAAATCATTTCAATAACCACTGCTGGATTCTGAGCACCTTTGAAAAGCCTGGCAGTCCCACTTTCTTTCAGCTCTGCATAACTGCAACCAAGTTTGACAGGGAAAGACCATTCTGCAGAAAGCTGGGAGATCTGCAGAAGCATCCCCTTTTACCTGGTTGGTGTACATTGCCAACAAAGCTTTGTTAAACTCGATCGCCTGGAGCTGTTTCTTGGAGAGTTTGTGTTCCACTCCTTCCGCATTGGTCAGCTTCACTTTCTTTTTCGAGTCAAAGACATTTTGGTCCTGTGAGAAACAGAAGCAGAGAAGCAAAGCCCAATTTCACTATGCTGCTCATCTGGGAGGTGCCTAAGATCCCAATTTGAGTTTCGTCTCAAAAAAGCCCTCCCCCGCAACCCCATCCCCATCTTCCTTCTCCCATATGCACGCACTGCTCATCCTTTGCCATGAACACCCATAGGCACACACCTGAACCACTGCTCATCAGCTCTGAACATTAGAGAGAAAACAACAGAGGGGCATTGAGGATACAGCAACTTGGGAAGACATGATTATGTTATGCCCACTTATCAAGCCCCTTCCGTTATACTATCTGAACACCTCCCAATCTTTATTGCATACACTCTCATGGGCCTCCTGCATACACATTGGTGCTATTAGCCTGAGGTACAAGGTACAAAGCAGTTAAGTGACTTGCCCAAGGTCATACAGGAAGCTTAGAGTGGAGCAGGGCATTGAACCTGGCCCATCCAAACAGACAGCCCAAGTCCCTCCTCCATTCCCTACTGCTGTCAAAAAAAAAAAAAATCCCAACTGGCATGAAAAAAGGCCAAACCCAGGCTTACGAGAATGGTGCTACTAGCACATACAGCTGGCTAGAGCAGGGTCTGAGCCCATCACTTTCCTCTGTGTGGAAAAAATAAGGTCTTGGTAACTGCTCCCTGTAAAGCAGTCAATGTTTAAGTGTTTCTCTCAAGACTTGCTCTACAGAGCATTTACTTTTTTTTCTTGTTATGGGAAAGGTTTGCTCTCTTTACAATAAAAGTTAGCAAGGCAGCCCATAAGCCTTTGCAACACTATATAAAACTTAGACATCTAAAAGAAACATCTCATGAGGCAGAATGGAAAAACATTGGGAGAGGCTGAATTTGGGGCATTTTTCACAGCTCAGGAAGTTGAAACTCTCATGAGGCCTACACCTTGTGCTTCAGCACCGTAGCTTTTATTTAAAGAGTAACTGACTCTCCAGGTGTGCTGAAAATCTTCAAAATGTGAACCAACTGAAACAGTGGTATGTATGTAAGTAGGCATCCAAACATATCAGCTAATCAGCTACAAGGAAGTTAAACTAATTTTCTTCATTCTAAGGAGTTTAATTGAAAAATGATGTCAGTTTCTGTAAAAGCAATGCACTGATAAATTTGAGTTAGTCTAATAAAAGATATCAGATTTACCCAAAGAACCTTGTCTGCCTATGTCCTTAGACCAATATGGCTACAACCTACACCCATGCACTAATTAAGATTTTTGTGGCCAATAACACCAATCCGATACCCGCTATGCAGCCTGGCATGGGGGGGGGGCGCGCGCGCAGGGCGGCGGTGGGCCGCAGATCAAGGCCCCCACAGCGAGGGAGGGAGTGAGGCAGGCACTGCACAGCCAAGACAGGGTGCAAGACAGAACCGTGAGTGGCTCCCCACCACTGCGTGCACCCACGGAGGAGGCATGTGCCCCCTGGATTCGTTTGCGGGGTAAGGGTGAGCTGCTTGATGTGGGCTCCCGCAGGGCAGCATCTGCCACTGCCCCACCTCCACTCTTTCCCTCACCATGCAGGCCTCAATCTGCGCCCCCAACCACACCCCTTCCCTCCCCCACATGCATGCATGCAGCACTTAATCAGTGAGATTTATCACCTACACTGGCAAAAAAAAGCCAACTGCCAATAACGTCAATTTTCCTTTTATCAGCGGCAATCCAATATGAACCAATATATTGATGCACCTCTAATAACAATGTTAAAAATTTCATCACTAACCAGAGTACAAAGAAGGGACAAACATTATCTAAGACCTGCATCCTCTACTGCAAGTGACACCTGCCTCTGGAAAAAGCACTGCCAAGCTGACTCTGCTGGGTACACTGTTACACTGCAGAGATTTTTAGGAGTTTCAAAATAAAAACCCAGCAGATTTCTGACACAATTGCCAGGCAAACATTTAAAAAAAAAGATAATGTGAAACTTGGCAAGAATGCAAATCACAAACGCTACCTGCATAAGATTTCATATAAAAGTCACAAATGCGCAAGTAATTTTCATTTTAGTCATTCACTTGGATTTGACAGGAGCACAAAGGCCTCATGTCCACAATGTGCCTGCACAATGCTTACAGCCAGCTATGGAAATCCAAACATACCATACCTAAATGCAACCTAAATGCAACCACTGACATTTCTCCAACTGACTCAGTCATGTAACTGAAAAACACACCCTCACATGCATACACTTGTGCACTCCAATTTTATAAATCTCAAGTCCTGCAAATGTGAGCCATTACACTGACTTCAGATGCATATATATGCAAATTTATGTAGTTAAATTTTTACAGGATTGAGACATTTGGCACTAAAAATAATGGAAAGATTAGGCCAGTAATGTAAACGGAATTACTTATAAGCTAGCATAGTTCTCTAGCACTACTTATAAGCTAGCATAGGTCTTCCACTTCAGACAATGTCAGTGGAAACTCTGGGTGGAATGACTGCAGAATTGTGTTCACTCAGCTTTCTGAAGCATTTTTGCAAAGAAATAAGATAGGTCGTTCTATACCTTGTTAATAGTAATGATGTTATTTGCAATTACAGCAAGCAATCCCACATCTGTTGGCCTGCAGACAAATGAGAAAACACACAGCTGTTATGCAGTAACCTCATCCCATGTGAAAGGAGAGCTCATTTCAATAAAGCCCTTACTTTAATTTGATTATTTGATTGTAAAGCTGTAGAGCATCTTCTGTGCGACCCTGCAGTTGCATAATATAGGCCATCTGACCGTGAATAATAGCCAGTTCAGCCTTAATGTCTTCCTCAGTCACATCCTGAAGGGGGGAGAAAAAAAAATTAAGGCAAAACCACATGAAATCTCTTTTCGTACACTACCTGGTTTCAGCATTTTGCAGAAAGATGTTTGGCAGCATCACTAGTTTCAATCCCCACCACTACACAGAACACCTGCAAGTCAGTCACAACATGATTTAAAAAATGTAAAGTATAAATCACAATACAAAAAGAAAAAGTTTACCAGATATAACAACAGACAAATCACCCTTAAACCAGAGTGCTTAATCTGCTAGGCACTAGGCACCTGCTGCGATGTGCTAATTTGAATCATGACTTATGCGCTCAATTCCTCACTGTCTTTCAGTTTGCAATCATTCATACCAGCACAGAGAAGGTGTGTCAGCTTGATGTGCTACACACCCAGAGGGCCCTTGTCTAAGTGACCACACAAGAATTGAGGCAAAGAAAAAAATTAATCTCCAAGAATGAGCATTTCAGCATTATGCAGAATTACAACTCAGACACCAAGGGTGGTAGTAGAAGGGCAATACAGGCAGAAGGGAGGACTATTGATGGACAAAATATCATATGGGAACTTAAAAAAAAAAAATCTCATGGCAAATCACCAAACACTTTGAAAATACAAATGATTCAGATCATTATCAAACTTACAGAGTCTTCTGAGAGTGACTGGCGACACAGATCTACAAGAAATAATTAAAAGACAAGTTCAGGCAAAGTTCATTCTTTAGCCTCCTGGCTTTTGCTTTTTCAGTATGAAAGAAGGGCCTGTTATGTGCTCCTTGTGGATATTAAGTATAAGGCTTCTACCAATTTTTAGGCTTATGTTTGTAATGCCAGAAAAAAAGGAATGACTTTATTCTTATCTTTCTCCCACATACATCAAGTCAGAGAACATACCAAGTATGCAGAAGACAACTCCTCCTGACAACCAATACTTAATGAATTTACTATTATTATTCTTTCCCTGTTTACCTTTAAAGCTAGATCTGTCCAGCCTTAAGAACTGGCTAAAGAAACTGGGTTGTATTAAAGGAATGGTGCATGTTACAACTCTCAACCATTCTGGACAAACACTTCCAGGGAATTGTAGTGGGAAGGCCTAACAAGGGCCAACTCTGTTTTCCACTTTTGACCAGGACTCAATTCCTTGTTCTCTCCCTCCAAATGTGTGCACATGCAGCAAATGACAACACACTCAGATCTTTCCCTGTGTCCTTACCTTCTGCTTTCTGTAGTTTTTTCATTGCCTCATTCAGCTTGCCTTGCCCAATCAATGCACATGCAGCATTGTAACACAGTTCATAGGTAACTTCTTGGAGACCCAAATCTTCCTAGCATGGAGCAAATGTAGGTGGTTAAATGCTTGAAAAACAGATTTTTCACATCAGAAGTCAGATTAGAAAAATGTACATGGCTTCATGTGTCCAACACCTAAAAGCAATATGCAAAGGGTCTTTCCTTTGATAGAGAGATTAGTAAAATTTCCCTGGATATAAGTAGACTTTGCAGGATTATGACCCTAAGCCAATTCGCACATACAGGCAATTTCTGTCACTGCACTGTCTGGGAAAGTCACTGTAAATTCACATCCTGTTGCATGTGCTCAAGCTTTAATGGATACAATCAAACAGAAACCAAACAGTGCCATTTACCTGCTACAGCTAATGGGAACAACACCACATAGATATAGAGTTACTAGTCAACTGCCCATCAAAAATAACAGGGATGGGCAGAGACAGAGTGCCGCTTCCCAGGAGGAGAGGGGTGGGGGTGTCCCCCCCGCCAGCCTCCGCCAGCACCCTACGCCACCACTGTCTCCAGCACTGCTAGCCTCGCCCACACCCCTGCTCTGTCCCTGTCATCATGGCAGTGCTGTGCTGCCTCCAAGGAGCAGGGCTGGGGGGAGAGGCCAGGCCAGCAATGCTGGCCTCGCCCTCCCACTCTATCCTCTCTGTCCCCGCCGTCATGGCAGCACTCTGCACTCTGATTGGTTGTTTCACTAACCAGAGTGCCTCAAGAGCATTACAGACAGACAGATAAAGCCCTTTATTATATAAGAATGGGAGTATCCAGTGGAACACAGCCGCTGGCAGGAAGGTAACTAGTAAAGTCTGAGTCATGTGAGCAGAGTTAGAATCTTGACACAGCATGAATTTGTTCAACAGCCTCTGAACCACAAGAAGTGATCTCATGACTGATCTTCAACACACCCAGAGGTCACCAACATCCTCTAGAATATGCTGTCATGGGATAGAAAGTCTCCAGGACAAACAGAAGTCAGCTGATGCCACTGATGCTTACTGGATTTTAGCCAAGAAAACTGTGGAAGACAAGTGACAACAGCCCCAGAAGGAAGGGTGCAGTTAGCTAGCACTGACAGTCCCCTCACCCTACCTTACCTGTGGCAAATTAAAGGGTATTTTTAATGTTTTGGACACTATACCTGGTAGTCATAGGTGAGGTCTGTTCCCAAAGCTTTTAAGAATTAGTTAGACAGACACTTGTCTAGGATGGTTTACAGAGGGAGAATATTGCCAACCTGACAAGCCTCGCAAAGCACCTTCAGAGGGGCTACATCAGGGACACAACTAGAGGGGAGAGGGACCACTCTCACACCAGTACAAACACACACTTACTTACTGGCACTACTTTCTCCCAGGTGCTCTGGGCTGCAACCACTGCAGAAAGGTTGGTTTTCCTTTCTTCCTCATAGTCATCTTGGGAGTTACGGATAAGATCCCGATACACAGCCGAGCAGTCATCATAGTGCTCCAACCTATACAACTGAGGACAGAAGGAAATTGGTTTGAGTACCAGACACCTGAACAAGTACCACAAGGAAGATCTGAAAAGTATACACTTGAAAAATAAAGCTAGCTTTATCTTCCATTTTATTCTTTCCCAACATTCAAAGTCAGATTCTTCAAGGGGTAGATTCAATTAAATTATCACTTTCAGGCATTGTTTTTTTAGTAAAAAAAACTGTTGCTTCCTCAGGTTTGGATGGTTCTGAGTTACCAGGGAAACAAAAGGAAGAACAGTTCCTTCCTTCCTTTCAGTTCCAACACTGAGCACCTCATCGAGATGCCTCATCTCAAGAGATATGTGTAGAAACAAATGAAGTACTAGGTCAAGAAAGAAAAGCTGATCTGCCTCACATAGGGAAAAGGAAATGATTCTTCTGGGACTCTGCTTCTCCCCAAGACCAGATTTGAGTGATGTCAGGTGGCAAAGAATGACAGTCAACTTTGGGCCAGGAAGCTACCCTGTCTTCTGAAACAGAGGAACCAGATCCTTGAACTGAAGTAAAAATGGAAGACCAGGAAGAAAATTTATGGGGTTACCTATGCAAGAATAATGCCTGCTGCCCAACCAGGTGGCCAGGCTTTCCAAGCCAACTAAAGCAGGGTTGACATTTTAATCCCCACTGAAGTCAGAGGGAGCTCTGGCATTGAACCGACCAGGGCCAGAACATAAAGCACAGCCTTTAAAGTTACAGCTGCAAGGAAGGAAAGCACATCTACAGTTTCTTAATGCCTCTCAGTACAGATGTATCAGTCTAACCATCATGAACTGTATGCACTGTTTTCAAAGCCATAATTACCACTTGTCCATAAAGCTCCTTCAGTTTGTCTGTCTGCTGGCTGGCGCTCTGAATGGTTTTCAGGGCATTTTCAATTCTGTTCAGCCTGTATTCGCAGTAGGCCTTCTCAAAGGCAATGGTGTCACTGCAAAGATAACAAGGCAGGGCCATGAAAGCACTGATTCTATCTACAGCCCTCACCCCTCAGGAGATGCATGAACCCTTACTGAACCACCCACAATTATTCATAAAAGGCTGCCACATTTTAAGAGGAAACGAACAACACGTGCAGGCACTAAATGATTCAGTAACTAAGCATCTATCTTTTGAGCAATGATGACTTGAAACTGGAGAAAAATATGCAAGCCCTCCTTTTCTCCCCGTGCAAAGAGTAATCTGAGAAGATACAGGTCAGAAGCTCAGATTCCCACTCCACGTTGGCAAGATTCCCATGGCTGTGCAGATTTCCTGTTTAGTTTTTGAAGAGCATCCATTTCCAAGGCAGACCAAAGAAAAGCTTCACAAAAAGCCATTTAAAAGCAGGCAAATGTTGATGCATCAAAGTATGCCTGTAGCTAAAAGCACAGATGTTGAACTCTACATAAAAAAGAAAATATGAGGCATGCAATCTCTCCTGAACTACAAACTGCTAACTCTGAAGTTAGGTAATAGAAACAAAATAGCAGAACTGGTAACAAAGTTGTTAGGCTAAATGATATTTCGCAGGGCTGACCCCAATAAGCCTAAAAACATACTGACAGGAAACAGTTCTTATTTTATATGAGCTTGGTGCACATTTCCCCAGCTAACCCCAACATGACTGCTCAAGCTAAATGAAAACATAAAACTAAAAAAGGCAAAACTATGTGAATTTAACAGATACTGAAAGCATGCACTCCATGGCTCATCTGTTGGCAATTTCCAAGCACAGAGTTCATATTTAAAAAATTTTCTAGACACTGTAATCATACTGGAGCAAAGATGGGAATATAAGAAAGGAATGAGTCATAGGAGTAACACATGCTCTTAATAATGAGAAGACAGAGCATTAGCTATGATAGGCGCCTCAGTTGTGACAGAGGGAACTCTCCTTGCAGAGAATATATGCGACAAGACCAGCAGCTGGGCAAAAAGTGTTATGTAGAAAAAGCTTCAGTTAACAGAACTTAGTTACTCTCCCCCAGTATACATTTTTCTGCAAGGCTAAAGAAACTGGGTTGTTATTTAAGTTGCAAGTATTCAGAGAAGGATGGAATTCATGAAAGGATTCAGGAAGGTTTGATATTTGCAGTTGAAATAAGAAAATATCTGGATTATTTTGAGATGACTGCAGCTACTACAATATGCTCCATTCTGTGCTCCTACTGTCCACAGGTAAGTCTCATTTCCCAACAGGGAAGCAACCTGTGGATGCACCACAGAGGTCTCGCTATTGAGTTTGTATTTTGCATTGGTCACATTCATCACTGTTCAAATATTAGCACTTTCCAACAGCCTTGTCAGGGAGACAGGCAGGGAAGCAAGCATTTCAGTTACCACATCACATCTGGCAAGTCTGAGATCCAGAGGGACATGGGCTTCAATCCTGCAAATGCCTACATAGTGAATATCCCTCACATGAGCACCTGCTCCACTGTATGCCCATGAGCGCTCCTAGCAAAGACAGTAAAAGATGTCTAAGTATTTGCAGGAATGGGGAACAGCCAGGTTCAGAATTGCATGTTCTCAATTCCCAGCCCTATGTTCATTCCTCTAAATTAGGCCAATAGTCTTGTCTCATCTCTGCTAATACCAAAAAAACCTAGTAATAGTTACTGCCAATTAACTAGGCACCTGCCCTAAGAGCTTCTGCATTTTCTTTGTGGTTACTCACCTGGTTAACACTTTTGTGTGTGTGTTGATTACACTGAGGGCTTCCTTGAAGCTTCCACTGTGAATAAGACACACCACTTTACAGTGAAGAGCAGTCACATCATCCTTGTTGATCTGCAATACTGAGGGAAGCAAATAGTTTCAGCACAAAGCACGACCATAATTCATTTCTCCCATAAAAGACAATCTGAAGTCAAGTAAAAATGAAAGTTTGGACAATTTCTCTAGCACTGCAAAAACCCCATCTGTGGATATAGTTACACAAGTGCTTATACTTCATTCCATCCAGGAACAGCACACACCAACTGCAGAGACTTCCTCAGCCTGATGAAGGGTTTTTAAACCTGAAAACTTGCTAAAAAAAGTAAGTTGGTTTAGTAAAAGATATCAGATTCACCCAAAGAACTTTGTCTGCCAAAGGACTAAACAGCACCTTACACTAAAGTTTCATTCTGCAGACCATGTAATAAGTAAGAAAACTGGGCATCATCTATGCTGAATTATCCACTTGGGAAGAAAAGCAACCAAACCACAAGAAAGAGAGCACCATTCCAAACCTATAAAACAAATAATTACTGGTTCCAGTGCTTTGTTCCCTGGGGACAACAGTGGTGAAAAAAGTGAAAGACTTTTCCCACATGACATCAACTGCTGATAGATCATCCAAAGTGAACAGCTCCTCTCACCAAAACATTCTGAAAAGTATCTGCTCTTTCCCTGCAATGGACTCAGATCTCAAGAGTCTTGGTATCAAAACATGGCACAGTAAATAGACATCCACAAAGCCCGACCCTGATATTCCAAGTTTTGGTTTGCCACATGTCAATTGCTCCCACTGGGCCAGTCCTCTCCACCAGACTTTAATAAAATCGGGACTACGTATATTTCACGGAGACAGAACAAGACAATGTAACCCAGATTCACAGTCTCCCCAGGAATTTTATCAAGGCTAATGGGCTAAATACAATCCAAGTAACCCCCTGATGCAGAGCTACCTGGGACCAAAACATCCATCTTCTCACCCTTGCTTCTCTTTCCATCAGCTTTTTCCACTTTTCTTTTCCCTTTCTCACTCTGCCAAGGTCAACCCAACACTAAACTCTGCTCCAGCCCAGGAGCTGTCCACGAGAAATGACTACTCTGGATAACACAACCTGCCTCTTGCTGTTCCACGTGGATTCCTTTTTATTACTTGTGTGAAGGCAGCACCTGTAGCTCAGGGCCCCATCCCATGGGGTTTGAAAGGAATGAAACAACCTGCATCCCGAAGACAAAGCACAAACCTCATGCTGTAGGCAGCAGGATGAGAAATGAGAGAAGGACGCGGGGGCGCACATACACAATGAGGGTGACGCCAGCCCAGCGCACGGAACAGTGCTCACAGCAGCCAGCAGCCTTTTCCTCCACTTAGGCCAGGCTCAAGATCCTACAATCGGATAGCAAGGACCTGAGGACAGACTGCATGGATGCCCAAGACGCTGCTGCCAGATGGAGGGCAGCGGGGCTCAGCCTGCTGGGCTCCTGCAACTTCTAACTACGGTTACCAGCCTCCCAAGATGGGGGTGGGGAGGACTCACAGCTGCCCTCAGAGCGAGTCACCCTCTTGCACGTGGCCCACACTAGCTCTGTGCTGTCCCCCTTATTTTTTGACAAAGGAAAAGTGTGGGGGCAGCTCCTGTGGAGCCCAAGCGACCCGCCGCGGGGCAAGGCCACCCACACTACAGGCCTTTTTGAAAGACACGTGGGCCTGCACAGGGCGCTGCCCCTGGAACGCCCCCCCCCGCCCACGCAGCCTGCGGAGGTAACGGGCTGGCCCATTCGAACCGGAGTGTAGAGCGGGCGGGGCCATTCGGCCCGCGGGAGGGGGGGAGAGGGCGGGATGACGTGGCCACGGGCACGAGGGAGCCTCACTCTTGCTGACGGCCTTAGCAGCACGCGCGTAGTCGCCGCTCTGCCCAAAGCGGCTCACTTCGCTCCACAACACGGACACTGCTCCTCCCGCAGCCACCGCCCCGCCGCCAGCACCGGCTGCCGCCATCTTGGGACGTGGGGCTGGAGACACAGCGGCGCGGAAAGGGGAGGAGCGCAGGTGACCCCTGCCCCAGAAGCGGATGTAGCGACAGCTGTGAATGGGGTGGTAACCGCGGGGCTCTGGCCCCGCCCCATCTTCCCTGTGCGCCTTACCGCGCTGGCTCGTGAGGCCCGTCTGGCGGTGGCGCCCGCACCCGCCGCTTGGAGGTGTCTCGGGCGGGGGCGGGGGCGGGGCAGCCGAGCGCGTCCAGGCCCCAGCAGCAAGGCGGCAGCGGGCCCGGGGGCTTGCGGAGCGTCTCTGAGGCTCAGCGTCAGGCTGGCAGATAAAAGGGGCAGGTTGGGGCTGCTCGTGGCCCCTTTTTGCTGATTTCTTATCCGTTCATTTGGAGGGAGCGGGGGCTGCTGATGGCAGTGGAGTGTGTGCACCTGTTTCTGGCCGGGGCAGTTTGAGCCCTGGGGCTCTGTGGAGAAGCATAGGCAGGCCTCTTCTGCGCCTGATGGGCCTGGGTCCTAAGGGGGTAACAGAAAGATTAGCAGTTCCAGTCTGTGAGTGGGCAGGTGATATTACGTTGCAATTTATGGGCGTGGCTGGGTTCATTTTTATTTTTCTGCCCCACCCCAAGACACACCAAGCTGAGATGTGCTGCAGAGTGCATCTAACCAGCCCTAGAGCTCCAGCTTGCAAAATGCAGGGCTTGCTATAGCATGCTGAAACCCCTTTGTTCATGAAGTTTTACAAGAAGTATCATTAGTATCTGTGTGATATGAAATATGAAGTATCCATTCTTCCAGCCCATACTTCCTTAGCTTGCCTAGGAAAATGTTGTGGGAGACCATATCAAAAATCTTGCTAAAATTAAGGTACACCACACATCCACCGGTCTCCCCACATCCACAGGATGTGGTGTACCTTGATTTTAGCAAAGCTTTTGATATGGTCTCCCACCACATTTTCCTAGGCAAGCTAAGGAAGTACGGGCTGGATGAATGGACTGTAAAGCGGATAGAAAACTGGCTGGAACATCACATTCAGAGAGTAAGAATCAATGGCTTGATGTCTAGCTGACAGCTGGCATCAAGTGGAGCACCCCAGGTCCTGGAGCCAGTTTTGTTCAATGTCCTCACCAGTGACCTGGAAGATGGCATAGAGTGCACCCTCAGCAAGTCTGCAGATGACACGAACCTGGGAGCGTAGTAGATACGCTGGAAGATAGGGCTAGGATTCAAAGTAACCTAGACAAATTGGAGGATTGGGCGAAATCTCATGAGGTTCAACAAGGACAAGTGCAAAGTCGTGCACTTAGGACAGAACAGTCCCATGCACCACTACAAGCTGGGGGTTGACTGGCTGGGCAGAAGCTCTGCAGAAAAGCACCAGGGAGTTACAGTGGATGATAAACTGAGTAGGAGTCAGCAGTGTGCTCTTGTTGCAAAGAAGGCTACAGCATCCTGGGCTGCATTGGTAGGAGTGTTGCCAGCAGGTCAAGGGAAGTGATTATTCCCCTCTATTCAGCACTGGCAAGGCCACATCTGGAGTACTGTGTTCAGTTTTGGGCCCCCCACTATGGAAAGGATGTGGACAAATTGGAGACAGTCCAGAGGAGCGCACCAACAATGGTGAGAGGGCTGGGGCACGACTTTCAAGGAAAGGCCAAGGGAACTGGGCTTATTTAGTCTAGAGAAAAGCAGACTGAGAGGGGACTTAATAGGAGCCTTCAACTATCTGAAGTGGGGGTTGGAAGAGGATGGCATTAGACTCTTTTCAGTGTTGGCAGATAACAGAACAAGGAGCAAAGGTCTCAAGTTGCAGCAAGGGAAGTTTAGGTTAGATATTCAGAAAGTTTCTCACTAAGAGGGTAGTAAAACACTGGAATAAGTTACCCAGAGTGGTGGTGAAATCTCCAGCCTTGGAGGTTTTCAAAACCCGGCTAGACAAGCTTTGGCTAGGATGATCTAGTTGGGGCTGGTCCTGCTTTGAGCAGGGGGTTGGACTAGATGGTCACCTGAGGTCCCTTCTAACCCTAACTTTCTATGATTCTATGATTTATCAAAGGGACATTTCATTTGCCAATGTCCCCACATACACTACATACGCTTTCAAGATACCCCACTTAACCTATGAGAAGTTGCTGCTTTTGACTTTCATCTTCTCTCTCGCTACAAGACTTACAGGTTTTCACTATTTTACGAGTGGTCTTTAAGAAAGACCAAGCAAGTTCCCACCATGACAAATAGGGCTATGCGAAGCTTCGGGTGGTGATTCGATTCGGAGATTTGTCCCAATTCGATGGCTGAATATCTGAATCCAAATTGAATCAGGGTACCAATTTAAAGATCCAAATAAATTCAAAGCTCTCCAAATCTTCAGCAAAGATTCATAGAGCTTTGATGATTCAGGCAGTCCCTGGTAGCTGCAGCAGGGAGCTGCAGCTGATTCTGAGCTGGTTAGTACTAGGGGCAGGGTAGCGTACCATGGGGGGACCCCCACCAGCCCCCAATGGGTGCCCCCACCCACCTCAGCTCCTGCTACTTTAAAAAAAAGCCCCGGCTCACTGGGTACTGCCGGGCAGGGGGGCAATCCCTACTGCCCCACACTGCATGGGGGGGCTCTGCATGGCAGCAGCTGAATCTCCGAATCAGATTTGGCCGAATTGAATCGGGACAGTGATTCGAATCACTGTCCTCTGAATCAGACGAATCCGAAGCGAATGCTAGTTGCTTCACACAGGCCTACTAACAAACTACCTATTTCAGTATTTTCCTCCAAGATTTCTCTTAGTTTAGATGCTCATACATATCTGATAGAGGAGATACCGGGAGGTTTGCCTATTACACTCCAGACAGGTTGACTCCTGTGAGCATGGGAAACTTGACTGCACAATTTTGTGGTAATGGGAAGCCAGGTTCATTCTTTTCCCCCTGGCTTGCTCCACAGCCTTTTGGCTAGGTGCGAGACTGGAAGCATCCAAACCCCAAGGTGTCTGGGCTTGGGGCTTGTAGGCAGGATGTCTGCCATGGATTTGGGGAGTATCTAAAGCCCCAGACTGATGGGTCTGGAATGAAAGATACTTCCCTGGTGGTAGAGCCACACAGATTTGAACGATGGAGCTCTGCTCAGTTGAGATTTGGAATTTGACTACTGAGCTTTGCCCAATAGAATTCAGGACTGATTTGGCCCTTAAAACAAAATCAATTTAATCTTCCCACCCCCCAAAAACCCCAACCCCTACGGTATCAGAACTTCAGGATAGACTTCCTTAGCAATCCCATGAAGTACATGTGGTCAGAGAAATAAAAGTCTCAAGTATTTGGTGGGAGAATAAAATACACTTCCTTCAGTATCAAAGATAATTCTGTGAAAAGATGATGGGGAAAACAATGCGTGTTTTAAACATATGTTACTTTTTTAATAATATTTTCAATAAAACACCCATGACTGAAGCTGGTATTTAAAATGTTTTATTGTTTCATCATCAAAAGTTTTTTCTATAGAAGGATGGCAATGCTATTTCAGTGCATATTAGATGGAGAAGTCATACCTCTCAAGTGTCTACACTGGAAGTAGGAGACAGCGTTACATCCAAGTAGTATGCCAGATCAAGAACACAATGCTGTCAACAGGATTAACACACAGGAAAATACATAGCTGTTAAACATAAAAGATTTCTTGGCCAAGTGAGTGAAACAGTAGCAGGGCAATACATTAATTAGAAAGTTACATGGGAACAGAGACAAAAAAAATTAGAAACCACCTTGGTAACTAGTCAGGTCATTAAAGGACTCTGAGGCTACTACTCTCTTTGTGAAGGCTAAGGCTATATATTTAGCCACTGGTTTAAGAGATTTTCAAATGCACCCAACTACTTAGATGGACAAGTCCCACTGAAAGTCATGACATTTATGCTTCTAAATCCCTCAGGCATGTCTCAAAATCTCCACAGGTTTCTGGTGAACCTTTGCAGGTGGCTGAAATGCTCTGCACCTTCACCCTGATGCTCTTCTATTCATGTTGTGCTAGGGGTAGAACTGTTCAGTTCTCATTCTTAATATCGTGTGGTTTTAACAAACAGGCACACACTTGTGCCACCCAATCTTTCATGTCTCCATACAGAAATCAATTCCCTGAACTTGTGTGTGTAACTACCATGATTATCAGACTTCATAGAGCTTAATGTTTTGTTTACATCTATACATATCAATTAATCTCTTTTCAAACAAAATACAGGCAAACCTCCTTAATCTGGACTTTTCATACTGCTGCACCGGTAAATTAGGTCACCAGTTTTTATCATGCGCATATAGTTGGCTTGCTACTCTTTTGAAAAATAAGTCAGAAGCCTTTTTGGTCAGGTTTACTGTTGCATCAATTACAGTCAAACCTGGCTAATCTAAATTCATTCACTGTGCACCACAATGGAAAGTCAGAATAAAATCCACGATCAATTAAAAAAAACAGACAGGTGAGAGGTATGCAGAAAACTTGCTTTAAATATTGAAAACTACATGTGATATAACCTTACAGAACAAGAAATACACTTATTGACATAACATTGTCTTGTTAACAGATAATGCATGAACTGAAAGAAAGTCACTGACATCATTTCAGTCAGACTTGGAGAAACTAATGCTTTGACTATACTATATATTAGTATAGCAATCAATCTTCTTAAGGTAAGCTACATACCTATGGTTTAAGTGTTAATCTACACTTGAAAAGCCATTTTACTCAATATATACTATGTATAAAATAAATTAAAAAAGGGAAGCGGGAAATATTGTTTCATATATGCTGCAAACTAACATACATCAGTAGTTCCATAAATGAACATTTTACCTCCCTTTTGGTAAAATGTGAAGAGTTGACACAGACCAAAAATGTACAATACTTATAAATAGAAACATTAAAAGAGGTCTTAAAAATGGAATTTAAGTGTCAGTTGTCCTTCCCCCACAATGCATTTGGTTTTGCATTTTATAGCATCAAAATTAAATAAAATTCATAGGCTATTTGTCGGTCACATCCACACAAGAGCAGAGAACAGGACGGGAAAGTGCTCCTTTCAAAGGTGTTTACATTTTGAAATCCCAAAAGATAACTCTGCTTATAGGCAGAGCAGTCACCCAATCCTCAATTTAACAGCATCACCATTCTTCAGCCTTAATAAGGTCTGAGCAGCAGAAAAAAAAAGTGTGCAAGTGATCCTTCCTTTCCTTCCCTGATCCCACCAAAATACAACCACCACCAATGTTTCTGCTAAGTGAGAATGGTCCCATGTTGGTTACAACATTGCTTGCCTTATATCCTTTATGCATCATATTTTAGTCACCATGGTCAATAATAAAAGATACATGTTATCTTTAACTTGATATCACTGTTGCTTTTAAAATAAACTTTTAACCCAAAACACATTTAAACATTCTTGGTTCCAGCATTTAAATGTTGCATAACTATAAAACAGAATAGGAATAATTATAAATTTAAGTCAAGAGATACTAAAAACATACTGTAGACAAATAAAAACAAAGCGTCTTTCCACATAATAAAAACCTTAAAATCCATTAGCAAACCAGCAGAAATAGTACACTTACAACAAACAAGGTGAAAAGGAGCATCTAAATACTCCCAAAGGCTTGCTATGCTACTTCTCTTTATTGCCCATTCTCTCATTTGTATGGATGGCCACTGAATGACAAGATGTCTATGACAGTTCTCTGATAAACTCCTTTCACCACTGTTGCCAGCTGAAGTCGTCATTGCTGCCAAAGACCAAGAAAAATCCTAGGATAGTGGCAAAAATGACTGTATTCCCTGTGAGGACAAGTGCACATGCACCCCATAAAATCTGTGGACAACAAAAATGTAGTTATACATACAGAAAATTAAAGAGAAGCAATCAAATAAGACAAAAAGAACAGTATTTCTAAATATTGGAAGTGCTACAGTTCAAGCACGCAGGTGTTTTTATCACATCTAGGCCTGTTCAAGGTTCAGTAAACACATCTGCACCCTATTCTACATTAAGACTTCTGCAGTAGCTAGATTTGCTTAAATAAAGCTGCCTCTATCATTATCTTGGGTCATGATAGCTAAGGAGGGATTTTCAGAAAGCTTAAGGGAACTGGGTGCTCCAAACCCATTAAAATTCCATTTTAGTTTGGTTTCTTATTCCCTTGGGCTCGTTTGACTGTTCATGCTAACTCAGAATTCCATTTAGGAAATGTTTTAATCTTAATTTTCCAATTTTCTTAATGTAGTTAAAGCAGGCAAGAATCTTTTAAAGAGTATAAATAAAGCCATGCAGGGTGAAAGGGAAAGTTAGTTGAGGAACTAGGGAACTGTAGACTGATGGAAATCAGAACTACTGGCTTCCTTATTAATTGTTCTCTCTGCTTTCTATTTCATAAATGATCCTGAAATCACTCAGTATTACTCTAGCTTTATTTGCACTGGTGAGTTTTTATGTTGCTAGTCTCTATCTGATTTTGCTCATAACGCATATGAAACTCTGGAGGCTTATTTTCTCACTGTAAAAAGCAAGTGGGTTTTTGCCACGTTTCTCTGTATAAAATGTTATTTCGTTCTTGGATGCAGTTTTTTAACTCCACATACATTTTAAACCTCTGAGCTGAACATTAAAATTGCTAAGTGTAGTTAAAGTATTACACGATGTGAAAACTGTTAGCAAAGAATGTGTTCATAGATGGAAATATTACTAACCAATTCTGCTCTGGCAAATACTATAGGGAGCCCAAATGCTGAGACAACAATGCCTGTTGTAAGAAATATTGCTAGCTCCTTGCAGGCATTACTTGCAGCATCTGTGTCATCTACTACTCTTCTTGCTATGCAGTATGGAATAGGAGAAAGGATGTAAAAAAACAGAACAAACAGTGGCCAATATTTGCTGAAAAAGAAAGGAAAAGAAAGTTAACTTTAATTTCTCTGTAGCAATTACTTCCTTTCGCACATCCTATTATACAAGCTGTAAGGTACAAGCATACCTTTATTCCCCATCCAGCCTTATTTAGCAAAGGTACATACCTACCACTGATCACTACAAAGCATAATAAGAACTTTATTGAATTAAGCAAGCCAGTGGATTACTAACCAGATTTATTTAACCACAGGTGATCATCAGCAAGGACAGTGAATTCCACAGTTAAGGTGGCTCTACCACTGAGAACACTTAGCTAAGCATGCCAGATGTGAACCATTTCCACTGACTTCAATAGCAATGCTGAAGCCAAGCTGGGAGGAGCTTCTCAAATTTAACCAGGGGGCCTCAAGCGTACGTACAGACAGCTTTTTATCTGGTTCTACCTCTACTTCATGGATTTACATTCAAGCATTGTTTTAGGTCAAGCCCAACTCTCAGCCAACACTAAAAAAAGCAATCACTTGTGAAGTGTTCTGACATTTTAACAATCAAAGTATAACCATTATCATGTAAAATATAATAAAAAAATAGATAGCATAATGGTTTTATTAAGGGTGCACCAATAAAGATTTTCTTGGCTGATACCGACAGCCAATTATTCCCCAAGCATATTGGCTGATACTGAGCTGATAACTGATTTACAGGAACACAGCCGGGCACTGTGGAGGGCAGCACCCTGCAGGTAAGTCTGTGGAAGGGAAGGGAAGTGGTAGTGGGGCAGATCCAGGCCTCCACAGTGAGGGTGGGAGTGGTGCAAGGGCTGGGGATGCTGCCCAGTCAGGGCGGTGAATGGGACTCCGGGGCTGGGGCAGGGAGCAGGACAGAGCCATGGGCAGCTCGTCCAGGGGATCAGCGGCCCCACACTTAAAAATCATGGCGGGGGTGCTTGAACTAAAGCTTGTCAAATGAGCTTTTAAGTCAAGTGCTGCCACCACCATTTTTAAGCGCAGGGACACTTTTAGGAGTGCAGCTGAGGGGCAAGGGCAGAGGCAGGTTGCTCGCTGTGGGTTCGGGACTCTGCTCTACTGCCTTTGCCCCAGAAACCACATGCTGGCCGCGTGTCCCCTGCCCACCCGGTAGCAGGAAGCACAACTCATTGCCTCCACTGCTGCCAGGTGGGCGGGGGGTACACAGCCAGTGAGCAGCTCCAAGGCAAAGGCAGCAGGGCAGGGAACCCTGAGCCCACAGCAGGCAGCCCACCTCTGCCCTGTGCACAGATCTTGGGGGGTACCTGCCCCCCCCATGCCTCCCTCGCAGGTGCACACAGAAGTGGGGAGCCACCTACCCCTTCTGGAAAAGCTGCCCACAGCTCTGTCCTGTTCCCCGCTCCAGCCCCAGGGTCCCATTCACTGCCCTGACTGGGCAGCTCCCCCAGCCCCTGCCCCTACCCCAACTCCTTCCCTCACCATGAGGGCCTCAATCTGCACCTCTAATGCCCCTTCCCCTCCATGGACTTATCTGCAGGGAGCTGCTCTCCAAACTGCTCAGCTGCATTCCTGGCCATGTGCACACTGTGGCTGCCTGTAAGCACGCGGCATCCAAGGGCCCCAGCCAGAAAGCATATTATATTTATTAGTGACATTATCAGCTACACTGGCCAAAAAAAGCCGATAATATTAATTTTCCTTTTATCGGTGCCGATCCGATATGGCACTGATATATCAGTGCACTTCTATGTTTTATTGTTAGTAGTCAAAGCAAATTGCTTAGGCACATAACGAGAAAGGGAGTCCTCTACTGTTATACAGAAAACCTCACTGCGTCATTAAAAAAATTAAAACATAAACAACGTATTGCTTCATGGTTAGGTAACAAAGCTAAGCTTTGCAGCATGTAAGAGCTGCCCATTAAAAGAAGTTATTAATGGGAAGCAAAAACAGTCCTCTGCAGGCACTTATACAGATAGATAATGATGGGGTTAGCGTCTCCATAGTAGTTTTTTAAATTCAACTTATCAAATAACAAATGTAACATTTGAAGATGCACCCAATCATCTAAAATGCACATATATAAAAAGCAGGGTGGGTTTGATTTAAATTGCGATTTAAATCAGTAGTCAGGAAGTCTGGATTTAATAATTGTTTTCCACAAAAAGTTTATTTTTGTTGCTTGATATAAACTTCATTAAAATATTCCCAAGCAGGGTCTCTTTTACGGCCTGGCAAGCCTGCTACCATGATAGGTTTTCCCTTCTACCATACCATTCTCTCACTAGATCTCAAATCAATAGAGAGACTATACTCAGAAACTTATCCCTTAAGACTTCTGAAATATTCTGCACAAAATGTTTCTCTTTTGTTTCTACCGCCC
The DNA here is from genome assembly GCF_030867095.1 of Alligator mississippiensis. NCBI lineage: Eukaryota > Metazoa > Chordata > Crocodylia > Alligatoridae > Alligator > Alligator mississippiensis. Next base: position 140,658,276 of record NC_081825.1, on the reverse strand, counting down.
CTCTCCTTGCATTTATCTCCAAACTCTTCCTTCTTGCCCAGATCTACTCCACTCGCAACAACCCTCTATTCATTTAACCTCTTGAAACGTTGCACTTTTAGAGAGAGGTAAGGTCTTGGCTCTGCATACACAAGCTTGCAGAGAGGCAAGTGGATTTATCGGTACGTAATCAGATCTGTTGTTATCTCTCATCTCCATATACTGCTGTTAACAAGGTTATCATCTCTGGAGACAAATTCACAGTTTGAGAAGTGAAACTAAGCGTCACGGAGATGCTTAATGGGATTTTCTAGACTGAGCACTGAGTCCCATTGGGTAGAGTGGTTTTCTTTAATCTTTACTAATCTATAGAGAAGCCTTTAGGAACCCCATAAGATTGGGCCCCTAATATAGCCTATGGCCTATTGTAACCTATTTATGAAACTTTTCTAAAAAGTTACATGAATATATTGTCTCAAATAGTATATAATCAGAAGTTATACTCCCTATTCCATGATGATATCTCTGAGCTCTAAAATATCTTAAAACTATCTTTATATAGGTTTATACTTTTTTTTTAGAAGTACATTAACAAAAAATAATTAAATCAAATCTGATTTAAATAAAAAATCCAAGGGTTGGTTTGTTGTTTTTTTTTTAATCACTAATTTTTATCCACCCTGATATCAAGGTAGATAGCTATTTTCCATTAACGGTGTAGCAAAGGTCTCTATAATATTTTTGACGGCGATTTTACTTTTCCCTAGCATTTTTGACCTAAGATCATACAACTACCTACAAACACAGATATGTGCACACTATAAGATTCTTACTACACTAGAGAACAGATTAGTTGGCAGTCAAAGAGCATGCAGTTATTATAAAGAGCATTAAAAATATACATTACCTATACTGAGGAAGGGCACATCCAAGCATCAGAAACATTAGTCCAATTGCCCCTCCAAAGGACAGACTAATCAAAGCTGTAAGGAAAACACAAAATCAAGAAGGTCAGTTTGTTATGACACACAAAATGCTCCTACTCCCTGTCCTTTAGGTTGAACAAAATCTCAGAATATGGAATTAGCCACCTTTTTGCACTGGCAAAGCTGAATGATACTTATACAAAACAAGAGCATGTCACTGGGAGCACTGCATTAACAGACTTTTAAAGTTAATAACATTTATCACACTATCTTGACCACTTTTATTTCTAACACAAATATATAAAACAGATAAATGGACATTGTTGCGATAGACTGTGGCAGGGTGATCTCATTTGTTCTCTTGACATTTGCTTGTAACGCATGTTGTAATTAAGGTTGCAAAATGGATTCAATTATAATCCTGTTTTGCATTTACTCAAAAAAAAATTTTTATTGGGTTGAAGGATTGCATGTTCAATAAACAAAAATGTTTTGAGAAAATGTTTACGTTTGAGAAAAATCTATTTGAATTTGAGTTCTATGGAGATCAAAATAGACTGGATTTTAAAACCAGACAGAAGTAATACTTGTTGAATGGAATACCCCAGAATCTAGATTAGAAGAAACACAGTTGAATATTTCTAAACAAATGCTTGTTGCTCAGCACAATAACTGTACTAGACTGTTTCCTTTTCTTTTTTGTGCCCTTGTGACAAGGTATTTATCAAAATTTGCATATTAATTTGGATATTATTCACCGAAAAAGTAACATTCATCCCAAACTCACTGCCTTACACTAGCAGCATTAGTAATCTAGGTCAGGGATTGATAACTTCATAAGCAGTCATGCTCAATTTTAAGAAGTACTGAAACATTTTTTTTGCATGGAATATTTACCCCCCCACAAACTGCTGTTAAAAATTAGCACTCAAATAAAAGTGTCAGTCATATGCAACAAAATGCCTTAGCTCATTTTATTTCATCTCCACATATCCAAATTAATACAGGGTAAAAGCCTGATAACAGCATCCACTAAAATTAATTTAAATCAGAAATGAGAAACTACTCCTATGAATTGCTGGGAAAGTACAAATGAATCTAGAGCAAAGATGAAAAGTTAAACCAAGTTATTTTCATCTTAAAATTGCTCAGTCATTTATCAAGGAAAATGATGTTAGCTTGACAGGCAGCCAACTAAACTACTTTCACAATTGTAGTCATCCTCAGAATGTGACCTCTGAAAGCAGTGCCCACTGAATGTTTTGTATGAAATGGTATTCAATCTAATATAAGACAGCCTGAGAATTGTCTCTAGGCAATTCATATCCACAGAGCCATCGTTTTCTATTTCTCATTAGTTTCACATTTATGTAATTTAAGGATATGCTCATTAGTATTAAAAACTCTACAGAAACTTATACTATATAATGCCACACAAAAACAGGGTTGCATGAACATTTGCATTCAAATGGAAAAATACCAGATTCAACATTACCAGATAGTTCTGACTGTAATTTAAAATAAGGTCCCTGCTTTTTTGTTTTGCATCATCTTTGTATTTGAAAATATTGCAAGTGAAAATATCTTAACCACCTTGAGACTTTATACAGCACAAAACGAACCCCTACTAGAAGGAAATAGCTCTCTCAAAATAAGTTTAATAATTTTTAATCCTGTTTTGAGGAAAAATTTAACTGACTTTTACTGTTAACATGACATTCAGAATGAGCAACATTCTCCACGTGAAGTAATGCAGTATATGCCATAAAGAGATCAGCGTAATGTCACAAAAATATATCCATGGTTGAGGGACTAAAAATGTACGTTCAGTTTAATAAATGAATCCGAAGCCCATGAAAATAAAAAAAAATTCTCATTCACTTCAAAGGGTTTTGGATCAGGTCCCAAAAGAGACCTGGAACAGTCTAAAAAAACACAACGTTTAGCTGCCTAACGTGTGGCATGAAAACCTGTCTAATCACTTAGGCACCTTGGTTTCCGCCAGAAAACTTAGGCATAATAAAGTTCTGCTATTGTGCATGCATAAAGTGCATATATTTGCTATAAATGCATGCATTTGGTTATTACCTGTAGCCTAAGCCTATCTGGGATTCACAAATTAGGTGCAGCACTATCCAAGACTCTTGAAGGGTCCAATTCACTGTGTGCCCCGAGCACACTTAAGACAGCTTGAGAGCATACATTTCAGCACAAAAGCACAGCAGACATGGACACTTTCACTCAAAAACTACAGTTAGAGCTGGGGTGAAGAGAAGTGGTGCTTTTCATGCAACAGTCCAGTTGATACAGCATTGGCTTACAAGTAGGAAGAACTGAGCTTTAAGTCCTCCTCAGTCTGAGGGGCTTCAGACCTGCCTTGCCTAGAAGAGTGTCCTAAACATCAGGCTACAGACTAGACTGGGATATGCAGCCTCCATTTTTCCTGCCAGAGCTGTGTCACCATACAGCAAAGATGAAAGGATTCACAAGGCCAAACAAAAAGCATCCCCACTGCTGAAGGCACGTCTCTGAAAGTCCTGGGTTCCATCTCCTAGGAACACATACACATTTCATATTCAATACTTTTGATAAAGTGCACAACATTACTTTTTGAAGGCACCACAACCTAAAAGAATGTCTCCCGCCAAGGGGAATACCTTGATCCATGGGAAACATGCAGGCTCCACGTTGATTATTCTCTCTGGCCCAGCTTCAAGAGGAGAGGCAGAGGCTGTCCAAACCTAGCTTTACCTCTAGCCTGACAATTAAGGCCCAGTCTTAAAACCCATGTCCCAACTCCCCTACGATGAGAACTACCTAACAATTTAGGTCTCTCACTTCCTGAGAAAGCACCATAACCAATGGTTTATTACTTTAATGGCAGATACCATCACCAGGTCCTATTCCTCCAGCCACATCTCCATAGAGAAGAATGAACCTGTACCCAGAAAAAGACAGCTAAGTACCTAAGCAAAACCAGGGTGCCACACAATCCTTTTAAGGGCGCTTGGCAATATTAGCATCCTTAGGTGTGCAAACACCTACACATGATTCAGAACACAAACTCAGATATTTCAAACAGGTAACCATAGTGCTACAAGCCCTCTGACTTGCCATGGTCTGAGTTTTTTGCAACAGATGAATTGCTTTATTTTCAGAAGTAAAAAATGTAAGTGAAGTTAGGTTTTGAAATGGAGCACTGCCAAATTCAAGAGTTTATGGAGGGTTGCCTCAGATGTAAAAAGACTGAAAACCACTGGCCTAAGGCATGTATGTGCACCCACTGCAGCCCTTAGTTATGTGACAAAGCCCAGGAGAAAAATGGGGATTTGGGATCCCCTCCTCTCTCGTACCTCTTCTAGTGGCTGGTGTTGGTATTTTCCCTTCTGCATACCACACCTTGCACACCCTGTTCCAAGGCACCTAACTTAGGTTTGTCAACTGCACACCCGCAGCTTGAAGCCTACAAGTCCTGTGGTGGATCTTGGCATAACTGCACATGCCAACACTTGGCGCACACTGCACACCTTGTCTACTCAGTTTCTCCCATCTCCACGCAGCACTGGAAGACAGAAACATGACCATACAACTAACAGTGCTGCTTGGAAAGCTCAACAGCACGCTTAGCTCAGAAACTATATCTAACCTGCTTTTCAATATCAACAAACTCCTCAGATTTTTTTTTTCTTTTAGCAGGAAGAGAAGCAGATTTTACAAGCCCACAATATGCTTCTTTGCGCAGCATGGTTAATAATGCCTTCCTTGAGAAATGCTGCTTGTTCTGCTACAGTCTTCATGTTTAGCAGTCAGGGACAAGTGCAGCACAAATACTGAAGGCAGAGAAGATGTGCGCGTTTACCAGCTAATGAAATAAGGTATGTGCATAGGCGTGCGCGTGTATGTGCAGGGACACCCAAAGCGTAGAGCACCGGCCGGCCTGCTTCCTATCTGCCCAGAAAAACAGCGCGCGTTACACAGACCGCTCCCGCCACATCCGCTCCAGCGCCAGTGTGTGTCCGTGACACGGGGCCCCCGCAGCCCCCAGGAGGGGGAGGGAGACTGCCCAGCGGGACCCCGAACCGCACCACCCCCCGCACCTTTGATGCCGGCCATGGCGCCGCCGCCCGGTCCCGTCCCCACGAACCGCCCAGGCCGGAAGGAGGGAGACAACCGGACACCAGGCCCCGGAAGTACGCCACGCCCTCCACTTCCGGTCTCAGGACCAAGTACCCGGAAATTGGGCGGAGGGGAAGGGAGTGGAGGGCGCGGCCCCGCAATCCTTCGTCACGTGATCCAAGCAGCGATGACGGTAAGCGGAGGCGGTGCGACACCGTTTTAAAGGGCCAGTGACACTGCAGGGGGAGTCACCCAGCCCCAACGGGAGCTCGTCGGCTAAGATCGGCTTCAGCGTAGTCACGCGGGACACCGCATTTAAAGGCACAGGAGAGGCAAGGCTTTGTTGGGGGGCGTAGTGACGTCAGACAAGTTGGAATGGCGTCAGGCAAGAATGACATCAGCCGGGAGTGATGTCTGACTTCTGGAAGTTTGTCTGCCTCTGTCTCAACCTCGCAGTGGGTTCAATCCAGGAGATCACCTGTCCCTCTCCCCCCGCACCCCCCAAACCAGCCTTGTCTCGTTGCCGGATCATCCTGGACCCACAGGGGTGTAGGCCATCTTCAAATGGCCGTGTCTGAGTACAACACCTGCAGCCACGACCCAGAGAAACCTGAGGGTACCCAACCTGGGCACTGGGCCACACCATGGCTTCCAGATCTGGCACGGGCTAGAGAGAGCAGAGGGCTCTTGTTACCAAAAAAAGAGCAGTCACCAAGTGCAGGCCACTTCTCCGCAAACATTCCCCTCTGCCTTCACAACATCTTTAGATGACTAACGTGCATCAGGTTAAGACCGTACAGTCTGCATTTGCTAGGTTCATGGCCCATCCTTTCCTCAAAGGCTCAGAGCAGCTCACAACAAACAAGCAACCTACTGACAAGATTCCCCAAGTGACACCCCAAAACACAAGAACGCCAACTCCCTGCATCCCCCCACCTACTGCTTTCCTACATGAACCTCTGCAAAAGCAAACCCTGCCACCAACCCCAACACCGGCTCCCAACTTCCATCTACATACAGAGAAAAGACCCTGTATCCTACTTCACCCACACCCACCTCAACCAAGGGAAATCCCTTCACCTCCATTATCCCTTCCAAAACTTTTAGTGTCAGATTTAAAGAATCAGTGGGCACATTTACATGCACTCTTTAATGTGCAGTAGCCTATTTTACTGCGCATTGAAATGGCACATAAAAAACCATGCTATTAGGCTAATATGCAGTAAAATAGGCTACTGCTCATTAAGTGTCACCTAAAAAGCATGCGCTTGTGCTACTGTGTGTTAAGGCAGCCTTTTGCTCATTAATATAGTGCCTCACATTGGAGGTACTAAATTTAATGTGTATTAGGAAAAGTACATTAATGCATATGTAGATGCACCCAGTTCAACTAAACCACAAAGTTCAAAACTAAAGTACCTTGAGACCTGGCAGGTGAAGCTGCCCATCCCCTACACCAGTTTCAGCCAAATCTGGCCCCACTGTGGGAGGTCTTCCCTTACTATGACAACACAAGCTCCCCTAGGGTTTTGTAGCCAGGGCACAAGGAAGCTCAGGTCACAGAGCAGGCAGAACTCTCTCTACCACAGCTTCCCCAACCAGGCTCTGAGAGCCCCAACTTCATCTGCCTGCACAGGGAGCTTCAGCATAGATGCCTAGGGGAAAGAAAGTGGAGCAGGGCAGGAAAAGCAGAGGTGTGAGGATGCACCAGGAGCAGGGTGCCTACAAATCCTGAGATGGGGTTGGGGAGGTTAGAAACAGGGCAAACAGGACCAGAGAGCAAGGCATGTTACAGGAAATTATTTAATAATTAATTGTTTCATGAATTATTTATTTCACTAATTACCAGTATATTTACAGTATAAGCTATATTGTAATAAACATGTTGGCTCATTATTGGTCACTGTGTAAAGTCTTATGTGACATCCAGTCAGTAAAGTAAGGCTTCATAATTCTCCAAGCACAGGAAGATGCATCAGTAAAGGAGCCAGACTCTGGAGTGGGATCCAGGGAACTGGATACAGAAGAAAGGTCTCATATCAGCAGTTTAGGACCCAGGCCAAGATAAACCCTGCTTCTGTCAGGGAGGAGGAGTACCTACTATCTACACAAAGGCATAAGCAGTATAACAAATGTCTGTGTTCATCATACTGCTTATGGCCTTATGTAGATAATACTTAACAGAGTTATGGTACTTACTATTAACAGAAATGACTATCTATCTCTAAGGTAGCACCACTAAAGACAGTCTGCTTGAAATGCAGGAGCCCACCCATCATGTGCCCTGGATCATCATGGCAAATGACAACACTTCAGTCCCACTTTGGCTGCAATGTATGTATGTTTATAAGGCAAAAAAGAACAAAACGGTTTTAACTCAGATTGGCTCATCTGTATTAGTTAACAGGGAATAAACTTGCAGCAAAGATGAAGTAATTTGGGTTTTGACTTGTGTTAGCAATTGACTTGAGTATGAGCTGCTTACTCAAAACTCAGCTTTCCTTGTTTTAGCTGCTGTTTTAACCCAAGTTAGGAACCCCTTTGTTTTGATGCTGACGTACCAAGGTTCTAATTCCAGCCAAAAGGTAATCCTGGTGGTCTTAGCCAAAAACTCAGCAAAATGTATTTTAGCATCTAAACGCATGCATGGTGATTTGCAAAATTGTCATACATTTAAAGTGGTTAAAACACATTATCAATGTAAAGTCTATGGTCCCACATTCAGACACATTGTATTTTATATCAGAAACCAAATGGTAGCTTTCCATGTGATCATTTATGGCTTAATGTTCTAGTCTAGGCCTTTTGTTAATAGCTTAATCCAGTGATTCTCAACCAGGGCATTGCAACGCCCTCAGATGCCTTGAGATCCTTTCAAGGGTATCATTGGGTGCTGTTCAATGTTAACACTCTTAGGTGTGCAAACATGATTCCAAAATTATACAGAGAGATTTCAGATAGGAACCCACGGTGTTAAAAACCTTCTGATCTGTTGTGGACCTGTTGAGTTCTTTGCAGCAGCAGAATTGTTCCATTATTTTCCTGTAGTCGAGAAATGAGGGGAAAACTAAGAGAGGTGCCTCACCTATCAAGGGATGTCTGGCATCTAAAATGGTTGAGAACCACTGCCTTAATTGTGTTTGGATCAGAAGGGCAACTGCTAAGTTATAATGAATGGATGTGAACTCTGGCTACTAATTTTCAAGCAATAATTGTTCAGTCTCCAGAGGATATACTGCATCAATGTACAGCATCCTTTCTCAGATTAGGGCAATTTATGCTAGCAAGAGCCACCTATCCTTCCTGAGGGCTGGATGAAAGGTACAGTATTCCTTTTGAAGCCTACTACTGAACCCTTTTTTCTGTACTACGTGGGAAAAGTGAGAGCAAGAGAAAGAGAGTATGAGTTAGAAATACCAATTTCTGATGTAAAGACCAGAAGAAATCGTTATGCTAATCAAGTTTTACCTCCTGCATAACATAATCCACGTAATTTCATGAACTAATTCCAGCATTTAACCCAATAATTTCTGGTTGAACTAAATCAACACTTGTGGAAGAACCCTGTGTAAATTTTTCAGGGATACCTAAATATTGTGGGATATAGAGTTCAATGTTTAGAAGCAATTCTAGCACTCAGGAATCTTAAATTTCACTGAAAGCCAGACTGTTCACCAGTAGCAGATTAAACCTCAACAGATCTGGACTCCTGTTACTGTTGATAGGGTAACTACTCTCAGGAGGATTTCCACTGCAAGTCAAGAATGCCTCTGGGGCTCTATCTCCAAACACACAACCTCAAAAAATATGTAGATTGTCCCCCACCTGCAACTGGTGGGCAGGCTTCTCCAGCATCAGTTGTTTGCCACCACAAGAAATTTTGCTTTCTGCAGATACCAGATGCTTCAGATTACTAATACTTTTGCCACATGTTACATTTGTTATGCAATTAACTGGTTAATTGTGCAATAAATGAAGACTGGCCACAGCTGCAAAGTAATTATTATCACACCATAACAAAGTCCACCCAGATATAAAAAGAGCCTCCTAGCTACAAAGTTAGTGCTTGAAAATGTGTAATAACTTTATTGCTGGTTTCTATCCAGCTTTAATTTGAACATGTGGCAGGGCCCTAAGAAAAATAAAGCATTACATTACCCACAGTGCATTACTTGCTCAGCATTGTTACCCACAGCTCATAGACCATTAAAATTTGGGGTGGGATCTTTTATTGGACCAACTGTGTAGTTGGATAGAGTTAGACAAGCTTTTAAATGCAAGGCATTCTTCTTCAGGTCTAAGACCTGAAGAAGAATGCCTTGCATTCAAAACTAGGCATTCGGTGCAATAAGAAATACTGCCCTAAGAAATCCCTGCCTTGTATCATTTCAGGACCATTGTGGGTGGCATGGGAGGATCTAGGATTTTGGAAAGGGATGTGCAGGTGGTGTTGCACATCCTCACATGTAACACAACACTTTTTTTTTCCAGTTGAAGAGAAACTAGAAGCTTTACTCATATGCTAGGGGGCTATATCATTCAGTTTTAGATCAAAGCAAAAACAAATATAACTGCTGGGATGCGTACTCATTTGCTATCTACCGCAGTATTTAAAAAAACACAACAAACTAGGTCAAAAATAGTCAGCAGTGGTGTAGTCATTATAGTTAGATTGGATATCCAGAAAAACTTCTTTGCTGTTAGAACAGCAAGGTAGTGGAACAGCCTGCCTAGGGAACCTGTGGACTGTCCGTTGCTGGAGGTCAAGAGGAGGCTGGACAGGCACTGGTCAGGAATGATCCAGCTGTAGCTATTGCCAGAGGCGGGCAATTATTTTTGGCAGAGGGCCACTTACTGTGTTTTGGCAAGCCATCAAGGGCCACATGACAGGCAGACAGGGGCAGATAAATACTAATTTTCTAAGTTTTTAGGGGCCCTGCAGGCCAGATAGAATGGCCTGGAAGGCTGCATTTTGCCCAGCCCTGAGCTATGCCTATGTTCTACTATGGGTATTTCCCAGGTTTCTGGGTTTTGCTAGTTGCCCCTCCCCTGCCCTGTCTGCTACATGTGTTGGAAGTGTTTTTAAGCCTTCCTCACAGGCTGGCAGCCCCAGGTAGATTCCCCTCCCCCCTGGAGCCAACAGCAAACTTCAGTTTGGTCCGGGGTGATGGTGTAACTCACGGGTTAATGGTGTAATCCTTCTGAGTTACAACTGGGAGCAGCACTTCTGCCTGCACCCTTTGACTGGGTTATGCCAGTGCTCCTGCTGGGGCCAAAGCTGAAAGGTCCTGGCTGAAGGGGCTTGCCCCTACACTCAGGGTCAGACCTGTCACTGATTTTGGGGGCAGGAAAGAATTTTACCCTATGGTCAGATTGGTGTGGACTGTGGGGGTTTTGGCCTTCCTCTGCAATGGGGGACGTGGCCCTCTACCCAGGACCTCAAGCATATGTTAAGAAGCTTTTGTAGACACAGGACGTTGGCTGCCGTGGTTCCCATCTTTCCCTGTGGTGGGTTGGGGGTTTCACATTGGGTTGCACCAGGGTTGCCAGCAGCTTTAGGAAAAGGTTAGATGATGAATTGTACGGGATGGTTTGGAGAGGGAGGCTCCCTCCCACCTCAGGCCCGGGGCCAACCTAGCTGACCCCCAGAGGCCCCTTCCAGACCAGCTTGTTTATGGTTGTGGGAAAGTGGGTCTCATTCAGTGTCAGGAAACAAGGGCTGGGGCAGAGTTGGCTGGGCCTCCTTCAGGCCCTGCAGCTTCAGGGTGGGAGTGCAGTGGGACACAGCCCAGGACACGGTTGCCCCATTACACCCAGGGCAGGTTCCCTACAAGGCCCGGGCCGGCCCAGCGGGACAGCAAACCCGGCTGACTCCGCCTCAGCCCCGCAGCTGCTCCTTTTCTCGGGGAAATACGACAAAAGAACGCGGGACAGAGAAAGCTGCCGCGCGCCTATTCGAGGTAGTTCGGGTCCGGAAAAGTGACAGGCCTAGAAGTGGGGGGGGCGCCCCGCCTCGCCCCGCCTCTTTCCCTATTGACCCTGCCCGGGAAAGGGGCGGGGCTGAGCCGCCCGAGGGTGAGGCCGGGCCAATGGGAGGCGCTGACGCAGGCTGTGGCGGCTGGGTGACGGGCGCGCTGCGCGGGGCCGGAGCTCTCTCGTCTTGTCAGTCGACATGGCGGCCGGCGGCCGTGCCGCGCTCGCGCTTGCGCTTCTGGCGGTGGCGGCGCTGCTAGGTCCCGCGCGGGGCTGGGACCAGCCAGGTAAGAGCCTGCCCCTCCCCCCGCAACGGGGGGAGGGGGCTGGATGTGCTGCGTAGCCCCGCCCCAACCCGGGAAACGGCCACACCTCCTGGCCACGACCAGTAGTTTGTGCGCATGCGCGCGTGAATAGGCTGGGGCGTAGTCTGTGAGGTCACGTGCTTGTGGGCGGGGCGAATGGACTGGAGGGAGAGGAGTGGGGGAGGGGAGCCTGTGAGCTAGGTAGCTGGTGCCCTGGTTGGGTTGGTGGCAGGGGCTTGCGCAGGCGTCCAGGGGGCGGGCCTTTCTCCCAGGCAGAAGTGGCAGGGCACACCCACCCGCCTCTGGGTTTTGTGGGAGGTGTAAGAAGCTCCCCCAGGAAGGAGCAGGATGGAGCTGGCTCCGCAAGGGCTGGGTCTCAACCTTGCTAGATCCCCTTTGTACTGTTTGCTCTTTTCTTTGACTGCTGAAGAGCACCGTGGCTGGAGGGTCTTGCCCCTCCACTTGGGGTCTGACCCATCCATCACCACATTTGGGGGCAGGAAGGAATTTTACTCCATGATCAGACTGGTTCAGACTTCAGGGGGTGGTGTCTTCCTCCCATAGCAGGGGTGTGACCTTCTACCCGGAGGTCTCTTGAGTATGTTGACAGCGTTTCATAGAAGCAACATACTGGCTGCCATGGTCCCCCTGCTTTGCCTGTAGCCAGTGAGGGTGTTGGATCTGTGTTGTGTCAGGGCTGGTGGTCACAGGATGTCGAGTTTAGATTATGGGTTGTGTGGGAGGGTTTGGATAGGGATGATTCTGTGTCAGGCGGGGGTTGGACTACATCATCCGCAGAGCCCTGGGGATCAGGCTGTCTAAGGGGTTCACAAAAGATGATTCATCAATCAAAAGTACATGAATTCCCACACTTAAGATTCAGAGGGGTCTGCACTTCCATTCAACATTTCCAAAGGGGTCCGCACCTCCATTTACAACTTCTTAGGGGTCCACAAATGAAAAAAGGTTGAAAACCACTGCACCAGGTGATCTCTGGAAGTCTCTTCCAGCCCTACTTCTCTGTGACTGTAATAGAGCCGTTCTTGGGTATAAAGAGCTGTGTGAGCCCACAGCAGGGCAGGATGTGTTTGTGGCTCTGCGTCCCTATTTTAAACCTGTGGGTTTGCCTTGTGCATCATGTGTCGGTGCGTGCACCCCTGACAGTGCTAATATTGTGCAGCCTCCCTGTAGCAAGATTAAAAGGATCTCCCAGCTCCACCCTCTTCCCCTCCTCCCCTCCCCCAGGGTTGTTGCAACAGCCAAGAGGAGAATCACTGTGCTGAAGAGATTGACAAACCCAGTTGAACCTGCTGAAATGCTTCATGTTCACGGTCTGGTTGAGCTCCGCAGTCGGTGGGGTGGAGAGCAGAGATCCCAGTATGTCTTTGAGCCCCTGTCTTTAGAGACTGCTGAGGGCTGCCACAGAGAAGAGCCCCTTAGCTGCCTTGCCTGCCTGTCCCAGCTGCTGCTGGGTGTCCACAGCTACTGTGGGCCTGGTCTGTCACTTTGGAAAGGCTCCTTAGTTACAGGACCTGCGCTGTCACCCTGGGAGCTAGGACAGGGAGCTCAAGGCAGGATCATGCCTGAGTAAGCCATCCCATGCAGGTGTTTGTTTAACCTCTTCTTACAACTGCATAAACAAGCCTCTTGCACAACTAGCAGGCATGTTGCTCCAAATACCTAATAACAGCCTAATTATTCACAAAGCAGGGGGATGAGGGCACTAGCAGTGTCATGGTCTACCTGCTTTACATTCTCTTGCAGCTCATGCCAGCTAGCAGGCAACGACATGGCAGCAAAGGGTACCACAGCTGAGGCCCTGGAAGGCCTTCTCCTTGAGATGTACTGCTTGAGGGCAGTGTTGTACTGGATGCAATGGAGGCTGGCTTTCTGTGAACCCTCACGCCTGCAAATTGTATCCTGGCTATTCTGGGCCAGGAAGATGAGCGATAGCTTGCAGGAGGTGCAGGGAGGGAAGGCAGCACACAATAGTCCTGGGCACCTGGAGTGACAAGTAGTGGTGGCAGACTTTTGGATGAGCCATGCCACTTTCATGGAGATAAGTGCTAAATTGGCTTTGTCACTTGAGCAGCACGCCACCAGTATGAGCACCCCTCACTGAAGAAGCAACATGTGGAACATCTGGAAACCGGTCACCTGTGACAGCATCCAATTCTTGGGTAAATCCACAGTAGGATTAGCTGTGCAGGATGTGTGCCAGGCCATCCAGAGGATGGCACCCACATAGTCATCTTGTGTCCTGCCTAGTGTAGCGCTGGAAGAAAAAGCACTGGCTTTTAGGTGACTGGGGATGCTCATTGGTAATGCCTGGAGGATGGTTGGCTGTGAAGTTGGGAGGACAGTCGTGCTTGACGTTGCATGTTGGTGGGCCTGTCTGACACAGGTTTGAGAGGACAGTCATAGTTTCATAGTTTCTAGGGTCGGGAGGGACCTGAAAAGATCATCAAGTCTGACCCCTTGGCCTGGGCAGGAACGAGTGCTGGGATCATAATACCCCAGCCAGATATCTATCCAACCTCCTCTTGAAGACCCCCAAGGTAGGGGAGAGCACCACCTCCCTTGAGAGCCCAATCCAGAGCCTGGCAGCCCTAACTGTAAAGTAATGCCTCCTGATATCAAGCCTGAACCTGCTCTTAATCAATTTGTGGCTGTTATTCCTTGTTATCTCAGGTGGTGCCCGGGGAAACGGAGCCTCACCTATTTTCCGCTGGTGAATTTATAGATGGCCACCAGATCTCCTCTCAGTCTTCTCTTGTGGAGGCTGAATAGATTCAGGCCCTTTAGTCTATCTTTGTAGGGCCTGTCCTGCTGCCCCCGACCATGTGAGTGGCCCTCCTCTGGACCCTCTCAAGGTTAGCCACATCCCTCTTGAAGTGTGGCGCCCAGAACTGGACGCAGTACTCCAGCTGCGGCCTGACCAGCACTGCATAGAGGGGAAGGATCACATCCCTGGACCTGCTTGTGATGCATCTGTAGATCCTTGATACTGTCCAATGACAGTGGAGATCTTAACTAGGATGGTGTCCAACAAAATGAGGGTGTGACGTCCCTTTGCCTGGCAGCAAAGAGCAGAAGCCACATGCCAGACAGGTCCTGTGACCCTGGAACACTGCAGTTCAGCTGAAGTCACACAGTTGACTCCTCAGTGCCCTGCAGGGATGGCAAATAGAGCACAGCAGGAAGTGGGAATTCCCACCAGCCCTGTCACACTCAGCTAAAGAATGCAGACACCGCAGAGTGCTTCACAATGATGCTGTTTGTGAGTTGTTCCTGTTTTTTCTGGGGTCATTTTTAAGGTGGAATGGCCGGTTTTGAAGTGTTTTATTGACTTAGTGAGGCACTTACAGATGCCTTCACTTCTGGAGCACTTCAGGTGTAACACCTGCCCAAGTCCAAGGTATCAGATAAACACATCCCTGTTCATATTGTTGTTGGGATTGAGCATCTTTGGTTTCTTAAGTTCTCCCAGTTCTGAAAGCATATTAGCCTGCAGCTTGTGTTACCTACCTACATTTCACATATTCTAAAATAAGAAGCTTTTAAACAGAATGTGCCTATATGGCTGAATTTAATTTGTGTTGCTTCTTCCAGGAAGAGTTCTACTGCGGGAGGTCCAAGCCCTTACTCTCTACAGAGATCAATATACTACTTCTCGTCGAACATCTCCAGTTCTCCAATTGCAGTGCACTGGTGGCTCAGCTGGATGCTCCTACGTCCCTGCAGTTGTTCAGTGCCATAACAAAGGCTGGGATGGCTTTGATATACAGGTAACAGAGTTGCATAGAACCATAGCTAGGGCTGGAAGAAATCAGAAGATCATCTAGCCTAAACCCTTACTCAAGACAGGGTCATCTCTGACTAACCCATCCTAGTTAAATGCTTGTCTAACCTGGTCTTAAAAATTTCTGGGGATGGAGATTCACTACATCTCTGGATAATTTGCTCCAGTGTTAAACTATGATGGTGATGAAAGATCTTTCTAATCTCCAACTTAAACTTCCTTTACTGCAGCTTGAGACCATTACTCTTAGTATTGTCCCCTGCAGCCACAGAGAATTGTGTGTCTCTGGGGTATCAAACATATGGCCTGCAGGCCATATCCAGCCTGTGGAGCCCTGTGATCTGGCCTGTGGGTCTTCGCATGGAGTCAATCTGGTGTGTGAACTGGATTTGGCACCATGAGCAATGCTCACAGCATAGTGAGGTGATCCAAAGCATGTGCTGCATCCAGCACCCCTGCCAGACTGGCCCTGCACACTGGCTCTGAAGCATGGTCCTAATCTAGCCCATAGATGAGCCCAGTGATTTTCATCCAGCCCACAGGTCCATGTGGGTTTGACATCCCTGGTCTACCTCCATATCTCCATCTGCTTTATAATCACTCTACAGGTATTTGAAAACTGTTATCAGTTCCCCACCCACCCGCCTTCTCTTCTCCAGACTACATAATCCTACTTCTTTGAGCCTTTCCTCATAAGCAGGGATTTGGGTTTTCTATTTGCCATGAAAAAACATGGATTTTCTCTTTTAAAGGAGAAAAACATAGGAAACCATGGGTTTCCCCTTGCAGGCTGGCAGAGTTCCAGCTTGCAAGGAGCTGGGGGAAGCAGGAGGAGGGCAATCACTGGCAGAAGGTGCCACATGCATGTGTATGTGCGCACATGCACATGGCAGCTAGGCAACATGGTAGAGAGCAGCTCCTGCAGCTCCCCACAGGTAAGTCTGTAGTGGGGGGGGTGCATAGATAGAGCAAGGAGATTTGGGGAATCACACACTCCCAGATTTGTGCGCAGGGCACGGGGCTGCACATTGGCCAGACTGGCACAGGCAGGAGCTGCGTCCATGGCCCAGCAGGTGGGACTGTGTTGGGGAGGGTGGAGCTAGGTGGCAAGACCTGTTGCTGCTGTCCCCAGGACAGCTGCACCACCAGCAGTGAGGAGTAATGGACCAGTAATCAGGAGGCCACACTGCTCTCATCTCCCGCCACCAGCTTCTTATGTGCCAGGCCATGGCTCTACCCCAGAGAGATGGGATGGAGGGAAGCACAGGTGGCTTGAGGGGAGCCATGGCAGCCAGGTCACAGCGGTGGGGTAGAGTTGCAGTTTGGCAGGCGAGCACCAGGAGGTGAGAATGCAACTTGTTCTGAAAATGAGTCATAAGTTTCAGATCTTTCAGGTGAAAAACATTTATAACAGCTGTTTTATATCTTCTGACAATTTTGGTAAAACATTTCTAAACATTGAATGTTTGGGGGAAAAACCTACTACATAAATTATTTTAGAGTTAAAACTGCTTTACTCTTTATATGTTCAGTAGCCACTGGGTTTAAGGTTTGTAAAACAGTAGCTAAATTTCAGGTACTAATGTTTGGGTGTCTTAGCTTACTGGCTCTTTATTGCTACTTAATTTTATCTTACTACATATATAGGAAATCAAACAAAGAGCTGCTTTCATCCAGGAAATGATTACTATATTGGGTTTTATTTTGCTTCTTTTAGTGGGAGTGTAAGGCAGACTTGGACATTTCTTATCGGTTTGGAAGAACTGAAGTGAGCTGTGAAGGCTATGATTATCCAGATGACCCCTACATCTTAAAGGGATCCTGTGGTTTGGAGTACAGGTTAGAGCTAACAGAGGAAGGTGAAAGGAAAACCAGGAACTTTGGCGGAAGCTCTAGTTCCAACTATTATCACTCAAGTAAAGTTAAGCCTTTGGATTCCTCTGATTCTAGTACTGGAATGATTATTATAATAGTACTACTGGTCCTTGCTTACGGAGTCTACAAGCTGTTCCTCAGTAACCTACAGCCTCAACAAGATTTCTCTGATGGCGATGGATACTCTAGGCCTTCTGGACAGAATTACCAGGCCCCGCCTCCTCCTGGTTTTAAGTCCAGTTTCACAGGTGTGGTCCTAAGCCAGCTCTGGTACTAAAAATCAATGGGGGGGAGGGCTGCATAAAAAAAGGGGTGGGAGTTGATTGAAAAACAAAATACTGTCACCGTTGCTAGGTTACAACCAACTTCTGCTGTACTCTTCAGGATGAGATTTTGGAAAGTCTGAATGGGATCTTGATACTCAACACCCACTGACTTAAGGAAACTGTGTGCTATATGCCTTTTGTGTCTTTGAAAACCTCCTCTTATATTTTTTACATTCTTCATACTTTTTGCATCAGTCTCTGTAGGATGGGACTGTCCTTGTTTACTTGGTCAAAAGCAGGTTTGGTTATATGGGGCAGGCTGTATATTTTGGGGGAGGCTTATACTGTGTTTTCATAGTATCATTACGGAACATAGCTCTTCTTCCCAAGCTTTTG
Source organism: Alligator mississippiensis (assembly GCF_030867095.1). Taxonomy (NCBI): domain Eukaryota; kingdom Metazoa; phylum Chordata; order Crocodylia; family Alligatoridae; genus Alligator; species Alligator mississippiensis. The sequence goes on along the minus strand of NC_081825.1, from coordinate 140,640,638 downwards.
TAAATATTGGGGGAGGACAGAAAAGTAACTTTTTGGAGTCACACTAACTTGCTAATACTTTGCCTGATACTTAGCCAAGCTTGGAACGCATTTAGCGTTCTGAACTTACCCCCGGTCTGTAGGAGTGGAAATTCTTGAATATCTGACTGTGCAGGGTGAGGAAATTCAACAAAGTATTGGATGTTTACCTCTCCAGATTCCACTTCAAAGATGTTATTCTAGAAGCACTCTTTTAACTGTTGCCCTCAAATGCCTTGGCTAATTTCCCCATGCTTTCAAAAATGCTTCCTACCATGTCATAATGTTCTGCATGTGAAGTTTCAGCCAGGTTAGTTTAGATTTGGCACACATAAGGTGAGCGAGGGACTCCAACCCCAATCACTGTTTATTTTAGAGACTGTAAAATTTCTTTAGAGTTCAAGTTTGTGTTCTTGCTTTCATATCTCTCTCTCTCTCCTTTGAGTTTGAACTACATGATCCAGAGTCCAGGTGTTTTAAAGAGCAATTCTACTCTGGAATGCGACTTTGGGACCTCATTATAATATTTTTATCACATATTATCTCTTAAGTCCAGATCAAAAGTGCCAGAATTTAAAATAGTGCTTTCCTGAATGATAACGTAAGAATGATGTTGTAGCTGTGATGGTCAAGCAATTATGCCAGAGGAAAGGATTTCTTAGAGTGATACCTTTAATTGTAGTTCAGATGAAGTTAGACAAACTTTTGAATGTAAAACACTCTTTGAAAAATGGCTTTCTTAATAACACTGCAGTTTCAGTGAAGGATTTAGGTCAAGTAAGATGAGTCATGCATAAGACTCTACAATCTTATTTAACAATTCTGTTGATAGCACTCACTGAAATAAAACTAACAGTAGTGGTTGTTAAAGTGAGCAAATGCTGCTGGGAATACCCTGTTACTCCAGGGCAGGACATCACCTGATGACTCAGGGCAGTAGGCCTTACTGGCATGGTCACTGAGCTGGGATTTTTCTTGTTTTTTTTATTTGGCTCTACCACTGACCTCTGTGTGACCTTGGGAAGGCCATTTCTCCTTCTGCCCTTTCTCTGTCTTCCCTGTTCTGACTGAAAGATCTTTGGGAAGGGAATTTTCTTTTGTTGCATTCTTCTGTAACTGCCAGGGACAATGAGGCAGGAAAATCATAACTTCTGTAGCCTCTACCTCAATAATAGCAACATCAACAAACATTAGATGCTGTTTTTTTATGCAGTCTCTTTCCAAAGCAGGAACACCTGCCCAAAGACCTTCAAACAAGGTTTGATCTTGCTGATATCAGCAGGAACCAGGCCTGTAATTCTTCCTCCGTGAGAATCATTCAGTAATGTGTGGGCTTCTTGAAAGGTAAAGTGTCGCTGACTTGAAAGCTGATGTGTTTTTCATTTGCCATTTGAATTAAGGAGCTGGTGGCTTAGGTGGTGGTTCCGGTTATCAGGCCAACTCAGGAGCAGGGTTTTGGACTGGATTAGGAACAGGCGGCCTACTGGGATACTTGGCTGGCAATCAGAGGTAAGCACAGCGCTGATAACCCCAGTCTCCCTACACCAGTCTTTCCTTCTGATTTGTAATTTTCAGGGCCATAAAATGGCCATGTTGTGTCTGAATTTGAGTTTGCAGGACTATGCATCAGCCACGCTGTAAAATCTGCACACACTTGCAACTTCAGTAGACTGGGAGCTTTTTTTAAAGGGTTCTTTTCAACTCTGCTCTATTTTTAATTAAATACATACTTTGGAGCCTGATGGATGAGTTGCAAATTGACAAGTTAAAATAGCCTTATGCATGTGTGGAGACATTGCGCACAGAGTGTTTACATATTTCATAGATTTCATAGACATTAGGGCTGGAAGGGACCTCGGAAGATCATCAAGTCCAGCCCTCCGCCCAAAGGGCAGGACGTCAGCTGGGGTCATAGGATCCCAGCAAGATAAGCATCCAGTTTCATCTTGAAGGTGTTCAATGAAGGCGCTTGAACAACCTCCGGCGGCAGGCTGTTCCAGACCTTGGGGGCTCGGACAGTAAAGAAATTCTTCCTTATGTCCAGCCTGAAACGATCTTGTAGTAGTTTGTGACCATTCGTCCTCGTCATCCCTTGGGGCGCTCTGGTGAACAAACGTTCCCCCAGATACTGGTGATCACCCCTGATAAACTTGTAGGTGGCCATCAGATCACCCCTGAGCCTGCGCTTTTCCAGGCTAAAGAGCCCCAGGGCTCTCAGCCTGTCATCGTAGGGTCTGCTTCCCTGACCCCTGATCATGCGCGTGGCTCTTCTCTGGACTCTCTCAAGCTTCTCCACATCCTTTTTGAATTGTGGAGCCCAAAACTGGACGCAGTACTCCAGCTGCGGCCTCACTAAGGCCGAGTACAGGGGGAGAATGACGTCCCGGGATTTGCTTGAGAAGCATCTATGGATGCAAGCCAGCGTTTTGGTCGCTTTACTAGCCGCAGCATCGCATTGCAGGCTCATGTTCATCTTGTGGTCAGTGATGACCCCCAAGTCTCTTTCTTCCATAGTGCTAACCAACATAGCACTGCCGAGCCTATAAGGATGCTGCGGGTTTTTCTTCCCAGGGTGGAGAACCTTGCATTTATCGGCATTGAACACCATCAGATTCTCATCTGCCCACTTGCTGAGCCTGTCCAGGTCAGCCTGGATCACCCGCCTGTCTTCTGGCGTGGATGCTTTGCCCCAAAGTTTGGTGTCATCGGCGAACTTGGCCAGTCCGCTTCTGACTCCAGTGTCCACATCGTTAATGAAGATGTTGAACAGTATGGGTCCAAGGACAGAGCCCTGGGGGACCCCACTGGTCACAGGACACCACGATGAGTGACTTCCATCAATTACTACCCTCTGGGTCTGACCCTGGAGCCAATTTTCCAGCCAGTGGATCGTGGGGGACCCAAGGCGACAATTGGCCAGTTTCTCCAAGAGACGATCATGGGACACCAGATCGAAGGCTTTTTTGAAGTCAAGATATATGACATCAATCTCATCTCCCTTGTCCAGGTGATAGGTCACCTGGTCGTAGAAGGAAATGAGATTGATCAAGCAAGACCTACCCGCAACAAACCCGTGCTGGCTATCCCTTAAGATATTGGCGTCGGCCAGTCAATTAAGGATGGCCTCCTTAATAAACTTTTCTAAGATCTTCCCCGGGATAGAAGTCAGGCTGATGGGCCTATAGTTAGCCAGATCCACTTTCCTCCCTTTCTTGAAGATAGGCACCACGTTGGCCTTCTTCCAGTCTTCGGGCACTACACCAGAGCGCCAAGAGTTTTCAAAGATCCAAAGATTTGTTAGCCCTTTTTTCTTAATTTTTACCCCACTTAAAGTCTTTTAAGGTAGCTGTTTCTTGGTTGTGACATCAACATTTTGAAGCACTCTGCAAAGCCAAACATGGGGTTCTGATACACAGATCAGTCTTGCCTCTCCACCTGCCATTAAGTATCTTCCAAGATGCATGGTCTTGGAAGAACTATAAAAGTAAGAGTAGGCAGGAATCTGAGATGTACTGCAGTAAAAAACATTTAAGGAGCTGTGCCAATATTTGCCATTTATATTTAAAATGCTTGTTTAATAAACATTTTGCAAACCTTTCCAAATGATTCTAAGAGTAACAACAGTTGCCATTTTAGCACATATAGAGAAGATTTGTGTAGCTCCTCGGGGAGCTTGAAGCACTAAAACTACTCTTGCAGAGAAGTGCTTCATTTACCAAGTTACTCTACTACCTGCAATTAGGTATTATATTGCTCCATTCCTACAGCAGATTTGTATTTGCATGCTATTTAAGGAACAAAAATTAGGTTATCAACAGATGAAAGCATAAGAGACGCAGAAATGTTCTATGACACTAGTGGGGATGTAATGAAACATCAGTCTGTATTGACCTGAGGAAAAACACGTCTTTAAGCTAGCAGTTCTGCAAGAAAAACTAGTTTGGGATCCTTGACATCTACTGTGCAAGAAGACAAAGAATCCAGCTTGCTCTCTTGGCTCTCTAGGGCTAACAGTTAAAAGCAGCAAAGGTGGCAGGTCTGACTGAATGCCCAGTCAACAGACTTAATCAGTAGGAAGAAATATGGAAATATTTGCAGTCACTTCAGAAGAGCTTTTGTTTTAACATAGCTAAGATGGCACCCTGTTAAAAATGTATTATTGTTTCATAGAAATGTTTCTTGTGCAATTTTTTTTAAAAGCTTTTTTAGTTCAGTACCACCTTAAATTGATTTAAATAGGTTTTATAAACAATTTGCTTGGTGTATGTTTCACCTCAGTGGGACTTTGATGCTCAGAATGTTGGAACATTTAGACTGATCTTAAATGAGAACTTACAGACTTTAGCTTCCTGTATTTGAAAATTTTGGCCTAAAATTGATTTTGGCTTTTGAAACCATATGGTTCAAGAATGCTGATGTCAGCAAATGCCATGGTAACTTTGTTCCAATGCCACCTTTTACATATATCTTAGCAAGTAAGAAGAAACCTGTGGCAAGTATAACTTAACAAGTGATGAATTTGCAAAAAGTACGCATTTCCTGCCAATAAATAAAGAGTAAATTGAACTGAGATGGGTCAAAAGTTCAGAAACACTAAATAAAATCCACATAACAACTGTATTGCAGTCAGTCACATTTTCTGAAATTGGCTTGAAGATGCATTGCATAATACAGGAAAAGCATGGAGAGAGCCAGGCGGTGATGTCTCTAGTTCAGTCTTCCATCTCTGACAGTGCACAAAAAAAAGATATTTCAAACAGAGAGAACTTGCCCTTGCAGGACTTAGAGATTTGGCTTAAATCCAGAAGCTTGTAGTTTGTACATTTTGTGTGATTGTGATTAAAAAAAATATATATAGAATTATCGCAGGTAACATTTATTTTCACAAAATTCAATAGACATTAATATTCTTTGAATCTTTCTAAGCTTTCTGGCTTTAAAATGATAAAGTGTGTGTATTTGCACCTTCCCAATCAACTTTTTGTTTTTAATGAGACTTTGCTGCATAAACAATTACCTCTCTTTCAAAAAAATAATTAACTCCTACCCTGTGTTTCTTTTGGCAGAGGACAATCACACTCATATTTTCCACATTTCAGTTCATGGACTGGTCCAACAGCTGCACCTCCCACATGGGGGAATTCATGCAACTCCACACAGCCTGGTAGTTCAGGGACAAGAACTGCATCTGGTAAGTATTTTCTTCAGGTTTTTTTCTTCTTGCTGCTCAAGAGATTGGGGGCTGACCTAAAGCCCACCTAAATCAATGGGAAGACTTAGTGGGCTTTCATTGGGCTTTAGATTAATGAACTTCTACTATAGTAGTCATCAGAGTTTACCTGCATTATTGTGTAATTCTTGCTCTGCTCTTTGTGTGACTGATGCTTAAGTGAATAGATACTGTCCCTTTTTTCACTCACTCACTATAAACATTAGATGGTGATCAGTGCATGAGGCTGCTGAACTCTATACTGTCCAAAGAAGTCAGTTTCTGACTCCCTTCTTTATTCGCACCCTCCTATCCAACCTCTGTATTGTCTGAAACAAGGCTCTGCAGGAATGCCTAATGGTCTGGCCTGCAGAACGGTTATTTTCTTTTTTAGAGCCCCAGCTACGCAACAAATTTGGGCTAGTTACAACATAGTAGCAGTTTGTAGCATAGGTTGGATGTTTTCAGCATTTCATAACCAAAGTTATAATTCCATTTTTGAAAAGCAGAGTCAAGATGTAGCCAGGTCCATTAACTCCTTTGTAGATAAGCTTTTCCATTCCAGACTACTGTAGGTGTTTCTTTTAAACCTCCTTGATTGGGACTTGGCATTGACTGTTGCTAAAGCTATTTTCTGCGTTATTGCCTACTGATCAGGGCAAGGCCAAGAGATGATTTATTAAGAAACATATTAAACTAGTGCCCAAAGCCCTGAGATCTGTTTATGCTTGTGCTCAAGAGATGACCCCTGCCCTGAAGGGTAAACAGTCTGCTTGAGTATAGAGCTTCTCCTTGGGCCAAAAGGGAGCATGAGGCTGTCTTCACTGTACACATCCCGACAGCCTGCAAAGTTCATTTGTCTTTGTTAGGGCTTACACCTCTCTTGGCAATGATGTGTGCTCACTAAATGCTTCCCAAAAAACAGTCAGTCTGATTTTCCTAGGTAGAAGTCTTTCCCATGTCAGTGCGTTATTACACTGATCTATGAATGTGCTTAGCCACGCTCTGTTACCAGCGTGTAAAAATGGAAAGCTACCTGCAGAACCAAGACTATTTAAGACTTTTTTTTTTCTGTTTGTTTTCCAGGCTATGGGGGAACGAAAAGGAGGTGAAGGTTTTGACTCTCTGCACCAATGGTTCAATTCAATATAACTTTCCTCTGTGCATCACATAGCCTGTTGTGTTAATTTTGGGACTTCAGTTTAAAAACTACTGAAATCTTCTCCCAAAGGATTTGTGGGATGTGTCAAGTTTGAAATAGTTCCACAAATAAAAGAGAGGGGATTTTTTTGGTGGTTTTTTTTTTTTTTTTTTAAGATGCTCCTTGGATTTAGGTACTATGAATTGTATATCTGTTTTCAAAAGAACGGAGGTAGGGAAAGATCATATAGCATATACTGCCCTGGCAGAGAGAAGTTCTTTGCATTCAGACTAAAATCTGGTTGGGGTGGGGGTGGAGGAACAAAGGAATAATATTGGCAAAGACCTTTTTCCTGGCTCAAAAGTAAGAATTGAAGACCACCCTCTTATTCAGAGATCTAACAGGTATCAAAATATCCCCATGCCTCAAGGACATCTTCCCTTTGTGAAAGAAGTGAACTCCTCCATCTTGACAAAGGGGTGACTTTCCAATCTCTGTTTGAGGGATAGGGCAAAAAGAGCTGCCTCAGTCTTCCAAACCAAGCAGTCTAGCCATGCCCTGGGAGCATATCCCTTTCACCCTGGGTTTCAGAGTGCTCCAGCACCTCCAAGACTGTCCCATGGAATTTTCTAACTTGAAGAGGATTCTTCCACATGTAGCAAAAATTGGCATGTGTGAGGAATCATTCTCTCCTTGGGGCTGTAATTCTTAATCCATACAGGCTTTTTCACTTGCCTCCCTAGAGTGGTTGCAAGCGTTATGTTAACAATGGATTTAGGTATTTAACTAGTTAGCCATTTTCGTTAGTTTTAGGATCACAAAAGTATAGCCTAGCTGGGTGCTCTGTTGTTTTGGGGCTTTTCCTGCCTCAGTTCTACATTTGGTGCAGTGCTTGACATCCGTGTTGGAGCCCAAGAGTTGCATGTTTGAAGACTTTCCTTTGTGTTAGGTGGGTCAAACTCACCCTGGGTCCTGGGCCAGGTCGGGGTCATGGGGGCTCCTCCTAGGCTGGATCCATGGAGCCAGAAGCAGCTGTGGTGGGTCTGGTCCTGGGTCAGCAGCGTACGTCAGGGTTTGGGTGACAGCAGGGCAAGCAAGGACTGTATCTGCATAGGCCTCACTTTCTCCTTTGCCAGTGACGGACATGACTATTGAGGCCCAGGGACTTGGGATTCTGTGGTAGGCTGTGCCCCAAATTTCTGGTAGCTCACCAGACTACAAGTGGGCCACCTGGAATGGTTTTGCAGGCCAAATCCTGCCCATACTTGACACCCCTGCTTTATCCTTTACTGCAGTGGCCCTGTGATGTCAAGGTTGTCTTAAAGATGTTAATCAAGACAAGGGACCACCATTTGTGTTTAATTCGAACCTTGTTAGAGCAGATAGATAGGATGCTAAATGCTGGTAGCCACAGGTGACTTATCTATAATTGGGCTCCAATCATTTCAAATGTGGGTCTTACCGGTGGTGCAAAAGCCCTTAACCCCCCCTTCCTTTGGTGCCATCCTTTCTGCAAGAAGTGGCCAGGACTGATTTAATTGTTTTGATGTGGTCATTATAAATTGAGAAGGAGCAAAAGGTCCTTATTCTAATTCTCGAAACATCTGACTCTTAGCACAACAGGTCCTGGGAGCAAACTTGGTGGGGGGAGCCCAGGTTTTACCCAGCGCAGTCATAAGGGCAGCTTCCAAAGATTCCTCCCCCCTCCTCCCCCCATAAGAAACATAATGTGCTTCCAGAAAAGGCTCTGTGGCTACATGTGGTTGTCTTGGCATGGGGAGCATCATGTAGCCCTCTTCATGATGAGTTGGGCCTAGAAAGGGAAGAGGAGCAGCTTACAAGGCAGGACTTGTGGCGTACAAGGAGAATTTTGGGGCACTCTGGGCAAACCTGCACACAGGCCTTGTCAATATACTTATTTTAGCTAGATGTGGAAGGCTGTATTTCCCTTCCCCTTTCCCCCTGCTCCTGCCAACATCTCTATAACAGCAAAGACTCAAGAGCCAGCCCAGCCTATGTTGTCGGAAAAGTATTTTGGTACTGGAGCTTGTTTTGCTTTCTGAAAGTTGGAATAACCATCTCAGCAAAAGCATTCTTGCTAGCATAAATTGCATCTCCACAGGGTTGCTTGTTGGTATAGCTGTCCTAGCAAAGCTATCCTGGTGCAGACCTGGATTCAATGCTACTCTGTCTCAAGAAATAAAAGGTAATTGCATCTATTTATAAGCACAGATAAAGCCAATTTTGACTGTTGTATCTGAGGCCAGGTACAACATTTCAGTCAACAGAACTGAACTTCATGAATCCAGCTAACCAAGAAATCTAATTTTTAGAGCTGCCACTCTGAAAAAAAGGTCTTTTTTGGTTTGAAGGCTCCACTTCCTATCTATGAAAGAACTGGATATCAGAATGGGATTTGGCTCTTCAGAGTTATTTGAGGATCACATTGTTGCAGAAGAAGAAAAGACCAAGTTAGTTTTCTTGCAAGGTAGCAAATAGAATAAACTGATGCAGTTAAAGAGAATTAAAGCCTTATCGTTAGCTTGCTCAAATGTATGCAACTATCTGGGCCTTGCATGCCATAGGAAGTAATCCTAGTAAGTGATAAAAGTTTATAGAACTTTTTTTTGCCTTGTACTGTGAAGTAGCCTGCTTTAAATTGGCCACTTTGGTAGCTTGATACATACAAAATATCAAACTTACTTGTAATTTTCTCACTGAAATTTATAATATTTAATGCTTTGATTTCTTGCAGTGCAAGTGACGGGTATTGCAAAACTGGGATGTGTTTGAATTCTGTGTTTGGCTTAGAACCACATGATGACACTTTGTACTTTTTCTTGCATTTACTTGTTCTGATGTACTACCTGGAATATTGACTGGTATTTCTATGTTCCTGCTAACCTACCCCTACTATGCTTTTGGCCTGCCTTTTGATAGCTTAATAAAGATAAACCAAGTCTTACAAGAAAGTGGAAAAGGCAATACTGTCACAAAACTAAACAAGTGCACTGTATTGCTCTTGTCTGGCTGTCACTGCTCTGCGTTTCACAGGCCCTTGGCAGATGATATTTTAAATACATGACTTCAGAATAAACTTGTTTAGATCCCATTGCATGTCTACCAGCACATAGGGAGCCCAGAATTGGGGAGTGGCTACCAAGTGCCAGGCTCCCTGTTCTCCCAGACCTTTAAATGTCCCTAGTGCTATACTATCCAGTCCTGGCTGGCCAGTGCACCTTTAAACTTGCTGGCACATGTGGAGCCTGGAATCAGGATGCTACTCCCTGATGCTTTGCTTCTAGTCCTGTTCTGCATGACCATGAAGAAAAGCCCAGCTCCATCCTCTCTGTAATCACCTTTCATCTACTAGAAGACTGGTATCAAATCCCACCTCAGTCTTCTCTTCTCCGAGCTAAATAGCCCTAGCTCTTCCAGTCTTTCCTCGTAAATCATGGTTACCAGGCCTCTAATCATTTTTGTTGTTCTGTACTGGACTCTTCCAATTTATTTGTATCTTGAAGTTTGAGGCCCAAAACTGGACACAGTGTTCCAAGTGAAGCCTCACTAGTGCTGAAGAGTGGAAGAATCACTTCCCTTGATTTGCAAGTGACACTCCTGTTAATACAACCCAATATGCTGTTGCCTTTTTTTTTTTTTTTGCAACAAGAGCACACTTTTGTCTCGTATTCCGCTTATGATCTATCTATTGTAACCTTTAGGTCCTTCCCTGCAGTACTGCAGCCTAGCCAGTCATTACCTGGTCTGTATTTGTGGGTGCAATTATTCCATAACAGGTGCAGGACTTTGCCCTTATCCTTGCTGAATTTTCATTTAATTGCTTTCTGGATCCAGCTACATACTGGTGCAATTGCTTGTAGGGCCATGCTATCCAGCCTACAGGGCTCCCTACAGGTCTAGAAATTTGCAGCAGGGGAGAAGCAATTAACACTGCCACTGCTCCCCCATTGCCAAATTCCTGGCTACTTGGCAGACAGGATGAAATGGCTCCATGGGTTGGATCTGGCCCATAAGCCACGTTTGAGCACCCTTGCCTTAGCTTGTTAATGAGAATCCATGGAAGACGATGTCTAAAGCCTTGCTAAAGTCAAAAGTATATCACATCCACTGCTCCCCCCCCACCCCATTCACAGGGCCTGTCACCTCATCATAGAAGGAGATCAGGATGGTCAGGTAAGACTTGCTATTGCTGTTTGCTTCCTGGCTATTCCTAATCACCTTGTTTTCTACATGCTTCACAATATAGTCCTTCAGAACCTGCTCCATGATCTTTCCAGGTATCAATATTAGAATGGCTAGCTTTATAATTCTCTGGATTCTTTTTCCCTTTCTTAAAGATGGGTACTATGTCTTTTTTCAGTCATCTGGGATCTCACCCAGCCTCCATAGGTTCTCAAAGAAGATAGCTAATGACTCTGAAACTACCTCAACCAATTCTTTCAAGGCCCTTGGGTACATCTCATCCAGCCCTACCAACTTGAAAGCATCTAACTTCTCTTTAAGTGATTCCTAACCTGTTCTCCCATTTCTATAGGCTGTTTTGACTGTTCCTATTTTTGCTGCCAACTGCTCCCATCATCTAGTGCCTCTTTGTGAACACTGAAGTAAAAAAGGCATTAAATACTTCAAGCTTCTTTGCATCATGCATAACTAGATTACCTTTGGTTTGATTCCATAAGTGACCTATGGTTTCTTTGGTTTTCTTCTTACTCTTGTCATACTTATAAAGTCCCTTTTTTTGCCTTTTGATGTCTCTTGGCAGTTGCATCACAAATTATGCCTTGGTCTTCCTAATTATCTCACTGCATGCCCATGCAGTACTCGTACTTGTCTCTGGTATGTTTCCACTTTTTATAGAAAACATACTAGAGAAAAGTGGACCATGTTTTCACTTTTTATAGGATTCCTTTTGGAGTTTCAGTGAAGAGATTGCTGTCTAGCAAGGCTAGTCTCCTGTTGCACTTCTCTTTCACCTGTTGCATTAGGATAGTTTGCTGCTGTGCCCTTAAAAGGGCCTCCTTAAAGTACAGCCAGCTCTCCTAGACTCCTGCAATATGTGATGGGGATAAGCAAACAAACCCACTCTGATGGGCTTTGCACAGAGTGTCTTACTGCCATTGCTGAGAATGTACAGAGCTAAACCAAAATAATAAATCCAGCATTTGGCTCCTTGTTTTAGCTTTCTCTGCACTAAGTGCTCCTTAAGGCTTGGATCAGGTCCCTTAGAGTGATTTTGGTATCTTCTGTGCAGCTGGCTTCTGAACCACAGATTGCTGAAAATGGCTGGTTCCCAAGTCCTACCGCAGGTCCCTCTGCTGTGTCAGTTCCCCTTTCCTTGCCAAGGTGTCCTCTGTCTTGCCCAAAGCCTTTTTTGAGCAAGCTAAAAATATTTATTTGTTTCCCTACCAAGCTCTTAGCTTCCTTGTTTACTCTTCAAGCCCTCCAAGGCACTTGGGAGAGAACTGGTTCTCCCAGGCTTTCCCTCTTAATAGCCTCCCATTAAGATTTAATGGATAACCATTGTCCCTGAACTGGGAGGCAAGTGCTAAAAGACTCTTAGTAAAAAGGGATACAGGTATTCAAAAATCAGAGCAATTTCAACATCAGCCTGAACCGCTGGGACAGCATCCCAGCATTGCCCAACTTATGCTATAGCTTGAAACAGTTTGTATTGGGGCTTGCTGCTTTGAGGACAGGCTGCAGGAGGAGTGGAGACAGCAGTGCATAAGTCAGGGAAGCTGGAGGCCTTGTTCACATTGGTATTTTTCTACTTCACATTGTTCTAACCCTAGCGCTGCTCCACCTGGGAGTGTTTCTATAAACAGGACACAGGTGGCTGCCAGCACTTTCACCACCCAGTTATCTGGACCTGTTGTGGGCAGAGTTAGTCAGAAGCCCAGACTTAAATTTTTTGGTATCTCATTGCAGACAATGTTTTTTTGGGTAAATCTGGTATCTCTTATTAGATCAGCTAAAATATTTGGAAAAATTCTTTTTTGCAAGCTTTCAGGTACAAACACCCTTCTTCAGGCAGAGGGAACATCACTAATTGGTATCTAATTCCCAGTGATATTGAAGGGAGTCAGGTGCTTAAATATCTTTGAGGATTTGGGGCCAGCATTCCCTTTGTGAAGCTGAATTGGACTTTCTGGGCCAGGAAGCTGGAAGAAAAAGAAAGCTTGCATGCAACCTAAACAACAACCTAGTGAGAAGGTCCTTGAGATACCTTAAACTAGTCAGTGGCACAAGCAAAAGAAGTCTTTCTCCCCTAATCCTATCCTGGCAGGGTATAGCCACTTCTCCCAACTCTGTTTAAACCTGGTAGCTCGGTGTACAGTGAAAAAAAAGCCAAAAAGGATTAAATAAAAAGGGCTAGTAGCGAAAAATTTCTGACAGTGAAAGAGTCTTCACAAAAATTATCAACAAGGGCAGCCAGTGCCCTGATTCGGTGTCAGTCAGCTAGAATCAAATGTGAAAATGCCTTGTGTTCCATTGGTGAGCTCTGCTTTTAGAGTGTCACAGGCAAAAAACTGGACCTAGTGGGATCAGGGTAAAGGGCACAAGCCTAGGCATCCAGAAGCCAAGGGTCAGTGATACCAGGAGTCCACACACTGTACGCATCCAGATGAGCATGGACATTTGGTTCCCCAGGGACAAATGCTGCTTGTCCCCAAGGAACACCTGTGCTACACGTGCTTTGGCACTCGCCAAGTTACCCCAGATGGGCTATGGGAGGCTGGGGCCAGCACTGAGCTGGCCCTAGCAGCCTTACCTGAGGGACTCCTGGGGCTGCAGCAGCGGCGATTCTGCCATGCAGAGCCTTGCTGGTGGCCACAGTGTGGCTCCAGGCAGCCCAGCTCTGCTTTTGAGTGGTGTGCCCATGTATGTGCTGCTCCGCTTTTTTTCCCACAGGTTTTTTGACCCCCCTAGATATCTGGGGGGAAAAAAAGCAGAGCAGTGCATGCACAAGCAGTGTGCCTTTGCATCACGGAGAACATCTAAATGTGTGGTATGTGGTGCCGCAGATGTGTTTGCACTCGTTTGGATGCGGCCACTGAGTCGAGGCAGGAGTGGGGTGAAGGAGTCAGGCTCACACAGGAAAAAGGGAGCCAGGTTAGGGAACAGGGTGTCAAGGATCAGGGACTAAACTAAGGAAGAACACTGACAAAATAAAAGAAGTACCTTCTTCATTAAGAGCCCACAGAGCACTGCACAGACTACTGCTTATATGTAGTAGCTACAACCAAACAACAGAACAGCTGAGGGCACTCAGGCAGACAGTCCCCACACAGACAACCAGGGCCAGCTGAGGGCTTGTGTTCCTGCTTTTCTGCCCAGACTCCTGATAGTGAGTATGCAGGGAGGCAGGGTTGTAACAGACTGGATTTTTGAGGGATGGTCACTACATCCCTGTACCTGTGTGACAAGCTGTCTGTGGCCTGTGAGCTCCAGGGCAGGAGGATGACGGAGGCCATACCAGTCCAGAAGCAGGTTACAATTGCCTAGAAGCCAGTGACACTGAACTACTGCTAATTTGGCCTTGGCAAGTCAGCTAGTGACTCTAGTGATAGTGGTTTGCCAGACCATTACTGTTGTTGTTCATCCAGCAAGGAGAGAACAATTTACCTAGGACAGTAGCAAGCTTTCAGGAAGCGGGGGTCACCCAGCTGCAATGGGCCTGCTGCAGGGGCATAATGACACAAAGATCTGGATCAAGATGATCTTGATGTACATTCTAGATGAACATGACCAGACTGGACTTCTATTCCTACTTTGCAATGTGGATATTGACATGGTGGTTTGGCCCCATTGCTTTTTTGAGAGCCAGTCTCCACAGCCCTGGTTCTTGAAGCCTTCCCTACTGTGGAAACTGACCAAAGGCTGGGTGGTTTACCTCCATGCTCTCTGGGGTTACAGCAGGTACCATGCCATCCACAGCACCTTTTATATAAGAAGCAGAAATCCTTCAGCCAAAATCAGTGTGGTGATGTTGCTATACAGACCCCCTGTACAGGCAGCCAGAAGGTGAATCTTAGAAACAAAGTAAGGGAACAAATGGAGGTCTTTTGATCTCACCTCTTTGGTTTGGGAGGGAGAGATGATTTAACATGCACAAGCATTAGTGGCTAGATCAATTTATGAGTTAATCTATAATCATTCATGGGACAAGATTCATAACCTCTGGGCATTGCTGGCTTAGTGACAATTGCAGACAATTGAAATCTGTGATCACATTAATGTCACTGTCAGTAACAAGCTGTTTCCTCTTAATGTTTATGAAGTCTGTACTCACCAAGGGATTCTAAAACAAGAGCACACCTAGCAGGCTGTGTAGGCAGGCTATGCAGCTACCACAAACTGCAGATCAAGTGCATGTGCAACCACAAAACAATCCTGCACCAACCCGAGATGAATGGAAACTCCACAGTGCACATAAACCTCACGTGTGATGGAATTACCCAGTGTCTATGCCACTGCTCTCTTTCCTCCAGACAGGCACAGGGGTGTAGCTCACTGACTTACCACATGCACAGTCTGAGTGAGCCCTCACTCCCCAACCTCAAGTTGTCAGGTGACTGGAGAACATGGTAGGGGACAGGGTTGGAGCAGGCATTTAAACACTGGGTTTGGGGCAGGGGCATGCTGAGCCATCTGGCAGGGCAGGCTGTTGAATGTGTCCCTCTACAGCTGGTGATCTTGATCCTTCTTGTCAGGCCGAATGTAAGGCACTATTTTCTCTTCTCTAGCATCATTTCTGCTACAGATTGGCTTTGCAGTTCCAGGTCATAGAGGTGGTCCAAACTCCTGATCAATTCTCTTTGTGGGACCTGTAGCAAACAGTCTCAGTTCCTTTCTCCTCTTCTGCACAGATTGAAGACTCTTTAGCTCACTACTGGTGGTCCCTGGAGGAGAGACCTGTTTTCCAAGGGGCTATCATGCATAATCAAACACCCTCTCAAATATAGCAGACACCTGGCCTGGCATAGTTAAGGTACACCAGTTTCTGCAGCCAGCGGTGCAATAGTGAATGTTGAGGTTAGCACCATGCCTGGCTGCCATTGTATTCCCAGCCTGAAGAACCCAGTCTTCTTTTTGGCTGGGTTGCTTGGGGTCTGTCTTCACCACAATCCTGAGCATGGGTTGAATTCTAGCTGCTTTAGCCTCTTTGCCCCTGGAGTCTCCACAGGTCTTTGCAAGCAAAAGGTGCAGTGCATCACTGCTGTGTTCATGAGGAAAAAGAAAAAGGCTTTCCCCTTGAACTCTGTGTGGCAAAGCCAAACAGGAACTGAACTTTTACCCCATCCTTTGCATTCCATCTCTTGTACACCTCTCCCTTGCCCCTTGCTGTCCCCCAGAGTGACAAGTACTTTTCATATGACTTAACAGCTGCTCTGGTCTTTTGCTCAAGAAGCTACTGAAGCAAGGGCTTATGGATGTGGGTGTGGGAGGAAAGACCAGTGGAGCAGATCGTTATTGCTACTAGCTTTAACATTATTTCAGGCTTTGGTGGCATAGCCTGAGATTCACTTACTGTCTTGAAGAGAAACCAGGTGCTCCCAGCCTGTGGCAGAAAGCCATGGCCACCCTGACATTGCTGACTGAGGAGTGGATTAACAATCGACAGAGACTAGCAAGCTAAGGGTCGCAGTGTGGAAAGTTTGCCTTGCCCGGACATCTCCCTGACCCATCTAGAGTTCCTGTTGAGAAGCTTCCTGGATGTGCCTTTGCACCCCCTGTCTTAGCCAAAGTTTTTTAAAAGTTCTAACAGCTGCAAATGATATAACTCAAGGACTTTGGCAAATGCAAGAGCTGCGGAGATGGCAAGAAAAGATCACAGTTTGAACGGCCTGAGGCAGTTTTGGAAAGGCCTTGGAAGACTTGGTGGCCTTTGAACACTGTGCCATGGCGTTGGGCTGCACCCAACAGCTAGCAAGTTGTGCTCACTTGGGCTTTAAACTGTCTTCCTGCTCTTGGTGGCTCACTCCTGTCACAGCACTACCAAAGAGGAGTGGAAGGTTTTCGTGCATTTGTGTGTGTATGCAGGTGCACAGGCATAGGATTCAAGTTAATAGGAAAAGTTGAGCTCTAAGGTGCATTAATTTTGCAGTGCTGACGAGCCATCCCAGTACTGACACCAACTATGCTGGGCATAGAGCCAGGAGGATATGTGACACCAGGGAGGCCCCGGTTTGGTGGAAAAAAGAAGCAGAAATCTTGCTCACTGATCGGCCACTCGTCATCCTCAGGTAGAGAAAGGAAGGAGGCCCGGCCTGGCCCAGCCCGGTCGACAAGAAGACCTGTGGCGGTGTAGGCCTGAAGCTATTATGGACAGCAGCGATCTTCACCATCCACAAAAATGCTTCAAGTAGCAGGTGATGGCTCCATGGTGGCTGCTTGTGGAGCAGGCAGCCTCATAGTTTCATAGTTGGTAGGGTCGGAAGGGACCCGAGCAGATCATCAAGTCCGACCCCCTGCCATGGCAGGAAAGAATGCTGGGGTCAAATGCCCCCGGCAAGGTGTCTATCTAGTCTCCTTTTGAAGACCCCCAAGGTAAGAGCGAGCACCACTTCCCTTGGAAGTTGGTTCCAGATCCCCAGCTGCCCTGACTGTGAAGTAGTGCCTCCTGATATCTAGCCTGAATCTACTCTCCACCAACTTATGGCCATTATTCCTTGTTACTCCCA
This sequence comes from Alligator mississippiensis, assembly GCF_030867095.1. Classification (NCBI taxonomy): domain Eukaryota; kingdom Metazoa; phylum Chordata; order Crocodylia; family Alligatoridae; genus Alligator; species Alligator mississippiensis. The sequence continues at coordinate 140,623,564 of NC_081825.1, read as the reverse complement.
GTAGTGCTCGGGGGAACAGGGACTGGCAGTCAGTTCCATGCTCTTCAGGGTGCATGTAATGTCCAGAAGACATCAGCACAGTCAGTGGCGACACGTAGGGGGTGCACATGCACCCCCTAAGACTGTGCTCTCCGCTTAGGCGATGGATGGGGGGGGCAGGCGGGAATGCTGGTGCCCCCCCCTTGAAGAGCCGGCTGATCACTGTGCTTGCTGCAGCCACTTTTGGGAGCAGCTGCAGTGATCGGCCGGTGCTTGCTCCTAGAAATGGCCACAGTCACTCCCGGAAGTGGCTGTAGCGAGTGCAATGATCGGCCGCAGCAATCGGCCATCGCTGAATTGCCCACGGGGGACCCTGCACCCCTTCGGTCAGTGGGACTGGTTGCAGGGGGGGCATATTCCCCCCCAGGCAAAACCAGTCACCCATGGTGCACAGGCCTCCTATCCCTAGGAGTATGTCATGAGTTAGAGGATAGGTCAATCAGTTTCTCCCTCTTCGTGCTGTTATCTGGCTCTAGATGATAATGCCAACATGCTTTATACCCTAAGCCAGGGCATGGCAACCTGTAGTGCACAGGCCAGATCTGCCCTGCAAAGAGTTCAGCCTGCAAAGGTCTGTGCCAGCTCCTCGGTGAAGTCCATCATAGCCAGTGGGACAGCTGAGGTTTGTGGAGATTGCGTCCCAGTAGCCCTGGTCCCCTTATCAGCCTCATGCAATCCCACCCCTCATGGGGAGACCCTGCTGCTTGGGGGAAAAGTGTCAATGCAGCCAAGAGCCATGGGTTTAATACAGTCTCTCTTCAGCCACTGCCTTTCTCACCACTGAATTTATCATTGCCTATTACAGGTAGTGGCAGGAATCGGTGATGCAGTGCTAAATATTTAATCAATGATAGATTGCTAAATAAAAACAGGATGCACAGCAGCATGAAAATCTTCAGCTACTAAAAAACCAATATGGGCTTTTTTGGTGTTTGGTTTTCCTCTGATAAAGAAAATAACGAAAAGTGGGCTTTTCTATGTGGTGGGTTAGGGGAAAAAAGTTTGAAATCAAAATATTTCAGTCAGCAGAAAGGAGCTGAAGTTCTTCTAGAGCATGAATTGGTGCTTTATGTAGCTGTGAATAAAGCTCTTGCAATGGGTCTCCTTTTACCAGCAGTAGCCCTGATACTGTACCATGCTCCATGGGACAGACAGTGAGGTTCTGCACAGGGACAAGGGTCTGACCACACAAGGTTCCTTTAAAGACTGGGAAGGGTTGGTGGCATTTGCAAGGTGTTGCAGAGCACTAGTCTTACTGGGAGAAGGGGAATGTGTGCTATGTATAGACTGTCGTAAACTGTATTAAATAAGAAGAGTGCTGTAACACTGATCTTTATCTTGGTGAAGTATCTTGGCACCCTTCATTTTCAAAAGAAGCACTGAGCAGTCTCCCAGAAGACTGTAGCTTCATGGTTCTTTTGAATGCTACCAGTGCTCTGGGCAGCAGTTATTTCAACCATAGTGAGGGACCCAGAATAGCTATGGACTCCTGAGTGCAAATAGGATAAAAATCAAGCCCCTTTGGAGCTCTTTCTATATGACCTAACTACACTAGAAAAAGAAACCGTGACTGACAATGGACTTCAGCAACAGGAGCACTTAAATCAGTGCTAGACACTGTTTAGTTGCGAAAGTAGTCAAGAGCAAACTCTTCTGAACTGTCAGAAACTTATGTTAAAACAGAGCCAAGGCTGCAGGTAATAGCATTGAACAGTTTGTCCTTATTTTCACTTCCAGGCACGTAATAATCAGCACTGATTTCTCCATACAAATGCACTAGATACTGACACATACTGTCAGGAATGATGAGTCATTTTTCTAGTGCAGACAAGTTCCATCTTCTTTTTCCAAGAGCATTGCAAGAGCAGTAAGCTCACTAGGTCACTTTGTATTTTCCCCATTAGCAAACTTAAATGTGCTTCATTTTACATTCACCTTCTGAACACAATTAATCCAAAACTTGGCAGTGAGGAGGCTGAAATCGGGGTATCTAGGTACATATGCACAGTAGTGAACTAGGAGTGCTAAATGAGAAACAATGTTTGAATCAGTTTTCGCCAAGATGTACTGGTGATTTTTAAAAGTCCCTTTCCCTTTTATTAATAAAACCATCCAAAACCCTTTTCCAACCTTCATTTCCTTATTTTTTTAGAAAAAGAGAACCCCCTTTCATGCTGTCACTTTACTGCTGATGCTGTCTGTAGCACTCTTTGTGCCCAATGAGGCTAGGAGTGGTTTGAATAGGCAGCCCATTTGTAGAGGGGCAGTGCAAGGAGAGGTGTACAGCCAGATAATATAAATGGAAAGGTGACTGTTGACTTCAGTGGGCTTTCAATTGGGTCCTAAAGTAGCAGATTCCAAATCCATCTTCATCATGCCAACTGAGATATATGCTCAGGTTCCAGTCCTACAATGAACCCTAGGGAAGAGAGCTGCTGCTTCTTCAGTGATGTTGTGTGGGTGCAAACATCCACCCTCAGAGGAGTGGTAGAAATCATCATGGGAATCTGGGGAAATTACTCATACCCGCAGAGTCACCAGTATACAAGGACAGTATATATTTTCAGCCTGCAGGAAAGTAGGCTTCTGGCTGCTAAAAGCCTGGGTGCAGATTTGAGGAATCAGAGGGTTTATCAGCAAGCCAGGTTTGATAACAAAAGATTCAGACTGAGCTTGCTTCCTTTATTCAGGTAATGGAATTCGAATCTGTAGTCTGTAGTCTCCAGCATCTTTGGGTGGCTTCTCCTGCCTCTTTTCCTTCCTGCTGCTGCATTGAGGCATGGAAGGAAGAGGGTGGCATCATCTGTTGAAGTGAGCTTGCGCTCACAAAAGCTTACACTATACATCTCCGGTTGTATAGTTTATAAGATGCAAATGTACCATGCCTGCAGCATCAGAAGCAGTTTCCTCCGAGCACTTTGTAGAGTGCAAGCTCTACTGCTCTGATTCCTGAGAAGTGACATGAGGCCTTAGACTCTCACTAACATTTGGGCTGGGACTAGTAAAATTGAGTCTAATGGCATGGATGCATGTCCTAGAGCAGAAAACACGGATGACAGCCACATCCTCCTGCAGGCTGCTATCTCCTGAGCAGGGAAGCTTTTTTCTTCACATACCTCTCCTGGACAGGCCTGGGAGCAAGGAAGGCAGAATAGTAAGGAAGAGAGGATGGTACTGCCCAATTCCTCCATTTAGAATGATGCTGTCAGTACTGCCAGTCATGAGTGCTCAAAAATTGAAAGCCCCTAAACCTCTGATTGAAAATAATGTATCTGGGTTCCTGATATTTGTTTTATGACAATTAGGACTTGTATTTCAATTTTTTGAAATTGGGCTGGGCTGGGGAGGCCCTGGCTTTACTTTTCATTCCATCCAGGAAGAACACACATCAACTGCTGAAACTTCCTTAGCCTGACGAAGGGTTTTTGAACCCGAAACCTTGCTTAATAACTATTCTCCAACTATTTGGGTTGGTCTAATAAAAGATATCAAATTCACCCAAGGAACCTTGTCTGCCCATGGGTACTCCGCACTTTTGACAACTGGGCCATTTTGATTTGGATTTCTAATTTTAAAATATATACGTGCTTGATTACTTGGATTTCAAAAGGTGAATTGTACTTTTGCAAAATTATTAATTACTTATTAACTCCTCAAAGTACAAAGCTTAGAGGAACTAAATTGACAAAACCTTAGTACACAATTGCATCTTGGACATACCAGGCATATCTACATGTGCATTTACAACAGCTTAAATTTACAGCTCAGTAAGTTACTGCACAGTAAGCATGAATAGGCCGGCATTAACACGTGCAAGCATTAAAGTGCATTAACACTGTGTGTAGACTGATTTGGGACTAAAATTAATCCCAAATCAGTTCACACACACAGTGCTTCTGCACAATAAGGCATGATGCAGGTATCAAATTTACACTCAAGTTGGCATAAGTTACCACATTTACTGTGCAGTATGGGTGTGCACATGTAGACACATGCCCATACTGTGCAGTAATTTCAGTTACCGCACAGTAAATGTGCACATGTAGATGTGCCCACTGATTAGGAAATTCATCCAAAGTCCACTGAGTTCATGGGGATCTTTCTATTGATGCTAAAGGGCTTTGTATAACATGCAAGTTGGATATTTATGGTTTATGATCAAAAATAAAATAGTACTATTTGTTGGCATCTATGAGGTTTAATTATCATTATCAGCTGGGTGGGGAGCAGAATTTGTGTTAGATTCTAAATATATAAAATAAAAGGCAGTCCCTGTCCTATAGTACTTTTTATGTACATGACAAAAGTGAGGCAGGGTGGGGAAGGCAACACACAGGCAGAGGGGTGATTATTGTGATGGGCTGCAAATGTCTCCGGGGTTTGTTTCTTTTCTTCAACCTGTGGGTAGAGTTTTGCTGTGTTGAGATTAGCTAAACAGAAAAAGAGGAAGAAACATTGAAGGAAACATTCAAAACTTGGTTTCAAAGTCATCTGCCCCTCAAAGAAAGGGGGAAATTCACATATCTTCCAGTGCAATTTTCTTCACTGTTGCCCATTCAGAAAGATCACAATTTACAATAAAGATCATCCCTAGATACAGCACACAAAGAATCTTTTATTGTTTTTAATTAAATCTTAGACCTACCCTGAAGTGCTATTGATAGAATGTCAGCGTGTTTGTGACTATGTCAATACAAGGGTCATGCCGCACTGAGTCCTGAGCCCTCTGGTGCACACACAGCTCTGATGGCAGAAGGCGTGCCCATATCTGAGGTTCTGCCAGCAGAGATATGCTGGCTCTGTGATGCGAAAAGATCAAACCCTTACCAGGCATAGCTCAGCCACTAGAACTTTGTCATGTCGATAAGGCCTACAGGAATGAAAATCCCTCTTGCACATGTGCTGCACCCAGGACAGATTGTGTTTTTCTTGGTCACAAACTAGGAGAAGCTACAACAACATACTATGGATACCCTACATTGTGTTTTGCACTATCTTGCTAGGCCAGTAGCTAAAACCCTGGTGTGGACAAGGCCTTCTGTCTTAGAGAAACGTACACAGTAAGATACTCATTTCTTATATCAGCCTGGATGCAGATGTTCTACAGTCCCACAGCTAAAGATTATTACAGGCTATTTGGCCAGTTCTTCAACTGATTAAACATGCAACAGAGAAGACGTGTAAAAAAGGAAACAAGACTGAAACGCTGTCTGGGTACTTCTTTGGTTTCTGCTTCAGTATGGCTGCACTGGTGCAAAACCCTGCGCAGAGGGTTGAGTTGGAGTTAACAGTGCCTTGTACTGCTGTGACCTACTGGGTCCAATTCTCCTTCACTTTGATGCGTGGCAATGGTATATGACACACTTCCACCCCCCAAATCAAATTCCAGCAGTTGGTTCAGCCCCTAGTATTGGAGCCTCACTAAATAGTTTTCACAAGATCATCGGCAAGTAGGACTAAAAGGAACCTCACAAGGTCATTTAGTTCAGCCTCTTAATCAAGGCAGAAGCATCTCTGACTAAACCATCCTGGCCAAGTGTCTGTCCAACCTGCCCTTGAAAACTTCCAAGAATGGAGATTCCACAATGTCTCTAAGTAGTCTCTTCCAATGCTTGACCACCCTCATAGGTAAAAAGTTCCTTCTAATCTCCAGCCTAAATCTCCCCTGCTGATGCTTGAAGTCATTGCTCTTAGTACTGCCCTCTATGGTCATTCACAGAGAAAAGCACAGCTCCATCCTCTGCTATTATGTCCCTAAACTGGGCAATAGCTTCCAATACCGCAAGCTATTAACTGGCTGTTTAATGCCAAGTTCCGTCCCCTATTCAAGATAACTTCTATTAATGCTACTGGAACTTTCCTACCCAGGAGTTCACGTATCCCTGTGTACTAAATATACAGAAGTCTCAATGGGAGCATCTACATGTGACCATATAGTGTCTTTGTTACTGCACTGTCATTTAGTACTTCCTTTTGGAAGTAATAAAAGATGGCGTGGTAACAGCCCGTACTGCACCATGCTGGCCACAGTTATTTTTGGCTGCTAGGTCACTAGCAATGCACTAAAACAGTGGAGCATGTTGCTATAGTGATGTAGCGGTGGCATCACAGTTTTTACCAACGGACACTACAGTGCTGTAGCATCTTGTGTAGACAAGCCCAATAAATGGTAACAAATTGCAGTGCATCAGGTGGCTAAAAGGTGCTCTTAAGAGGACATAATAAGATATACACTGACACGTTTTCAGGCTGTAGAACTACGACTGCCTCTCTAACAAAAGTGACCTCCAGCAAGCAGCTTTCCCCATACCTTATGTTTCTGAGCATTACATCTCCCTTTTGGTGAAATGATGACCCTTGTAATCAACAGTTTTGCCAACAAGTTCAAGGAGGCTAACATATCATCCTCAGTTACCTTTACTATCCACTTACCATTAATTTCCCATGATGTACCTCAGGGCTAGTCAAAATAGATGTAGTGCCATGTATGCAGTATTTTGCTCATCAGCGAAAATAAAATCTTGAAATGACCATTCAAACAACTTGGTTACTTCACTTGATCTGAGCCTTCAAGAGGCCGAGAAGTGATAAATGCAGCTTGTACACAAGTCACCTCCACCCAGAACCTAATCATCTCATAGGATGTTGCTATTCCATGACAAGTTCAACTTCTTTTGTATATATTTCTTTAAGAGGCAACGGGTGGTAGCCAAACGTGACTAGCTGTGAACTCAACTTCATTCTCCTCTTGCTAATAGAATCTGCATTAAATTCATCCTGAGATTGAGCAGTTTGCCTGTCATTAATTACCAGTAATACTTGCAATATCTGAAAATCAGCAAGCGTTTGCAAGGACTTCTATTCCTGTACCTTGGTTAGCTGTGTTGATACTGTATGCTGCTTGGTAGCCATTACTGATCAGCTTATGATCATCAGAGCACATGTGAATTCTAAAACTTGTAGGAACAGGTTTTTGAAAGTGTTTACCACCCACAACGGTGACCAGATTTTCAAAACCGCAGTGAGTACTGCTTATTACTGATCTCCTTTGAACATGTCTGCTACTAAATCAGTTTCCATTAGTTGCCCTGTTTGGGACCACGCTCAACTCTGACCTAAAAAGCAAAACTTTATCAATTTCAGTATGGCCTTTAGTCTTTTACTCTGAACTTTAGCAACTATGTTGGTATAGAAATGGAAAAAAGAAAATCTGAAGTGGACACTTTTATGACAGTTGTTTTTTGTCTAGTAATGGGAAAAAGAAAGAGTACTACATAAAACTTTGGTGCAGGTATGTATCTGTTGCAATTCCCTGAGAAGCTTGTTACAAGTTCAGCAGAGGACATAAGAGTATTTTTAAAGCTACTGAAAAAGTGGGTGATTTTTCCAGCCCACTTAATTTCAAAGTTGGTGATACAATATTCAACTTATTCAGAGTATTTTAACAAACAACACTTTTTAAAAATATTAGCATGTGTAGTTACTGCTAATTAATCTACTTTCTGTATACTAATGTTGAGAAATCTGTTCAGACTGGTTTCTAAACGGGAAAAAGACCTCAGTGTGGAAGTGATAAACAAATTAAAACACTCTTTAGCCCATGTTAGGGCTGGGGTTTCCAAAGCAACCTAAGGGATTCAGACATGTTAAAAAATCAAATGAGGCTGTATTGAAATACAAGTTTTTATAGAATGGAATTAAAAGGATGCTTAAATCTAATCTAACTGTGGAATTAATATATATAAAGGAAAGAACCTAAGTTTCCCAGAAATTAAGTAGTGAAACCCTTTCACATTTAAAATTAAAATTGTATGCATTTAGCTCATTACAGATGGGTGTTGAGGGTGAAGCTTGCTTCCCATTACAAACTTAATTTTAGTCACCCACCTCAACTTGCCAACATGAAAACAATCACCTGAAAATTAGTTTGAAGTTTCTCTTAGGAGCATTTTTTAATATTTAGAAGTATCTTTCACAGGTTACAGCCTTCATTGTAATGCTGCCTCTGTTAGAGTGCACGTCTAATTTTGAGCTATATTAGCTTGAGCAAGAGCAGCCACACTGAGTAAATTTGTATGTGGGCAGCTGTGCCATATACCCAAGTGGCACTGACGTGGACGCTCCTGTGGCAGTGACTGTTTTCATAAGCCATAAGTTCTGGTGGTAGAAGCTGGCAAGGCCTAATAGTACTGGAGAGGAGTTAGGAAGCATCTATATACATGACTGCTGTGCTAGTAGCTAAGGAATTGTGTAACTTGAACTTTAACTTCTATCCCCTGCTGTACCAGCAAAGTTAAAAGCACCACAAACTGGAGTGAAAGGGCCTTGTGTTCAGATGATCCTGGAGTTAAAACTCAAGCAAACTTTTCAGCAAAGAGAAATCCTTTGTTCATAGCCAGAATAGGGCAAGTGTTTCAGAGAGAACTACACAGACATGAGCCAGGTTCTGCAGTGGGGGAGGCACAGTCACCTGGGAAGATGGAGAGGAACTACCTTGAAGGTGAGCAGAAAGGACAAAGAGGCATGAAGGTGGCAGGGAAGAGTTGATTAGAAAAAAACCTCTTTCTACATAAACCAGGACACTTGCTCTCCCACAGAGCTGCTCACTTGGATGAGGGTAATGGACAGTAGGCAGCCATATGGGGTAGGACAAGATGTTTTATCCCTGTGACCAGGAAGAAGGAACCCACATGAGCACATCCACAGCAGTGTGGCACAGTAAAAACCCTTACACAGATCATAAGCTCCACCAGGACTTCTGTCGCTGTTAATGAACAATTCTTTTAAAAACTAAGAGAATTCAATGTTAAAAAACCACTCTGTTACCATTAAAGGTGTAACTATCTGCCAACAGATTTAATGAAAAATAGGTCAAGAAAACTTATATTTTAAAAAGTTATATATTTTTTTCAAAAATTACCTTTAGGTGACTTTATTTTGCAAAGTCCCATAAGTCAATGGGACTTAAATTCAACAATGTATGTATCTTAGCAGCATTCCCCAGTAGCACAGTGGTGGTAACTGGTGCAGGACTCCCTCCCGATTAAGAACCCACCTACATGGCAGAAACATGGGAAGAGCTCTGTAAACACAGCAATCACCATATTGGGTCAGGCCAAATATCCATTCCATCTGGCATCCTGTCTAGTGGATGCTTTAAAGCAGTGGTTCTCAGCCTTTTTATACCAGGATGCATTTGTAAACATCAGTGGCCAGCCTTGACCCAGTGCCCATCAATCCCCACCCACTGCCCCCAGGCCCCAGCCCCCCAAGTGTGTGGGGCAAAGGGTGGGTGTGGGGCATTGGGGGGGGGGGCCAAGCAGCCCCTTGCAAGCTGGAACTCTGCCAGCCTGCAAAGGAAAAACCACGGTTTCCCACGTTTCTCCTTTAAAGGAGAATCTATTTTTAAAGTGTGTTGATCCATTTTTAAAGTTTGCCCGCAACCCTTTCATATATTCTTGTGACCCACTTTTGGGTTACGATCCCTGGGTTGAGAAACACTGCTTCAGAGGAAAAGTATTAGAAGCAGGGCATGTGTAGTGATCCATTCCCTACCAGACACTCCCAGTTACCAGCAGCCACAGGGTTAGGCATGTCCTGAGCCGGAGATGATATCCCTGACTGGTGTGTTCAACAGCTCTGGATATACCTGTCCTTCTTAAATCTGTCATCTCCTTTTTAAACCAGGTGATAATCTTGGCTTCCATTGTCCTGTGGCAATGTGTTTCACAAGTTATGTCTTATGTAAAAAGTCCTTCCTTTGATTTGATTTAAACCTGCTGCCTGGTTATTTTGGTGCCCCTTGATTTGTGTATTATGAGACAGTGTATAATAAATGGACTGGAAAAACTAAACAGAGAACCAAACAGTTCTATTATTAAGTTCTCTATTTAATAGTTCTCCTATTCAGTTCTCTATTCACTTTTTCCAGCCCCTTTATGATTTTGACCTCACTCACATTACTCCTTCACTTGTCCTTTTTCCAACCTGATGAGTTTGAGTCTTTTCAACCTCTCCTTAGACAGTAGCCATTCCATACCCATGATACTGCATGATGCCCTTCCCCATTCTTTTTCTAGTTCTCCTATATCCTGTTTGAGCTGGGGTCACCAGAACTACACGTAGAATTCAAGATGTGGGCACACCATGGCTTTGTATAAAGGTACCAATGCTTTCTGCTTTGTTTTCAATTCCTTTTTTGCTGGCATATGCATTGTTCTTAATCATGTGAACAGCCCCACAACACACATTTGTGAGCAAAAGGGTTGCTGCATTAGGGCAGCAAGGTGGAGGACCCAGTTCCAATGCAGGTCCACTGATGATCAGCATGATATAACTGAATCCCCTAGCATGACCCTTCCTATGCTATGCTCTTCCTCTCTCTAACAGGCTTGGCTCCTGCGGAAGCCTAGCTAGCACATCACAAACTATGTTTTACAGATACTCCACTCGCTGCACAGACACAGAAACACAGCACCACGCTACCAGCCCTACTCCACAACTGCACATGATGAGACTTCTCCCCCTTGGTTTCCCATCACACGCTGACACAAGAATGACAGCTAGCAGCCCATTCATAAATTACCTGCAGCTTACAGCCCTTGCATCAACCATCCAATATCCCTGAAACTAATATTAGACTCTTCACAGCCCAGTTTCATCATCACCCCGAAAGCACAAGACCTCTCCTCAAAAGGGTTTCCTTCTCATAATCCTCCATGCTTCAGTTCCTTCCCCAACTTGAGGATCCCAAAAATTACTCCTACATACAGCTCCCCACCTCCCTCACAACTGCCCCCAAGACTACCAACCCCCACCTCAGCATCCTCACAGTTGCCCCTGACCGATGTTCCCTGAACTGACAATTCCCACCATCAACACCCTAGCAAGCACCCTTTTGAGTTGTCAGTGCCTTATCTCCAATCTCTGGTGGCATCCCACCTCCTACCACAACCTTCCAGGACTTCAACCCACTTTGTAGTTCCCTCCAATTCACTTGTCCCCTCACAAACCCTACAACAACCCACCATCTCACAGCTGCCTCAGCTCATAAACACAACTAATATCTCCCCAAGAAGCATCCCCAAAACAGATCCCACTTCACAATGTGTTCGTTCACATCTCCGTCACACTCTCAGACCCTTCTCACAATCACCCCTGCACCCCTCCAACCCACACCAAATCATCTCATCACAACTCTCAACATCCTTCCCTTCACCTCACACTCCATTTGACAATCCCCATGATACTCACCCCTCTGCCATGTAATCAGCTCCACAGTGTCCCCTCCCCCCCACCCCTGGTCACTCCCCACTTCAAACTCCTCAGTCACCCCAAGACACCCTTACCCCAAGTCACCAGCACCTCACTGCCCTCTCATGCCCCCCTGCCATCACCTCCTACAGCCTTCCTCTTCCCAACTCCCTATAAATCATGCAATAGGCCAGGCATTCCTTATTACAGCCCACCTCACAGCTGCCCTCAGTGCCCCCGCAACACCCTCCCCAGCCTTGCTCCCACTTGCCAGCCCCTCTACAGGGCACTGCCCCCTCTACTGAACCATGCCTACACACCCCTCACCCCAGCCCCACAGACCGTCCATCACCCTCAGGATACCCGGTCCTTGACCTGCACCTTCACTACCCAATCCTCCATGGCACCCAGCCCCTCACTATACACCCCACCCCACCCCACCCCAGCATAACAACCCCTCCGCATCACACCCATTCCCTCCCCATCATACTTAGCTCCCCATTGCACCCACCTCTCTCCATTGCAGCCACCCCCTCCCCATCACACCTACCTCCTCCCCGTAGCACCCCACCTCCATCACCCTCATGACACCCTGTCCCTGACCAGGACCTGCACCTTCATTGCTCCATCTGCCATGACACCCAGCCCCCACTACCCACCCCTCCCCATCACCCCCACCCCTCCCCATGTGCAAGGCACTGTTAATGTGTGGAACTCATTGCCACAGGAGCTGATGGAGGCAGGTTACGTGGCCAGGCTCAAGGAGGGACAGGCTAAATGCAGGGCTGATGGACCCATTCTTGCCTATTGAACACAAAGGGTTGGAAACATTTCCTCAGGCATCTCCAACTCAGTGGGCGCATCTACGTGAGACACTAGAAATGCAACAGACTAATTCTACTGCATGTTAGTGCGTCACGGTGCAATTATGATGTATTAATGCACATACAGACATACCCAGTAAAGAGCAGATGCCAGAGAGGGTACTGAATAAGGGCTGGCTCACCCTAGTACAGTGGTTTTCAATCTTTCTTTTCATTTGTGGACCCTTACCAATTTTGAATGGAGGTGCGGCCCCCTCTGGATTGTAACTGTGGGCGCTCACCTACTTCTGACTGATCCCAGCCATCTCTCACTGACCCCCTAGACCAGGGGCAGGCAATTATTCTGGGTGGAGGGCCGCTTACTGAGTTTTGGCAAGCCATCAAGGGCCGCGTGACAGGTTGCCCGGGGCAGATAAATATTAATTTTCTAGGTTTTTAGGGGTCCTGCGGGCCGGATAGAATGGCCTGGCATGCCGCATTTTGCCCACCCCTGCCCTAGACACGGGCTGCCGACCCCCAGGGGTCTGTGGACCGCGGGTTGGGAACCACTCCTCTTGGATCTGCCCTTGGGTGGTGGTCTGTATCCCTCGGGAGCCTCCTCCCCTGCCGCCAACACCCTGCTGGGCTAGGGGCTGCATCTCCCTGGCCACCAACACCCTGCTGGGCGAGGGGTGGCATTCACCTGCCCACCGACAGCTGCCTGGGCTAGAGGTGTTATCTCCCTGGCCACTAACAGCCGACTGGGCTGGGGGGGCCCCATGCCCTGCCCCTCGCACCCTGTTGGCCTAGAGTTCGGCTCCCTCCTTGACTCTCGCAGGCTGCCAGGCCGAGGGGACCCCCCTCCCCACACAGGCTGGCCCAGAGGCCCCCGGGCCTGCCCCAACATGGCGCCCATTGTGTCCTGACCCCCTCCCCTGCCGTGCCCGCCCCGCCCCGCCCCCGGCGCTGAGCGGCGCGGGCGGCCGTGCGGGGCGGCAGTGCTGGAATGCGCCGCGCCCCCCCGGCGCCCGCCAGCCCTGCGCCCCCGGCGCGCCGGTGAGTGCCCGGGCCGGGCCGGGCCGGGCCGGGCCGGTGGGGGGGAGGGAAGCGCTGCCGCCGCCGCCGCGCGCCGGGCGCTGTCCAGGGCTGATCTGGGCCGGGCGGCGCGGCGCGGCGGGGCGGGGCGGGGGCCGGGAGCGGCCGCGCATGGCGCCCCCCGCTCCTCCCCGGCGGCGCGGGGAGGGGGCGCCCCCGGAAGGGGCCGGGCGGAGCAGGCGCCGGGAGCCCCGGGCCTGCGCCGAGCCTGGGCAGCGACCGCCTGCTCCCGCCGCTCCGCGTGAGTGCGGCCGGGCCGGGCCGAGCCGGGCTGGGCCGGGTCCCCTCCCCCTGCCCCTGCCCCCACCCCGGGCGGGCCGGGCCGGGCCGGGCTTTGTGCCGCCGCGGCGGGGAGGGAGGACGAGGAGGAGGAGGAGGGAGGGGAGAAAATGGCCGATGGCGGCAGGAATGCGGCGCGGCCCCTCCGCACCCCGAGGTGCCCCCGGCTGTGCGGGAGCGGGGCCCGAGGGGCCTCCCGCTGAGGTGCTCCCCCTCCTCCCAAGGGAAACGGGGTCTGTCTGGGGCGAGGGGGTCCCGCGCGGGGGTGGTGAGGGACGGCGGCCCCTGGTTGGGCTCCGGGGCGGGGGGCTGGCAGGCGGCCCGGAGAGCCGTCCCCGCGCTGGTTCTGAAGGGAGGCCGGAGCCGGGCGCTCTGGAAAGCCCCTTCCCCGGGAGGGCGAGTGGCAGCAGGAGCCCAGTCTGCCCGGCGCGGCGTGTGTGCACTAAGAGGGGTCTGTCAGCACCCCCACGCACACAGCCTGGCTGGGAAAGGCCTGCGGGGTCCCCGTGATCCCTGTGTTTTCTCTGTTGTAGTGGGGGACGGTGCTGCTTTGAGCAGGGGACTGGCCTAGCCGACCTCCTGAGGTTCCCTCCAGCCCTCCTCTTCTGTGATTCCAGTAGGCCTCGCGGCAGGGAGGCGGCTTGTTGTGCTGAGGGTGTTTTCCTCAGTCTCAGTTGTCCTCCGGTCTCCCCCCCGCCCCATCAGGCGGATCTGTTCCTCCTTTTTTCCTTCCCCTCCACGCCACTCCACCGAGGATCTGGGGGGGCTTTTCTGGTTGAGGAGAGCACCGCGGTGGGTGATATTGCGAGGAGCGCTGGTCCCCTGGAAGTGGTGCTGAGAGTGCAGCGAATCCAGGCAGACTGATTAGTGCCTTTTGCTCTTCCGGGCTGTGAGAGGGGTCTGTGTGCGTTGTTGCTTTCCAGTCCCTGGGACCTTCGGGGAGACAGCTCTGTCCTGATTTCTTATAAATTGCATAGAGAGGAGGGGGGAAGGAGAGAGGGGGAGAGAGAAGAGCAAACCAGTGAGCCAAGTGAGTGAGCACACTTCTCCAAAGTTTTTGTTTTGTCTGCTCTTTCACAAAAACAGATACAAAAAGACAAGACAGGGAAGTTTAGCCAGGCATGGGAGAGAGCATGTGTGATTTCCAGCATAGACTGTGTGGAGCAAGGGAAATGATTCAGAATTGCATCTCTGGGCACATTCTAAATTTATGTCAACAGTGGGTAATTTGTAAAGCTGAGGAGGCCCCTTGTTGCTTTAGACTATCAACAAAATGATGAAAAAAACATGAAAGGCAGGTTTTAAGGGAAAGAAAAGGATGATTTCTCATGGGAAACCTGTTTTGGTTGGTTAATAAGAAATTTTTAATTTAGGAAAGAAATAACTGCTGGTAGATCTTTTAGTTTTTACTTTACTGTTGTACTTAATCGTGGTAAGATTTGGTTCAGATTTTGGTTTGTGCATGTCACCTGAAGTACTTATTGCTGATTACAAAATGGGGTGAAGTGTATTTTTAATGGTCAGATTTTTATTGGTGCTCTTTTTTCTTTTCTTCTCTTTTTTATCAGAATTGCTGTTATGGCAACTCAAGTGCTCGGCCAGTCTGGTGGCAACGGCTTGTTTCCTGGCAATGCTAACATTGGTATGGCATTGTCTAACGACATGTACGACTTGCACGACCTTTCTAAGGCTGAGCTGGCCGCTCCTCAGCTCATTATGTTGGCAAATGTGGCCTTGACAGGAGAAGTCAATGGCAGCTGCTGTGATTACCTGGTCGGAGAGGAGAGGCAAATGGCTGAACTGACGACAGTGGGGGAAAGCAACTTTTCAGACAGCGATGGAGAGGGCATGGAAGATGCACAGGGAATGGAGAGTGACCCTGATGGACCGGAGAACATGGAATTAGGAACTCTTGAAATGCCTAGCGTGGAAACCCAGGATCCAGCAGCTTGCTCACCTCCTGAGACTTGCAGCCTAGACAAGGACCAGTCATTGGAAGCACCAAGTACTCCAGAGGGCACAGAGGACAAATGCAAAAACTTGAAGAGCAAACCATTTCGTTGCAAGCCATGCCAGTATGAGGCTGAGTCTGAGGAGGAATTTGTGCATCACATCAGGGTTCACAGTGCTAAGAAATTCATCGTAGGA
Organism: Alligator mississippiensis; assembly: GCF_030867095.1. Classification (NCBI taxonomy): domain Eukaryota; kingdom Metazoa; phylum Chordata; order Crocodylia; family Alligatoridae; genus Alligator; species Alligator mississippiensis. Next base: position 140,607,947 of record NC_081825.1, on the reverse strand, counting down.
GAGAATGCAGAGAAGCAAGCCCAGGTGAAAGAGTCTGATTCTTGTACCACAGAAGAGGCAGATTTCTCTAAGGGGCCTATTCGATGTGATCGCTGTGGCTATAACACTAACAGATATGATCACTATTTGGCTCACTTGAAACACCACAACAAAGCTGGTGAAAACGAGAGAGTCTATAAGTGCACCATATGCACTTATACGACAGTCAGTGAATATCACTGGAAGAAACATCTAAGAAATCATTTTCCTAGGAAAGTGTACACATGCTCACAGTGCTCCTATTTTTCAGACAGGAAGAATAATTATATTCAACACATTCGAACTCATACAGGTAAGTCTTTCACCCCTGTTTGGTTTAAACCCAGTGCAAGTATTAAAGAACCTGCTGAGTGAAGGAAAGCGAGGCTTGTGTTTGCAAAGTTTGCTCCACCCTAATAAGCTTTGTTCTGAATTGCACTTCTGTAACGTTACCAGGTTAGCTTCTATCTACTTGGAAGCCTGTATCTGATATGACATACTTTGTAATCATGGAAGACTCGGGAAGCATATCTAGTATCAGGAATCCCAGGGGAGAGTAAGAGCGCTGTTTCTGTTTTGTTCAGTAATACTTCATGATGAATAGGTGTAAGAGTAAAATGTTTTATTGCAGTAGACATTTCTGGGCCTGCTGGGTGAAAGCCATTTTTCTTTCAAACAAAACTGATAATAATTTTTTCAAATGCGTGCAAGTTGATTAGATACTTTGGAAAATTTTACCAGATAAAGCTTGACTGTTTTCACAGCAGGGTGTATTAATGGAAGATGTGAACTGATGCATACCTATGCAAGAAACCCTATCCTTATACCTCATGCCCAGTACCAAGTCTGGGCAGAGTTCACTGTACATGACTCTCATTAATATAAAAATATATATATTTTTGTCAAGTAGGTATCTCACATACGAGATTTGGAGCCAGTTTATAATATTCCACTGATTTGAAAAGGAGGCCACAGGTTACTGGAGAGGCAGGGTCTTCACGGAGTGGCTTCCAGCACAAATCAGAATAGAAGCTGATCTGAAATATTTCACTTTTAGAAGCGGCTCCTAAGCATCAACAGCCATGTACCAGTTAGCTCTGAGGTAGATCGCAACATCAGTCCGATAGATCTTAGAGAAGTAAGGCTGGAAGGGACCTCAAGAGACCAGCTAGTCCAACCAGGGATCGAACCTACAATGGTAGTATTATTAGTACCACACTCTAACCAACTGTAGATGCTGTTTATTACACTGTTTAGCAAGATGGACACTGCTGGCATTGGTTTCAAATATAGGGTTGCTTAATAGTTTCAGATTCAGTTCTGGGGAGTTTGGGGATAGGTCTTCCTTCTTTGCTGCTCTCTCATGGAAGGGGGCTCACAGCTAGCTAGACTAGTTGGTGGTCTTCTCATTATGCCCTGGAGAATCTTTCCAAGAGCAGCTTTAAGTTCCAGGTTCATGGGGTGGGGCCCTCTGGTATATCCCATTGGCTTGACACCTTTTCTTTTTACCTGGTTCCTATTACTGGGGGCAGTGCTGGGTGAACAAAATGCATAGAAAATTTCTCCTTTAAAGTCAATGCTGGTGACTCAGATGAAATAAAATGGTCTAATTTGTTTCATCTTAATCCTCTTCATGGTTCATCATGGTTAGAAATCTTGTTTAGAAGTTTGGGACTGGACTCCCGAATGCTGTGGATCAGTGCTAGGTGAACTGGTGAAGCTATGTGAGGAAGCTTTGCGGTGCTGACCTGCCATTATGTTTCTTGTTAAAATGTGCTCATGATTTTAAAATGGGTGGAGGGTGGGTTTAGAGGACACCATCATCTCCCATATTGCACTTCTCTCTGAAAATATTCCACTTACTGTTTCAAAGAGCACAGCTAAAATTATTACAACTGAGAGATTAGGAAGAAAAAAATAACCTTTTTATTTAAAAAAAATAATCTTTTTTAATAACTCACCTTTCAGCTTGCTTGTTTTATCAAAGTCTCTGTTTTGTGTGGATCTTTGCTAGGTCACCAGGAGAAGAGGACTTTGTAGCAATTGGGAAATATGAGTACAGAACCCACCTGTCTTTATTTTACATACATGTCCCTTCAAAGTTTGCCCACTCCCATTCTGAGGCTGCACTTAATGTAGGCCTTGGCTCTAAGCTCTCAAAAGCTCTCATTGAGTTAGAGACCAAGAATTTTATGGTTTCTAATCAAAAGTGAGCAAATGCCTTTCTGCACCTCAATCTACAGCAGCAACAGAACACAGGGAGGGGAAAGAAGGAACACAAAAAAGAAATAATAAAAAAGAAGCCTCAGTCATTTTTCATGCTGAGGTTAATCAAGCTAAGCCCCATTTTCCAGTGTTCCTGCCTCTGACAAACAGTATGTTGTAATTATGAGTCATTGTGTTTTGGACTGACACGTGTTTGCCTTTGGTTCATCAATAAATTAACTAGGGAAACTATTATTAAAAAAAAAAAATCAAATAAAACCCCACGTGGAGTTGTTCAGTTGCCAGTATTCTTAGTTACTGATTAAAACTGAACCTTGTAATTACATCTAACCTAGCTGGTTGCTTTCTTCAAAGGGTCTTAACTCTTAAAATGTAAGCAAGAAACCTGAATTATGCTTTTTGCGCACACTGTTCCTTTTTGGATTTTTCAGATATTTAAGCATGTCAGATATGTACATGCATGTGCGTGTGTGACATTAAAGGAAGTAGTTTAAAAAAATGAGTAAATTATTCCTAGATTTTGTTGCCTGCCAGGTTAGTTTATGCTGATTGCTATGTATTTGTTTTATATTTTCTTTTTAACTTTGACTTATGATAGTCTACGTATGTTTGGACTACTGTCTCTATTAACACTATAAGAACTTAAGAGGATCCATCTTAAAATTTTAATCAGATTTTTCTTTATTTGCACATTATTGATTCTATAATTTCTTCCCATATATTGTCTTATGTAGCTGGAGTGGATGATTTGTAGTTGGTACTTTCATTTTCTGGTGATTACTAGGAATTAAAATTTTAGGTGGAGGAGTTTCTCAGAGACTTAACATGCCTTCATGTACAGAGAAAGGCACGTGCAGGAATTCATTAGCATCTTTATTGCAAGAGCAATACAAACTCATGGAAAATAGACTGAACCAGAATAACCTTCTGATAAATTCAGCCGGCATACGGTTAGAAATTTGAAATATTTTAATTGGATTAGACATCTCTCTAGGTTTGCACTGGGTGTGTCTTCATTGCAGTTATCTGGTATGTAAGCCCTGGGTTTACCTAACTTTAGTTTTAACATTCATGCTCTAAAACTGTACTAGAAGTATGGTCTTTACAGTAGTATGCTACTTGTCCATGGGCAGAAGGGCCTGGGACATATCCTTTGCCATAGAATAAGCCACTCTGATTTTTCTCGGTGAATTATTAAACAATTTGTCTTCTTGGGTGTGGGAAGGATAGATTGTGGGAAGTCAGTAGAGAACTCACAGCATTTCAGATGGGATACCTTTATCATCCAAGATGTAAAGTGCATGGGTTGAACAGTCTGAGGGTATGATCCCAATCTGGGGAAGGCATGAGGACAAGTGGCTACTCTACTCCTTTTGTTCTGGGGTTGGGAGCGGGGACAGGGTGGGAATGGAGCGTTGAGGAAAGACTCCCCATACTTCCCCCAGACCGGGGAGTCTTTTTCCTGTAACTCCTCTTCCCTCTTGTAGATTGGACCAGGAGGGGAGTGGGGCAATGGGGGGTTTTCTCAGGAAAACTTATTGGGACACAGGGAGCAGCAGCAGCTCAACTCCTCCATGATCAAGAGGAGTCAAGCTACAGGGAAATGTGCTGCCCACCATCCCCAAACCAGAGTCCCTGGTCTGGAAAAAGCACAGGGGAAGCTGCAAAATAGGGAACACTACTGCTCAACCCCTCCCTGTTCTACTCCAGATCACAGAGGAGTTGAGCAATATACAGGCATTCATTCTTGTGAAACAATCTCTCTCAGGGGAGATCTTTCAGGCATCAACCTGGAAGATCTTTCTTCTGAAGGGGACACATTTTCTCAAGGAGAAATTGAGTGAATACTTGTAGGCTCCTAGTTTCTACCAGAAGAGAGCAGTTTTTCTTCTGGTAGAAACATAATGCCTGTATGTGGCCTGAGTGTGGGTAGCATGTTGACTGTTCAGCCTTTACCTTCAGGTGGCTCAGCTAGCTTGAGTCCAACATCCAACCACACTTGGGTCAGAGCCAGACTGGAGCAATACCCAATAAAGGGTTTGAGTTAATGAGTTAATTCTTCAGTGAAGTCCAGCGTGACGTGGGCTGCTGGGTCACATATGTGCTAATGAAAACCCTGTCCTTAGGTATGGAACTAAACTATACTATTTAAAGAAAACATTGACCTGTATTTATAGAATTTTCCAGAACTGTGCTGCTGTATTAAACATCTGAAGTACTTTTCAAAGCAGCACTGTTTCTGTGAAGAAACTAATATTTTGTACCACTGAAAGAAAAGCTTTACATAAAAGTATGATTGTAGCCCTTTCTGCATTTATGCACATGAGCAGTCCTATTGATGGCAGTGGGGCTCTTCATGTGCAAGAAGTCACGGATCTGCCTAAATGTTTGCAGACCAGGGGTTGAATTTTCAGGATTTTATTTTTATAATGGGATTTACAAGTCAAATAGAAGCCCTATGATTAACAGTAGTTGATAAAAGGAGCCTTTAAAGTCTAGTTAATGACAATATGTAATTTAAAATTTAATTGCTGTTTTTTTCATATGAATGTTAAAATAACCTACTTGAATCATTTTAAATTGCTGCACCCTGCATAAAATTTTGGGGTTTTTTGGGGGGTGAGGGGGTTAATTTGTAATAAAAGCAGGAATGTGAAACAGCCAAGCACTGCTAAACAGTTACCTAGACAGGCTAGAACCTTTGATCCTATACTTTCAGGTTGTAAAGAAGCATTTAAAAACACCACTTTACAACCTAAGACCCACCCCTCTTTTTATAGGTGACTTTATTTCATTATGCCTCTGGCAACAATCTCCCATTGTTTTAAGTGGGAGGGGGATTACAGTGTTGCAGGCGTGAATTTACCTTTTGGCTGCTGATCTAATGAACAGTGGTTGGATAACTGGGTTGGTTGGAGGAAGAAATTTAGAGCTAGTCGACAGTACAAAAGGCATTGCTTGTGTCACTCTCTTGACAAAGAATGGAGACACAATTGACCATGGTGGAAGAAGTTTTGTTGCTGGCTTAATGTTCAGTATGAGGTACATTGACAAAAGACTCTTTTACTAGCATAAGTCACATTTGCACTGGGGGTTATGTGGACGTAGCTACCCGATTGGAAGTCCAGGGTCTTTCATGCTGCATATAAAACTGGTCTTGCTTTTGTGATTCTGTAGCAATCTTGACTCTAATACTAAGCAGTTAAGTTCCTCTCCTTCCCCCCTCCAGTCTCCTCCCCATTGGGTGCTTCTGCAGCAAGAATATAGATGTGTGTTTTAATGTCATTGAAAGTTTACCTTGGCATTTCATGTGCAATAAGAGGTCAGGATAAGTACCAGTTGGCAGCAAAGGATTTGTCTCAACCTGTCTAGCACATGTGAATACTAAAAGCTGCTGTCTCCTCACTTGGGACTTGTCTAGGCTTAGAAGTATTTGTTGGGTCACTGTATTGGTAAAGCCATATCAGCAAATGCACTAGTGGAGGCTGTGTAGTCATGTAGGTGAGGGGTAGCATTTTTTTTTTCCCTTCTGACTGATATAACTACATCAGCTCATCTTTTTAAGTATAGAGCAAACCTACTGTCTTACCTTGTGTTAGAGTTTGTCTGTACATGGGCTTATTCTAGAATAAGTACTGCACCCCACCATCATCAAACTTTACTTTGCTATTACATGGTTAACTCAGATAAGGTAAGAAGTCACTTTATGCCCAGAAATCACACATCCTACTGTTTCCTCAGTCCTCAAATGATAATTTGGGTCTTAGTACATGCTGCCTAGGTGCAGTAAGGGCTTTCTTTTGGTGTGGTAGACAAAGTTTGATAGAAGTCAGGGGAGGGAAGCACTTTTGATCAGTGAGTCTAAGCAAGGGCATCATGAGACACTTCTGAGGGTGCTGTGGAGTGCAGGAAAGTATTGGCAGTGTTAGGCATGCAAACACCTATACATGATTCACAAGATAAACCCAGAGATTTCAAATAAGAATCCATAGTTCTTAAGTTCTTACAGTGTCAAAAACATTCTGACCAATTGTGATTTTTCTGAGTTCTTTGTAACAGAAGAATTGCTGTGTAATAAATAGTTTTTGAAATAGGGTGCTGCTCAATTTAGAAATGTTATGGAGGGGTGCCTTGTGTCTGAAAAGGTTGATAACCCCCCTGCCTTAGAGACTTAACTTCTTCAGATGCTAAGATTTGATATCCTAAGATTTTCTGCCATGTTTTGTTTCTAACTCTGTTTGTTTTTTACAGGGGAGCGTCCCTATCAATGTGCTATGTGTCCCTATTCAAGTTCTCAGAAGACCCATTTAACCAGGCACATGCGTACTCATTCAGGTTGGTAAAAAGGCAATCTCACAATAATAACATGGGGAAGTTAGTGATATTTCAGGTTTTCTTGCTTGTAATATATTTAGTAGATGTATTTACTGCTGCCCAAGCTTAGACTATGCTCATTAAAATTATCTAGCCTTTTAGTTAGCCACTTGTTAATCTTGTGAGGTTCTAACAGGTAGCATTGACAAAAAAAGTACCTCCCACCTCAGATAAAGTCTTCTATTTGAGGTGGGCAGCATTAGGTCATGTGACTGAGCAGTTTTTCTCAAATTCTCTGTTGTTCTTATTCCACTTTCCACTTTCCATTGCAGACTTCAGACATGCAAAGAGTATTAATGCCTTTTATGGGCTAAGATCGCTTCTTGGCCTCTTGAAGGCTCAGGACAAGCGTAGTGGCTTTTTAACCTGGCAGGGAAAATACCATGTATCTGTGTCCAAGAAGGCAGTTTTCCTGAACCGCATCCTGGGAGAACCACTCTTCTGACGTGGTTCAGTACCTGCCGAGGCACAGCAGCTTTAAGCCCAGTTTATGGAAATGGGAGTCTCCTCCCTTGCTTGTTCCCAAGGCCTTATGGCTAAGGGCAAGCAACACTCGGGGGCATCCGAACCCCAAGCCTGGGGCCCGCAATTAGGATGCCCACCAAAGGTTTTGGAAACATCTGAAGCCCCAGGTGCAGGTAGAGGATGTTTGCTGGTAGTAGGGCCACTTATGGTTCTGGACACTTGGATTTGGAATTAGTTTTGGCTAATTTGGCCGCAGATACAAATTATTACTGTTGTTGTTATTATTTTTTATTTAATGCCTTGTTCTGTAGAAACATTTAGGTTAGACAAGGAAGTTTAGGTCAATTTTTTTTACATTGAAATCATATATAAAAAAAGCTGTCTTTGGGACGGGGAAAACAAGGTTACAAGTATTTGTGTTGCAGTGAATTGGTATTTCAGAACAAGATACTGCATTACAGCTGTCCATCACCACAGCTGACAGCAAAATGCCAAGCTTAAAGGAGGTGCTGGCAAGCATAATCCCTTATTTGTAAAGTAATTTGATGTAGACAGAGTGGGCTGGGCAAGTGCAGAACATGACTACTTAAGTCACAGTGGAGGAGTAGACTTTTTTTCCCCTTGCTTTCCAAGATATAATCCAAAGTTTGACAAACTGCTTTTTGTCTGTTGTACTTTACAAAGTGACATGTAAGCACAGGAACATGATGATGAAGGATGTGAGAGCAGATCTTGAAGTCAGTGAAGCGATGATAGTTTACAGCATCTCAGGATCTAGGCCATGAGGTCCAATATGTAGTTTTCTTTCTGGAATTCAAAGAAAGCAGTTAACTGTTTTTTTAAGGGCTTAACATAAAACTATCAAAGTTGCTCTCACTTACTGTATGAAGATACTGTTTATGTATGTCAGGGGTGTGTAACTCATCTGGCCCTGAGGGCTGGATCAGTGGTGTGGGACCAGTCTGTAGGTCAGATGAATTGTGCGGGGCCGGCCTGCGGGTCAGATCATGCCTGTGGACCCCCCATGCCATATCCAAAGTATGGCACCTGCTCCAGCCAGTCCAGGACCTGGTGAAAAGAGGCCTGGCATCCTGGGCATTTGGCTGCTGCTGCTGCAGCAACAAGTTGAGATGCTGGGCTTTCCACAGTGTTACTGTGACTCCAGTGTTGCTGCTCTTGCCTGGGTGCATGGCAGCCAAGCCAGGGGGTGCTGGAGGCCCAGCAGCCCAGAAGCTTCTTCCCACAATACAACCAAATGCCCAGGTGAGAGTTACGCCACCAGAGTCCTACAGTACTGTGGGAGGAACCCTGACACAGCAGCTTGTTTCTGTGGCTGCAGCCAAGCACCCATGCAAGATCTCCAGCACTGGATCCCCATCAGTGCTGTTGGGAAAAGCTTGACACTGAGGATTTTACCCATGGTGGCAACCAAGCACCCACGGTGGTAGGCTTCTTTCTATGGTGCTGCCAGGCCACCAGGTCTGTAGGTCTCATCTGGGCACTTGGCTACAGCCACAGAAATAAGTTGAAATGCCAGGTTTCACCCTGTGGTATTGCTGGGGCTCCAGCACTGCAGCTCTTGCTGGCTTAGGTGCCAAGCACCCGGGCGAAAGCAGCAGTCCTGGAGCCCCAGCAACATTGCACAAAGAAGCCCAGCATTGGGGGCTCTTGGTTGCTGCCATGGGAACATGCTGCAGGGCTTCTGGGGCTCCTTCCAGCACTGTGGGTCTTACCTAGGCACTTGGTTGCTGCCCAGGAAAAGTCCTCAATTATAGCTGCGGGCTGGAGGACCTGGTTCTGTGGGCCAGATCCAGCCCATGGGCCAGATGTTTGACACCCCTGATTTACAGTCTTGCAAAAAGAAAAGCCAGTAATCCCTTGGAATGATTACACACATTTTTTGTAGGACTAACAAACAAGTTGGCAATCTTCATTAATATTCATTTCAATCCACTGTTTGTTGGCAAAGTCATGTTTGCATTCTCAGAAACTTTTTATATTTGTGAACTGGTCTCTTTCTCTTTCAAATCCTGCTTGAATTAAGTGGTAATATCTCTGTTACATGGCTGTTGTTGTATTGAGATAATAGCCAAAAGCATAATAGAAAACCGCAGTGGAGCTTTACCCACACAACTTATTCTGTTAGAACCTATGTTAACTAGAGTGATGCAAGAGAAATTTAGGTTGGATATTAGAAAGAACTTTCTCCTTTTTAAGGCTAGTTAAACACTGGAACAGGTTACTCAGAGAGGTTGTGGAATCTCCATCTTGGAAATTTTTAAGAGCAGGTTAGAAAAATCCCTGTCTAGGATGGTTTAGTCAGCGATGATTCCTGCCTGGACTAAATGACCTCCCGAGGTCTGTTCCAGCTCTACTTTCCTGTAGTTCTGTGAACTAGCTGATGTTTTATTTTGGTTTGCTCCTTTCTTGACAAAACTAAAAAAACAAAGTGGTTTCAAGTGAAATCAGAACATTTCATTCTATTCTAAACTAAATGTTTAGATTGCTTTTTGGGTCAAATGAAACTTTTGGTTGGACCTAAAATGTTGGGTTTTTTTTGTAATTTATGGACACTTATAACCTTTTCAAGATGGTTAACATTTCAAAATGAAATTATCAGAATGAAGTGTTTTGAATTTTTAAAATATTTTAATCTTAAAATGATCTTAATCTAATCTGTTTTGGACAAAGTTATTTGAACTTGGGGAACATTCAGGAATTGTTTTGATTGGTTCATCCATGCTGTGGCGCATAAAATATTTGTTGAAAAAAATGTTGCCCAAACCTGGTATTGGTTTCTTTTTGACTTTAGCCTCCATAAGAAGAGCAGGATCCAAATCCTAAAACAGAGGAATATAAATATGAGAATAAGATTATGTTACCACATCCTTCAAATGAGAGAAAAACGTTCTAATCATCCAGTGTTTAGGGAGATAAAACACAACCAAATGTATTAAACCAGCAATAGGCTTCAATTATTTTCACATACCTGGTTGTAAGTCATGCTATGACATGGCACAAGAAGCGGTCTCTCAGATCCTTAAACACTGGGAATAGTTAGTGACCATTACGTGCAGTTTCCTGAGCATAGGGATTCTGTCACCAGAACTAGTACTAGTACTGTGATATTAATTTTGTATGGATGATAAAGGATAAGGGGAGAGAAAAAAATGACGAAAATATATATATATAAAAAAAAAAAAAGCATTGACCTACGGTTGCTGTCCCAAGGCACCACTGATAAGGATGACGATGATGATAAGATTCTCAAGTTGGAAGTGGGGGAATTCTTAGCCTCAGGGTGGGAATCTATTTAGTGCTGTGAAACAATAACAGGGAAAAATATAGACCTCTAAAGACAGAAATTAAAAAGCACAAAAAACCCAAAGCATGTGAACAGTCTCCTCTCAAGATGCACACTATTATATGAATTAAATAATAAAGCTGTTTGGAGGTTATCAGAGCCAAATCCATATCCTTCTGCAAACTGAAATTTAACCCAGGTGGGCCAATAGAACAGAATTGAAACCCTGGTAGGTAAAATGTAAGATAGATGTTAGTAAGGCTACAGTTCTTAAAAAACAGAGCACCGAAGATATAAACAGACAAAAATATCTCTGAAGCACTTCAGAAGCAGTAGGCCTCTGAAGCGATCCCACGAGTCTGCTAAGTTACTAGAAAGCAGATAGAGTCTTTGAGAACTGAGGTAAATTCTAATATCCTTATCCTTCTCATCGCAGATGTTTGAAAGAAACAAACATTTTGTCCAATACTACAGACAAGGTACTTCCAGAGGTTGAAGTGCCTAGAAAGGAATGACTTTGAATTGATCAAGTAAAGAAAAGGGTAACAAAAGTAAACTGTCCCCTGAGGCTGTGGTGCTGAATTAATGTTGTGGTAACTCTTACTCAGTGGTCTGATTACAGTTACTTCTTGAGCCAACCTCTTTCTGCTGCCCAGAGCCAAGTTGAGAATAACTCCCTCTTGTGTAGTTCCAAGAAGCTGTTCAAGGATTTGAGAATTGTTTCTCTAAACTTTGCCTCTCGCATTTGATCAGCTGGTGTGCTGGTGGTTAGTCACTCACTGTTACTGTTATTTTGCTTTCCCTCAGCACTGTAACCCTAGCCCTCCAGCTGCAGTGCCTGGCAGAAGCCAGGCGTGACTTTCCCTGGCACCAGGAAGGAGTTGTTTCTTACTGTATGTCAGAGTCCAGGGGATGGGAGACTTCTTTTTAGTTCTGGCCCCTCAGTGACTGACTCACATTGACTTGCCCTCCATCAGTCAGTGAATTTCCAGGGATGACCTAGAAATCTAAGGAGCCTTCAAGCATGTCAGCAGGATGCTGTAGATAGATGGAGCTAGCTTTGCGATTTTTATTATACATTCACCTGTGAAAGGAAACTAAGCATTTCCAAAATGAATATCATTAGAATCATGTTCCACCATTGCCTTTGCTGCTGTGCCCAATGGCTTTTCCACAGTAGTCAGCTGTTTGAAGTTTACCTTTTATTTAACAGCCTTCATTGGGAGGATTGTATCTTCTCACATGGCTACCTGTTTTTATCACTGTACCTCATGGCTACATTTTATTGTCTGTATTATCTGTGGGTCTTGTGTAGCTGTACAAATTATAAAGACCATCCTGCTCAGTCCTTAAGAACAACCTGGATCTTAAGTCTGGGTGTGGTTGCAGTGGGGGCTGCCATGACCTTTATTATCAGCTATTAAGCAAGTGGGCAGAAAGTAGGAGGAATTATAGCTCCCCATCTCTGGTAGTGTTGTTGAATGGATACCAGTGAGAGAGAGAACCATACCCACACACACACTGATACCCCCCACCGTACCCCAAAACACATCCTCCCACAGCCCCCCCTACACATCCACCCCTACCATACCCACACCCCTTCACACCCACCCTCCACTGTCCCCCACATACCCCACTCACCATACCTATGCCCCACATACACACCCCCCACATCCCACCACACCCTAACACTCACTCCCCAACCACACAGCCCCCACATATACCCCCTTACCTCCCCACACACAATATACAAGAGTAAGAATGTATTTTGAGCTGTTATGCAATTACCTCTAGATACACTATGCAAACAACATAAATCAGGACAAAATATGTTTTAAATAAAATTAAAATAAGTTATAGTAGATGTTTGATTTATTTTTTTTTTAGTATACGATTTATTTTTTTCCACTTTCAAGATGACAACCCCCACTCCCAAAAGGAGTACTTCTGGGGCAAAGGGAGGGACTTCTGGTGGTAAAGGTCAGGGGTTAGAGATGGGACTTCTGGTCCTAAGATGGCATCCAGGGAGTGGGACAACTGTCAGGGGGTGGGGCTACCCATGCAGCCCTCAACAGCTCACTAAAACTCATTAAGCAGCCCTCCAGATGAAATAATTGTCCACCCCTGTTATAGAAAACTGACATTGCATTGGCCTCCAGCCCCAGTGCAAGGCAGTAAAGGAGGCTTCTTTGGGAAATATGCCTCAGAAAGGTGTTTCTGAGCTACAGTTAATTTGTGGAACTCCTTCTGGGTCAAGTGTTTAACATGTCCGCTGCCTGAGGCCGAGTCTTAGGTCAGACTATGTACATGTGATTTGTTGATATTGTGCCTTTATTATGGTTGGGATCAGTAGCTGGGAGTGACTTGCATTAAGTCAAGATACCTCAAATGACTGGTGAAAATATAGTGTAGGAAAGGCTTGTAGGAAGTAAGTAACCAATATATTTAATTACACAGACATTTCTGGATGCTAGTTCAGAATACAAAGGCCTAGCTATTTATTAGTGTAATTATTTGGGGTTTTTTTTTCAAAATGCTTTTTAATTGTTACATTTAAATATTTTTACACATTTGCCTCCTGTATATAAATGGTAAAGTTAACTGTGCTGATAAGACTTAGCAGACAAGGTATTTTCTAGAACTTTATACAAGTGCTACAAACATACAAATACCCTAGTAATAGGATAGATGCACAGTGAAAATAATTGGCCTCCTGTTCTGAAGAGTGGTCAAGACATTAAATGAAATACAGTGCTGCACATTGTAGTCAATGCAAAGCTATTTTTAATCAACATCTAAATAGTTTGGGTATTTTCAGAAAACTGTCTTTTAATGTGTGTTTTATTGCTTGGCTAGACATGGATAAATATGTGTTTTCTTCCATTTTACTTTCAATGCACATGAAGCTTACTAAATCTTTGTAAAGTTGGACTTTGTTTTTGAAAATGTTTATACAAAACTACTATTCATCAACTGTCAATTTCCATTTTTCTGCTATGCATTCAATGGACCGGTTGGGTATGGATTCCATTTGCTAATATTGCTATAGAGTGAGCTCTTTGGGTATGTATCCATGGACAGAATGTGCAATCTTTTTGCTGCTTGCCACCTTTTTGTTTTTGCCTTTTTTTTTTCTCCTTCTCTCTTTTCTTTGTACTGTTGTTGGTGTTTTTGTGAGTGTGTTTGTGAGTATAAAATTGTGATTTTGAATTTCTTAAATTGGCTTTTCAAAAATAAGCATGGCCAAGTTATTTTTAATTCACATCTCTGTATAGCATTAAGTGTTTGTTTTTTCATGTTTATTAATCAAAATCACCACCCTGCCCCCTTTCCTTCCTCAGGTGAGAAGCCATTTAAATGTGATCAGTGCAGCTATGTTGCCTCAAACCAGCATGAAGTAACTCGTCATGCAAGGCAGGTTCACAATGGGCCCAAACCTCTGACCTGCCCACACTGTGACTACAAGACAGCTGACCGAAGTAACTTCAAAAAGCACGTAGAGCTTCATGTCAATCCACGCCAGTTCCTTTGTCCTGTCTGTGATTATGCTGCATCCAAGAAATGCAACCTGCAGTATCACATAAAATCCAGGCATTCTGATTGTTCTGATATCACAATGGATGTTTCCAAAGTGAAGCTACGGACTAAAAAGAGTGAAGCAGAACTTTCTGAAAGTGCCAAGGACAAGACAGAAAAAGAACAAACAAAAGGCGAGTCAGCTGAAAAGAAAAATGAAAAAGCTGTAAAAGTGGAGAAAAAGGAGAGCTTATCAAAGGACAAGAAGTCAACCATCAATGTTTGTGTAGGTCAGGTGACCACCAGAAGTCGTAAATCAGCTGCTGAAAACAAGGAGGCGGATGTTAAAAGTGAGAAAAGTGCAGAGAAATCATGTAAAACAAAGAAGACTAAAAGAAAGGCAGAGGTTGAATCAGTTTCCTTAAAGCAAGACCCTGCAAATGACACACAAACAATAGCAAAAAAGAAAAAGAAGGTAGAAAATAAATCACGAAACAGTCAGGAAGCCCAAAAGGGCGAAGTCACATCAGAGGCACCTAAAAAGCTAAACTCTTGCCTTAAGAAAAACAGGAAAAAGAAGGCTATGAAGAATAAGCATAGCAAAAAAAGCAGTAAATCTGATCAGGAAAAGATCCCAGATGAAGCAGCCCCTGAAAAGCCTCCCATCACGGAAGAGGATGGAAACAGGAAGTCTGACAGTACTAGTGATGACCAGCAGCCAGAGCAAGACCCTGTTGCTTCAACCCTGGCTGATGCTGACAGCCAGATCCCTGATGGAAAAAGCCAGATTCCTGATGGAGAGTCTGTCCAGGACCAGGTATTCCCTCCCCCACAGCCTCTGGAGGAAAATGTGGAGCTAGAGGTGAAAGATCAGGAAGCACCTGTTGCAGAGGAGGAGAACGAAGAATCTGTTAATGAGAAGGAAGTTGAGAATGAACCTGACCAAGAGCAAGCCACCTGCCCTGCGGAGTGTCCCAGCACATCTGAACAAAACCTAGAAAAAACCCTAGATGTGCCGAATGATGCAGTTCCAGACTTGACACCTCCACCTCCGTTGGAACCAGAGCAAACCTGCGAGACAGAACCTGTGACAAATCCAGATTCAGCTGATCTGACAAAGGCAGACTTGCCTGCAGAAGAGCCAGCCCCAACACTGCCAGCACCAGAAAAGTGTGAGCAGGGTCCTAAAGAAGCCCTGGCTTTATCATCTCCAGATAACACAGCAGTAAACGAATCTCAGGAAATTGATGAGGACGAAGGCATCCACAGTCACGACGGCAGTGATATAAGTGACAACATATCTGAAGGGAGTGATGATTCTGGGTTAAACGGTGCTCGGTCTGTACAGGAAGAAACGAGTAGAAAAGCATCACAGGAAGCTGCGGAAGCCACAGTTGCAAAGGAGAACTATGTGTGTATTTTCTGTGATCGTTCGTTTAAAAAAGAAGGTGAATACAGTAAGCACCTCAATCGCCACTTGGTGAACGTGTATTACCTTGAGAAGGCAACAAAGGAGCAGGAATAACCGAACTGCAGTTGGGTAGCAAGTTTATCCTCTTTTTCTGTAAGATCTTATACAGCTTATGTACAGTTACTGTAGAATCTTTTTTGACATGCCGTCAGCTTTAATTAGTATCTGGCTTCATGAGTTTTTAAAGTTGAAAATATTTTTGCCAACTTTCTATGTAATAATGAATGCATTAACAGTTGTATCTCTTGAGTAGAGGTGAGTAGGATGTACAAGGCTGTATTGTATTAAATCGGTGTAAGCCTCCAGTTTGTTAGTTCATGCAATTGTTTTATAAATGGAGTATTAGCAAACAGACTATAGCTACCCCAAAGTAAAGTAGGTCAGATCTTTCTAGAACAGTAGGCATTAGTTTCTTTTTATTTGTGCAGCCAGATTTTCTTTAAGTTTTAGTTTTTCATTATCTTAAGATATGGTGGTATGCTAAGTGTTTAAGCTACTCGGGTTTTTTTTGTTTTTTTTTTTTACAGACAGGTTCTGTTTCATAAAGAGAGCACTTTGATAAACAAATCCAAGTTGGTTAGAGAGAAATGTAATCATTTGAAGATAATTATAATTCTGAACATACATTTCAGATCCCCTAATCGTGAGCAGTAAGCCAAAATTTGGAAGGAATATTTCCAGTTTTTGATTGGAGAACTTGTATCTTGGTAAATATATAAAGTAGTAACTGTAGTGTGTCATTGGCGTTGTTGTGAGAGAGCAAGTTGCGGGATTGTTTTTCTTCTTTTGATTGTGCTTTAAGGGCTTAATATATTGCACATTGTTTTTGATTCTTACCTATGCATTTTTTAATTCTTTAGGAATAGAGTTTGTGCGGTGTGTGTGTGTGTGCGTGTGTGTATACACACACACGCACACACACACACACACGTTTGGTTTTGTTCATGTCTCTTTTTTCCCCCTTTTTTCAAAACTTTCAGATTCGTTGCTTACCCTGGGCCAGTTTTTGTGATAATCTTTGCTGTTTTTCTTGTTTTCATGGGGTATTATTGATTGTGCATGAAGTTGCTAAAATTATAAACAGTTTGGTTATTTTTAAGTAGCTTTAAAATTGTATAGTTTGGTGGCAAAAGGATGTTGATACAAGTTCAAAACACTATTTTCAGTAATCACACTCATGACATTTTCATTGTATTTTTTCATGGAATTGCCACTTCTGGTATTGTAATATGTAAACTGAGTATTAATTTTAATTCATTTATAACTTTTGATTACCATAAAGTGAAATATTCAGTGTAGGGGGAAATGGCCTGCATACTTCTGCAAACCCTGATTCATTTTTTCCTTTTCATTTCAATGTGAGTAACTCAGTCTTCCTGAAGAGAACAAATTGTAGCACGGGCATAAATGTGGATCATCCATAATCCCATGCATCAAAAAGGCTAGTAAGCAACAAACCTGGAGTTAGAAAAACTGTTGAAATTCCTGTTCCTTATTCATTCAGGTTTAATTAACTAAAGTCACCTGACCTGCTAAGGTTGCTTAAAGAGAAAATAAATTGGTGGCTGGATTATAAACTCATTCCCATATGCAAAGAGAGTCATATAAAGAAATTCTGACTGCAGAGATCCATCCAGATTAAGATTCAGATTATTTTCCTGGGGCACGCAAGCGCTAAACTGGCTAAGGGCCAGACAGTTGCCAAAAACACCCAAACAAGCAAAAACCCTCATCTTTGCAGCAAGAGAATGAGCATTTTATGTTCATTTCCAAGGGGAAACTGGCTCTTGGGGTAAGCAACAGCTACTCAAGCTTTATAACCCTGAGTGCTTGCTGCCCTGCTTTTTGTACAGCAGTTGTGGGGGAAAATGTCATGCAGGCAAGTAGAGCCCCTGGGTGGTGATATCTGCCTGGATATTTTGTGGCAAGGATTCTCAATATGACCTTGGGGTGTGGGGAGGGACAGGATTGCAGAGTTTGCATTTATTTTGTTCGCTTCTTGTTTTAGTTGGTTCTGGGATCTGCATTTCATGGCATGCAGTATTGTAACTTGATTGAATAGAGAACAGAGTGAATACACTGCTTCTGCTTATGAGGGAGATTGGTATTGGGAGGCCAAAGATTTGAGGTGGGGAAAATCCCGCCAGGCAGAAATCAATTGTATAATGTATAGTGAGTTTGTTTTTGATTAGATAGCATTCAATTTTTACCTTGGCTGTGACAATCATTGTCAACTGAAGATCAATTTGCAACTATATTTATGTTAAAACATTAAGAAAATAAATCTAGTTGAATCGTCTTCCTAAACAACATGTTGTAATAGTCTTAGATGCAGTTTTCTTGTTAACAGTATGTTTTCTTATATATAAAGTTGTTGGCATCTTTTGTAAGAGATTTGAACAGAGGCTGGGAATTCCAGTGCTGTGTTGTGGTTTTAAAAGATCACTTCATATTTTTTAAAAAACAGTGGTTGCTGTCTTGTGAGAGGTGTCAAGGACTTTAGCAATGTGCAGATACAGTTTTTGGGCTAGCTTGGTTTTTGAGATAAAAGTAAAAACATAGCAGTAACCTCAATGCAAATTAAATGATCTGCTGTTACATAAAAGCTAATGTATGTTTCTCCAAGTTAAAATGCTGTACATTGCTGGAGAATGGGCAAGCATAAATACTTGACCTTCACAAGATCTGTTTGAAAAGGATAATGCCTATATTAGGCAGTATTCCTTCTCATAAGATTTGAAACTAAAAATTAATGTGTTTAAGGATGAAAAAAAAAATGTTGATTACATATATTAGAGATGTGATCTTTCTGTCCTGAAATACCTTAGATATCAGTATGTAACCATGTTGGAATTCCCATTTTTCTGTTTTGATTTTAATAGAGATAAAGATAGGAATGTGAGAGTATGTTAAAGTAAATCAGAAAAAGATGTAACGTGTCATTCATATCTAACAGTATGCTTAGACATTGCTAATGAATATTTGAAATAGGCTGTAAGACATAGTTAACCAACCTTGTGTGTTCTGAATATGTATTTCTCAACTCTCCCTTTAAACATATGTACAACATTGTGTTTCTTTTCCAAGAACTTTAAATTATTTTGTATACAGTTATGCCAGTACTAGCTTCTTCCCTGTCAAAAGCCTTCTCTTGGCAACAGTGCCTATACCAGTATTCAGCCTTTAAGATGAGATTGGAGGGATTGCTGCAGGCTTCCCATACAGCAGTATCCCACACTGCCAATCCCATATAGAGTAACATGGTGTTTAGGGCCTTAATGTTTGTGAAAATACATGCTCAGACTGACTGCCACATGAAATAATCTCAAAAGTGGACAACCGGGAACTTTTAATCCATTGTGCTATAGTTGCTGTTTCTGGATTTTGATGATCTAGACTGGAATTTAAATCCTTTAAAAAAAATAATACGCAAAAAAGCCCTGACAGGTCATTTAGCACCCAATAATGTTTATTTCTACAGAGTAATGTAGCTGAAAAACGTTAACCAAAATCAAGAATGTTGGTTTTGTAGATACCCAGTTTATATACAATATTAACTCATCCAGATAGCTAATGGAATTGTTTCACATGTACATATGCTTTTTCCTAAAATTACATTAGCTAACAAACTTTTGTAAGCTGGCACAGAAACATTTTTATGATGTTTTGTTGCACCATGTTTGAAGCTTTTACAGTGCAATACTTGTATTTTTTTCTGAATTAAACCAAAGGTAATTTTTTCATGCTCTCTGTCTACTATAGTGCATGACAACCTTTTATACATTTGTAATAGATGTAAAACAAACCAGATCACAAGTCCTGTTTTTACTTAAAATATGTACAAGTCTTCTGTTCAAAATGTAGTGTAAAGTTGAACTAAATTGCATTATATTAACCCTTACAAGTGTATTTTCCTAAGCATAGTTATGATTAAATAAACTTTATTAAGGAACTTGTGGCTTTTCTCTACCTCTCATTAATGGCTAGTACATAATTTTGCTGTCTGTGAAAACTTCTGTAATAACCCTAATGCTGTTGTTAGCAATAGCTGTATGAGGTTAGCCTCATTGTATGCATGGCTGGTAGTGTTCCACACAGCCATCCAGTTCCTTCAGCCATTGCCCTTCATTCGTCTTCCCCACTACAGAAAGTATAAAGGGCTCAGGACCAGAAGGTTACTTTAGTGTTGGGGAGCAGTTCAGAGGATGCCCTTGAAGAATTCCCAGAGATAGGGGCTCACTTGCTCAGGCTGTGCACAGGGACTGTGATTTACTCTTAAATGAAGAGCAAACTACTGTGTTTCTCACATATGCATGCCCCTAGATACGGCACACACTTTGCTTCGGGAAGGCAGAATGTAGAACAAAATTTTTCCAGAGTCATGGCTGAATTCTGACCCCATGGCTGATTCCTGAACCTCCCTACTCAGGTAAAAGTTAAAATTTAACCCTTTTACAGTCACTGCCAAATTGGTAGCAGCTGAGCCAAAAACGACAGCACTGCCAATTTGGCAGTGGCCACAAAAGGGTTAAAACTGTCATATACTCTACCCTTCCCTCTCACACTGGGAAAAGAAGAACAGTCCTGGTAGCCATAACAGCTCCTTAGCAACTGTTGCCTGCTTCAGTTCTGGTGCAGAAAATCAGCTTTTTTGGAGGGCTAATTTTCTTTTTTTGGAAAAGATGCATGTTGTATGAGAGTAAATGTGGTAGTTTAAAGGGATGCAGCTATGTCAATTGCTCTTATATTTCAACTTGATTTTAATGGTAGAAAACACGCTCTAGATTCTTGCTATGTATTCCATGTCCTTGTATCATTGTGATTATAGATGGGGTTTGATGGGGCTTCCCAAGTATTCCAGTTATCAGCTTCACAGTGTTATATGTTCTGATAAGCACTATCATTGTAATATGCCTTGGGGACTTTGAACACATGTGTAAGGAGTAGATATAGGATTGGGATGCACCCCCCCCCCCAAATATGCATGCATTTGTGCTCTAAAATGGTGAAATATGCACTTAAAATACTATAAATGTGCACTTTAAACTTAATTATGTTAGCTTCAAAATGTACAGAAAATAAAACCATAAAATAGAAATTTCAAAGTTCTCACTTGGGTAACCATCCATGTAACAAGTAAAACTTGTGTCCAAAACACATTCATGTCCCTTTTAAGAAACACTTACAGGTACGACCCAGTTAACATTGTTTCATTATTACATTGCTGATCTATTAGAGAACATACTCATTTAAAGTTGCACAATGTTCAGTTATAACGTCATTTGGCCACTGCCTGCTATTAGGTAACTACTG
This sequence comes from Alligator mississippiensis, assembly GCF_030867095.1. Classification (NCBI taxonomy): domain Eukaryota; kingdom Metazoa; phylum Chordata; order Crocodylia; family Alligatoridae; genus Alligator; species Alligator mississippiensis. The sequence goes on along the minus strand of NC_081825.1, from coordinate 140,587,260 downwards.
TGATGTAATTGGATTCGCCTAACATTGTTTTGCTTAAAGTTGCATTTTTCAAGAATGTAACTATGATGTTAAGTGAGGAGTAGCTGTATATTATGTTCTTTTACTTGCTTGTCCAATAGCTTGATTTCATAACAGGTAACTCACATTTTCCTAAGCTTTTTGGTGTTAATTTGTGGTGCTTTTCAGTCAGGGTGGGTTTATACACAGAGAAAGACCTCTCAGCAGAAGCTGGCACAGCTGGTACTTGTTCTGGTAGTTCTGGACCAGTGTTGTCCAAGGAACTGTTCCCAGCTAACAGCGCTTCCTACCCAGGCTTCTTTTTCAAAAGTCTCTGCATCTTGCCATCAATGTACGTCAGTGGTGCTCAAACTTTGGCCTGCGAGTCAGATGCAGCCTATCAAGCCTGTGTGAACAGCCCATTGCCAGCATGAGTTCCCCAGCATGTCAGTGTGACTCCTGTTGGAGGTCCTACCTCTTGTCCCCCCTTGCTGAGTTCAGCAACAGATGATAAGATGGGATGAACATCGGCAGTATTCACGCCTTGGACTCTGAAGCCACATGAAAGTGTGGCTCTAGCCAGAGCCTGCACTGACATGCTGGTGAGCTCAAGAGGGCTCGCTGCACAGCTGAAGGGGGTGTGGCTGCAGACCCCTTGCCCCTCCCCTGGCCCTCAGCCCACTTCTGATTTTAAGGTTCAGCCTCTTCATAAAAAAAAAGGTTGAACACCACTTGAATACATCATGTAGAGCAGAGTTGAGTTTTTCTTCAAACTCCTTAATTTGGTCAAGGGAATTGTGGATCAAGAGGGCTCCAAATCTTGAGTTTCTTGATTGCTTACAGTAGAGCAGAAAAGGATGACTTGGTCATTGCCAGATCCTCCTGCCTATAGGGCTGTCGAAAGCACTGACAGAGGCTGTCTTGCTGGCTTCAGAACTTCTGAGACATTTTTTACAGCCTCAAAATCATGAATGTCAAATAGGCTGGATTAGCCAAGTTTCCCAATGTGTCAGTACAGGCTAGGGTGTTAGGGACATGTCAGGCTGAACTTCTTTGGAGTGCTGAACTGTCAGTAGCATCCTTATAAATACCTTTTTTCACACCTGATGTGATAGAACTGACAGCTGGAAACTCAAGTGCAATTTGTTCAGTAACCTGACTGAGGCCATGCACCAAACACATGAAGTGCAGTAGGTGTGGGTGGAATGCAAATAGGGCTGTTGCTGCTGTCAGTGTGTAGGCTGCAGCATATGAAAGTAGATGCAACTTGTTTTAATTGTTTGCAACAGAATTAGGCCATGGTAGCTGCATCTACATGAGACATTGACTGCGCAGTAGCTTGTTACTACTGCGCAGTAGCATCATGTGGCAGGAAACATAATGCAATGCTACAACACAGTAGTAATGAGCTACTGCACAGTCAGTGTCATGATAAAACGGTTCGTCAATGTTTATACAAGTACTAAATGACTGTGCAGTAACGACTGTACAGTCAGCATCTCCTGTAGATGCAGCCACTAAGCATAAAGGCATTTGTAAAATGTGCTATTCTCATATGTCGAAAGGGGAGGTTTACTAGGTTCAGTTGAGTTTCCCAGTCATCAAACTGGCTAATATAAACAGCCAGATTGTCTGTTGTCACACCTACAGCAATCACTACATGGCTTTCCCTTCTATTGTCACGAATGTCCACAACTGTAGAATTTTAAACTATGGCAAGATAGTGTGTCCTTATAGTTGGGTCATCTGAAACATGCTGATTTAAGCAGTGTTTTTCCAAGAAACCACAAAAAGATGGTTTATTTAGTCTGTGCTAAGGATTGGTGCTGCATGCTGTAGCTCTACAGAGGTCAGCAGCGATATTATTAGGCTCTGAAGAACTAGGCTTTTGGCCAAGACAAGCGTATACTTTTTCCTTTTCTTTGCTTAGCAGCTAAATGGGTGCTAGTCTTTGTATGTTGCTGGATCTAGAATTTTTTCTCATATGGAAACTAGAAACAAATATTTTTCTTATTAGATGTGGTCAGAGTCCTTTGCAATTCACTGTTTTAGTACCCTTTGATTAGGTTGGCCTTTTGGCATTATTAACAATAAACAGCTAGCATCAATAGTCTCAAATAATTTAAGGCTTAGTTTCAAATAAGTTAAGATTAGTAAAAAAAAAAAAAAATCTCACATAAGCAGCACTGTTCATTATCTACTGAGGCTCTCTGTACCACTGACTGAGGGTACTGCTGTTACAGAGCTATATGGGACATCAGATATATACAAGATTGCCTGAAGTTATATGCACATTCTTGTAAGCCTGGTGCCTGGGGGGGAGGCCTAAGGAAGAAGGGAAGCCCCCTGCTGAGAGCTTCAAGGAGTCAGAAGTTCAGAAGGGAACAAGCACTCTGTCAGCATCTGCTGTAGAACAAAGGGATCTGAGTGGAAGGGACCAGGACAAGCCTAAACGGGATTCATTTGCATTACATGTGCAATGTTTTGGGACTTTTCAAAGCTAAAAATGGCTGTATTGTAAGTTTTGGGGAACAATATATAAATGGGATCACATGCACGTGAGAAACTAGCATAACAAAGTGCAAAGTATTTATTTTTTTAAACCTTTGAAAATAATGTTTTCCTTCAAGGTATGTCTTTTTTACACATTAATACCATCATTATGGACTATCCCTCTAATATGTGTCTGTATGCATTCTGAAACATGCTTACTTGGAGCTGTATTGATGCAAATGGTGTTTTAGTCAAAGTCCTGATAGCCTACACACCCAGGAAAAGAACATGCGCTTAGATACAAATCTAGTGTCTAGGAGAAGTCCTTTATACAGTGTTCAAATGCAGTGCTATCACTGGCCTATGGCAATTTGGGCCTTCCCAAACCATTTCCATGTGTTGCTTAAGCAAAGCTATTCTGAAAGCCTCTGTTCAAGGAAGTGGCTGACTCTGAAGTCCTGCTGTCTCAGTGAGCCCCGGTGAAGGATACAGTACACAGCTGGGGTGGTGGAGCTGCTGGCTGACTGCATCTGGAAGGCCGCAATCAATACAATTCAAGTAAATGAATAGCTCAGAATGAGGTGCTGAATTGGGATGAAGGTAAGAGTCTTCAAATGAGCCAATATGCCACCCACAGAACTGCCAATGCTTGGGTAGCATCACTGGATCTGCCAGGGTGTCAGAAAAGATTTGTGAGGATACAGAGGATGAAAGAGAGGAAGCCATCACAGAGAGCAGTGGCTGAAGAAGAGCACAGCTTTGTTGTCCCCCAGAGAGAGAGGCTGAGCATTGGAGAAACTGCCCGAGAAGCTGTTCCAGATGGGGCAAGCCCAGCATCAGGCCTGGCTTTGAATCAGCTATTGGAATTACAGGGAACTGGTGGGTCAGCACCAGAGAAGAACATAGGAAAAGAAAGGCTACCCCTCTTTGAGTACATTAAACTGTGAAGGCCTTGCCTGGCTACCTTCACCCATGCCAACCAGAGAAGCAGGCAGCTTCCCTGCCCCTGTGTGACCAGTGATTAATCTTCCTTTCTCATTGCCAGCTTGAGGTTTGTTACAGGGGCGTGGCTGGGATCACTTCAGCTATGCTGTGAGTAACAGCCTCCCAGGGCCAGGACAACTCAGCCACTGTCCAGAAGCAGTTTTCCCAGGAGAGGCTGACTGTTTTCCCTTTATGCAGTCTATGGGGATAGTGAGCCAAGAGGGCAGGTCTGGGGCCTGCAGTTAAAAAGCTCCAAGATTTGAAGGCTTGAGACTGTTTTTCTATTGCAGCAGATGCTGTGATTGTCCTGTGTGAGAGGGTATAAAATGCCACCGGAGGGAGCTCTCAGAGCCATAATCCCTGCCACAAGCTGCCCAGGCATCTGATAATAGAGGCAGCAGCATCCTTTGTACCATGGATCTGTGTTGTCTTCCCTCTGACAGGGTCCTGGGCCAGGTTGATTGTACATTCACTTGATGTAACTCGAGTAGATTAAAAATCAACTTTGCATTCGTCCCTAGCACCTGCATACCATTCACAATCTTTTTTTCCCTCATAGCCCTGCTCTGTTCTGTCAGACTAAAACTTGCAACTGATAGTCTGGTGACTAAACCGGCCTTATGCAAAATGTTACAGCATTTTTGGGAAATGAGTGAGTAATACACCAATGTGCTGAGTGAGCATCTAGATCCAGATGATAGCAGGCGCAGGCTTGTGTGCTGAAGGTTACAATGGTTTCAAACTCATAGAAAGTGAAGTACTGTATTTATGTCAAACCACTCAAGTCTGGACACTGTCAGTGGGACACAGAAGCCTTTCCTGGTACTTTTCTGCCCACAAGTCCATGCCATAAAGGGGTAGGTGGGGGCTCCAGCACCTGCTTCACATATTTACATGGACCTCCACAAAATAAATTTGCACCCATGGACTGCTTGTTTGCATCATGTTGGAGAGATGTCAGACAGAACCTTGGTTGTATGCTCATTAGACAGCACTTTCAGTTCATGTGCTGGAAGGCAGGTCTCTTTCCACAACAGTTGGATAGACTCCACTCCTCCCTTTGTGGGACTGGCTGCTGGCAAAGGCACTGTAAGGGTGTTCTGCACTTCCTATCAGATTAGTTATTTATAAGCATAAATAAGGGTGAGGAGCTGTGATTCTCTATGGCTGATTTTTTTTTCCAATTTTGGCATCGTGTGCCTAATTGCACATTTAACTTGCGTACAACATATGCTGGCTGAGGAAGCAAATGGGATTGTTCATGGGAAATGTCATTTCCAGAGGGTGAAAGATAGACTGCTTGTAGATGCAGCATAGAAATAAGCCATTCCTGGAGCTGGAAAAAATGGGCCCTTACTTTCCACCTGGGCAGGCTCCATTTAGGTTTAGCTGGACAATTGGCTGTGGCTCCGTAAATCAGAACTGCCTAGGTCTGGCGCAAGGTTAAGTTAGATATAGACAATTCTAGCTTAGACCCCAGGTGTGAAGTCTCTCAAGGACCTTTGCTAGCAAAGGATGAGGCAGAGCCACCACAAAGGTCTGCACCAGTAGATAATTCCCAGCACAAGGGAACCTACTGCTGTCTGAGCTATCTTGAACCAGAACATCGAAGCCAATCTAAAAAAAATTTTTTGGAGGGGAAGCAGCTATTTTGTTGAAAAAGAAATTCCAACAGGGAATGCGTGTTTCTCAGCAGGGTTTTTAGGATGGTTTTGAAACTTTTTTTTTTTTTTTTGGCAGGGGGAAGGGAAGGCTCAGTAACAGAACACTGAAAAATCTTTGCCAGACACGCACAAAATCTTGCTGAAACCAAAAATCTGAAAGCCCCGTAGAAAAGTTTCAATGAAAAAATGTATCTTTGAGTGCTGGGGAATGATGCCTGGGAAGCTGCATAAACTAACTTAACAAAAAGGCATCCTGATTCCCTATAGTGCTGGTCATGATTCTTGTGTTCGTCTGAATGTAGCCATAAATAAAGTCACTCGAGCGAAAGGTGTGGGTAACAGTGCTGCCATGTTGGCAAGCACCAAGTGTATTTGGAACATCAAGTAAAGCTAGCCATTAATTGCCATCAATAGATTCAACACAACAAAAGTTAGCTTAGATTCTAATGAGCACATTCAATACAGTCGCATATATCAGAAGGGTCAGATCTGAATTAGCATTGCATTTCAAGCTGATATCATCTGCATGTTTTATCTGCCTGCTCACTGCACAGATTCAATCATGCTGAAATTCTCCTGTTCTCTGTATTATTGGTCTTGAGTGTCTGTTATTTCACATGACTGCTTTCTTTCCTTGGATTCTTCATGCTGTTCCTTTAGCCTCAGGACATGGCCTGTTTTGCATTTTCAAGCATTGAGATTGCTTGTTTTCCTGAATTTCTGTTGTCCATATTGGGCCTGGCTCTGTGCTTCTGGTGGGTGCTAGGCCTCATCACTCTGCTGATGAATCGCATTTTTTGCTAAAAGGCACACTTGTGGTTTGTTTTGTTTTTCATTTTACTTTATTCAGGGGAGATGATTAAGCTGACGGCTGTATACACAACCTACCAAACATTTGTTCTTTGCTTCCAGGACAAGTTCTGCCATTGGGGTAATAGTTATTCAAGTCTGGAGATTATTGTGACACCATCAGCACCTCTATCTAAACATTCCTATGCAAAGAAAAGCTTTGGCAGTTCAACTATCCTTTTTGCAAAACAGTGGGTGTCAGGGTTTGGGAATGTAGCTGTTAGAGATCTTTGTGATCACTAATGGGAGATACACAGCTGTCACCTAACAGCTGCAATGCTGAAACCCCTCTCAGTCTACCCAGTAATTTATTTACTTAATTTCTAACATTGTTTTTGTTTTCCCTCCCCACATGGTCTAGTGCAGACTTGCTTGTTCTATGATCTGTCCGTGGTACTTGCTGTACTCATTTATAGACCCAATCTCTATGGATGAATTGGAAAGCAGGAAAGGAAGCTGATACCAGCCCAGGTCTCTGAGCTGAACAGTTTAGCTGGTTAAGCTATGTCATATGCAAGCTGAGGCAAGACAGGGTTAGGCTCTTAGCATATTGACACTTAACTTTTTTTAATCCCTGTTCCTCTTAAATCCTCTGGGTCCTGCCTGCCTCACTGAACATATTTCTGCATGTGATGTCACAGCTATCAAAAGGCTTATTGCAATCCAAAGAATTTGTGACATGTCCTATTATCTGAGGTGCAGACCGTCTGCTGTAGAAGGAGGAGGAGCACTATTTTTAACACGTGTTTCACGTTTTTCCCCCTCTGTGCCCCAAACTCTGTCTGCTTTGCTGCATTCCAGATCTGGGGGCTTATTTCTTGTTCCAAACAAGAGCCTATTAGAAGCGTTCACATGTTGCCAGTTACAGTGATCCATGAAATGACAGGAGGATTTTTCCAAAGGGTGTTTGTTTCCCCAGAAGTTGAGATTGTGTTGTTCCTTGAGGCTGGGCAGTCAGGGCCCAGAGTTGGCACCCACCACTCCCTCCCTCAATACCAACTGTGATTTTTCTTTATATCAGAATGTACATATCTGTGTTCATTGCTCCTCTGGCTCTGGAGAGAGATCACTCCTACAGTGGAAAGGGGACAGTCAGTGAGGATATTGCTATGTGGGTTATGAAAGGGCTTGTAAAACTCAGCTGTATGCCTAATTCAGAGCTACCATCTCCTAGGAGGGAGTCCAGTCCATCCTGACAATCAAAGAATAAGCTATGCTGAGTACAGCAATGGGTCCTACTTCTGCATCTCCCCCACTTGTCCCCCCACTGACATACCCTTAACCTTCATGCTATGTGGTTCCTGGGCTCACAAACAGCATGTGATTCAGGAGGTTATTAAGTCAGAAACTTCTCAGTTGTAGGCAAGCCAAAATGGGGCTGGGGAGGGGGAAGGGTTTGGAAACCGAGGCACAGACCTCCAAAGTGATCTGGCTGTGCTCACATGGGGAATACTCCTGAGTGAGGAATGGCATTTGGGACCTATCATCTTTCCAAAGATTCTGGGTAAGTGACTTGACCTTTGCTGGAAGCACCTGTGTCAGGGTCCACCCAGACCCCAGGCCTCCCAAGTCCCAGTGCTTTGTGTCTTTACATTCTTGCAGCCTCTGCCTTATTTGTGACACTGAGAAAACTATGCTGTGTGGCTGCTCACTGGAGCAAATCCCTCTCCACAGCCCACGGGTCGGGGTTGCCCTTGGAGAGACCAGGTTTCCATTCTCAGTTCTAGTGAAAGAGGCTTTATGTTTTCTTGTGTGCAAAATGTGAGAGAGAGAACTGTTTAGGCAGGGAAGTGAAGCCTTCACCAATAAGTAACATCCTTGAAACACACAAACATGAACATCCATTCACTGGATACTTGAATTTTCAGTATGTGAGTTCCTAGCCCAGACTGCTTGAACTTTTATTTGAGCCTAATTTGCATGAAATGAACTTTTCCACCCCAGGGGAATCTATAGCAGCTTTCTATTCTCTTGTGCAATATGCAGCTTTATTTCTACCTGGGAGAAAGGTTACAATCTGTGCATTCTCCTTTGTCTGAGGAAGGGTGCGTGAGCCTGAAAGCTTGCAAATAAATAATGTTTTTTGCAACTATTTAGTTGGTCTAATAAAAGATATCACCTCTGCCAAGAGTTCTGCATATAGTTCCCAGCCCAGACATTTCTGTTACACAATACTGGTATAAGACTCCAGGGAACTGCCTTTGGTTCATTCCTTAGCCAGGAAAATGAGTATATAGTTAACAGGGTGTCATTTCCTATTTTCAAGACTGCAGTCATCCCATCACCCCAGCTTGCCACCATTAGACTCCACTGCAGCCAGAGTGGCAGGGATTAAATTCCATCTGTGCTAGGTCTAAGTGGAGGTCTGACTGAACCCTGCTACTATGCCATTGAAAAAAACCTAGTCTTTTTTCCCCCCACAAATCTACAGGGGGAGAAAAATTCTCCCTCAAATCTAGTCTCTAGTCTTTTTCTCTCCTCAATTGATCTGACCCAGATTTCGGAAGAGCTTGCTGTCTATAAGCCTTTAAAGTTCTCCCCCTGCTGCTTCCCTCCCTCTGCATCCCATCTTCTTCCTTTCCTCACAGAGGCACTGAGAGAAAGATGCATTAATGGCAGGAATGGGATCACTCAGACAGCTACTAGACTGTCAGAAAGCAGGTCAATTCACCATTCCTTGTCAATCAGCAACATGCCTCCTCCTCACAGCTCCCACTGATTTCAGCACTGCCCGCTTGCATACCGGGAATGCAAGCTGGAAGCCTGATTTGCTTTAATCTTGTGCAGAAAAGTCTTGCTTTTGCCAGGATTCTCCTAGAAGTCAGTGTTGAAAAAATGAGCCTGTGCCTAGCATGGCTGGGGCAGATTCTGCTACTCAGGAAGGTGACAGGAACCAGTTCCCTGGGCTCCTGGATTGCCAGTGCCAAGTTGGATACACTCTCCACAGCAAACATTCCCAGGCTGCCCTCTGAAACAATGGGCTCTGATTGTAGGGCGGTTGAAACACACACAAACATATGCATGCACGCAGGCACTCTGGCTCTTGGCCCCACCTCGCAGGGCCCGCTTCCCAGGGTCTGGCTGCTAACTCCATTTTGAGGGAAGAGGAAGAGCCTGAGAGCACCCCTCTGCTTCCTGCTTATCCATTTGCAGTCTCCGGAGGAAGCACCACTCTTGCAAGCGGAGGAAAACCTCTGCTGCCTGAGGGCTGGTGATCTTAGGGGAATGGCGACAGGAGACACAAAACCTTTCAGTTCTGGGTCACTGGTTCAGTGCAGTCTGCAGCCTCAGCCACTGTGGGACCTCTGAAGTAGGTGTGCTGGCCCAAGTCTCTCCTTGTGGGTACTGAGCACATTTGGGAAAATCTGGCAGCAAGAGGCTTCTCATGCATCTTTTATCATTTTTGAATCTCAAAGGCCATGTCCACATGAGCATGGATGTTTGGCTCCCTGGGGAGCCACTACTTGCCCCTGGGGAACGCCTGTGCCACGTGTGCTTTGGCATGTGGCAAGTTACCCCAGGTGGGGTAGGGGAGGCTGGGAGCCAGCACTGGGCTGGCCTCAGCTGCCTTTCCTGGGGTCCTGGTGGCTTCTGGAGCTGCAGCAGCGGTGATTCTGCCACACAGAGCCTGGCTAGCAGCTGCAGCGTGGCTCCGGGCAGCCCGGCTCTGCTTTTGAGCAGTACTCGCTGCCTGTGTATGCACTGTTCTGCTTTTTTTCCGTGGGTTTTTTTGACCCCTGGATATCCAAAGGTCAAAAGAACCCATGGGGAAAAAAAGGTGGAGCAGCACACACACGGGCAGCATTCCCTTTCAGCATGGAGAACATCTGAATGTGCGGTATGTGGTGCCGCAGACATGTTTGCGGCGCTACATACCGCACAGCTGTGGTCTTCTGGATGTGGCCAAAAAGGGCAACAATAAGCAAAGATTTGGAACATCTCTTTTGGAAAGGTAGCTGAGTAACTTCAGCCCACGGTGGCTAAGACATCCAGTGGGTGAGGTCTAGACCCTTTAATGCCTACATGGAATCTTGTTCTCCCATCAGCCAGAGCCAGATTTGTTAAGATTTTCACATAGTAATATGGATGAGGAGAGCAACTTACTGTGACTTCCCCCAAGAGCCCATTGCAATAGCTCCTAATAACTGATTTCTTAAGAAGCACCCCTATGGAGACTCCCAGAGTAAAGCCCTGAGTCTTCTCCTAAAGAATGCCCTTGTTCCACTCCCCTGCCAATGTCCCATCCCCAGCCTTATGAACATGGTCTGTGCAGCTTATGCTTGGCAACACTGAAAGCTGAGAGTCCAAATAGAGTGGAACACAGTCCCCATTACCATTGATTTGCTGGACAGCAGAGAAGGCTATTTAGCTTCTCCAAATATGCAACTCATGCACAGGACCACCCTTCCTAATTAGCCTCTTTAGCTGCTGCTGGAGAGAAGAAAGTATTTTTGGACCATAAAGAACTACCCATGAGAATACCTGTCATTTTTCATCACACTGACATCTAGATATTTGAAATAAAAAGCAAAGACACGTTATAGAATTGCAGTACATTTCCTTGAAAATTATGCTTGGAGAGAGGGGGGAAAAGCATTCATTCAAGGCAATAAGCTACCAATGTAATATTTAGGAAGAGACAAGAATAGAGAGCAAGGTCAAGAGAATGTAACTTGGAAAGTTAGAAGTCTGCAAGTATTTCCCTCAATTTAAGGTAGTAACAGAAAATACACTGCACAAACTCCTGCTGGCCTTGGGGAGCTGGGTGAGAGAAGCTGATGGGTGCTCTCTCTCTTACAGTCCTTTCTCGATAAATTGTAACCTGAACCAGTAACACCGAAAATGAGAAAGCCTTTCACTGGTGGCCTGTTTTAATCTTTTCTACCTCAGGATTTCAACTGTAACTCCTTGGGTTTTACCCTCTATCCTGAGTAATAGACAGGCAATTGATATGTTTCAAGTTGCCTTTCTGCCCATACGGTTACTTTTTTAAAGCTTTTTCTTATGAAAGTGAATGAAAAGAAATAATAGCAAAGCTAATTAAAGTGTGGCTAGCAGTGAGAAATGCAGCACAGGGGGTCAATCCAGTGATCCACAGACTGGTTCATATGGATTCATGGACCAAATCTGGCCTGCAGGCTGTATGTTGGACACCACTGCTCTAAACCAGTGATTCTCAACTAGGTGCTGCTCAATATTAGCCCTGTTAGGTGTGCAAACACCCACAAATGATTCATAAGATAAATCTAGAGATGTCAGCTGGGACTCCATTTAAATAGGGAAACATTCTGAACCTGTTATGATCTTTCTGAGTTCTCTGCAACAGAAAAATTTCTGTTGGTTTTCTGTAATCAAAAAACACGGGGAAAACTAAGAGCTGACATTTTCCAGTGGGTGCACTGAGTCTAATGACGGGTGCCTCGAGTCTGGAAAAGGTTCAGACTCACTGCTCTAGAACAAGACTTCTCCAAACCAAGATGTCCATTAGAGTTGAAAAATGCTCTGCAGTAAGAAGGCTTCTCCCTCTTTCATACTGCAGATCATTTATCAACTTAAGTGGGTCTCTCTCAGGATCTAATAAACCATCCATTTCCTCTCACCTGCCATCACATGATGTCTTTTGGGCAACTATAAACAACAGCTTAGAAAGAAAAGAAGTCCTAGGAATATGTATGACTGTATTTTCAAAAGCACTTGGCACTGAGAGCCAGAACCCCATATCTTGACCTACTGAAGACTGCCTCAACCTATCTGCATGCCGCTGGCTTTTACAGTATCATTAACTAGCTATTATCTCCCAAGATGTTAAACATTATTTTGCCTTACTGGCACAAGGGTAAAACAGTCATGAAACCCATCCTATGAAAAGCATTTCAGAATAGGTATCCAGCCTAGTTTAATTCAACCATGACTCATAAAATATGCTTTCATATTTTTGCCAGGCATAATTGCTTCGCCATTATAGCCAAATGTAAACCCCTTTAACTTACACATTTAGGAATGTAATAGCTTTTCTTGTATAAAACACATATTTGAACACTGCAGTGCAATGCTAGCAGGAAGATCCCTGCTTTTAAATGCAGATATAACCCAGAATAAAAATCCTATGGCATTATAAAAATACATTCTGGTAGCTAGTCTGAGAATTATTTCTTGCCCTGCAGAGCCAGTACACAATGGCTAACATTTTTCTAACATGCCTAAAGTCCCACTTTTCAAGTTAGAGAAGAGCTTACATCTTATTGAAAGTCAGTAGCACTTAAGGGCTTCTGAAAAATCCACCTACTCTAAGCAACATTTGGGCGTGTCTACACAAGATGCTTACTATACAGTAGCCTAATAACACTGTTCAGTAGCGTGCTGGTCAAAAACCACGCTAATATGCTACTGCACAGTGCTATTAGGCTACTGTGCAGTAAATGTCACAAAAAAAGTGTGCCAGCACTACTGCCCAGTAACTGTAGTTACTGCTCATTCAGTTAGTACTTCATTAAGCAAGTACTAAACTAAATGTGCAGTAACTACTGCGCATTAATGAAGGTGTAGACACACCCATCAGGTTTCATTTTTTCTTACTCCCAGTAACTTCCTTTCCAGGACTCAGTGACCAGGAACCAAAGTTACTCAAAATCTGTAGAATACCTTCTTACTGAATGGAAAGACTTTTCTTTTCCTTTGAATATGTTGTTTCAGTGCTGGTGGTTGTAAAGTAAGGCTGTATTTTGGAAGGAAATAAACCAGCTACACAAAACAGTCTCATATCTGATATGAGACAACTTAAACCTGCAAACACATCCTGGGCAGTGTGGGGACAAATGCCAACATTAAGTTCCAGGCAAGCCTCACCATGATGAGTCCAGCATATGGAGAAGGTGCCCTTTGGATCATTACATTTTTACTAGACTTGCGGCCTTTAAGAAATGTAAAAGGTGCCTGCTTTGCATTTATTAAACTAGTTCTAGCAGAAGGATCTTGCCACCTCATTTTTCTGTTTTCCATATTAGGTAAGTTTACTGAGCCATAACAGCCATGTGGATGCTTCTGGGGATGCAGGGTACTGCACTTGGACAGTAAGAACCAGCAGCATACCTATAGGCTGGGGAACTCCCTTCTCGAAAGTACAGTGGCATATGGAGATCTTGGGAGTCATTATCGATTCCAAAATGAACATGGGCTGCCAATGTGAGGATGCAGTCAGTAAGGCCAACTGCACCTTGTCATGCATCCACAGATGCATCACAAGCAGGGCCAAGGAGGTGATCCTCCCCTTCTATGCAACACTGGTCAGGCTATAGTTGGAGTACTGTGTCCAGTTCTGGGTGCTGTACTTTAGGAGGGATGCGGCCAGCATCGAGAGGGTCCAGAGGAGGGCCACTCGCATGATCCAGGGACAGCAGGGCAGACCCTATGAGAGGCTACGAGACCTGAACCTGTTCAGCCTTCACAAAAGAAGGCTGAGGGGGGAGCTGGTGGCCGTCTACAAACTTACCAGGGGGGACCAGCGGGGAATGGGAGAGACCCTGTTCACCCAAGCACCTCCTGGAGTAACAAGGAATAATGGCCATAAGTTGTTTGAGAGTAGGTTCAAGCTGGACATTAGAAGACACTACTTCACAGTCAGGGCAGCTAGGATCTGGAACCAACTTCCAAGGGAAGTGGTGCTGGCTCCTACCCTGGGGGTCTTCAAAAGGAGGCTTGACAATTACCTAGCTGGGGGCATATGAGCCCAGCATTCTCTCCAGCTCAGGGCAGGGGGTCAGCCTTGATGATCTACTTAGGTCCCTTCCAACCCTACATCTATGACTATGAAGTGTCTGCTTATTTTGAGAGCTTTTATTTATTAATCCCTCCGTGGATCAAATGCTTTATCAAAACCTTGATTCCAATTCTTCTTATAGTGCAAGACCAAAATATTGTGTGCTTGCCTAATAGCTCATCTGTTAAGTGAAAGCCAGGAGTCAGTTCCTAAGTAGCATGTCTATATTTCTGCAGACTAGAAATCATAATGTGTAGCTGCACTAGAACCCTAGAATGAGGTATTTTAAAGATTTCCATATGCATTTTTCCAAACCCTGACAACCTGATGGCCTATTTATATATTTATCAGGTGGGATGTCTTATACTGTAATTGTATTAATTGATAGACGGATAAGATCTCTTACCAGAATTTTCAAAAGGAAACTAATAAAGTCCTAGAAACCAGATTTTTATTATGCGAACACACTTTCACAAATCAAGCATAGGAAAGGAATCAAAGTATTCATAATCACAAAGGTTAGCACCTACTCTTCATGTTTGAGGGCAACCATGTTTTCATTATTGTTTCTTATTTAACACCATAGTGGTTTCACTGCATTTTTACCTACGGCTGGTGCTAATGAGTCACGAGGCTGAAGTAGCCACAGAGGCATTGGGTACTAAACTGCCAGGCTAGCATCTTGTACTTTAATCACACACTAACTGGTGACTTCTGATGTTCCTTTCTCTTGACTGGAGGCCTCATGTACATCCTGACTGACTCAGCACCTAGAGTTTTCGTAAACTGCTGATGACTGACTTACTGTTTAATCTGGTAGAGGTTATGTCTAAATCAGGCACTTCCTCTCCTTCCACAAGGCATCCACATCATCTTCCCAACAATGCCCTCTTCATCCAGTCAACTCAAGTGCCACAGAACCTTCTGTCCTCCAGGATCCCAGACTACAGCTTTCCATGGCCTCTTTCTTCTCTTAAACAGGAGCCACATTCTCTTCCTTTCTTGGGCTGACTATGTAGCACTACAGGGGACGTAATGTGACAGCAGGGAGGACCCTACAGTGAATGAATGACGCCATTTCAATACAGCATTTTACAAGGGCACCTGAAGGTTCATTGATCCAGTAAAACCAAAGAGTTTTCAATGAAACTTGGTTGAAGGCTCAAAGTCTTTCTTCCAGTTATAGTTATTGGTTCCAGGTATGAGGCATCTATCTTAGTCACTCATTTCTTGCTGCAAGTCCTAACATGCCACACATCTCCCAGTCAAATATCTGTCTACAGCATGGAAAGAGTGACACAAATAACCTGCTGCTGCCGCCACTATAGTCATTCCTCCCATCCTGACACCAGCTTTCCTTCACCCAAGTTAGGGAAACAAGCAGGAGGGTCAAGTGGCACAGGCCTGTCTGTGGAAAACAGAACTGTAAGCAGTCTGAATAAGGCAGGATATCTCAACGGGAAGTTTAGATGGCAAAACATGCAATACTATGAGTAGGACTATACATAGGCCTATGCAAACTACAAGCTTGTGTGCAAGGTCTTGAAAAGGTGCCTCAGGAGCCAGTCTGAAAACCAACCTTTTTTTTTTTTTTTTGAAAAGTCTATACATAGTGTACATGAATGAGCAACATGAATGCTCATGTACATGAATGAGCAACAAAAACATCCAAGGGCTTCCTGTCTTCTGTGCTTAGAGATCAGATGTCCTTTTCTTCTGCTGGTTAGTTCTCTTCAAGTTTTCCACTAAGGGTGGTAGCTTTTTAGTTCTATAGGCCACACTTCCCTTGATGCGTTTTCCTTTGATGTGAACTATATAGGGCAGAAGAGGTGGCCTGCGCACGGTCAGCCCCGTTCCTTCTGGTACATAAGCTCGCAGGTGCACTTTGTCTTCCAACTGAGCTGTTACTGCAACCCAACCTAGACAGACACCGAGACCAACAGCAGTGAGTTACCATCTCTGAGAAACAAAGGGATAATTGACTAAGAGGAAACTTAAAAAACCCCAAGCACCCCATCCTCAATCCCCACCAAAAATGTCTGCTTGCTGAAACAAGTAAAAGGATGGCTTTTTCCCCCCCATGAGAGTTAAGCACCCAGCAGCTTCTATTAAAGCTAACCAAGAATAATAGGAGCTACTGAATGCAAGGCCCTTGGAACATCTTTGCCCCCAAATGCCTCGTTTATAACTACAAGGCAGCAGGTACTTTGAGAATAGACCAACTGTGCCAGGTGGGGCGTAAGACCTTTCTCAGGTGCAAAGTCATATGATGCACCCATTGCCAAGTTACACCCAAAAGAAGTCTTCATTCTAGGCAAATGTGCATGGCTATACTTTGTATAGGTATATGTTATGGAGGAAATGTAAAGTTACCAGCAGAGGAAAGCTTTATGTCAGCCACTGCCTCATCAGCACCAATTCCTTCCAGCATAATGTCCTGAGGAACAAGTGGTGGGAATTCTTTCATGCGTTCTTCACCTCCCATAGGAACCTAATATTCAAACAAAGCAGAAGGGGTTTAAAAATGGAAAGAGAGGCTCCTTAAGGACCTCTGAGCAGAAACAAGGCAAAATACAGCA
Source organism: Alligator mississippiensis (assembly GCF_030867095.1). Classification (NCBI taxonomy): domain Eukaryota; kingdom Metazoa; phylum Chordata; order Crocodylia; family Alligatoridae; genus Alligator; species Alligator mississippiensis. The sequence goes on along the minus strand of NC_081825.1, from coordinate 140,570,938 downwards.
GTTTAGTCCTTTCCCATTCCAATCTCCTTACATAATGGACAAGTTACACGAATAAGGGCTCCCGAGTAAAATTTTTGTTAAAATGGCACTTGTACAGTTAAAGGTTGTAGTCTCCAGAAATGGATGTCAAAGTAATAAACGTATCAGTGGGATATCAAAATCACATGTGACCTACATACCCCGAGAAATCGTTATTACAGTAATAACAGCAACTGTCTTATTTGGATGTTAAGATTCAGTTCTGCCCTAGCTCAAGAAAGATACTTTAAGTTACTGATTTCTATAAGAGCACTAAAGTTTATGTTTAGTGGTCATTCTCCACAGTGACATATATTTTCATAGAGGTAAGGCAAAGGCATTGTGCACTGTGTCAGATATGTCAATACCAGCAGCACAAAGACAACTGGAAGAGCTCAGAGGTCAGCAACAAAAACTAAGCTTTCTCTACAGAAACCAGCTGATAATTCAGGAGTTTGGCATGAGTTAACAGTCCTGCTTTCAATTCACAAATAAAGTTAAATGCTAGAAGAAGACAACCTGAAACTATTTTTCAGGAAAGCAGAAATGGTTGTAATTAAGGGATCTTGAATACTCACTCTCTGGAGCATTTGTTATAACGTTAGTGGTAACACACCAATAAAATGAGCTAAAAAACAGCAACACATATACACAGAGGAAGAAAGGGGACCTTTTATAATGTAGTATGCTCTAGAAACTGGTAAACCCAAGTGAGGAGCAGATGTCTGTACTAAAGCAGACACTGCCTTGTCTCTGCCAGATGCCTAGATTGTGTCAATTAGCATGGTAAGACTAACACAGACAAACTCCATACTTTTCCAGAGAAAGCCTAAGCCAGGAGGATATTATCCTTTAAAAAAAAAATCCTATTCACACCACACACCAGACCGTATCTGATTAAAACAAACTCTGAATCCAACTCTTAAACTCCACATCTGAACTAAAAGGCAATTCATCAAAGGTTAATTTTCTCTCTCTAAAAGACATGCAGCTAAAACTTGTTAAGAGTAGGGAATCCAGTGTTAATTAAAAATCTTAGAGAAAACTACAAACAACAATGCAGCCATCCAGTCCTCCTCCCCACCAGCATGGGATTGCATTATACAATCTTTTCTGATCTCTCCCCGTTTAGTTCTGGAATGCTTAAACAATGGGACTGCCATTATCCCCAGTTTTTCCTGTCTCTCAATTCCATCCCATTGCTCCTATTTATAGCCCTCTCCCTCCTGCACCCTGCAAATTCCTCTTCCATTGTGCTTCACAGACAGCTCTGAGTGCCCAGTTTTTCCTTCTGGCCTCTGATGTTCTGTCTGAGTTCATCAGTCCTTTCTGATATCTATTTGCATAGCACAGGATGCAGTGTTTCACAAGGTGCTTCACCAGAGCTTTAGAGAAAGGGTCTCACTCTCTCAGCTGTGATACAATGCCTTGGCAAGTGTAGGCTAAATCCTATTTGCCATGTCTTTTCTGTTTGGGGGGCACTGCTCCCCAACAATTTGCAAACTTCTCAATGACAGCGGTAGAATTTGTTCAATCCCTAGCTGCAAGACTACCTGGCTAATGTATTTCAATGGGCTGCCATGGGACAGCAGAGCAGGGAACCGACTCTCAAGTTCCCCAGGTATCCCAACTCCTCGTGCCATGCCTGGGACTATAAACACAAATAGCCCTAGGTTCTGAATTATTTTAATTTTAAAGGGGAAAAATACTGTGTTGTGACCAATCATAAGATTCTTGTTTTCACTCCTGTCTCCCTGAGTCAGAGTAGAAATAAGGCAAGTGCTAGTTCATTCCCCCTCAGAAGCAGAAGAATGTTAAATAGGAAGAATCACTGAACAGACTATGTATAGACCACGTGGGTGGAAGGCATGGCAAAGCCTCTGTTGTGCCAGGCCTAGGAAGCCCATAATGCCTGCCTGTCAAACTACAGAACAGACCACATGAGGAAACCTCCCTCTGCATACTTGGACACAACACAGATGTCCTCTTACCTTCAATAAATCGTTACCGGAATGCTTCTGATAGATGACATCTGCTTTCTCCAGGAAAGTAACATGAACTGGCAGCAGGTGAGAAGCCATAACAGAAAACCAAGAAGATTGTTCTCCCTAAAATGTAATAGAGGGGCTCTTGTTGACTATAATGAATACTGTAAAGATAGTTCCAAGATATTTTCCCCTTCTCCCGCACCTTTTTTCCTTCACTGTGCTGAAACCCTGCCATGCTAACATGGTTTTCCTCTCTACGTACACAGGCAGAGCCATCACTTTTAAAATGCATCAGTAACACTATTATAACATACCACAGCTTCCTTGCAAAGGGTGGAGCTGAGCCTTCAGTGCTAAAAAGAGCCCTCTGCCTGGAGCTCCTGCAGTCAGCACTCTTATTTAATGGCTTGCCTGACCCATATCTCTTATTTAGCTGACTTTCTCAGACCAATCTCCAGATCCCATAGAAATCTCCCACACCTGGAGGTATATAGGGCTGAATGGAGGCTTCTGGGCTAGAGACCAGTTCCCCACATTTGCAGGCAACCAGTTGTCCAAAAGGGTCAACAAAAAGGTTTATTTCAACACTTCTTGCACACCACAGCCACAAAGCTCCCGCTAAAAAACCCTACAGTGTGCCACTAGCAAAAAGCAGGAGAGTCAAGGGCATCACCAAGCCTTGCCAACTGTAGCAGTGGCAGAAAGTGAGTTAGGTGAAGGTATATTCAGATGATCTTAGGAGACGAATCCTACTCCGTGCCTCAGATAGTGGCAAAAAAACTGGTCCATGCCACACTGACCCAGGGAAAAATTCCTTCCTGGCCCCCTAGTTCACACTTGGTTTAACTCTAGGTGTGATCCCAACTTCTCCAAAACCAGAAGTGGCTGTGATGGGGTTAAAGCTTGGTCTGCAGAGTTTGCAAGAAGAGTGAGAATAGAGCAGCAGACTGCCCCTCCTCCATGTAGCTGGGAAGGAAAAGGCAAGAAGCACAGCGCCCAGCAGCCATTAGCAAGTCCTCAGGCCTCCATTCCAACACAGAAATCAGTTCCCTCACTTAAAACACACAAGCCAATTTTGGGTGGCTAATTTTTGGCGAAAGGTACATGTAAAATGCACGTAAATATAGTATTTATTATGGGAAATCCTTTTTATGGCCATGTTTAATTTCTGGAATAAGTGTGCAATGCCATAAGAACACTGACAACTGTTTTTTTACAAAGCTGAATAAATAAAAATTTTCATTAAGACACTTGGGGAGAATGTATTCCTGCAACATACACCACCACCCCATCCTGTGTTGCCACCAACCAGTAGTTATTTCTTTATCTGAGGAAATTCTAAACCAAATTTATTTCTGTTTGCTATTTCTACGATACTTAGGTCCTTTTTTTGCAAAAGGATGCAAATTATTGTAGTGGCAAGGGAATTAGCATGAATATTTAATGCCACTACAAAACCATCCTCCAGGAAGAATTAAGTGAAGCCACCTATAATAATCACATTTCTCCATAAGATGTTTTACTCAAGATTACTCTGAATGAAACCAATTAAAGGTACTATATGGGGTGACAACGTTCCTAGCTCTGGGTTACTGTGCGTTTTTTCCTCCAAGGCACTTTTCTTTAAAATGTTTCACTAGTGAGCTAGTACTCTTATGGGCTGCAAACAGATGTCTCACTTGAGGTGATTCTGATTATCCTGGGTTTTGACCTGGATCAGACAAGGAGTGACAGCCACCTACACACAGAGCCCTTCCAAGCTACATAACTGCTCCTCTGCCAATAGGTGGCAAGCAAAAGCATGCAATCTCACAGGCTACCCCTAAAACAGGGGTGGGCAAAATATGGCCTGTGGGCCAGATTTGGCCTGCCAATTGATTGCATCTGACCTGGAGCTGCCCTTGTGGCACTCCAGGTGGAGCTAAGCCCCGCCTGCTTCTACCTGAGGCAGCCTGCTCTGTGCCTGTCGACAGCTCTGGCCCCAGCCAGTACACACAGCTTCCCCACAGGGCTGCTCCTGGTGCGGCTGTGGCAGCCCAGGTACTTGGCTCCCCCTGCCTCCAGATGCTCCTCCGCCTCCCCTTCCTCCAGCTGCTCTGCTCCGGGCAGCAGGTAATGCGGGGAAGTGGAGGTGGCAGCCATGGGGACCCGTGCCATCCATTACATGCCCAGCCAGGCATGGAGGGAAGCTGCAGCTGCGCAGCTCCTGCCCCAGAGCATGGGGCTCCAGTTCCAGAGAGGATGGAATGCAGCTGGGAGCTGAAAACCGGGGTGGGGGGCATGGAGAGGAAGCAAATTGCACTGTCTGAGCAAGTTGTATTGCATGCAACCCCATGCTTCACCCTCCCCTCCACCTCTTTCCCACCATCCCTGGCTGGATCCTGGGACCTAGTGCATGGGCAGCCCCCCCCATACACACCCTGTGACTCCACACAATATACAGGAGTAAGACTTTATTTTGAGCTATTATGCAATTGCTTACACACTACTCAAAAACACATAAACCAGGACAGAATTAAAAAAAAAAAATTAAAATATGTTACTGTAGGTTTGATTTTTTAAGTATATGATTTTTTTTGATTTTTTTTTTACCTAAAATTTTTAAAATGATACCTTCTGAAAGATTTTGTGTGTGTGACCCTTGACAACTCACCAAAACTTAAGCGGCCTGCCAGCAGAAATAATTGCCCACCCCTTCCCTAGAATGACTTACTGTTAACTTGAATGCCTGGCAATTAACTTACAGACACACACAGTGTTAATGAAGCCCTCTGGAGGAAGTGTTAGCATATAGCATCTCATATACTTCAAAGGTACTTAAAACAGGACAATGGATCCTGAGAGAAATTTAATTTATTTTTTACAGCCAAGAGCAGAAATTACCAAAGAAACACGGAAGGCCTTACAAAAATAGCCTGTTGATGAGGCTATTTTATATATATATTAACAAAGTATATACAGGATCTTATTAACAGAACATAAAGAACCCATTCTTTCCTTACCTGTAGGTAATCTATGCGCCCCAAAGCACCTAAAAACAAAACCATTCCAGGCTTAAGCACAAAGGTCCTTGGAACAATGGCCTTTGATGGCAAAACAAGCTTTACTTCTTTCTCTGTCAGAAGATTTAAAACCTGCAAAGCAAATTGTACAGCCATTACTCATGCTGGATGTTTTCACAAAAACAATGAAACCAAGACTGTCTTTATGGATAAGAGGGGACACCAAATACAGCAGAATGCAGACAGTCCAGCCAAAATGATCTCTCACAAGTTTATAGACAAGTGGGACTAAGTATACCGCTCACCCACGGCAAAAACATAGCTTGTATCTTTCTTAAACATTCCCACACTCTAGGATATAATAGCCAGTCTGCAAGATGGGCAGCACAAACTAAAAATATGGTTCAGTCACAACTTCGTAGTCAATGGACTGGTCTTGCACCAACTGTATTGCTTTTCAGCCTTTTGGCTCAGATCAAGTATGTACTGCTACTGGAATCATGTTGCTGTGACTTTGTCTAATACCAAGGACAGTGGAAGGTCCCCAATATGTTTCAACACAAATGCCATTGCTGGTAAAAAAAAAAATCTGCAGTGGCAGTTAGATCTCAGGAGTAAAACGTTACAGTGCTCAGAGCTCTCACTGCCTCTTCCCAGGGATCTTTGTTAATTTCTTGGATAATGAAGACACTGGGTACATCTACACATTCATTAATGCACTTTTGCTAATCTGCATTAAATTTAGTACCTCCATTGTGAGGTACCAGAAAAAGGCACATTAGCTTATTTTAATGTGCATTAGCGAAAACATATGGGTTTTTTGTGACGCTTTAATGTGCATTAAAACAGGCTAATGCACATTAAAAAGCATGTTTAGATGAGCCCAATATTATCTGCCATGTTTCCTGCTCAACCACATCAAACTTTGTTAATTTGATGAGCCTGCAGCTGGAGGTATATCAAATAACATTTCAGATTAAAAATCAGTAGTGATAACAGCCTTATGCTGATTCTGGGCTAGAGGAGGGTATTTTAGGTACTAACTGGCTTTCTACTGCAGAATGCAAACATTTAAAATAGTTTAAAACTGATTAAAAGCTTGAAGGGCCTCTTGACCCATTCCTCATCACAACATACCCTGGGATTAACCTTTCTGAAATGATAACCGTAGCTAGTTGATCAGCATGTGTTTGTAAACTACAGAGAATGATTGTTTTCAGGACACTAGTCCCCCACACATGGGACAATATTCCTTTTTAAAACTCATAGCTCATTTAGAGATGTGCTTACTTTCTGTTGTTACAATTATCTAGAATGGGATGAATGATGATTAATTATTCTAATGTCCAATTTGAAAAATTGAAAAAAAAAATTGGTTCAGGTCAAAATTAAACCTTTTCTAAGACCTGAAGAAGGATGTTTTGTATCTAAACCTCTTCCAACCATGCAATCGATCCATTACAAACATATCACCCACAAAAATCCTTGTCTTTAGCTTTGTGTTTCATTTTGTTTTTTGACAAAATTAAAAAAAAAAAAAATCACCCTGTGTCCACCTAAAACATTTTGTATGACTGGAAAATTAACTGGTTTGCTTCAATTTTGGATTATTTTAGCTTTTTTGATTAACCTCTTTTGTTTAACATTAAAGGAGACTTTTAAATGTAGTCAAAGGAGCAAAAAAAACAACCACCCCACAAAACCTGTTTTGGAAATTTTGAAATGAAGCATATTGACATTTCTGAAAGTAACCTTCACACTTTTCAAAGTTTCAACAGTTGGCCCCATTATTTTTTTGGCAAAAACTATGTGCTAAGTTAATGTGAATTACTGAGGAGTTGAAGTTACCCCAAAACTCTTTTATTAGTGTGTGAATCTGCTGTTTCTCAACAAATATTTTCGCCTGACTCTACTTGTAAGAGCAAGGAGGATTTTGACTGACAGAAACATTCTGTGCTTACTGTGTATGCTGAGCTCCAATCAGTACATCTGACTTATTTCACTAGTACAGCCTAGCCCTTTATTCCATTTTCCACAAATTATCAATGATGCTCAAACAGCTTGAGTCAGAGCATCCTGATTCCTGACACACTGCACTGCAAAACACTGCCTGAGCTGTACAGTGGCTGGGTTTGCACAGGGGTGTCAAACTCACCCAGTGTCCCAGGCCAGAGCAGGACCACAGTGCTCCCTGTGGACCAGATCCACAGTGGAAGTGGTAGCAGGGTCAGCAATTGCAGTGGAGTCAGCAATGGAGGTTGTCGGGCAAGCAACTGTAGCCAAGTAGCCACTTGCTGTGGCCGAGGTCGGGCAACTGGTGGTGACAGCACAGCAAGCATCTATAAGGTGAGCAGGGCTGTGTTGGTACCATGTCTAATGGGGCCCGGGTGTCTGTTGCATGCTCTGCCCCTTGCTAGCCATGCTCCCAAATTCCTTGGCCTGCACAACGGGCCAGAAGGAGGGGCTGTGTGGGTCATATCCAGCCTGCAGGCTATATGTGTGACACCCTGGGGTAGCAGAACAGAGTGCTTGGATCCATGCTATATTCCTAGCTCAATACAATTAGCAGCCATGGACTCCCACTGAGCTCCTTGGACAGGCCATGACTCAAGGTAGAAATCGCTGTATGGAAGGAACTGAGCTGGGCAACCCCAAGTGACTGCCAGTGTGAAAGAGCCAACCGAATTTCAAGCTGGCTGTGACCCTTGCTTATATGGGCTTAGAGGCTGCTGTATAGAAAGAATGAAACTTCTAAATGAGTTCTAAAAGTGCACCTCGACCTTGCTAAGACCCTCGCTTGCAGTATGGTTTGGCAATGTGGTTAATGCCTGGTTTTCCTGCAAATCTGTATTGAAGAACTGAAGGATCTTTTACTTGATCCAGCCACTATTTGAGTGAAGCTTGGTTTCCAAGTATTCCTTCTTTAGTACAGATGGGACCAACTTCAGTTTGAAAGATCTTGACAGCCTCCATAAAAGTCAAAGCTTAACGAAGGCAAGCTCTGCAGATACTTTGCGGTATCTGCCAATATATGGTACAACATTTGAGAGTTATTAACCCTTTGCTACAGTTTGCAGAAATGTAACTCTTTTCTCTTGTTATCTTGAAAAGCCTGATCATCATCAATAATTCTGAGAAGAAATCTGCTGGCAACATGGCTGCCAAAACCTCCCCGCACAAAAGTACATAAGTAGTAAAAACAGAATTTCTCCCTCTCCCAAAGAAAAATATCTGGTGTGCAGACAACCAGACCTCTTCTGCAGCTAAAAGGAACAGTGAATGTAAAGAGACAATGTTATCTGAAACTTGGCATGTGTCATGCCTGCCCTGTCCCAGAGGGATAGCAGGGGTAATGAAACGCAGAAATGGCTGTAGAAAGTTACTGCACACAAAAAAGCCTATTCACATCCTGGCCTCTTACTGCAGACTTCTGGGGGGTGGGGTGGAGAAGTACAAAATGTAATCATTAGCTATTCACTATGAGGTAGCCCAAAGGCAATGATCCCTTTCACACAGGACACAAATAGTTATTTGAAGTCTCATTACCCAGGCCACTGAAAATTCGCTCAGAATTTTTCTTAACAGAGCCTAAGAGAATTTTTAAAAAATCTGAAGCATATTTTTTTTGCAAAGAAAGTAGTTTCATTCTACACTAATGAGCTGCTGAGTTATTACATTTAGTAGCCTTATATACAATAACTTTTATTTCACCCTTTTAATCAAAATTCTTTCCTATGGATTTTTTATTCCACCTCAAAATGGTCTTCATCCCCTACATATACAGACTGACACAATCAACTGTGAAACAGTTAATACTGAGAGTTATAGAAAGTCAACATGAGGCATCAAAACTATTCATCCCTGTTGAGTTGAATGTGGCAGGGCATTCATTCCCACTTATTATGTAGAACTGGAGCCCAACTGAAACAATAACTTGTTAGTGAAACAATTCATGACTGTGGCAGTTCACATCTATTTGAGGACACAGGCACAAAAGTTACCACGGGGTGAAGGAGAGAGGGGGAATCATATGTTAGTTGCTCCATGGCACCTGCCTATGGGTATATACTTGCCCCATAGTAAGTGGAAGCTATGCTGTGGCAGCATAGCTTTTACATTATTCCTTCACTTACAAAAGCATAAGAGCGTACATCTGGACAGTTATCATAGAGCAGCTGATGTGTAGTAAAGGGCCACACTCCTTCATCTCATGGTAACTTGCTCACATTTCCACATCTGTAAGGGTTTCTGGTTTGTTCCAACTAACGTTACTTGGAAGGGTTTCCTCCCATGTGTTTATACCATATGGGTAGAGCTAAAGCCATGCAAACTTCCTAGACTGGTCTCTGGGGTACTGGCCTAAAGGCACTTATAGCAGCATAGCTTGTTAACCTACATTTAAGGCTTAGATACTTTAGAAGGGCCTGTGTACCTGCAACTTACATCCCTTCTGGCAGAGGCACCTTATGCTGGTCAAATAACTTTCTGACAGTAGACTTTCACTTCAGCTCCCCCAGTGACACATGCTAACACCCCCTAAAGACTTTTTTGCTAGCTTAAGTGAACCTATGCTAGGGGCTTTGCCGAAGAGCCACATGATCTTTTTTTCTCTTAACAAGAGCCACGCTGCTTTCTGGAGCACATTGAGCCTTTGAGGAAAGAGTGATCCTTATATAAGGCCCAATCTAGGCATAATAATTGTCCTTATTTTTTTCAAACAGGTGTAGATGGTGTCTCCACTAGGAAGATTTCTGGCACAGGTCTACCAGCACAGCTCTGTAGGCTTCAATCCTCTGTAGTACAAGGAAGCCCAAGGCATTTTAATATTGGCAAGTGCATCTGCATAACAGGCTGTACTGGTATAACTATTTCAGGAAACAAAAGAAATGATAAGCCAAACATTTCTGCCAGTACAAAATCTGTGGGTGGGCACCATAGGCTTCCAAATGGAAACCATTTTTATTAAAATGAAAGAATAAATTCCATGAAAACAATTTCCTGAGGTCTTAATTAAAAAATTGAGTCCAAGATTTTTAATGCCCGGCCTACTCTGAATTGGAGATTTGATTAGCTGAATTGAAATGGGAACATGTTATCCTAAATACTCCAGTTTCTAGACTTTGTCTAATAATAAAAAAGTTGTGTGTGGCTGATGTCACAACCCAAGGGTGTGATTTTTGTTTTGTGTGCGCTTCGGCACTGCTGAATTATTTCCCGCCACTTGTAGCTTTCTTTGCAGGGTGCATTTCTTCGTTGCAACACAGAAATGCACGTTGCAAGGAGTTCCCGCCATTCGTATTCAAATTTGTGCCCCACTATTGGTCAGTTCTAAATTATTCCTACGTGGCGGCTAGCAATTGGCTTGCTAGCCGTATAAGAGGCTTGAGTGGTTTCCGCCCAAGTTGGAGGACTCCACAAACATCAGGAGGAGGAGACTTCACGTCTTGTGAAGATCTCTAAGTGCTGCAGAGCCTATTGGACCCAGCATGTATTTCAAGAAGGCTATAGGGGTCTGATCAGCCTCTTGCCTCTCCCCGTCGCCGCCTAATCCCTCGACGTACCCTTCCCTGCGCACAAGTTCCACGGAGCCTAGCAAACTTCGTGTGAGTGAATACAGAGCTCTGTCCGAGTCCTTAAACTGGGACTTAAGCAAAGTTTTCCTGGAAGTTTTCCAGCCTGCACCGCGACCATCTACAGTGTAAGTAAACAATCTTAAAACAACCATTAAGCGTCCGTGCCTAATTCTAGCGTGCCGCCTGCCTTCCCCAACCCAGCGTGTCCGGGCTGCTGGCCACAGCCTGCCGCGCGGAAAAAAAGGGCCTCGGACCGCTCCCGGCCCGCACAGCTAAAAGCCTAAATATCTTTAAAAAATGCTAATTAGACCTGTGCAAATTTGAATGTAGACATGTTAATTAGCATTAGCTTTACAAATGCAAATGAGCCAGGAACTGGGAGAACAACTGTTCACCAGGGCACCCCATGAGAAGACAAGGTCCAATGGTCACAAACTCCAGGAAGACCATTTTAGGCTGGACATAAGGAAAAATTTCTTTACTGTCAGAGTTCCCAGAGCCTAGAATAGACTCCCCCCAGATGTAGTACAACCAACTATTCTGGACACTTTCAAGAAACAGTTGGATACCTATCTTGCTGGGATCCTTTGACCCTAGCTGACTTCCTGCCCCTTGGGCAGGGGACTGGACCCGATGATCTTGCGAGGTTCCTTCGAGCCCTAGTGTCTATGAAATCTATGAGCCAATTAAACAGGTTTACCTACATCTACATAATGGGTCTGCACTGATTTAACTAGACATATTTTAAAGTGATTTGGTTAAACCAATACAGCTTTTTAAAACATACAAAAGCTTTACTCGCTGTCATTACCGATCCAACTGTCACTCCAGGTGTGGGCAATTATTTGGGCCAGAGGGCCACTTAGGGAGTTTTGGTGAGCTATTGCAGGCTGAGTCAGCACCCCCCTCAACAGCTCACCAAACCTCCCTGACTGGCTCTGCCCAGGGCCTGGTCCCATGCTATCAAAACCCAGTGATCCCATGGCCTCTACAGATGGCTGCCAGAGGCCCTGCAAGACCCATGCAGGCAGGGCACACTTGGCCAGACAGATGGGATAGGGCTGCAGGCAGGAGAGAGCAGTGTCTGGGAGCAGGAGGGATGGGCAGGGCCAGGGCTGGGAGGCAGTGACAGTGCAGGGCCAGAGCCCAGGGCAGAGCTGCAATCCAATCAATCTCCACACGCTCCTACCTGTAGACCCAGTGCCCGTCACAGAGACGTGCAGGCAGTGTATCGTGCCTCTGTGCCAGGCCTGGGTCCTGGCCCTGTGCTGTCGCTGCCCCACAATTTTGATCCCAGCTCTGGTCCTGGCCCTGCCCACCCATCCCACTCCTGGATGCTGCTCCCCACCTGATTGCTGCCCCATCCCATCTGCCTGAGTGCACCCTGCCTGCATGGGTCTCCATGGAGTAGGGATATAAGTATTGCAAGCCCAGCCAGACTGCAGAGCCCAGGTGAAGCCTTGCACGGGGAGCGATGGAGCATCTGTGAAGGAGTAGCTAATTGCTTAATTCAGGGGTTGTCAACTGAGGGTATACATACCCCTGGGGGCACCTTGAAAGACCCTAGGTGCAGAGAAGCTGCCGACACTTCTGGTTTTGCAGCAAGGGGTCAGGCCACATGATGGACAGAGCTCTCAAACAATCAGCTGTGAGGGGTGGGGCCACTGGGGGCCTCTCAGCCAATCAGAGGTGTGGGGGGCCCTGGCTATAAATCCTTGAAAATGGCAGCTGGCCCCGCAATCTGTTTGTGAAATTGGATGGCTGCCTCTAAGTTGGGTAGACCCCTACCTATGACCAATCCTCCAACTCATTCATTCTGCACACAGGAACATACTAGGGCTGTGCGAAGCTTCAGGTGTTGATTCAATTCGGAGGAGATTCAGCTCGATTTGGCAGCTGAATCTCTGAATCCAAATTGAATCAGGAGTCCAATCAAAAGGTCTGAATTGAGCGCCCCCCCCCCCGTCAGTAGCTGCTCCGCCCAGCCCCAGCTCCTGGTTCTTTAAAAATAAAACCCCTGCACTCACTGGCTGCTGCAGCGGCTGTCAGGACTTCTGGGGGCTCATGGCAAAGACCCCCACACATCGTGGGGCAGCGGGGATTGCCCCCCTATCTAGCAGCAGCTGGTGAGTGGGGGCTTTTTTCTTTCTTTTTCTTTCTTTCTTTTTTTTTTTTTAAAGAGCTGGGAGGCTGGGGCTAGGCAGGGCAGCCATTGCCGGGGGACAGCAGGCGGGGGATGGGGCCTGTCCAATTCAGCGATTTGGCCAATTTGGCAGCGGCCGAATTTCCAAATCAGATTTGGCCAAATCTATTCAGGATAGTTATTCGAATCACTGTCCCCCGAATCGGCCGAAGCTAGCTTACTAGCTGCTTTGCACAGGCCTAGAATATAACTGTATAATAAAAGAGAACATTTATAATTTATCTATGAAAGCCAGGGCTATGCCCAGTTGAGACACATTGGTTATAAATGCTGGCTAGTCCAAATGTACATTAGGAACAACAAACCTTGTAAAATGTTCAGGGCACTACTATTAGAGCATGGCCAGTATGATTATTTATTTTCTGTAAACAGGTCTTATTGCTTTACTTCAATACATATTATAACACACTGTCACTACTAAGGGCATCTAATACATGTGCCTGACACTTGCTCCAGTGAGTTCTAATTAGAATGCTCCAGCAGCCTCCGCGTCATGTGCATTCAGTGACCCTGCATTTCAAAATGGCAGTCGAGGTACTTTAACTAAAGCTCAGCAAATTAATCTTTTTTTAAAGTGCCCCCACTGCCATTTTGAAGCATGGGACGCTGAATACACGAGACACTGTGGGTGTTTGAATTAGAGCAATTCCCGAGACCTGCTCTAATTAAAAGGCCCCCCCACCCTGGAGCATGTATGAAGATGCCCTAAATGAATATCTGAAAGTAAGACTATTTTAGTTCGTTACAGTATGAAAAATCTCTTGAAATCCAAGTTGGCTAGGACAGCACTCCTCTCTTGCAAATAGAGACCGTCCCAAATGTTAACATAGCACTTACACAGTTTTCCTTTACAATCCCTGGCGTATCAAAACACCAGCGAGCATCTTTCACTTCATTGTATGTAAATTCCTCTCTCTCTTTAGGCTTGTAAATTGAAACCACAGGCTCCTCTTCCATGGTAAAAGAGAGTGTATCGGGGTCGAAGTCAATGACAGGTTCAGCTTTCTGTTGTTGAAATGTTCGCCCTATCCTTCCTAAATTAAAAGGAGAAATATATTTTAAAAGCTTCTTTCTTTGCATTCTTGAAATTCTTTCTTCCTTACAGACCTACAGAATAACTATATACTATGTAAGAAAGTAATTTCAATATTATGTGATTAATGGTTACAATTTTAAATACTTCCAAGCCAGAATATTTAAAAGTTACTTTATATTTCTGCATTTTAATATTTTTCTTGTTCAGTAAAAAAAAAGACAGACATTATTATTATTTTTGCCACAGCATTATTGCCAAAATCAAGTTATGGCAATATTGAGTGCGTTTACATGTGCAATTAGCATGCCTGACTAAACCTTGGCACAGTTTGCGCTGAGTTTATTGTTCCCGGGTGTGCCAGTTGGCAGGGAGTCCTGGGGCTCAGGTTGCCAGCCCAGGGCTGCTCTGGCCTGGCTTAATATGCTGCAGTGGGCCTGGCTGGGGCACAAGGGTGCTTCATTGTGGGGCTAGCCAGCAGGCAACCCCTGCACTGAAGCACCCTCATGCCCCAGCCAGCTCCATTAGTATCTACATGTGTGTTGTGGTGGAGTAAATAACTCCGCTGTAGGATAGTACTTGTATCTGGCAGTACTTTCCAGAGGAATTAATTAGTTTAATCCATCCTAAAAGCACTGCATGTGTAGATGGTGACATTTTACTATGGAGCTAATTAGTCAGCTCTGCAGTAAAGGTCTCATGTAGATTTGCCCAGTATGTTACAGCTACCTACAGGGGAGCCAATGCGAGTTCCATTACACTCAGCATGGTACCAATACTTGTAATCCAGATTGTTTTTAATATTTAGAGCCTTTCTAAACAAGTATTTGATAGAGCTGCTCATGTGTATTTGATGATGTGCATCTTTGCAGAACAAGGCCTTCTTTTTGCAGCTATTACAAACTCCACATGTGTTTGTAAGAGATTTCAAGAAAGATTCTGCTTTCTACGCTGAACTCTCTCTATGGAAAAGTGGTCTGTAGTTCAGGACTGCTATGCAGCTATGATATTCTGAGGCTATGCCTCATTTATTTCCCTTTACTTGCACAAGCAGTCTTACTAGGAGTCTTTCAAATATTAGCGGAGTTACAGAACATGATCATAGGTATTACATATGCCAGAAATTAGAACACCTGTCTAATCTACTATACAGTGAAGTAATGCATCATTTGCATCTGAGATCAAGTATCAATACTTTTCCCATAAATAATACTCACCTATTAAGTAGCCTTGCTTTTTAAAGTAATTCAAGGTTTTTTTTTCATCTCTACTAAGTTGTTCTTCATCTTTTTCTGCTTCTGCTTTCAGTCTCTCCTTCCTTCTGAATATTCTGTCAGAAGTAGGGTTGATAAGTGGAAACTTCAGGAGGTTTAAGGTCGTTCCTAAAAAACAAAATCCACACCATCCAAATGTATGACTACACTAACACAACGCAAGTTCAGTAGAAAAACACACTTTGATATTACGCCTGAAAAAGAGGGAAAAAAGCTTCCTAACCATAAATGTTTGCAGGTTATATAACTGCTTCAATTTTCTGCACAAAAAGGAACAGGCATACAATGAGAAAGTTAAAGTCAGCTAACAGAACAGCTAATAGCTGTGCTCAGAAATGACCAGTCACACTGGCCAGGATCAGCTCAGTGAAATTTCACTGTGTTTGAAGGAAGTTTTCAGCAATCATATTAGTTGGACTGTTAGCAAACAGCACAGACAGATGATGCTCTTCAGTTACCATCATATTAGCTCACCATGATTAAATGCTGCCAAAACATATTTAGTACCAAGTCACTTAATGTGATTGCTAGAAGCCATCTTCAGAAATAATAAATTTGCGTAGTGTAGACAAGGCCACTACGAACCAAACTTTAAGTCAAACCAAAACTCTTGTGGATTTTTAGGGACAAGAGCTGTTGAAGAGCTGGCTATAAAACAAATCTCATTGAAAAATGACAGGTGAGAGTTGCACACACATCTCTCTGCAACAACTACTGTGGCTTCAACAAATTCTGTGTTGACTTCTGTTATTAGTGCAGGAATGTGTTAGTGGGACTAGAAGAAAGGGAATCCTAGAACTCCAGATTAGTTTTGAACCCTTTCGCACTCTGGTGCATGTCATACAGAGATAGCACCCAAGAACCTGACATTTTAGCAGGAAGAATTGCCTGTGTGTGGGACCATGGTACAAATGCAAAAAAAAACCAAAAAAGGCAGAATTCTACGATGTTTATTTCACCATTAAAAGCTTACTTCTCCTGCTATTATCATAATTATTATTTATGGGTATTTATTTTTCCAAAATGGCTTATAAAGATTTTTGAATAAGTAATGGATCAAGTTTATAAAAAGTAAAATGTGACATTACTTAAGAAACTCGCATTTTGCTTCCAGTTACTTTTTTCTGTAAAGCACTGTAGTTTTGTTGAGACTGATTTTTTTTTTTTTATATTCATTAGCCAACACATTTTAAAATCCCAGCGTAGACAGTCACATATATTAACACGTATTAAAATAAAATTGCAAAGTGACATTTTGGAAAAAGCTGGGGGGGAGGGTAGGTCAACATTTTTGAAGGTAAATAACACTGACCAAGATATGACAGTTGGATAGCAAACCAGTAGCCTCTGAAATGAAAACAGTATTCCCTGCCAAGGTCTGGTCTCTGAAATCACTGATGAGGCTCTTAGCATGAAGGCAAAGGTCTGAATGAGCCTAAGAACAGAACTATCTTCTCACCAGGAATAAGTAGACATGAGACAAACTGCTGAGTTTGCAGAGTCACGTCTGTGCCTCTCTCATTTACCCTATATAAAGTGCCTGAGCTCCCACCCTACCTAAGACATCAGAATATTTTTCTTCACAAGGGCCAAATCCACTCTGTAACAAAATCAAAAGTGGGGGACCTCCGTTTCAAAGCACACTGCTTACTGTTGGATAATGCAGGCAAACATATTGCTTTCCCCCAAGTAGACTTAGTATCATGTGTTTGGCAAAGTTATATATAATATGCTCAAGTCTAGGCCAATGCCAACAAATCGACATCACTAAAGGACCAGATATACATTTAAGGGTCTCTATCCTGACTTAAAACTACCAGGCTTAAAAGTTAAATAGAATACTCCATTTCTAAAGCTCTACAGGTCATCCTTCTTCCCTCCCTACCCTTCCATGCCACAGCAGGCCTGGGAAAGGAAAAAGTGGTGGTGATGGATCCTCAAGTGCTGCTGCCCATGAAGTCCTGGAATGAGGGAGATGGGGGCTCCGGTGACACTGCCTGGGAGAGGAGTGCATATGAAGAATTCCTGGAGATGCAGGAGGTGCTGACTGCTCGGCGTGGGAGCTGCAAAGTACAGAATCTTTTCTTGTGAATTTCTGGAGAAGCTGAAAGCTTCACATAAGCAGGCAGCATTTCATGTAAGTCTGTAACCCAATCTCAGACAAGGCTCTTCAGCAAAAACTCCTGTAATAAGTCGCAGGCATCTTACTAAAGCTTATACATCTCTGATTTAGTTAAGTCTATAGGGTGCATCTCCACCCTCTGCCTTCAGCAGTGTAAGTCAGACACACGCACACAGGTAAAAAGGGACAGGACAGGGAGAGATCAAATACTGAATGACAGGCCAGGAACACTAAAATATTAGGAAGTGCCAGAATTAAGGTTTCTTGTGCAACCTTAATTCATTCCCCAGTGTGTATGCAGTACATCATAATCTTTAATTATCTATCACATCCTGTTTTTTGCATTGATCCCTTGCCTCATTCACTGTCCATGTTAAATGATACCCACTGAATGGGTAGCTGTATGTTTCTTTGGTTACTTGTGCAGCTGTAACCTTTATTTATTACACAGCATCTAAAGCCTGCACTGAACACAGAATTACACATTTTCTCTTGGGCACTTCCAAAGGTAGTTTGCAAACATTTGTGAATCTATCTTCACAACAACTCTGTGAAAAAAAAAAAGAGAGTAGTATTATTTCCAATTTACAGATCAGAATCTGAGGCAGAGATGAAGGACAAGTAACCAAGTGTCTAATACTCTGGATGTCTACTTTGAGATGGGTCCAGCTTTTTTCAGTTTGTAGAATTATGTAACACTTTCCATGCAAAGTTATAGCTAACTAAGGTGAGTGCCCAACAGTTCTGCATATCAAGGTCCTGGTAACTCAACCAGGAGTGATGCATGATTAGTGTTCAACAGTGTACATTTTGGTTTAAGTATCAGTACTAGTATCACAGAGGAAGTCTTTAGATGGGATCCAGTTTTCAACTGCCAGAACCACTAAGCCGTTCCTTTTCTTCTGTTTCACTAACTGGATACCTTCCAATTTCTAAAACAAGGGACCCAGAAATCACACAGCCACCTGCATCACTACTACACAACCCTTGCAGCACTGTTTTCCTTCCTGTGCACTGTACAAGGAAGGGGTCCATTTGCAAAAAACAAACAAACCACATAATAGGAGACAAACCTAAGGAGAGTCAGGATAAAAGACAGGCCATGAGCTGGGCCATATTATTGGGCTTTCTTTATGTTCTGAGTTTGTGCAGCATCTTGCACAATGGGGTCCTGGTAGGTGACTGGGCCTTCAACATAAGTTATTAGCACACTGGGTCAGACCAGTGGTCCATCTAACCCAGTAGCATATCTCTGACAGTGACAGGAGTGGATGCTTTAGAGCACTTGTGTCGAACAAACTGGGTCTCTGGACCAATCCTACGTGCTGGCCCCAACCCTGCAGGCTGCATGTGGTGTGCAGGCTAGACTCCATACCATGTGTGCTGGGGGCAGCACAGGGGGTCAGTCCATGGCACTACATGCAGCCCATGCCTCAGACCCTTGGGATCCTGCCTGTGCTCTGCAGACAGCGTGTGCCATGTGCTGGTCCTGGGGGCCCTGTGCACAAGTCCCAGGGCCAACACATGTTGCATATGGCACTCCGGGTTGGACCAGCCATGCAGGCTGCACGTGGCACAGGGGGCCGGCTTGGGAGATGCACTCCATACAACGCCCTTCTAGACCTGGACTCAGCATGCAAGGCCAGTCAACAGGACATCACATAGAGAGTGTTCCCTGTACCAACCCCATGCTACATACAGCATTCATGGCTGGTCCAGTGCTGTGTGCAGCATATAGTAGCCCTGAGGCTTGCTGTGCATGCAGCCCTGGGGCTAGCATAGGGTGTGTGCTGCCCATGGCAGGTGGGCTGGACCTAATACTGCATGCAGCACAGGGGGCCTGAGACACAGGCTGCGTGCAGCACCCCAAACCAACCTCCCATGCTTCCTTCAGCATGTGCCACAATTCAGCCCCAGTGGCCAGCGCATGTTGTATGGGGCTGGATCTGGTGCTACAGCCACTCCACAGGGGGTTGGTCCCAGCCTGGCCCATAGAATAGCTCAGGTATGCTCATCTACCCTGTGGGGCCCTACAAGTTTGACACCCCTGCTTTAGGAGAGAGCTGAACAGGGTATATCTAGAGTGACCTGTCCCATCATACCCTCCAACACATCCACCATTGGTTCAGGGAGGCAAGTAACAACAAAACAAATAGAAAATAAAACCCAAAGACAACTTGGCCCAGAAGGGCTTGCAGCACAATGGGACAACAGACACAAGTCCCCAGCTCTGACCTGGCCAGGGCGAGACGGTGGCTCTGTTGACCACTTCTGAGGCTCTGGATTTGCAGTAGTCGGACTGGAGCAGGGTGTTGAAGAGGGTGGACTTGCCCGAGTTGGTGGCACCCACAAGATACACATCCCCATTGCACTTCCAGGAGCCCTGCAGCTTGGAGATCAGCTCCTCCACCCCATAGCCCGTCTTGGCGCTGATCAGGTGAATGTCCACCAGGTGCTGCCTGCCTGCTGAACCCCTGATGCCTTTGGTGACAGGGTGGATGCCCGCCTGGGCACAGTTAAGCAGCAGCTGCTTTCGAAAGCGCTTCAGGTAATCATGTGAGTCTGGAGGCAGCAGGTCTACCTTGTTGCCCAGGACCATTATGTTGATGGTGGGGCCCAGCAGCTCGGGTAGGTCGGGCAGCAGCGTGTCAGGCAGGTCCAGCACATCGGCCACGTAGAGCACCAGTGGGGCACGGCCGTGGCGGGGCAGCTGGCGCAGGGCGGTGCTCACCAGGCTGCGGTACTGGTCCCGTGACACCTCCAGGCGCAGTGCCTGCTGGTGATGTACCAGGAGCCAGCAGCGCTGGCACACGGCACCCCGCAGCCCTCCCTGGCCCTCAGGCTCCCCCAGCAGGGAGAGGTATTTCTCACTGGGCATGTAGCCTGGCATGGCAGGGTCCTGGCAGTGCAGCTCTGCCCCGCAGCCCGAGCAGCTCACACTGCTGGTTGGCATGGATGGATCTGGCTGCCCCTTTGGCCTGTGCTGCCTCCGCTCCTGGCACCGCCTCTCCCGGGGGGGCTTTTTCGGCACCACCTCAGTGCCCCATGGCTTCTCCAGTTCCTCCGGCAGGTACTCTGGGAACACGAAAAGTTCCTCCTCGTTGCTGCCAGGCCCCAGGAGGTCCCACGGCACGGAGGCCAGCCCAGCAGGCAGTGGCTGGCAGCGCAGCCCGGGCCGCAGTTTGAACGGGGTGCCAAGAGCTCGGGCCCGGGCCTGGGCCCCAGCCACCAGCAAGCGGCGCAGGCAAAGGCGGTGCATGGCCGCGGCGGTAGCTGCCACCCGCGTGGGGAGCCCGGAGCACGCAGCGCGGGGCGGGGCGGGGCGGGGCGAGGCGGGGCGGAGCCGCTTGGGGGCGGGCCACGGGCTCTGTGCCCCGGGCTGGGCTGGGCGCCCAGCTCCCGCGGGGGGAAAGTTCCGCAGCGGCTGAAGCCGCCTTTGGGGGCGCTGATTCCCCGCCGCCTGCCCTGCCTGGCACACAGTAAAGGTGGAGGTTCCAAGTTGGAATCCCGAGTGTCCCCAACATTCGGGACAAAGGCGCAGGTTTCAGATGGGAATCCCGAGTGTCTCCCGGCTGGCAGAGGCAGAGCGCACAGGTCTGCAGCCAGAGATGCAGGGGGATGCACACGCCGGAAGGAGCTCGCAGGGAGTCACAGCGGAGCCCCCGCCGACAGACGTACCTAGTGGAGCAGCAGGCGGGGCAAGAGGAGCCCCAACAGTGCACCCTCGGGGAGCTCCCCACCCGAGGCTGCTCTGCCTGCAGGACTCCGGGTGGCTCGGCCCAAATTTACACCCCCCTTCTCCTTCATAAAGAGTGGTACGCGCTAATCGGCGCGGAAAGTGAGCACAGCGCATGCGCGCATACCAAAGCTTTCCCCTTCCCGTTTCTCTCTGGTGGGCGGAGCTCAAAGGCTCGGTTTCTTGCTCAGCCGTAGTACCGACCCGGAAGTAACGCAAGGACGTAACGTAGCCCGCGGAACTGCGACCGGGGAATTGGCGCAGCCGCAGTGCTCCCAGCGCATGCGCACTCCCTGCTCGGCTGTCTGGGGAGCCGGTGGCGCGCCGCTGCTTTCTTTGCTTGTCTTGTTCCGAGCTGTCCCCTCGCCCCAACCGCCGCCATGTACGACGCGGACGAGGGTGAGTGCGCCGCGCGGGCGGGGGGAGCACCGGGGCCCACTCTTGCCTCAGTCGGGGGGAGGCCTGTTCCGTTCCGGGGCGGGGAAGAGAACGTGGGTTTGCTCTGCGCCCCCCCTCCCCTCCCCTGGCGCATCGTGCGCCCGCAAACCTGTGCAGAACGCAGCGACTTCTGGGGGGAGGTTGGAACTCGTGCACCTTCAAGGCTTTCAAAGGGCAGCCTGCCAAACAGGAGTAGAGCAGAGCTGACACTGCTTCGCTTCAGGGAGCTGCCACATGTAGTGTGCCAGATGCAATAGGGGCTCCCCACCATCCAAAGCCGCCTGGGGATGGGGTTGCTCCTGCAAGTCGGGGTCACACAGGACTGGCCTAGTGTTTTTTCCCCTGGTCAAGAATCAGTGGCAGCGAGGAGCCAGTGTTTTCTGAGGGGCTGTGGCATCGGAAGAAAGAAATGCCAAAAGGTGGAGAGCTGGTGATGTTGAGTGGGTTGCCAGGGCGGGCATTGTTTTTCTTGGATGTGGGCCCCTGAAGGGGCATCCTAGCTATCAGAAGCAGGGAGCCTCCAGCCCCTTCCCTCAGTCTTTGCATTGAGTTCAGACTGACTTGCTGGTATTCACCTTTTACTGGTATTCACCATACCATTGCCTTTTCCTCCTTTCTATTAAGGACCAATGGACGAATAAAGACTTCTGTATTCAATTTGAAATACAGGGCAATGTAGCCTTGCCTGTTGTATTAAGTTCATTGGAAAGCTGTATGTAAATAAGTTTTTTTTTCTGCTAATGGATATCCAGTGTATGGACACATGATAATTCTTAGTCTGATTTCAGTGTTTTGCGTTCTTGTCAGATATGCAATATGATGAAGACGATGATGAAATCACTCCTGACTTGTGGCAAGAAGCATGCTGGATTGTTATTAGGTAACTTTCTGAAACTTAAATAAGGCATTTTGGTAGTAGTTGAGGTTGACCTTCTGATATGATACATTTCATCTGGAATTAGATGGAAATTCCAGAACTGCGTCTAGAATCATAAATGCTGTCACTTTAAGAATACAAGACCAGCTGAAAAGCGGTACACAGCTGCTTTATGTGTAAATTGCCAAAGATTAGTTGTTTTGCAATTCTGTGTCTGGTTAATGGGGAAGATAGTTGTGGGAACTCGGTGCAGTTTTTTTTCCTTAGGATACACTTAGTTTACATGTTAGATCCTGTTCTGTGTCCTGGCAATTCCTCTTGGAAGGGCCATATTTGAATACTCTGTTAGGAGAAGAAAATAAACAAATTCATTTCATATTTCAGTGATTGGTTTTGAAGAGACAGTACATATTTTGTGGATTTTTAAACATGGCTTCCAAAGTATCATATTTTGTTTAAAAAAAATAAAAATTCTTGTTCAGTAACTGAATGTACATTGTTTTTTCCCCTAAGCTCCTACTTTGATGAGAAGGGCTTGGTCCGACAGCAGCTGGATTCTTTTGATGAGTTCATCCAGATGTCTGTACAGAGAATTGTTGAAGATGCACCGCCTATTGATCTACAAGCTGAAGCTCAGCATGCTACAGGAGAAGTGGAAGAGCCGGTAAGAGGAGACCTTGTAGAGTCTCATTGTTTTTCAGGTGTACTGACTAAAATAGTATTTACCTCAATCAGCTGATATTACTCTTGTTTCACAAGAATGGAAATGCTAGTTCTGTTTCATCTTTTAACTGTGTATTTCTGCAGTGCATAAAGTCTCCTGCCACTTGGAAAGTTACTGTGTCCTGCTACTTCTTTTTTTCTTTCATCAGAAGACCAAGAATACAGTTAAATGGCTGTAGCAGCAGGCTCTCAGTTACTGCGATGTCATACAATTGCAAGGAAATATGTTATTGACAGAGGACAGTTAGAATGAGCAAGTAATCAAACGTAAGATTGAAAGGCTGGTCCAGAATCTCAATATTCTGTTGGTTAGGAACCTTCTAATTAACAGCTTACACTTATTTACGGATAATTTATACCCGTGTGTTCTTGTAGGTTAGTATTGTTAGATGAAGGCTGAATGGGAATCAGACTGCTGTTTTGCTAAATCGAGCAAGCCAATCAAACTTCCTTTTCCTCTTAGGTGAGGTGTGTCTCAATTTCCCTGTGAGTAGAGAGCCTATGAGGAACAGAAACAAGATCTAATTAGTAAAGACGGTTTTCTCTTAAAGGTTAAGTGCTATAGGGATAAATTACAAATTGCCAAAGTCAGTTTGAGTTAGATGTTGCAAAGGATGTTAAAACAGATAGCAAGAGGTTTTGTATGTGTACATGTGGATCCCACTCATGGTAGCTAAAAGCTCATTTAAGTAAAGACTTTGGAACTGGCAAATCAAGCTAAGCGTTTGACCTAGAAAGCTGACACCAGAGGTTAGTTAGTGACGTTTAAATTGAGCCACTGTTAACTGCCTTAAATAGTTCAGCTATTGGAAATCTGTCATAGAATGCTGCCAAAGCATTTTCTGGTGTAGCAGAGTAAGCTGTAATATTATGTAGAGGGGCAGTCCTAGTTTTAAGCCTGTGAAGCTAAACAGCCTTTGGGTTTGCTACCAAAGGCAAGTGGCTTGGCTCCTCTGCATTTACATTTTGCCCTGCGTACTGCTACAGAAAAGTTATAGAATCAGAAAATTAGGGTTGGAAGGAACCTCAGGAGATCATCTGGTCCAACCCCCTGCAAGTTCTAGTGATACCCAAGGAGTGCAATTTTGTTTCTCAGGAAAAAATACCCACAGTTAAGTGGGTGTATTCATATGTAAATACAATACCACTTTAAAAATGGAATTAGGGTGTGCTACCAGAAAAGACAGGGGGATTATACCTTAGCCCAGTATTGCTCACCATATCTCACCAGATTCCTCACAGTGATCCTTTGTGTTGGTTATGCTTGACTTGCATAACCAATTTTCATATGTCAGTGAATCCACTGCACAGGAAGTACATCAGCCTTCAGTTCCTGGCATCTGAAAATCATTACTGAGTTTCAAAATGCTCCACTTAGACCAGGGGTAGGCAACCCCTGGCATGTGTGCCATTGTGTGGCATGTGAAGCCATTTTGGTCGGCATGAACACCTCTGGGCGGATGGTGGGGGAGCCATGAGAGGCCGAATCCTTGTTGTGGCAGTGCAGCCCCAATCCCATCCCTGCTGTCAGCCCCAAGGCACACATGCATCCACTGCCAGCACCAAGCTGGGCTAGGGCTCTGTGGACTCCTGTGCAGCTGCTTGCAGCCTCCTTGCCATCTGCTGCAAGCAGCTGGGGCTCTACGGTAGGTGGCAAGGGCCTCCCCAGAGCCTGGGTTGGCTTTGGCAGGCAGCCTGGAGGCTGTAAGCAGCTATATCAGGGTCTGTGGAGCCAGACACAGCTAGTTGCAGGCGGCAGGTGCATGCATGCCTCGGGATGGGTGGCAGGGAAGATCAGCTGGGGCCGCACTGCCACAATAAGGATTAGGCCCTTCATGGTTCCCCTGCTGTCTGCTTCGGCACGCCAACATCTTGTAAATCCAGGTTGTGGGTGTTTTTGGCACCCTGACTTAACCCTTTCTGCTGCCCCTAGCGTAATTAATAAAGTGTGTGTCTGGCAATGGGGCCACATGGACACTTGTACGAAACAACTTTTTCTTCAGTAACTCATTCTTTGGGATGTTTTATACGTGAAAATCCTCCAAAGCTTGTCTTCTGCATTCTAATCTAGAAAGAAGCTGAGTGGCGATTATTGGCCCAATCTTTGTGTCTGAAGAGTGGTGATCTTGAGGGCATGCAGTATGTGTCGCATCTAACAATTTCTTGTGGCTAGTTGTACGTTCACCATGAGTGAGGTCTATATAGACAGAACATCTCGAAGAATTAGTTGACTAATCAAAGATAAATTAATCCAAGCAACAATTGTCCTAACTTAATGTGGAGGTTGATGATATTGTCTTTGAACAACTGGAGCTTTATTTGAGAAACATGACTCTCAGTTGAGGTAAAAGGAATGTATTGCTTCAGGATCTTATTTCTATGAGGTTTAAAATAAAACTACAGTAGAATGATTTTCGAAAAATTTTAATTGCTGAAAGACGTATTTTCTCATACTTTCATTCAGAGTAACAGGTAAAGACTTCTGTGGAAAGCAAAGCCTTTAAATATGATTGGGATGTGTATTATACAGATACCTTTTTCCAAAAGGAAAATTGTATCAATTAGTAAGAATTGGAATATAAATCTTTTTCATTCATAAATTTGCTACTGTTGAGCTATAGCAAATCAATGTGAACAAGATATACGTTTAAAAGAATCATTACATTCTGTTGTTTAATAGACATTTGCATTTAACAGACTTAGAAACTGTCAAATCATTTTTGAAACGGATGGTCACAATGTGAAACCTGAAAGGTCATGATTTTAAATACAGTACTTAACATATTTGGAACAGCGTCTTTCTGCCTTGTCTGTATTCCCAGGTCAGTTGAATACACATCTGACTTTGGCATGGGCAAACTAATAAGGAGAGTTGTTACTTTAGGCATGAAGAACAGCTTACACCTTTTTGAAAGCTGTTCCCCCCCCCCCCTATTTCTCTTCCTAAGAAACTGCTATATCTTAGTATTAAATAGGTAGGATAGTTCATATGAGAGCTTTATACGGAGAGGAAATTGGAAGAGGATGCTGCTGCATAGAGGAAACCCCTTGGAGTTTTGTCACTCTGACCTCACTCCTAATGTGTCGCTGTCCTTGCCTGCAAGATGTTAGGGTGTTTCAAATTTTTGTCCAAACTCGACAGTATGTAGTGTCCTCAGATGCTGAAGTGATAAGCCCTAGAAGAAGAATACAAGTATGATTAGAATATTACTGGCTTTGTGGTGTTGAGGAATCCCAGGAATTTTGCTTTTGAGTTGGAATTTTTTGCAGCTGGTCGAGCAGTGGTAGAATTCACGATACTGTGTGCTGCAGCTCAGATTTTTAAACTTTGTTTCCTTTCTGGTCCAATAAACGTGGATACTCTTTAGGAAATTATTTTGTTTCCAAGAATTAATTATGTGATTTCATTGTACAGTACCAGGCAGTAAAATATATCATTTAGCAAATGTATACTTATCCATAAGCAGAATCTAGAGATGAGGATGACCTCTAAGGTAGGGATGTAAATATTGATTTAAAAAAAATAACTTTTTAACCTCCTTTAAAGATATAGCTTAAACGGTTAACCGATAACATACCTAGTCCTGGCTGTGGGGTGCAGAGCCCTGGGTCAGTGCCTGTGCCACCCCACCTTGCCATCGGGCTGCAGCCATCTGTCTAGAGTCGCGCAGGGACACAACTGCTGCTGGGAGCCACTCCCCAGGGCCTTTGACAGGGAGGGGAGGAGGCGGAGGTAATCCCTGCCAGACACCACAGCCTATGTGAAGTCACAGGCAGCAGCAGCAAGCCAGGATCTATCCCAGCATGCAGGAAGGGAGGGAGCAGACTAGCTTTGGGTACTAATTTCCCTCCCCTCTGCCTGTCCTGCCACCTTCCTGTTCCTGAGGCACCAAGCACCACTTCCCTTCTCTGCCAGACTGCACCCTGCACTAAACATTAACCGGTAATGCATTAGTGGTATAAATATACTTTTTGTTTAAATGTTTAACCTTTCACATCCCTACTTTTAGGCCACCTAGCCTGCTTCTCCCATTAGTGTTCTCAACACAAGCTAGCGTAGGATTGTTTCCTACACTGTTTTTCCTGTGATTTGTCAGTTTATCATTCATAAATATCACTAATGCCCCCATCAGTTCTGACACTAATGCATGTTTAAATATATTAAATTGTCAGAAAACATTTCCTTGGCTTCCTAATCTTTCCCTGTGTTATTCTATTAGTTTGAGTAAATAACCTTTTATCATGCCAGGTTCCTTTTTACTATTTTAACTCTTCAGTTATTTGTTGGTGGTTATGTCTTTTTACCTGGATTTCCCTTCCTCCCAATAACTGAATCATGTTTAAGGCAAACTGTGTTGAATCTTTCCCTATAAATAAACCTGTCCAGACTTCTGCGTTAATCCCAACTATGAGTGTGCCCTACATCTTTGTGTTACTGAGGTCAAGGAGTTGTTAAAACTGTAATTTCGCGTATCGTGATTTAGAAGAACTAGTTCTTCCGTGTGTGAAGTGCTTCTGTATTGTATGTGTATTAAATGAACTCTTAAGCTCACACACTTGTAATGTGGCTTACCATACTGATTCAGATTGTTTTATTTTCAGCCACGATATCTTCTGAAGTTTGAACAGATTTACCTCTCCAAACCTACGCACTGGGAAAGAGATGGTGCACCTTCACCCATGATGCCCAATGAAGCCAGACTGAGAAACCTTACGTAAGAGAAAATGACTAGTCACATGATAGATATTGTGTCTGTCTTATTTTCTTGAATTTTAAGCATATTCTGTAAATCTAGGAATTGCTGTCTTACCTAAAATCTAGCCCAAGATATTTTTAAATACAAAAGATGTTTCAAATTCATGAGAGTACATAACACTAGCAGTATTTGGAATAACTTTTTATCAGTGTCTTGTTTAATCCTTTTTAGAGCAGTCATTCTCAACTGAGCTGACAGAGCACTTGGGTGCTGTGGAGTGCTGTGCAATATTAGCACTGATGGATATGTAAACATCTAGACAATTCACGAGATAATACCAGAAATTTCAAATAGCAGTTCAAAGCGTCAAATATAATCCGTCCTGTTGTGGCCTTCCTGAGTTGGTTGCAACAGAAAAATTGCTGGATTATTTTTCTGCAATCAGAAACCTGAGTGAAATTATTTTTTTGAAACAGTGTGCTGCTAAATTCAGAAAAGTTATGGAGGGGTGCCTTGAGTATAAAATGGTTGAGAACCACTGCTCTAGAGTATGTAATCTTGGTGTGGAAACACTGTAAAATTTTCTTTTCAATAGGTATTCTGCCCCCTTGTATGTGGACATAACTAAAACAGTTATTAAAGAAGGAGAGGACCAGTTACAGACACAGCATCAGAAAACATTTATTGGAAAAATTCCTATTATGTTGCGTTCAACATACTGCTTATTGAATGGCTTGACTGATCGTGATCTTTGTGAGTTGAATGAATGTCCTCTTGACCCTGGTGGCTACTTCATTATTAATGGATCAGAAAAGGTAAAGAATAATATTTTGCATGAAAAATTTGAGTGGGGGAAAAAAAATTAGCATTGTACACTGAAGGGGCTTCTGCTCTAGGCATGAACATTTTTTCTCTCAGTGTTTTCCTGCAGTAGTGTGGAGTTCTTATTCTCCTGTAAAAATCCCTGAGCACTTATTTTACTTCTATAGACTCTCATGAAGTCCTGCTGATCCACCATTTTTGTCTGCTACGACACCTGTTCCTCTCTGCCATCAGTTTTGAAACTGTTTTACCTGGAATACTACTGAATGTCTTGGCCACGCACACACAAGCAGGGGTGTGTGCTTACAGTGGCACAAATTTATGCCGCTACTTTTTGCTGCAGTGCACAACCGTGCTGAGGCACCCTGTGCCTCAGCCAGCCACTGAGTGACATATGGAGATGGGGGAGCAGGCAACTCAGGACTGCCTGCTCTCTTGTCCCTATATGCTGTGGAGCTCCTGTGCTGTCCCACCCTGTGCTCCAGGTGGCTGCTCCCTGGCTGGCTGGGGTGCAGCGTGTCTCAGCACGGGGGCTCTGCTGCAGAGGCCCCACACTGAGGCATGTGGAGCCACCATGTTGAGGCACCCTGCGCCCCAGTCAGCCACAGAACAGCTGGTTGGGGCGCAGTGTGCCTCAAGACGAGAGGAGCCAGCCTAGGGCTGTCTGATCTCCTGGCTTGAGGCACAATGCAACCCAGCCAGCTGGGGAACAGAGTGCCACAGCACAGGGGCTCTGCAGCAGGCAGAGATGAGCTACCTGCTTCTCCATCTCTTCATTTGTCCCAGCACATGCCACTTTGGCGAGCTTTACACCGCTTTTCTTCTGGGGTTTTTTTTTAAATTTTTTTGCTACCAGGAAATCCCGGTGTGCAAATTTTGCCCCGGCACTGCAAATTAGCAGCACTGCACACAATTAACATGCAACGTGCAGCTTGTGGCACCACATACTGCACGTGCCTGCACATCTGGATCCGGGCCTTGTGCTTTTTTTTCCCCACCCCCTTTTTGGTACTGGAGGTGGGTCTGCTTCGGAAGGTGGCCAACTAACTTCCTTGTTGGTTAGTTTTATGCATTTGTTTTAGTGATGGAAAAAGTTTTTTGCTCCAGTTCTGAAGAACCGACTTACAGGAGGATCTGTTCCTTTTTGCGTCTCACCCATCAGTTATTGTCAATTCTGTTTTCTCTGCACCTGTGCAGATCCACTGAAGACCCTAAAACCATACAGCTGTTGTCTTGGATATAATTTTGGTTTGCAGAACCTTTTCTTCTGGTGTGATGACAAAAATAATCTAATTTGACCGTTAGGGCTGGTAATTAAGCATAATTTTTATTTGGTTATTTACTAGCATTTTGTTTTCCATATAGGTTCTGATTGCTCAAGAGAAAATGGCTACAAACACAGTGTATGTGTTTGCAAAGAAAGACTCAAAATATGCTTACACGGGAGAATGTAGATCCTGTCTAGAGAATTCTTCTCGACCAACAAGTACAATATGGGTTAGCATGCTGGCCAGAGGTGGGCAGGTATGCGTAACCAACAGTTTAATAACAACTTTTTTGTTGCTTGGGCTTATATTTTCTCACATTTTTTAGGAGTTATTTTTGCTGTGTAATAGCTCATGCTGTTTACATTTGGGTTTTTGCAAAAATTGTGTTGGATGTAACATATTGCCACCCACCAACCCTTACCTGAGAACATATTACTAAATGTTCAAACTAATGGGTTTTGCATTAGGAACAGTTGGAAAAATATTGAATTCAGTTGCCAAATAGATGGAAGAAGGGTATGGTGAGTTGGAGGGGGAATTAATTCAGGTTTCCTGAAACAGGAATTTGTGGAGAATCTCGTCAGACAAGGTTCCTTGGGTGAATTTGATATCTTTTATTAGACCAACCCAAATGGTTGGAGAATAGTTATTAAGCAAGCTTTCGGGTTCAAAAACCCTTCATCAGGCTAAGGAAGTTTCAGCAGCTGGTGTGTGCTCTTCCTGGATGGAATGAAAAGTAAAGAAGCCAGGGGCTGGGCTGGGCTGGGGAGTCAGTTGCCAGGCAGATTATAATGTATCAAAAATTCAATGTCTATGTTTAGTCCATGATCTCTAGTATCCAGCAGGTTGATGAAATGGAATAGGCTCGTCTCTGGGAAGTGTTGTGTAAGTTTCCCTTCTTTCTCTCTTTCCAGGAGAATCTAGTGACACTTTGCTTGTACACAAACAAATCTACATTTTGGGTTTTGGAAGCTTTCTTTTTTCTTTCTTTTTTTAAAAAAAGATAATGACTAGATTCCTAAGGGGACTTGGGTGTCATTTGCAGAACTGAGATGATGCCCCAGTGCCTGTAGCTTAGTTAATGGCATGCCTACCTGAGATGAGTCCTAATTCAGGACAGGAAGGTGCCCTAATCAGTATGCTGTAGAGTATCTCTCGCCCACAAACAAATACCAAAGTATGTTACAAATTGGGCAGGGAGAGAGAAGCTCTTCTAGGATGATCAAGGGAATTGAGAACCTATCTAATAAGAAGCAAAAGGAAGGTTGAGGTGGGAAAACATGATTGTTTTTTGTAAATGCATAATGGGTCAGCATAAAGGAGAACAGCTGCTGAGGCAAAAGAAAAATGTTTGCCTGGGTGCGTGTGTGTGTAAACAGGCCATAATTTAGTTTAGGCTGGAAATTAGAAGGGTTTTATCAGAGAAATGAAGTTCTGGAACTTCTTTTCAATAGTAGGAGGCAAAAAAAGGAAGCTAGATCTTAGGTGGAGCTGTGATAAGAAGCAGCTTGACTTGAACCCAGGAGGTTATTCCAGTCCTGTATTCCTTTTGATACTCCAGCTTGGTGGTTAGGGCACTGTTCCTGGGAGGTGGGAGAGACCTCCGTTCAAACCTGCATACTAGATCAGGTGGAGAAGAGATACAAGCCTGGAATTTCCTCACCTCAAATGAGTTCCCTAGCCAGTGTTCAATGGGCATAAGGGAAGGCATTCTCAGCATCATTTTAAGGTTCAAAATTGTGGCTAGCATGAATAAGTGAATCATTTGAAATGACAGAAAAAGTTTCAAGTTTTTAATGATAAATGCATTCAAGGTTAATCTGTTTTTTTTTCTACCATTTAGGGTGCCAAGAAGAGTGCTATAGGTCAGCGCATTGTTGCAACATTACCCTATATCAAGCAGGAAGTGCCCATTATCATTGTTTTCCGTGCATTAGGTTTTGTATCTGACAGAGACATTTTAGAGCACATCATTTATGATTTTGAAGATCCTGAGATGATGGAAATGGTAATGTACATTACATAATGAAATAAATATGTGATCACTCAACATTAAAGTATGTTTGTCTGAAGTGTGATTCCTTTTACTGTGGTAACAATGCCTTGTTCACACCTGGATTTTTACTGTTTGGATCTTACTTTTTTTTCTTTTATTATATTGAGTAAAATCAGTTATCTGCCAAAAACAATTTTGGTGCTTATATAAGTGAACAAATCGATTGTTGGAGACTAGAAGAGACCTGGCTTATCTTCACTTAATCTGAAATCAGTGACTAAACTCCTGCTTTCAGTGAAACAGTTACAAGCTCCATGTGTGTTTGAAGTATGGAGTAGTCTAGGGATCTTTGTGACAGGTGAAAATCTATAATGTATGTGCCTCTTTCAGTTATGAAGATGACTGAAAAGCCATACTTAAATTCAGTAATGAAAACTTGGCTTTTAAAGTTCTATCGTTGATTGTGCTAGAAGTATCATAAGAAAGGCTAATGTTTGTAGTGACTCTTGTCAGGGTAGCTAATGGGCTGGATCTGGCCTGTGAAGTTGCTTTATCTGGCTTGCCAAGCTATTGGCACGTCAGAAACTTTTGGGGGCATGGCTGTTGGTGGGTATGGCCTGCTGCACAATTCAGAGCCCTGGGGACCTAGTGAACATGGCAATTGGTGGCAGGGAGCACACACAAGCTGTGTAAAGCAGCCCTGAGTTGCCCTGTGCGTGCCTGGCCCACCACTATTTGTATGCTCCTGCCATGGCAAGTGACCAACTGACCTGAAGATGCCTGCTGTACTTCCCCCAGGGTGGCTGCAGGGTCCAGCCCATGAGGAATCCTGCAGTCTGGATCTGGCCTGGGGCCACAGAGTTTCACACCCCTCATTTAAGCCAGTACAACACTGGTAAAGGGGAGATGGTTTAATATACCAATTTTTCTTGTGACCAAAATTATTCTGTGGACATACCAATGTATTTTGAGGTCTTACTCTTGAATATATGAATAACTTGCTGTCCCCACTCCCCAAAGAAAGGTGTCACAATGCTATAGTTAACACTGAAAAATATTTAGAAATTGTATTTGAGTTTGCTTCAGAGCTAGAAATCTCTGAATAGAATTCACAAACTGTGCTTACATAATTGACACCTTGAACCATCAATGGATGCTTTATGGTTTTGCTGATTTGTGTACTTTTAGGTCAAACCTTCCTTGGACGAAGCATTTGTCATCCAGGAACAGAATGTTGCATTAAACTTCATCGGCTCAAGAGGTGCAAAGCCAGGTGTTACTAAAGAGAAAAGAATTAAGTATGCAAAAGAAGTCTTACAGAAAGAAATGCTTCCACATGTTGGCGTCAGTGACTTTTGTGAAACGAAAAAGGCCTATTTTCTGGGGTAT
This sequence comes from Alligator mississippiensis, assembly GCF_030867095.1. NCBI lineage: Eukaryota > Metazoa > Chordata > Crocodylia > Alligatoridae > Alligator > Alligator mississippiensis. The sequence goes on along the minus strand of NC_081825.1, from coordinate 140,537,779 downwards.
GTCAGTTTGTCTTAAATGTTCTGTCACCCATCTGAAAGGAGCACGGGCAACTCTGGTTCAAAGTTTAGTTTACTTATTTATGAAATACAAGAACTAGTTGACAGATTCCCCTGTACATTTGCAGTTCCAAACTTGTGGCAGTAGATCCTTACCAAGTGTCCTTTGGTTCAACTACACTTTCAAGCTAATAAGCGAGCAAAAAATAAATGACACAAGTAGTGAAAATCTGCTTGTGGTATTAGTGATATAAGAGGTAGATGCTTCACTTTTTTTGGATTGACAGTGTACTACCTATGCAGAGGATTGCCAAAAGGCCATGTAGTATATTTGAATATTTTAAAACTATTTGGGTGCTGCCATCTTGTTCCCTGCATATTGATGTGGAAGAGGAGTCCCTGACGCAAGAGACTTTAATTCTGTGCCCATGTGCAGCTGTGTTCAGTTTATTCGGGCCAGTATACTGGCTCTCTCAGTCAAGGTGCACTCCCAAAGTGGGGCAGGGTTTTTTTTAATTCTAATTTTAGCTGTAATCATCTAACTTAGCACTGGATTTCTAGGGCTTGTGTTTATTAAATTTAGAACTGTAGTAGGTCATTTGATCTGGAATTGACAGTTATAGGATATGGTCTTTTTTGTGTTGATTAAAACAACTGTTCTTGGTGATGAATGTCTGACTAATTAAAACATCTTTTATTTTTATTAGGTACATGGTTCATAGATTATTACTGGCAGCTCTGGGCAGAAGAGAACTTGATGACAGAGATCATTACGGCAACAAAAGACTGGATCTTGCTGGGCCTTTGTTAGCTTTTTTGTTCAGAGGGTAAACAAAACAAATTCCTTCTTTGTATTTAAGAGTATCCTAATACAGAAAAAGCATTTTTGTGGAGTTTTTCTAATCTCATATAATAGTTATTGGAAGCATAAAAATTGCCCAGACTAAGGCAAACCATTGGTTTGTCAAGGCAGATGCTAACTATTGTCTGAGGCAAGGTAACAAATTCCTCAGAAGGTGCAAGATGTTTCTTCGGAGTGACACTTACAGAGTAAACCTTGCATAAGAAAGATCTCAGCAGAAGGCACATCTTGATTGCCATATGCCCCGAAACATTAGGGTTGAGATTTCTATTTATGTTGTCTATGGTAACCAGACAGCATCTGTTATCCATATAAAAAACTTGAATCCTTTTTAAGAATCTGGCTAAGCGGGATTTGCCTTGGTTTTCCTGTATTCTATTTCGAGGTATTCTCCACAGAACATTTTTCTAAACTGACTTTTTGATAATACTGTATTTACTTGAATGCAAGACGACTTTGAATTTAAGAAGACTCCTCAGTAATGAGATTCTGTACATGGAAAACATAAATTTGTTAAATTTTTCCATGTATAGAATCTAATTTTTGGAGGTAATCTTAAATTTGTTCCCCTTGCTGCTGCAGCAAGGCAGGTGATTGGCTGGGGGAGGGGGTAGGCAGGCAGGCAACAGGGGATATAGGTGGCTTAATCTCCTACTCCTTGCCCCCTGGTGCCTGTGTCCTGACACCTGCTCCCTCCCCCCTGCATGGTACCTGCATGTCCCCAGCTTGTACTTATCCAAGAGGAGGCTCCCCATGTTGAATGGGGGGAAAAAACTTTGTTTTGGATTTGAGTAAATATGGTATTGAACTGCTGTAGTATTGGTTGCTACAATTATATTTTCTGGTTGTTTCTTTAACAGAATGTTTAAGAATTTACTGAAAGAGGTGCGGATATATGCACAAAAATTTATTGACAGAGGAAAAGATTTCAACTTGGAACTGGCAATTAAAACCAGGATAATTTCAGATGGTCTGAAGTATTCGCTAGCAACTGGAAATTGGGGTGATCAAAAGAAAGCTCACCAGGCCCGAGCAGGAGTATCTCAGGTAATGTAGTTAGGCAGGTGTTGTCTAGGCTGGGGTAACTCCTATACTCTAGGGTTTGTGCTGGTATGAAAATGTAAAAACTCAGATTTCTAGGCAATAATACCAGCAAAAGTGTAAACACTGACCTGAAATGAGTGTGATGACCTGAAAGACTTGCCATCTGTCTTTCATTTCTTCTTTGAAAGGCATAAAAATAAAGATGGCTGTCAGTTTAAATAGTAGTTAACCCATCGTTTCAATAGCCATTCAGTAATAAATAAGGCAGAGTGATTAGAAATGAGTTTGGGGATGAAGAGTATTGCTTGGGTGTATGATTTAAAAACTCTCTATTGTATGCAGGTGTTAAATCGCTTGACCTTTGCATCCACACTTTCCCACTTGCGGCGCTTGAATTCTCCTATTGGTAGAGATGGTAAATTAGCAAAGCCCAGGCAACTACACAACACGCTGTGGGGAATGGTCTGCCCTGCTGAGACACCAGAGGTAACAATTCATTCAAACTAATATAAAGTATATTTGCTTTCATTTGTGTATGTCATTTAATAGCTAGTTTTCTTGCAATAGATCACTTGAGTTATTTTTAGTGTTTTCTAGGATTTCATATATCATCGATAATCTGTAGTGATGTCATAAGAATTTGTAATAAAGTAGTTACAAGTTGAGGTGCACTGATATATTGATTCATATTGTATTGGCCCCAGTGAAAGGAAAATTGACATTATTGGCCAAAACAAGTCAATTGCCAATGTGGCCAGTAATGTCACTGATGTATGCTGCATGCATGTATGCAGCTGCAGCATGTGCATGTCCAGGAATGTAGCCTGGCAGCTTGGAGAGCAGTGTCTGGCCAGTAAGTTTGTGGGGGGGAAGGGGCTTGGTCAGGGGGCAGATCAAAGCCCCCACAGTGAAGGAGGGAGTGAGACTGGGGCAGGGGTGTGGGATGGAGCTTCGGGCAGCTTGTCCAAGGGGCATGGGGGGCTTAGAGGGGAGGACAAGCCCTGGCTGCTGCGCACACCACCAGGGGAGGCATGGGGAGCATGTGCCCCCTGGATTTGTGTGTGAGGTGAGGGCGGGCTGGGGCCCAGGACTGCGCTGGCCTCTTCTTGGCAGGAGGTCTGGGCTGGGGCTGTGCTTGGGGTGGGTGGCAGCAGCAGTGGGAAGAGAGCTACAGTGAATTTTGGGGTGGATGTAGCCAGCCCACCCTTACCCCATGTACAGATCCAGGGGACGCACATCCCCCAGGGGTGTGTGCAGTGGTGGGAGCCACCTATGGCTCTGCCCCAGCCCTACTCCCTCCCTCACTGTGGGGGGGGGGGGGGGGCCTCAATCTGCGCCCCCCCCCCCCCCCCCCCCCAAAAAAAAAAAAAAACTTAACAGCTGGCTGCTGCTCTCAGAGCTGTGCAGCTGCATACAGGCAGTCAAATTGGTTTTGGTCGATATGACTGGTTAATAATTGGCCATTGGTATTGGCCAAAAAAATGGTGCACTCCTACTTACAAGTCCACTAGAACTTCCTTGTATAAGGTTTTTGGAAACTCTGATCTTTTTCTTTTTTTGAAGACATGTTGGTTTGAAAAACAAACAAAACATTCTCTGTGTTTAGGGCCATGCAGTAGGACTTGTGAAGAATTTAGCCCTTATGGCTTACATTTCCGTGGGGTCTCAGCCATCCCCAATTCTGGAATTTTTAGAAGAATGGAGTATGGAAAATCTGGAAGAAATCTCTCCAGCAGCCATTGCAGAGTATGTATGAATTTGGGTTTCTAAATTAAACTTTTCATCCAAAAAGAGCTTTTCTAAGTATCCTTTGGCTTTTTTGTTTCACAGTGCCACCAAGATATTTGTTAATGGCTGCTGGGTAGGAATACACAAAGATCCAGAACAGCTTATGAATACACTGAGAAAACTACGTCGTCAGATGGACATCATTGTGTCAGAGGTAAATTTTCCACATTAATTTTGAAGTTCTGGCTGCAAAAATGGTGCGTAATAGGCATGATACCCCTTTGAAGGTGTCAAATACCTTTATCAGAAATTCTTAGTGATTGGGAAGCCAGTGCACATTTTAAGGAGGGATCAGCTTAAAAAAAATGCTCTTTTTCATGTTGGACCTCTGATACCGTGACCTTAAACTGCATTGCTTGACAAACACTGAAAGGCTTCCAGTTTAGAGAACTTCTTGTAAGAAATCCTACTTGCATGTGCTTTTGACGCTTACCCATCGCAACAGTTTATTGAAAGGCTCCACTGTGTATACCCATTGTTTTGCATCTTGCTTCCATAGGTCTCCATGATTCGGGATATTAGAGAGCGAGAAATTCGTATCTATACTGATGCTGGCAGAATCTGCCGGCCGCTTTTAATTGTGGAAAAGCAAAAGTTGCTGTTGAAGAAGAGGCATATTGACCAACTGAAAGAACGGGAGTATAACAACTACAGGTAGGAAATCTCCAGAAATACAAGAAGAGAGGTAAGCAGCTCTAGTTTGCTTTCAAACTTCTCAGAGTTTGTTTGAAACTAGTTGAAGCTGTAACCTCCTTTGAGTTAAACTGGAGGACTCTGCAAAGTATTCTGCAGCATGTTGCTTTTTGCAAGGCACTGTGATTTATACTATTGCTTTGGTTTATATAATAACTGTTTTCAAATAAGTCCTTGTTTTTTGATGGTGCTAGTGAAATCTGTATTACACTGTATTTGGGATTTAAGGTATTGATCATTAAGGTAACTTGGTTGTTTAGTTGGCAGGATCTTGTGGCCAGTGGTGTAGTAGAATACATTGATACTCTAGAAGAAGAAACTGTGATGCTGGCAATGACTCCGGATGATTTACAAGAGAAAGGAGTTGCATATTGTTCAACTTACACCCACTGTGAAATTCACCCATCCATGATACTAGGAGTATGTGCATCCATTATTCCTTTTCCAGATCACAACCAGGTTAGTAACACCACTTTTTTGGTTGTCTTGGTTTTGAAATTAAGTAGAATAAATATAATTAGTGTAATATACTAGAAATAGAAATTAAAGGTACCTATTGTGCACAGACATGTATGTCCATGAAGAGTTTAATGGGTATGTTTTTACTTCTACTTTTCTTGTCCTTATAGTCTCCTAGGAACACATACCAGTCTGCTATGGGTAAACAGGCAATGGGAGTTTATATCACAAATTTTCATGTTCGTATGGATACGCTAGCCCATGTACTATATTATCCTCAAAAACCACTTGTGACTACACGTTCTATGGAGTACTTGCGATTTAGAGAGCTGCCAGCAGGTATGTTGTATATTGTTAGGCAAACCTAAAACATAAAATTTACAAAAATAACACTATTTAAAGGCTTCAGTATAACTTCCGGTGATTCATACTGTCTTTAGTGACCATCAACTTGAAGGCAGTACTACTGAGCTATTAGTATAGATGCTGAGGACCAGGTGTACAGTCTTGAACAAAATCAAACCAGAAGCAATCAGCTCTTGGGAAGGATGTTTCATATTGGTATTTGCTAAATCATCCACAAGGGGTCACTGTTGTATCGATGAAGGCTCTAGTTTGCTGTGTACTTAAGTTTGCATTTATTCAATATCAAATCTTGTTTTGTGCGTTTGTCATGAAGCTTTTTCTTAATAAATGGCAGAGCATTGTAAATCTTGAGTGAAGAAATTATTCCTGTATGGTCTGCCTGTCCTAATTGTCCTAATGTATTTACAGGTATCAACTCCATCGTGGCTATTGCCTCGTATACTGGATATAATCAAGAAGATTCGGTCATTATGAATCGATCAGCTGTTGATAGAGGGTTTTTCAGGTATAGCTTTGAACTGTAGAAAATTACTTCATTTGATTTTACTAAATTGAAGACAGTTCTTTCACCGTCTTTATTCAGCTGTGTAACAGACGTGCATATCTTTCCAAAGCCTCTGGACAAATGTTTACTGTTAAGGGGCAGAGTTGTACTTTTTGACATACTGCCAAGAAGGGGTGACAGCCTGTTCAAAATGCACAGTAAGCCTTTTTTCCCTAAAAAGATTTTTCCAATGTTAAAACTACCACAAGATGCAGAAATAACCTTTTCAGTAAATAAACAGGGATGTTCTTCAATGACATGCTTTCCCAACCAGCTTTTTTCCTACTCTTATTCTGTGGGTATGTCTACACATTCATTAATGTGCTGTAGTTGCTGCTAAATCAGTGCGCAGTAACGTGCACTACTGTTCAGTAGCACTGGCACATGGGGTTTTTCAGATGGTAACTGTGCAGTAGCTTAATGTAGCTTATTAGCACTGGTTTTGCCCAGCACTCTACTACGCAGTTAATTAGGCCACTGTGCAGTGTTTCGTGTAGATGTACTCACTGAATTTGAATCTTCTTATAAGTGCATTTAAATGTAAGATGATTTGGATTTCACTGCTTTGATTCTAGGCATTATGACTTCATGGTATAATTCAGTCGCTAGCCTGTATGGAGGATTGTTTAAACCAAATTTTCAGACAAGCAACATCAATTATAGGCATATAACAATTGATAGGGGTATAAGCTTTCTGTGCTATAACTTGCATCTGCATGCTTCTTCAGTGAAATCATAGTAGCTTTAATGTTGTTTCATTTAGCATTAAAGTTAGTTGTTTAACTCACTTTTGCTAAGGGTACATGAAGATGCATCTTGTATCGTAATAACTGATGCACATTCTTGACTGGCTACTCTTCCACCTGGTTAAAAATGACATAACTTTTAGGGATGTAAAAGATTAAACAATTAACCGTTTAACTCAGGGTTGGGCAATTATTTTGGGCGGAGGGCCGCTTACTGAGTTTTGGCAAGCCATTGGGGGCCACATGACAGGCAGCCAGGGGCAGATAAATATTAATTTTCTAAATGTTTTAGGGGCCCCACGGGCCAGATAGAATGGCCTGGTGGGCCACATCTGGCCCATGGGCTGCACTTTGACCACCCCTGGTTAAATTAATTTAAGTGCAATGATTACTGGTTATCTCACTAGTTATTGTTTAGTGCCAAGGTCAGATGCAGTCTGGCAGGGAAGTGGGGGAGGAAAAGGGAAGCCATGCAGTGCCCCAGCGGGAACAGGAATGTGATAGGGCAGGTAGGAGGGAGGAAGGAGCGAGGAGGAAGATGGTGGGAGAGCTGCGATGGGCCTGATCCATGTCGTAGTGCAGCTTGAGCCTCTTCCCTACTGTCAGCCTTGAGCTGCACATGCCAAGCAAAATGCCTTTGTGTCATGCTCTGGCACGTGTGCTGGGGGTTGCCAGCCCCTGCCAAATGTGAGTGACATCTTTGAAGATAAGATTGGGAGTGTACACTTGTTACAATAGCACTTGTGTGCTTGGTGCCTCTGAAATATACAAATAAAGGCATAGCCCATGCCCTAAGAACACTTGCAAGTAAAAGGCAAGGAAAGAGATGCACCTTGACTTGTTATCAAGGTGGTTGTAATCTGTTGCAGTAGTTTTTCAGCCTGTGATATGCGGACCCCTCAGGGTCTGCAGACTAAGGGGTCCACGAAAGATAACTGCGATCCATCAAATATGTGAATACCCACACTTACAATTCAAAGGTGCCCATACCTTCATTTGAAATTTTTTAGGGGTCTGCAAATGATAACAGGTTGAAAATCTCTGATCTATAGGAATAACAGGGGCTTTTTTAAAGGTATATAGGGCATGCTGAGGTCCCAGGGGCCAGCACATACTCATAGGCAGCTTGGCACCACCTGAGAAGAGACTATAGAAGTCATTGTAGTGTTCTGCATTATCAGTAATCTCTGGGGAGGTCTGGTTTATCAATAGCAAGTTGATGCTTGGGACCAAAGTATTCTTTCTTGCTTGTGTATCATTATTGGTAACTTTGGTTATATGGTCTTGTGAGATTTGCATGTGGTTCTGGTGCAGTTGAGATTACACAACTTAAAAAAGCAGTGCTGGTCTCAGTACTCAAGATTCTTTATAAAACTTTATTTCAGGTCTGTGTTTTATCGGTCATACAAAGAACAAGAGTCCAAGAAAGGCTTTGACCAAGAAGAAGTTTTTGAAAAACCTACACGTGAAACTTGCCAGGGTAAGACATGCTGACAGATAGGAGAGAAAAGGCTGTGATTAGTACTCAGACTTCACTAGGCAGAGTTGTTTGTTAACATTATTTGACCCTTTATTGCACGAAAAAAAAAAACTATGCTGAGAAATTTCATCCATTTTATTCTATCAGTTGGTATGTTTTGAGTACTCCAGAGCATCTATATTGAAGTCTACAGTTGATAACATGGTATGAGTTCATAACACTAGAGTCTGGGACAAAATACAAATGTGAAGTCTGCTAGTCTGAGAACACAATACTTACTCTTGTGTGGAACTGTTTTGAAGGGTGTTGCAATCTGAATTTAGTTGTCTTTCTTCAGGTATGAGGCATGCCATCTATGACAAATTAGATGATGATGGTTTGATAGCACCTGGTGTACGTGTGTCAGGAGATGATGTCATCATAGGCAAAACAGTAACTCTGCCAGAGAATGAAGATGAACTGGAAAGCACTAACAGACGTTTCACAAAAAGAGACTGCAGCACTTTCCTACGAACTAGCGAGACTGGTATTGTAGATCAGGTCATGGTTACTCTCAATCAGGAAGGATACAAGTTTTGCAAAATTAGGGTAAGTGCAGGTCTGGGTGTCTTCTGGCTAACACTTTTTTTTTCCTTGTGGAGTTTTTTTTTTGTTATTGATCTGCTGTCTTTCGTCACCTCTAGGTGCGTTCTGTTAGAATCCCGCAAATTGGTGATAAATTTGCTAGTAGACATGGTCAGAAAGGAACCTGTGGTATCCAGTATAGACAAGAGGTAGTGACTTTTTTTTTCCTTCCTGTACTTGTATTTTTGATTTTACACTGGAACCTCCTTGCAAGAGTGAATTGCTTGTGGTTACTTATCCTTAACATAGAGCTTTAAAATTTAGTTTGAATTTTATGCACTTCCAAACACACGCTCCTTCAAGTCCTGTATGCATTTCTTAAATACACATCTTAGTCCAAACGGCATTTTGTTGAAAAACTAGGGGTACTGAGTACCATTCTCTTTTACTTTAGGATATGCCTTTCACATGTGAAGGTATCACACCTGACATCATCATCAACCCCCATGCCATTCCTTCTCGTATGACAATTGGTCACTTGATCGAATGCCTTCAAGGGAAGGTAAGGAGAATGATTTGCTTCATGAAGTAAAATAGGAGGAACCTCAACTAAATTTCCTTTATCTCTTGGAAAAGCTTGTAGTCCTTGTTGTTTGTTTGTTAACACAATAAAGGATGCCAGTTGAGTTCCCAGTTACTGAGCCTGTAGAAAACCAAAAATACAGTAGCCACCAAGGGTGTTTCCTGAAGACAAGTTCAGTGGGTGAAAATACAGTGTGCTTTTTATAGTAGTTCTTTGTGGCTTTTATTTACAGAACCACTTTACAAGCATAACTAACCCTAAGAAGTCCTGTAGATGTTCCTTTACCCATGAAACAAAAATGGGTAACAGTTTGGTTAATGGGAGTGTATGTAAAAACAAAGGTTTACAGATAGTTTTGAAAAAAACAGATACATAATTTTAAAGTTAGATACTGTTCTGAGCATTGAGTCATTGTATTTCAACAGTGAAAAGTTTGCCTTTTCAAGTAGTTTTGAGTCTAGTTTGATCACTTCTTTGGGTGCACATAAATGAGTCTTGCAAGCAAAGATCTCTGTGAAGTTTCCTGTTTTTTCCTCCCATAGGTATCAGCAAACAAGGGAGAAATTGGTGATGCTACACCTTTTAATGATGCTGTCAATGTGCAGAAGATTTCCAATTTGTTATCAGATTATGGCTATCATCTGAGAGGAAATGAGGTATAATGCTCAAAATGCCAATTCTGCATCTTTCATTCCTTTTGATAAATTTCTTTCTTAGTATGTATAGTTAAACTGATGCTTCACTAGTTCTGCTTGTGCTTACTTTCAGGTTCTTTATAATGGTTTCACTGGTCGCAAAATCACGTCACAAATCTTCATTGGTCCTACTTACTACCAGCGGCTGAAACACATGGTAGATGATAAAATCCATTCTCGTGCCAGAGGGCCAATTCAGATCCTTAACAGACAGCCCATGGAAGGTAGATCACGGTAAGAATATTTATTGGCTTTTGATTTGATTAGCTTCCACAAAGTCACATGCCTGTGTTGCTCAGATGGGAAGAAATTGGCTGCATCAGCTGTGCACCTATGACTTAATTGGCTTATTGAATAACTGTCTGTGTAAATCAGATTTTGGTGTACTTGAGTTTGGACAAGTATGGCATGACTTAAGTCATTTGTAACAGAATATCAATATAGAGTTATGCTTTGGCTGATGATTGCCTGAGCACTGTTGACATCTGTTTAAGCTTTTTTTAGCCATGTGACTGGGGGCTTCAGCAGTTATAAATGCCTCTTGATGTCCCCCCAGTAGTCTTGGAGAGAAAGTGATTTATGCCTAGCTTTCTGAGTACATTCCCCCCCGCCTATCACACTGTAGATGTTCATCTACTGAATGGTTGCTGTATTTGTAACTGGAAGCTCTGCTTTTTAACTTCATGGCAAAATATCCTATCACTTTTCGCCCGCAGTGATGGTGGCCTTCGTTTTGGAGAAATGGAGCGTGATTGTCAGATTGCTCATGGAGCAGCTCAGTTTTTAAGAGAGAGGTTGTTTGAAGCTTCAGATCCATACCAAGTTCATGTTTGCAATCTCTGTGGAATAATGGCAATAGCCAACACCAGGACACATACGTATGAGTGCAGGGGATGTCGTAATAAAACACAAGTATGTATGGATTTCATCTGCTAAGATTGCTAGCAGTTAGGCAAATATTTTTTTTTTAAATGGTGATTGGTGGGGTAGAAGAGACAGTAATGGTTAAACGTGCAATAAATGCAAGCTTGTTTAAATAATGATAGGGCATTCTATGAGTTTGAGTCGATTTGGATGCTTCCCTCTGTCCTAGGGAGTTCTGACTGTTTATAAAATCCTTAAATGAAATTTCCAGCCAATGTTGCGCTAGGCCAGGGTTGTTGTTTCCATATAACTTAACTAAAAGAGAACTAAATCTCAGCTTCTTGAAAAAAAATAACTGATACAGTAAAACTCAGGAAGAACATCAATTCCATTGGTTGGCCACTCTGCTATAATCATTCAGAGCAGTCTATTAAGTTTGGGTTATAAGGAAATAACTTACATAAATGTCATATTTAAGGTGCTAATTTCTGGTTGGAGTTACTTGCATACTGCTCTTGTAAATCTAAATTAATGTGCTTTGTTATTATTTAGAGCTATTTTCTTAAAGGAGTGATGGAACAGATGAGTAAAATTATTGAAGGCAGTTATTTTTGTATGTACTGCTGACTTCTGAAATGCAAGCTATTGCTTTTGTTGCTACTAATGAGTTGCGTGCAGAAAATCTTAACTACATTTTAATGCAGTTGATAAGGCAACATTTGTGTATACTCATATTTCCTTCTTGTTAAATGGTTATGGAGACAATTAAGTTTTATAATATGGTGGTTCTTAAAAAATAATCACAAGCTTTGAATTTTAAATATGAAATCTTGTACTTAAGCATAAATTTCAGACAGTTGTTTACCTTACCTCAGTGTTTTCTTGCAGCTGTTAAACAGAGCTTAATTTTCTAGCAATATACAGTCAATATACTGAATTAAACTATCTTAAACAAGAATGTAAGATAGGAGATTTCTTACTCTATAGATTTTTAACCTCTTGAAAAATAAATTACAAACACTGTTCCTGTATTAATCTGATCTCTGTAGACACTTAAATAAAGGAGTGTTTTACTTCTTGCCATGGAGTTTGACGAGTTGTAGGTTTCAGATTTGTCACTGAAGAGTGGTCAAATTTAACTTTGAAGCACTGGACCAATAATTTGTAAATTGTTCCCGCTGCATTGTGATTTACCCAGTTGGTTGGTCTTCACTTGACTACTTTATAGTAAACTTATTTATTTTCTTTCCAGATTTCCTTGGTGCGAATGCCATACGCCTGTAAACTCCTCTTCCAAGAGCTAATGTCAATGAGTATTGCACCTCGTATGATGAGTGTTTAGCCTTCAGAAGGTTTTGTTTTAATTGACATTGCATACGTGGAAGCTGTGGTTCTAATGTACTTGCCGTTCAGCATCCAAAATGTTTTAAAACGGTGCATGTTTTGTGTGAGAGCCTAGTTTGTATTTCCTAATGCCTTGTTTAATGATGTTGAGCTTTACTTTTTGTAAATAGAAATAAAAAGATTTGTAGTCCATTGTGAATCCTGTTTATTTGTATGTTTGCAAAGTGTGAAAGCAAAACAATATTAGAAGGCTGAATGAATGGGGACAGGGAACTGATTATTGCGCTGGAAAAGCCTAGTGACTGCAGCTTTCCAAATTGCTAACTTAAACTGTGCATGAATGATAGTCCTCTGTGTCACAGCTCTGCACCATCATCTGCAAAAAGAGAAACAATAGTTATGCTGTGTCATAATTACAAGAAAATAACATTGCAGATAGTCCAATATTAATAGTAGTGCCTTTTCTGATAGACTTAAATGGGGAAGTAACTCATTGCTGAGATTATTAGAACATTTCCCAATGGCTAAGTATTTGGTCATTTAGACTACTTGGGTGTTATTGGTCATGAACTGTCAAATACCCTGTCAAAATCAATAGCCCTTATTTACTTCCTTTCCAATATTTGTAGACATTGTCAGCTCATAGCCTATTGCTAACATAATGAAATATTTTTGCTCCCGTTTTAAGTTCTTCCTACTTACAAGGTGAGGAGTTGCAGTATTTTTGGCATATTATGTGAGGAGAAATTAAAATACCTAGTGCCTGCTTTGAGGTCATATTATCAAGGCTGTTCCATGCCATAATCTAGCAGTAGCATTCCCCTCAAAAAGCAGTAAATGCTTATCACATCCTTGACCTGCATAAGTATTTGCAATTCTGTACTTCTTTAAGAGTGAAACATTGAGTGCACGTGCCCTTAGCATTTGTGTTTAACATTCACAACAGGGGACACACACTGTGGCTAAAAACCAGAAAGTTTAGCCAAAGTATGTAAGTTGTGTTAATATTTGACTTGAACCTCTTCAGTACATAATTGACATTGGGAGTTGTTTTATGCTCTTGTTCCACTGCTGGGAACTTCTCTTTTTTTTAATGCATCTTCCAGCTGCTCAGGGCCATTTCATTTGAGTGAACTGAGATTTCATTGAGTTTCTGAATAACTGGTGTGTGCAACAGTGATAAGGCCTGGCAAAGAGGAGGAGCAAGGCTATTGGGATTAAACCTATTGGTAAAACAGCATTGTGCAGTTCTTGAAAGTGTTTTTGAAGCCCTCTCATACAATTCTAAGGGAAAAAAACCCAAAACTATAGGTCTTCTCTGATAGCATGCTAACTGGAGAACCACTGGAATTAGTTAGAAAAAGCCCAAAATTAAGCTATTGGGGGAGGGAATGTATTTTTAGTTGCGTTCTAAATCTTTCTTTCCAATACCTAATGTATTCCTCTCCCCGCTCCACTCTCGCTTATCTTAAAGATTCAACCCCACTGCAGCCTCTAGTATAAGAGCTTAAACAATTAAGATCTGCAAAAAGTCCTATATGGAAACTGGGCAAGGCCGGATTTGATGTTCCTGCTATTTGTAATACTAAATTCCTGCAGAAAACATAAATGCAGCCTTTTCAGTGTCTTTTCACTTTGTAAAGGGACTAAACCCACTTGGAAAATGCTCTGCCCCTTCGGGTGAAATGCATGTCAGCACTGAGAAAATGGTGGTGCACTTTTGAACTAAAACACACAGAAGTTGTTTAAGTTCAAAAGTGCACTGCTGCTATTTTCTACACGCTGATGTGCATTTTGCTATTTATACAACTGCATATAATGCAGTGCAATGTGCACCAGCTCGGGTGCGGAGCAAACCTGAGTCTGCTCTGAAGTGGCAGATCTCCAGTGTGTTGCAGGACAAAAAAAGTGTAGAAATACCCAATAAGAACAAAAAGAAATGCTGCACCTTCAAACAACACCCACCTTTTGTTATAGGTATTTCATGTAGGGCATCAGCAACAGTGATTTTTGCAGAGGCTGTAGCTTCTCCCTTTGAGTTTGATGCATGACACTCATATTCCCCAGCATCTTCTTTACTCAAAGGAGAGATCTGTCAAAACAATCAGAATACATTCTTTGTTTAGCTTGGACTTTTCATGTTAATGCATCATTGTTGGACTGTGTAATAGCATTAAACTATATGTTAAGCAGACCTAATGGGAATGGTATTATGAATACTTGAGTGATAACTGACCTCTACCAGTCAAGAAGCACATATCAAGAATATTCAACAGTATGGAAAAAAGCTCATGCTTGCAGAGTAGTACAGTTTTAAGTTCTGCATAACAATGACTTTTAATGTAAAAAACACATTTGCTATTAGCAAGCAGTACAGACAACACTGATTTATCCCAGCTGAGCCAAAACTGGCCGGATTTAAGTGAGCAGTAGGTTGTCTTAACTTAGCTTGGATCCAAACACCCTGTACACTGACAGGATTCTGTTTAGCACCTGTCTTGGAGTGCATCCAATCTAGTCCTGGCCTCATTCCCTCCCATGAGGGCTTTTACAACATGTCAGTAAGAAGTTGCTTTATCCTGGCTAGCCAGACATTAGTATTTGCCTGGTTTCAGAATGTGTTAAAACCTTCCATTACTGAGGGAGGCAGAAAGCACATTTGTTCTAATGCTCCTTTCCATAAAAGTGTATTGTCAGTCTGCTGGCACCTCTCCAAAGTCTCTATCTGTTTTGGCATGCAGTGCCCTTGAGCTGCATTCCCTAGTCCACACCTCATTCTGCAGCTTGAAGCAATCACTTGGTGTGGTCTGTTACTGACAAAAATCATCTACGTGAAAGTCAAAATGGATCTTCTTGCCTGATGTGTTGTAACCTCCTCTCCTCTGATCTCTCTGCTGCTTTCTTCTTGTCTCTACAGATGACTAAATTTTTTGTGTACTCCCACTTAAGAAACAAGGGCAAGGATTTCTTTAAATCTTAATGACTAAATGTTTGGGGATGGTTCTTGAAAGATTACATTTCTTGAAGGTGCACACCAGAGGAAGAGAGTGGAGACCCTCTGCAACACCCAGGACAGATGTCTTGCATGGTTGCATGGGATGTTCCTGCCTTCAGTGAGAGGTTGGACTGGATGACTTCCTGCAGTGCCTGCCAGCCCTCTTTCTTCTAATTCTAGGAGTCCTGAGTTTTTGAGCTGGGGGACACTGAACTAATCGGACATAAAGGTCTCTGGTCCCTTCCTCTGAAGTTAACTTTCACTAACAATTCCAAGTTCTTGGTGGAGAGCATCTCTCCAGGTCATGTAGGGCTCAGTTCTAGGAGGCACTTTCTTAAGAGCTGTATGCTGGTCTGGCTGGGGAGAATGAACCAGCAGGAGAGATGCAAAGTGGAAATGCTGCTTTTGAGGCCTAGCTACTTCTAACACCTTTGCAATAGCCTCCTCATAAGGTGGGACAGCATGGTCCCGATCTCAAAAGATCTTTTCCTGTGTGTCCTCTTGTCTTCTAAGGACACCTTGTCCCCATGGCTGACAAGCTCCTACTGAGATACCAGCTGGACTGGGCTCTACCTGCTGACTGCAGTATTCTTTGGATGATGCAGGAGGAGTTGTCTCCCATGTAAGTGTGGGTTTCTCACAGCTTGGGCTTTGTATGCACCTGGTTATCCTCTGCATTATTCTTCCACAGACTTTGTGCAGGTGTATACAACTGCAGGAAACACATAGTAGCTGAGGACTAGGCCTTGACGCAGGCATTTAATCCTGTAAAATGCAGGACTTCGACTGCTTTCACTTCAAGTTCACAGAGCTCACTTTTTTTCCAACTTCAGGAAAACTACTGAGTTTGCCTCCATTTTGATTTTTCAGTCTTATTTCTCAAGCCTTTCCTCTGTGTTGCCAGAAGCGTATGTTCATCTCTGCACAAGTACTCACCAGCACCCAGCCAGTCACTTCATGCTTTTCAGGCCCACCACGGGTCTGGATAGCCAAGTTCTCACGGTCCCCAGGCAGGAGCTCCATCCGCTGGACACCGTATTGTCCCTGTATTATCTGGGGCAGCAGAAGATAATGATAGCAGCTTGGTCAGAGGGTTGTTTTCAGGACTGTAGTCATAAAGATTTAATCTACCCATGCAAGTTCTACCACTGCCTTGTCTACAGTCTGGACATGGTTCTACTGATATATAGATACAGGGTATCCTTTTTCCCCTACCAGACTATCTGCCCCTTGTTGAGCACCTTCACCCTGATAAAACTGCCTCCACACTGAGGAGAGGTACTGATTTCTTTCTCCTGGAAGGGATAGAGCAGTACAACTCTCCTGAGTGGACCAGGCTAAGGGTGAGATTTCCCATGGCATTCAACAGTGATCCCAGCCTTTCCCTCCTGAGGTAAAACTCCCATAAACTCCTATGGGAAGACTCAGTTTACTGCTGAGTACTTTGAAAAAGAATCCTACTCCGGAGGCTTGAGGCAGTGCCAGGGGCAGAGGGGAAAGGTCTCCCCAGGGCTCCCACAGCTGTTGCTGCTCAGAGTGCAGTAGTGTTTCCTATTCCAAAGGCAAGAGGCAGGTTTTTCCATTCAGGACAGCTCCCACTGCCCTTATTGGTGGTTTAGCGGGAAAGTGGGGACAGACTGTTCTCCATGGGAGCTGCCCTAGGTACTGAGCCCTCTGGGAAATGTAACCACCTGCCTCTGAAACAGCAGAAGACTTGCAGCGCACAAGCTGTTCCAAGAGCAGGGCCCAGGCCTGGTGACATTCCCAACAAGAGGGCTGTGTGGGGGAGGGCAAGGAGCAGGAGAGTAAAACCCAGCTGTTTGGGCTTCTGCTGCATTCAAAAAGTGGTCTCTGAGTAGGCAAGGGAAGGGCTTCCTTGACAAAGACTAATGTGGCATTTTTCTAGGCAGGGGTACAGCCCAGCCACACACTGAAGCAATTAATGGAGTTGTAAAACAAGGAATAAACCACAAAGTTATTCTACAAAAAAAAAAGTAATAATTCTGTGGCCATTCCTATCATGCCATTAATTGAATGTGTGGCCAGGTGCAGCCCTCTGGCTGGGTGCTGTCAATTGATCTGGGCTCTTAGCTGCTGGGATACTCCATGTGCTCCTGCAGCTGGAAG
Organism: Alligator mississippiensis; assembly: GCF_030867095.1. Taxonomy (NCBI): domain Eukaryota; kingdom Metazoa; phylum Chordata; order Crocodylia; family Alligatoridae; genus Alligator; species Alligator mississippiensis. The sequence continues at coordinate 140,520,629 of NC_081825.1, read as the reverse complement.
CCCAGCTCAGCTGATGGGACTCCCAGCCATGGAAGCACATGGTGCACCCCCAGAGCTGGGAGCCCCATCAGCTGAGGGGACTCCCAGCTATGGGAGCTTGCTACTTGCCAGTGCAGGGATCGTGATCCTGGATGCCCCCTGCACCAGCAGTAAGGCATGATAGGATCTGATGCTCAATCCCACAATCAGGCCTTCTGCCAGGCACATGTAGCATGGCAGGAAGTGTGAATGTATGAATTGTGCATCAGGTTTCAGCATGCCTTTACCTACATGCCTAGCAGGGGTCTTACAAGAAGGTGCACATTGTGTCGGGGACCAAAAAGCCAAGGGCTTTTGTTACTAAATGTGGTCCATGCTCTTCCAGCCCTGAGAGGGGAAGATGACTGAAGATCTGCCCCATTAGTCAGATGCCCCATTAAGCTACTGGTGTTAAGCAGCTGCACAGCTGGTGTCTCTGGGGTTACATTGATAAATGCTATGACCATCATGATTATTTTGTTTACTGAAAACTGAGGCTTGAGTCTGTCCTTCCTGCATGTTGCTCCCAAGCTGGGCTCTGGGAATTGTCTGGGTGTACTGGTAGATGCGGGGGGACGGAACGGGACTCAGTTGCCTTCTGGGAAGCAATCAGTGTCACTTCTCCATGCCAGGCTGCAGTTGGTGACACTGGGGCTTTCAAGTTCCATGGAAGATCTGCCCAATAAAACACCCACAGGCTTAGTCATCTGAGGAACACCAGGGCTTTGTATGTCATGGGAAAATATCCCCATCTTGTCCAATCCCCAGGTTGTCTTAGAGGGATTGCTATGGTAAGCTACCTGTTTTCTTAGGCCTGTTTTGAATTTGCATAAAAGAGGGCAAACCCTCAGAGACCTCCACATACCCTTGGGCTTGAGAAACCTTGGGAAGCCCTGATGAGGCGCAGACAGTGGCACTGAAATGAACATCCACCCAAAGGCTGATGATGATCCCAGTACTGTCAAAGAGAACAGCCTCTCCCTGCTAAGGTACCAGGCTCCTCACAGGTACTACGGCTGGGTTCTCATGAAGGCTCTGCAGCTGAAGGTGCTTTTCTTATGAGCGTAAGAGCCACAAAAAAAAATCCCAGGACTTCAACACTCTTTAACTGCACAGCTCAGAAGCAGCACTAACATCTGCCTCCAAGCTACTAAGACAAAACAGAACAGTACATGACTACCGTGACTGTGACCTGTGTGGTCACATCCAGTGTTTCCAAAGCTACTTGCAGCCCAGAGGTTGAAACAAATAACCGAGGAACATTCTTTGGAGGCTCTGAATACCAGCCTGTCACGCTGTAAGCAGCCTAACGGCAGTTCTTTTATCAAAATAAACAACATAAAAAACGCTGGGGGGAAATCAGCTTTAGAAAAATTATTTATGCAGGAAAAATTAAACAAAGCCAGATGTTTTGGGGGCGGGAGGGGGAGGAAAAGAGATTTTTCTCAACCTGTGTTTGTGCTGGTAGAATGCACTCCTCCAAGGCATGCTTGTCAGAGGCAATGTTTGTTGCAAGATCTTCTCTTGCAAACTGCTGTTTCACAACCTGCCTCTGAATGCCTTATCTCTGCACGTGGACTGCTTGAGGGCCAAAGGGAACTGGCTTTGGTAACACAGCAGGTATGTTTCCCAGGCCAGGCCTCCTCACTCCAGGAGCTTATGGAACTCCTTCCTGTATTAGTGACTGGCTCTCTCTGTTCCTTGCCTCCCTGCCCCAAGGTGTCTAGAATATGTCACCATGGCATTAACTGTGCTCTACCTTATTCCAGATGAGCACCGGGGTTGGGATTCCCAGGACTTCACAGCTCAGGTAAATCTGCGCTCCAGTGACATTCCAGATATCCTTGGGGGGAGTCACAATGGAGGGTCCTGAAAGGAGAGAGCTGTTATATCCTCATGCTTGTTAGCACCTGGGAAACCGGTTGTTTCTAGGGAAAAAATGTTAGCCAAAACTTTGCAGATTTTTCTGGGAACAAGTGCAGGCATCATGCTTTCTTTGGGTTCTGGCAACTTGTCTTCACTCTAGCACCTCCACCCCATGCTCTGGAACAGGCATTTTGTCTTTGTTAGCAGAGTGACCTCTGTCAGGGACATGCCTCTTGCTATTTCTCTGGCTGAGCAAAAAGCCTAGGACCAGAGACGGGTAACTACAGACTGTGTCACAGTGCATGAGCAGGGAATGAATTCTGGTACTTCTGAGCAGGACCGTCCCTGTGGGGGGCAAATTGGGGCAACTGCCCCAGGCCCTGCGGTTTGGGGGGGCCCCCGTGGACCGGGGCAGAGCAGCAGAGGCACGGAGCTGGGTGGAGAAGCAGTTCTACATCCAGCCACTCGCCACCCCCCACGCCCTGCGGTGGCAGCTTCTTTGGATCTGGGGCCCATGGGATCGGAGCAGGGGCAGGGCCCCACATGGGCTGATTTGCCCCGGGGCCCAGACCCTGCTCGGGTCAGCTCTGCTTCTGAGTGCTCAACTATGCAACTTTCACCATGTTCCTTTCCTGTTTTGTATGTGTAACACTGCATACATATGTCTAATTCATCACTATGTTCCTCCGGTTTCACATTCACATACGATCATTGTTTTCGATGGAATTACAGCGCACGAGTGGATTGGGCGAGGGGGGAATTATGTGGATGCATCCCTTCTTTGATTCCTGCTCCACGCAAAGTATAAACCAACTGCCCCGTGCCAGCAGCAGTGGCATTTCTATTCACAGTGCTGAGAGAGTCAATTAACTTCACGGTTCATTATAACCTACCTGACTCCTGCTAAGGTCTCTATACTCCACAAGTATTAACAACCCTCTCTTTCCTTTTTAATGGCCCTGACATTCTTCTAATCAAGCTATCCTTTCTTCTGAAATGTTGCTGTCTGCTAGGTTTTCCTATTTCACAGCCCTTCAGACTGTTTTAGCTCTAGCTAAAAACATTAACTCAGGTGTGGTAATAACTGTCAGTGAAATATGGGGTGCACTGTCAAGATGCTTATGAAGGTTAGATTTTTTTAATGAATCTGAATAAGAGAGGCACATATCATTCTAATGACTACAGGATTAACAAAACAAAACCTTCTGATTATTTTTGCTTAATTATACTGAATATATAATGCAGCAAATTAATGCATGTTCCAATAAAGTGACATTTGTTTTTGCTTCAATCTTAAACTGAATAATACAGTCCTAGGCCCCTGGCATGTTAGTAAAGATTCTAGTTTGGTTTTTTTACTAGGAAAAAAAACGTGTGTTGTGTTATGTGCTGATGTACCACACCACCTGCAATTCCCTTTTCAAAATCCTAGGGATGTCCAAGTGCAATAAAGCTGTAGTAAATCTGACCCTTGTCTGTGGTGCTCTGGTTGTTTTGCAAAAAACTTTGCTTACAATCTGTAGCGTAACTGGGGGTGACTGGGGCAGCAGCCTCAGGGGCCACCTTTGTTGGGGGAGAAGGGTGCACGAAAATAGCTGTGACCACAATGGCAGCTGATTAAGCTGCTACTATTCATACCACAGCAGCCTGCACTGCCCCAGGAGCTGCATAGCTGCCACAGAGCTGCCCTGATACACCTCTTCTTGCCATCCTGCTGATTCCTAGAGGGTGCTGCCCTGCTCCCCTCTGTTCTGCAGGGTGCAATGTTTATGTGACCAGAGAGACCCCACAAACTCACTGAGTTCAGGAGGGCTAGATCAGCTGCAGTTGCAAGACAGCTGTGTTGAGACCCACCACCAGCTGGAGATCGTCTCTCTTGACTTCAAAGCAGCTGATCTGACTCACTGCAGCTGGACAGTTGGCTCATAGCTTCCTTGAGGCCAGATTTGACTCTTAGCTTTAGGATGGTAAATCTGGAGTGATGCTACTGATCTGGCTGCTGGGACTCTGGGCTTACAGTGATGTGATAGGGGCTCTGCGGCAGGCCAGTAGGGGGTGCTCCTGCGCCAACCCACCCAGCTCACTGTATCTGACCAAAACCAAGCTGCGGATGCCTCCCCAGGGGTGCCAACTTATGGCCAACCCTCTTCCTGGAGCACACCCACAAAGTTGGGGTAACTATTGCCACCACCCAAGCTCCGGTCTCTGTTGGGCCCTGTGCTGCTTGGGGTATACAGGCCCTGCAGACCTTGGGGTTGCTTAGCCCTATTAGGATATATCTGGGTGCTTCTTATAGCCAGAAGCATAGAAAGTAGCCTCCCTTAGTCTGCCGAGCAAAGGGCACAAAAAGGCCTACCTAATCCCCCTCAAGCATGTACAACAAGGCTTGCTATAATGGATGGCTTTATTGGGTAGAGAGGGTAGGCATGGGGAGGGGTATAAGTCAGAGTAATATCAAAAGAATACCATTAAGCAAATGGAAGTGGCTTGATAGCTTTTTGATACACTTCTAGAACACTTGATCCTAAGTTACTAGCTACATCTCGGGTAGGTTACTCACATTTTCATCTAGAGTCTAAAAGAGCTCCAGAGGCCATTTGCTTGTTCCCAAAGATGTCTGCTATGCTCCAAAACATGTCTGTGTTTCATTCCTCATGGAGGAGCTTTTTATACACCTGTTGTGACCTCATCACTAAGTTCCCACCAGAAGTAAAGCCACTGGCTGCTGACCAGTGTTTCCAAATGACATCAGACTGAGCAGGTGAGTTGACTAACCACATGACCTGCAAGGGCGGGAACCTGAGACCAGAGAAGCAGGTTCCCCCTCCCGGTGGAATTGTTATAGCCCAGCCAGTCACACAGGCAGGTAACACAGGGGGGGTTTGGGTTGTCTGCTTACCTCAGTGAGGCAGACTGGGGCCTGATTTCTCCACAGCCTCTGCTCTGCAATTGGAGGGGAAGAGGGAATTTGAGTCAGCACATTTAGAGATCACAGCTGGCTCTTCAGGTGTCTTTGGGCTCTTGCAAGACAATGTGTTCTCAGCTCTACAGGACCTGTGGCAGGTCAGAGCCCTGCTGCATCTGCTCTGCTGCTTTGGTCCAAACCAGTAAATGAGCAAGGGAGGAGGGGAGAGGCAGCAGTGTGCACTTCTGAGAGCAGACCAGGGGCGGAGGGCTGGCTTCCTGTGAGAGTTTGGCCCCCATGTTGGCAGCAGAAAAGTGCCCGGTTGGCTCTCAGTAGAAGCTGCTGGGTGCTTGAGCCCTCTGGAAAATGTTACCCTGGGCCTATCTGGGAGCCTGTGCGTGGGTCTTGAGCTGCTTTGAAAATCTGGCTTTCAGTGCTTACCCCCAGGCTTGGAAATGTCTTAGGCACAATCAGTGCCCAGAAATGGGAAGAATAGGTCTTTCTGTCTCATTCCCTTTTAGGAGGGACTGTGCTGTGAACCAGCTATTAGTATCTCAAAATAGAAAGTGAAATCCAAATGAATGTGTCATGTTCATTCCTGTTCACTGACAAGACTAACAGGCTCCATCTTGAGAGGATTTTTCTTTCTGTGCCTGGTAAGAGGCAGGCACAGCAATAAGAATGTCATGTTTATTTTCTTGAAATAAAATGTTGTTGTTCCTGGTAGGAAAGCAGGAGCCAGACTGGGACCAGTCGCCTGCTCCTGTCAGTGGCCAGTGCAAGATGCTCCTCAGGAGAAAGGGTTGTAGCTGGCAGCTGCAGACTGGCCTGTCCCCTGAGCTGCACCCATTTGCAGCAAGGGGACACACTAAAGCACTTGTGTGGGTTTTTCACATTTGCTTTTCTAGCCCTAGCTCCAGGTCTCATTATCTCTGGGATCCCATTCTTCCCCACTGATAGTGGATGCTGAACACATCAGGGATGCACACTGACTAAGAAGGAAGACACTTCTTCACTGTTTTTCCCCCTCTTAAATATCCAGGAGTCTGTCTGCATCTAGTGCCATCTGCCAGAGCCCCACAGAAGTCCATGACTGGTGATAGCTGCCCCTAGATGGCCCTTGTTTCAGTGGGGAGAAGTGGCAGAGTGGGGCTAGCCCATCCCTCCCAGGCCAGGCCAGGGTTGCTCTCTGCTCCTGTCTGGAACCATTTTAATGGTTCCAGAAATGAGACATCCTTGCTTCCCTTCAGAGATTCTTCTCCCATGCCAATGAGCTCAATTGTCTTCTGCGTCACACCCAGGCCTCTGGCTAAGTTTCTTTTCACCATCTTTCCATCTCTCTCTTACAGTGGATACAATGCTACCCTGTGGCAGAGGGATGGGCTGCGTGTGTCATGCACTGCTGGGATGATGCCCAAAGGATGGGGCCAGAAAGGGCTGTTGAAGTCATCACCAGACTGCCTGGAGTTCTCCTGCTCCAATGGCTTTGCTGGGTGCCAACACCCTTCAGCTGTTCTTTCTCCACAGTGGGTCTCTTGTCTTTCTCCTTCTCTTCCCACACTCTGGCCTCTCTCCTCCCCACCATAGGATCTGGCACAGATGTCCTTTATCCTCGGGACATGTTAATGGAATGGCCAAAGCAGAGGCCTGGAGATGAGGTGGGGCTGGGTGCTGTGTCCACATACATGTTTTGATTCTCTGAAGTGCAGGGATGAGGGGATGCAGGGAGTGCCTCAGGTTCTCTCTGTGCTGATCCACAGCAGGCTTCAGTCTGTTCTGGTCCTTGGTACAGAGCTTCTCTTCAAGCTGTCACAGCCTGTCCTTTCAGTCTGAATGTCCCTGCTACGATCCCCAGCACAGTGGCTTTCCAACATTAGTGTTAGCTGCCCCCACTCTGCTCTGGGATTCTTTTGTATCAACTCTGTGCAGAGATATATGCTCACAGAAGTTGCAGGGTAGGAAAGGGAGGACTGGACCTTTGGTTTACAACAGGAGTTACAGCAGGGTGGCATGTATGTATGTGCGCACTGACCTACCTAAATAACAGGTCACTGAGCTCCAGTGTTCGAACTCCCTTATAGTTAACATCAGTGGCAAGTGTTTGCCACCAGTAATCCCCAGGTGTCTCTGAGCAGCTCTAGAGAAACTGAACTGGATTTGCACCTTTTTCTCTGACTACAGACTGTCTCAAAAAAGAGATGCCTGTGAAAGTTGCCTTCTGAGCAAACACAGCAGTGACCCTAGACAGGACCAGTGACATGGCATGTGCTGTCTGGCCAGTCATTTCAGCAAGTGAAATGAGTATAATCTGCCTCACTTCAGCATGGTGTGGACCCCAAATTCAGCACCAGCATGGGAGGGGCATGCCTTTGTGACCTCATCTGTAGCTGTGCAACCGCTGGAATCGGTCTCTACAGAATGCCAAGTCTGCAGTGCATGCATGCATTCATGTGTATGCATACATGTGTGTGCATGCATACACACACACACACACACACACACACACACACACACACACACACAGCACAAGAGAGCAGAGGAGAATCAGGAGATGGCTTGCAGTAGCCCCTATTTGGGGGGGAAGAGTGCCCCCTCCCCCCAGCTTGCTGCTCAAAGGCTCTGCACTGCCCAAGAGCGGCTGAAAAAAATATTTGGGGCCCCCACAGACCTGACCTGCTGCACAGAGTGGACCCAGGGCAATGAGGTTGGAAAATCCTCCATGGGGTGGTATGTTCTGCTCCTGGTCAGAAAACGGCCATTTCCTATTGTTCTTTGGTCTCTCAAACAACAGGGCACCCAGCACGTCCCCTGAAGGACTCTCCTGCAGCAACTGGCTCTCATCACAATGGGAATTTTCCATCTGTGCTAAGTTTAGCATCTCTGGTCACCACCCTCTCGTGGTCATGGCCCCTGGTCACACACAGTTCTTGGCACTGCTCCCCTTTGGTACAAGGCTTGTTCTCAGAGAGAAGTGCTGGGCTTTTCACCATGGGTTTGGCTGTAACCAGAGAGGACCTGGCTTGCAGGAGCTCCCCTCCTCTGACCCAGAAGTGTCTAAGCAGCTCTTACCCCATGCATTTCCAAGTTCAGGGAGAGGACCTACTTGCAAGGCACAAATCTTCACTCTTGCCTGCCAGGTGACACTCCTGACCCCTTCCTCAGCAGAGCAATGGCCACTTCCCCTCCCTGCTCCTAGCCTTAAACCTCCTCCCACATTCCCTGGTGGGAGTCCAGCTCTTTGGCTCTGAGCAGGGCCAGATCCAGTGAGAGCTCTCTTGCACGGTCCTTGCCACTCCACAAAATACCAAATTAGTGTCCTGCCTCCCCACCCAGAGCCACGAGTAGGCAAGGCTTTTGGGATCAAAGTGTGTGCATGGAGCGGTGGGGGTGTTGCTATTTGGCTTTCAGAGCTCTTAGCTCTGATTCCCCACAGTGTTCCTCCAGCTGTACACCAGGGCAGTCACTGGTCTTACACCAGCCTAAAGTGGGAGTGCCACTGGGGTGAAAACGGTCTGGTCTTTCAGCTTCTTTGCAATCCCAGCACTGCCCTGGCTCATATTCAGGCCAACAGCCTGTTGGATTCTCATGTCCCAGACACTGCTCCTCATAGTTTGATCATAAGTCTTATGATATTTGGTGTTCCTCTTAAAGTGCCAGTTCCTAGGAATTACAGCGCCCATAAAAAAATTGAAGCAGGGACTTTCCTGAGGGGGGTGAAAAGCTTGCAAAGGTGAGTCCCTGACAAGTCAAAAACCCAAAGGCAAATACAAATGGCAAATGAAAATAATAAAGATCTCATGATTTTTAAGCCAGCATTATGATTTCACCAGGGCCCAACCTGTGATTTTCAAAGCTCGGGCATGGCAATATTGGTGGTTACATCAGTGTAACTCCATTGCTGACAGCCTAGCCAATCTAAGCTGACAAGGTGGTCAGCAAGTGGAGAACTCATACTGTGGTCAGGGAGTAGAAAAACAGACCCAAGGTCTTTGCAAACAGGAGGACCTGGAACCTGTTTCTCTCCCCTAGTGGGGGCAGAAGGCCAGTAGCTTGCAAGGAAGATCTTCCTGCCTTGCCTGCCCCTGTAGCATCCGCCTCCTTCAAGCCTGATGCTGGCAGACAGCCAAGTAGGACACCACACTCCTGCCTGTGATGATCACTTTGCAAGAAGGCCAGCATGGGCTTTTGATATCACTCTCTGGCAAAATGAGGGTGGGAGAGAATTCCAGTTTTAATCCTCCCCAGAGAAAAACATGATCCCCTTGACTATGTCCCATTCCTCCCATGGCCGCAGCACCCTGGGTAAAACAATCTTGATGGTGAAACCTAGGTGCTCAGCCCCAGCCCCGGCAGGCAGGTGCCCTCATCGCTTTGTTTTATATAATGGCGTTACGGCTGCGATGCAGAGTTTAGTCTACTAGGAAAGCCTGTGCTCAGGAGGCATCTGCCCTTGGCTAGGAAGCCTGGTTAGGGAATGGGATCTGTGCAGGTCACTGCCCTTTATCCTCAGTTACTCACTTCAGTCCTGAAGCTGGGAGTGGAGGGGGCATCCCCAGGAGACTCACAGATGGCGTGAGAAGCATCAGCCCTTCTGCACCAGAGAAATTTATACTTCCCAGGGTCTCTTGCTCCAAGAGCACTGCCAGCCCCAGGGACCCAGAACTTGGGAGTCAGATCCCTACCCCAAAAACTGAGGACTGGCCTGAAAATCCGTGTGTTCAAGACAGTGAGTCACACTGGGTCTGGCTTGATTTTTATCCAGCATAGGAAACCTTGAGGTAACCTTACTCCAATCTTGCACATGCGCACAAAGCACCACCTGCCACTTCATTGAGAGAAGGAGCTCTGCTGGCCTCTCTAGCCAGTTACCACCCATTTTGCATCCTGCTTCCACACACCTGCATCTCCTCTCCTTGCCTGCCCCCTTCCACAGCCATACCCTTTCCCCTCATAGCACCCTTCTCACTATCACGTCTCTTCCCCTTTTCCCCATTCCCTCGCATCCCTCTACCCCTTATGGATACCCCTTGTGTCCCTCCTTCCCTTCCCCTTCTTCTCCCCACATCTACTCCAGCCCCCTCCTTGATACAGCTGAAGTTATGATTTATCCCTTCATGTCACAATGGAGTTGGCAGTGAAGGTTCAATCCTGGGAAGACTTAGGTACACAAATCACTCTATTCTGGGAAGAAGCCCCACTGACATCAACATGACTATGGACTGGAGTCAAGTCACTCCAATACACAAGGCCTGGCAGGCTGTGGGCCCTGGACAACAGTGAGCACAACCCTGCCCTCACACTTAGTGAATGTCTGGATCCTAAGGCCACTCCCATGACAAAGAGTCATTCAAGCCGCTTGCTAACAATGCACAGCAATGCTTCAGAAACTCTAATTCCTGGGGCAGAGAAGACCCAGACCCTCCCTTTCTGACCTCATTGAAAGGATCCTGGTGATCTGCCTTGTGTGTTGTATACAAAAACGTGGGGTGTGTAAGAGCCATACAGAACGAATGACAGGTCTGGCTGCAGAGTGCAAGTTCAATGTAGAGAAGAGCACAGCACACCTCATTGTTGCCTTGTCTTGTCTGTTAAACGTGTCTACACACACATTAACACGCATTAGTTAATGCATATTAAATCTAGTACCTCCATTGTGAGATACTAGGAAAATACGCATTAGCAGACATGATTAAACAAGTCCGCTGGAGTGTGGTAATTACTGTGCTCCAGCAGCCTCTCGCATATTGTGTATCAGCGTCTCCACACTTAAAAAATGGTGATGGCGGTGCTTGAAATAAAGCTTGTCAAACAAACTTTAGTTCAAGAGCCCTCACCATCATTTTAAAGTGCGGGGACACTGATACACGAGACACTGTGGTGCTTTAATTAGTGGCTCTCAGAGTGGCTCTAGGTCATTGATCCTAGTCCTGTCACCTATGGCCACAGAGAAAACCCCATCTGCATCCTCTCTAATCATCCTTCATGTATTTGAAGGCTGGTATCAAATCCCACCTGTCTTCTCTTTGCTAAATAACATAACCCTAGCTTTTTCAGCCTTTCCTCATAAGTCTTGTTTCCCGGGCCTCTAATCATTTTTGTTGCTCTCCACAACAAAGTGCAGCGTGGCACCTAGAAAAGATTTCTTTCTAAAACCAGCACTGGATTTTTCATACTGCAGATAGCTTTGTTCCTTGTGGGGCTGGTAGTGAGGAGAGAAGAGCAGATGGCACTGGTGAGGTCATCTTTCCTGGGTGACACCTGGAGCTCAGCTTTCTCCAGAGCTACCTGCCTACGCTGTATTAGGGTGGAAGTAATAGATGGAAAACACTTAACAGGCCACCTAGCTCATCCCCCTGCTGAAGCAGGATATCTCTAGTGTGCTGGTTTTTAATAGCTCAAGAAGAGGTCCTTCCACTCACCCTGGGGGGAGTGCTTCCCACACATTTACATTACAGCCCTCTTGCAGGGTGCTCAATGTTTTGCTCATACGGGCGGGATGAGCAGCTCAGAGTTGGTCCATGGGCCAGCTAAGGCCCCATAAGCCAGGACAGGCTCTGTGCTGCCTCCTAGGGCCCCACGCTGCCTCCTTCAGCCCCATGTTGTCTCCTGGGGCTGGCCCCTATGTCCCCAGATCAGGCCCTGGGCCACCTTTGCTTATGGAGCCAGTATGCTAACTGGCCTGTGGGGCTTCCCACAGATCCAGAAATTTGGCATCAGGAAAGTGGCAATTGCTGCTACCACTCCCCCCCCGACCAAATTTCAGACCCCTGGGGACTCCTGCAGGCTAGATGGCATGGCTCTGTGGGCTGGACCTGCCCTGTGTGTTGGGCATCCCTGTATTAGAGTACTGCACATACATGGAGATCCTGTCCCAAAGGGCTGACAACCTAAGCAAAGATGGGAGGGGACACAGAAAAGAGATGGACTTGCCCCAGGTCAGGAAGCAGAGCTTGGAATGGAACTCAAATGTCCTGCATTCCCCAATCCAGTGAACCAGACTTCCTCTCCATGTTGCTAGGACCTCCCCACCCCGATTTTCTGCCCAAATTATCCCATTCTTCCTGGTTCTGACCAGGAAGAATAGGATAATTTTTTTATCTGTAGCAATGGGGGCTAGAAGCTCCCTTTAAAAGAGAAACAAAAAACAAAAGCACCAACAGAAACAAAAATGGAGGTTCTCAGGTCATCACAGGACTCTAGGAGCTAGGGCCTAAACACTCATCAAGTATTTGAAGGCATGTGATGAAATCCTGAGAGTTGGCAATACACAGAGTATTTGAACAAGCACTAAGTAATGCCTGAAAGACTGGATGATTGCACAGATTAGCGTTCATCTAAGATATGAACAGCTTGACACTTAGCTTCCTTAAGGATAGCACTTGGATGCAACTTAGTCACTTAGTAGAGTTTATTGCTTGAACTCTCCTGCCTTTCCCCCGTTCATTCTGAACCTGATAGTGAGCTAGTAAGAATGCCATCTGCTACGCTGAGTCTGTATCTGGTTAAACCCAGAGTTTGAAAAGAATGAAAACACTATCAATAGCAATGCCATTAGAAGCTAGATGAAAGCAAAGACACAACATGTCAAGAAAACAGCTGACTACAGAAAATGCAGCTGGAAGCTATATTTTTACATCACCTGTATATTGTAGGTATACTGTTTATGTAGACAAATCTGTTTATGTGAAGAGGCAAATCTTACATTCATCTGCTTGCTACTGCAGTCAGTGGGATTGTAAGCACGTAACTGAGGGAAGAATTGGGCCTCTGGACTAAATTCATCCATGGCATAACTCTGAACAGTGAGCCCTGGTTGCCCTGGTTGAACAGGCCCAATTGTCTCCTGCCTTGTACCTTGAAGGGTTCTTCTCTAGCTCTCCAAAGTGAGCCCCAAATGGGTATAAAATGCTACATTTGTGTTTGGTAACACCCACTGTGCACGTGTGTAAAGGACTCCAGGAGCTGCAGGCAAGTAGAGCACATCTGCAGTTCAGCATAACTCCTCTGGACTCTTCACCTAGAGACTGAGGAAATCATTTACCACACACTGAATGCCACAGGGACCTTAGCCTGCTCTCCAGTCAAGCTTCCCCAGCTCCAGGCAGCATCAGTTAAAATTAAATCAAGGAATAAAAAAGCAATCTGGGAATTTTCTTTGTTCTCAGGCTGGATTCAGTTTCTGTTTTCCTCTGGTTGTGTGTGCACTCGTGCACTCCCAACAATCTGCATCTGAAAATAGACTCTCATATTTCTCAAGCTGCCAAGAAGCTGTTTTCACTTGGAAATGACTTTATATGGAGAAGGAGAATCTTTTGCAAACAGTGGCAGCTAATTTTATGTGCATTCAACTGTTTCCCTTCAGAGCAAGGGAGTGCAGCACTATTAGCTCAAACCCAGGCAGCCTTAAAAAAGGTGGGGTGAGGTAGTTTCCAGACCTGCCCCTGGAGTCCATCTGCCCTCCTCCCCCCTGCTTATATTGAAAGCTTTACCACCCCATTTCCTTATCTCCAAGGATATTTTCTCTCTCTCATTGCCATGTAAGACCTCCACAACCAGGACTGAGCTGCATTGCAAGCTCTACAGTGTACCACGTTGGGGGTAGGACAGGGGGATGAGGGCTGGAAGGCAGATGTGTAGTATGAGGAGGCCCCCTACTCTCTTCCCTCTACAGAGAAAGCAGGGAGGAGAAGCTAAAGCCAAGCTGTCCTGCCCTTCTGACAGAGGTGGATGGGTGGGTACACAGTGTGCAGAGCTCAGCTCTGACTCACCAGGGAAGAGAATAGGATACAGGGGATGTCACCACTGCTGGTAAGGGCACTAGCGCAGGCTGTTCCCCCCACAGCAAGGGGCTGGACCCAGGCTACGTTTGAGTCATGGCAGAGCAGGGCAGCTACAGGCCATCACTTGGGGAAGGGCGAGGCATGGGCTACCTTTACTCCTGCCCCATAGTGGAGAAGGAGCAAGGCGAGCAGAATCTGCTCAGTCCCATCAGGCAGCCACCCTCATTGTGGGGCCTGAGGTACAAACACTGTGGGGGGGTCCCTGATAACATCTGCTGGGAACTTCAAACAGGACAGCAGTTTCCAAGGCGGCTGCATCCATTGAACACTGTGGAAATGGCCAACGATCCTTTGTGGCGACCCTGTCTGCTTTCCTCTGCCCTTGGGTCTATAATATAGGACATAGCTGACCTTTCTCCTGGGGATGGGAGGGAACGCTGAGGGTCAGCCTGGTCACCACTGTCCCCAGCAGGGATTTTGCATGTGGAAAGAGGGCCATGGAAAAAGGTAGGATTCCCAGGGTCCTGTGCCGAGTGCAGTAATAGACCCTGAACCCCTCTCACTTTTGGCACCCCAAGCCCCTTCTGCCTTCCAGCCTGCTCCTTGGCCCCACTCGGCACAGCACTCACAGCTAAATGGAGCCTGGTATAAGCATGAGCTGCAGCTTGCTGTTGTCCTAGAGGCCAGCTGCCAGGGGGGCTTGCTTGCATCTTCATGACCATGACAGGCCAGCACATGGGATCCTCTCTCTGCATAGAGGGAGAGGTGCTTTGACCTTGTCCCTGGCAGGACTTCCTTCAGCAGCAATGGACAAACTGCTGAGAAGCAGAAGAGCATTCATAGGGAGGCATTTGGGGATGCTACAGGCCATAAGTGAGCTGTATCAGGCACCTGAAGGCCTGGCAAAAAAGGCTTTTTCCAAAAGAGCAGTGTGCTAGAGAAGATGCTGCACTGCCTTTGTCCTGGTTGTACCTGACAGAGAGAGAGCACAGTCGTGTATCTCCACCCAGGCTTATATCACATGGGCAGCTGTAACAGGGCAGCCTGGCCCTTTAAAGATTAGCCCCGATCTGGCCAGCTCTGTTTCACTTGCCCTGCCCATTGCATTGGTGGGTGCTAGACTTAAGTAAGAGAGCACTCAGCAGCTGGCTGGGAGGGGCAGACAACCTGCTCCCATGGGGAAGTGGGAAGTCTGGTGAACTGGGCACTGGAGTCAACTGTGTCCTGCTGGGACCCTGGTCTGCAGCACAGGAGCTGACAGTGCAGCAGCTGGGGTGGATGCTACTGCTGCTGGGGCCAATCTGGGGCAGGGAAAGGGGGGGCTCAGGGAAGCCAAAAAGTCTCTAGTGAGGTTGAGGGGGCCAATTATGTGCACCTTGGGAATTCCAATGCAGGATCAGGCCCCTCAAGGCCCAGGAGCACCTGCCCAACTTTCCCTTCCTATAGAGACATGTCCCAGGGAATCTCAGGGAGCCCCTCTGTAGATGGGTAAAATTGGGGTTTCCCACTTTCAGAAACTCACCCCAGGATCTCCAGGAGTGTGTCTCCATTAAGTGGGGAAAGCCCGCATGGATCCTGGCATGGAGGCACAGGACCCAGGGAATCCCCAGTGCCTCACGCCTCCACACTGGGACTTGTGCCAACCTATGTTTCACAGAGGCAAAGGTTGGTGCAAGTGTCAGTGTGGGATGGGGTAGAGGCATAGGGTGGCACAGGACTGGGGGAAGCCCTGGTTCCTTAAGCCTCCACACCAGGACCCGCACTGACCTGTGCTTCTGTGTGAAGCATGGGTCAGCACAGGACCTGGCACAGGTACAAGTGTGGAGGCATGGGGCACTGGGAATTCCCTGGGACCTTCATTCACACAGATGAATTAGTCAGTGCAGGTCCCAGTGTGGAGGCAAGGGGTGCCAAGGGTTTGCCATCCTGTGCCTCTGCATAGGCACGGGTCTGTGTGGGATCCAGGTCCCGGCAAGGAGGTGTGGGGCAGAGAGGGACGCAAGGAATTCACGGGCAACAGGAATGCATTGCTTGTTGTCCTGCACTGAGACCCTATCTGATGTGGGACAATTGGCGACGTGTTTCTCTCAATAAAACAAATCAGTTGTAGTGGGACATGTCCCACACAGCTTGGTCTGCTTCTTCTGATGGCATCTGTTTTTACACTTAGGGCTTTTTATCCCAATTAATTTTGTGAGGCTGGAGGGAGATGGTGAGGGCAGACTCCATTCTGTCAATTTCATTCTGCAGATGGGAATATGAGGTCTGCTGACACTGGGGGCAGATGGAAAAAGACCTGGTAAGAATGACTTGTGAGACTGACTGCACAGACTGGGGCAGTTATTTCTCTCCCTTGGACAAAGGGAAGGACACAGGTGTTTCCCGCTGCCCTGCAACACAGCTCACACATATACACACACATCACGCTGCCAACAGGGCTTAAAGCACGTCCAGTACTTTGCACAAAGAACAAAACCCCATACTAAAATCCCTCCCAATCCCTGCATGTCTTCAGCTTTGATTTCCATGGGAGGATAATGAGCCTGGCAGGCAGTCCTGGAACTGATTAGAATCGTTTGGGCTTGCTTACAGATCTTGATATAACTGTTTACAACTGTAAGCCGGGGATCTCTGTAGGAGGGCAACAAAACTACGTTTAGGAGCAGATGGAGTTTCAAAAAATAAAATAAAACAAAATCCCCAACAACTAACAAAACGTGTCTGCAACACTTAATGGAGGAGAGATGCATGGCTGCAGTTTGTGTGAATTGCAAAATATTAGCATCAAAGTGATCCTGCCCGCGCTCCACAAGCTGAATCCCACAGCAGGTGCTGTGGCCTCCAGGTTAACCCCAGTTTTAAAATTTCCTGGAAGTAATCACCCAGTCAGATCTACTGGGCACGCTCGGCAGGAGTACTGCAATCTTGCAATGAAACTTGATCGTCACCAGCCAGCAACAGACATTTGTATTGCTCGTGGCTTCTAAAAGGAGAAAGTGAGGCTGAGCTATTGCACAGATGGCCCTGGTACAGGGCCTCTACACCGTGGCAAAACTTGTCCCCTCCAAAAAGCTTAAGCAGCCAATGAACGTGGACCCCTTATTTCCATCTCTCATTCCTCCTCCTGCTGTTGCTGTACAAAGACTGAAAGCTCAACCCATGTACTACATCTACTGAAGAAACATCAGATTCCTGCCCTTTTTATACACATCATATTGAGCCTCTGTTCTTCGCTGTGTTTAGGGAAACAACTGCCACAGCGACAAGCTGGGTCAAACTGTCACAGGATACATAGGAATCATTATCAGGCTCCATTTACCACATTCCACGTACAATCGCAATACTTAAACTATTATTCTGTTTAGAAGAGATACAGCCAATATATCTTGGTTTGATGGCTAGTGCCAGGGGCTAACTGTGTAGCAGTCTTGCTGAGTAGCGTTTGTGAAGTGCCACAAACGTGAGAATGGACAGTTATCAGAAGAGTGTTACTATTTTACATGATGGAAAAGATTAATCAATTTAATTTACTTCAATTAACAAAGTACAAAGTTGTTCGTGCATCACAGATTACAGCTTCATGCCTGGCACTTCTAGCAATTCCCTTTACTGTCAGGGGTTGATTGTGTGCACTTTCACAAATGATATTGTAGCCTACACTTTCAGTGTATGGCATCTCAGCTGGCTCTTGCCTGCAAACTCTTGGGGAAGGCTCTACACCAAAGTAGGGGTTCCAGAGATAGCCCTAATTTTCCACTACTTGCTGAGCAACTATAAGCAAGTCCTTTTTCCTTTCTGTGCCTTGGTTTGCCTCCTTCTCTTCTGTCTGGGTTTTAGATCCTTAGCTCCTGATTGTTGGTGCAACTGTCTGCAGCATGTCAGTGCTTGGGAGCACCAATGTGAAGATATGTTCGACTTGCAGAAGTGTGTAGTCAGAAGTGCATGCCCAAACACTGAAAACGATCATCTGCATGGTGCACACCAAAAAGTACGCAGCATCCTTTTGGTGTGCAGCATGCACAGATGAGAAGCTGTGTCCAACTACCTACAGTACCATGTACCTTAAGTATCTAGGAAAATGGGGCCCTGAAATGACTGAGCACTAGATGAAATGAAATCAGACCTGACTGAAAGTTTATTTTTTCCCTGCAGAATATTGTGCTGTCTCTGTGTGTGCATGTGTGTTTAAAGAAATCTAAATGTTGAAACTTTCAGCCAAGTGTCAAAAAACACATAAGTTTGAAAAATACTTCCTTTCTCTCCTCTAGAGACAGGAGGTACCACAGTCTCTCCTCTGGGAGCATCAAAGGACACCCTGGCATACTTCCTTTCCCTTAGCTCCCAGTCCTCTGGGGTTTCTGGGAGCTGCAGTCCAAACTACAGTCAGCACGGTTCTGTAGGACTGCTCCTCCTGCCATCACACACACTCCATCAGCCATCATTTTTCTTATGTCCCCTTTCTATAAATTTTGATTATTAACAATGGAAATATGTTTTCACCAGTCTGCGAGTGTAACATGAAATCAACGTTTATTGATAAAAATCAACTCCTGTAAAAGAGTTTGAGTTAACCAGGCTTCAGACAGCTGAAGTTAACACTTGTCTGGGCAATGTAACTAGGCTATTGGTTCCAGAAAATCATTAAAAAATCAAATTCAAATTCGCTTCATTTACAGGCATAATTTCATTTAATTTTTCTTAAAGGGAAACTTGGTGGGGCACCTGCTAGTTCTATGGGTAATAATTTGATCATGCCTTCCAGTGGATAGGGCTGATACCTTGGGCTTTCCACACCCAAGGACTCTCAGAGAAGTTAGAGGGAGGCCTCCTGGCAAAGTGTTTGCAGCAATGGATCTCAGTTTTGGCAGGCTCTAACCCAGAATCTGTTGCTGCCTACACAGTACACAGAATCTGCAGGCTGAGGTATGGGCTGCTGGCCTCATTCAGCATAAATGATCTGCAATATTGCAAGCATTAGTAGTCTTGGCTATTGTTTAATTCCATCTATCACTTCAATATTGTCATTTTAAATGGAACAGGAAATGCCTGCAGATCATAGACTATGGCCTAATTCCAGGAAGCTGTAGGAAGGGGGTGGAACATGTCCATCCTGTCACATTTGGCTCAGATTTACTCCTCACTAAAGGTTGTGTGTTTCCACCACACCAGCTACTCCCATCTGAGCCTGAGCTCTAAGCAGCTTCTGTCTCCTTCTAGCCTCACAGGTAGGACTTGCTAGTCTCCCACAAAATGAGTGTGGCCGATATACGTTGCTCCCAATAACACCTCAAGCCCCCTTGGCTGTCAGTAAATGTGCTGGAAGGGTAGGGAGGACTTCCCTGCTATCTGCTACATCTAGGACTGCTCCTTTTCTGGGCAAGGGTTTTGGCAGGTGGAGGAAAGGTTATGAAAAGGTTGCACTAATGTGCCTTCTGAATTCCCGTGAGGTTTGAGGGGGAATGATGCTTCTACTTGAAAGCAAACCCTGTCTGGTCTACACCATTTCAGCTTACAGAGCTTGGATGCTACGGAAAGGCTTTGCAAGGTGAAGGAGATGAGATAGCCACAATACCCGTCTGTATTAAGACTGCTGAGGAGTGTGCCTGGAGGCCTGCCATTGAAAGCCAGCTAACAAATGAACTCTGTTTTGCTGGTTCTGAGGCTGATACACCTGTTGTGCACTGTGCAAACTGCAGCAGAAATAGCAATGCTTTGCTAGCAGGCAGATGCCATTTGCTAATCAGCTCTCCCCCTTCTAAGACCCCTTTTGTCAAAGAGGCCTAAACCTTTAAAGAATTTGTAAAGCTTGCAGTTTGAGGGCTGGAACATGGAGACCAGGAATGAGATCTGATCATATTTATTCATGGTGAAATGAGTGTGGCTTTCAGAAGTCCATCCTGATTAGAATCATTACACAGTAATCTGTGTTTTGTATGTTCCTCAACCAACCTTCACCCAACAATGGATTAAACACATTCTTGAACACAGCACACACTTTCCAGCAGTAGGAATAACAAGCACTGGGGGAATTACCTGAATCCAGAGTCATTTTTATTCCATAATGTTTTTTAAAAGCTGGCTTACTGAAAATTGTTACAAACAAAAAAAGGAGATGCTGTTAGTGGAAATGACTCAATGCTCTGTAAGCAGTCAGTGTACACTAAGGAATGGCCATTACTCTGGGATCGAGGAGCCATGCTGAGTAATGAACTAGAAACATCCTGGACTCTGAAATGCCTGGGAACACATTAAACAGCCCCTCTAATGAGATTTTAGTAAGGTAACCGTAAAAACCTGAATCAGACTGAGCTTCAGTGAACCAAAACGTTTCAAAACAACTACATGGCCATGAGGGGAGATAAGAACCTAGTTTTTAACAGTGGAAAAACAAAAAGCAGCAAGTGCATGACTGCAGGTCTTGAAGCTATCTATGCCTGACATATATTGGAAAAGTATGGAATTGTTTCTAGGAAAGAGATCTTGGATATTATACCTTAGCCTATGTTGTAAAAGACAGAAGAACTGGAGTAATGATAACAGATTGATGCAGTGATGTATAACTGACAATTTTAAGAAACAAACTGCCTCTGAATTCATACATACAGGTGACACGGTTAAACCAGAATGCCCCTTTGTGGCAAAAGGATTAGTCCACAGTATACAGCCATTATTAGCATGAAGATTCTGTAGGCAAGCAAAAGAAGAAATGTCTTTACTCCAAATGGATACAGAAGAACAAATAAGATACATGCAATAGAGTAGTCTGGCTCTAAGAGGTGGCTAGCAGTATGTTTCAATTTGGTGGTCAGATTCTTAATCTTATCTGCATGCAAGCAAGTGCATATATTTAATGTTAATACTGGAAATATAAGCACACATTGATCAGTGCAGTACATCCATTGTTAGCTTTGTGCCTGAGATATACATTCCCTTTTGTGAGTACAAGATATTTAATTGGCTAAATCTGTATTTAGGTGGCAAAAAGTAGTCTGATTTTCAGAAGTGCTGAGCATCCATCAGCTGTCACAGATCTCAGTGAGGCTGGCTTTGTTTTTAAGTAAAGATCTAAGGCAGGAGGTTCTGGAGAAATACAGTCCTTTCCTCCTGACCACACACTGAAGCAGGCCCTAATCCTTTGCTTTTAAGCAAAAAGTGGAAAAAGAAACTTTCTAAGATGGGGGGAGGGAGGGACAATGTTAAACCTCCTGCATTAAGATGGGAGAAGAAAAAATGCTGAAGGAATTTAAAACTACATCTTTAATTAAAAGGACATGCATCCAGAATGAGAGTCCAAGCTTCAGAATGAGAGTGCAAGCTTCAGTCTGATGTGAACCAAACCCTCCAGAGTTTTAAAGATCCATCATTGATATTTGCCACAGACTCATAAAAGAGTGTTAGCAGAAGCCTGCCTCCACCAGAGGCTTTGCCTATGAATCTCAGCCTTTGTTTCACACAAGGGATGGGTAAAAAAAAATCCTTGGCAAAGCACTGTCAGTGTCTGCATTTAGAGAGAATACACTGGCAAATATGCATTTATGTCCAATTTTCAATTGACCTATAGGAACTGATGGTTTCTTACATTCCAGGACCAGCCTTATGAAATGTGGAGACAAGCACTTTGTGACAGTCAAACCTAACTGCCAACAGGAGCAGAAGTGAAGGAATTCAGGGGAGTGCCTAACTATTAGCCCAATGAAACAAGATTCTCCTCAAACCAGTATAGCCACTAGTTGGTCACTAGGAGCTGGCTGTGAGTCCGGCACTGAACAAATAGATATACACATCCCACTGCAGAATCTATGAACTTGGCAGAAAAGCCTGGGATGGCAAAGCACATATGCATGTGTTTAAGTCCCACCAAAGGCCTACTTAGCTCGTGCTTTAGGTTAACAGAGGCAAATGTCAGCACCTTTACAACTCAGTTCTTGATCAAGTGCATTGCTGAACTGGGACTAGAACACCTTGAATGAGAGATTAGTCATATCAGAGAGGTAAGAAGTGCTTTTAAACAGAGAGTGTTTCCTTCTGCATGGGCTTCCAAGAGGAAAGGTGTTTTCCTACTCAGATCAGCACCTAGTACTAGGCAGGTTTGAAACACATCCATGCCCTGCTAGCACAAAGACTAGACTTGTAATAGGGTGACAAAGCCATATCCACACACTGCAACATCCTCTTGCCTTTTCAGAGGACACTTCAGTACTGTAGTAGTACCACTTGTTAGCAGCCCTGGGGGAGGGCAGAAAAGTTCCTAGTCTCTGAGTAGGTCTCCCAGTATACTAGGTGCTGTACACACAAAACTCTCACCTGCAAAGATCTATCCGTTCCCAGAAAGCTCTTGCTTCTGGAGAGGAAAGAAGTATGCCTCAGCACAGGAAAGCAAGTAGCACCAGAGCCCTCATTCTGATCTCAGTGCTGTCAATCAGGAGTGACGGTTGTGGGTACAAAGCTGTAAACCTACTGGCCATGAAGTCAGAATCAGGTCCTGTGTTAGGGAAGGAACATCTGCTTGGTTGTATTACTGACCTGTGTCCCTTTCACAGGCCCTGCATATTTCTCCTTTGCAAAAGAAAACAAATGTGACCACTGTACAAATATTTACAAGGAGCAACTTAAATGCAGAGGCCCTGAAGTCATTTTCTCTATTAGTCACATCCTTATTAATAATACTGTCTGGGCAGAATCCTGCAAGGTGCTGGGTATCTCCAGTGAGGGGTTGATCCCTTGAAGTGCCCTTGTGACTTCAGTGGGGAATGAGACACCTCAGGATGGCTGTATCAGCAGAAATACATGGGGTTGGGGGGGAGGGCTCACAAAGCCCCTTGCTATTTAATGGTTTTTGGAAGTGCAGGCATATGTCAATTAACACAGGGCCAAAGGACACAGGTACTGAGCTGGGGTTTCCACTGGTCAAGAGTCATGCCTCTCATCATAAGCAAGTTCTCTGACACATGGGTACTAGCAGTGGGGCAGCACCAATCTGAAATGCAAACGTTCACTGCGCTGTCAGCCAAGAAAGGCCCATTATTTGATAAGTGTTTTAGAGACAGCAAGAGGAGAACCCCTAAGGATTACATTTCCAGCTGACTGCTTGGCAAGCAAAGCTGGCAAAGTCTCCTGTTAACCAAACGGCCCACGCAGCTTGCATATTTTCTCCCAGTTATCCTAGTTTATTAGAAAATGGCACCGACTCAGATACAGTAAAACAGTGTTTGTTCGAATGAACCAAAAGAATTGGTGCACATTACCTCAGATTTCCAGAGTCAGCACTACATTTTACTATCTCCTCTGTCTCAAGGGGAGGTGAGGAAGGAGCAGTGTAATTTAAACTATGTGGTGAAAAAAAATCCCCACCCCACCCCTTGGCTGCTTGGGCTTTCACCCCTCTCATCATCACTTCTTAGTTCTTTGCAGTGCCCTTCTCAGGTCGGGCCCAGAATTCGAAACTCAGCACCTACCATTGGGTCCAGATTTGTGCATGTTCTTAGTTCCCATCTGTCCTCAAGGCTGAGGCCCTCTGGCATCCAGCCATAGCGATGGCACAGAGAGAGGTCAACAAACCCTCAACTGCCCGCATGAAGGGGAAGCTAATGACCTGCAACCCCAACACTCAGCATTGGGCCTGGACAGACCCATGAACAAGGGACCAGGATTGGCCCACACAGAGCAATGCTGGTTAGTGCTAGCAATACTTTCTCTGTGAAACAGCCAATGGAAGCAGCAGGGCGTGGGTCCCTCACCCTTCCCAGTCTGATAACAGGTCTGTGCCTGTTTTATAGTTGGTAGGGTCGGAAGGGACCTGAGCAGATCATCAAGTCTGACCCCCTAGCACGGGCAGGAAAGAATGCTGGGGTCAAATGACCCAGCAAGGTGATTATCCAGCTTCCTTTTGAAGATCCCCAGGGTAGGAGCGAGCACCACTTCCCTTGGAAGTTGGTTCCAGATCCTGGCCACCCTGACAGTGAAGTAGTGCTTACCGACGTCTAGCCTGAACCTACTCTCAGTCAACTTGTGACTGTTATTCCTAGTTACTCCTGGTAGTTCCTGGGGGAACAGGGACTCTCCTGTTCCCCGCTAGTCCCCCCTGGTAAGTTTATAGACAGTCACCAGATCCCCTCTCAGCCTTCTCTTGTGAACATACTCAGCATAAAACCTCCCTTTGCAGCAACTCCCCTGGGACAGGATGTGGGTAAATTCCAGTGTCTGCCTACAGCCAGGCTGTACTAGTCCCTGTGTGCCAGCTAGGTAGGGTGTTGAGGCCAACTGGCTTGTGTATCTCTGAATTTCATGATCCACCCTAACCTATCATTACACAGCGCCTCTCCAAGAGGCTCTAACGTAGTCCAGAGGGGGGATTTGGAATGAGGAACACAATTCTCTACACACACCCCCACTCCAAAGATTCAGTGAATTATGACCCCCACAGTTCCCTCAAACTCTTCAACAAAGTAGAAACACAGCAAAATGAACCCTAATTCCTCAGCTTTGTGTTGTGCTTGCCTGTTTTATTCCAGGAAAGAATGATACGGCCCAGAGTGACTTAGCACAGCTTCAGCACTCCTGTTTCTCGCAAAAGTTTCCAGTTTCCTTTGTTTAAAACAGGAAACTTCAGCTGCTCTGGAAATACATTTTCTGCACAGTTTAGTTACTTGAGCATAGAGAATACAAGATCCAGATTAGATGGTTTTAGAAAACCAGCTGCACAAAGACAGTCCCAAGGACAAGGTCAGGACAAATTATGCAGACTTGGGAGCTGGGCTCCTTTGTTTTGTTGTTTAATAAGTAAGAGATGCTCAAGTCATCCCCAAGTGGAAAGCAATATCTTTGTAAGCAAAAGCTTTGGAAAACTGTGCACCTATAGCTGCAATATGCATGGTGATGAATATGGAAAGTTCAATCGGGCATGTATTTTGCCAAATAGCATTTCAATGAACTTCTATTCTCCTGGAAATAAATCCACGATGAAAAATATGTGGATTTTAAGAAGTATTTTGCATGTTAAATCTTATGTAACCCCCTCTATAATAAGCTCTTTGTTTCCAGGCTGCTTTACCAGGCCTGAAAATAATCTCTTGTGAAATCCAACATAAGTAGTCAAGTGGCATTGCCTATGCCTTTCAATCACTACTTTTGATATACACTACTGTGCAAATTGATCTTTATCACCAAAAAAATTGGCCACGTAGCAAAAATGCAAGTACATATACAAGACTTTTCTCTTTTACTTTGGTGAGAAGGGAACTGAACATCTCCCCAAAGCAGGAAAATGTAGAGGATGCAACCCACATGGTGCCTGCTGTGGTATGAGTGGGGGAGGTAATTTAATTTGCTTATCATGTTAGTGCCATGCTGCCCAAGGTAAAGCCAACTGAGACTAAACCTTCCTCAACCTGCACAGCAAGCAAAGGGGTATCCCACCCCACGTAACCCTGTGGGCATTTAGAGGGTCCACAAGATGCCTTTGCAGTTAAACAAAAGCAGGGTCCCTGCCACTGATTGCTTGCAGGGGTAATTTCTATATTTCAGAGGTGGTGCAGAATTGAAGACAGGAGGCAGTGAGGGAGGGGACAAGCTGTTTAAGGTGGGGGGAGGGGGGGAAGGCTGGATGGAAAACCTCCTTCCTTCCACATCATACCCGAGGCTAGGTTTGGGCACACAATGGCTGTTTCAGTGAAACTCTGTGGGCTCTGCCCAATGGCAGGGGGAATGGGAAATGCGTGCCTAAGGCAACTGGGAGCGAGTCACGCTAGCACATCTTCTCTCATCCATCTCTCATCGCGCCACTGATCTCACCCCATGCTGGCTGTTTAGCAATAAACAGCTCCTTCTGGAAACCCAAGCCTTTCTACTACTATCACAGAAGAGCTGTGTTCCTGCCTGCTCCTGAAGCCTTGGCATGCTCCTCAGATACAGACTTCTCCCCACTGTGGCTCTGCTTCCACAACTCTCAGTCTAGATCTCCCTTCTTGCCTTTGCCACTTACCCTCTTGCAATCTGCCCTCTACCAGAGTCTTTCACTTTCATCCTGCCTTTGTATCTTTCCCCTGCAAGCAACTCTGTGCTCTCCTTTACTGCCGGATAGGAATTTCTGAGCCCTATGTCCCCACTTTGCCTCCATGAGCGAACTATGCATACAACGCAGTGATTGTGGATAGTGCCCCAGCAATGCTGGTTCAGGCATGGAGCTACATCTAAACCATTAGAGGGTCTGAACAAACCTGCATGCTCTCAGGAAGTGACTGGTTAACACACTAGGCAAAGCCTTGTGTCCCTGACACGTGCAAAGCCCCTCCTCCTTTCAGACAGCTTCTCCATCTGCAGAATCTCACTCGGCACAAACCCTGCAAACTGCTGCACTCAGTCCTAACTTTCACTGAAATCACAGAGAATCAGGGAAACTGTGGCCCTAAAAGAATCAGACCCTCAGAATGCAAGTCCCCCTGCCAGATAACACATGAAGCTTTGGGGGCTCCAACAATGCTGTGTAGCCAGTACATCTATAGAGCTGCCTGTTCCCTTTAATGACAACATCAGCTCCTTTTCAAAGACAACAGCCTGTATTTCCTCTTCTATTTCCCCTATTTTAGCTCTTAAATGTTATCTATGTTGACATAAACAAGAGAGAAAGAATAAATCTCAAACTGTGCATGTAGCAATAACTGTAATCCAGCCTTTCTGCTGCAAACATGCTTTTCTGGAGTGCTACTCTGAGACTCAGGGGATGCCTGTTGATGCCCCACTTCTGGGAACTCTGTGACATGGCAACAACATCTCAGCAAATGGACAAAGCCAACACAACGAGGTTCAGTGTGCTATCATGATGTCTGAACTTTTCAACTGCTCCCTTCCTGTGGAAAATACACAGCAATGCCTGCCTCCACCCTGAAGGTGTGAGAAGTCACTGTATCACATCCCAGGCAGGAGTTTTGTCTGGCCTGTTTCCTCAGTAGCATGCAGTCTTCCACCTTGCTTCAACAGGAAGAGTTTGCTCCAGTTTACCTGTGATAGGAGTCTCAGGAACTCTGCTGTGGCAATTCCTCATCATACTTTTGCCTTTGCCATTGACATCAACCCATCAAAAAATCAGGAAAAACAAGTCTCCTTCCCTTGCGGGCACAGGAACATAGACAAGGGCTGTCTCTTATGTGAAAATCATAGAACAGTAGCTCTTCTAGCTACTCCAGCATTGCTTGCATCACCGAGATGCTGTGGGCAGCCTATCCACCCCATCACCAGTTTGACAGCATGCAGGCCATCCCAATAGCTGGCAAAACACCCGCAGATGCTTCAGTGTTCTGCAAGTGTATGATGCACCCCAACTCTAGCATGCCAGACGTCCACCATGAGCTGTAAAGAAGTGAACATCTGGACTCCCTGGCGAGAGTGATGATCCCATGGGAAGCTCATCTGGCTGAAGGACAGCCAAGCAAAGTTCCTTGCAGCACCACAGCTGGCAAAACAGCCATCTCCCCTGCTCCCATCATCCACAATGCTTGGTTATTAGCAGTCTTCCTTTAGAGTGCAGTTAGGATGCCAGATAAAAGGCTCTTCTGTAAGCTGGCTAGTAGAGAGCAGTTGCACTGATTAGCACTACAAGCTCCCATGTAGTTTTTAAGCCACCCATTCCATAACAGCAGAAAAATGTCTGAGTCTGCCTTTCTACAAACATGGGCCATTTCCTGAAGGGTCATCTTTGGCCTTTCATTATTCCTCCTTAGCTGATTCCCCAGCTCATCTCTCCATGGCAACTCCTGATTTTGTCTCTGCAGCAGCAGCAGAGGTGACAGCAGGAAAACAGCTTTCACCCTGGAGAGGCTATGGTCAGCTTTCAGTTCTTCCCAAGACAACTGATATGGAAAAGGTAGGTTTGAAACCCCCCAGGCTGAGGAAAGCCTAGATACCAAGTCTAACCATTGGACTGTGCCATAAAGCTGGGAAGCAACGCCAATCACCACTCCTTTTTTGAACAAAAATGACATGGTTGCTGTGCTCTAAGCATGCCTACAGGGCTGAAAAAACTTAAGGAGCGAAATATTTAGGCTGGAGTGAGCAGTGGGCCGCTCATACCAGGGTGGTTCCTGCCACATGTAGTAGTCTAGATTTCAGTATCTAAGGAACATTACAGATCAAAACATAGGTGCTGAACAAATGTAGGCATCTAGATGGTTTTGTGGTCAGTGGGGCAGGAGTTTTCTGGGCTGATATTTGTGATTTGGCAATTTACATTCTGGCTAAACTCAGTTTAGCTGTCTAAGGACTTTCTAGGTAAGGCCCTTCATACTGCCTGCTTGCTGATTTGCAAGGAGGGATAATGCACACAAGGTTACCATGACGGTCAGTATGTCAGAGATAAGACATTTAAATGTTGCAGACATGGGGGATGGGTGTCATCCTAGAACCATCAGAGGCAGAGCACTTCCTGGACATACTTAGCTAGCCAGAAAAACCTCAGCAAGCCCGGCTTTTTTGGCTCCAAACAGCATCTGTTGTTTAGGAGCTCAGCCAGTGTAAAAAAGAAGAACACAATAATTTCACACTGGAGTGTAACCACCTGTTGCAAATTGCTGAGAAAATGTATTCTCAGTATCATCTTCCAAACACATCTATTCACTTCATGCAAGTTGTCAGGTCACTGGACAAGAGCAGGGTGTTTTCTCCAATTGCTACAGCCAGCTTCTGATTCTACAAAAGAGTAAAAGGTCTTTATCAACACGAGGGGGCAATGTCTGGACACAGGTTGAGGTTGAATTTGCCTGGATTTGTCCTCTCCTACTTGGGGCTGATGGCAAAACATCCAAGAAACCCGTACAGGCTGGCAGGCTGTCCCATCAGCTACTGACGTGGTTGCAGCAGGGATGTATTTAGGACATCCCTGATGGCAGAGGGGCAGGCTGTTGTCCCTGTGGTGGCATAAGGATGTATTGCCTCTGTAATGGAAGATGGCATGTCTGCCCCAGTTTGGTGCCTGGTCAGCAGACCAAATATCCACTGCCTCCCAAGTGAAAAAAGCTTTGACACACAATGCAACCCTGAATGCCCTGAGATCTGTATGTTTAGCAGCGTGCTTATGAAAGGCCACATGAAGACTGCAAGTTGGTGAGAGATGGGACATGCAGGGAGGGATTAATGCTCAGTATCACGGGGAAGATGGATAGACTGCAAGCTCTCCAATGGCAGTGACCTGGTCTTTTCTACATGGTTTGCAAAGAACCATTTTACTAATCTATACAAGTACAGTAAAGTAGTCAGCATAACCATATGGCTACTCTTGCTTTCCTGTTCTCTTCTGGATTCACAAGTCCAAAAACACATTCTGTTTCGCAAGAGATTCTTGGCCTCGATTGTGGGAAGGAGAAGGACTAAGTGGAGGCTGATGACCCTCACACACTTTGCTTACAAAAACATCTTTCCAGCACTGTGGGATTAGAGCTGCAGTTCTGACCTTGGGACGTGCCTTGCACAGTGTTACTGGTACATTTTTTCCCCTATCAGAAACACTCCACTGATCATAGAAGCTGGGGGCAGCTTAGTAACTGGCATTTCTATCAATGGCATGGTTAAGACAATCCCTTTTTCAGAGCATTTCCTCAAAACAAAAGCTTCAAGCACTTTATAGGGGCAGCCCTGGTCTTATTATGGCTGATTTGGAATACTGAAAAATGCAAAACAAGGCATGTTTCCAGGACTTCAAGAAAGACACTAGTTATGCAGGGCTGCATTCTCTGTTCCCAGGGATTTTTTAAAATGTACAAAATAATTTCACTGAAATACTCCCATTTAGATTTAAACAGGTGGATTTATGTTTGTAGATAAAGCTGGATCAGAATTCCAGTGGCTTTCAGGCGCATTGTATTTGTAGGTGCCCAGCACCTCTAGAAATCAGGCTCCGGTGTCTCAGGTTATACGCTCCAAATATACATGTACTCAAAATCATGTCATTTTTTTAAACATTTTGGTCTTAATGTATAAGCAACTCAGTAAGTTAAATAAATGCATGAGGCTTTATCATTTGAGAATATATCCCACTCTGCCAGCAACTAGATTTGATCCAAAGTCTATGGACACCATCTAACTTCTAAGAGCTTTGGGCTGGGTCCAAGGAACATGCAATTATATGAAGTATCAATGGACATCTACAATGCTACAGTCCTCTCTTCACTGATTTGGGATGAGACTGGTTTCAAGCTGCAGGTGTAATTCTCCTTCTAGCTCTTGTGATATGCAACTAAGATTTGAAGATGACTTTCTCTTTTTTTAGATTAAGTTGTGAGCACTTCAGGATGTAACACACAATTTGTTTTAATAAAGTTAGTAAGAGAAATTAGATGACATCCACAAAGTACATAATTCATGCTACAATGTGATACTTTTCAATTTTCTCTGCTGATCTCTGGATTTTGATTTGGGGACATTAAATCCTTGATATATTAGCAACATCAGATTTTTTGAACAAACTTGTTTAAAAAAATTCCCCATCTGAAATATTTATCAGGAACACTAGCATATACTTTGCAGTTGATGCTACATTACACAGTTGACTACACATCACATTTCAAAGCAATAAATTCCCTCAAAAAAGGTTTACTGCTCTTAGCTAAATTTTTTTTTTGCTCCTCAACTATGAATGATCTGAGATTAGCTTTCCACTTAAAGCCATTGTAATAGTTCAGAAAAATGCCACTTGCAGTGTTGGTACAGCTGACCTAGTTTAATTATTTATGTTCTTCTCTGGACATCTGGAGGTCCCACTGTTAAGGTGGCAATACTTCATTCCGTTTGTTACTGACAGTTCGTTACATAGAACGATCAGAGAGATGAGCTAGCTGAATAATTGTAACTCTGTCCCTGCCATTTGCACACCAGAGAAGGTGTCAGGGGACAGTTTGAGTACAAAAGGAGATTAGGCAGCAGACAATCAAATTATTAAATTCCATAACCCACAGTTATAAAAATGAACGTGAAGGAGAAATAAAATGTGTTTCCCTCTGGCTTCATGGGCAGAGAACAGTCATGAATCACTGAGGTTACTGAAGAAAAATTGCCCGCTCTTGAAAGACTGCAGAGAGGGTGCTCCACCCTGCCACAACAAGCTTGCCTTGGGGAGAGACATCCTGATGCGCGTATCGATGCCTCCTTCATTTTTTAAACTAATGATTATACAGGGATCAATTTTCAGGCACATAAAAATAATGAAGATTTATGTCCAGGAATGTATAGTTGAAATTAAATTGTTTGGACCCTGGTGTTACATGGAATATTTTCATCTCAGTCTTCCTCCAACCATGACTTTCATGAACAATTTCCCCTTGCCAGAGGAACAGCTAGGTAACATAGAACGTGCACAAAACACAGGCTGATTCAACATTGTGTCCCCAGTTTCTTTTCATCTGAACCTCCCTGCACACCCCCACCATCTCCAAGGCAGTTTCCATTACACACCACCAGGGGATGCTGCACATCACCGTGGTCCATGGGGCAGCATGGGGCCATGTACTGCATGGCTCTGCTCAGCTGCAAGTGTGTTTTGTTAGAAAAAGGGGCCTCCCTTGGTGTGCTCTGCCATCAGAAATGCTGTAGATAGGTCTCTGGTGGGTTCAAGTAGTTGTAGACAAGGACCCTGGCTAGGGTACCACAGGTGGAGCTGTCCAGGGGGTGAATTGGGCACACAGGAATCTTTGCAGACACTACCAATGTTCTAGCAATGAGTTAGCCCCAGGCCTGAAAAATGCTGCACTGAAAGCCACCCAGAGAGGACACAAGTCCTGGGACATGCAGCTTGAACCTTGTGCTCGATTACAATGTGGCTCCTGCTTCACCAGGTGTCACCTGTCCCACTGCAGGATCCCAGCTGGATTCTGGGACACATTCAATCTGGCCCACGGCCTGGCCCTGCACCACTCACTCAGCCCGCAGGACCAAAACATGGGGTACCACTGGTCTGAGATGTGAATCTACCCTGCCTTCTGCTTGACTTGACACTCACAGGGTGAACTACTGTCTCCCTGTCAGGTACGAGGCAGGGAAGACTTGTACTTTACCAACTACCCGAATCAGAGCCTGAGAGCACAGGCTCCTGCAGGCCCCAGCAAATAGGCTCCTGCAGGCCATGGAGCATGAGCTTCCAAGGCCCTAGAGCAGGAGCTTCCATAAGCCACAGCACAAGGGCTCCCACTAGTCAGAGCACAAGCTTTCAAGAGCCACAGAGCATGATCTTCCTTGAACCACAGGGTATGGGTTCCCACAAACCACAGAGCATGAGCTTCTGCAAGGCAGAGTATGGGCTTCTATGAACCACAGTGCATGGGCTCCTGTGGGCCCTAGAGCAGGAGCTTTCACGGGCCACAGCTCCCACCAGCCACGAACCATAAGCTTTGTTGAGCCCTAGACTAAAGCACAAGCTTTCAAGAGGTATAGACTGTGAGCAGGAGCTCCCATGAACCTAGTGCATGGGCTTCCATAAGGCACAGATCATGACCTTCCACGCCCATGTAGCATAGGCTTTCAAGAGCCACAAGTCATGAGGTCCTTGAGCCCTAGAGCACGGGCTTCCGTGAGCCCCTGAAGTATGAGCTTCAGTTTTTGTTGTACCAGGACCCAATTTAAACATTGATGGCCAGTCCCAACCGAGTGCCCCTCACTCCCGACCCACTGCCCCTTGTTCCCAGGCCCCAGCCCCTCAGTGTGTGGGGTGGGGTGCGTGTGGGGAATGCAGAGCTCCAAGCAGCTCTTTGCAAGCTGGAACTCTGACAGCCTGCAAGGGAAAAGCCATGGTTTCCCACTGTTAAAGGAGAATCTGTTTTTAAAGTTTGTTTGCAACCCTTTCATTTTTAAAGTTTCATCACAACCATTTCTTGCTACCCACTTTTGGGTACAGAAATGCTGCCCTACAGCACAGGCTTCTGTAAGGCCATGAAGCATGAACTTCAATGGGCTTCAGCAAGCCACAGGACATGCGGGCTTCCACCAGCCACACAGCATGAGCTTCTGCGAGCCCCTGAGCACATCTACACAAGATGCTATCTGTGCAGTAGCCTAATAACACTACGTAGCAGCATGCCAGTCAAAAACCATGCTAATATGCTACTGCGCAGTGTTATTAGGCTATTGCACAGTTAGCATCACAAAAAAACCCATGCACCGGAGCTACTGCGCAGTAGTGTGAGTTACTGCACATTTAGTTCGTACTTCATTGGGCATGTCTACACGTGCATTTATGCCAGCTTAAATTTACTGCACAGTAAACAGGAACAGGCTGGCATCTACACATGTAGGTATTAAAGTGCATTAATGCTGTGTGCGGCCTGACTTGGAACTAACACACACAGAGTGTTACTGCACAGTAAGGCATCTACACATGCATTAGTGCGCAATAACGACCCAAGCACAAATTTGATGCCTGCATAATGCAGGTATCAAATTTATGCCCAAATCAGCATAAGTCGCCATATCTACTGCACAGTATGGGTGTGCGTGTGTAGATGTGTGCCCGCAAAGTGCAGTAATTCCGGTTAGTGCAAGTAAATGCACACATGCAGATACACCTGTTAAGTACTATGTGAAACATGCAGTAACTACAAGGAACTTTTCCACCCAGGGGAACCTATAACATCTTTCTAATCTCCCGTACGATATGAAGTTTCATTTCTACCTGGGAGAAATATTACAATATGTGCATTCTCCTTTGCTTGAGGAAAGGTGCATGAGCCTGAAAGCTTACAAATAAAGAATTTTTTCTGCAACTATTTACTTGGTCTAATAATAGATATCATCTCTATCAAGAGTTCTGGATACAGTAACTACTGAGCATTAAGGAACATGTAGAGCAGCAGTTCTCAACCTTTTTTGTACCAGGACCCATTTGTAAACATCAGTGGCCAGTCCCTACCCAGTGCCTCTCGCTCCCTACCTGATGCCCCCAGGCCTGGCCCCACAGTGTGCAGGGCAAAGGGTGAGTGTGGGGCATGGGAGGCACCAAGCAAGCTGGCACTCTGCCAGCCTGCAAGGGAAAAGCCATTGTTTCCCACATTTTTCTCCTTTAAAGGTGAATCCAATTTTAAAGTTTGTTTGCAACCCTTCCATATATTCTTGCACTTTTGGTTCCAGACCTACGGGTTGAGAACCGCTGCCCTAGAGCACAAGCAGCTCTTAAGAGCCAGGAGGCAGGAGCTTGTGCGAGCCCTGGAGCAGTGCTTCCCACCCTCGTTTGTAGCAGGACCCATCTGTAAACTTGGAGTGCCAGTCCCCACCCAGTGCCCCCAGTGTGTGGGGCAAGGGGTGGGTGTGCGAGGCGGGCGGGGGTATGAGGGGCCCGAGCAGCCCCTGGCAGGCTTCCGCCAGCAAGGGAAGAAGACTCTGCCGTCTTCTTTTCACCCTTCAAGGAGAATCCACTTTTAAAAACCCGTTGTCCAAGTTTGCTCCCGACCCTTGCCCATCTTCTCGCGACCACTGTGGGTTGGGAAGCGCTGCCCCGGAGGCAGAGGCCCCGCGCCCGCCCCGCCCAGCCCCGCGCCGCGCCGCGCCGCGCCGCGCACCTTGCTCGCAGGGCCCCTTGCTGCGCTGGGCGAGGGCGCGCTGGCCGCGGCTCTGGGCGCGCAGGCTGGCGGCGCGCAGCTGGCAGGCGCTGGCGTAGGTGAGCCCGTCGCTGCCGCACACCGGGTAGCGGCTCTTGCACACGCACACGCCGCTGGCGGCGGCGGCGGCTGCGGGCGGCGGGGGGGACGGGCTGCGGCCCTTGCGGCGCGGGCGGCTGCGGGCGCACTCCAGCCCCGCGGCGCAGCGGCCCCAGGCGCCGCCGCACGCCTCGCCCTCGCCGCGCCCGCACTGCCAGCAGCAGCCGCACGCGTCCCGCACCCGGCCCAGCGGGCAGCCGCGGGCGGGCAGCGCCGGGCACTGCCCCGCCTCGCAGCGCCCGCACGCGGCACCCGCCGGGGCCTCGGCCCAGCCCGGCGCCAGCCCCGCGCACGCGGCCGCCAGCAGCAGGCGCAGCAGCATGGTGCTGGTGCTGCCGCGCCGCGCCGCCCGCCGCCCGCCTTAAAGCGGCTCCCGGCCGGGCCACACCCCGCGCGGGCAGGGCAGGGCCGTCCCGCCGCGGTCAGGGCAGCCCAGGGAGGGCGCGCGCCGGCGGCTAGCGCGGCGCTCCTGTCTCAGCTCAGTCTGTTTCATAAAAGACATCGACTATTCAGTTGGTGTAAGAAAAGAGAGCCAGTCACCCAAACAGCCTTGCCTTTCCATGTCCCGAGACGGCTACCACCA
Source organism: Alligator mississippiensis (assembly GCF_030867095.1). Lineage (NCBI taxonomy): Eukaryota > Metazoa > Chordata > Crocodylia > Alligatoridae > Alligator > Alligator mississippiensis. The sequence goes on along the minus strand of NC_081825.1, from coordinate 140,485,811 downwards.
ACACCCCTCATAGCGGGCAGACGAGGGTCTTTAGGTAGAAGGGCTCTCTTTTCTCAGAGCAACTAAATCTACAATAAAAGAGATCAAGGATCCTGCCAAACATGGGTGACACGTAAGGGGTGCACGTGCATCCCCTGAGATCAGCTGTGCACACCCTGGAAGCGCCAGCCATGAAGCCACTGGGAGACCCCCTGCCAGCGATGGGGTGCCCCCCCCAGACTCAGGAGGCACCAGTCGCCCATGCTGCCAAAGGATTTGGAAACACCTGAAACCACAGGTGTGGTGGGGGATGCTTGCCAGTAGCAGGGCCAGTTATGGTTCTTGACTGACATGCATTTGGAATTCATTTGGATTGGGACATAAAAAATTCTCTTAAAAACCCTATTCAGTTGCTCTAAGAAAAGAGAGCCCTTCACCCAAAAAACCTTGCCTTTCGATGCCCTTAGACAGCTACCACCAACGCCCCTCACAACAGGTCAGGGCAGCCCAGGGAGGGCGCGGGCAGGCGAGGCTCTTCAGGTAGCAGGGCACTCCTGTCTCAGGCCAGCTCAGTCTATTTAATAAAAGACATCAACTGTTTAGTTGGTCTAAGAAACGAGAGCCCATCTGTCTGCTGTGAGGGGTGGTAGCTGTGTTGGGCTAAGGATGCAGGCAGACACAGGACTGGATTAACCTTTTTGTGGGCCCTAAGCAAACAAACTCATCAGCCCCCAACCGAAGATGAAACTTTTATATTACGTTGTTTTCACTCAATAATTATGATATGCAAAATAAGCACAACTGGGCCCCTTCTTCACTTAGGGCCCTAGGCATGTGCCTAGTTTGCCTATGTGTTAATCCAGGCCTGGGCAGACAAAGTTCTTTGGGCAGATGGGATCTCTTTTCTTAGACCAACTAAATAGTTGATGTCTTTTATTAAATAGATTTAGTTGGTCTAAAGAGATCCCATCTACCCAAAGAATCTTGTCTGCCTGTTGTGAGGGGCACTTGCTTGTCCTCCGGGTCATCATTTCTCAACCCGTGGGCCATGACCCAAAAGAGGGGTCACAAGAATATGTGAGAGGATCATGAACAAACTTTTAACATGGGTCAAACAACTTTAAAAATGGATTCTGCTTTAAAGAAGAAAAATGTGAGAACCATTTTGCTTGCACATTGGCAGAGTTCCAGCCTGCGAGGGTCTGCTTGGGTCCTCCCCCACACACACTGGGGGACTGGGGGTGGGGAGCAATGGATTGGGAGTGAGGGGCACTGAGTCAGGACTGGCCATTGATGGGAGTGCTGGTCAAAGGTTCATAATGCGGGGGACACCAAGCAAAGCATACTGGACAGCGCCCACTGGCCATCTGAGTCCAAGGAGCCAGCAGACACTGCCCAGTGATATTCTACCCAAATATGGGAACAAACTAGGTCAAGGAAAGTAGCCCCACAGTCCCCGGGGACTTTTCTGACCAGAGCCTCCTACCTGGCCAGGTATCTGGCCAGCTTAACCAGGCCTGCCCCAGGAAAGGAAGCCCCAGCTCATGGGGACCCAATCTGGCCCCCTACCTTGTTTTTCCTCACCCCCTCTAGATCCCACTCCAGACCCATTAGCGCCCTGCGATCTGGCTAGCTGGCATGTCCTCCGCAGGCTGTTTGCATGCATAGGGCATGGGGGGCACATGCCTCCCCACACATTTCTGCGCTGCTGGCAGGGTGCAGGGCTACAGCCTGGCCAGAGCTAGCACTTGGCAGCAGCAGGGGTAGTGGCATGGAGTTGTATGTGTCATCCCCCCTGCCCATCAACACTTACACATCAACAATGGTTGACCACCTGGGGGTGGGAAGTTCGCAATCCTGGGGGCGGGACAGGGAGATGGCTTGGTGCCAAAACATCCCCCCCTCCCAGTAGAGTTCAGGGCATGGAAAATTTTTCCACACAGAACAGGGGGATGGGGGAAGAGGACTGCAGCTTGGGTGGCTCATCTGTGGAGGGTGGCCACACATTAATGGAACAGGAACTGGGCAACACGGATCAGAGATAAGCCTGCCCTGGAATGGCATAACTTTGAGATGCCTAAAGTGCACTTAAAACTACTTTCCAGGTGTTAATGTGTGAACAATGCAGGGGCTAAGAGCCACCTGAAATTATTGTGTAAACAGGCCCATATACAGTTTATGCTGTATTATGCTTCTGTGGTTCCCCTGCTTTACCTGTAGCAGGTGAAGGTGTTAGGTCTGTTGCATCAGGGTTGACAGTAGTCTTATGCAGACTTACCTTACCGTCCACACCCCTTTTTCAAAACCCTGTATCAGCCCATGGTCTGAGTTGACCCACACACTGCAGGGACTGGACCAGCCCTGCATGCAGAGTCTGGGTTGTGCAGCATATGGTGTGCCTACTCCAGCTAGCCCAGGATCTGTGCTGCATGTAGCCCTCATCCTGGCCCATCTGGGATCTGTACAGCACATGGCACCCCCCGCCCTCTGCCTGGTTTGGAGTGTGTGCTGCCTACAGCATCTGTACCAGCCAGTCTGGCGTGCTGCATGTGGTGTGGGTCCTGGACCAGCTGGAGCACATCCCAGACCAGCGGCAGGGAGGCAGGAGGGCAGGCTCCATATGTGACAGATCCTGGAGTAGCCAGGGCAGGTGCCACATGCAGTACAGAGCCTGGAGCGCACGCTGCATGTGCTGGACCTGGCATGCAGAGAGGGAAGAGGGGTCTGTAGGTCTGATCCAGCTAATGGACTAGCCTTGCACCACTCACCCAGCTTGCAGGGCCAGATGAGTTTGACAGCCCTGATTTCTGTAGCCAAAAAATAAGCGAGATGAACTAGCATTTTCCAAGGGGGCCCTTAAATCTAAAAAGGCTGAGACTCACTGCTCAAGGGGGGTTTTCTGGGTTAGAAGTAGAACTGGCCAGAGCTCCAGCTTTCATCCAGCCTCCCACCTAGCCACAGCAATTGCACAGTCTTGCTTCCTCAGTCGGTGGTGACTCCGTAGCCTGGGCCTCACACAGGTCCAAGCTGCACAGGGGTGTCCCAGAAAGTGGTGGCTGCAGTGTACAAGGGCTCCTGGAGGGAACAGGATGCAGCCACCACCCGCATGTGGGAAAGGCAGTCGCTTTTTGTGCTTCAATAACACCCTGCTTAGTCAATAAACTTCAAGGGTTTTTTACCCTTCCCTTGTATTTTTAAATCTGAATGCTGTATCTCTAGATATTTTTTAGGCTGCCTCTTGGCATATTCAGGAGCCTCAAAGTGGAGAAACTGGCTCCAAGTGGTAAGTGGGGAAGCAGCAGCTTCAAAGCCTCTGCTGTCCCCTGCGCACCCCCCCCCAGCCTCTGGTAAACTATCCCAGACCCACAGTTTCAGTGGCATGTCAAGGAGCATCTGTAGTTCACTTCATAAACAGCCCTATATAGAGCCACACAAATCCTTCTGTACAGATCCTATATAGAGCCATCGGGTGGGGAATGCATTTGCTTTCACCCCAGTTCCAAGCATCAGTCACTGGCTGTTCTGCTTAACCAGGTAACTCCCCAAGTGGAGGCTAGGTTGTGTTAAGTGCATATCCTAGTAGGAAGCACCAGCCTAGCAGCTCAGAGCTTCATAATGGGCATCGCCCTTCACAGCAAACTGAGGGGAAACATCTCACAGTGCTTTTAATCAGTGAGGGGGCATAACTCACACCGTATCCTGAACTGCTGCTAGGCTTCTTGCTATTTCAGCTGGTTTGTTTTAGTTAAAAACCATCTTTAAAATATGGTAAAAACAGGAGAGGAAAAAAAGGATCTGCCTTTTCTTCCATATACTGTATATCGTGTTCATTCTGGCTTGTGGAGGAAACAAGGTCTTTTAATAAATGCTTTACCAAGCTCTTTGAAAACTGACCCAAAATGAACCAACAAAGAAACAGATAAGTGGTCAGAGCTTCAGAAAAGCAGATACTAGTGATGGAAAAGTCCTGTTCTTGGACTAAGGACAAGGCTGTTATTGACAAGTATATTTTTCAGTCTAGTTGTAAATGCTCCTCTCGCTATTCCAGTCTTGTAGGTCTGAGCCAGTGACTCATCCAGGGTGGTAGGGTACCTTGGGCTGCTACAAGATCCTTTTAAAGCTGCCCCAGGGAGCTGCACAATATTAGCACTGTTAGGTGTGTGGTTAGGTAGCTGTGAGGTAGGTGTGAAAGCAGCTACCCATGATTCACAAGATAAACACAGAGGGTGCGTCCAGACGACGAGCATGGCCGTGTGGCATGTGGTGCTGCAGACATGTCTGAAGTGCCACATACTGCACAATCAAGTGTTCTTCACACTGCACAGGTATGCTGTCAAAAAAACAGAGCAGCACATGTATGGGCAGCAAGTGCTGTTGAAAAGCAGAGCTGGGCCACTTGAAGTTGTGCTGTGTCAGCCAGACTGCTCTGCAGGATCGCTGCTACTGCAGCCCTGGAAGGTAAAGCTGCTGGGGCCAGCACAGTGCTGGCCTCAGCATCCCCTACCACCCCTGGGGTAACTTGCCACATGCTAAAGCATGTGTGGTACGGGTGTTCTCCGGGGACAAGTATCTGTGGTGCAAGGTACACAGCTGCTACTTGTCCCCAGGGAATCAAACGTCTGCACTTGTCTGGACACGGCCAGAGATTTCAAATAGCAATCCATAGTATCAAAAACATTCTGCTTTGTTGTCCTCTTTCTGAGATCTTTGCAACAGAAGAATTACTCTATTATTTTTCTGTAGTCAACAAATGAGTGAAAGCTAAGAGCTGGCATTTTCTGAGGGGTGCCTTGAATCTAATAAGGGGTGCCTTGCATTTAAAAAGTTTGAGAACCACTGGTCTAAGAATTTTAGGAAGATTGCTAGATAACTTAAAACTGTTTTTATTTAATCTTACCATGTCTTTTTAATGTTTTTTTCACACCCCTCGTCTCTCTCCTAATCTGTGGGACTCACCCTGCAGCCCTGATCTCAGTGTGTGAAGAAGCCCAATGCACATAAAAGTGAAATAGCATTTGGCATGAGGAAATACGGTCACTACTGGATAAAGATTTCCAGCCTCTCGTAATGCCTCTCATAAGCAGAGGCTGCCTCTGTTGGGGTGAGTAATGTCTGGCAGTGGTTTTTAATCAAGAGGGGATGTTTTCATAAGATACATTCTCAATCAAACAGGAATTAATTCAGGGTATTTCCATGGCCGGGGGTCAGACTGTGCAATGAAAATGGCCCTTCTGATCTTACAGTCTTTGGACCTATAATGGTCACAGACATTACAATATATCCAGGGGTCAGCCCTGGACTTTAGGAGGGCTGATTTCAATGAGGTAAGGAGACTAGTCAGGGAGGCACTAAGGTCCCGGAGGGGAGGGGAGTTGGGAGTCCAGGAAGATATTCGTTCCTTAAGAAGATGATCCTCCAAGCCCAAAGAGTGACAATCCCAATGTGGATCAAAGGGGGCAAGAGTGCTCAAAAGCCCCCATGGCTCACCAAAAGCATCCAGGAATGTCTCAAAGCCAAAAAGGAGGTGTACAGCCAATGGAAGGGAGGGGCCATCACCAAAAAGGATTGTTGCTCCATTGCCCGAGATTGTAGGGGGGCTGTTAGGAAGGCTAAGGCGGAGATGGAACTGGGACTAGCAACCCGGATCAAAGATAACAAGAAGTCCTTTTTTAAATACATAGTGGGTAAAAAGAAGGTACCGGGCAAGGTGGGGCCTCTGCAGGACTCACTAGGAAATCTAGTGGTTGCACCAGACGTCAAAGCTAATCTCTTTAACTATTTCTTTGCCTTCATTTTTCTAAGCAGGGACTGGGTTATCCCCCACACCAGGATCCCAGACAGACCCAGGGGAGGCGCAGCCAGGCCCAGGGTCAGTGAGGATCTAGTCAGGGAATTTCTGAAGGGACTGGACGTATTCAAATCAGCAGGTCCTGATGATCTCCACCCCAGAGTGCTGAGGGAATTAGCAGAGGTCATTGCAGGATCCCTGGCACAGCTTTACAAGCACTGGTGGTGCTCTGGCGAGGTGCCAGAGGACTGGAAAAGGGCCAATGTGGACCAGTTTCAAAAAAGGGAGAAAGGAGGACCCAGGGAACTATAGGCCCGTTAGTCTTACCTGGGTTCTGGGGAAGCTTTTTGAAAAAATTATCCAGGAGCACATCTGTGAAGGACCAGCAGGGGAGATTATGCTTAGGGGCAACCAACATGAGTTCACTCAAGACAGGTCCTGTCAGACCAACCTGGTGGCCTTCTATGACCAGATCACAAAATCCTTGGACGCAGGTGTCACGGTGGATGTAGTCTTTCTGAACTTTAGGAGGGTTTTCAGCACTGTATCTCACCCCATTCTCATTAAAAAATTAGGTGACTGTGGTGTCAATGCATACACAGTCAGATGGGTTGCAAATTGGCTGGAGGGCCGCACCCAGAGAGTGGTGGTGGACGGGTCATTTTCAACCTGGAGGGATGTGGGCAGTGGGGTCCCCCAGGGCTCGGTCCTTGGGCCCTCACTGTTCAACATCTTCATCAGCGATTTGGACAAGGGGGTGAAAAATACCTTGCTCAAATTTGCGGATGACACTAAGATGTGAGGAGAAGTGGGTATGCTAGAGGAGAGGGACAGGCTGCAACTAGATCTGGACCGGTTACAGGGGTGAGTGGATGAGAACAGGATGGGTTTCAACACTGACAAGTGCAAGGTATTGCACCTGGGGAGGAAGAACCAGCAGCATACCTACAGGCTGGGGAACTCCCTTCTCATCAGCACAGAGGCAGAAAAGGATCTTGGAGTCATTATCAATTCCAAAATGGATGTGGGCTGCCAATGTGAGGACACAATCAGGAAAGCTAACCACACCTTGTCATGCATCCACAGATGCATCACAAGCAGGTCCAAGGAGGTGATCCTGCCCCTCTATGCGACACTGGTCAGGCCACAGTTGGAGTACTGTGTCCAGTTCTGGGTGCCGCACTTCAGGAGGGATGTGGACAGCATCGAGAGGGTCCAGAGGAGGGCCACCCACATGATCCAGGGACAGCAGGGCAGGCCCTACGAGGGGAGGCTACGGGACCTGAACCTGTTCAGCCTCCACAAGAGAAGGCTGAGAGAGGATCTGGTGGCTATCTATAAACTGGCCAAGGGGGACCAGCAGATAGTGGGAGAGTCCCTGTTCCCCCGAGCACTACCGGGAGTAACAAGGAATAATGGCCATAAGTTGACTGAGAGTAGATTCAGGCTAGATATCAGGAGGCACTACTTCACAGTCAGGGCGGCTAGGATCTGGAACCAACTTCCAAGGGAAGTGGTGCTTGCTTCTACCCTGAGGGTCTTCAAAAGGAGGCTGGATAATCACCTAGCTGGGGTCATATGATTCCAGCGTTCATTCCTGCCCATGGCAAGGGGTCAGACTGGATGATCTGCTCAGGTCCCTTCCAAACCTACCGACTATGAAACTATGAAACAAAAACACCCTCTTGCTGGTGATGCAAAATAAAATATGAAAAACATCTTTGTGGCCTCACTCCACCATCATTACATACCTCAGATTACTACAGGCGAGGTCTACCTGACCTCCTTTGAGATGCTCCTCAGATTTGTCATGCAATACAGAACTCTGCATTGTATCAATGCAAAACATGATGAATAGTTTATGTACTCTGTATGTACTGTAATGTAATATGATATGTAATATGGTCAGTTATGTACTCTATATTATGGTCTCACACCTGAAAGTGGAAAATGTTCAATCTGAAAATCTGCAAGTTAAAACTTACCTGCTGGTCCAATATAAAGTATAGATGTTTGGTAAACTAAGATTCACCAAACATATTCTTTCAGCACTTTTCAAGCTTTCCTTAGAAGTTCACTTCCTTTTGTGGCAATATAACCCATGAAATCTAAGTGTAAAATAATTCATAAACTGCCTCTAGGTTTGTCCATCTATCTACATAACTTATATGTTCCTTGATACGTGCTATTGTGTCTAGCAATGTTTCTGGACTGGATTTTGTCTAGACAGAGAAAGATCATTTTCTATCCGTTCTATAGGGCTAAGCACCATCTGGGGATGCAGGAAGTTTCCCAGACTCCAGAGCTGGTTCCACAGGGGTGGTCATCCCATTGATACTGCTGTTGATAGCGTGGGAGTCTGATCACAAAGGTCCACTGCAGCAGTGCTCTCTCTCAGCTGCCTCTGATCTGTGGGCCCTCACCAAGTGACACAGTTGCAATGCAAGAGCAGAGCTTGTTTATAAAGAAGTGCTTGAGAAGTGGAGTCTTGGGTATGAGAAATCTGCTGCTCTCACACTGTTGGGACCACAAAGGGAGAATTTGAGTGGGAAAAGGAAGGGAGAAAAGGCATCAGGGAGGAACAGAAAGATGGCTGTGGGAGGGGAGAAGTAGATAGTGGGAAGGAGAGGAGGAAAGAGCTCAACTCTCCAAGAAATCTTAGATTCTCCTGAGTGTCTTGCTGCCTCTGCCCTCCATTGTCACACTTATAGCTAGAGTTCCCTCCTGAGTTCAGTCTCCAAGAGGTGAAGCTTTTGGAGTAATGTGGGCAGTTATTTTGGCACCCAAAAAGGAGTTGAGAAGAAGGGCTAGTATTGATGATTTTTATATGGCTGCTCCAGCATTTCACTGTATTTCTTTGTTTTCATTGTTATAGGAGCATCATGGAGAGTTGCTTGCTTTCATTGGAAATGAGGAGGAGACAGGTTTAGGACTTTGCAAAACATCTAGCCTTTTTTTCCTTTAAAAAAAGATGTTCTGCATAATTTTCCAGTGGGGAGCAGAGAAGGCCTTGAGTTGCTGAACTCTTCACAGCCTGGGACACTCTGGTCCTCCCCGTCCAAAAGGCATATACCAGCCAGCATCCTCCAACCCCACACCTGGGAACTCAGTGCCAGCTCAGAGCTAGGAAAGAGTGCTGCAGGAGCCCCGTTTGCCCTTCAGAGAGACAGGGCTGGACCTAGCTTCACTGAATTGTGCTGGGGGCAAATGAACTGTACTACACCAAGGGGAGTGTGGAATTGAGGGACAGGGAGATGGCGTAGATGTAAACACGAAGAGCTGGCTCAGTCGTGTAAGGCTAGGGCCTAAACTTCTGGCATTGGGGAAGGAAGGGCTAAATTACATTTTGGGAGGGATGGTGGGGAAGGGATATTCTGGACCCTCTGAACTGGGGGCAGGCAGGAACTGTGTTTCTGGAAGCAGGTGGAACTGGTTCTACCTCTCCTTCCTCCAATCCCCGTATTTCTAGTACCCCATGCTAAGCCCAGGAAGTAGCTTGTCTGCAAGCAGTTCAGGCAACACCCTGCCCCGTCTCTGTCCCTAAACTCATTGCGTTGTTTATAGCTGACAGTAAAGATGGGGATCGTTTTAATCATACAGTGTGGAAACATTCTGAAAACAAATAGTATATTAAAAATAATGCCATCAGGATGAGTAAATTACTCATGGTGCCAGACAAGATATGGGCAACCCATGTTCCATCCAGTTATCCATCAGTCTCTTGTCAGGACAATGAGAACAAACTTCCCCTTCCTGTGCAATTCAGTGGAAATTCTAGAGGAGAAACCAGTCATCAGTGCTGCTATTGCAGCAGAGGAGAGGGCTGCTTTGGCATCTTTTCCACCTAGGGCAGATTCTGATGTGTAAGAAGCCCTTTGATTTTTTTGAAGCTATCTATTAAAAATCACTTTGCACAGTTCACTTTTTCCTCTCTCAGTTCCATGCCAATACGCAAGCATCACTGTCTAAGTTTATGACATCTCTTAAATTTTCCCAGCAGCCGTTCAGCTAGGATATCAATATTCCTTCCCTTTCCTGTAGAACTGACCGCAGCAGTACACTCAATAAAACTGCTGTGGCTTATTAAAATGAAGCCTTCGGACAGGAACTCAATGTTGGGGTAACACAGTGATTTACTCACCAAATCCATGTTTGTTATGGAGGGGAAGTTAAATGCAATTCAAATCCTAGCTTCAAAATGGGGAAAGGCAAAAGAGTAGCTTGTCTTTTTCTCCTGAGCTTCCCCCCCTTCTTTAGTTTCATGTAAAACAGGAAGCGAGGGCATTTTTTTCTCTTGACTGTTGTTACTGCTCTTCCATATGGACAGTAGGTCAGACCATAGCTTTGGACAGAAGGCCCTCTAGTGTCTTCTCAGATTCTATTAATTGACCTCGGGTTTTCAGTTTCATATCTCTTAGTCAGATTTTTCTCACACGTGGAATGGGTTTCCAAGGGAGGTGGCGCTCTCCCCTACCTTGGGGGTCTTTAAAAGAAGGCTGGATAGGCATCTGGCTGGGGTCATCTGACCCCAGCACTTTTTCCTGCCTATGCAGGGGGTTGGACTTGATGATCTGTTGAGGTCCCTTCTGACCCTAGCATCTATGAATCTATGAATTTATTTCTGCACCAGTGGTGCTTGATTGTCGTCAGTGTGGGAAGGCTGCTGGCAGTACACCTGTCATGAGAAGGAATACTGCTAGAAGGAATACTGTACGTCCAAAGTGATGGGCAAACAAGAAATCCAGAGTATTTGTATAACTGTTGAAAACCACCTGTGAGCCTTTCATCGGAAGCAAAGTGCTTTCTCCAGTATTTCCACCCAAGTCAATGGATTGACTTGCCTGCCTGAGGATTGCTAAAACAGGCAGCAAGAGCAGCAGGATTTGGCTCTTGCTCAGCACACTCTACACAACATTGCATTGAGTTAATGTAAAAATGGTGCTAGGATTAAAAGTGAAACAACTGTACTCCATAGTTACTGACCTATTTGAAAGTGACCCCCCCCCCCCAGGCCACTATCATTAAACATTTCATATTCACAAGCTATTGCACCTTGGAAATTCCACGTTGATTCTATCCCTTCTGTAAAGAAGCTGCACTGGCCAAGGGAAAATGGTGCAGCAGCTGAACAGGCCTATCGCAGTCCCCAATAGAAGTCTGCGGGAGACAAGATGAGCAGTAGTGCAGTGCCAAGAAATACAGTAGACTCCGTCTGGTCTGCAGCCTGCAGGCAGCCCAGAGAAGCTTCCACAAAATATAGCCACTAGACCTCATTTAAGATCTCATGGTAGCAAGATGATCAGAGAAGTATCAAATAGTAGGGTTGGAAGGGACCTCTGGAGATTATCTAGACCAGTGTTTCTCAACCTGTGGGTCGCGAACCAAAAGTGGGTCACACGAATACACGAAAGGGTCATGAACAAACTTTAAAAATAGATTCTCCTTTAAAAGGAGAAAAATGTGGGAAATGGTGGCTTTTCTTTGCAGGCTGGCAGAGTTCCAGCCTGAGAGGGCTGCTTGGAGCTCCCCTAAGCCCCACCCCCCCACCCCCTGCCCCACACACTGGTGGGTGGGAGGCAGCAGGTCAAGAGTGAGGGGCACTGGGTCAGGACTGCCCATTCATGTTTACAAATGAGTCCTAGTACAGAGAAGTTTTAGAATCACTGATTTGGACTAACCCCCTGCTTAGTTGGGTTTATCCCTATCCAAACTGCTGTCTACAAATCCTTGTCTAACCTGTTACTAAAACTACACAGTCAACCATGTCACACAAGCACAGGGCATAATGCCCTAACCTGCCACATGTAAGGCAGGAAGACAATGACAGCCAGCATCCTGCCACTGCAAGGATTGTTAAAATACACTCAGGATCCAATGAAGAGGCTCACTCCCCATGCTACAGAAGAAGGCAAAACCCCCCAGTCTGTACCATGAGGTAAAATTCCTTCTTGACCCCAAATACAGCAAATTGGTGCGACTCTGATATAAGGGACTGGGGGTATAGATGGTCTTGCCTAATGGTTAGATCACTGACGGAAAGCAGGGGCCTGGGGCTGGCTCAGAGGGTGGGAGCCATATTACCAAAACCAGAGGGAAATCTAGGGGCACAGTCTGCAACACAGCCCAGGGTCAGGACTCAGAAAATCAGATGCCATGTACCAGTCCAAATGATAATTCATAGGACAAGGTGCAACTGCAGAGCCAAACCAGGGTCAGGACCCAGGAAACAGATCCACAGGGAAATCCAAAGCCAAAGTCCAGAAATAAGGCAAAACCGGGGCAACCAAAGTGCAGGAACCAGGAGAAGGCTTACCACAGCAGCACTGTTGATTGGCATGCCAACCCAGGGCCCCAGCTGGTGTTGGATGGGTAGGCAGCATTCCCAGTAGCCAACCAAGATGCTCACTGTTCCTAAATTGGGGAAGCATTTATTAGCTGAGGCTTGCTGCAGGTGTGGCTGCCGAAGTATTCAGCTCTGGTTGGTCTGCCTGGTAAGAGTCCTTGATACCTGAGCAGAGGGGCAAAACGCTGTAGCTAGAAACCTCTGGATTTTAGTCCCAGCAGAAGCACCAGCACACCCAACTAAAAATCCTCAGCCTTGGCTGCAGCCAACACCCAATGCTTCTGAAGAAGATGAACTCCTTCTATATCCTCCAGCACATGTCAGGAATTGATGATTACATATGGTACATGTGGTAATGCCTCCATCTCTGGTTGTTAATTGCTCCCTGTTACATCACTGTGCTTTTTAGCTTGACCAAACCTTTACTATTAGGTTGATTTTTTCCATGCTAGATGTCAATCTCTGACTGAATACTTCTGAACGTTTCAAGCACCACAGCCATTTCCAAGGGATATGAGAACCAAACCAAAAAAACACATACACAAAATAAAAACCCAACCTGTTTTGCTTATGTTTAAAATAATTATTCTGCTAGGAAATTCTGGTACCACTGCATTTTGGAGGAAGTGCTCAAAATTCAACAGGGTTTTGCCAGATGCCATGGATGTCTTTTAAGACAATGAACATACAAAATTGGCCAAAGTAAAAACTTCCAAATGTGCTCTGTTAGGACATGCTCAATAAAGACTTGTTGGACTTGCATCTGAATTCTCCACATGCACTGAGCATGCTCCACTGCCCCCAGCTTCCATACACGGCTGGAATATGTATAAGCAGTGCCCATACAGAGTGACTCAACCAGGGCTGGATTAATGCAGGGGCTGGGCCCAGGAGTTCCTGCCATTCAGGGGCGCCTTGAGGCACCAGGGGTAGCACAGCCCAGGTGGGCTTCCCAGCTGTGGGCATCCAGGGCAGGCAGCGTGCGCCTCCTCCCCTCTGGCCAGGCCAAGGCCAGGGGCAAGAGTGGGGCTCCCTGTGGGTGGTGGCAGCTTCCCAGGGCTGTCTGCTGCCAGGAGGCCTCATGGGTGGTCCTGCTTCCACTCCCCACTGTCTGCGGGTGGCTGCTGGCACCAGCACCGCTGGGACACGACAGGATGGGTCAGCCCCTCCTAGCAGGGGCTGGCAGAGGCACGGGCGGGCAGGTGGGGATGGCACAGAGCCCATGCCAGCCCCCGTCCCCGCTGGCCCCAGCCCTGGCTTGTCCCATGGTGCTGGGTGACTGCAGCCCCAGCTGCATGACACCCACTGGGCAAAGGGACCAGGCCAGGACTGGAGCCACCTTCACCTCAGCAAAATTCGCATCCCCTGGCTCGCCTTGGATGTGCCAAGGAGGCCAGGTGGGCCCAGCTGCAGCCCCCTGCCAGGAACAGAGGGAACCTGCCCTTGCCTGGTGGGGAGCCCCCAATTTTCTTTTTGCCCAGGGCCCCAATAAATCTTAATCCACCACTGGACTCAACACGCTCCTTTCAGGGGCTCTATGGGCTAAGCAGGAATTTACAAGCTATTGCTGCTTTGAGCTGCTGATGATCGCTTAGGCTGTAGGCAGGAGACACAAGAGCAGGAAGCCTGTCTCTTCTGCAGGCCCCGATCTCTCATAGCTGTTGCCCAGTCAGTACAGAGGAGAAGAAGAAAGAAGCTCGAGTTGGATGGGGAGAAAAAGGAGCTAAGGGAGGAACAAAGGAGAAGGGGGCTGGTGGGTAGAGAGCAGGGGTAGGAGATTGGCAGAAGGGGCTGTAACTGTAAGAGCCAACTCTCATTCAGAAATTAAAGCTGAGCTCAAGAGTCCTTACGTATAGTTCTTCAACAAGGCAAATTACTTTGTCAATAGTTTTCCGCTAACTGATTCGATCTTGGAACTTCATTCTATAATTGTATCATTAAACAGCAAATTTACCCAGCAGAGATCACTGAAGTTGTTCATGGTAAGCAGTTTGTGCCAATGTCCAGAGAGGCACAATAAAAGGAAATGTTTTTGTTTTGCTTTGTTCTGTTTATGCATTATTATATATGGAGGCCCCTTTTTCCATGTTTGATGATGAACGGACAAGAGAACCATTTCCAGTGTGCTTGCAGTGAAGAATCACCTGGGCCAGTCCTATAACGGCAGGACTAAAGAAAGAGAACATTGGGAACCTGCAAGATGCGGGGCGGCCAGCACTACGGCACAGGTAAGAAACGAGAAGGTAAGAAATAAGGGGCCCCTTGGGACTCGGAGCGGGGGGGCAGCAAAGGCACCTGTCGCAGGGCTCAAGTGCCTATATACTAATGCTAGGAGCATGGGAAACAAGCAGGATGAACTAGCGCTCCTGCTTGCACAAAACACCTACGACTTAGTAGGGCTAACGGAAACCTGGTGGGATTCATCCCACGACTGGGCAGTACATATTGAGGGTTATAGATTGTACAGAAAGGACAGGGTGAGGAAAAAAGGGGGAGGGGTTGCGCTCTATGTCAATGAGCAATATACGTCAACCCTCATCAAGACGGAATCCAAGGATGAGGAAGTAGAAGGATTGTGGGTTAGGCTACATGGGGGGCAAGGAGAAAGGGATTTGGTGGTAGGGGTCTGCTACAGACCCCCACATCAAGGGGAAGAAATAGATGCGGGGCTCCTGAGGCAGCTCTCAGAGACCATAAAAGCTAAAGAGGTGGTAGTTATGGGGGACCTAAACTACCCAGACATCTGCTGGGAGACACAGATGGCAAAGTCCCACCGCTCACGCAGGTTTCTAACCTGTGTACAGAACCTCCACCTGACACAGGAGGTACATGGTCCCACTAGGGGGAATGCCATACTGGATCTGGTATTGGCAACGGGGGATGACATGGTAGGGGACCTACAGATTGGTAGCCATCTGGGGGACAGTGATCACCTAATAATAGAATTCACCATAAGACGTCGAGTGGGTAAGGTAACTAGTAGGGTGAAAGTGCTAGACTTTAGGAAAGCTGATTTAAATGAACTCAGGCGATTAGTCAAGGACGCACTGCAGAGTAGGAGTTTTGAAGTGATGGGAGCCCAAGAAGGGTGGCTGTGCCTTAAGGAAACGATCCTTTGGGCACAAAGCGAGATGATCCCGATGCGAGGAAAAAGAGGGAAAGGGGCCAGGAGGCTTCCTTGGCTGACCAGAGAAATCCAGGGCAGCCTAAGGGCCAAAAGGGGAGCACATAAAAAGTGGAAACAGGGAGAGATCACCAAAGAGGAGTCTACCTCCTCTGCTCGTGCTTGTAGGGAGGCAGTTAGACGGGCCAAAGCTACCATGGAGCTGAGGATGGCATCCCAAGTAAAGGACAACAAGAAATTGTTTTTTAGATATATAGGGAGTAAAAGGAAGGCCCAGGGAGGAATAGGACCCCTGCTAAATGGGCAGAAGCAATTGGTGACGGACAGGGGGGACAAGGCTGAACTCCTCAACGAGTTCTTTGCCTCAGTGTTCCTAAGTGAGGGGCACGACAAGTCTCTCACTGGGGTTGTAGAGAGGCAGCAGCAAGGCGCCAGACTTCCATGCGTAGACCCTGAGATGGTGCAGAGTCACTTGGAAGAACTGGATGCCTTTAAGTCGGCAGGCCCGGATGAGCTCCATCCGAGGGTGCTGAAGGCACTGGCCGACATCATTGCAGAGCCACTGGCGGGAATATTTGAACGCTCGTGGTGCACGGGCCAAGTCCCAGAGGACTGGAAAAGGGCCAATGTGTTCCCCATTTTCAAGAAGGGGAGGAAGGAGGACCCAGGCAACTATAGGCCAGTCAGTCTCACCTCCATCCTTGGCAAAGTCTTTGAAAAAATTATCAAGGCTCACATATGCGAGAGTCCGGCAGGACAAATTATGCTGAGGGGAAACCAGCACGGGTTCATGGCAGGCTGATCGTGCCTGACCAATCTAGTCTCTTTTTATGACCAGGTTACAAAATGCCGTATACTTAGACTTCAGGAAGGCCTTCGATACGGTATCCCACCCCATACTGGTGAACAAGTTAAGAGGCTGTGACTTGGATGACTACACAGTCTGGTGGGTGGCGAATTGGCTGGAGGGTCGCACCCAGAGAGTCGTGGTGGATGGGTCGGCTTCGACCTGGAAGGGTGTGGGCAGTGGGGTCCCGCAGGACTCGGTCCTTGGACTGATACTCTTTAATGTCTTCATCAGCGACTTGGACGAGGGAGTCAAATGTACTCTGTCCAAGTTTGCAGATGACACAAAGCTATGGGGAGAAGTGGACACGCTGGAGGGCAGGGAACAGTTGCAAGCAGACCTGGACAGGTTGGACAAGTGAGCAGAAAACAACAGAATGCAGTTCAACAAAGAGAAATGCAAAGTGCTGCACCTAGGGAGGAAAAATGTCCAGCACACCTACAGCCTAGGGAATGACCTGCTGGGTGGCATGGAAGTGGAAAGGGATCTTGGAGTCCTAGTGGACTCTAAGATGAACATGAGTCGGCAGTGTGACGAAGCCATCAGAAAAGCCAATGGCACTTTATCGTGCATCAGCAGATGCATGACGAATAGGTCCAAGGAGGTGATGCTTCCCCTCTATCGGGCACTGGTCAGACAGCAGTTGGAGTACTGCATGCAATTCTGGGCGCCACAATTCAAGAGGGATGCGGATAACCTGGAGAGGGTCCAGAGAAGGGCCACTCGTATGGTTAAGGGCCTGCAGACCGAGCCCTACGACGAGAGACTAGAGAAACTGGACCTCTTCAGTCTCCGCAAGAGAAGGTTGAGAGGCGACCTTGTGGCTGCCTATAAGTTCATCACGGGGGCACAGAAGGGAATTGGTGAGTATTTATTCACCAAGGCGCCCCCGGGGGTTACAAGAAATAATGGCCACAAGGTAGCAGAGAGCAGATTTAGATCGGACATTAGGAGGAATTTCTTCACAGTTCGAGTGGCCAAGGTCTGGAATGGGCTCCCAAGGGAGGTGGTGCTCTCCCCTACCCTGGGGGTCTTCAAGAGGAGGTTAGATAGGCATGTAGCTGGGGTCATCTAGACCCAGCACTCTTTCCTGCCTATGCAGGGGGTCGGACTTGATGATCTATTGAGGTCCCTTCCGACCCTAACGTCTATGAATCTATGAATCTATAAAGGAGCGCTGGATGAGAAAGAAACAAAGGAGTTGTATCAAGGAGTGTCCCCTGCAACATGAAAGGTTCACTTGGGTGTACCACTGTGATGAGGACACTGGAAAGCATATGAAGGGGTATGCTGGGAAACTGGCGAATTTTAGCCTTGCCCACCTTCAGATAGGAGACAGGTGGGCAAGTGACTCAGTTTCAGACTGGTAAGGAGTTTCCACCTCCTGCCTCCTTTGGAAGACCTCATGTGCACTGGAGAGATGCGGAGGGAGAGACATGATGCTAGCCTGTGAAATATGGAATAGAAATATGGAAACTATTAGCTTGCTTCAGAAGAAGCGGATGAGCAGAGCATGTAGAGCACTTTGACCTGTACTATGAGCTGACTGGGAGAGGCATCTTCTTCTGGTAGAAGAGACCAACAATTATTTTATGAGAGTGCTCCCAAGACCTTGATTTAGCTAGTATAAAGCATCCCTTGATTATGAACATCTGTTTGTATTTTCAATTAAATACTCTGCCACTAAACTTTGATTTAAAAAGTTGTTTTTAAAATTCTAACAGTTATTTCTTTAGAAAATGGCTAAATGCAAAGCAAAATGTTACTAATTTAAATTCCTTTTCCCTCTTTTGTTGCTGATTTTTACCATATGCTCACTAATGACTGTTGAAAATCCATGGGGTTTTTTTTTGATGTGGCACATCTAGATGTATAAATAAGATTACTGAAAAACACTTCAGTTCTTCTCTCTCATACTTTTGGTACCTCATTTTCTTTTTTATGTGTTAATTAAGTTGAATATAGTTCATGTTTTAAAACAATGGCAGTGCTTAAAACTGGTATTTTACAGGCAACAGTGAAGTATATAATTGGTGGTATTTTACCCATTTTTGAAAATGTTGAGTGGAATTAAACTTACTTCTAAGGTTTGATTTCTTTTTTTACCTCTTTAATATGCTGTGTAATGAAGGCAAGATATGAACTATTTCCTTGACAAGCTGTTTGGAAGGATGTGTGATTTTTATCTAACAGCTCAGTAATTACTAACCAAGATGTAACTAAAATCTTAACTCTATCTCTTGTGTGGTTGTGAATGTAAATCTAAGAATGTAAACTAATCTTAATTTTACTTTGCCTGATGCATGCTAAACAGCAATGATAGATCCATAACTTCTGATAATGCTCCCTTTGGTTAAAGTGCACAGTTTTCAATACTAGAGTCTGTAGTGATGCTGTCACTAGTTTTATTTATCTAGGTGAGCAGCTATTTAGATGATGGCTTGAATCTGCTTCCTGTTTTTATAAGGCAATAACAACGGTGTCTGTCTAGGTGTTTAGGTAAGGCAAGGAGTTTATTTAGCCCTCTTATTAGCAATTTAACAAGAAGCAACTTGAGCTGGTATTGTACTAAACTGTCTAACAATTTTTTGTGCCAGATTCTGCCAGTATTTGAATCCCAGTGGAGTTGGGGACCAAGAGTGGTGCTCCTAGATGCCACCATAATACAAAATAACTAATAATTAAGGATGACAGAATCTGGCCCTAAAGATTAAATTGAATTTATGGTGTGACCTGGACAAAGCTGCCACTGATTACAGTGGGAGCTTTGCCTGGGTAAAGATGGCAGGGAAAAAAAATGCTTGGAATGATGGATTAAATAATTAAGTGTGATGCTGAGGTGGCTATTTTTGTTCTAAGACCATGGATGAGGGAACTTGTGAATAACAGCAAATCAGAATAGAGTGAAGAGATTTACATACTCTATCACTGTTGAAAACAGCCATTTACTACTTGAGAATCAGTCACTGTACAGCATCCCTGAGATCTGATTTTTACTGTAACAGGAAGTATTGGCTGAGATGACTTACAATAGGCTTGTCAAACTTCAAATTGCTCCCACTGGGGGGTGCACTGTTATCACGCTTTTTCTGTAGGGAGAAAGAGACTTTTGTGCTAACTTAAAGAGAAATTTTAAGATGCAGAAAGCAATTATTCCAAATAATTCAAATCAGTGTTTCATGGCTTAGGCATATTACATTTTTAAGGTAGATGAAGTGCCACTGGGACAAAGATCAATTTAATTGTCAAAATATGAAATTACCATGTGTCTACTAAAAGGAATGGCATGGTTTTGGAAAATGTAAGGTAGCTTATTTCAGAAACATGGAGAAATCAACTTTTTGGTTCTTGTGCAAGGAATTGGATTGACAACTCTGGGGCATGTGTGTGTGCACATTCAGTCTCTAAATTTGCAAGGAAAAAAGAATATTACTTTGCACTTAATGCTTCTGCTATTGCTTCTACTATGACTAATAGAGGCTATATTGCGGTTCCATTGGATTAGGTGCTATATGAATTTGTAGTTGTTTCTGTCCTGAGTTGTGTCTGTTTAGAGCAGTGATTCGCAACTTGGGTGCTCCATCAACCTGGGATGCCATCCTTTTAGGGATAATGTGCAATATTAGCACTGTTAGATGTGTGAACACCAAACATGATCCACAAGATAAACCCAGAGATCTCAAATCAGAATCTATAGTGTCAGAAATATTCTTATTTGTTGCAAAGAACTCAGAAAGACCTGACCTAACTGGTTCAAAAGCAGTGATCTGTCTGAATTGTTGGGAAGACAGACTATAACGCTGACTGCAGCAGTGCTGTTTAAATGCAGTTGTAGCAAGTTATCATGGGTTTTCTGCTGGGATTCCACACCCTGACCTTAAAGTTTAGCCAATACTCCTGACTAAGCCAGGGGGAGTGTTAGGCTGCAGATGAACCCATATTCTGGTTTTATACACTGTATTCAATCTTGGCTTACTTCATCAATGGGGGAATGATGTCAAGTAAGACTGGGATTATCTCCTTCAACACCACAATGCAGCTAGTTGTTGATTGATCTAGAAAGGTTTTCATACAGTTTCACATCGGACCTGTCATTTGGAAAAGTTTTATTTTCTTAACATAGTCCAGTTCTGCTTTTAAAAAATGCATATGACTTTTCCTCTGTCAACAGTGTTGACCTTCAGTGTTCTGGGGACCAAGGAAGGTTTGAGAAGACTATCCTAACAAAACCTAGGATTCTAAAGGAATAAATATAAGATAATTTTAATAGCAATATTAACAGTGAAATACAAGGAATATATAAATAAGTATTCATAGCAAAGAATTGATTAAATGCAATATAAGGATCATAAAAAGAATCATTAATACATGAAATGGAAATTAATCTTTCCAAACTTTAGATCTGAATAAGTTTTAAAACCTCTAAGAGGTGGCTGGTCTGTCACAGCAAAGATTTCACTTAAATTTCAAAACCTAAGATCTAAAGCAATGTCAATCTTGGTTCATCTACAGAAGGGAACTTCAGCAAGAATGGACATTCAAGGTGAAGGATGCAGTTTCTAGGATACTCCTGGCTTTTATGGTCTAATCCAAATCTAAAATTTATAAAGCTGCTTGTGGTGGGGCTGCCTGTGGCAGGGCAGTCTTCAGGAAATGCCACACCTGTACGTCCCTAGTTGAAGGCAAGTATGGGGCACCAGAAAGCTTCAGCCCCCGCTGCCTTGTGGGTGACCCTGTGGAAGGGAAAGGCTAGGGGGCTGGCCCTAGGCCCATAGAGTGGGGCCTGAGGCCACGGGGTGCAAGGCCTGGGACCCCCAGTGAGGGGGCAAAGTAGTGAGGGGGGATGGAGTGAGAGTTGGGGGCCATGTAGAGGCCTGCATATTGTCCATAGGGGGCCTGAAGGACTGCACATAGGCCGGCTGGAGAAGGGGGCCACTGAGGGGCAGAGAATAAATGAGCCCAGTGTAAGCGGAAGAGCGGGCTCAGGAGGGGTCCTGAGTGGCTATGTGGCCCACAAGCTCAGGGAGTGGGAATGGGGTGTGGAGGGGCCCGTGAAGATGGACACATATGGGAGAGGGCTAGCTGCTGAAGAGCCTAGCCAGAAAACCCTCGACTGGTCAATGCTGGGGCCAGGACCAGGATGGTCGAAGGGTAAAAGCACCCACTGTGAGGGACAGCCAGAGCTAGTTGCCTGGAATCCCAGCTGGCCTAGAGGCAAGGCCAGGGCCTGCAAGACCAAAGTGGGGCCAGAGTGGGGCCACTGCTGGGAGGGAAAGGAGTGGCCCCACTCAGTCCTGAATGATGGCAGAGGTTAGGCCACCTAACTAGAAGGGATCCAGGTCAGGGTCTGAAATACCAGTCTGGAATATAGTGGGGCCTAGTATGGGGCCAGAGCCATGTAGTGATACCATCTGTGAGGCATGGGACATGGTGTAGGGACAGTACAGGGCCAAGGGACACCTTTGGCATGAGGGCATTAAATGGGCAACCTCCCAACTAGGAACAACTTCTCTGAGTTACATCAAAGGTGTGGCAGACGAGGCAGGTGGGCAGACTGCCCAAGACACATGGGCAGGGCCAACATTTGGATTGACCTCAAGACAGCCTATCACACTGCTAAATGAAAATAATACAGATGTCAACAGGATACACCTGAAAGACGCTGACAGACATGCAGGCCCCCACTGTAACTCATGGTGCTTTACATAAAGTGCCATGAGTTACAGCGCTCCCCACCCCCCACAGAAGACATTCAGCCCAACAGAAACAGCAAGCTGAGGTTTGCCCATCCTGAGCTGGAGGTGGGAGATTGGGAGGAAGCCACAAAGCAGGGAGACTCTAATCTCCCCTCCCCCTGCAGCTAGGGTTGCCAACTCTGATGGAAGCTATTCCAGGAGATTTTTTTCCCCCAACATGATGTAATGTCATTAATAGGGGTGCACCAATAGAGATTTTCTTGGGTTGATACTCATGGCTGAAGGGGCATGGGGTGAGGTGGCGGGGGAGATTGAGGCCCTCATGGTGAGGGAGGGAGTGGGGCAGGGGCAGGGGTAGATTCTGTATAGCTGGGGTGGAGTGAAGGATGGAGCCATGAGTGGCTCATCCAAGGGGCATGGGGGGGCAGGGGGGAACAGCTCCCAGTGCTGCATGCACCCCAGGAGGGCATAAGAGTGTGTGGCCCCAGTTCTGCATGTGAGGCAAGGGCAGGCTGCTGCTGTGGGCTGGGGCCAAGGCAGTCCTGAGCTCTTCCTGGTGGGGGGCTGGGCTGGGCTACAGTTGGGGCAGGCAGCAGTGGTGCTGGGAGGGAGGCTATGGGGGGCTGTAGCCACCCTAAAATTCACTGTAGCCCCTGCTCCCAACACTGCCCCAAGTGCAGCCATGGCCCAACCCCCCTGCCAGGAAGAGCCTGGCACCACCTCCAGCCCCAACTGGCAGCAGCAGCTCAGCCAAGCCCCACACACAAATCCGGGGGGAGGCACATCCCCCCATACCCTCCTGGGGTGCATGTAGTGGCAGACGCCGCCACCCTCTCTCCGTGCCCCCAGGACAAGCGGCTTATTGCTCTGTCCTGTGCCCCACCCCACCCCAGCTGTGCAGCTCCTGCCCCTGCCTCAGCCCCACTTCCTCCCTCAGTGATGGGGCCTCAATCTGCATCCCCCGCCCCCATGCCCCTTCCCTCACAAAAGACTTACTAGCCAGACCCAGCTGCTCTCCATGCTGCCGGACTGTGGTCCTGGCCACCTGTGTGCTGTGTCTGCATGCATGCACAGGGCATATATCAGGGACATTATCAGCTGCATCAGCCAAAAAAAGCCGATTGCCGATACTCTCAGTTTTCCTTATATTGGTGCCGATCCGATGTGGGACCAATGTATTGGTGCACCTCTAATCATGAATTGTACTGTTCAACCCATTCACAATATCAATCTTCCAGATTGCTTTCAATAGTCACCAGGAGATTGATGCTGATGCCAGTAGACTCCCAGCCAAGCCAGGAGGGTTGGAAACCCTACCTCCAGCTCAGGCCATGCAATCCCCAGTTGGCAGCTTGCTCCCCCTCTCCCCTCCTTTCCTGTTGACAGCTCTGGGGGCAGGGCTGGACTGCATCATCCCAGCCCCAAATGTGTGATAAAGAGGGATTCATGTTTTTCATTTTCCCATGGAAAAACAGAGTAAACTACAGAGTTCCAACTTGCAGGGGGATGAGAGGGAGCTGGATGAGGGCGGTCAGGCAGGTAGTGCCATGTGCAAGTATATGTACATGGCTGCCAGGCAGCCTGGAGAGCAGCTCCTGTAGGTAAGCTGGGGTGGGTGGGACTGAGGGTCCCATAGGGAGGGAGAGAACTGGGCAGGGCTGGGGCTGGGGGCTGTCCAGTTGGGCCGTACTTGGGACCCGGGGCCCAATGTACAGCCAAAGGGCCTCAGTGGGGAGCAGGACGGGGCTGCAAGGGCTCATCCAGGGGATGGGAAGGGGGCAATGCTAGCTCCCTGCCACTGCATGAACTCCCAAGGGGAGGGGGACCTGCGCCTCCCCAGATCTGTGCATGGGGTGGGGTGGGCTGTGCACTGTGGGCTCTGGCAGGGGGGTTGCTCCTTGCTGCTGTTCACACTCCCAAGGAGTAGAGGGGACCCGTGCCCCCTGTGGCAGGCCAGTAAGGGGTGTTCCTGTGCTGAGCCACCCACCTCATTGCACCCGACCACCTTCCAGGCTCCGAGTGCCTCCCTGGGGGTGCCTTACATCTGGCCGACCCCCTTCCTGGAGCACACACACTAGCCTGGGGGTAGAGCTGCCACCACCCAGAGACGGGCTTGATTCGGGCACTGCACCCCCTGAGGGACACAGGCCTAATAGCCTTCGAGGGTACTTGACTCACTTCAAGAACTTGGGGTGCTTCCCTCAGTCGGAAGCACAAGTAGTGGTCTCCCTTAGTCAGCTGAACCAAGGGAGAACAACAAGGAGAAATGCAAAGTGCTGCACCTAGGGAGGAAAAATGTGCAGCATACCTACTGCCTAGGGAATGACCTGCTGGGTGGAACAGAAGTAGAAAGTGATCTTGGAGTCCTAGTGGACTCCAAGATGAACATGAGTCGTCAGTGTGATGAAGCCATTAGAAAAGCCAATGGCACTTTATCATGCATCAGCAGATGCATGACGAACAGATCCAAGGAGGTGATACTTCCCCTCTATCGGGTGCTGGTTAGACCGCAGTTGGAATACTGCATGCAATTCTGGGCGCCGCACTTCAAGAGGGATGTGGATAACCTGGAGAGGGTCCAGAGAAGGGCCACTCGTATGGTTAGGGGCTTGCAGGCCAAGCCCTATGAGGAGAGACTGGGGCACCTGGACCTTTTCAGCCTCCGCAAGAGAAGGTTGAGAGGCGACCTTGTGGCTGCCTATAAGTTCATCACGGGGGCACAGAAGGGAATTGGTGAGGTTTTATTCACCAAGGTGCCCCCGGGGGTTACAAGAAATAATGGCCACAAGCTAGCAGAGAGCAGATTTAGACTAGACATTAGGAAGAACTTCTTCACAGTTAGAGTGGCCAAGGTCTGGAATGGGCTCCCAAGGCAGGTGGTGCTCTCCCCTACCCTGGGGGTCTTCAAGAGGAGGTTAGATAGGCATCTAGCTGGGGTCATCTGAACCCAGCACTCTTTCCTGCCTATGCAGGGGGTCAGACTCGATGATCTATTGAGGTCCCTTCCGACCCTAGCATCTATGAATCTATAAGGGAACCCCAAGGCATAATCTAGACCCACTCCCAAAGAGTCTCCCACACTAGGTACAAAGGAGAACTTTATTGGCTACAAGGAGTAGGGTTGGAATAGGATACAGAGTTGAGTAGTATCAGAGAAATCCCATAGAGCAAACAGGGTGGCTGGAGTAGCCTTTGATCATGCATCTGAGTTACTGCAAGCTATATATCTAATTAGATCTCAGGTAGCTTACTCCCAAGTATCATCCAGAGGCAGGTGGAGATTCCGGCTGGAGGCAAAGAGTTCATTGATCATGAGTTTTGAGAGAGAGAGCAAGTTTCAGATAGTCCAGCTCTTCTCTCTCTCTGAGTTTTCCCCATGGCTGCTACCCCTTCCTGCTGGGCAGTCCTTAACTTATGATCTCATTTACCTGGTCCAATGGAGGCCAGCACCTGTTGGCTGTCAGCCAAACAATTTGAAATGCATCCCTGGTTGCTGGGAAGACTGGCAGTCTCTAGCCCACCAGGGAGCCCAAGTCCCTCACCCAGGTATGTGATGCCAGTCACGTAGGCAGAGAGAGCAGGGTCCCCCCTCCCTCAGGAATATATCCAGCTCAGGTTACCTAAAGAGATAGGGTAAGTGTGTACCCTCTGCAGGGCCCATCCTAACCAAATTGTCACAGAGCAGAGTTTTTGGGGAGAAACAGAGGTGGCCTTCTACCACACCCCCCACATCTGTGTATGGGGGTGGGGGCTGTGCACTGCCTGCTTCAGGCTTGGGCTCCCATCCTGCTGCCCTCCCCTGGGGCCTCCACAGCCCAGTGTGTGCCACCAGGCACTGCAGGAAACAACGGAGCTGTACAAGAAGCTTTCTGCTGCTGTCAGCCTTGTGCTGCCCACATCTCCTGCGCACAACCCCCCACTGCTGCCCCTGCTGCAGCCACACAGCCATGGGACACCTCACCAGGGCAGCGCAGAGCTCACAGTACCAGGTAATTTCCTGTGTGGTTCCACTGTTCTTTGCAGTGCAGGGTCACACATGTCAGGCTATGGAGGTGCCAGAGGAGGGCAGCAGGGCAGGAACCCACAGCGGGCAGAGCACAGCCCCTACCATATGCACAGATGTGGGGGGTGCAGGTCCCCCTGCCACACAGGAGTGCACACTGTGGCAGGGAGCAGCCCTCACTCCACCCAAACCCGCAACAGGTTGGCAGCAGGCAGCAGTGGGGAGCCGGGCTCTGCTCTGCTGCAGCAGCCACCACCTCCTGCCAGGGGCAGGGAGCTGCAGACCTGGGTCCCTGGCCCCATAGCCCTGGCAGCTGGGAGCCCCCTCCAGCAGGGCTGGGGGAGCAGGAACTGTAGGTGGGGGGCGTGGGGCACCAGCAGGGTTGCAGAGGTAATGGGGAGGTGAGGGGTACTACCAGGGCTGGGGAGCTGTGAGTGGGGAGTGAGGGGCACTAGCAGGGTGAGGGGGGCAGTGGGAGGACCTTTCATTTTAATCACAGATTTGGGGGGTTTTATCAGAGAATGTGCAATTTTTTATCAGGGAAAATCAGGATCTCTGGTGATAAATTAAGCCTAATAGAACACAACTTCCCTAAGGCTCTCTAAAGAAGAGCACCTTCATCTGATACCTCATTTGATGAAGTTAAATTTTTGCACAATTGGCCATTTTATAAGTGCTCTGCACTTGTGCACATGTATTGTGGCATGGCTGTAGAGTGCTTTCAGGGGGCGGATTGCGTGAAAAACAAAACTTCTGTCTGTGCCCAATATATCCCTATGGGCAGCCTGGTGTTCACCAGGGTAATAACACTATCTTATACCTAGGTAACCTAGAGCTGACCTATGTAGCTTAGCTGACTTTTTGCTTACATTGTAAAATCTTCATGACTATGATTTTTTTTTGGTATGTTACCATTTCCTTTGCTGCTTCTTGGCCTAGCTTGGTTTGATTTATGCCAATGTTGAAGCATCCTAAGGCCTGTAAAGGTCTACAGCACCTAGCATTAAGCAAAACTAAAAGAAACAAAACCTAACAAATGCTAAAGCCAAGGCAGAAAGAACAACCCTCTCCCTCTAATCCACATGAACTATCTAAGAACTGACTCAAAATCTTGTTTGTGTGTACATGGCTATTTGCACATGATCTATTAGACATACAGCTTCTGATTTTACACATCCAGGTTGCAATATTGCTCACCTAATTGATGTGTGCAGGTGCACAGACACTTGTAAGTGGATTTGATATATGTCTTGTGGATACATTACAAAAGGAGGCAACCCTTCCTCCCCCCAGAGTTGAAAGAGAAACAGAAATTTATGTTATAACCTCACAGTTTGAACACTCTTTGATACTGCTGCTAAATGGAATACAAAGAAAAAAAAAGCTTAGATTTTTACCTTGGCTCAAGGAGAGGGTTATCTCTACTTCTAAATGTGCTCATTGGCCTTTCTTTTCAGCCAAGTTTCTGAAAGTGTTCTCCTAAATGTTAATAAATTAAATATTAGACTGTTTGCAATGAATGCCTTGGGTCTGAGATTAACATGAGAAGATCAAACCATTTAAGAATGAAAACTGGTTGGGAAAAACCTGCTTTGACCTGAATTAGGCATTTTTCTTGTCTTATCAAACTTCTAACTGAAAATTACTTGTGAAATGAAAGCCATCAGCAACTATAGAACCTGAGCCTATGGGCTTGCTTTGATATTATCTGTCATAACACTTGAGGGCAATAGCTGATACACATCTCATTTCCAAACAGCTACCTTTCACTCCTGGCTATTAAAGCTATCTGAAACAAAATTGTATCCTGTATAATCTGAATTACACCTCACAGTACCGAGGTGGCTGTCTTTTCCTGGTTGTAGTGATATTACTAATAACAATGTTTGACAGACCACAGGATTTAAAAGGCTTTGTCTGCATCAAGGAGCAAATTCTTGACAGAGCATAAATATTTCCAAGGTTGTAAGATTATTGCATGCTACAGCTGGTCTGTGTCCTGGGTCCTCACATCACACACCAAGCACTTCATTTGGGTCATTAAACCAATGCAAGCAAAGCCCTAAGGGCTTGGCAAAGTTTCCTGGAATTTGGTTCAGCTGGAGCTAGTTCAGACCATCTGACCCTTGTGCTGCTCTAAGCCAGGGTTTTTTGCCCTGTTCAGTCTCGGAAGCCCTTAGTTGAGGTAAAACAGTTTTAGAGGCACATCACTTTTATTTTAGAGAGCGAGACTAGGAGAGGGAAATTCAGGGGAAGAGTAAGCCAGGGGATTTACCTGCCTAAGTATGCACTAGGAGTGAAATTTCCTTTGCTTGAGACTATACAGGCAGTTCTCAGACTTACAACACAATTGGAAAAACGCATCTTAAGTTGAAACGTTGTAACTCGGAACTGATTTTCCCATAGGAAACAAAGTTATAAATGGAGGATTGGTTCCTGAACCAAGGCCCAATACCCTATTTTCACCAAAAAGAACCAGGAATTTTGTACTCAATCAATTATAGATGAGTAATATAGCTACATTAATGTATTTATACTGTAAATAGCAATCATATTGATTTGGAAAGACTTCTTTGAGGTGGGTTTGCTGAACTTTTTGAAGGGTCCTTGGCTGGAGTCTTCTCAGGAGTCTTGTTTGCTTTCTTAAAGAAAGTGTCCAAGGAAATTTGGACAGATGTTCTCCAGGGAGATGGGCAATGAAGAGAACTTGTTCACGGGCGCAGGGCATCAGATCAAGTTGAAACTGACGTCAGAAAGTTGAAACAGGGTGTCAATTTATAAACGTTGTAATTGTAAAACGTTATAACTCAAAACGTTGTAAGTCAAAGACTGCCTGTGTTTGTTCCAGTGCCCAACAAATGCCCTGTTAAGAGCTTTTGTGATCTCGCCCAGGCTTGTGGCCAGCTATTCGACAAACATTGCCCTACCTGTAATTCGTAGAGTCCAGAAATGTCATGATGATCCCTACTTCCTTTCTTGTCCTTTGTGCCTGCTGCTTACACCCCAAGCACCCTTCCTCTTCCTCTCTTTCTCTAAGCCATAGGCTCCTTCTTTTTGTTTTGTTTCCATCACACAGCTTGGCAGATCTGGTAGGGACTGGGGGACTCTTGAACTCACTAAATTGAGAGTGTCTTACTTCAAGTCTGGAGAGAGCAACTGGATAGTCCTTGGAAGACCACTGAAAGGAGCTGGTTGACTGTGGGAAAGAAGGAGATGACTCAGTGTGAGGAAGGGCACAGCCTGTTGGGAATCATGGTAAGGGCACAAGGTCTTTCCCCATAGCAGGACCGCTTTAAAGATGAGGTAAAACACAAGAAAGGACCTGTGCCTTTTTCTGCTTTTCTCGTATGTACAAAGACTGTCTAAATTGATGTAATATTTTTAAAGATATTTTTCAAGTTGTTTCTACCCTGGGCAATTCTGTGAGAACTTGAAATCAAAGTAAAATGGCACAAGAGACTGTAAGTTGAGTAAATGAAGTGGAAAGAGATTTCTAGTCTTCAAGAAGCTCTCCCATAAAACCACAGAAGACCAGACTCTGTATTTCTGATATTGGCGTTGTAAGAAACAAGTAGGACAAAACAACACTATAGTAACAGAGAAAAAATACTTTTCACAATCCTTTATTCATAAAAAAGGATAAAAAGGAGGTACACCTGATTTTAAAAAGTCACTGTTTTAAACGGTGCAGATCTTTAAACTTGAATAGGCCATGCTTGATGGTTGTGGGGTTTTTTTGGTTTTGTATGTAAAAGTGGTTCTTGATTATGATGCTGTAAAGAGTTATTAATAAAGTACTGAGATTTTTACCCATGAGTCACAACTGAAGTCCAATACAGACACCATATATGATGTTTGTCCGGTATTCTCTGTTGGCTTCCATCCAGTGCACAGCAGTATGTCTCACAAGAACTGCAGTTACACATGTCTCAGGCCCATTCTGAGAAGGTTCAAAGGTTTGAATGCTCAGGTGAAAACGTAAGTAATTATCCAGGCCTCATCAAATTTCTCTGGTCAGTGGAAGTTGCTGGGTATTCAGCATGTTTTAGAAAAATCCTTTTTAAGTCATTAAACCATGGGTTTAGGAGCCTCACTTTAGGCAACCTTTTTTTATATATACATTAGTGTGTATTATAATTCAAACAATGGGACTTGTGTTGACTTTCTTCTGAAAACTTAATTCTGCATATTCAACAGTAAGATATATATTTTAAATGTTTGCAGATGCATTCTGCTTCCTGCAAATCTGGAGTAATGCTGTTGATTGGATTTCTATCCATTACAGGGATGAAGCTGCAAATGTGTAGTGCAAGCAACAGCACCCACTGTACTACATTTGCGTAGGCATGTGGTATTTGTGTGTGCACAGGAGCCGTTAGGTATATGAATGCACTTATAAAGTCACATGTGTACATCTGCAAGGTATTTGTGCATGGCAGCATAAGCATTTCTGGTTGTTAGTTGCTTAACTCCCATGAAAACAAGTGGGATTTGGGTTCCCTTTTCAAAATTGTGCCCTTTGTTTTGAAAATTTGTTCTTAAACAACTTAGCTCCTTTTTAGACCTTAATATTAAGACACTAGAGAAACAAATGTTCTCTGGGTGGTAACACTGATGAAATCACTTTTCAGCGGGATGGTGAACATGGACAAAAGAATATTGCATTTTCTCTCTCTCTCTCTCTTTTTGGTACAAACTTTTTATTTTCTGCTACACTTTAACTGTCTTACAGGCTAAGAAATATTTCTCTCTGTGCAAGCATTTGGAACTTGACAACACTGAGAAAAATGTTACCAGATTCTTTCAGCTGGAATAGTTACCTAGTATTTACTATGTTGTGCAAATTATCACTCTTCAGTTCCAGGAAAAAAACCATGCTCTGGATGGGTCTGTAAGACAAATATTGATTCAAGCAATTTTCTTTGCTGAGATGCATTTGGAAAGATATGGGAATAGATTGCAAACATTTCATGGAACTTGTTTTTATCTTTCATTTGCATATTTTAGTCTAGACTGAGCATTCATTTTGAACTCCCTGTGTAACATATCCTTGGTTATTATGATACATTTTATGCAGGCCCCAGGGCACAGCCTAATCAAAAGGCAAGTTCCCATTGTTTTGCCAGGCTGGTCACTGTGGAAATCATCAGGATAACATGTGAAAATATTAGACCTAATTTGGGGGGGGGGGAGAGGGAGGCTACACTGGTCCACTTGCATTCCCCTTTCAATTTCTGCTTTACCTCATGTTTAAAATCACTGGCAGTAGCAACAGCACATCTAGTCAGGCAGTGCTGAAGGAGTCAATTGACTTCATGGCTCATTATGACCTATCTGGTCCCTTTTAAACTCTTCATTCCACAAGTGGTAATGACCCTCTCTTCTTTTTAATGGTTTTGATGGTCCACCAGCCAAGCTATCCTTTGTTCTGCAATTCTGCTGCCAATTAGCTGTTCCTGGTAATGCAGCTCCTATTTTCACAGTCCTGCAGATTGTTTTTAATTCATTCCAATTAATTTACATTTGTTTTTGTTTCAATCTTAAACAGAATAATACAGCCCTAGGTGCTAGCATATTAGTAAAGCTTCTAGTTTATTTTTAACTGGAGAAAAATGTGCATTGTTTTATATGTGATGATGTATCTCATTATCTGCACCCCTCTTTTCCAAATTCTAGATCTGCCCGTGACTTAATTTCTTTCTGTGGTGGGCAGCTCCTTTATGCTGTCTGTCTCACTCTGGAAGCTGAGAGGGGAACCTTTTTTCACCTGAAACTGCACCAGAAAAAAGATGAGCTCCAAAGGTGATGCATTCACTATCAATAAACTACTCCATTTCAAAGACTTTAAAAAGGTATCCTCATTTTCTTCCTCATTCAAGACCTGATCCAAAGCTTACTGTAGTTAAAGTCTTTCTATTGTCTGTCTTAAGTGGGTTTTGGATCAGGTCCCAAAACACTTCTTTTGGCAAGAGAATGGTAGTCCACGTGGTTGGCCAATGGTAGTCCACATGGTAAGTGACTCATAGATTGAACTGAGCCTATATGCTCTATAGACCATGGCGGTCCGTGACAATGTCTTGAGGGTTGGCAGTGGTTCAGAAAGCTTGAGAACCACTGATGTATAGGGACCTACTTAATTCATGGCTAGACAAAAGGATTTTTTGTGTCTTGGTCATGGCATGAAGAGCTGATTTCGCAGGCATTTCCCAGAAGCCCTGCCCCTCACTGCTGATTGGTGGAGAGGCCCTGGGGGAGGGGAGGGACAAGGGAGCGGCTGCTGTCTTGGTTGCTGGCTGCCATTTGTGTTGCCCCACCAGCCAGTGCCTTCTCCCCTGGGCAGGCTGCTAGGCAGTGAGGACTGCTGGCTTCCACTGGGGAACTAGTGTTTTATTTTTATCAGGTTTTTTTAAAGTTGATTTTTCAGACACTGAGCAGTCCCAAAGGTACCAAAGAACTATAGAGTAGTGGTTCCTAAACCCAAGAGTCATGATCCCAAATGTGGTTGTAGCCTCTTAAAACTGGGGTTGCTCGCTCCACAGTTGTGAGTCATCTGGAAGATGGATCATGAGCCCCAGCATGGGGGCTAGGGGTTGCAGCCTCAAAAGTCTGAAGATTTGCTGCTCTAGAGGAAGGAGGCCTGGCAGGTTGGACCCCTTGGCTGACCTCTGTGGCTGAGCACAAAGGCACTGAGTAGAAAGAACATTTTAGGTTGGGGCAGTTTTTATTAAAATGTCACTAAGTTTTGAAGCCAGAAGTAGATAAAACAAATTTAGTCATGTTCTGAATACGGAAGGGCATGGGAATTATGTCAAATATGCCAGGGTCAGGGGTCACCCTAACCTGCACTGTTGTCTACAATGGTAGAGCAAGGGAGACCTGGGGAGTGTAAGATGCAAAGGAAGGAGCAAGATAGTCCATTTGTGTAGGAGTCCCTGCCCATAAGAGGCATAGGTGGGCATGACCAGCTACCACTATGGTTGTGGCTGTTTTTGTGCTCCCTCCCTCCCCCCACACCAAGATGGTGCCCAGAGCTGCTGAACCAATTGCACCCCCCTTATGTTATTGCTGCCCATTCTACTAAGGATGGAGTCGCAGGAAGGAAGGGAAATGTTGGCAGGGAGGAAGGGCAGTGAGTCCATCTCATCCCATTCCACATGACTATGTTTGCTGGCCTGGTGGTGCCAGTTCAGGATGTGAAGAGGTTGCCTTCCCAACTGATGTAGCTTTGGCAGCAAAATACCTTGAGCTTTTAGTTCATTTCCCATTCTTTTAGCTGTGCCATTACATGGCACAAAGTGAAACAAAAGTAAGTAATTGGCAGAACAGTTGGAACTCTTCTCTATGCTGTCCCTTCATAGCATCTGATGAAATGAATTTGGGTTCACACAAGCTTGTGCTCTATATATTCAACCATGAGAATATAGATCTCCACAGCTCAGAGGACTTGGAGTTGGCGCAGCTGCTCCTACGTCAACCTCCTCACTGCACGTGGTAGAAGGACATCTTGGAGAAAGAGGGTCTTGCCAAGGCTTCCTTGCAAGCTGACAGTCCAACATCTCTCCCAGCAGTGGACATGGTATAGAGCAGCCTTAGGAGTGCTCTAAATTGTTAGGGTGTATTGGGCACCCTTCCAGCCTAGGGCTGGGAGAGTGCTTCCTCAATCCTGTGCCCTTTTCATTTGGTTTTTGGTCTCCCTTTTCCTTGGTTCTCTTGAGTGCATTTTAACAATCCCTGTAGCTTGGGATGCTGACAGCCCTCCTCCTCCTGCTTTACCTGTGGCAAGTTAGGGTGCTTTTCTTGTCTTCTGGCAATATGCCTTTTACTTGTGCAAAAGGCATATTGTATATTTTTAAGAATAGGTTAGACATGGGCTTCATGGGCGATCCTGTTTCAGGCAGGGGATTAAACTAGATGACCCCTACTTTTCTATGATTCCATTGGTCAAGTACAGATAATTATCCATTAGTGCAGGTTTGCGAAGGAGAACATAAGCATCTTTCACTGAAGGGCTCTTACATTACTTTTCTGGATATGGATTTTTGGGGCCTTACAAGGACCAGAAAGCAGCACCCTGGTCTAGAAATGTATACAACAAGTGGCTGCTTTTCTTTAAGCCTGCAGAAAATTAAGGTTTCTTGAAGGAGAAGCAGACTGTCTTAGTTCACCTGGAACCAAACAGTGTTGGAAGAGGCACCCCCACAAAAGCATTGTGTTGCTGCAGCATGTACTACATATTTTCCCTGAAAATCTCCATGTTAATGGAATCTTTCCTAAATTATATGTTGAGTACAAGTATACTTCTAAGTTGGATAGCAAGGGGTGGTATGTCAGCATTCCAATAGAAATGTCTTCTCAAGCACATATTAATGTATTATTAAGCATCCACCAGAGCTTTATGTTTTTCATTAAAAATAAAAACCCAACTTAATTAAAAAAGAAGCGCTTTCCCTCTTCAGAGGAGCAATGGAACAATCTTTAATAACCGCAGCAGGCAGCAATTGGCCTGATTAAAACAAAGATGTTGACTGCACATTGGTAGCTGCTTTATAGGGGTAATAAGAGAAGTGTTTTTAAGGCCAATGAGAATTAGGGCTAAGGAAAACCATGGGTGTTTTATTTGGTCCACCATGACACACTGTAGGATTACCTACTTTAGAAGAATGATTCTGGCTGATTTGCATGGGATTGAACCAGTTAACAAGCCTGGAGATAGAAAAGATTTTCCCTCTGGAGGTGTTTAGCAAAAGCAAAAACATGTTCACCTTCTAAAGTATTGAACAAGGCACAGTAGATGTGAGTGAGATACTTCCTTTCATTGAATAAGAGCTGACCAGGGGGGTCAGGAACAACTTCTATTCTGGGTTTGTAGATCTCTAACTGTTTCAATAGCTCTGTGATAAACCAGTTTGTGAGCCACTTGGACCTTTTAACTTGCTCTTGCAACATACATTAAAAGGATCTATTATTGCTTTTCTGCTTTTCATACCTCTGTGGTCAACTTCCAGCAACACTGGGATGGGAGGTGGGGGGGGGGGGGCGTAGATATTGTCCCTGTATGAGGACTTGTACTGAATTTCAAAATAGAAAAAAGCTTTAAAACAAATAGTTGTTCTCCCTGTTTTTGAATAAGTGAGGGAGTCCAAACTACAATGAGCCAAACTCTACCCTGGACACATGGAGGTGACTTTAACTTAAAACTGTAAGAAGTGTTCACTTGCACCTAAGGTAGGACGTTATGTTCACAAGTTCACAGATTCAGACATGGAAATGTTTTATGCAGGGACAATCTAAAAACATGCACTACGTAATCTTTTTGAAGGCAAGAAGCATTGCAAGTGAAATCCCTGTTGCCAGGAACATAAACTGTGTTATTGCAGCAGGACGTAGTACGGACAAGTGCTGGGTTGACAGCTATTTTGGTTGAAATCCTCTCCTGACCTGTTGTCAGAACAATAAATCCCAGGCAATGTCAATATATGAAACCTTAACCTAACAGGGTTGAAAGGATAGTTCATTTGTCACTGTATGTTTGGGGTCCTGCTCAAACAGCTGTGGCTGTATGGGGACACCTGGTTATTATATTATGATGGAGTTGACTTTTCTTCCCAACTAATATTTTAACTGAAGGTTGCACAAATTCATGCTGTAGGCTTCTGGGGCTTGAGCCCTAAAGATACATAGGACAGGAACCTTTGTGACTGCCTTCTGCCTGACTCCTGAATTTTACCCTGTGATGATGGTGAGGATTCCAATTTTTAGAAATTTTTTTTGGGGGGGGTGGGAGGGTTGTTATAAAATGGGGCTTATGCTATGTTCAGAGATGATGGTGCATTTTAAAGAACTAAACTGTGGGTTTTGGAAAAGGTAAGCACCGTTTCCTGAGATGTGGACATATCTTGCATCTGCATTTTATGTACAGAGTTCAGCAACTCAAAGAGCAATATGAGAATTGGTGACCAACTCTGCAGGAGAAAACATTCTTTTTCTCCCTTCAAACATCTGTCCTTGTACATCCCACATCTGGGTGGCCCAGAAGTGTGGTTCCATTCATCTTGCAGAATCATGGTTAGTGTAACTGTTTCCCCTCCACCTTTTTTTTTAAAGCTTACTGGGGGGAAATCCACTTGCAGTAGTCACATCCTTTCACCTTTACTAAACTGGTATTTTTATTTGAGCCAGTGGATGGCAGCATTTCTCAGTGAAAGACCGAGCCAGTGAGTCAGATAGATGCAGGTTCTATTTTCATGGCTCATATGAACTAAGGAGCTCAGACTTTCAAAGGCCTGCTGCCTATGAAAGTTGGATGCAAACTTGACAGAACTTGAGGAGCAAGTATTGGGCCCAAATATTGCCTGCCCTGAACCTCCTGTCAGCATGTACAGTTCTGCCAATCGGGTGTTAAAGGACTGAAAACGTCCCTGTAGTTTTTAATGACACAATCACAAACCAACTCAGATAATGCAGCATCCTAAGGCAAGAGCTCCACTTGGAAAGTGCATCTGAAAAATGGCATTTGTCATTCACTATACTACAAGCCTCTTGGCAAGGAACTGCCTTGTTTTGCTTACCTGCTAATCCAGGGGCGGGCAATTATTTTGGCTGGAGGGCCACTTAGGAGTTTTGGTGAGGTGTTGTGGGCGAGGGGGAAGGGTGGGGGGTGAGCCCTGACTTGGCCTCGGTGTGGGGGGCAGAGGGGCCTGACCCAGCCTCAGTACTGGGGAGACTGACCTGGCCTTGGCATGGCAGTGGTGTGGGGATGCCAATTTTTCCTATCTGACCCAGGCCCCATCCTCCCCACACCCACTGCCAGGGGTGTTGGACTGGGTGGATGGGGTCTACATGGAAACTGGTCCAGAACCCCATGGGCAGGCCGTGCTCAGCTGGGTGGATGGGACAGTGCCACAGGTGGGTGGGGAGTGGCATATGGGAGTGGAATGGGCAGGGCCAGGGCTGGGGCTGTGGCCGGGCTACAGGGCAGAGCTGCAATCTGCTCTCCACACATCCCTGCAGTTCCCTGCCCCGTAGTTCCCTGCAGAATGGGCTCCTGTTGCAGGGACATACAGGGAATAGATCGCAGCTCTGCCTGGGCTCCAACCTTGTGCTTTCACCACCCCCAAACCTGCCTCCAGCCCTAGCCCTGCCTGTCCCACTCCTAGATTCACAGAGGTCTAGGTCTGGAAGAAACTTTGTGAGATCATTGGGTCCAGCCCCCCCTGCTCTGAGCAGGAAAGACTGCTGGGGTCAAATAGCCCCAGCAAGGCATGTGTCCGGTCTCCTTTTGAAGATCACCAGGGTAGGTGCCTGCACCACCCCCCTCGGAGTCTATTCCAGAGTCTGGTCTCACAAACCGTGAAGAAGTTTTCCCTTATATCCAGTCTGAAACCTTCTAGGAGTTTATGACCGTTGCTCCTGGTTTTCTTCTGAGACGCTTTGGTGAATAGTTGTTTGCCTAGCTCCTGATGCTCACCCCTAATATATCTGTAAACTGCCACCAAATTCCTACAAAGTCTTTTTTCCTAGGCTGAACAGTCCCACATCTGTCAGCCTTTCCTCGTATGTCACTCCCTGTCTGCCCATGGCCCCATCCCATCCACCCAACTATGCAGGGCCTGCCTGTGGGGTCCTGGGCCAGTCTCTATTGAGACCTCGCCTGCCCACTCAGTCTGGCACCCCTGGTGGTGCGTGTGGGGCAGACAGGCCAGGATGCCTGTGCAGCAGGGCTGGGCCTGGTGGTAACAGTGGGGCACACACCTGCTCCTGGGCAGCGGTGGCAGGGGCTGCTAGGAAGCTGAGTCCGGCTGTCCCTCCCCATGGCCCTGCCCCGCAGACTGCAGCTCCAGGAATTCCTGAAAGCCACACCTGGAACAGGGCAGGCCGCGCCAGGTGGCATCTCCGCGCCCCAGGGATGAAGGACCAGCTGCATGCGCCACGGCCAGGGGCTGCCCCCAGTGCCTGGGCCGGGTGGGGATAAGAGACCCGCCACAAGTCAGATGGAATCACTTGGTGGGTCAGATCCAGCCCAGGGCTGTATTTTGCCCACCTCTGTGCTAAATCCATTTTCCATTTTCTCAATTGGTTGAGGAAGGCTTCTGGAGATGGCAGGCCCAGGCTGAATGCAGAGCAACCCTGTTCTCTGGATAATCTCTTGTAAGGGGTATGTGTGTGTGCGCGCATGTGTGTGTGTGTATGTGTGTGTGTGTGTGCGTGGGAGCCGTGACATCCCTTCACCTTATTGGCCAGAACAACGTAGCTGGCGGAAGGAAGGAAGTGGCACCATTTTCAGGCCTGCAGTAAAATACCTTTCATAGAAGCAGGACAGGACTCTTCAGTCTGTGTCCTGTCTTCCTAACTGTGGCTGCCAAGGGAGGTAGCCAAAAGTGTCACATAATGGGCCTTACTTTCTAAACTAGCCCTATCATATTTGTTCCTTGAGGCCCTTTGGCACTGGACCGGTTTTAAAAAACACATTTGGTAAAATTCAGATCCTGGGGAAAGTGCACCTTGATATTTTTGTTTATGACTTGGCTGACCCGTTTTGGTTTGGATGTCCTGTAAATATTTCCCTTTGGACAGAGACCAGACTTGGAATTTTTAGCCCCTAAAGGTGAAAGATTTAGAAAATTATGAGCAATTCAAGGTTTCAGCTAGTGCTGCAGCTCTAATGAATAAAGCCTTTAGGTGTGCCTGGGCACATTAATTTTAACTATTCAAGTCCACTAGAAAGTCCTCTCATCACTACTTGAACGACCCAATATTTTCATCACAAGAGCTGTGCCTAGAAAGCCATTACACCCATTAATTATTTTTCTCTAACCTCCTGATCTGCTCTGATTTCTTTCTTTTAATTTCCATTTATGTCATCTAGTCTCATCAACTATTTTGAGCTGACTGTAGTGACTTGGTTTGACCTTATCTAGCTACCGTTTAAGATTTTATAGTCCTCTATTAAATCCCATCTTAATAAATGTCTTTTGTTTCTGGACTATGGGTTCAGATTTTTAGGTTGCTCTTGATGGAATTTTCCCTTCTGTCCTTCCCTGAGCCATCTGAGGTCTGCTTTTATTTATAATGAGAGATGAAGATGGCCATAACTGCCATAGCAGAAATGCTCACATCCCGGCCCTGTCAGATTCCAATGAATCTGCAAATTCTGCTAAATACCTGTCACTGACCATCTCAGACAAGCCATGAAAAGAAGAGGTGAAGATGCCTCAAGTTAGAACAGGGGTCAGCAATGTTTTTGGGTTGAGTGCCAAAAAACCTTGCAACCTGGACGTCAAAGACGTTGGCATACCAGAAGCAGAGCGCAAGGGATTTGTAACGGTCCCGATCCTTGTCGTGGCAGCACAGCCCCAGCCCCTGCCACCCACCGTGGAGCCTGGGTTGCTCACAGCAGGCAATCATGAGCCTGCAGGTGACTGCATTGGGGTCCAGAGCCCCGGCCCCATTTGTTGCCAGTGGCTGTTGCAGGCATGCCTTGGAGAGCACAGTGGGGAAGGAGCTGGGACACGGGGCATGGAGGGGGACTGGCCCCTTCCCTGCTGCAGATGGGTGCTGGCCATGCGTGCAGGGGCAGCACAGTTTCCATCAGGACTCCTGAGCCACAATGGGGCAAGGGCCATGGCTGAGGTCTGTGCTACCCCGTGGTAGTGGCCTGGTTCCTGGGAGTGCAGCACAGCACAGCAAGGGTGGGAGTGGGAGCAAGAATGGTAGGTGGGGGCTGGCAGTGTGGCTCCGCCCCAGCCACTGGTGCTCAGGAACGAGAAGAGGAGCCCCCCGGGACTGCCCAGGGCAACCGCCCCTGCCCCTGAGCACCTTGCAGTCCTGTGGCCAGGTTGAGGGCTGCCCTGACCCATCCCCAGGGCTGTGGCTCCCTCTGGGGTGTGGACAAGCTCTATGGGGAGAGGAGATGCAGGATTGAGAACCACCCGGCTGGAGCCCTCCTGCATGGGGCCACAGTGTTCATGCAGTTCTCCCTGCCCTTTGCAGCCAGGCCTAGCAGGACGGGGACATGCCCCCTTGTTCCACTACTGCCCCCACCAGGGATACAGATCTCTTTAGGCATGCAGCCCCAGCCCCTTCCTCACAGTGCTCCTTGAGGCGTGCATGACAAGGACTTGGGCTGGGACTCTGAAGCCTGGTGCAGTTGCTGATGGATCACAAGAGCTGACCTGTCACTAATCATTTAAATGGCAAGGACCAGGTGCTTACAGTCTGTGTGCACGGTATGCTGCTCTGATGCTTTGGAAGCCTGCGCTAGCTTGTTTGGAGTGGGCTCAGCCATCTCTGTGTGGCCTTGCACTGTGCTTATAGACTTACCCAAAGGTGCTTGTTCCTGAAAATTGGACCCACGTTGCAGTCACAGAGTTCAGCTCCTAGAGCTATGGAGTTTGTTGTATGGGCACAGTAGCGTAACTAGGGTGGGATAAGTGGGGCATCAGCCCCAAGTGCTGAGCAAGTGCCAGCAGCTCCCCTCAACTCTAGGAATCTCTCTCACAGCACATGCAGTCCTGTATTGCTCCTGCCCAGCCATAGGAGCAGTATGTCTGGGGGCAGGGGATAAGCAGTCTTTGCCACAGCAGGCACAGCCCTGCACCCAGTAACATATTTAGGGGGTAGGTGGAGGGAGTGAAAGGGGCATCAGAAATGGCTCTGAGATAGCCCAGTCATAGAGCTGCTGCTACTCAAGCCATCACTGTTATACCAGCAGCAGCCTTCACCCTGCAGAGAGCAGTGGCAGGCAAGACTTCATTCCCCTCCCTACCCTGATTCCCTCCCCACTTCCACTTCCTCCTGCTCTCCAGTGATCAGCATACTCTGTGTTACACCCCCACTGCCCCGGTGCTGAAGGAGCTTGTTATGCCCCTTTGTGGGCAGCATTAGGCTTACTTTCTCCAATGCTTTCTTTCATCTAATGCCTCTCATGAAATTATTCCTTCCCAGGGATTGGCATGGG
Source organism: Alligator mississippiensis (assembly GCF_030867095.1). Taxonomy (NCBI): domain Eukaryota; kingdom Metazoa; phylum Chordata; order Crocodylia; family Alligatoridae; genus Alligator; species Alligator mississippiensis. The sequence continues at coordinate 140,445,075 of NC_081825.1, read as the reverse complement.
ATTTTTTCAAAGTCAGCCTTACACAGATTCCACTGAAGTCACAGCGTGATTCTGTCCTGCTCTTCTTGAGTTTGGTGAGAGTGCAGTTAGGCCCATGTTGAGTACTAGTGAAAATCCCATTGTCAGATGCAGTTCCTTGGATGCTAGCTACAAGTGAACGTTTGAAAAACCCGTGTTCCTCTCTGGGGGAAAAGCAGTTTGTTCCGTGCTGATAGAGATTCCAGCTCAATTTTTAAGGAGTTTTTGTAATGGACTGTAACGCCGTGACAGGAACTACTGTTCCCTGCAGGCTGCTGGGGAAAGAGGAAGGAAGCAGAAGCGGAACCAGCATTGCACACAAAGAACTGGCTCAGTGGTGAGAGACAGTGAAAGAGAGAAAAGCAGCAGCCAGCAAGATGCAGGATGAGACCCAGGAGTTGTAGAGGTTGACTGCAAGCCACAGCCGCAGGGCTTAGATGGAGAGCCCAGGTACACAGCAATTGAGTGTCCCATGAGATTAAAGACTGGTTTGAGAGCCCCCCTGGAGTTAAGTGGGGACTTAAGGTTTCTTCAGTGTATTGCACCATGTTGTCAATTTTCCCTGTTTGTTATCTTGCTATCTGTCCCTGAAGGGTTTTCTCCTTGAGTCATTGTTATTATCTGTTATGCATATTGTAAGTGCATGTACCTTAATGTATTGCTCACCCATGTTTTCCCAATCTCTTTAGCTCATTGGCCTGTGACCCTATGCCCCCAGAATCCCCTTTATAAATTTGAGAACCTATTGTACTGGTTCCAGCTGTACCCATGCTGGGAATTCCTCTATGCTTCTCCAACTCCTCTGTAACAAATCATTTTAATTATATTTCTTTTCTATCAGCTTTCATTTTCTCAAATTCCATCAAAGGTTCCAAAGCCGATATGCAGACCTGTCCCTTGGAAACAGCATAGCCCCTGTGCTGCAGGGAGGAGAATGTGAAAGTTAGTTAAAAGACACAGGAGGATCTGGAGGACTGAATTGAAGATCTCTCTGTTCCAGGCCCCTAGCTATCAAACATAAGCCATGTCTCCCTAGCCTCTCCACAGAGGGTGAGTGCCTCATATGTCCATCTTCAATTCGAAAGAATTATTAAAGAAACCAATGGCAGTGACATGATTGACAGCAGGATTCTCAGGTACAATGACACATGCAACACTTACCGGTACAAGAATGTGACAAAAACTTAATGAATTCTGGCACCCAGGGGATAGTAATTGCCAGGATTAAAGTTGCCTATATAACCTTGGGCTCTTTGGATGTATGAAGTCTTTAATTAAATCGGCCAGGCAGGGACCTTTACATCTGCTTGCTGCTTGAGCTCAGCAAGTAGATGACAGCATCACCAGCATCTGGGCACCCTCCCCCCACCCCAGGGCATGTATATAGGTGTCCTTTGAGGTCCAGTCCTGGAAAAGAATAAGACATACTTGGCCAGTAAGCTTCACAGCTGTTTACTGACAGTAAAGGCGAAGTGAGATTCAGGACTCCTGGATTCCATTCCAGGCTCTGGAGCAGAGTGTATTTGAATGGTATGGGATCTTCTGTCCTGTTCCTCTCCGTGCGAACACTTCTGCCCTGTTTCTGCCCATCTATCCCTGTTCCTCCCCTTTCCTGTTTTCATATTCCTTTTACCTACCTTCTCCCACCTCCCAGATACCCCATCCCAGTTTCTCCCCCTGAGCTCCTTATACAGTCCCAGGTTTTCCACTCATCCTTGTCTCTCTGCCTGTTCTTCTCATTTGACTCCCACATCCTGGCTTCTCCTTGATATGTCTCCTCCCCCTGCTTACCACCGCCTTCTGCACTGCTGATTCTTAGTCCTAGTGTCCTGGCCCAGCCAGTCCCAACCTTCTCCAGTACCACATCTAATCTATCTCCAACTACAAGATGGCTCTCCAACTCCCTGCTATGTCCTTACCAAACTTTCAGTCCCAGTCTTTGGTTAGACATACTCATAGATTTAATAGATTTTTAGGGTCGGAAGGGACCTCAGTAGATCATCGAGTCGGACCCCCTCCCCTGGGCAGGAAAGAGCATTGGGGTCAGATGATACTACTGGGTAGATGGAAGAAGGATCTAGTCCAGGTGGCTCATTCAGGGGTGTGGGGCTGGGGGCTCCCACCACTGTGTGCACCCTGGCAGAGGCTCTGAGGGGGCAGGTGCTCCCCTATCTCTGTGTGGCGGAGGCAGCTGCCTTTGCCGGCTGGGCTTTGCGCTCCAAATCTTGCTGCAGCCTGCCTCGGCATGGCCCCACACCACATGCATCCAGCCACTGGGCAGGCAGGGGACAAGGCTCAACCCAGTGGTGGGACACGTGGCATGGCGCTGCTCTTGGCCAGCTGCAGAATGGCTCGGGGTACAAAGCCCAGCCCACAAGGGAAGCTGCCTCTGCTGTGCACAGATGGGGGGACATGTGCCCCCCTAAATGCCAGCCAGCATGGGCAGTTGAAGCAGCTGTGAAGGAGGAAGTGGGGCTGAAGCAGGGGTAGGCCCTGCACAGCTGGGGCAGGGGATAGAGCTATGGTGGGGTGGGGAACACAGACTGGTAGGGCATGGGGAGCGCGTGCCCCTGGATCTGCACGCTGGCTGGGCTGGCTGCTGCTGTGAGCTGGGGCTGGGCTGCACTTGGGTCGGGTAGCAGTGGTGCTGGGAGCAGGGCTATGGGGGGCGGGCTTCAGGCACCTGAAAATTTGCCGTAGTCCCCCCACTTCCAGCACCACTGCCATCATCCCGCCTGAATGCAGCATGGCCCAGCTCCCTGCTGTGAAGAGCACAACTGCCTTCCCCTTCTTTCACCCCTTCCCCCCACTCACAGATTGGGAGGATTAGCCTTGGCCCAAGCTGTCTGCTCCAGTGCAGTGGAGCAGGGAGTTGTGTACTAGCACCCCCCAGTTTCTGGCCTGGGCCAGTGCAGGCATGTGGCTGCAGTTCCAGAATCAAAAGGAAAGTGTGTTCACTTGTTTATCTGTTCAATCTATGTGGCTTCGACTAACCTGTGAAGACTGAATTGATTCTTCCTCCGGCTTTTTAACTGTCTGTACTTAGCCTGGAAAGCTGGGAAAATCAAGAAGAGATGGTTTAGGCAGTTCAGAGATGTGATGGTGATGAAAATTAATTAAAGAAACTCTGGGCTGGAAGAATTTATGAATTATGAGAGCATGAAGACTGTGCCATAATTTTCTAATGGAGGTTGGTGAAACCCCATTGCTTGAATTATTTTCTGTCAAGCGCTAGTGTCCAGCCATCTATATACACAAATCACATGGGCTTAATATTGTTACCATTGGTACTTCTATTTTTACTTTTCTTTTCCTAGTAAAAAAGAATTTCAACATATTTACTTCAGATTAGGGGTCACTGGTGTGAAATGGCTGAGAAGTACTGGCCTAGATTAATGCAAATTATCCTAAGGTTTGTGAACCTTTGAAGAAAAACCTGCGCTGCATTTTCATAGAACCTGGAATAGCTGCAGGTTTGCCTGAAAGAAAGTCTTCTACTTAGAGTGTATTTTGCTCTGAGTTTTTATTAATTTGAACCTGAATCTCAGGGAATGTGAAGCAGACACAGATCAAAGCCAGAAAAGAGTTTTGGATAAAAACTGCTGAGGTCTGCATTGCTCTAGTTTTCCTTCTCATCTCTAATTTCTGTGATCCACCACCTGATTTAATTTAGTGTGGCCTCTGAGCAGTGCTTTAAGGGCATTTGAATTTAGAAAAGCTGATGGCAGAGAGAAAAGTTCTTATTTCCTCTCTGAATACCACAGCTGTGTTACCCCTAGGTTTGGATTTGCTGGCATTGCTCCAGCTCAGGTTTCATGTTCTGCCATCCAATATGGTGTACTGTGATATATATGAGAAAAAAAATCTGAGGGCTTTTGTTGGCATTTGAAATTCAAGTGATGGAAATTAGCTTTTCTCCCCCATAACAGGCATCTTTCAGTACCATGGGCTGAAGTTATCAATGAAATAGGTAGTGTCCCAGCACGAATCAGCCAGTGCACTTCAAAACAATTTAATTTGAAAAAAGTTGTTCTCTTTCAGTTCAAGGACAGGCTTTTTTCTACATTCTCTTAAAGGAACTGAACAACCAGTCACCCCATTTTTTTCCTATCTCCTTGATGATCCCTGACCCAAATCACAGAGCTCATGCACAACTTTTCTACAGATTAACTAGAAGAAAATGTCAGGTTGGGTAAGATTACAATGAATGTTCTTGGGAGATATGGAGGTAGTAAGAGACACTGCTCAGAACTTTCGAGAATTTCTTAGCAAGGAAATATTAAGATTAAATTTGTTGGAAGAGCTGGCCCCTATGCCGGGGGTGTTGTGAGGTCTTTGACACAGGTTCTTTACTTACCAGAACAAACCTCCCATCTCAGCAGACAGACTGAGGAAAGGTGGGGATGTACAGGTTACAAAGAGATGATGTTTTTCCCTTCAAATTAAAACATAATTCCAGTTTCACTCGTGGTTGACTGCAGTGGCCTCAACTCCATTGTAACTTTGTGTCCAGCACTGAAATGCTGGATTGAGCAGCAAGGAAAGGACACAGTAGTATAGCAAGCAGCAGCGAGCACAGTAGTTAAGACTGAAACCCATTTCCAGAATAAGGATCACGCACACTTGTCCAAAAAAATTAGAGGGTGTATATAGGAAATATCCAGGTGCACTGGTGCACTGGCACTCCCCTTGGATTCTTGTTCCATTCAAAGTTTAAAACCAACTGCCTGGCATTGGCAGCAGCATTTCTAGTCAGGCAGTGCTGAGGCAGTCACTTGACTTCATAGCTCACTATAATCTACCTAATCCCTTTAAACTGCTCATTCCACAGGTTTTAACAATCCTCTCTTTGTTTTAATGGTCTTGATGTTCACCAATTGAGCTATCCTTTGTTCTGCAATTCTGCTGTTTTTTTGCTTCTCCTGGTAGTGAAGCTCCCATTTCACAGCACTTCAGGTTGTTTTAAACTCATTCCAATGAAGTTATACTTGCTTTCTTCTTCAATCTTAAACTGAATAATACAGCCCTAGGCCTGCAATGTATTAGTAAAACTTCTTGTTTATTTTTAACTGGAGAAACATTTGTGTTTTATGTGTGATGATGCACCTCAGCATATGCACCCCCTTTTCAAAATTCTAGATCCACCCATGGAAATAGCTAAGCCTTTGTCAATGCTACAAGTTTGGCTGACATAGATATATTAGCTTGGAGCAGTGGGAAAAAATCACACAGCTGACAGCCACACTGGCAAGCCCCTGGTGCAGATGCAGCTGTGTTGATAGAAGAGGGCTTTTGTTCAAGGGGGAAGTCCAGAAAACCATGCACTGCATTGCCACAGGGAGTCTGCCAGTCAAGCTGGTAAAGTCTCCATAGTACAAGCCCTTAGACCAGGGATGTCAAAGTCAATGCTTTGTGTCGGATGTGGACTGTGGGGCTGGATCTGGCCTGGGCTATGCAGTGGCAGCTGCAGTGGCTACTCTGGCCTGGGGCATGCCTGTGTAAAACTTTGCTGAGCTAAGCAGTACTTACTCAGAGCCCATGGAGATAGGTGACATGAAGATAGGCAAAACTAAGGTTTCAAAGTCTGTTTGCAGTTATTGCATCTCACTTAGAACAAGGGGGGCAAATCCTAGCTTTTTGTTAGCCAGCCTGTTTATCCTGTGTCCAGTCCTCAACCATGAGACAAGACAGTACTGAGCAATGAGTGAGTATTGGATGGCAGCATGCAACTCCTTTGCTTCTGAGCCCCCACATTTATTCAAACAGGGCGTGGCCCCAGGAGCGTGCACGTGCAATTTGCAGCACCCCAAAACCATTTGAAGCATTGCAAACAGCACACAGCACATGTTCATCCCTGCGTCATGCTGCTAATGTGCAGTATGGCAGTTTTCTTTGGCACTGGGAGATCCCAGTGTCCAAAAAAAGGTTGCTAAAAAAAAGCGGTGTGGAACACATCACAGCAGCATGTGCAGCCAGAAACCAGAGCCCAGTTGGCCAGAGTCACACTCTGGCTGCTGGTCAGACTCTGAGTGGTTGGCTTGGTGCTGCTGCTGCCCCGGAAGGCCTCCAGGACTCCAGGTAAGACTGCTGGGGTGAGCACCAGCCGTCCCCTAACCCACCCGGGACCCTTTACCATGCACCAGAGTGTGCTTGCAGGGCCATGCCCAGGGACAAATAGCAGTGGCACAAATATGTGCCACTGCTATTTGTCCTACAGGAAGCACGCGATCCTTCACATGTGCGCTCATCGGGACGTGACTACATAGAGCAATATTTAATCAAACTGGGGTTATGAGCACTGACTTCAAACTTTCATGTCAAATCACATGTGTAGTTACTGTGTTACAAAAATGCTCTGGACTGCTAGAGACTGTATCAACCCAGTACTGTTAGGAAATATTATTTCATAATCTATCCGTTACTTCTTCTATAGCCAATGGGTCAAAATAATCCTTGGGATGATTCCATTGAAATTAAGGAGTTACTGCACTGATATATTTGGCCAATAGCCTTTAAACTCAGTTTTAAACAACACAGTGTAAATTCATACTTTGCTACTCCTTGTAGCTTCTTATACTAGTGAAGACTAAGAAAAGGTAGAAATCCATATGTCAGCAGTACACTGCACTTTTGTAGCTGGGTTGGCTGCTTGTTCTAACCCACGCAGCTGTTGTGAATTGTGAAAACCCCATTACACTTAACCCAGGTTTCCTTACATTTGTAAACAGTAACATTTGGACATGCAGGCATTTTACTCCCATAGTAGCTATAGCTATTGCACCATTAATTCCCCCTTAGAAATAACCTTTTTGCTTTAAATAGGCCCCCATTACAGAATGGAAAAAAAATCACACAGTGAGGCCTGTGATAAGGAAACACTCTTCATGCTTTGCTATAAGCAAAGTAACACTTTGTTTGAGCTACTGTTATGCATATATGTTAAAGCATATGTGTATTTACTGATATTTCCAAACTGGCATTTAGATTGCCTAAAATATTGGGGGGTTTTTTCAGAAGGCACATCAAGGAAGTGGGCAGAGGGAAGTGTCTACAAAGGTTTGCAGCTATCAGAGCATTATCATTTAAAATTCTCTGTAATATGTGCACACAGCTAATCAGTTAACAATGATTGAGATTATTTCAGTCTCAGCAGTTGTAAATCAGTGGGTTTTTAGAGTAAGTATGTGGTACAACACACCTGGTTTGAGTATATTTAAAAAACTCATTCACCTCTCTTGTTAGACAATGTGGGTTTTTTTAATGCATCATTTGGAGTTAACAGCAGATTAAGCCCAGATGTAGGAAAAAGTCCATCCTCCAGTCCTAGCAAATTAAAATCAGTTAGCCATTTTTTTGGGACCAATGCAGCAGCACAGTCCTATTTGCCACAGTTCAGCACTCATGCAGAAGCTCTCATTTGTCTTCTGGCTGTCCCCAGGAGCCCTACAAGAGGGAAGACTCTAAAGGTGAGTCCACACCATGGGACAACCACAAGTGCCCACCTGCTTCTGCTTACATGTACTAAGTGCAGAAATGTGGCAGTGAAGCTATTCCAGAGGCACCTTCTACAGCCACTTTGAGACCTCCCCCTCCAATGTGGTTGAGGGTAGCTGCTGTGGATGCCTCCACAGTGACTTCACTGCCCCATTTCTAGATTCTGTCCATGAGGGCAGGAGGGGGGTGAGTAGGGTATAGTGGCAATGTGGTGTAGACATGCCCTGAGGTGGGCAATGGTGTTGGTAACTTTGGTGCCCACTGTCACCTTGGACTCTTGAGAATGTGAAGACACAGGGGCCCCTGGCTGTGGAGGAGGGAAGCTCATTGCTTGGCCTTGGAACCAAAGATCGGCTTTGTGAGATCTCCTGGAGACTCCTTTAAGGTACCCTAAGCTTCAGAAAGTACCAAGTACTGGCTCTAGGAAAATTGGGCTCCTTAAAATTGTCTTATGTTAGCACCCAGTATCACTAACCTCTTTAGGCAATTTAGACCAGGATTTTGACTTTTGCTGATGATGCATGAACAAGAGGACACCCAGAGTGACCTATCTTCAGTTTGCAAGTCTTGCAAGGGGGGAACAAAAGGAGTTTGCAGCTTGCTAATTCCAGCAGATGTGACCTGGAGATACCACAAACATGGACCTACCTAGAGTCACTTTTCAGAAAAGATATACCTCCAAGACAGAACCAGGAGCCAAGAGATTTGGGTTCTGTCCTTCTTACAGACGCAGACTGACTGAGTGATCTTAGGCAAGCTTCTTAACCTCTTTGTGCTCGGCTTTCCCATCTGAATACGGGGATGATGAATGGGGACCTGATACATTTTGCAGGGTAGGCTTTTCAGATGTAATTAACTGATGTTTCTGTAGCAGTTTGAAAGGCACTATAGAAGTGCAAGATATTATTATTAAAGTGTTATTTCTTTTCTGCCCTGGCACTCTGGGCAGAATGCTGCTCTGAGTAAAACAAGAGTGATTTATGTTGCTGTAGTTCATTCACCTTGAGAAAGGATTACATGTTGGGAATGTTGACTGGTTGTCTTTTCTGTGCTATTGGTGTAATATATTACAGATTTTTAATCAAGCTGTGGGGCACTGGAGGCCATGTTTTAAACTTATGAGATATAGTATCAAGAGCCTTTCCCGATATTGTTTAATTGAAATTCTATCATGGTTTTTTTTTCTAAATTTGTTTAATATATTTTAATCTCTGTCTCTCAAAAGAAGCCAACAGAGCAAACAGACTGACCAAGCTGTCATGTTACTGCTCTAGAACCTGAGGAAATGGTTGTCCAGTGCTACCTCAAGGCCAGAGAAACTGATTGTATGAGAGGTATTGACTTTCTGCCCATCTCCAAAGGAAGATCAGTGGAGTGGCATGAGAGTAACTTTAGTTCTGGAACAACTGGCTCATAGCACATATGATCTGTCATGCCCCAGTGATTTGAGGTCATTTAGGGCCAAATTCAGAGTGGATGGGTGTGGGATGGGAGATACAAAAAGCTCTTTCACACTCCCTCCGACTCTGATGGCACCATCTTGAGTGGCCCACACCTTGCGTGTTGGAACCTGTGTGCTCGGGCTGGTGATTTTAGCATAGGGTGTGAGTAGAGCTTTGTGACAGACAGGCCCCAGGGGCTGGGGAAGGGTAGAGTCAGTCCTCTTCTGCATCCAGGCCCATCCCTGGAACCCTGTTGCATTTCCAACAGCTTTTCTTAGTGTTTTCTCCTTCCTTGTCTCTGAAATGACTTTTGGAGGCTTCCTGACCTTGTTTTCCTGGTGTGGGGCTAGAGGGTCTGTGTGGGGTGGCTCTGGGGTATATGTCTGCATGGGAATGCTGGGGTGTGCTCTCTGGGTTTCAGGGGAAACTCTGGGAAGGCAAACATGGGGCCATGACTGGAACCCCTCTTCTACTCCATTTGGATCTTCCTAATAGAGTTGAAGGGGGGGTCCCAGTCATTGGCCCCATATTATTTGGGAGTGGGTCCTATCTTTCACTTCTGAGGCTAGTTCTCATGGCATCTGCACTGATGCCTGAGCCCCTAGAGCAAAAACTGCTTTTACTAGTAGGACTTTGCAGCACACAGATCAGAACTGTTTCCAGGATCCAGGCCCCTTACAACCAGCATTGCTCACTCTGTCTACTTGGGATACACTTCTTTTAGCCTGGGCAGCAGCAGGGTACCATGTAGGTGAGGCAATGACCTCTGAAAATGAAGCTGCACCACCCTTTCTTTAGCTTGAAAGACTGCTTCTCTCCATGGCCCTGTTTAGCTACAAATACAATCCAGCCAAGCCTGCTGAGGCTGGAGGAAAAAGGTAGCAGGGGCTCTGGCCCGCAAGTGGCTGAGGATGCCCAATATGTGGTGTGACTGAACTGGTGCTTTAGTGCTTATATTTTACTCAACATTTATTACTTGCCATAAAGGACAGAGCAGTAAATCCATGGAAAATTTAATTAAATAAAACATTTGCTTTATTTATGAAGTGCTTTATTTTTAAAGAACTTTACTTTTTTATTTCCTCCCTCTCCAAGTTGGAGATATTAGTGGAGTGTCCTTTCTTGACAAAGCTCCTGATCATCAGGTATGCTCTGAACACCACACAACTTAGAAAGACCTGTCAGATCACAGAGCCTATCCCCTTCAAGGCCATGACTGAGTAATCTTGCCAATTATCATATAAGACTGCTGACCTGGGTGGCCTTCCCATTTATATCCATTTAAAAGACCCTGCTTTGCAGGGCCTTGCCATAATACACAAAAGCACTGGCCTTATAAGAATGACTTCATGCCTTTGTAGCTGGGTGAAATGCCTGTGCAGAACACAAAGCCCACACAAGCACCAGAGAGAGCAGTTTAAATAACTAGATGGACTTCTTGTCCCCTGGGGAACTACCTGATTTTTATGCTGATTGCTTGGTGCATTGGTGCAGGGGAGGGAGGACAAAAATATCAAGAGGCATGTGAGTGTAGTGGGAAGAGAATGCTTTAGACTGACTGCATCCCATCAGTTGTGGGCACAAAAGAAACCTTGCAGGTCCACACCAAAGTTTTCTCTAGCCTTCCAAGGTTTTGTTCAGAGTAATCAAGCTCTGAGATTTGTGGCATTCAGCTTGTTTGGGAGCTCTGGTTGCAATCAGGAAAGAGGGTATTTCATCTTCTCCTCAGGTGATTTTTCTAACCTTTTTCAAAAAAAACCCAAAAAAACAAACAAACAAAAAAACCCCCCAGTCATTTCAGGTGGGTTGTGGTTGGTTGTGATGGTAAATATTGAGCCTGTGTTTGAAAAAGCAGATTGCTGTACACAGCAATGACAACTGGCACAATGTGCTTGGCTTTGTTGGAGGAAGGCCTGTTTTGTTTGCTTGAGGGTCTAAGAGGAATTATTACCTTGAGCACTGGCTAAGACAAAAATGCTAGTGGAAATCAACAGAAAATCCTGGAATGAAGACAACCCCCTTCATTTCTGTGAAATATTGCCTGGGATGTATCTTTCAATGTAATCTCCTTTTGCTAGTATATTGGGGATGCTTTTCTCTGCATTCCTTAGCAATTGGTTGGATGCACAACATACAGTCCCTGGGCTGGATGTGACCTAGCAGAGCAATCTCTGCCTTTATTCTTTATGAAATTACAAAGGCTTTGAAAAGCAGAACAGTGTGTCCTGGGTCCTTGTTCATGGCAACGTGTTTACCTGTGTATGTCCTTGCACATGTGATCCTGTTTCGTGCTTGCAAATATGATGAGTGCTTACATCTGATCATGGCTGACCCCAGAGGGGGGTGCCCCCCCACTGGGGAAATGTAATTTGCAAGTGGCACTCGCTACATGTGACTTGTGCACTGTTGCTTCAGTTGCAGAGGTGTCAAACATTTGTCCTGTGGAACTGTTCCTTGTGGCTCACCCATAGTCTGCTGGGTACCAGAAGCTGAGAGGGGTGGGCTGTGTGGCTGGCCACAGAATTTAGCATCCCTGAACTCTGAGGGACATGGCCATTGGTGGCAGGGGGAAGTGAGGGCTGTGCAGATACAACCCTTCCTCACTCCGTGCTTACTGGACTTGCTTTACTACCCACCTCTGAACATGTCACAGCTGGCCTCATGGATCTAGCCTGAGAGGAGCCACTGCCGTGTGGATCTGGTCCAGGGCCCACACTGAGTTTGACAACTCTACCTTAGCATAAGCACCATCATGTCATCCTGTTTGTATCCAGAAGTTAGCGGTGGCATTTTGCTCTTGGTTCATGCATCCTTTCTGGGAACATAGTTCCTTTAATTGTATGGCTTTAGGAGAAAAGTCTGCGTTTTCATTCTGTATTTGTATGAAGCAGGGGTAGACAACCCCTGGCATGGGTGCCAGAGTGTGGCACGCAAAGGCATTTTGCTTGGCATGTGTGCCTCGGGGCAGATGGTGGAGAAGGGGCCAGGGCTGCTCTGCCACAACAAGGATTGGGCCCCTCATGATTCCCCTGACATCTGCCCCTAGCACACCAACATCTTCCAAGTTGAGTTGGTGGGTGTTCTGGGAACACTGCCCAAAAACATTGCTGGCCCCTGGTACAGAAAACTGCACTGAGGCAGGAGGGTGTTTCTAGTTTCTGAGTAGAAGACATAGATAGGATCACAACATAAATAATAATTATTTAATGTCATACATCATAGACTCCACTGCTTCCTCTGATTTTTCTCCTCCAACCAAATCCTGTGATAAAGCTGGAGCCCCTCTCTGCAGATTTGTTTTCTCCCTTTTCAGTTCAGCCATAACCCTAATGAATTGTCTTTGCCTTTCCAGTTTCATGGAAACCCAGACCCATGATCCCTACAGCCTTTTCATCACCTTTGACTCACTCCTCAAACTTGACCACTTCCCTTCTCCCCCTCTCTGCCTGTCCTGCCCATTGCCTTGCCCCTCAGTCATTCAGAGAGACTTTTTTGTGGTATCTTTTATTGGACCCACTGTACAGTTGGGAGAACTGTTGGACAATTCTGAATGTCTGGATCTTTGAGTTCAAATATTCATTCAAAGTGTTGAATTACTTGCACTGTTTGCATTTACATTTCCATATATTTGCATGAAAAAGGACTCCTAAACATGCCCCCTTCTAGATCTGAGGCCTACACTGCTAGTCATGGTGGTCCAGCCACTTCACTCCCAGCAGCTGAGGTGGTAGGGGCAAGTCAAGAAAAGAGTAGGAGGGCTTGTCAGAAGTGGGATGGGGAAGAAGCAGGTTTCCTTGCTGATCACTGGCCAGATAATGATTGCAGGCCAGATCTGATGTTGAAAGGGGACTTGTAAAGAAAATTTTGCTGATGCATGAAGAGGTCTGAAAACATTTTGTGTGGCACTGGGAGGAGCAGAAAGGGTTTGGGTTTTTTCATCTTGTGTTTCAGATTCTCTCCACTTAGACTCTGGGAACTGGAGATGCTATGAAATAAGGGATATGCATTCGTTGTTGTCTTAGCAATGACTGTTGCATAACATAGAAATACCTGAGCTAGCTTTAAACTCACTTAGGTACCAGTTGCAGTCTAGCTGTAATAGTATAGAGCTCAGAGGGAAAGATAAATTAACCTGTGTCTATGCTGCTATGACTAGACTCCTGTCACTACATTGCACTGCAGTCATGGTGCCTGTAGCATAGACATGCCCAGTGACATCACCAAATGCAGCAGACTGGCAGCTGAGCAGCTGTAGGTTTGGGAGCCTTAGTCTGACTCTTAAAGTTCTTTGCCTCTTGTCAGGCATATCTAACTTCAATACCTAATGCCTGCATCAGAGAAAGGATGTCTCTGTTAAAGATTCAACTCCTCCATCCTTCCAATTATTGCATAAGAACTCACAAGACAGGTGTTTTCCCTCCACTAGGGCCTTCAGCAAAACCAGGGAAGACTCAACATTTCTGTTTCCGGTAAGGGAAAAAACCCAGGTCTGTTTTGTGTCTCCTAATGCATCGCAAAAAGCAGAAATAAAGGGCAGAAACCCAATTCTTGAACACAACCTTTGCAGCTGACCTTTAAAAAAACTCTGCTTTATCTAGACTGAGCATAACAAAAATGTCTGGATCAATATTTTGAAAGCACAAAATAAGGATGTTCATCTTTATTTGACTCCGAAAAAAAAAAAAGAAAAAGGCAGCCAAGTGCTATGCGTAAAACTTTCCAAAAGAACGAATTACTTTTAGACAGAGACCAGCTAGCATGAGACGCTTCTGCCCAAAAGGAATTTTTGGGGGGAAAGTTATTAACAGCTGAAATGAGTGGGTTAGGGCCATGTGCCCTTCTCACTCTTGACTACTGCAGTGCTGTAATAGATGTTATTACAGCTTGAGGCGATGTGATGCCATGATTGCTTCGAAGAACTGACACCTCCCTGGTGGAAGTATAAAGTTGGAGGCTTTGCAGGCACCTGAAGGGATCTGTAACAACTGCAGACACACACCCACATAGTGTAAAACCGCAGAGAGGAGGCGAGTATATGTCACACTTGGCATTTAGTGGGGAGTGCAATTCAGCGGGGCTTGTTCACCAAGCGCAAGGACTCATTTGCCCCTTTCTCCTGGCACTAAAGCATTTGTGTCTCCTCTGGCTCTAAGTAAATAACTTTATGCCTCTGCTTTTTCTCCACCTGATGACACAGTGTCAAAAATCTATTCTTACTGCTGAGGGTAACCTGCTGATGCTTTTATGCAACCCAGCCCCAAAACCCTAAGGCTGGATACAGACATTCAGGCTAAGTACAGATGGTCAAAAAGCCTGAAGGGGAATGAATCCAGTCTTCACAGGTTTCTCTGAGCTGTGTAGATTGGACCGTTAATGAACAGAGCTCATGTTCATGCTTTCTTTAGCAGAGACACAGATGCCTGCACTGGCAGGGGGTGTTCCTGTATGCCTCTCAGCATGCAGGACATTACTGAGAGCACCCGAGTGCAGCCGAACAGGGGCCATCCCTCACTGGCTACCCAGCACCTCCCAGCCCCCTCTGTCCTCCCCCTGCAGGGGTGGAATGGAGCCCCCCTGCCCCATTTCTGGCTTTGCCAAGCTGGGGTCTGCCCAGCTGTGGGGAGTCTCATGCCATAGGGGAATTTTCCCCATACCAGTCTTGGCCCCCCCAAGCTGGGAAGACCCCATCCCAGTGTGAGTCAAGGCCAGGGTGGGGGGCTTTGTTTCCCCCTGTCCCTTGAGGGTCAGAGGCAGAGACTTGCAGGGGCAGGGCTGGGTGGGGGGGAACCCCCCCTGCAGTACCGGGCAAACCCCAGCTCTGGAGGATCAGGGGGCTCCATTCCCCCGTGTCCCTCTGGTGCCCCTCCAGGCTGACAGGTACAGGCAGGATGCAGGGCTGGGGAGCAGAGATTTTGCTGCCTCAGCTCTGTGACAGCCTGGGGGCAGGGTTAGCCCGACTTGGCCAAAGCAGAGGAGCACTGGCAGAGACTAGTTTGCCTGCTCTGCGAGGGGGGAGTTAGTGGTAAGGCTGCACAGCATCTTGGGATGCCAGGGGAAGAGGCAGGAGGGGATCTGGAACAGAAGTTTGGTAGACCAGTCTAAGCTAAACTGAGTAAATCTGGTACTACATCTATCCATGTCTACCTTAAACTGGGTTCAGCCATTTTGAAACTGGTCTATGTGGACTGAACTTCTGTTCTCTTACAGGTTTAGACTGATTTCCAATCACTTATACCAATTAATGTATAATTTCTGTCCCTAGCCTCAAAGAGCCCAAGGGAGAATTGATCGAAGTTACGCAGTTTTCTCTAAGCAGTGTGGTTTAGATGGGTAGCAAACAACACATATTCACCCTTTGATGTGGAGGGGAGAGGGGGTGGTGTAAATCTTAGACTGGGTTCTGCCATTTTTAAACCTGCATGTGTGCACCAAACTTCTGCTTTGTTATGGATATAGATCAGTTTCTGATCACTTATACCGGTAAAAGTGTAATGTCTGTACCTGGCATAAGTCTGGTACTGCCCTCACCTAGGAATTTGCATTTCATGATTTACTCTTCTACTCTAAAACACTCCTGCTTCAGTCCCCAGTGTGTGGAGAAAAGCAGTATCTAGCGTGATTGAGCTCCAGAAATAATCTGAAAATATCCAGGAAAAAAATAGCCACAAGGAGAAAGGTGGGATTGTAAAGAGCCATCTAGTGCTGTCTTTATTCATATTGAATTATACTGTGTCCACTGCAGTCTGTGGGGTGGCTTGGAAACTAAGGTGCCACTTGGCATGAACAATGGTGCTACCAAAAAAGAACTCAGTGGTGGCTTCCCAACTACCAGATCTGGAGAGTAAGGCCATCCCTTTCCCAATATACTGGGGTCCTGGCTCAACAGTACAACTTCTGTTTTCTTTTCTTTGACAGCCCTTGCAAATCATCTGCCTTGTTAGGGTGATAGAAGAGAAGTCTTTGACTTACTGCAGGTGGTGGTGGTAGGGAGGGCGCTTATCCTTTCCCCAAGCTGGGAATGAAGGCTGCCTATACACACTGGCGATGCATAGGGGAAGCATGTGGGTGCATGTGCCCTCCCTGAGCATGGTGGTGCACCCCCTGCAAAAAGGTGCCACCGATACTGCTGGCGGCGCCTGCAGGTGGTTGCCACTTGCCACCCTCCTCGCTGTGGACACCACCAGCAGTGTCTGCAGGTGGTTGCTGACCCCTGGTCGACACTCACCACCCCACTTCATCCCCCCACCGCTGACAGCGCTGTGGCTGCCTCCAGGAGCTCCCCACTTACCGCCGCCATGTTCCCACTGCCAACAGTGCTGCCATTGCCTGCAGGAGCTTGCCATGGCCCCCAAGCCTCTGGGGGCACACGGCGTTCATTCCTATGCACATGCTTGGGGGTGGGGGCAGGGGGTGTTTTAATTGCAGTGGTTCCCAGATAGTCACTCTAAAATGGTTCATCATCATGTGTATTAAGCTCCCGCATGTTTCAAAATGTCTGCAGGATGCTTTATCTAAAGCTCATTCTGCAAGGTTTAGATAAAGAGCCTCCACAGCCATTTTGAAACGCATGGGGGCTTACTACACTTGATAGCGAGGTGATGCTAGAGCATTTGAATTAGAACGCAGAGCAGACTTGATTAATTGAGTCTGCTCCTACATGTTTTAATTAGAACATGAATGAATATGTCTATAGGCACCCTAAGTAATGAATAGGCTTGGTGAGCTTCACCCATTTGTCTTTATGGGTATGACATATGCTTGTCTACAGGCTCTTTGTATCTTTTGGGTCTGGCCAGATATCCCAGTACATGCAGTGTATTATGCCACTAGCAGCAAGCCATCAGGGTACATGAGACTATATGAGAAACCACACAAAAAGGATGCTACACAGGAGCCGCACTGTGGCCTGGACATAGAAAAGCTTTGCCAGGAAGGCTTCTTCCTCACTTTTTCCCCTGGCACAGGTTCCCCTTCAGAACTGGAGAAAACACCATCTCTGGTCTGCTAATCACTGACCTGAGTTGTGGGGCTTTGAAAGGACCTGCACACATGGTGTGTGCCAACCTCCTGTGCTGGGTATGAGGGGCCTGGATGGCAAGGATACAGCAGGAACAGAGGAAGTTATTGATATTCCATCCTCCTCTTGATTTCTGGCTGCCTGGTACCATCGTGTACTCTTGCCTCTGCATAAAGGTGTAAAACCTACCTTGACAATAAATCATTCATTCTTATTTTTTTTCCTTGTAACAGAACAGAGAGCTGTGAATATTCATGAAACCGGCTTCTCCGTGTTTAATAAATAATGTCACACAATAAGGCCAACTGTATACATCTTGTTCTTTTCATCCGGTGTACTCCCAGCATGGGCTTTGTGTAATGAGGCACACTGAGAAGTTAACACTTGTATAGCAGCTAAAGATGGGCCAGAGCAGGATCATCTATCTGAACTGCAAGAGGGACCACAACCAAACCACTCCTGCTTGGGGTGTTTGCAAACTATGCTAATGCTGGCTCCTTCCTGCTGCATATTCTGGGTTTGATTTGTACTCAGTAAGTCACACTTCCAATGGAGCAGCTTTGGTCTCTGCATCCCAAGGGGATTTCTGGAGGCATGTGCTGCTATTTTCTGGGGGGAAGTGGGGAGGAGACATGGGGATGCTTTATTTTTCAGCCATAGCCATTTAGGAACCTCATTAGTCAGCGTTGCTCTGGGGCTGCAGGGCAGCAGTTGGTACATTATCTTTCCAACTTGGCCACACTCAGTTCCTAGCTGGCCACTTCCATTTTTTGGAGCACTGCTGTCCTGTTATTGGTCTTGGGTAAAGAGAGAGAATCAAATGTTCTCCACCAGCTCTATTTCCCCCTCTCCTGTAAGCACATTTCCTCTCTTGTTTGGCTTTGTGTTAGTGGGGTCTTGCAGGGACTCGGGTTTCTCCTGTCTTGCTGTCTTTTAGAGCACATATTCTGTAGCACCCTGTGCTCAGAAAATGCTCCATGTGGGTGGGCCATGTGTGAATGTAATGTAAGCATTACTGTGGTTAAAACCCAAACCTGATTCCTGAGGGGTTGCAGAACCAACATGGAAGCCACTCCTGCAAACCTAGTTACAGCCTGTGCTCCTGAGTGAGAATTTATGCTGTTTTTTTGAGGTTTCAAAGTTAAAAATGGATTGTAGGCTGGCACCGGAGAGCTGCAGTGATGAATTCCCAAACTCTGCATACCTAATCATTTATATTGTTGCTAAATAGAATTTAGATTTCTAGCGCATATGAGCAGCAATTTGAAGACTCTAGTTAAGAATAAGTACAGGCTTCATAACAACTTGCTGAAAACAGTGATGGGTGAGTGCTTCTGTACTGAAATTTATAGCAAGAACATTTTCATCGTTGGTATAGGATGAGTGGCACACTGAAAATCTGATACAAGCTTCAGTTATTGCAGATATAATGGATCACATACTGTTTCTTTACAAAACAGAGAGATGTCCTAAGGAGAAGAGATCAATTAAGTGAGAGAGCTTCTCCCAGGAAGGGATGCTTGCCACTTACCAGTCAGGGTGCTTGTTGGAAGTTATCTTCATGGTCACCGTCAGTGCATACGATAATTTGTTTAATTAGTTTTCTTGTGGAGAAGCTGATAGGTTTGCTAAGTCTTTGTCCATGGCATTGTAACACTTTGAAATGGCCCAAGACCCATTTGAAATAGCCCAGATAAGACACAGCTTGTGGATCAAAATGTGGCAACTATGGAGGGGTGAAGAATGGCTGGTGTGATAGTATATTTAAAAACAGAACTAACTGGTGAGGCAATATGCTAATTTTTACATTTCTGGAAATGCATGAAAAAGAAGCTGATAGTCTAAGGTAGTGGACAGGTGCTGCATTTGTAGGGCTAGGAACGTCAAAGAGGCAGATGTGCCTGTCCCCCATAGCACGACAGAAACAGTGGAACTACTTCAGGAATATTCCTGGATGAAACAGAAACTTCTCTATAGCAATGTGTTCTGTAGGGCCACATGCAATGTGTACACTGTGCACCCTTGAACTAGTGGGGAACGAGTTGTGGCTCTCTGTCCTCCAGCTTCCCACAGTCCTGTGCTCTGTGGTACAGTAGGGGACTGTTAATCATTACTTCCTGGATACACAGCACTGCATAGGTCCACAGAAGGTGACAGTGGGCTGTCACTGACATCACAGCTGCCCCCACACCAGGAGCTGCAGCTCTGCTTGTTCTTCCCATGTCTGGGAAGCAGCAGGTCTCCTTGATGCCTTCCTGTGGAACGTGCAGCATCTTGAAGCTTGTCCTGTGGAACACCTCTTTATTACACACAGAAGCATATACAATGATTTACAGTACAGAGGTAACAGCTTTGCAGCTGCCCTTGTAGTTGGTTTGCTGCTCTGCCACCCAGAAGTTCCTGCTCAGGGCCTCACGGGATACCACACTGCCTGGAGACTTGGTGTGTCCAGGACTTCCTCTGTGTCACAGAATGGGCTGTCATAGCATATTGACCCTGAAGACTGGGAAGCTGCATATTTGTGCCACCCTCGTAACACTACATTTCTGTAGTGCTTCAAAAAGCTGTGACACTTGCAGTACTACAAATGACCATACATCCATGGCGTAAGATTATGAAGGAAGTACATTTAGTGGAAAAGGCTGGCCCAATTAGCTAAGCTTGTTAGAGGATTAGTCTAGCCATAGTCATAATTCATTTCCATCTATCATGGCCATCTCTTCACCTGCAGTCATGGGCAGGCAAAGTTACTTTCATTTAAGCAACGTTTTCAAAACTTCGGAAGGCTGCACCTGACCTTCTCCCTCCCCCCCCCCCCCCAATACAAGTCAGACTGTCCCCATTTGTAGCTATTACAGAAATTAATAGAAGCTCAATGCATTTTGTATACACTTTCCTCTTGTTTCCTATGTGCTCCAATGGATAGTGAAATAGTTAATGATACTGGCACTGACAGGGTCATAACTAGGCATCTGACTTTGCACCCGCTGAAATGAATGATGGTTCACAACCTCAGGTACAGTTTCAGGCTCTGGGTTAACTTAGGAAGTCATGGATGCATTGATGATACTTAGTTCACATTTTGGACTTCTTTTTTTTCCACCCATAATAGTTAGAGAGGCTTAGTTCTTTCTGATGGACATGGAAATCTTGGAAAACAATTGAAAAGTGTGTTTGTGCCCTTATCTAGTCCTCTTCTCCTCCAGGAATTGATGACACATGTTTTTTTTGGGTGGTGCCAAGCAATGTTGGCTGCTTCCAGAAAACTCTTCCATCAGAGAGAATCAGGTGTGGGACTGGCCTGTGTATGGGGTCAGGAGTGAAGGAACTTCCCACCGGGGAGCTCGGATAAGCTCCTGCCTAGTGGCAGTAAGGAAGACTAAGCTTCTCCTTATACAAGTAACAGCTATGAAACAAGCAGAGGAAAGGGAAAGGAGACAATGTATTGTTATCTGTCTAATCCTTGAAGAAGAGCAAGTACATTTGAGAAGAAGCCACCTGTAGCATGTACCTAGGCAGAGGATACAGCAACTTCAGGAGCTGTGTAGATCTCAAGGTAAGGATGTGGAGAATGTGAAGAAAGGATGGTGAGGAGAAGCTGAGATGGGATGTGCAGGGGGCTGGAATTCAAGACTGCACCCAAGGAGACCAGTGCTCTGTTCCTGGCTGGGTCTTAGCCAATTCACCCTATTTCTCCATGCCTCAATGTCCCCTTGCATCCCTTGGCTTGCCTATGTAGACTGTAAACTTTTTGAGCAAGGACTGCCTTTCGCTATAGGTATGTCTTTACTGCAGCAACAATCTAGGTCAGGGGTTTTCAACCTGTTTGGGTCAGTGCACCCCTGGTGGCTGGATGTGGAGAACTGTACCCACGGCAGCCAGATGCAGAATGGGTGCAGGTGTGGTATGTGGTGGATGGATGCGCAGGTGGATGCCAAGTGGAGTGGGGGGGAGGTGGCACACAGCAACTGCTGCTGCTCTGCATTTGGTTGTGTGACCTTTCCCTGCCCCCCATGTCCAGCTGGCAGGATAGTGTATGGCAGCACTCCATCTCCGCCCACCCACATGTACCCCCAAGGGCCGCCTTAAGTACCCCCGAGGGTACACGTACCCCTGGTTCACAACCCCTGATCTAGGTTAACTCAGGTGTAAGAGGCTTACTGGCCCATGCTGAAGTACAGGCTAATACCCAACGAAAGCTTTTGTTTGGCCTGGTAATCTACTCACTTGCAAGGGCGACGATGGACAAATGACTGGTGGGCTGACAGCATTCCTGTACCTTCCTACAATTCCCTCTATTTCTTCCATAAGTCATCAGGATAACTGTAAGTACTGACTGGGGTGTAGGTAGTCAGTACAAGTTGGTTGTGCAATGTCAGTGTTATAACAACACAGAAATAATAACTGTGTGTGTGCAGGTGTTAAAGATTTTAAAAGACCCTCATGATTGTTGAAATCATTTAACCAGTCGTCTTGTGTCTTCATGGTCTATGTGAGGCATGTATCATTGGACAAGCATGCTTCAACAAAGGTTGTTTCCATGTTATTTAGCCAGTGCAAAAAGCAATACTAGTAGATGTATAAAGTCAAAGAGGGTAACACCTGACTGATGAAGATTGTTACGAGCATGGCCTGCAAGGCAGAGGAAGGTTTTATTGCAAGGGAAAAGAGTGTTCAAGTCATTATTTCCTAGTCAATGCACAGATTTAAAGGTCTGAGGTCTTGTATGTTGCATTCTAAAAGTACCCTCAGAGCAGAGGTGTGTATACCTATTAGAGCAAGCAAATTGTTCCCTCCAGTCTTATCTACAATGACAAAGCTCAAATGGTTAAAAAAAATATATATCTCGCATCTGCTGTAGAAAGTGTTAGCTATTGTAATAGAAAGCTGGCCGTACCCTTGCATGGTACACAGGGACTGTACCAGTAGAATGAAGATTGTTTCCTGATGAATGGTTTGTGATCCATTACTAATCCTGCAGAGGAACACTCCTATGTACAGTGCAAGGTTGCCAAGTCCACTTATAATGCATGGAATTGGGCTTGTTTTTTAAAAAAGTTGCTTTAATTTTTTGAGAGTCATGGGTTGCAGTCTTTTGGGCTTGTTTTTATTTGGAGGTTGCTTATTTTGGGCTTTTTTGTAATAGGTAAATTGAACAAAAAAATTTATAGCTCTGGGGTGGGCAAAATGATGGATCTGGCCAGCAGCCAAGCTCCATTTCCCAGCAGCCCCGCCTGAGTAGCTGGGGCTGGTTTCCATGGAGCCCTCCCCCCCCCCCACCAGCAGCTGTGTTGTGATAGTTCAGGGCTGGGGTTTCCATGGAAACCAGCCCCAGCAGCGCTGGCAGGGCATGTGGCAGGACGCAGAGCTGCTCTATAGCTGAGCTTGGATCTTACAGCAGTGACAGTGTGGTCTGGAGCTGGGGCAGAGCCACGATCTGCCACCTGCACGCTCTGGGCAGGGGTGCGCAGGTAGTGGGTCTCAGTGTGCCCCAGCTCCAGACTACGCTGTCACTGCTGCAAGGTCCCAGCCTGGCTGTGGAGCAGTTCTGCGCCATGCCGCATGCTCTGCCAGCAGGGGTGGCATGGAGGGGAGGATACACGGGACTTGGAGGGTATATAGCCACCCCAAAATTCCCCATAGTCCCCCGCATTGGGTTGGGGGCAGTGTTTTGGGCTTGACATGGGTTGAGCTTGTTTTGGGCTTGTTTTTAAAGGCAGTACCACTTTTTTTTTCTTGTGAGACTTGGCAACACTGGCACAGTGGCTGTTTAGCACACAGCAAGGGTTCATCTTGTTGTTATGCCTAACTTTAAGTCTGTCAGTGTGTGGGCTCTTGCCCAATCCTCCCCAGGCAAACACACATGTAAATGAGTATGTAATGTGTTTTGTAAATGGATGCCCATTGGCTCTGGTCAAGAATATGCTTAGCAACATATTGTAATCCTGCCGTGTAGTCATGCCATCTGAAAGACTTGGTAATGGCCTGGGTTGTCTAAATCAGTGCCAGTTATAAGGTGGTCCCATAAACAGTGAGCCAGGTCTGAAACCAACCCTGGGAACATTCCACTTAGCTCTGTCTGCTGGGAAGAGAGACTCACCCAGGGCTGCTCTCTGGGGTGCTCTCCTGCTTATGCCAGCCAAAAGTGGCAGATGCTGGGTAGGGAGGCCCATATGGGAGTCTGCCACCACTCTGCCGCTGGGGATCACTGTTGCTCTTTGATACCAGGGTGGCTGCTGGAGTTTGCTGTTCTTCACCACTGCTGCTGGACATCTGCTGCTCCTTGTCATTACCAGGGTTCATTGCCACTCTGTGAGTAGGGGATGCTGCCATTCCACCACTGGGGGCGTCTGCCACTCCACTGGTGTGTTACCACTGCCAAGGGTCACCATTGCTTGAAGTCCATGGTTCCTGTTCAGGTTGCTTATGCAATCCCACCTTTTTTTAGACCCTGACCTACTCAACAGCAGGCTCTGGGATTTCAGATTCAGGTGGAAGCCTGTCACCTCTGAGTTCTATTTGGAGGATTTGTTCTCACAATGGATTTGTTCTGTTTGAGGAACTGAGGGTCCACAAGGCCACCCAAGGAATAAGCTCTGTCTGGAGTCTCTCTTGCCCATCACATACACTGAATCCTTCCTAGAACTGAGGGCTACCTGGCTGCAGATCTCAGCACAGGTTTCAGTGAGTGCTGTCTCCCCCAGTGACTTCTGTTTAACTTTCCTTTTGCAACATTTGGATGCTCATGAACTCCATCATTTTGGATGGGAAAGCCTGTGGACACAAAGAGCAGATCCACCTGGCCTTTTACGTTCACACACATTACCTCCAAACAGTAAAACAAGCCTCAGTAGCCCCAAACTCTGAACATGGATACCAAAGAGGGTATGCAGAGAAGGAATCATGGGCAAATCTGAGAAGTGGGGTATAGATGGTGTGGCGTCCCATCACATAAAACAGAAAACATTTTTGTTTAGTTACATAGAAATTAGAAACTTTGCCAAAATGCTAGAGGCCTAGCACTATATTATTCAGTTTAAGGTCAAAGGGAAAACAAATATCTCCTTATTGGAATGTGCATTACTTTGCTAGATTATATATTTAGTTTTAAGAAAGCTAAACTAGGCAAAAATAGTCAAAAGCTACCATTTCATAAGTATTAGAGTCATTCTAGTTAAATGTGCTTCTCTTATTCAGATTCACAAAACAAAATCTGGCCATCTTGAGCATCTTGCCAGTGCCTCCAATACTTCACTGTCAGTGATTTCTACACCTGAGTTAATATTACCACACCTGAGTTAAGGTTTTTAGCTAGAGATAAAACAGTCTTCAGGGCTATGAAATAGAAGAGAGACATTACCAGGAATGGCTAACAGGCAGCAAAATTGCAGAAGAAAAAACAGTTTGCATAGTGGAACATCAAGTTCATTAAAAAGGAGAGAGGGTCATTAACACCTGTGGTGTGAAAAGAGATTAGCAAGAATCAGGTAGATGATAGTGAACCATGTAGTTAGTTGACTCCCTCACTGCTGCCTGAACTGAAATGCTGCTGCCCCTCCCAGGCAGTTGGTTTTAAATTTTGGGTAGAGCAGGAATCAAAGGGAAGTGGGGTTGTCCATTCCTGGAAGGAATGCACAAAGTTACTATAACAGAGTGTACACACTATGAGCAGAAAAATATTATGTTATAAAAATGTCTCAAGCTTTGCTGAATTCATTCCTTCTGTACCATCTCACATGCACGATTCTCACTGTTTTTCTAACCCTGTTCCCACTGAAGTAAATCGCTGGGAGTTTCACCATTGGATTCGGCCAAGACTGACTGTTTTTTTGAAAACCCCAAGTCAAATGGGAAAGCTGTGTTACATTTTAGCAAATTTATAAACAATGTTGATCAAAGTAGTGAAATATAAATGAACACATTTCTCCCCAAAGAGCTGTATTGCTCTACTCGGTACAAACAACTTGTAATTCAAACCTGCAGCGATGCAATTATAGTCCCAGATTGACAGGTCTGTCACATCTCAGTTACGCTTCAGGAGTCCTGCTGGTCCTGACAATCTCTTTGCATCCAGCACCTATATCTTGTAATAAATGAAATAAATACAGTTAAAATAGCTCTTGGTTTTCGTTATTATTTATGTGTTGCGCTCTCCACTCCAGCATTGGCAGCACAGTGCAGCAGAGTCAAGCCAGTGCTGCATAATGAAAACCTAATCAAATGCCACTCTCTTAAAATAGAAACACATAAAAACAAATGAGAGGCTGCAATTTAGAAACTGATTAAGAGGGAGATTGGAAGAGAAGGTTATAAACATGAGGGGCAAGATGCAACAAAGGCCTGGCATTGCTAACTTTTAGGTAATGGGACCCTAGAAGGAAATCCAGTGCCCAGTGAGGCATCCAGGTTCCCCATACACTGTGTGCGCATGGGGTTCAGAACAGCCAGCCCTGTTGGGAGCAAGCTAGTAGAAAATACTGAGGACACAGCGAACCTTTCTCTAGGGCTTAGACACCACATTCTGGTCTGCAAAAAGGCACCTTCATTCACTTGGGATATGCAGCTCAGGACTTTCTCTTTCTTCTCTCTTGGGACCATCCACATGTGTTACTTGGGGAGTGGATCCTCTTTTATAATTCAGTCCCAAATTCTAAATCTAGACCAGTCAGAGTGAAGATGGGCTCAGGCACCCCGCCACAACAACAAGAAGCCCAGAGGCAGGGTGGGAAATCCTCTTTTCAAGAAGGGTAATAAGGTAATTGAGAAGCTTCAGAGGAGAGTACAAGAATGGTGAAAGGATTGGGAAACATGCTTTAGGCTTAAGGAACTCGGTTGATGTAGCTGATGAAAGAGGGGGCTGAGGGAATTACTTGATTATAGCCTATGAGCACCTGCATGAGGTGCAGACACTGGGTAAAAAAGGCTGTTGATCTACCAGGAGAGAGATAATGAGAGCCACTGGTGAGGTACTGATGTTAGTCAGACTGGACATTAGGTCCTGTGTTTAACAGTGAGGGTAGTTAATCTTTGGAACAATATAGCAAGAGTTGGAGTGGATTCTTCATTTCTGGGTATTCTGAAATCAAGATTAGCTATTTTACCAAAAATATATGTTCTAGTTCAAGCACAGCCCTTATACTTGAAGTGGGAATTCATACAGGAAAGGCATGTAGCATCTTCTGATGATCCTCAGTAGTTCTGTCTGGCCTTAAAAAAACTGGGTGCTTGTGTATAACTTGCAGTATATACAGTAAGGTGATGGG
Organism: Alligator mississippiensis; assembly: GCF_030867095.1. Classification (NCBI taxonomy): domain Eukaryota; kingdom Metazoa; phylum Chordata; order Crocodylia; family Alligatoridae; genus Alligator; species Alligator mississippiensis. The sequence goes on along the minus strand of NC_081825.1, from coordinate 140,418,841 downwards.
TACTACTTTCTAAGTAAAGCCTGAGTCACTGTTCAGACTGTTGAAAGAGCAGGACAGGCATGGAAGACCCATCTATAGATTGTCCCTGCTTCAGTCTTGACCTAGCCTCATAGACCTACTGCAAGGGCCAGTCAGGGTTATGAGGGACTGTGGGGAAGTCCACAGTTGACCAGAGAAGGTGTTTAGGCCAGAGACCGCCCCCTCAGCCAGTGGTTAGCCAGTGGCTATGCAGTAGCAACACCCTGGAATACATGACTGTTTGGAAGAGCCAGCCTTGTTTGAAACACAGAAAGGAAACCTGGATTCCTTCACTGCCCTGGTGAATGCTATGGAGTTTACTCATGCTCAGAGGCCTGCGAGGAAAATAATGTAAAAGGACAAGTTTGGAAGAGGAATCCGGGGACAAACCACTGGCTCAGGCTCTGCTTGAGATTCTATAACTGAGCAGGAGACCCAAACAAGCAGGAGGTGGGTGTTGGAGGTTCTGGAGTTGTTCAGGAAATGCTGGGTTAAAGACCCACCCCACCCATCCCCATGCTGCTGAGACTGGTAGAGGGAATACTGTCTACTGTATACAGTCTGTTGGCCTACGAGGTATATGAGTATGAATTGCAGGTACGAAGGGAATAAGCCTGTCGAAGAAGGTGAGGTGAAAGGTGGTACTAGCAACAGGCAAAGCCATGGTCCTTCAGCTCTTCAGAACATTTCACTGTTGGCCAAATGGATGGTGGATGAAAGTCATTTTAAGACATTTCTGTTTTGTAACTTTGGGCTCTTGACACACAGCCCCAAATCCCATGTCATCTTTAGACAGATAAGTGGCACATGTGCAGCTGACTTAGCTGCATACGTTGCATTATGAGCATTCTCTATTAAGGTGGACAACACCATGTGTGTCAGGAAGTAGAGGTGGCTCCTCCCACCTTTTAATCCAAAGGTCAGGGCACTTACCCGGGCGACATGTCTACAGGAGACATTTACTGTGGAATTGCCTAATTACCTCTGCAGTAAATGTCTCGGTGTCTACACAGTGCGTCCCTATTAGGCTGCAGGAAACTATAAAACTCTGCAGAAGGTTAGTACTTGTAAATACAAGTATCCTGCTGTGGAGATTTTTTGTGTGCAGCAGCACATGTGTAGATGCTGACCCAGCTGGCTGGGGCACGAGGGTGCTTCAGTACAGGGGCTGCCTGCCAGCTAGCCGTACATTGGAGCACCCTTGTGCCCCAACCAGCCCCTCTGCAGCATTTGAGCTGAGCCAGAGCAGTGCCAGGGTGGCAGGTTGACCCCCTGGATCCCCTGCCAGTTGGGGCTGCTCCAACCTGGCTCAACTTGCTGCAGTCCCAGGTGCACATGTAAGCACAGTGCCTGGGAGCAATATAGTCCAGCGTGATATGTGCTGGAGTTTATTGCTTCACATTAATATGCATGTGTAGGTGCTCCCGGAGATTAGGGGACTTGGGTTCTAGGCTCCTCTCACCCAGAGTAGATTTAAATCTGCAGTTCCCACTTCTCAGCACATCTGATGCTAACCATCAGGCTCTGGGCTAAGCATTACCAAAAGCACCCTTCTTGTGAAGCTGAGCAGTTGAGAGGGAATGTGGTGCTAGAAAATACTGGAGAGAAAACTGGGGGGGATGTGGTTCAGTGCTATGGTCACTGCCCTGGGTTTTGGATTTTGCATTTAATAATCATTGTATAGAATGGACACACAGAAATTAGTTAGCTGTTTTTGACCAAAATGGGTGTCATTATCTGTTGTTGTTGTTGGTTTTTGTTTTTGTTTTTTGTTTTTGTTTTTTTTTTTTTTTTAAAGCCTTCCTTTGAGCCTAGACTTAAAAGGCAGGACGTTGGTATGTAGCCTTCCTTGGGTAGGTTAGAGTCTTTCTTCCAACAAGGATCCAGTGCAGTGAATCTTGCCCAGGAAGATGCTGCCTAGGAAGAATCAAATTAGGGTAACCTGACCTAATGTGCAAGTCAAGGGGTGGAAAACCCAGAAACCCAAGCAAATGGACATGCTACATGTTGAGGATGGAAGGTTGCATTTCATATGGCCTTCCCCAGGAATGTCACTGTTATCATTGATGATATAGCTCTTTCCAGATACTTTTCAGAGACAGAGAAGCTATTTTAGCACTCTAGTCATCATGTGTTTTCTCTACCACTCTCAGAGGGTTAGACTGCCATGATGCCAAGCAGAGCATGCACATCAAGGCCATCTTGCAGCTCCCTGGTAACCAACCAGCAGGGAGTCCTCAGTCTCACTGTCCAAATGGAAGAGTGGCAGAAAAACAGTCTGGCTGCACAGAAGAGTCTATTCAGCCCAGCTCCCCTCCAAGTCTCATAAACCTGTAGTGGCATGCCAGAGAACCAGGCACAGTGTTATCAATCTGCTTGTAAAATTAGCCTGTCTTCTATGCAGTACAAAACATATACACAGTCACAAATAAACAGCCACTCACTCCATCCACCAGTAATAGTTGCCCCTCTTGGCTGTCTTCCCTCTTCTAACCCTTCCCTGGATGCTTGGAGGAATAGGTCAGTGTTACGGTGAGCACCAAAGGTTGATGGGCCCAGGTGTTGCTGGGCTGTGAGGAATGAATTGACAAGTTGATCTCCCTAGAGAACACTGTGCTTCCATCTGTCCAACCATTTTAATGACCTAGTTGTTAGCACAAATTTCCCAGCTGGTCTTAGTTGCTGCATGCTGCATGGGGAGAGAGGAAGTTTCATAGGTAAGTAGGTTTCAAATCCTGTAGGCTATGGATCAACACCAGCATTTTCTGAAGAACCCAAATGAGATGGGCAGGCAGCACAGACCTCTGGGCCTGGGTGCGAGCCAGTCCTTGTAAGAAGCACCTCAAGGCACATGGGATAACATGTTCCATTCTAGCTGTAAGTCTGTGGGAGGAGTTGAGGATTATCTCCGCGTAAAATACACCAGTTCAGGGTTTACAAACCCTGAAAATCATGATAAATTTATGAGGTTATGACCTCTTGTCAAGTACAGATAGAAGACACCTATGCTTAGCTGATGAGGGTTCTGGGACTTTTAGGAGTAACTTGTGTCAGAGATCGGTCAAAGTTGCCTCTCCTTCAAAGGGCTGGGAAGCTCTGCCATTTCTCCTAGTGGTTTCTCCACCAGCTCACAAGCATTCCTCCATCTTAGCTCACCAATTCTCACCCAAGCTCCAGTGTGGGGCAGACAGGGGGTAATTGTGTTGCTCCACTCCACTGCCTAGGTGTGATGCAATGGATAAGGGGAGTCAACCAAATGCTGAGGCCTCTTATTTCCCTAGCAGTCACCTGTGCACTCTCAGCAGGAGGGACGAATGAATCATGGGACCACGCATGAAGTGTCAAATTGTCCAGTGCCACCCTTGACTGGTTATCAGGGTTGGACTAGCTGACCTGAGAGGGTCCCTCCCAACCCCCTGATTTAATGTCATCAGCTTTCCCAGCACTTCGCACCCAAGGATCTTAGGGCGCTTTTGCAAACAATAATGGCTTGAGCCTAGGACCTTTCTTCCTCCCTGCTACAGGAAAGTAATTTCCCTCCTTGTTTATTGATCAAGAAACTTAAGCACGGAGAGGTGAATTAGTTTGCCTACCCTCTGCAGAGTGGATCCATGAGGACAAACCCATGAAAGATCACCAGGGGCTCAGATGTGATGGTAATGGGAGCCATGTCAGCACCACAGCAGACCTCCTGAAACCCAGACTTCTGATTTATCTCCTCTTGCACTATTTTGAATCCCTATCACCAGCACCTTTGACTTGAGCATCCCAGGCTGCTTCAAAAACACGGAGATAAGTCTTCATGCAAACAACCTAGTGGGTGACATGAGTGTTGTTATACAGATGGGGAAACTAAAGGCACTGAACTTCAGCAGGACTCGCTCAAGGTCACCAGAATTGCCATGGCAATGGTCAGAAAAGAGCTGAGTTTTCCAAGCTCCTGATTCTGCACTTTACTTACCACTCCCTAGTGTCTCCTGACCTCAGAGGCTCCGGCCCCACCACATATTTATTTTTCCTGTTAATGGTTTTGTGCAAGTTTTAGAATTTCCCTCCCATTATTAAATATGATGCCAGGTACTGCATTGTTTACGAGAGCCCATAAAGAATATCTGCTGCAATCTCCCCCTTGTCCTTCAGTTCAAGGCATGGAGCTCATGAATTATTTAAAATGCTAAAGTACTCATCTGAGGCTGGTAATGCCTCAGGTATTCATTTATTTGAAGTATCTCAATGTTTCTCTGCAGAAACTACTCTGCAAATTACTGTGAGGCAGCTTCAGCCACTGCTCTGAAGTAAAAAAGAAATGGTGAAAGGAAAGCTGGCATGTGACTCAAGAGACAGGAGGCACAGTCTGGGGATTTTGTAGTGATGAGATGATATAGTCTGCATATGCCTTTAAAACTGGCTTCAGTGTCAAACAAACAGAAGGGGCTGGCCTGGTGGCTACATAAATGTGTTTCTAATGCCAGAGGCCTCTGTCTCCTCAGACCTGATTAGACCTGGAAGTTGTACTCGCGTCTTTAGAAAAGACAGCAAAATAGCAATTCCCACAGCCAATGGAAGGGTACCCCTGGACTTCAGGTGGGTTGGGCTGGTACTATTTCCTGCACTCTTGGTTTGATTTGCATGGGTGTGCTGGTTAAAAGAAAGAAAGGTTTAAAAGGATCTTCCTCCTTTCTTCTACAGCTTGTTAATAGTTAATAGTAAGGGCAAGTGTTTAGAAAAATACACTGTGTGAGAGGAAAATGGATACGTTATCGTCTCTGTTCTTAAACATTACCAGTCATATGCTGCACATGAGAGAGGGCTGCTGTGGTTCTTGCGCTTTCAATCCCTGAATCATAGTATAGAGCAAGAGATAGAAATCAGCTAACTTACATAAGCAGCAAGCAATAACCAGCATCCCAGTATTGTATAGATAGAAAGCTATTGCTGTGAGATTATTTACAGTAAGAGGAGGGATGTGTTTCTGTTATTTTTTTCTGTGTGATCATTCTTCCTCCATTCTTCCCTTGTGCTTTAATTCTTCCTTCTCGTGTTTTCCCTGGCAGCAGCCTTGTTCATGTTGCTGCTATAAACTGCCAGGGCTTTTGTGATGGGGGCGAGTGTCAAAATACCATAATTTTCACTCTAGCTTTACCTTCTGTTTCAAGTGTATATGCCAGCGGTACACAACCTTCTCTGGCCCATGGGGAATGCTACTGAGCAAGTATTGCACTGGAGGCCGTCATCCTTTTCTCTCCCTGTCCATGTCAGTTTTATCTTTTTCATTTCTTCTGGCTACGAGCAACGCTGGAAGGTCTTTTCGACAGCATGTTGACAAGTCATGTTTCAGGGATTACTGTTGCATCCTGTGTAGATTGAGATATGATTATTGTTTAAATATCGAGTGCTTTAGCAGTTGACTTCTCTCCCCACTGAAGCTTTTATCATCTATAGCATTGCCATCAGATCTTACTCATCTAGGTACTGCATGTGTGCGTGCATGCATGCGTGTATGTGTGCATACGCTTCATTCTCTTGTGCTTGTAGAGTACTTTTGCTGTGGTGGCTGTGTTACTATTTCCTCTTTTTATTTTCCCTTCCTAATCCAAGCTCTGTTTTCCTTTTCTGACTGCAGATTTATTTGGGTTTGAGTTGTACCATGGGAGTTTGCTCCCTGTCTGTGTGGTATAGTCCCGGCCTTTCAATATTACTTTGTCTCCCAAGGAAGCCCTATGTGTGCAACTGTGCATTCTGCAAAGCACGGAGTGGCTTTTAGATGGGAGTCCACAACTGTGGTGTTCCTCCTGCAGTCCTTCAGGAGGTCAGGATCTCAGCAGGAGAATAAAAAAATGGCATGTTAGAGGGAATAGCTGGGACTGTTGGGCCAGAGGTGCTGATTTATTTGTTTATGAGGTTTCTATGCCAACCTTCCCACAAAAGAAGCAGAGTAAAATATTAAAATAAGAAGGTACAACAAAACCAACATGCCCCCAAACTCAAAAGCAAATATCCCTCCCATTCCCCCAGCCTCTGGCCAAGGAGAGTGTACTCCCCCCTCATGCCCAATCCATGCTACAGGCATTGCTTGGCCACACACTTTATGGCAGTCAATTGGCAGGGCTCAAGAGTCTTGCAAATGATCTGCTCCTTTCTGTGCTGAGATCTTCTTATGTATTTTGAGGTCCCTGGTTGCATTAGGAAGAGAGGATGGAAACAGGGTCTAGGCCTTTAAGACAGTGTACCCAGACTGGAAGTCCTGCCCCTACTTAGCTATATAAACACATAGCACGAGGCAGAAAGCTCCTGGCAGTGGGAGGGAGGGGGGATGTGGTTGGATGGAGCTGAGGCAATGCTGTGATGGTGAGTGGGCCTGGGTAAGGGCTGGATCTTGGGAAAGCCTAACAGTGATAGAAGAGGCCTGTGGAAAGACCAGGGCTAGAAGATACTCAGTAAAGACTGAGTTTGGAGGCAACCTGATAATGGTAGCCTGAGCTGAGCAACATGCAGTGTCTGGATGGAGAGCCTGCAGTTAAGAAACTTTGCAGGAGAGAATGGACTCTTCAAGGGGTTTTGCTACTAATTGGGGATAAGTTAATTTTGTGGCTGACTTTTCTTGTTTGGTAGGTAATTTTCCTTTGTGGGGAGTGAGCCTCTTTAATTCCTTTAAGGCGAGCCATTAGAGTGAGCCTTTTGGATCTTTTTGGGTAAGCTAGCTAGTTGAATTCCTATGGGTATGACATTTCCCCAGTTCTGATAAGTGTGCCTTTTGATCTGTTTGGAGGGTAGATGAAGCCCCAGTGAGAAGGCAGGAGTTAGTGAGGGCCAAGGGTTTTATGATGTGACAGAGGAGAGGCATCCAGAAGATTATGCTCCGACTGAAATGAAGGCCCATTTTAAAGAACAAAATCAAGGTGTAGTAGATGAGTGTGCTAGGTGTCTGGGTGGGCAGGCAGTTGTGGACTTTTGAATTGTGCAGCAGCTTTGAGTTGTGCACTATTCCATCTATTTCCCAGAAAATGTCCTTTGACTCTTCCTTGCTGGTTCCCCTTTCCAAGGAGTTTTCATTCCCTTTCCTTGTCTCTTAAGGCAGGTGTTGGTGATGGGTACAATCTCACTGTGACCTACCTGCATGCAATATGGCATCAATCTTCCTTCTGGTAAGTTGCTTCTATTTCACAATAAACCTTGGTGTTATCAAGGGGATTACCTGCAAGCTTCCCAAAGGGAGCAAGAATCACATAACTGGGGTCCAGATTTATTGATCTAAAAATCTATCCCATGTATAGAAACTTCCTACAGTATTAGTGTTCTCAGGTTCCACTCATCTTATGTCTGCATTGCACCCTTCAGGCCAGTCCTGCTGCTGGTGTAAAGTGGTAGAGCTTTGCTGATGGTAAAGAGGCTTTGTGTATTTATGCCCTCCAAACATCTTGTACAAAACAGCACTTTGCTTACTGCTGAGCTTCCAGCCCTCATCTTGGGTTTCAGTGCACAGCAGTCCATGCACAGTCTGAGCCATGAGGGCTCAGACACTTGGACACCAAACTTCCCTGGGGTTTTGGTGCATAAATGTCTTTGAGGATCTGGGCCAATGTCTCTGCTGGCTTCCAGACAACGTGCTAGTGACAGAACCATGAGGTTTACAAGTTCTCTGGTGAACATGTAGTTGAGCAAGTTCTTGAGTCATTGGAAACTAGCTGTGAGACTTCATTTTCTATGAGGAAGCCCCTTTCTATGCAACTTGCTTGGTCTCAGGCTTGATTGAATGGTGGTGTTGCTATCATGGGCAGCATTGATAATGTAGTCAGTACCTGTCTAATTTTTACTGAGTCATCAGTGCAATTTCAGGGAGCTTGTTAATTGCTGCCCTATGACCTCATATTACAAGTCAGCAGCCTTGGTTGATTATTTGGCTGTTTTTCTTTAATTGGCTGCACAAACTGAATTAAATTTTTATAGTCATAGAGTGCTCTGATTACTCTGCAAGCAGTTACTATTCCAGCCGTATATTTTAATTACAGATGAATAATCAGTCCTTTTTAGTCTGTGAGTAATTTGCAGTGTTTAATTTGTTCCTTTGTTTCATTCTATGTAAATAATTTATTTCACCAGCCTCTGCAGGCTGGTGCTGCACCCTCTAGCCAGCCTTCCCATCTGTTTCTTTCGGATTTTGTGGGTGGTTTGATGTGATGGGAGCTAACAGGCTTGCTATCTCATGATCTCTCATGGGCAGGAACCAGAGGAAGTGGTCATAGGGGTCTTTCTTGGTCTTACAAGCTAGCAAACTACTGGGTGAATTGTTATGGGACAGTTTCAAAACATCTAGTAGTTCCTGTTGACCTCACTGAGGTAAGGATTCTCTAGTGTTCTCAAGGCCAGCTGCTTAGGGCTGAGCCTTTGGAAAGTTGGACACTGTATTCCCATGAAACCCTTGTTCATAGATTCATAGATGTTAGGGCCGGAAGGGACCTCAATAGATCATCGAGTCCGACCCCCTGCATAGGCAGGAAAGAGTGCTGGGTCTAGATGACCCCAGCTAGATGCTTATCTAACCTCCTCTTGAAGACCCCCAGGGTAGGGGAGAGCACCACCTCCCTTGGGAGCCCATTCCAGACCTTGGCCACTCGAACTGTGAAGAAGTTCCTCCTAATGTCTAGTCTAAATCTGCTCTCTGCTAGCTTGTGGCCATTATTTCTTGTAACCCCCAGGGGCGCCTTGGTGAATAAATACTCACCAATACCCTTCTGTGCCCCCGTGATGAACTTATAGGCAGCCACAAGGTCGCCTCTCAACCTTCTCTTGCGGAGGCTGAAGAGGTCTAGTTTCTCTAGTCTCTCGTCGTAGGGCTTGGTCTGTAGGCCCTTAACCATACGAGTGGCCCTTCTCTGGACCCTCTCCAGGTTATCCGCATCCCTCTTGAATTGCGGCGCCCAGAATTGCACGCAGTACTCCAACTGCTGTCTGACCAGTGCCCGATAGAGGGGAAGTATCACCTCCTTGGATCTATTCGTCATGCATCTGCTGATGCACGATAAAGTGCCATTGGCTTTTCTGATGGCTTCGTCACACTGCCGACTCATGTTCATCTTGAAGTCCACTAGGACTCCAAGATCCCTTTCCACTTCCGTGCCCCCCAGCAGGTCATTCCCTAGGCTGTAGGTGTGCTGGACATTTTTCCTCCCTAGGTGCAGCACTTTGCATTTCTCCTTGTTGAATTGCATTCTGTTGTTTTCTGCCCACTTGTCTAACTTGTCCAGGTCTGCTTGCAGCTGTTCCCTGCCCTCCGGCGTGTCCACTTCTCCCCATAGCTTTGTGTCATCTGCAAACTTGGACAGAGTACATTTCACTCCCTCATCCAAGTTGCTGATGAAGACATTAAAGAGTATTGGTCCAAGGACTGTTCATATTCTGTAAAGCCTCTGCTGTTGCTTTTTTTTCTTATTACTTTTCTTGCTCTTCAGCAAAACACAAGCTTTATGGGGTCATTGTTTGAATCCAGAGAAATTTTAACTTAATATTTTGTGATGCTTTTGTTTGTCAGTGCCAGTAAGGCAAAATCAAGATTAATATATTGGCATGGCAAACAGAAGATGATTACCCGAAAACCCTCTTATGGAAGCATGGCAGTCAGTGCCAGTAGCATATTCACTGTTCAGTTGCTGCAGGCAGAGATCAAGCACACAAGATAGAGACACTTCACCCTGATTCTCTACAGCAGCTGGGCATCTCAGTTTTTGAGTTGATAAGTTATAGGGATTTTGGCTCAGGAGGCTTCTTCCAGATCATCGAATTCAGTCCCCTGCTGTCCAGCAGTCATCTACCCGAGTTGTTCTCTGAATTGCTACTCCAGGTTTTCCCTTAAAGCTTGCAAGGCACAAAACCAGAAACACCAGGCATGCATTGCAGGGTTGATGAGACCAGGGCTCATGCCCTGCCTCTGCAACAACTGGGAAGTCATTGATTAATAGACGTTCAGAAGGTCTGTGGCCCATGAGGCATTTGAAATTTCTCTTTAAACTATTCAGGATCATTTAAGAGACCTAATTTATCAGACCATGCTGAGCACCTGCTCACTGTGAGAATCTGGCCCATTTAATGCCACAAATTGAGCACCCCAAATTTTGATTTTGAAAGTCACTAGCTGCTCCATAAAGCAATGGCCTCAGATGTGTGTCAGTTCCTGACACATCAGATAGGAAGAAGTCTAGTCATAGAAAGTGTGGCTGTTTTTATGGGCTCCAGTCCTTCCTCTGTTGTGAGGATTTACAACCTGTTGCAAAACAGGTGCGCTACCCAGCACTGACTCCCAGGAATGTTGGCATTTTGGGATCATGATCTTGGGGCTGCAAAGCCCATTTATTTTCTAGGCTGACCCTTTCTCCCTTCTAAATGGGGAAATTGAGGGACGCATGTACACATGATGAAAATTGCTTGTTTTTGCAGTTTTAATTGTGTCACACTTTATATGCATGGGGTTTTTTCATGCAATTAAAATGAGCTTATGCTGCAAACTAAACTAAATGAGGAGTTTGCAATGTAGCTAGCTGTAACGTTGCAGCTTTTAATCTGACAGGTTTTTTTTTTCCCCCCTGGAGACTGTCTGCATCTCCTGCAGCTGGGGGGTGCACTGCCAGTGGGCCAAGTGGCCCCTGAACTGCAGAGGGCTCTAGGTTTTCCCTCCATGGTGGTGGCATCCCCTGGGACCACCCAGGTGGGCAGCTAGTCTGCTGGGGGCTGCCCCAGCTCAGAGGCAGCACCTGCTGGATCCAACTGTTCCCCGAGCTCACTGGGGCTTCCAGCACTGTGTGCACTGTCCCAGCCATTTGGGACTGCCCAGGAATGGGCTGGCTTGCCCTTGGGCGAGTGTGGGGAAATGGCAGTAAGGTGGCTAGGTGTGTTGGCAGCTGGAGAAGGTGGTGGGGATGGTGCTTGGTGCTCTGGAAGCCCAATGAGCCTGAGCTTCCCCGAGCCTGGGCAGACTTCCAGCGTGCTCTGAACTATCCCTGCTGCCTTCTCTGGCCCACAGCACACCCAGCCGCCCTCCTGCTGCTTCCCTGCACTGCCCCAGGGACAAGCCAGCCTGTTCCTGGGTGGTAGAGGGAACTGGGAAGGTGGCGGGGACAGTGCAAGTGGCACTGATCCCTGGTGGGTGCAGGGAAGAGTTGGATCTGGCCAGGTGCTGCCTCTGAGGTGAGGCAGCATCTGGCCCACTACCAGCCTGCTCAGACAGCCCTGGGGGGCACTGCCACCATGGAAGGAAGGACCAGGGCTCCCTACAGCTCAGGGGCTTTTTGGCCCACCATTGGCAGCTTACCCCTGGCTGTGGGAGAGGTAGGCAGGCTTTGCAGTGGGGGGGGCAGGGCAGGGCATGGGAGGATTGAACCCCTTGCTGTAAGTGATGGAAGCCCCTAAATTGAAATGGTGGGTTTTTAATCATTACAATTAAAAATGTACCATTTCAACTTAGGGGGCTAAATGCCTGTCATGTGTACAAGTGCCCAGGGTGAACAACATACCTGTTCAGATGGCTTCTCACTACTGAGCTGTTACAGGCTAGGGGATTCTCTGATAGTCTTGTGGGATGTGTGGGAGTGGAGACTGCCTTAGGACCTGCTGCTTGCTTGCTCACCAAGGCAGCTTTGGCTGCGGGGTTTCAGGCCCAAGGTCTGGCTTGTTCAAGGGAGGTAAATTTAAGCCTATCTTAGGGATTCCCCAATTGGTTAGTCTGCTTATGTGGAATGAGCAGCCTCCACATATATAGAAAGGTCAGCTCAGAACTGTGGTGGTGTCTCCTCCTGGTCACAACCACTTGCTTTCAAATGAGAAGACTTGTCATGTTGTTACGCTGGGGATGTTGATATTTTGTCTTCAGGAAGGATATAGGGGCTTTCAAAAGAGTCCAAGGGAGTTGGATACAAGTATTTCCTTGACATTTACAAGTGGATACCCAAGTTCTCTCTTTACTACTGAAGGGCAGTGCTAGTATTGAATCTTATCCTGCTGGCTATGGGTAGGTGCTGGCTTTCCCCTTTGCTGCCCTTAAAGAACCTGCTAGTGGTTCCTTGTGGGGGAAGGAATGGTGCCAGCACATGACAGGAGTATGTGGGGATGAGGGATTGGGTGAGAGTTGGAGGGGATGGAGGTTGGCTCTCATTTTGGCTGGTTGTTCCCAAACTCCTAGCCTTGCATGGTGAAGGGAGGAATTCACCTGTGTATCATGCCAGCATGTGGATCCACGCCAGTATCTTGATCAACCAAGGTGAAACTACAGTAGTCCCCAGTAGGAGAGAGTTAATGGGAGTGTAACAGAATAAGCCTATAGCAAAAAGGAGCTTTTATGGCCCCTTTAGCATTACTCTATCAGTCTCACGTTGGGGTATCTCCTTCCCTTTGGGTTGTGGCAGTGTAACAAGGGGCCTTCTCAGGACCGATCTACCAATGCCCTGCCCACTTGTTCTGGGCCAACCATCCATCTTCTCTCCTGCCATGCCTTGATGATATCTAATCAAGTTGTTAATTAGGCAGGAGGCTGCCCATTTTCCTGCCCCAATGCCAGGTGTGCTATCTGCGGCTCCGTTCCTCCCCTTCACCACAGCCCAAGCCTCGCAGATGGCATCCAGAATTGTTAATTTCACCAGCCCCACTCTGGGCCCCAGAATCCTCCCATCCAGACCCCAACTGGATCCTTCCACTCAGGCAGCCTACTCCACCTTCATTCGGGGCTGCCTAGCTCCCTGCACCATTTCCCCTCTTGGGCATGGTCCCCCTAGGGCCTTTGGCTATACAGGCCCTGGACTCACCTCCAAGGCCAGTCAGAAACCCCAGGTGTTCAGCTCTGGGTGTACCTCATTGTGGGCCCCTGGCCCTTTTGACCATTCTGGTCCTAGCCCCAGCATTGACCAGTTGAGGGTACTCTACATCAGGCCTCCAAGCCTCTAGCTCCACTCTCTCTCCTGGGTCCACCTTCTGGCCCTACTAGGTGTAACCCACCCAGTTGTGGGAGCTGGGGTTAAGGCACCCCAACCCGCCTTTCACTGGGGTGGTAACTGGCCTGGTATTTCCTGGAGGCTCCCATGCCACTGAGAGCCCCACCAGGCCACCCACTCCTGGCAGGGTGCAGTTTTAGGTCACGCCCAGGACCAGGAGCCTCCGAACCATCCCTTACAGCTCCTGCCCTTACCTCCAGCTTGTTGCTTGCAGCCAGGCAATGTTACTGCCTGCCCTGCCAGCAGCAAACTGCTCTATTTATATGGGTGGCCAGAGATCTAAAATGGCTGCTGCAATCAAGCACCTGCTAGCTGCTTGGCTGAGCCCTTAAAGTGGCAGGCACCCACAGTACCCTGCCACAGGCAACTTTCTGACCACGCTTGTAGTTACCATGCCCCTTTGGGCCCTCAAATACCATCTGCCTACAGCCCCTACATAGCCTCTTCCCAAGTACCTCTTCCGGCCTCTGGTGGGAGGAGAGCTGGCAGGAGAACATCAGGGAAAGGGGAGCTGGCTTTCTACCCAGCTAGGCCTATTGGGGCCAGATCCTCTTCTCTGTTCACTCCTGAAGCAGTCCAGGCCCTAGGGGCAGGGACAGCCTAGCACAAATCTGTGGTCCTAAGAGCAGTCTTAAGAAAAATCTGTGTGGATGCAGGATGATGCTTTATGAGAAAACATTAAACTGTGGGATTGAGGCCGAGCACACTCGTAGTTGGTGCCCTGTCCTGTGATACCTGGTACCTGACCCCTCCCTCATCCAAGTGGGCAGAAGCACCAAATCTGCCAGAATGTCTGTGGTAGGCTGGCTAGAGAGAAGGGCACAGCAAATGTGTGCTTTTGTTTTTGTTAATGTGGTATCAGAGTCATTTCCATTAGCTGAAAGTACCACATGGATGCAATAGGAGCAGAAATGCCTGCACTCACAGTGGGAACTGCCTTTCTTACTCTCCATACTTGTTTTGACTATAAAAGCTTAACTACCACATTGTGGATTACTTAGCAAAATTAATGGAAAGGGTAAAATAGCCTGTGGTGCATCAACTGGGATGCACCACAGGCAGAAAGGCCATCATCTGAAATCTGTTCCTAGGGCAGCCACCTGCCAAATCTCACCCAGCCTTTGAATGGGGATGGAAATGGTGTGTACATAGTACTGGTAATTCCCTTTTAAAGTGGAAGAGGGAGCAGCAAATTTACCCACTGGCCATTACTGTAATGGAGAAAATGGTGCTAGTCATCATTATGGCTGACACTCTCCTAAGCCAACATGGATCCAAGGACTGACCCTTCCCCATGAGCTGAAGGGGCAACAGGACCATTACCATGTCACGACTTAGCACTGCCTCCGTGCAGCAAAGGGTGTATGCTGAGGTGCAGAAGCCATAAACCATTTGCTAAGCAGGATGACAACAGTCCTATTCCTTTTTGGGAGGTATGGTGGTAAATGCACTGAGCTGGTGCTTATAATGGAACTAGCCTAGTATTTTTCATTTCTGTGCTGTTTGATGTGCTTCATTTGCTTTTATGATGGTGCTTGGGCATGATGAAATGACAATTTAATGTGTATAATAATTCATTTAAAGTTTTAGCTAGGGCTTGAATGAAGGTGACAGCATTTGTGAAAGTTAGTCAATGCTGGCCTTTCCCTGCCTGCTACCAGTGAGCAGTTTGTACTACTCTTGTTCTTGGAACTAGCTCTGTCCAAAAGTTTCCAGCCTTTATACTCAGTGCTACCCCTCTCAGCAGGGGGCTTCTGGGAGAAAAGCTCACACATAAGCAAGCATAGAGAAATGGGCATTCTTCTGGGTCAGCCCTGTTAGCTGCTCTTTGCATTTTAGCTGAAACATGGAGGATTACCGGGGCATGAGGTATATTTGTGCCCTGATAGCAGATATATGCAACCACTGCTTGCTTAAGCCAGATCCTGAAACTGTTTGAGGCATATGTTTAGCTTTAGTTGTAGGTCCACCCCAGCCAAGGATAGTGTTCATGCATCTTTGCCATTAGCAAGATAGGGGCCCAGGTTACTAAATGGTATTCTTTAAGATGGTTCAGACATGGTGTTTTAGGTAGGGGTTGGGCCGTATCTGCTTTGCATATGAACTACACTTTGGTTCACAGCAAAGATTCAAATTTTCCAGCACACTGTGGAGCTGGAGAGCAGCTGTAACCTTGGCTTGGCCCAGTAGAGAAGACTGTTTCAACTGGTTTGCATTGCTGGGGCCCTACAAAGTATCCATTGTGAACAAGGAAGCAGATGTTTACTCGGGCAATGTTGGATTAACCTGGATTAACTGGTCAATGCTGTTTGTATGCCCAGTACCAGCTCTGCTGCATAGATTTAAGTGCACATTTATAGGCCAGCAGGATATTATTTCTACAAAATCTGGAGGTGACAGTGGGCTCATGCATGGCCTTTTGGCAGCTAGGACAGCAGAAGCCCTCAACCTTCTCTTCACCTTGTTGACACTTTCCCCCACCATTTCTTATTATTGCCACCTTGGGCTCAACTCCAGCAATATAGCAGTGATGGCAGTGCTCCAAGCTCCTACCAGCATTTTAACCATTGTGTTATCCACTCCTGTTCGGAGCAGATCCATGTGGTGTGCCCATTTAAGATCCTTGAAGCCGCCTGAATCTACTCTCCATTAGGGCTCCCACAGGTGGAGCTGAAGAGAGCAATGCAGATGGTGGAGACTACCCATAAAAATCAGCATGGACATGGCTTCCAAATCACTGTTAAGTCTGGCTTGGCTCCATCCACGCTAGCCTGGTGAAACTCCAAGCAGAAGCAGGTGAGGTGGTGGTAGGTTTGAGCCACCAACCTGGAATCCAGGTCCCTACAGTATTCCATGTTGCTGGGACTTGGCTTGGCCTGTTACAAGAAACAGGGCCTACTCCAGAGTTTGGAACAGGACTTGCATATTCTTTGGGGATGTAGGACCCCAGGTTCAGCTTGTACTCAGGATCCAAACTTTGTGAAGTTCCTGGAATGAATGAGCGCTTGACATGCCCAATCCTGTATGCTGACCTCTCCTGGGGAAGTCGTTAGAGCTGTTGGCACTGAACACTTCGCAGGATTGTGCCCTTGGGCAGGCAACCATGGGGGGTGGCCACTTTTGCTTGGCTCTGAGAATGCAGAACTTGGAAACCTGTACCTGCCCAGCACAAGTTTAAACATCAACAGCTCTTTTTTCTTCCTACCACTACCACTTGTGAATTACAGGATGCTGTTCCCCCAGTGTGGAAAAATCCCATGTCCTGAACTTGTCTTCATCTATAGTAAATTTGGAGGCAGGGGAGAAATGGAGGGGGAGGGATGAGGAATATGTTTTGTGATTTATTTCCCCACCTTTCATGTCCTCATTCTTTTCTCCTCCTCCTCACTCTAAAAACATTTGCAATCTCCCTTTTCTTGCTTCAAGCTTTTATTTCCCTTGATCCTGCTGCTTTAATAAAGTAAAACATTGTGTGCCCCAGGTATAGATTTGCGGAGAGTTAGTTAGTTTTGAAATTCCATGTAGAAAGAAGAGTCCTGGAAGGCTTTTTTCTTTGCCATGTGTTTGGCAAAGAAAGGTAGAACAGATTTCTCTTCCCCACCCCATTACAAATATTTGAGAGAGGAATGGGATGGCTGCCTCCTGTTGTGCTTACTGCGTCACCAGCTATGGCAAGGGGAACAAAGACAATCAATGGAGGTGATTCTGACACTAATGTTTTGCCCACTCTGGCAATTTGTTTGATCTCTCCAGTAAAATGTACTTGGATTTTTGGGGCCAGATTTACTCAGTCTTTAGAGACCACATAGAGTAGGAGAAATTGAGGTTCCTTTCCTTGTGCGCTCAGATAAAGGGGAGACTAGGAAAAGAGGTGCCCTCTGGAGCAGGGAATGCAAAGAAGCAGGAGGTGGGTGGAAGGGCAGGTGGAGCCTCCAATATGCCAGCCAGCAGAGGAGACACATGCTTTGCCATGCTGTAGAGTGCCCCAAATTAATTTGTGCCCAGAACAATGGGGATGTCTGGGAGGAAATGCACCTCTGAGGCTCTTTCTCTTTTGGAAAAAGGGGTCACATTCAGGTTTGAATGTTGCCTTTTTAGCTGTTGGTTAAAAACCACAAGTTGGGAAGTGTTGCCCACAGGACCTTCCCACATTATTCCTGGCCACAGGAAATTAAAAACATTGTAACCAAGGGTGAGGGGGTCTAACCCAGCACAATGTTGCCTTCAACAAGTTACTTTCTAGATAGATGCTACACATGGTCTAGTGAAATTGAGGTATACTGGAAAGAGCTAGATGTGGAATATGAACATCAGTGCCGTGGATAGGAAGGTCAGTTTGCCTGAAAGGGCCATAGGACAATTAAGATGTAAAATTAATACACTTGAGTTGCACCAGATTAATGCCTTTGCAGCATAGCCAGTATCAGGAAAATTGCTACTAATTTGCACAAGAGAAATGGAGACCAGAATGAAGCCTGTCATTTGATCCATTTAGGTTTGAGGCTTTGTGAATTTTATGAAAATACGTATCTCAAAGCCAAGTTTATGTAGCAAACCTTCCCAGGGGTGGGGACAGGTAGAAAACAGATAATTAATCTCTACAATACACATACTATGAGAATTAATGGAAGATCAAATTTTGATTTAAATTCAGAGCTTCCATTATTCATTCCTTTGTCACCTCACTGTTTCAGTGATAAAACTAGCATTCAAAATAGTTGATTAATACATCTTTCAGAACCAAAAAATGCAGTTGAAAATATAGCGGTGCCAAATGCTTTCTAAGTTAAAACAAATCTGGAAAAGTTTACCTTATTCTTTCAGATCTGTTTCTCCATATACTACAAACAGCCATATGCTTTCTGCTAGAAATGACTTATTTTTAGGTTGGGAAAAATCAACAAGAAAGAATAAAAGTATACCCTCCCTGCCAGAGCAGTGTGGGTGTATTTCTTGTGATAACATTGGCAATAAATTGCCTTTACACCCGCCCAGCCAGGAAACTTGAAGATGTAATGCTACACTCAAAACCAAAAGTAGATGAACTATAATCAGTTTTTGGTTGGTTTAGCGTGCTTCCATTTGATCTGAACACCTATGACTACTCTTGGGCTTAGAGAGTTGTGTTAGCACAGTTGGGAGGGTGCATTACATCTGATTAGCAACCAAGTCTTACAATATTTAATAAAAGAAATTCAGAGGATGGAAGATGAGGGGCTAGATCCACAGAGATCTTTAAGCATCATAGGCCCTATTTCCTAGGTGCCTCACTGTTAGTCAGTGACTGTGGAAGCCCAAACCCTGCTCCTTAAGGTAGTAAAGTGTCTAACTCCAGGGAGAATGGAGATGTTGGTCTCTGGGATTATCACCTGTGAGCTCAGGAGCGGAGTGCCTAGGCTGGGCCTGTTTTTTCTCATGAAAGACTTGAGAGGAGAAAACTCCCGCATGATACATCTACATGAGCACCTGACTGCACAGTAACTGCCAGTATTGCACAGTCCTGGCAGTGCACAGGTTGTTTCCAACCCTACTGCACAGTAGCGTTGGCATCACGGTTCATGCCCACCGATGCTATGTTGCTGTAGCTCGTTGCTATGGTGACATAGTGTCTCATGTAAATGTGCCCCATGATAACTAATGGCCCACCAGCACTGGGGAGTGGGAGTCTTGTTTTCACACACCCAGACCTCTGAAATGAAGCAGGGACTTGAATACAAATACCCACCAGCAAGTGTGTCCCCAGCCAACAGGCTATGGTGTACATGTTCAAAAACATATTGCTTTTGAATCTGTTCTTTAAACAATCAAGTGCTCATTGCAGTTGGGACTTTGAGCCTGACTTGCCTACAGCCCAGAGGAGTGTACTAGCCAGTGGGCCACTGACTGTAGCGGGCACAAACCTGCATCAGCCAGGCCTAGGCAGTCTTGTTTCGTGTAAACCCGGTGGTATAAGTTCATGAGTGCAAGGATCCCTTTCCTGGTACCTGCAGCTGTCTGAGAACCCCAGCTAAGCAGAGACCCTCTGTTGCCAACTTGTGGTAACTGATAGGCAAGGGCTGAGTGTACCTATTTTGGGGATCCTGGTTCAAATGAAGTCAAGTTTTGAACTTGGATGCAATGAAAGACTGTTATCTCTAATGGGTAATGCAGTGTCGTTCTCTTGTTTGTTCAAGTGTCTGGGCTGAGGGGTCAGCTGGCTTGTTCCTACCTCCTGGAAATGTAAGTGATCCCTGGATTAGGCAAAGAAGTGATGGCAGAAAAAAGTTCTGGGTTGTCTTGCTTGTGGTTGGGAGTTTGTGTAGGCTCCTTCTAGCATTGCTTTCTCTGTGAAGATTGGGATGGTTCACAGAACTGTAGGTTTGAATGAAGCTAGAGCTCTGGGGGCAGCATGTTCTTCATATTTTTCTGGTATATTTCTGAGGTGGGTACAGGGTACTTGCCAATAGGCAAGTAGACTATTTTGCCATTTATCCAAAAGAGCACTTAATTCAAAATATCCATTGGATGCCAGGTTCCTTTAGGTATGTTGGTCCAGATCTAGACTGGTAAACTAGGCACCTAAATGGGGCTAAGATGGAAATTTAGTGCCTGAATCACAAAAAGATTCAGGATAACTTGGCTGTAGTAGCCATAAAACTGCTTATTTGCCTAAATTCAGCTGACATCTATAGCTGGTATCCGTATATGCTAGGAAATGCCCTAGTCTGAGCAAGCTCAATGTCTAGAGCTGCCAAAATGGTCAGAATCCAGATATGAGGCAGGGCAGCATCTAAACATTACCTAGGTCCCCAGAGGGGTCTGATTGGGTATTTGTTGTCCAAAGCACACCAGCAGTAGAACTGCCTTCAGAATGAAACACAGCAGCCATGCATGTTTGCATTAAAAACATGATGCTACTGGCCACCTTTGACATGACACATAGTGGTTAGAGCACTCATTCAGGAAGTGGGGAAAGCTGGCTTATGGCCCTCCTCACTCTGAAGGGATTGAAACCCACATCTCTCAGGAGGCTACCCTATCAATCTGAAGGGGAGTGTATTCCCTCTTCCCTTTGTGAGAAAGTTGGGGCACAGCCAGGAATACAAGAGTCACAGGGCCAGCAAGAGAAGGAAACAGCACCTGAATGTGCAGCCTAATGTTCAGGGCAATCCCTGAACAGGGCATTCCTCATCCCAGGGCATCCCTCATCTAGATGAAGTGTCCTGGTTTACAGTCCTTGCTCTTGAGCCTATTTATGCTTTTTATCCACTGATTGGCTAATGTAAAATGTATTGCCAGTCCTGGGAACCTGGCCTCTTGGGTACTTGCCTTCAGGAGAGTCAGTGCTCTGGGTCCTGTGCGGAAAAAATCATCCATTGTATAGCTTGGAATCAGGTGGCTCAGCTCTAGAAAGGGGCAGAGTTCAGACACACTTTGATTTAAATGTTTCCTCTTGGATGCTTCTTGGTGGCTCCCTGCTTAGCATCCAACTCTTGACCTCACCCTTTAGAGACACCCAGGTCTTCCCCCTGACTTTATAGAGAACTTGGGCACATCCCTCTGCTTCTTTTAAGTATTCTTCTGGGGCCAGGCACCTTATATTTCAGCCAGCTGGATCTAAGTGGGAGGTTCAAGGGAGCCTGGATTTTGCCTCCTGTGTTTCCTGGTCTAAACCTGACATTTACATTTGTTACTCTCTTGTTCAGTGATGCTAAATTTTGCCCCTCACTAGGGGTATGTCTACACATTCATTAATGTGTTTTAGGTAATGCACATTAAATTTAGTACCTCCATTGTGAGGTACTAGAAAAATGCATTCGCCTATTTTAATGTGCATTAGATAAAAAACACTTTTTGGTGATGCTTTAATGTGCATTAAAATAGGCTAATGCACATTAAAGTGCATGTGTAGATGCACCTATCTTGAGGGAAAAAACAATGTAGCTGTCCTATGTTAGATCAATTATTAACAAAAGAAGCTACTTGCCTTTTGCTCCAGGCACCTGTTCAGTATTCATATTGACTGATGCATATGGCAGCAGCTGTAATAGGTTAAATAAAACAATATTGCTTTGGTATTATACTGTAACTTTTGAAAAGAAAAGGATAAATAAGTCTGTTCCCCAATTTTAACTGTAAGCATGCTCTTTTCCTCATTTGCTATGTCTAATTCTTATCTGGTGTAATATATCCCTGCTGGCAGTTTGATTTAATTGGCCTTGTGGTAACTAATTCAAGCTAGCACTTTAATTAGGTAATTATTTTGTTATAAAAGCTGTTTTGTAGCGTGTGAGAGAGGAGCTGGGATTTCCAGTTTTCTCTCACTAAAATTAAGCTGCCTGCTTTTCTGGAAGAAGTGGAATAAAATGCAGGCCTGGATTTTGCAAACACTT
Organism: Alligator mississippiensis; assembly: GCF_030867095.1. Classification (NCBI taxonomy): domain Eukaryota; kingdom Metazoa; phylum Chordata; order Crocodylia; family Alligatoridae; genus Alligator; species Alligator mississippiensis. The sequence continues at coordinate 140,397,477 of NC_081825.1, read as the reverse complement.
ATGCTCACAAGTAGCTTTATGTGTGTAAGTGGCCCCATTGAGGAACGACAGTCACACTGTGGTTACTTGTGCAGAAATACTTGCAGTATCTATAAGGAAAGAAAATGAATATAAAGTGTGCAAGGTAGTAATTAAGGTATGTATATACATCCATCCATAAAAACATGGGTGTGGAGGGGGCCCCCAGGGCCATCAAGTCCAGTTCCCTGCATGTGCAGCCATGTTTCCCCAAGGAATCCCTGAAATTGCCACTTCAAAACCTTGCACACAAGTGTAAGCCACAACCCTCAAAACACCAGCAATACCCTATAACCTGTCATTGGTAAAAGTGGGGGAGACAAGGGTACTGTCATTGCAATGACACATGCTAGGAAAAGGACCTGCGCCATGCTACAAAGGAAGGCAGAACCCTCCACAGTCCATGCTATATGACCTAGAGGTAAAATTCCTTCCTGACCTTGAATGTGATGATCAGTATGACCCTGAGTGCAAAAGCAGGAACCTCTGGGTTTTCTAAGTACCAGAAAGATTTTGAATGGGGTGCACCAATTTTCTATCTGTTTTAGCTATGTCCACCATCCCAATGCTTTGGAGGAAGACAAGTTCTGCCCCACTCACCCCTTGGAAGCCAATGACATTTTACAAGGCAAAACAAATTCCAATTTCGCCCATACAGTGGGGCCACTGCTGGTCAAAATGTGGGCCAGAAAAATCTTTAACGCTTCAGGAGAGCTACTTCCATATCCCAGTGTGGGGATCCTGCCACATATCACTGTCATGGATTCCCCTTCTTTGGGACCCCCAGCGTTAACATAGTCTTTCGGAACGCCCTCTGAAACCAGTCCAGGCACAGCTTCTAGAGTGGGGGGACTGACTCCTTAGACTCTGAGACCAGGCCTTCCAGTCCCTGCACCATCTCCTGTCTCCCTGAGCTAACTATGGTTCTTCTTGGAGAGTTACCTTCTGGCTTAGATCCTGGAGAGGGACTTTATTCCTTTAAAGTGGTAAAGTGGACTCAGTCACATGCAATGAAGCTGGCAGCTCTTCTTGAACAAAAACACCTTTTATTATTCAACAGCATCACAGCAGGCAATGTTCTTGGGCCACAATGTCTAGACCAACTTTTAGGCAGAGTCCCAGTCTGGTAAACAGCAGTAGCTGTTCTCTGTCAAGACTCTCTCTTCTCATCCTGTTTCTTGCTCTCGTTGTCCCTGGAAGTACTCTTTTCAAGTCAGCCTCTCTTGTGTTAGGGTGTCTTTGTCCCTCCCAGATGCCAGAGACAGCAAGGAGTCTCCAGGTGCTGAGGCCGGAATCCAGTGGTACTCTGAATGGGTACTCGTATGCAGACTGGTCTACTGTTTTCTTGATAGACCTCTACTAGGCAATGGGTTAATGCAGCTGGGTATCTGGGGCAGCAGCAACTTCCAGCTACTGCCATGCTGCCAGCACAATTGTGCAGCTGCAGTTACCCCATCTAAGTATTGCGACTGCCTCGGTGGCTGAGATCCTTAGTGCAGAGCCTCCTAGGTCTACTTCAAAACAATATTAACTCATTCTTTCCCTGTGTACAAACCAATAGGGGAGACTGAGATGGGCAACACTATTGTAACGTAAACACTATTAATGCAGAAATATTACAGGCTATACTATAGTCTGCCCCACACATGGAGAATCAAAAACTACCTGCCCTATTATACCATCGCTTCCATTTTTATCCAGTTCAATTTCAAATCAAATGTTCTTTACCCCCACCACTTTCCTTGGAAGACCATTCCCTAGTTTCACTCTTTTGATTGGGATGAAAAGATAATTTCCAACTAAATTTTTCTGCTTCAGATTATCCAATTTCAATCCTAATTTAGCCACTTTATAGGCATTAGATCTCATGCTTATGCTGACTTCTTTCAGCCTAAAAACCTTCTCTTCTTTCCTTATTCACCTCCCAAATATACTTATGAAGGGTGAACCCTTTCAACCTCTGTTGGCTACTTCCAGTTTTGGATCCTCCTACCCCCCTCCAGAAAGGATTGGACAAATTGTAGAGAGTCCAGCAGAGGGCAGTGAAAATGGTTCAGGGGCTGGGACACATGACTTGAGGAGAGGCTGAAGGAACTGGGCTTATTTAGTCTGCAGAAGAGAAGACTGAGGAGGGATTTGATAGCAACCTTTAACTACCTGAGGGGTGGTTCCAAACAGGATGGAGCTGGGCTGTTCTCAGTGGTGACAGACGACAGAACAAGGAACAATGGTTTCAAGTTGCAGCAAGGGAAGTTTAGGTTAGGTATTAGGAACAACTCTCATTAGGAAGGTAGTAAAACACTGGAACAGCATACCCATAGAGGTTGTGGATTCTCTATCCTTGGAGGTGTTTAAGATCTGAAGAGAGAGCCTTTGCTGGGGTGATCTGGTTGGGGATGGTCCTGCTTTGAGTAGGGGATTGGACTAGATGACCTCGTGAGGTCCTTTCCAACCCTAATTTTCTATGATTCTGATTGTTCACACCCCACTTCCTGTTGTCAGCTTATTCTCAGCATAGAGACTTTGCAAAATTCTCCCAGCTTTTCTGCCCTAAGCTCCTAGCTTCTAGAGCTGTTATCATTTGGGCCAGCCTTGATCCCAGAAAGCTATTTTCTTATTATTCATGAAGAGGCTGTGCCTGGAAAAACTCCTCTTGGCAAATGCCTGCCAGCATTTATACATCTCAAAGCCCTGCATCTGCCTGCTGACTGTTTCCTGATCTCTCTCCTCTCCTCTCCTCCCTCATGTTGTTATCATCATCATGTACCTCTGTGGGTTCCCCCTCTTCTTCTGATCTCTCTATCAAGTCCTCATCCTTGGTGGGTGTCTGAGACTTCTCTTTGGATGTATTGACTGCTTTTTTCCATCACCTGCTTAGAGCTGCTGCTCTTACATCATTGGACCTGTTGGGTAGCTGTGCAGGGTGCTGGGCATGGCTGGGTACAGTGGTGACAGTGGGTGGGTTCCTCCTTCTTCCTGTTTCCTCTTGCCCCTAGTGTCTTCCAGCATCTGCTCTCAGCTAGCAGGAGGAGGAACCTGTTACTGTTTAAAATGGGGGTGCAACTGCACCCCCACATGCCTCTGGATCCACCTGTTTCCATCCAACTCCGAGGAACTCTGCTTCCAAGTAACATTCAAATGAGTTCAGGGAGATGCATTTCTTTAGTCACCTGCAGCAATTTGGCAAGGAGCCATCAATGCCTGACAGTATCAGATGCTGCCTATAGGTCTATAAATACAGCTCCTGTGATCAAACCTTTTTCAAAACCATCTTCAATATGTTGTGTAAAATTTTGAGCAGCTGGTGTGTGTGAGATTTTTTTCCCCCCCCACAGAGAAGCATGTTCATCATGGGTCCTGCCAGACTGTGATCTACAATTCCTCTAAGACCAGCATTAGTAGCCTACCAAGAGTGAGAATGGGGTCAGGACTCATGTAGCTAGAAATGCGGAGGGGGCAGGGAGGGAAGGAGGTAGACTCTAGGGCTTTCTGGATAAGGACACTGAGACTGAGACTGACTATGTAGCCAAGGAGAGTAGGACTGGGACAAGGAGCCAGGGATGGGGAAGAGACAGGACTGGGTAAAAGACAGGTTGGTGAAGAGAGGATAGGAGGTGGAACACTAGGGCCCCTGCAAGACTCTAATGGTAATCTTGTGGCTATGCCAGATGAGAGAGCTGATATTTTTAACAGTTTCTTTGCCTCTGTTTTCTTGAACAGGGACCAGGACATCCCTCCTATGAGAGGTAGGGACAATCTCGGGAATAGCTCTGTCAGGTCTTCGGTCAGCGCAGATGTAGTTGGGGATCTTCTGGAAGGGATGGACATTTTTAAATCTGTAGATCCATATGCCCTCCCCCCAAGGGTGTTGAGGGAGCTGGCAGGGGTTATTGCGGAGCCGTTGGCCCGGCTGTATGAGCATTCATGGTCATCTGACCAGGTGCTGGGGGATTGGAAACTAGCTAATATGGTCCCAATTTTTAAGAAAGGGAAGAAGGAGGACCCAAGTAACTATAGGCCCGTAAGCCTCACCTCGGTGCTTGGGAAGATCTTGGAGAGAATCATCAAGGAGCACATCTGTGGGGGACCTGCAGGGGAGATCATGCTCAGGGGCAATCAGCATAGGTTCATCAAAGGCAGGTCCTGCTTGACCAACATGATTGCCTTTTATGACCAAGTAATGAAATCCTTGGATGATGGTGTCGCCGTGGATGTAGTCTTTTTAGACTTTAAGAAGGCCTTTGACACTATCTCTCACCCCGTTCTCATCAATAAATTAAGTGACTGTGGCATTGATGCCTATACAGTTGGATGGGTAAAAAATTGGCTGATGGGGCGCACCCAGAGAGTAGTGGTGGACGGGTCGTACACAACCTGGTGAGATGTGAGCAGTGGGATCCCCCAGGGCTCGGTCCTTGGGCCCGCACTGTTTAACATCTACATTAGCGACTTGGACGAGGAGGTTGAAGGCACGTTGTCCAAGTCTGCTGATGACACTAAGATGTGGGGCGAGGTGGACACACTTGAAGGGAGAGAGGGGCTGCAACTAGATTTAGACAGACTACAAAAGCGGGCAGATGAGAATAAGATGGGGTTCAACGTAGATAAATGCAGGGTGCTGCACCTTGGGAGAAGGAATCCACAGCATACATACAGGCTGGGGAGTTCCCCTCTTGAAAGCACAGAGGCGGAAAGGGATCTTGGAGTCATTATTGACTCCAAGATGAACATGAGCCTCCAATGGCAGACCGCAGCCAGCAAGGCCAGCCATACCTTGTCACGCATCCAAAGATGCATCTCAAGTTGGTCCAGAGAGGTGATACTCCCCCTCTATGCGACACTGGTCAGGCCGCAATTGGAGTACTGTGTCCAGTACTGGGCACCGCACTTTAAAAAGGATGTGGCCAGCCTAGAGAGAGTTCAGAGGAGGGCCACCCATTTGGTGAGAGGGCAGCAGGACAGGCCCTATGAGGAGAGACTGAGGGACCTGAACCTGTTCAGCCTCAGCAAGAGGAGGCTGAGGAGGACCTGGTGGCTGCCTACAAGCTCATCAGGGGGGATCATCAGCAAATAGGAAGAGCCCTTTTTTCCCCAGCACCACCTGGGGTGACAAGGAACATTGGTAATAAGCTGATGGAGAATAGGTTTAGGTTAGAGATCAGAAGGCAATATTTTACAGTTAGGGTGGCCAAAATCTGGAACCAACTTCCCAGGGAAGTGGTCCTCGCCCCTACCTTGGGCAAATTCAAAAAGAGGTTAGATGATCACCTGTCTGGGGTCTTGTGAACCCAGCATTCATTCCTGCCTAGGGCAGGGGGTCAGGCTAGATGATCTGATTAGGTCCCTCCTGACCCTAGCTACTAGGAAACAGGAGGCACCCACATCTCCAAAGCATGGGATGGTATCCAAGATCCTGGTCTCACTACTCGTCTGCTGTTAGCAGATGCCTGAGACCAGAGTGTGCCTCTCATCCCCCTTCTGTGTTCTTCTGTACAGAAGGTGGCCACCTACTTCTGCTCTCAGCTGGTTATTTTGCTTAAGTGGAAGAGGTCTGTGGATTGGGCTTTTAAAGCTTCTTGCCCAGTTGACAAACCATCTGTGTGTCAATATAATGCAACCTGATGCTGGTTGCGTCTTTTCTGGTTAGTTTTTTAAACATCAAGGAAACTGCATACCTGCCCTCCCTCATCCCCACCAGAAATGAATGAACGGTATTAAAATATCACAGTTAAACACTCTAAAGGTAGGAAATGCCAGACTTAATTCAACTTCTTTTTTGTGTTATGATATAATCATTAATTTCATGACACTGGATGTTAAGCATGCATTAGAACTATGGATGTAGTGGCAGCTTTTAGTAATTTGAGAGATGTTTAAACTTTTATTGTTTAAACTATTCCTCTCCCTCTATTCAACTGGATTCATAAAACTTAAGTGCTCTCTTCTGCAAAGGCTGTGATATGTCAAACCAGCCCCTAGTAGCACTGGAGATTGCTAAAGCATAAAATAGATGTAATTACTACTGACATGTAAACCCACTTTACTGTCACTTTTGAAAGATGTAAACAGAATCTCCAAATATGGCATATTCTAGCCACTTCTTCTGCCCCATGGACAAGTCTCTCAACTCTCAATTTACCTGTAGGACCTGCATCTTTCAGATTGATGAATGTGCCATATTCTTTTCTCAGAAGTAGAGTACAACTCAGACCATTTCCATTTATTTCAATTAGCATTTTAGTGTCTTGATAGCTTCTGTTTTACTGGGATATTCAACAGGTTTTTTTGCTCAAGGCAAGGAAGGAATCTAGTAAATAAACTGCCAACCAAAGCCAGGACACTAAGTCAGTCATTCTTGTTCTGATCACAAAATTAAAAAAAAAGTGAGGCATGTTTTACACATCAGTCACTTCCACGCATTAACTGATGTTTCACATCAACAAAAGCATGGTAATCCCATGAAATTTAGTTAACTGTGTGTGCAAGCTGATTACCTTACCAGCTCACAAATTATACTGATTTATCTGAGAGATGCCGATAGCTTGTAATTTTTGCTTTTCTCAACAAAGTCTCTCCTATCTGAGTAGCTCAGCAGGCTCAAGTTGTTAACCAAAGCCACTGCATTTCTCCAGACCTGTCTAACTATGTTACTTCATACTTTTTAATTTGCCCATTGCAAAGGCTGTAACAAGCAGGACTTTGTGAAGCAATTCTGAAAACAGTCCCTTTGAGTGATTTGCAATAAAACCTGTATCTGAATTTCTGTTCACAGAACTTGAACCTGAAATTGAACTGGAAGTAGAATGAATGTTTCGGAGTCCTGCGGCACAGACCTTGAAATGGAAATTACTACTGCAGAGAAATGAGGCATTACAAACCAGGGAACTTGGACAGATTTACCAGTTCTCAGTTAGGGTTTTCATAAAAACACAGGATTTGTCATTCTGTATTGGACCATCAGTCTCTTAATCTGCTGTACTGCTAAAAGTGGCAACCAATAAGTGATGATTCAGAGAAGGTGAAAATAACCCACAATTCTTTTGGTCACTTATACAATGCTTCAGTCAAATTTCTTCCTATTCCCTCATGGAATTAGCTACTGTTAATGTTTTTCTCTTTTTGTAAAGCTAGTGAGCACAAGTCCATTTTATTGATCTCCAGAAGAAAGCAATAAATTCACTGGAATGAAAACTAAATTCCAACATTTTTTGTTCTGTCAACTGGGAATTACAAGATTTAGGTTAGATATCTCAGCTGATACAAATCATTGTGCATCACTCAAGTCAACAAAGTCATCCTAGTTTATGCCAAACCAGGCTTTGCTTCAGTATCTATTGACCAGTAAATTCTAATAAACAAACTGACTAGCTATAATCATAATGGAATATTTAACATTAATGAATAAAAAAGCCATCATTATTTTACATCCCCCTTCTATGACTGAAGAGAGCAATTTGAGAGAGAAACTGCAGAGGAATTGCTTTAATGTTGTAGATTTAAATGTTTTGTGTTTTTTTTTTTTTAATTATTATTATTTTGTGAATAGAGGGGCATATAACCAGATCAGTTTCAGAACTGAATGCACCCCACAAAAAGACCTCCTTCCAAAAGAGGAGACAAATAATATTTGCAAATCTGATTCAACTAAGAGGAGGATAATAAGACTATAGATGACAGAAAGAGAATGATTTACCAACTACCCTGGAAGTATAAATGTCTCCCTCTAATCTCTGTTTTGTTCAAAATGTTAAGTGGCACTTCAGTAATCTTCCATTTCAGTAACAAAACCCAGGGATTTTTCATGACAGTTACAATAATAGTTTCTTCTTAGACCATGTCCTCCTTTCTTCCTCTGCTTTCTTCTGCCAACTCTCTGCTTTTTTGGATATATCAATAATTCTACTTAATCCTGCAAAACAATTAACATTACACATTCTGTCTCCAAAGCAAAGTCAGACATGTGGTAAAATTCTGATCTCATTCACCTTGACGTTAATCTTGGGAAACTTTAATAACTCCAAGGTCTCTTTCTTGAGTCATAACCAGGGATCCTTGTTTTCTCTGATTAAAAACTGAAGATTCTCTGATTTAAAAAAACCCAAAATCCGCAATGAAAATAAATAAATGTACACACACACACACACACATGTACACGTACACACACGCATTGTGTGTGTGTGTGTGTATATGTGTATATATACATATATATGTATCAATTGAACACAATGTTTTATTGATATATTTACAATTTTAAAGCAGTTTGGAAGCCTGTCAGTTTCTTAATCACTGTAGTAAAATACATTCTAAATACCTATAAATTTTGGTATTGGATTTTGGGTTTTTTATCATGGAAAATCAGAGCTCCCCCTGCCCGCTTGGTTCATCAGGATGCAGGTCCAGGCCCCTCACTCATGCCCCCTCCCCCCGCATGGGTCAGCAGGAGCCCCCAGCTTCCAGGGCTCCAGGGACCTAGGTCTGCAGCCCCTTGCAGCAGGGCCTGAGCCCCAGCTGCCACCCACAGGAGGCGGTGGCTGCTGCGGCAGAGTGGAGTGCAGAGGCAGTCTTCCCCCTCCCCCATGTGCAGCATGGCTGGAGTGGAGCCCGTGCGGATGTGGGCTGTCTGCTGGGGGCTTGGGCTCCCTGCCTTGCTTCCCTCCTCTCTGGGACGTTCTGTGGCCCAGTGGGTGGGACCAGATATGGGTGGGCAGGGAAACTTGTTGCCGCTGCTGCAAGTCCCATGTCACCCTGGCGAAGTGCCCCCTGACCACCTGGTAGCAGCAGGAGGCACAACTCTGTGCTGCCAACCCTGCTGCTGCTGGGTGGGTAGGGAGCATTTTTCCAGGGTGTTGCAGGGCTTGCAGCAATAACGGGCCAAGTCCCGCTCTGCCCTACTGTGTTAGGTCCCATTTGCTGGGCCACAGAGGGCCCAGGGGCAGAGCAATAGGGCAGGGAGCCTGAGTCTGCAGCAGGCAAGCCTGCACCAGCCCTGCACACACATCTGGGGGGCACGTACCCCTCATGCCCCACCTGGGAGTGCACGCAGTGGCAGAGAGCCAGTCCCCTGCCCCTTGGACAAGCTGCCCATGACTCCATCCCGCTCCCTGCCCAGGCCCTGCATCTGTGCATCCTGGCCCTGGGCCCTAAGTCCCATGCACTGCTCCAGCTGGGCAGCAGCCCCAGCCCCTGCCCTGCCTCCCTCCCTCCCTATGGGAGCCTCAATTGCCTGCCCCCTGCTCCCCACTGCTGGAACTCTGCTAGCCTGCAGAGAGCTCTTTGCAAAAGTGAAAAATCCACGTGTTCCTTTGTTAAAATGGAAAAACCCCTCCCCTTTCTCAGTTAAAGGGGAAAATCTGCATTCTTTTCTGGTTTTCTGTGGGAAACAGAAAACCCAGCTCCCTGGTCATAACTAGTTAGAGCCCAATACTGTGTACAGATATTTGAGGTTATTTTTCTCCCAAGTGCAGTACCTTGCACTTCTTGACATTAAAATTCATCTGCCACTTTTTGCTCACTCACTGAGCTTGGTGAGATCTTTCTACAATTCCTCACCATCAGCTTGGAATTTAACTACCTGGAATAACTTAGTACAAGTTTCCCTTGCTTTATGCAGGTTTTGTATGTGAAAATTCACTCTTATGCGATGACCCTTGTTCTACGAAAAATTCATTATAGATGAGGTAAATTCACTCTTATACGATCAGTGTGTTGGAAGCCTACAATCAGTTGTTTTGGGCGGTGCATGGTGGGAGTGATGCATACCAAAATATAGTCTCCTGTGTAGATCTGTGCTCCTTGCTCATTGTTTGCGACATATTTCTGTAGTTGCCATTCCCATTGTGATAGTGCCCTGTGCTTGTGTGTACTGTTTGCTGTTGGTGAGTACCAAAATTCTTGTAAAAGTGATAGAAATGGGTCTGGGGGTCAGTACAGTCAAGGTCTTGGAACGTATCCCTATTTGTTACACTGTAAAATGAGTTCTCTTTATGTGAATTTGAGTTATGTGCCATTTTCCAGGAATGCATGTACAGCATGAAGCAAAGGAAACCTGTATTGTCTTCAAACTTTGAGATTTCACTGCACAACTGTCCTAACATGACACATTTCTTATGTAAGTCAGCTTAATAATTAGCTGTCTTTCACATTAAGATTCTGGCAGCTCCAGAGTACTTCAAGTTCTCTGCAGTGCCTCCAGAGCCAACCCGAGCAGGGTGCGAGGCCCTGAGGCAAATCAGCCCATGTGGGACCCTGTCCCCACTCCACTCCCACATGCCCTAGACCCAAAAAAGCTGCTGCTGCCATTGACAGTGGTGGTGGTGGGGTGGGGGTGATGGTAGCGAGGGGCTGGATGCGGAGCTGCTGCTCTGCCCAGCTGCGCGTTGCCCAGCTGTGCGTTGGGGCTGGAGCGGGGGCCAGGGCCAGGGCTGGAGCTGTTGCCTGCCCCCAAAGCCTCTGCACGACCCACCACTCCTCCCCCACAGCTTCCAGTCCCCCGTGCTTTGTGTCTCGGGCTGCAGCAGGGAAGGAGCCTGGTGGCATAGAACAAAAGTAAGGTGGGGGTGGAGGGTCAGGTGGGGGTGGCGCCCTATCACATGCTCCCCTACTCTCTTGCCCCGCACTGTCTGCCCCATCACTGCCCCCCCCCACATCATCTCTCCCCCTTGCAGTAGTGGAGGCAGGGGCGAATTTAGGATGATCCTCCAATAATTAGATTCTATGCATGGAAAATTGTAATACAATTTAAATGTATCTATGTATAGAATTGAATTATTGGGGGGTCATCTTAAAGTTAGGGAAGTCTTGTATTTGGGTAAATGCAATACTTGTCACCTGCATTGTTCCAGAACTGGGGAGTTATATTAAATATCCCTCTCAAATGCCATTAATGGAAACACACCTTAGCTTATCCCTTGAGTCAGGATCACTAATGAATCATAAAAATATGGAGTGATATTTGTAAAGCAAATACAGAGTTTTATATTCCATGGTTGTCACGCAGGTCTCAAAGATGATGATGTTTGTAGTGTGAGGGACAGATGCAGGCAAGCACAGTGTGGGTTGTAATCTGGTCTGACTTTTATACGGTTAACTGTCCTGCCAGTGTCAATTTTTGTAGACTCGAGGCACATCTCCATAACTTAGCAGGACCCCATTTCAACAGCTAATTTAACTTTTTCTCTTGACTACAGGAAAAGAATGGAGCAATTCTCCTGTTGCAAAACTCTCAGAAATGCTATGGTGGGTCAGGTTTGAATGTTTCTGACACTGTGCAAACCTAATGTTGTTAAATGCCTTTCTTGATGAGGAAGAGGCAAAGAATTCTTGTGAGTGATATCTTTTTTGACTATCTGCATGCCTGGTATAAGCATAGTCAAGCTTTTTGGTGTCAGGATACCTACCTTTCCTCAGGCCTCTCCTTTCTTGATTAGGTTTATTAAGCTGCATTTGTGCGGCCAGCTGATTTAGAGTGAAGGGGCCAGGGGATAAAACAAAATCCTTACATGTGCCCTTAAAATGTTTATCCAAGTATAAATAACCTTTGACTTCAGACTTTTCATGCCAGAGTGACTCTTTCTTTCCCATCACAAACATGGACTGCCTTTTTGATTTCATCGTGGCCTCCTGTGGAGAGGCTTCTTAATCTTTTTCCTGGATGGTAGGACACATCATATCTTATTGAGCAGGTACTCTCTCTCTTTGTACTGCATTGGAAGACACACTATTGAAACAGCACACTTCATGCTGTTACAGCTGTAGGTCTGTCAGCATTTTCCATTATAAACCCCGATCTGCTGACGCTTCAAGCTTAATTGGCACTGGATTAAAAAAAGGTAATAATAAAGCACATGGCTTAAGTTGAGGTGAAAGTACCTAGCTGGATTTCTAGCCTCAGATCAACATTTTTTTTTGTCTTCTGTGCATTTTAGCTGCTTTTTAAACTCTTCTGGATGGTGGGTGAGCTTGATGTCTTTGCCAGGGTTAAATATTGCACAAGATCAGAGATGGGAACAGAAGAGGAGCCCTTTTTCAGACCAGTTCCATTATTTTTCTGGATTTGTTTCCCCCTCAGTGTAGAACTGTTTGTACACTGTAAGGGGAGTATGTTCTCCCTACCCTTTTGTGGAGTGAGTCGGATGCGGGAGAGGGCCCTCAAGAAGGGGATTTTAAAGAAGTAAGTGGGGTAGGTCTATATTGTTGTCCCTGCATCACTCCAAAGGACCTCTGGTAGGCACACCTCCAGCTCCACACACACCAAGCCCAGAAACAAGGCAGTGAAACTGCCTTGAGAGTTTTCCATCTACCATCCTTTAGCATGCTGGAGACTGAGTGCTCTGTGTTCAAGGAAAAAAAACCTTTCCTTATTCTTGCCTTCTTGCAGAACATACAAGGGTAAAACACCTAAAGGTTGGCATTTGAGGAAAATGCCCAGCTGTTAAAAACATGAGCAAATGTAAAAGGAACTAAAATGAGTGTCTACATGTGTTAATGTGGGGTGTGTATACACATACTAACTTTCTGACTTTTAAACCAACTTAATTTTTTAAAAAGTTGACTTAACTGTCAGAGCGTCCACAGGTACGTGGAGCAGAGTTGACTTTAATGCAGTGCAAAATAATGCATCTCTGAGGTGTATTATCTTGAGTTGCTTTCATTTCATAGCTGTTGGGGGTGGGGGAGGAAGAGAGGGTGGAAGGGACCTTACAGATCATCGGGTCCAGTTGACCTAGATCACAAGATGGCTGCCACCATGTCAAGGAGCTGTACATGTGCATGCTCTGACATGGTTTAAGTTGCTGTGGTTTAAGTCACCTTAGAACATGTGTATACACTCACAGAAGTAAACATTTTCCCTATCTATATGTCCACATTAACCAGCTTTTTTTTTTTTTTTTAAATCTCTTCTGAAATTGAGGAATTGGAAACAGGTCAAATGCTGGTATATTTAGCAATTATTTTGACTATGCTGTAACTTCTAAAGGAGTTTGCAGTGTTACTTTTTCAGATTTCTGACCTTGTCGGGAAAAGAAGCCATGAGGAAATGCATTTAGAACACCAGGAACTGAAAGGGTGGTGGGCTCTTGTAATAGCAAGCATTCAAGATACAAACAGTACAGGCAACAGTGATGCAAAGGAAAGAAATGGAACTGTTTTGGTTTTTCACCTGAATGCAGGAGTGATCCCCAAAGATTGTAATGCGGAAGTCCTTAAATGTAATTTAAAAAAAATCTAAGCTGTCATGAGGAAATGTAATGATCATTGCACAGAAATTGCCATTCAACGTGATCAAATAAGGAACTGTTAGTCGTACAACCAGGACTTGGGCAGTTAGCCCCTGACATTAGATATTCCTTGATGTGTGATTTGAAAACAGGCAAGATCAGGACCTAGACTAGGAATTCAGCATGGACTTGGTTGGGAGCCAGGAGCAACGGGCTGCACACAGGGGCATTGAAACTGGGGGAGGGGGGCTGTTTTGAACACACTGCGGTTTCAAAGTAGTAGGAAGGGCAGGGTTTGATATCCCATGACATCTAGGTTACATCCTGTGGCCCCTTTCAGAATAAACATGCTGGATGGTGAGCTACCACCTGGTACCTAACTTCACTTGCAAGCTGTAAGAAATTGAAGCTAGAACCTGATTCCTAGTTTGTGTCCTTCTTTCCTACCTGGCATATGTAGGGGAGTTGTTGGAAACACAGTTACTTTGCATTTGGGGAAAAAGATAAGAGATTTCTGTGCTTAAGTATAAATCACAACCCGTGCAAAGGGCAGGCTCCACTGTCCCTGTGCATGTCAGAGGGCAGGGGAGACCTGAAATTCTTCCTGCAGGCACACCCACACCTGTGCAGCCTCACTTAGCAGCTGAGTCCTGGAGCAGACAGTGAGGCAATTGCTGCTTTTGGTTTGCACGAAACATCCTCTGCTGCACTAGCTCACTGATCAGCTCTGATATATACTCTGCCCATGTCTGCTGTGGGCTACCCTGCTGACTCCAGTGGAGTCCACCAGACTAGTTCTGATACAGTGCAACAGGTAGTCTCAGTTGCTAGCCATTCTCCACAATAGGGAGCCTGGTCTGGACTGTGAGCCCAGAACACCACATGCATCTTAACAAAACCCCATTCCTGCTATTTAACTGCTGTGTATCCAGCTACCCAGTTTGAACCCTTCTTCACAGATAAGGCTGGCCAGTGTCCTCTTGATCATCATCGTTCATATATTCTTATCCTTGCATAGATTTAATTATATAACCAAGTGAACACACATTCCTGGGGATGAAACAGAGAAACTCCTGACAAAGCAGCTTGAAATCCTTTACAAGATCCTGCTGCAGTGAGTGATAAATGTACTCAAGGAGCATGCCAGCACATTCCATTTTTCTCTGTGCTTGGGAGGAGTCAGAGACCTTCTGCTCTTTTAAAGCCCCCTTCACAGTGGCTTACTGCTATATATAATGCCATCTGATTCCCCTTCTCCACAAACCTCCCTTCATAACCAGTTTGGAGCTGTTTATATTATGGGGCATCCTTAATCGTTTACTCTCCTACTGTAGCAGAGTGGGGTATGTCTGAATTGCACCAAGTGTTCCATTTTGTAGAGCCCATTGTTGAACACATCTCTGCTTGCATCAGGTGGGCTTTATTGCATAGCATCCCAGATAGCTGCCTGGCCCAGAGAAACTGCTTGACAACGTGCTTAAGGAAAAGCCGTCATAGAGCAATATCAGGCCACCAGACCTTATTATCTCAAGAGTATGGCCACCTTCTTGTGGAGCAGTGTTCTTGTGCATGATGGAAAGTATGATGTTCTTCGTGCACAGGGGTCTGCAGAGGCAGGGGAAGAGCGCCAAGTGCAAGTGTGGGTCTGAAGCTTCCTAGGGCTTCTGTGCATGGGGAAATTAGTGCAGAGATGCTGAGGTATAAGTTTACACTGTGATCCGGCATTTGTGCCCTGTGTGGACACTTAGCACACAACAAGTACAATTTATTCCACTGTGAAATCATGCCTAGTGTGTCCACATGGGCTAGGACAGAAATTACACAGTATAAAATGGTTGGAAACTGGTTCAACTCTAACACACAAGAAGTTCAGTGACCAGAAACCGCTTTCAAAATGGCCAAAACTGGTTTAAGATAAAACTGGATGGGTGTAGTATCAGACTTCTATGCCAGATCCCCTCTGGCTTCAAGTTAACTCATAGTCCTCCAGCATCCCAGGATGTTTCGTGCCTCCCCCACAAACCCTGCCTTGTAGGGTGCGTGTGGGCTAGCCTTGGCCCAAACGGTCTGCTCCAGCCGAGCAAGGAGGCGTGCTCTAGCATCCCCTGGCTTCTGGCCTGAGCCAGTGCAAGCATGTGACTCCATTTCTGAAATCAAAAGTGAATGTCTGTTCACTTGCTATCAGTTCAGTCTATGAAGCTTCAACTAACCTGCAAAGATTGAATCAATTCAGCCTCAGGCTTTTGGACTGTCTACTTAGCCATGAAGAGCTAGTGAGGAGTAGATAGTGTGCTACAAACTCACACCCTGGCTTTCTTGTTGGGCCCCTTCCCAGTGTACACAAACCCTCAGGCGATCAGGTGTCACAGGGCCTTACTTAAGTGAGGTGTTTCAGCTCTTTATAGTGCTAGAAGTTGACTAAAATAAAAGTGACGCTTGCAGGAGAAAGAGGGAGTGGTCAGGAATGACTGCCCATCCTGAAATTTTTGCCCATCTTGGTCTCACAGCGGGGCATAAGAGAAGACCAGAGGACAGTATTGCAGGAGTTTTTTTTTTCCTTTTTCAAAGAGCAGTAGCTCTCAAGTACTGTAGAATAAAGTGGCTATAGTTAAGAAGGCCTTCATATAAGCCTGTGGTTCTTGCTTTCCTGCCATGCATTTCCCACTTCCCCCACAAAAAGGTTAAAATAGAAGCCTAGTTTTCACAGCTTTGATGGAACAGGCAACCTAATTCAGGGTAATCTATCCACTGGGGGCAGTGCCAGCTGCCTGTGTCTACACACAACCTGATCAGCTGAAAGAAGCAGGAGGGGGCTATAAGCCAACCTGTAGCATTGTCTAGCATTCTGTGTACTGGTTGCCTTGCCTCCAAAATCTTCTGTCGAGGTAGTAGATGGGGTCCTGATCTTTTGCTCATGAGCAGTGGGTCAAACTGCCTGCACTACAGTCATATATCGGAGGGTCCTAGAAACTGGGCCCCTATGCAACAGACTGGTGACTGCACAGGCAGTTACTGGGCCAGGTTACAAAACCTGTATCTTACTTCCTGCACTTGTCTTGTAGCTGAACAATTTGAAATAGCCTTGGATCTAACATAACCACTCCCTCACAACCTACCCAGACCTCTGTAATCTTCAGAAGAACACACTTCCCCTTTGGTTACTTGGCTTTTGCTCAACACTCATTCCAATGTCCCAGGGTAGTGGAAATGCCTTCATGATGAGTGTTCCAGCTATTTTACAGGCAACACTTATCTGCACACACATTCCTAATGTTCATTCTGGCTGGCAGCTCTGTAGCCATTTCTTATAATCGCTTGTTCATTTTTAGTTTGTTATTTTTTTTCAGATATAATATTCTTGCCACACCTTACTCTGTCCCCTCAAGCAAACACATGCATTGCTGCAACTTAGTCAGCATCCTTATTTAGCTGACTCTTGGTTGCTTTCTTTCTATTCTGTAGTACTGTATTTGAATGAGCTGGTGTCCTGTTTTCAGTATATTTTTTTGTAAATTACATATAAATAAGTTCCTGTTACCTCAGGGATTCACAGTTCAATGATTTTATGTAGACTGAGCTGTAAATCCAAGCCAGCATTTCCAAGCTTCCTGAAGATGAGAATAAGGTGATGGGCCTACTTATCCTAACTGCCTCACCCCCACGCCTCCAGAGTGACCAAGATTGTGAATTTAGTGGAAAATGAGATTCTCCAGTTTTTGCTAAAATCTTCCTATTGTGGCCTGAAATATTCATAGAATCATAGGGCTGGAACAGACCCCAAAGTATCATCAGGTCCAGCCCCCTGCTTGAGCAGGAAAGACATCTGGGGTCAGGTGACCCCAGCCAGGGGACTGTTCAGTCTTCTCTTGAAGCCCTCTAGGGTAGATGATTTTACCACCTCTGGGAGGAACTTTTTCCATAGTCTGGACACCCTAGTTGTGAAGAAGTTTTTCCTAATGTTCAGCCTGAAACTATCTTCCAGGAGTTTGTGGCCGTTGTTTCTAGTTTTCCCCCAGGGCGCCCTGGTGAACATTTGTTCACCTAGCCTGTGATGTATGCCTCTGATATAGCAGTAAACTGCAATCACGCCCACTCTCAGCCTTCTTTTCTTTAGGCTGAAGAGTCCAAGATCCCTCAGCCTCTCCTCATATGGCTTGCCATGCAAGTCCCTGATCATACAGGTCACCCTTCTGTGGACCCTCTCGAGCTTTAGCCCATCCTTGTTGAAGTGCAGCGCCCAGAACTGGATGCAATACTCTAGCTGCGGCTGTACCAATGTTGAGTAAAGTGGGAGAATCACTTCTTTGGATTTACTGGAGATGCACTGATTGATGCATGATACTGCATCGCATTACTAGCTCATATTCATGCTGGGGTCTATTGTTACCCCCAGATCCCTTTCATTTGCAGTGCTGGTCGGTTAGTGATACCCACCCTGTTGGTGTGTTGGGGGTATCTTCCTTCCCAGATGCAGCACTTTTCAATTCTTTACATTGAACCTCATCTGGTTCCATTTTCCCCAACATGCCAGCCTGTCTAGGTCTGCTTGTATCTGCAGCCTATCCGCAGGTGTGTCCGCACAACCCCATATCTTGGTGTTATTTGTGAACTTTTCACCCCCTCATCCAGGTCATTGATGAAGATATTGAACAGCACTGGGCCAACTACCAACCCCTGGGGTATGCCACTGCCCACATCTCACCAGGACGACACCGATCCATTTATTCGGACTCTCTGCGTCCTACCCTGCAACCAGTTTCGCACCCATTTGACAGTCCCGCAGTTGTGCCCGATATCTTCCAGTTTTCTGATCAGTACCTCATGGAATACAAGGTCAAAGGCTTTCTGGAAGTTGAGGTATATGATGTCAGCTGCTTTTCTCTCATCCAGGTGATGAGTCACCTGATCATAGAAAGAAATTAGGCTGGTCAGACAAGACCTTCCCGTGATGAAGCCATGCTGGCTGTCATTCGGTATCATGCCTTCTGCAAGTTTGTCACATATAGCCTCTTTGATGAATGTTTCTAGGATTTTCCCTGGAATAGAAGTTAAGCTAATTGGCCTGTAGTTTCCCGGATCCTCACGCTTCCTCTTCTTGAAGATGGGTACAACGTTGGCCCTCTTCCATTCCTCTGGGATTTCTCCAGAGGCCCTTGACTTTTGAAAGATCTTTGCCAGGGGCTCTGCAATCACTTCGGTCAACTCTTGCAGCACTCTTGGGTAGAGTTCATTTGGTCCTGCTGATTTTATGTATGTCTAATTTCTTTAATTGATCATACACCTGTTCTATGGGAATGGTGGGAATGGTGTCAATCCCACCCTGCTCATTCTGTGTCCTACCTGGAGTGTTGTTTTCCTTGGTCTTGTGGAAGAGCAAGGCAAAGTAGTCATTTAGGAGTCCTGTTTTTTCCTGAGTAGTAATGACCATGTATCCTGAGGCATTGAGCAGCGGCCCCACACTCCCATTAGTTTTCCTTTTACTCCCTATGTAGCTAAAGAAGGACTTCTTGTTGTCCTTGATTCTTGTAGCTAGTTTTAGTTTGGTTTCTGCCTTAGCTTGCCTAATCTGGTTTCTGTAAGTGCAGACCATTGTCAAATAGTCTTCCTTAGAGGCCGTCCCAAGTTTCCATTGTTTGTACGCCTCTTTCTTTTTCTGTAGGACTGCAACTTCCCTGCTTAAATAAGAGGATTTTTTGACCCTTCTGCCACTTTTTCTCTGTAAGGGAATGGATTTTTTCTGAGCTTTAAGGATTGTGTCCTTAAGGAACAATCATGCTTCTTGTGCTCCCTTTACCTGTGGTCCTTGGTCTCTCAGGGCATTCTCTACTAGTGACCTGAGATTATTAATGTTTGCATTTTTGAAGTCTAAGACTTTGAGCTTGGTATCTGTTTTGTCAGCCTTGCAACAGACCATGAATGTAATGATTTCATGGTCACTACCTCCTAGGCTGCCCCTTATGTTTAAGTTGGTCACCAGGTCATCCCCTTTGGCCAGGACCAGGTCAAGAACTGCATTGCCTCTAGTTGGCCTATGCACCTCCCAAGTCAACAAAAGCTCTTTGGTGCTGGTCAGGGAGGATTGTGACCAATCCGAGCTGGCTGAGCACTCCTCCCAGGAGATGTCTGGGTAGTTGAAGTTACCCATGAGAACCATTCTTTGAAATTTTAGAATATACTTATTTTAGAATTGTTCAGATAAAATTTTCAGATGTTCCCTCCAAACACATACAGGCCCATCAAGATGACTGTAAGGCCTTTTTTGGGGCAATAAATGCAACTTACTTTCTAGGAAATTGAGTTTGTATATTTCTAAAATGTCTGTCTGTCTTTTAAGAATTAATAATCTATAATCTTTTAAACCTCTTTTACAGTCCATTTGGAAGTACGATTAAAATAACAAGAAGCAGCTACCATGGATTTGTCAAGAACTGATAGTTAAATCAATCCATGGGGGGAGAAGATGCTATGCTTCTTGCCTTCACTAAGACTTTTGACACAGTTCTATGCAATATAATGTAACATAACATAATTATCATAAGCCAACTAGGGAAATGCAGTCAAACTAAATCAGCATAAGAGTGATGCATAGATGGTGGGGAAACCACTCTCCAAGAATAGTTATCAATCATTTGTTTTCAAACTAGGAGGGCATATTAACTGGGGTCTTGCCTGACATCCAGAAATATTCAGTATTGTCATTAATGACCCAAATCAGTGGTACTTGACCTTTTGGATCTGCTGGCCAAATGAGCAGTGCGGGGCTGGTCTGCAGGCTGGATTGGAACCCGTGCACCAGGATTGGGCCCACACACTGGGATCCAGACTGCTGCCCCCACCTACCCCACATACAAAGATTCAAGCCCTGGGACCCCACATCGCCTCTGTCTGGCTCCAGGATCAGGACCTGTGCCACCCTTCGTGCTGGATCTAACACAAAGGGTCATGGCTCATGGGGCTTCCCATGGACAGGGAGGCCTGTGGCTCAGATGATGAAGTATCAGGCCCAGGGGTTGAGCATCTTTAACCTCGATTATAAAATAGAGAATACATTTTGGTTGATGATGACACACTATTAAGCACTTT
Organism: Alligator mississippiensis; assembly: GCF_030867095.1. Lineage (NCBI taxonomy): Eukaryota > Metazoa > Chordata > Crocodylia > Alligatoridae > Alligator > Alligator mississippiensis. The sequence goes on along the minus strand of NC_081825.1, from coordinate 140,377,159 downwards.
GGAGGAGAGGATTAGAATACAAAATGATCTAGACAGCTTGGAAAAATGACTTCAAGTCCACAAGATGAAATTACTAAAAAATAAGTGTAAAGTGCAGTGCTTAAGGAGGAGGAATCCAACAAACAAATGAAAATGGGGAACAAATGATTGTGCATCACTAGAAAAGGATCTGGGGGTTAGAGTGGATGGCAGCCCAAACATGGGTTCAGCTGTGTGATGCTGTTGCAAAAAAGGCAAGTCTCTGTAGGATGCATTCATTGTATGCTAGACCTGAGACTTAAATCATATGCTGTCCTTGGCCATGGTAGGATCTGTACGGTACTGTACTGTGCTGTAAGAGATATGTAGTCAGATTGGACCAGAGTCCAAAGAGCACAACAACAACCACAAAAAAACCATTAGAATTTTAGGAAATGTGACCTTTGTAGAAAGGTTGACAAAAGTGAGTATTTAAAATGGTATTTAAAATACTGGGACAGGCTATCTAGAAAAGGTGAAAAATTCCTGATCTCAGAGATTTTAAGAACAGGGTAGACAAAATTCTGTCAGGAATGGTCTAGGTATGTTTGATCCTGCCTCAGAACAGTGGGATGGACTATACAGATGTCCTGCTGAGATCCCTTCTGGACCTGTGTTTCTGTGATTTTTTGCAATCTTTCGAATAGTGGTTTTATGGAAATGTTGCAAATAGCAATGCTACTGTGCATCAAACGTTGTGTGATTATTGTATGTCTAAGCCCCCTCTAGAAAAATAAACTATGACCAACCCCAAGCTGCCATAAAGGAACACTAGAGCTCAAAAGCAGATTTCACATGGCTCTGCATTCTTACCTGTTTGTGGAGCCATGCTGAGAAACAAGCTTGCTACTCCTTGCACGTATTACCCACAGCTTGTAGTGGAACGCACGCCTACCTTGCAGAGAGCTGTGAATTGAGAAGTATACATCCCAGTTTCTGGTGTCTTTCTTGTACACTTGGTTTTTATAAAATCGACAGCCTCCTCCATTCTTGTTCATTCCTAGGGGAAAGTTAGAATCCTTCTCCTATTATTTTAATCCTGTTCTGGCATTTGTAGGTGGCCACGAAGCTAATCACAAATCTTTTGAATCTGTGATTGTTTTGCCCAGGTGTTGTGTAAGGCTTATTTAACTAGTGTTTGCATAATGCCTTGTGATCTCTGGATGAAAAGCACTAGGGAAGGTGCACAAGGCTTATTGAAAACTGATGATTAAGTTGCTTAAAATAGGTCTGTTCCTAGCTGAAGGCATTCTGCATTGGTAATGCCCAAATCCCATTTGCAGTAGATATGGAGTTTCTTGAAGATGAATGCAAGAAGAAATTAGTGGGATTTGAAGCTGTATTTTAGTTGGGAGTGAACTGAAAATAAAAAAAAAAATTCCACTTCAGTTTATAGAGCTGCATGTTGCAAAATGCTTTTAGTAAGATTATGCTGATTATCCACACTGCTGATAGTTTTTAGTGTAACAAATGGGCACTATTTTTACTGCACATCCCCAGAGAAAATAAAGAGGGAGTTGGATGACATTGCTGAAATCATTACATTCAAATATAAACCCCAATGCCCTGCCCAAATTCTAATCTGAGTAATTAAATCCTGAATAGCAACTATTCTTGTGGTTTCTATGGGATATGATATTCTTCTATACTCCTGTATTAAAATGTTATGTTTCTCAGTATTGCTAAACAGCTGTTGTGTTTTGCCACAGATGTAGGTGAAATAATTTGCATTTGTGTAAGTTAGCAACACTTTAGGGAGAAAAGTGCAATTGGATCTGTTTTACTTGTAAAAGGCCAAAGTATAGAATGAAGTAGGATCAGGATCATACATTGAAAATGGGACAACACTCCAAAGGTAGAAAGAAGACCACTTACTAAAAAACGATCAGGGATGGACTACTTTTAAGTGGAAAAGAACTGAGCAGGCTTATTTACTATTTGGTACCACTCTTACAATGTAAGAGGTCCTCTAGCAGATGCTAAAAAGGCTGTAGGCCTAATTCTTTATTGGCTTGAAAGATGAACACTCATTTAAATCTGCAAAGTGCAACATGGTTGTAAACACCGTGGTTGGCATGAGTGAAGAATTTTGACTTAGTAGCAGTTTACAGACATCTGGCAACACCTTGGCAACCTTAACTACAGCTGCTCTTATAGGATCCAGTAAATAGTAAAGGGTTTATATCTCATTAAATGTGGGTGACCAAAACAGTTTTTGGAAAGGGAAGAAATAAACTACGTTGCATTTGAGCGCTTGCTTCAGGGAGATAAGGTGTATGTGAAGACCACTTTTGAATATGTGGCTTTGAAATTAAAATGTCAGCGCTTAGCAGAAGTTCAGATTCTGTTATACAAAATACCCAAGTTCTTCTGGACTCCTTTCTCTTTGAAATGTTAAATGTTTCTATTTCCTTTATTGGTACTTATGTTGTTTGAGCTATGTGGCAGTCAAGCAGCATAATCGGAGCAGGAACTGCAATAACTACCCTTCTGTTCTATACATATTTAAAACTATTTCATTCTGCCTCTTCCTGGTAACTCTGAGGTTAAATCTCTAACTTCCCTTTACCTTCACGTTCTTTCAGGTCCTTCTCTAATCCTTTCTTTTCCCGTGAGATTTGGACTGTGTAGGTAGGATTGCAGTATTAGGTACAGACAATACACTTTTACCAGTATAAGTGATTGGAAACTGGTCTATGCCCATAACAGAACAGAACTTTGGCACACACAAAGTTGTTTAAAAATGGTGGAACCCTGTCTAAGATTTGTCTTCACCATCAACGGATGAAAGTGTGTTCTGTTTGCTACTGATCTAAACTATATCACTTACAGAAAAGCCATGCAACTTAGATAAATTCCACCTCAGGCTTTTTAAATATCTGTGCCTAGCCTTAGAGTATAATTGCCAACGTCATGGTTTTTGTGGAATGGTCTTAGTCAGATCTGCAGTGGTGTGATTTCGGCTTGCTTTATGTGTCATTGTGAACTTAAAACTTACCACAGCTGTGTTAAAAGACTCACCAAATTTTTGAACTTTCAAAAGTGAAGCCAAGCCTCAACAGTAGAATGGTGGTATTCAGAGTATGGCCCATGGGCCATATCTGAGCTGTGGAGGCACATTATCTAGCCTGTTGGGTTTCCCATGGGTCTGGATATTTGGGGGAGAGGTGGCAGTGTTATGAGCTACAGCCATTCCCTGGTGCTAAATTATCTTACCTACAGGGAGACCTATGGGCTAGATAACATGGCCATGTGTGCTGGATCAGTCTGGTTTATGGGGCTGATACACAGCCAGACCCAACACGTGTTGGCTGACCCGGTGCATGGCTCCAGACACAGCGTGTGGGGTTGGTTTGTAGCCCCAAGCCTGATGTACAGTGCTGGCCCATGGCTGGACCCAGCAGGTGGCCTTGGACCTGGCATGCAGGGTTGGACCACACACTAGATCCAGCCTGTGGACTGGTTGTACCCCACTCATCCAGCCCGTGTGTCAGAAAGGTTGAGCACCACTGCCTTAAAAGACCAGAGCATGGTTAGCATGCCTAATTATGAAATTAAGCACCTGCTTGTAAGCACCCACATTTGAAAATCATGGTACAAGGGTTATGGCTGCAGGTCCTTGGATCTGGCTACCCTGCAGCCCTTCTCCTCTCACTGCTGTTCATTTACTGTATACATAGGATGGATTGTTCTCTACCACAGATTCCTCCATGCTTTCAGGGACTCTTCTATCATCTGCTTCATTCACAGGGGAACTTGGAATAGGTTCTTACAACCTGATTTTTACTAACTGTGCTGGGTGGCGGGGGGGGGGGGGGGAGTGGGCTCTAGAGAGCTGCTGGTATGGATCAGTTGTATGCACAGTATAGTTGCTCTCAAACTAAACAGGAATTAATTCTGGCAGAAAGGAGTGTATGAAGGTAGAATGCACTTCATAGACTAACTGAATCATAGACGCATATGCTTTTCTGAGCAACAGCTCACTTTATCAGATGCTTTTGTGCAGGTTGTTTTTGGACAGAATCTGCCTTTAAAACTGCCTCCCTCTATTTGTATATTTGTCCTGTGTTTGCCTCTCAAGGATTTTGTATGTAAATTTTTGGTATTGTTTCTACAAGGTGCATGTTCACAAACTCCATTGACTTTGGTGCTCTGTAACAAGGGGCCTTCTCGGGGCCAATTTCCCTGTGGCCTGCCCACCTGTTTCTGGGCTAACCACCCGCCTTCTCACCCACCATGCCTTGTTGTTAATTAATTAATCGATGTTAATTAAGTGGGAGGCTGCCCTTTCTTGCCCTGATGCCAGGGGGCACTATCTGCAGCTCCGTTCCTCCCCTACACCGCAGCCCAAGCCTTGCAGATGGCATCCAGCTGTTATCCACATCGCCAGCCTCACACTGGGCCCCAGAATCTTGCTATTTGAACCCCACCTGGATCCCTCTATTCAGGAGGCCTAATTCACCTTCATACTAGGCAGCATAGCTCCCTGAGCTGCTTCCCCCTTACGGGCATGGCCCCCCGGGACCTCTGGCTCTACTGGCCCTGGCCCACCTCCAGGCCAGTCGGAAACCCCAGGCCCTTGGCTCTTGGGCGTCCCTTGCAGTGGGTGGGCCCCTGGCCCTTCGACCCTTCTGGTCCCAGCCCCAGCATGGACCAGTCGGGGGATGTCAAGACATGTTTGAGTCTATGGCCCCACTCTCTCTTTCTGGGGTCCACCTTCCAGACCCTACAAGGGGGTAACCCACCTGGTTGTGGGAGCTGGAGTTAAGGCGCCCCCACCCACCTTTCACCGGGGTAGTAACTGGCCTGGCATTTCCTGGGGGCTCCTGCGCCACCGGGAGCTCCACCAGGCCACCCACTCCTGGCAGGGTGCAGTTTTAGGTCATGCCCAGGACCGAGAGCCTCCTAGCTATTCCCTACAGCTCCTCTCTTACCTCCAGTTGATACCAGCAGCCTTGCAGACAAGCAATGTTGTTGCCTGGCCTCCAGCAGCAAAATGCCCTGTTTATATGGGCAGCCCTGAATCCAAAATGGCTGCCCTCATCAGGCACCTGCCGGCTGCTGTCTTCAGGCCCTTAAAGTGGCAGGTACAAACAGTATCCTGCCACATGCTCTAACTGGGATTAGCCTGGGCTGGTTGCCAAAGACATATCAACACGTCTTTCCCCCCTGCATGTTATGTGAGAGTGATTTGGCATGTAGTGGCTGAGGGATTAATGCATCCTCTTATGGTTTCAGAGGTTTAAGTCCGATTCCTGAACTGGACTTGTGATAAAGGCTACTCCCAGTCAACCCAGCTGCAAATGGGGATCTGATCATACAGGCTGTGGAGTCAAAGTCAGTTAGATGTGATGCTGGCCACATCATTCCCTTGTGTATGTCAGATACAGAAACAGGGGTGCTTTAATCACACCCACCTAATAGTCTGCTAGACTCAGGGTGGACCCTTGACCTAAGTGTGACCTGGACCACAATTCTTAGACCCAAATCTGGGATTTTCTTTAACTTCCAAACATTGTGAGATCACACCCAGAGCTTAGTAGCTCACTCCTGTGGCAGGGGCTCATAAAGCCCAGTGAAAGCGTATCCCTATATGGGGGCATCCATGTGATGCCAAGTAGCTGAAATAGCTCATACGCTACCCTTCTTCTGGGCTGCCATGTTAAAGCGTGCAGCTCTGGAGGAGAGAACCTCTAGGGTTCATGGCCACTTAGGACTGTACGTTACGCCAGTGATCAGCCTGGTTCCCAGTGAGCCACAGGACTTGAACAGGAGGCATAAAGATGAAAAGAAGCCTCATCCCTTACTCTTGAACCCACCCCATGCTGCTTCCCAGTGGATGGGTTGGCGAAGAGTGATGGAGGTCCAGTGAGAAGGAGACAGTCCTGTGTAGTGCCTATAGCCTCCCCCTGTGAAGGTTATCATTCAACATCAGGTCACTTTCGCATGTCTTTCAGTGCCTCCAGAAGTAACTGAATGTACAGTTCAGTGCTCTTTGTGGAATAGTCTGAGTCACAGTTAGGGATGCTGTCATTTCCTTCTTTTCCCTCTCTGGCACTGTGTCAGTTTTTGTTATCAATGAAACTGCTAATCTGGTGATAACAGAAAGAAATTTACATTAACAGGACTTTGGGAAACTGATGAGCCTAATCTGATTAAGGTAATGTCAATGTATCTTTGTTTTTAGATGATGTAACACAGGGCTGTCCAACTGGTGGCCTGTGGGTTGCATGTGGCCCATGAGGGTTAATTTATGGTCTCCAAGCTCCCACCTGGCTATTGCTGCCCAGCCCACTGCTTCCATTATAGAAGCCAGAGAAGGAAGCGGGAGCCCACAGACCATGGCTGCTGCTATTTCCAGCTCCTGCCTTTAGGGGGTGGTGCAGTGCAGTGCAGCCATGATTTCAGGGTACCCACATAACCTGGTGCAGCAAGGAAGCCTGCAGCCAGAGAGCTGAGGTTGAGTACAGGTGACCCATGCACGCAGCGCAGGGTGGATGCTTGTGTGCGGTGCAGGGGGTGAGTGTACCTGTGGCCTGCTGTCCTGGTTTGCACTGGTGTAGCCTGCAGCATGTGGCACTGAGCTGCTTAGCTGGACAACCTTACCTTCTAATTTCTGATATGGAGAAAGGTGTTTTCAGGGCAGAAATTACCATGTATTAAAGAGAAGGGGAATTAGTATTTGCTCATTAGAAGTGTTGTAAAGGCCCGAAGGCAATTGGTTTTCCCTTCTCAAAGGACATCCACACCAATGTACCTGGTAGCACCGGGTGGAACTGCTAAGCAATGTTTAATTTATAATAACAACAGGTGCATCCAGATGTATTTCTGAACACTCAAAACATCATTTTCTTCTGGACCATCTCACCCACCACCAGCTCAAAGCTAAGACATAAACCTGTTACTCATGACAGGCAAGTTGGCTCAGGAATTATCGTCCTTTCCTGCAGTACAGCATATCTGTGGTTCAAACCCTGTGGATGACCTGTATGGAATCTGAATCTCCACAAAGCTGCTCTTGACTTTACAGGGAATTGCATGTGTGCAAGGACTTTAGGACTGGGTCCTGTATGTACAAGAGTCCTTGAAGGGATTAAACTTTCCCCCCATTGGCAATTTACAGGCCAGTTGTATTCTATTGCTTATTGCAAGCAGCATAAACTTTGCACAGCTGACATTTTCTCAACTCCTGGTGTAATTGAAATTACTTTATTAAACAAGCTTGAATCATTTCAATTACTCCATTGCCTGGAGTGCTGGTGGTGTACATGATGACTACATGCTGATTAAATTAGAACCAGTGCACCCCCTGAAAGACACTCACCATAAAATGCCTTTCTATTTTTTTAATAATAAAAAAACTCTTCTCTCTAATTCATATTCATAGGATAGATCCCTTTGGGTTGTATATTAATATTCATAAGATAAACCACATAGCTAAAGCAGAAGATTAAAGTCAAGTCTCTTAATAATGAAGTAAGAGTAATGACTACAGTAAAATCTCCAAAAATGCCATTATTCCCCAGAAGAGCATGCATTGCTACTGTATATGTGGTGCTGCTAAGCAAAAGAACAATATTAAATGAGTTAGTGCCAAGATTTGGACCTTAAAATCCAGGAGAGAGGCTTGAACACATGTGTGCACATAAATCAGTCTTGTGAAACAGTAACCTGATTATAATACACTGAAAGCGAGTGAAAGACTGGAGGCCATGTTAAATGGATTCCTTAAAGAGTGACAGAAGTACTTTGCCCTGGGTGCCATCAGTGAGATGTGTGCACCCAGGATTACTCTTGAGATGAAATACTGAGGCTTTTTCACAACTGGAGGCTAAGTTAACTGATGGAACAAGTGCCTGGGTTGTGTTTTTCAGGTTGCCCCCCTTACCGTTTCTTCTCACAAAGGAAGTTCTCTATGGCAAAGCAGATATCTAGATGTGAAACCAAAAATCTGAGTCCTTGCTGGAGAGAGGCACTCAAGAGTGATGATCACAGCATTACAGAAAATGAGGGTTGGAAGGGACCTCAGGAAGTCAACTAGTCCAATGCCCTGCTCAAAGCAGGACCATCCCCAACTAGATTATCACAGCCAGGGCTTTGTTGAGCTGGACCTTAAGAACCTCCATGGCTGGAGATCCCACCACCTCTCTAGATAACCCATTCCAGTGTTTCACCACCCTCCTAGTGAGAGTTTTTCCTAATATCCAACCTAAACTTTCTCTTCTGCAATTTGAGACCATTGCTCCCTGTTCTGTCATCTGCCACCACTGAGAACAGTCCAGTTCCATCCTCCTTGGATGGAGCCATCATTCAGGGAGTTGAAGGCTGCTATTAAGTCCCCCCCTCAGTCTTCTCTTCTGCATACTAAATAAGCCCAGTTCCCTCAGCCTCTCACAGATGCACAGAAGTTTAGGGCTAGAAGGGGCCTCGTGAGATCATCAGATCCATCCCCCCTGCTTTGGGCAGGAAAGACTGCTGGGGTCAAATAACCGCAACAAGGTGCGTGTCCAGTCTCTTTTTGAAGATCTCCAGAGTAGGTGCCTGTACCACGCGCACTGGGAGTTTATTCCAGAGTCTGGTCACATAAACTGTGAGTAAGTTTTTCTTTATATCCAGTCTGAAACCTTCTTCTAGGAGTTTATGACCTATGACTTGTAGGTTTTCCTCTGGGGCATTTTGGTGAATAGTTGTTCACCTAGCATCTGACACTCTCCCCAATATATTTGTAACCTGCCAAAAACACCCCCTCCCTCCCGCCCATCTTCTCTTTTCTAGGCTGAACAGTCCCATATCTGTCAGTCTCTCCTCGTATGGCTTGCTCTTCAGGCCTCTTATCATATGAGTGGCTCTTCTATGCACTCTCTCAAGCTTCTCCACATTCTCCTTAAAGTGCGGCGCCCAGAACTGTACGCAGTACTCCAGCTGCGGCCTCACCAATGCAGAGTAGGGTGGGAGAATAGCTTCCTTAGTTTTACTTGAGATTCATCCGGTGAGGCATGCCAGCATATTGTTTGCTCTGCTAACTGTAGCATCACACTGGTGGCTACAGTTAGCCACACTCATTTTATGGTCAATTATGACCCCCGGACCCCTTTTGGACGTAGTACTAGCTACTGTAGCACCACCGAGCCAGTAAATTTGTTGCAGATTTTTCCTCTCCAGATCGAGCACTTTATACTTCTCAGTGTTGAACAGTATCTGGTTCTGGTTCGCCCATCTAACTCATCTGTCTAGGTCTGCCTGGATCATCAGCCTATCCTGATGTGTGACTGCACTTCCCCACAGCTTAGTGTCATCAGTGAACTTTACCCGTGTGCTTTTCACTCCCACATCCAGATCACTGATGAAGATGTTGAAAAGCACTGGTCCAAGTATTGAACCCTGGGGGACCCACCAGCTACCTTCTGCCAGGTCGACACAGATCTGTCTGTTAGTACTCTGGGTCTGAGCCTGCAGCCAGTTTCCCACCTCATAAGTCATGTGACCCACCCCACCCCAACCATTTTCTTTGCACGTAGGATTGTTCTGTCCTAAGTGCAAGACCTTGCAATTATCCTTTTTGATCCTGATGAGATTTCTTTTGGCCCAATCCTCCAATTTGTCTAGGTCACTCTGAATCCTAGGGTGCAGTCTTTCCCATCTTCCAGATCATTAATGAAGATATTTAACAAAACAAGCCTGAGGACTGACCCCTGCGGCACTCCACTTGATACTGGCTGCCAACAAGACCTTAAGCCATTGACTACTGCCCTCTAAGCCCAATGATCCAGCCAGTTTTCTATCCACCTTAAAGTCCATTCATCCAACCCGTACTTCCTTAGCTTGCTTGCAAGAATGGTGTGGCAGAACATATGAAAAGCCTTGATAAAGTCAAGGTATATCGTGTCCATTGCTTTCCTCACACTCACAGAGCCAGTTATCTCATCACAGAAGACAATGAGGTTGGCCAGGCATAACTTGCCCTTGGTGAATCCATGCTGACTGTTCCTGATTACTTTCTTCTACTTCAAGTGCTTAGAAATTGATTCCTTGAGGACCTACTTGATTTTTCCAGAGACTGAGATGAAGCTGACTGGTCTATAGTTCCCTGGATCCTCCTTATTCCCTTTCTTAAAGATGGGCACTATGTTTGGCCTTTTTCTGTCATCTGGGACTTCCCCTGATCACCGTGAGTTTTCAAAAATAATGGCCAGTGGCTCTGCAGTCACATTAGCCAACTCCTTCCGCACCCTTGGATGCATTGCATCTGGCCCCATGGACTTGTACATGTCCAGCTTTCTAAACAGTCCCTAACCTGTTATTTCACCAAGGGCTGCTCGCCTCCCTAAACTGTGCTGTCCAATGCAGTAGTCTGGGAGCTGACCTTGCCTGTGAAGACTGAGGTAAAAAAGGCATTGAGTACTTCAACCTTTTCCTTGTCATCTGTCACTAGGTTGCCTCCCCCATTCAGTAAGGGACCCACACTTTCCCTGCCTTTACTCTTATTGCTAACATACTTGTAGAAACCCTTCTTGTTACCCTTCACATCCCTCACTAGGTGCAAATCCAGTTGTGCTTTGGCCTTCCTGATTTCATCTCCGCATGCCTGAGCAATATTTTTATGTAACACCAATACTTGGGGTGTATATTGTGTTTTTGTGTGTGTGTGTTTTTATGTGGGCAAGATGGTGCCTGTGTTTTGGCCATGTGCTCAGCACATGGAAAGCTGGGGCCTGTATTGGGGGGAAATATTCATAGATTCATAGACATTAGGGCTGGAAGGGACCTCAGAAGATCATCGAGTCCAGCCCCCTGCCCAAAGGGCAGGAAGTCAGCTGGGGTCATAGGATCCCAGCAAGATAAGCATCCAGTTTGCTCTTGAAGGTGTTCAATGTAGGCGCTTGAACCACCTCCGGCAGCAGGCTGTTCCAGACCTTGGGGGCTCTGACAGTAAAGAAATTCTTCCTTATGTCCAGCCTGAAACGGTCTTGTAGTAGTTTATGACCGTTCGACCTAGTCGTCATCCCTTGGGGCGCTCTGGTGAACAAACGTTCCCCCAGATACTGGTGGTCACACCTAATAAACTTATAGGTGGCCATCAGATCACCCCTGAGCCTGCACTTTTCTAGGCTAAAGAGCCCCAGGCCTCTCAGCCTGTCATCGTAGGGTCTGTTTCCCTGACCTCTGATCATGTACGTGGCTCTCCTCTGCACTCTCTCAAGCTTCTCCACATCCTTTTTGAATTGTGGAGCCCAAAACTGGATGCAGTACTTCAGCTGCGGCCTCACCAAGGCCGAATACAACGGGAGAATGACATCCCGGGATTTGCTTGATAAGCATCTATGGATGCAAGCCAGCGTTTTGGTCGCTTTACTAGCTGCAGCATTGCATTGCAGGCTCATGTTCATCTTGTGGTCAATGATGACCCCCAAGTCTCTTTCTTCCATAGTGCTAGCCAGCATAGCACTGCCGAGCCTATAAGGATGCTGCGGGTTTGTAAAAACCCTCTGGCCTGATTGGCTGGGGAAGCAGAGGATTCTTCAGGCCGACTGGTTGGGAGAAGAACAAGAGTGTGGGGCTTCTTGACAGGATAAGGCCAGGGTGATGTCATGCAAAGGGATATAAGGTGAGCTAGGCTAGTTTGGGGAAGGAGAAGCTGCTAGGGCCTGCTGAACAGTGAAGTGTCTTGCAGGGGAGAAAGAGTTGCAGATAGCAAAAAGGGAAGCTCAGGTAGAGAGGAGAGAGAGAGAGAGGGAGAATTGTCCCAATGTCTGGGAACTCCTCTCTACACCTTTTCATCCACTTTTTCTTTTGAGGTTTTAAAGGATTAGTACTGGGAGAGAGAGTATTGGTTCCTTGGGTTTGCTGGCCAGGAGTTAGGTCTGTCAGTTTAAACAGGGTTGAAACCTGGGAGTTTCTAACCCTGCCAATTTTGGGCTGGGGTTGAGGTTTGCAACTTTCTGCTCCCAGTGGAGCTGGGACCCAAACTACTTGCAACCCAGGCCTAGAGGGTAGGCCTTGTCCTTCCCTTTGTTTCTTTTGATGGTCCTTTGCTCTAGTCAAGCTGTGTGGTTAGGTCAGCTGTAGTCATTAATTAACCTGACTCCATTTGGAGTTTTTCCTACAGTTTTGTTTCAGCATGCTATATAATCCAGCCCAGAAGTTTTGGGATGCATGCATGCTGTCTGGAGCTGCAGTCACACCCCACACACATATAGCCTCTCCATGCCAGCAGATTGGCACGCTACCACTCCTCCAAGAGCAACGAGGGGTCCCTTGCACTGCAGAAGGATCCATGCTCTCTCTAGCAGCTTTCCTTGGTGCAGTGCAACCTAAAGACTATGTCTTGTAGTGTTTTAAATTGCATTTGGTGTTTTCCTTTGTTTTATATAATAAGTTTGTCTTTTGTGTTTACACTGCTTGCGAGGAGAGGGTTTTTGTTTATGTGGGTATACACCCTAGTAATTCATTTAGTGTTTCCCAGGTGGTCTGGATGGGGTGCCGAGTTGAGGTAAAATATATTTAATACTCCAAACTGAACCCAGCCCTTGCTGCTGCTAACCGTTGCCAGCAGAAGGGTTACACTTATACTCGTTCCTAGTCATCTGTCCAAGCTTCCACTTCTTGTAAGCTTCCTTTTTGTGTTTAAGCTCACTGAAGAGTTCTCTGCTAAGCCAAGCTGGTTGCCTGCCATATTTGCTGTTCTTTCTGCACATTGGGATGGCTTGTTCCTGAGCCCACAGGAAGGTTTCTGTAAAATACAACCAGCTCTTCTGGACTCCTTTCCCCCTCAGCCTGGCCTCCTAGGAAATCTTGCCCATCAGTTCCCTGAGGGAGTCAAAGTCTGCTTTTTTTCAAATTCAAGGTCCTTACTTTGCTGCTCTCCTTTCTTCCTTTTGTCAGGATCCTAAACTTGGTCAGCAGTGCCACACGATGATCAAGTTGTCATCCACTTCTACATCCCCCAGCAATTTTTCCCTGTTTGTGAGCAGCAGGTCATGGTGAAGTAAAACCCACCTCACCTCTCGGTTGTGGTGTCCCTTGAAGACCATTCCTTCTGTGGCCCTGCTCAACTTCTATAGCCACTAGGTGAACTGGCCAGATTATATAGATCCAAGCAACAGCCCTATGCAGATGGTAGACAGCTGTACCCATCCTTCACTGTGTATGTCTGTGATGCTGTCACAAAGATAGTCCATTGCTTAGACAAGGTCAGCTCATGGATGAAGCGCAAGTAGAGAAAGCTGAGCCCAGACAGGGCAGAGGTGATTCTGGTTGCCAGAGGATAGTGCTTTGTGGAGTTCACAGCCCACTGTACAGTCTTCAGTAACTCAAAGGCACATGCTCAGCATTTGTTGTGCAGGGAAAAAGCATGCCTATTAGGGGTTGTTCATCCTTACAAATGATATCAAAAGACTTTTCTCATGCAGTGGTGGTGGTTCCTTAAACTCTTGCCAAACCCACTCCTACAGCCTGGATTGAGAAGGTGATAAAATAAATAATTAATAACAAACAGCTGCGTTGGGGTTTCAACAATGACAAAAGTGTATTAAATAACAACTCAATAATCAACAGCACTCATAACTATATACACTGTCGACACTATCCCCAGTTACGCTAAGCAGGGGCGCTAGAGAGCAATTACAGGCTCCCCCCTTGCAGCAGCAGCAGCTGCAGGCAGCATCACTTACACAAACACCAAAAGGTCTGTGTAAGGAGATTTTGGTTCCCCAGACCCCCACTCCACACACAAACAGCACACAATGGAGAGGAGGTATTGAGAAATGCATGGGTCCTCATTCACTCTCACTCTGCAGGGAACAGCTGTTGGCTTCCCAGGCCCTCTAGCTCTCACACACAATAGCACGAACACGATGCAGACACTCTTCAGTTGCACCTGGCTGTTCCTCCAGCCATGTGTGATTTGAATTTGCTCGAACACCACTCGAGCCTCATACGAACCCAGTCAACCAACCAATACTGGACACTCAGATCTTTTATGTCACACTGTCATGCCACTTCTGTCAATCATCATGAAAGCCAATCATTCCTTCTGGCATTCCATCAATCACTCTTTGATCCAATCAAATCCACGCAAGTGTCTATCAAAGTATCAGTTACCACACAGAAGGCTGCAGCACTTTTGTGCTAAAATACTTTGCTGTCTGGACACACTGAGCATGCTCAACCACTCTAAGTTGGTCATTACATCATACAAGGTAAGAAGGTCAGTAAGTCCAGAATGTTCTGGCCTTGCTCCTCATTGAACATGCTTTGACCTACTCCAAACAGTATAACTTGTGCAACTTATTTAACCCAAGGAAAAGACCAACCAGGCCAGGGGACACTGTGACTTCTCAGTCTACACATGGATTAATTCAGAAGATAATTTAAAAGGCTCTTTGAATTCCTTGCTAATGTTAAGTTTCCATGTAGCTGCATCACTGCTTCATGATTGTTATGACCTCTGGTTGGCTAGGAGATGGTCAGGAGGTCTATTCTGGTGGATGATGAACAGGGCTAAGTTAGGCTCATCTTTGTCACCTCTTACCTGGACAGCACCATGATATACATCAGCGCAAAACCCTCAAGTGTTTAGGAAACTCCAGCTGATTTAGAATACGTCTTTCCTTCATGAGCCCTTCAAAACTCTCCCTTCTTCTCTACTTTCACTTCCAGAAAATATAAACCAAGTTCAGAGTGTCAGTTTCCATCACTAAAGATCTGCATGACCTGGGTTCAGGATTACCTAGTAGAGCCTGTTGCTCTGGTTTGAAGACTGCTTAATAGCACTGGTGCTCAGGCACTATGAGGGTCAAGTTTGTCTCTGTGGGAGATGGAGATTTTTTTGGTGCTGCTCAAGACTATGGCATAAACCCTCTTCAGGGGGGTGACTACTCTCCCATAGTTGGTGTAGATGTTGTTGTGGGGGAGCACCTACAAAGGCTAAATATCTACAAGTCAGCAGGACCAGATGAACTACACCCAAGGGTGCTAAAAGAATTGGCCAATGTAATTGTGCGACTGATGGCAAAGTTATTTGAAGACTTGTGGTGCCCAGGAGAGGTCCCAGAAGATTGGAAGAAGGCCAATATGGTGCCAATCTTTAAGAAAGGGAGAAAGGAGGACCCGGGAAATTACAGGCCATGTCAGCTGGACCTCAATCCCTGGTAATTTTTTTTCAGGATTTTATCCAAGAATTCATTACAGACAGGCGAGCAGAAGACAGTATTCTGAAGGATAGCCAACATGGCTTCATTATGGGTAGGTCATGCCAGACCAACCTCATTTCCTTCTATGATCAGGTTACTTGCCACCTGGATGGGGGAAATTAGGTTGATGTCATATACCTGGACTTCAAAAAGGCCTTTGACCTGGTCTCCCATGAAGTCCTCATGGGAAAAAAAATGGGAAAATGAGGCCTTGACACTCTGGTGGCTAGGTAACTGGCTCCATGGTAGGATCTAGAGAGTATTGATTGACAGAACTGAGTCATCATGGTGGAGGGTAACCAGTGGTGTCTCTCAGGGTTCAGTATTCAGATCAGTGCTTTTCAACATGTTCATCAACGATTTGGATTCGGGTATTAAAAGCGAACTAGAAAAGTTTGCTGATGACACCAAACTATGGGAAAGTGTGGTCACGCTAGAAGACAGACTGGCAATACAGGCCAACCTGGACAGGCTGGTGAGATGGGCAGACCTCAACTACATGTCGTTTAGTATGGAGAAATGTAAAGTGCTCCATCTGGGGAGAAATAATCCACAACACACTTACAGGCTTGGCAGTGCTATGCTTGCTAGCACCACATCTGAATGAGACCAGTTGTAATAGACAACAAAATGAACATGAGCCACCAATGCAATGCCATAGCTGGCAGAGCTAATCGAACACTTGTATGCATCTACTGAGGCATCTCAAACAAAGCTGAGGATGCCATCCTCCCTCTCTACTTGGCCTCCTTGGTGAGATTACAGCTGGAGTTCTGCATCCAGTTCTGGGCGCCACACTTCAAGAAGGATGTGGAGAAGCTCGAGAGAGTCCAAAGGAGAGCCACATGCATGATTAGAGGACTAGAGACCAAGCCATATGAAGAGAGGATGAAAGACTTGGGGATGTCCATCCTGGAGAAAAGAAGACTCAGAGGAGACTTGGTGGTAGTCTAAGTATATCAAGGGAGTACATCAGGGCCTGGGGGAACATCTGTTCACCAAGGCCCACCCAAGGAGCACAAAAAATAATGGGCACAAGCTGATTGAGGATTGCTTCAGGATAGACATAAGGAAAAACTTCTTTACAATTTGTGTGCTGAGGGTTTGGAACAGGCTCCCCCAGAGGTGGTACAGTCACCCACCTTGGTGATCTTCAGAGAGCTTCTTGACACCCACCTTGCTGGGGTCATCTGATACCAGCAGTCCTTCTTGCCCAAGTGCAGGGGGGCCAGACCCAATGATCTGTAAAATCCCTTCCATCCCCTAACAACTATGAAACTATTAAACTACTAGGCCTCTCAGATATCATCATGTTCTGCTCCAAGTACTGGCTGCACTTCACTTCTCTGACCAGCTGTTAGTAATGTCAATGCAGAGAAGCGCAGACCTTTTAAAAATCTGCATGGGTCATGTGGCTGTGTGGGAGTGAATAATGAAATCTTGCTCCCTGGGGCTCGCCTGCCACGCTTTGGAATGATGGAAGAATAAGAAGTTAATTCCCCAACAGGAGAGGGTGTAATAAATCACCCCAGAAGCAGGATAAACGAATATTGGTTTATTAGGAAATTCCCCACAGGTTGTGGAGAACCCTGGCTGTTCTCACAGCTCACAGTCTTTTTTTTGCCCTCCACCACTGTGCAGCCCACTCCCCCAAGCCAGTCAGCTCTATTTCAGTCCTACTCTCTTTTTTCTTTCTTGCCGGTACCAACGGATCCTTTCTTCATGGGATCTTCTCTCAGTCCGTAAGTTTCCCCTCTCTTCCTCGCCTCTGCTTTGCTGGTCACCATGGTTACCTCCACCCAGTCAGCCAGTCTTATCAGCAAGCTGTTCCAGGGTAGGTTCTGCTGCTCCTGGCATCCTGGCTGAATCTCTCCGTGCTGTGCCCCAGGGGGCAAAGGAAACCTCCCTGCCGTGGACTTAAGTAGCTGCTGACTCCCAATAAGTTAACGTTCACCCGGGGTGTGATCCCTTTCCCAATTGTGTATACTAAGTAATTAACTTTGTCCTGTCCCTGACCTGACTCTCCCCATGCTTGTGTGGCGCGCTTACTGCTTTTGCTTGGCAAGCCCGGCTTGGAGAAGGACATTTTGGATTGGCGGAACATTTCTACCAATCAGGTAACAGCTGGGAGGGGCTTGCCCTGCCCCTGAAGTCTGCCGGACCTGCAAAGTGCAGTCTTCAATCAGGTCCAGGAAAGGGCAGATGCCTGCGAGGGACTCGAGAAGAGCGGAGCCAAGAAAAGCTGGGGAGCTCTCCCCCAGCAGGCAATAGGCCCAAGGCTCCTGAAGTCACCACTGGAGGATCAGCCTTGGAAGTGGTGTGGGGAGATCTGGCTGTAGGAGCAGTGTGAGACTGCTTGGCCCCATCGCGGTGTGTGGTTCGGTACATGGAGCTCAGGCTTTGGGAGCTGCAAGCGGCAGCTTGAGCCTGCAACCTCGGCAGGGTCAGCGGGTCACATGGTACACGGGGCAGCGCACGGGACAAAGGCCTTGGGGTTCCCGTGAGGTGGCTCAGGCCCCATCTCCCAGCAAGTAGCCAGGTTCCATGGTGCACTAGGCAGTGCACGGGCCCAAGTCTTGGGAGCCAGGGAGCAGCAGAGGCTGCTTGAGTTAGCCACCCAGCATGAGGATGGACAGCCAGAGCCTGGAGGGCCTGGCCTGTGCTCAAAGAGCCCTCAGTGCCGAAGCCAGGGCGTGGGGAAATAGTAGTGCTGCAGCGTGAGGCCCAGCACCCAGAAGCCAGCAGCAGTGGTGCAGCAGCTGAGAGGAGCTGAGCCCTCAGTGCCCAGAGCAGGGCACAGGGTGGGGAAGAGCCCAGTGGCACAGGAGAGCCACTCCAGCAGAGGAGACACCATCGAGCTGCACCCTGACCACTGCCACCTGAGGGAGTGTGAGTCATTGGGCCCTTGGGTCCCACAGGGGAAAGACGTTTCGGGCGGACAAACCCAGAGGAGGATTATCTCTTGCCATGGGTCAGGGAATATATTAAGGAATAGATGTTATTAAGGTTGTTCAAGTTTGCACCTTATATTTTGTAATTGAAATGTTGTATTGTGATGTTGTAAATTGTGTTATTTAGGGTTTGACCTTGGTTATTGGTTAATGTTCACTGTGTAAATACATGTATATGATATTTAGTTTTATGATTATGTATATTATAACTCAATAAATTGTATATAGTTAAGAACTTTGGGCTTGGGCTAACTCTATAGAGGAAAAAGGGATCTGCTCGAAATTCTGGCATCCCTCTCATAGCACCCCCTCCTGTCTACCCATCCCATCCAATTGAGAATAGGGCACACCCTTGGGTGTACCCAGGTTACACTTGCAACTTTGTAACATCAAAGGACAGGGCTGTCCTTGCCCTGTTACAGGTCACTTTGATTGTCAAGTGCTGAGGGTAGCAGGTTTCTATTTCCCATTGAGGTGTCCTGACAGGTGAGTTGTCTGAGGTGTAAAGGTGCCAGATCCCTTATTTGAATGTGAGGGGTTCCTTGTAGGGCAGATTCAGCCTGGTTACATACTTCCATTCTTGGTCTGGTTGGGCCTGAGTCTTTATTAACTGACTGCAAGAGCTGTTGTTACCTCAGGCTTTAGAGGAGGGATGGGTAAAGAAACTGTAAGTTGGGCAACCCTTCACCCCACTCCTAAAGGTCTACCCATATGTAACAGGAAGCATGATTAATGCACACCAGTACATAGCCAGCAGCAGTCAGGGTGCTAGCGTTATTCCAACCACAAAAACCAGGTATCTATTTACAGCTGGGGTCAGCTTTCTACAGAAGAGCAGAGCAGGGCTCCAATTCATGCCTCTGCAGCTATAAGAAGGTACCTTACAAGCTATGTCCCCAAACCCCATCATTATATAAGATTGCCTGAGAGCGTGATGATTCGGCACATTTTGGTATCGGTTTATTTGTAATAAAAGCATCCAGACTCCACATGCCTTTGATAGAGAAGGGGAAGTCTATTTTTTTAAAACACTGAAATCTAATAAACACACTAAAATATTTCACAAAATCCGTTAACCATTTTAATTTTCAACTGTACCTGGTTTAAAATGATCACTATTACTTTAATAATAAAATTTAATATTTAGCATAGATGATACTGCAAGACATCAGTTATGGGCATTTGTACACATGCTTGTGCTGCAGCACTGGGTGCTTTTAAAAGAGCCCAGCGCTGTGGTGCATACAGTTGTATAAGTGGTAAAATGTGCATCAGTGCTGAGAAAATGGTGGCTGCATGCTTTTGAACTAAAACATAGTGGAGGTGTTTTAGGTCAAAAGTGCGCTACCGCCATTTTTTGCTTGCTGATGCTCATTTTGCTGCTTATACAACTGCATGTGAGCCTGCTCCAACCCACCAGATCTCTGGCACATTGTCGGATACTTATCGTGTATAATTGTCCAGAACCCCAATGTTCTTAGTATTGTACACATGCACGCGTGCATGCATGCACATGTCCGCATACAGCACGTATACACACAGAGTAAAGCCAGTCTGTGTCGCAGATCTTTTATAATCTACACTAGTGGTGCTCAAGCTTTTGGCTCTGTGGGGCAGATGAGTGACATAAAGGCTTGTCTGTTGGCCAGATTAAGCCCTGTGTGGTAGTACTGGGCCCTCCATGCCTCCTGCTGCCCCTTCCTAGCCCTGTGCACACTGGGGTTGGGCCTTGGGACCCTGCACTGCCCCATCTTGGCCTTGGGTGCCAGGATTGGGTCCTGGACTGCCCTTCCTGCCCAATCTAATGCCCCAGGAGTCCAGAAATTTGGCAACAGAGAGCAGTGGCACTGGATCTGGCCTACAGACTGGGGATTGAGCACCCTTTATCTACACCATAAAGTATAACGGATGGAAGAGATAAACAAGTGTATATGGGGGGGAAAGGAGACTGCATGCTAAGGGGTTGGTTTGGCAAAGTGTTTGTTGTTTTCACGTTAAACAGTAAAATGTGATCTGCGTTTTGAGATCAAGTGATAGCTGATGACTCCTATTACACTTACCGTCACTGAAGCCCTTTCATCCTTTTCTTTAAAAATTAATCACAGAGAAAAAGATGGAAAAGCAGTTAAGTTATTTGGAACCTCAAGAATTAAATCTTGCTTTCATTCTAGCCAGTTCTTTTTAATTCCTTTTCCTTTAGTTGTGTAGTGTTTTTATAAGGGAAAGTCTCCTACTGGACAGTCTTTTAAGTTGGCATTAATTATTCTTTTGGGAAGAAGAAACTCAGTTCAAACAGTCTTGATTTCCTTTGTTAATGTCTGTTCCTGCAATGCATGAAGGGAGAATGAAAGGATAGTGGGAGGAAGAAAATGCAGCTGGGTGTCAGTCTGTGTGTGTGTCTCTGGTTTGCAGGCCAGTTGCTGGGAAATTACAGACATGACACATGATCAGAGGTCTGGTGTCCTTTCCTAGCTTGGGGCTCTTGAACTGATTCCTACATTGGTTGCCCTTCTGATCACAGGCCCTGAAAAAGAGTGGTTCTGTCTTGGCACCTGGTCTAAACTCTTATTACACAGCAGGCAAAATAGAGAAATGGGAGATAGGGGAAAATAAAGTGGAAGGAAAGTGCCATATGAGGTGACACAGGGGTGACATCAAGAAGATCTACAGGTTTGCATGATAGTCCAGCAGATAGATGATAGGCCTGTGTGAAACAGCAAGTATTTACTTTGGATTTGGATTCATCTGATTTGGAGGACAGTGATTCGATTTGGTGATTTGAATTGCTGTCCCGATTTGATTTGGCCAGTTTGGATCCGGAGATTCAGCGCCAGTTCGGAGATTCTGCCAAACAGGCAGCAGTCCTCGACTATGCTGGACACAGCTGCCGCCAGCTGGTAAGTTTGCTGTGGTGGGCGGAGGGGGGAGGGAGGGGCATGGGGGGGCGCAGATCAACTCCTCCACAGCAAGGGAGGGATTGGGGCTGGGACAAGCTGCCCAGCTGGGGTTGGGGGGGTGTGGGACTCAGGGAAGGGGGCTCCCACCACTGTGCACTGCTGCATGCCGCTGGTCTGGGATCTGCTGTTTCGGTGGCTTCTCCGGTGGCTCTTGCCACCGGTCCAGGAGGCCATAGGAGCGGGCGTGTGTCCCCAGATCTGCGTGGGGCGAGCTGGGCTGGGCTGTGCTCCGGGAGCCTAGCCCTAGCCGCCTGCCACCGGGCTGTACTTCATGGGGTGGGTACAGCCACACATCTGGAGGCACATGCCCACTCCCATGCCTTCCCAGACTGGCGGCAAGAGTGGCTAGAGGAGCCATCGGAAGAGCAGCTCCCGGACTGTGCGGTGGCACACAGTGGCGGGAGCCCCCTCTCCAAGTCCCGCAACCTCCCACCCTGGCTGGGCAGCTTGCCCCAGCCCCAATCCCTCCCTTGCTGTGGGGACATTGATCTGTGCCCTCCTGCTGCGCCCCCCCCCCGCTCCTTCCCTCCCCACTCCATCCACCAGAACAAACTTATGAACTGGAAGCAGCTGTGTCCAGCATGGTTGAGGACTGCTGCCTGTTCAGTCTATGGCTGAATGTCCAAATCGGTGCCGAATCTCTCTGAATCAATTTGGAAACTTCCGAATCAATTCGAACCTTTTAATGGGTCTCCTGATTCAATTCATATTTGTAGATTTGGCCACTGAATTAGGCCAAATTTCCTCCGAATCGAATTGGCTATCAAAGCTTTGCACAGACCTAATAGATGATCCATAGATCATGGTCCATTTGAGTGGAATGTAGTCTCTTAGTTGACCATACATCTGCATCTTATTTACATTCCCCTTTCCTTCCCAGGCTCTCTCTCTTTGAATTGTTGCCCCAAACCATGGAGATCATAGAGCTTCTCAAAAATGTTTTAATCTTGGTTCACTAATATGGACCAAAGAATGGAATTTGTTTCTATCCCTTTTCTAGCCATGGGTTGAATTACTTTTGATGAAACTTTGCAAACTTTGTACACTTTTGATGAAACTTTGCAAACAAATTCAGGTTGAAGCAGGCTAAATTGAATTTAGAGTTTGGCCACGTTACAAAGAACTGAAAATGGAGCAGTTGATGGGAAATGTCAGGCTGCCATAACCTATATTGGGCACCAGCTATTCCTGCTACAATAATGTATCCTTTTAACGGGCATAAAAATATATCCATTTCTGTAAGGAAAAAATTGGAAATGTTTTCTAATCAAGAAATACACTGTGTGTGTGTGTGTGTGTGTGTGTGTGTGTTGTAGCAGAGTTAAGATAATTAATGAACACTAGTGTTTGTGATTGGAGGAAAACAATATTTAAAGGGCCATTAATTTTGTTCTATAAATTTTGTCTTCACACAGCTTGCACATGATCCTAACTTGGCTCTCTAGTGAGACTATGAGGGGGAAAAAGAATAGAAAACCCCCATGTCTCTTTAAAAATCAATTTAATCTAGGACAATAAACACTAAAGCTCTTTAATGAATATTGTCTGCTTGTGGCTTGGCATCTTTACAGAGCTGAGTTAAGGTTGGTCTCATGTCCTGCCCTGTTTTTTTGCATACCTTCAGATATTTGAACCTCATTTATTTTAACTGTAATTCTGAATTTTCTTGGTTTGTAAGAGTTGTTCTTGGGCTAATACTTGCATAATAATAATGATCTTTAAGTTATAATGATAAGAGGATATTTATGTAAGAACATCAAAACTGCCATTTCCTGAGTCAGACCATAGGTCCAACTTGCCCAGTATCCTGTGACAGAGTGGATGCTGAAAGAGTGAACTGGATATGACCAGGTTTTTTTCCACTGCTCCTCTGGGTTAACTCCAGCTTAGTGTGCATTTTTTGTATAGGAGGACAGTATATAATATACGTAAGTGTTAGAATTTCAGATAGGTATTTGCAAGGGGGGGGGGGAGTGTCGGGAAGAGGGGAAGGGTGGTTTCGTGAATTTTTGACCACTCCTTAGAATCTTAACAAACAGGAAGACTGCTGAGGCTGCACAGGAACATGTTCCTGATGCTACCTTTAGTTTTTAGCTAGCCAGCCTAGGCTCATCCACACATGCAAACACATGTGCTTGCAGCAGCTCAAATAGAAGCAGTGCAAATTTGAGCCAGGGCTTTTTGTCTCAGTGCATGTGCCTGGACATGCACTTTGGTGTGGGGCAAATTGTGCCACTTGGGGCAAAATAACCCTGCCTGGTTCTTCCTGGATTTGGAGCCAGCCGGCACCTGTGTTGTCCCCATCAGTACAAAAAGCTGCCCTGTCCTGGCCCCATCAGCACAAAAAGCTGCCTGTTAAGTAGCTCAGGGCTACTAGCTCTCAGGAGCTTCTAGGGCCCAGCCAATTGGTACCTGGGGAAACTACCCCTTGTGCCAGCTGGACTGCTGAAGCAGCCCTGAGAGTTCCCTGCACCCTCTACCCACTGCAGCAGTCTGGCAGTGGGGGCTGCTGCCTGGCTGTGACCTGCTGCGCACCTGCCAGACCCAAATGGGGACTGCACAGCCAGTAGAGGCATCTGCCCCTCTGGGCCAGCTGCCAGTGGGCTGTGGCTGCAGAGTTGGCCTTTGTGTGGCACTACTGCCATGTGTGCCCCCTGCCCAGCCATCTGGGCAGCTATCGCCCGGAAGATGTTCTAGGTGCGGCCTGCTTTGAATTGTCAAATCATGTCCTCCTGGCCCCAATTGGCCAGGAGGTCAACCACCTCCAGCTGGATCCAGGGTGCCAGCTCTGAGCAGGCTGCTTTGCCTGGGTCCTGCCACTTGCCTCCCTAGCAGGAATTCTGGTGTTCCCTATTTGAAAACTGAAAAATCTCTGATTAAAAAAAATCACAAAGTCACTCTGTAAAATACCCCAACAGCCATGTTCCTCCACAACTAAAACAAAAGACCACTATATATGTTAAGAGAGTGAGAGACAGAGAGACAATGATCAGCTGGGCAATGTTTGATTGATATATTTACAGTGTTAAAGCATTTTGGAAGCCTACCAGTGTCTCTGTCATCATAATGAAATGAATTCTAAATACCTATATGTTTTTTTCTGTTTGCCTTTGGTTTTCTTACTGTAGAGCAGTTAGAGCTCCCTGTGACCCCTTCAGTAACCAGGATGTGGGGACAGCTGCCTGTGCAGCCACAGCTCCTGTCAGCAGGTCTCATCCTGTCTGCCAACTGGGCATGCAGGGTGTGTGTTGGGGGAATATGGGGTTTGCAGGAGGGGGGTGGGAAAGAGAGTGGGGAGATGTGGGTGGCTGTGGAGGGATGTGGGGGGCCATAGGGTGTGTGGGTGGATTGTGGAGGGACTGTGTGTGTGGGGGGGCTGCTCAGGAGGGGTGGGTCCCCTGCCCCCTGCAGGGTGCAGCCCCCCTGCACAGCTCATGGACTGCCCCCCACAGGGGTTACAGCCCACCCAACAGGGGCCACAGTCCCCCCCAACAGGGGCCACATGGCCCCTGCAGGGGCCACACCCCCCGCCCTTCCAAGGCCCACGTGCCCCACCCCCAGCCCCTTGGTTTGCTGCCCCACCTGGCCCCATCCCAGTCCAGCTCCTGCAGCCGCCCTGATGGCTGCCCCACCCAGCCCCAGCCCTTAAAAAAAGAAAAGAACAGGAAAAAAAAAAGCCTCATAATCACCAGCAATAGAAGAGGCTGTGGGGTGGGGGGCAGCAAGGGCCCAATCCCAGCTGCCTGGCACTGGCACTGCCCCATCGGGTGGGTGTGGCCTGGGTTGGCAGGGCATCTGCAGCTCCGGGCACTGTTGGGCAGCTGGGGCCGCTGCAGCTGTCACCCAGGCCCCACGCTGCATGGGGTGGGGGCTCTGCCACAGGCCCCAGTGACCCTGACGGCAGCTGCTACTGCCAGTGAGTGCAGGTTTTAATTTATTATACTTTTTTTCCCCAATTGCTGGAATGCTGGGGCTGGGCAGGGCAGCAATCGGGGGGTTTGGGGGGCAGGCTGGGGCTGGGCGGGGCAGCGATCAGAGGGGCTCAGGGGGCAGGTGGGGCTGGTGAGGGTCCCCCCATGGTCCCTTCCCCCTCCTCCAGGCCCCTTGCTCCTTACTTACTGGCAGGAGCCCGGGTCCAGCTCCCTGCACAGGCAGGTAGCGTGCTTCAGCACTGGGGAGAGCACCAACCATAGAGCTGCTTTGGCCAGCTACCAGAGTACCTCTGTGAAGTACCTAGCCTCTGGTTGCCCTGCCCTGCTTTTTCCTCTGCTTTTTGAACCCCTGGATATCCAGGGGTCTAATTTTGCCCCCGTGATGCAAATTTGCAGTGCGGGGAATATTTTTTCATTCCCACACGTGCCTCTTGCAGCATCTCAAAGCCCTTTGTGACACTGCAAGATGCACGTGTGCGCTCATCTGGATGCACCCCTTGAAGGTATATTTGTTTCTCCTCTCTGTGATGAATCAGGTTACACTGGCAGTGTTTCAGAGCACATACATCTCCAAAAGCTTATTTGTTCTGCTTTTACAAGACATAACATGGCTTGTTTTTTCATCATTTGGGACTAGAGCATTTCTCAGTTTACTCAGGACTGTGAACCCTTAAGGTCTGATTCAGCTTCCATTAAAGCCAATGGGCACTGGATCAAGTTCTTTATCCCTTTGTAATTAAGTGATACAAAAATCAAAGTAATGAAACGGATAGAAACATACAAAACTACCAGGGTATGTCATAATTTTAGGGATTCACCCAATTGCCAGGTATGACAAATGTCATACTAAGGACAGAAATGTATTTTATTTGTACATATCTTTCCTAATGCCAGGACATGATTCAGTCTTTGCTTCAGTCTTTATAAAAGAAGGAATCCTGGCAATCTAACTCTAGTTTTTAATGAATGCTGTTTGGACCAAGTTGACTGGAATACAAAATTAAAGACTAGATGATTCCTGGCTAAACTTTTAGCTAATCTCTTATTTAAAATAAGGCACAAGAATAGTAGTATGCTGGTTCTCTGTAAAGGAAAAGAGAATTATTGATGTTGTCTGAACACCACACAGGGTTCAAGTCTTTCCCTGTCTTTTTTCAGTATAAGAAGTGTGATGCCAGTCCTTGATGGTTCCTCGACTTGTTTGGTTCTTAAGTAAACAAGGGCATTTTCTGGCTCACATGCAAGGCTTTGTATCAATCTACCGTATTCTGGGGTGAACTGTCCAATTAAATTACAGCAGGAGCAATAATTTCTGTATGGTTCTGTCAAGTTGGCACGTGAAAAATGACATTCTTTCAAGAGGAAGGTACAGTAGTTCTTTAAAATAACTGCTGTCTTCAAAGATCATTGTATCTTGAAACTTTACTTTGATGAATATCTTATTGAACAACATCAATCGCAAGAGGGCAAAACTAGGTGCTTTTAATACTGCAGAAAATGCACCAGAGGTTGAATAGAATTAAATTTGGTTAATTTAATCTGTCTCAACAAGTGCCAATTTTTCAGAAATCCTCACTTTAGAGTTGCTTCAAATTTTCTTTTTTTTCTGTCTCCATTTTGTGTTTGTCCTTAATCCTTTAATTCTTTCTTCTTATCTTTACCTGTTTGTTCAGAATCCTTAATGTTTGGTAGAGCCTTTTTTCAATCAGGTTCTGTACTTGTCAAGGAACAGTAAATAAGCATAGTATTAAAGATTAGATAAAAAGGTTATTAAAGCCACATCAATGCAATCCATATTAATACCTGAACTGTCATAGGGGTTTCATAGCTCTATTGCTTGGAGGGATCTAAAATGTCTTAATCCCTAAAATATAGAATAGTAAGAAAGATGTTACATTTTGGCTTTTATGCCTGCAGCATGTACATAAAACTAATTCTATTCAAGGGTACACTGAGGACCATTCACACAAAAAAAAAGAAAAATCTAAAATGCATCTTTAGTTTCAGTGGGGTTTTTTTGCTTGTTTCCCTAGGCATTTGCCTGAGTGGATTTATTTGGTTGTTACCAGTATTGTTAAATCAGTTGGAATTTGTGTCTACAAAACTATTTTTAAAGAACTCAGGACTGGGAACAGTGACCTTTGCTGCAAGTTCACAGGAAATACAGTATTCCTAAAATGGCGTTTTTTTATTGCCTGTGTTGATATATCCTGCTTTCCCCAAGTTGTCTGAATATTTTCTATTTACAAAATATTTCCACTTGTGTTTTAGTGTTGGAAATTTTCTACAGTTTTATGACTCCGACTAAGGCATCTTATGTTCATTACTGTCTCTATAAAAGCTAGTGATTTGGTGGAAGCAATGTGTTTTATGAGCTATCATGGGATACGTTCATATTATGTTTAGACTGGAAGGAGGGAGATGGCAAACATCATAAAGTTCACCATCTTCTCAGCCAATTTCAACCTGTTTTTTTTTTTTATAATATAAGCAATATGTTCATATGGTAATGGAATACATTACCCACACATTTTCCCAGTCTAGGTTCAGTACTGGGGAGGTAAGTATTAATCGTGTTATTGTGAACAGATAATACATTATTAATAGGAGTAAGGTGTAGTTTCCTTTTTCCCGTGCCTGTGTTTTGGGGAGGGAGGGTATTGTGGCAGGGAGGGAGGGTGGTCAATCCTTTTCCTTTTAGGTGGAGTTAAAGCCTCCTTAGAAAAATCTGCTGAGTGCCACTAAGTATGGTGGTGTTGATGCCAGCTACAGAGGGGAAGGTATTCTGGTGAAATCCTGACTTCACTCAACTCAGTGGGAATTGCCAACAGAGGGGTCTGGATTTCAACCCAGGCTTCTTTATTGCTTCAGAAAAATCACTAATAAGTAGAGGGGAGGCACTGGTGCTGGTTTGAGAGTAGCACTATTGTACCTATGTTGTTTGTTCAATATGCAGGCATAGGATGATTAGTTGCTACTCAAAGGGTGGCTAGGAGATGGAGTCCTTTGAATATCTGTCAGGTTGTGAAGTTCCCTCAGAAGGTGGATGGCTAATGCTGATTTTGTGTAAAAACAGGCTGCAGCAAGAGAAAGTAGAGCAGCTTGGAGCTGTACTGGGAGAAGGCAGTCAAGAGTTTTCCAGAGAGAACTGCATTAACTGTGACCTTTCAGAGAACCAGACTGGAACTGTCTAGTAGCAAAAGCCATGGCAGAGCAGAGCTCCACTGTGGCAAGTCAGAGTAATGGTACTGAATAGTCCTAAGGGAAAATGGATGCGAAGGGCACCTTGGCTGACCTGAGCTCCCACTGCAGTATTGCCAGCTCTTACTGAGAGTTGCAATGGCTGATGCTTTGTTGGTGAGAAAAACGATTACAATTTTTTTAGTCCTAATTGTTACTGAGAAGGGAGTCGTATTGTTAAAGGTATCTCAGAGGCTCAAATCTTAATAGGCAAATAAAATGAACCACAGAAACTTGTAATTTTTTTTTTAAGTCATGAGATTTTTAAGTCAAACTAAGGGTTTTCTGCAGGTGGGTGTGCCGACTCATGATCTGTACATGTATGGATGTGACGATACTCAACTGTTGTTGGGAGTTGATCAGCTGGAGGGTACTGGAGATCCTAGTAGACATTGTAAGTCAGAGAGCATTTATATTTAGCATGGCATTTCTCTATTATTCCTTGAAGAACACTAGCGAGGACTAAACAAAATGTATCCAGCCCAATTCCCTGTTGAAGTCCATTAGGGAATTTTAGCTGCCTTCAATTTGTACCCTTTTGAGCTTTCTTCTGTATGGGGGAGAGAGGCAACAACAAGTCCTTGGAGATGACCAGAGCATCTCACCCCATGACTCAAGGTGCACAGGGCTCAAAGAAGAGAGCATTGGTTGGAAACTTTACATGTGTACAGGAAATGTACTAATAAACAGGTACATGCACACAGAAGTCAAAGTAGTGACTGAAGCATAAGGGTGGACATAATTGAGTTGGCTGGAGCTGGCTATTATCTAGCTGGAGCTGGTCTAAGAGCAGCATAGCTGTGTTAACACTGGCCTTTCTAAGTTAAAGGCCAATTGTCTCTGGACCATGTGGGTTAGCTGTGTCTCCTGCTGAGAAGGAGGAGTGTGAGTTTGAGCAGACATTTCTTCATTTTAGATGAAAACATGAAACCTGTCTGAACAAGCTCCTGCTATTTTCTTTCAAAAGGAGATGCATTCTCATGAGAGAGAATGCCCCGCATCTCCTGCCAACAAGGCCAGGAACTGGGGGGCTGGGGAGGCTTGCCCAGCCTTAGTTTCTGGCTCCACAAACTTTAACTATCATGTGTACCACCCATCTGGGTTGCATATGTGATGCTTTAAAAGCCAGGAGGCTGTCCCTTTCTGTTGCCAGTCTTGGCCATTTTCAAGGGGCCTAAGTCAAGCTGCAGAAATGTGCCTAAGCAGAAGGCCCCAAAACCTGTCTGAGTGACCATAGAGTGAACCTTTATAGAAGTGACAACCAGCCTGGTCAGCAAAGTAAAGGAAGCGATCAACATATCTAAATCAGCAATTAAGCCCAATTAAACAAAGCGCAAAGCCTGAAAGGAGACATTATAAGGAAAGACCGTATATTAAATAATGCAAATATACTATATCAGAACTTTATCTTAAAATGTTAGTAGTACTGATTGATGGAACCAAATGTATTAGATACTATTTTGCTGTAATAGACATATTTTTGTCAAGATTTGTAGTTAAACTGTAAGAACAAAACAGCCTTGTTAGAGAAGACCATAAACTAAGGTAAAGAAAAAACGACAGTGTTGAGCAGAATTCCACAACGGTGAAGGAAAGGAGATAAGAAACCCTTCCTCTGATTTTCCCAAGAACATAAACCAAACTAATTAACACCTTCCAAGTCCATAAAAGATCTGGTTCAATTCAGTCCCCAAAGTGTTAGTGAAACAAAGACATTTAAATAAAACCAATTGGAGAACATGTATTAACATATTTAGAACAAGCCATCTATAAATATAGGGAATGGGCTGGAGAGAAATTCAGAGAAGCGAGCAAATTGAAGACCTGCTGTCAACCTCTGGGCCACCCTCTTCCCCACTCCTGGGGCTCCTCCCTACCCTGTATAGGTATGTGTTGTCCATATTGTGCTGTCATGAACTTTGGGATAACTGTTTGTTGTTTGTGTTTTGAGGTGCAAACAATAAAAGGTTGGGTTGTAGACCTGTTTCTTCTGGTTTATCAGTAGCCAACCTGCAAGGTTACCTGTAATCTGGGTAATACTTCCCAAGCAGGGGAGAAGATAGGCTGTCAATTAATGGGCTCTCCCAGGGCAGGGGTGGCCCAGGGAGCAGCCTGTTAGTGTCCCCTGGCTCAAGATCTCACTTGTGAAGATCTCCAGCCAGGGAGCTGGAACACATATTCCACCTCCTGGGCTATTTTTCTACCAGTAAGAATTTTAGAGGAATTCTTACCACCAGAAATGAATGCTTGCCCATGTTTGGGAAGTGTGTTAAAATCCGTGGTGTATTTTAAAACTGCTCCCTCCCATATGGGTGTATAGTCCTTGTTAAATCCAACTCTGAATGGATATATTATCACTGTGATTTTTTGTGTACTGGTGGTACTGAGAGGATCCAGTCATAGAGCAGGACTCCATTACTCCAAGTAATATACAGACACATAAAAAGAAGACAAACTCTTCCCTGAAGCACCTTGCAGTCCAAGTAGAGAATCTTTACTTAGTTTTAAGTGGCATTTCCAAGTCATTTTACAAAAGTTCCTCCAGTAGTCATGCCCACTTTTTATATGGCACTTTAATATCTGTAGTTTTTCAAGGCAGATCTGCAGGTAGTAAGATATTAGTTCACTCAAGACAATTGATGATGGAACCATTTTCTGGGAGATCTATAGAAAAACCAAACCAAGAGATGCACTAGAAGAATTCACAGTGGGCAAGAAAGCATGCTGCTTTGGGGTGCTAGAGTTAACCCGATGTGGGGCAAGAGGGAAACATTGCCCTCAAGCACCTGCCGTGCACCTCCCCAGCTAATATTTATGAGTTTGTTGCATGGACTTTGAGCTTCATCTAGAGCCAGGAAGTCACAAATTATGCGAGACTTCTATAAATATTGAATGTAACACAGGAAATTTAGAGATGAAAATCAGCATCTATGTTACATTGTCAGAGTGGTCTCAGGTGATAGATCTTAAATGCATGCATAGCTTATCAGGGATGTTGTGCATGTACTGCGTTCAAATGTGCCTTGTCTTCCCCAAGCTGTTTCACCCAGTGCAATAATAATAAATGCTTTTATAAATTGATGGAATAATGGCTGTGCATCAAGGAGCCTGGCTTCTCTTCCCAGTTCGTCACTGGCTCAGTGTAATACACTTGCCTACGTCTAAAGGCCTTGTGATTAATAACTGCAAATACTACATACATGCAATATGAATGAATCTCTATTGTCAGGAGAACACTTTGCATTTGGTAGGTGGTGGTGGGAAGGGGTTGTATACAATTTGTTGCTTGACTTCCCATGAAGTGATATGTACGACTTACAGTTTTAGCATGCTTTTTAGAGAGGACTGGGGGAAGAAGGCTGTGTTGACTACTGAGCCCTCATGCAATGCATTTACAGAGATGTCAGTGTATAGCTTTGGTTCATGCCACCGTCGAGGTTTCTGGTGTCTTGCATGAACCTTTGTGGTTCAAGGTGTCTTGTCCACCTGTGCAAGAGAACATGCAATGGTGGCACACCAAGTTGGAAGCACTGCCGATCTGTACCCACTTTGTACTCCCCATATGCAGGTGCAAGTGATGCCACAAGTTTCAGAGCAGGGGAAAAATTAGGCATACAGCAAGACAGAATAAGCTCCTGGTGGAATACATCCTGCAGAGGGGGCAACCTACCTGGCAGCCAGCCTATCGTTTCTGCACCTCCATGTAGCAACCCACAGTGTAAGGGCAGTGTCAATGTGTTTGTGGCCAGAGAATGTGTGTGTAGCCAGATTGCTACCATCCTCCAGGATGTTTGTAAAGTCATAGAAAAACAGGGTTGGAAGGGACCTCAGGAGGTCATCTAGTTTAACCTGCTGCTCAAGGCAGGATCATCCCAGTCAAAAACAACCAAGACAAATGCATTTCTAGCCTATTCTTAAAACTGCACAAACAACTCACTCATACAATTACCAGGCATAATGCCCCCAAACACTAGGAACATCCTAATCTGCCACAGGTAAAGCAAAGGGATTAGGACACTGTCAATGTTTTGCTGCTGCAAGGATGGGAAGTATTTTTTTTAGAAAGCAGTTGAGTGATCCAAGGAAGGGGACTGTGACCCTCACTAGAGAGAAGAAGGTAAAATCTCTCACACTCCTGATCCCAGAGGTGACAGTTGGTTTGACCCTGAGAAGAGGAGCAAGACCCTCTAGCCAGGAAACTGTTTTTTTACTCTGAGAAGGAACACTGGCCCACCCCAGTCAAAATCCCCAGCCATAGTCACAGCCAGCACACAATGTATCTGAGGAAGGATAAAAAAAAACCACTTATAGGAAAAAATTACTTCCCAGCCCCATGTGGCAGCCAGCAAAGCCCAGAAGAAGGTGGGGGAAAACCCCAACATCTTTACCTCTATGTTCTTCAATGTAGGGGCTGCCAACACAATTCCATACATCATACTCTCTAACTGGAGAGCCAGAACTCCCCTTCCTCTCATCCTATCCTTTCCATAAACATGTCCAAACTCTGTTAATCTTGTTTCATAATGTAGTTATTTGTAGAGCTCTGCTTCATTCTCCTGCTGCTGAGCATGGTCCTCTCCTATTTTCACCTGCTCTGGCCTGCAGAATTCTTCTCTTGATCTCCAAGCAATGCATGTTGCTAGGCTTCTAATTCTTGCTCTTCACAGCACACTCCAGGAGGCGTTGCTGCTCCTGGGTCATTTCTGAGCAATGCTTTTCCAACTCTTCTTGAAAACCTCCAATGAAAGAGATTTCACAGCTTCCTTATTATGCGTCTATTCCACTGCCTCACTGTTCTGACAGTGAAGAAGATTTTCCTAATATCCACTCTAACCTACAATCTAAAGTAACCTATCAACTTCAAGCCATTGCTGTGCAACTCCCAGAACAGCCTTTTGGGGAATGGGTAACTGGATCAAATTTGAGTATGCTGAGGTTGCTTTGACTTTCCTGGGGAGAAATACCTCTGAGCCAGGTGTAGAACAGCAGTGATACAAATGCTTTTTTCCCTGCTCTCCCAGCCTACTGTATTAGTCGGTCCTTGGGCATGCCCAAGAATAGTGCCTGCACACAGATGTAGGATACTAGGAGAGCTTTCATACACATCTTCCCCCTCTAAAGAGCCTAGAACAGGTTATGTGTGGCCAGCTGTTGCCTCTGTTAGGCTCCGTCTGAAAATCAACCCCTCACTGTTGCAGTCTGGTCACCAAAAATTAAGCATCCCACATGACTGGACATTTTTCCAAAGCATCCTCCTCCTCTGGTAAGAAATTAATATTGGAATTAAAAACAAATTCAGTATAGTATTTTTTAAAAGACTAAGGAGCAATTAACAGAACCAGCCCAAACCAGACAATAGCTGCCTCAACTGAACATGAGCAGTATCCAGTGGAGTACATGAGAGAGGTTCCTAGAAGACAATTTGGCCTCATACATGGGGAAGATAATGCCTGTCATGACCTTACCTAGAGGGATGATTGTTAAATAAAGTTTGCATGTTAGGACTTTTGCACTTCTGTTCTCATATACCCACTACCAGGCATCCCCTGTGCCCCCCCACCTCCCCTCGCTATGTACTCTGTACTGTTCTGGAAGAAAACCCTCATGCACAAATATGGGCTTTCAAGAAAGTAAAAGTTGTAGCAGTGAAATTCAGTTACATCAAGAGTGCTCCTGCACTGTCTGCATAACAGCACAAGCACAGAGCTCCTGGTATATGTTCAGCCAAGAGCTACTGCTACATACAAGACACCATTCATCAGACACCAGATTTCCCTTCCTTCCCTAATAAGCCCGTGGTAAACTCTTTAATCCCTCAGTCCATAGAACTGATGAAAACCAACAGTTATGACATCAATCTCTTGTTTTTTGGTTGAATTTAATTAATACGATAATTACAGATGCCCAGAGACCATAATAAACTTATTACATAGACATATTTTACTTTCTGCAGTTTGCAATTAACTAGAAGGGACTGAAAGAGTCTGAGACCCTGAATGTGAACTTTTACTTTGTGGGAGGGAGCACAGCAGTTTGTAATTGTTCAGAACTTAGAAACTCTTTAATAATTTTTCCTTTGATCTCCTCAGAAAAAAAAATCAAGTTTTACTCAAAGGGTTTGTGCTAACTGCCTGGGAGAGTCGTAACATGTTTTTCATAACAACAAAAGCTTCAAACTCCAACTTGCATATGAAACTGAATGCTACCCTACAAATTGTGGTGCAACAAGATGCCTGTATTATCACAGCATTAGAGCATGCATCTCATTAGAACTATATAAGGGCGGGCCAGAGATCCCTCAAGTGTGGCCAGTCTGCAGCATGTCTCACAAGTGGGATAGGTAGCCTCTGTGTGCGTCACATGGCGGACTATGGAGGGAACAGGTAACACAATGGTAGATAGGGCAGAGAGGAGAAAGTAGAGCAGCAAATCAACCAGGGAGCAAAGGACAGGGAGCAGAAAGCAGAGAAAGGGGATGGGGGTGCCACTCAGGGAAGGTGTGGGGTTAATTTGTGGCACACCTGTGAAAAAGGTTGGCTTCCACTGATAAGATCTTTCGTCAACATTTGCAATCCCCAAACATTTCTATAAGGTCTACAGCTAGCCCAAAATAAACTTGATTTTTTTGTTTTGGAAACTTTTACCTTTTTTTCTTGACATTTTGATTAAGTACCGTATTTTATTGCATACAACATACCTCAGAATATAATATGCACTTTGTTTTGGAAAGGCAGAATGAAGAAGAAAAGATTTCTTTTAGAGTTATGGTTTCATATAGCGGGCAGGGACTAATTTTCAGATGACTTACCTTCCTTTTCCTGCTTAACTAAAGCTGAAACCCTAGCTGTAACTATGATTTTGAAAAGAGCTGAAGAGCCTCTAGGGCTGTGAAATAGGAGGAGAGAGACCAAGAACAGCTAGCAGATGGCAACATTGCTGTAAGAAAGATTAGCTTGATTAGTGGAACATCAAGACTGTTAAAAAGGAGAGATGATAAAGAACAATGAGGCATTAAGTCAATTGACTTCCTCAGCTGCCTGAATAATAATGAATAAAACAGCTGCTTCAGTGTGGAGCAGGAATCAAATCAGGGTGCTTCTAACCCAGATAGAATATCAGCTTCCATGGATAATGTGCACATATCAATTTTGGGGGTATGATTTTGTGGGGAAAAGATGCAAGATGTATGCGAGAAACTATGGTATATTGTTGTATTCACTCATTTTGACATTCTTTGTCAAGCTCTTGTTCATGGTGGGAGCTGACCATCACTTCATATCAAACAACCAGACATCCTTCAATGGGAAATGAAGGAAAAAATGAGGAGAGAAAATTAAAAGCCAATTTAACATGCTGAAAATGTTGTTCAGGCATTGCTTCAAATGTACCATTTCCATAAATGTTTCTTCCAGGAAACTTGTTGGCTTGACTGTATAAATAGACTCCTGAGCAGTGGACTCCTTGAAGACATTGCATTCCCCCTGCACACAAAATGGTATTAATTAGGAGCATGGGACTGTTAGGGACCTCCTGGGTGATCAAATCCAGTCCCCTGCAATCGCAGGCACCTTCTCATATAGTTCCCAGTATAAACAGACTGAGTTCCATCTCAGCCAGTAAGGACTTCTGTCCTGTAGTGGGAGGCTGATCAAACCTTACTGCTTTGATGCTTAGAAACCTTTACATTTGTACCCTAAATTTACTGATGGCTAGTTCACACCCATTCAATGTGGTGCGGAAACAGGTAGAGGCATGGATGGTCCATCCCAATGGTTAGGGTCAGGTTTAGGGCCAATATCTGATTGGAGGGCGGGAGCCTAAGGCAGGAATGAGGAGACAATTTGCAGTTCTGGAGATGGTCTCAGACCAGTAGCCGTAAGCTTCATTGTTGACCAGCCATGGAGCAGCTGACCTTAACACCAGGCTTATGGCTTCCAAAAGCCATTCCCATTTCCCAGAGGGCAGTAGCATAGTGATGTTGCTGCATGCCTGTGGCACAGGGGCAGTGATGACTTCCAACTGCTGCCATGATTGTCATGCCAGCAGCAGTCAGTTTTTTTTAATCTCTTCCCCCAAGTTGATGCCTGAGATGACTGCCTGTCACCCTGCCCTAGTTATACCACTGCCAGAGGGTGACCACATCTGTGGTTACCACAACAGGTGAAAATACTCTTATCTGGTGATTATTCACAACCTTCAGGTGGGAAGAACTACTCCAAATTGACTGCTTCTACCTCAGGAGCCCTGAAATTGCCCTTACCTTCCCAGGCCCTTTCTGGGTAAGGTGCATGGATACTTTCTGCTGGTTTCCAAGAACAGTGGTCAAGCTCATGGTCTTCCCAATCAATTGAGTAGTGTAACTTTCCTCAGACTCTATGAAGAATGGGTTATCAGTGTATGGTTTTAACAGAAAGACATCAAAGACAAAGTGTGCTCTCATGATAAGAGGAACCTGAGTTGACAGGCTTAAAGGGAACGCTGCTCTTGGGCCTGGGAAGAGGGAAGAGATCATCTTAGTTGATACATTGAGTACTAACATAGCCAAGTACTCCTGTACCCAGGTTAAGTCTATAGTTGGGTCTATGGATATTGTTCCCCAGAGCTGGACAGGAATGGGTAGTGGTTGCAGAAGGCTGGATGGTTTATAGAGGTCCTTGGTTTGGATGTTGATATTGCAAAGTTCTATACAGACTCTTATGTCAGTCCATGTTGTCCATATCAGTCCAGTGGTTTCATGATGCTAATCTAAGGGTCTTGAGTGGGACAAAATGCTCATCAAGAAAAAAGGTCACGGCATAATTTGAGGACCCCTAGGCCTGGCTCCCCCTGGAGTACGTATGTGCCTCTTCTAGAGGCGTGTTGACCCTTGAATGGATTTAGGAGTCTGAAGGTTATTTTTAACTGCCCCAGTTCTCATGCAAAATGAATCGTCCAATGGAGTAAATGCAATTCTCCAGTTATGAATGTTGCTAGCAAATAAAGAATGACACAGTCTAGCTATACATTTATGATCCAAGGAGAAATAAAAAATCAATACTTTTTTAAATCCTAAGAATTTCTAATAGGTGTCCAGCCTCCTAGGGAGATCTTACCTAAATGTGGAGACTAATCTCTAAGAGGCATTGGATTGTCACTACCTGGGAAACTCAGCAAAGGATGCCAGAGCATTGAGCCCATTTTTGTTCCCTACCTCAAACAAAGGCTTACAACATACTTAATGGAAATTTTGACAAATATGGGCAGAAAGAAAATATTCTCATATCATTCTGGCCATTGAGCTAGAACACACTGACCTGAACCCTTAATCAACATCTGATGCCCTAAGACTAGCTAATTTTTTAGAAGTTTTTCTCACCTATGACTCAGTGGGTGCATCTACACAAGATACTAAATGCGCAGTAGACTAATTCTACTGCGCATTAGCATGTCACAGAAAAACCCGTGCTAATGTGCAGTAGGATTAGTCTACTGCACATTAGTGGGCATATCTACCATTCATTAATGTGCTGTAATCAGTGCTTCTGCATTTTAGTGTAAATGAATGATCTTTTTGTGACATTAATGTGCATTAGACCAAATTTACTGTACATTAGTGCATTAGCACAGGTTTTGCCTGCCATGTTAATGCGCAGTAGAATTAGTCTACTGCACTTGAAGTGTCTTGTGTAGCTGCATGCATCATCACCAAAAAGGTATGTGCCAGTGCTACTGCATAATAGCAGTGGTTACTACACATTAATGCATGTGTAGATGTGCCGAGTTCCTTTTACACTACTTTCCTTAACCTCAAGCTAATGTGTCTTAACTTAATCCAGCCAAAGGCTTACTAAAGTTACTCTAATGCAACCTAAAAGGTTTAAAGGAGTACTTTTGCCTGTGGTTGGTGAACAGAGGTAGAATAAGATCCAGCCTCTTCTAGGCTTTAATGAATTTGTTTGATAAGCTGGTCCCTGGGTAGTGGGGACTGGATCTAATCCACCAGGTCTTTTTGTGCTGCCATTTGGGCAGATGGTCATGGAATTGTAGATTTAATTGCTGGGTAAAGACTTTGGGGTCTCCACCATCTCCTGGTAGTAACTCAACCCCTCTTTACTAATTTGTGCCAGATTGAGACCTATGCAAAATTTCCAGCCTCTGGTAATAATTAATGTTTATGTAATTAACCTCTGAAAACAGGGATGTAATCTGGAAAACTTGTAACTGTTCTAACTGCACTCCCTGTAGTATAATGTACGCTCTTGGAATCCTTCTCCATAGACGTTAAATATCGAAGCTATAATTTAGAAGGATCAAGAACAGGCTTTTTGTTTCAGAAACTGCAGAATGTCTTAACAAGCTTGTCATGCAAGCAGCAGAGACAAGCTTTTTAATGTTTCTTTTAATTGCTTCCTTTTGAGAGTGAAGGAATAAATTACAAATAATTTTTTCATCAGTACAAGATTTGGTAATTATTTCCCTAAAAGGTGTAATGGAGTGAACAACTATACCCTGTAGGGTACGGTAGCATGTCAGCAATTCTGAGCTGAAAATTGGACCCTTGTTATCAGATAAGGGATTATGAAGAATATCTCATGACTCCTTCATGCACCAGTGGTTGTAATACGTAATGTGGCAGCATTGCACTGTAGGTCAGGAATATCAATAAAAATGGCTAAATGACTGCCTAATCTTTTGAGGAGCAATTCCATTTTTTTACAGTACTGAAAAAGATATTGTCAAATTATTAACAAAAATAAAATATGGACCTAATTCTCTCTATCCTTGGAACTTGCATGGTCATGTTTGCAAAATAAGTGCAAGGCTCTACCTGATAAAAATGCAAGTATGCATTAAGACTGGTCAAACATTTTCTAATTTTTTTTTCATTGGAAAACTGAGTATGCAGTAAATATGTTTATGGGAAGGGTCTGTTTTTTTAGCAAATTTTCATTTTTTTGTTAGAAAACTTAACATTTCCTATCTTGGGGCTGAATATTTTTTGTTTTCAGTCAAAAATGTTTTTTCTTTTTCTGACAACCTTGGAATCAGCACTACTGTGTATGCTGCTTTGCACTACCTTTGTATGGGTTTTGTTGTGCTTCATGCAGACATGACGGTAAAAATCTTGGGACGAGGTCAGACTAAATATTCAGAGAGCCCCTTCATGCCCCAATCTAAGGAAGAAATCTGAACCTTCTTGAAGTTTGTGGGAAAAGCTGCACTGACTTCAGTGAGGCAAATATTTCCCACCATTGGCTCATCCAGACAAGTGCGCATATACTTTTCCCCGGGGACAAATAGTAGTGGCACAATATGTGCTATTGCTACTTGTTCCCTGGGAACACCTGTGCATGCATGCTCTGGTATGTGGCAAGTTTCTCCCAGTGGAGTAGAAGAGGCTGGGGCCAGTACCTGGGCTGGCCCCAGCAGCCTTACTTGGGGTCCTAGGGGCCTTCCAGGGCTGCGGTGGTAAAGACCTGGCAGTAGGGAGCCTGGCTGGCAGCCAGTGTGTGGCTCTGGCTGACCAGGCTCTGGTTTTGGGTGACAAATGTTGCCACCCAGTGTGCCACCTTTTTTTTCAGGCATGTTTTTTTTTTTTTTGATACTGGGATCTACTGGTGTCAAAACCCACCCTACTCACACCACAAATTAGCAGTGCAGGGAATGCCTACATGTGTGGTGCCTGTCTGGGCCTGCCCCACGAAGCAACACAACGTGAAGGACAAGATTGGCCTGAGCATATTTTAAGATGCATTCATTGTTACTGATAAAGAGCAAAAGATTTCAGATGTCTAATTGACCTTTCATTATTATTTGCTTAAGCTTGG
This sequence comes from Alligator mississippiensis, assembly GCF_030867095.1. Lineage (NCBI taxonomy): Eukaryota > Metazoa > Chordata > Crocodylia > Alligatoridae > Alligator > Alligator mississippiensis. The sequence goes on along the minus strand of NC_081825.1, from coordinate 140,337,063 downwards.
AGCCAAAAAAGGAGCTTGGTACCACCATGTTGTGTGTTGCATCCCATAACTGTTAGGTACTGGGTCCCATCATAGAGTTCGCATCCCTGAGGTGGTGTTTAAGGTCCACATGCAGTTTTTGGGGAAAATCAGGCATCTCGGAATAAGATCCATAACAACCAGTAGCAGACTAAGCAGGGTGTCACCTGGAGTTAGGGTGTCTAAGTGCCTTATTCAGCCTTACCAGAAAACATCCATTTCCATCAGGATTCATAGTTGAGAATCCCTCCTTGGAGGTAGACATCTGTGATCTTTCCTTCAAAGCTGGAACTAGAGTCACCTTCTCTCTTTTCTTCCCTTCTAAGACTGGTTGTGGTGGTTGCCTTTTATCTAAGGGCTCAGTGCTTATAGTATATGTTCATAATGTAGCAGATCTGGTTCAATACCCTCCTTAACCTGAGGATGTTTAAATCCACATTTTTCAATCCCCTGAAGAGTGCCCAACCTATCAGGTAGATGAATGCCTACTTTCCAAATTCCAGTTAGAATTAGCTGAGAGATGGAGCCAAGCTGATCCACCCTATCAAGACTGAGGCTCTCCTAAGCATGCCCAGAAGCCCAGCTTTGGACATCTCAGGAGGTTTATCATCACAAGCCAATATGCCAGCAGAGATTATGCAACTTTATGGTTAGAGAGCAGCTGAGCAGGAGTTATCAGGATTGCAGTCCTGGAATTGAGTCCATAAAGTCTTCCAAAGTCCATTTTAGGGTCTTGTCCTCAACCTCTTTGTGCCTTAGTTCTCAATTTTTGATCAATTGTACCACTGCCATGTTCATCCCTTCATCTGTTTTAGCAATTTAGGAAATTCTTATTAATTTTAAAGGGCAGGAGCAGTTTCTCTCTCTCTCTCTATCTCTGTCTGTTTATACAAGACCAATTTCTGGTTTGAGTTCTAGAAAACCCATTTTATTTGGGGGAGTTAAGAAGCTCAGTTTATTAAGTCTTTCCAAGAGATGATGAAGGGGTGGCTTGGTCAAGGTTTCTAAGTACCTGCCTGTAGAAGATATATTCTGGCAGAGTGCACTTTAGTCTAATGGTAGGTCTTGTGGCTAGAGGCTGATGATAGATAAAGCAGATTAGGTACAGGTTTTTAAGCAAAGCTAGTTAACTATTGGAACAGTTTCTATAGGGCCACTGAAGATTCACCATCACTACCTTTAAATTGAACCTGAATACCTTTCTGAAAGATATGTTCTAGCTGAAACTGGAATTACAGGTAGTGAGGCAGGAATTGATGGGAAGGGTTCTCTGGCCATGTGAGATTTTATTATCACAGTAGCCCTCTGGCCTTAAAATATTTGAAAGGGGAGCCTGGGTGCATTTTGGGCCTCTGTGTACTCTGGTAACATACATGCAAGGTACCTGTTTCTCCCTTCCTTATGGATCTTTATGACTTTGTCACAGGCAGGTTTTGCCTTACCAACCTCATCTCCTTCTACAACCTCCTCCTCCTCCTTAACTCACCACCTGGACATGAGAGCAGGTTGACACTGTATACCTTGACTTCCAAAAGTCCTTTGATCTAGTATCCCACGATGTCCCCATGAGAATCGGAAGATTGTGGGCTTAACTCTGAGACAGTCAGGTGGGTGAGAAACTGGATGCAGGATAGGACTCAGGGAGTTGTAGTGAATGGATCTGTCTCATTCTGGTGAAAAGTGGGCAGTGGTGTCCTGCAGGGTCAGTGCTTGGTTCAGTACTTTTCAACATCTTTATAAATGATTTGGATGTGGGGTGAAGAGCTCACTGGCCAAGTTCGTGGACGACACCAAGTTATAGGGAAGCGTGGTCATGCTTGAAGATAAGCTAGAGATACAGGCGCACTTAGACAGGCTAGCAAGTTGGGCAGATCAGAATCTGATGATGTTCAACATCTAGAAATGTAAAGTGCTCCACCTCCGGACGAGCAACCCCCAACACACCTTGAGGTTTAGTGGCACCAAACTGACTAGCACCATGAATGAATGAAACCTAGGGGTGATAATAGACGACAGTATGAATGTGAGCCGGCAGTGCGATGCTGTAGTCAATAGGGCAAATAATATTCTGGCATGCATCAATCGATGCATCTCCAGCTAAGCCAAGGAGGTGATTCTTCTGCTCCACTCAGCACTGGTGAGATTGCACCTGGAGTACTGCATCCAGTTCTGGGCACCACACTTTAACAAGGACACAGACAAGCTTGAGAGAGTCCAAAGAAGAGCCACCCATATGATCAGAGTCTTATATGGCAAGCCATATAGAAAGGCTGAGGGACCTGGGACTCTTCAGCCTGAAGAAAAGGCTGAGAGGGGACCTGGTACCAGCTCACTGCTTCACTAGGGGAGTACATCAAGGGCTCGGTGAGCAACTGTTCACCAGGGCACCCGAGGGGGAAACCAGGAGTAATGACCACAAACTCCTGGAAGACCAATTCAGGCTCAACATATGGAACTTATTCATAGTCAGGGTGTCCAGACTGTGGAAGAAGCTCCCTCCGGAGGTGGTGCAATCGCCTACCTTGGAAATCTTCAAGAGGAGACTGGATGGTCACCTTGCTGGGCTCACCTGATCCCCCAGTTACCTTGCCTGCTTGGTGCAGGAGGCTGGACCTGATGATCTTCCAAGGTCCCTCCCAGCCTTACAATCTATGAATCTTATCAGCACATTTGTGTGTGACCCATGAGCTGCAGCTTGACATGTGAACCAAAAGGATATTGATGGCTGCAGAAGAGGAAAAGAAGCCCCCTCCCTTGCAGAATCCTTGTGTTAAAGGACCGCTCTAATTTACACTGTGTACATTGACCTGGTGCTGCCCAGTCCTATGCTGTCAAGAGCAGCCCAATGCCCTCTTCTACATGCTTCTGCTCTCTTTGTCATGCAGCAAGCACAGGAACCTTTAGATGATGGCTTAGGAAAGGGGAGATGCAAACAGAGATGCTGGTATGGCACTGTAATATTTCTGCTGTCAAAATATGTGCATATACCACAAACTTCAAACTTGGGCTCCAGTCCCACAGATAAATCAGGTTGCTCTCCTATATAACTAGGCTCTAAGGCCAGAAAGCACTTGTACATCACAAGGCACCTTTACTAGTCTGACTTCCAGTATATTATCAGCCTTGTACCCTTGTGCCGGGCTAAAGCAAATCTGCTGGAATGGCATTGAGTCTTGATTTGAACCCAACAGGAGACAGAGAATCCACTCTTCGGTTGGTATTCACCTTCAGTATTAAAAAATGTGCCTAAATTACCAATATGAATTTGTCTAGCCTTTAGCCATTGGTACTTGTCTTTCTCTCTGAAATTAAAGTACCTGTAGTGTCCACTTCCTCCATATGAATATTATATTGTAAACAGATCACCCCTTGAGCATCTTTTTGGTAAGATAAACAAATTGAGCTCTTTAAGCTCATCACTGCAAGGAATTTTCTGCATATTTGAATAATTTTTATGGCTGTTTTCTGCACCCTTTCCAGTTTTTCAATATCCTTTTGAAAATGCACACACCAGAACTGCATACAGTATTCTAATATTGGGATCACCAATGCTATTTATAGAGGTAGAGCTAGTTGGTGTAGGAAATCTACATTGAAGTATGATGTCTCTTTTATAGCTATCTTGGCATATATTTTAGGTCTCTAGGAAGGATGTGTCACACTTAGAGCTCAGCCTCAGTCACTGCATAGAGGTCCCTATATCAAGTAGCTTAAAGCATAGTGTTAAAGGGCAAGGCAGGACATTTTCTGTTTCAAGGGACCATTGTTCCAGGGTAAATACTGATATTAATTCAGGCCTGATTCTGATTTTACTTACACAGATGTGTACAAGGAGTCACTGTAGAGAACTCGGTGGGGTTGTACTTTTCTAGAATCAGGGGATGACTTTAATCATCTTTAGAACCACTTGGTAAACTCAACCTGTTCTGATAAAATGCACTTTAATACATATCTAGGAACAAGGCCAGGGCTGCAAAATGCAGGATTGTGTTTAGAAAAGTAGTGACTCTGTAACAGATTCAGGGGTCACAGTAGAGAAACAACTCAACATGAGCTCCCAGGGCTACACTGTGGCAAAATGGGCTAATGTGAGTCCTGGTGTCTGTAATCAAACTGCATATTTTAGAAAATGCAAAGGAGATTGGTAGATTTGGAGCCCTAATCAGCAGGTGAACATCCACAAATTATAAAAACCCACTAACAGGTTCTAAAATGATCAAAATGTTAGCGGTATATTTTTAAAGCAATGATTCCACTTCCTTCCTGATCAGATCCAGGTGTTCTCTAAACTGAATCTCCAACTTATAAGAGCCCTAGCATCATGGGGCAAAGCAGCTTTCCCTTTAAAAAGAATGGGCTAAAAATATTCTCTGGCCTGGACAAGCTCCACCTTGACATACCTAAAGCCTATGCATCCCTTCTACTTAGTGAATACTCCACTGCTTATTAGGCCTGTGTGAAGCTGCTAGTATTCGCTTCGGATTCAGCTGATTTGGGGGACAGTGATTCGATTTGATGATTCGAATCGCTGTCCTGAATTGATTTGGCCAAATCAGCCAGGCCCATCCCCCACCTGCCCACCCTAGCTCCCATACTTTGAAAAAAATAAGCCCCGACTCACCGGGTGCTGCTGGGCAGGGGACATTCCCCGCTGCCGCCCACTGCCGCCCACTGCCCCACACTGCATGGGGAGTTCTGCCTGAGTCCCCCAACCCCCCCAGTTCTCCAGCCCCCACCATGGCTGCCCCGCCTGCCGTGGCTCCAGCCCTTTAAGAAAAAAAACTGAGGAAAACCCTGGACTCACCATTCCTGCTGGTGGGGACAATCCCCACTGCCCTGTACTGCCCTGAGCTGCATGGGAGGCTCTTCCATGAGCCCCCTGAAGTCCCGAGTCCACTAGAGGAGCCGTGAGTCTTGGGGTTTTTCTTTTTTTTTCCTTTCTTAAAGGGCCGGAGCTCGGCTGGGCAGGGCAGCCATGTGGGGGGGGGGGGAGCTGGGGGAATGAGGGGGAGATCAGGGGGCTCACGCAGAGCCCCCCATGCAGTGAAGGGCTGTTGGGGGGTAGCAGGGATTGCCCCCCACTTGGCAGCACCTGGTGAGTGGGGCTTCTTTTTAAAGCACCAGGAGCTGGGGCAGGTGGGGCAGCCATGAGCGGGGCTGGGGAAGAGGTCAGGGGTTAGGGGGATGGGGGGCAGGGAGGGAATGGGGCCTGGCAGGGGTCACCCCATGGTCCCTCTCCTTTCAGCACCCCTCCCCTGCCCCTACTTACCTGCTCCGAGTCTGTCTGCAGCTCCTTGCTGCAGCCACCAGGGACTCTCCAAATCATCAAAGCTCTTCAAATCTTTTCTGAAGATTTGGAGAGCTTTGAATCAATTTGGACCTTTTAATTGGTCCCCTGAATTGATTCAGATTTGGAGATTCGGCCACCGAATCAGGCCGAATCTCTTCCAAATCGAATTAGTACCTGAAGCTTCACACAGCCCTACTACTTATCCACATGAGGAATCACGTTCACCCATTTTGGTACAGCATTGTCCTGGGAGCTCAGATTGAATTGTTTGTCCACTGTATCTCCTGAATCTTGTATAAAATTGATGTTTTTTTAGATGCAATCTCACATTCGGCAGACCTGGCCTACACATTTTTGTTCCTAGATACATGCTCTTGGCTGTATTAAAAGACATTTTATCAGAACAGGTTGAATTTATCAAGTGATTCATATTGCTCCGAAGGAGTGTTTCATTCTCATCAGTAGTTACTGCTCTGCCAATCATTGCCATCTGCAAATTTTTCAACTTTAACTTTATATTTACTTTCAGATCATTGATACACATGTTAAATAGTCAGGCCTAGTGTTGGTTTCTAACCCCACTAAAACACATGTTTGATAATTTTCTCACTGAAGACTATTTCTTTGAGCATAATCAGTCTTAACTTATTTAACATGTGCTTAATTGCTGCTGTGCACAACTATTTCACCAGGATGTCATGTGGAACAGGGTCAGTGTGTCATTTCAATGGCCATGTGTAGATGAAACGAGAGGTGTGCGTGCACAACACTTTAAAGCAGGCTAAATGCTTTTGCACCACTTTAATGGTGTTGGTGTTTACACGTGCCGGCAGGGTATTGTCCATTAATTCCAGCCGCTGTACGTAATTTGGTGGTGTAATGTACCTTAAATGACTTGGGGTGTAGCAAACTAAAACTTCTTAGTTTGCTGCCCCTACAGCTGCAGAGTGCACTTTCCCTGCAGCTCCACAGCTCTGTAGGAAGCCCTGCAGGCAGCCTGGCAGCAGCCTGGGAAAGCAGGCTCTGCCCAAGGAAAGTGGTGAGCCTGAACTTCCCTCCCCCTTTCCCCCCTGGAGCCTGCCTGCCTGCCTGAGCTGTGAGGGGGCCCGGTGCTTCCTTCTGCGGCTGCGGTGCCCCCAGGATTGCCTGAGGTAGGTGCCGCCTGGGGGGTGCTGCTGCTGCCACAGAGGGAAGCACCAGCCTTCCCCCCCCCCCCCCACTCCCCGCAGTCCAGGAGAGGCAGGTAAGTCAGTGGGGTGTGTGCATGACATGGGGGGTTTAATCAGCCCTAAATTGAAGTGGTGTTTTTTAAAACCCACCACTTCAATTTAGGGCCCCCATTTTGTCTACACATGCCCAATGTCATTACCTTTATGAGCTTGACTTATAATCTCATGGAAAAAAGGCAGTATGTTTTAACTGAAATTAGGTTGGCCGGCATTAATTAAACTGCTGTCTTGTTTTTTTTAATCAGTTGGGTCCATACAGATTTTCCATTATTTGGCTCAGAATTTTTGTCAGGCTGTGGTTACCTGAATCACTCTGCTTACCCATTTTGGATATCAGTACATTATTACTCTTCTAGTCTTCTGAAATTTACTCTGCATTATAAGATTTATTAAAAATTGACATCAGTTGTCCAGAGAACTCCTCAACCAACTGTCTTAATACTCTTGTGTGCATGTTATCCAGGCCTGCTGATTTTAAAATATTTTATCTCTAGTAAATGCTATTTAATATCACCTTTAGTTATTAATGGACAATAAATAGGTTTATTGTTGTGTGATGAATACAGCATTCTGCTTTTTTCCAAATAGAGAACAGAAATATTTATTGAACGTGTTTGCTTTCTTGGAGCCATTATTAACAATCTTACCATCTCTGTCTAGAAATGGGCCTGCTCCATTGTTACAATGGCCTCATTTTCTGATAAATTTTTATAGTCCTTCATCCTACTAAACGTGGATTTTCCATTACAGTCGTTAGCTTCCATTATCAATTTTATTCACTTCATAACTTCTAACTTACACTGATTGTCATCTACTCTCTTTTTTCCTGCTTGTTATATGTTGGTGTGTTTGTTTTTATTTCTAACTATTGCCTCTACTTCCCCATTGAAACAGCATAAGTCTTCATTCAAAATTGCCCTCCCTGCTGACTGTGAAATCAGAATAGCTTTTGCACCATCTAATCAACTCTCCTTAAAGCACTCCTAATTTTCATTCACATTTTTTATCTATTTTTTCCCTTTCAATCAGTCTTTTCGTAATTTTCTTCTGCTTTGGGAAATGAGCTCTTTTGCGGTATCAAATTACTGTTTCAGAATGTCTTCTGTTCCTCTACAAAGTAAACCAAGGGCTGTAATTTCCAACAAATTAAAAAAAAAGATGCCAAAGGCATTTGCATTTCCTAGTGTACCACTTTCTTCAAAGGAAGGAGTTGAAGTAATCGTGGGGGAGAGGTTTAAATAGACCCTGTTTCAACAGCTGTTGCCATGCTACAGTGTTTTGTGGTCAGTTAAGGGTATCTCTCTACCAGTGCTGTAATCCTTTTGGGTATCATCTCTTTTAGGATGGGGCTGCCTTTGTAACATGGCAGCCAGGTGGAGTCTATGGCTAGGAGCGGACATTAAAAAAACCTGAGGTGGAATTCATTTAAGTTTGGTGCTTTACTCTAAGGTTAGGTCAGGAGTGAACAGAACAGGCGTTTGCCTTTTGGTGAAGGGTGTGCGGCACAAAGGCGGTGGGTTGGGGGTGGGTTGGGGGTGTTCCCACACGCCTCCCAGCAGGCTACTGGAGAATGCTGAGCCCAGCTGAGCAGCCGGCTACCCCTGATCGGCTGTCGTGGGCCCTCTCCCCAGCTCCATCCCACTGCCAGGCCATCTTCCCCAGTCCCCCCAGACCAGAGCCACCACAGTTGGGGGGATGGGGGGCTCTGTCCCCCTCTTTGCTGGGGGCCTCTGTCCAGCTCAGCTGACAGGCACAGGCAGGATGCAGGGCTGGGGACAGAGGCTTTGCTATCTAGGCTCTGTGATAGCCCAGGGGTGGGGCTGGCTAGGTGCTCAGCTGAAGAAATTGAGCATGAGCCAAGTTCCAGCACACCTCCATGTGAGGGCGGGGGGGGTCCACAAAGGCACCTAGGATGTTGGCTGACTGTGACCTAACTTGAATCGCTAGGGGATCTGGTACAGAGCTTTGATAGACCAGTCGAACTTAAATTGCTTAAGTCTGATACCACATTGATCCAGGTCTATCTTAGACCGGGTTCCACCATTTTTAACCCAGTGTGTGTGTACTGAACTTCTGTTCAATTATGGATGTAGACTGGTTTACAAGAGCTTTTATTGGTTTATTTGTAATGTCTATATCTGGCCTAGGTCCTTGCATCTGTCATGACCCAAAGGTCTGATTTTTTTTTTTTGTGTGTGCTTCGGCACTAAGAATTATCCCCGCGGGTATACAGCTTCGTTGCACGGAGGAGTTCTGCTGCGCAGAGAACCCGCGTGCAGGGAAGTGTTCCCGCCACTTTGCAGTGATCTTTGCAGGGTGCATTTCCTTTGCAGCACAGAAATGCACGGTGCAAAGGTTTCCTGCTCGTCATATGCAAATTTGTGCCCCACAATTGGCTAGTTCTAAATTATTCACACGTGGCGGCTAGCGATTGGCCTGCTAGCCGTATAAGAGGCTTGAGCAGTTTCCGCCCAAGCTGAAGAGGACTCTGCATCCATCTCGTGGGGACTCCGGGTGTGCGCGGCAGGGTAATAGAAACCGTGTGTGTCGCTCAGAGGAGTTTGGCGGCCTGATCCACTGCCCACCTCTTCCCGTCTTCGAACGGAGCCTACTATAAGACATAACGACGAGTTTAATGAGCGCTTGTCCTGGACATCTGGAGTTTGTCGTGTTCTGTCTGCGTGGAGCCTTGCAACCTCCACATGTGTTCGTGTTTTTTGTTGTAACCGCAACTCAAGCAAGTTCTCAGCCTACACCACGACCATCTCGGTGTAAGTAAAATAATCTTAAAATCAACCGTTACGTGTCTGTGCCTAATTCTAGCTCGGCGCCCGCCCTCTCCGACCCGGCCTGCCCGGGCTGCTGGCCACAGCCCGCGTACAGAGCGACGTAAGCGACCTGGGGTCAGACCCGGCGCGCACATGGCGACGAGGATGGGATCGGGATCACCGCGACCCATGATGGGATCGGGATCACTGTGGCACATGCTGATGAGCTCAGGAGAGGGTTCACTAGAGTTAGAATTAGTTGAGAACTGCCCTTGGAGAAGTGGGAGACGCAGCGTAGCAAGTGTCGGAGAATTGGAGGCGCACCTCGCGTACCACCAGGCGGGTGGAACGGGCTGGAGATGTGTCCGTGGACACCTTTCGTTAAGGGGAGAAGAGGGAACTCCAGAAGTCGGAGCCCTGGAAGGGAAAGATATATCTTCACCCCGCGGCGTTCGGGTGTATCATGGACGATGAGCGGGTCCTGTATAGGCCCCTCGAAGCTGTGACCCTTGCCGAAGTCGACCCGGCGAGTGCAGTAAGCCCGACCCCCACCCGGGAGTGTGTCCGTTGCTCACGGTGTGCCCGAGAGATGGGAGAGACAATGCCAATCGGCTGGTTTTCCCCGTGTATGGTGGTGCCTAGACTGAGGGGTTGTGAGCGTCCATCCAAGCTCCGTGAAGACCCGGAGACGGAGGATCGCACCGTAGATGAGAGAGTGGTCCTACGGTACGACAAGGGGGGAAAACTGAACACAGCTTTTCAAACTATGGCTGATTTAATGACTGAAACTTTAAGTTTGAAGACCCAGCTGCATATGGCCGTTCGAGCGGTTGGGGAAGCGTCTGAGAAAGGGGATCTTGAAAAGCCCCAACAAGATGGCGCCGAGCAGAGGGAAGACCGCGTGGAGGAGCCGGAAGTGAGGGATGGAGCTTCGGGAGAGCCCGCGAGTGTTCGGCCGGTGACTCCGCCCAGCGACACAGCGTCGGTTCTGCCGACCACGCCTCTTTGCCGAAGGGAGGGGGAGTCAAGCGGAGGAGTGTATCCGCCCCTCCCGCCTGAGACAGCAACGACTCCCACTGTAACAATGACTGCAGCTCCGACAAACAGCAACGACAACTCATGAGGAAATTGATCAGCCTGCAGTATCAAGCAGCCCAGTCATCGGTCCGCAGAGTGCAGTTCATGCTACCACCTATTACGCTCGTTCCAGAGCCAAACTGCAGAATTTGTGTAGGGAATCAAGGATCTGATCCGACGAAACTCTGGCTGTGTGGTTGGGACGTCTGGTCGTGGAACTTGGGTCCGACCTCCTGGACCAGGAAGAAGCAAGCTTCTTGGTGAGACAAGCTTCATGGAGTAGGGGACATGTCACCGACATCGACATGGTGGCATTTAGTGTCCATTGGCCTATTCCGATTCCAGCGCTTGTGGCAGGAGTGATCGAACAGAAGGCCCACACATGGCATGATGGCCGACCAGAGCACACCGGTGCAGAACAGCTTGTACTGGCGATCATCGGAGTTTCATACTGCGCCTGGAACCCAAGAGAATGCACGTTGGGACTAACACCGCTCCAACGAATGCGACCGTGGCCTCATCATCACCTGCGAGACCCTGGAACCGTTCCAGTGACTCTCGACAGCATAGATAGTTGCCTTAAAGTTTACAGGCAAAGAAACATCGTGGTTCTGCGAATTGTGCTGAACCCACTGGTCGATCATCCTGTGAGTAGTCTCCTTCATCAGTTGTCAAGACTACGCGTCCTCATGGAGCCAAGACTATCCAGTGATCGGGAGTGTCAACGCCCGACTGAGGCTCAGAACACGAAACACCGCGAATCCGAGCGTCCAGTATTACGCCAGAGAACACAGGAGGAGAGAGATATGTTTGGATACCTCCTGCAGCACTCTGGACTTAATAAGAGACAGCTTCAGATTTTAGGAGACGCGGGACAATGGCAGCTAGCCTACGAGTTAGGTTTTCATTATCTAGAAGAAGGCGACGATGACTCATCGACGATTTCGTCGAGTTGCTGAGTCAGAAAAGAGAAGAGAGCTGTCCAGTATAAAATCGTGTTTATGTATTTGTATTTAACAGTACTGATAAGTTTAATTGACTGCATTATCGTGCGGTCCTGTGTGATTTTATAGATAGTATTGAATAACCATTTTAAGAGAGTTCTTTTACAGATCTGGGATTTGGAGTGCGTGGTGGAGAGAGGCCCCGAGAGGGACAACATCACCGAGAGGAATGAAGGCCTGACGCGCGATTCCACCATGACGCCCACCGAAGTCATGATCGTTCAGTTTTTTGTTATGAATGTGATTTTATGTATATGTGTGTGTGCCGGCTATTATTTGATTCAATTCCTTGAGGACAAACTTTTATTGTTGACTGATTTTGTTTATGTTCGTTTAGTTTCGCGAACCATTGACAGAGCTATGAATAACCCGGGTGATAGGTTTGAAGTATAATTCTATTGTGCCTTCAGCAAGGGGGGATGTCATGAACCAAAGGTCTGATTTTTTTGTGTGTGCGCTTCGGCACTAAGAATTATCCCCGCGGGTATACAGCTTCGTTGCACGGAGGAGTTCTGCTGCGCAGAGAACCCGCGTGCAGGGAAGTGTTCCCGCCACTTTGCAGCGATCTTTGCAGGGTGCATTTCCTTTGCAGCACAGAAATGCACGGTGCAAAGGTTTCCCGCTCGTCGTATGCAAATTTGTGCCCTGCAATTGGCTAGTTCTAAATTATTCACACGTGGCGGCTAGCGATTGGCCTGCTAGCCGTATAAGAGGCTTGAGCAGTTTCCGCCCAAGCCGAAGAGGACTCCGCATCCATCTCGTGGGGACTCCGGGTGTGCGCGGCAGGGTAATAGAAACCCTGTGTGTCGCTCAGAGGAGTTTGGCGGCCTGATCCACCGCCCACCTCTTCCCGTCTTCGAACGGAGCCTACTATAAGACGTAACGACGAGTTTAATGCGCGCTTGTCCTGGACATCCGGAGTTTGTCGTGTTCTGTCTGCGTGGAGCCTTGCAACCTCCACGTGTGTTCGTGTTTTTTGTTGTAACCGCAACTCAAGCAAGTTCTCAGCCTACACCACGACCATCTCGGTGTAAGTAAAATAATCTTAAAATCAACCGTTACGTGTCTGTGCCTAATTCTAGCTCGGCGCCCGCCCTCTCCGACCTGGCCTGCCCGGGCTGCTGGCCACAGCCCGCGTGCAGAGTGATGTAAGCGACCCGGGGTCAGACCCGGCGCGCACAGCATCCACAGGGCTCTTTCACATTTGGTTGGGTGTTTCAGTGTTGCTATATATTACTGAAAATGGAGCTCCCTCAGGTGTAATAAAGGCAAGCACACTGTTAATGGTTATGGATGCGCTGGCTCTAGGATAATCTTGATAAGTGATTACCTGCCTAGCTGCTAAATTATTATTTAATAGTTGAATGTGCTCTTTAAATCCCATGCAGTAGTTGACTTTGCCAAGTGGGCTCTTTAAAACCAGTTAAGATGAAAATCTAGGGATCTTTTGTCAAATGCAGCTGCTCCTAGGCAGATAAGGTATATTAATGGTGAACAAGACAGGATGCTTCAAAGAGCTGGGCCTGACAAAACCACATCTACATCATTGGTTCCTTGTGAACCACCAGTTCAGACTTGATGGGTGAAACCCTACCATTGACTTTAGCATCCCTTGGATTTCACCCTTTAGAATGAATGTCTATTGTGTGTGTAAAAATGAAGAAGAAAACTCAAAATGTGTAGTAGAGACAACTCCCAATGCAATTAGGGGAGGAAAGAGGAGACCGTAGGTCTAGATGTCTAAGGGCCCATCTGTACCCTATCAGCAATCAGTTCTAGGAAAGACACACCTGAGAATAGTCACCTCTCTTGAGTCTGGTGATGTCCTCCAGAGTTGGGTGGTTGCCAGTGAAGCCGCTTCTGGTTTATCCTCAGAACCTGCTCTCAGGCCCACTGGAAACCAAGGGTCTGCATTACTTACCTGACCCAGTGAATTTGAGTTCCTGTAGGGACCACTCTGATGAGACAGAGTATGAAGATACACATAACCTCTTCTGGCTTGACACAGCTCCCACTCTCTGTAATACTATGAAATCTTACATCACCTCTGTCTTTGTACAGTCCCTCCAGCTCTACCTTGTCTGCTGAATCATGAGGGAAGAAAACCTTATCTGGACATAGTGCTGAGAGAAATAACTAGTTTCTGGGATTGTATCTAATGGCCAGTCTCATAAGTCCTACAGCCTTCAGCCTTTGCCATGCCTGGTTGTATCTTGAGGTCACACACTGAATCAACAGAGTTGTTTTCAGGAAACAGAGCGGGAGAACAGATTGAGTGGAATGCTTAGCCATGCATGGAAGGAAATGTGGATTAAATCATCTATAAATTCTGGCTAATCTACAAAGAGAGTGCTGCTTCTGAGAACTAAGAAATATAAAAGACCAGATTAAATTATTTGCATACTGTTGAACTAAATGCTAGGTTTGCCTTTAGGAAGAAGTGTTTATGCTCTTTCTTTGCATGCAGGAAATAAACAATTGTTTCCATTGCTAAGAGGATTATACCTCCAGTATTCGAATTTTCAAAACATGAACACTTGCTCATCTCTTACTGACATATATAGCAAATAAAGCAAAAATGGAAATCAGTGAAACTCTAAGTAGCATATTTGTTCATGTCCGACTTTGGCAGTGTTACTTTCTTAGGCTCAAACACCCATTGTAAATTTGCATTTGATTTACTAAAAGAATTGTAACAAAAGATAGATGTCCCAGGGAACAATATTTCAGTAGCTGCCCTACATGTACAGAACTGCCCTAATCTGCCATGGGGAAACACAGGGCAATGCTTGCCTTCTCTGTCTGGCAGAAGGAGAGATGTGTGGCACAGGAGAAGTCCAACAGCATTGGTGGAGACATTGGACCCTTGTGCTTTAAGAGTGTACCTCCCTTCCAATGGCTATAGCCAAACAAACTCCCAATCAGAGATCAATTTTAGGATCTCTCCTTTTTAGGTCCCTGACCTAAATCAGAGTACAGACTTGAACCTGGGTGTCTTACATCCCATATAACTAGGTTATTGGCTTGTAACAGGGCAGTGAGTTCCTTTAAGAGGAAACAGTTAGTCCTGTTGAGAGAGCCTGGATGCAGGACAGGGAGAAGTCCACTGGGCGCTTAAAATCTCAGAGGAGAGAGCAGAAGAGGACGCAAGCTGTAGGCTGAACCGCTTGCTGCACAGGGTATCCAGGCTGCTGTGCTGGAGCCAGAGCAAAGGGCTCCAGTGTCCAGGAGAGGACAGCAGGATTATGTTTTGCTTGTTTGGTTTGTTTAAAAGACCTTTATTTGGGCCAACTGGCTGAGGAGCTCCTCAGGGATTGCAGCAGTCTAGATGATCCACTAACACAGCTATTTTGGAAGGGCTGGAGATTTTCTTTCTCTCAGTATCATGAGCAATTCTTTGACAATCCTTGTCAAAACAAGCACATACATTCCCTTGAAACATTTGGTTTTTAACATTTTCCCTATGTGGTGCTATTTGTAACCATTTCCTAGGGACAGATTTCTTGGTAAGTCTGAGATAAAGGGCCTGTCATGTCCTGGCCACATGTACTTTCTGGAGAATGTGGTGTTGTTGGATAATAAATGGTTAAGGGCTGCATAAACTAAAATGTCTTCTAAAAGTGTTGTGTGGATTTTTATTAGTTATGCTTGTGTAGGCCAAACGTGTAAGTGCTTATAGGTGTTTTAAAGAGGCTGTTATGCTAAGCTGAACAGGAAACCTGTAATGATGTAGTAAGAAATGCAGTAAATCTTTAGCCTTGTATGTAATGGCAGTTGCTCTCGCGAGGCTCCTTTAGCCCTTGCAGGTGGTCTCCATATTCTGCAAAGCAAAGATAAGCAGGGGAATGCTACTCAAACTGCACAGAAATGGATAGCTCCTGGAATAAGGAACTGTAAAATTGTTCTAGAAATGGTTTAAGTAGGAAGCCTGGTCAGAAAATGACTGGATAATTTGTATAGCACCAAGGATCCTGCCTGGATCAAAAGGGAAATTTCATGTAAGGTTCTACTAAGATATCCAGCCATGGATTTGATGATGATGGTGTCCCAGGTTTGGGTAATGGATTGCAACTCAGTCCTTCTCTATCTGCTAACTTTGTTGCTCTGTAATCAAAGGAAATAAGGCATTTCACGGTCAGATGGATTGCTAGTTGGCTGAAGGGTAGTACTCAGAGGGTGGTGGTGGATGGGTCATATTCAGCCTGGGGGGAAGTGGGCAGCGGAGTCCCCCAGGGCTCGGTCCTTGGGCCTGCACTGTTCAATTTCTTTATCAGCGATTTGGATGACAGGGTGAAAAGCAACCTGTTCAAATTTGCTGATGATACCAAAATTTGGGGTGAGGTGGGCACACTAGTAGGGAGGGAAAGACTGAAGAAAGACCTGGATAGGTTGCAAGGGTGGGCTAACAAAAACGGGATGCATTTCAATACGGACAAGTGCAGGGTGCTGCACTTAGGCAGTAGTAACCGGCAGCACACTTATAAGATGGGAAACTCCCTTTTTGAGAGCACAGAGGCAGAAAGGGATCTTGGAGTCATCATTGACTCCAAGATGAACATGGGCCGACAATGCGAGGTCATGGTCGGCAGGGCTAACCGGACCCTATCATGCATCCACAGGTGCATCTCAAGTAGGGCCAAGGAGGTGATCCTCCCCCTCTACGCGACACTGGTCAGGCCACAGCTGGAGTACTGTGTCCAGTTCTGGGCACCCCACTTCAAGAGGGATGTGGACAACATTGAGAGGGTCCAGAGGAGGGCCACCTGCATGATCCGGGGACAGCAGGGCAGACCCTACAATGAGAGGCTACGGGACCTAAACCTGTTCAGCCTTCACAAGAGAAGGCTGAGGGGGGACCTTGTGACCGTCTATAAACTCACTAGGGGGGACCAGAAGGGTTTGGGGGAGACCTTGCTTCCCCTAGCGCCCCCCGGGATAACAAGGAATAATGGCCACAAGTTGTTGAAGAGTAGGTTCAGATTAGACATCCGTAAGAACTACTTCACAGTCAGGGCAGCTAGGATCTGGAACCAACTTCCAAAGGAAGTGGTGATGGCTCCTACCCTGGGGGTCTTTAAGAAGTGGCTCGATGC
Source organism: Alligator mississippiensis (assembly GCF_030867095.1). Lineage (NCBI taxonomy): Eukaryota > Metazoa > Chordata > Crocodylia > Alligatoridae > Alligator > Alligator mississippiensis. The sequence continues at coordinate 140,320,584 of NC_081825.1, read as the reverse complement.
CTACCTGGCTGGGGTCACTTGAGCCCAGTTTCCCTCCTGCCCAGGCGGGGGGTCGGACTTGAAGATCTACAAGGTCCCTTCCGACACTACTTCTATGATTCTATGATTGGCCTAATGTCCTATTACACAGAGTTGCTTTAATTAAATGAGCTTGCATATTTGGTGTAACTTGTGTCCTTAACCTAATACTATCTAGCACAGAGGGTTTCTTTACCTCTTCTGTTTGGTACCAATGAGTAAGGGGGTGGGAGGTTGCTCTTGCTTACCTTTATATTAGAACTTGCTTGTTCCAAACGTTGTGTTCTGCATACTCGTTCAGACCCACCAGCATGGTAGTGGTGCTGATTTGGGTGGCTGTGGGTAGTCATCAGTATTGCCAGATACTACAAGTAGAAATTTTCCAGCCACACAATAGGAGGCTAGTTGTTGATAGCTAGATTTTATAAACTGTGAAAAAGAGCACTAGATAATATAGACAATATTATACAAAGTAAGCTGGTACAGGTTCCTTACATGTGTTTGTCACTGGGAATCCCAATAGATTGAGGGACAAAATCACTCAGCTGGCAATACTGGGAGTTGTGCCTGGTGTACCAAGGTCTGATCATTCTTCACTCTGACTGTAGAGCTGCCATTGTGGTCAGGAAGTCAGTCTGGAAACTTAGTCCTTTCTGTGTGCTTTGCCCGCTGATAATTTAAGTAACAAAATAAGACAGGACCACAGGAACCGGCAGCATGTTTCATGTTGTGTGGTTGGAAAAAGGTACTGGTTTGAAAGAGTGAGTAATCCTTACCCCAAAACACAATTGATTTGTATATGAATTGTGACATCACTGACCGTGATCACTCTAGTGACCACTGAGCATGTCTATATGAGAAGTTTAATGCACAGTAGCCTAACAACACTGTAGCGTGTAGCGTGTTGGGCAAAAACTGTGCTAATACGCTGCTATGAAGTAGTATTAGGCTACTGCGCAATAAGCATAACTGAAAACCCATGTGCTGGCGTTACTGCACATTTAGTTAGTACTTCATTAAGCAAGTACTAAATTAAATGTGCAGTAACTACTGCGCATTAATGAATGTGTAGATGCATCCACCGTATCCAGAACCTCAAAGCCTAAATTTCTAGATATTTTAGCTTGAAAATATCAAAGAGGGTATGTAACAGGGGGCCTTCTTGGGGCCAATTTGCCTTTGGCCTGCCCACCTGTTTCTGGGCCAACTGCCCGCCTTCTTTCCTGCCATGCCTTGTTGTTAATTAATTAATTAATTATCTTAATTAGGCGGGAGGCTGCCCATTTTCTTGCTCTGTACCTCCCCTACATCGTAGCCCATGCCTCGCAGATAGCATCCACTGTTGTTCATTTTGCCGGTCCCACACTGGACCCCAGACTTCTCTAATCAGGGCCCCTCCAAGATCCCTCCATTCCAGCGGCCTACCCCACCTTCATTCAGGCTATTTAGCTCCCTGAAACTATTTTTCCCTCTCGGGTACGGGCCCCCCAGGACCTTTGGCCATACAGGCCCTGGCCTCACCTCCAAGGCCAGTTGGAAACCCCAGGCCCTCTTAGCTCTGGGCATCCCTTGTGGTGGGCCCCTGGCCCTTTTGACTGTCCTGGTCCTGGCCCCAGCATTGACCAGTCGAGGGTACTCTCTCGATCAGGTCTGAGTCTCTAGCCCCACTCTAATTCTGGGGTCTGCCTTCTGGCTCTATTAGCGAGTAACCTAGCTAGTTGTAGGGGCTGCAGTTAAGGCATCTCGACCCACCTTTCACCAGGGCAGTAACTGGCCTGGCATTTGCTGGGGGCTCCCACACCACTGAGAGCCCCACCAGGCCACCCACTCCAGGCAGGGTGTAGTTTTAGGTCATGCCCAGGACCAGGAGCTTCCAAACCATCCCCTACAGCTCCTCCCTTACCTCCAGGTTGTTGCAAGCAGCCTTGCAGCCAAGTGATGTTACTGCCTGGCCTGCCAGCAGGCAACTGAACTGTTTATATAGGCAGCCAGGGATCTAAAATAGCTGCTGCAATCAAGCACCTGCTGGCTGCTTGGCTCTGATCTTAAAGTGGCAGGCACAAACAGTGCACTGCCTCAGGGTACTTACAGGTCTATGTTTCTTTATTCACTCAAATAAAAAAGTATTGGTCTGCTTTGGTTTCACGTTTACCCCATTTGGTGTTTGCTTTACATGCATATTCCAGCAAACAGCTAACTGGTATGAATGTTTTTAGAAAGAACCCAGTGTAAGCCAGTGTTAAAGAACACTTATGTAAGGTAAATTCTATGCTCCTAATTTTGAGTATTCACACTGTGAACCAAACTGCAAAGTGTTTCTTAGACTGAATTTTCAGGGCAAGGACTTCACCTTATTATGGATTTTTATAGTGTCTAGTTCCTTGATTCTGGTAGTGTAAGAGTGATATTGTACCAATGAAGGCCCAGAAATTATGCAATAAGCAAGGACTTCTTAGGGTGGTGTCTTTGATTGGACCAGCTGTATAGTTGGGATAGAGTTAGACAAGTGTTTGAATGCAAGGCATTCTTCATCAGGTCCATGAGTTGTGCTGATCTTCTCAAGAAATTGGACTTATGTGTCAATCTAATCAACTAAGATCAGATTTTTGTAGTTTAGATATAGCAAACTAGCAGCAAGCAAGCAACCAATATTATGAGAATAATTTCCAGTGAATAATTTGGAAAAAAATAATGTAAGCAGCTTATGGACAGCTCATGAGCAGGAAAAAATGGTGAAATCCAGATTATTTGCTACAAATGATTAGCTCAGTTCTGTTAATTACTGAGGGGAAATAATAACAAATATTCACCCCCTCTGCCCCCCGGTAGCTGGAAAAATACTTTTACTCACTGTAGCTTAGATACAGAAAGAACATCTATAAAGAATAGCAACTCTTTCAGAACTTGCATGATCAAAGTTATTTCTTGGAATCTAATCAGCAGCTAATTATCATTCTGAATAAAAACTGAGCTTTCTGCCTCAAACATGCTATAGGCAGAACAAGCAATACAATGAAAAAACCCAGTTGTCTGGAATTTCCTGACTGTAATGCTTGCATACAGGATGAATAATGAGCACTATGTGAAAAGAGAAATGTTGATTGAAACAGTAAATTCAGCTCAGATTTGCTTCCATAATTTTTCAGTGGCTCTTAAATGTAAATGGCAGGGGTTAGATGCTGTTTTATGTGGTGTCCAAAAGATCCTTTTTGAAAACGTGTTGCAAAGTCAGCATTACTTCTGGAGTAGGTAATAGAGTTGTTTTTCCATAACATGCTGTAGCTTTCAGCAGATAATTCATATTCTTCTAGTGTCTTGCAATTACTGCTGGCAGAATAAATAACTAATCAATTTAGATCAAAGATAGTTGATTTCCTCTCGCTCTCACTCTCCTGCTTGCATTGAAAAGGCCTGTAGAACTCAACAGTAAACAGAAGCCTTTCTAACTGGTTTTGAACCATCCTATGGAACATAACTGAGTATCTTATCCCTGCAATAGCATTCTGTAGCTCAACCCCTGGCCTGTGGAGCCATGTATTCTGGATCTGGAAATCTGGTGATGGGGAGTGGTAGCAACTTTAATTGCTCCTCCCCTGCTGCCAAATTTCCAGACCCATGGGGAGCCTCATGGGCTGGATAAGGTGGCCTTGTGCCAAATCATGCTGGCATGCAGCTAGATCCAGGCAGGCAGGGTCAGGTACTGGATCACACTTACAGACCAACCCCATGCACTGACCGCACACAGGATTCAGCTCAAAGAACAACTCCACACCACTCATCCAGCCCATGGGGCTAGCGGTTGGACACCACTGTTCTACAAGATTAAGCAGAAATGTAGAAGGATTTATCTCCGTGAAAGTCTGTAGTTTCGTTGACTATTCAGAGACTTTGATTACAAATGTAAAGAGCTCCATGGGTTTTATTCTTAGCAAATTCTCCAGGGCTCTCCATGAAGAGCTCCATTTCTCTCCCTTTTAGGTTGCATCATTTATTCTGGGACCCTTAAACACCCCACTCACCCAGTTTGCAGAAGGTAGGAATGGTGTTCTGCTTCCTGGACATGTCCACTTGCCCTTGCCTTTCCCTACTTTTTGGCTATATAGAATTTTTTCAGAAAACAAACAGCTGAGATGGGGACATCCCACAAAGTCCTTATTCTTCTCCATCACTTGCCTGGCCCTGCATACATAGATACAGCTTAGCTGAGTTTTGTTTTCCTTTGTGTTTCTGTCAAGGGACAAGGGCCAGGTGGAAATCCAACTTCCCAGTACGTGAGGAGGAGTCATTTTAATGATTGTTGATTGGCACTCGGTGCTTTGGAGGAATCATGCCTTTTAAATAAAGAATGATTATTATTGTTGAATTAAAAGGACCACAGGCTGGTCTCAGGATGCTGAGGCAGCCCAGTGGAGATTTCTGTTCAGAATAACTCTGGACTCAGACTAGTAAAGCCCAAGGTAATTAAGAACAGGTGCTGGTGACGTGCTTGCTCTTTGGAGTCTAGTATGCTGACAGCTTTGCTAACCCTGAGCTCGCTGTGGTGTTGGCTACAGATAATGCTGACTACTTGCCTGCCCCGTTTGCTATTCATTCTGCACGGTTTGCCTAGAGTTAAACTTTGTGACTTTCGAGACAGGTAAGTGGCTTTAAAATATATCCCTTTTCCCTTCTGAGGACAAAGTTGTCAGCTAGGGCTATTTTTACATGTATCTAGAAATGAATGCCTTTCATTTGGCAGCAATCTGTGAAGTTCATGACTAATTTACACAGCAAACAGATTATACAAGTTGGATGTGTAATGTCCCTGCACCTGGGCTTAGATAATTCACAGGCTAACATTCAACATGGCAGAAACATTCACAGAGACATGCTTCCAGGTATGCAGAGACAGCCTTCTTACTTCTTTAAAATACCTTTTAGGAAAGACTGATGTCTGTGAAGATGGGCAGTTCAAAGCAGAGAACCAGCTGTGGGAGCCTCATGGCATATGGGATGTCGTTTTAGCAGCTACCTGTTTACAGAATCAACAGCCATGGGCTTGCTCTTCCCCTCCTGTATCCATAGCAATGGAAATTAAAATAATTGAAACTGGACAAATTCAGCCTAGAAATAAAGGTGTTATTATTATTATTTTTTTTTTAGCAATGAGGGGAGTCAATCGTTGGAATAACTTTAACTTAGGGATGCGGCTGAAACTTAGGGTTTCAGAATGTATAGTTTTTATGCCAGGAATGGCTGTTGTTTTAAAGGACATGCAGCTGCCCAAGAAGATTCTGTGGGGCTTGATGGAGGGAGCACTGGATGATGTTGGACAGGAGACCTCTCTTGACATTAATGAATCTGTTAAACCCAGTACCCATCTCCCTACAAGGGCTGGAGACAGCCCCCTTTGGGAGGACAAGAAACAAAGGGTGCAGCCCAATAAAGGACTGAAGTGACTAGAACAGGCCTGAGGTGCAATTGAGAACCTTCCATCCCAAAACTTCCACCCATCTATCACTGGCCTCTTGAGCTTTAAGGTGAAATAAGGAGGCACATCAACAGGCACCTGGAGCTCTGCCTTTGCACCTGTGCAGGAGTGTTCCAGCTGGGCAGTGGCTCCCACCTTAGCTCTGCTGGGATCCAAGAATGGGACCCTCCACTGAAGTGGCCTGATCCAGTGGGTATCCTTGAGATGCATCCTGAACACACCCTGACAGGACTGGGCACCTCCCAAAATGCAATTGAGACTACCACTATGATGGTGGTGATGCCCAGTAGCTTGGTGGTTAGACCACTCACCTGGGAAACCTGGGCTGTAAATCCTCTTTAGCCTCGAAGAGTTTAAAACCCTATCCAACTTTCTATGGGAGTGCTTAAACCACCTGCTTGTGGTTAGGGTGGAGAGTATCCTTTACCCTCTTGAAGCTGGGCCACTGACAGAAGGGACTGCAAGATCCATAAGGCTAGGAAGGGAAAGAACAAGAGAGAATATGGGTCTGTAGCTTAGTCATTAGGATTGTCAACCTGGAGTTCCAAAGTCTGTTCCTATACTTTATCCAATGACTGCTGAAAGTTAAAAAAAAAAAAAAAAAAAAAAAAGTATAATTTTCATAAAATAGCCTCTTGGCAACAGCACTTCCTATTGCTACGTTATGGGGTTGTTACTGGAAAATAACTCTTGTCCTTCTAGATCTCTCTTCTGTACCTCAAACATTTTATATACAATGTGCGTGTATGTTTTAGGATGCATGCATTTAAAAAATAAAGGAGTTCTCTTTGGCTGGTATCTTGAATACTGAATTTCATTGCAGCATTACGAGACCTCAAAAGTAGAGGTTTATAACAGGAACTGACAGAATCCTAATGACATTGGCTCAAATGCTGACACTAAAATTAACTGGCTGTTTTATATGTGTGTGTGTGGGCAGTGGCAGGAGCTGGGAGGTGGTGGTGGAAGGAAATAGAATCCCACACAAGAGAATGGGCTTGTAAAGTATACATAGAGTCAGAGTGAAGAAGGGATTACTTCATCTGCCAGTCTCTTTGAAAAAAATCCCCCTAATCCATTTCAAAATGTACTTTCCACATACATTACGGGAAATGCATGACATTTCCAGGCCGCCAGATTTCTGATTGAACTGGTGATTAGCAGAAAATACAGTACCTCCTCCTTTCTCTCCGTATTTCTTTCAAGTGTTACTTTAGTTGACTGCCTCATGAAAGTCGGAGAGAGGCTGCCTCAGAAGGTTGATTTGTTTGAAGAGAAATAACTAGCAAAAGAGAGGGAGAGGTTATTGAGAGAGCAATCTCACCTCAAGTAGTGAAGGTCGGAGAGATGTCAACAGTAAGTACTACATGGGGCAATTGTCTCCGGTACCAAATGGAATAAAGTCCTGTTTGATTCACCAGTGCGTCTGAATAGAAATTGCTCATTTTTAGGTGTTGTTTTAATATCATGCTATTTAGGTGGCCTATTGAAGTAGAAAGGCTGGGGATGATCCTGGACCAGCAGCAAGGCTCCAGGTGTTAAAAGGAATTGCTTGTTGTGATTACTTTCCACATTCATTGCAACAGGCTTCCAAGCCATCTGGAAGCCAAGCACAGGAGTGGAACAGGCTCTGGTTGCATCATTCCCAAATGGGATAAGTGAGCAACCTGTGGAGGGGAAGCAGAGGTTCATCAGAGCTGAAGGAGCTTTGGGACACCTGCATCTGAAACCATTGACATGAGCTCCTGGGAGATCAGTCCCCTGCTTTTGCAAAACAGAGTTTTTGCTTCTGATAAGAATGAGAGAAGAGGAGGAGAAGAGCAAGAGGAATATACAAAGACTGAAAATGTGGAACCAGATATGAATTCTCCTCTACTCTTGATGGCAGGAAATGCTGGCAATGACTCTACGTAGAGATTGCTGGGATGTATTACAACAAGCTCTGAATACTATGAATAAGATCAGATCCAAGAGCTAAGGGTTTGACTGCAGGTGCAACAATTATCTAAAAGTGGTGGTGATGGGGGGGGATGCTTTCAGGGTGGCCTCACTGCCTGATTTCCAGGTTTGTCAGGATTAGAGCAGGAGCGGTGGTGGCTGTGGGGAGGAATAGGTGTTTGTGATTGGTGCTCCCAAGGGCACTGCAGAATTGGTTCAGATAGTCTAGCAGACATCAGGATTAGGTTGTGTCAGGATTGAAATTTGAGATGCTTAAAAAATAAATGTTTAATCTTCCCTCTTGCCATGGGAGGCAGTGTAGATTGGAAGTCTCTGGCGATGGTGATTGTGTGAGACAGAGCTCTGCAGAAAGCACTGGCTCACAGAAGCAAGTGGAAGCAGGAGGTACCTGTATCACAGTCCCCTTGAGGCCCTGAGGCAGCACATCCACATCAAAATGTTTGTTGCTTTAGCTGAAACATTTTTAGGTTTTTGGGTGGTGTGTTTCATGGCAAAAAGTGCAAATATTTCATAGAAACCAGTTTGGTTTAGTGGAAAACCAAGCTTTCTGTCAATACAGTTGTGATGGAGCATCTTCATCCAGTTGTAAGGATAACATTATTCTCTGCTCCTAACTTGCCCATAAAACTGGTAGCAACAATTAATCTTCTACCCCAAGAAACATACTCATGGAAGCTACGCGTTGCCAGTTCTTCTCCCTACCCCACCTCTTCATCTCAAACTACATCCCTTCCCCTCTGCTGGCTTGGCACTTGCTTCCTCTGAATTTAAATCAAATGACTCCCTCCGCTACACAGGCTGGGTGCCAGAAGAAGGCCAGTAACAGTGGAGAAGAGAGAGGCTCTTTGCTGTTAATTCCAGTGCCCAGTTTTGGCATGGGCCACCACAGCCTAGCGCTATCATCACATGGAAAGTCCTGCTCCACTCGAAGCTGCCACATGCTCAGTGCAGAACCCTTGGAGACAGATACTAACATCTATCCTGCCTCTATGTGAACATGTATGAAGAATGATTTTAAAAGTCCTCTTACGTTGCCAAAGTTTGGAGTTCCACAGAAATTGCACAATGCCACATCCCCAGCACAAAGACCATTTTGCTTCCAAATTTAAGTCCCTGCTACAAAGCCTTCTCAATTCATTAACAATAGGCCTCCTAAAGGAAAAGGCTGACAGGATTCTGTAACATGGAGATAACATCATTTTTCTTAGCCACACTTCCAAACAGTTGACCAACCTTGGCAAAAATTTTCAAAAGAATAGAAATCAGGTTCAAGTAGACATTCAGCCTTGAAAATGTCAACTCCAATTGTTAAAATATGGTAAAGATATAAGAACTGAAAACAGGGGTCTATGATGGCAGGCAAACTTCAGTGTGGGCAATAGTACCAGTTCCAACTGTAATGAAAGCATAGTATCTGTTAGCATAGCAATATCTTAGGCAGGGAACAGCAACTTGCTTTGGCAAAGGGATGGATCTGAGGATCTAAAAGGTGCTCTCTAATTCTTCTTGTTATGAATGGTTATAATTGTTATATTTAGACAATAGCAGATTACTGTACTTCATTTATTCTTGATGAAAACTGAATTAGGCTAATAGTCTTCTTTGTTCTATTAATTTATGGCAATGGCATTCTCTTTCTGCGTGAGTGGCTGTTAACAAGCCTCTTCCCTTTAAAAATAAAAGCTTCACATTATTCATAATACTGCAGGCTTATTCTTTAGAAGCTGAGCAGGATCTGACTGGGTGAGCCAGGCCATATGAAAGACTGTTAAAAAGAGTCCCAGTGGATAGACTTTGCCTGGAAAAAAGTGTGGCGGGCTACGATTTTCAAAACGAGGAGCTGAGCATCTGAGTTCTTATTTAGGCTGCAGATCAATTGCTGATGTATTGCCCCTGACTTCAGGTAAATTTATGCTGCAATTAATGCGCAGTATCTAAAATTAAGTTACTTCTCTCGTGTTATCCCAGCTCAAGTGACAGTAATTGCATTGCCTAATAAGACTCAGTTGCTGTGCCCATGGTGTGTGGTGCTAAGATAAGTTTTTACTGTTCTTAGTGTGCAAGAGGAGCCGCTTTAGAAATCCTTTTCTAGTGAATTGTGGGAGAACATGTTTGTCTTGTGGGCCACATACGGAGGAATTATGGGATGGCATTTGAAGGGCTAGCAAAACTCAAATGGAATTAGCCTGTACTCACTACGCAGCAACATAGCTTAACTGTGGACAGATTGGCTAGATCCACACATTTAGGCACGTGCGGTTTGTGGCACCATGAACCTCTTTGCCGCACCATAAATCGCATGTTGCATGTTAAACTGTGCCCTGTGCTGCTAATTTGTAGCACTGGGACAAAATTTGCTACTGGGATTTCCCAGTAGCAAAAAAAAGCCCTGAAAAAAAAGTGGTGCAAAGCATGTCAAAGTGCCAGGACAAATGTGGAGATGGAGGAGCAAGCAGTCTTGGGTGCCTCAGCAGGCACTCCCTCTGCGTGCTGCATGCCTCAGTGTGGCACCTCAGTGAGGCATGTGGAGCCCCTGTCATGAGGCACACGAGGGAGCAGGACCTGCCTGCTCTTCTGTCCCGAGGCACATTGCGCTTCAGCCAGCTGCTCCATGGTTGGTGGCGCTCAGAGTGCCTGAGTGTGGGGGCTCCACAGTGCGGAGATAGGGAGGCATGCAACCCTGGGCTGCCTGCTCCCGTGTCTCTGCGTGCCACTTCCCAGCTGGTTGGGGTACTCAGCATAGGGGCTGCCTGCCCGCTAGCCCTGCACTGAGGCATCCTGTGCCCCAGCCAGTCCCCCCTGCAGCAAACCACATGAGCAGGGGCTGCACCACAAAGTAACGGCACAAATTTGTGCTGGTACTGTTTGTGCTGCTGCAAATGCATGCCCCTGCTTGTGTGGACCTAGCCATTACATGAACTCAAGTTTAGCCCTCTGATAGGCCAGCCAGCTGTATTTAAAAGCACCAGTACACTTGACTTAAGGGGATTTTGGGGTGCATGGGACTTGATTAAGGCAATAAATAAGTTATAACCTGCGTTCTCTCTGAAGTGAAGATTAGCCTTTCAGGATAATTAGAGAATTCAACACCCGATTTTCAAGACCCCAGTAAGCCCCATTGAAAACAGTGGGAGCTATCAGGTTTTCAGTGCTTCTGAAACTTATTCAGAAGCCAAAATTAGGCTTTAGGAACCTGATTTCAGATTCCTTGCATTCAAAGTCTTGGTCCCATAAGAGGACTTTAGAGTTTTTGAGTGCAGCTTCTGTTTTGTATGGGCAATTTTACTGAAAACCATGACTAAAAAAACCTCCTACATTTCCTGTAATTTGGTAATTTCAACAGGAATGCTTGCAATGATTCATATTAGCTACTTAAGTGCTTCTGGGTGTTGGATGAGAAGGAAGATTCTTAAAGTACTCAGGAGGTAAGATTGCATAGGACAAATTGACACACAAGAAATTAGTAGCTGTTACATTCTAGATCTCTGAGAGAGACACATTTCTACCTTCCATAGCAGAAAAAGGCAATGACTTGTGCTTTTCTTAAAATTCCAGTTAATTTTTACCCAACAGTGTGATTATAGAATAATGGATTCTCACTTCCAAAAAAACCTGATCCAAACATTTCATAGTTAGGGCAATGAGTTAGCAAATTATAGAGAGACAAAAAAGAGGGGCAGTAAGACTGAGGCAACTACAGCTAATGACTTGTGAGATGAATAAAAACAGTCACATTGGTGGAAGACTGGACACTCAAATGGCCAACATCAGTGACGACACCAGTTGTTCCCACAGTATTGTTCGTATTTCAGTCTAGTCCTTGTGCTACTCTGAACAAAATTTATGCAGGCTGGACTGATTCTGCACTACTTCTGCTTCATGCACAATCATTTCTATTCATGTGAAGTACCAAGTGGAATTGGAGAAAGAGGGTCATGTATCAGGAAGGGCCTTGATCCATGCAACAGCAGGAGTTGGAGGGCTGCAACCAGATAGATGCACTAAACTTAGAGCAGTGGTTCTCAGCCTTTATAGACTCAAGGTACCACTCAGAAAATGCCAGCTCTTAGCTTTCACTTATTTTTTTTACTACAGAAAAATTATAGATTAATTCTCTCTTTGCAAAGAATTCAGAAAGACTACAACAAATCATAATATTTTTGACACTATGGATTACTATTTGAATCATGTACATGTGTTCACACACCTAGCAGTGCTAATTTGCAGGGTGCCCATAATAGCATTTCACAGAACCCCAGGGAATTGGGATTGGGAATACAGGAGCATGCATGTGTTGAAGAAAGAAATGATGGAGGCATTTGTGAGGTTTTCTTTATATGTACATACCTCTTAAAGACTGGTTTCAAAGGACAGAATTGTCAAAGGCATCTAAGTGGGCTTAGTGCTCAAATCCCATTGGTATTTGGGTGTCTCATTTATTTAAACTTATTTGAAAACGTGATACCTAGGAAACATCAGGAACCTAGCCATTCAGCCCTAGAAAGCTGAGGTTGTTGCAACTCTTGTGGACTCTTGTATATGAGGGGCGTACATCAGGGCCTAGGGGAGCGTCTGTTCACCAAGTCCCCCCAGGCAGTGGCAACATGTACGGGTGACATGCACCCCCTAAGAGCGCTGGTGCACCCCCTGACTGGCCGTGCTCGCTGCTTAGGTGAAGGGTGGGGAGGGGGGCAGATGGGAGTGCTGGTTCCCCCCCGTGAGCACTAGCAGTGATCGATCGGCTGCCTCGCAATCAGCTGTGGGGGATCGCCCCCATTGGTGAGATTGGCCGCGGGGGGACCTTTCCTGACTGGTCGCTGCCCATGCCCCCAGGGGAGGACAAGAAATAATGGGCACAAACAGAAGGAAGATGGCTTCAGGCTAGACATAAGGAAAAACTTCTTTACAAGTCAAGTGTCACAACCCAAAGTTGTGATTTTTTGTTTGTGTGTGCTTCGGCACTGCTAAATTATTTTTCCCGCTAAATTGCAGCTTCCTTGCACGGTGGAGTTTTCTGCTGCAGAAGAGAACCCCGGTGCAACGGAGAATTTTCCGCCAATTTGAAGCTTTCTTTGCATGGTGCATTTCTTTTGCATCTAAGAAATGCACGGTGCAAGGAGTTCCCGCCATTTGTATGAAGATTTGTGCCACATTATTGGCCGATTCTAATACACGCACACGTGGCGGCTAGCAATTGGCTTGCTAGCTGTATAAAGAGCTTGGGTGGTTTCCGCCCAAGTCGGAGAGAGAGCAATTGGAGTTCGAGAGGGAGAGCGTGAAGATCTCTAAGCGCTGCGGATCCTTACGGACCCAACGCATTTCTTAAAAGGCAACAGAGGCCTGAACAGCCTCTAGCCTCTCCCCGTCGCCGATAAATTCCTAGACGTATCCCTTCCTGCATATTAAAGATATGAACCCGCGGAGCTTTAACAACCCAGGGCAAGAGAACCGAACCGAACCCACAGAGCTTCGACAACTCTGTGGGAGAGAAATTACCGAACCTGCGGAGCTTTAACAACTCCGGGGCTAGAACGAATTTGTCGTAGTCCTCCAACGAGGATTTAAGCGGAGCTGCACCTGGAAACTGTCCAGCCTACACCGCGACCATCTTGGGTGTAAGTAAATAATCTTTAAATCAACCATTACGCCTCTGTGACTAATTCTAGTTCGCCCCCGGTCTCCTCCGGCCCCGCGTGCCCGGGCTGCTGGCCACAGCCCGTGTGCGCAAAGACAGGCCCGGCTCGCCCCCGGCCCGCACAACAAGTACCAAGGGTTTGGAACAGGCTCCCCCCAGTGGTGGTACAGTCATCCACTCTGGGGATCTTCAGAAAGCAGCTTGATGCCCATCTTGCTGGGGTCATCTGATCCCAGCAGTCTTTCCTGCCTAAGTGCAGGGGGGGCTGGACCCAACGATCTGTAAGGTCCCTTCCAGCCCCTAACATCTATGAAATTATGAAATAAGTTAGGGCTTACATGGGACTTGAACAATATACAGATTTTGTCTTTTGGCTGCTGAATTTCACGTACAGTGAAGTAGTCCCACTGAAGAAAAGAGGATGCCTTAGTGATTCAAGTGAATAAGATTTGGCTCTTTCTGCCTGTATTAGGGAAAAAGTTGAATGAATTACTGACATTCGTATATTAGTTGAAAAATACGCATTATGCACTTTTCCAAGTAAACTGCATGGAAAAATGTAAATGAAGCATAAAGCTCTTATGAATTGGGCCCTCAGCGTTTTTCTTTTTAGCATATAAACTGCTAGTCAGGATGTGATAGGAATGCATTCTCCGCTATATTTCAAGCTGTAATTACGTTTCCCCAGTAAAACTCAAATAGTTGATATGGTCCTGTTGCAACTATACTAGACAGGTAATAATTGGAAAATTTAACTCAGAGGCTTTATCTTTCATACAGTAAAAAGTAGGGTTACACACTGCATACAGAGAAGTTTCTGTTAACTATGAAAATTGTGAATCCGGTGGTTCTTTGTGCTGTGTTAATTTTGCATCTGGAAATCTGCCCCAAAGGGACATCAATCTGAAGTTCCTCTTTTAAAACAGTGAGAAGAAAAGAAAAAAAGTGTAGATTGAAAATCCTTATTTTACCCCATAAATCAGGGGGTTTCAACCTTTTTTAATAAGTGTACCCCCAGTGGCTGGATGTGGAGCGGGAGAGGGGAGTGGCATGTAGCAAGATGCAGAGCTAGGTGGTGGTGGCAGCTGCTGCGTACAAGCTTCCCATCCTCTCTCCCCCCCCACCCCATGTCCGGCTGGACTGGTGGTGCCTGTGCAGCCTGCAGAGGGGTGCCACTGCCCTCGCCCCCTGCCCTGGAATTGGTCCTGGGAGGTGGTGGCGTGGGGGTGCTGGGTGGTGGTGCTTCATCCCTGCCCACCTGTGCGTACCCCCTATGGCCTTCCTGCAGACCCCCAATTGACAACCCCTGCCATAAATCAACTGTATTTGAAATCTAAAAATTAAATCCTATTGTCTTCTTTCAGACACTGTATTTTAGTCTTGGGGACTGTAGTCTTTAAACTGCACAGAAGCAAATGAATTTACCTAATACTGACATAAAGGAGAAACTAAAAGGAAGGCATTTCAGCTAGGGACAGAAGTTACACAAACTGGTTTAAGTGATTGGAAGCCGATTTAAACCTGTAACAGAACACAGGTTCAGTGCACATAAACCGCTTTCAAAATGGCCGAACCTGGTTGAAGATAAACCTGGATGGATGTAATATCAGACTTAACTGATTTAGGTTAAACTGGTTTATGGAACTGTTATCCCATATCCCTTCCCGATTCAAGTTAACGGACAGTCCCCCAAAATCCAAGGATGCTTTGCAGCCCTGGATTGTGCTGTCTGCTCTAGCGGAGCAGGGCCAACCTTCCTCCGCTCAGTTGTCACAGAGCTGAGAGAGTAAAGCCTCTGCTCCCTGCTTGCTCCAGCCAGCCTGGCAGGATGTGGAGCAGGAGAACAGACCTCCAGGCCTTCCTAGGCTGGGTCTGCACAGCGGGAGGGGACGGAAAGCCCCCTGCCATGCAGACCTGTGGTCGGTACTGGGGTGAGGGGAGTGTTGATCCGCTCTCCCATTTCCTCCTCTGCCTCTCAATCAGGCCATGGGCTGCTGCTGCACTGGATTCAGCAGCTTTGGCTAGTGTTGCCATGAGACATGGTGCATGTGAGTGCCCCAGGCTCCTGGCCTGGGCCTTTGTAGGCTTCTGCCTGTTGTGGCCACCCAAACATTGAACGTCAGTTCAGTTTGTTATCGGTTCAGCCTGTGCATCTTAGAAAAACCTGCAGCAATTGAACTGATTCCCCCTTGAGCTTTTTGAACCTCTGTGCTTAGCCCTGGAGGTATATGCTTGGGGATGTATCACAATTGGCACAGAAATGCACACGTTTATATTCAGTTCAGAATGCAATCTTGCCCTCTTTTGGGTGATCCAAAAAGTGAAGTACTGCTGTCCCTGATTTTAACCATGGCGAGCTGTACTGTCCAGAACCCCTGTAATCCAGATTTGTTCATGGAGGCTATTTAACCACGGGGAGTGGCAGATTAAATTGAAACAAAAGTGAATAGACATTTACACTGGCTCATAGAGGATAGCCAACCCCAATTTTTTACCCTGAATCACAAACCAGAATGTCACCTTTTTGAAGGTTTGACAGCATTTTTACCTTGTATTTGGATTTTTTCCCCCCCCATTTCTTGGTGCTTAAAGCACCTACTGCTTTGTGGGCCCTATCTAAATAACAAGTAAGGGTGTTTTTTTAGTATCTGGTACTTCCATATCTGATGTAAGCCTTTCTGCATCCTTCAGTTAAGGACCTCAGTGTCTATTTGAGTCTTTGGGAGCTGCTTGGTACTTGGTGCTTTTGAAAACCAGGCAACTTATTCAGGTGCCTGCATATGGATTCAGGATCACCCTGTTTTTGAAAATCTTCACTTCAGTTTATAAGAAAGTAGTCTAGGGACTGAGATGTGTTAAGAATGCCCATGAAGATGAAGGGTGTTGCTGGGATTGAATGCAAGGTGTGAACATACTGGACAGCTTGAAGCAGCTGCTTCAGCTTTATCAGCAGGAGCAGGTGAGAGTTCTTGTGGCAATGGACATGGAAAAGTTCAGTTTATAAAGTCTGGCATTGATTTTGTATGCTGCTGCCTCTGAGTGGGTATGCAGAGCTCTACTGTCTGTGGTTGCTTATGTCTGGCTCCTTGGAATAACTGGCAAGATCAGGGCCTGCATGATCTTCACAGCTTCTGCACTGCACACATCATTCATTATGGACCGGATCCAAACCCCTTTTAAGCAAGCGGACAGATTGCTATTGATTCCAACAGGTTTTGGATAGGCCGTTGGCATCTAATCACTGCTAGTGCTAATCAGCCAGTGCAAGCAGAATGTTTTGACATGGTGGAAGAGTTCCTTGGTCCCATCTGATCTCAAAACAATGATGGTTCAATAAATACCTATAGGCTGAAGTCCACCCCTGTGAATTCTGTTTTGAGGGTTGACATTGGGTTGAAGTGGTGCCATGGCCTTGACCACAGCAAATGCTGCTTTTTAGGAACAGAGGCAAAAAACCCCAGACACAAGCAGACAGTGTGCAAACAATGTTGGAGCCTGAGAAGCAATAACTAAATACTGATGGCGAGAAAGAAACTGAGAAACATAGAAAGGTTTCTTTTCACTTTTTCCAAAGCAGTGTATGAGGGGTCAGTATTTCTAAGACATAGTTTGCAAAAAAAGGTAGAAGTCAGAGAGATGGAGTTGTTTCATCTGAATTAAAACCCTAAAAATATAGGGACGTACAACTGAAGAAACCAAACCTACTATTCACTTATCTGTCCTCTCTTGTCAGGGGGTTGAGCTGTGTATAGCCATGATAGTTCACAGAGCATTGATAAGAGAGCTATTTAATGTAGGTTAGTGGGATTCCCAAGGTGAATTTCCAGGGAGAAGAGGCTTTTATTTACATCCTATTTTACTTTGAACTGCTTTGGCATTGACTAATGGCTGAAACATCCTCCATTTAATGTCTCTATTTTATGTGTGGCATCTGAAACTTATTTTCTGCCTAGAAGCAGCTGAAAAGTACAGTATAAATTCCTGCTTGCCTATTAGTATTTTAGCTGTTGCAAAACTCACTGTACACTGTGCAGCACTTCATTTTCACAAGGGCAGCTAGCTAGTGGTCAGCTAAGTTTTGACTCACATATTTGATTTTTTTGCATTCATATAGCAGACATCTCTGGAAATGAAGACAGACACATCAGATATGCCCACAAGATGGTGCACTGCTCCTGCTGTTCCCAGGAAAGGAACAGATGTCAAACAAAAATACATTCTCTTCCTTCTTGCCTCAGATAAATCCCCCCTTCTCTCCAATCATATGACCTACCACCTAATATATTTCATACAGGTACTATTAGGGCTATTTTTCAGAGGAAGAAAATGTTTAGAAACCAGAATCATCTAAGTACATTTTTTAATAACATAGTGGTATTCATAGGGGGAAGAATAAATTCTGGTTGCTCCTGATGTGTCCCCAGCTCAAGTGTGGGAGGGATGAGGTGCCACCTGGGTGTGCTAGTGTGCCGGGAATGATTAAGTTCAGCCTAGGCTGTGGAACAGCCTGTTGGTATTTTTTAAGAAGCTAAATTAATGGTGACTTGCTGCTGGCACACAAATTGGGAGGACCTGCTAGTTTTTCCCTTTTTTTTTCTTTGAACAAGTAACATTTGTTTTGTCAATATTTGTTATCATTATTCTTGCATATGGAGTGATGGAGATGTCTACAGTGCTGCAGACAGGCAAAGCACAGGTCCAAGGGTAAAGGAGGAAGAGGAGGGGAAGTAACCTCTTCATGGTTGTGGCTTTGGGGAAGCAATGGGTATGTCTAGACCACATCTCCAGCACTCAGTGCTCCCAACCATGCCCTGCCCACCCGTTCCTGGTCACATAAGCCAGAGCTGGAAATGCGGTGGAGAGGCTGCTGCGAAGAAGTCTCACAGCTGCTCTTGAGACCTTGAGAGCAGCTGCAAGGACTGTCTCCACAGATTGGCACATGACGTATGCCAGTGAGAATGTGTGAATGCATCTCTCCCTGGGAGTGTCAGGAACGTGGTAGAGCTGTACCCAACATGTCATTTGCCAGTCATGGAGGAGCATTCAGCTGAATTCGACTCTATGTCCTGTGGTGCCATCAGGTCAGGCAATGTTCTGTACAAGGGGGACGGCTCCCTAATGCAGTACTGCTTTTCCTTGGTCACTGGGTTCTCAAAACCTTTTTGGTCATGTGCTCCTCTGTAAATTAGTTATGCTGCTGACCAGCCCATAGGTAACTGAAAAAGTAGCACAATGTCACTACAACCACACTGAAACCTCTGCACCAACTCAAGGGAGACTGTAGAGCTGCTCTTCATTTGTCATATTTCTTATTTTCCTCCTCCTATATTTCTCCTTTCACTTCTTCTGCTTTCCCATTCCTTCTTTTCACATAACCTTTAGAAGTTCACTTAATACCCTCAAAAGTACATGCATGCAGTATGCCACTGGCTTAGGGGGATGATGAGTTCAAATCTCACCTTTCCCACTCACAGCAGCATGTTTCTTTTCCTTGTGTCAGCATTTCCTCACCTTTTAACAAGCACATTTCCTGAAATATTTCTTAAATTAATTGGGAATAGAGATGAGGTCCCTCCTATTGCAGACTGATACCTCATCTGCAGCAGCCTTCTGAAAGAATGTGCTGTTCTTGAGCGCTTATCTGGGCTGTTCTAACCACAAGACTGCAATCCCCTCCCAGAACGTGAAACATAACCAGGAAATGTTGATTGCTGGAGTTCCTAGCTCAGGGCTTGTCCTGTCTACTGGTGGAGGGGGTGCCAAATTGCCTTCTAGTGTCTGCTCCATAGTGAACAGTAGCTACTGTAACTGAAGTGGAACAGGCCTTGGTTGGGGAACCAAAAGCAGAATATTCGGACTCTGTTGATGACCCATGTAGGAACTCATTAGAATCAAAATTTTGTTGTGTTTTATTTTTCTTTCAAAGAACTGATTTATTCAATTGCCATGGTGAGAAGAGGTTGATAGTGAAACCCCTTCACTTTACACTAAAGCACAACTTGTGAAAGAAAAACACGTTTTTGATTGCTAGCGCTACATGCTGGCTGGCTTGGTGTCTGAGAGGTTTGTGTACTGTATTATCTCACACATGTTGTCTGTGTTGAAATGCCCATTTCAGGTTCTGATGTGTTTTGCTCTGTAACAGCTATGCTTTTCTTTTCTGTTTAATACACTTATAAATCTCTAAGGGATCTGCTGTCTGTAGAGTTAGGCAGCCATTTTGTGTGGAATTAACATAAAAACATTATTGCTCTTAGTCAGGGGACCTGAACAGAAAAATGCTCATCCCTGTGTCCCCTGCCTTACAAGAGATATCTGAATTTTTTGCTATGTGTTGAGTCCATTTCAGATCCTATAGCAACTGGAGATATTTTTAGTAGAAAAGGGCAATGTATATAGGTATGGGATCCCTTCAAGTTTCAACAAAGGTTTGGGTTCTCATTAGAGTTTCTAAGATGGTCCAGTGAAAAGTTGCTTGAATGGTCTCGCATGTGGAGAGCACGGTGCTTTTCTTTATGTTGCTTAACTAGAGCAAGATCTAATTAGGCGGGTGAGTAGGATGGTAGGGCTATGGTTGTGCTCCACCAAAAACTTCCACTGTGAACCTGGCCAGGTCACTTAACTTCTTGCAGCTGGAGTTCCTTATCACGTAAAATGTCAATAGTAGCACAGTCCTACCTTGGAGGGGGCTTGCCAGAGTAAAGAAATTCAAGATGGCGAAGTGCTCAGATACTGGGGGCCATAAGTAAGTACATACATAAAGACTATTTTCTTCAGGGAAAATACTTTTCTTTGCTCATTTGATCTATTTCTAATATATTTAGTAAATCATTCTCCAAACAGCAGCACCAAGTACCACCTCTGGGATCTACTGGGTTTATAATATTTTTTTGCCTAGCGTGGATATAGATATGAGGCTCACTCAGAGCTTCATGATGTGTGAGGCTGGAACGGTTGGCCATTACTTGGAATTGCTGTTCTTCTGCTTCCAAAAAGTTAGCGCTGAAAGATCTTATGTATGGCTGAGACCTGGCCTCACTTCCCAGCTTTAGCATTGGTCTGCCTCATAACAATGGGCAAGTTGCTTCCTCTTCCCATGCCTCAGTTTTCCCACCTATAAAAATGGGTGAAACTATTTCCTTTGAGGCTTGTGTCAAAGCCTGATTTTGCTATTAACAATCCTGAGCCTGTGTGCAGCAGCTGCAAGCTTGAAAGCCCTTTGGATAACTAAGCCTGGTTGTGGTGCTTTTGGATTGTTGCAGCTGGCACTGTTCCTCCCCCACACCCTCCAAACATGCCATTCTCCAGCTGCCCACTGCTCATTTTCCCCAGGATATCAGCATTCAGAAGCCAGACACAGACCTGGCTGAATGGATAGCTGTGGAGCAAAGCCTGCTCACACTCATCTAGTGAAACTGGCAGTGAATTCAGCTTTGAATGATACAGACTTAATCCCTGAAATAGACGCTAACTCTTTGGGTGACCTTGAAGAATTCACTTTATCTCCTGGTGCTTGGATTCCCACTGGTGATAAACTTTTTGGCTAGGTACAGATAGTCAAAAAGCCTGAGGCTAACTTGATTCAGTTTTTGCAGGTTAGTCTAAGCTGAACAGATTAAATTGAAACAGAAACAAACAGACATTTACCTTTGATTCAGGAAATGTAGCCACATGCCTGCAGTATCTCAATCCAGACGCCAGGGGGCACCAGTGCATGACTCTGGCTGTGTTCACTTCCTCTTCCCCCAAGGTCTCTGGATTTGCAGTCCAGACTTACAACAACAGGACTCTGCAGTGTTGTTCATCACTTCCTCTTCTTACTTCCAGGTGCCCCTGGGATTTGTATTCCACAGTTGCAGCCAACAGTAAGTTTGAGCAGGGGAAGGGGAGTTTAACCACCTTCACTGGCCCCGGACTCCAGATGGGGTTTGTTTACAGGGAGGGAATATCCCCCCTGTAGACTGGGTTGCATCCCCAGTCAGGCTTGCCACTCCTCCCCCTTGTCAGCCAGCCCTCACTGCGGGGCCAGGCCTGCTCTCTGGAGCAGACAGCATAGCTCAACCCAGGGCTGAAAAGCATGCTGGGGGACTCTGATTTAACTTGAACTAGAAAGGGGTCTGAGACAGAAATTTCATAAACTGGTTTGACCCAAATCAATTAAGTCTGATACTACATTCAATCAGGTTGATCTTAAACCAGTTTCAGCCATTTTGAAACTGGTTTATGTGCACTGAGCTTCTCTTCTGTTACAAGTTTAAACCAGTTCTTGTTCACTTAAACTGGTTTATGTGTAACTTCTGTCCCTAACCTTTCTGCTTTACAGGATGGTTGTGAATATGAGTTACCTTTGTGAAGCCATCTGTACTAAATCCCCTAGACACATGCACAAACTGTTCTGAGAAGTGCTAGCAGCAGCCAGAACCCCAGTTTGATACCCTAGTGCCTCTAGCACCATGCTTACAAACCAATGGCTCAAAACTGGCTCAAGAAGAACACCACCTATTGCAGCCATCGGCCATTTTGTTGTAGCTTTCTCTTTCAAGCATTGACTGGGCCCAGCTCTCTATATCCAACATGATCTGTTGGTAAGCTGGATGGATGCTGACATGTTTGTCTTAATGTAGTATTGTGTGGCTGTGCTATTCTGTTTTCAGAAGGTGATAGGTCTGCAGGCATGACCTGTGATGTTTGGTCTACATCCTATGTAGCAGCTAAATCTACCCCTTGCAAATCTGCCTATCAGAAGTGCTTCTTCACCTCCCAAGAACCTCTGAGGCCCTTTGTATATTGATTTACTTGGAGCTGCACTGGCAGTGGTTTATGATTAAGAGGCAAGGTGTTAATAGAGTTCATGTGTCATTAGTACTAAAAGACAACAGTTTATTCAGACAAGAGTAATGACAATCCAGTACTTATCAGTAACTGTATTATTTGTTCCTTTGTTTCCTTTATTCCACTTTTTCAGAAACTGATCTGAGTTTGCAAACCAAATGTGACCTGTGAATTGCAAGCCAGCAAATGCACAGGATATGAGGGATGTGAAATTATAATAAGCAAACATGAAAAGGAATATTTCAGGATTGCAAAAAAGCTAGGCAAGCCACAGCCTTTTTAAAAAGCAGGGAGCTTAACTGTTCTCATTGATGCTGGCCTTGCAGTAGAATCCTCTGCCATTGCAGCAGAAATGAAAGAGAAGGAGCATCCATCCCTGATTATAATTTTCACTGTGAGTCTTAAAGGGCACCTTGATTTTATTTTTTTTTCTTAAGCTCCCCATTTGCCACATGGGGAGAGAGAGAAACCTATTTAGGTATAGGGACTGCACTAGGTAAACAATGCGAACTATGTGTTTACGGAAATGCAAACAAGTATGGAAATGAGACTCCTTTAGGCCTCGTTTAGAATGTAATTTAAAATGTAATTAAAAATTTAAAAGGTAGATTAAAAGCTAACAATTTCAACCTCATACGGGAAAAATATACCTATTGGTCTGACTGCTATATATTTGCAAATGGCTATTGTGACCTAGACTTGATTCTGATAAGGTATTAAATCATGGTATGAAATTGCATACATAAAAAAGACGTAGGGCAAAGAATTAGAGTTAATAGGTTTAGTTCAGTCTCTGTTGGAAGTATGGTCCAGTGCGTGAGGCACTGGAATGAGAGGACCTGGGGCAAGATTCTCTTCCATCTTTTGGGTGTCAATGTTGACTTAAATGCAGTTCTATTCCACCCTACTCAAATCTCTGAAAATAGATTAATGTGCCTATTTTTGCAACACATGGTCATCTTATACTTAAGACTGAATTACAAAATGGTACCAAGGTGGGGGGCCCACCTTTTGACTTAACCATTTTTCAGGGACTTAAGCGGGATAAAAGATGAAATTGCTCTTAGATGTCTAACTCTACTTACATGACTACCAGGTATAATAGAATCTGGCCCTGAGTTCTATTCCAGATGCTGCATCCACCCAGCCTTGTGACCTTGGGCCACAGTTACAATATCTCCTTTCGCTTTCTAACAGTTTGAGATCTCCTGGTGAGATGCACTATTTAAAAACCAAGCACAAGTTTGTAGGGTGAGAACTTTAATGATTTTAATGCATATCTTATGAAATTTGATGCTTTTTTTTTTAAAAGCCCCAAAGCCTGAAATCCTATGATTGTAGAAGAATCACAGTTTCCATTTTGTTTAAGTGAATTTCTAGCTCTTCTGCTTGCAGAGAAAAGCTGTAAACCTCACCCGAGTACACCCTCAAGGCTCAGGGATGTATTTGGTAGCTGTGTTAGTCTGAGACAAAAAGATATACAAAACTGTAGAACTCTAAGAAATCACACAAAAAATTATCTTTCTTTGCAAGCTTTCGGGCATACATGCCCTTCTTCAAACTGAGAACAAAGCCAAGATTGTAAAAATCCTCATAGGTAGAAAATAAACTTCATTTTGCACAGGGAAATTTTGAAGCAGTTCCAGCAGGTGGCTGTTCCAGCTTCAAAATTCCCCTGTGCAAAATGAAGTTTATTTTCTACCTAAGAGGATTTTTACAATCTTGGCTTCATCCTCAGCTTGAAGAAGGGTGCATGTGCCTGAAAGCTTGCAAAGAAAGATCATTTTTTTGCGATTTCTCAGTTGGTTTAATAAAAGGTTTAATCTCTGAACCAAGAGTTCTAGAGACATATGTTTAGGAAGGCTCATGTTTTTCCTAGAGATTTTTATATACCAGACATAAAAGCACTTCCCCCAACTCATCTACTCTCCAAGAGTAATTCTGTAGCTAATTCACACAATCTGTTCCTCCAGTTGTTTGATAGTCTCTGGATTTAAAGTCTGATACACAATGGGAAAAACTGATCATCTCATGCTCCCCTTGTGACTGTTGTTCATACTGTAGAAGTATGAGTTTGACCTCTTCATAACAGGAATGAAAGCTGCTCCTTAGCTAGCAGTTCCAGATCAACCTGGTCACCATTTGTAGGCTCACACCCTCAGGAAAGCCATTTTATTTGATGTACAGCTGTAGAAAATCTAACTGAGAAGACTCAAGCTATGTCTATATTATTTCCACAGTACTTCTGAAAATGCCCTATACACCCACATGTGCCAAACCTGGAAATGAGGCAGAATATTCATTCTTGTAGTGCCCCTTGTAGTCACCATCCAGCACACCAGAGATGGAAATGTTAGAGCAGTGGTGGAGGGTGCCCCATGACATCTTTACTGCCTCCTTCCTGGGTCTGATGCTTCTGGAGTAGGAGTGGGTGGAAGGGGTGTGATTTTTGTTAGTGCTTTTGAGTGCTTCCAAAGCAGTGTCAATGTATCCTAACGAGTAAAAGCCCTGGCCTGGGACGCAATTCCAGCACTTCAAAGACTCTCACAGTAACTGTGGGCAAGTCACAATGCCTTTCATCCTCTCCTATCAAATGGGGCTGGTACTTCCTCTTTCCTACCTATTGTCTGTCTCTGGACTGTAATATCCAGACATGTTCTGCCTCTCTTATTGCATGCATCTGTCCAGCATCTAGCAAGAGTCTTAATACTTTCATATCAACAATGTTCATGGAAGAAGTGGAGAGGGAAAGGGAATTTTAACTGGAGGGGTTTTGGACAGCAGTGCAACAAAGCTTATTAGGCAAAATAAATGATGTAAGAAGAGCCACTCTCAATTACCCTGGTGGAAGATCAGTTTAAGCAGCATCTGGTGTTTTGTTTTGTTTTTTCCCCCCACCCTTTTGTGGTTTCCATCTGGGAAATTGAAGTCACAACCTTTGCTGAGCTTAACTGTGAACATTCAGAGAAGACACTGAAGATCAAGGAACGATACTGCCTGTGCAATACCTCAGGCCCTTAGTTCTTATAAGCCTAGCTCAGAGAAACTGCATATGCGGAAGATGAGTAATCTGGGCTTTTTTTCTTTTCTGCTTTTTTTCTGCTGCAGCCTACAGTAATTGATCACATTTAATGCCAGCCCTTTACACCGCTGAATATTTGTGTATCATATAATGGAAGCTCCTTTTTGTTACCCCAGTGAGCTTTGACAATATTTGGAGGAACAGTAAAAAAATAAGACAAAGAAAGATAATACAGTGAGATTTCCCTATGTTACCCAAAGAGAGAAGAATTAAAGCAACTGCAAAGAGCATAAATGTCACCATTATTAAAAAATAAAAATAAAAAAGTGGGTATATCAAATGAAATAATTTAGGCTCATCAGATTGCTGCATGTTTCAGGAAACTTCCTGAATGTTGTCTTACTTATAAAATGCTGAAATAAGTGAGCTTTGTCTTGTTCTGAAAGCTCACAGCAGGCTTTGATGTTGCAATAAAAATAAGCAGACTCTTTCTGAGGGTCCAGTTATATGTTTTGCTTTAACAAACCCTTGTCCTTGAGGACGAAAGTTGGATCTCTATTGAATACAGTATGAAACATTTTGATATGGTGATGGTTCCAGCTTCTCTGTTATAAATCATGCATGTGGTATGCATGTGTATTGATGTTTATTTAGATTTGGCTTTATCCAGACCCCCTCACTGGAGGGTGTGGAGCTCAGGACCCCTGGAATGCATGAGTGATCCACAAGGACAACCGATAGTTAGATGCTCCTCCCATCCAACTATACATTATCTGATCTATCATGTTCACAGTTCAAGCCTTTTCTCCACTTGTAACATAGGTGTCACCCCTCTCCTTTATCCGGTAGCTCGTTGGTTAGAACAGTTGCCCAGGTGGTCAGAGCTTCAGTTCTCATCTCTGTGGAGTGGATTCAAAATCCCATACATAGGGTGCCTATAGACATGCACTGATGCTGCTCCAATACACAGGCTTGATTAATTAGCTGCTGGAGCATGCTAATTTGCATGCAGCCTCCATGTCTCGTGTATTCAGTGTCCCCACGCTTCAAAATGGAGGCTGGGGCACTTTAACTAAAGCTCATTGTGTGTGTGTGTGTGTGTGTGTGTGTGTCTTTATGTAGCACGTGTGCATCTTCACAGGATCTGGTTTCAGATCTGACACGTAATTAGGGAAAAATACTCCTTATTTAAGCCTGAGGTAAGACAGAGGTGGCTTCAATCTGAAATGTCTTCCCCAAAGAGCTCATCCTGCAGAATAAAGTCACGTTTTAGAAAATTAGGGATAGAGTATGGCTGTGTTGCAGCCGGGTATGGGACTTAAAAAGAACTGCATTTGCGTGCATGAGCGCACATTAGCCTTTGATAGCTGTGCAGGATATTTCCTGCCTACTGTGTTTAATTTCAGTATCCACCAATCTCATTAAAGGAGAAGCTCTTTTCTGTTCTATTCGCGTGTCCTGTGCTCTTATTTTGCTCAAAACATTATCAGGACCATTCCTCCTAAATGTTCTGATCTTTGGCTCCTGCTGCAGCCTACTTAGTGTGTATGTGATTTTGTGCCTTTCATTTCTGAGAGCCTTGCATTAACATGCTAAGATATGGCATCAAAATGAAAGGAGACAAGCAGGAGTGACCAAGGGGTGTCCTGTAGCTTTCTGCAGTGCAACCTGGAGCCACCCTTTTGACAAGTCCTGTTAGCACCACTGTCCACCAGATAGTGCTTAGGGATCATTAAAGCACAATTAACTCTTAAATGGAAGGTGAAATACAAACACAAACAACTCTGTCCTAAAATCAAAGTCTAACTTTATTAGTACAACAAGTATTGTCTTAGCAGTTTCTATATTCAGAGAGAGAAAAACACTTAGTACAATGATCTCACCCAATCCCAGATGTTACTTTGCTCAACAGAAAAGGCTGCCACTCAGTTCCTGAAGCGCAGAGGGTGTGTCGTTGGCTGGGATGGTCCAGACAGGTGTTAAAGGGTGTATTTATGATGATGATGACAACACTCAACTTTTTTTCTGCCCCCCTTTTATGCTTTTCTGTAACTTCACTCCTTTGACTCCTTGGATTGTTCTGTCTGCAGTCAACATATTGTCCATCTTTTATCCGGTAAGCATATTCCTTTGTTCAACAGACCCATCATGAGCACACCTCTTAATTTGGCCTTTTTTCTGGTGTCTTACTTTGGACATTATCCATTGGTCTCCCTTATCACCTTTTATTAACATATATCCAATCATTTCATCCCTCTGATTTTAGCTGGTTAGTGCCAAGTTCAGTTAATTTGAGCTGGTTACAAAAATATTACTATATTGTGTTAGAAAAACTTCACTCAGTGATAGAAAAGGAAAGAAACATCATGTGAGCAAACTCAAGGCCATAAGCTGCATGCAAGAGGCAAGGCCAGCTGGTATTGCAGAAAAGTTCAGATAACAATAAGGCTATACAGAACGTAAACAATGATTAAACCAGGCTAACTAGAAAAGAAAACTTTAAACAATACTGTAATTCACCACCTTGTTAACAGGTACAACTTTAAAGCATAAAATGTGACAAACTACCCTAACAGTCCTCATTCCCACTTGTTTGAGCACAGAGATGTTAGATGATGAAGCAGTATCCCCTCTCTGGCCAGTTCAGCCGAGGCTACTGCCCGGGCTGGCCGCACCCCACCCCAGCACAGCTTCCCTGCAGCTGAGGGCACACTCTGGCACCCCCCCAGTTCCTAGCCTCAGCAACTGCAGGCATATGCCTGCATTGCCTTAGTCCACCAGGAATGTCTTTACTGTTACAAATCAGTTCACCCTAAGCAGGTGAGACTAACCTGCAAAGACTGAATCAATTTAGGCTCCAGCTTTTTAAATGTCTGTCCCTAGCCCAAGAGCTCTGCAAATGTGCACCTACTGAGGATCTGCCCCTATGACTTGACCTCTGTCCTAGAAGACATTTTGGCCTTCCCAAACCCCCAGCCCAAAATCTCACCATCTTCCTTCTTCTCCCCCCTGCCTCCCCCTGCAAAAAAACCCAAATGTCAGGATTCTGTCTTCTGCCCTGTTCCATGAAACTCCTCACAGTTCAGTTGTTCTGCTCTGATCACTTCAGTGTCCTGATCTAAACAGTTTCCAGGTCATTACGTTCATGTGATATGGTGTTGGTGCCAAATCTTTGTTTGTTTTAGTTTTTATAAATCCCTTATCAGCTGTCAGGGAACTGATGGTCTTGCCTTTAGTCTGAAGCACAAACAACAGCTGATCATGAATTTAAAACGCTGATGAATGGAAATGAAATATTAGTTTTTTAATTTGTGATCAGTTAAAATCAAATTGAGATCTATTAGGCTGTGGATTAACCTGCCAAGGGACCTCACTGCTGGAGACATTTTAAAACTAGTTTGGACAGAACACTGACAGATACAACATAAGGAACATTTCTGTTTTGGGAGATGAACAAATTGTATGCTCTGCTGAGTGTTATCATTTGCCCGCCCCTATAGTTCTAACACCCTTTGTCTCCTTTTTGGAGGCAAAAATAAAAATGTTAGTTAGGAAACCAAAGATGTTTATATTGAAAGCTACCAAGCAAGAAATCCATTTCTTTTGATGCAGAAGCAGAGATTCTATTTTAATTGTGTCCAGAAACAAGGAGAGTACTGCCCTTAAATTTTAGTGTGCGGGTAGCCTCCCTACAGTTCAGGGTGAGATGAGTCTACTGTTCACAGGTGATTTTTTTTCTTAAGTTCTCTAAGATCTACATTAATAAAATGCTCCACCTGGGATTCAGATGATTAATATAATGAATGTGTAAGCACTGTCTCTCCGTGATGAGATGTGACTGTTGGATTTGCAGAAGGAAAAAGGGAGCTGGTTGTATTAGTCTGAAGTAAAGAGCACATAATAAAAATAATATTACAAGCAGGCATTCTGTTTATATTAAAGGCTGGAATGATAGTAGTGTGTGACAGATGGATCTGTCAGCCCCATCTTTCTTAGGCCCTACGCCAGAGGGCAGTCTTTACCTTGCGCTTGTTTACTATTCCTGGGAAACACAGGGGCTTTATTAACACAGCACAAGCTTGTTTGTCACCAAAGTGCAAATGTCATTTTAGCACTTCACTGGTCACAACACCCTTTCTGGCCTTTATAAGAAATGACATATTCCTGTGTTCTTTGTTTCCAACATATGCTGCAGCAGGAGCCGGGCATTTATTATGTTTTATAAGGTTGGTTGGAAGACGCAGACCGCTGTAGGCAAACTATTTCAGAGCAAAAATTAGGTTATATTGTAGCTTGGGATTTGTGGCTACAGTATGTCAAAGTAAGGGTTGTCTTGTTTTTTGTTGGTTTCCCCAAGTCATTTTTTGCTTATTGGCCCAAGCTATGACAGCTCTAACATGCGGCTGGCATCTTTCTTTTGCAACAGAACCCGTGCTTGCTTCTCCTAGCACCTCGGCCCAGCCTCATCTGATGCCATCCTGATGTTCTGCAGTGCTCCGGGAAGCTCCAGGTTACAAAAGACACTTTCGTTTAGGCTTCTCCGTAATGCAGCAGCGAGCAGAACAAGAGCTGTACCGACCAGCAGCGTATGACAGTTTAGGAGATGAAGGCTGGGATGATTTTATGGCCTACTACAGTGGCACTTCCTCAAAAGGCTGAAGCTCTGATAAGTGGCCATATCCTGTCTGGCTCTTCAAGACACTGGAAGTTGCTTTTAATTACAACAATTCCAATTCCAATCCAGTGCCGGCCCATGGAGCCAGCAGCGCAAACACTTTCTATCGGCCGCAGGGGCATTCACAAGCTGGCTGTTGTATTGCCGTTCCCACTGCCTGAATTAAAGCTCCATTCCAGACAATCATCTTATGGTTCTACTGCACAAAGCCAGATCATTAAATACCCATAGCATAAGCACCAGTGCCCAGTGACTCTGCAGGGAAGAGTGCTTTTCAAGAGGCGGTGCTTGGATTTTGATTATAGAATGGGAGAAACAAAATCCCTCAGGGAAACATTTCATTATTTCCCCCTTTCCTTTCTTTGTTTTCTTGCTCTAATATTGTTATTTTTCTCTCCAGGGAAGCATAAATCTAGAAAAGGGGTCTGATTCTTTACACTGACATTAGAAGGAGCTGGATCATAGTTGTCATAGCCCAAAATCTCTTTTTAGATCTTGTTCAACTTCTGATTTGACCCCACAATACTCCCAACCCTAACCTGAGAAGAAAAACAGCATAAAAGCACTGAGTGTAGGAACTGGAGGGATTTTACTTGTACTGTGAGAGGCCTCAGGCCAAATCAGAAACCTCATTCTACATGTATACTGTAGGAGGCATAATCACTGCCTCAGTGAATTTACAGTACCAGGCTTATTTCCCTTATTGGCTTACTGGTAGGGTTGAACTCAGGCATTGAACCAGTGTGATGGGTAGTTTTCCATAACTTTCCCAGCATAGGTAACCTGCATTCTTAGATGGTGGATAGCTAAACTCGTGAGATGAGGCATGAGATGAGGCTGCCATGTCACCTTATAGTGCAGGAGGCATGTGTCTAAGCAGGCACACTTTCTGCTTTATTTCCTCCCTCAGGATAAGCTGGTGCTGAGTAAGGGAGACCTTTTTTCACAAACTCCAGGTCCTTTCAAACAACTGATGATTGTCAGAAGGGTACTGCACAAGGAATCAGAGGTGACTACTGCTGGCATTGGGCATTTAGAAATAAGCTGTGGATTATAGGATAAACCTTTGTGAAGTTGTTCATGAGTGAAAGCAGCTTCAAGGAAGGCCCAGACCTTGCAA
Organism: Alligator mississippiensis; assembly: GCF_030867095.1. Classification (NCBI taxonomy): domain Eukaryota; kingdom Metazoa; phylum Chordata; order Crocodylia; family Alligatoridae; genus Alligator; species Alligator mississippiensis. The sequence continues at coordinate 140,289,853 of NC_081825.1, read as the reverse complement.
GGTAGGCAGCATCACCACAACTGCAGAGCTGCAAACTGAATGGAGGACCTGGGGGAGGAGGAAGAAAATGGGAATTGGAGAGGAAGCATTTTCCCAAGAGTGAGTATTTTTGCAGCAGATGATAGAAGCACCAGGGAAAGAGAAAGTGATGTAACGGAAGTATATTTAGTACTTGTCAATGTTTCAGAGGAAAGCAGTAGATAGCAATGTGTTACACTTCTGTTCAGCGCTCTCGAGTTGACAAAACCCCTAATTCTGGCAGCTGGACAGAGCAGAAATCATAATCAGAAGGAAGTCCAGCCAGCGCAGCATTCATTCTTTCAGGTCAGGTGGCTCCAGAACAGATCCCCTCAGAAAGTCCAGGCAGTTCAAAAGTCTCCCGGTGTAGACTTTTTTTTGTTCCTCATGGGGTGAGTCTACACATGCATATTAATGCGAATCAATAAACTTTGGTGCATATCACGCCAGAGTTAATTGCTCCCGGGTACTGTGTTTACACATACGCCCGGGACTGCAGTCTGTTGCACTGGGTCAGAGCAATCCCAGCTGGCAGGGGCCCAGGGGGGTCAGCCTGCCAGCCTAGGACAGCTCTGACCCAGCTCAGCATGCTGCAGAGGGGCTGGCTGGGGTATGAGGGTGCTCCAGTGTGGGGCTAGCTGGCAGACAGCTCCTGCACTGAAGCACCTTATGCCCCAGCCAGCCAGGTCAGGATTTACACGTGTGTTGTGCATGAAAAAACTCCACAGCAGGATAATACTTGTGTTTACAAGTACTATCCTGCTGTGGAGTTTGTTAGTTTCCTGAGGCCTAAAAGGGCTGCATGTGTAGATGCTGAGGCTTTTACTGCGGAGCTAATTAAGCAGTAAATGTCTCATGTAGCCATGGCCAGCTAAATCAAAGTGCATGGTTTTACATAGCAGTGTTTGTAGCTGGAAGCCTGAGTTTTTGAGAAAAATCTCCCTTCATCCTCCAAAATAACAAAACAAAACAAAAAAGACCCGGGAGATTCCAGTTGGAGCTTTTTCATCTCATTGCAAAACCCTCTTCTCTCAGCTGGCTTTCTGCTAAGGGCCAGTAACTGGCTAGGAGTTTGCACTAAAGCAGTTCTATTAATTGTTTGTATTGTCTCTGTTTAGTGAAAATGGTTAGTGTCTTGGCCCTGGAGTTGTTAAAGTCTGGGGCAAGGTTTCAAGCTCCATTGGCTGGCAAGAATGTCCTACACTGCAATCATGCAATCTTAGTCAATGGTGAGGAAGTCATTTGCTCAGTGATAACAAGCTGTTACTGTCCTCCCCCCCCCCCCCCCCCCCCCCCCCCCCCGGCTTGGACAATGGCAACACATGGGGTGTGCATGGGGGTGCACATGCACCCCCTGAGAACACTGGTGCACCCCCTGGCCAGTCACACTCCCTGCTTAGGCTTTGGGCAGGGTGGGCAGACAGGAGTGCCAGTGCCCCACCTCTAAGCACTGGCTGGGGAGTGGGAGTGCCAGATGTAGGCCATGGGAGCTGCTTCTGGGAGCGCCCTGTCTGCATCTGGGAGCATAGATTCATAGAAGTAGGGTCGGAAGGGACCTTGTGAATCATCAAGTCCGACCCCCTGCCCTTGGCAAGAGAGAGAACTGGGCTCAAATGACCCCAGCCAGGTAAACATCAAGCCTCCTCTTAAAGACCCCCAGGGTAGGAGCCAGCACCACTTCCCTTGGAAGTTGGTTCCAGATCCTAGCCGCCCTGACTGTGAAGTAGCGCCTCCTGATGTCTAGTCTAAACCTACTCTCTAACAATTTGTGGCCGTTATTTGTTGTTACCCCGGGGGGCAGTAGGGGGAACAGGGTCTCTCCCAAACCTTGCTGGTCCCCCCTGGTTAGTTTATAGACAGCCACCAGGTCCCCCCTCAGTCTTCTCTTGTGAAGGCTGAACAGGTTAAGGTCCCGTAGCCTCTCTTCGTAGGGTCTGCCCTGCTGTCCCTGGATCGTGCAGGTGGCCATCCTCTGGACCCTCTCAATGCTGTCCACATCCCTCCTGAAGTGTGGTGCCCAGAAGTGAACACAGTACTCCAGTTGCGGCCTGACCAGTGTCGCATAGAGGGGGAGGATCACCTCCTTGACCCTGCTTGAGATGCATCTGTTGATGCATGACAAGGTACGGTTAGCCCTAGTGACCGTGACCTTGCATTGTCAGCCCATGTTCATCTTGGAGTCAATAATGAACAGATGGCAAGTTTTGCTGCGGAGGGACATACCTGGCGAGATTGGTTGCAGGGGGAGATTGGCTCCCCTCTGGTTGCTGGATGGTCGCTGGGGGGGGCACATGCCCCCCCTGACTAAGGTGGCACCTGTTGCCCGTGGCTTGGGCACTGCAATAGCACCTACTATTGTAGGACTTCTGGGACAGATGTTCATTTGTCTGCTCCGGACACAGGTGTAAGTTATATTAGCATAAAAACATGATGCAAATTACGCCAATGTTAACATTTGTAAGTCTATCCCCTCAGTGTTGTGAACTTTGGTGGCAGGTGAAAAGCATCTGTGCCATGGGGACCCTGAGGGCCCCGTGAGTGTGGTGATCAGTTCTAAGCATGTTGCTATTATACTGTCCTAAGGGTTCAGGAGCAGAAGAAGAGAGAATTTGTTGAGAGTGGAGCCAGGATTTGGCAGGTACTATATCTGGGTACCACACTATACAGTCTGGTCACCCCTGTTCTGTGAATGTCAACTTACCCATTCACTGGTGGTCAGTCAACTGTTTACCCCCATAGTTTATTGTGAGCACCTCATATAATGTCAACATCGCTATCCTATTTCAATAGAAACATCAGGCTGATACCTGGTAAAAATGGCCTTGAATTTAGGCAAGGTCTGCTCCCATCCTCCGGGTGTCTTTGATAAATAATATTTCAGCTGCACTGGGTCAGGAAATTCATTTCTTGAATCTGAGAGTGCTGTAAAATTGCAGTGAGAAGGCGTTAATTCAGGTAATTGTGTATATTACCTAGTGATTATTGGTGTGATGTACCTCCAAAATGCCCTAATTCTTCCTACCTAGAATTATCCTACAGCAGTAACATTCTGTTTCCCCAGTGTGCTCTCACTGGTCCCCTCTTGGATTTACACAGTATTGTCAAAATGCTTGTTGGATGGTTGTATTTTAAATTAAATCTGGCTTTGTCAGGATAACAAATCTCCTGGTAGCGGCAAATATGAAAATACTAATATAATGCATCATTCATCATCCCCATGCAAGTTAAAGGGTAAAATGTCATGGGGGAAAGCTCCATTTAAAATGTAATGTCCCTTTTTTTGAAGGTCTGGCTGTATGCTTTATTATTAAAACTGGGCTTGGTTCTCCTCCTACCTATGCATAAATTTCACACCATTGCAATTCAGTAAAGTTACACTTGGGTAAGAAGGGAATTGGCCCCCAAAATACAAATTAAAGGAGGCTTTTCCCACAGACAGCTGTTGCCTTTCCCCTAAATCAACATAGATTGACAAGAGTTACCCTTTTTATTCCTCGGATAATGGCAAGGGTTTATATTGCATTACAGTAATGAACCCACCTTTGAACTTCACATTGTGCTCTGCAAAGCATCGGCACCAAAGGCTTATTTCCAACAACACTGTAAAATTGCATTAGGGAGCTGGAATGATAATGTCACAGCCTGTAATTCAGAATGTATTTGATCCTGACTTGAAACTGCTTCCCTAACAGAGCCCATGAGGGAATATGACTCAAAGTAAGCAGTCTCATAGGGGTACAGATAATCAGTTTTCAGTGGTTCATCCGATGGCCTCTGTGCAGACCCAGAGACAGTGTGAGCAGGCGATGTTCAGATCATCCCATCACAGAAATGGTGGATCTGTTAGGTGCAAATTGCAGTTCTGTAACCTTTTATAAGGAGAAACCAGCCTTTTTCTTTGGGCCTCTGGCAGAGGCCAGGAAGCTGGGTAAATGGCCCAAAGTGTGTGTGTGTTAGTTTGTAGAAGAAATGCAGGCAGTTCTCCAATTAGAAGAAGAGTAGGATGAGGTTCATTCTTCTAGACCAGGGGTAGGCAACGCTTTTTGGCTAGAGTGCCAAAAAACACCACAGTGCCTACCTTGGAAGGTGCCGGAGTGCCGGCATGCCAGAAAAACAAAATGCGGGCAGGGGTTACATGGCAGGATGCTCTGCTTATGCCCCTTGCCCCCCGGCCCCCAGCCCTGCTGCCCTGTGCCCCCCACACAAAGCACACAGCTGCACCAGGCTCCACAGCTCCGGCATCAGCTCCATGCTGGTGGTGACTGCGCATGCACTTCGGGGCAGGCTGCGCTGCCCTGCTGTCTGCTCTGAGGTGCGCGCGCAGTCACCACCAGCATGGAGCTGATGCCGGAGCTGTGGAGCCTGGCACAGCTGTTTGCAACCTGCTTGCTGCAGCTGCCCAGAGCCCAGACTGGCTACAAGCAGCTGTGCCAGGCTCCAGAGCCCAGTCATCAGCTCTGTACTGGGAGTGGGGGAGAGACTGGGGTTGCGCTGCCTCAGGCCCCTCTTCCACCGCTTGCTCTGAGGCATGCCAGTACAGACTGGATGCCAGGGCTCTGGAGCCCAGCACAGCTGTTTGGAGCCTCCTGGCTGCAGCTGGCCCCAGCTCTGGGGAGTTACTGCCAGCCAAGAGCCCAGACTGCTCCCATCAGGCAGCTGGGACATTGCAAGCCCTGCTGGGAGCAGCCTGGGCTCTCTCACTGGCAGCAGCTACCCAAAGCCAGGGCTGGCCATGGAGTGATGAGCAAAATGGCCTTGCATGCCATGCTTGGCACGTGTGCTGGGGGTTGCCGACCCCTGTCCTAGAGTGAAGTCTGGTACAAAACTGACTATAAGTGCCTTTACTACTTATAAATATTTGTTGTCAAGTTGGCCAACAACTAACACTATATCATTTTAACTTCTGCTGGCTTTTAAGGAGGGTCTGCTGAATTACTTGTGTAAAACATATTAGGAAATATCTGAGTTGCTGATTCAGAACTGCTTTTTAAGACCAATGTCTGCATACGTTCTCAGGCAATTTTGGTGGGGGAGAGAGAGAGATGGAGGCAGAAAGGAAAGACATGAACGGGTCAAATGCATTGCTGCTCTAGGCCATTGAATTCAGTGGCATTACACCAGGATGAATTCAGTTCAATACCACATGCAAGCAACTAAGTGAATATAGAGCTGCAGTGTGCAGTCACAGAGTGTGTGCATGCACATACACATGTGCACATACATACACACACACGCATGTGGCTGAAGGCCACTTAGCAAGGCTCTAATAGGCAAATCTACCTTGCTGCTCCAAGGTAATGAATATCCAAGTTGCTTCAAGACAGGAGGTTTGTTAATACGCACACATGGCCTTGTTTCACAGGGCTGGGTGCTGGCATGCAGCAGCCTCTCACTCAGCTCAGAGCAGGCAGGGCATCCAGAGCTGCATCCATTTTTAATTTAAATGAGGCAAAACAGCAGCTGCCTGGCAAGGTAACACATTCGAAGCATCGCTTTCAATTACGCAAAAGGAAGGAGTGCACAGACGGTCATGAAATTTTTAAACCATTTTGTATTAGGTACTTAAGGCATTCTGTATTCTAGGCCACATGTGGTCTTGGCTGGAATGTCATCTTTTTAATAGAATAGGTAATAGCTGTGTAGTAAGAAAGAGCGCATTCAAAGTACTGCATACAAAGAGTTTTGCATCCATCTTAAAGGCACACTGGTTAAAATGGCATTCAATTACTGGTGAAAACATCAGAGAAGAGGATCTGTATTGTAGCAGTAAAACACAGTGAAGCTTCCTTCTCCCTCCAGAAGTACGCTCTATCTGTGTAATGAGCGTGAAGCATGTCTCATGGCTAAGGCGTTCAGCTCAGGTTTCCATTTTGGGCTCTGCCAGAGCATCCCTGTGTGACCTTGGGCAAACTGTCTGCATCTCAGCTCACTAGCAGTAAAGTACAGGGGATACTGAAACTCATTTGAGTTTTGTGCAGGTAAAATTCAGTGTTGCAGAAAAATGCTCTGGTATTACAGAGATGAGGGACTGTCTATGCCATGGCATATGTAGGCCATACCCACAGCCACTTTCAACTAGCTAGAACTGTGATTCTTAACCAGGTTGTTGCAGCATCCTGGGATGCCTTGAGATCCTTTCAAGGGTGCCATGCAATGCTAGTACTGTTAGATGTGGAAACATGATTCACAAGGCAAACCCAGAAAATGCAAGTAGGCATCCTTAGTGTCCAAAGCATACTGACCTGCTGTGGTCTTTCTGAGTTCTTTGAAATCGAAGAATTGCTCTATTATTTTTCTGTTGTAAAAAATCGTGAAAACCAAGAGCTGCCATTTTGGGGGGGGGGGAGGGGGAGGTCTCGAATGTATAGAGGGGTGTCTTGTATCTAAAAAGTTTGAGAACCATTGAGCTAGAGCCATGGCTAATAGGCCTGTGCGAGTCGGCAGCGATCCGATCTAGCTTCAGATCCTCCCACTTCAGATGGCCATGGTCTGATCTGGAGCTCTGGACTGGGCTTCTGTCTCAATCCGGCTGAAGCGGTTCCGAAGCTTTGGAGCCGTCTCAGAGATCATGCCATAGGGTATAATGGGGAATCAGTGAAACATCTATAACTTTGTTGTTTTTTGTCCGATTTGGATGAAACTTGCAAGAGTGGTAGGCTCTGCTGAGAGCATGAAACCTGCCAAGTTTCAGGAAGATCAGTGCAGGGGAGTTCTGGGGCCCTGCACCCCTAGCTGCTGACAGGCAAAACTCCTGCCAAGACTGTCTCTATCTTGGGGCAGTTGATTGTCTGTATTGATTCTTTCCTCTCCTTAGCCTGGTTTTATAGGTGCTAATTGATGCTTGTTAAATCATTATGTAGTAGCTAGGTCCTGTGTATTGAGCTGGTCCCTGAGTGAATCATGATTGATTGATTGGTAGCTGGTAACACAGCAGTTTAGCAGCCAGGACTGCAGCAGTGTCTCCCCTCCCTGCCCCAAGACAGAGACAGTCAGTCCCACAACACCCATGGCACCAGCTTTGCTTGTCCTCAGCTTGAGGGGCATTTCCCCCAAACCCCTGTACCGATTTCTTGAAACTTGTGGCAGGCTTTGTGGCCTCAGTAAGAGTTACCACCCCTGCAGTTTTCACCCCCCTGTGTTGTAACATATAGATGTGACAGGAGTTTTGCTTTCAATAATTTGGGGTACAGTTGCTCCCAAGCCCCTGCACCAATATTCTTGAAACTTGGCAGACTTTGTGCCCTCAGTAAGAGCTACCAGCCCTGCAGTTTTTGCCCCAGTATGTTGTAATGCCTAGATGTGACATGAGATTTGCTTTCAAGAATTTGGGGTGCTGTTTCCCCCAATCCCCTTCACTGATCCTCATTAAACTTGGCAGTCTTCATCCTCTCTGCAGAGTCTATTGCTCCTGAAAATTTCATCCAAATCAGACAAAAAGCAACAAAGTTATAGATATTTTATTGTTTCCCCATTATACCCTATGGCCGGATCTCCGAGGCAGCTCCCAACCGCTTTCGGAAAGCCGAAGGAGGCAGCACTTCGACCCGGATGTGCTGCTTCAGACCCCGAAGCGTCCGAAGCTTCTCCAGATCTGAAGCTCTGGCCGAAGCCTCGCACAGCCCTAATGGCTAAGGTGACTATATCTCCCATTTTTTGCCAGGAGAACCCTGTTTTTAAATACTTGTCCCAGGCATGGCATTCATTTGGTCAATAGAACGATTTTGTCCGATTTTCAACAGAAATGCACAGGTGCTTTCCAGGCAGAGGGCATGATAAAGGTTGCTGGTTCTCCAGTATCTCACACCACTCCTCTATTCTGCACCCCCACCCTGCCCTCCAGTGTGCCCTCCTCCCCTGCCCGTCTCTACAGCATGTTAAGCTGAAACCGGAGCTCAGAAAGATACTTGACTCTCCAAAGAGATGTTTTCTAAATGGGTGTACAGATTGTTTGTACACCACCTAGAACAAGAGGGGTTACATCACCAAGGGAGCCTTATGAATATTATGCTAAGATTAGGTATTGATACCACCACTGTACCCCCTACTACCAATTAAATGTATGTGGCCAGAGGGCCATGCCTTCTGGCAATGACTGGACATGAGCTACTCACATGGCTCCAGCAGCATGTAAGGTGCTTAATGGGCCTCCTAGGCTAGGGGAAGATATCACACACACAAACCAGTTTAAGTAATCAGAAACTGTTTAAACCTGTAACAGAAAATAAGTTCAGTGCACATAAACCAGTTTCAAAATGGCTGAAACTGGTTTAAGATAAACCTAGCTGAATGTATCAAACTTAACTAATTTGGGTCAAACCGGTTTATGCAATGTCTGTTCCAGACCCCTTCCTGGTTTAAATTAAACCAGAGTCAACCAGCATCCCAGATGCTTTGCTGGGGGTACTGGGCTGTACTGTCCGCTCCAGAGTGTGCGGGCCGGGGGCGAGCCGGGCCCGTCTTTGCGCACGCGGGCTGTGGCCAGCAGCCCGGGCACACGGGGCAGGAGAAAACCGTGCGGCGGCAAGGCACGCGTGGGCTAGAATTAGTCACAGAGACGTAGTGGTTGATTGAAAAGATTATTTACTTACACCCAAGATGGTCGTGGTGTAGGCTGGACAGTTTTCCAGGTGCAGCTCCGCTTAAATCCTCGTTGGAGGACTCCGACAAATTCGGTTCTTTGGCCCTGGAGTTGTTTAGGCTCCGCGGGTTCGGCAATTCTTTCCTCACGGAATTGTCGAATCTCCGTAGGTTCTGTTCGGTTCCCAGGCCCCCAGAGTTGTTAAAGCTCCGTGGGTTCGAAAATTGGGTATATAGGATAGGGATACGTCTAGAATTGCGCTTGGTGACGGGGAGAGGCCAGGGGCTGTTTAGACCTCTGTTGCCTGTGTAAGAGAGGCGTGTTGGGTCCACAAGGGTCCACATCGCTTAGAGATCTTCACACAGCGCGAAGTCTCCTCCTCCTCCTGGCTAGTTCTGTCTCTCTCCAGTTTTCCTCTCTCTCCGACTTGGGCGGAAACTACCCAAGCCTTTTGTACGGCTAGCAAGCCAATAGCTAGCCGCCATGTATGCCTTTATTCAGAACTGGCCAAATGTGGCGTGGATCTAAATACAAATGGTGGGAACTCCTTTGCACCGTGCATCTCCGAGATGCAAAAGAAATGCACCATGCAAAGAAGCTGCAAATTGGCGGGAAATTCCCCATTGCACCGGAGTTCTCTCCTGCGGCAGAGAACTCGATCATGCAGGGAAGCTGTAATTTTAGCAGGAACATAATTTAGCGTTGCCGAAGCACACACAAACAACAAATCACAACTTTGGGTTGTGACATCCCCCCTTGCTGAGAGCATAGCTAAATTATGCTATACACTCATCAGTCTAGAACCTTGTCATGAGTCGTCAAATGAACAGATAAGCAAACAAACAAATAAACAAACATAAAATTCGCTGCCCTGCGATTAAGTTACATAACAATCAAGAAACAATAATCAACACAAACACATAATCTGATTCATAACAAAATTGCATGATCAGGGCTTCAGTGGGCGTCATGACAAAGTCGTACGTCAGGCCCTCACTTCTTTCGGTGATGTCATCCCTCTCAGGGCTCCTCCTCGCCACGCACTCTGAATCTCGGATCTGTAAACAGAAAACTCTGAAAAATAGATTAATGATCTTATTCAACAAACTTAAACAATTTTCACGGCTCAATTGGATGAAATAGTTGAGGATCCATCATCTGGCTCTTCTAAATAACAAAAACCTAACTCATAAGCCAATTGCCATTGGCCTGCGTCTCCTAAAATCCGAAGCTGCCACTTGTTAAGTCCGGAACGCTGTAGGAGAAATCCAAACATGTATCGCTCCTCTAGGGTTCTCAGTGGTAGTGGTGGAAGATAGGATCCACGACGTCTGGTGCCTTGAGGTCCGGTCGGGTGTCGACAGTCCTGATCAAGAGACAATCTTGGCTCCATCAGGATACACAGTCGTGGTAACTGACAAAGAAGATTACTCTTAATCACGTTTAAATTCCATGGCCATAAGATCTAGCCATGAAATTATGGCTTCATCAGATTCCATCTCAGATTCCTTATATAGCTGTTGTAATTCTGTCCAAGCATGAATGTGACTGGTGACAACATCTTGCTCATCAGTTGCTTGGTTGACCGTGGCTGTAGGGCAAGCTGCTCTCTCAGGAGTTGATGTTGTTATAGGCTGAACTGCTGCCGCGGGAGTCACTGCTGCTGTTGTTGCTTCAGGCAGGAGGGGCGGATGCACTCCTCCACTTGACTCTCTCCTTCGTCGGCAGGAAGGTGTGGTCGGCAGAGACGTCGCTGCATCGCTAGGTGGGGTTGCCGGTGACGACGCTGCATCAATGGGCGGAGTCACTGACCAAACTCTTGCGGGTTCTGCAGAAGCTCCACCCTTCTTTTCCGGTTCTTCCACGCGGTCTCCCTCTTGATCAACGCCATCTTGGACTGGCGTTTCAGGCTCCTTTTTCTCAGCCGCTTCTTTGACCGCTCGGATCGCCATCTGCAGCTGGGTTTTCAAACTTAAGTTCTTTTGCATTAGATTCATTATAGTACGAAAAGTTTTACTACATTCTCCCCCTTGTTGTACCACGGGGCCACCTTCTCATCTGTGGCTCGTTCCTCCGTCTCCAGGTCTTCGCGGAGCTCGGATGGTAGCTCACGACCCCTTAATCTAGCCGCCATGAGAGGAGGGAACCGGCCGATCGACTCCGGTTCTTCACTCTCCTGAGCATATCATAGGCATCGGGCACACTCCCGGGTGAAAGTCGGGTTCATTTCGCCCGCCGGGTTGGGTCCGGCGAGGGATGCAGTATTGAGGGGCCTGAACAGGACCTGCTCGTCTCTCATTATACACCCGAACGCCGCGGGGAGCAAATACACTTCCCTCTCTCTCGGGGCTCCGTCTTCGGAGACTCCCTCTTCTCCCTTCAGCGACAGGCGTCCGCTCACAAATCTTTCACCCGTTCCACCCACCTGGTGGTAAGCGATATGCGCCTCCAGTTCCTCAAAGCTTTTCACTTGGCGTTGGTTATCACACCAAGGGCAGTTCTGAACCAACTCTAGCTCTAGCGTGTTTTCTTCTGATCCCATCCTCGTCACCATATGCGGGCCGGGGGCGAGCCGGGCCCATCTTTGCGCACGCGGGCTGTGGCCAGCAGCCCGGGCACGCGGGGCCAGAGAAAACCGTGTGGCGGCAAGGCACGCACGGGCTAGAATTAGTCACAGAGGCGTAGTGGTTGATTGAAAAGATTATATACTTACACCCAAGATGGTCGCGGTGTAGGCTGGACAGTTTTCCAGGTGCAGCTCCGCTTAAATCCTCGTTGGAGGACTCCAACAAATTCGGTTCTTTGGCCCCGGAGTTGTTTAGGCTCCGCGGGTTCAGCAATTCTTTCCTCATGGAGTTGTCAAAGCTCCGTGGGTTCTGTTCGGTTCCCAGGTCCCCAGAGCTGTTAAGACTCCGTGGGTTCGAAAATTGGGTATATAGGATAGGGATACGTCTAGGATTGCGCTCGGTGACAGGGAGAGGCCAGAGGCTGTTTAGACCTCTGTTGCCTGCATAAGAGAGGCGCGTTGGGTCCTCAAGGGTCCACATCGCTTAGAGATCTTCACACAGCGCAAAGTCTCCTCCTCCTGGCGAGTTCTGTCTCTCTCCAGTTTTGCTCTCTCTCCGACTTGGGCGGAAACTACCCAAGCCTTTTGTACGGCTAGCAAGCCAATAGCTAGCCGCCACGTATGCCTTTATTCAGAACTGGCCAATAATGTGGTGCGAATCTAAATACAAATGGCGGGAACTCCTTTGCACTGTGCATTTCCGAGATGCAAAAGAAATGCACCATGCAAAGAAGCTGCAAATTGGCGGGAAATTCCCCGTTGCACCAGAGTTCCCTCCTGCGGCAGAGAACTTGATCGTGCAAGGAAGCTGTAATTTTAGCGGGAACATAATTTAGCGTTGCCAAAGCGCACACAAACAACAAATCACAACTTTGGGTTGTGACACAGAGAACAGGGCTGGCCCCGCCTCTCTGCTCCCTAGCTAGAGCTCTGGTGGAGACTGCAGGCACAGCAGGGTCTGCCTGGCTTCACTGTGCCCCCCTGCCTTGCTGCTCGCTCCTCAAGCAGGGATTCCCACCCCCTCCCTCCCTCTCATCTCCCACAGCACAGAGTCCAGCCCCACAGACCCTAGGCATGTGGTATACTAGCTAATGCTGAGAGGTGTCTTGTGAATGTGTGTCTCCAATTTCACTGGGACAGGCAGACAGAACAGTGTCTGCTTAGGGCTTTTCGGAGCTAATCAGCAGGTCAGCTGGTAATGTCCCTCCATTCCTTCCTTGGAAAAAGCTGTTTAAGAAAAGCTTGAACTAATGAGAGAGGCTTTTTCTTGATGGGCTAATAAATGCTGTGTTATCAGCTCCCTGTTGGCGCCCTCGCCTGTCAGGTTTGCAGACAGTATGAAGAAGCAGGGAGAGGGAGATTGAAAAGCTCCATATTATCAACAGATGAATGCACTGTACCCCTCCCTAATCAGAGCATCCTGCAGGAGCCTGGCCACACCCCACTCAGCTCAGCATTGTAGAAGGGAAGGGAGGGCTGCTCTAGCACCTCTCCCCACCCTCCTCTGGCTTCTAGTCTGAACCACTGCAGGGATGTGCCTACATTTCTTCAGTCTAGAGGGACTGTCTGAATGGTTGCAAACTGGTTCAAGGTAGGCAGGTTAGACTAACCTGCAAAGACTGAATCAATTCAGAATCAGGCTTTTTTGAATGTCTGTCCCTAGCCCTAAAGGAGGGAGAAGGATCCCACCAGCCTGCAGGCCTTACGAAGCCAGCACATCTCTTGGGTGTGCACTGTCAAAGGGTGACACGAATGGGTGTCCTTTGCCATTGATTTGGTCACCATCAAAGGGCAAAGACAGAGGGCCTTTTTCTTTTACTTTTTTATTCAGATTTTTTGGAATTCAGTGTTGTGTTTGTTGGGGGGGATGGGGAGGAGTTAACCATCTTTTGGGGGAGGGGGTGACAGCCACAGCCCCTCTATAGGAGAGGGGGTACAAGTTTGGAGGTGATGTTATGAGAGGCTGGGGTGGGGGGAAAAAATCTTACCTAGGGTTGAGGTGGGGTGGGGTGGTGATAATGTGAAGACAGGGAGGAGGGGATGGGGTGGTCAAAGGACTTTGTGTGCTGGTAACTATGTGAATGGTGGTTGGGTAGCCTGGTTGGGATTGACAGAAGGTTTGCTTGTATGTGGGATTTGGTCAAGAAGGCTGTGGTTGGGGATAGAGGGGTAGTTGAAGAACTGTGGGTTTGGGGTATTGTTTGAGGAATCCTCTCTCCAGGTTGTTTGATCATTGTAAGCCACTCTGAGACTTTTGGATGGGGTAGGATATAAATTGAATAAATAAATAAGGTTGGTAACAGGCAGATTGCCAGTGGAAGGAGGTGGGGCGTTACAGCCCTCACAGAGCAGTGTTGTTACAAGTGTGTTGTTAGTGTCGTGATTTTGGCTTTGAGTGCTCACTAGAAGGCCTGGCATCTTCTTATGTGTGACCATGCTTTGGGGGCAAGGCATGGAGGAGGATGACGGGTCTCTAGAAAGAAGTTACTACTTGGAACAGTAGTGGAGGGGCGGGGGAGGCACGCCAGTGTGTGGGCTCCACAGAAGCAGGCACAGGGGTAATGGCAACATGTGCTATTCTGTTCCCCTCCCAAAAAGTGCTCCCCCTTTCATATTCCCCTTGGCTACACCACAAAGAGCAAATTCCTAAGAGGCTGTATATAGTTTGAGCAATTCAGCAGTTGGCTGGCTGTTGGCCAGGAAAATTCTTGGCCCCCTTTCTCTCTCCTGCCTCCTACTGCAAATGCATGCCCTTTTCCTTAGGCATCCAGTTCCTACTCTCTTCCTGTGTCCAGCCAGCTTTCATTAACCCCAGTCTGGGCTGCTAATGGCCCCACTCTTCCAACTCTCCCATAACAAAAGAGCCGAGTTGCCTCCACTGTCACAGAAATCTGTGGATGCTTGACTGATGCGAGTGGGAGCAGATATAAGCCGATGCTGTTCTGTGGTAAAAACCTACCCCTAGCATTTGACAGTATTAGCAGCACTGTGACTACTTTCCCAGATAGATTAATAAGTTTTTCTTCCAGCCTGATTTCTGCCTCTGTACAACTGTGCTTCTTTCTGAGGTGTGTGTGCCGAGGCTGAAAAGTTTCTTTCCTTAAAAATTCTTTCTTTAGTTCATCCAAGAACTCTGAAAAGCGAAAGATCTTTTATTTGTAATGCATGCTTGAGCAAAACTGTCTGGCTGCTATTCCTCTGGGATCTTTGCTGAAGTAAGATGTTTCCCAATGGGCTCTTCTAGAGATCAAAATCTTAACAAATGAATGAATTAATTGCAGTAGCCTGTGGGTGTCCAAATTGTAGGTGGGATGAACTGACTTTCCTACACAATATTACTCCGTTTACATCTTGAAACCTAAATGCTACAAAGCTTGTAGATAAATTGGACAGAGTTTAGAGATGACCCCAAAATATTAAGAGGCTTGATGGATTGCCTCCTTGAAGAAAGATTAGAGGAGTTCAACATATTGCCTATGTGATGGCTGAGGAGGAGACATGCTTCCCATCTACCAATAACTGAAGAGTGTGAACACAAATGAGGAGCACAGTCTATTTAGTGTGGCACAAGGGAATAGAAGAAGAAAAATGTGATAAACATGAAAGGAAGTTGAGTAGCAGGATACAGCAAAGATACTCCCCTTGGAATTAGTTGAAACTCCCTCACTAGAGAGTTTCAAAACTACACCAAGAACTAGAAAATATAATTTATTTGTATGCGAGAGGCAAGGACTTCAGTGGGTGGTTTCTCTTCTTGAACCAACTGCATGGCTGAGATAGCAGTGTACAAACACAGAGCAAAGAGATGGCTCTCTGCCCCCGAAGAGCTTCCAATTGGATAAGAGACATATTGTTTCAGGCAGTCTGCAGAAAAGGGTTTTAAGGAGTGACTTGAAGAGCTTATTTGGATGTTGATGGAGGCTGTTCTGAGCCTGGTGGTGGCAACATGGAAGAAAGTATTGGCTCAATGACCTGATCATCAGTCATATAACTTGGAGTGGGTGAGTGGGGCACCAGCCTTGGGGGCCACTTAGAGAAGCACCACAACGGCAGTAGCCCTGTGCCATGGCTGTAGCAGCAGCAGTTGGGTGCAGCAGCAACAGCTAGGCCTGGGAAGACCACTCTACACCAGACGCAGCTAGGGACTTCGAGTCCCTGGGACAGGTAGCACAGACACCCCCTGGCTCTTCCCCTTTCTTCCCCCCTGTTCGCCCCCCCCCCCCCCCCCCCCCCCCCCCCCGGGCAGGGTTTTGCCCAGGGTGTAAAACCTGCCAGCTATACCATACCATTGCAATCAGCCTACTCTTTGTTATGAACAATGTCTGTTTCAGATTTAGCTTCTTAGTTTACAGACCATTAATGAATCAGCCTGGCTTTTCCCTGGATGTATTTTGGTGTTGTGTGCAAGTGGAGAATGGTATGACCACGGGTTGCTCACAAACTGGTTGTTTTGACTGTATAGGATGCATGGAGTGCTGTTCACTTACAAACATGTTTTCCCTGCTCCATGAGCAGGTGATAACTTTGGCAATAAGAATAATGACTAACAAATAGCAAATGTTCTCCCTGGATAAATTTTCTGTGTGAAAATGTTCACAACTCAATATACTGTACTCTTTAACAGCTCTTCAAATGGGTCATTTTCATCTTTCATTTTTCTGCTTCTGTTGTAACATTTCCTCTCTGGAGGTAACCAGGCTGTAAATGTACTCGGTGCCAGTTTATAGATTGATCTACAATGGTCTCCGCAGAAAAAAGGCAGTTCACCAACGCTTACAACACAGTGGTATCTGAGAGGGGCCAGTTCTTCATACCCATAATTTTTCTGGTTAATTGTTACATATACATTGAGGAGTGATAGGACCAACTGCTGCCCGAACTACCCATGCTTTACCTAGCTATTTATCAAGGGATAGACTTGAGGTTATCACAGATCTGGGGCTCTCTGTCCTAAAATAAGGTGGACACAGTGTAAGAACAGAAACCATCCAAGCAAGAACAACAGGCCATTAAATCAACTACAGTGTCAAATAATAAGTGACTATTATTGAAATGATGGCAATTTTGAAACATTATTTCCTTCTTAATGGATCCCCAGAGCCTTTTAAGATGTTTTTCTGTGCTCTCTTTACTGAGGCAAATGCATTAGAGGATAAGAACAGTAATATTATCTGTTAAAGTATGTTTGTGGGGGGAAAAACACAACATGGAATTAAAAAGCATTTGCATTAATATTTTTTGAGGACACACGAGACATTTTTTGATAGATGCCATTCAAAGACAGTACAGGAAGTTTGATAATTAGTCTGGTATGTCTGGAGAGCAGCCATGCATTTTGCAAGCTGAAGTGCTGATGATAAAAGGTGCATGTAAACACCTTCGGCCTGATGTTCTGAGTTAAAAAGCACTGACTTGCTTTCATTGACTTCGGCTATAGTTAGTTGGTTCTTTGCACTTCTGAAAACCAAGTTCTGTCAGAAGTAAGTGCAAGCGAGACTAAGAAAGTGTAAGACTGCAGAGAATTTTCTCCCACTTCACTAGAGAAAGGTTCTTCCAACTTAAACTATCATTAGATCTCATGTCCCAGTCTTGTGTGTGCAGACAGTATCATTGCCCTTCCTCTTTTCTTCCTCTCAATAGGGTGCAGGGAGCACACTCTGCTCTCTTTCACAAAGGACTGAGCAGCTACATGCAGCTCTTCTCAAGAAGTCCTACGTGCCTACAATCCTGTAACTCTGCCAACAAGACAAAGTGTTGCTTCAGGGTGTGAGGGCAGTTTGAAGTTCAGGATGTAGTCGTCCCAAAGCACATTTCAGAAGATTAACTATATTTCGCTATCTCTTTATATTGCTGCCCTTTCTTCTGACACAAGTGCTGCCTGTCTGCTGAGCAGTAGCAGATGTCCAGTGCTTAACAGATCAGCTCTTTAGAGGAGAAATTAGTAATGTGGACTCTAGGTCCATTCTGTGTGTGACTTGCATTATTTGCATATATGCCAGTCCTGGAATAAGGTGGTCAAACAACATGCAGCACAATATAACTGGCATTTTACCCCTGCTTTGCACAGGTCTCTATGGCAATGCAAGGTGCATGGCAGTAGAGAATCAAGCTCACAAATCACTTGTGTCAGGAAATGACTGCGTTTCAATCAATAACATATCCCCTGTCCCCCACAGCCCTGGTTCTTATCGAACAATGAACGTGCACTTTGGCAAACCCTGATGGAGCAGGATTCTCCGTTTCCTACTATTATTTTGACTCTAACTTGCTCCAGCTTAGCTTAGATTGGAAATGTTTAACAAATAGGCTTAATAACTATTCTCCAACCATTTAGGTTGGTCTAATAAAAGATATCAAATTCACCCAAGGAACCTTGTCTGCAATTAAGCAATATACACATTTCCTAGCTAACTTCCAGATAAAGAAATCAGATCAATTGATAGTTTGACTCCTGGTATTGGGAGGGGGGGGGGGGGAAAGGAATAGGGGAGTGAAGCTCACAGAGATGTTTGAATTAATTGAATAATTCAGTTTAGCATTAACATGATGAAAGAACAGATCCCCTGTCGGGCATGAATGTATAATGCAGACGTGGATTTTTCTGCTTCCCTTTTATCATTCAGATCCTATTGAGCATTTGCAATCCCGAAGATGATGTGCAAACAATTAAAATTTAAACAAAGGGTTTTTGGGTTTTTTTAAAGGAATTTGAGGCGGGGAGGAGAATTGCAAATATTTCATATGATTTTTTTCCCCCTTTTTTGTTCCTTCAAAGGGGAGGGAAGCAGTAGCAGAATTTTAGAACACAAACATAACAGATCCGTCTCTGCCAAGGGAGAGTGAGAGACAGCACTTTGTAACCATAAAAGAACAAAATTCCAAGCAGTGAGTGAGGAGGATGTATTTGCATAATGGATTTTATTTACATAAATTACATCGCTTATAGCATTCCTCTGCTATAACTTGGCATAGGTAGACCACATCAGTTCAAAGCAAGGGGAAAGACAAGTAAATAGCTTGTTATAAATAACACTTCTCTCTGGGCTGATTGGCCTCTTCTTGTCCCTTTGCATTGGTTCTTTGGGAATGTGCATACCCTATGTCTTGTAGGACATGCTGGGGAGCATCAGATTAAGCCCTACATGAGCTCTTCAGCCTGATTATGGCCTTTTTTTATGAAGGGAAATCAGTGCATCTGTCAGATGCTAGCACAGAACACTGGCATGTTAACTTCTGTATGTTGGGACCTGACAGGTGCTGGCTGTGAATTTTCTCACCATAACAACCAAATAAAAATGTCAGCAATGAATCTTTGTTCTAAGTGCTAGATTGTTTTCCCCCCTCTTCCATACGCAAAACGTTTCTTTCTGAGCACACAATTTTACTTGCTCTACTTTCATTGAGCAGATGCCCCAGGGGAAAAAAAATCCTGTCATTGTGGATTGTTTGTATAAAAGTGTCAGTGAGGTATATTTTTCTCTTTGTTAATTTAATTCTTGCATAAAATAATACATTGACAGCAATACACATGGCTGTCAAAGAGTGATTGTGCCCTGAAAAATGACTATGAAAAAATGGCACCTTCTGACTCAACAGATCTACTCTTTGTATGTCATTGGTGTCAAACATACTGACAAAGTTTTTAATTCTTTTGGCACTGCTTAGCTGAGGAAAAATTTAGATTTTTTTTTTTTATCTAGTGGGAAGGTCTATTTACTGTTTGGTTGCGTCTTAAGTCAGGTTGCCAAGTTGAAAAATCAAATGTTGTTTCCCTCCCAGGAATAAAAAGTTCCCCCAAAATTTCAATTTGGAAATGACAATATGCTTTGTTCTAATGTTTTTTTGGGGATCCTAATGGAATGTTTCAAAATTCCTCAGCTGAAATGTTTAACTTCAAATTGAATTGAACAGAAACACTTTGTTTGGAATCAGATCAATATTCAAATGTTGCTGCCAGTGGCTCTCCAATGCCTGAAAGTGTAGTTTAGGTGCCTTCCACCTCCATTTTTACCATGAGCTGGGTGCCCTGGCTACAATACATCCCACGATACAAACTGCAGCCATGTGACTCTCGAGAGATTTAATCATTTCAGTGGAAAATCCTTGACCAACTTGTAACCCGGGTGTCCCCAAAGTGAGTGTCCCCTCTCACCAATAGAAGGGGAAAGCCAGCAGGGTGCATGTGCTGGGGGTGGAAACTGCAGTCTACTTGCAGTTCCCTCCCACCTATCATGTCTCAATAGAGGAGGAACAGAAAGTGATGTCTTAAATAGGTACAAATTTAATATATGTATATAAAAAGTAGTGAACTAAAGTGAGTATTTACAGGTTACACATACATATAACTATAACTATATACACACCTAAATACAAACAAGTAATCATAGTGGTCTTAAACGGTATGAGCAGATAAATACAGCAATAAATGGCACTCATAAAATGCAAGGTGTGCAGTTAACAGTTAATAAACACTCCAAAAATGCACAGTATGTATCAAACAATCAATAAACACTCCAAAATATGAAACACAAGAGTTCTCTGGTGGTTCCCCTCCTCTAGGGGGGGTCTTTCCCTCCTGCCTCTTTATGGAAGCTAGGTTTCCCCAAGTGTCACTCCCCGGTGGGAGACCTACTGCCCCACTAACTCGCATGTCCCAAGGAGCCGGGTGGAGCAGTATTCATAAGCTCCCTGGCCTGATTAAAGTTTCTCTAAGGGAGAGCTCAGTTCCAGGTCTTAGGGCGCTGGCATGACTTGTGACTTGCTCCTACATCCCAGTGGCTCAATCCTTCTCAGGGGGAGTTGCGGGCCTGGACCACCTTGTGCATGCCCAGGGCTGTGCTGCTTTGAATGCTGCTCCTTGTGCTCGGAAACCACTCTGTTCCCAGGGCTCTTGCAGACCCATTGCAGGGAATGGGACCCAGACCGCCCGGCCCCTCCGTCTCCAGGGCCCTACATGCCACAGTGACTCGCCCCACAGTAGCTCTGGGTCCTGGGCCTCATGCTGTGATTGGAGACCCGAGCCGCTTCGCTGCGACTCCTAGGGTCCCGGTCCCACGCGGACCCACCATTCAGCAACACTTGCACTGCCCACCACTTCCTTCCAGCAGTGGAACATTTTGGGCTCTTCTGGGCAGCCGGATACACCTGCTGGGTGGCTCTCCCAGCTCTTCTTGGCCCGGGAACTCTTCCTTCTTCTTCGTCCCTCACCGACTGCTTGGCATGCAGCTGCTTATATCTCCTTCTGGGGCTCCATCCTCAGATTGAAAATGAACCAATTAAGGGGGCTCCAACTGCAGTTCCCAATTAAGTCTACTCCTGCCCCCACTTTGGAGTAGAGGGGGAGTGGACTCTCCTCCTGGTTCCTTCCCTGCCTGTCTCTGATTGGTGGGGTTTGCCCACCAATTGTGTTCGTGGTCTCCTAAGTCTGGAGAGCTGGGCGAAGCCTGGCAAGCCCACCACAAACTCTTTTCAATATAACTTTGGGAAAGGGAGGTAGGAGTCCATTCATTCTTGTTTGTAGGGACTTGATCAGTAGGTTCCAAGCATTGATGGTTTGGCTAGGGATGATTCTGCTTCAGGCAGGGGGTTGGACCCATGAAAGTCCCTTCCATCCCTACTTCTCTATGGGTCTCTAAGACACAGGACCAAGACAGGAGGTACCAAGGTCCTTCTTTGGTCTTCAGAACTTGTAGTTCTGAGAATGGTAAGAGAGGAGGGGAAAAAGTGGCTGGAATTGGACATGCAGCATGTTTACGCTGGTACTGTCAGCCTTTACATTGCTGCCTAAGAGCAGACCTGCAACCTACAGCCATTTAGTGGTGTAACTAATTGGTGCCGAATTATCCAGGGAAAAATCGAAGATGAAACAACATTGGTATATGTTACACTGATGTCCTGTGTCTGCAACTATCCTGGGGTAGTCATTTGTTTTAGGCAACAGGCCTGCCATGTGGTGATGCGACACTGGAATCACTGGCTACTGGATACCTACCCTCCAGAGAACTGCTTGTCTGTCTGCTTCAGGTCCTAATGTAGTTAGCAGTGATGTACAGTCTGAGTAAATTTCACCAGTGTAAATGAGCTACATGCCCCAGCCCTCTGAGGTCTTATCTACAACAGGAAATTTGTATGTTACTGAGAATGGGAATTAGCAACAGGCGCTAACCATAGGTGCAGTGGGTGCTAAACAAACTGGAAGAGCACACCAGGATAAATCGTGCTCAGCATCATTTCACAGAAACAACCCACAAGTTTAAACCCACAGATACACTAACAAGAGCAATGTGTGCAATCCTCTCAGCTCTGCATAATTTCCCTACTGTAGGCTTGGGAGCTCAGGCTGCAGAATTAGGAGGAAGGAAAAGAAACCTCTTTGTGTTTGCAAAGTAAGGATAGATGAGAGAAGACAACTGTAGGGTTATTCTTCAAGTCCTTTGCTGTAGATCAGTCTGTGGATGCAAGGGTGGATCCAGGACTGGAGCTTATGCAGGCTCTGGGTGGAGCCCCTGCTTTCTTATGGCCCTGGAGCCCAGGTAACGAGTGCTGCTTCTGTTTGCCCCCTGTCAACCACAATCATGCCTCCACCCTCCCCTGGATCCACTGCTGTACAGATGCACTAACTGCATGAATAATCTGTTCTCTGTTGTATCTTTCACATCTTTCAACAGGTAACTCCTTGTATGCACACATAAGAGAAGGAATGTGGATTAAATTTACTGCTAAAGCTACACCGCAGCTGTTCTCATACAGTGACTTGTGTAAGCAAACGTTTATCACCATAATGAGTTCTGTAAAGGATCCTCAGAGGTACCTGATACTCTCCCGTGCTCCAAGGCAGGATCAGCTGTACCTAAACCATTCCTGGCAGAGCTTTGTCTAACATGTTCTTATAGCAACCTCCAGCGATGATTTTTCCACATTCTCCTTATGTAAAATATGCTTCTGCTTAACTCTCTGTACACATAAAGTGTTTTTCCTAATGTCAAGCCTTAAATCTCCGTTGGTGCAAATGAAGCCTGTTACTTCATGCCCTGTCCCCACTGGATATGAGGAACAGTTTATATATAACCTTCTTCTTTGAAATCATCTTTGACATATTTGTAGACATCTCTTTTCTAGATGTACCCAATTCTTTCAGGCTTTTCTCAGAGGTCATGGTTTCCAGCCCTTTGATCATTTTTCCTGCCCTCCTTTGGATTCCCTGAAGCCTGTCCATGGCTCTCAAAGTGTAGTGCCTCAAACTGGATGCAGTGCACTCTGATGTAATAATGTACTAGTAGCAGGACCAGGAATGAAGTACTAATAGAGGGGCACAGACTGCTGGGATTTCACTCAGATGCTTCTAGCAACAGCAATGGGAAGAAAGTTGGCAAAGTCCCCAATCTTGTTCAAGGTTGCAGGTTTGGCTGAGGAGCAGTTTCCATCTCATTATTCATTGCAACAGGCTTGCATCATACTTGTCGGCATGTGGAACCACAAATTACTGATGTTGGTAAAGCAAGGCTAGTGGTAGGGCTTCCACTCAGTCTTTCTGTTTCCTCTGAAGCTACCAATCCACGTGTTTTGTAGCTGCATCACCTCTCTGTGGGGCCAGCTGCTTCTGATATTGGAAACACTGGGTGATTTGCTGTAATCATGGCATCAGAGGCTGATCCCTGATAAAAAAAAAAACCTGCCAATTCTCTGAATTCCTCTCCTTTCCCCCCCAATCCATGATTAAAATGAACGGCTATTCACTCCCTCCGCCAGCTCTGCTGGTACCCCTCACTTCTCTGCCTCAGCCCACTGGCCCCTCCCCCATGTCTGCCAGTGGGGGCCCCTAGCTGCCAGGGCTACGGGGCCAGGGACCTGGGTCCACACAGCCCCTTGCCCCTGGCAGGAGACAGCAGCTGCGGCAGCAGAGTGGAGCTCGGCTCCCCGCTTCTGCCTGCTGTAGGCTTGGGGTGGGGATGGGCTTCCTACTGCTGCGTGTGCTACCAGGGAGGCAGGGGGGAACCATGCCCCCCAGATCTGTGTGCAGGGCAGGGGTGGGGCGGGCTGCCTGCTGTGGGTTCAGGCTCCCACCCTGCTGCCCTCCCCTGGGGCCTCCACTGGCAGGGCATCAGGGCAGAGCGGGGCTGAGCAGGAAAGCTGCTTGCTGCTGTGAGTGCCGCACTGCCCTGTAGATGCGCCCCCTATGTGCATGGCAGCAGTGGGGGCAGTGGCGCGGGGTTATCCCCTCGCTGCTGCCTGATGGGCAGGGGATGTTTCAAGGGCAGTGCAGAGTTTGCAGCGGCAAGCAGCTTTCCTGCAGGACCCTGCTCTGCCTTGCCACGCTGGGTCATATCTGCTGGGCTGCAGAGGCCCCGGGAGAGGGCAGCAGAGCAGGAGTGCGAGCTTGCAGCGGGAAGCCCATGCCCACCCTGCCCCCGTCCCGTGCACAGATCTGAGGGGCATGGGTCTCCCCTGCCCCCCCTGGGAGTGTGCGCAGTGGTGGGGAAGCTGGCCTCACCCCCTGCCCCCCAAATGAGCTGCCTGCAGCCCTGTCCCACTCCCTGACGGTGCTCTGTGGCTGTGCATTGTGGCCCTGGGCCCCAAGCCCCACACACCACCCAGCTGGGCAGCATCCCCAGCCCCAGCTCTGCCCAACTCCCTCCCTCTGTTCCCATCTCCAACCCCTCCTTACCTGCAGGAGCTGCTCTCCATGCTGCCTGTTGGCCATTTACATGTACATGCACAAGGCTCCCCCTGTCTGACTACCCTCCTTCCACTCCCTCCCAGCCCCCTGCAGGCTGCAACTCTGCCAGCCAGCAGAGAGCTCTTTGCAAAATTGCAAAATCCACAGGTTTCGTCAGCAACATGAGAAATCCATGGGTTCCTCTGGTAAAGGGGAAAACCCATTGTTTTCTCATGGGAAATGGAAAACCCGGATCCCTGCTGATCAATTAGGCACAGCCTAAATCAATAAAATCAATAAAAAGAGATACCCCTTGAAACCTGGGGCTGGATCAGGCACATGCAAAACAAAATTTCACTCCATAATCTGATGGAGTGAATGCTGTGTCCCTGGTTTTAACGCAGCATGTCTTACAGATGCTGTCCCAGCTCTGCATACTTACCTCTCGTGTCTCAGTCTTTTCTTTTATTAAGGTTACAACTCATTTAGGGATGTTTGAACTTTCCCAAGGCCACAGTACCCAGAAGAGCAAGGATAGCCTGCCAATAGACAATACCTTGAATTGTTATTGCTCGGGTCCTTATGTTGTAAAGGTTATGGTAGCTGTTAGCGCACTTTCACTCTTTGCAGCATGGGTATCTCCATTGGATAATAAGAACATGACCAGCAAACATTAGCAGAGCAGCTTGACCGGTTTTTGACACTTGTTGGTTTGTGCCTGAACTCGCAATGAACTAAGATCAAGTCATTGGTGTAAATAAACAGACAACAGAAAGAGTTTTGTTCGTTCTGTGGGCAATGATAATGACTGCTGTGTAATCTTTCCTAGCCAGCTTCACATGTCAGATCCACAAAGGCTGATCAGCTGCTTTTGCACAGCAGTTTGCTAGACATGGATTTTCTATGGAGAGACCAAATTGGGAGAGGCCAGCAAATCCCAACAGGTTCCTTTGTTATTGGCAATGAAGATTAGGGGCAGGATTCTGCTCTCAGCTCCTGAAATGTTAATCCAGGAGTCAAGAGAGTTATTCCGATTTTCCACCTACAGAGCTAAGACCAGAAGCTTTCCTCAGGCTGAACTGAGCTATTTCTTATTAGCATTCATAAGCCATGAACAGGGGATGATACAGTACAACATGAAGTCAGGGTTCATAAAGATAAGTCTCCACGGTCAAATCTATGCCAGTTCATCTGGGCCTTGGATGCCATGCAAGAGTAAAAGCGATGTAGCCACAACCTCTGCCTCTTGGACACACACCTTGTAGTGATGGTGGGGATGGGGCTAAACTGGATGTGTTGCCTATATGTACATGCAACAGCCACTGTCTATGCCAAATCCATTGTCTGCAAAATGCATCAAGAGTTCCAAACTAGCTAAGATACGGAGAAAGGGAAGTATTCGTAAGTTAGTACAGAGACTTCCCTTCTTCCCCCAGCCCTTTGTTTCATTTCACAGATAGCAGGAGCCCAATTTGTAAAGAGGTCACCTTGATATGAAAGAGGGAAGAATTTGATGCTGGATTTAGCGCTTTTTTGTGGCCCGGTTAGTGCAAAGACTGAGGCTTGGGATTTGTGGGGTAAAATCCTGGCCACATTGACATAAATGGCAAAACTCCCTTTTGCTTTATTGGGGTGTAACTTAATGCTTAGGTTCTAGTCCTAGAGCTGCTCCTGAACCATGATGTGCCCCAGTGACACTCACCTATGCTGGGAGGTTCACAGATGTCACTGAATGCCAATAGGAGCTGTGTACTGAGTTCTCTTATGTTTCTCTGAAAGCCCCATACCTAACTTGTGCATATCTCTGTCTCGCCAACAGCAAACCTGCATGTTCCTACCTCACAGAGCTATTGCAATGCAGCTATTATTGAAAGGCAGGTACTTTTGAGATAATTAAATAAAAGGCAGCTGCCTGAGTGCAAACTATTATTATATTTTAATCAATATCTCCTAATGAGGCTTTGTAAACAAATGATTAAATACACAGATCAGGCCAAATTCTGTTTGGTAGTGTTAGTAACAGATGGGAGTTTTAATGAAGTCTGCCCAACTGAAAAACATAATAGAGAGCTGTATGCCTTGGCATAGAGGGGTATGCTGTACACCTGGTTTGCTTACCCAGTACAGCTGAATTATAATACAAATATAACTCATCCAATTAAACTTAAAAGCCAAACATTCATAATTTTTTTCTTTTTCTCCAAAATGTTCAATAGAGACATATTTGCAAGGGCTGGTGAATTTCAGATAAGTGGAATGAAGAATTTGTAAGGGAAGTATATACGGTTAGGGATTTAAAAACTGTAGATAAGGATTGTTTTCTTCTGCCTCTCCATTTACCTGAAGTAATTAGGTAATGAAAGAGCTGCCATCTCATTTCATAGTGTAGGAAATGGAATAACTGAAGTGCTAGGAAGCAGGTAAAATGACCAGAGTCATTAACACTTTTATTAGTTCTTCCAGATCGAAATGAAATGCAGAGAGTCTCTGCAGGAGCCGTTGTTTCCTTAAGAATATTAAAGCTGTTGCAGCTTGATGCGTCTCTTGTGAGAACTATGCATCTGTCTTGACTTTGTTAAGATCATTAGGGATAATTTGGGATAAAGTATTCATGAGAGTATTGTAAAATTGTCAAGTTAACAGGCCCCATTCCAGAAACCTTTTCTTCCATTGGAAACACTGAAGCTAGTCCCAGGAGTAATGGCTACCCACAAATGTGCGTGAGAATTCAGAAGATCAGGCTTTTTAAAATCAGCCTTGCCAGATGCTTCTACACTGGCCCTGGAGCATGCAATTTTAGAAATCACTGTGCTATCAAAACCCTTTTGCTACAACCTCCTAATCTTACTCAGATAAATGGATTAGCAGGATTGTATTTTAGAGGTACTAAACTCCATGGTAAAACTTTAATAGGTAATTATAGCTTTATCATGTTGGCATGTTTACTAGAATATTTTTGTGGATACTCTGATATCACAGCATCCATCACCCCATACTAAAAAAAAAAGGATTTTACTGATTGCGCTGTAATGACCATTGCCCAAGTGGTAATGGAGTCATGTCACTCTGCTCGTTTTAAGGTGGGTGCGCTGGACCAACGTTTAAAAATTGAGCACATGTGCCTGCTTCCCTTACAGCGCCTTGCAGGTTTGTTGCTGCTGCTGAGGCTAGAATTAGAATGAACTGCTGAGTTATTTTGCTGTTTGAGCCACCTTGCAAATATTTCCCTTCTCTCATCACTATATATCTCTGAACAGAAATCATGCAGTCATAAGGAAAGGTTCCTTCCTCCCGCCCCCCCCCCCCCCCAAAAAAAAAATTAACTAGACCAGCAAAACTCAGGCAAGTTTGAAATGCAAAATGAACACAGCTACACTTTATTGCTGTGGGAAAAGAATGGCAGTGACACGAGTCAAATTCTATTAGGGCTTTTGAGGGGAGATTGTATTATAATCTGGGAAAATTACAGTATGTATTATATTCTGTATAATACTGTATTATATATTATATGCTGTATAGCTATTATATACAGTATTATTATTTCTATTTAATTTCAAATAGAAAGAAACAAGATAAATATTCCCATTAAATTATCTGCATGCTCCCAGCTTTTGTAGGTGGGTGCTCCTTGCATAATTGCTGTATATTGTTGCTGTTTTCTTTTTCAAATCAGTTAAGTGCAACATAAAATGTTGACATGTAAAGAAGGATACTTGAGTATGGCTAAGAACAGTCACTAATGATCAGTCATTAAATCTTATTTGTGAGTTGTTAATTGTTATTCTTATTTACAGTTTTTTGTCTAGTCAGGGAGCAGAACCAATCCCAAACATCCGAGGGTACCAATTTGGTGCCCCCAATTCATTGACATGCAGCTGTCAGATGTGATCAGTTTGCAAACACCCCATTGGCTGAAGTTTGTTTACAGAAAGAGTTCAGAGAATATTTGTGAATAACATTTGCAGTCCCAGAAATCAGGAATGTGAGTGTGTGTGTGGCAAGGGGATGAGTGGTGGTGAGAAAAACACAGAGAAAAAAGGGCAGTCAGAGATCGTGCATTCACAGTGAACATGCTAAACAGCTCTGCCAACAGTCATGGTGATGTGGAACTTAGCCACATTTACTCAAACCTTTCTTACTGAGTGAAGAGAAGGGTTGTGTCACATATGCAAGAGCAGAAGTGACAGTTTTGTTCATAGATTGATTTTAAAAGCTAAGAATAGAACTAGTTGGCAGAATGGAGAACCCTCTTAGCCCTTAGAAGCTGGGAAAGGGTGGAGGTATGTCAGTAGGTCAGTGTGGAGGGAGGCCTATGCTTCTGCCAGCCACAATACAGCTGTGTTGACAGAGAGAAAAGTGTGCTGCCTCTTCCAATATATCACCTTTGCTATGCACTGGGCATGTCTACACGAGACGTTTACTGAGCAGTAGACTAATTAGCTCCTCAGTAAACACTGTGAGTCTACATGTGCAGCCCTATTAGGCCAGAGTAAATTAATTTACTCCACATCAGGATAGTACTTATAAATACAAGTACTATTCTGCTGCAGAGTAAAAAACTTTGCAGAAGCGCATGTGTACATGTTGCTTCGGCTGGCTGGGGCACAAAGGTGCATCCTGCTGGCTAGCCCTGCACTGAAGCACCCTAGTGCCCCAGGCAGCCCCTCTTTAACGCATTAAGCTGGAAGGAGCAGCCCCAGGCTGGCTGGCTGACCTCCTGGGCTCCCTGCCAGCCAGGGCTGCTCTGACCTGGCTGAATGTGCTGCATTCCCAGGCACGTGTTCAAATGGCAATAAACTCCGGAGCTTATTGCTTCACATTAATTGCACATGTAGATGCATCAGTAATTCCTTATGAAAATTTGAAGAAAGAAAGTTTAGCTTCATTATTTAAGAAGTTGAGCTGGAAATCTTATGGCATCAGGTTTCCTAAGAGATTTCCAGCATGCCTTGATTTGGACTCTGTGGACATATGGCAGTAACAGACTTATGTGTGGTGTATTTCCACTGCCATTCACTGATGAAACCAGCAAGGGCAGAGGGGTGCAAAAATAATTAAGGCAGCAAATAAATATCATCTGTGCTTTCTGAGAGCTTAGCCGAAAGTTTGTCTCTGGCTCGCTTTGAGTTTGGGGGAAGTTTCAAGCCAGTCTATACTCTATCCAAATGTCTTTGCCTGTGTCAAATTCACCTCTTACAGTGGGGTGTGTGGAGCTGTGGTCAATGGCTGGTTTGGGATATGGAAGAACTTGAGTGTTTGGCTTAGGGAGAGGGAGTTGCAGGGTCAGGATGCAGACTAAGTAAATTAATAAGGTGGAAGCTTTGTTTCCCTGAAACCAAGGAGAAAGAAGGATGGTGTAACATGGTGACCTGCTCCTTTTAAGATGGAACTGTTAGCTGTGTTGAGAGAGCCCAGCTGCATGGCATTTGGATAGGCAGAGAGCATCCTGCTAGGAGCTTTAAAAATTGCTCCTAGAAAGATCTTGAGAGAATAAGCAAGAGAGAAGGAAGCAAGCTGTGAATGGGACTGCTTGAAAGCTAAAAGAAGGGGCCAAATTGCTGTGCTGTGAGCCAGAGGGGCTCTTGAGTGCCTGGGTAAGGCAGAAGTGGTTTGGTTTTGTTTCTTTATTTGTTGGTTTGTTTGTTGCCTAAAGACTTTGTGTGATCTGAGAAGACTGGCTGAGGAGCTCCTCAGGAAGCAACCCCTGTCTGGGGAACCCAACAGGCTAGGTAATCCATTTACAGATGGGAGGCAAATAAGGAGGGAGAGGGAGACTTCTAAAGAATCAGGCCTGATAAATACTGCTTAGGTTTATCTATATGTCACCCTCAGCCCATAGTGAGGGTGGTCAGGATACTGAACCTTGATGATGTGTGACTTCTGATGCTCATGAACTAAAATTACTTGTAAGAGGTCAATGACACTTCTCGTGTGAGTAAGATGTTGCAGAATTGAGCCATGTGTGTGCTGCCTGAAACTGCATCTGTTTGCATCAGGCAGCCACCCTTCACTTTAAGCACATGACCGGACCCACTGGTATCAGTGGAATTGCCTATGCTAAAAAATACATACCTATGTTCTAATAGCATCCTGACCTAAACGACTTAAGGCTAGAGCTACAAAGATACTCGGGCATGGTAATATCGAGCATCACTGTGGCATCTTCCTGCAGCTTAGGGTTATGCATCCAGGTGAGATCCAGATTCAGAACCCAAAGCTGTCTCCTAGATTAAGCACCTACCTCAATTTTTGGGTATGGTGGACTCACTCGCTCTCTCTTTTGAAACGTGGCCATCTGATGCTGCCCACCTTTCCTCTCATAGCCTAGTGGCTAGAGCATTCCCCCTGGGAGTGGGGGACTTGGTTTCTAGGCCTACTTCAGCCACATCTCCCAGCTCCTTACTACCATGCTCTCTCTGGCCCCTTTGGCTCAGCTTCAACAGGGTACCTCCCTAGACTATTCTATAGCCTGCTGATTAGGGCACTCTCCTGAGAGGTGGGAGATGTGGATTTGAAACTCCTGTGGCTAAGGAAAGCATTTGCACCCTCATCCTCCACTTCCTGAATCAGTGCTCTTGGTTTGGGTATAGGAGGTGGGTGGTCCCACCACCAACTACCTTTTTGAACAAAAGTGGTGGTGACTGCTGTGTTTTGTGTTGAATTAGATACTCTAAGTTAGTGTTTTAATATGCCCTAAGGACACTTTCTGGATCAGGCTACTCAGGGGCCTTATGCCCAGGGGTGCGAAGCCTGTGGATCAGTACGGTACCTAGCTTCCTGGTGGCTCTGGGCGAACTGTAAGTATTGGGCCCCACTTCAACAGAGATAATGATAATAATATTTGGACAGTGGAAAAAAATACCATTTTCAGGCCCCCTTTCCTGGGCAGCTGTCCAGTTCGCCCATGCCTGTGTCCGGCCCTGCTGTGGACCCTAAATAGTTCTACGCTAAATGGAAGCTGGCTACAACAGGCTTGCTAGGCTGGCAGCAGTCTCTAGGCAAGTGCAGTAGCATAATTCCAGGCATCTAGGGAGCTTTCCCTCTAGATGCCTGACAGCCTTTCAAGCACCTGCCAGGTCATGGTAAGGTTTGTAGATCTTCCTAAGTCTGCCAGTGTCCTCACACTGCAGGTCTTTTGTGGTTTGGGCCTTAGTCCTTGCCTAATGCATTCTATGTGCTTGTGTTAGGTTTAATGAAAAAAATCTAATATTATTTTTAGGCAATGTAAAAGAATCTTGTGAAGTTAAAATAAATATCAGGAAAGCAACCTAGAATTGACATTTTCAAGAGGAGAACAATAACACATCACATCATTTCATTTTGTGCAAAATGAAATTAATTTCTGAGAGGAGCATTACAGTGGATCTGCATTACTTTTCTTTGCAAGCTTTCAAACCAAATTACTTCAGCCATAAAAAACAACAGTCAGTGTTACACCCCCATAATGTCTGCAAGTAATGGTTACATTAAAATATGTTTTTGTTTGCAGTTCTAACAGAAATGATACAAAATAAGACATTTAGACATTCTACTCACACTAGAAAGTAGACATAAGCCCTGCATGGTTAGTAATTAGCATTCATACTGGGGAAGAAATTACATATTAATACAGTGTCTCTTCTGTTATTGGGTGATTCATTTATTTACAGTGACATGCCTGTGGACTTAACTTTAATTCTTCAGAGAGATCTAAAATGCCAGTACCACATGTGAATCACTACATTAATCATGGGAATAGATCAAATAAACACCCAAAGAGGTCTTTTTGTATTCATCTAGTGTTCAGAATTCTGAGCCCTTTCCTCTAAGGGCAGACAATGTAAGCTGAGCAAAGGGGAAGAAAAGAAAAGAGTTAAAATGCATGGGGAAGCAAATAACATCTACTGTGATTAAGAAAATTCAGTTCTCTCAGAGGCAGTTTCAGCCAAATAGCTAAGACTGTGTTCCACCATCCTTTGCTTTTAGTTATGAAATATTAGTCTCAAACAAAATGCTAAAAAAAGGAAACAAAGTTCCATTAATTAGTTCACAAGCTTTATTAGGCTGTGTCTGAGAAGGATTGGAAAGGTGTTTCTTTATCGTTCCAACTATTTACCCCTGTGGGTGGGATTTGTATTTTAAGTACTTAGCATCAGTCTAACTCTTGTTCCTATTGAAATCAACTGTCAAACTTCCTTGGATGTTAAGGAGAGCAGAGTCATGTCAAAGATAAGCATTTCTGAAAATCCCACAATCTCTGCCTGTGTGTGTGCATGAGCACTTGTTTCTTGTACCTCTTGTGACCTGATGAAGAATGCCTTGTATTCAAAGCTTGGTCTAACTTTATTTCAAATGTGCAGCTGATCCAATAAAGGATATCACCCACAAAAATTCTTGCCTCAGGCATCTTGTACCTCATGGCATCTTTTGGGATCAGCTGTGCCTGACAGGTACAGCCCTGAGCACTGAGTACAGGGAGGAGTCTTGGAGGAAAAGCAAGTCTTCCTAGAACTCTCTAATTCCCATGGAGGGCTTACAGTCTAACTAAACAAGGCAAAAGGAAGGGTGGAAAGGAAAGCTTAGAGTAGTGGTTCTAAACCTTTTTGTACTAGGACCCATTTGTAAACATTGATGGCCAGTCCCGACTCACTGCCCCTCACTCCTGACCCACTGTCCTCTGTCCCCAGACCCCCCCCCCAGTGTGTGGGGCAGGGGGTGCCCCAAGCAGCCCCTTGCAAGCTGGAACTCTCCCAGCCTGCAAGGGAAAAGCCATGGTTTCCCACATTTTTCTCCTTTAGAGGATAATCTATTTTTAAAGTTTGTTTGCAACCCTTTCATATATTCTTGTGACCCACTTTTGAGTTGTGACCCATGGGTTGAGAAACTCAGGCTTAGAGGACTTGTATGAGGAGTCGATGGCAGGAAATGAGCGTGGGTGACCTGAGTTCTAAGCTGGTACCTTAACCACTTAATCATCCTGCCTATAGTGTGATAGGGTTTACAAATCCCATACAGCAGAGAAAGAGATTTCTGGAGAGCCCAGGAAGCTCTAACTCTGTGACAATCTGCACTACCTGGGAACTTGTCAAGAACTGGGCTTAGACTCCAGTACAGAACAAGAGAGTGGCTTGGACAGTGAGAAGGGAGCTCTGTACTGGAAAACTTGAAGGGAAGATGGGGTCTTGGGGAACGTGTGCAGGTTGCAGCCAGTGATGGTGAGATTCAAAGGTGAGCCCAAAGAAAGAGTTGCTAGACTGAAAACTGGAACCTTGATATTGGGACCCTGGTCTGGGACTCAGTGGAGTGTGGTGGGGCTGAATTCCCTTCCTCTCTGCCCCTTCTTCCCACAAAGCCCCTTCTCAGTGGGCGAGGAAGACTGTACCATTGGCAGGTAGAGTTGCTGGTTATAGCCGTTGGTCTAAGGACATAGGCAGACAAGGTTCTTTGGGTAAATGTGATATCTTTTATTAGACCAACTAAATAGTTGGCTATCACATCTACCCAAAGAACCTTGTCTGCCTACATCTGTAGACCAGCACAGCTACAACCAACAACCCTACCTGCCAATGGTACATAAGGGTGTTTGTGCCTGATAGCTTGCAAAGAACAATTTTTCCAACTATTCAGTTGGTCTAATAAAAGATACCAAATCTACCCAAAGAACCTGGTTTACCTATGTACCATCGGCAGGCAATGATATCACATTCAGTTGGAAAGGACGCAGGTACGAATTGCCTTCATATGTGGGCATGAAGCTGGAATGTATCTAGGGGATGGAAAGCAAGTCCATTGTCATGTGGGTCACTGCATGATTGCAGGAAATAATTTTAATAAAGCTAGCCGTGTTCAAAATTGTGTGGGGTCTCAAAACATAAAGGAATAGGAGCTACCCAAGCAGGCTTTGACTAGAGGCGAACACTATCAACTAAACAACTCAAGTCTGCAGTAAAAGCTACCAGCAGCAAAAGCACGAATGAGCTTGAATCAACAATTCACTAAGTGCTTCATTCTTTCTCTCCCAGTATATATGATGACTTCAGGAAGTCAATTTAAGTCTGGAGCCTCTGAACTAGTTGTCTCCCCTGTAGTATTTATAAGACACCTTTGACCTTGTACCTAACTATGGGGCAGAGATGTGTAAGTAGCATTGTAAAAAGCCTGACCTTCAGTCTGCTTCTGTGTGATTAAAATGACTTCTCATATGAAAGTAAAGAGCAAGGTTGAATAAATCAATTATTTATAGAATCAGCTTATTTATGGACTAGACTGTCCCCAGACAAACTGAGAACTAATAAACCCTGAAGAGATGAGGGAGAGAGGATTGGTAATGTCCTTTGAACACTGAAGCCCTAAGCAGTGGGTGATGGGCTCAGACCTATAAAGGACTTAGTCATAGCAATACCAAGTGGCACCTTGCCTAACTGTGTAGAGACCCAGCCCCCAGAGCACAGTTCACAAACCAAAGGGAAGTCCTTAACTTCCTTGTACAGTGAGTAGGGAGCAGTGGGCATCAAGTGATGCAATTCACAACAGTCAGCATGCTGAGAGGAGGCTACCTAAGCCAGACAACAGGAAACACTGAAGAAAGGGGAGTGTCTGAAATCCCATCTCTCTTCCAGACTTCAGCACTTTACAGCCTGAAGCCTTGTCCTGCACCTAGGTGCCCAAGACTTCACTGTTGCATACTGTGGACTGGGTCACTCTCCACTATGAGAATAGGACAATAATGCTATGGCCCGCCCAGAACAGTTATCAAGGCTGAAGAATAAACCATCCCAAGTGGGTGCACCAGAGCTTGGAGTTGGAGCAGCACAACTCAGCTTCTTTTTCCAGGTCCAAACAGCTTAGCAAACATTTTCAAAAAGCAAAGGGATGTTCTTGTTCCTCCCATTGCTGGCCTATGGACAAACTATGGGAGTTCCTGGACGTGGTTCAGGAAAGAAATTTTGTAATGACCTCCTGGTCAATGGTTGGACTTCATGGTGTTCCCATAGTCTAATGTATTACACAGGCTGAAATCGTATGTTTATGTGAACACGGACCCTCATACATTCATATATAAGCAGTGATGCAAAGTAATTATCCTTGAGAAAACTATCCAGAATAATACCCAGCTTTTCTGTCATCTAATCACATGACCCTGGGAACTTGGGCTTTATAAAAAATAGTACATTTTGCATGACTTGCTCAAACTGAGAGTTGGTCATGTTGCCCTGGGGGGTCAGGCCAACTCTCAGGATCTCAATATTGTGCTGTTAGACAGGACGGTGTGACACAATTGCACATATACAAAACACACACAAATCAATTAGGTGCATACACGCACATGCTACCAGCTCAGGCACATACACATTCAAACCAGCCTAGGCACATGCATACTTATTACCAATTCAAGCACATACACTATACACTCCAAAAGTTAGACACACATCACTAATTCGTATATCATGCACACAATGCCATATATGTATTTATGTATGTATACACACACACACACACACACTAGCAACTCAGATACATACATGTTCAAAATAACCAGTCTAGGTTTATGCACACCTATCACCAGTTTAAGCCCATACATGCTACACACACCACATCGAGACAGAATCAGTTACCAACACCTGCACATTCAATACACATATGTGGATTACTAATTCATATACCCCCCACCCACCACACACACACACACTGATATCTATATATGTATGTGTATTCACTAATACACATACCACCCACCTACATATACACATAAGTGAGTTCCTAAGTTGGGTGTTGTGATGTGTATGTATGTATGTGCTTGGTGTACTTGGGATACATGGGGAAAGGTTAAGGTAAGAAAGTAGAAGTGCAGGGAGTTAAAGTTACTGGAAATGAAAGTCACCAGGATTAGAACCAGTAGACTGCAGGGGCCTGGGCTGAAGAACTGAGGCTCAGGGGTAACTTTAGGTTAATTGATCTTAATTGATTAAAAGATAATGCCCAAAGCCTGCAGAACAGGGAAGTGTGCGGGCACAGAGGCTGGGTCTGGAGCCAGAGCTATGGGGAAGCTGAAAAGGTAGATGGGGAGAGGGAAAAATGGGACTAAGGGAAAGTGTGGGTGTTAAAGAGGGGCTCTGGGTGTGGGGAGCCAGGGGATGGCTCCGGGGCAGCTAGAGAAGTAGTAGGTGCTGGAACCTGGGTCAAGCCGCAGGAGCTGGGAAACTGCGGGGGGGTGGGGCCTGAAAACAGAGAGACGAACAGCAGAAAATCACAGAAAAAGCAGCAGGAGAGACTGAAAGGTGGCAGGGGCAGCAGGAAGCAGAGAAAGGCAGCAGAAAGTCACAGGGAAAAGGCAGTAGGAGAGTGGGAAGCAGGGGGACAGCAGAAAATCACAGGAAAAGTGGCAGAAGAGACTGAGAGGCAGCAGGGGCAGCGGGAAAGCAGAGAAAGGTAACAGAAAGTCACAGGGAAAAGGCAGTAGGAATTGAGAGGAGATAGGGAAACTAGTGGAGAGGGGTGGGGGCTGGAATTGAGAAAAAGAGAGAGAGAATGAGGCTGGAATTTAAGATAAGGAAGGGACTGGGATTTAGTAAAACATGACCCAACTCAGGTTTGCAAATGACAGTGGTTTTATTGAACAGGGGAGATGGTGACACAATGTCAAATTGGGTCCCTTGCACACCCCCCCCCACGCACACAATGGCAGCAGGGGTTAAAGAGGCTTGGTGCAGGGGCTGAAGTCCATGAGGAGAGAGAGAGACAGAGAGAGAAAGAGAGTCCAAATTGTAGGATGAGGTGTGCAGGTAATATCTACCTATCCAGGCTGGAAGGGGTCCTTGTCCAGTA
This sequence comes from Alligator mississippiensis, assembly GCF_030867095.1. Taxonomy (NCBI): domain Eukaryota; kingdom Metazoa; phylum Chordata; order Crocodylia; family Alligatoridae; genus Alligator; species Alligator mississippiensis. Next base: position 140,253,232 of record NC_081825.1, on the reverse strand, counting down.
GGTGTTGTCCAGAGGGGGTCGCCAGCAGTGTAGCTGAGATTAAATGTCCAGGCTGCAGCCAAATAGGCCTGACGCTCTGTGGCTGTATGTTCAGGCCCTGGTGCAGGACAAACCTGAGTCCCCCTTTTATTGTTTTACAGCTGTTGTGTCTCAGCGTAGCTGTGTCGCTGAGCCCTGTTGTACGTTTGCTGCATGTCTGGGCCTGGCTTGGGGCCTGGCACATTTTGGGCCTTGCACATGTTGTTGCTTTTGCAGCTCTGTGTCCTGACCAAGCACATGGTTGGTGCTGGTTGCAGTTCAGGCTCGTTTGCTGTTTGGCGGGCTTTTTTTTGAGTTCTCTTGCAGTTCTCTGCCCCAGCAGAGCAGGAATTAGGACTAGAAACTTTGGGGTGTGACATGCTGACAAACTGCAATTAACCCCTCAAAGCCACCATGTGGAAATGGAGATCAGCACTGTATCCTTGCAGGGAGCAACGAGGGGCCCTTTGCAGTGCAGAAGGACCTACACTCTTTAGCAACTCCCTGCAGTGCAGAGACCCCATTGAGCAGCTCATAGGACTCTCTGGTGTGGGCCCCTCTCCAGCCCACTGCTGAAAGACAGGCATAGGGGTGCAGGCCCCCAGAACTACCTGCTGGGGAGCCCCAAGTCCCAGCCTGCCTGGGTATAGGTAAAGCCACCCCAAGGAAGTGTCACCTGTAGACCTTGTTTTGTAGTTTATAGTGTTTTAAAATTACAGTTAGTGTTTACTTGTGTTTTTTCTTTATTCTTTGTAATGAATGTAGATTTTGTGTTTACACAGAGAGGCAAGGGTTGTTGGTTTTATTGGACACCCTAGTGATTCATTTAGCGTTTCCCAGGTAGTCTGGGTGGGGGCTCGAGCCAAGGTGAAATATCTGACCGAAACTGAATCTGGCCCCTGTCGCTGCTGACAGGTGCTCAGCAGAAGGGTTACAGTAAAAATTGCTATATTTGACTGGTCAATTGATCGGCTTGCCAACCCTAGATGGATAATATCTTTTTTTAAGGCTAGGTATTGTTGCACAAACGGCTAGTTTCGTGTCCCTGGAGGCTTTTCCAATATACCTCAAAGAGGAGAGTCACACACACTCAGGCTGGATCCATCTCGAGTTTATTTGTTTGCAAACAGATCGACAAGGGAGTTCAATGCTCAAAGCCAAGTTGACCCCTAGCCACGCTCGAAGTTACATTTTTATACCTCTCATGAACAAGATTCCATTGTGGCAATCTGTGATTGGCTACAGTTTTCTGCAAAATTTAGTACATGCATAGTCCTAAAACAGGCAAGTAACAAGGGTTGCAAAATTTATGTGCAAAGCAGGCAGTAACTAATCTTTGTGTTCCCACAGGAATCAGCCTTATCACAAACCGAACATTTGTTCAGACTGTTCCTTATTATGCTACTGATTATCTAATGCAGGAAGAAAGAAGAGAAAAAGAAACAATTTGCAGTTCTCAGCTGTGAGGTCTTTTGTGTAGTGAGATCATGAGACATTTTTGCCACAATTCCCCCCTCAAGATGCTTTCTAACTCTAATCTTAATAGGTTTCAGCCAGTGTTAATTTTTGATAATGCACAAACATTTCTCGGTTGAAGACTGACTGAATTGTCCGTTTTACGAGGGCTATGTGACAGGGTAAAATACAGGGGAGCAAGCAAAGCATTGACATTAGCAGGCACAAGACGAGGAAAACTCCTTTTAACCATCCAAAATTGGGGAGCCAGGATGTAAACCAATCAAAATTTCAACCATTCCATGTTTGGATGGGGACATGTGCGACCTTTTCCATTTCATCTGCTAAGGCTTTGATTATCTCACCATTATCGTCAATATTGACACAACAGTTTGACAAGTTCAGCTTTCTACATACCCCTCCTTCACTTGCAAGTAAATAATCAAGAGCTAAGCGATTTTGCAGTCGTACTGAGCCTTACTGAGGGTTGCAAGCTCGTTTTGAGAACAAGTATAACAGGTGGACATAACTTTTGGGTTCGATATACCTAAAAGGGACAAGAGTCCCAACAAATAGATTAGGGTCCACATCTTTGCAAGCGTAACTTCAAACCTCCAGCAGGTTCACTTTTCCATTTGTTGGCTTTTTGTTCCTGGGTGTTATCAGCTTCCGGAGTGACCACACCCTGGGAGTTGGTGTCCTCCTGATGAAAAGGCTTCACTCTCGAGCAATGGGTCCACTTATCGCTGTTTGATAAGCAAACAGCTGTGTGTGTAGTCAGCAGCACCTGGTAGGGTCTCTCCCACCTTTCCGCAAGAGGATCCTTTCTCCACTTTTGTACCAGGACCTGGTCACCTGGTTTAAAGTTGTGGATCAGCGCATCAAGCGGGAGACTCTGGAAAGGTGCAGCAAACCTGTGTAGGGAAGACAAAACAGACTGCAAGGCGATAACATGTTCCCAAATTTCAGATTTTCCCAAATCTACAGTAATCTGTTCCCTCCACCCCGCTGGCAAGACTCTGGGAGGCATACCAAACATTAATTCAAAAGGTGAAAATTTAATCCCTCTACGTGGTGTGCTACGAATACGAGTTAAAGCCAGTGGGAGTGCCTGCGGCCATTTCAAATGAGTCTCAATACAGATTTTCGTTAGCATAGCCTTCAGTGTTTTATTCATGCGCTCCACCTGACCTGAACTCTGGGGTCTCCATGGAGCATGGAGTTTCCATGTGATATCTAAAGCTTTGGACACTTCCTGTACTATTTTCCCCACAAAATGACTTCCTTGATCTGACTCAATAGACTCAGGCAACAGAAATCGGGGTATTATCTCGTGGAGTAGTACTCGTGTCACCGTGGATGCGGTAGCCGTTCTTGTGGGGTATGCTTCCACCCATCCAGTCAGTTGATTGACCAGTACCAGCAGATAATGGTAACGACCGGACTTAGGAAGTTCAGCGAAGTCAATCTGCCAGGCTTGTCCAGGATAATGGGCCCACTGTCTTTCTCCCATGGGGGCTGGTGATCTTGCGGGTTTTGGGTTCACCTTTTGGCAGGTCGGGCACTGAGAGGCCACTCTCTGGGCTTCCCAATAGAGTCCTGGAGCCACTATCTGACGAACTAACAGATCTCCCATGGCAGTGCCCCCCATATGGGTGGAATAGTGTAACCGGTGAAGTACATCCCCTAAGATGCCTCGGGGTACTAATACCTTTCCTCCAGGTACGACCCACCATCCCTGAGGATTTTTGATGGCTTTGAGCTCTGCGGCTAGCTGATTTGATTTTGGGCCATATTGTATTTTACAGTCTTCTAAGCAAAAGGGCACCCTGTGGGCCGAACCCTGAAACACTACCTCCCCTCCCGTCTGTGCTGCCTCTTTGGCTGCCACGTCGGCCCTTGTGTTTCCCCTTTTCTGGCGCTCGTCTGCAGCCTTGCCATGGGCTTTTACGTGCACCACGGCCACTTCTTTTGGTAGCCGGAGGGCTTCCAATAGCATTACAATCTGTGGCCCATTTGCAATCTTTTGTCCAGAGGCCGTGATAAACCCACGTTCTTTCCACAACAATCCATGGGCATGTATAATGGCAAAAGCATAACGCGAATCTGTAAAGATGTTCACTCTTTTATCTTTACCTAATTCCAACGTGCGTGTCAGGGCAGTGAGCTCTGCTGCTTGTGCTGACCAATTTTCAGGGAGCTTTTCTTTCCACATAGTCTCAGTCAATGTTACCACAGCACACTCCGTATGCCATACGCCATGTATTACACTACTTGAACCGTCTACGAAGAATTCCTCCTCCGGGTTCTCAAGTGGGTCATCTGCCAAGTCAGGATGAATCAGTACTGTCTGGGTCAATACCTCTAAACAATCATGGCACGGGGGTCCCGGTTCTGGCATCAGGGTGGCTGGGTTCAAAGCAGTGGTGTGCTTGAAGGTAAGGCCCGGATTAGATAGGAGAAAGATTTCATATCTGGATTGTCTGGAGGGGTTTAAAAATTTTCCTCCCTCTCCTCCAAGGATTTGGGGAACTCCATGTGGGGTATGTATTTCCATATCAGCTCCCATAACAATCTTTTGAGCCTCCTCCACAAGAGTAGCTGTGGCAGCGACAGCCCTCAAACATGCAGGCCACCCCTTCGCCACCGGGTCTAGGACCTTGGAGTAGTAGCCCACGGGCTTCCAAGTTGGGCCCACTGGTTGAGTTAAGACCCTTGAGGCCACCCCCTTATTCTCATGCACATACAGTCTATAGGGCTTGTGCCCATTTGGAATCATCAACGCTGGGGGTCGCAACAGGGCAGCTTTTAACAACTCAAATGCATGTTGGTTTTCCTTAGTCCATTTTCAATTTGTGAGACCCTCCTTTGTGAGGGATTCATATAGGGGTTTGGCTTTTCCCCCATAATCGAGAATCCACAGTCTACAAAACCCGGTTAGTCCCAGGAAAGCTCGCAGCTCTTTGGGGTTTTTGGGAGCGGGCATATCCTGTATTGCTTGAATTCGATCTTTACTCAGAGCCCAAACCCCCTCCTCAATCTCATAACCCAAAAAGGTGACCTTTGGCTGGTAAATTTGAGCCTTTTCCCATGACACCTTATACCCTTTCTTTCCCAGGGTATTCAGCAAGGATTCTGTTGCTCTCTTTCCCATCTGCACATCGGGACTTGCTACCAACAAATCATCAACATACTGCAACAATGCCATCTCAGGGTGTCTCCCTTTCCAATGCTCCAGGTCTTTTTGCAATGCTGTTCCAAAGATATGGGGGGATGAGACAAATCCCTGGGGTAACACTGTCCATAACAATTGAGTCTTATGATACGTGTCTGAGTCCTCCCATTCAAAGGCAAACAATTTCTGACTATCTTCGTGTAGCGGAATAGAGAAGAAAGCATCTTTTAAAACACCTTGGCATCTGCTGGAACTTGGGTCAGAATGGTGTGGGGATTTGGAACCATAGGATGATCCACTAAAATCTTTTTTTTGTTTTTTTGTTTTTTTGTTTTTTTTTGTTTACAGCCTTCAGGTTTTATACCAACCTGAAGGAGGAGCCATCTGCCCACATACATGAATCAACATTCTCTAAAATCTCAATTCCTTTGGCTTTTGACATAGTCTTGGCTGCCCAGAGGGCCGTTTGGTAATTTGAGCCCTGTTTCACTGGCAGCCACATTACAATCAGGTTTTCACGGAAGATTTTAGCTTGCAGCTTTTTTTTCTTTTCTCACATGGGGGAGGTTTTTTAGAACGGCTTGCGTCAGCTATCTCTTCCCGATCCGTTTGGTCTGTGTCTGGTGGCATTTTAGCCTCATCCCTGCGCCTTAACCCTTGAGTCAGATCTTCCCTCACTATCAGAATTAAAGAGGACCTGGGGCTTTCTCCCAGCGTCCTAGTTAATTTACGACAAGCCTGACGTGCTGTCGGATGAGGGCGCTTTGAGCAGTTTTTCCCCGAATACAACGTATGTTTTCAGACACAAAAATAGGATCCTTTACCAGACAAAATTCTAGCCAGCAGTAAGGTTTTAAACTGACCTGGATTTAATAAGGTTCGGATTCAGTTACCATGATTTTGAACACACAAAAAGACACAGGAAAGGCTTATTTAGGACGTCCGGGCTGCTCAGTGCCTTGCCCCGCAGTCTTTACTGCCCAGACCCAAGGCCACTGACCCGACACCGGCTCATACAGTGGAAGGAGGGAGGGAAACACTAAAGGGATTCTTTCAGTCCTGCCCTTGACAGAAGATACTGGGACAACGGATTTGGAAAAGACAAAATCACTCAGACACCTGTCCGCTGGGTCACGAGGTTCCAGCTGAGCCCCCTTGCATTCGACACTACCTTATCAGGCAGAATCGGGGTGGCTAGACTCAGCCTTAGTCCCAGATCTGGTCAGTGGCTCATTTTTCTAAATACACAGACGCACATTCATTCAGTCAGACCTACCTCCTCCCCCACAGCGCCTTAGCCAGATTCACATCGAAAGAACCGGCATCCGGCCACTCCAACTGACAAAGAGTAATCAATCTATTTTTTGACATTTCTACCACATAATCCCCTTTGAACTTACTAAAGTTTCTTAGCATGCATCCTAATGGGGTTGTGGAGTTTTCTTCTCGGGAGCTACCCGAACCCATTGTGTCAACTAATATTCAGCTGAACTTCAAATCAAACAACAAAGTCCCCGGGGCTAATGTTCAGACTTATATACTGAACGTTCCAAAATTCCAAATTCCCCAAAAGACTACTCAACAAAGTCCCCGAAAGACTACCCAAATGACACAAGGCAAACGAATACTTACTCCATCAACACCCTGGCGCTGTCTCTTCGGACCCACTTAGCCTGGTTGACTCATTTAAGGGAGAGCCTTTAACTTCCCGGGTGTCCCAACTCATGGTTCCAGTGCCGTGGCAGACTCCAAAAGCGGTCTGGTGGCCACTCCACGGACACCTTTTCCAGTCTTGTCGTCCGACCCCAGGGTGGTCCAAGGGCTTCTCCTGCCTGGCTCGCCAAATTGTTGCACAAACGGCTAGTTTCGTGCCCCTGGAGGCTTTTCCAATATACCTCAAGGAGAGAGTCACACACACTCAGGCTGGATCCATCTCGAGTTTATTTGTTTGCAAACAGATCGACAAGGGAGTTCAATGCTCAAAGCCGAGTTGACCCCTAGCCACGCCCGAAGTTACATTTTTATACCTCTCATGAACAAGATTCCATTGTGGCAATCTGTGATTGGCTACAGTTTTCTGCAAAATTTAGTACGTGCGTAGTCCTAAAACGGGCAAGTAACAAGGGTTGCAAAATTTATGTGCAAAGCAGGCAGTAACTAATTTTTGTGTCCGAACTTTTGTTCGGACTGTTCCTTATTATGCTACTGATTATCTAATGCAGGAAGAAAGAAGAGAAAAAGAAACAATTTGCAGTTCTCAGCTGTGAGGTCTTTTGTGTAGTGAGATCATGAGACATTTTTGCCACAGTATTTAAAGACTGATAGGTGGGATTTTCAAAAGCAGGTAGTCACCATGACCTAGATCTAAAGAGGAACATAAGAGTCTGAAGTGTGACTAGCAGGATTGAGTGGCTTATGATCAATACTAGGATCCTGAAGCCCCTGCTTCATTGCCTCTACATGCTTAAACTACACAGGCACCTCAGGTTTTGATAGAGATTCTTCTGGACTGCTGGTGGGCATGCTCAGATATGCCTCAGCCTTGAGTGGTCTGAGTCCTACTGCGGTCCATTAGCCTGGCATACCTCTGCCTATCTTTCCCTGTGGCACTCAAGGTGGTGGGCATTCTCAGAGCCTGCCTACTAGACCAGACTCTGTCCAATGGCAGTGGAACTTGGTGCTTTATTTTAAGGCACAGAGAAGGACACTGGCCCTTTCTTGTCAAATTACCTAATAGAGTACTTGCCCAAGGAACGAGTGATGTGGGTTTAATTCCCTCGTTAGCCTGACAGGGTTCAAACCCACATAGAATCACAGAAGTAGGGTCAGAAGGGACCTTGTAGATCTTCAAGTCTGACCCCCTGCCTGGGCAGGAGGAAAACTGAGCTCAAATGACCCCAGCCAGGTAGGCATCAAGCCGCTTTTTAAAGATACCCAGGGTAGGAGCCAGCACCACTTCGCTTGGAAGTTGGTTCCAGATCCTAGCCGCCCTGACTGTGAAGTAGTTCTTACGGATGTCTAATCTCTTGCCTCTTTGCAGATTGCCCTAAATTGATCTGATCCTTGATAGGATTCTTGATTGGATAAGTTCATTGGATCAGAAAGCATAAGTCTTGCTATCTAGCCCCATGGCAGGGGGAGATCTGGGAGGGTTGCACCCCACTTTCATTCCTGGTCTACCCACAGTTTAAAACCAACTTCCTGGCAGTGACCACATCATTTCTAGTCAGACAGGGCTGAGAGAGTCAATTTACTTCATGGCTCATTGTAATCTACCTGATCCCTTCTAAACTCTTTATTCCATAGATGTTAACAACCCTCTCTCCTTTTTAATGGCCTTGATGTTCCACCAATCAGGCTAGCCTTTGTTCTGCAATTCTGGTAGCTGCTCCTGGTAGCGAAGCTCCTACTTCACAAACCTGAAGATTGCTTTTAACTCATTCTAGTTAAGTTATATTTGTTTTTGCTTCAGTCTTAAACTGAATACAGCCCTCGGTGCTAGCATATTAGTAGAGCTTCTTTTTTATTTTTAACTGGAGAAAAATATGGGTTATTTTATATGATGATGCACTGCACCATCTACACCCCCTGTTCAATATTCTAGATCCACCTGTGCCCAGTGGTGCTCAGTCTCCAGCCTTCAGGCCAGATATGGCACACAGAGCCATGTCATCTGGTCTGCACGACTCCCCATGGGTCTGGACATTTGACAGTGGGGGAGCAGTAGCAGCGTGAATTGCCACTTCCTTGCTGTCAAATTTCCAGACCTGCGGGGATCCCTGAGGGGTGGATAATGTGACCACACTTCATTGTATGAGATCACTCCATGGCTGGGTCTGGCTGTATAGGTCACATTTGGGGTGTCCTACAGTCACATCTGGTTGGTGGAGTTGGAAGGTTGGACACTACTAGTCTAGCCTAGTTGTCAGGGCACTTACCTGATATGGGAGAGACCTGTGCACCAGATCCTGCTCTGTGGACCTTTTCTGGATTTTATTCAGTGGAGCATAATTCTCTCTTGGCCTAGGTGAGCCTCCTAAACAACCAAGCTGCAAAAAAGTTGAGGTCTTCAGCTCACCTAATGAATCATGGATACTACTTACAGTATAATGGCTAAGCTTTAACAGGATAGGTGAAGAGTACCCTCCCCTCCCCTGTCAGGCTGTAGTCTGCTGGCTTGGATGCTTCTCTGGGTGGTGGTAGATGCAGGTCAGACCCAATTTTCTAGGTATGTTCTCTCTAACCGTGAGGTTATGAGATAAAGGGAAAGAAGCTCCTCTCCTGCCTGTATTTTTATTTACAGGAATATGGCTTCTGCTCAGCTTTTGAAAGAAGAGGCATAGTTGACCACCATAAAGAAGAAGCTCTAGGTTGTAGACCTGGGTAAAGGTAGTCACTGCCTGCTTTAAGCAGGGGTTTGGATTAGGTGACCTCCTAAGATTCCTTCCAACCCTAATTTTCTATGATTCTATGATTTTAAGTGCTGAATAAAATGCCTACACCCAGAGATGGGAGGAATTTAAGATGCATCTCTGTATTCAGTGCTCCTCTGTTGGCTGCCATCACAGCTTGCTGTTTAGCTTGCTGGGTTTGTTGTTCCTAGTTATGAAGAACCTAGTTCTCTCTGGGTGTTGTGCAGGGAGGGTTGTAACGTGAAGCTTTCCATTTCCCAACAGGGACTGGGTGTGCCAGTGTGCTGTGCCATGGTGTTCAGCTCCCCATTTGGATCTGGGTCCAAACTCTTCTCAGTCTTAACAGGAGCTGGACACAGAAACCTAGTGGGATATTGAAAAGTCCTTGCCTGCATCATTAGTTATCTCGTTTCCTTTCTCATTTTGGAAACCTTGCATCTTGAGTCTTCCCTACAGAAATATGCACAGAGGTAGCAACTCACTCTATCCTGTCTCAAGTCAGGACTCTTTGGGAGTTTCTTCTGAGTAGTGATTTGCAGTGAGGGCTGGGGGAGGGGAGGAGAAGGGAGGAAACAGAGGGAAAAGAATGAGGCAGGGATCTGAAAGATCAGATAGGACTTGCACAGTCAGGTAGGAGCATTTGAGCAGGCCGAGTTTTTGCTAGGCTTGTTCCCGAATGGCAGTTGAGGGAGGAGCAAGAGAACAGGACTTGCCATTTCATCTCCTTATGAAACAGATATCCCAGTCCCGACCTGCAGGTCTTTGGCTGGGCTCCCAAAGAGCACACACCTACTCTTAGAGTTGGTTGGGAGCACCTTTGCCACAAGCTCGCAACTTGGGCATAATTATTTTGAAGTCTAAAATGTGCCCTCCTGAAGCTGAAGGTGGAACATGGAAGAGGTGTGGCATGAGTCTGCAGGCCATTGCGTGGGAATGGGAGTGACTTTACCCAACTTAACTTATTGATAAAAGAATGGCTAAAAGAGCAGTCTACTTGGCAGGGCTCTTATTTATGTGGTATATTCTCTAAAGCCCAAGCTGTGATTCTCTTATTGAAATGAGTTAGCAATGATCACTGTGATCAGAACAGCTTAGCAGTGTTCATCAAGAGTCAGGAAAACATGAAAGCTACATGCTCCAGATACTGTTTTTGGAGTTGTTAGCTGGTAACAAACATATTCTTAGAGAGGAAAGACTCAGTCAGGTTAATCAGACTCATAGCTAACACCCCTCTCAGTTGAATATTCTGCAGAGTATCCATTGTTCCTTTTCAAGCTGTATTTTCTCTGGGAGCCAAGGTTATAACTAAACATCTAGGTTGGACATTTCCTCCTCTTCCCCTCCTTTGGCATTTCTCCAAGCATGTGTCTTTCATCTTTGCATTTAGCTGTGGGATAGTCAGCTCAGGCTATGCTGCTTCACACTTCCTCCTCTTCGCTAAGATGATCGCAGTATGTTGAGCATTCACTTGCCCGCATGGCTCGAGAGTGATCAGCATGTGAGGTACCCAGGCAACACATTTCCAATTCTTAGCAATATCATTCCTGCAGAGATGGATGGACCGAACAAGCGTAAAAGTTACAGTGTGAAAGCTCTACTGCCAATTATACCAAGGGAAAGGTGCAGAGCTGAAAATAAATGTCAGCTTTCCAGCAAGGATTATTTTACTCTAAACCTGGGAGTGTCTGAGGCTCTGAGATGAATCCTGAGCAGTACTGAGCACCTGTAACTTTCATCTTAACTGGAATGGAAGATGCTCAGCAGTTCCACTCAGCAGTTGGCCCTTTGAATCTATGCTGTGGGTAGAATTTTACTCTCAGTGTGATAGACCGTCATGTTGATAATTCTGCTCGTCTCTCACTGTGAATGCCAGATGGTCACAATGGAAAGGATGGATGGCCTTGTTGGTAGGATGCTAGGTGAAGACTCATGAGTTCTTCGTTCTTCTGCAGGCTTTTGTGAATGAGCATGGGCAAGTCACTTAGACTTGGATCAAAAACATCTAGGTGCTGATCTTTGCTTTCAGTGGGAAAACAAAATTACCTCTGACATTCTGGGCCATAGTTTTGTGCCTCAGTATTCTAGCAGTTAAATAGGGATAATATTTTAGACATTTTTATTAAGGTGCTGTACAGGTTAGATGGCACAGTGGTTAGACTGTCTTGCTGCAGAACCATAGCTGTGAATTCAAGTCTTGCTCTTCACTTCTGCTGAAGGCTGCACTCCAAGTGTTGCATCGGGATGGCACTTGGCCGTTCAGGCTGGGAAGTCAAAAGCTCTTGGATCTGATGCTACCTCATCATTCCTCAGTGTGCCAAGCTACAGAAGTTGGTGTACCTTAACCACTATCTATGATTAATCCATAAATAAGCTGATGGGCAAATAGACTCAGGACAGACCTTTCACTTTTCTAGATACTGGAAGTTAAAACATTATTTTGAGCTCATTACAGATATGAGGAGTAAATGATTTAAAACGCATCAGAAAGCCTATTACAAAGGATAAGCAGTACTGCAAGTAATTTTTTAAGCTGCTGGATTCTAATACTAAAGAGTTGATTAGCCACTGACTGATAGATCTTTAAAAACAAATTAGATATGGATCCTTTGTATGTGACCAGTTTTTCCTTTCCTATTTGGAATGTGAGCTCCTAGGCACAGGGATTCTCTCCTACTGTGTATATGTATATGTACAATGTTTGGGAACCTGGGGCCTATGAATATATCAAACCTGAGACCAGTTTTGTGACTCCAAGAGTCTGCTTTTGGCTTATACTGTTCAGTGAACTGATTACTCACCTGAGAGAAATGGAAAGGGAAATGGAAAACATAGCTATTCATAGCAAATTCTTACAATCTGTCCAGGATGTATAAAAGCATAAGTCAACATTTTAGAAAGGTGTATATGTTTTAGTCATTATGGTACTTTTGCCACCTAAAATAGAGATTAGGTAAAAGGAAACCCTCTGGTTTTTGGTTTGATTCCTTTATGCAGTGGGAAGTACTCTGGGCCAGATTATCAACAGTTGCTAGATGCCTAAAGATGCAAATTGGTGCTTAGTGTGAATTTCAAAACCTTTTGAAAATCCCGTTAGGCTCTAATTTACATCTTTAAGTGGCTGAATACCTTTGCAAATCTGTCCCATGGACATAACCAGTAGCCCTGGTTTTCTTGCATGATCAGTCCATTTCTCTCCTTAGCTCCTGTGGTTCTCTGATAGCATCAGGAGAAAGAAATATTTTCAAAGTCAGACTATACTCTGCAGCCAATTCCTGTTCTCCGTTACTCCATGCAAGACTTTTGGCATTAATGAGGTGATATAGGTATAACTGAAGGTGACCTTGCAATCCAACCTCCCTCTGGAAGCCATGTATACCATACGATAATATACGCTTGGCTATTTCAGAGCGCTTTGCATCTTCAGCTCTCAAAACACTTCACACATGCGCATGTGCACGCGTGCAGAGAAGTACTGTTATCTCCATTTTACAGATAAAGGGGGAAAGGGCAAGGAGGAAGAGACCCAAATAAGGCCACACAGCAAGCCAGTAGCAGAGTAGGGAGTTGAACCCAGTCCTGAGTCCTAGTCCAGAAAAAAAAGAGATCTGCTTTTAGACTGTTTTTTCAGATGTGCCTGTTTCTAATTAGCTTTACCCTGTGGGACTTACTCACATGAGTATTTTCACCAAGGCTGTTGTGCATAAGGATTACTCAAATCAGTGCAGAAAGCAGGATAGGCCCCCTAATATCACAGCTCACACTAACTTTAGGTTAAATCACCTGCCAAGTGCACTGGAAGAAACACTGTGCAGAAACAATTAATGGAAGTGTATTGCAAAGGAACTTTCCATTTCCTGCATTATTTCCCTGAAATTAGACCCAGTCCAAATCTGTGATATTCCATAAGAACCAGACAAGAGGTCCCAACCAACATCACTGAATATGCACGTACATATCAAAAGACTGTCCCTGCCCCCAAGAGTTGCATACTCCAAATAGATGGGAGGAGAAATTATGGTAAAACAGCTCAGTGAGGCCTGTAGCAGAGGTTCCAGGTCCAATATCCTAGATCTAGCAACTTCTTGTCCAATGGGAGGAACTCTGATATACAAAGACATATTATAGGATCCATTATTTCAATACAAAGAACTATCAGGATGTTCCCTAGCAGCACCATGTGAAATAGCTATTGGAAAATGATATTGTTGCAACACAGAAATTATATGCTTAATGCATGGGATGTTAGCTCACCTGGCCCTGTTGGAAATGCTTAGTTAATAAACAGAATGAATATAAAGCCTGAAATTCCCTGTAGCGCTCTTCTGACATATTAAAATACATTTGCTTGCCTTCGTAAGATAATGCTCTATTGCTTTGTGAAGCAATACTAACCATTGTTAGTGTTGTCTAGGGAGTTTATAGAGTTTGCAATTTGCTCTTTGTTAGCACGATAACTTAACATGCAAAATGACTTGCATTTAATTTTACACCACTATTTGACACATGTGCATTAGCTCAGGAGGCAGCGATCTGCAGAAAGCAGACAGATATGCTATTTGCTTCATGCGGATACCATACATTCTGAGTTAACCTGCACAGTGAGAACCAATGTGCAGCTTTCATGACTGCCAGACTGACACATAAAGGCACGTGGCATGACTAGAAATAGTCCTGAGGCTTTGTTTCTTATTTTTTTATTACATCTCCAGGGGTGAAAAAAAACCCCCGCACTGCAAGGTAGCAATGTGGGGAATGCCTACATGTGTATGTGACACTGCAGACAGGTCTGCAGAACCATATACCACATGGCTGTGCTCATCTGGCTGCAACCAAAATGGGTAATTGCATTATCAGCCAGGGACCAGGGGGTCAATGGATGGGGCTAATAGGAGGGGATGTATCTAAACATGTGACTCAGAGGAAAATGAAAGGATTTTGAAAGAGGAATCGGATGTAAGCCCACAGCTATGAACCATTATCTTTTGGAGAAACAGCAACCACTATGAGCACTGTAGGAATGAGCTGAAGCTCTGAGAGTGGCCATATGTTCAGCTGGAATTCAGACTGCCAGTTTTATGCCCCTCAGGCAACATTGGTGATTGAATCTCTGTCATAATATGAGCCGAAATATTTCTAAGTAACAGTCCCCTGGAGCATATGGCACTGGGCACTGCTGGGCAGTTTTACTGAATGCTTCTACTGCAGCTTTGGCCGCACATGCAGTCGAGATTATTACCCAGAATCCCCATTCCCTCAAACTCCAATGTTAGAATGTCAGTGACAATTGCAGGGGGACCTTGTTCAACCATTATTTAAGCCTACCTGCCATCTGCACATGTGCTACTGGGCATGGAGATCCTCTGCAGTGTACCTCCTGGGCTGCCAAAGATCATGGAAGCTCATAACCAAAATAGCTGGAAACCACAAAGTGGAGTTCAGAAGAAACCTTGGCACTTGGTTTCTAGGCTCTGCTGCCTTTAAAATGTGGAGAGAAGAATTGTGTTTTTCAGCTGCTCTCCATTACGGGATCAAAATACTGTACTGGTTTCTTTTGGCAGTAAAGGCCCATATCTGTAAGCTTTCATGAGTTTTGCATTATGACACACTAACAAAACCAGGGGTGGATGGGCAAGTTACTGCAATATGGTGGCATAAAGAAAATCCTGGTTTGGCATGAGAAGTTCAAGTAGTTCACCATGGTCAAGCGTAAAACTATATGCTAGCTACAGATGTTACACCTATCATGTTTTAAGCATGCAGAAAGCACTCTAAAGCCATAACTGAACAGACATTTATGGCTCTTAGAGCACTTTAAAAATGGTGGGCCATGCTCTAAGCTGACCCTTGATGGCTGAGGTATTAGACTAAAGCGCTTTCTGTTAGAGCACTTTATCAAACATCTATGAGTCCTAAGTTAATAACCATCAAGGGTTAATATAGAGCATGATTTCTGCCATCCCAGGTGGTGTTGTGCAAGGCTGTGCTCTGGCTTTGGGCAGAGCTGGTTTGCTTTGCCCAAGCATTGGGCTGAGCCCACCCTCTCAGCTGTCACTGACCCCAGCCCCACCTCCTCCCTATGGACAGCCGTGTGCTGTAGCTGGATGGGGAGGAGGGAGGAGAAGGGAGTCTCTCTCCCCACAGCCTTCCTGGCCTGTTGGCATGCCGCTGCCTGGCCAGAGGGGGAGGGCTGTGGGGGTAAGGGGTCTGGGGTCTTCCCCCCCCCCCCCCCAGCTGGTGCTGACAGTTGCCAGGGGCTTTTCGAACATCTGTATTTAGCCATAGTGTCTGATCATTCCTTAGTGGAAGACATCTACAAATGAAAGCAGAAGGATTATCTTCAGATAAACAGTGGAGCATTCCACCCCAGTGCAAGGAAACAGGAATGACTATTCCAGAATTGGTATAGAATATTTTGTTACGATAGTCCTGGGACTGCAAGATTGTACTTTTCAATAGAAGCCACTTCAACATAGTTCTGCAATAATGCTTAAGTTTTTCATGTGTTGAAAATGATTTCAAAGATTTTAAAGATAAGAACATTAGAAAAAAAGCATTGCCATTTACTGGTTTAGATCACAGGTCCATCTAGCTAGGTTTCCTGTCTGATAAAGTGTCAGAGGGTGGAAGTTAAGAGGGATGGTGACCTAGGCATGTCCAGAATTTTATACCCCCTCCTCTTCCATTTTAGCTTCCAACATTCAGAGGTTCAAGAAGCTCTGATTCAGTAGCTTCAGGCCTATCTACCGTGATTACTACTTAGTGATGGACCTATCCTCCATGAATTGTCCCATCCACTTTTGAATAGTGAGTTCCAAAAGTTAATTATACACCCTGTAAAAAATGCTGATGTGTCTCTGATGTCAACAAGTCCACAGAACAAATGCTATGTAGGCAGCAACTTTGCAAACTATGTGGCATTGCTCCTCTGTCCTCTCCACTATACCACTAAGCTGCGTAGAGAGAGAGAGTTTCACTGGGCTTTGTTAATATGAGAAAGCTTCATTGTTTTAATGTAAGGTGGAGATTGAAATTGGCGCAAACTCTTGTGTGGCCATTAATTTGGAGTGGTTTATTCATTTTAGCTTAAATTTATTAGGAATAATTTTAAGTTAGTGGAAATAAGCCATGCTCAAGCCACAGTCAGGGAGTTTATGCAGGGAATTGCAGTATTGTAACTAAATTTGTTTTAAAATAATTTAACTTAAACATGTCATTTTATTATGTAGACAAACCCTTAGTTTCTTTGACTATGAAATTTGGCATCTTCATCTAAGACCTTAAAATCAAAGTCCTTCCTGTTTTGCATTGACCTCAAGGATGGAAGGAAGCAAATGAGTTACACTGTTTCATCTAGGGGTGGATCCAGAGGGGGAGTGGTGGCATTGTATCTATTCAGGCAGAAGCACTCTTGAGACCTGCTGAAGAGAAAGCAGTTTTAAGTACTTATGTGGCAAGTTCAGGTATCTCAGCAACAGGCTTGGAAGGGAGCTTGCAGCTAGACACCCTTATGTAGAAAGCTGAATGTCAAAGCACAGAGCCTTGCAATAGGGGAAAGACAACTTCCCTTAGCTACAGCTGGATGTTATTGTTTATGCATAAAATTCTCCTGCCAAACAAGATGTGATTTAATCAATATCCACCCCCCCACAGGAGTATGTCAATTCTTACACAAAAAAAATCTTGATTTCTTTTTCCATGGGAACTGTCATAACTACATTTTTTGGTTTCCTATAGACCTAAATGAAATGGCATTCAGGATTTTTTTGATTAAACAAACTGAAAGCAAATGGCATTTTACGTTAACGCATCAATTTTGAAATGACAGTTTTCATTTAGACTTCAAATGTCTTTTTATTTAGATGGAAGAGCCAAAGTGAAATAACGTTGAAAGTTAAAATGTCCTGGTGGATAACAAAGAAAATACTTGATTCAGAACTTCTCAGGGGGAAAAATGTTGTTTTTTCTGACCTATCTCTGATTGAGAGATGGTAGGGATAGGAAGGAAGGAAGTTTCTGTCATGGCCGAGAGTGTGCACATGCCATGAACACCACTGACACTCTTCATTCGTCATTTCTTAGGGTGAGCATGGGTTTTTCTGTTCATCGGGTGCTAACACTGTGCTAGAACTGCAGCTGGTACAGCAGAGCTATGCGGGCTTCAGTAGAGCTAAATGGGTTAACACCAGTATAGGCCCAGTTCATCTTCATTGAACTACACAGACTGAGCTTGTAATCTTTTGTTATAAATCAGGGATGCCCACATGGCAGCAGTTAAATTGTGGCCTGTGGGGCTTGTTGGCACAGCTGCCGGAGGTGTTGCCTTGGTGTGACTCTGGAACCCAGGGAGTGAATGCCTCCACCACCCCCCACATCCCTCTGTTACCCACTGCTGAATACAGGGTTTTTGTTTGCCACTGATGACTCAGATTGGCAGCAGGTGAAAAGGGGGCTGAGTGAGAGTGAGGTTCACCCCCTGGGTTATGGAACTACACCAACAAGGCACCACTCTGCCAGCCTGTGAGAAGCTTGGAAGGACCAAATAAGGTGAACAGTCCTGGTGTAAGGCAGATTTGCCACTGGAGATGACGATGCCCTAAGGGAAGGGAGAGGAATGAGGTGTGTTTTTGTATGTTTAGAAAGCCAAATATTGGCTAACAGGAGCACAAACTTCCATCTCTTCCTTATGCTCCTTACTCCTGCTAATTATTATGGTAGCTCAGGGGTGGGCAATTATTTTGGGCGGAGGGCCGCTTACTGAGTTTTGGCAAGCTGTCGAGGGCTGCATTGGTAGCCCTGCCCCTTGACAGACGCCCCACCCCTGGCCGCCATCTTGGAAATCCTGCCCCTAACCTTTGCCACCAGAAGTCCCTCCCCTTGCCCCTGGAATTACTCCTTTAGGGAAGAGGGTTTGCCATGTTAGAATGGGGAAAAAACCCAAATAATATAGTAAAAATCAAACACCCATAATAACATATTTTAATTTAATTACAAAAAATTGTCCTGATTTGTGTTTTTGTGCTGTATATGTAGAAGTGATTGCATAATAGCTCAAAATGCAGTCTTACTCTTGTATAGTGTGTGGGGTATGTAGAGGTGTTGGGTATGGGTGTGGGGAGCTATGGGTGAGTGGGTATGGGGGGTTTGTGGGGATGTGTGGATGGGTGTGTGATTATCCATGGGGGAGGGTGTGGCTGTGGGGTTTATGGGAAGGGTTTGAGGGTATGTGCATGGGAGCCCCACTGCATGAGCCCACGTGAGTTGGTCAGCATCTGCTCCCACCCTGCAACAGCCCAGAGCCTGAGTGGCCTGTGGTGACTCCCTGCCACCACCAACAGTGTGCAGCCCCAGCATGCTCCGCGCCCACTGTGCACCACCTAGCTGTATGCAGCAGTAGCGGTGGGGACCAGCTTGTGCAGCTGTGACCTTGCGCACCCCGTGCCAGCTCCAGGCTTGTCCATCAGGGCTGAGCAGCGGTAGCAAGAGCTGGGTAGAAACTGCTGCTTGGCACGGGGGAAAGTCCCCCCCCCCCCGAATGCTGCCAGGCTGTTTTTGCTGCAGCTACCCGGAGCCCATGCTGCACCATGGGAGCACGGCAGTGGCCAGGCAGGAATATGGGGTCTGTGCCAGTGCTCTGGAGCCAGCGCCGGCGGGGCCCAGAGTGGGACAGCAGGAGCGTGGGTTCCCAGCCAGAAGGGGCTCTATGGAGCTGGGTCTGCTCCCCTCTCTCCCTGCTGGTGCAGTCCAGCCCAGCCCCACAGACCCCTGCCAGCCCACACCCTGCACTCCTGCCACCCAGCTCTGGCCCCCCCTCGCACTGGCCCTTTGCTCCCACACACCTGCTCGCTTCCACTCCCCCCCTGCCCCACCCCTGCCACCACTTTCCCCACTTTCCTGCCCACCTGCCGGCAGTTTCTGGACCACGCGGCTCCTGGCTGCATGGCCACGATGGTAGGACTCAGCAGGAGCTGGCCCAGCCCTGAGGACTAGGATGATGACCCATGGTCCTCCCCGCCCCCTCCCCTTCCTACCTGAATTTTCCGCTCCAATGCAGGGAGATGGGAAAAACCCCATGGTTCCAGGACAGAAGCCTCTGCGAGGCAGGGGCTTCTGACTGTGGAGGTGGGGCCAGGCGGGCCTTGCTCTTGCAGGGTCCTGCTGTGGCTTCCCCTGGCTCCTACTGCCACTGGCTCCTGCCATCTTTGATCTTTGACCCTCCCACCCAGTTGGCGATTGGCAGCTGGGGGACCCCTCTGCCCCTTGTCGGCAATCTGGTGCCCACCCAGACTCGGAAGGCACCAGTTTCCCATGCCTGTGGTAGCTGTTAGGGCCCATTTCTGCCAGGTGGTATCTGTGCACAGCTCTCATTAACTTCAGCAGGAGTTTTACAGATACACCTGGAGGGGGATTTGGTCCCGCAACATCTTCAATTACTACAATGAAGCTTAGTCTGAGAAATTTTAAATGGGCTTGTATTACACAGTAGAGATCTGGATAGTGTTAAGTTGCGCAACTGTGAAATCCTGTATTGGCAAAGAACTGTGAAATTTAGATTTTTGATGACTGAAATAGGCCTCAGAAGTTGAAAAGGATTGATTCAACTCTTCTAGCTCACATTGTCTATGCTGGGAAAAAGTATTGTCATACATACATTTCTTTAGAGAGCTATCTATCTCTGCAGTTCTGAAATGATTAAGATTAGGCTTGGTTTTACAAAGAGCTCTAAGGGACTGAGGCCCCCAATTTTTGCAGTTAGTGCTGAGTTTGAGAGGGGAAACTGGTCTGTATTACTAGTGTAATGGGTAGTGGGTGTTACTCCTGCCATCCCTGCCACTCAGAGCATAGACCCTGACTGTTATGCCTCTGCCCCATATTGAGGTGGCTTAAATGGTAAAGAATGAAAGAAGGCAAGAATTCACTTTACAATCACCTCAGTAGCACCTCAGCACTACCAAATGAATGAAGTATTATTCTCTTCATACCATAAATAATTGCCTAACTTCACTAACAAACAAAGGGAGAGCAAGTCCAGAGAGAGATTGACATTCACTTATTTAAGTGCTTCTTTTTAACATCCTCACACCCATGAAGAGACCAAAGTTAACTGGTTTACTTATTTAGCCGTCTGAAATACCACCTGATATTTTGATGCCAGTGATCCACAGAAACATCACTGGATCATAAGTAATTCCTTTTCCTCTACTAAATGTTGCGTGAAAATTTAGAAAAATAAGGTGCATCCAAAGTCATTTCAGAATTTGAAGATAAAAATGAGATGCAAATTTACTCTTATGAGGTTCAGAAACTTCTGATGCTCAGCTTTAGGAGGAAAGAATTGCTTAGGTCTACTTTTAAGACATATGAACCTCTCCTTACTTTAGAGAGTGGCTGGGATTTCACATAGAAGGGAAGCGGAGGGATAAGGGTTAGGACATTTCAGTAGCATTGTTTTGCCTTCCTGGACTCTGAAGCTGCTCTCTGGACCCTTTAACAAGAGAAAATAAGATAAGGCTGAGACCTGAAACAGTACTAGCAGCAAGAGCACCAAGACAGGGAAGTAAGACTCTCCTTCCAGAAGCACTGTAGGGCCAGAGTGCATGGAATAGAAAACCTTGGGCCTCAGGAGATGCAGGACTATTGTCTGCCTGGAAGCAGGGTTGGACTGGTGAGCTGGAAGGAAAAGGACCCACATATGAAGGAAAAGTTGTGACAGTGACAGCAGGAATCAGAGCCAGTTAGGACAAAAAGAGCAATAGGTATGGGCACTGATGAAAACAACATGTATCTTGGGACTTGTCAGACAAAGTTATTTGGGTAAACACGGTATCTATTATTAAACTAACTAAATAGTTGGAAAAATTGTTCTTTGCAAGCTTTTGGGTACAAACACTCTTCTTCAGGCACAGGGAAAGTTTGTTGTACACAACATGTACAACAAACACAACATGTACAACAAACTTTCCGTGTGCCTGAAGAAGGGTATTTGTACCCAAAAGCTTGCAAAGAACAATTTTTCCAACTATATACTTGGTCTAATAAAAGATATCACATTTACCCAAAGAACCTTGTCTGCCTATGTCCTTAGACCAACACGGCTACAACCAGCAACATATTTGGGGCTTGGGACACCTGTGCATGCTCCAGTCCTCTGGCCCTTCCTGTTAAGAACAAGGGATTCTGGGAAATGTAGTTTCTCTAGGAGAGAGCAGACAATTGCTACATGATCAGCCATGTGCCTTCACAGAGGTATGAAAGGGACAGCCCCCCTCAGTCTGAGGGCTGAGGCTGGCTCCAGGCCTAGAGTGCCTGGGGTATTTTGAATTGCTTTGTGTTTCTGTCTTTCTATTGGACAGTGAAAGGGAGACCAGAGGAAAGGTGCTTAAAGCGACTTGCAGCTTACACTGGGATTTTCAAAAGCATCTATGTGATTTAGGAGCATAAGTTCCATCATGTGCCTCTGACTTTCAAGGGGTGCTTGGAAAAATCTTACCTTGGAGCGGAGAGGGGGAGGAGGCTTTGTCCACACCGTGGCCATGTATAGTGGGAAGAAGTGGTAGTAGTGGCAGAGGCCAGTTCGGAAGCACCCACCTGTCTGAGACCTGAGCTGGGTTGTTTCAGCCTGCAACTGATAAAACATTGCCCACTGCTGCTGTATTGTATAAAGGGTTGTTAAAAATTGCTAATAGTAGTTTTGGGGAATGGGGAGGCCAAAGCCAGAGAAGGAAGTCAGGTTGAAAAGTATTGGTGGCTGGGCTACTGTCACTTCCAGTACAAAGACTATGCTTTGTTTTCCCCAGTATAAAAACTGCTTGTAGCACATTCAAAAGGTAAATGAACTTAGGCCCCAAGTAGTGCTAAAAGGTTTTCATATTGACCTCTGTGCCACATCAGCCTCCCAGGGCCAAGGAGAGATTGTGAGCAGCCTTTATCTGGGAGCAACTTGAATACTAATGTAAGGGACGTCTTGTGTACATAGCCGTTACTCAGGGAGCCAGCCCCAGGACTTGTGTGAGTACTTGTGGGGTCAGGGGTTTACTGGATCAGGGCCTTGTTCAGTAAAGCTAATATTAATTGAAGCACTGTCAGACCTTTGCTGAAGCAGCAGAAAAACACAACCATGCTCTGTGGGCAGCCTTAGCATAACTTGTAACTGTGGTTTTAAGAGGATATCTGAAAAGATGAAATTAACTCTAAATTCAGGGAAGAAGTACTGTGCTAAAGGAAGGAGTAGGCATCTGGAACATGAGTTTTAATTCAGGTTTGGTCACTGACTCGCTGTCGAATGTTAGGCAAATCACATGACCTATCTGTCTCTGTCTGTATACTATTTATTTACTAAGGTGCTGTGAGATTAATTCATTAACATTTGCAACGTACCAGGAGCTCAGCAGACAAAAGGTGTTCTACAAGTGCAGGAGATTATTAATTACACCAAGGAGTTTTCCTTAAAATGGGTTAACACCACTTATTCTTTCAAAGGAGTGGATTGTCGTTTGATGCAGTGTCTAGCTGATCATGGAGAGTGAGCATTGATTTACACATCCTTTACTAAGAAGGGCTGCAGATACGTGTGGAAATCCTGTTCCCCTACTCTGCTTGAGTTGGGCTGAGCCCTTCATCAGGGACCTGGGTAGGAATGAATGTACCCTGCCATAGGCTGCAAAGGTGGTCCAGGCTCAGAACTACAGTCCTCTTGCTCCCCACTCTCATGAAGCTACCATCTGCTAGAAACGTATTTTGCCTTTTAAATGAAAGTCAAAACCCTTGTACATACATGTGACTCCAGGATCTGGGGCTTTAAGAAAAATGTCAGACTTGTAGTGTCCCAGAGTTGGAAATGTACCATACACCACAGCACAAAGGGTAGAAACAGACATTGCGTGGTATCTCATTTGTGCTGCCATAAGCATTTTTATGGTGGCACAAATAAATGTCACTTCTCTTTGTTGCACCACATCAGAGGAAAATCAGTGACATAAATAAAGGTAGTAACAGATTTTGCTGCTTTATTGTGGTGGATGCCTGTTAGCTATGTGGTAGAAGAGTGTGAGCAGCCTAAGCTGCCTATGCTCTCCAGCCACCCCAGGGAGGTGCTCTGGAGGGTTGAGGACCCCTCAAGGAGTCATGGAGTGCTTTTCTACATGCAAGGAAATCAAGGTTCCCTGATTATAGAGACCCACCCATGATCCCCAAACATGGCCTCCCTAAGTGAGGAAAGCCTGCAAAGGTCCTGGTGTGAAGTCATGGGACCCAGGGGATCTCTGGTGCCCCGTGCCTCCACAGGGGATCCATTTACCCAGACCCATCCTCAGAATCTCCAGGGACCCATCTGAGTATGTAGGGAAAGTGGGGCTTTCTTTGCTTACCCAGACCTGCTCCTGGCATCTCTGGGGCTGGAACTGGGAAAGTGGGACTTTCCATGCTCACCCAGATGGGTTCCTAAAGACCCCAGGGGAGGGGGTCTGGGTAAGCAGGGAAACTCAAACTTTCCCTGTTTACCCAGACCCCTCCCCAGGGATGCATCTGGGTAAGAGGGGAAAGCTGGGTGGTTGCTCTTAGGACTTGAGGGAGTTGATCGGGCCCAGGAATTCCCAGGACATATAGGACCAAGCTTCTCAAGCCCCAGGAGAACATATAACCCCTTGTTGCACTCCATCAAGGACACTGATCCAATGAAGCGGATCAGCTATGTCATGATACATTGCCGCACAGCTGCTTCACTTCATTTGGCAATATCTATTTCTAGCCTAAATGTTCACACAAAGTGTGATTTCTGCAGGACTCAGCCAGCAGAGATTGCTGGGAAGGTATGAGTAGGGCTTTTAAGAGGGTATTCCCTCTTCAAATCTCCAGGCCTATGCTGGCTCAGAAATATGCTTTCTTATTCATTGTTCCTTGTTTTGGGTCCTCATGGTTACCTGTTGAGCACTGATTTCTGTGGCTTTTGACAGCATTATCACAGTCACTGCTGGAATGTTGTCTTAATATAGAAGTACAGCTTAACATTCCTTTTTAAGGGAAGATGTACCAGGTTAGCTCTTGCCATGGCCCTGTACTGGGCTGACCACTGTCTTTGTCAGAGGCCAGTCCCTGACTGTGTTATGAACACTGTTACCTGAAGCCCAAGTCCTCTCAGTGATGTACCTAGAGGGGAAAATTCTGCCTTGAGTCCTGCAGGCCATCAAAACATATCCTGAAGCATGAAGTTTAATTACCCATATCATTATTGTAGCTTAGACTGCTATAGATGTTTTTAGTAATGGTCTTAGTCATATTCCAAGTAGTTAGAGATGAAAAAGACCCATTATAGTAATAAATCCAGCCCCCTGCAAGTGCAGGCTGTATCCCCTCGACAGAGGGCAGAGAAAATATTAAATGAATTCTATGCCTGATGGCAGCCCAAAGGCTTCAAAACCCCTATTAAATTACACAGCATAAATAACCTGGGAAGAACTAAACCAGCATTGGAAACAGTGGCTGCCTCTTATTTGATGGACTGGCTCTGCAGACAAATTTCCCGCTTTATTCTTGATGTTAAATTAGCTCCTTCAATGTTAGAGCCCTGCCAGATGCTATGTATTTAATCTTGCCAGGCTGGTCTTCTGTCTGCTAGGAGCTGGTATCTCTCCCTTTGCCTTCTTACTATGACTAAGCTATACATTTCCCCTGCCCCTGCCTCTGCCCCTTCCCATCTCCACTGGGAAGATTCCAATTACTCTGCTCCCCCCCGCCCCAGTACACTTGTACTGTCCCCTGACTTCTGCAGGCATACACAAGTTACCACGCAAGACCCAAACTATGTCATGGGCCTGTACCAGAAGAGGGCCCATGTTGCTGCTCTCCCTACATCCCTAGGTCACAGTTCAGAGTAAGGTGAATCTAAATGCTGTATACAGATCTGCAAGCCAGCTGTGCTTTGTATCTGTATCTTTGTCTCTTGACAACACCATCGCTCACAAGGGTTTCAGCTCTCTGTCTTGCAGTGTTTTCTTTTCAGTCCAATCTAATGACAACTCATGTTACCTGGAGTTTTTCTGTTGACTTCAATGGCCACTTGGATGGGCAGTGTATGTCAGGGTTGTGTATGGATTCTAGACTCCAGGGCAAAATTCCCTATGTCCTGAAGCAATGGGACAGTAGAAGTAAGCATCCTAGCATACAAAAGCAAAATGGGTTTAATCAGGTTACTTGTAGGATTTTAATGAAAGTACATAATGGGCCCTTTGAGCTTGCTCGTATGTGGGGCTGAGCACTCACTATACCTGTTCACCCCAACAGCTGTTGCAGCTGTATACAGTCTTTCCAGGCCAGTCTTGCTATCTCATCACTGTTGTGACGATATCACTTGTCCTTTGATGTGCACACAGTGTGGCTAGGTGATAATGATGAGGCAGGTGGTGAGCAAAGATTTGCTGCCATGCTTAGTTGTTTCCATCACAACAAAATGAAAAATGTGCGTGGACAGAGGCAGTCTCTGAAAAATGTGCTTGTTCTGGGAACAAGAACCTGCCAGGAGACCCTCTTTTCTCTGCCAAAAAACATACAAAGCCTAAATATTTCCAGGTTTGCATGTGTGTGCACGTAAGCAGTTTGTGTCCAAGGAAAACCTTGAACATTTTCAGTGGGACAAAATTTCTGTTTTGCTGAAATCCATTTCCTGCTTAAAAAATAATTGCCCCAAATTGCCTTTGAAATGTACAGCATCAGGCATGCCTCACTTCCTCCGTCCTGCTGGCCCTTATTTGCTTCACCGCCATGTCTTATTTGAAGCCAGCATTTCCCAAAGTATGATATGAACCCCACAGAGAGCATAAAGGACTGTCCAGGAAGGCACAGATAGCCTCTCAGTTCTGCTCTGGAAGCCCAGCTTTCATGTAAAGGTTTAGCTGATAGGGTGGTGAAGAGAGCCTACCAACATGTGACCCCAGGGTAACCAGTGCAGGCATGTCTGCCTGAGTTTGCAGAGGGCCTGAAACACAAGCTGGGAAAGGTGTGATCTGTCCCTCCTCCTTCACATGCACTGTTCCTGGTGGCAATGGTGATAGTGCAACTCACTCTCCCACTTGTCACGGTGTGGGAGAAAGGAGGGAAGATTAGCCCTTGCTGTTTTGCGTAGCCTCTGAGCAGGGCTGTAGATGGAAAGTGACTGGTTCCATTTTCCTGATGTGAGGGCTTGTTGGGAAATACTCTCTTGAACTGAGAAGGGGAGCTGCCTAGAGCAGGTGCTAATGGTTTCTTTGTGCTTGGGAGGTCCCCACTGCAACTGAACTTCTCCAACGTGATTAATAAATAGTGGGATGAATGACATGAGATCTGGAACTCAATGCTTCTCTTATGGAGAGAAAGAAAAGGGAGGAGGCTGGGGCCTTGGGAAGGGGTGTACAGAGAAGCTGAGATCCTAGCTCGGGCACAGGCTGCAATAGAGGCACCCTACAGCTCCAGGTGTGACGGTGGGGTGGGGGTTGTAGAGTGTCCCTGAAATAGATGGAAGGTGGCACTCGGAGAACCAGGGGTACAGACAGAGAGGAGTTGCAGGGGCTATTCCCCGTGGCTACTGGGACTGCCAGTTGCCCTTATCACAAGGCATGGCCCTCATTATAGGACACTGCCCCTTG
This sequence comes from Alligator mississippiensis, assembly GCF_030867095.1. Taxonomy (NCBI): domain Eukaryota; kingdom Metazoa; phylum Chordata; order Crocodylia; family Alligatoridae; genus Alligator; species Alligator mississippiensis. Next base: position 140,226,560 of record NC_081825.1, on the reverse strand, counting down.
GCAGGGGGTTGTCCCATGGACAGGGAGGGGCTGCCTCAAAATTTTGCCCCACAGCTGTGACGGCTCAACTGTGCCTCTGGAGGGAGCTTGTTGAAGGAGAATGTGCAGCGTCCTTGCTGTGGACCTTGCTCTCTGGCCACAGAAGCAACAGTGTGCAGGACCTTTTCATAATTGTTCCTAACTATAACACAACTGGCAATTCTGTAAATGTAAAAGGCCAGCTTGTGACCTCCCTATTCCTCTTTTTACTTAGACAAAACTCACATTGAATTTAGGGACCAGGAACCAGAGCCTGAAGTGAATCACTCTATATTGATGCTGAGACCAGAATCTGGCCCTTAGAATATATTGGCACAATCACCCTGGGAACTGTCGAAGGGCTGTCTCCAAAAAGAATCAGTCTTTTTAAAAAAATCAAGCCACAGCACTTGTCCTCAATGACTCCCAGCAGCAGTAAATCCTACTGATAGGATATATGCCACATAAAGGAACATTTTCATTTACTGCTTCTAAATTTCCCATAATAAGGTAATAAGCTTTAGTGTTGTAACAGCATGGAGAGAAATGGCGAACTTCATTCATTGTTGGGTATAGTGCAAAGGCTGAAAAGTGTTTGCAGCAGTCATTTTAGACAACAGAGTAGTTGGGAAACCTTGGGTAGGAAATCATAATTGACTTGGTTTTTTCTTAGAATTCCTAGCTAGTTTTGTCCTGACTAGGGTTTAAAAGTGCAATGGTGGGGCCAGCCACCATGTCCTATCTGATGACAGTTTCAGGAAGTAATAGGCACATTGCATTATCATATATGATAAGTGGCCACATTTTACGTCAACCTTTGATCTTCACACATTTAATCCAGCCCTGTGTGTGTGTCAAAGTTGTAAGCCCTGCTATGAGGGAGTTGAGTGGTGGCACTTGCAGGAAGCGAGTGGGAGGAGTTTTCCATGGCACACAATGACCTGGGACAAAGAATAGGGGAAATTCTCTGTTGCATGGAATGGCTGCTGTTCTTGATGAGAGAGACAAAATGTAGTTACAAAGACCAGCAGTCGGACTGCACCTTGGAAGGTTGGGTCTGGATTGCCTCCAGTCAGCTGTCTGTAAGGATTAGATCATAGGCAATTTTGAGGAGCGCAGGCGTAGACAAGTACCTGAGCCAGAGGAGAATCCAGACCAGGGGGCAAAGCTGCTTGAGAAAGTCAGGACCAGACTGTCCAAGTCAAAATTCAAATCAGTAAGCAAGACCCATTCCCATAGTCCAGGCAGTGCTAGAAGACAGGAGCCAGTGAATCCAGGACATGGAAACAGGGTAGGCAGGAGTGGAAAAGAGGCAGGACTCAGACTGAAGGGGAACAGGTATAGCAGCATCTACAGGTTGTGAAGCATTAGGCAGCCAAAGACCAAATGAAGGGCCTGGGCTTATATACTTGTTCCAGTCTACTCTGCAGCCACTGAGTTGACTCCTGCAGTTGGTGCTACTCTGAAACCAAGAAGCCCTGCTGGGGGTGTAGATTGTCTGCTGACACCATCCTGTCACCCTTGTGTGGTAATTTTATGCGCTATTTAAATAGGAATAGTATAACACAAGTCAATCTTGCTGTGCTTTCCTTAGCTATTATATACGCCTGCCTTGTAACCCACCTGTAGATATACATGACTGAGCAAGCCTCCCCCAGATGCTCAGGGAATGGTCATGAGATCAAGGCTCAAAAGATCCCACCTTTCTTCTTCCATTCACCCTCATCCTAGGGGATTTGAATCCCTCTTGGACCCCCTAGGAATCTGGCTTTCCCTGACACCCTGGTGATGCTGACAAGGCATAAGTGATCTGAAATGAGATGTGAGGGGAAGTACAGAGCCAAGGGAGGGAAGCTGAAAGAAAGAAGCCAGGGACAGGGCAAAAGTCGGAGCGGTAGGACAAAGGAAAGAAGATGGTGGGATGCAAATGGCAGGAGCTGAAAAGACAGTCAAAGCAGGGAGACACAGAGTGGAAGCTTCGAAGTAGGATAGCAGCAAACCCTCTTAATTTTTCTTTTCTAGGATGATATTTTTCAAAGGTCCTAAAGGGGATTAACTTCTCAAAGCTCATTTAAATTCAGTGGGTGCTTAACACCCTTAAAGGACATTGACGATCCTAGTCACAGTGTCAAGGGGTATGTACTTTGACCTACACTGGCTGTTTATAACAAATATTTTATTTAGTGCCCCAAGTCCCTTTCTTGGTATGCCTACACTGCAGCCACTACCCTGACTGCAGCAGAATGTAAGCGTGTCTGAATCACCTAATGTGGGTTATTGGGAGCTGTCTAACCACACCAGTATGGAGCTTGGTAGAGGCTACAAAACTTGGTTGAAACGTTGGGAAGATACCCAACCCCCTGAGCTCAGTGCTGCTGTGGCTAATCTGTCATCAGCACCCAAGTGCTGTAGTTCAAAAGGGTTTTGAGCCATAACAGGGTTTTGAGCCATGCCTACCCAATGCAGAGCCATAACAATTTGTGCTGTGTATGCAATGTGCTTTGCATTAGTGGGTTATCAATTGACAAGCTGTGGCTTACTGCTTTTAATCATTCATTCAGCCTTCTGTGTGAATAATCTCCCTCCCATTTCGGTGTTGTTCACCAGCTGCTTGGTATGACTGTCCACTAGTCTTGAGTTGCATTTTGTCCCTTGTGTTTTCAGCAACATCTTGTTTCCTCATTGGCTGGTTTAAGCTTCATAAATAGGAAAGGTCTGTAGAAACCATTGTTAAGTTTGAGTCTCTGTGGGTGAAAGTTGGCAGGAGTTGAGGGTGAGTGAGAGAAATTTCATTGGAAGATGCTGGTTGGATGAGTCTGAAGTGTTTCATTTGAAACACTTCCAGTTAAGAGAACTATTAGTGAATCAAGGCTGGTTCTATGAGGATGGGAACTTGGCTTGTTGGCAGATCTGCCTTGAGGTCTGTGAGATATCTGGCCCCAGAGAAGATGCGTTTGATGGATCCATCCCCAGATCCAGGATGCTGGAGCTCCTTGCAGCTGCACAGTGAATTAGAAATTCTGGTCAATTTTCTTGTTGTTATTAGTACTGAGGCTGACAGGAACCTCCATTTCACAGAGCAGCTGTGGGGTCTGTGCAGCTTTTGGTTCACAGACATATTGAAAAAAATTGGACTAAAGCCACCTAAAAATCAAACTCCCCAAATTTCTAACAAACTGAAAAACCTGGCTTTTGGCTAGCTTTAGAGAGACCACATGATATATGCAGGCCTACAGGGATTTTGGATATTTAAAATATTTGTCCTTCCTTGTGCAAGAGACAGGAATTCTACCAGGCGTCATACATAGATCCTGAGTAAAAATCATCTGGAAAACTTCCTGATGGAGGGACATGTATAAGAAACTTCTTGTTGCCCATCTGTAGAAAGGCTCCATCTTTCATGGCATTCAGCAAGCAGAGAAAGGGGTTAAATAGCAAGAGACAGGGAGAGGAAGAAGTTTGATTTTTGTTGGAATGAGTGTTCAAAGCACTACTTTAAATTTCAATGAAAAAATTTTAATTTCCTGATTATACTGGTATATTTTGACATTTAAAACAACATCTTAAACACTTGAGAGAATTGCTATTCAAGTTAATTTCATTGCAAAGCCTTTGCAAATAAGGAAAGAAGTCAGACAATTACGGACATTTGCAATATATTAATAATAGATTATTTTTGATTGTTACTGAGAAGCAGCCGGAAACCTTTGTGGAATGCAAGGCAAACAGTCCACAATCAATTAGCTTGCATGTACAGTAGTCAAAGCCGCACTCCTTTCATGTATGCAGTCCCATTAGTTACATGAACAGTCCTTAATTGCATGCGTCTTCTCATTGACATCAAGGGGCCTGCTAAATTTAGGGTTACTTGTAGGAATAAACATTGCAGGGTTATACTGGATCTTGGAAGTATGTGTTTAGGAAGTTATGAGTTAGATTTCTAACGTATTTCAGTCCCCTGTGGCTTCTCTTGTTTTCAGGGCAGGCCAGTGTGCTTACCATTTTCTCAATGGGTTATGTTGGGCAAGAAGATCTTTGGAAATCTCTGCTTCCATTTTTCCAAAACCAGTATGGCCACATTACTGCAGCACTTCACCCAGGTTAATTCACCCATCCCATATGCTGTGTTGTCTTTGATGCAGCTGATCACAAGGTGCTGAAAAAGCATTGACATGACCCGATGGGTTTTTGTGAGGCAGCTCTAAATTGCTTCCACTCTTTTCTGGCAGGGAGGTCCCACAGGGTGGTGATGAGCGAGTGATCACCATCTCCTCAGGACTTTTCCTTCAGGGAGCCCCCAGGGCTCCATTTTATTGCCCCTTCTGTTAAATGCGTATATTGTGCGCTGGGCAAAATTGTGGGCAGATTTGGAGAAAGGTGCCCTCAGAAAGCTGCTGACACTCAGCTCTACTTCTCTTTCATCCCTTGCCACACAGTTTCAGGTCTTTCCCAGTGTCTGGCTAAAGTTAGGGATTGGATGTGGTGAACCAATTAAAACTGAACCCAGACAAGCCACCGGTAATGGTAGTGGGCAGATCGTGTAACTTGTGGGAGGGGTGGCCAGCATTTTCCAGTGAAATTTCTCTTGTGTGTGCATGCTCTCTCACCCACTTGCGAGTGTGTGGGGGAGGGTGGGAGGTTGCTGGGACACCTGTCATTGATTGGTTGAAGCTTCCCTTTGTCATACAGGTTTGCTGCTTTGGGGTGACCCCAGAGCCTGGATCCTCTGCTGCATGTGGATCTTCAGGTGGTGGCAATGGCTAGAAGCCTTTCACCAAGTCCATGTGCTGAGAAGGCTATTACCTTTTCTTTCCATGTCTGATCTGGCCACCATCATCTGTCCCTTTGTAACTTCAAGGCTAGACTACTGCAATGTGCTCTATGTAGGGTTACCCTTGAAAATCATCCAGAAACTGCAGCTGGTGTGGAATGCAGTGGCCCATCTTTTGACAAGATACATCACCAGGAGCACTCCAGTCCTCCAGAGCCTGCCGTGGCTCCCAGTAGCTTTCTGGGTGCAATTCAAAGTTCTGGTTTTAACCTACAAGGCCCTAAATGTTCTGGACCCTATGTACCTAAGGGACTGCCTCCTCTCTTGTGCCCCATCATGATCCCTAAGGTCAGCTGAGTGCAACCTCCTACTACAAGTACCATCAGTATGCAAACTCTGCTTGGCGCAAATGCATTGGAGGTCATTCCCTGCAGTCGCTCCTCAGCTCTGGAGCTCCCTCCCTCTTGCAGCTCACTCGAACCTGAGCCTGGATTTCTTTTGGAAGCACTGTTAAGAACTTTCTATTTGGTCAGGCATTAACCAAATAAAACTTGGAAGAGCTGTTGTTTAGGGGGTCTCTGTTTTGTCTTGATGCTCTAGTTCCCCTTTAAGCTGTTTTGGTGCTCTTGTTACTCTCCTGTTTTTAAGTTATTCTGCTTTCTTATCATAAGCCGCCCTGAGCCTTGGTTGGGAAGGACTACATATAAATCAAATAAATATTTAAATATGCTCACACTGCTTTTGGTTCTGGAGCTAATTTGGGTATGTCTTTATGGTGCTGCACTGTGCCGTGTAGACCTACTTTGAGCATCTATAATAAATTAACGAAAAGCAGATAAAAATAGGCAAACCATATACACTCTAACTGCATTTTCAGATTGAAAGTAATCACTTAAAGTCCCGGCAGACACACTGTCACTTGCATGTTCATGACAAACACTGGAGTAGTTTTCCTGCCGTCTCTAGCACTGCCAATCATACTTAGCACTAATTAATGAAATTTCAGGATGGCATTTGCCAGGAGGTTCATGCAAGGTGTCAGGCCGGCTCCAGTGACAACACTTTCATCATTTATTGCTTTGGTGATATTGGCTCAAGTTTCAGAAGCAGCCGTTCTGAAGCTGGACTCCTTCAAGAATCACTGCAGAGTGATTTACATGCTCAGCTTCTCAGATACATTGTCAACACAGTATCGGCTGCCAAGGCTCATCAAGGAAAGTGCTGACATTTTCTGGGAATTCATTTGCCTTAACGTAGCTCCTCTCTGGTAGCTTACATTTGCATATATTGTTTTACAGGACATGACATGGATTATTGAAATTAAAATTATTCCAACATGGGTGTATTGCTTCTGGTTGACAAATATTAACCCGATTTATGCCTAACCTAAATCACCTGGTGCCAAGACCTGCTCAGGGAGGGCTTTCAGGCCAAGTACCTAGCTTCCACTAAAACCCACAGAAGTACCACTGGGTGTCAGGGAGATGTGAACCTAGGTTTGCACAGTGCAGCACATTGCTGTCAGGGTAGGGACATCACCTTCCTGTTGCTGTTTGCTAGCTATACGTCAAATTCATGGGTGTACCTAGGATTTTGAAAGGGGGAGGCAGACCACCAAAGGTGAATCTGAGCACCTCACCTCAGGCTGGCAGAGAATCATGGAGAAGAAGGGCTGGAAGGGACCTCTAGAGGTCATCTAGTCTAGCGCCCTGCCTGAGGCAGGATCATGCCTATCCAAATCATCCTATACAAATCTACTGTGTAACCTCAGGACAATCCAGAGGAGCCGGGCAATGGGTGAGGAAGTGGGGAGCAACCCCTTCCCTGCCTTGCAGTGGGAGGTTGGGGAGACCGCAGCCGCATGTTCCCCCTGCTGCCCATTTCTCCCTCATCTGGCTTCCTCAGCTTATTTTGGGGTCTCTATGGTTGCGATGGCTCCCTGCCCCCTGCTGCTGTCACCACTGCTGAAACAGGCCTGGCTGGCACTGAGCTGGAGTCAGCTTGAGGAAGGTAAGCCAACTGTCACAGCCTGCCCACCCCAAACCCCTCAGTGAGCTGCTGGCAGTAGTGTAACTAAGGCGGAGAGACCAGGGAAATAGCCCTGGGTACCAACTGAGGCAGGGGGTGGGAAAATAACAGCTGCTGCTGCAGCCAGCACCAGCAGCCAGAAATTTCCTCTGCCTCCCCTGCATTGCTGGTGCCCTGTAAACCCTGCTGCTCTGTTATACCTGTGGGAGCCAGGCCTCTCCTCCCTACAACTTAAGCAGGAATCAAAGGTGGGTAACTACACCACTGCACCCCTCCCTGGATTTGGCCCTGGTATAATTATATTAAAACAAGATTTTATAATAATACATTGCTCTTCCTAATATATGCCTGGTGCAGCTGGTGAATAAGCATGTGCTGATTTCAAGCACTTAACTAGTTGTCTTGGTTCATGGTTCAGCATGCTGGAGGTCTTGGCTTGTGAGGAGGCTCAGGGCTTCCCCAAAGAGCAGGGGTCATAGCTCTTTGCTTTTGCTGTTCCAATGGTGCTTGTGCCCCCATATTTCATACTGGGATGGAGGGGGGCAGGCCGAATTTGCCTGAAACCTGCTGTTAGAGGCGTGGAAACAGTCTTCCTGGAATGAAAGGAAGCACGGTCAGGGACTGAAGAGAATGAAACCTATTTTCATGTGGGTAGCAATAAGTGTCATGGTTTTGTGCAGTTGGTTCTGACTGACACATGAGGTGGATCACAGACCTGCCAGGTTTTGAAGTGTGGTAAATTTAAGGTGCCTGAGCTATGGCACGAAACAAGCAGGCTTGGGTGTATGTGTGGGTGAAAACTGTTTGTGTCAGGTGTCTCTGAGTCTACAGGAGTAGGGTTGTCCACGAGTGCAGTGTGTGTGTGTGTGTGTACACACACATATCCTTAGCCAGAACAAGATTGGTTGTGTTTAGATAAGCCACTGTTGGTTCATGAATTGGACAACTGAGTGTAAAATATAGTTTTAGTAATAGGATGCAAAAGTCTAGAAAGGGAATGAAACGTACTCCCAAGGAGGGGGCCATGGTGGGGCGTATGTCCCCACAGAGTTGCGTGTGGGGCAAATGTGGGCTGCTTGCTGTGGACTCAGGGCTCTCTGCTGTGCTGCTTTCTCCCCAGGGCCACCACAGTGGTGATGCAGAGTCGTGTCCCTTGCTGCTCCTTGGCAGGCAGGGGACACCTTGCTATGGTGGCGCGGCTGTTGCAGGGCTCCTGGGGAGCTCTGAGCCTGCAGCTGGCAACCCACAACCTGCACCACCCCTCACGGGCTCCACTCAGTTCTACTCTGGCTGTGCTGCGGGGGTGGGGGATTTGAGGGGAGGAGGCGGGCATGTGTCCTGCCTTTCCATTTTGAAAAGGTGGTCACCCTAAGGGCACAGTCCGTCAGATTAGATACTGCACTGTGATATTTCCATCAGTTTCAGTCAATAGGTCAAGAAGAAAGGGTCTGTGCCCTTGCTAGATAATCTTCTGATGTGAGAGCCACAGACATTCAAATCAGATTCTAATAACTTGGAATAATGGCAAGTTTGATACGAAAAATCCATCACATTCTTTGTGTTCCTGTAAATGTGTTAGTACCAGGGCAGAGAGCAATGTTGGAACATGAATGTAACAAGGCTTTTTTCTCTTAGGGGAGCCTGTGTATTTGAGAAGCACTTCATTACGGCCTGTTTCAATTGTCAGTTCTTTGAGCTGAGATCTGTTTTATTTGCTCTGTGTTTGTACAGTACCTAGCACAGTGTGATCCTACCTCCATAACTGGGACTTCTAAATGCTACTGTGGTAGGGAAAAAACAAATGATAATGATGAAGTCAGAGTGATATGGCTGCAAACGTTCACTCTGGAATCTAACAGTCATTGGCTGTGTCTACACGAGGCGCTGACTGCGCAGTAGCTTGTTACTACTGTTGCACGGCACGAACCATGACACGATGATACTGTGCAGTAGTAATGAGCTACTGTGCAGTCAGTGTCACCAAGAAGCCGTGCGGGGATGCTACTGTGTAGTAATGCCGGTTACTGTGCAGTCATTTAGTACTTGGGTATGCAAGTACTAAATGACTGCTAAGTAACAACTGAGCAGTCAGCATCTTGTGTAGATGTGGCCATTGACTACAATGTCATGGTCTTAGCCTAGATGAGCCATCTGCATGTCTGAGGTGGCAGAAGTGATGGTTACTTTGCATGTACTGTAGAACCAGTGCCAGCCTTTGCTTGGCATTGCCAGGCAACTGGTACCTGCTGTGTTTATCACTTGCAAACATTAGTTCTGGGTGGTGCTTTCTGATGGGCCTTGCAGGTCATGGGGTGGGTAATTACCCAGGGTACTGTGGTCAGGAGGACACCCCCTGCTACACACACACACACACACACACACACACACACACACACACACACACACACACACACACACACACACACTGTTTGTGTGACCACACTCTGGAATAAACTCCCAGTGCACGTGGTGCAGACACCTACCCTGGAGATCTTCAAAAGGAGACTGGATGCACACCTTGGTGAGGTTATTTGACCCTAGCAGTCTTTCCTGCCCAGAGCAGGGGGGTTGGACCCGATGATCTCACGAGGTCCCTTCCAGCCCTAAACTTCTGTGAATCTGTGAGCACTATCCCTGCACCCCACCCCATCAGGAGGAGTGGTGCCCAGCCCAGCCCACCCTCTCAGGTTTAGTTAGTTCTGCTGACTTGCATTTGTCTTCCTCTCAGGCCTCTGGATCCCTTTGAAATTGAAGTAGGACACTGATACAGTTGCTGCATGGTGCAAACAGGCATGTATGTTACTTGATGCAGCTGCCTGTTAGGCAGTAGATGTAGTGGGTAGATAACATGTTTACTCTGGAGTAGTTTACCCCAGTTTTTACTCCACATTAACCCTTCCCTTGCACCACAAATACCACTGGTTTACATGGTGAATGAGGATCCAAAGCCTTGAATTTGGCAGCAGTTTCAGAGCCAGAGAAGAGTTAACCTGGTTCTTGGTGAACACATCTGATGCCTCGTGTCACAGCAGTGCCCTGCCCTGCCCTGCTCTGTGGTGTTCCCGTTCTCCACAAGTAGGTATCTGTGCCACTTGTGGCATGCCTACTGTAGGTTGACCTATGCTGAGTTAGACAAAGATGTTTCCACAAGAAGGAATATATAGAACAGGGGTTGTCAACCTATGTGCACCCCTGGGGGTACTTGAGGAAGCCCTAGGGGGGTATGCGCGGGCAGGTGGGGATGGAGCACTGTCATGCGCTATCCCATGCTGCCACACAGGCACTGCCCACCTGGCTGGATGTGGGGGGCAGGGGAAGCTTGGATGCAGCGGCTCCTCATCCTGCCATGCACACCCCCTCCCCACTTGGCATCTGGGGGTACACTGCTCCATGTCCAGCCGCTGGGGGGTACAATCATTCAGAAAGGTTGAAAACCCCTGATATAGAGATGGTTTCTGCTACAAAGAAGCCTTTGCTTAATTCCTTAGACAGTGCATGGAAGCAGAATCAACAGGGGCTGTGAAGAAAAGGGCTGCTAGCATGGGGAGGTGTCAAAATATCTGTCAGGATTCTTCAGAACAGATGTTTTGTTGTTTGCGATCCTGAGTCTATTTCCTCCTTCTCTGCAGTTGTGCAGAGCTGGCGGTTAGAGCTGCAGGTGGCAATCCAGCCATTACATCTATGTAGGGTTTGTCTAATTTTCTGTTGTCTTTGTTGCTCATTGTGCAGAATTATCGTGGCTCAGAGGGGCCACACATGCGTGAGCTGGAAAGTGAAGGAAAGATAAATCACAAAAACAACCCACAAACAAAGGCAAGCGTTGAAAGAGATGCGAAGCACAGTAGATGTTCCAACACCTCCCCAAAATGCCATTATGTCTACAAAACACATTTTCAGGATTCATGAATGCACTCAAGAAGTATTGTGAAAGTATTTCAGACTGAGGTCAAAGTGGGAAACAGCAGTTGCCTTGGAAACAAGATGCTGTACATTGAAACAGAAGCAAAGAATTACATTGTTAGATCAATTTTAATTACAACAGAATAATTAATGCAAAGAGGCAATTTTTGGTGCTGGATATTTGTGGAAAAAGTACATTAAATCTCTAGTTTCCATGGGAACCCACAAAGGGAAACAGGAATAGGAAAAATGAACTGGAAAGAGATTTTTACCTTTCAAAAAATATTAAAAAGGTAAAAGCCACTTCACTAATAAAGCACAGCCTTGACTCTAGGGAAAAAAATATTAAAACAAAAGTCGCAAACTTTTCATTAAAGCAGTTTATATATTTCAATAGAGCGCCATGTCCCACTGAAACCATCTCACTTAGTGATGTGATGCATGTTTTCTTACTGAAAGGCCTTAAGACAAAAAATTGTCTTAAAAGATGTGCTACAACTAAAGCAGAAGTTGGGCTTGGTGCCAGGGGTCACTAGATTAGGTCCTGTGCCTGGGTTACATGGGTGCTCAGACTAGGTGGCCACAACTATCCCTTCCAGTCTTAACATATGTGAAGTCCCCCTGATGAGCATATGGTTTAACTGCCTGGCGCCCAGTCCTGAAAGGTGAGGGCCGCCAACATGAGCTGAGGGCAAGCAACAACTTCAGGAGTTGTTCAGCACCTGAGAGAATCTGGCCCTTACAAGGCTGTTGTGTGAAACAATGTAAAGGAAGCATTTTATGGTATGTTGAGAAATGCAACATCACTGTGTCCAGTACTACTGAATAGCCTAAAACTGCTTGGGATTGTACTCAACCCTTGCAATAAATTGAGCCTGTCAAGGCTAAGAATACCCATTTATTGCTACCTACTTCTTGGCACAAACCTAAAATAACCTATTTGCTCACCATACACTAGGTCAGCTTTTAATTTCCATCTCAAATACAAAGAGGACAAAAGTTGCAAAGCTTGAAGTGTAGCCTTTACCATCCAGATGTACCATTTTCACTGTGGGACTGGTGTAACCTACCCAGTCTGGGTTCTCTCTCTCTCTAGTGGTGGCTGAACAACATACAGAGCTTGAGTCCAGCACATCCTGGGTAGTGGGGTTTCCATCCATGTGTGTAGGGTGACATGTAGGTGTCAGGGCCGAGGGGCTGTGGCCAGCAGCCCGGGCACATGGGCCGGGGAAGTCGACACGGCGAACTAGAATTAGGCACAGACGCGTGGAGGTTGATTAAAGATTATTTTATTTACACCGTAGATGGTCGCAGTGCAGGCAGGAAAACTTGCTTGAGTTGTAGTTACAGACAAACACAAGTGGAGTTTGCTAGGCTCCACCGAAGACACACACACACGGAGTTTGCTAGGCTCCATAAAATGAACCGGGCAGAGCACTGGATACCAAAATGAGAGTCCGAAAGGTGACTCTCGACGAGCGCGCAGGACAGGGGTACGTCGAGGGATTGGTCGGCGATGGGGAGAGATTCTTGATGGCTGATCAAACCACCATTCGGTCCGAGATTTACGTAGAAATCCACGAGGTAATCGTGGACTCCTTGCCGGAATTATCTTGGATTTCTCCTGGAATTCTCAGAATCGGGGTTCTCAGGATCCTCCTGAGATTCTCGGAGATCTCCAACTTGGGCGGAAACTGCTCAAGCCTCTTATATGGCTAGCAAGCCAATTGCTAGCCGCCACGTGGGAATAATTTAGAAACAGCCAATAATGGGAAACAAATTTGCATGCGAGCGGTGGGAACTCCTTTGCACCGGGGTTTTCTCTCTGCAGCTGAGAATTGCACCGTGCAAAGAAAGCTCCATGTGGCAGGAAATAATTCTGCAGTGCCGAAGTGCACACACAATCATTGGGTAATGACAGTAGGCATTCCACATGCAGGTATTGCTGCTGATGTTCCACACAGTGGTGCAGCATTTCACCATCAAAACTAGGCCTGCATGGATGGGGGGAGGTAAACTGAGGCAGCCAATAGGATGAGTTTTTTTACTTTATCCTGGCACAAAGGGGAGCATGAACCAAGCGGTGACCATGAAAATCACATTCTTCTTCTCCAGTACACAGCTGGAGAAGAACCCAGCTGTGTACTGCCCTGTACTGAGACTGAAAAGTGAGATTACCATCTTGCACTAATGAGGTATTGTATGACATGACACCTTACTGAAAGCTAGTGTTAGAGGATGCTTATAGCAAAGAATAATGGAGCTGAACACTAGTGCATGGTTAGAGCATTGATTCAGAGACTGCTACAACTGTTTCTGAGGAAATGACTGGACTGAAATAATGTAATCCCCTCAATTTATTGTGCTTTTAATTATACTGCCTCTAATTTAGAGAACTACCATATGCTATACATTGATACCCTGGGGCTATATGGAATTAAATTGAAGCCTAGCCAAAAATTGTGCCTTTGGAAATCTATTTACAGTTATATATATACAGTTTACACACACACACACAGAGTTATATTTACAGTTATATTTAGTTATGTGTATATAACTAAATGTTTAGTTATATTTAGTTATATGTATATGTACATACATATGTATCTATATATGTGTGTATGTGTATCCATACACATGCATACATATGTATAATGTATGTTTTATGAAGATTTAGTGTATCTGGGATATTTGTATCATCAACATTTTTTAAAGAAGTGTGATATTTATGTGAGAAGAAAGCATAACTCTTTCTTTTTAGATTTCCCTTTTTTCTTTTTAAACCAAAAGATATTTTTACTGCTGTAAATTAATGGAGAGGTAAGAAAATGCAAAAGCAATCTCATTACCACACAAATCTCAGTGGTTCTTAAAGCCAGTTCTAAATCTTAAAGTTTGTGGGGAGGGGAGGGGGCAAAATATGGCCTGCGGGCCAGATCTGGTCCATGAAGGAATTTTATTCGGCCCATTGTGGGTCCCTTGGTCCCACAGGCTGGCTGTGGCTCATGCTGCTGGTCCTGCTGCCCCTGGATATGCAGTGAGGCTGGAGTGGCATGGCAGCTGAACTCTGCTGCCTGGGAGCCCCCACAGTGGCAGTTCCTTCTGGAAGGCTGCTGCCACTGCTGAAATCAGCCCCACTGCCCAGGCATCTGGGCCCCTCTGCCCCACACCCACCGCTAGGGACATGACCCGTGCAGCCAGAGCGTGCGGCCAGGCAGATGAGATGGGGCCATGGGAGGGTGGGCAGCAGTGCGTGGGTGTGGGATGGGCAGTAGGGGCCAGGTTCATGGGGTGAGATCATGAGGCAGTAACAACACGGGGCCGGGCTCTGATGCAGAGCTGTGATTTTCTGCTTGCATGCCTTTGTGATGGGCACTGGTACCATGGACAGAGGCATGTAGGAAGTGGATCTCAGCTTTGCCCCAGTCCCTGGCTCTATCCTGTCACCGCCCCAATATCCTGGCCCTGGCTCTGCCCACCCATCCTGCTCCCAGATACAGCTCCCAGCCTGCCCAGGGGCCCATCCCCTTTGCCCAGCCATGCACCCTGCCTGTGCAGGTCCTGGCTGGTCTCTGCGGAGACCCCAGGATCAGTGAGCAGTGACAGGGTGAGGCTGGGGCCCAGGGTGAATCTGTAACCCACTTCCCACATGCCCCTGCCTGCAGAACCGGTGCCTATCACAGGGGTGTGAGGTTGAGGGGGGAGGTGCTGGCCTGGGGAGGTGTGGGGTGCTGACTCAGCCTGTGACAACTCACGAAAACTCCCTAAGTGGCCCTCTGGCCCAAATAATTGCCCACCCCTGTACTTGATCATAATGTTCCTCAGTCTGACTTAGTTTAGCTTTCTCAGTTGAAGCAAGGTTTGAGGGGTGCTCTCTGCCTTGCATAATAATGCAGAAGGGAGGCATGTGTGGGCTTTAAGGAGTTAGGCTGGCAGCTGGAGAGAGGGAAGGGAGGGGAGAGGACCTGGTTATATCAGTGGAAAGTGGGTAGAGGCTGTACCTTTTGGCTTGTTTTTTTGACTGTAGGATTTTAGGCAAGTAGCTGCTTCCGGTTTGTGTTTATATAGTGCCTAACAAATCCAGCTCCTGGGCTACCTTTAGATAGATCCCTAATAAACACTAGGGCCAAGTACAGACAGTTAAAAAGCCCGAGGCTGAATCTATCCAATCTTTGCAGGTTAGTTGAAGCTGCACTGTTTGAACCAAAAAGCAAGTGAACAGACATTCACTTTTGATTGGAAGTGAAGCCACATGCCTGCAGTGGCTCAGGCCAGATGCCGGGGGTGCTAGAGCATGCCTCCCTGTTCAGCTGGAGCAGACAGCTTGGGCCAAGGCTAGTCTGCCCATCCTGAGGGGGTGTTTACGAGGGAGGTGCAAAGCATCCTGGGATGCTAGGGGACTGTGAGTAAACTTGAATCTGGAGGGGATCTGGAACAGAAGTTCAATAAACCACTTTAACTTAAATCAGTTAAGGCTGATACTATATCCATCCAGGTTTATCAGTTACCAGTTTTGGCCATTTTGAAAGTGACTTATGTGCACTGAACTTCTGGGCTTGATACAGACAGTCAAAAAGCCCGAGGCTAAATCGATTCAGTCTTTGCTGGTAAGTCTAAAATGCAGAGATTAAACTGAGAAACAACTGGACACACATTTACTTTTGATTCAGGAAATGCAGCCACATGCCTGTAGTGGCTTAGGCCAGAAGCCAGGGGGTGCTAGAGCATGTCTTTCTGGCATATAGCCAGCATGGTCTATGTATTTGCTTCCTCTTCCTGCTGCCCCTGAGGTCTCTGGGATTTGCAGTCCAGAATTGCACAAGCAGGACTTTGCTGGGTTGCTTATCAATTCCGCTTCCTGCTTTCAGGTGCCTCTGGGATTTGTAGTCTGCAGTTGCAGTCAGCAGTAACTTTCAGTAAATTTAGCAGGGCAGGGTAGCTCTGTACTCTGGGGAAGCGGGGTTTAAGCAGGGGAAGAGGGGTTTAACCCCCTCCTCTGGCCCCAAACCCCAGCTGGGGTTTGCCTGGGAGGCCAATCCCTTCCTCTTCCCCTTCAACCATCTCTGTTGGAGCAGGCAGAAAAGCCTAGCCCAGGCCTGGAAAGCATGGATGCTGGGGGACCCTGATTTAACTTAAACCAGGAAGGGGTCTGGAACAGAAATTTCATAAACTGGTTTGACCCAAAACAGTTACATCTGATACTAAATTCAACCAGTTTTATATTAAACCAGTTTCAGCCATTTTGAAACCAGTTGATATGCAAGGCTGCTCCAATGCATACTAATTAGCATATGTTGGAGCACACATCCAGTACATGTATAAGTACCCAAATAGCTTGATTGCATGTTTCTTCAGCAATCCTGCAAACTCACAGATGTGAATAGTCCCTGGTATAGTTAGTAGATTACTGAAATACTGTATTTGCACCTCACGGCTAGTGCTGTGATGTGGGTTTTTTTCTAAAATGGATCTAGTGATAGTAATAGTAAGTGACATACAGTATAGGGCATGCATTCTATTAAGATGTGTGCTACAAGGAAAACTTACAAAACGAGTGGGGGGTTTTATACTTCCATTACAGTGGCAATATTAACAAGGTTATGTTGGCAACATGAATAAGATTATAAAGACAGTGCTAATAAGGTTATGAAAATGATGTGTCTATCTAAGGTTGCAGTCAAAATGTGTCTAGCTTATTTTTTGAAGCTGTGATTTTCTGACTTTTTTAAAGCAAGCAACAAAGATAACAAGCAGAGGCGAGGTAGGTAGGAGGTGGTAGCATTATTATATCAGCTTAAAATGGTCATTCAGCCTCCAGCAAGCAGGAATGCCTTCATCCATAGGTCTTTTGCTCAAGCTGAAGGCTGGGGACTTGTAGGTGAAATTAGTTTGACAGGAGGCATTCCACCTCTGTCAGAGCTAAGAGAGGAAGGATGGCTCTGTAGTTAAGGCTGTCACCTCATCCTGAAGATTGTAGTTTAATTCCTGTTCCTCTGGGGGTGCATCTAAAAGTGATGAGGTACATTCATGCATAGTGTTATGCTTGTCTTCAGATGACTGTGTCAAGTGAGCAGAATGAACCTGTAGCCAAGATGGCAAGTGCCATTTCCAGAACCTTGAGAGGATCTGAACCTCATGCTCTCTAGACCTGTAATTTAGGGAGGAAATGAAGTACTCTGACAAGAGCCTCTTCTCCTCAGGTGCAGTGCCTTGGGTTTCAGAGCTCTTTTAGTACATGGCTGTCATAATAACCATGGAAGACCTTTCAGGGTTCTATTAAACAAAAAAATTGAGACCTTGACTTGTCTGGGAAAGGGTTAAATTTGTACTGCCCTTTTTGTGTGAACTGTTTCTTCCTACAAGCCCCAGACATGGCTTCCAGCTGCATTAAGTTTTCTTAGCATCATCTAGCCAAAAGAACAAGCACTTCCTATCATCACAAGGAAATTGTTCATAGATCACAGGCCTTTGACCATCACTGCCGCTCTCCTGGAGGCAGGTGGTGTCAACAGGTGGCATCTACTGTCATGGCAGTGCTTTGAAATCAATCGGATCACTCCTGCACATCAGGGGGTAATCACAGGAGTAAGGAGTTGCAGGCATGACCTTTGGGGAAGCAGGCATTGATGGCTGAACCAGTGGGTGTTTGCCTGTAGGTTTTTTCTAAAGCCATGGTGAATAGTCCTTTGTAAATTCTTGGTTGTGTGAAATATTTTTCTTATAAAAAAGGCTGAAATAAGAAAACAGAGAAAGTCAGGAACCATCTGTGGTGAGCCAGGGCCCCTTTACTAGAAATGAGCCCTCCCTCGCACTGCTTCCCCCCTACCTTTGTGGTTTAAAGACTGCCTGCTTCCCAGTTAGTTATGATTATTTACCACTTACATTCTGCTGTCACCCCAGAGCCCTGGTCATAAACTAGGAACTTGCATACTGTACACCAGCAGAATAAAAAAAGTAGTATCCATCTCAAATGCCCTTTGATTGAATACTGGATCCCTCTGCCTGGTAGCCAGTACCGTGGAAGAAATGTAGGACCAGACACTCAGGTGATGCAAACTCCTCGGTCTTCAACAGAACCATGCCAAGTCACCCTGACATATTCTGATGGATGAGGAGAGTAGGAACTTCAGTATTCTGCTCGGGATAGATCCCGAGGGGTCCGGGGGGAGGGGGGCGCAGTAGTGCAGTTGCACCCCTGTTTGATTCTTGCTCCATGCAAACTTTAAAACCAACTGCCTTGGAAAAGCAATGACCTTTCTATTCAGGCAGCACTGAAGGAGTCAATTGACTTGATGGCTCATTGTAAATGATTTGATTCCTGCTAATCTGTCTTCACTTCACAGATGTTGACAATCTTCTCTCCTTTTTTAATGCTCTTGATGTTCCACTATTCAAACTATCCTTTCTTTTGCAATTTTGCTGTCTATTAACCATTCCTGGAAATGCCTTTCTTCTCTTTCTTAACCCTGCCGACTGTTTTTAGCTCCAGCTAAAACACCTCAAGTCAGGTGTGGCAATATTAACTGAGGTGTAGTATTGGAGGCACTTTCAAGACACTCAGGAAGACTGGATTTTGTTTTATGAATTTGAATAAAAGATGTACATTTAACTTCAATGACTAATGAGAGCACATCTTTTGACTATTTTTTGCCTGGTTTGTGTTTCTAAACTTAATATATAATCTAAGAAATTAGTGCACATTTCAGGAAAGTGATCATTGTTTTTGCTTTGATCTTAAACTGACTAATGTAGTGCTGGGCTCCTAGCATATTAGTAAAGCTTTTATTGTAACTGGAGAAAAATATTTGTTGTGTTATACATGATGATGTCCCACATTATCTGCACTCTCCTTTTTAAAATCCTAGATCTGTCCGTGACTGCTTCTAGCTCTGTCAGGGGCTTGCTCATTCTGTGTGTCTGCCTTATTCCTCCTGTGGTGGTGAAATGGAGCTGATTCTACCTACAGTCCGTTACCAGGGACCTCCTAAGATCAGTCCCCCCAACTGGAAATATAACATCTTGCTGCCCCTTGTTCCAATTCATGTTCTCTTCTTGCAGAAAAATTCTGGTTCAGACAAACTTCTTGCACGGTTCTCACAGCACATTTCACAGAGTTGTAATATTGTTTGCATTTATTGGAGGCAATGGTGCGTTTGGGAAGAGCACTGATGCTTAGCACAGAATTGCTCCAGGGAAGGCAGGCATTTGGAAGATCTCCTAGAGACAGAGGTTTTATATTTCTGTGAACCTCATCTCCACAGAGTTAACAACCTAGGAAAAAAATCTCGAAATTTTGACCATTGCATCTCCTGTTCGGTGTTCAGTGCAGTGTGCTGAGTAGATTGTTTTATAGGAAGCAAAAGTCTTTACATTCAGAGATGTAATAAAAAGTCAACAAGGAACTCTCCAAAGGGATAAACGTTTGAAGGCCTAATTAATGTTCCAACCTCAAAACAAAATAATAGATGAAAATAGATATGATTTAAGGGATAAGTTTTGGAGACAGACAACACTAGCCCACTCATTCAATCAGTGAATGGTACTCTAAGTGGTTCAGAGAGTTAGTTAGAAAGCCCTGCCCTGTCTTTCGCCTGACTTCAGACTAACAGGGATAACAACTGTACCTCTGTTCAAAACAGATATGTACCACTGTATCAAACTGCCCAGTACAGAAGATCCAGTTATTCGGCCATTTCTTGAGTATAGGCTTTTAGGTCCCATCTGTTCCCTGAGGTCTGTTGATTCTGACTTATTTTTAGGCCCACATACTAGCTGCACCTTTACAAATGCCCAGATCTATGAAAGCAGGCACACTGATTCATGATTAAATAGAGTAAAAGTGAACTTTCGTTACAAGCCTCTGCCAGCGTTTCTTACCACATCTGCCCCATATTAACAGAGCACAAACAATGATGGTGTTTCCTGTCACAGCAGTCCCACAGCACAATTCAGGACTCGCCCAATGTTTTGGGTTTGATACATCAAGTTTTTGCACTGGGTTATGCAGGAGGTCAGAGTGAATGGTCAGGTTGCTCACTTCTGGTTTTTAAGTCTGAAAATCTGTAAAAGGTTCTCTGAGAGATTCACAGAAGTTTAGGACTGGAAGGGACCTCGTGAGATCATCGGGTCCAGCCCCCTGCTGTGGGCAGAAAAGACTGCTGGGGTTAAAGAGGAGGATTTCAGTAGAGGCTGCAGTGCTCTGAGGTTCTGAACATCAGGCCTTTATGAAGCAGCCCAGATTTGGATCTAAAAGTACAAATTTAGGTGCCAAGTTTGAAAAAATCGTGTCTCTTTATTAAAAATATAATTATCGTGACTTTCCCAAGCAACAGAATGAGACAATGTCAGACCCACGAACAAAAGGGAAGAGTCCTGAATTCTGACAATCACATACTTCTCTGGAGCTTTACTTAGCAGCCCTGCCACATTGGTATTGCTTCAGAAAGTGTGCAGAGTATTCACATTAAATCTAACTAAAATAGAATTGCTGGAGATGCTCTACTATTGCTGTAAAATATGGCAAAAGTTCCCACTCATCACACTACATATTGCTTGGGAATTAAAATGAAATCTCATTTCTGTTGAAAATGAATATAGTTGTTGTGAAGGACCATGTATTTCATTATGAATTTTAAAACAAATGTTCCTTGAAATTCTGAGATAATTACTTTTACTATTCTCGTAATTCTTTTGAAAAAAATAATTAGACATTGCAGGCCAAACATTTAAAAATATTTATATAATTAATGGTGAGTGGCATTTTTTATGTAAAAATTAAATAAGAGCCTTTAGAGTTTTCTTAATTTAAATTGAAAGCCAATAAGCAAAATAATTTTCAGTTAAGAAGAAATTAAAATTGTTATTTAAATGTATGTCAAAACTAAAGGACAAGCATTATTCTGACTGGATGTTAAAGGACAAAGATTAATGGTGAAAAATCTTTAATTAGTGGGATGGAATTAAGTGGAAAATTATTAATGTGTCCCTTCATAAATCTTTAATGCTTAATTGATTATTGCTTTATATATAAAGATATAATCAACAGCATGTAAATAAGCAGGGTGCTGTAACCTTTGGAATTAAAGTGAAATATGTACACACACTGCACAATTTGCTGTGCTGCAAATCAGGCCTGAGATGCTCAGCAGACTGCTATGGAAAAGTAGCAGAGCAATCTTTGCCCCTTGCTACACAAGCAATGCAAGTTTTACCCAATTGCTGCTGTTAGCAAAGATGAGTCTCACCTTCAGTGCACTGAGACTTGGAATCTTTTGCTAAAATTGTGACTTCTTGCTGTGGGTTAGGTGATGGCAACCATTTGTATGAGATGTCACTGGGGGTACCTAAGTTTTCTTGGAAATCCCATCCTCACCCAAGGCACAGCCCTGCATAATGGGGCCTGCATTGCCCTGCATCTACCTTGCTTCTGGGAGAGAATTACAACAGACCCAGGGCAATTGCAAACTACCCTCTCCACCACTGGGCTGGCTCACCTTTGTTTCTGACCTGTTGGGAGTACAGTGCAAGTCTGGGCTACAAACTAAACAGATTAGGACTACTGGTGTAGGACACAAAATTGGCTATTATAGGGATAGCAGAATCATGGCAGATTAGCAGTGATGACTGGGCCAGAAGCACTGAAGGGTACATGCTGTTAGGGAAAGGTAGAAATGAAGTAAAATTGATTGGGCAGCACATTGCCAGTGCATTAGACTGTAAAGATATAGGAAGGGATGGTGAAAATGGAATCTGTCTGCATCAAAGTCACCTTGGGGCAGGCTCCTTCTTCTGGGGTCTGCAAGAGGTCCTCTGTAGTCCCCAGGGTCAGATTGGATACAGATAGAGATTTCTCTAATGTTATTGGAGATGAAACCAATTAGAAATTGTCATTTCAGGATTTTTTAACTTCCTAGTATAGGATGGAGGGAAAATGGTAGTAGTAATGCTGGGACTGAGACATTCTTGGATGACAGGTTTCTTCACCAGAGTCATGGAATCAACAAGAGATGAAGTTCTTTTCAGCCTTGTTTAATAAGTAGCAAGGGCATGATAGAACAGCTGGTGATAGGAAATAATCTTGGACTGAGTGAGTTGCTGCTGAGGCAGGAGTTCTGGGACTTGGAAGCCGGGGTTCCTTGCTTTGGCTTAGTGCAGGGATCCTGGAAGCCCTGAGAATCCTGGCTTATGCTAAGACTCACAAGTTCTCCCAGTTCGCTGTGGCAGAGCTGGGGCTTTCAGGCAGCCAGGTTCATGGCTGGCAGCCTAAAAGATTTGGCCTTGTCAACCCTGGGGGAGTTTGTCAGAGGCATTCCCCAGAACCGTGGAGTTCAGAAGCCTGAGTTCTCCAATGGAATCCTGCATCTGCTCTGTCGAAAGTTTCTTTAAACATATACCTTTCCATGAAACATTTTTCACTTTGAAATACTCTAATTCTCCAGTGAAAATCTGTTTAGTTGCAAAATCCCTGACTGCCTCTGGGAAAACAGTTCTCCCTTCAGAACAACCATAGAATAGAGTTTAAGCATAGAATGACTCTGCTGAGTCATCGGCAGGAACAGGTCCCAGAGCTAAAAACGTGAGTCTCTGCTAGGTAAGCTAAATAGCTATCCGTAAGTTAAAAAAGAGGTGCAGGGCTATAGGACTCTGTTATCCAGCCATCAGGAACAACCAGCACAGATTCATCAAGAGTGAGTCATGCTTGACCAGCTTGATTTTCCTTTTACAACAAGATGACAGGCTCTGTGGTTGGAGGGAGAGTACTGGGTGCAGTATACCTTGATTTTAGCAAGGCTTTTGACATTGTTTCCCATGACAACTAAGGAAATAGAGACTATGGGTACATAAGTGGTTAACCACTGTGTTTTTTTTGTCAATGGCTCAATACCTAATTAGGAGTGACTGAGTGAGGTTCACCAGGGGTTTGTCCTAGGTCTCATACTGTTTAATATCTTTATTAAAGATGTGAAGGATGGGATGGAGTGCACAATTAATACGTTTGCAGATGATAACAAGCTGGGTGGAATTAGAGACACATTGGAAAATAGGACTAGGATTCAGAATAATCTTGGTAAAATAGAGACCGGGTCCAAAATTAAGAAAACAAAACTCGACAAGGAGATGTGCAAAATCCTGTGCGTAGAACGAAATGATCGTATGCACAAACGAGGTTTGGACAATCACTAATTAGGCTGCAGAAAAGGACCTGGGGCTGAATAGTGGACTGTAAATTGAACAAAAGTCAACAGTGTTTTTGTTTCAATAGCATACTGGGTTGTATTAACAGGACTATTTGAAAGTTAAAGGAAATTATTCTTCTGCTCTTTTCAACACTGATGAGGCCTCACTTGGAGTATTTGATCCAGTTTTGGTCCACACACTTCAAGAAAGATATGGCCAAATTAGAGTGCAGTGGAGAGCATATGACTAGAGGTCTGGGAAACATGAGTTACAAGAAAGTTTAGAAGAACTGGGGATTATTTAGCCTAGAGAAGACTCAGTAAGAAGAGGGGATTTGATAATATTTTTTGATTGCCTGAAGGGTGGTTATGCAGAGGATGGTGATGGAGGAATAGTTAGGCAGTCGCTGAGTGCTTCTCACACTGCATTTTCAAAGGTGCTTAACAATCGGAGAAAAGAACTGATGTCAACTGTAGCACTGCAAGAACGTTTTACACAGCAGTTTCCATCTTGACGAAGCCAACTAGAGGTACCACTGTTCTTTCCTGAGCTAATGTTAGGAAATAATATTGTACCTGAGTAGTAGTACCATGCTGCGGGGTAACTGGTAACTGTAGAAACGGAGACTTTTTAACAGTGAGGCTGCTGTAGCTCAAACAAAAGTGATCACCTGTTAGATCCTTGCAGAACAGAGTCAGATATTTCTTGGAAAACAGAAGTGATGGCTTGGGCTGGTATCAGAACACTGTGGGAAATAATGGAACAGTTTGCTTTGAGTGTTGGAAAGACCCTGAATCCTGGTTACTGTTCTCCATGTTCATATTTCTTCATCTACCTTCTGTTGTCTTCTCATTACCAATATCCCTTCCCTACAAGTTCATTCTTTTTCATCTGTAACTAGCTAATATACTCCTGTCTAATTTGTTCATTCCTGTATATTTTCTTCTTTCCTTTTCTGTTGTGGTCCCCTTTAACCACCACCGTTTTACTTTTCTCTTTGCTCTTCAGCTGTAATGTCTGTGTTTTAGTGAGTTGGGTCATATTTCTCTAGTTGCTAAGAGAGAACAACAGTTTCTTAGGTACTACATCACCTCTGTGGAAACTGCCTGGTCCACCCTCAGATGCTCTGAGATGCTGCTGATGTCTAAGCATGAACTCGCCCATCTTCACTGACCCTGCAGCCTCCTGCCATTTTTGAAATTCATTAATATGATTCAAGATTGTGTGCTCTTTTGGGTCATTTGTACACATGATGAGGGTTTAGTCTCCTAAACTGAAGTGGTAGTTTTTTAACTGCAATGATTAAAAGCCCATTGTTTCAATTTAGGGGTTTCTATCATGGTTATGGTGAGGGATCTGATTCCTTTTCTTTTTTTCTGCAGAGCCTCCCCGTCTCTCCCACAGGTGCGAGGCAAGCTATTGTTAGGCTGAGCAGCCCCTGAGCTGCGGGGGGACCCAGCCCTTTCACTCTGTAGCAGCAGCGCCCCCTGGGGCCACCTGGGGGGGCTGCTAGCGGATGGGTGTCACCTAGGGGTGTCACCGCCATGGAGGGGAAGGTCCAGGGCCCCCTGCAGCTCTGGGCCCGCCAGCAGTTTGTCCCCCAGCCACAGGAGAGGCTGGCAGGCTCTGCAGAAAAGGAAAAAAGGATCAGACCCTCCACTGCTGTTTTTTTTCTGTCAGTGGAGCCTGCCTGTGTGAGCTGCTGCTGGGCCGTGCAGTCCCTGAGCTGCAGGGGGGCCTCGTTCTTCTCTCTGCGGCAGCGGTGCCCCCCTGGGACTACCTAGGTGGGGTGCTAGTTGTGTGGGTGCTGCCCCAACTTGCAGGCAGCACCCACTAGATCCAATTCTTTCCCAAGCCCACGTGGGGAGCGGTGCCCAGCGCGCTTCCAGTGCGTGGGCTTGGGGAAGAGTTCAATGTGGTGGGTGCTGCCTGTAAGCTGGGGCAGCACCCACGCAGCTAGCACCTCACTCAGGCATCCCTCAAGGGCACCGCCACCACGGAGAGAAGGACCAGAGCCCCCCCACACCTCAGGGGCTGCATGGTCCAGCTGGAGCTCATGCAGGCAGGCTCCACTGAGGAAAAAAAAAAAAAGTGGTGAGGGACTTGATTCTTTTTTTTCCTTTTCTTGCAGAGCCTGCTTGCCTCTCCTGCAGCCGTAGGGTGAGGGTAGGGGGTGAGCTGCTGGCAGGCCCTGAGCTGCGGGGGCCCCCAGACTTTCTCTCTACAGCGGCAGTGCCCCCTGGGGCCACCCAGGTGGGTCGCTAGTGGGCAGGTGCTGCCCCAGCCCACAGGCAGCACCCAGCCTGATCTAACAGTTCCCTGAGCCTGAGCTGGGGCCGCTCCCACCCACTAGCAGCCCACCTGGGCAGTCCCAGGGGGTGCTGCCTCCCTGGAAGGAAGGACCATGGCCCTCTCTAGCTCAGGGGCCACTTGGCCGATTGCCAGCTCATCCCCGGGCTGTAGGAGATGTGGGCAGCCTCCGCAGAAAAAAAAAAAGAAAGCATCGGGCCCCTCGCTGCTTCTGCCTTCAGCCTGCCTCTCCTGTGGCAGGGGCGCAAGCTATCAAAGACTGCAATGTTTCAAATAGCTACGCTGCAAACTAAACTGCATGCGGATGTGGTTTAGTTTGCAACATAACAAACTCATTTAAATCATAACCCCCCCCCATGTGTGTACAGCGTGACACAATTAAACCATAAAAATGGCCATTTTTGTCACATGTACAAGTGCCCTTGGAGGCTAATTAAAATATATATTTGTGCTCCTTTTTAAAACTGATGAAGTGACAGACCTATCCAGGACTGCTTCTGCTCTGCTCTGTCCCCCTGCAGCGGCCAGGGGGAGCTCCAGACTCCCCCATGCCAGGCTTGCAGAGGGCACAGGGGCTTAGCCCTGAGTACAAATCTTGACTAGTGCATATGATATGCCATCATTTCCAGTTAGGTGGCAATTGTCAGTTAATGAATCCTTCGAATGATGCTGTGCTATAGTAATTTCATAAGCACACATTCTCCTGCCTAATGGAAAAAGGTTTTTCCTCTCCTCATCCTTGGCTACACTTGAGATGATTGAAAGCAGTACTTAGCAAACTGTCCTAATAGGTTTGTTTGTGCTCTTTAGTACTTTTGAGATAAGAGGGTGTTTTTAAGTTCCAGGCCTTTACAGTACCTTTTTACTCTATGAGGTTATTCTTCTTACTTTTCTAAACACTTGTCAGAGTTCATAGAACATGGCTTTTGCTGTCCGTATACCATATTTTCTCATATACAATCTGTACCTCTCCCCCAAAATTAGGGTGCATGTATTAAGCAGGGAAGCTTTATTCTTCACTGGAAAGGAAGCGCATCTGTAGACACTGCATGCCATGCAGATGCCAAGATGGCTGTCACTTGCATCTGGTTTAGAAAGCTGAAGGAGCAGAGTCCTGTGTTAACCTGCTCACACCTGTAGCAATCGACTGAGGACTGTAGGTTGTACCTGAAGCAGCAAGTGAGCTGCTGGTAGTATCTTGATTAGACAGATACAAGCACTAGAAAAATGGTGCATTAACGCCACACATGTAGATGCTGACCAGGAACAATTTTGCTCCCAGTCAGTGTAGGCAACAGGGGGCCATAGAGGGTGGGGAGAGCCGTCCTGTCTCTGTGGGACACTGTCTCCCAGCCACATGGAGCTCCTGTCCTGATCTCTGCATGGCTAGGAGGCAGCTGTCCTCCCTAGGCTTAGGGACAGCCTGATCTCCCCCTGACTGGGACTGGGGCTGGAACTGCCCACGAAGCCAGGACAACTTAAACATGTAGATGTATAACTGCATGTGTAGACATGCCCACAAAGTATGTTCTCCTGGGAATTGAGAACATCCAGGAAGTGTGGCATTGCAGGAGACAGTCAGGGTGAGGGGGCAGACAAAAGGAACTTCCTGCTCCACCTGACATCTTAATACCCCAACTTATTTCCTTTCAACAGTGAGATCCCACCTTTTCTTTTTTATCAGCTCTTGTGTTCCCATGCTGCTCATTTAGAAAGCCTCATTACAAAGATTTATAGACAGCACACTTGCTTATGCATAATTCTGTTTCTCAAACACTACCAACAAATTAGGATCTCTTTTGAGAGCATGTCTGACAATAGATGTGGTTTTGTGTGGCCTTATTAACTGTCCCCCATATTCTTCTATCCATTCTGTTTGGATTGTTATAGAAACAATTGCATTATAGCTCTGGCAGGTTCTTTCCTCCCTCTTCTGGAGGATCACCAGTCTGCAGGATCTGCCCACAGGGACAGGGCCCTAGCCAATGGTCAGCCCCATTTCATTACGTAATACATATGTGCTTATTGGAAAGACAATCTCTGCCCACAAAATAAAGAAGACAAAGACGCATCAGGAGTATGTGGCATCATTCAGCAGGAATATTTGCTGGATTTACTTGGATGGGTTTTAGTCTGTAGGGGCAATGAACTAAGGATCAGGTTCAGCTCCTTTAAAAGTCAATGGAAAGGATCATACTGAATTCAATGGAGAGACAATTGAGCCTTTCCCCTCTTTGAAAACAGTCTCTTCTGTGTTTCCAGGAAGGCTGTGGAGACTGGTTCTTGTGAAGGATATTTGTTACAGCAGCTTTCATTTAAAAACAAAAGAAATTACTCACACCAGCATGGAATTACAGCATCACTTTTATCACTGGGTAAACTGAAGCACAAAGAGGCTAAGTGCCAAAAAATCCATTTGAGGATCTGGGCCTAAAGTGACTTGCCCATAATTACACAGTGAATCAATGACAAAGCTAGGAGTCAAGTCCAAGTGTCCTGACTACCTGTCCAGTGATAAGCACTGGTCCTCATAAGTAAGCCCTCACCCTTGCTGCTCACACCAAGCCTGAAATGAAACTTTGGAGATGTGAAAAAGTTAAATTTCCTTCTGTTTTCTCTTTCCTCCAACTCTCCATCTTTGCTGGATATCAGCTGCCCCTAAAGAGACCTAGTTAAAACTAGGCAGTGTTATAAGAAAGTCTTTCCTTCAGAGGTTGTTGTGTCTAGCCCCAGTATGCTGGAGTTTGTCACTCTTTGCTAAAAGAACACCCTTTAATTCTTTATTCCATATTGTAATCGGGTTGATGTTGCCAATTTAGTGTTCAGCACTTCCAACAGAAGCTCTACTTCTCTTTTTACAAGGCAAAGGCTGCTCTTAGTTATGAGAAATGTGACCATCCTGCTGCCCTGTGAACTGTTTCATTTGCACATTTTTATTTCATTCTGGCAGAACAAAGTGTACAGGCTGTTGCGTGTCCTCACCTGTCCAAGCCATCCAGAAATCATCATGGAAATGTACCAGATTGGAAACAGAGAGCCAGAACTTCAGTTGTGCCAGACCTCTGCTTAGCGCACAGATGAAGGGGGGGACATGGATGCCTTCCAGCAACTTTTGGCGTAGTATAATATTTTTGGGCTAAATGGAAGCTGATTTGGGTCACATTGGGTGCATCTACACAAGACACTAATGTCACAGTAGAGTAATTCTATTGCACATTAGCATGGCTGGCAAAAACCATGCTAATCCGCAGTAGAATTAGTCTACTGTGCCTTAGTGTTGCATAAAAACTGTTCATCTGCACTAATGTGTAGTAGTGCCAATTACAGTGCATTAAGTTAGTATCTGTAATTATAGGGCACATCTACATGATGCTTTAATGTGCATTAGACTATTTTACTGCGCATTAAAGTGTCACGTAAAAAACTGTGACATTACGCTAATGCAGAGTAAAAAAGTCTACTGCTCATTAAGCATCACTAAAAAAGCATGCAAATGCACTACTGTGTACTAGCATAGCCTAATGCACATTTAGTTCCTCACATTGAAGGTACTAAATTTAATGCGCATTAGAAAAGGCTCATTAATGCATATGTAGACACGCCCACAGGTACTAAACTTAATACGCTGTGTAACAAGTGGGTGTTTCAGGGCCAGTCAAATTGTTGGCCTGCCCACTTGTCTCTGGGCAAACCACCCGCCTACTTTTCCTGCCATACCTTAGTTGGTATCAATTAGATGTCAATAAGGCAGGAGACTACCCATTTACTTGCCCTGATGCCAAGGGCTTGTATACACAGCTCTGACCGTCCCTGTACCATGTCCCATGCTTCACAGATGGCATCCATATTACTCCAGTGCCTCACACTGAGACCTGTGCTCCAGAGTCTCACATGGGACTCTCACTCCTCACTGGAGCTCACAGTCACTATGGCCTCACACTGGGCTCTCCTTCAGTCCACCGGGGCTTCCAACCCCATTGCAACTCAGGGCTCCAAGACCGGCTCGGTACCATCCTGGTCCCCTTGCACCCCGACACTGGGGCCTCATCCCCTACCCTACACTGGACTGCAATCCCTTTATCCCCTCATCCCAGGAGCTTCACGCATAGCTCCCCATAGGCTCAGGGCTCACCCCCCTGGAGCCTCACTCCCAGCTCCCTTAGTGTGCCTCAGTTCTTGCTGTGAGCCTGGGCTGTCTCTGGCTCCTTCACCTGGACAGGACCATGCCTCAGGGCTCACAGTGAGCCTGGGCCCTTGCTTAGTTCTTTGGGGTGTGCTCCCCTAGCCTTTCCCTTCAATGGGTGTACCTGCAAAGCAGCAGGGGCTGAGGCTTTCTGGTGCCCCATACTTGCCCTTCACTGGGGAGGCCCCAGGTGTGGCATTTCTTGGAGGCTGCCCTGCCACTAGCAGTCCCACTACACCAACCAGCCCCAGCAGGGTATAGTTTTAGGTCATGCCCCAGGATCAGGAGCCTCCAGCCACCCCCATAGCTCCTGCCCTTACTTCCAGTGTGTCATGAGCAGCAGCTCCAGCTGGGTGGTGTTCTCCCAGCTGCTAGCAGCAGACTGCTGGCCTTGCTGCTCCAGGCCCTGTTCTTATAGGGAACAGCTGGGCCCTGTTTATAATCAGACAGTTGTGTCTAATTGGGATTACAACCAGCTGCAGGCTGCCTTATTGCTGCTCATGCCCCTGTGAGTAACAGTACATCCTGTGCTCTGTTACAGCCATAATGGCAGTGCATTAATAGACATATAGATGTGCCCAGTGTAATTTGGAGCAGCCTAGCGGGTCTTTTAAACTGCACTCAGCTGCAAAGGGGCCACAAGATGCCATTTCACTGGCTGTGTACCTTCAGCGGAGAGCAGGGTCCTGACCACACCCTGTGCCAATTCCCATTGCCACAAAGTTACTACAGAAGTAAACAGCCAATAGGGCACTCAAGATAACATTTTGCTTGTAACTTTAGAACCCTTCATAAATAACAATATTCCCTTTTTTCCAGCCCTTTGCCTTCCTTCTTTATTCAGATGGTAATTCCATGGGGCCAGGGCTGTTTCTTGCTATGTGTTTGTGTGGAACCTGGCACAATGAGCCCCTCATCTGGATTGGGCTTGTATGCCAGGCTGTAATCACAATACACAGTTGATGGCAAACAAAGCTTTAGAGCAAGGCTTGTCAACCAGTGGCCCACAGTTGTGAATGACCCAGGCTGAGAAGGGACTGGATCCAGCCAATGGCAGTTCAGGAAATTGATGTCATACTGTAGCCAGGGCAGTGGAAGAAGCATTCCCAGAGTCCACCTGTCTCATTCCATCCTCTTTACATAGCATCTGCTGACTCCCAAAAGGTGTGGAGATCTGCAACCTGGAGCAGAAGCTAGGTTGAAAGCAGTGGACTGTGGCAGCAAATGATTGTCAAGCCCTGCTCTGGACTAAATGTCATCATTTTTATTGGAGTGCAAACATGCCATAGCTTCTTGCTATTTCTGGTTCACTTTGCAAACAGGGGTTGATTGTGTCACATCCACTCCATCCCTGCCTGCCACCCACATCTCCACATATTGGAGAGGCAGCCGTGCTAAAGCTAATCAATGGCACGTGCACAGGGAGTGCAGCGGCAGTGGGAACAGCAGCCTCCAGTAATGCTTTCATATCACGTCACCGACTCATCACCAGACTCTCATTAGACCACTTCTGAGAGAAATTACCACCAAGGCTTCTGGAGGCACAATAGCATTAATGAAGTTAGGGAATTACTTCTGCAGATGTCTGACACTCAATCAATCCTACTTAATTTAATTACACTTCTGAATGAAAGACAAAAGCGATGCTCTTGTAGTCCACTCCTTGCTTTTTATTTTTCTGCATGCTTTTCTCCTCCAACTTATTTAATGCTCAGTGAAAAATGTCAATATAATTAAGGCAAGTTGTAATTATTTTAAAGCCGACTTTATTATAATGCTCTGCATCATTATCATTTTCCCACCTAGCTGCTGTTTGACAGATACAGTTAAATTGGCAGTATTGGGGAAAGGTTGGAATTTAATGACCTTGATTGTTCAACAGCAAGTTTCAAAGCTCTGAGGGTTTGACTGTGGAACATATGCGGCAATACTCTTTGGTCCTCTAGAGCAGGCTCCACTGAAAGGGGAGATTGGCAGATGCTGGAATCCTGTGTGTGCTGGGATATACCCCAGAATGCACCCAGGTGAATGAGAAACCGAGTTAGAGGCTGTGAGAAGTTGGCTGAGACTGGAGCTGACTGAAGCAAAGAGAACATGCATTCCTGATCTTCTTTTTCATTCTGGCATTGTTGTTTGCATTGCACTTAACACTTGGAGCAGGCATGTCAGACTTTATTTGGCCCCTCAGGCTGGACCACAGGGTTTCTCACAGACTTAATCTGGACCCACCTTCAATGCCAGAGTGAGTGTTGGTGGCATAGGCGCTGCCTTTTTTTTGCCGGGGGGGGCTAAGATGATGCACGTGTGGAAGGTTTTATGTATTTTAGTTGATAGCCTTCTTCCTGAGGGGGGCCAGGGCCCTCGGGCCCCCACATACTCCTCGACTCTGGGTGGTGGTGTTAATCTCTGTGTTCGCTAGAGCTCCTGTGTTGACTCAGGGAGTTGTGGAGGGTGGAGGTCATTGCTGATCACCCCACCACCACTGAAATGAGTTCCCAGCAGGACTCCAAATTCAAGTATTCTCAGCCCCTCCAGAAGCCCCACAGTCTGGATGACATAGCAGGCAGGGGAGACAAAAGAGACTTGCTATGGGAAGGAGAATCTCCTCTGGGAACACCTTTGAAGACTTTCTTTACACGATGGGAGCCATCAGGGTTCCACGTTTCATGTTGCTGAAGCAGGACAAGGCAGCCAGAGTGCAGGGAAGGGTTGAGGGCAGTGTCCTGTAAGGCCCTGCAAGAGTTAACTGAAGGTTTCGCTACAGAGTGGCTGGTGAGTGTCTTTCTTGCATGCAGGGATCAGCCATGATGCACCAACCCTGTGCTGTAACTGCATTTGTCTCAGTTTTCCATATGGGCTAGTGGCCTTGCTGTGGGTTGTAAATTGAGTGTGTTACTCTGTTCCAGTTCTCAAGTTTCACTTGCAGCCTGGTATCTAAGGCACAGATTCTCTAAGGTATTAAGGCACCTACATTTTTTGAAGCTGGTGGGAGTTAAGCCCCTCTGAGAATGTTGATCCTAGTGCTTTCCTTTGGTGATTAGCATCTGTGCTGAGCAGCATTTGCTGTGTTAGAAAGTCTAACAGTGATAGCTTTGCACCAATCACATGACTAAGCACCAGCATTTTCTGTCTTTCACACTATCTCACCATCCCAAGAACTTTAAAAAAATCCCACAGTCTCCGAAACATCATGAGAAGAGTGGATTTAAAAGTCATGAGCCCTTTACTTTTTTTAATAATGCCACTTTTTATTTGCCTTCTGAGCCTCTAGGGCATACTTGTCTCATGGTTTTAAACTGAGATGCTCACTTTATCACACTATTCCAGGAGCTGGGACTGTAAAGGCAATACCAAGAATCACAAGAGTTGGCAGTATGGATTACATGGGATGAAGGCCTTGATGCTTCATACCTCACTTGTGGAATCGGCTCTCTTCCTAGGATTGGGCCTGAGGACTGCAGTGTGCAAACAAGATGAGCTGCCCTAGTGGAATGCAGTTTTCATGGAGCAATTCTAATTGGAATCTAGAATTGTGCGAGTCCACTTTGTGCGTTCTGATTAGAATCATTATCACAGAGATGGGAAATAATGCTTACAGATGCCAGGTAGCATGACTGTAATCTTGATGTTCCTTCTGCTCTCCCATGTATCTGTGCCACACTTGGGGTAGGGAAGATTATACTGTAACCATGTAAAAAAGCACAAGTGAGAGAGCAGGTATCAGGTGGTGCAGGAGAGTGTATTTGCAACATATGGTTGGCTCTGGCAACAACACCTTTAGACATGCACAGCAGTCCCAAATGGCAGAACCAGCAAGTCACACTGAGCTCACAGCCTGGGTCTGTAACATATAAGGTCACTGTGTAGCCTTTACAGTGCACATGAGCTCATCTGCCATGAAGGCAAGTCAGAGCAGAGATTTTTCTGCTCCAAGAGCTGATGGCATCACTCTCTCTCAGAGGAGAGCAGGGTGTTGCATCCTTTATATGGTGTTGCTGAGGTCACCAGCTCTCGTTTGAGAATTGTGAACTTGGGTCTTGGCAGCTAAGTAAAATATTTCAAATTTAGTTAAAAAAAAACACATGTATTGCCAACATTTGGGAGCGGTGCTCAGCCACTGAGCCTCAGCCCATCCGGACAGGCCCAGTCTCTGACAAAGGTATGAACTGGGCAAAGACAGATGCAGTCAGCACCAGTCAGTGGCAGTAATCCCTTGTTTTGAGGAGGATCTCTAACATGGCTCGTTGATGGGTCTTGAGTTGATTTGAGTCCAGTGCTTGAGCCACAGATTCGTCTGCAGAAGTTGCAGTTGACACCAGTGCCAGTGATCCAAAGTGAGTCAGTCATTCCTGGTCCATGGTGTGTGAGCAAAGAAACCAACCATATGCTCTGCCCCTAGGCATGGAGCTACCTGTGGCTTTGTGTAGGCTAGGCTGCCATGGAAATTTTACCTGAGGACAGGCAACAGCATCTGGTCCTGTCTGTGTGCTTGAAGGCCATTTCCCTCAAGGCATCACTTGTCTAGTGACTGGATCTTATTGTATGACAGTCTGAAGGATGCACCCTTAGTCCATGGTTATGGATGTGATCTCATAAACAGGCTTTGATGACATGGCCAACTTACAGAAGCTACAGGCTGCCAGACTGCTGTGTGTGTCCTTCTGCTGACTTTGGGCTGCTCATTACAGAACTTCTCATAGGGTTGTCTACTGCTCTAGGCAGAGAAGAGCTTGGGGCTGTGCCATCTTCCTAGGAGATCTTCATGGGGCTGTGAGAGCAGACCGACTCTGCTGGTTTTACTGATGGCTGTTCCAGCTGTCTCCCCTGAGTCATCCAATCTGCATTCCCTGTCCTTGTGAGGGTGGGGTCTTGAGGAAGAAGATGCAGGGGGATGATGTAGACCATCCCATGGGCTGGATCAACACAGTGAGACTCAGCGCAAACAGATGCCTTTGCAGCATCCAGCTTGCTGTAATTACTTTCAAATTACAATTAATTCTTCAGTACCAGTGACCGAATTCCTTGGATTATTTTTTGACAGAAAGGCACTTCACATCTTTTAGGCTGCAGTAATTCTTCCATCTCTACCTGTTTCTCTCTTGATTGCTAAAATTCAAATGTGCATAAATAACAAAAGAGGATGTCATACGTTTGTTGACATTTAAAATCCAAATATAGCATTCTTGTAACAAACACAGTTCATAATCTCTGGGTAATAAAAGCCCAATGCAAACCACTGCAGATGAATTAATATCTCTCAGAAAAAGAGAAACCAGGCAGCCAGAACATTTTAACTGTTGTTATTTGTATGGTCCTTTCTTAATTTAAAAGGACAGTGTTGGGGTGATATTCAGAACAACTTTCTCCTGGTTTATAATCCTTTGGGACTTTGCCATGGAAATCTGCATCCCAACTCAGTTTTTATCTCCTTCAGTTGTTTGTTGTTGCTGTGGGAAACTCCCTAGTTGGGCTGCTGAATGCAAGATATACATGGGTAATGTTGCATAGAATTAACATTTCTGTTCAGGAAAGGAATATCTCACAAAATCGTGTACTGGTTAGGTATGTAGAGGGCTCTGATCGCAGGAATGTGCTGTATGCAAAGCTCTGCTGCTCTTTAGTGAATGTTACATGAGAATAGTTCATTCAAGATCCAGGCCAATTATTTGTGGAAAGGAAGAAAAAAAAAAGCAGGGAGATTGTGGGGCTGCTTATTGTGACAGTTCACTCTTACAGGCACAGGAGTGTCTGTGTGTATGTTGATGGCAGAAGACAGTGAGAAACTGATTCTGTCATACAAATGTCCTGTTCATTGGCTGCGGGGAACTTCTGGCCTCAGGTGAGGTGGTGGGAGGGGTTGTCTTTGGGACTCTTTCAAGAAGCAGCATTAAACTGACATGTTTCAGAAGTGGCAGTGGGAAACTTGCCTGCTTCATAACTCTCAGGTCAGCATCAAATATAAACACAGATTCTTTCTCTCCTGTTCCTGGGCAAAACCATCTGGTCCAGCAGCTACCAGCCAAAGGATGACAGCCACTGGAGCTCTCAGGATTGGCAATGGCAGTAACTCTGTTGTGTTAACTGCATTTTTAATCTGCTGCTGGCTAGCTGGCTGGTCCCTGGACCTCATGGGCCGCACTCATGCTAGCTCGGCCTGAGTTGCAAAGGGATCCCTTATCCCTGGGGCCAAAACCATCAGAATCCAAGGCTCAGTAGTGAATACTTTGGTTTCCTTCACAGGTGCCAGTTAACACTTGAGACTGGCAGTCGGCATCATGAGCTGCCGTTGGCTTGTCTGCTTGGATACTTGTGTCACTCAGTACGGCAACTAGCCATGTTCTAATGTGCCTTTCAGAAACTTGGTACCTAGACATTGCAGCAAATAATAATTAGCTGATTAAGATGACTGTATGTCAGTAGCCTATGACAGCCCTGGGCTGGAAGTGGTCTTTGTGATTTCCAGAGTGACTCAGCTTTCTAGCAGACATGAGCAGTGAGCAGATGGCTCTAATCAAAGAGGCTTTTCAGCTGAAGCTCTGGCCCCTCATGGTTTTAGCTTTGGAGGTCTCATGTTCAACCTGCCTGCTGTCACATCTGCAGTCTGTCTGACAAGCCCAACATGCCCTCACCAGCAGTTCTGAAGGGTGGTTCTCCAGGCAAGTGTCTACTGCTTTCCTCCAGTATTCCTGCAACAACCCAGTGCAGTGCTGTTTGCTATGTAAGCACTGTAGTTTTGGTCCATTTAGAGAGTAGAGTACAGGGGTAGCTTTAGCATTTTACTGGCTAGCAGAAAAGGTCCATGGTTTCCTTCACCTTCAAAAAAGAGAGAAAGAAAAGAAAAGTAAAATTAGCTGGAGCTCTTCCCTTCTTCTCTGCTTGCACAAAAAGAGCCACACTAATGCCTTGTCCCAGCCGTATCAACAATGCGTGTTCATGGCTGATGAGATAGGCCCCCTAAATCATGAGATTTCTTAAAAAAAATATTTAGCTGTCAGTTC
This sequence comes from Alligator mississippiensis, assembly GCF_030867095.1. NCBI lineage: Eukaryota > Metazoa > Chordata > Crocodylia > Alligatoridae > Alligator > Alligator mississippiensis. The sequence goes on along the minus strand of NC_081825.1, from coordinate 140,190,175 downwards.
TATTTGCTTAGCTTGTGGGGTCATGGCCTTTGGGGGGCATTTTTAAATGAAGTTGCTGCACCTGCCAGAGCCAAAAACTTACTTTGCTCAAAAAGTGGAAGCCATGATTCTTACCTAAGTGAGAATCACCTAACCTTAGATGCTGGGGCTGTCAGAAGAGCACCAGATGTGGGAAGAGTGGGCAATTCTACCTGACTTCTAGGGTTTAGCTGAAGCTCTCAGTGTAGTTTCTACTCTCTAATTTGCTCACAGTCTCCCCTCCCTCCTCTTCTGTCCCATCTCTCTCATTTTCTTGCTTGTCCCCAATCCTCTTCATTTACTCTTCACCCCTTCCCCTCCTAGGATCAGATTCTCTGCAGCCATCACTCCCCTGTCTACCATTTGCATGGACTAGAGCAGTGGTTTTCAAACTGGGTTCTGTGGAATAGAATCATAGAGAATGAGGGTTGGAAGGGAACTCAGGAGGTTATCTAGTCCAACCCCCTGCTCAAAGCAGGACCATCCCCAAATAGATCACCCCAGCCAGGGCTTTGTTTAGCTGAGTCTTAAAAACCTCCAAGGATGAAGATTCCACAACCTCTCTGGGTAACTTGTTCCAGTGCTTTACTACCTTCCTAGTAGGAAAGTGTTTTTCCTAATATGTAACCCAAACTTCCCTTGCTTCAACCTGAGACCATTACTCCTTGTTTTGTCATCTGCTGCCACTGAGAAGAGTCTAGTTCCTCTTCTTTTGAACCACACTTCAGGTAGTTGAAGGCTATCATTAAACCTCCACTCAGTCTTCTCTTCTGGAGACTAAATAAGCCCAGTTCTCTCAGTCTCTCCTCAGAAGTCATGTGCCCCAGCCCTGTACTCATTTTTTTTTCTCTCTGTGGGATTCTCTCCAATTTTTCCACATTCTTTTTGTATTGTGGGGCCCAAAACTGGACACAGTACTCCAGATGTAGCCTCATCAGTACCAAATAGAGGGGAAGAATCACATCCCTTTTTCTGCTGGCAACACTTCTACTAATGCAGCCCAGTATGCCATTAGCTTACTTTGCAACAAGGGCACGCTGTCAGCTTATATTCAGTTCACTGTCCATAGTAATCCGCAGGTCCTATCCTGTGGAGCTGCTGCTTAGCCAGCCAGTCTCCAGCCTGTACTGGTGCATAGGATTATTATGTCCTAAGTGTAGGACTTTGCACTTCTCCTTACTAAACCTCATCAGATCTCTTTTGGTCCAATCCTTCAATTTGTCTAGGTCTCCTTGAATCCTAGCCCTACCATCTACTACTCCCCCCTGCTGGGTGTCATCTGAAAACTTGCTGAGGGTTCACTCCATCCTGTTTTCCAGGTTGTTGATGAAGATACTGAACAAAATTGGCCTCAGGACTGATTCCTGGGGTACTCCACTTGATACCAGCTGTCAGCTAGACATCAAGCCATTGATTACTATTCATTGAGCCCAATGATTGAGCCAGTTTTCTATCCACCTTACAGTCTACTATCCAACTTGTACTTCCTTAGCTTGCTTGCAAGAATGTTGTGAGAGACTGTATCAAAAACCTTGTTAAAGTCAAGGTATATCATGTACGCTGCTCTCCCCACATCCACAGAGCCAGTCATCTCATCATAGAATGCAGTGAGGCTGTTCAGGGATGACTTGCCCTTGGTGAATCCAGGCTGACTGGTCCTAATCACCTTCTCCTACAGGTGCTTATAAAAGCCAGGGGTTCTATGATAGGTCATCAGGGTCCTGCAAAGAGATTGGGGGTAATGGCAGAATGGGCTGGGAAGATGGTGCACTGCCACTGTGGGGCCAGATCACCTGGTTCTGCATCAGTCTTCAGGATAGGGGCAGGGGTTCCATGACAGAAGTGATATGAAAGGGTTCTGTGACTTCAGAAAGTGTGGAAACCACTGGCTTAGAAGAGCATTAGGCAGTTTGAAAACACCCCCTGAGAAATACCTCTGGTAGAAGAGGGCTAGCTTAGTTGCAAAGACTAAGCCCTCATCCAACCACCAGTGCAAGGGGTGCATTGAAGGTGGGCCAGGAATATAGAACTGAGGTGTAGCATATAAGGATGGAAACAGACACCATTAGACATTGCATTTATGCCACCATAACATTTTTATGGTGCCACAAATGGTGAGCAAGTAGGCTTCCCTACCCCTTCTTGTGCTTTAGCAGTGGAGTGATAAAAGGTAGTGTTAAATCCACTAAACTGCTTTATAGTAGCAGATGTATATTTGTTCTGTGATTTGTTCTGGGCGAGTGCAGGCAGCCCAGAGTTTCTTTCACTCTCCAACCACCCTGGGGAAGTGCTCCAGGGATCTGAGGGGCCCAATCCTGCATAACTGGGGAATCCTGGGCAGGACTGGGCCTCTCAAGCTCCCAGAGCACCCACCTGGCCTTCTTCATTTATAGAGACACACCCCAGGGAATCTCAGGGAGACTCTGTAAGTGGGAGAAGCCTGCGTGGGTCCTTGTGTGGAGGCATGGGACCCAGGGTATTCCCAGCATCTCATGCCTCCATGCTGGGACCTGCACAGGGGTCCCCAGCACCCCATGCCTCCATGCTTCATGTGGAGTACCAGGTTGGCACAGGTCCCAGCAAGGAGGTGTGGGGCAGCATAGGACCTAGGGAGTTCCTGGTGACTTATGCCTTACACTGGTAACTGCCCCCACGCCTCTGTGTTGCATGGGACCTGGGTCGCATGGGGTGGGTCACATGGGACCTGGTGTGAGTTCCAGTGGGGAGCCACAGGTGCCAGGAGTTCCTCAGGTCCCATACTGCACTGACCTGTGCCTCCACATGAAGCATGGGTCAGTACAATTCCCAGCAAGGAGATGCAGGGCAGTGCAGGGCACAAGGAATCCCCAGGCAAGAGGCCACCTTGCCTATTTTTTTTGCATCCAGCCCTTGCCCAGTGTGGGACAATGGGCAATGTGTGTTTTGTCCATTAAGTGGATCAGCTGTGGCAGGGCACAACCTGCCACAGCTTGTTCTTCTTTGTTTGGCGATGTCTGTTTTTACCCTAAGTATAGCTGAATGGAGCATAGCATCTGTTGGTGGTTGTGGTGGTTGCACTGAGAGCTAAGCTGTTGGCTCTTGATTAGCTGGCTTTCACAGAAATTATTGTCTTGCTGCCTTTCCAGCTTGGAGAACATTTTGTGCTGTGATTTTATGGACTGCAGGACCTGGTAGGGAAGAATGTGAAAAGCTTCTGGCCTTTATGTCCTTGGCCTTGGGCCAATGAGATGATTGCCTCTGGCAGAATCAGGACCTGTAGTAGAATAAAATAAATCACTCAGTTACATGAAAATAAAAGACAAGGTTCTAGTTTAGCTACCCTACCCTAGAAAAAAATACAAAATAACTAGGGCTCCCATTTCTCCTTTAATCTTTCAGCCCTCATCTGCTGAAAGATACAATACACCCACTTCAACAGTGGGTTACACAGCTGTTTGCTAAATGACAGTGGCAAGTTGGGAATGGAGGAGGGTCCAGGGGTTGCGTGGTGGTATGAATGCACCCCTGCTTTAGCCCCACATGTGCAGTGAGCTCAGAGGTCACTGGCATGTCAATGTAGCTCCTGCTAGGAGCTCTGCATGTGCTAAGGAGCTCTATGAGCTCACCACTGCTTTTTGCAAGCTCTGCCCAGGGTCTCTTCTTTCAAGCAGCTCTGGAGCCTGCTGCTCTTCACTATTCCCCTGCTACCTCATCTTCCCCTCCCCCCTCGACTTCAGTAGCAGGGAAAAGGAGGGCAGGAGACATCAGCAAAGTGCAGCCCCTGCTTTCACTGAGTACCAGAGGCTCCATGCTGTGGCTGCTCATTCCTGTCTCCTCCTTTCTGTGCAGTGGGGAAGGGGAGGAGGTAGGGGCAGAGCAAAGAGCAGTAGGCTCCAGAGCTGCTTGAGAGGTGGGACTCTGGGTAGAAGCTGCACTGGTGAGCTCAGAGCTCACAGCCCATGTGGAGCTCCAGCAGCTGCAGCTGAGAGCACAATGGCACGTAGAATTGCAATGAGAATTGCATTCCATGCAGCTGTGGCACATGTGCGGTGAACTCTCTTTACTGTGTGTGTGCCCTACCCTGGAAGGGAGTGTGGCTGCATCCTCCCCTCTGCAACCCTGGATCTGCCCATTGTGGGAAGTGAAGATCCCCTAGGCCAGGGGCAGGCAATTATTTTGGGCAGAGAGCCGCTTACTGAGCCATTGAGGGCCGCATGACAGGCAGCCTAGGGCAGATAAATATTAATTTTCTAAATTTTTTAGGCGCCCCACGGGCCAGATAGAATGGCCTGGCTGGCCGCATCTGGCCCCTGGGCCACATTTTGTCCACCCCTGCCCTAGGTTCTATCCCTGTCCTGGAGAGGGGAATATGCTGGAGTGGTTAGAACAGTGGTTACTGAAGGGATAAACATGTACCTCTATTTTGCAGAGCCAGATCAGAAGGCACGAGTCTACTTCGTATTCCCAGCTCTTCCCAAAATGTCCTAAGAAAGTCCCTCGGTGGTTTTGTTTTTAGAATAGGAAGAAATGACATGTGTCTGTGCTCAAGGGCACAAGGCCAGGGCACTAGCGTTGAAGTGCATAGAAACGAAAGAAGCAGTCCGCTGTGGGGGGAGGTACTGAGAATGCTTTGTCCCAAATCTGGTGCCCTGTAGCTTGTCGTAGTAGAAAAGGAACTGATTTGGCAGTGAGGTAGAACAACTCTCCATGGGACCTGTGGCCCTGTAGAAATTGGTTTAGGAGAAACCTGGAAAAGAGTTTGAACAAAGTGAAGTTTCAGGCTGTCTGCCAACCAATAGGGAGAGTGTGGTAAGAGGTGTATCTGCTTTTGTCTTTGTCATCTCTAACCAACTGCCCATGCTGAGCTGTACGCATTTAAGTGGAACACATAGTGTTCTGACAAATAAATGGCAAGGTGAGAGCTAGCATGTACTGCAACTAAGTTTGTTTCATCTTTCCCTTATTCCATGTCTCTGCAGGGGACCATGAAGATAGGAATAGGAATGTTGTCAGAGGTGTAGCTTTTCTCTTGATTTATGAAATTACTTAACTACAAAAAATATTAAGGTAAAACCTGGCAGAAACTGCATTTCTGAAGCAAACCAAAAACCTGCAGAACACTGTAATGAGCCATGATGGATGTAGTGTGTCAAAGTGTGATGGATCAGACTGAAAAACTAGCAAGACATCATTCACAGAGACCTGTAGTTAAGGAAGTGATGGGCCAGGTGAATGGGGTAGAATTGCTATGAGTGGTTCAGTATGGAAAAAGTCATGTTAAAAAAATGGTTCAGACAAACATTGACTCTGGCTTTCTAATTTAATTTTCAATGTTAGATTTTGAGATTCCCAAGACAGCATGGAATTTTTTAAATTGTTTCTAATTTTTACTGCATAGATACAAAAATGAGGCGCACCCCCACCCCAACAATTCACAGTCTAATGAGAGAAGACAGACAGGTAGTTAAAAAGGCAATGCCTTACCAGAAGTTGTAGAGCAGATCCATGTTAGAGGCATACGCAGTTGCATGCAGGTGCTTGTCAGGTGGACCCACTGCATTGAAACTATCCTTAAACTGACCCTGTCGGTTTCACCAGAAACAAAAGCTGAATATCCCAATCCAACAAAGAACATGGTACATGATTAATTTCAGGCACCCAGGTCATCCATATGGAGGTCAATGTATGGACATAATTTAAGCATGTTCTTAGAATCATAGAAGAATCATAGAAAAAAAGGGTTGGAAGGGACCTATTCCAACCCCCTGCTCAAAACAGGACGGTCCCCAACTAGATCATCCCAGCCAGGGCTTTGTCTAGCCAAGTCTTAAAAACCTGCAACAATGGAGATTCCACCACCTCTCTGGATAACCTGATCCAGTGCTCCTAGTGAGAAAGTTCTTCCTAATATCTAACCTAAACTTCCCTTGCTGCAACTTCAGACCATTGCTCTGCTTTGTCATCTGCTATCTCTGTTATCTTGTGAATCATGGTGGCTGAGCTGTCCAAGAACCTCTCTGCACATCTGTTCAAGTTTGAGGTACCCAAGGAGGGGAGCACCCATGTATTTACAGGAGAGGTCAAAGCACTTTGCCAGATGCAGGGAAATGCCACCTTCAGTTTCTGCCCCAGGGACCCCACTGCTTGCCCAACACTTAGCTCCCTGGGCAGTCCTGAGAGGGAGGGACTCGGCAGCCCTCTCTGCCCTGCTATTCACTCTGTAGTTTGCAGGAGGAACTTTTTGGGGCTCAAGGCAAGGCATCCTTACAGCCCTCCTGGCACAGCCTGTGGTGGAACTTGCCCATTTTGGGCATGTCTGCTGTCACCCCCTCCCTGCCCATCCCTGAATCATAGCTCGGAAGCAGGCCATGTTTGAAGTCTGTGCATGGTCACCCCCAGTTGCAGAGCAGAGGGTGGAGGAGGGAAGTGAAGGGGGGACACAAAAGCAAAGGAAAGATATGGGATGAGGTGCATAATTACTTGCAGTCCTGAGGGATGCACAGCTATGAGGCTGGGGGTCATCAGCATTAACTAACTGGAATGTTTGTGGGGTGGGTTATGAACTCCCTGCCCCATCAGGCAGCATGTTACACAGGCCTTGGTCATTGGATCTCAGGTCGCTCCAGTGGGAGGGTGGGCATGTACACATGCACATAAATGCACATGCACACTCACATTGGCAGCAGCAGACAAGGAGTTAAAAAATCAAAGCAAAAACTAAATGGACACTGTCATCTTTAAAAATCTCTTGTGGCAGTTGACCAGTTTTCTTGACCAGTTTCACAAATTCTCCCCAAGTTCATTTTGAACTTCCAGATGCTGCTATTGAGGTATCATTTCTTTTGCTTGCTTTCAGTCTTGGGAGCTCCTGGTAACTGCAGCCAGAACACACTCTGCACACGGACATATGATTCCTGAGATGACAGTGCCCTTTTGAAAGGTTAAAGTTGTGCAGAAAAAATAAAATAGCAGAAAGGGGGACGTAACGTACCACTGGCACAGTGAGTACACGTCTTATTTAAAAAAAGAGCTCAGAAGCAGAGTGCGTAAGCTCTCTCACCTTCAAGCAAGGAATAAATTATATTGGGCCAAGTTTATCTCAATCAATACAGTTGCACCAGGGATCAATTTGACCTATGTTGCACTGGCTGTGTCTAGTGGTAAACTTACTGTGCATGACAGCAGCGCCCTCAAGCACTCTGCTGCTGCTGCAGGCAGACTGCTCTCTAAACTGGAAGCAGAATAACGATCTCCATAGGGTGCTTCAAGTCACCTAATTAGCACTGCTGCATGACAGGGCCAATTAGCCCACCACCAAGCTAATTAGCCTGCCTGTGTAGGTGCCTGGCTGCCTAGACATTACAGCAACCATTATACTTGAAGATACTGCCTTGGGGATGGTGCATTTGCTGTGTAAACATAGCCTCCATACCCTAAACCAAGGGATTCATTGAAAAGCAAGGGGAGAAATACTGCTGTGTATGTAATGACTGAGTACAAGAGTGTTACAATGTTGTGAATGCCTCAAATTCTCCTACTTGACTTAAAAATCGCTTTAAAAGGGTGGGGGAAGTGTGCGTGTGCAAGAGAGAGAAAGAGAAAGAACGAGAGAGAGCAAGTGAATGAGCGAGCAGATCTCTGCCTTCTAGCATGTACTTGCTTCATGTTTTCAAGCTTCTATCAGCAACTCTTTTCAGCGAAATAAGAGATTCCCATATAATTGCTTGTGATGGGAACTGGGGTTCTATGAAAAGTAAAAAAGATTGCAAGACTAACCATGAAATCATAAGACTGAGGATGGATATTTCAAGATTGCCTTAATTTGAATCCCATTTTTTTTTATTTTCACAGTAAAATGTAGCAGACTTTAGGAGCAGTGAGTTATAAAGAATTATATAGACACTCAGGTTTTCTTTTTAAATAAGTAAAAGACTCTCCCTAGGGTTTTGCTTAGTAAATTGTTACTTCTTCCTAAATAATCTGGTTGTTGACAGAAAGCAGGTACTGCATTTGCAAAATTATGACCTGGTCCTGGAAATGTTTAGCCACATTAGTAATTTTATTCATCTGAGTTGTCCTATTAAAACAGTTACTCCTGGATCTAAGCATTTGCAAAACTGGACCATTAAAATGTGGCTGCATGCTGCTAATTAGCCATAGCATCCAATAAAGCTTTTGTATTTTAATCTAAAACCCTGTTAAGGGCTTACAACAAAATGAAACATCAATTAAATGAAGCCCTTGTATAACTAATGAAGGAACCCTTGTTCTTTTTTTATGTAAATATCACTCAGTCTGGGGGGACTGCTAACAATACTCTCTGTTGCTTAATTCACCAGCATTAGAACTAATAAGAGACTTTTGTTATAAATTGCATGATAATCCATCCAGATGCATTTTAGAAGAGCGAGTCACACATGTAATGGGCACTTGACTATTTAATAAGTTCTGAAAGAAGCAGAATTCCCCTCCATGCTTTCTCCCTGGTCTCTGTAGCTCACGGAAGTACAGTTTGTGATCAAGAGCCATTGATTTCTGGAAAACTGAGCCTTTGGGTTTCATTTAGTCACACTTCAGGTACCCCAAGTAAAATGACTATCATAAAACTACTGTCCCTTTAAAATTTGTTGTTGGCAAATCTGTTTCAGCTAAAGCAGCAACCTTTCATTACAACTGGAACAGGCGACAATCAGCAACAGGAATGTCCCTTCTGGTCACTTTCTTTGCATGCGTTTGTCAGGTTTTCACTGACACTTATTTACTGCTTCCCTCCTGGACCACAGGGAATAGGATGCACGGTCTCTTCTAACAGTGTCATCTGCATTACCGTCTATGGAGACAGACCGTGGAGCTGTCACTGTGATTAGGCCACTAGTCAGTCCCCTGGAGCACCACTGGAGCAATTCACTGGATTATATTCACACTCTCTGGAGACCATTTTCTGTGTTTTCCAGGCAAGACCCAGTGTCCCAGGGTGAGGGGCTTCCTCTTTCTCCTTCCAGAATTCATTACGTGATATAATCGTCTCACAATCGGGAGGGTTTTCCTTTGCCACTGGAGGGTGGGAGTTCCAAAAGCACTGAAGAGCCTTCAAGGGACAGGCCCCAGAGAGAGTCAATGGGCAGGTCTACACACCACTGGATCATGCTAGGGGTTGCTGTCATGAAAACACACCCCAAAAACGTGCAGTTTGCACATGTACCTGTCAAGCACAGCCCTCAGCCTTGGGCATGCTGGTGAGAGGAGCCACATGCCATATTTTTAGTGCACAGCTTGAGTAGGATGGTAATGAGTAGCTATGGGGTATTTCTGCAGTAGATGCTTGCCATAAGTCTCACACGCCTGTGTTATTCTGCTGTATCTGAACATCTCACCTTGAAATACTCCCTCTCTCTCCTGAGGGTTTCAGATACATATTGCCAGTCGCCCTGTTCTCTGCACCCCTCCATGATCACAGAATGCCTGCCCCAAAGCTCACTGATTTTGGTGGCAGTCTCTTTTTTGACTTCAACAAGCTTTGCATTGGACCCTTGCAAAGAAAGGTCAGAGGCGGCTTTGTGTCCTCCCACACTAGAAAGGTACAGGTGGAACAGAGCTTGTAGAAGTGTGGAGAGACAGGGATGCTGGGATAAGTAGGAGTTAATGTTGGGGAATGCACTGCTTGTCCTGCAGACTCGCCAGGGAATAGTGCCACACAAAGGAGCTAAAGCAGCCGTTCCCCAGCTAACTCTACCCCTCCCTGAACTGTCACAACCATGTTGGCTTGTCAAAAGAGATCTGTGTTGCCATCTGGTACTGTAGCTTGTAAGAAGAAGTTCTGTACAGGAGGTCTAAAATAGGAAAAATAAGTGGTAGTTGGAAAGCTAAGAACAACACAGAATGGCAGTGGGCTCAACAGAGAGTGTTTGAGGAAATAAACCAAAAGCAATTAAGAAAAGCAAATATACACAGTGGACTAGATTCACAGAAAGGAAGAGGGGAAGTTTTCTCTGTGTTTTGAGAGCTTTAACAGCAGCTTGTCTAGTTCCCCTCTTGTAAATGTAAGAGTGCAGTAGTGTCAGCTGGCAGGCACTATATGGGGGAGATATTGATGCACAAGAGCTTACATCTAAATATGGAATGAGTGTGGTGTTGTTTCCTCCTTCACCTGTGGGCTTGGGGGTCTTGGACAGCAATGAAGAGGACATTAGATTCTTTAAGGAAGGGCTGACTTATTGAAGAGAACCTGGCCAAGAAAAGACCATATGTGATCTTTGTTCTTCAAGAATAGCAAGTGACATAGGGAGTCATTGTTGAGAAGTAGTGTCCTGAGTAGCTGCAGAGGCTGAGCCTGTAAACAGGGCCTGAATAGTATAGAATATTTAGTATTTATTTATAGTATTTTGTCGCGGCGCACCTCGCTGCTCTGCTCCTAGAGAGGGGAAAGCTGCTGGGGAAAAGCCCCAGCAGCCATAATGAGTACAGCTGCGGGTTGCCAGGGTGACTAATAAGAATCAGCTGCCTGTAGGGGGCAGGGCCTGGCTCCTATAAAGCTAAGAGTCAAGGCCAGGCTGGCAGTGGCTTGCCAGCAGCCAGGGAGGCAGGAGCTCCGGGAGTGAGGATGTGGAGAGGAGTCTAGCAGCAAGTACCACTGATATGGAGCAATGTTGTTGAAGCCATAGGGCTTTGAGTTTAGTTGTAGCCAGGCGGCTTGAGTTTGCGTTTGTGTATTTTACGACCGGAGGCTTGGGTGAGGCTGTAGGGGTTGGAGGAGGCCTCATAGGGATCCCATAGGGGCTGGGTGCCCTAGCGCCAGTGAAGGCGCAGCTTGTGCGCCAGTGGAGGCGCAATTGAGTGCAACCAGTGGGTTGCGGGCAGGGAACTGAGACCCCGGGTTGTGTGCGGGGTGCATAAACCCCAGCCCTAGAGAGGGGCGTTTTGAGAAGGCCCAGTGTGGGCACAGTGAGCCCCAAAGAGGGGGCGGCACTGCTAGGAAGCCCGAGCATGGGCATGGTGAGCCCCAGGAAGGGGGGAGCGCATTGTGGAGAAGCCCAGTGTGGGCACAACAGGTCCCAGAGAGAGGGACGATTTTATTAGGGAGCCCAGCGTGGGCACAGTGAGCCCCAAAGAGGGGGCGGCACTACTAGGAAGCCCAAGGTGGGCACAAGGAGCCCGAGAGGGGCAATATGTGAGAGGCCCAACGGGGCAATATATGAGAGGCCCAAGATGGGCGTAGCGAGCCCAGTAATCGGTTAGCGCTGCAGGGAAAAACCCAGGACAGAGGCAGGGTGCTGCGGTGGACCCAGACAGAAAGGGTTAGCAGCACAGCACCCCAAGAGAAGGACAGGGTGTTGCGGTGGGCCCCAAGGAAAGGGGATAGCAGCACAGCGTCCTGCAAGAGGGGAAGCAGCGCGGTGGGCCTGAAAGACCGGAGGCTCGAGGTAAGAGTCCCAAAGTGGACAAGGGTCCCTGAGTGGGACAACACTTTTAGAAGAGACCCCAGAGAAGAGGGGCAGTGTTAGAGAAGGCCCCAGAGAAGGGGGGCAGCATTTTAGGAAGCCCAAGGAGGGCATGGCGAGCCCTGAAGAGGGGAGTGCCTTGTGAGAGAAGACCCCAGAGAGGTGGCAGACTATATAGAGAAGGACACACCAATGTCAGGTACATCAGCGAGGCTTGGGGCGTGGTATTAGGGGTGGTAGGAGCCACGCGTAGCCCACAAGGCTAGGGTGCTTGAGTAGCACCCATCGTACGGGGAGACCTACGAGGGGTCCAGGAGTTTACGTGCCCGAGGAGACGCAAGGCAGCCTCCCTATTACATTTTCCTTAAGAGCAAAGACGTGGTGGGCGAGTATGGAGGGTGCCCTTGGGCCGAATTAGCATGGAGAGAGGGCCTTGAGGAGATCACGGCCCTCCTGAAGGACCCCACCGTGACAATTTATACTATATTTAGTATAATATATTTAGAGCCTGAGAATGTCCAGGGTAGGAAAGACAGTTCTGGAAAACTTGAAGAAGTGACCAAGAAATGTTTCCAGAACAAGTCTGAAGAAAGGAGAGCAGTTCACTGGGAAGGCACCTGGGAGACTAGCTGGTATGTCTGGGAATGCACAGGAATGAGGAGAATAAGCAGATTTCTTAGAAGAAAGCAAATATACACATACAAAATGCATCCAAGTCAATGTGGGAACCATTGTTGCTTTGAAGGAGAACACAATGGGCCTTTAACAACCAGATATGGTCAGGACTTCTGCTTTATGCTACTCTTCAAAGGACCGAACGTTTTGTGGAGCACACTTATATATGGCGTTCAAGGATTTCATTATGGATCAAGCCAAGTATCTGAACTTTATCTGTGCATTCAAACAGACTTCGAACCCCAAATCTTTTGAAGTTTGCTTGTCACTACTTGAGGTACTGTGGAAACCAAACGGATCAGGACAACCAGTTCCTTGTATTAAACACAGGAAGATAAAGATGATCCAGAAAATATCCAGTATGTCATTGCCATCTGAAACTCAATAAGCCATTACTGCTTTGTCAGATACAGTCTCAAGAGTTGACTGAAAATGTATATCTCCAGTAACCTGACCTCCCTACCTCCTACACCACATCTCAGTTGTACATTAGAGTTTCCATGGCATCCTGAGGAAAGAGTCATTTTTTCCCCCTGAATTTTCAGAGAGTCTTAAACTCACTTATAAAGGTCACTCACTTTTTCACCTCTGAATATTAGAGATTATATTAAGTGTAATGTGAGGAGAGACTGAGATGTCACCCCACAGCTGCTGTCAAATAGCTTAATCCTCATTAAATTGCACAGCTAATTCAGCAATTCAGAGGAATGGGGATGCAATGAGAAGTGTCGTCTTATGTCATTAAAGGACTTAAATGACATTTACTTCTCGACAGTTAAGGTTGCAAGTGAGTTGCTGTGATAAGCTCAGGATTGTCTCCTGCCTCCAGCAGAGTCCTATTTTTTAGCTGAATTGTTGTTTCCTTGATCTCTTGGGGGTGAGTTATTCACAGGGTGTGGTCTACATGACTACATGCTACCTTTCAGAAGGACAGAAAGGTTGCCAAGTTAGCTGACCAGATGAAAGCTAAGGCAATTTTTTGGAAGATAATTGTGAAACACACTCTCCTGTTATTATGTTAGGAGGAGGTGATACTTTTTTCTGCAACATAAGATTTTAGAAAGAAACTATCAAGTTTACAAGGTGACCTGCACAAACTCCTCCGGAAGTAATCCAGTTTTCCAAAATAGTTCTAATTAAAGTTGGACCATGAATAGATAGTTATTTTCAGATTGGGTTTACCAATCCATCAGTTCACAGGAATGTAAAGTCCAAGGCACCTTTATGGACACCAGAATGCTTGAACATAGACATTAGGTACAGAGCAGGTATGTACAGAGTTCTCTGTAATGGAGCTCCACTAATGATAATGGCAGTGGCAACACTAGGCCCATGGATGCCGGCATTTTAAACCCTGTGTCATCTAACCTTGCTTAGAAACAGGCCTATATGACCTTGTGCAGCATCTTAGATTTTTTTCTAGGAAGTTTTTATCTGAGACCTGACCTGAACTACCCTTCATTTCCTTCCAAGGCTGGCCTAGGGTACTGAGACACAGCTCTCTGCTCCCCCCCCACAACGCGTGCACGCACACTCTCTTACTTTTTTTTTACTAACTGGCTGTGTAAAAGCACTGAGAATCACAGAATCCCACAACCCACTGGGAAGAGGAGACACAGTCTCAAAAAGACTCCTCTACCATGGCAAGGTTTTCAAGAAGGAAAGGAAATTAGATATAGATAGAAAGAAAAACAAGGAAAATCAGAAATAAATATTTGAAATCCAAAATTCACCAGAACAGTTCTGGGCACTGACTGACATTTCTCCTAGATAAGAATGATTTTTTTTATTTCTAAAATGTTCTCCTGTATATCCACAAAGTAATGTAATATTTATTCCGTGACTGGAACCAGTCTTCTGTATGGGTGAAGGTGGATTTCATCATCTGTGTATTTCTTAGTCCTTGGTATGACCACCCCTTCCCTCTTTCCATGCAAACTGTCTGCAGACAAGACCTCAAGGTCACATTCCAGAGTAAGGCAGTAGAGTGGGGAGCATTTAAAAGTCAGGCCCCTGCACCTCATTCCAGGTACTTCCTATTCCAAATAAGGGACATACTAGGTGCATCTGCATGTTCATTAATGTACTGTAATAATGGCACATTAAGTTTAGTACCTGTAATGACAGGTACTAACTAAATGTGTTATAATCAGTACTACTGTGTATTAGCACAGTTGAACAGGCTTTTGGTGACGTTAATGCACGTTGGGCTAAATCTACTGTGCATTAGCTATTAGCACAGGTTTTGCCCACTGCGCTAATGCACAGTAGAATTAGTCTTCTGTGCATCAAGTGTCTTGTGTAGACATGCCCACTGAAAGCAATACCCTGATGCTGCTCTGGGGTTGACCACTAGCAAACACTGGAATTTGAACAGTGACCACTGTGAGTCTAGGGATGTTCTGAAGCAAGAAGGGGCAAGACTTCACAAAGCTGTTAACCCTCCTAAATAGAATGTGCATAAGCAAATCACAAGGCTCTTCCCACGTATTTAAGAGCCAGTGTTTTTGGAGCTACATTTAATTTCATAATTCTATTTTAACAGATATAATTAACCCAATAACCTGATGAAGAGGATGGCAATATGCCAGTTAGTATAGGAAGATTAAAGAAGCAAAGCATCTCTATGCCCTTTGCAGCTCATCCATGTGGTATTTTGCTGCCAATGGTTCTATTTCTCTAAAGGAATGGACTGCCGTGGGAGACTTTGCCACTGCAGATGCAGATCAGACTATAGCCAGCAGTAGGGGAAAAGGAAATACGATCATTCAGAAGGTAGGAGACTCAGTTCTGCCAAGAAAGCAATGCCACAGTCGCAGGAGAGAGCTCTCAACTACAAGATTTTTTTTTTTCTCTTCTCACTTCTGGGTGGCTCCCCTTATGCCTCTAAAAGATGCAGCCTGCCCTTCGGATGTAATCACTGCATAACAGCTGGGGCTTGAGGAAAGATAGGAGGAAGGAGACAGAGAAGTCTGCTGAAAGAGATCAAAGTCAAGTCAACTGGCTCTAGGTAAAGTCCTGTGGTCACCAGTCTCCTCCACTGTCTTTGTTGCACAGAGACGGCTCCTTCAGCCGCATTGTGTTCTTCCAGGCTTTCTCTCTAGACATATGACACCAGCTAAACCAAGTGAAAAGGGTTTTTTTCAGAGATTTCACAATTAATTTAATGTTTCCTATGAGATTGATTGACCAGGATGTACTGCAGCCACCTCCCTTGGGGATGTGTGTGGACTGCATTGAGGTTACTGCCTCTGAGCATATTCTGTTGGTAGAGATGTTGCCATAGCAGTTCTGTTCATCAGCAGGAGCCCTCTGCTTTCTGTCCATCATGCAGCCTTGGTCATAATTTCTCAGCTAGACACTCACCTGGCTTCTGTGACCAGGTCTTGCCACTTCAGGCCTAAGCTCCCCTGGGTCTCAGTAGGCTACAACACCATCTTTTTCTTGGCCTCTCTGGCAGGCTTCTGGGCTCTGATATGAATATGGGACCTTGCAGCCCAACTGCCCGTGGCTCCCAGGACCAGGGTTGCTGCACCGTAAGTAGCCCAGTACCTTTGAGTGGCCTTTAAAAACCAGTCACCAAGCACCCAGCACTAGAAATACTCAGATTTAGACAACTTAGTAACAAGAAATGTTGTATTATGTATTTCCAGGCCTTAGTTTTGCTTCCTCTTTTGAGTATAATTTGGTCTTAGGACAGAGCCCCCCAAGGAATGAAAGAGGCTCTCACATGTGGCTTCTCCTCTGACACAGAGTCTTTTTGCTTCCTGTACAGTCTGGTTCCTTTTTCCTCAGATGTCCCCTCAGCTAAACAAGACCTTTTTGCTGTGAAAACATATCCTGCTGCTCCTCTCTTCAGCCCAGGTGCCTGAGCTTCTGAGAGTCTCTCTGTGCTACTCAAGAGTCCCTCAGCCTTGTTGATGTTTGAGACTCACAGTTAACACCTGAAATCTTTGAATACATCTACACTATACACCCTTAGTATTCCCAGGAAGCACTGCTCACAATGCCCTATCCAGCAATTCCTGCTCTCTGGGCACATCTACACAAAATGCTATATTGCTGTAGCGATGCACTGTCATGACATAGCTCATTGCTATGATGATGTAGCATCAGTGGGGACAAACCGTGATGCTGATGCTAATGTTGCTGTAGTGACGAGCTACCTTGTTATAGTGCATTGCTACAGTGATGTAGCTGCTAAAATAACTGCACTGCCGGGACGGTGCAGTAACGGCTGTTACTGTGCCATCATTTAGTATTTCCTAAAGTGGGTACTAAATGACAGCACAGTAACAACTTGGCTGTGGGGGGCATGTGTAGCTGCACCCTGTGTGCCAAACCCAGAAATGAAGCAGCAAACATCCCTGAGGATGTTCCCTCCTTGTCATTGTTGAGCTCCCTATCTCCAGTGGTAGTGCAGTAGCCTTGGGATGTCTTCACTACCTTATTTCTGGGATTTGGCATGTGTGGTGTGGGACTGGGGGGCAGACTGGTGCTCTGAGGAGTGCTGTGGACCCAGTATGGACACCTTTTGTTCTGCTTCTGAGGACATTTCAGAGCCTCTCTCTGCTGACAAGTGGCTGGACCACTTCCCCTAGGTGGCCCTCATCAATCACACTGACCTCACATGGTTTTACTTACATGAAGGTTGAAGATTTCTCCATTATCACTGCACTGGGAGAAACATGATGTACTCCTAATAGCGTATGGCTGACTTGACATGCACTGAGGCATTCAATGATATGCTGCTTTCAGAACCTGAATTTATAAATGGAATGTGGATAATTACCCCAAGCAGTCTCACTCTTCTTCAATTCATGATACAGTAGCTTGTCCAGCACTCAAGCCCTAACAATTGAACTGGCAGCATTATGTGATTATTGGAGCAGTCTTGTGTATCCCAGCTTCTTGAAAGTGCATTGCTAGTGGGTAAATCTCACATTAACAAAGCTACTCCTGAATTAGGCAATCCATCTCTTACAAAGAAAAAGACAAGCTGATGGGGCCAACTACTTGCAGTTCCAGGTTTAGCATTTTAGCAAACGCATCATTCCAAATCTTTCCTATCAACAGGTGAGTGATCAAAAAGCCCTCCACTGTCAATGGGAGTTTTTTTCATTAACTCGCATGGATTTTGGATTAGGTCCTCAGTCACCTGTCATAATCACCATCCATCTGACCCAATCTACTGAACATGAGCAACACAGAAGACAAAAATACTTGTGACAGTGGCATATGCCTAGACAATGCTATCATGCTCAGCACCTTGTAACTGATAAAGTTAACTGCTGAGATTCCTAAAACAATAGATCTGGACATCTGCCATTTGCATTATTAGCAGGAGACACTTGCTCCCAGTGATAAATTTGTTGCAAGTTCTGTTACACCATCCAGTCATAAACCACATTCAGCCATAATGTCATCAAGCCTCTTCTCAAACCAGGCGGTGAGAACAAAATGAATGCCAAGAGGGGAGCAGTAGGCAAGATGGTGCCATTCTGTTCCTTGTGCTGCACATATCTGGATCAGTAGAAGCTTGTGTCATAAATATCATCCTGACAACACGCTGCCTGGAACTCTGATTATAGTGATAATGAGCACAATTCAAGAGAACTGCTTGATGGGTTACAACTGTGTGCTGCATGCCGTAGAGCAGAAACAGATGGCGGCTAGCTGCTTTCTTTCGTGTGAAAATGGTTCTTTTTTTTTTTCTCTCTCTTTTTTTTTAGCAGCGTCCTACCTGACTCTTTTTTGTCTGGCTTTGTTATATGTTTCTTTCAAAGATAATAATGATTTTCTGAAGTGAATTCCTTTACCAGAGACTGGTAAGAATGAAGGCTGGAATCTTTAAACAGGTCGAGGGTTTGGACATACGGTATGTTTACAGCTGTTTAATCTGCCTTTGCATCCATGTAAGCAAGGAGCAGGCACACAATATGAAAACCTCTCCAGTGGTGTAAGTGCCTAAAAACAAAAGTAAAGTTACCCACAAAAACGTAGTAAAAATACACTGGTGTATGTTAAACCAAGGTATGGGTTGTGTGTCCACTTCCATCACAGGGCAGCTGTTTGCTGTTTTGTGCTTCTTCGCCACCTAGTCTTGTTGTCTGTCCACTCAGAATCCTAGTGTAATTTATGCTGGTATACAAAACCAACATAAATTATACTTGTGTAAATGTGTTGTATGTTTATGCCCTGAATTAGTTCTTCAGAGTGTGTCTCTGTGGAAGTGCGCTTCACAGGGTTTTCTCTGGGAGCCTTGGGGAGAGCTGATGTCCCAGCTCTGCTTCTAGGGATCTAGGAGGAGCCAGCATGTAGCCCTTTGAATACACAGCTGCGTGGCTAACAGACTACACATGAAGAAGCAGAAGTCTACCCACTGACTCACACATGCACCTCTCATAGATTCATAGATGTTAGGGTCGGAAGGGACCTCAATAGATCATCGAGTCCGACCCCCTGCATAAGCAGGAAAGGGTGCTGGGTCTAGATGACCCCAGCTAGATGCTTATCTAACCTCCTCTTGAAGACCCCCAGGGTAGGGGAGAGCACCACCTCCCTTGGGAGCCCGTTCCAGACCTTGGCCACTCTAACTGTGAAGAAGTTCTTCCTAATGTCCAGTCTAAATCTGCTCTCTGCTAGCTTGTGGCCATTATTTCTTGTAACCCCCGGGGGCGCCTTGGTGAATAAATACTCACCAATTCCCTTCTGTGCCCCCGTGATGAACTTATAGGCAGCCACAAGGTTGCCTCTCAACCTTCTCTTGCGGATGCTGAAAAGATCCAGTTTCTCTAGTCTCTCCTCGTAGGGCTTGGTCTGCAGGCTTTTAACCATACGAGTGGCCCTTCTCTGGACCCTCTCCAGGTTATCCGCATCCCTCTTGAATTGCGGCGCCCAGAATTGCACGCAGTACTCCAACTGTGGTCTGACCAGCGCCCGATAGAGGGGAAGTATCACCTCCTTGAACCTATTCGTCATGCATCTGCTGATGCACAATAAAGTGCCATTGGCTTTTTTGATGGCTTCGTCACACTGCCGACTCATGTTCATCTTGGAGTCCGCTAGGACTCCAAGATCCCTTTCCACTTCCGTGCTACGCAGCAGGTCATTCCCTAGGCTGTAGGTGTGCTGGACATTTTTCCTCCCTAGGTGCAGCATTTTGCATTTCTCCTTGTTGAATTGCATTCTGTTGTTTTCTGCCCACTTGTCCAACCTGTCCAGATCTGCTTGCAGCTGTTCCCTGCCCTCCAGCATGTCCACATCTCCCCATAGCTTTGTGTCATCTGCAAACTTGGACAGAGTACATTTCACTCCCTCGTCCAAGTCACTGATGAAGACATTAAAGAGTATCGGTCCAAGGACCGAGCCCTGCGGGACCCCACTGCCCACACCCTTCCAGGTCGAGACCGACCCGTCCACCACGACTCTCTGGGTGCGACCCTCTAGCCAGTTCGCCACCCACCGGACTGTGTAGTCATCCACATCACAGCCTCTTAACTTGTTCACCAGTATGGGGTGGGATACCGTATCAAAGGCCTTCCTGAAGTCTAAGTATACGACATCCACCCCTCCTCCTGTGTCCAGGCGTTTCGTAACCTGGTCATAAAAAGAAACTAGATTGGTCAGGCACAATCTGCCTGCCACGAACCCGTGCTGATTTCCCCTCAGCATAATTTGTCCTGCCAGGCTCTCACAAATGTGAGCCTTGATAATTTTTTCAAAGACTTTGCCAAGGATGGAGGTGAGACTGACAGGTCTATAGTTGCCCGGGTCCTCCTTCCTCCCCTTTTTGAAAATGGGGACCACGTTGGCCGTTTTCCAGTCCTCCGGGACTTGGTCTGTGCGCCACAAGCTTTCAAATATTCCCGCCAGTGGCTCTGCAATGATGTCGGCCTGTGCCTTCAGCACCCTCGGATGGAGCTCATCCGGGCCTGCCAACTTAAAGGCATCCAGTTCTTCCAAGTGACTCTGCACCATCTCAGGGTCTACGCATGGAAGTCTGGCGCCTTGCTGCTGCCTCTCTACAACCCCAGTGAGAGACTTGTTGTGTCCCTCACTTAGGAACACTGAGGCAAAGAACTCATTGAGGAGTTCAGCCTTGTCCCCCCTGTCCGTCACCAATTGTTTCTGCCCATTTAGCAGGGGTCCTATTCCTCCCTGGAATCTCAGATTATTAGTGTTACTAAACTGAGGAAAGCATCCTGCAGGCCAAACAAAACACTTCCTGATAAAGAAGAAAAAAAAATGTGCACACAGCAAACAACATGAGAAATGTACAGTCTTGCATCTCCTACCATGTGGTTTGATTGATGATAGCAACCTTTAAAAGACAAAATGACTCTCTGTCCTATACAGTGCTGTAAACCACATGCAAGTGACAGACTGAGAGCGGGTAATCTTCTGGTGCTCAGGTGGTGCTGCAGAAGCTGAACGTTTGTCTGTGTGAAGGCAATTTAGTCTGGAAGTTGTTTCCAAGATGTGTGAGGGGGTTAAGTGCAAAAATGCCATTGAAGGTCAGTATGTGGTGGCCATGGCATCCGCTTCCTCTCTGGACCTGCATGCAGAATCTGGAAGGCCCATGCGAGGGGTGGCAGGGTTTAACCTCCTGGTAATTCTGTGTCTAATTCTGAGCCTTGACCTCCAGAAGCACTTATCTAGTATCCCTGCTCCCATGCCCATTCTTACAATGTAATTTGTTCCTGAGAAACATAGGTTTGGAAGGGACCTCCTCAGGCATTGAGCTTGGTCCTGGAAGGGTGGCAAGGGGAGAAACTGAGCCAAAGGGCTGAAGGTAGGGAGAGAGGACCAAGAAGGAGGAGCTCAAGCATGATCAGGGGTGACTTGAGACTATGGCTGGCAGACCTGGTGACAGAAAGGATCAGGCTCATGGTGGGGTGCAGGAAGGGAAGAAGAAGGGTCTGTACCCATTAGAAAGTCAGGCAATTAAAAGTTTCAGCCTCAGAGGGGAGAGCTTCTGGGACAGCCTCCTAACAGGAGTAATTAGGGCAAAAATCCTAGCTAGTTTTGAGACTGAGTAGACCCTTGCATGAGAGAGATTATGTAACAGGGTTGACCATGATAGCTGGAGAATGGAAGGAGGCCTTCCAGGTCTATGTTTTATGCTCCAAGAGATCTAGTTTGATGATCATCAGTTCCGTTTCTAGGCCTTGCTGCTATTGGAAAGCTGTTCCTGAACCTCACTCTACTGGTGCCTTTGGGCTTCCTGGAGCTCTGTGGAAGCCCAGTGTAAACAGCCTGTTTGGTATAGACGGCACCAAAGTGACTGAATCAGATGTGCAAAAACCCCTGGGGGTTTACTCTGTGCAGAATTTCATTATTTCATCATCAGACTGGCAGGAAAGACCATTTGGAAAATAGCATTCAGGCCTAGTCTTCATGCAGTCTGGGCTGTTCCAACTGGCAGGATTACTTTATAGAGCTTTAGTTAAACTGGTGCATCTTTCTCAGATTCTTGAATTGGATTAGCAGAGGTTTTAAATGGCACATTTGCTATCTCAAGTCACTGTCTATATACATTTCCTAGCCAAACAAGTAATACCAAGATGAAAGCAATATAAGAAGGTTCATGCAGGAGTTTTCGTCATATAACTTAGCAGGGTTTTAAACAAGTTTAAATATAACTGGTGCAATATCTCTTTTTACCCAGGCTCTGGGCAACTGTTCCCTCTCTACACTTGCAATTAACCGAATGTCCAAAAAAGTAAGTGTTACTAATGTTAGCATTCAGCCTCTTGCAAAAAGTATTATATTTTAAAACATGGTTACCTTTTGTTGAAAACATTTCCCAATACATAGCATATGCAACAGTGCAGATGTAAAATAAATATGTTTTTCACTGTATCTGAGGTGGTGAGAAGAGTAGTAAGTGGGGACCTTGTTGGGAAGCCTGGTTAAATATTGTTAAAGCTGTTATCATAGGACTAATTTAATAGCCTAATCTCTTTCCTCACAATGATTTACATAGTCCTACTGCATCAGGGAGGCTACTCATTTACAATGGAGTGCCATTCATAATGCACTGAGGCCCCTGAGGTCAGATGTCTCTGGAGCATCCTGGGTGAATCTAGTGTCAGCCAGCAATTGGATATCTCATTAGACATGTGACTTAGATTCTGGACCCCCTTCTCATATTGGTGAGCAGTTCCTCATATGAGCAGTGTCACTGAAGTCAGCAATCCCCAAATTCACTGCAAGAGGATAGGTCCAGTCCCTGTCACCCATCCCTGGCCTCAGAACTGTTCAGGGTAACCATGCTGGCTTTCAAGGTGCTCTAAAGCCCACATGGACCTCTTGCTTGGGGACATGAGTCTCTGAAGAGAAACGAATTCCATAGAGGAGCCATTAAAATTCCAGCTAGGGGTGCAGGCTCAGGGATTGCTCCAGCAGGGATCTTCGGGCACTGGGATGTCTTCGGACTGCTCTCTCAGATGTCACACATCCTTTCCCCCATTCTGATTGGCTCTTTTCTTCATCCCCTTTTGTTTTCTCCCACATGGTCCCTTTACTTCAATCTGACTTCCAGTGCCTTCCCTACTCTCCTCTTTCCTTCCTGCTTCTTCTCCCCCTCCTCCTGCCTTCCTTGTGTTTTTCTGTTCAGCTTCAGTTTCCCTTTCAGCAAGCCCATTATAAAATAAATCCAGGTGCTAGCCTGCCATTTGCTATCCAGCTATCCCTATACATTTCATCCCTGCCCCCAATTGGTGCCTGCATTATCTCATTAAATTGTAATCTCTGTGGGATGGGGTCTGTCTATCCTTTGGTATACATTTAGCTGAGCATGACAGGGCCCTTTGCTCACCCATAATGCAGTGATAAAGGGCTATTCCCATGAGTCACCTCACTGAAGCAATCCAGATCATTCTGTTTTCACTTGCAACTCTCAGGGGGTCCTGCTGAAAACTCATGTGTCTAAGACTTTCCTTGCTGCTTGAAAAAGAAAGGCCTGTCTCTCTGAAACAATTATTCTGGCTATTACATCTCTACTAAAGCCTTTTCAAAAATTGCAGTGACAGGTATTACAATAGCACCTTAAATCTTGAGAGCATCCTGAAAGTTAACAGTCCACAAGCATAAGGTAGCCTTGGTTATTTATAGTGAAAAGGTCCATGTAGCATGGTTTGCTGGGAATCCAATGTAGTGGAGGTATCTCTTTGGGTGGTTTGCTTTTCAGATTCATTGTAGGTTTGATACTTATCGACTGCATCCTTAATTTCCTGAGTCAGTGTGGGGAGGCAGAGACTAATGTGTGTCTCTCTGGCTAGGGACAAATGTTCAAAAAGTTGGAGCCTAAATTAATTCAGTCTTTGCAGGTTAGTCTAACCTGCCTAGGTTGAACCAATTTTCAAGTGTACAGACATTCCCTCTGGACTGAGGAAATGCAGGCATATGCTGGCAGTCACTCACGGCAGGAGCCAGGGGGTACTAGAGCACAACCTCGGCTGCAAGGAAGCTGTGCTGGGGGTGTGCGGCCAGTCCTGGAAGTAGCCTGGAATGAACTGGCCAGGGAAGGGTTTAATTCCCCCCTCCCTGTCCCACCTGCATGGACCGAAGCTGGGGTCTGCCGGGTGCTTCCTCCTTGCTGCCGTAGCGGTGGGGGTGTGGCCAGATGCTGGCCAGTGTGACCTTCTAAGACAGAGGGGACAGGGAGGGG
Source organism: Alligator mississippiensis (assembly GCF_030867095.1). Classification (NCBI taxonomy): domain Eukaryota; kingdom Metazoa; phylum Chordata; order Crocodylia; family Alligatoridae; genus Alligator; species Alligator mississippiensis. The sequence goes on along the minus strand of NC_081825.1, from coordinate 140,166,391 downwards.
GGATAACTCCTCTCTCTGCCCCCCACCTAAGGGGCCATGCTGGTTAGACTTTGGCTGCACCTCCAGCCATCTGCTGGAGCAGCAAGGGGACAGGGCTCTTGATGGGGGCAGCAGCCACTGTCTTGGTGTCCTGGAGCATGAGCCTTTTCCTGGTGGGGGGGCATGAGTGGGGGTCAGAGCTGCTGCAAACTGTGCGCAGAGACACCTGCACTCGGAGGGGGCCATAGCCCCCCAAACTCCCCCTAGTGCTGCTGCTTCTGTGCCTGCACAGTTTGTGGCAGCTCTGCCTGCCTCTCAGTGCCACCCCCCACCAGAAAGAGGCTTGTGGTCTGAGCTGCAGCTTCTGTCACAGTTGCTCACCCCTTGCCACACCAGTGGCCAGGTAGGGACATGGCCAGAGGCTGGCCAGCAGAGCCCCTTAGGCAGGGGGCAGGAAATGGAGTTATTCTCCCTCCCTCCAGTGTCCAGTGGAGGGGGCAGGAAAGGGCTTAACTCGCTGCTTGGGTTGGGCAGGCAGTGAGTGGTGGCAGCGGCAGCAGTTGGGGAAGGCAGACCCTGATGCGGTCCCCTGGGGTCAGAGGGGGGAAATAACCCTGCTCCTTTCCCTCCCCCCCCGGCCTAAGGGGCTGTGCTGACTGGCCATTCCCCCACCTGGTCACTGGAGCGGTGAGGGGGGAGCAACTGTGATGGGGGCTGCAGCCCCTGTCACAGTGTCCCAGAATATGAGCCTCTTCCAGGGGGGGAAGGGGGGAGGTACACTGCGGGACAGGGAAAACTGCCATGGACTGTGTGGGCATGTACCAGTGGCAGTACTGGGGAACCTTGGGGGGCAATGGTCTCCTCTGAGCCCCAGTGCTGCCATGCGCAGTCTATGGCATCTCTTACCCCCACTTGGGGCCCTATTGCTGGGAAGAGGCTCATGCTCTAGGACACAAGTCAGGGGCTTATGCCCACATCGGGGGCCCTGCCCCCTCACCACTCCAGGGGCTGGGCAGGGTGCAGCCACATGCTGGCCAGAATGACCCCTTAGGTGGGGGGCAGGGAGCAGGGTTATTCCTCCTCCCTCCAGTGTCTGGCTAAGGGGGCAGGAAAGGGCTTATCCTGCCACTTGTCCCATGCAGGGAGTGGGTGGCAGTGGTGGTTGGGGTGAGCAGACCCTGCTGCAGTCCCTTGGGGGCAGAGGGGGCAGAAGGAGGAACAACCCCCCTCCCTGCCCCCTCTGCCTCAGAGGGCCATGCCAGCTGGCATCGGGCCATTCTCCCACCACTGCTGCAGTTAGCGGGTAGTGTTTGACAGACCCTGGCTTGGGTCTGTGTGGGTGGGACAGAGAGTGGGGAATTAAATCCCTCCCTGGTCAGTTCAGTCCGGGCTACTGCTGGGGCTGGCCATGCCCCCATTGCTGAAGCAGCCAGGATTGAAATGCAGGTCTGTGCTGGTGGGGCAGGAGAGGGAGTGGGGGGGAATAAACTTATTCACTGCTCTCTTCTGGGCACGAATGACACCTGCCTCCTGAGGCTGGCAGGGCACGGCGACCACCCGCAGGTGGCGGCAGCGGTCTTGGTGGTGACCAATCAGGTGGGGGGGGGGAGCAAATGCCCCTCTGTGCCCCCCCTACACATCGCCTATGCTTCTGGGGCCAGCATCTGGGTAGATCCCCACCCCTGCCTGTCCCTGCTCCACCTGGGGAGCAGAGGGGAAGGGCCAGCCCTGTTCAGCTGGAGCAGAGTGCCCAGCCCAGGGAGCATGCCGGGATGCTGGGGGACTCTGGTTTAACCTAAACCAGGAAAGTGTCTGGGACAGACACTGCATAAACCTTTTGGTCCTCAATCAGTTAAGTCTGATACTACATTCAACCAGGTTTATCTCAAACTAGTTTGGGCCCTTTTGAAACTGGTTTATGTGCACTGAACTTATGTTTTGTTACAGGTTTAAACCAGTTTCTGATCACTTAAAGCAGTTTATGTGTAATGTCTATCCCTAGCCTCTCAGACTGATACTGATCCCTGAATCTTTTGAGTAAATGCAAGACAGCACTTCATTGCCTTATATTATCAGCCCCCAGTAGCCCTCACTGAACAATGAAGAAAAATGAAGAAGTACTTTCACTCATCAATTGTAGCACTGGCAGGGTCTAGCACTTCTCTCTTTGTAGCTTGTCAGTTAACAAGAACAGATTTTTTGTTGGTATCTGATGAAATCTTGCTCTGAATTTGTTTCGACTCTTTTACCCCTTGTTAATCTGTCTAGGCTCCGTCACACCATGGGTATTCTAGTCTGGTCTAGGAGCTTCTGAAAAAACAACATACTTCTGATTTTTCTCAGTCCATGGCTTCAAGCAGTTGCCTTTGCTATTGTGACACATGAATTACACTTGTTTGGAAGCAGAGGATAAAGACGTTTGAGAAATAGCTTGTAGTGGCATTGGGTCAGTTTCCACAGGAATACTGTCATGATCTTGGATATGCTGGATGCATACTTTGCCTGAACACAGCACAGACTCTCATCACCTGAATTAATTTTATGGTCTCCAGATGGGGACAATGCTCATGAGACAAAAGCTACTGCCCATCCTCCCTGCCCACTTTCAACTCCGGTATTGTGCTAGAGAACTGTCATTTGCCTAAGGGATAATCTTTGACTGCTTTGAAACATTTCAAATGTGTAAAGCAATACATGGCTGCAAAGCTACTCCTGAGAAAAATCGTTTTAAAGATGATGTGTTAAGATACTGATGATGGTTGATTATTATTGGAGGGTAAGGCATATGAAGAAGGTCTTTACTTTTCTTTTTCAAAATTAGTTTACTGTTACTGCCACATCTGGGTATGTTGGTGGCATTGCATACTTCAGTTCTTTGTCAAAAGGGACTGAAAAGAGATCATGCCTCCAAATGAGTAACAAATTATGATTCTCTAATCCTGTGCACCTAGGTTGCAGTAAAAAAATGGCACAGTTCCATGGCTAAATTCTACTTTAAGTTCTCAGTGGTCATAACTGCATACAAATTGAATGCCTGCATATGAATGGCCAGGTAAATGGCTATTTTGTCCAGTCTTGGGATCTCAAAAATGCAGGCCCTCACAATAGGTGCTATATTTTAATATATTGGTCAGCTGTACCTGTTTCCACAGTTGGAGTGCACCAAAGTCACAACTAATGCAGAACCCACTTACAGTAAGTAAAGCACTTGGAGAAACTTGGGCATGAAGTGGTATCCTTGCTGTGCATACCTTTTTACTGTGTAGAAGTCTGTGTAGAGCAGGGCTGTTCAAATGGCAGCCTGTAGGCCACATCTGGCCACATAAGGATTAACCCCAGGTTCCCGGTCCAGGCACTGCTCCCTGCACCACTCCACCTGCTACTGCCACTTGAGTCTCTGGGTTCCTCCTCCCTCCTCCAGCTTCTGCTTTCTGCCTTGCCTCTAGGGTAGAGTGGAGCAGGGCAGTATGATCCACAGGGCTGAAGGTGGTGATTTGGGAACTGGGGACCCTGCACAGTGTGGGGTGCTATAACAGGATCCCCTCACATCAGCGGCTGTGGCACTCCCTAACAGCAACACTAATCCCATTTCTCATTGAGTCATCCCAGGGTACCACCCTGATCTCTCTTGCCAGACTTGATGGCAAATTTGTATAAATTTGGGGAGGCTTCCCTCAGAATACCAGAATGAGTCTGTAGGTGTCTCACTTCACCCTGTTTATCATCAGGTTGCCTCACACTGACCTGATCTATTATTCTGATTTTAAGCAGGGCATCTCTCCCCTTTATTGGCCACTGGTAGCATGCTCTCACCAAGTCCTGGGGCCTCTGGTAGCCTGCTCCCACAAAAGCCCTGGGAACTTCCCCAGGCACCCACAGTGGATTGAGCCAGAAGGCTGATGGTCATTCTTCTGTCCCTCCTACTGATACGGAGGATTTTCTGAAGACATTGCTTATGGTAACCTTCCAAGGCTTTCAGATGTTTCTGATATGTTATCTATGTTTTACACCCATACAATAGGGTAGGAATGACAACAGCCTGGTAGATGAGAAGTTTGGTTTGGGTACTCATGTCATGATCATCAAAGATACAATATTGGAGATGTCCAAAGGAAACACTGGCAGATTTTATCTGGTGTTGAATATTGTCATCTGTGTTTACTTTTTGGAAAGGTGGCTATCTAGGTAGGGGAAATGCTTGATGTTCTCCAAGGATTACCTTTTCATTTTAATGTGTGAAGGAGCAGCTGGTTGTTTATGGAGGGTTGGTAAAGGATCTTGGTTTTCATGAATGTGTCTGTCTTTTTCATCTTTTTATTTAAAAATAAGGTGTAGCTACCACCATGCTCTATGAACTGCCATTTCTTGTGTTCAGCCTCCAGCGGGGCCAAAAATGAGTGGGTAGCAGTGGTGTCTAAGAGCACTGCCACCCACCCATTTGAATGCTTGCCAGAGCTCACCAGGGCCAATTTTGGCATTTTTAGGGCAGGTTCTGCTACACTTCTAATTGGCTGAGGGAGCCTGCCATGGGGCTGCTTACCATTGAACAGAAGCACGCAGGCTGTTCTTTAGCTGTTGTAACAAAGTAAAGCTCCCCACTTATTAAACAACAATTTTAAAGTACCTAGAATTCTTAATGAAACCATAAAAAATAAACTTTATGAAACAATAACTGAGCTCTGCTTTGTTCTGCTGCTGCACAGGACAGGAAAGTAATTTCCCCCTCTCCTTCTCTGCACAGCAGGGCAGAATAGAGCTTGGGAGACCCATGCTGGGTGTCTGCTCCCACAGCTGGGCATGGGCCACAGGATGCCCCTGCCACTGGGGCATCCCAGTGTGGCATGGGTGTCCTGAGCCCTGCTCTGCTCCACCATGGAGAAAAGGGAGGGGGAAGTTCCTCTCCACTCCTGTGCAATAGCAAAGCAAAGCAGAGCTTGGGAGAGCTGTGCCAGGTGTGGGGGAAACCCCTATGGTGAGTGTCACAGGCCAGCTGGGCACTGTGAGTGTATCAATTTTATACAGGCCAACTGGGCTGTTTGATTCAGTTTCAGATCGAGGAGGCAAAGTTGGGAGTGAAATAAAGGCAAATTATTTCTTACACACACATAACAGTTAACAGAAAGGTAAATGTGATAAGCAGATAATGCAGTATTAAAGAGCTAATAGTAAATAATAATGACATAATAACAACAGATAGATAGATCAATTCTGTCACAGGCCAACTGGGCACTGCGAGGGTATTAGCCACACTGGGCTGTTCAAAACAACAGATAGACAGACATGGGTTGGCAACTTATCGATAGTCCCTCAATGCCAGGTGCGTGCCAAGTGATTCCAGCGAAGTCAGGCGTCACCGATCGAAGCTGTCAGAGGGATTACTGGGACGATCCCCTGATCAGGATCCGATCCTCACTTACACCAGACTCTGGGGTCCGGGCATGGAACAGAAATGACCGTTCTGTTCCCTCCTTCCCGATGGTCACCTTATGCATATCGTGTTTTTTATACCTAGTTTTATGTCACTCTGTTGGCCTCAGAGCCACTCATAACGTTGCCCTATAACTGTTACCCAATGGGATTGAAAGGTGTTAAAAATTATCATAAAAGGTTACTACCCAGACTTGGGTTTATCCAGTAAGCAAATTATGATGCAGCACCTTTAGGTTTGAAATTGACATTGCTCCGCCTAAGTTCCAACCCCTTTTAGGCTTCGTTTGAATATGCTTTCTTGGGATATGCTTTCCTGGAATGTGTTGGGTGTGCCAGGCACTTGGTTCCAGTTTTTATTGCTAAGGCTGAACCCTGAGCAAAAACCATTAGGTCTCCTAATCTTACAGCTACAGCTTTGCCTATGGGGCCCAGTCAGTTCCACAAACAGTTAATTTATCATTTTGGTTAAACTTATGACAGACAAGTTACATTTGTAGTTTACAAACTTACAAGCTTATATTAATTAATATTACCTGTTTAGGCAAAATACCAAATGCCTCCAAGAAGCACATATTTATTGTTTATTAATCCCTCTGCTTTTGGCTGTTACAGGTGAGGACACCCTGTGCCCCATGCCTGGCTGTGGGGGCAGGCATTCAGCATGCCTATGTCCATAGGCTGCAGCCTGTAAGGCAGGGGATACTTACTGGTTCCAATCTGGGCGTGGCTTTTAAACTCCTCACCAAAGCAGGGAATCAAACAACATGATTAGCTGAGCCCTGGGAGGGGCTCAGCCTGTACTAGGCTGACCCTGTAAATACATGGAGCTTTCACACTGTTTCTGGGACTTTGCTGCCTTTCTTCTTTGCATGTCAGTTAAGGGGGTTTTTTTTTGGTTTTTGTTTTTTACTTTTTCCTCTACCCTCCTTTTCCCCAGCAGTTTTAAGCCATTTCCAGTCAAACTGTAGTTTTCTGGGGCTTCAGGGGAAACAAAAAATTTCAGGCTTTTCCCTGAAATCCCCTGAAGCTTGAATTACAGTGATCCCTAGGGATGGTTGTCCATTAGGGTGAGAATAGGGGGAGGTTGAGAGAGCTGAATCTCTTCAGCCTTCACAAGAGACGGCTGAGGGGAGATCTTGTGGCTGCCTATAAATTTATTAGGGGAGGTCAGCGGGGAATAGGGGATGCACTGTTTACTAAGGCGCCCCAGGGAGTGACTAGGAATAATGGGTGTGAACTAGTGGAGGGTGAATTTAGGTTAGATATTAGGAAGACATTTTTCACAGTAAGGGTGGCCAGGATCTGGAACGGGCTTCCAAGAGAGGTGGTGCTATCACCTAGCTTGGAGGTCTTCAAGAGGAGGCTAGATAGTCACCTGGCTGGGGTCATCTGACCTCGGTCCTCTTTCCTGCTGGGGCAGGGGGTTGGACATGATGATCTATTGTGGTCCCTTCCGACTCTACAATCTATGAATCCATGAACATTCCACATGGCAAAGTTCATTGCTTGATTTTGACCACAGATAGATTGATCTCACTGGTTTTCTAGTCAGGTGAAATGAGACAAACTTTTTAGGGCACTTTTTCCAGCCTCCTCCCCATATGGGGTAAATAGATTGGATCGTAAATAGGCCTGTTCAAACATGATAGCAACTGCCATGTTGCACACCTGTCTCAGCTCCAAGTACAAAACAACTGTCATACAATCATTGGTTCCATGAAAGTCTGCGACTAGGGAAGTCCTACCTCTGTCACCACTTGTCCATCAACATAGGACTTGCTGTTGAAGAATGACTCCTGTGCATGCCTTCTTTTAATATGGGAATGCTGTTGTACATCAGCAACCACACAATATTTTATGGGAAGGAAATCTTAATCTGATGGCAAGGAAAACCTAGATGATTGGTGGTTTCTATTCCACTGCGGTCTTCATCTGCCTTTGCTACCATTATGAAGTATTCTTTCTTCATCCATCTACTCTGCCATTGAGGACTTTTATTTTTATTTTTGGATTGCTATTCCTCTCAGAGGGGTAACTCACACTTTTGATGCCCTAGGCAGAGAGAACAGAGACCAGGGGAAGGGAGGTAGAGGGGCACAAGCACTGCAGACTCCAGGATCCTGGCTGCTGCTGTGTGAGTTCCAAGCACCCTGGCTGCTGCCATACCACTACATGGATACCCTGGGGTCTCCCAGTCTGATGCCCCCTCTAAGTTGGTGCTGGGGCCCTCTTCACACTACCTTAATTATACTACTGCAAGATATTGTGTTTAGAATGCAGCTTGCTTCTGAAAGAGAATGTGAGAATGTCCTTCATTCAGGGTATTTCCAAAATGAGAGAGTCATCAGATGTGTTATCGGAACCATAAACTAAATCATAAAGGTGGGCCTTTTCCCCCTTGTCTTTGCAAGGAGAAAAAGTCACAAAAAGAATGCTCAAAATATTTTTATGGAAACAGATTTCTTTCACAAGCATTCCTAAGCCTTCATTCTTTACATTTTAAAGACTCTTTTTGGTAGTGAAATGTTATAGAGAAGATATTGGTTGTTTCCTAGCTGGTGTTTCCATTTACAAGTGAAAACTTTGTTTATTCCACAACATGCTTAAGGTTCTTTCGAAATATATCTTTCCAAATATTCTGTATCGCAGTGTAGGAATTCAAGTAATGATTGCTTGATACTACTCCTTTGTGAATTATAACATTTCATGGATAAATATAGCAAGGTCAGTTTTGAGAGCTGAAAGACTTTTTATAAAGGAAGTAGGAGTGTTTGGATTTATTTGAAACAGAATTTCAACTCCTAGTGTATCTAGGGCTGAATAGAAGAAAGAGGTAAAATCTACCTTTAAAGATATTCTTAGGCTTTTCTACCACTGGGACAAAAGCAATATGACCATACATTTGAAGGATAATTATTTTCCATATGTATAGTCAAGGCATAACTGATTGCATAGTCAAGGCCATCCAATGAAGTCATTGAGCCAAAGGAAGGTGGGTATTTGAATCTAGCCAGGCCCTTGCAGAATGTATGCTTTCCACATTCAGGGAGACTATGGAAAGAGAAGGGTAAAAATTCTTCAGTGGTCTTCTAACACTCATAGCCTTGTACACTCTTATACTTACTTAGTTTTACATGCTCAGGGGTTAACTCATCTCAGCCTGTTTATCTTATCTATACAGGGAAACAGAAACAAGAAGACAGCTGATAATAACAAAGAAACTGCCTCATCTAGAAGCAATAACTTTCCATCTCTGTGCTACTCTAGTAAAATGGTAATTTCACCAAGACTTCAGTATCACTGGTGAGATGCAGTTTGCAAAAGCACTGCCCAAAGGATTAGTTCTAAGGTTTAATGACATAACTTTTTTAAGAATGTGAAATGCCATTGTAATGAAAGGGCACGTGTACACCACATGGGCATTAATGTAGAGTGCCTGAACATTTTAATGTGGCTTTTTTTGCTGCAGTGCCTTTTATTGTTTGCACGACACGGTGTTTGTGCTCGCACGAATGGTGCTTTTGAGTGAATTAAGCCTTGTGTGTCATTCCCCACAGATTTCTGTAGGGGGAGTCAAATACCAGTTTACCCCCTGTAATGCCTTTCCTAATGTATTAGAGCAGGAGGGGCATGTAAACCACCCGGGCTCCCCACCAGACTCTCACTGGGCATTTTTGACTCTCACTGGGAGTCTCCCCTGGACACGGTCGTGGCCACCCCCAAATACTTGTCACTTGTACCTGCCTATGCTCAGTTGATCTGGTCTCTCTTCATCAGTATGCAATCCCAAATACCCCATCCCAATCTCAAAGACAAGCCACTTGAATCCTCCCCTCCGGTTCCTTTCCCTTCCCATCCCACCATGTTACAAATATATGTGTTTTTTCTTTCTATAGCTGCTATAATAACTGCTATGATATCATAAAATATTCAGGGTTTAGAGTAGTGGGCGGGTGGGTGTTTGTTGCTGCCCAGTTGATTGGCGATTGCTGTCAATGTTGGTGGTGGCGAGCTCTTCTGGCTTTTTTTTCCCTTGTTTTTTTTTGGACTACATTTCCCAGCATTTCTGAGCTCATTGATCTTCGTACAGTTTCCAATGGGGGCTCCAACTGGAACCCTCCTGTTCCCTGCCTAGGTACGCCATCAGCCTTTGTGTAGTGCCACATACAGCTTTTGGAGGTGTATTTTGAATTGTTTTATAAATGTTTTTGGAATGTTTTTGAAAATGTGGGTTGCTGTTCAGCTTGGTCCCCCACCCACCTAGCCCACCAAGAGCTATACTAGTTAACCTTCTCACCCACATGGGGGGTGAGGGGGCTCATTCAGATGTGGGTGATGGTACATAATGCCCCCCTCCCATCCCACCAGGCACATCTCTGTTGTCTGGCCACTGCCTGTCATGCTTCTTCTTCCCACAACTCCTTGAAAACCTCTCCATAATCACTTGCATTATGACTGTGCCCAGGAGAGACTCCCAGTGAGATGGTAAGAGTCAGGACTGCCCAGTGGGAATCTGGAGGTGGGGTAGGGGGGTTAATTTGCCCAAGTTCCTGCACCAGTGGCATACCACGGGTCTCTGGGGCCCAGGAGACAAACCCAGGGTGCCGCTGCCCTCACTCCCACGCGCATCCCAGACAGTATGCCTTCTGCGGCAGTTTCGATGGCAGGAGGGGGGGTGAGCAGCATGGAGTGGTGGCGCCCCTTTCGCACCAGCTAATAGTGCCCTGTTTGCATCCAGGCCAGGGCAGCCATGCTGCCATTGGTATGCCACTGCCCTGTACCCTGATAGGGTCATCTCTGGTGTCATTTCGATTCCTGTTGGTGTGACATGAGGCAGAAAGAAAAAGTAAGAAAGAGGAAATAAAGAGGATGACAACACGTCCTTCAGGATTCTCTCAATATCTGAACTATTATGCATTATAATTATAGTTGACTTCCATCCTGCCTTATATAGACTTATAATATAATAACAGGTAATACTAATAATAGGAGTCAATATTACTATTAATTCCAATAGTAATATATTAATAAGAGTTTGTAGTAATAGTAATATTAATGCTGATTTATTAATGGGCAATAATGATTGTAATGGTTCAATTCCTTATCACAGCATTTCAAAGCAGGTAGATCTGCCTTGTCACCCTGCACACATCACACTACCCTGGACCTCCAACATATATATATATATAGCCAGTGTATGATATAGACTTATGTTATATAGACTTATAATTACAGTTCGATTCCTTATGATAAGAAAGCAGATACTGAGCATAAGGCAGGTGACTATGCGTCCTCCCTGCCTCTTTCCCCATGGCGGGGGGAGGAAATGCCCACCTCCGGGTTCAAGCTCCTCCCTAGGTCCCTCTATTCCCATTGAGAAGAGATATATACCCTTCTGCTTTACATACTACCCTTACTGAACTTGTTTTACTTCCTTCTCCTCGTTGCTGGCCACAAGTACTTCTGAGGCTTCTCTTCTGTGTACTACTTGAATTGTGGAGGCTTTCTTCACAGGCGTTGGCCTGACCATCAGCTCAAGTATGGTAAGAGTTGCACAAGTTCTGCAGATCCATTTCATATTATTCTAGCCCTCCTCCTGGTTGCTGGCCCTGCTTGCTAATGAGCATTTTATGGAATTATTATTAGAGGATTGTTGCTGGCCACAAATGCAGAGGCTTTTTTCTTGGTTGCTGGCCAAGACCTCCGGCAAATTCCCTCCTGGGATCTGGGTAGTAGGCCCAGGCCTTTGGGTTCTTTGCCCCACTTGCCTACCTCTGCACCTCTCCGTTGCACCCTTGTAACTTTCAGATTGTTTCTGGCCACAAAGGAAGCTGTGCTCCTGAGCTCTGACCACTAGGGAAAAGCTTCTTGCTGGGGAAAACCCTCCCTGCCTTTCATAGTCTTCTTGCCCTCCTTCTGGCTAGCTGTGACAACTGCAGTGGAAGAAGCTGAGGCTTCTTCACTGGCTTTGGTCTGAGCATCAGCTCGATTTGCACAAGTTCTGCAGGCCCACTTCATATAGTCTTCTCACCCTCCTCCTGATTACTGGCCATGTTCTGCATCAGCTTGAGCTGGACAAGTTGTGCAACCACATTTCATTCATTGCTGCAGAGGGCTCAGGGCGCAGGGGGGCAGCCTTCCACTAAGGAAGCTGAAATTTGAGTTTCTTTTCTGAATTGCAGAAGCCTTTTTCTTGGTTGCTGGCCAAGACCTCTGTGGTCTGGGTAATAGGCTCTTCACCCCACTTGCCCTTTGCTTTACACCTCTCCATTGCACCCTTGTAACTTTGGAGTCGTTGCTGGCCACAAAACAAGCTGTGCTCAGGAGCTATGACCACTGCAGTGGCAGAGGGCTTGGGTCACAGGTGGGGCCTTCCACTAAGGAAGCTGAGGCTTGAATTTCTTTTCTATATTGCATAGGCCTTCTTCTGGGCTGCTGGCCAAGACCTCTGTGGCTTATTGCTCCACTTGCCCACCTCTGCCTTACACCTCTCCATTGCACCCTAGTAACTTTTGAATCATCACTGGCAACAAAGGAAGATAAAAGCTAAGCTTTCTTCACTGGCTTTGGTTCAAGTATCAGCTCGATTTGCACAGGTTCTGCAGGCCCATTTCATAGTCTTCTCACCCTCCTCCTGGTTACTGGTCATGTCCAAGCAAATTTGGACTGGGGTACATGTCTTCTGACACTCACCCACCACTCTATCTCCTTGAAGTTTCTGTCTCCTTGAGTTTCCTCTCTGTCTTGCGGAATGGAGGAAGATTTTAAATAAATAAAGATAACAGAAAGTAGAACGTTTCCCTTCCTCCCTACCTAAGCTTTGTGGCCAGCAAAAATTCCAAAGTTATAATGTAATGGAGAGTAGCATGGCCTGACTCATCCATCCAGCTGAATCAGGTCATTCATCTCCAACTAAGGAGGCCCCTAGGGGACTGTGCTGGCCTCCCCCCCCTCCCCCGGTCCCAGCCATCTTCCTGCTGGGACATGTTCAGTAACCAGGTAGAAGGTGCAGGTTGGGGGTAGTTGTGGTTGTTTAATCTTTTTTCTTACAAGATATGCTGGCTGCACCGCACCCTAGCTAGTTCTTGACAAGCATTCAGCCTCCCTCCCTCCGATAACAGTCTACCCTGCAACTCTTTGGAACTCTTTCCAGTAATGCCATGATTCCAAAAACGCCCCCAAGCACAGCATCCCCACCACACTGAGGCAGGCGCAGTCTCCGAAAGCCAACTCAACCACCCACCCACCCCAAAGAAAACGTGACACATATATAGAGCAAAAATAAAACACTTTACTGAGAATGATGCAGCTTTAACAATAACTATATAAAACTTAACAATATAAAATATATACAAAATGTAAAAAAAAGTTACACATCTGAAGATTTTTTTAACTCTACTCCTCTTCACTATCTTCACTCAACTCTTTTCATCACTGGGCTATGGGCTGGTTGCCACCCCCAGTTAGTTCCGCCTGTGAAAGTTGTCTTCCAGGAGGGGGAAAAAGGAAGAGAAAGAGAAGGGGGGTTTGGCTCACAGTTGAAAAACTGGAGTTTTGTCCCCTCCCTCCCCCCTCCCCCCACACACACACAAGGTCAGTGGGACATATTACCTAAATATTACCCAGGATGCTGCATATCCTGGGCATTGGCTCTGGCAGGAAGCATCCTGCCCTAGACTTTTGGTCGTGGTTCTGAAATGGAATGTGATGAAGTTCAGAAGGTTTGAAATATTGAAGGAAGTCATGTAACCACTTACTCCAGAGTTTCAAACTATTTGCAAAAAAATTTCCATTATGGTGATGCTGCAGCTGTCATCGGGAGCTATGTCCACTGCAGTGGCAGCACACTATGGGGAGTGCGGGGATCACAGGTGGAAAGTACATGGGGGGGAGGACAGGAGGGTACATGGGCAGGGGGAGGACATACACTATAGGTGGCAGGGGGGATGGAAGAATTAAGAGGGGGTAGAAAATTAAGGGATTATTTGTCTCCCCCATTTTAAAATAATAATTGGTCTGAGTGGACATGTCCCGACCTGAACTGCATGCTGTGAGGGAGGAGTGAGGAGTGAAGGAGGGTAAAAAAGAACACACAGTGGCACCTACTGGCTAAAGGCCAGAACACAGCACCCCCTCGTGGTGAAGAGGATTAATTAGAAGTCTGTGGAGTCTCTGGCTGTTTGCACAAACAAATCCACTGTTGGAATGGCGTAACTGAAGAGCATCACAAATTAACACATCTCCGAGTAGTGTTAGTTTAAGGCACTAAATGGACTTTAGAGCAGCGGGAAATCCCATGTCATACAAACACAAATGCAGTTGCATCAACATAAACGGGAAATATTTTTTCGTCTACACACTCCCTAAAGTACTAACAGCTTTTCCTGTTAACCACCAGGCAGTTTAGACCAGATATTCCTTGAGAGGAGACATCCACTAACAGAAATATTAGGATTCCATTTCAATTTAAAATGCTTAATATTCATTGATTTACCTGTCTCAAGCCCACTCCTTGAAGGACTTTTAAAATGATTTTCAAGGGAATTGGATCATTTGCCTCTGCCCATTTATAAACTGTTTATCCAAGAAATGAGATAAATTCAGAGAAGAAATAAAGCTTGATTTTTTTTTATAGTGTAGGCAATTTCTGATTTATTGAGGGCATTTATTGGATTTTTTAAAAATCAGGATTGTTTTCTAAAAGACAAGTGTTGGGTAGTCAACGGGTAGAGGCGTGTGCCCTTAAGTCCGACAGACATTCACTGGCCCTCTCAGGATACTCACAACCTTTGATCGGTCTAAGTGGGATTCCTACTCTCTCTCTCTTCTCACCTGCCATGACTTTGATGTTGAAAAGGATCTTTATTTTAATTATTTAAGATGGTTGATGAAAGGGAGGTGGTGACTACCCACCTCCACTACAACTGACCGCTAGTTCCTGCCCAGCTCCTGAGGCCACAAACAGGGAAAACAGCTAAATGATTAGGCTGGAGAGATTCCTTCCTTTTTCTTTTTCTTTTATTTTTAACATTAAAATGTTTGGGAGATCTTAGCTCACCGGGACATAGGTCCCAATGGTATCTTGGGCTCGTCACCAGAGTTCTTCCGGCACTGGCTTTCCCACATTCCCCGGTGAGCTGGAGAGTTCCCTTTTCACCTCCGGGCTGATTGGGCCCACACCGGGCTTGATTGGTGGCACACAGCTTAACGGGCACAAAAAAAAAAATATTTTAATGAAATTGCAAAGATCGGCTGTGGGAGGACACGCTTTCCCTGCCCCCTTTCCCTGCTTCTCTTTCCCTCAGGGTCTTGGCTGGAGGGCCCTTGGAGAGGCTGGGTTTCGTTCCTTCCTCCTGGGTGTCTCACTTTCGCTTATCAATTTTCTTCCTTGCTGCGGCTGCGCCTGGGTTATTCGACAGCCAGTGGCACTTAATCACCATCTCTGGATAAATGAAATAACTGACATCCCTGGCTTCAGAGCATTTGCCCTCCTCGGTTTCCTTTCCTTCTTCCCCCCTGCCCATCTCTTTCTTGTCTTTCAAGGAGTCTTCCATGCCTGAAGCCTGATCAGGCACTTACCTGGCTCCCGGGAATCAATCTAGCATCGGGTGCTCACAGTCTTTGTCCTCCTGCTGGTTCTTCTTTCCTCATGTTCTCCCCCTTGCTCTACTCCCAGCCCCCAGATATTGTCCCAGCTGTGGATTTGCCCCAATTCGTCTCACCTGCTGAGGTGATAAGACTGGGCTGGGCACACCGGGAACTCCCGCTGCCATGCAGAGGTCTCGTTCTGGTTGGGTCAGTGTTCCTGGCCGGGGAGGCATTCCCGGTAAGTACCCTTCAGCTTCTCACAACAAGTCAAACTAGAATTCATTCAGGGAACTCCCATGGTCTATTTTAAATGAGGGGGTTGGGCCTAAGGATCATGATGGCCTCTTCTGGCTCTTTAATCTGTGATTCCATGAGAGCAAAACCCCAGTAAACCATGTTAGATTCTGAAGTGCATATTCTGTCTGTCCTGTCTGCTTCCCTGCTTGATGTTACATATGTAGCAGGTTGTTCAGGTAATTATCTGGTCACTGGGATGTTTACTTGCAAAAGAATACCAGCTTCAAGCCTTTCAATGTTCATTAACCATAAGTTGGTTTGGGACAATGTCCACACAGGGCTTCTGGCACCTAATTGCAAAGATGGGTGGCTAAGTCCAATGTGTGAGCTCCAGTGAGATTCTTACAACATTTCTTCTGCTGCCACCTAGCAACACTGGCACCTAAAGTTTTGTTGACAAAGCACAATGTAGTGTTGTCCAGAGACACTTGAGTTACCTCTCAAGTGGCACATGCCAGCTCCCAAAGCAGGAGCAGTGTGGACATATTATTTTGGAGCTGCACCTGAGCTAATAAGCCAAAACTGGTTAGCCCAGGCACTGTGCTACCATGGACATCCTGGTTAGGGCTGCAGAGCTACCAAGTGAAGAGCCAGCCTGGGTATCTTCTGCCTCATTGGGATTCTCTAACTAGAAAATCCCCTGCCTCTTTCATCTGGGAGTATGTTCCTAGTAGATCTTCTAGGACACGGTTCTAGGACATGTTTCACAACAAGCAGATGGAGGTAAGACACTTTGGGGACATGTGCATTCTCATCTCATCTTGTCTCGTGGGTAGTCCCTCAGAGTTGAGGATGACTTCTGTCTGGCTTGATGGGTCCTTAGGTGACTGAAGAGCCTGATTCTGGATAGACACATTGTTCAGCAATGGGGGCGTGTTGTTGCATAGGGAAGTGGGATTCGCAGCCCTGGGTTGGTCTCCTTCTCCTTCCTCCACCTCCACTGTTCCACCTCAGTACTGAGTCTTTGGGCCTCGAAGTGGTGCATGCCTTGGTGGACCAGATGGCGCCACACCAAATGGTCAGCACCTTGCTTCTCCCATCCATTGGTGTCAATGCCTCCATGCTTGAGGGCAACCTTGAGTGTCTTTGTACCGTTTCCTTTGGCCACCCTTTCAGCATTGGCAAACGGAGAGCTGGGAAAAGAGAATCTGGCGAGGGAGGCAGTTCTTAGATATTTGGATGCAGTGGCCCATCCACCGAAGTTGATTTTTCAAGACCAAGGCTTCAATGCTGGTGGACACAGCTTCATGGAAGACGCTTGCACCAGTCTGGTGGTCCTCCCATTTGATCCCCAGGATTTGATGCAAGCACCGCTTGTGAAAGCTCTTGAGGGTCTTAATGTGACATTGGTAGATGGTCCAGGTTTCGCTGCAGTAGAGGAGCATGGTCAGCATAACAACCTTGTAAACCAGGACCTTCATCGACTTCTGAAGGTCTCTATTTTTGAAGACATGTTGTTGCAGCTTGAAGGCGATGGCACTGGCGCAGCTGACCTGGTGCTGGACTACTTCATTGATGGTAGCCCATTGAGAGAGGTGGTTGCCAAAATACAAAAAGTGCTCCACATACTCCAAAGCCTCCCCGTCTATGTACATAGCATGAGGGATGTTCAGCTGGCCTGGCGAGGGGTGGTGGAGAACTTTTGGCTTGGTGACATTCAAGGACAGACCAAGTGTCTTATACGAAGTGTTGAAGAGATCTAAGGCTGCTTGCATATCCTGTGCAGAGTGAGCCATCATACAGCAGTCATCTGCAAACTGAAGGTTATGGATGTCCTTGGTGGGGAGTTGTGTTTTTGCTCCAATGTGCCCAAGATTGAAATGCTTCCTGTTCAGTTAATACTGGATACTGACGCTGGATGGTAGATCATCTTGGATGAGGTGGATGATGATGGTCAGGTAGATGGTGAACAGGGGGTGATCACGCAACCTTGTTTAACCCTGGTCCGGACACGGAAGGCATCAGTTTTAGATCTTCCACTCAGGACGGTGGCAGTCATATAATCATGCAGGAGCCTCGGCATGGTGACAAGCTTCAGTGGGCAGTAAAGGTGTTGGAGGATGGTCCACAGCACTTCACAATTTAAGGAATTGAATGCCTTGGTCAGGTCAATGAAGACAAGGCACAATTCTTGATTTTGCTGCTGACATTTTTCTTGGATCTGCCTGGCAACAAAAACCATGTCCTCAGTGCCCCAGGATGGTCGGAAGCCGCACTGGGTTTCCAGAAGGATCTTGTCAGTGATGCGACAAAGGTGGTTCAGGAGGATGTGGGCCAGGATCTTATCCACAATGGACAGGAGGGAAATCCCCCTGTAGTTCTCACAGTCAGATTTGTCCCCCTTCTTGTAGTCACGATGGTCACATTCTTGAGATCCCCAGGGATGTCCTCTTTGTTCCAAAGGTGGAGGATAAGCTGGTGGAGTTGTGATGTGAGTCAGAAGCCACCAGCATGGTAGATCTCTATGGGTGTACCATCTGGCCTGCAGGCTTTGTTTATTTTCATCTGTTGGATCGCCTGTTTCAGCTCTCTGATGGTTGGTGGATCACCAAAGGAGTTCACCACAGGGCATTGCAGGATGGCTTGGAGTGTCTCCTCTGGTACGATGGACTCCCAGTTAAGGAGGAGTTTGAAATGTTCCTTCTAACGTAGACAGATGGTGTCATCATCCTTGAGAAGCTGGGAGCCATCCTGTGATTGGAGGGGGTTTTGTCCAATGGAGTGGGGTCCATAGGTTGTCTTGGTAGCGTGGAAGAAGTTACGCATGTCATGCTGGTCGGCATAGCCCTGAATCACATGCAGGTTCTCCATCCACCAGTTGTTCTTCATCTCATGGATGCATCGCTGGACCTCAGCCTTCAGTTGGTGGTACACTGTCATCTTTTGCTGAGTTCGTGGATGGCTTTGCCAGGCAATGAAGGTTGCACACTTCTGCTCGAGGAGATCATGGATCTGAGCATAATTGGCATTGAACCAGTGTTGGTTCCATTGTGATGCAAACCCAATAGTCTGGGCACAGGTGTCTTGGACAGAGGACTTGAATTGGTCCCAGTGTACCTGGATGGAGATGTCATCAGCAGTAGGGACTTGTTTCAGTGCACTATAAAACTGGGCTTGGAACTCCTCCCACTGTCCAGGGTCCTTCAGAGCTGTGACGTTCAGCCATCTCCTGGCAGCTTTCTGGGTCTTCCGGTATCTTGGTGCCAGGGGGATGTTCATCACTGAGTGCACAAGTCGGTGGTCTGTCCAGCAGTCTTCGGATCGCTTTATGGCCCTTGTGACAAGCACATCCCTCAGGTCTCTACCTCAGATGATGATGTAATCCAAGAGGTGCCAGTGCTCTGACCTCAGATGCCTCCACATAGTCTTGAGCCAGTGTTTCTGGTGGAAGATGGTGTTTGTCATGATCAGGCCGTGTTGGGGGAGCATTTGGTCAGAAGCAGGATACCGCTGGCATTGGCCTTCTCTTTGCCATTCTTGCCAATAGTTCCACTCCACATTTCGTGGTCACATCCAACCTGGGCATTGAAGTCGCTCAGGAGAATTACCTTGCTGTCCCTGGGGATGGAGGCGTTGTCAACCATAGTAGGACCTTTCCTTGACTTCCTCATCAGAATCCAGATTTGGAGCGTATGCGCTGATGACAGTGGCGCATTAGTTTTGACTGAGGTGCAGGCGAAGGGCCATCAGCCTTTCATTGACACCCAAAGGGAGTTTGGGGGGCATGTCAGTGATCTTGTTCCTGATGGTGAAACTGACTTCGTGAATAAGGGGGTCACAGTCTGGTTTCTCTTTCCAGAAGAAGGTGTACCCTCTGCTGACCTCCCTCAGCTGTCCTCCCCGACAAGCCAGGTTTCACTGAGAACAGCGATGATAATGGTGTGCCTTGCTAGCTCCTGAGCCACAATGGCAGTTTGTCTTTCTGAGCATGTGCTCTTTGGGTTGTCAGTGAACATTCTCACATTCCAGGTTCCGAAGTTAACTTTTTCTTATTTTGACTGCAGGAATGGTGATCCCACTGGGTGCGGTTTCCCAGCCAGGAGAGATGGGACAGCTTATTTTTGGGGCACCTTTTCTAGTCCCCTCCGCATCGGGGCGAGTAGAGGGTATCCTAGAAAGGACTGCTCAGTCATGGATGCAGCTGCCCAAGGACACCCTTGTCCTGATACAGGTACCCAACAATCATTGCACATCCGCCACCTGTGTGCAGATTCTTGGGTGGGGGCCTCCAGGTATCACAGCCCTGCCCCCATTGCCAATCCTCTATCGCCACAGGGCTTTTGGATCTGACAGAAGCCTGCGCATGGCATGTTTAGCATGGGGACTCTGGTGCGCAGTCAGGTCCACACAGTCTTGGTGCTTGGCGGCTGGGTTCAGTGGCATGGTCAACCACAACGACTGGGGCAACTTCTCCATTGCAGCCTTCTTCCACCTTCACAGCCATTGGGGCTGCAGCCTTCCTCTGCCTGCTCCACTGTGGAGGACTTCTTGGATCAGTCTTTCTCTGGAACCTCCCCCTCGACCTTGCCACCATGGGTGGCCCTACCAGGAACGTGAGCTTCAGACAGCATCACTCTCAGGGTCATTGGAACACGCAACCCTCTTCACCATGACAAGGTACTGATCCTCGGAGAGGGCAGTAGCCCAGCAGTGAGATGGGAAATGGGTGGTCAAATCCCAACTCTGCTTGATTTGAAGCAGGAACTGGAGCTCAGGTCCCACACATTGGAGGAGAGTGCCTTAAATGCTATTCCTGGAAAGAGAAACAGGTTGTTCTCCTCTCCAAAAAGCTGCTACACATATACCTGTGCTAACAGACTTCATTCACCAGTATACATACTCTCTTCGGGTGTACCCAGACATGCATGGACATTTGGTTCCCTGGGGACAACTAGCAGTGGAGCACCTTGTGCCACAGCTATTTGTCCTCAGGGAATGCCTGTGCCATGTGCACTTTGGTGTGTCAAGTTAACCTGGGGGTGGTAAGGGAG
Organism: Alligator mississippiensis; assembly: GCF_030867095.1. Lineage (NCBI taxonomy): Eukaryota > Metazoa > Chordata > Crocodylia > Alligatoridae > Alligator > Alligator mississippiensis. The sequence goes on along the minus strand of NC_081825.1, from coordinate 140,146,106 downwards.
GCTGGGGCCAGCACTGTGCTGGCCCCAGCAGCCTTACCTGGGGCCCTGGGGCTGCAGCCATGGTGATCCTGCCAGATATGCAGGGGTAAAAAAAAACCGTGGAAAAAAAACCTGGCGCAGTGCACACTCGGGCTGTGTGCCCTTGCAGTGCAGAGAACACAAGACTATGTGGTATGTGGTGCTGCAAACATGTTTGCAGCACTACATACTGCATGACCACGCTTACCTGGAGGCTCCCTTAAAGTACAAAATTCCAAGTGCTAATAAACAATCTAATAAATAGACAGTTTGTCTAGAGTCAAAGCAGTCAGACACCAAACTCTGGGCCCGTCTTCTCCCTTGCTAGTCATTAATACTAGTGTAACTACTATAATCACTGTGCCGTTCAGTCAACACTTAACAGTGAAATCATTCAAATTACTTCCATCTACTGCTTACATTCCATTCCCTTGCAATCTAATCAACAGCCTCACCTGATGAATAGGCCTATACAATTCCTTTTTTAATTATCTGCGTGCACTTTGGGTTTCCGTGGTACTGTACTGCTGATCAAATGCAAATAGATTTGAAAATGGACAATTCATTTATCACTGTAAAGGGTCTAGGACAACAAAATAATCAGGTAACTCTCTGATCTTTGGAGAGGGCTCTCTGCATTCTAGACACTCTCTGTCATGGTCCACTGTTTACAGTGACTCTGCTTTTGTTCTCCTCCTTGAGTTTTATCCTGACCTCTATTTGGATCAGAGCAAGATTTTTTGATGCTGGCTTCAGTGTGAAGAGGTCCTGACCTACAGTAAAAAGTCAGATCTGCAAACCCACCTCCTCCCCACCCCCACAAAAAGAAAACCTAAAACAACAACAAAACACATAAACTAGGGAGAGGACCAGCTGAACTGAACACCTGGCAAGAATAAAGAATCTGTAAATTCCATATTCTCTGTTTGCAAAGAATACGTTTAAAAACATATGTTCTCTTTTCACTAAAAGGACTTGGGTTTGAGCCAAAGCCCACTGAATCCAATGGAAAGGTTCCCATTAGCAAAGAATCTGTCATGTTGAGCTGAATGTTTATTCATAGATTCATTCAAAGATTATAAGGCCTGAAGGGACTTTTACATCATTTGTGCTGGCCTACTATATGAATAAACCAGATAATTTCACTGTTACTTCCATAATTCATTTATTTGTTTGATTTCTATGCCATTCTTCCCCAAAAGATTCTGGGTGGCTTACATACAAAGTCATAAAAGCAGATAAAACAATAATAAAGCAATTCCGCAAAAATACCCCAAAGGTGAACCATCTCTGCTTATAAAAATGTCTGATACTGCTTCTGAAAGATGTCCAGACTTGGGCTCTGATGGGCCTCAAAGGGGAGGGTATTCCAGAATTGAGGAGCAGCCGCTGAGAATGATATCCCTCATGTCTTTTGGCCAAGCAAACTTTGTGCACTGATGGCACTTACAGGAGGTTGTTCTTGGCTGGCGTTAGGGATTTCAGTGGAGCTTAAGGGAAAAGGCAGTTTCCTGGGTACATGGGACCCAGGCCATTTAGTGGTTTATAAGTCAAGACCAGTACCTTGAATTGTGCTTGGTGTTCTATATCAACTGCAGCTTTCAGAGGGTCTTCAACAGCAGCCCCACAAAGAGCACATTACAGCAGTCTAGTCTTGAGGTTACAAAGGTGTGGATGATGGTAGCCAGTCCCAAATCTAAATGAAAAGGTTACAGCCCAGTAACTTGTGTTTGACTGAGGGTGTGGACACATCACAACTGAACCATTCCAAAATGGCACTCTTTGGGAACTGGTTCACAATTGCCATGGGTCAGTGGTATCCACATGGACAGTACCCTAGCATTTGAGGTAGAACAGTTCTTTTAGTTTTGTAAGTGCCGTGGCTCTACAACATCAAGGGGTGGGAGTGAACATGCAACCCACATGTTGCACAGTGGGCATGTAGGAGAGGAATGCTTGCACCCATGCTTTGTGGGTCTCAGAGGATGGATGACTTGTACCTGTGGGTGTTTTCTCTTAAACATGAGTTCAGTGAGTTCAGTAGCTTGCACTTGACTGAATTCTAGTGTGCTTGCATGATTTGGGGTTCCTGGGAGAGGAGGAATACCTGTGTCTTTGGGTTCCTAGGCTATGGGGGATCATGATAAAGGGCTGTGGTCAAGCAGGGAGTGAGGACACATCTGGTAGTAAGAAAGATAGCTTTTACTGAACAAGTAGTGCAAGAGAATGCATTTTTTTCAAAGGAAAACAAAGGGGCAGTAAAGTTCTGGCTATGTACCAGAGTGGCCAGTTACAGCAGGTGGGAAGTTATGCAATGTGGGATGCTTGGAAGACTGACCAGACTCGTGTCAAAGAACACTTTGTGTCCACATGTAATATTGACCCAGTTCACTAGTTCAAAAGAGTACTTGATTTTCCAAGTTCACTTTTGAACAGTTTCAGGCAGCTTTAAACCAGTTTAAAGGTTTGTTTAAAGGCAAGTTTAGACTTAATTTAAACCAGTCTAAATGTTATGTATGCCCCATTTGTTGAGAGTTGAAGAATCTACCATGACCCTTAGAAGGGATAATTCAACAGAGTGTCAACAGTTTCTGTCACTCTGGGTGCTGACAGATGTACGCTTCCTGCTGCAACTCATGGTGCTTCATTTGCTGCTAGGTCTGGAGAGTTTGGGGGATTGAGCTTCAGTTTGGAGTGGATGTGTGTCTGCAGCTGCTCTCCCCTAGCCCCACCCCACCCCTCCCAACTCTGGTGCTGTCTTCTGAATGGGAGGGGGAGAAGGGAGGGGATGGAGCTTGGTTTTGGGTTTTCCCAGCCTGTGCTGGAGGGTGAGCCAAGTAAATTGGAGGCCCCCACCTGTGGGGGAGGGGCTCCAAGGCAGGAGAGAATTGCTTCTGAGGCCTCCAATCATTTTTGCCAGACTTATGAGGAAAGCGTGAAGGAAATAGGATTATTTAGGCTGGAGAAGAGAAGACTGGGGTGGGACAGGGCTTTGATAATGGTCTTCAAATACCTGAAAGGTGGTTATAGAGAGGATGGAGATAGGATTTCTTCTGTGGCTGTAGGGGACAGGACTAGAAGCAATTTCCTCACAGCCCCCACCCCATGCACAAATCTGGAGGGTATGTGCCCTCCCCATGCCCCTCTCCCTGGGAGTGCATGTAGTGGCAGGAAGCCAGCCCCCCTGCCACTCCCTTGATGAGGTATACGTGGCTCCATCCTGCTCTGCAGCTAGGCCCTATGGCTGTGCATTCCTGCCCTGGCCCCAGCCCTGAACCCCATGTACTGCCTCTGCTCAGCAAAGCCCCCAGCTCTGCTTTACTCCATCCCTCCCTGTGTCCCTCACCATGGGGGCCTCAATCTGCCCCCCGCCCCACCCATAGTCTTACCTGCGGGAGCTGCTCTCCACACTGCCTGGCTGCCATGCGCGTGAGTATGTGCACACATGCATGTGGTACCTCCTACCTGATTGCCCTCTTCTCGGTTCTCCAAAACCCAAGCAGCCCCTTGAGGCTAGAACTCTGCCAGCCTGCAAGGGGAAACCCACAGTTTCCTGTGTTTTTCTCCTTAAAAAGTTAAAATCAATGTTTTTCTTCTTTAAAGGAGATAATCCGTGCTTTTCTGCAGTGAACAGAAAACCCAGATCCCTGCTTGTGAGATACGTTCTAGACTTACTTTCCTATGATCCTGTCGGTATTGCTGGGATTGCCCCTATAGAAATGATGAACGAGATTTTCGACCAAGGTAAATGGATATTACTTGTTAAATGGTCTGATTCCCCCCCTGTAGTCCAAATGTCAACAATCATTTGGATGATTGCTGTGCTAACACAATACTTGTTTATTACTAAGTGCATGCTACATTTTCTACTGATTTAAGTACAGTTTAGACTTTCAGCATTAGATGTAGGCAGTTTCATTACAAGAGGTCTTAAAATTGCTTCTGAGTTGTTCTGTATGGTAATGGAACAACTCAGAAGTCAGTCAGTCATATGGCATTGTTTCTGTGCCCTAATTGGATGCCAGATATTACTCATATGGGAAAACAGCAAATGGCAAATCATGAACTCTTGTACTGGAGAGGATATCCCAGTTCACATAGACATACTGGAACTGCTCAGCAAATATTGTTTTTCCCAAAGGGAAATTAGCAAAGGGAGCATAATGTCATGTCCACATTGACCAATGGCATAGCTGAATTGCTTAGAGTAGGGTACATTGGTCTACCTTGAGCTCCATGATACTATGGCTTAGAGTCCTTCTGCTATCCAAGCTAGAGCAGCATGCGGTGTCAAACATCAAACGGGTGGACATCAAACAGGGGTGGACACAGCCATGATGCCAAACAAGAGCTGCTTTCAGCCATAATCAATGCCGGTAGGGACTGCAGTAGTGAGCTCAGCGGTGAAACAATCACCATGCTGTTGCAAAGGTATTGTTGGCCAGGTGTTGTCTGGGTCTGCTGGGTTCTGTCCTGCAGGCTCTCATGTGGTGGGACATGGGCTGACTGTCCAGATAGTTTCATAGTAGGTAGGGTCGGAAGGGACCTGAGCAGATCATCAAGTCCGACCTCCTGCCATGGGCAGGAAAGAATGCTGGGGTCAAACGACGCTGGCAAGGTGTCTATCTAGCCTCCTTTTGAAGACCCCCAGGGTAGGAGTGAGCACCACTTCCCTTGGAAGTTGGTTCCAGATCCTATCCGCCCTGACTGTGAAGTAGTGCCTCCTGATATCTAGCCTGAATCTACTGTCAACTTATGGCTGTTATTCCTTGTTACTCCCAGTAGTGCTCAGGGGAGCAGAGACTCTCCCATTGTCTGCTGGTCCCCCTTGGCCAGTTTATAGATGGCCACCAGATCCCCTCTCAGCCTTCTCTTTTGGAGGCTGAACAGGTTCAGGTCTCATAGCTTCTCATTGTAGGGCCTGCCCTGCTGCCCCCTGATCATGCGAATGGCCCTCCTCTGGACCCTCTACATGTTGTCCACATCCCTTCTGAAGTGCGGTGCCCAGAACTGGACGCAGTACTCCAATTGCGGCCTGACCAATGTCATATAGAGAGGGAGGATCACCTCCTTGGACCTGCTCGTGATGCATCTGTGGATGCATGACAAGGTGCAGTTAGCCTTCCTGACTGGATCCCGACATTGGCGGCCCATGTTCATCTTGGAGTCTATAATGACTCCAGGATCCTTTTCTGCCTCTGTGCTGATGAGAAGGGAGTTCGCCAGCCTGTAGGTATGCTGTTGGCTGTTTCTCCCTAGGTGCAATACCTTGCACTTGTCAGTATTGAATCCCATCTTATTCTCATCTGCCCACCCCTGTAACCTGTCCAGATCCAATTGCAGCCTGTCCCTCCCTTTTAGCGTGTGCACTTCCCCCCACATCTTAGTGTCATCTGTGAATTTGAACAAGGTGCTTTTCACCCCCTTATCCAAGTCGCTGATGAAGATGTTGAACAGCATGGGCCCGAGGACCGAGCCCTGGGGGACCCCACTGCCCACATCTCTCCAGGTCAAAAATGACCTGTCCTCCACCACTCTCTAGGTGCGGCCTTCCAGGGAATTGGCAACTTATCTGACTGTGTAGGCATCGACACAACAATCTCCTAATTTTTTAATTAGGAGATGTTGCACTGCAGATGGCTCCACCATTGTTGACTCTCAGCCATGAGTCAAGCCTCAAAGATTCAGTGCAGTGGCTTAGAAATCATGAGATTAACACCCCCCCCCCCCCCGCCCCCATATATATGTAGTATGTTCTGGGGATTTTTGGTTTCTGGGGCCTTTAGAAATCATACTTGCAAGGTTCTTTGCCATCTTGAATGTTAAATTTCACTCCTCACTCAAATCAGTCTCTCCTATCTGCATAGAGTGTTACCATTTAAAGGGGAAGGCACACTTTAAATCAGGATGGGCTTTTATTTTTTATTACTAAATGCATGCTGGCTCTTCCCCTGATTTAGGCAGAGACTACTTTCTGAAAGTCATTGGGTAGATAAATGTCTGGAAGTATCTGCATAAGTCTCTCCTCATCACTATATAAATCATACTTTATTGCTTACATTTGTGGAATAACAACACACTAATCAAGAACAATGGAGTTGTTTGGAATATCAGATATGTCAGTATTTCATTGAAACTTAGTCAGATGGCAGCATGATGGAGTTCTTCGCAAAAATACTTTTAGGTCTAATCTTGCTGGCATGGTGAGAGATGATTCAAATAATCTGTTTAGTATGTGGGGCATTAATGGTCTAGAAATGCCCTCTGTGGAGCAAAAGGAATTGTATTTTCCCATCCTCAAAAATGCCATACCCCAATGTATTTTCCAGCAATAACAGCAATAACAACCTTTGTGCAGGGCATTTCCTGAGGATTAATGGCCAGATGGGGTTAACAGCCTAAGGCACAGTAAAAGGCCATCAATTCTTTCCAGACAATCATTAATTCCCAGGAGATGACCTGTGCCTTAATCCTTATTGCTTAAATGATTTTTTTTTGTCTGACCTTTATATGAAGTGATGTGGCAAAATGGGAATTAATCTTGACACTGTGTGCCTCAAAAAGAAGCACAGCCTGGGAGGATTTGTTTAGAGGGGTTGTTTTCTTTTAAATGCCTACTATTTGCATACAATTCAGGTCATGCCAGTTAAGCAGCTCAATTTTGCCTACACCAAAGAGGTGAGCAGTTCAGAATGATTTGCTTTCTCATTACTACCATTCACTATGTACCTTAATACTTTGACATCATTCTGGTTTTCATGTTATCCAATGGTTTTCTTCAAGGAGATCTTTTTGGGGGCTAACTTATATGAATTCGACATGATCTCCATAGGAAATGTGTCCTGGAAGAACGGGGCACTGTATACCTATTCCATAGTTCATCGTTTCATAGTTATAGTTAGTAGGGTCAGAAGGGACCTGAGCAGATCAAGTCCGACCCCCTGCCATGGGCAGGAAAGAATGCTGGGGTCAGATTGTTGTCTCCAAAGGACAGTGTGAGTTTGTGCCCAGTGTGCTTTTGCCAATAAACACACAGGGGTGGAGGATCCAACTTAATCTTTATTGTTTCAAGTCTGCGCAGAGAGGGGTGCTTGGCAATCATTTGCAAAGCAAACACCACCGGTTTCTACCTTTGGGTACCTTTTATACATATGTTTGCAAATGTATCGCTCAGTGATTGGTTACAAGCCACTGACATAAGACGTTCTCTACTGAGCATGTCTCTATACCTATGTTTTAGCCATGTATTTCATTTACATACATATATGTTTCATTAACATACTTTTGCTCTGCCCAGGGGTGTGATTTTTAGCATTATAATGAGACCTTTTTCTGAACTTCTTGCTATCTTACAAGTGTCAGGGAGACATTATCCTGCTGGTGTTAGGGAGGCATTCCATGAATCCTCCGCATCCCACACGCTGTGCTCTGCAAGCATCTCTTAACACACACATACCACACCCCTCCCAGCACCAGTAAGTTGCCTTCAGTATTCAGTTAGATATAGTTTGCAAAAGCTAGATATACCATAAAAAAGATTACATAAAAAGATTACATCAAATCCCCCCTTCGAGGCTATGACCCTATGAAATGGGACCATAGTCCTCGATCATTCCTTTCAGCCTCAAGAACCGTTTTGCGTCTTCTCGGTTCTTCTGGATTGGATCCATGACCGAAGGTTTCATGAACATCGCTCAGTTGATAGGGGTAGGTATCAACTTCTTGAGTGAGTCACAGCATATAGGTACGCACTGCACCCCACAACAAATCATTAAGAAAATACATATACCTGCTACAATTAAAAGGAACATCTGCTTCAACCATGAAAAATTAGGAAGCCAAGAAGTGAGCCACAAAAAATCAAACCCATCATCTTGTTTGATATGTGACAGAATGTCCTGTAACTTTTGTACCTTTGACTCTATTAGCTTAGAATTATCTGTCAAATTGAAGCAACACATCCCATCGAACTCTTCGCACCCATGGTTATGTCTCAGTAACAGATAGTCTATGGCTGTCCTATTCTGCAATGTAGCCCCCTGCAGTTCTTTCATCTCGGTGCTGAGGGCAGCTAAGGCCTGTGAGGTCATGTTCAGGCTCTTCGCTAAGGCGCAGGCCACTTTACTTATCTGACCATGGTTGCCTACTGCCAGGGCTGGTAAACCTACTATAGAAACTGCCAAAGACACTGCCTCAGCCTTATTGAGGAGGTTTATGTTACTATCACAGGACTCATCTAGCTGACTAGAACTCCTTCGGTGGCGCCTGTCGGAGGCCTTAGACACCTTTGGTAACCAGACAGTTAACCTGCCAATAGTACAGGGTCCCCCCGTGGCATTAGCTGGGATGTACGAATAAGCGGTTTTCCCACAAAGGAGAAACCATCCTAAGGGTAGTATGACATTACCAGTACCATAAGACACGTTGGTTTTGCTTGAGCAATTGAAAGCCCCTTCCTCTCGGGTTAGGTTTTCACATGCTGTGGTGCAATTTACAAATTGAGCACAACTGGTGTTACTAGGTGAGGCTATGGTCAGTAAATCTATCGAAAAGGTACTAACATTTATTTTCTGAGTAATAGGTCCCCACACATAGGCCGTATTCCAGAGATTAAGCCCAGAAAGGTCGAAGTTTTTTTAGCCAAGTCTGACTTCTGAGTGTTTCTAATGGAGTGGGCACCCCTATGAGGCATGAGGTAAACACATCTTGAACTGAAGTTCCACCAGTCAAACAGAAATGAGTTGTGTTCACCACTTCTTTTGCCAAGTAAATCCAGACATTTTGGTTTTTTTCAAACTTTTGATGTAACAATCCCTCCGGCCCTAGAAACACTAGACTTAGGTAAAGAACTACTTTCCACATGGCTGACGTTTAAACAAGAATTTAAATCCTTCCACAGGTTCCGCTGTCCAACGATGTCCGTTTGTGTCGGCTTCCGGTGCGACACTGTCAGCAACTGCTCCCTCAGAAGGAACTTCTGGTGCAGCCTTTACCCTGGTATAGTGGATCCACGGCTTTATCCCCTGGACCTTTACCGCTGCATGATTGGTGAGGATCACGGGATACGGTCCCTTCCACTTGGGTTGAAGAGGCTCGTCCTTGCACGTTCGGACCAAAACCTTGTCTCCAGTTTGGAACTTGTAGATTGGAGTATCTAAAGGGAGTGGAAGTCGCTCTCGGACTTACCTGTGGAGAGAAGACAACACAGCAGACAAAGAATACAAATAGTCTTTTACCCAACTTTCCCCTTTAACATGCATCTGGCTCCCATGCGTCACCACCGGATTCTTAGGATTTGGCTTACCATACATTAATTCAAATGGGCTAACTCCCAATTTAGCTCTAGGGGCTATGTGCACTCTAAGCAAGGCAAGAGGCAGAGCTTCGGGCCATTTCAACTGAGTCTTTTGGCAGAGTTTAGCCAGCTGTCTTTTTAGAGTCTGATTCATTCGTTCCACCTGTCCACTTGACTGTGGTCTCCATGCAGTGTGAAGGTCCCATTGTATCCCCAGAGCCTGGGAAACTGCCTGGGTCACTTCTGACACAAAGTGTGGCCCTCAGTCCGAGGCTAATCCCTCTGGGATTCTGAATCATGGAATCATTTTTTTTTAGCATCACTCGGACCACTTCTTTTGCTTTGTTGGTTCGGCATGGAAAGGCCTCAGTCCATCCAGTCAAGGTGTCCATGAGCACTAACAGGTATTTGTAGTGTCCCTTCCTGGGAACTTCAGAGAAATCTATCTGCCAACACTCTCCTGCTAATAGTCCTTGTCTTCCTGCTCCTGGCGGAGGTTTGGGGAAAATCTTAGGATTGTTGGCACAACAGACAGGGAATCCTCACACTATTTGTTCTGCTGTTTTAAAACTTACGGTCAGCAGGTGGCACTCTTTCTTTGTTTTTTTGATAAGAGTCCTTTAAAATTCGTCACAACTGAATGAGTGGCTCCACTGTCCACTAAAAAATCAATGAGTTCTCCCCCCACTTGCATTCTAACCAGGGGCTCATCAGGGGAGACGGATATCACTTCGATGTTTGCCCCCGGTCCCCGTCACTCTTGGTCAGAATCCTCTAGCACCATTACTCTCTCTTCTCCATCACGTTTCTTCTTCCCCCTTTGGGGGCACTCATTCTTCCAATGCCCTTCCTGCTTGCAAATAGCGCACTGATTAGATCCCAGCCTGGGACCCTGGCCATAGCCTCCCGAAGCATAGCTCACGCCTCCTCTACACCCTCTACTCCCCTGCCCCGTCCTCTACTCCTCTGATCTACAGTTGTCGCTGCCAACAATGATGCTTGTAACGACACCTGTGCCTTCATTCTCTTATCTTCCTTTCTCTCTTTAACCTGATCTCTGTTGGAGTATACCTTATAAGCAATCTCAATCATTTGGCTGATGCTCATTCCAGCTGCTCCTTCAGCCTTCTGTAGTTTTTTTCCTAATATCTGGGGCTGACTGTCCTATAAACAGTGTGTTAAACATCTTGGCATTTTCCTGCAGCTCCGGATCTAAATCCGTCCACTGTCTGGCTGCCTCGCACAACCTTCCATAAAAACTGGACGGATCCTCCCTCCGGACCCTGCCGCACTTCGTACAATTTAGACAAATTTTTCTGCTTGGGGATAGCCTCCCAGAAGGCAGCCAGCACAAACTCCCGATACAACTCTAACTCCTTCCAGCTCTCTCGAGTGTTGGGATCCCAGTCTTGATTTTTCTTAGGGCAAAGTTCATCTACATCACCGGCTGGGTGATGCTGCTGTGCTATCGTGCGTGCTTTTTTAAGACCAACCTCTTTTCTTCTGGAGTCAGAAGAGCGGCCAGTATGGCCTGAATATCTATCCAGTTTGGTTGGTGGATGAGGAAAATAGTAGAGAACAACTGGGCCATTGCCTCCGGATTCTGGCGATATTGGCCCACGGACTGTTTCCAATTTATCAAGTTTGCCGTGCTGAATGGCACATGGACAAAAACTGGTTCACCCTCAGGACCCACCGCTTGTCGCAAAGGGGCCTGAACTACTGGTTGGGTAAGCGACTTGCCACAGGGCTAAACACCCCATCTCCTACAGTCCCTTCTACCGCCAGATTGCTACCACCTGCATCTGCCGGACCCAGGGATGGCACCCCAGGGCTGTCAGGGGAGGTGGGGGACGACAGACTGGACAAGCCAGCCGGGAGTCCCTGACGAGCCGTTACAGGTGCAGTGAAAGTCCCCTGTGGTGACGCAGGGCTCACAGGATAAGACGGGGGAGCCGTGGGAGCAATTAGCAACTGCACATCTCCCTCCTCCGGACATACTGTGGTGACCCCCTGTAAAGCCATTACCCCGCTTCCCCTAAATATCCCACACGACTTCTGTGTAGCCCCATCCCCATACAAAGTCATATATGCCTCTACATAAAACATCTCATCCCACTTCCCTTGGCGCCTACAAAACAACTGTAACTGCAGGATTGTGTTATAATCCAAAGACCCATTCTCTGGCCAGGCTGCAGCATCCGCAAGTTGGTACTGTGGCCAACATGTATTGCAATACCGAATCATCTGTTGTTTTGTCATAGGGTTGCTTCCAAACTTTGGCCAATTTTTCAAAATGCATCCTAAGGGACTGCAGGGTGGAATCTTGGACTGGTTACTTCCCATTATCCAACTACCGGACGGCGACCGCCGCTCGGCCTCAGAACCAAACTGATTAAAGGGAGTTAACGGGACTGCCACCCGATCTCGCTCGCCTAGGGCGTCTACACGGTCGGAACTTTTAAAGCCGCCTCTTTTACCCAACCTATCCGTAAATCAAAAGAGACACTCACCAGTCCATTGAGACCTCCCTTGTCCCATCAGATTAAGTTGTTCCTCCTAGCGTTGTGCCGTTGTACCCCTCCATGGCTCCGTCAAACAACCAGGAGACGGTCAGACCTCCGACGAAAAAGGCCGGTGGCGCCTGACCCTCGCGCCGTCCGCAGCCGTTGCCGGAGCCGAGGAGGTGGACCGGGCAAGGCGGTCAATGGGGTCCCATCTGGGTCGCCAAATTGTTCTCTCCAAAGGACAGTGTGAGTTCGTGCCCGGTGTGCTTTTGCCAATAAACACACAGGGGTAGAGGATCCAACTTAATCTTTATTGTTTCAAGTCTGCACAGAGAGGGGTACTTGGCAATCGTTTGCAAAGCAAGCACCACCAGTTTCTACCTTTGGGTACCTTTTATACATATGTTTGCAAGTGTATCGCTCAGTGATTGGTTACAAGCCACTGACATAAGATGTTCTCTACTGAGCATGTCTCTGTACCTATGTTTTAGCCATGTATTTCATTTACATACATATATGTTTCATTAACATACTTTTGCTCTGCCCAGTGGTGTGATTTTTAGCATTATAATGAGACCTTTTTCTGAACTTCTTGCTATCTTACAAGTGTCAGGGAGACATTATCCTGCTGGTGTTAGGGAGGCATTCCATGAATCCTCCGCATCCCACACGCTGTGCTCTGCAAGCATCTCTTAACACACACATACCACACCCCTCCCAGCACCAGTAAGTTGCCTTCAGTATTCAGTTAGATATAGTTTGCAAAAGCTAGATATACCATAAAAAAGATTACATAAAAAGATTACATCAAATCCCCCCTTCGAGGCTATGACCCAAGTAGTAGTGAGCTTATGACTTGCAGTAGGGACTTGTCAGACTTGTCAGTGACCTTATGACTCCAACTGCGGCCTGACCAGTGTCGCATAGAAGGGGAGGATCACCTCCTTGGACCTGCTTGAGATGCATCTCTGGACAGAAAAATACTGCAAATCATAATTTTCATCTGTGGGGGTTGGGATTGAAAGGAGGCAACAAGCAGTTAGGTTCCAGTTACACTGAATTTCAATACAAGTAAATTCCAGTGAGATTCAGTGGGAATTGGGTGACAGATATCCTGGCTATGAACTTTATGTAAGGAGGATGCATGCAAAAGACATGGTAAGCCATAGAGCAGGCCTTGAGTGACCCCACCTCTGCCATGGACCTCAAATCTTTTTATCCTCCAGCAATCAGCTGACACTGCTTAGGGAATAGACAGAACAAGGCTGGCTGTAGCATCTGGGGAAGCCTCCTCTGCTGCCCCAGCTGCAGTGTGCTGTGCTGCCAGTTCCTGAACTGCTACAGGCTAGATTCAATCTCTTTGTGGGCTGGATTCGGCCTGTGCGCTGTAGGTTGCTGAAAGGCCTGTGTGAAGTGGCTAGTATTTGCTTTGGATTCGGCTGATTTGGGGGACAGTGATTTGATTCCATGATTCGAATCACTGTCCCGAATCGATTTGGCCGAATCTTTGAATCAGCCAGACCCATCCCCCCACCACACCAACAGTGGTTGTCCTGCCTGCCCCAGCTCCCAGCACTTGTTAAAAAAAAAAGCCCCAGATCTCCAGGTGCTGCCAAACAGGGGGGGCCATCCCTGCTGTCCCTCACTGCCCCACGCTGGATGGGGAGATCTGCACGAGCACCATGACCCCCTCCCCCACCCCCTAGCCCCCCATGGGTGCCCCACCCAAGCCAGCTCTGGCCCTTTAAGAAAAAAAAAAAAGAAAAAAGGCCTGCACTCACCATTTCTGCTGGCAGGGGGTGATTCCTGCTGCCTCCCAGTGCCCTGCACCATGTGGGGGGCTCTGTATGAGCCCTCGAAGCCCTGAGGCTACTGCAGGAGCAGTGAGTGCAGGGCTTTGCTCCATTTTTTTTTCTTAAAGGGCTGGAGCTGGCTTGGGGGGGGCAGCCATGGGGGGGGCTAGGGGAGCGAGGGGGGGCTCAGGGAGGCTTGTGCAGAGCCCCCCATGCAGCATGAGGCAGTGGGGGGCAGCAGGGATTGTCCCCCCCACTCGGTGGCACCTGGTGAGCACCAAGGCTTTTCTTTAAGGACCTGGAAGCTGAGGGAGCGGGGGGGGAGGTTGGGATGGCTGGCAGGGGTCCCCCCATGGTCCCCTTCTTCCTCCCCCAGCACCCCCTCCTCTGCCCGTAGCACTTTCATAGTTTCATAGTTGGTAGGGTTGGAAGGGACCTGAGGAGATCATCTAGTCCAACCCCCTGCCGTGGCAGGAAAGAGTACTGGAGTCAGACGACCTCGGCCAGATGTTCATCCAGCCTCCTTTTAAAGACCCCCAGGGTAGGAGCCAGCACCACTTCTTTTGGAAGTTGGTTCCAGGTCCTAGCCACCCTGACAGTCAAGTGGCGCTTCCTAATGTCTAGCCTGAAACTACCCTCTGCCAGCTTGTGTCTGTTGTTTCTTGTAACTCCCAGGAGTGCTCAGGGGAACAGGGACTCTCCCAATGCCTGCTGGTCCCCCTTGACTAGTTTGTAGACTGCCACTAGATCCCCTCTCAGCCTTCTCTTTTGGAGGCTGAACAGGTTCAGGTCCCTCAGCCTCTCCTCATAGGGCCTGCCCTGCTGACCCCTGATCATGCAGGTGGCCCTTCTTTGGACCCTCTCCATATTGGCCACATCCCTCCTGAAGTGCGGTGCCCAGAACTGGACACAGTACTCCAGCCGCGGCCTGACCAGTGTCGCATAGAGCAGGAGGATCACCTCCTTGGACCTGCTTGAGATGCATCTGAGGATGCATGACAAGGTACGGTTGGCCTTCCTGACCGCATCCCCACTTCGTCAGCCCATGTTCATTGTGGCATCAATGATGACTCCAAGATCCTTTTCTGTCTCGACACTGGCGAGAAGGGAGTTCCCCAGCCTGTAGGTGTGCCACTGGTTCTTCCTCCCCAGGCTCATTATCCTGCACTTGTCAGTGTTGAACCCCATCCTGTTCTCATCAGCCCAGCCCTGTAACCTGTCTAGATCAGCTTGCAGCCTGTTCCTTCCTACTAACGTGCCCACTTCACCCCACATCTTGGTGTCTACGAATTTGAACAGGGTGCTTTCTACCCCCTCGCCCAAGTCACTGATGAAGATGTTAAATAGTCCAGGCCTGAGGACCGAGCCCTGGGGAACCCCACTGCCCACATCCCTCCAGGTTGAATAAGACCCGTCCACCACCACCCTCTGGGTACAGCCCTCCAGCCAGTTAGTGACCCATCTGACCGTGTAGGCATCGGAGAGCTTTGAATCAGTTCAGACCTTTTAATTGGTCCCCTGATTCACTTTGGATTCAGAGATTCAGTTGCCAAATCTCCTCCGAATCAAATCACCACCCAAAGCTTTGCACAGCCCTAGTTCCTGACCCCTGCCATTGAACACTGGGATGCATTATAGATGAGAAAGTGACTGATACCATTGGAGAGGATGATTGAAAAAAGTTGAGAAATAAAACTCAGAGATCCACCAGAGACATCCTAGACTTAGAAGGACAGCAAGTAGGGGTGTACGAAGCAGGCCCTATTCAATTTGGATTTGGCCTGAATCAGGGACAGTGATTCAATTCATTGATTCAGATCACTGCCCTGATTCTATTTGGCCAAATCCAAATCTGAACATTCAATGCTGATTTGAAGAATCAGCGATTCGGACATAGACACCACTTGAAAAGTTTTTTCTACATACCTTGAGGTGGCAGGTGCAACTCGTGATCGCTGCGATGCTGGGGCACATGGAGTGTCCCACAGGAGAGTGGGGGGGGGAGGGGGAGGGGCTCCATGTGCTCGGCAGTGAACCCAGAAGTGGACCAGAAGTACTTCTGATCCACTTCCAAGTTTGTCAGGGAGTGCAGGCCTCCCCCCCGCATCTCCCTGGCTTGATGATCAGTTGCGGGGGGACCCCGGGTGTCCCCCCCCGCAGATCCAGGAGGCACCAGTCACCGAGCCAGAGGGGTGTGGAGGGTTCCGATTTGACTTGGAGAGATTAAAGGATCCTCTAATTCGATTTGGATTTGGAGATTGGGACACTGAACGAGGCCAAAACTATGACAAATCGAATCAGGGACTGGAGCTTTGCACAGCCCTAATGACAAGGGGAAATTAACAGGAACAGATAGGAACACAGGCTCCATGAAATGAGAAGGAGGCAGGTAAGAGTGCAGGCTGGAGAAAAGGAACAGCCTTCCACAGTCTCATTGTAGGGGCCAGATGTCAAAATGCACAAGGGCTTCTTTGTCCCTTTTTCTCCCTGGTCAGATGTCCTCAGACTATAGATTCATAGATTCATAGATGTTAGGGTCGGAAGGCACCTCAATAGATCATCGAGTCCGACCCCATGCATAAGCAGGAAAGAGTGCTGGGTCTAGATGACCCCAGCTAGATGCTTATCTAACCTCCTCTTGAAGACCCCCAGGGTAGGGGAGAGCACCACCTCCCCTGGGAGCCCGTTCCAGACCTTTGCCACTCGAACTGTGAAGAAGTTCTTCCTAATGTCCAATCTAAATCTGCTCTCTGCTAGCTTGTGGCTATTATTTCTTGTAACCCCCGGGGGCGCCTTGGTGAATAAATACTCACCAATTGCCTTCTGTGCCCCCGTGATGAGCTTATAGGCAGCCACAAGGTCGCCTCTCAACCTTCTCTTGCGGAGGCTGAAAAGATCCAGTTTCT
This sequence comes from Alligator mississippiensis, assembly GCF_030867095.1. NCBI lineage: Eukaryota > Metazoa > Chordata > Crocodylia > Alligatoridae > Alligator > Alligator mississippiensis. Next base: position 140,129,587 of record NC_081825.1, on the reverse strand, counting down.
CTAGTCTCTCCTCGTAGGGCTTGGTCTGCAGGCCCTTAACCATACGAGTGGCCCTTCTCTGGACTCTCTCCAGGTTATCCGCATCCCTCTTGAATTGCAGCACCCAGAATTGCATGCAGTACTCCAACTGCGGTCTGACCAGCGCCCGATAGAGGGGAAGTATCACCTCCTTGAACCTATTCGTCATGCATCTGCTGATGCACGATAAGTGCCATTGGCTTTTTTGATGGCTTCGTCACACTGCCGACTCACGTTCATCTTGGAGTCCACTAGGACTCCAAGATCCCTTTCCACTTCCGTGCTACCCAGCAGGTCATTCCCTAGGCTGTAGGTGTGCTGGACATTCTTCCTCCCTAGGTGCAGCACTTTGCATTTCTCCTTGTTGAACTGCATCCTGTTGTTTTCTGCCCACTTGTCCAACTTGTCCAGGTCTGCTTGCAGCTGTTCCCTGCCCTCCGGCGTGTCCACATCTCCCCATAGCTTTGTGTCATCTGCAAACTTGGACAGAGTACATTTCACTCCCACGTCCAAGTCACTGATGAAGACATTAAAGAGTATCGGTCCAAGGACCGAGCCCTGCGGGACCCCACTGCCCACACCCTTCCAGGTCGAAATCAAACCATCCACCACGGCTCTCTGGGTGCGACCCTCCAGCCAATTCGCCACCCACTGGACTGTGTAGTCATCCAAGTCACAGCCTCTTAACTTGTTCACCAGTATGGGGTGGGATACCGTATCGAAGGCCTTCCTGAAGTCTAAGTATACGACATCCACCCCTCCTCCTGTGTCCAGGCGTTTCGTAACCTGGTCATAAAAAGAAACTAGATTGGTCAGGCACGATCTGCCTGCCCCGAACCCGTGCTGATTTCCCCTCAGCATAATTTGTCCTGCCGGGCTCTCACAAATGTGAGCCTTGATAATGTTTTCAAAGACTTTGCCAAGGATGGAGGTGAGACTGACAGGTCTATAGTTGCCCGGGTCCTCCTTCCTCCCCTTTTTGAAAATGGGGACCACGTTGGCCCTTTTCCAGTCCTCCGGGACTTGGCCTGTGCGCCACAAGCTTTCAAATATTCCCGCCAGTGGCTCTGCAATGATGTCGGCCAGTGCCTTCAGCACCCTTGGATGGAGCTCATCCGGGCCTGCCGACTTAAAGGCATCCAGTTCTTCCAAGTGACTCTGCACCATCTCAGGGTCTACGCATGGAAGTCTGGCGCCTTGCTGCTGCCTCTCTACAACCCCAGTGAGAGACTTGTCGTGTCCCTCACTTAGGAACACTGAGGCAAAGAACTCATTGAGGAGTTCACCCTTGTCCCCCCTGTCCGTCACCAATTGTTTCTGCCCATTTAGCAGGGGTCCTATTCCTCCCTGGGCCTTCCTTTTACTCCCTATATATCTAAAAAACAATTTCTTGTTGTCTTTTACTTGGGTTGCCATCCTCAGCTCCATGGTAGCTTTGGCCCGTCTAACTGCCTCACTACAAGCACGAGCAGAGGAGGTATATTCATCTTTGGTGATCTCTCCCTGTTTCCACTTTTTATGTGCTCCCCTTTTGTCCTTTAGGCTGCTCTGGATTTCTCTGGTCAGCCAGGGAAGCCTCCTGGCCCCTTTCCCTCTTTTGCCTCGCTTGGGGATCGTCTTGCTTTGTGCCCAAAGGATCGTTTCCTTAAGGCACAGCCACCCTTCTTGGGCTCCCATCCCTTCAAAACTCCTACTCTGCAGTGCATCCTTGACTAATCGCGTGAGTTCATTGAAATCAGCTTTCCTAAAGTCTAGCACTTTCACCCTACTAGTTACCTTACCCACTCGCCGTCTTATGGTGAATTCTATTATTAGGTGATCACTGTCCCCCAGATGGCTACCGATCTGGAGGCCCGCTACCATGTCATCTCCCGTTGCCAATACCAGATCCAGTATGGCATTCCCCCTAGTGGGACCATGTACCTCCTGTGTCAGGTGGAGGTCCTGTACACAGGTTAGAAACCTGCGTGAGCGATGGGACCTTGCTGTCTGTGACTCCCAGCAGATGTCCGGGTAGTTTAGGTCCCCCATGACTACCGCCTCTTTAGCTTTTATGGTCTCTGAGATTTGCCTCAGGAGCCCCGAATCTCTTTCTTCCCCTTGATATGGGGGTCTGTAGCAGACCCCTACCACCAAATCCCTTTCTCCTTGCCCCCCATGTAACCTAACCCACAATCCTTCTACTTCCTCATCCTTGGATTCTGTCTTGATGAGGGTTGATGTATAATGCTCACTGACATAGAGCGCAACCCCTCCCCCTTTCTTCCCCATCCTGTCCTTTCTGTACAGTCTATAACCCTCAATATGTACCGCCCAGTCATGGGATGAATCCCACCAGGTTTCCGTTAGCCCCACTAAGTCATAGGTGTTTAGTGCAAGCAGGAGCGCTAGTTCATCCTGCTTGTTTCCCATGCTCCTAGCATTAGTATATAGGCACTATAGCCCTGCGACTGGTGCCTTTGCTGTCCCCCCACTCCGAGTCCCAAGGGGCCCTTTGATTCTTACCTTCTCATTTCTTACCTGTGCCATAGTGCTGGCCTCCCCATGGCTTTCAGGTTCCCAATGCTCTCTTTCTTCAGGCTGGGCTGTCCTTGTGGGTGCCACATGGTTTGGTGGTCCACAGCTTTCCCCGCCCTCATCTTCCCCTCCCCCCAGCGAGCCTAGTTTAAAGCCCGCCGGAGGAGATCCGCCAGGGGATCTGTGGGAGAGGAGTTTAATTTCTATGTCCAGAGGTTGCCACAGCAGCTTGTATGTCTCCAGTTATGCTTCTTACATGGCAGCAGGAGGAAGTCAGGCAGAGACAGCCTGGCTGGATGCCATCCTTCCCTTTCTTTTCCCAACCCCTGGCTCATTTGTGTTAATGTGTGAGTTGTACCACATGCCCATACAAGGGGGTAAGGAGAAAGGAGACTTCTCATTATGGCTCTATGCCACCTGTTTGGAATTTAGGTTCTGGAGCACAGGCAAATACCTACCCACTGACTGCCACCTCTAGAGGAGATCAGTATGGGAAGATAACAAATGAAAAGAGCCCTGCTCCACCCTGAAGGTTGCTGGTTAGGAAAGGGAGCTGATGGACAGGTTGCCCTGTTAATCCTTTTCCGGTAGGGACCAATAGCAAATTACTCCAGCTGCAATAAGGGAATCATAGGAAAATGGGATGTTTCTAAGACAGAAAAGCCTCCAGGACTTCACCTAGTTTGGTGGACTTTTGCATCTAAGGAAGTGGGCTCTACCTGGCCCAGGTAAGCCTGAGTCCCAGTCCTCCTCTAAAGCCTGCTCCTCTTGTGACCATACTGTTCCTTGCACAGGGCTGATGGCTGGTAATGTGTGGACTAGGAAAAGCTGATCACTGGACATATCTACATGAGATGCTGACTGCACCATAGCTGAATAATACTGTTTACTAGTGTATCACACCACCAACAGTGCTAATACGCTACTGTGCTGTATTATTAGGCTACTGCACAGTAGCGTCACTTAAAAGGTGTTTGCCAGTACTACTGCACAGTAACTCTGGTTACTGCACATTTATTTAGTACTTGATTATATAAATACTAAATAAATGTGTATTAACTACTGTGCAGTAATGTCTCATGTAGATATACCCACTGAGTCCTTGTGAGGTTTGCTCTGGCCATTATTTAGCGAACAGTACTGCAGTTGGTGGGAAGCCATTCACTTAACCCTATCCTGTCTCTGTCTCCTGATCTCTGTCTCAGTGGATTGTATTACCAAAGTATTATTTAGCATGAAAGGAGAAGAGTTAGAGGAGACTTAACTAAGGTATTTAAATTACTAAGGGCACAGTAAAAGCTACTTTCTCATTTTATACCATCCCATAATAAGAGAATAAAGGGGTCACTGGATTAAGTTAATAGCTAGTGCATTTAAAACAAATTAAAGGAGATACTTCTTCACGCAATGTGTAGTCAGCCCATGGAATTCATTACCACTAGAGGTCAGAGAGTCAAACGCTGTGGCAGGATTTAAAAATGGGCTGAATAATTTTATGACCAATAATAACATTGGTAGCACTGTCTGCTAGATACAGCAGGAGTAATAGCAGCAGGACCTGCATCTCAGACTTTACTCAGCTGATTGCTACAGAGGTCACAAAGCAAACTGCTTTCTCTGGTTTAGAGCAGTTCTTCCTGTTTCCTCAGCTACTCTAGATAAAAGTGTGATGTGGAATGCAGGTGAGTTCAAATGTTTATTCCTTGCAAAGCTAAATTCATAGATTCATAGATTCATAGATGTTAGGGTCAGAAGGGACCTCAATAGATCATCGAGTCCGACCCCCTGCATAAGCAGGAAAGAGTGCTGTTTCTAGATGATCCCAGCTAGATACTCATCTAACCTCCTCTTGAAGACCCCCAGGGTAGGGGAGAGCACCACCTCCCTTGGGAGCCCGTTCCAGACCTTGGCCACTCGAACTGTGAAGAAGTTCTTCCTAATGTCCAATCTAAATCTGCTCTCTGCTAGCTTGTGGCCATTGTTTCTTGTAACCCCCAGGGGCGCCTTGGTGAATAAATACTCACCAATTGCCTTCTGTGCCCCCGTGATGAACTTAAAGGCAGCCACAAGATCGCCTCTCAACCTTCTCTTGCGGAGGCTGAAAAGGTCCATTTTCTCTAGTCTCTCCTCATAGGGCTTGGTCTGCAGGCCCTTGACCATACGAGTGGCCCTTCTCTGGACCCTCTCCAGGTTATCCGCATCCTTCTTGAAGTGTGGCACCCAGAATTGCACGCAGTACTCCAACTGCGGTCTGACCAGTGCCCTATAGAGGGGAAGTATCACCTCCCTGGACCTATTCGTCATGCATCTGCTGATGCACGATAAAGTGCCATTGGCTTTTCTGATGGCTTCGTCACACTGCCGGCTCATGTTCATCTTGGAGTCCACTAGGACTCCAAGATCCCTTTCCACCTCTGTGCCACCCAGCAGGTCATTCCCTAGGCTGTAGGTGTGCTGGACATTTTTCCTCCCTAGGTGCAGCACTTTGCATTTCTCCTTGTTGAACTGCATCCTGTTGTTTTCTGCCCACTTGTCCAACCTATCCAGGTCTGCCTGCAGCTATCCAGGTCTGCCTGCATGATGGCTGAGATGTAAATTACTCAGGGTGTTGAGCTGACCAAAATACTAGTTCCACAATAAAAACAAAACTTGAGGCTGAGCTACAGAAGTTCAGGAGTGAGTTTGAATTAATGTAAACCTCAGGATGACTGTGTGCTCCCTCCTGGGTCTGAGCTAGGTTCATCTCTAATGAGACCATAAGGCCAGACTGCACCACCTCTGTTGCCAAAACCTGTCAAAATAGACCAAACCCAAGACCAAATTCAGTTTTTCATCTCTGAGAGCAGCTAGAACTAGCTGCTGTAGGTGAAGGGGAAAGAAGCTGCAGTGAGCAGTTGTGAGATCCGCTATGGCCAATGAACTTTTCTTCCTGATCACCATTATTTAGTGGTTAGTTCATGCCCTGAAGCCTGGGGATTTATGTCCCATCCAAGCCTCTTGGGATGTTGTTAGCATTGAGGATGCCTGTGGGATTTGGTGGAAAACCCTTGCTGAATGCAGAACTAAGATACTCAGCAGATGACAGGTGTTTTGTGGTGGAGCATGAGTACTCATTCATGCATTTCTTCTGTTCCTTCCATAGCCATCCTAAGTCACCAGTGTTCCTCTCTATTTCCCAGTGGCTCCTTTTCCTATGCAAACAATGTTAGATTTTCCCAGGAGGAAGATGAAATAGCTTATGTTACATCAGCAGCCAGAGATAATTCAAAATTGTGAAAATAGTACAGTGCTGCAAACATGTTTTATCTTGCATATTTATTTGCAACATTTGCTTAACTCAAGCATATTTGCATATTCACGTCCATCTGCCTCAAAAATGTCCCCCTGGGAGGAAAGTGACATAGATTTGAATATACAACTTTATTTTCCCCTTGCTTTTCAAAAAATGGGCATGTTGATTATAAACACAAATCAGACAGCTCTATAAATGCTAACACTTACATTTTCCTTTACCATCATTTGTTTTGTACATTAATTGTAACTCTGACATACTACACATTTCTGCATCGCCCATACCTAGAGTATATATTCTGTAAGCAATTTAGGCGCAAACTGTTGTGTGTCACTTTTTGTGTTCTGAAAAATATTTTTCAGATTTCTGCTGAGTTTGCTAAACAGGATTCTTTAGGGGTAAAAATATATTTAATTTTATCTCTAGTCATTAACTGTTACTATATTATATTAAAACTAATTTTTTAGGAATTTAATAAAACTATATTCATTTGTGGAAAAAGTATTAAAAAAATCGAATGTACTTTTCACTGTTTATGTTTGCTTACTTCAGTCATCTTCCTCATGTGGGGTAACAAGGCTGAAAACTTTTATGATATTATTGCACGCTTCCTAATTGTTTAATGCTTTAACTCCTGGAGTCATGTAAATACATTAGAAACTAATCTCAAAAAAGAGGTCTTCTAGGCTTCCTGGACACAGACTCCAGCTTGAACCCATGTAGAATCCTATAATCTCAAAAGCCAGAAGACAAATTAGAAAAACCCCTGATTATATATTTTAAAATAATCTCATTATTTTTTAATCCAATTTCATGATTTCTGGGGCCCAGCTCATGCTTTTTGAACTCTTGCCCAGGCAATTTTAAGGACATCAAGTTTCACTTCAGATTCACAGTCTCTTTCATCTCTTTGTTCTCAAGCACACTGCTGTTGCACTGGAGTAAAAATGTCAGAGGCTCCCAAGTAACCAAAGCTCTTGCATCCTATTCTTAAAAGGGACTAAAGTACATCTACACAGCTTCTGCAGTGCTCGCAGGCAGGGACACTTCCACCAAACCACTCCTGCTTGCATATGCCAAACCTGGAAACATGGCATCAGTGGCTGCTCTCGTGTTCCTGGTCCCAGCATGCTAAAGAGCAACCACAGCGAGAGGGACACAGCACCCTACTTCCAGGTTTGGTATATGCTCACAGGAACAGGCAGGGTATGTTCAGGACTGCCAAGAAATTGTATAGACTTACCCCAAGGTAGATTCTTAAATGTAATCTAAAAGGAATTTAGTATCTCAGCGCCTTGGCAGACCTCACTGGGGTACTTCTGCATGTTCAGCTGCCCAAACACCTTTGAAAAATCTGTCCATGTGCCACTTTTGAAAGTAAGCTTCTTAGTCATGTAGGCACTCTTGAAATTGTCTCCCATTAACCCCCTCCCCCCCCAATGCTGCAGGTTGCTATTGAAATCCTAACCCCAGAACAAATTGAAGATGTAAAAATGGGAAGAAAGAAAGAAAAAAAAATCCTTAAAAAAAAAAGACAAGGTGCATTTATTTTCATTTCTGCTGGATTTGAAACTTCTCTCTGCAGTGAAAGTAGGCACTGGGATTCTAACCTAAGCTGACAGGGTGCCAGGGTGCCTAGAGCAGCTGCTGAAATGGCTAAAAGCTTATGGTGAGGATGGCTGTTTTGTGGGGAGGTGCATGACAGGGAACCCAAAGTAACAAGCATCCTCTAAATATCCCTGTGAGGATATTGCTTGAGCAGTGGCAGGCTTTCACCCCAGAGCTAGTGGCTCCTCCAAACTCCACTTGGGGAAGAGTGGGAAGGCCCTGGGGGAGCTGCTGCGGTGGAGGGAAGGGCCAGGGCCCTCAGCAGCTATGTGGCTGCTTGGCCTCCTGGCAGCTGGCCGTCTGGCCACGGGCAGGCTCTGCCAAAAAAAAAAAAAAAAGGATCCACATGCCTTCTGAAGTTAGACATGGCAAGGGGCCCAATCCTTTCTTTCTGCGGAGACTGCCCACCTCTCCTGCAGCCGGGGTGAGTTGACTAATAGCTGCAACACGTGGCTGCAAACTATACTACATCAGGATGTAGTATAATTTGCAACAATGCAAACTCATCTAAAACCCCCAGAACTGGTGCACGTGTAATGTGTGATCCCATTAAGCCACACACAGTGACATTTTCATCATTTTTACATTGTGACATCGTCATGTGTACAAGCACCCAGCAGCTGCAGTGGCCTGCTGCTCCCAGGCAGTGATTGCTACAGCATGAAGGGGGACAGTGGACAGCATTAACATTGTACACATTGTTTGTAGGGCTGCTAGGAGGCACAATATATACTCTCTTTGTTAAAACCGCTCCTTAAAGCTTCTTCCAGGTGGGTCTGGGGTACAGGAAAATCAGTGCTATGGAGGCATTGCTCTTGGACCCTGTACATGCAGACAGATGCAGGCACACACTAGTCTCATCTACATGAGTAATTAATGCACAGCAATGAGCTCTGGCATTGCTGGGGGTTTATTGTTTCTGGGTGCCCCATTTGAACATGTGCCCAGGACAGTAACACGTTGAGCCATATTGCAGCAGGGGCCTGGGAGGTCAGCCTGTCAGCCTGGTGCTGCTCTGACTTGGCTCAACATGCTGTGGAAGGGCTCGCTTGGGCGTGAGGGTGTTTCAGGAAGGAGCTAGCTGGCAGGCAGGCCCCACACTGAAACACCCTCATGCCCCAGCCAGCCCTGTCAACATCTACATGTGTGCTGCTGCAGAGTAAAAAAACTCTGCCATAGGACAGTACTTATGTTTGCTGTACTCTGCCATAGGACAGTACTTCTTGGTTACTCTAACCTATGGCAGAGTTAATTAGTTTACTTTGTCCTAACAGCTCTGCATGTGTGGATGCGGAGAAGTTTACTGCAAGACTAATTAGGCAACTAGTAAATGACTCTTGTAGATGCACCCACAGATGCAGAGACATACACATGCATGCATGGACATATACACTGAATCAAGGAGCAGAAGCTCAATTTGCCAAGTGGATCTCAAAGGCTCAATGCAGCCATAAGTGCTAGCAAAAGGGACAACCTGCATTTAGTCACTCAGCCATGTTTTCTCACTTCAGGGTACTTGATAATAACTAAGGTAGAATACTAAGGCTGTCTTTCCTGTTCCGTATCAGTAAGACATAACTATGATTGGTTTAGCAACAACATTACCAGCACTGACAGCTATTTATCAGAGTTGAAATTTGAAGACGTGAGACTCATTTTAAGATGAAGTGCCCGAAATGGAGTCCGAGTTAGCAAAATTTTGAGTATACCATACAACTTGTTTTGAAATGTATTGGCACGAAGCACCCTGCAAAAACCTTGAGCATTTAGAGTCAAATTTGTGAGTTTGTGAGGGCTGAGATTATGGCAATCACTGTTAGGTTTATCACAGTTCTCTTCAGAACAAGGTCTGTGGCAACACCCTGGTTCCACTTTACCCATTTTGAGGCCTGTAAGACATACAAAGGCTTTATGCAGACCCTGTGCACAGGGTTGAATCTTCAGCTCTGTGCCAAGCTGTTGGACTTCTGGCTGCACAGCCCAACCTACCTATTATAAGCCTGCCAAGCTATGAATTCTGGGAGTTGTAGTTCCAATTGAATAGGCAGGTATTCTAGCCCTGGAGCTGATAAGGAGCAAGCATAGGACCTACAGGAAATCAATCTGCTTGTCTTTTAGCCAGGACTGAACAGGCTTCCTGCAGGGAGAAGGACATTTTGGAGAAAAGTATCCATGCAGGGCTGGGAAAGCCCAGGGGAGCTGGGAAGCACTCGGCCTATGAGGGAATATATGGGGTCCCAGTGCCTGGCAACCTGAGACAAAATAAAAGTGGACTGGAGATGGAGAAGTTCTGATGCAGCTGCCAAAACAATTGGGCATGATTCCAGTAGGTATTAGGGCCACTCAAGAAGGGGAGGATGGGTGGCACTGTGCATGGCCTCTTAGAGAGCTGGATGAAATATAGTCTCTATGGGGAAATCTGATATTTCAACACGTTTTCATTTAAAATTGGAATGAAAGATCCAAATGTAGAAATGTCTAGTTTCCAGCCAGGTCAATGACTGTATGTGGTCTCTCCCTGTGTTGAGTTATTCTGGGAGGAGTATTTTTTCTATGGGAGAATTCCATGGGCCAGGTTCTGTTCCACTTATTTGTGGACTTATGTGACTGTAGGTGCCTAAGGTACAATTCTGTTCCATTATTTTAGTCCTTGAGAATCCATTAGTGCAGCAACTTTTGTAACCCACCTGCATCTCGCCCTTAAGATTGAATCACAAAAGAGCAGGAGGACCACCCAACTTTTGCATTAGCAGCCCAACGTGGCACCACCACATTCTCATTTTAGTTATTTAAGTGCTACCTTGACACAGGACTCTGAGCCTTGCTGGTCAAAACCTTGTTGTGCAGAAACTTTATTATGGATGTCTTAAGATGCATTTTACAAACTAATGAATACAAAAACATTGCTGTGCCATTGATACAAAACAGCTGCTTTGCCTGATTTAAATGGATGGTATTGAAAACCTTGCAGTAAAGCCATGCTTTAGATCAGCTGTGCAGTTCTGAGAGACTTGGATGAGGTCCAAAGCTCAGGGTGATTTTAGGCTAGGTACAGACATTCAAAAAGCCTCAGGCAGTATCAAACTGTTACATGATTTTCTGTAAATGGCATAGTTTAGATTGGTAGTGAACATTTGCCCTTTGGTGGTGGTGGTGGTGGTGGGGGAGGGGGGCGTGCAAATTTTAGTCCAGGTTCCACCATTTTTAAACCAGTCTATGTGTGCTGAAATTCTGTTCTGTTACAGTTATAGACCAGTTTTCTGTGATGAACTTCTGTTCTGTTATGGATATAGACCAGTTTACAGTCACTTACCTGATCTTAATGATCAAACAAGCTCCCCCTCTTTAGAGGTCCTGTCACAATGAAGCAAAGATATAATCCCATCATTGCAGATAACAAATAGCATGTAACCATGTCCAACCAAATGCAATAGTTATCATGTAATTATTATGTATGTGGAGTTCAGCCCTTCCATTATGTTCTTCCCACTGAAAACTTGGACCATAGCATGGTCTCATCTTTCGCTTTGCATATCTCCCCTTCCGAAAGTGGCATATTCACCCTGCACTTCTTGAGAGTACTGACTTATTTCCTCCTGCATTGAGCCCGTACTCTTCAGCTAGGGACAGACATTCACAAAGCCAGAGCCTGAATTGATTCAGTCTTTGCAAGTTAGTCTAACCTGCCTAGATTGAATTAATTTGCAAGTGCACAGACATTCCTTCTGGGCTGAGGAAATGCAGGCACATGCCTGAAGTGGCTCAGGCTAGAAGCCAGGGGGCGCTAGAGCAGCTCTCTCTTCCCTTACACATTGCTGAGCAGAGTGGGGGTGTGGCCAGGCCCCAGCAGGACACTTTGATTAGGGAGGGGCTTAAAACTCCACCCTGCCTGCACAGTCCCAGGCTTTTCCCTGCTCACTGCTCAAGGGGTGGGAGTGTTGCCAGACCCTAGCCTCTGGCTAGCACTCTGAGGCAGAGGGGGTGGTGTGCAGTGCATGCATTTGTTGATGATACTGAGGTTTCCAATCTCCCTCTCTTAGCTTCTTCATACTGTCTGCAAATGTGACAGGCAAAGGAGCCAGCAGGGAGCTGACAGCACAGCATTTAGCAGCCCATCAGGAAAACAAAACCTCTCTAATTAGTTCAAGCTCTTCTTAAACAGCTTTTTCCAAGGAAGGAATGGAGGGACATTACAGCTGACCTGTTGATTAGCTCCAAAAAGCCTTAAGTGGACACTGTCCTGTCTGCCTTTGTCCTGTCCCAGTGAAATTGGACACACACACACACACACACACACACACACACACACACACCCCCTCAGCATTAGCTAGCATACCACATGCCGGCTAGGGTCTGTGGGGATGGGGTCTGTGCTGTGGGAGATGGTAGGGAGGGGGACTCCCTGCTTAAGCAGTGAGTGGTGAGGGCGGGGTGGGACAGGGGGATGTCAGGAAGACCCTGCTGTGCCTGCAGGCCCTGCTGGAGCTCTGGCTAGGGAGTAGAGGGGCAGGGCCAGCCTTGCTATCTGGAGCAGAGAGCCCAGCCCAGGACTGCAAAGCATCTGGGATGCTTGGGGGATGCTTGTTTAACTTAAACCAGGAAGGGGTCTGGGACAGACATTGCATAAACCAGCATGAATGGCACGTGCCCCCAGCGGCTGGGGGGGGCATGGCTGCACTGGCAGTGGCGGGAGCATGGCAGCAGTGGTGGGAGCCAAGTGGAAGTAAGCTGGGAGCTCCTGCAGATGCCACCGGCACTGTCAGCGGCAGAGGGGTTGGGGGTGGCAAGCACCGACTAAGGGTCGGCAACCACCCACAGGCACCACCAGCAGTGGTGGCAGCAGCCAGCGGTGATCATGGACTGCCCACAGACGCCACCAGTGGTGTTGGTGACGAGGTGGCAAGCGGTGACTGCCTACAGGCACCGCCTTTTTGCAGAGGGTTCCCCGCCACGCTCAGAGGGTGCACGTGCACCCGTGCGCACCCCCTACACGTCGCCCCTGTAAACCAGTTTGACCCAAATCAGTTAAGTCTGATACTATATTCAACCAGGTTTATCTTAAATCAGTTTCAGCCATTTTGAAACTGGTTTATGTGTACTGAACCTATGTTCTGTTACAGGTTTAAACCAATTTCTGATCACTTAAACTGGTTTATGTGTAATGTTTGTCCCTAGCCTTCATCATCTGTCCCCTGCACAGCTCTGCCCCTGTCTTTTGGATTGCCATTATTCACCACTATATTCACTCATATCACCTGTTGCTGGTCTCCTTCCCCCAAAAGTGACCGGATGCCACTTATGTGTTCCAGGTGCCTGAAGCATCAGCTGAGATCCTGGGCACCAGACAGCTGTAACTCCTTATTCAGATCCATCCTTAAAACTCATGTCTTTCTGCTAACCTTCCTCCCTTGCTTTATTTCCTGCCTCACCCCCCATTTTAATATCTTAACTACAACCATAGCAAAGGCAGCATGGGAGTGAGCATGTTCCCTGCTATTTCATTTGTGCAATCCCCATCTTTCCCCATGACTGCCATCTCCTCCCCAATTTATTCTTCATTTACTGCCACTGTCTGTTGTTTTATCTGTAAGCTTTCCAGGCAGGGATGTCGAGCAAAGTTTTTCCAAAGAAGCACTTTCACATCAGGTACTGAAACCCACAGGGGACCTAACTTCAGGGCCCAAGTCCCATTGCCTCAGAAGTCACACACTTGGCAAATGAGTAGCTTGACTTTCAGAAGCTCTGATCATCCAGGAGCTCCTGTTGATGAGAATGCTCAGCACCACTGAAAATCGGGTCACCTATCTGAATACAAGCCTGGATGCCTGAAGTCAGGCTTATCTTTTTGACAATTCTGACCCAAACTCTCTCTACAGGCTCTTAAATCTAAGGGACTGCAGTATAAATAATCATAGCACTCCAAAAGCAGGGGTGGCCAACCTGCAACACTTGCCACAACTGCATGAGCAGCTGCTGTGTGTGGCACTAAACAGATCAGGGAGTGAGCAGGGAGCACATCTGCAGATAGGGCAGGAGGCAGAAAGAGCAGCAGATCAGGCAAGAAGCACAGGGCAGGGAGCAGATAGCAGAGCAACAGATCAGGCAAGGGAAAGGGTTCAGAGTAACACCCTTAAGAGAGCATAAGGCTTAATTTGTGTCATTAATTTCTGCCAAAAAGTTGGCCCCTACTGCTCTAAGGACTCTCATTCATGATTCTGTTCTAGCTTTCTTGTTTACTTCCCCAGCTGCTCCATAAATAACTGTTTGATGTCAAACTCAGTTGCGTACGAGAGATGCAGATTAGCAGAGTTAGTGAAAATCAATGTGTGCGCTAGATTTGGAAAAATCTGTGATAATTTGTAAATACTAAATGTGAGATCTACTGAATGCATGAAGGTGAGTTAATTCCATAGCAGAGCTGTCGGAACATTTATGCAGGAAGGAGGACAACAGCTCTGCTAATGCCTTCTCAGCAAACTTCTCAACTGTTGATGTTAATCCTGCTGCCCTCTGCTGAACCATCCATACTGGCTTAACCAGGCTATATAAATGCAGGAAAACATCCAGCCAAATAGAGTCCTTCAGACCAGAGGGAGACTGTTGGGACGTCTGTTGATAACCAGTTCTTAGAGGTTACAATCCTGAGGGAAGCTAAGCCCATCTCAAACTGTAGGTAAGATGGACATGCACATAGGCCCTTTGATGTTTTAAAAACATTTTTCCTGGTTCTGTTTATTCCTATTGTCAAGATTTAGCAATGCTTTGTTTTAAAAGCAATGAGATCTATCACTAGTTATAGGGAGGAACTGAAAAGTCCAAAGTGACTCAGATTTCTGCAAGACTAAAACATTGGTTCCTGCACCCTAGGAGCTGGTATATGGGTGGAAGAATCTTGTGAGTATACACAGGGGAGGCAAGGGACTGAAGTCTGGCACCATGGTGGGGGAGTGCTTAGAGACATCAGGAAAGGGATTGGTGGGGGTAGGAATTGGGGGCTGCAGCTAGCTTGACAGCTGTGAGCACTGCTCTTATTTACAGAAGTAAAAGCAACATGACTGGACAGGCTCCCTCACAGCTCTATCTCTCACAGCTCTGGGTTTTCCCAAGATGGTTCTTAGAAGAGAACAAGGATCAGAACAACAGAGTCAAGCCTGACCATGAATCAAAACTCACCAGGTTTCAAAGGATTCTGTTACAGAGATAAGGTCAGATGCTCATGGAGAAAGGGTGAGTTGGGGGTGGGGGGCTTTAATTTGTGGGTGGAGAATGGGTATTCAGTGATGGGCTTTAGGTCTGGGGCCATCTCTATAAAAGCAGGCTAGGTTGTGTTTTGTCTGGTCCTATTCACCTATGCAGGGGAATAAAAGGAGCCCATAACTCCTCAGGAGGGACAGCAGGCATTGTTCAGTTGCTTCTGTTAATTGAAAATGACCCCATAACCTGTACATTTTAGCAAAACATGGTTTTCAGGACTGAAAGTGGATTTTGAAAACCAATGTTTTATGCCCAAAATAGTTTCTAAAATGAAAAAGTTTAGTTGAGAATAGATTTCAGTGTTCACATTTGATTATCAAAAGGAACGGGAAAGTATTCACAAAACATTTCAATTAAAAGAAATCAACCAAAAATGGGGTGGGGGAATGTCCTAAAAAATGTTGGAAAATACTAACTACAAACTAAGTGCGTAGGTTCCATGTTGAACTGTATGGCAAGACAAGACTTCATAAATAAGGGCCATGTTCTGAGCCACCAGGGGACACCACAGCTGCCACTACGCAGCTCCTAATTCTGTAAATGCTGCATTGGCGTTATGAGCACTGTCTGTGGGATAAGACCATATCAAACAAGGATAAGAACACAAGAATGGGGATCTAAATAAGTGCATCTCAAGATTGTCTTGTATTATACTAATGGAGATGCAACTGACTCACTGTACCAGAATAATGGTAAGGAATTATTGGTAGTGCTATGTTCTCTTGATAAATATCAACCATGTTTCATAGCAGACCTACAATTCATTGTGGTACAGAAAATATCTGGATGCCATGGCAGAGATCAACATGGTTTATTTTCAAGGGCATGGATTGTAGGTGGAGAGTATTGGCTTGTGATTCTCTGTTCATGAACAGCCATGCACACCCTACCTGATGTAGTTCATAATGATATCAGTAATATGCCTGACTCATGCTCCCAACACATCCTGTGAAACCATGGGATTTTCTATTCATCATGGGAACTCAGTAGCCACCAGTCTCAGAGCTGAGAGAAATTATTTGGAGTTTCAAACTTTCCATGTCATTTCCAAGTTTAGGTTGTGTCAATTATTTTTTGTGTCTTACAAAGTGATCATTTTTAAAATACCATTTCAACTTTGATGAAAACAGTTTAGGAATGTGCTTTGTTTCATGCCCATCATTTCTATCATTCTCCTTAGCCAGGCATCCCTCACTCTCGGTATCTGGTGATAGCTGAGAGCCTGTCCCATTCCTTTTAAGTTTAGGTTTAGGGGGATGCCACTATATGACTATTAAGATGGTTTCTAGGGGGATCTTAACAAAGACATTCTGTGATAGGAGCTGCCTTTCACATGGCAAACTCAAGCTATGTGGCTAATATTCTCCACACCACTGTCTGAATGAGTTGATTTTAGAAAATATGTGTGGGAGCAGACCACAGCATGGCCTCCAAATGAAGTGATTTGGAGGAGGAGGAGAAGGAAAATAACATGCTTTACCACAGACATTTAAAATCCTGTTGTTCTCCCCCTTCAAGCTGGCTGCAAGACTCCTCTGTCTAAGTAAACACTTATATGGCTATAGGAACTGTCAGGTTGCATCAGGCCTGAGGCCCATCATAATGTTTTGGACAGTGGCCAGCACCACATGCTTCAGTGGAGGGTATGAGAAACCCTTAGTAGTGAATGTGTGATAATCTGGTCCCCTCCCTCAACCCTTTACATTCCTTTGTAGTATTTAGAGTCTGCCTTTAAAACTGGAGCATGAGGTTTGAAATCCCTTCCAGAATAGTGGTTAGCATTCTCAATCCTCTGGATAGTCTTGACAGTCATATGCATGTAAAGTACTTGGCCTCAGTGGCTTCCTGTGGCAATAAGCTCCAGAGTCTCACTGTACATGCTGTATGAGAAAGTAGTTTCATTGGTTTCAGTTTCCCATCTTTTAATGCTATTGGATGGATCTCTTGTTCTTGTGTTTTGAGACAGGATGAGCAGATGTTCCTGATACATCTTTTCTAAACCATTTACTATTACGGTGTGGGGAAGGGGGAAGACACAGGGGGGAAGGGGAGGGGAGGGGAGTGGGGAGACGGATAGACCTCTTTGGCAGGCATGCCACAAAGTAGCCTTGCACCCACCAAGTGCCAATCTGATTTCTTTCTGCTGCCTGTTGGCATTGGATTTATGACCCAGATACCCAAACCCTCAGACTGACCATGACCTCTCCATTTGATATTAGGCAAATTTTATTGATACACAGTGGCAGCAGATAGCAGTAATGCAAACAGTTCGATATCTACCAGTCCCAGGGTTGACAGAGTCAAGGTACATCTGGCCAGTATGCGACCTTCATGCCGAGGTTCTCTCTTGAATGTCAGATATCAGCAGCTTGGAGGTCAAAGGCTGAGAGCCACCACCCCGCAGTGGGGTGGCTGAGGTGGGCTCTGTCCATGGTGGCCTCAGGTTCCCTTCTCAGGGACCCTTTGCTGCTCTGAAATCCCTCCTTTTGTATTCTTTCTCTCCTCTGATGAATCTTTGGGCACTGTTGATTGGTTTCCCTTTGGTCATCATACTGTCCATGTCCTGTCTTTTTAGCATATCCTTTTGTTTCACAAACCCATCACAGACATGCATCTTAATTTGGACTTTTACTAGTTTCTCCTAATTTGGTCCATATACCAAAACCAGAAATCCCAAGGGCTCTGCAGCTGGTCACTGTGACCTGGCCAATGAGACAAAGTCCCTTATCTCTGTTATGGAACAGTGTGGTACATGTTTTCAATTTCCCAGGCTGTGTGTCTGCTTGCCTATGTCAGACACAGTGGACCTTGAAGGAAACTTTGTCACAAACAGACTTTTAGAAATAAATTAGCCCTTGCCATTGCCCTGGACCATTGTTTGAATGCATATCTACCTTATCTCCAAGCCAATTCCCAAAAGCAAACCTTTAAACACTGTTTTATAGCCATCACTGCCAAATCTGCTGCTTTGCTTTCAGCTCACTGCCCTATGCTCCCTGACCCAGTGCTGCTCTGCTTTCTGCTACCTTTCAGTCTACCAGTGTTGTGCCTATCCCCTCCCCAATCTGTTATGTGCCACACACAGGCTGCCTATGCCACCCCTTCACTATTGTATACACTTTTTATCAGGTCTGCTGCTACTCATTTGTTTTCTAAGGAGTTGTCTGCATGGGAGACCAATGAAAAATTTGTGTGGATGTGAACTTAAAGCACAAGAGCTGCTCCACAGTAGTTCCTGAACTGACACTTTAGTTCTATAATGAGAGTGGTTTTGGTCTGTTTAGCTTAATCCACTTCCCAAACAGACTAACACAAACTAAATAGTCTTAAGGTGAACCTACACCCCTATTTAGGGTTGTTTTAGAGGGCTGCCCTCAACTACTCCTACCTCTGCTGAGTGTATCAGCAGGGCTTTTCTTTTTAGGCCTCTACCTTTCTGTCATAACTGTGCTACAGTGGGGGCCCTGTACCAGCTCAGTGCCCCATGCAGTCACACAGCTTGCATTGCCTTAACATGGCCCTTGTCAACCATTGTTCTCCATCTGAAATACTGGGTAAATCTGCCACACCTTGACCATGGGAGATGAGACAATAAGTGGGCAGACTAATTCCATGAAGCCTTTCTAGGAATCAGCTTCCCACTACTTGTGGAATTCTTTTGTGCTTGGCTTTAATTCTGGTCATGAGACATGGGAAGTAGGGTACAGAAAGGCTAGATGCCAGGTACAGGGAGTTGTGGGATTACTTCCTGCCTAAAGCAGCCAGATATGTCATAAACACACATTGCAGTTGGTGCTGGGCGAGCAGGAGGTTGAATGTTAGGACCTATTGCTCAGCAGAATTTCCAGGGGTGGCTGGACTACCCACCAGGGAGCAAGCTGGTGAGGATTTAATGTAAACGGTTGGTGAGAGTTAGTTAGAGGCTGAGCTACAGGGCAAGACTAAGTAGCAGCGCAGACATGCCCTTAGTGAGAAAAAAGTGTGTTCACAAGGGAGCAGAGAGGTGGAGGATTCTCCATCCTTGGAGTTTTTTAAGACCTGGCTTGACAAAGCCCTGGCTGGAATGATTTAGTTGGGAATGGTCCTGCTTTGAGCAGGGGGGTTGGACTAGTGACCTCCTGGGGTCCCCTCCAACCCTAATCTATGATTCTGTGATTTTCTCAGGCCCTTGCCCATCCTTATCAGCAAGAATCTAAGCACCTCACAATCCTCACAGGCCTTTGAGCCTATCAGCCCCTGTGAGGCAGGGAAGTATCCCCATTTTACAGCTTGAGATCAGAAGCATAGCATCAGTTACAGGATTTATGCAAGGTCACAACAGAACCGAAGGCAAAGCACTAGTGTCCTACTCCAGTGCCTGCTCCGCTTAACAGTGCTTCTTACTGGGCACTCCGCCCCCCCCCCCCCCACCCTCCTTTTCACACCTTCTCATTCATGATTCAGCCAACTTTTACCTCTCCTAACATATGTGGTACCTATCCCAGTTAATTATTATTATTATTTTTAAAGCACACACAAACCATTGTTTGTATGATCAACCTTTTAAAATTCTAAAGCCTAAAGACTAAAGATGATATGAATAAGTGTGCTAAAAAAAAACCCCTTCTGATGCTTCTCATTTGCATTATTCCCTGAACACAAATAGTACGGTATTAAAAGCTGGTAAGACTGTCAACTGAAATTCTCTCACCTGACATTTTTGTCACTTCAAATTGCTTTGTTGTTTATGCTGCAGTTCAGATCTCCACCCAGTGCTGGTTAATTACCCAGTTGCTATGATTATATCATAACAAATTTATCAACATTTTAAATGGTGATCTGCCGTGGCTTATATATGGAATTACTGTGATGTCTTACAGGTGAATGTTATCATTAAATGTGACATATACAAAGCCAAAGCTACAGTTGCAAACTCTTCCTGCCCTCCACACCCTCCCTTAAAAGGCATAAATAAAACTCCCTTTCAGATTCTCTGATAAAGTCGGAAAGTAAATTTTAAAGTTTAAGTTTCTCCTAAAGTCAGTCATTAATCAGATAAAAGTTAAAGCCTCATGATATTACATTACATGCAATGCTTAAGACTGAATCTAAGAACTGTAATAATTGCAAAGCTAAAATCAGACACCTTGCCTTATGTAATTCCTCAAGATTCACCAGCAAGGTGTATTCAGCCTTTGGATATTCTTGTGGCCCCAGCACCAGATATCAGAATTTTTTTAGATAAGCAGGACTCATTGGCCCCCATTTGCAACATAGTTGCCCTTGATTACATGACATGTCTGAGGGCATAAATGGGGAAGGGCAAGCCAACCATCCCCAAGTACCTTGTCTAACCAAAATCTAACTGTGTATAAACCCTGTTGTAATGGGGAAAGAGGGTGGGTCCTGGAATACCTCTTAGGAGGCCAAGTCTGATACAATGAGGAAATACAAGACTTAATGTCATAATGACATAATGACTGGAGAAATGTCTTAGCTGTCTCATGAGTGATCTCTGTGTTGTGTGTGGATTGTCTTTGAGGAGCCATCAGTCTCCTAATTGTAATGACATTCGTTTTTAGAAGGCTGGTTGTAGTCTGAACCCTTCACTGGGGATCAGGAGCACCTGAATTTTAATCTCATATTCTTCTTTGCTTTTTATTTTTTGCTTAACTCTTCTGCATAAGCTGCCTGTCTCTAAAAGTGGAAGCAAATACGATTGTAAAGAAAGGGCTGATGCACAAATGTACCACTTCCCTCTACTGCAGGTAATTAGAGATGCTTGAATGTGCATCATAAACCGTATACTGCTAATAATACTTAAAGTCCTAATACAGCAAGGCATTTAAGCATGTGCTTAACTTTATGAACCTGAGTAATCCTTCCCTATTCAAAAATGCACTTTAGTGTGCATAGATCCCAGTGAAATCACAAATAACATTAGCAAAATACTTTAAACTTGGGAAATGCTGTTCAAATACTATGTATTATTATTGAGAATGATTACATAAGGAAATACATATGTTTTGCATGTAATAACAAGCTGTACTTTAGAAAGAATGAGGTTATGGTGCATTTGAGTGCAACTGGCAAACATTTTGTAGTAGTTTTATATCAAGAGCAGTCTTATAACTAAAACCCCAACAAGTGATAAATTGTACTGTACTGTTCAGTTGGAATGTTGATCTTGGCAATATAGGCATCGTGATTTTTTTGAAACATGGCAAGTGCATCTCATTGTTGTTGTCTATTCTGGAGCCATCCAGGAGACTCACACATATACCTCAGATGAACTCTCAGGTCAGTTGTAATAATGAAAAAAAAAAAGAACTCTATTGAGGTGTTTTGTCCTTTGAACCAATCCTGCCATGTTTAACACTGACCCCTTTGCTGAGAGAAAACAATAGTCTTACATAGATGCCATTATTAAATGGTGAGGGGATTTTCGTGGAAGGACAACCTTCATCCATGTTGGCCCAAAAATATGCCCAGTATGAACAAAGGAGATTGACATATAAAGTAATGCAAATCTGATGCATGTTGTTTTCTGCAGTAACTAAGTACTAGTCCATGCTCCTGCTCCAGAGTATGTTAGTACTATACAAAGACTGTTACTCAGCACCCAATGACTCCCACCAAGAACAACAGTGGACTTCCCCTTTTATTAATAGCAAAGGGAGCTGAGCTCTTGGGATAAAGAGACTCATTACCTTCTTGGAGCTGTTTGGGAGGAAATGCCTGGCAACAGATTTCACAAACATGTGCTTTAACATTTGTTATTTTTCCCCTGACCTTCTTTGCTAGAAGTAGCTAAAATATTTATATGCACCTCAGTGCCCACAAGAGGTGAGACCAAAGGGATCATTTAGATTCATTCTGAATTGGGTAGAAGAAGAATAGATACGGGAAGGTGCAGCATGAGTAAATGACTTAGCCGGATGAAAATCAATGACATCTTTTATCAGATGCCATTAGTGCAGGTCCCAAAGTGTCAGGAAAGAGACATCTGAAACATTCTGTGCACTCTAGTGAAGGGCAAAAAAATGCTTTTACTAGAAACACAGAGACGGAGGAATAACTAGTTAAATGAAATCAGGCACGAGGCGCTGACTGGAGCTAAAGTCCTTGCAATCCGGTTGATTACTCGCTTGGCTGAGCCCACTAAGAGGCTTGCTCCTAATGACAAAGCCTGTTAGTCTGGCTGTTTGGTTTTTGAGGTTATATATAGAAAGCTGATGAGGCCAAAGAAATTAAATGTATTGCTAAAATGACTTAACCCATCTGTGCAATGCAGCCAGCAAAAAGCACTGCCCCTTCCCACATCCTGGGAGGCAGAAGGGTAGTTTCCCCACCTTTCTTCTGCTTGGCATCTTCATCCTTTCTTAAGTTATACTTTTGTGTCTGCCAGACACTTACTTACCTTTTATCAGGATGCTTCGTTTTGCCAATGGGAGCCCAGAGACCGAAGTGGCTTTGTTCACTTAATCCAAACAGAAGTCTGCTAGTAGACACCATCACATTGAGCTAAATATGTCTTACAAGAAAACAAATGGGCCTAGTTGTCCCCCAGAAGATTTCAGAGAACTAGGTCACAGTATTGATTACTGTCAGGTTAGATAAAACCAAAGGGTATAGCACTTTGAGGGAACTATGGTTTCAATTAAATTTACTTCTTTCTGCAGATTACGATAATAATGAGGTAGAGTGGATTCAGGTAACAACTATTTGTTCTTTTGCCCGAGTAATTTTTTGCTAGTTGCTGAGAAAATCTTTTCAGTAAAAAGGACAGGACTACCAAAGGATATAACTCTGCAGTGGCTGGAGGTTTAATATACCTTGCACTGTCAATGAAATGCCAAGGCCCATGTTGTGCCTTAGAAAATATTGTCAAATCGGTTGGATGGCCTCCAAGCTTTGATCAGGCAATGTGTTTGATATGTGTTTCTGGCTTCAGGAAGGATCTGGATATTTCCAAAATGCTTGGTCAGCACCCAGCTTTCTCTTTCAACCAGACCTTGAAGCATATGAGCTTCCTTCTCTTCTAAATGAACAGCACGGTCTTCCTGGTCTTTCCAGCATCTGGAAATATAGCGATTGCCTTCCTAACTGAAGATAGACTACCAAAGACCAGTTCCAGGTGACAATCTGAAAGACATTGTAGAATATAGTTAGGAAAGAATGAGAGTAAGGGTTAACAGAATAAAACTTTAAGTGTCTGGAGGCATCAGAGAGTTGTCCAACTGGGATCTAGCACTGTCTCCATGTTAGACAATACAATATGGATGATTTAATCCACTGCATTTTATACCTGGGCAGCACAGCGTGGCTCACTGGTACGCATAGCAACAGCTTGGCTTCTGTTTCAGGGCAGCAAGAAAGCTAAGAAAATGGGTCAAAATCAGAGAAGATGAAGAGGGAAGGGATATTTAATTTAAAAATGAAATGAAGTGTTAAAATGCTAGAACAACTTGAATGGCATGATGGAAGTCAGTCAATTTTTCCCTTTTGCTCCTACTTTTGAGCCAAGAATAATGGGGCAATAATGTAATTAAAACCAACAGACTTAGTAAGAGGGCATCCTTTTTTCACCACTACAAATTAACTTTTGTTGAATTGACTGCCCAAGTCATTATTGTGCCAAAGTGCTTAGCAGAATTCAGAAAAGGATTAGACAGTTAAATGAATAGTTAAGATTACCCTAGCTTGAACAGAAATATAAGAATTATGATGTTGATACTTATGCTCTAGGCTGCAGCCTTAATTTGTCATCCCACCATCCCCACTGCTCCACTCCTCAATATTTGCTCTGCTCTCAGCTCTGGTGCCACAGAAATGGCTTGCGGCTGGGAGCCTCTGTGACAGGGAGTATCCAGCTCCCGTACTGCAGGGCTGGGATTGAGCACACTCAGTCACAGTCTCGAGGTGCTTGTACACATGACAGGGGTTTAGTCCCCTAAATTGAAACAGTGTGTTTTTAATTGAGATGATTAAAAACTCACCATTTCAATTTAGGGATTTCCATCGCTGTTATGGCGAGGGGTCCGATCCTTTTCGGGTTTTTTTGTGGAGCCTGCCTGCATCTCCCATGGCTGGGGGGCGGAGGGGAGGGGTGAGCTTCTGGTGGGTGAGTGGCCCCTGACCTGGACCCCAGTCCTTCCCTCCACAGTGCCAGCACCCCCCGGGGCTGCCTGGGCAGGCTGCTAGCGGGCTGGATGCTGCCCCAGCTTGGGCTCGGGGAACATTTGGATTGGGTTGGGTGCTGCCTCTGAGCTGGGGCAGCACCTGCCCACTAGCCACTCACCTGGGTGGCCCTGGGGGGCACCACCACTATGGAGGGAAGGACTGGGGCCCCCCACAGCTTATGGCCTGCTGGCAGCTCAGCCCCTGGCTGCAGGCAACCTCCTCAAAAAAAAAGGATCGGGCCCCTCACTATGTTTTTTTTTCCTGGTGGAGCCTGCCTGCACGAACTGGCTGTGCAGCCCCTGAGCTGCAGGGGTCCCCAGTCCTTCCCTCCATGGTGGTGGCACTCCTTGGGGCTACCCAAGAGGAGTACTAGCGGGTTGGGGGCTGCTCCAGCTTGGAGGCCGCACCCCCACTGGATCCAACTCCTCCCTGAGGCCGCCCAGGGAGCAGCACCCAACACACTTCCAGTGGGTGGGCTTAGGGAAGAGTTGGATATAGCGTGGTGCTGTCTCTGAGCTGGGGCAGACCCCTGCCTGCTAGCACCCTGCCCAGGTGGCCCCAGGGAGTGCCACTGCCATGGAGGGAAGGACCAGGGCCCCCCCACAGCTCAGGGCTGTGTGGCCTGCCAGCAGCTTGCACAGCCAGGCTCTGCTGGAAAAAAAAAATAAAAGTAGCAAGGGGCCCAATCTTTTTTTTTTTTTTTAATGGAGCCTGCTCACATCTCCCAGGGCCAGGGGGAGACCTGCCAGCAGGCCCTGAGCTGCAGGGGGCCCCAGTCCTTCCCTCCATGGCAGCAGGTCCCCCCTGGGGCCATCCAGGTAGGCATCTTGCAGCAGGCCCTGGTCCAGCTCTCTGTGGTGGTGGTGCCTCCATGGGCTGCCCAGGAGGGCAACTAGCAGGTAGATGCTGCACCAGCTCAGAGGCAGCACCCAGCCTGATCCAACTGTTTTCCAAGTCTAAGCTGGGGCAGCATCCAGCCCACTAGTAGCCTGCCTAGGCAGCCTCAGGGGGTGCCGCCACCATGGAGGGAAGGTCTGGGGCCCCCTGCAGCTCACCCCCCACCATGAGAGATGCGGGCAGGCTCCACAAAACAAAAAAAGGATCGGTGCACTTGCCAGCAGCCCACCTCTCCCATGGCGGAGGAGAGCAAGCTGTCCAAAGGCTGCAACGTTACAAATAGCTACGTTGCAAACTAAACTACGCGTGGATGTGGTTTAGTTTGCAGTGTAACTAACTCATTTAAACCATAAAATAATAAAACCTGCATGTGTACAGTGACACCATTAAACCTCAGTAATGGGCAATTTTCATCAGGTGTACAAACACCCTTATAGTCCAGAGGCCAAGTAAGAACTGTATGGTGATAGAGCAATTTCAGTGAAGATGGAATTGCCAGAGACTTTAGGTGCCACATGCTAACATGTCTCTGTTTAGCTTATGAAAATGAGATTTTACAGAGGCTTATAACTGGGGCAAAACCACCCCCTGAACAGGGAAGCCTCTACCAAATGCCATGTATTCACTCCAGCACTAGAAAGAACTAGAGAGGCTCTCAACTGAATAGTTACAAACATAGTTTCAAAATGAACAAAACAACATGTTTTTCTCTATCCTCATTCTGAGAATCAACTGGATTGTTTAAGCCACCATTTCTCCTGCCTGGAACAGACACTTGGGAAATTTAAGTCCAAATTGTTTATGTTTGGCAAAGATATGAGCAAAATAAAACAGAGTCTAATAATGGAAAGGGTCAAGTAACTTGAACTACAGGCCTCATTACCAACACTGCCTTTAAGAAACATGTCTATATACCCTTCAGAAATGGTGCGCTCAACAGGAGACTGCTTATTGTAGGCCTCAAGTGTTGAGGAATAACATATGCAACAGGCAAAGAACACTGGCTAAGTGCCTGTGATCATGCCTTACTCTAGTAGCTGGCATACTTTTCCTCACTGACTACACTATCCTGCTTCTCATAGCTCAAGTTTTTGATTCAGGGGCTGAGATGCTGGATCCTGATATCCAGTGCTGACCCATGGTCTAAGTATTTGGTCATGGGTCTTTTAGACACCCCCACAAAACCTCATGGAGGTAAAACATAACTTAGTCCACGACTCTGGAAAGAATGATGCACATACTATCACTTCAGTGGGTGGAAAGTCAAAGTCATGCAATAGTGGGTCCTTACTGTGTGATTTGTTTCAACCTAAATGCAACAAAATAATTTCCTTTCCCTTTGGTGAAGCCTCAATCTATAAAGGGGCAGTGATTAACAGCAGTGTTTTGGCTGTATTGCTAAGGATGCCACCTGCATTGATCAAAATGTAAAAAGAAGAGCATTCCTTTGTGGCATAAGCAGAGCTGTACCTCAGATTTCCGATCATGCATGTCCATGCTGCCCACAGTTGAGATAATATTCTCTATCTAGACTGCCTTGTTTAGAGTCATTGCTGTGACATTCAGTAGAAATCAGTAAATTGTTTTCATCCAATACAAAACAGTAACAGTAAGTTAAACTTTTAAGCAAAATTCATGCACAGTGTAATTCAGACACGCAAGTGTAGCCTCTTTGGGAATTACTGAAGCACCAGATGAGAAAGCAGCAGTAATTAAAGACTTATCACTAACAGTTTCAATTGAGAGTCTAAAATATTCATGTAATTTAGATTTAATACAAGGACTATTGTACTCCCTGTTAAGTAAGTAAGTGTCATTTCATTCTTATAAACAATATTTGAGAATTAAGAGTTAGCAAGGAAGCCTGAGATGTGTACAGTGCTGTCAATTGTCTTTTATAAATCTTTGAGTATTTGCACAAAAAGACCAGACTCCTCCCTGATGTACTTTAACTCCATTGACTTCAGTGGATAAGCCAGAAATGGACTTTTTGCCAAATTTACTGAAATTAACATAGTGAAAGCAAAGGTTATTTTTTTAATGTTGATACAAACTATTCAACATCTACAAAAAGTCCAGTCTATTCAACCATTTATGGATGGATTTAGATGGCCATAATCATACTGAATGATATTTTGTGTCAGGGCATTTCCACTGAAAACCAAAACTGTGCAAATAACTGATTTTTTCCGCTTCTTTCAGTGACAAAAAAAAAATGAAAAATATAATTAAATTGTGAACCAACCTCCCCTCTTGTTATTACTGGGGCCAGGGTTCATTTTACTTTGGTGTGTTTTCACTTTCCTTAGAAGCACTGGGTGTTGGCTTTGGCTGCAACCAAGGCTGGAAATTTTGACTGGGGTGTGCTACTGCTCTTGCTGGAACTTAAAAAAATAAAACCCTGGAGGCTGCTGGCTAGAAGGTCTTGATTCTCCACTCAGGGTCAGAGAGATTGCCACATTTGGAATCAGGAAGGAGTTTTACCCAGTGACCAGACTGGTATTTTTCTTTGTTTTTGCCTTTCTCTCTAATGGGGGCATGATCCTCTTCCTTGGCTCTCCTGAGTGATTTTAACAAACTACTTCTTGTCCTTGCAGTGGCAGGATATTGATGGTACCCTTGCTGTACCTGTGGCAAGTTAGGGTGCTGTTGCTGTTTTCAGGAACTGTGCCTGGTAGCTGTGGATGAGGGTGGTTTGTGCAGTTTTCAGAAGAGGTTAGACAAACATCTATTAGCTAGGGATGCTGCTACCTTGAGCAGGGGATTCTTCTTGATGTCCTCCTGTGGGGAAAAGGTTTTTCTGAAGTACCTGGCTCAGCCCTCTTACTTTACAAGGCTGGCACCAAGGTCCAAATCTCTCTGAAAGCAGTGGATCAACACCTTGCGATTGTTGGGTTGTGATTAAGGCACAGGCCTTTCTCTCAGCACCCCTAGCTGATTTGATGGATGCTTGCCTGCACTTCGGATGACTTATTAACTCCAGCTCGGTTTTCTGATGTTATATCCCAAGCTCTGTGCAATCGTGCCCCCATTTCTTCCGGCCTACAGTACTGGTGCTGATCTCATGAGACTGAAGCCATACACTAGACTCCAAAAATTCCTGGGACGAAATAAAGAGAGAAGAAAAGATTGAACTGCTCTGCATTCCTCTGCTGATCTCTGCATGATAATTTTGGGGTAAACCATTAAAATGTAATGCCTACAAAAATACACACCTCTGCTTGGCTGCCCCAAGGAGGGATTTGCTGGATATTTCTTATTACTGCCTTGGTGCTCTCCCCTCCTGCTTTTTCACAGGCCCACAAACCCCTTCCTGCACTATGGTTACAAAATACAGCTGTAAAATAAGCAGTGAAAATCCAACAAACATAAAACTCCTTTTGCATGAATTGGGCTTTCCAATTCTTTTATCACTAGGGATTTCTGTGAACTGCAGAGTTTCCTGTCACTCTGAACAGCAATTGTGGTAAGAACATGTGATGGCTTTTCTTTGTTTTTTTAAGTACAATAAAACTTTGTCTCAGCTACTGTTCACAAATACCCTTCTCCCTTGCCTTGACACCCTGGGATCATTCTGCTGCGCAGCTGAGGATATGTCTACATTGGAGGCTGCAGTATAGCATAGAGATGCATGAATTAGCTTTAAACCAGGGGAGTCAAACTCACCTCAGCCCCCAAAACTGGATCGTATAGCTCCTTGCAGACCAGATATAGATCTGGACATGATGACAGTGGCAGGGCATGCAGGAGTGACAGCCATGGGGATTAACACAGCTATTGCTCACCTCCCTCCCTGATATGTAGCCTCAACAGGGCTCTATGCTCCAGATTTTGGTGATGGACCCCATTCCCAGCTTCCCTGCCCTAATTCCCAATCCCTCCATGATCTTGTGGCCCACAAGCTTGACACTTCTGCTCTAAACCTTTTCTGGCAGAGCTTTGTGAAGCCAATACTTGAACTAGCTTGTTTAGAGCCAGCTTGGGCATCTCCACACTACACTGGAGACTTTTGTGTAAACATACCCTCGTGAAATAAGGCCAACCTACCTGTGAAGATAGGGCTCTTGCTGCCAAGGGCAGGGCCATGTCCTCAGTCCCAGGAGCTCTATTCACATGTTCAGCCCTGGAAGCTGTGGTGATGGAGTAGCTTCTAGCATCATTGCAAGGGCTGCTACATTCTTGTGATTTTGACTTCTGGGAATAGCAAGCTTGTTGGTCTAATGTTAAAGGAAGAGACTGGCCTCAGTCACCTCACTAGCCTAGCATCTCTATCTCTAGCCCATTGAGTTTATCTGAAGGCACATGCTTTAGTGAGGTCATTGGGTTAAGTCCCCAAGCAAGCTTGGTAGATATCAAGGTAGACCACAGATGCTACTAATTCATGACCTCTTGTTTGCTTTTCTGAAGTCAAGGCACAGCTAGTAAAGTTTCTAGCTCACCACTTCTAGTTTCCTGGACTTACGCTAAGGTGCAGGCCTTGGTGAAATCATTGGATCAGCTTCTGTGAGGTTGCTGGCTCATAAAACACACTTTCATTTCTTATGGACTCTTGCATAGTAACTACAGTCAAAAGTTTGCAAAGTTAAACAAGAAATAGCAGAGATAATTTAAAGAGAAAGTGCCCCAGAACTTCACTCAAATCTTACTGTGACACAGACACTTTTTAATAGTTGAAAAAAGAGGTGTTAAGTTTTTATTTTGTTATTTCTTGTATCCTTTTGCCCCTAACTTTCCAGATTTCACCTGGGAATGGAAGGAAAGTTGCCAAGATGCTGCAAGGAAAGTTTTCCTTCTGTATTTAAAGCCAACCTAGAAGAAAGCAGTAATAGCTTATGGGAGAAACTCTTCTTGTGAGTTTTCCAATCCAGTTTTGCTGACCCAAGTATTTGGTATACTTCAGAAAAGCTTTGGCTAAGTATCAAAGCCTTTGAGTTTTTGTCTGAAGCAAACTCAGATTCTGAACCTTTAGAGAGGATTTTACCTTGTAGTTCTCTTACAGGAACAAATGAACAGGGTGAAAACTCTTCGGGTGCAGTTAATATGAAGGTATGGATACTGCCATTTAGCTCTTCTCTAGAGATTATTATATTCTTTATCTGGTTACTGATAAACAATCATGCTTGGGTTAGGAAGACTGCTTCATTTCTATGGACTTCATTATTCCCCATGGTTTGCAGTGTTGGTACTGAGTTGCACTGGTGCATAAGACAGTTTATGACAACACTTGTTGTCTTACCCCTACAAAAGATGTGTTGACAGGAAACTTTACAGGTTTCTTTTCAAAAGGTGACATTCCAAGGAAAATTACAGTATGGTAACTGATTGGGGGGCAACCAGAGAAGCAGTCCTGTTCACTGCCTTTGGGGCTGCTTGGTTTTCCTGGCAGAAACTGAAGAAGTCATACTTTCCATGAAAAGAAGTTTCACACTATGAATTCATAAGAAGTTGATGGTCATAAGAAACTACATATTATGGGAAACCATCCAATTAAATATGTTAGAAGTACATGTGTTCCACTGTTTCCTGAATTTCAAACAAGAAAAGAATGCTGACTGGTTTTCCTCGGAATAGCAACTCTGTAGCAATCAGTGTTTCCCAAAAAATCACACTTTTTTCTGGATTTCTGAATTTCATGTTATTCCAGTTGAAAATCATTGAGATTAGATATAAATTCAGAAAAGATCTGGAGGGGGACCTACTAGTATTGAAAATCACTGATCTAGTTGGTGCCACTTCCGGGGGGGGGACTGTAACCTGCTGCACCCTGGTCTTTCCACTGTCTGCCTCTTCCCGACCCCTGGTCAGTACCTTAGGGGGCAAGAGCATACCCCCAGTGCTGATGCTGCTCCTGCAGGGTCTCACACCCTGGTGACCACCCTAGAGACCTCTTGTGTCAGACCTGGGAGCATAGTTGGAGTGGAGGGGACAAGCTGGGCTGCTTAGTGCAGCTCTGGCTATGCATCCATCTGCCCATCTGCTCACAGCAGAGCACACTTTTGGGAGTATAGGGGGTGGTACAGAGATTGCCTGGGGTTAGGGAAGGGTGGGAGAAGGCAAAAGTAGTGGCAGCAGTCCCCAGAGGAGCAGTTACAAGCACTCCTGGACTGGCTGGGACAAGTACAGGGGGCTGGATGGGAGAAGAGAGCATTTACCTCAGTGGGATTTTGCAGCACACTTCTGTCACTATCACATCACACCACTGTGCCACAGAACACACTTTGGGAATAAGTGGTGTAGATCTACCTTACTTTAGCTTAGTTCCCAATATGGCGAAGCACTTACACATGTTTAAACCCCATGAAAGTTCATTGCAGTATCTTTACTGGCTTCAGGGACATAGGACTGAGGAAAGAGATATTGAGGGAGAGGTCACAAGTGATATGTATTTTAAAACAAGGCTGTTGATGACAGACATTGAATCAGAACTAACCTATTATTAAGTACAGCTTTCTAGGTTCATGCCTCAGCAAAATCCAGAATTGATTACTTAATTCTCATGAGTGAATTCTCCCTCTTAGAATTTGAGCCTCATACAGTCATTTTGTTGATCTAAACCCAAAAAGACAATTTAAGAACTACACACATCAGTCTTCCTACATTTCATTATTTCCCCCAATTCTAATTTCTGTCAGTCATGGGCTTTAGCTGTCAATAGGAACCTCACCAGAACAGACCTTTGTGAATATGAGAAGTCTTAGAAAATGCAACCTTACACACAGTTCTCTAGGTTTTTTACCACCTGTAGCCATTTTGGAGAAGAATTGGTTGAATTATGAAGATGTTTCCTCCTTGGTCATTCCCTGCATGCTTACAGCTTTGTAGCAGTGCCAGAAATTTGACATACAAAATTAATGTTGGGCTACCCAAGTGATGTACAGTGTATTGACTATTTTACCCTAATTATGAAATCTAACTTTCTTCTAGTTCCAAGTCTGTAAAAGAAAACTTTTCTGTATTGTGCTTACTTAAGACAAATGAAATGTGGATATGTAGGAGACTGTAGTAGCATGTGATGGAAAAGGTTAGTCATTCATCATGCTATCTGCTAAACACAATTTTTGTTAAAGTTGACTTGCACCAGCTAAACTTACTTGCACTTTGTGTTGATGCATTAAAACAGGAGCTTTGCTGAAGGTCTGAGTAGACTTCTTCAGTTGCAATAGTTACCCATGCATTCCCTGCATAATGCATTTGAAATAAAAACTTGATCAGGTAAATGTATGGAAAGTAACAGGTTGTGACTGTAAAACATATTTTGTTTATAGCAGATGTTTAACACCAGTTGAGGGTCTGATCTTAAATGCATTTATATTTTTATTTTCTGACAGGGGAAAGAAAAAAGAAAGTTATCTCCATGAAATGAAAAGACAAAACAAAATGAAAAAAAGATTTACTGTCCTTTTTCAGGTATTATTTTTCATCCAATTTTTTAATAGGTTTTTACCAGGTTTAGAGACAGATTTAATCGTGAACTGAGAGCTGAAGTTTATAATCCAAGGGGATCCAAGTATATGCAATATGCTCTGTATTGCTAGTGTTGGAGTTCTGTTATAGCTTTGGTGGTCCAGGAATTATGTGAGAGGCAAGGATTTTTGTGGATGATATCATTTATTGGGCCAACAGCATGGTTGAGATAGATGTAGAGAAGCATTTGAATGAGAAGAATTCTTCCCCAGGTCTGAGGAAAGATGCAGGCACAGTGATGATTAAAACCATGGTGAAAGGCTGTAAAACTGGCGAATAGAGAAATTCCCAAACAACAGAAGAAAGGACAACTTGATCAGTTGGAGATCAAGACCTTTCAAAAGGGAAGAGAGTTGTTATGTTTGTCCCACTTCCTTCATAAATAAATGATTCCAGCAACAAATATGGGAAAGAGTGGTGCCAGTCTAGCAGTCACAGAATATATTGTAAACTTAAAGTGAAACTTTACATGCATTGGCACAGAAAGTAACTTTAAATTCACACATCCAGATTCAATACATCTACATCTCGCAAAGCTTGTTAAGTAGGGTCTTCATCATCTGTGAACTGCAGGGGCTAGTGAATATCAGAAAGATTACAATGGCTTGTGTTCACTATCTGTGTTAAATCCCTCGTATCTAGTGTCCAACTGACTGATGAATTTCTGTTCCCACACTTGTCTTTTAAAGGTGTTGGGGAGATTTCCTTAAAGCACTACAACTGTAATGTCAGATAGGGAGTATTTTTTTCTGTGAAAAATGTTTTCCTACCTGCATTCTAGTGTCTCTGTCCTTTATCTTTTTTCAGTGGTTATTTATGGTGCATAGTTTTAGTCTGTTTCATCTGCATAGCTTCCATGAGGCATTTGGTGTACTGGAATAAATGTGTATGATCTGTGGATTCTGATGCTTTTGCTATGGGGAGTGTTAATTGTTGTGGCAGTAGAGAAGCACTGAAAAGTCTTGCATTTATTGGAGCTAGGTCTCACTAGGTGTCCATTGATTAGCAGGGAGTTTACTTCTAACAATCAGTTTAGGCAAGATTAGGAGGCTGGAATAGGTCTCAGAGTCCTGAGGGAGGGTACTGTGATACCTGAAAGTTTTTCTATGTCTGTACTAACCATATAGTTGATCCAATCAAATAAATCATCCACAAGAATTCTTCTCCATCACATTTCTCCTGGACCATCATTATGACAACGCTTCAAGCAGGAACAATCTTTGTGGACTTCCAGATGAAAGTGCAAAGAGCAGCCCTCAGAAGGGAAAAGTGACTCAGTTAATTTCTGGTTGCCATCCCACATGTCCTATAACAGGTTCAACAGAAAGCTATTAAAGGTAAATTTTGCAAAATTATAGCCCTGATTCCATGTAAAAAAAATACTGCTGCAGTTGCAGCAATCACAACTATCTGTACAAATAAGCAGATTCTGGATACATGCAGATATCGACAGTCTGAACTATCATTTGCACATGCAGGTGATGGGTGTTGGATGGTCTTCATCTATCCCTATTTCAGCATCTGGCTTCAGATGTATAATTTGCATTTTGAGTACATAGTTTTAGAAAAGTCTTAATAAGAATTTTTAAAACCAGAAATTTACTCCAAGTTGGTGAGCTGATCCTATCTTTACTTAGTATTGTAATGAAATTACTCATACATGGCTAAAAGTTTCATAGTTGTTAGGGTTGGAAGGGACCTCAATAGATCATCTGCTCTCACCCCCTGCCCTGGGCAGGAAAGTATGCTGGGATCATATGACTGCAGCCAGGTGTCCAGTCTCCTCTTAAAGACTCCCAAGGTAGGGGAGAGCACCACTTCCCTTGGAAGCCCGTTCCAGATTCTGCCAGCCCTTACCATAAAGAAGTTCTTCCTGATGTCCGACCTAAATCTGCTGTCCATCAGTTTGTGGTCATTGTTCCTGGTTATTCCAAGGGGTGCCCTGGTAAACAGAGCATCTCCAATTTCTTGCTGCCGGCCTCCCCCCCCCCCCCCCCCCCGATGAATTTGTAAACGGCTGCAAGATCCCCTCTCAGCCTTCCCTTGTGGAGGTGGAAGAGATCCAGGTCCCTCAGTCTCTCCTCATAGGGCTTGTAAGTACCCTAGATTTCAGAAAAGCAGACTTCAACTTGCTCAGAAAACTCATGGGCAGGATTCCCTGGGAAGCCAGACTGAGGGGGAGAGGAGTCGAGGAGAGCTGGCTGTACTTTAAAGAAGCGTTACTTAGAGTGCAGGAAAAAAAACACCCCAATGCACAGGAAGACTAACAAGTATGGCAGAAGACCAGCTTGGCTTAGCAGGGAACTCTTCAGGAAACTAAATCACACAAAGGGCGCTTATAAGAAGTGGAGATTTGGACAAACAACTAGTGAGAAGTATAAGAGTATTGCTCGGGCATGCAGGGATGAAGTTGGGAAGGCAAGAGTGCAATAGGAGTTGCAGCTAGTAAGGGATGTGAAGGGTAACAAGAAGGGTTTCTACAAGTATGTTAGTAACAAGAGGAAGGTCAGGGAAAGTGTGGGTCCCTTACTGAATGAGGGAGGCAACCTAGTGACAGAGGATGCAGAAAAGGCTGAAGTGCTCAATGCCTTTTTCACCTCAGTCTTCACAGCCAAGGTCAGCTCCCAGACTACTGCATCTGGCAGCACAGTTCAAGGAGGAGATGAGCAGCCAACAGTAGCGAAAGAACAGGTTAGTGACTATTTAGAAAAGCTGGACATGTACAAGTCCATGGGGCCAGATGGGATGCCCCTGAGGATGCTGAGGGATTTGGCTGATGTGATTGGAAAAGGTCCTGGATGATTGGAAAAAGGCAAACTTAGTGCCCATATTTAAAAAAGGGAAAAAGGAGGACCCAGGGAACTACAGACCACTCAGCCTCACCTCTGTCCGTGGAAACATCATGGAGCAGATCCTTAAGGAATCCATCTCTAAACACTTGGAGGAGGAGAAGGTGATTAGGAACAGTCAGCACGGATTCAGCAGGGACAAGTCATGCCTGACCAACCTGATTGTCTTCTATGATGAGGTGACTGGCTCTGTGGATGTGGGGAGACCAGTGGATGTGGCATATCTTGATTTCAGCAAGGCTTTTGATACATTCTCCCAGAACATTCTTGCAGGCAAACTAAGGAAGTTTGGGCTGGATGAATGGACTATAAGGTGGATAGAAAACTGGCTGGAGTGTTGGGCTCAGAGGGTATTAATCAATGGCTCGATGTTTACTTGGCAGGTGGTCTCAAGTGGAATACCCCAGGGGCTGGTCCTGGGGCCGGTTTTGTTCAATATCATTATCAAAGACCTGGAAGATGGCATAGAGTGCACCCTCAGCAGGTTTGCAGATGACACCAAGCTGGGGGTAGTAGTAGATATGCTGGCGGGTAGGGCTAGGATTCAGAGTGACCTAGACAAACTGGAGGATTGGGCCAAAAGAAATCTCATGAGGCTTAACAAGGACAAGTGCAAAGTCCTGCACTTAGGACAGAACAGTCCCATGCACCGCTACAGGCTGGGGGCTGACTGGCTGGGCAGCAGTGTAATGGTGGAAATTGGGGCTTGGCTCATTTAGTTTATGTTAAGTAGGTCAACAGATAACCTTTATCTGACCCACCCTCAAGAGACCCTGGAATAGAGTGCTGTGCTTACAGCCACGTGCCGTGTGCGGAGCCCTGGCGTGCCGGGTGCACTACCCCTATAAAAGGCAGAAACTGTGTGTGTCTGGGACTGGGAGCATCTGAGCTTGGTGTGTGGGGTGCATGTGTGTGGCTGAACTGAGGTGGGACTGTGAGAGGGAAAGAAGGCAGGGTGCTTGTGGACAGAAAGGAGAAAGAGAGAAAGATGGAGAGACTGAGTGGCTGGTTAACTGTGTGGACTGTGGAGGTTCCCGGTACTGGGCCCAGTCCCTGTGAGAGATCTTGTGTCTGCCACCAGAGCAGGAAGGGTTGGCTCCCCGGGCTTTTCCCTCCAGGTGTGTCTTTCACTCAGCGTAACAGCCCTCTGTTCTGTTTGGTAAGCATCGCCCCATTCCCCGCTGGGTGTTGAGGTTCTTCTCGGCGGGTGTCCGAAGAAGATTAGAAGCCAGTGTCTGAGGTGCAGTCGTCTCCAGCTGGAGCCAAACTGAATAAAGTTCCCCTGTCCTTTATTATAAAGTTCAGTCCTCGTATTTTAGTTGTTGTACTTAGGATTTGATAGATAATTAGACTAAGTGTGTTCTTGTGTAATTGTATACTTACCTGTTCTTGTCAATGTTATAATAAACCATCTTGTTTGTGTACTGTTATCAATTCTCTTAGTTATTTATTTAATAAAAATGGTGATTAGATACGCTGTAGGCAAAGAACCACCCCACCTCTCAGAGGGTTAATTGACAGAGAGAGCCGCTGTTTGGGTGGGCTCGGATCATTAAAGACTAAATTGATAATTAACCCCCAACAGCACCTCTGCAGAAAAGGACCTGGGGTTATAGCAGACAATAAACTGAATATGAGCCAACAGTGTGCCGTTGTTGCCAAAAAGGCTAACAGCATCCTGGGCTGCACTGTTGGTGCATTGCCAGCAGGTCAAGGGAAGTGATTATTCCCCTCTATTCAGCACTGGGGAGGCCACATCTGGAGTACTGTGTCCAGTTTTGGGCCCCCCACTACAGAAAGGATGTGGACAAATTGGAGAGTCCAGTGGAGGGCAACAAAAATGGTGAGGGGGCTGGTGGATATGACTTATGAAGAAAGACTGAGGGAACTGGGTTTATTTAGTTTGCAGAAGAGGAGACTGAGAGGAGACTTAATAGCAACCTTCAACTACCTCGAGCGGGGTTTGAAAGAGGACGGAGCTAGACTGTTCTCAGTGGTGACAGATGACAGAACAAGGAGCAACAGTCTCAAGTTGCAGCAAGGGAAGTTTAGGCTAGAGCTGCTATACATGTGTGCAGAGCCTGCCTGCTCTGATGCACTGGGAATCAATTGAGTCTGCTGGAGCATGGAAATTGATGTGCTCTGGCAGCCTTCCACATCACATGTATTGGTGTCCCTGTTTATCTCGGTGCTGAAGAAATGGTGGAGGGGCATTTTGAAATAAAATATGTTTGATAAGCTTTAGTTCAAAGTGCCCCACCACCATTTTTTCTGCGCAGGGACAATGATACAAGTGGCTGGCACTTTTAATTAGCGCAGCTTGCTAATTAAAATACCTAGAGCTGCATCCCACAGCACATGGAAAAAATGCCCTTAGATATTAGGAAGAATTTTCTTACTACAAGGGTAGTAAAACACTGAAACAGGTTACCCACAAGTTGTAGACTCTCCATCCTTGGAGGATTTTAAGACCTGGCTAGACAAAGCCTTGGCTGGGATGATGTAGTTGGGGATGATCCTGCTTTGAACAGGGGGTAGGCCTAGATGACCTCCTGAGGTCCCTTCCCACCTTAATTTTCTATGATTCTTTGATTCTATGAAATGTATTATTCTCTCTCTACAGTTTCATAAGCTAATTTTCCAGGACAAGAGCTTTTGAGGAAAAAACAAACAAACCAATAACATTCTTATTACATTATTTTTCCCATTACAAATGGGGGTAGATCATTTCCTAGTCTTCCTCCCTACTTCTCTGTCTTTTTCTCCCACACCTTGAAGTATATATGTAATAAATGGCTGCCCTAGACAAATGACAGGGTAGATTTGCATCTTATATGCTAACTAAATCAGAGATGTATAGCATGAGCTTTTGTGAGCCTGGGCTTATTTCATCAGATGCTGTTCTATATGCGGACAGACAAAATAGATGATTTCCAAAGCAAGAATGCCACATTTATCAAAGTGGGTCATTCACTCCATTCTTTAGAAGCAAATTGGTTACCTTTTACTGTGCCTAAATTAGCCTAAGATAGGGAAAGAAGGTAACATTTTGACTAGGTCTTTCTGTGGTTGATGGGAAATAGCTTTTCTGTCTGAAATATCCATTGAATCCATAAGCACATTCACTGCTTTCTTATCTTATGGTCCATCATGAATGATTATGCTGAGACTACACTATAGAAATTAAAAAGTTGGGTTCTCAGGGCCTGCTCATTTGTATGAAATGGGGACTTCTTTGGTTAGACAGTGTTATCTCTGGAAATTGATATATTATGGCCTTGTGTTGACTGGGTACCTAATAGCATGCCTGACAACCTGAACAGATTCATAACTCTTTGCAGGATGCTCACTCCAAAGTGGCCAGTGTCAATGAATCAAGGGACCAGTTGATGTAGTACCTTTTTCTTTGCAAAATGACACCACATTTTAAATTTGCAATTGTTAGTCCAAGTGCAAAGTTACTGTTCAGGGCAGTGATGCTGTATTTGGAGGAATGCAGTCCTCCTACAGATATATTTATAAGTAGGAAATATAAGTGCGCATGTGCTCTCTAGTGTAGTTTATGATGCAGTACTGTCTGTCTGGTTCTACTATAGCTGTGCCTTAATACTACAGTAAAATAAATTCAAATCTAGCAGGAATTTATGAAGATGTGGACATACATGAAAGCTAACAGTGCACAATCCCGTAAAGGTGTATGAAAGAGGACCCCCTTCTAGATCTATTTGCATAACAGATATTAGATGCTTTAAAATGAACTACCTTTCGGTGACCATGTAGTGTTACTCTGAGGAGTCTAGTGCAATTTCATGACAATCATATACAAGAGATGTTTGCCTTTGTTCGCACAGCATGACTTGCTGGCACTGAATGGCATCAGACAATCTTTATAAATGGCCTCCAAACTGTTATGTTGAAAATAATGCTATTTGGGTCTACAGAGTGGCTCTTCTTGAATAGACAATGCACATTTTCAAAGTTTAACATGCTGTACATTCATTCATAGATGCTTACCCCCTCCAGCAGTCTGGTTAAATTTACAAGGAGCACTGAACACCGGGACTTGTGAAAGCTCTACTTCAGCTCCTGTGCTGCTCTACATGTGCAACCTAAAAGTGGACAGAAACTGAGGCATGAATGGTTTTGTGCTAAAAGAGGGTGTTTTGCCAGTTTGACAGATATCATGCACAACCAAAGCTGTGCATCACAGTCCTTCTGTACTGTGACAGAAGAGTTCTTCCAAACCCCTCTCTTTTTTCAGTTCTTCAAGTGATATCTCTGGGTATGGGCACACATACATTTGGAGTGCTTCAGAAGGGGAATATTCCTGAAGGCAGCAGATGTTGCATTCTTATAGTTATGTGTGGACAAGCTGGGAATGATACCAATTTAGCAAAACTGCTCCAACTATAACTCCTTCATTCACTGTTGAAGTTGGAGTGGTTTTGTTACTTTTGTATTGTTCCTGGCTTGTCCATGCATAACTATTAGGACAAAACAGATGCAATCCTTTTGAAACTTTCCCCTTTTGAAACTGCTCCATGTGTACATGCATCTGTACCCTCTGAGTCAGAGGCAATTGATCATTACCTTCCATCTTTCATGGCCATGGCGAAGCTGTAAAACGACCATTCTGTTTTGGGTACTGCTTTGTTTCTTAATGCTTCTGACATAGCCAGCTCTTTTCCATGCTCTTAGCAATTGTCTGCCTATGTTGTTGTAGAGGACATTGTACCAGATGGAAATGGTTGGCCAATGTGTCATCTAGTATTCCCAATGGCCATACTCATTTTCTCAACACCTCTTCATTCTGGGGATTTTCTTTATTCTTCTAGGTCCAACATTTAGACTATATTTTTAAGACACAGAGAGATAGCTCTCATAGCCAGAAATATCAGCGCTATAGAACATTTGAGTAATATCAGGCAGATGTGTAAGATTAACTTTTTGTAATACACATGCCTTTGGAAGGTATTGATTGAAATCTTTTTTGCAAGGACAGTCTCTTTTTAACTTTTCAATCATATGTTCTGTCTGATGTTATTAACTTCTGAAAGTTTAGACACCTATTCCCTTGGTCCATCACTTGATCATTGAGATACAGCTCTAACCAAAATTGTTCTTTAAAAAAGTTGGCTCACTGTCATTGTCCTAATTTTCTTAACATGTATTGCCATTCTATAGTTTTTGCAGGTACTGTGCAAGGCGAGCATATAGTGAAATTCCAGTGTAGTTGAAATTTTGTTTGTTCTCCAGCACAAGTGGTGAAATCTGTGAACATGTTCCCAAACATGTGTACAAGTTCATAAAGATGATTACAAACTAAATCTACTAGCATCTCTAAAACATCAAAAGGGGGACTCTGAAATGCTGTCAGAACTCCAATGGGAATTTTTGAGTTTTCAGCTGAAACACAAAGGGCTTCAGTTAAAGAAGAAAAAAAAGAAATCATCATGCTTCCAAAGGCCACATCCACATGATCAGGGGCATGCATTTGCAGCAGCACAAATATAGGGGCACAAATTTGTGCTGCTACTTCGTGCTGCAGTGCATGCTTCTGCTCATGTGGTTTGCAGCAGGATGTGCTGTCCCGCTGCAGAGGGGGCTGGCTGGGGCATAGCGTGCCTCAGCACAGAGCTAGCTGACAGGCAGCCCGCACACTGAGAGGCGCCCTGTGCCTTAGCCAGCTGGGGAATGGCATGTGGAGATGGGGGAGTAAGCAGTCCTGGCCTGGCTGTTCCCTTGTCTCCCTGTGCCTCAGCGCAGGGACTCTGCTGTGGAGCCCTCATTTTGAGCCATAAAGTGCCCCAGCCAGCCACTCCCCAGCTGGCTGGGGTGCAGTGTGCCTTGAGATGGGGGAGAAAGCAGCTCCTTGGGCTGCCTGCTTCTCCATGCTGAGGCATGTGGAGATGGGGAGCAGCCAGCCCAGGGCTGTCTGCTCCCCCATCTCGAGACACACTGCACCCCAGCCAGCCAGGGAATGAGGGTGCAGTGCCTCAGTATGCGGCTAAACAGTATGCGGAGATGGGGGCTCAGCAGCATGCGGAGATGGGGGAGCAGGGAGTCCTTGGCTGCCTGCTCCCCTATCTCCATATTCATTCTGGCACATGGCACTTTGGCATGCCTTGTGCCACTTTTTTTTACAGTGAATTTTTTTTTGCTACCAGGAAATCATCATGATGGTGTTCAACACTGAAAAATGCAAGGTTCTTCACCTTGGGAGGAAAAACCTGCAGCATGCTTATAGGCTAGGCAGTGCTATGCTGGTTAGCACTACAGATGAAAGGGACTTGGGAGTCATGATTAACCACAAGATGAACATGAGCCTTCAGTGTGATGCTGCGGCTAGTAAAGTGAGCAAAACACTGGCTTGCATCCATAGATGCTTCTCAAGCAAATCCCAGGACGTCATTCTCCCGTTGTATTCGGCCTTGGTGAGGCTGCAGCTGGAGTACTGCATCCAGTTTTGGGCTCCACAATTCAAAAAGGATATCGAGAAGCTTGAGAGAGTGCAGAGGAGAGCCATGTGCATGATCATAGGTCAGGAAAACAGACCTTACGATGAGAGACTGAGAGCCATGGGACTCTTCAGCCTAGAAAAGCGCAGGCTCAGGGGTGATCTGGTGGCCACCTATAAGTTTATCAGAGGTGCTCATCAGGGGGAACATCTTGTCAAGGGATGACAAGATCAAACAGTCACAAACTCTGCTGTGACCAATTCAGGCTGGACAGAAGGAAGAACTTCTTTACTGTCTGAGCCCCCAAGGTTTGGAATAGACTGCCACCAGAGGCTGTTCAAGCACCCACTTTCAATGCTTTCAAGACACATTTGGATGCTTATCTTGCTGGGATCCTGTGATCTTGCTGACTTCCTGCCCCTGGGGCAGGGGGCTGGACTCGATGATCCTCTGGGGTCCCTTCCAGTCCAAATGTCTATGGAATCTATGAAATCCTGGTAGCAAATTTTGCCCCAGTGCTGCAAATTAGCAGCACCATGCATAGTTTAGCATGCAGCACATGTGAGTTGTGGTGCTGCAAAGAGGTTTGCAGCCCCACAAACTGCATGTGCCTGCACATCTGGATTCAGCCCAGGAGTTGTCAGTTTCTCTTCTTCTCCCTACAACTCCCATGATGCTTCAGTTTCTCTTTTTCATGAGGAGAAGCTATATAGAGCACAGAGTTGCCAGCTTTGGTGCATTAGGTGGGAGATGCTGTTCAGCTACAAATCTCCTAGTGAAAAACAGGGCCAGAAAGAGCAAAATGAAACTGCCATGAGGCACCACAGTTTTCTGTTTCAGCCAACATCTTTTTGTTTTTGGCTAAATATTTCAATAAAAATGATATTGTCTGTGGTAAGTAGGCATTTTTCCAGGAAGTAAGTTATTTTATCAAAACTCTATTTTCTGTCAGAAGCCATTTCAAAAGATATTCAATCAGGCCTATAATTAAGTTTATATCAGTACTAAGAAAAAAGCAGCTGAGAAAATGATGATCAATAGATTTACGAAAGCATCTTGATGGATATAATGTGATGGGGACACAGTGACACAGATTTTTCAGAGAACATCATGTTTCTTTCTCTTTTGTCAGCATTCTCTAAAAGAGCTAGCAGGAGAGAGAGATAGGACAAAGAAGTATTTAAACTTTCAAAAGAGCGTTGATAATGTTCCACAGAAGAGACTATTAAGGAAAATTTTGTAACCACAGGTTGAGAGGTAGAATCCTTATATAAATGAGAAACTGGTTTAGACACAAAACTAGGAGCTGGGATAATGCATGTACTGTATCTCTGCATAGAGAGAAGCTAAAAGTAGGCTCTTCCAAGAATTAGGACTTGGACTAGTGCTATTCAATATGTTTTGAACACCTGGAGTTAAGGAGAATAATGAAGCCACATGATAATTTGGGAGACTGTACAGCTTCTGAGCTCTGTTGAAAATGAAGTCTGTATGTATGCATGTTGAACTACTCAACACCATTTAGTTTTCTAAATGTCATTTTGATGATAGGACTGCTCTATGCCTTTGTGTTGGCTGTTGCATCCATGTGGAGTCAGCACACTTGGGAGTGGCAGGAGAAATTCTTATACCTGCCAACACAGCAGTGTCAGAGGGTCATTAATCCAGGATGATGATCCT
This sequence comes from Alligator mississippiensis, assembly GCF_030867095.1. Lineage (NCBI taxonomy): Eukaryota > Metazoa > Chordata > Crocodylia > Alligatoridae > Alligator > Alligator mississippiensis. The sequence goes on along the minus strand of NC_081825.1, from coordinate 140,086,388 downwards.
TTCACATGGAAACACCCTTCGATAAACAGCTGGTTATTGCAAGGATAAACTTGTTGTTTACCTCTGAATTTAAGTGGGGTACTGCCCAAACAACAAGACTGGGGCTTTCAAGCACCTAATTGGGTTTCTGAAGCTGGGTGGGTGGGTGGGTGGGAAGGAAGGAATTAGAGCATCAGCTATCAGCTTCCCATTAGAAAGTGCTCTTAAAAAAATCCAACAACTTTCACCTCCCTCCTCATAATTGTGTTTACTTTTATGACATTTTATTTCAATGGAACTTTAAAAAAATGGGGGAAAAGTTGACAATTCTTGGAATGGAAAGCCTTAATTTCTTATTTCAAAATTTATTTAAAAAAATTAAGAAGGATTGAAATTAAAATAAAACATTTCTAATTGAAATGAAATACTTTGAAATTTGGGCTTTTTGTCCTGTTTCAGGAAGAAATTATTTCTGACATCTTGAAAACTTCATGGGACAGAAAACCTTCTGCCCGGATCTTTAAATAAGAGCCTTGACTGACCAGGTATAGTGCAATTTTCAGGCAGCCTGGAAGAGGTCTTATATGTTGCTATGATCATCAGAAGAAGCATAGCTTATCTCTAGGCAAGGCTGTTTATCTTGAGTAGGTCACCAAAGCTGGATTTTTTAGAGGAATTTAAAAGAATCAGAACCATGACCCAGTTTGCTCTTGAAGGCATCTGGTTTCCCTCTTCTCCACTGTGGGGTAGAATACAAAATACAGAATGGAAGAAAATGCCGGCAAGAGAAGTCTTGAATTACTCTCAGTGGGCCTCCCTGCCTCACGCACACATGGGGTGAGAAGGGGAGGATGCAAGGTTGTGTGAGGTGGAGAGGAACAGTTATGAATGGAGGGAGAAGAAGAGTGGGTCAGTGGAAAAGCGAATGAGCAAGGTAAGGGGCAGACATAGAGAAGCTGAACTCCAAGGAATATTTCTTGATTGAATCCCTTGGCCATTCTGCGTTCCTGCCTTGGCAGTATAGATCTCTACTTTGTCTCTTTCTGCTCCAGTTACAGTCCAGCAGCACTTCTGACACTTCTTTCAGGTAGCTATTGCAGAGACAGACAAGGATAACACAAATAGTGTTCCTAAAGGGCCTGCTATGATCATCTGATCTGACCTCCTTTACAGAGTTTCCATTCAGAATATAGCCCATCATTTAGGAAGACATCTAGTCTTAATTAAAAAAGACCAAGCAATGGAGAATCCATCATATCCCTCAGTAAGTGGTTCCATTGGTTCATTACCCTTGGCATTAGATATTTGAGCCGTATTTCCTGACTGAATTTGTACGCAATGTCAGGGTAAGGCAGCACTCTAATGAGACTACCCCCAACAAGGGTGGGGGGAGGGGAAGCAAATAACTCTATTAAATACTGTGTCACTTTAATCACTTTAGTTTATGTTTTAATTGGCTGGACATTCTGCCACCTTCTAATGGGTTGCCAAGGTGTTTTTTTTTTCTCTTCTTTTCTTTTTTTATTTAAAGACAAAGGACCAACAAGACAATTATAAAGCATCTGAAAGGTCAGATTGGTATCTTCCACGCCCAGCAGTCTTTCACAGAATGTCTACATGATTAAAAACCTAATTCTTGTGATCAAGATTATAATGAGAATAGAAAATGAATGCAGGGTGCAATATAATGAATGCACAAATAGAAGGAACAAAATGTCACAACATGAATATATTCTCGCAGCATTGATTGCTAACATAAAGCACAACATGATGAATAGTAATGACGCACACCTAACACAGACTACTGTTTCACCATTCATTGTCATCTTTTGTCATCCTCTTTGGATGTCATTTGGCTTTGCTTTGCTATACTTTTTAAGGATCTGTCCTTTATTTCATGTCCACTGCTCCTTGAGAGAAACACAGGACAATAACATTCAGAATTTTGATATTCTTATTCTGAAGTCCCTGGTTACAATTTTCAAAAAGGTCTACTGAATAAAGCGTGTATGTATTTTTCCAGGCACTTAATCAACACTGTCTTCCCTAGGAGTCCCAGGTACTTGGGACTTCTGAAAAATCAGGCAACTTATTTAGGTATGTAAATACAAATTTTGAAGCCTAGGTCTAGGCTGTTCTTTCTTGATATTCTGGGCTACACTCTGCTGGAGTTCTAACTTTTTTACAATAATGTCTACCTTTTTGCTTCCTTAGGGGCTGTAATAGGCCAGATGAGTTGATGCTGAGTGACTCCTTCCTTCATTGATAACAATATTACAAAGGCAAGCTTGGAAATCCTCTAGCTTTCAAACTCTTGAATTTAAAGCATTTGAAACCCTTTTTTTTCTCATAGACACTCCAACCTCTGCTTTCAAGAAACAAAATAAAGTCCCTGAACCTTGTAGTTCCTTCTTGTCCCGAATAAATATCTCAGTACCGGTGCTTACATTCTTACTCCTGTGTCCCACTTCATATAACTCTCATAATGAATGAAAGAGTGTTTGCAGGGTGAGCCATGATCTGCTATGATTTCTCAGTGAAATTATTGTGATGAATCACCATTGTCAATGATTTTTGAATGAGACAAATCCCAAACTAATCTGCTATCTGCAATCCAAATGTAATGGGCCTATAGATCATAAATCTTCTACAAGAAAATATGCCTCCATTCTGTATCAGTCAATAAACAAAAGTGTTATTCATCCTTTCCTGCACAAGAACAGCAGTGGAGAATATAATTAGAAGGTGAGTGAGAAATTGGGCAGAATATAAAAAGCATAGTACATAATGCTGGGATTCAAATTGATTTCACCAAGGTATCAGTTATTTACATGTGACAGAAATCATTATGCACAGTATATGTGCCATGCAAGTTCTTCAAATCAATATTGTAACTCATTTAGAGCATATTATAGGATTGTGCTGAGTTATGAACATAAGCACAGGAAAACCATGATCTAAAGGAAGTTAATGTAATTTAACTGGGGACATGGAGTGAGCAGCAAATATTTGGTTAGGTCATAATATGTTAATGGTGACAATATGAGCAAAGAATTTCAGTCAGAGCCTGGAAAAAGTAAATGGCATCAACTTTAGATCATTATCAGGGCTGCCTCTAAACTTCACTTTTGAAAAACAAAGGAAAAAAATACCAGTTTAGGGAAGGGGCGGGGGGAGAAGGGTGCCTACCAGATGCAGGACTGTTTTCTGTGGGGACTGGGGTGGGGGGAGGGCAGGGAAGGGGGACATAACAGGGAAAGAGAGGTGTCTTATTTCTTATTCCTGCTTTCCTTGCTCTAATCCTCACAGTCCTATTCTAGGGGGGAATGTAACAAGGATGCTTCATACAAAACTCACTGGTCTGACGTGGGCAATGCCGGAGGGTGAAGTGGATGGTTATTAGGGTTCTTTAGGTCTTTAAAATCTACTAAACTCATGAGTGTGGGCAACAAGAAGAGTTAAGAAGACTGTGTGGAAAGTAGCATTGCAGCCTAACTATTTTCACATCTTGCCTACTTGTGATGTCCCTCACCTACTCCACAAGTTTGCACTACAAGAACTGCCTGCTGCTGATCACAATGGAGGTGAATAAAATCTATGAAAATTGAAAGGAACAGCAAGCTGCACTCAGGTGTACTTTTACTATGGTCTATGAAACAGTGATAAAGATGGCTTGCCTTTGACCATGCATGCAGGTAACCTGCACTGGATACCAACCTGTTCAGATGCATTCACTGCTGATGCCTGATACTAACAATAGTTTATGTTTGTAATGGACAAAGCTTAAATGAAGGAGAACCGAGGAAAAGAAGATGCTGCAGAGTTCACTGCCACAGGCTGGAATTGAGGCAAAGAATAAGTTTATTTGGTAAAAGGCTGTTTAGAAATGTATGTAATAATTATTACCAGTAGGTTTGGAAAGGGATATAAAGCTTTATACTTAAAAACTTGCACTAATCTCTGGCTAAGGAGAAATTCCTGCATCTACCTCTAAAACCTCTTCACTGGTCCCTCTCACAGGAAAGGTTCAAGATGAGATGGATCTCTGGATGTGGTCCAGTCTGACCACTCCTGTGTTCCTACAGGAATAAACATGCAGTTCCCAGAAGAATAAGCATAAAGGCAGCACTGCTGGATTCCCTGTTTGCTTCTTGGAGAATTTGTGACTAAAGGAACTTGCAATGACTTTTCCAACAGTTGAATGCTTTTGCTAACCCCTCATTTTGCAAAACAACTGGAGATTCAAGAATCACCTTGAGATCTGGTGTGCCAACCCTGAAGCCCCAGAAACTGGCACAAGAAGCAAGGGAGAGTTTCCACTTTTATTAAGAAAATCATAGGAGTTTGGGTCACAACCCAATGGGCCAAAGGGAGGGAACAGGTAAAAGGTAAAGAAACATCAGCACTGTGGTAACATATACTCAGCACTTTAATTCCACCCCCTACACCTCCAGAGGGGTCCTCAGACAAGCTATTGGTCCCTAGAGAGCTCAAACAGCACTCTGCAGATGCCCCCAAGTCTGAGTCCAGCTCCTTCAGTCCACAGTCCTGGCTGACCAACTTGATTATGACAGACTTGATTATGAGCATGCACAAGAACTGGAACAGTGGAATAAACTGGTGCTATTTTACACAACTGCTGCAATTCTGTAATATGCTAATCTCTATGGTTTAAGGGAACATAACGAGAAAAAATGGTGCAGCTCTCCATAAAATCTGGGTTTACATCATCACTTGGAAAAGTATAGGTGTGCTCCTTCTCATTCATTTTTTTCCCACCATCCCAAACTCATGCACTGGGATAGATGTCAGTTTGCCTTTGATAGCTAAACATATAGCGTGGAAGTGATTCCACTCAGTTGAGCCAGGCGAGAGTCGGGGTTGAAATGTTCTTGGGTATCACTGGTGACAAGCCTTCTTATAAAGATCATCTGCGGACTAAAAAATTACAGAGGACCAAACTGTGATTAGTCAAAACACTGCTGTGCAGAACAATTGAGATAAGTGAAGATCAGACACACACATACACACTTGTTTATACAAGTACTAAATGACTGCGCAGTAATCACTGCACAGTCAGCATCTCATGTAGATGCAACCTGGCTGAGCCAATCACAGAAGCTTTATCTTTTGCTAGCAGCAAGCTCAAGACTAGTGAGGCAGCTAAGGGTAATGCCGTAAAAACCTGATGCTCATACCTGTATGCCAGTTCTCAGGATTGCTGAGAAGGCCATATGCCATGCACATAGTCCTTCTGCAGCAAGCTTCCCAGTGAAAATCAGCACTGGGGATGTATGCTGTGTTTCCTGTCTTTGTTTATCCTTTCTGTCCCTTTAGTGGGTGTTTATCCTATTTTGTTTTCAAGGAAACAGAATTTAATTTTATCAATAACAGCAACAAATGTAACAGACCATCTCTGCTGTCAGATTTTTCTCTTGAAAAGAGCAATAAATACCATGTGAACAACTGTCAAGCAGAAGAGGGAGCTTACCACCCCATAAAAGCTATCTGGCTGCAGGGAAAAGGCAAGGTTGGTAATATTCAAGCCTTACTAAAGGCATTATATTTCAAAGGCTTTAACTGTTTATTTTTCTTCTCTTTTCTTCTTCATTTTAAATGTTTAAAAAGTTTACAGTGGGGGTTGCAACAATGGGAGTCACTAGCGGTAGCTCAATGTGAGACTCCAGACCACGCTGTGAAGGTCGTCACAGTGAACATGGGTTTGAGAGACATCTTATCCTCTGCTGGGCCTGAGGCTCTTGCCACACCCTTCATTTCAACACAGTATTCCCCAGATCTTAGCTCCCAAGCTGAGGGAAGTAGAGTGACTGTACCAGATACTTCTGGAGGAACCAAGATCCTGGTGGGTGCTGGCCTTTCTCTTATACACAATCCATTGGAGTCAGCTAGCGGTGCTGCTGGCTAGCAGAGGAAGGGAACTCTCCATGGTCTGTAAGGTGCCAGCTCTGAAGGCACAATCCTTACTTTTTCTGTCTGAGGATGGAGTATCAATGCACCATCTGACACAAAATTGCAGATGATGGCCCAATTTAGCCCCTAAAGAGCAGTGACTGAGAAACTAGCTAGTGAGTTAGACAGCACAGAGTGCTCAGAGATGACTCATGGTGAAGTAGCCCTCCCCACAAAATTCAAACCCCATTGAACTCCAGAATAAATCATGACCCAGATCTGAACAAAGCAATATTCTGGAGATGGCCAGTGTCCCATTCTTTTTCCATCTGGAATAGCTCTTAATGACACTGCCGCTCACAGGAGTGGAGCAAATGCTGGTGAGCTGCCGATTTAAATGTACAAGTGCTATCATTTTTAATTCACAGAACTGCATGAGATGCTGCTGATGAATGTTCATGCTCTAAAAGCACAAGAAAATGTGGTTACAACTAGTTTGAAAAAGTGCCTCACCAAAGCAGATGGAATTCTGGTTCCATCAGGTAGGAAATGAATGAGTTTTTTTCTGCACAATTCTACCAATCTCTTAGCTTTGAATAAGGAACAAAGAATTAACTTACATCACAATCATGCCTCATGGAAACAAACCAAGAGTAACTTACTCCAGTGCAACAGAGGCAATCTGAGCAGAATAAAAGAAATAAAAACCATGTTACAGGACTTCGGAGACTACCGGCAAGAATAGGTAGCAATTTTCTTTCTGTATTATTATATCTGTCTGGCTAGATTACTACCTACTGTCTAATTAAACTGACGCTCTCTGATATATATGAAGTAAATTTCAAATCCAGCCCACTCAGAATGTAACAGCGGTCTACACCATGGAATTAATCACTCTTTATGGGAGAATATTAATGCCCTTAAATTAAAAGGCATCCTAAATTTCCTTATCAGTCAGTTCCCTCCACCTTAATCTCTTCAAGGCATTTAACTAAGGAAATGTGAAAGGTGCTTCCTGATCAGTTATTAATACAGGATGTCGTGTTCATTATGAAGAGAGAGTTGAACTAGACTTTTTTATTATGGTTTCAGGGATCAGACTAAACAGTAGGGCCGTATTCTGCTCCTGACACAAACTACAGGGCTGTTGACTCAAGTCTGAGGGTAAACAAGAGCAGTACCTAATGTTTTACTTTGAAAAGTAATTGTTCCATCACTGGCCATTTAGCATACAAAGAAAGAAAAAGAATAATTGCAAGATGTTTTATTCTTGTTCCAGGCAGCACAGCCAGCCAAGGCTCAGTTTTCTCTTCTAATGCCCACTCTTTCTCTTGGCCTGAGCAAGACATGGGAAAATCAGCTTTAGTGTGAGAAGGAAATAGCATCATACATTGTCACCAGTATGAGTGGGGCATTTTGTTAACTTCACCAGCCTTTACCACTGCCACTGAACTGCCCAATACTGAAAACACACACTAGCTGGATATTTCTCATAAGGCAAACAGCAATGACATGGTTAACGAGGGCAGTTTAAAAAAAATTACCATTGTTAGACTTCAGAGTCAACAGCTTGCTCATAGCTGACCAAAGTTAGTTTACTCCTCTCTCAGATCCATGATTCCAGAGAAGGTTTTCAAATGCTCCTGAAGGAGCTACAATCCCTACTGTTTTGGACACCTCACTCTACTGGACATCAGCACGGTAGTGTCAGTCTATTTTCTTGCAGACTTCTTCCGGATGTGCTGCATTACTGCCGCACATTCAGAAATTTTGCTTCAGCTAGAACTGCTTGTAGCATGCACTTTATTTTAAATATAAATTTGTGCTTTGCAGAATTTTCAGTTGAACAGAAGACCAAACATGTTTGCTTACATTAGAGCTGTGCAAATAACTTGTTTTCAATATGCCAGAAGTTCTGAAAACACTGAAAAATGGGTCATCCAGGGGAAAACATTTCAATTTTTTTGGCGAAGTGGGAAAAACAATCATTTTGGCTAGAAGGAAGCATTTTGTTTTGGTTCCGCATATGATTGATGTGTTTTTTAAAAGTAAAACAGAAGAAAATTTCACAATGGAAAGTTGTTCCTAACTGAGAAATCAAAGTGTTTTATTTAGGAAACATTGAAAGAAAATGTTTTGAATGAATATTTTTTTTTACTGGTTACTGGACATGCAATATTTTGCGAAGCCGAAACTCAGACACAAAATCTTACTGAATCGCTAAAACAGTATTTTCCACCAAAAAAAAAAGTTTAAAACAAAAACACATTGCCGTGCTTTAGTGTAAAACTATAGCTCCATGCAGGAGCAGACCTTAGTCCTACTTAGTCCTCCTTAGATCTTCCCAGCCCTGGTAATGCACGAGCCAGTTACTTTGTACCCTTTGAATGTCACTTCTCAGCCTCTGTTGTGAGTCATCAGTATGAAACTTTTCAGCTTCTAAATTACCCAGTGTTTGTCTCATCAGTGAGTTGTCACGTCTTGACCACATTTATAATCAAGTAGCCATGAGTGTTCTCCAGCACAGATGACATTTATTGCATATTTATACAGAACTTGTTAGCCAGGAGGAACCTTAAAATTGTTATTAATACACAGGAAACACTTTCCCCATGTTGTGGTTGCCCTTGCTCCGCTACACCTCTTATTTTTCCTTACCTCAGTCAGACCCACCCTCCTGCTACATGCCAACTTCTCAGTGGAGATATGGAGTCCTTGGTCTAACTCTACCTCAATCACTGGCACCAATCAAGATCCCACTCTTGAAGGGAAATCATTGTGTAACCCTTCTGCTATGCACTGTTTAGCAGTAACAAAAACCAGTTCAGTTTTTGAGGGTTCTCTCTGAAGCCACTGGCAGACATTAAATTAAAAGCAGGATAGGATCTCATGCGAGATCCCAACAATCAGCATGGCAGGAGGTGTGATAGTGGGATCAATCATCATGATCCTGGGCTCCCCCTGAACCAGGGAGTAGTAAGGTGGGCTCCCTGAGTTCCCTTAGGTGGCAGCTCTGATCAGCTGATGGGGCTCCCAGGTGGGGAAGCACATCTGAACCAAGGGCTCTATGCACTCCCCTGGGTAGGAGCCCCCATCACCTGACCTGTGCTTCTATCCTCTGGAACTGTAAAACTTGAAGGGCTCTGATGTGCTCCAGAGGCTGGGGACACTGGCCACATGTTCAATAAAAGCTGTGATTAAGAACCAGCCACAGAGTTGTTATACATATTTTGTGTGATAACTTTGTGGCTTTTTCCTTATTTTATCATGCCATTAATAGAATGAGTGGGGCCAGGTCACTACATAAGATGTGATTAACCATTTAATCATGTCTTAAGTTTAACATCTGTCAGGGGCCTAATAAACTTAAACAATGCTAGTGCCAGTCCCCACTCAGAAATCTGGGAAGATGAAATTAAAACATCCTGGTGCTTACAATGAGCAAAATCTCCATGCTGTCAAGCAGTGAGTCCCAGGGGTAAACCCAGGGACAAGGAAAACACCCTGAACAGCAATTTGAGACAATGGAGATAACGGCAGATAAGACTCCCTCAAGATCTTCTGGCAATGGCTTGACTCAGGTCTTCTCCCACAGCTGACATTGCTCTCCCCCTTCATTCATTACACCACACTCACTGCTTGTCATCTTTGTCAGCTCAGAAGGGTTCAAGTTTCAGACATGCAGATCTTTAAAGCCTACAGAGTACCAAGCTCCAGGGGTGCTGCTGGCTCTCTCAACCAAAGCCACTGCTGTTGGGAAAGGAGATATTCAAAGTCCTTTAGGCTTGTGGCATTATCTGTTGAGTGCTCATAGTCATAACCACTACCCACTAGTTACCACTGCTACATCTTGGCTTTCCTCTTGCCATATTGTCATGTCAGAGCTTTTTATGTGAAGAGTCTGTCACAGACAAAACTCCAAGCTGAGAACCTTATTTTGAAGTGGCTCAGGGAGTTTCCTTCCCTTGTCAAAAAAAGGGAGCCAAAAGGATACTAAATTCCAGCCAGGACTTTATCACACTACAGCAACACCCTTAAATGAGCCCTCCTCCTGAGTTGTTTGGGCTCCTTTATCTCAACATCAAAGGCTGCAGTATCAGTTAGGGTGGCCCCTTATCCTTGGTATATTGAACACAATTCCCTTAAGCATCTATTTCCAATCATAGCTCATACTGTTTCAACCACTCCAAACCACCAACTTTTAGCAAAATTGTTTCAAATGTCAATGATGGACATGCATCCAAAAGACAGAAAAATAGCATGCAACTCAGGCCTGCCTCCCTTGAGTCCTTTGTGATCATCCGGAGTTGCCAGGAGAGGCCCTTCTCTAGAGGGCCTTGATCCAGCTAGAGGTTTTAGGCACCTCTGGGCTACTGTCAACCATGAGTTCCCTCTTCATATAGAGTATCAGGCTTATGTTTACAGCAGCAGACCTCATGGAATATTTGGGGGAATTTGCCTGTTCCCTTCATTACCCAAAACATATTTGAAACAATTCAGAAAGCTCCGTTTCATATTTTCTTGAACCTATCTTGTCCATGACAGATGGAGAAAAGCAAAGAGAGAAAGAATATTCCACATGGTTATTTTTAAAGCACTTAACACAGTTCAGACATTTTTAATGGGAAGCCACTTCTATCTTTACCTTCCCACTGTGTTTCCCACCAAGTGGGACATGCTTCCTGAATAAAACCAGGTCATTTAGTGTTTTTGATGACACTTAACTCATTAATGGGTGCATTTGCTGGACAGAAGTGATTTCACATCTTTAAAATGCAGAATGCTGCCTTCCCCCACTGAAAAGAGGAGTGTTAAGGTTAAAGTATTGCCAAACAGTTGTTTTAGTCTTTAATACAGCTAAGCCATTTTGTTTCATGAAAGCACATGAAAGTATACAGAATTGGAAAACTGAATTTTATAGATATCTCATAGCCTTTCATGATCTTTTATTCCCCCCAAAAGTCAAAGAACATAATTAATTAATATTCAAGGCCAGGAATATAATACAGTAGTGATGCTAAAGCCGAAGAGCAAAACCCCATTAACAGCTGTAGATTGTGCTTGGTAGCCATGAACAAGAAGATAATCAATGCATGCTATTCTAATACACTATATCAAGGCCCTAAGTGTTGCCATGTATTAAGTCTATTTTCTATAAGGGCTTTTGTCAAGGCTGTATTTCAAGCTTTACAGAAGTGAGCTGAATTCTCAAATGGAACAAAATCTGATCTTTTGTGTCCTACCTTCATAAATTCCTTTATTTTTCTTCCTAAGTAAACATTTTTGTATCAATCATTTTCCCTCTGGGTGAGGTAATTAATTGCAATTGGTGCTACTTAAGTTACAGTTGACTCTGAGTCTGTGTTCTGCATTCTTTGTGTTCGTCTTTCTTGTCTTTTATATTCCAACCGTAATTGCAGGTGACTTTGGCAGCAGTATTTCACAAAGAAGTTTAGGCTCCCTTTGTGGGCTGACAGCCTACAGGGTTTCGAGACTGTTTCCATGATTTAAATTAAGTAACTCTGATTCTTTATGTCCTAACTAATGTGTTTTGACAGATGGTAAAATTATGCAAATACCAGACTTTTCTACAGGTAACCCAAGCCAGTAAAACTGCTGCTGTGTAGTTTGCTACATTCCAAGCTTTAGCATCTGCTATCGGTGGAAATCAGATAGCGACTAGGAATGACAGACATTTTAACCATTTTTTGAATGGCATTATGAATAATTCCCCCTCCCACTCTCACAGTTATGGCTGCATAGATAAGGGACAGGGTCTAATTTTTACATGACTAATCCATCTTTCCTACTTAACTAAAACCCTAGCTTCTGCTGAAGAGTGGTCTTCATGAGTGGAATTTTGATCTTGAAAAGAGCTGAAGAGCTGTGAAATTGGAGAAGAAAACAGAAGTCTTAGTAGATGACCATTAAAAAAGGAGAGATTATTGTTAATTAACACATGTGAAGTGAAGAACACTTGGTATGTCTACAAGTGCATTTAAGCACGCCTAAATTTAATGTGCATTATCTTAATGTGCATTAAGTGGGTTTAAGCAGGTGTCTACATGTGTAGCACATTAATGCTGTGTGTACTTGGGACCAACTCACTCAACTTGCAACTAACCCAAGTGAGTCCACACACAGTGTTAATGCACTTCAATGTGTCTACACATGCATTAATGTGTGCTTTAACTATTCACACCTAAATTTGATACCTGCATTTGCAGGTATCAAATTTAGGCATGATTAGCACAAAATTGCCATTTTGAAAACACATTAAGTGCATGCATGTGTAGATGCATGCCCTAACACACCTTAAATTTAGGCTAATGTGCCTTAAAGCGTCTCATGTTCACATGGCTATTGTGAAGTAATGGGACACTCCCTCAGCTGCCTGAATAGTAGTACTAAAGCTGCTGTGGTGTGGAGAAGGAAGCAAAGCAGGGTACAAAAAAAATGTCTCAGGCAAAACATTTTGTCTGAGTGACTTTGCAAAAGAATTTGGCTTTCAGAATTTGATGCTGCTAAGCCCATGTTTTCCATCAATAAATTAGGTCTGATTCTGATTTCTCTCACCCTAGAATATATCAGGAATAACCCCACTTCTATCAAGAAGCTTGATTCCCATTTGTGATATGATCCCTCCCACACCAGGAGTGACTTCAGTGTAGCAATGTGATACCCAAGCCATCTTTAAGGTAGTGAGCTCAGGTATCAGTAGCAGTTTAGCCATAGCAGCACAGAGGTTAGTTTCAGTCAACAAGATTCCTGCATGACTTTGGCAGACCAGACTGAACTCTGCGCTGCCCCAGTAGACTGGTACCAGTACTTGACCTATCTGTATTAAAACTAGAGTGGGGATGTCTGCATTATGCTGCAGTCATGGCACTGTAGGCCTATCTTTTATCAGTGTGACAGGACAACCCATTTTAAGACCAGGGTGGTGTTGAAAGAACCCGTGTGCAAATGAGATTCAAACCCTACATGTTTCTAGTAGTGTAAAACTTGTGAGGCCAGAATCCTGCTTGAGGTTTAAACACTTCTCATCTACTGCTAAGAGGATATATTAAAAATACAGAAGAACAGCTTCTGAGAATTCTGAAAAGAAATCTAGGTTGCTGTTCAAAAAGAAACCTACCCTCCCTTTCAGCTTTTGCAGTATAGTGTCGATACAGACAGATACATCCCAGGAAAGGCAAAATCAAAGAATTGAAAAGGACTTCAAGGGTCATTTTGTCCAACTGCCTGCACAAATACTACTCCTAAATCACCCCTATCCAGTGCTTACTCAGTCTCCTTTTGAAAGCAAGGAGCCAGCTGGAAGGGGTGAGGTCATCAGGGATCCTCATGGCAGAGGAAGGCCTCAAGTGTCAGTCCTTAGGCTCAGCAGGTCAGCCATCCTACCCCTTATCACCCAAGCGTCTGAGGCACATGGATGTTACCTAAGCAGTTTCTTAGTTTAATTCAGTTAACATGACACCAAACTTTATGAAAGATTTATTCCAAATCTGCCTACAGCCAGCAGGCCTATGTCCTTCTCAGCATGAAAGAAAACTGTAAGATAGGTTTGTTCAGAAAGCCAAATAAGGCTTTTGAAGAAACAAAAGCACAAATGTGTCACATAGAATGTTCCTTTATAAATAATTTATAAAGGGTTAATGCATGATTAATCAATGGTTTAAATGTGTTATAGCTGTGCATGGTATATATTATTATAAATTACTTTAAGCATATGAGATACATATCAAGCAAGACCCAAGAAGTATCCTCCTGCTTTACTAGGCCTTGGTGAGGCCACAGCTTGAGTACTGCATCCAATTCTGGGCCCCACTAGAAAAGATGTGGAGAAGCTTGAGAGAGTCCAGAGGAGAGCCACGTGCATGATTAGAGGTCAAAAGAGCAGGCCTTATGAGGTGCTGAGAGGCACAGGACTCTTCAGCCTGGAGAAGTGTAGGTTCAGGGGGGACTTGGTGGCAGCCTATAAGTACATAAGGGGTGTGCATCAGGATCTGGAAGAACGTCTGTTTAGCAGGGCACCCCAAGGGAAGACAAAGTCTAACAGTCACAAACTGCTTGAAGACCATTTTAGACTGGACATAAGGAAAAACTTCTTTACCATCTGAGTCTCCAGATTCTGGAATAGACTTCCCCCAGAAGTGGTGCAAGCACCTACTTTGAATACCTTCAGGAAATGCCTGGATCCTTATCTTGCTGGGGTCATCTGACCCAAGCTGAATTCCTGCCCTTTGGGCAGGGGACTGGACCTGATGATCTTATGAGGCCACTTCCAGCCCTAATTTCTATGAAATCTATGAGAAGGTGGTGTGCTTAAATGGCTCTAAACTGTGGTACATGCACCCCTCGGGCTACGCAAGGCATCTCTGGGGGGGACGCATAAGAAATTTTGTAATGGGAGACTTAATTTCATGATAATAATAATAATTAGCATTTAAGGGGTTAAAATATAAACTGTGTCCTGGGGGTACATGGGCAGCTGGGATATCTAGAAGGGGGCATGTAATAAGAACAAGTTTGGGAACCTCTGTTCTAAGCCACGGTTATAAACACCCTATAGAGCTGTTGACCCTTTTAACTATCTTTAATAATTGATTAACTGTCTATTAAAACATCCATCAGTCTCTGGAATGTTATAATAAAGTGCGACCTGAATTAAAATAGGTCAAGTGCATTTTAATCAGAAGCTTCTCTTAGCAATAACATGAGATACGACTTCAGTAGAGGTAGTAGCTGTCATTTTTCACTTCACGTAAAGAAAGGAAAGAGAACCCAATCTTGTTTACTTCAAGTACATGAACAGGAGCTGCTGGGTGCTTGGCTTTGTACTTCGTTAATTATTTGATTGTAAATTTGAGTTTTGTGGCAAGGAGAATAAAAAAGTAATTTATTGAAAGAGAAAAGTGGAAGCTCTAGTGAATAGGTTGTTATATAGTATCACTCAGTTCATAAATTGACATGCTTCTGAAAGTTTTGAGCAGACCATATAGTACATATGACGGGTTGTTTTTGACCTGGAGGGATGTGGGCAGTGGAGTTCTCCAGGGCTCAGTCTTTGGGCCTGTGCTATTCAACATCTTTATCAGCTACTTGGAGGTGGGCATGGAAAGCATGCTGTCCAAATTCGCTGATGACACAAAGATGTGGGGAGAAGTGGGCACGCTGGAGGGGAGGGACACAATCCAGCTAGACCTAGACAGGTTACAGAGGTGGACGGATGAGAATAGGATGGAATTTGACGCAGACAAGTGCAAGGTGCTGCATCTAGGGAGAAGGAACCTGCAACATATCTATAGACTGGGGAACACCCTTCTTAACAACACAGTGGTGGAAAGGGACCTTGGTGTCATTGTTGACTCCAGGATGGATATGAGCCACCAATGTGAGGAAGCGGTCAGTAAGGCTAGCCGCACCTTGTCGTGCATCTACAGATGCATCACAAACAGGTCCGGGGAAGTATTCTTCCTCTCTATGTGGTGCTGGTCAAGCCACAGTTGGAGTACTGCGTCCAGTTCTGGGTGCTGCACTTCAAGAGGGATGTGGCTAACCTTGAGAGGGTCCAGAGGAGGGCCACTTGCATGGCCAGGGGGCAGCAGGCCAGGCCCTACGAAGATGGACTAAAGGGCATGAATCTATTCAGCCTCCACAAGAGAAGACTGAGAGGGGATCTGGTGGCCATCTATAAACTCACCAGGCAGGACCAGTGAAAAATAGGTGGGGTTCCATTTCCTTGGGCACCACCTGGGATAACAAGGAATAACGGCCACAAATTGATTGAAAGCAGGTCCAGGCTTGGTATTAGGAGGCATTACTTTATGGTTAGGGCTTCCAGGCTCTGGAATGTGATCCCAAGGAAGGTGGTGCTCTCCCCTACCTTGGGGGTCTTCAAGAGGAGGTTGGATAGATACCTGGCTGGGGTATTATGATATCAGCACTCGTTCCTGCCCAGGGCAGGGGGTCAGACTTGATGATTTATTCAGGTCTCTTCTGACCCTAGAAACTATGAAACTACATGACCATATAATAAAGTACAGTAATAGTAATTTTAATTTTACATTCCCAGAAGATGATCTGGTAACAAATGTGGGTAAAACAGCAGTCTCATGGTGAAAAAGATGTTTTCTTTCAATCAACACTGCAGTTTTCAAGATCATCACACATATAAGTAAGTTAAAAGGACTTAATTAGCATTGCAAAGTTAGTTACTCAGAAATTACAAATGCCAGAATTCAGTTTGCTCATACAGCCTGAATTCACCTCCCCCCTCTCTTTTTGTCTCTGAATAATGGCATAATTTTTAATTGGAGAATCACATGCTATTGCTCTGTAGGATCCTTCATCATTTGGAGCACAAGATAGATAGTGCTCGCTTAGACAGCAGCTACTTAATATATTTTTTTCTCTTTGTTGCTCTATTTGTAGCTTCATACTTTATTTGCTGCACACTACCTCTACCTTACACTGAAGGCAGGATTCTTAATTTCCTCATGGGCTTTTTCCTGACAATCCTCAATATATTATTTGCTTCATAATGCCTCTCCTCAGCTCGCTGTCCCAGTCTCCTTCCCTGCTCCCTGTTCTGGCCTCTTTGATCAGGAGCTCTCAGCCACCAGCTCCTTTCTGTCCAGTCAAACCTCAGTAGCATAACAAAGTGGGGGTGACCAGGGCACCACTCCTGGATCCTGACCCTGGGGTGAGAAGGCGAAAAATAGTAGGATCTGTGCTGTTAGCCTGGCTGGTGCTGCTGCAAGTGCAGTCACTGATGATACCTTACGCTATGCTGCTGCCCAGGTCACTCAAACAACCTGTTAGGCCTCTGTCAAACTCAATTCCCCCTTTGTGAATTCTCATCTTTAGCCTCCAATTACCCCTGCTATTGTTCCATGGCCTCACCTTCAACCAGTCCTGCTTGCTTACCTGCACTCCTTTACTAACTTAAGGGCTCTTCTCATTCAGTTCCTTGTCCCATTCTCTTGGTCCAGCAAGTGCCTGTTTTCCCCTAACACTCTGGCTATTTCTCAAATATGTGTCCTCTCCTATCCAACTCCTTCCCCCATACCAGTGTACTTGTTCAGGTAGTCCAAGCCTCCTTGTACAATTTGCCCCCACTCCTACCAAACTCAAAATCTCTCCTTTAAAGCACAGGAGCAGTAGTGCTGGTCAAAGGAGAAGTTACCAACATTTTGTACTATGAGCAAAATGGTATTTTCCCTTGACTTTGATCTCAAAAGTGGCTGGATCATTTTGGTTGAAAGTTTACAGCATGATTCAACCAGAGTTAGATACCTGGCATGAAAAATGTCATCCCAAGATTGAAAATTAAATTAAATAATTTAAAATTAGGCAAAATATAAGCAATTGAAAAACAGGGCCTTATCATGGATAATATCAGGAAACTATAGGAATAGGTGGTACTACCAGGTCTTGCTATGATCCTATAAACAAAATGGGGCTGTCAAACTATTAAAACATTTGATCGCAATTAGTTGCATGATTAAAAAAGTTAATTGCAATTAATCACGATTTTAATCACACAGCTAAAAACTCAAAAAAATTATGCAGGTACTTTGTATAGTTGAGGGGTGGGGTGTGTAGGGTTAATTTGTGAAGGTGTTGGGGGCTGTGGCTGTTTGTGTGGGGTTTAGAGCCTGGGGAGGGGGGTTTCCACATACCCTGGCAGGATGTGGGGTACTGTGGGTCAGGAGTGAGGGGCAACAGCAGGGCTGGGGGGGAGGGTAGGCTGTGGCTTGGGAGTGAGGGGCAGACACACACAGACCCAACCCAGCAGGTAAGTGTGTGGGGATGAAGAGGCATGGGGGAGGGAAGTAACAGAGGGGGGTGTGTGGATTGAGGTCCCCCAGTGAGAGATGGAGTGGGGCCCTGGCAGCAGCAGGGGCTGGGGTGAATGGGGACCAGGGCAGGTGATGGGACAGGTGTGGGTGGCTTGTCCAGGGCTGTGCGTGTGTTGGGGGGGGGCACTCCTGCTGCTGTTCACACCCCCAGGGGAGGCACGGGGGGTATATGCCCCCTGGATTTGTGAACAGGACGGAGGTGGGCTGCCACTGTGTGTGGGCTCTGCTCCCTGCTGCTGTTGTCCCAGGAACCATGCAACACCATGCTGTGCCTCCTGCCACTGGGTGGGCAGGGGACGCAGTGCATCCAGAGTGCAACTCCCAGAGCAAAGGCAGCGGGGCACAGAGCCCAGCCCACAGTGGCAGCCCGCCTCCACCCTGCACACAAATCTGGAGGGCATGTGTCCCCCCATGCCTCCTCTGGGGTGCCCCTGGATTAGCTGCCCATGGCTCTGTCCCACAACCCACCCCAACCCTGGGGCCCCATTCATCTTAGCCTCTGCCTCTGCCCTGTTTCTGCCCTCACCATGGGGGCCTTGATCTGCCCCGCCCCCCATGCTCCTTCCCTCCCCCACACCCCTTCCCCTGCACAGACTTGCCTGCTGGCCACTGCTCCACATGCCACTGGGCTGCTTTCCTGGTTCCCTGCAGGTTGCAGCAGCATGTCTGTGTCTGCGTGTGCCACTCCCACCCCTGCTGCAGCTGCCCAGAGCCTGCACCTGATCTGCCCTGCGGTCCTCTGCACTGCCACCACTGCCACCAAGGTGGCCCAGAGGAGATGGTGATGGCAGCAGAGCAGAGCCTGGGTGTGGGCTCCAAAAATCACATGTGCAATTAATGTGTTAAAAAAATTAATGTGAAGTGCATGTTAACCACAATTAATTCACAACCCTAAACCAAAATAATTTTCTTTTGAGGGGAAGATTAAAAATGGGGGAGGACAAGTTAATGTGCACATTACACTCTCAACTTGCTCATCCCCTGAATCAGAAGCTGTGATCCAACACCAAACAGGGAATTATGCAAACCTCTCCATTAGTGCTACAAGGAGCAAAACAAGTTATAACATTCTCTTTGGTTAACAGTGTGACAATGATCAAGGGAGGCTTGTCTCCCCCACCTTCTTATTCAGTTCTGGCATGAAGAACATCCCTGAGTGAAATGTGCTCCTCTCTTTCTCCCCCTGCTGCCCTCCCCACACGTTCACTTAGACAGCTGAGTGGTTTGTTCTTTTCCTAAACCTGGATCCAGAAAATGAGGTAGGGCTGCATGACAACACAGTGCAGAGTGTTTAAGACTTTAATTATATTTTGCTCCTTGGATGCTGGTTTTGCTTAGCAGGTCCATTAAGACCATTGGGAGAAAAGACCTGACATCTGATTTTTTTATCAGTAAGTCCTGATGATACTTTGCAGTGTAAACAGAACCCCAGGAACAGTGGAAAGCACCATCTTGTCCTTTAACATTAAATTACTTTTTCTCAGTTGATAAACCCATAGCATTGGATTATCTTCTCACCTTAACCTACTTGTTCTCTCAAGGTCAAATGCCATCAGATTCTCCCCTGGTACAGCAGTGTCCTAAAAATACCCTAGTATACATGTGAGAGGGTAGGTATGGGGCAAGTCTGTGTTAGGCCACCCTATCTACTATTTCAGGTCCTGAATCAAACCCTACTGGCATCACTTCTGGCTTCACCAGGTTTTGGATTAGGCCCTTGGACTGTGCCTATACTGCTGGTCTTGCTGACCTTCTACTCTGTACTCCCTGGTGCTTATCCACAGCAACCACCCAGCCTGATTCTGAAGACTCTAATGCACTTAATGTGTCTGAGGCTGGCCCCACTCACCTCCTGAGCCTGCCTGTCTCTGCAATGTGTTGGTGCAGGTCTTGAGCACCACCACTGCCCGTCTTGTTTCATCTCTCTTCTACACCAGTGGCAATCCCACAACTTCCTGTTCCCAAATTTTACTCATCTGCACCCACGGCCTGTCTTCTGCCTGAAATTATAGAGAAGTCACATAGTGCTTTTCTGAGGACATAAGCACAATGAGGATGACTTTAGGCTCCAAACCATAATGCATAGGGGAAAGATGGTTTTGGTTTGGTTGAGACCACCCCAAAATAGCAATGTAGCTTCAGTTTCTGCTGATCTGTGGTCTGGCAGAGGTTAGTTTGTCAGCCTTCACTGAACTTGGGAGCGAACTCAGATGCTGAGGACATGGGGTCCATGTAAATATTTAGCTAATGATACAGAAAGGGGGCAGAGACAAAACAGCATCTACCATGCCATAAGGACAGACTATGATCAGGCAGTACAGGCTTCTCTAAACAGCAAATTTGGTCTAGGTGTCTAATGGATGCAGTAATGGACAGAACCCTGGAGTAGAGCCCTGGGTTCTGTTTCCATCTCTGTCACTAACCTGTTGGGTGACTTGTGCAAGACCTTTCACCTCCCTAATCTCAGTTGCCCATCCTTGTCTATTTAGGTTGTAAGTCCTTTGGCACAAGAACAGTCTCTCACTACGAGCAATAGGCTCTGACCTGAGCTGCACTGCCATGGCATGAATTACAGTAGCAAAACAAAGCATAATGCTGTACTCCCCCATGGGGTCTAGAAGTAACCTCAGTGCTTGATCACCCAGCCATTCTTACAGTGAAGTGAAGTGGAGTTCTGCCTGAGAAAAAATACTTCATTTTCTAGAGGCCTTTTTCACCCAGAAAGAGAGCTCCATTTTTGAACTAGAATTTCACAGTGAGAGTGGAATGTAGCATATGAATTTAATGTGAGCACTCAATCCCCAGTAGATCTGGAAAGGCCTAGAACATGTTTTATGGATTAGAGTAGTGCACTTGGCAAAGCTGGGTGTTTTTCCTGCACCAAAAGGACAAAGGAGGGCAAACCACGTACAGCTTTAACCACCTGTATTGTTAGTCTGGCAATGAAGAAAGGTCACTGCCAAGGAGTTTCACAGGATGTTCAAAATAAGTTGTTCTTATTCACCATTATTTATTTATGGTATTTATACAGAAGGAACAAGGTACTGGAAAAAAGAAGCCAAGGTTGGTCAACTACATTCTGACCTGCATACAAATGGCCTTCACTGCTCCTCCTGACCCCACCCTCTCAAGGGCATTGTTACACCATGGATTTATTAAACCAAGAAAAAAATTTCTGTCCCCCACCATGGACCATTGGGATGGACCACAGGACAACTCAGGCAAGTGCCATTGCCTTAGGGGGATGTGATGGGACTGATTTCCCCCCCCCCAAACAATGTTTTGGAAGCTGAAATTTTCTGAAATGATGGGCTTCTGCAGATCAACACGTTAGTCTGTTGCTTGTTGCACAGCAACTTCTTTTGGATTTTCATGTACAAGCACAAGGCAAATGCAACATACATATTCCACCCCCTTTTGAAATCTGCCTCTAAGTTTCACAAGAACAAATACCACTGACATCAGTGTGTAGATGAAACAGGGGCCCAAAATTGAAGCAGTGGGTTTTAAAAAAAACTGCTTCAATTTAGGGTCGATTAAAATCCCTGTGTTGTGCACGCACTCCACTGACTTCCCTGCCTCTCTGGCAGGGAGTGGAGGGCCAGCTGCCAGTGGGTGGAATGGCTCCTGGGGTCAGGGAGCGGGGTGTGGAGCTGGTGCTTCCCTCCACAGCAGCAGTGCCCCCACCCACAGGCACCCAGATTGGGCAGTCCCAGGGGGCACCACAGCTGCAGAGGGAAGCAGCAGGCCCCTACACAGCTCAGGCAGGCAGGCTCCATTGGGGGGGGGGAATCAGGCTTGCCGCTTTTCTTGGGCAGAGTCTGCTTTCTCAGACTGCTGCCAGGCTGCCTGCAGGGCTTCCTGTACAGCCACAGAGCTGCACGGAGCCCAGTGCTTTGCTCCGCAGCTGTAGGGGCAGCAAACTAAAACTTCTCAAAGGAGATTTAGTTTGCTGCGCCCCAAGTCATGTAAGGCGCATTACACCACTGAATTTCTTACAGCTGCTAGAATTAATGTGCAATATGCCACCAAGTGTGTACACACCAACACCATTAAAGCAGTGTAAAAGCATTTAGCCTGCTTTAAAGTGTTGTGCATGCATACCTCTCGTTTTGTCTGCAAACAGCTAGTGGAGTTATTCTAGACTGACAATGCCAAATCCAAGAGCCCATGTATCGAGTAACTATCAGTCACAGAGTAGGTCTATGGGCCCATTTCTTGAGATGGCTTCAGGAGCCCAGATCTGTAAGGATATTTAGGCACCTAACTCCCATGGTTTCAATGGGATTGAGGTACCTCAATACTGTTGAGTATCTGGGCCAAAGACTTTTCTTTTAATGTAATTCTTGTAATTAACTAACTGTGATGGAATAAAATATTATGAAAGCAGAAACTACAAAGGAAACATACCTCGCTCATCTTCTTGACAGTGAATATCAATGTGCAAAGGAAACTACATTTTTGGACCGTAAAATCTTTACTGTGTCCGTTTCATTATGCTTAAAATTGTAGTCCTGCATTTTAAATGGTTTTAAAGAAAGAAATCTTTACAGTCTCACTTATCTGCTGGAAGGAAGTGATTATGCAATGGATACTTGCTTCACACTGAGATGCTTGTAACTTTAAAACTAGATCTTTGATTTTACCCATAGTGACAGTATTGAATTATAGAGGTGCTCAAATAGATTCAATATTTGAACAGAGAGAAAACAAAATGCAGGTTTAGCATTATCATTGCCTCAGCAGAGTGCAGCTTGCTAGCAGTTTTACTTCATCTCTGCACAAATGCCTATGGATCCTCTAAAGATGGTAGCTTTCAAGGTCTGACCTCATAGCCCTTTCTCCCATGAACAGACACATTAGGCTAGATTTTTCAAAAGATGCTGGCACAGAAGATGTGGAGATATTTTCTGACAAAACAAACTTCTGTCAGAAAAAATGACCGTTTAGTGGGCCTGAAGTTTTTTCCTGGCAGTATGTTGCGTTTCCCTGATTTTACCTTGAATCATAGGCAGGTTCTGGTGGAACCATGCTTGGACAACTGGTAAGGCCCCGGTCCACGCATACCCAACCTGGTTGTTGTGTTTAGGCATCTCAGCAATAAAAGTGTTAAATAAGAAGAAGCAGAACAAATGCACATTTCTAAAGGTCTCAGTTTTGTGGGTGTAGTTTTACCTGTAGAACTAACTGGCTATGGTCCTTGCATTTAGATATCTTATTACCAGAGTCACAGGTGTACACTTGGGTACTAATTTTACAAGCCTAACTCAACACATGAGTAGTCTGAGTAGACCCAAACCTTTCTACACTGCCCAACTTGCACAGAAAAAATAAAACCCAGGGTGCTCAACCATTGCATTTATGGCACCGTGTGATACTAGGGACAATGCAGGACTGCACTGCATTGGGTGGAGCTTCATGAGGCATTGTGCCTTAAGTAGGCATCTTAGATCTCACTCTTGATGCCAGATATGCTACTGATTACACACTTGCTCTAAATTGGGCACACTCACTGTCAGACTGGGATGGATGCCGAGGGCCACTCTGAAGCACCTGAGGATGCTCTTGAGCTGTCTGCTTTGCCTAATTGCCAAGGTTAGGGAAGAAGCCATATAGACATGGTCTTAAGGCTTTGGAATATGCAGCTGATATGGCAAACCTGAAAAAGGTGCAACAACTGCTGTCACTGGCCCTGGCTCATCTTAGTTGACAGATGCAAAAAAGCAACAGTATGGACTTGCTCTCACCAAAACCCTTTGCCAGCAAGACAGTGAACATCATAAGGCCAAGACGGGATCTGGTCTTTGTTCTCCCCCCCCCCCCCCCCCATCTCCCTCTTCCACACCCACCTAATCCCCAAAGCTTTCTTGCCTCGCATGCCCATTATTGTATTGCATGCCCATTCTTTGCATCTTTTCTTTTCCTTTGAATTTACAGTGCAAGGGAATTGGAGAGTAGAAGGGCACCCACCATGGTGCTGAACATATTGCACTGCCTAAGTAACTGTCTCCCTTAGATATGGTGAACCAAGCAGTGGTTCTCTGAAATGTTACTGTTCCTTGTGTTCCAAGGCCTTGCGCATCTGACCTTCAGTATACTAAAAGGCATAATGGAAATATCAGCTGGGTAGAACTAGAAGTGTCATCCTGCAGGAAATTGACATCCCCAAATCTGATTTCATTCCAAGGCAGAAAGGAAAATGAACATTCTCGGCAGAAAGGAGATTCTAAAATATTTCAATTTAAATTCATTGAATGTTTTATTTCAATAATGTCAAGTTGTGTCAAGAAAATCAATATTATGACAATTTAAAGCAAAATGAATGAATAAATTTGAAATATTTTATTTGATCGAAGTAAAATTTCAGTATTATCAATGTGAAAAAGTCAAATTATTCATTTCAACATATAAATATTTTTTTTTAAATGTTGGCATATTCCTGTGAAATGTTCCAATTATTAATTGTGGTTTAATGGAGACCATTGTATTGTTTCCACAACTGCTTCTCTTAGACTTATGTAAGGAGAAAAATGTATCTGTTAATATCTTTTATTGGACTAACTTTATAGTTGGGAGAGATGTTAAACAAGCTATTACCAAACAAATTTTACTTCTTGCATGTTCCCCAGACCATCACAGCTACATAACCCTACAAAACGGCTACCTCTAGACTCAAAGAGCCACATTCAAAAATTCAGATAGTGTTAAACTCAACTTTAGTCTAGGAAGAATTCAGTTAAAAAACTTGGACCTACATGTTGAACCCAGACAGTGTTTCAGTCTGGGACATAGATTCAGAACCATTTCTAATTCTTACCTTCTAGAAGTGTTGTGTTCCGTGTGTACTGATGGTTCATTTTAGAAGAAAACTATTTTTCCCATTTATTCTTGGAAGCAATGGAATTATGTTAAGTTCAGCAGTGTGACTTTTCCGCATCTACCATGAGAAGGAGACATCTGGTAGGGACCAATGTGAATGGCATTTCTATACATCCACCATATAACTGGTTAAGCAGATGAACTGCATTTGGAATTTTTAATTTTTTCCCCAACATTTCTGAGATCTGAATTAAATACTGACCAAACAGGGAGAGGGAAGAGGAATGGAAATAGGGAGCCAAAACAGCAGGGCTTCTCTTAAATAATTCATAGCAAGTAAGAGATGTGTTTTTTAAGAAAAAGGACTCTGAAGTTATTTGATGATGGATTCAGTTTTCTTTGACTCCTCTTTTATCATGGCCTTCAAAGGGAGATTTTTTTGAAGTACATCTTTGCTGTGACATAAAAACATGAGTTGGCTAAAGTTGACAAGCTTGTTGAGGTGAGTTTAGTGAGGTGTGGAAAGAAACAAGGGGACTTCACACATAATGAAAAGTTTGTAGAGAACACTCTCCTCCTCCTCACACAGCTGTTCTTTTTCTATTGAAATAAGTATACTGATCCTCCAGCCTAGGAATTGCTTACTCTCTTGGTAGAATTAAAGGGGATGTGGTCATAGCATGACATACAACAGGAGAGGACCTTTACATTCAAAAAGCCAAATACATTTGATTGTGGAAGGAAAAGGCCCTTCTAGATAGAGTCAAAGAAGGAGAGTCAAATTCTGTCCTATGGCACAGTTATACACCACCCTTGACTTCCCAGGGATGGCAGAGATGTAACAGAAAGTAGAAAGTGCATTTTTATTCCATGATTAAACATACTTCTTTTACTGAAGACTGTAACACATGGGGCTCATCTATATATCTATGCATTATCTAAAGCGCATTAATGAAAGTGTAGAACATGTAGATGGGCATGTCTACTTGTGTATTAACACACTTTTGTTAATGCACATTAAATCTAG
Organism: Alligator mississippiensis; assembly: GCF_030867095.1. Classification (NCBI taxonomy): domain Eukaryota; kingdom Metazoa; phylum Chordata; order Crocodylia; family Alligatoridae; genus Alligator; species Alligator mississippiensis. The sequence goes on along the minus strand of NC_081825.1, from coordinate 140,060,786 downwards.
TACCTCTATTGTGAGGTACTAGGAAAATGAGCATTATCCTGTCTTAACGTCCATGAACTAAAGAGCATGGTTTTTACGTGACACTTCATGCGTATTAGACTATTTCAATGTACATTACCTAGATAGCACTGTTTGTTTAGTGATGTTTTAATGCTCATTAAAATAAGACAATGTACATTAAAGCACATGTGTAGACATGCCCTCTGTGTTGTAGACCTGAGCTGGCATTCATTTTTCACTTGCTCCATCTTTAGCACAAACATTGTCACTTTTCTCTTTGTTTGCTTCATATGCAAGAGAAAACTGGCAGCAATAGAGGCAGCAGCATTAGCTCACTGAGACTAGAGCATTTTCCTCTTGCAGTCTCAAATGATGCTGCTATACCCGTCAAATGAGTTCTTTTTCATTTCTGCAGAGATGTAGTGGAATTACACAGGCATTCTCAAGCCCCTTTTCTGAGATGATGTTATTCCTTCCTTTCTTGTGCTGCTTTACTTGATAATTAGAATGGCATATTGTCGACTCTGGGAAAGCCTCCTGACCCCATCCCAGTGTCATCCCAAGCAGTCCTCAGTTTCATCATTAGTGTATTTTAAGAAGCAGCTTCCCAACTGTTGGCACTTTTTGCCATGACTCTTATTCAAGCCAAGTTATACTGGTTTGTCACATGTTCCACATGCTAGCTGAATGCTTGTTTGCTTTTGTGTTACTTATATTAAATGTGCAGTGTAAATGTATATGGCATTATAACAGATATGGGGCCAAATTCTAGGCCATCTATTGTAAGGATTGGGGTGTAGGCACTCTGGTGGTGCAGGGCAGTAGACAAGTACCTGAGTCAGAGGATAATCCAAACCAGGGATCAGGACTGCAAAAGAAGGTGAAAACCAGAGTCCAAGTCAAAGTCCAGCCAGTAAACAAGATCCATATCCATGGACAAGACAGAATCCTTCAGGACCTAAAGAATTCAGGACACCTAAACAGGGTAAGCAGGAGCAGAAAACCAGGTAGGAGCCAGGCTAAAGTGGAACAGGTACAGCTCCTACAGGTTGTAAAGCACTGAGCATCTAAAGCCCAAATGAAGGGCCTGGGCCCAGCCACTCTAAAACCATTCAAGTGTATGGTGAAGATGTAAACTGCTTTCCAGTTAGGTTCCCAAGTGACTTAAAGTTCATACCCTACTCAAGTCCCTGAAAAACAGTTAATGAAAAAGGTTCTCCTCTTCTTCTCTGCTTTTTTGTGGCTCAATCTTAAGGGTAAGATGATGGTGTCTTACAAAAGTTGATGAGTTAATGGATTTTTCAGGGACTTGAACAGCGTGGAAAAGACTGACACTTAGATGCCTTAGTCCCCTTAGATGCCCAATAGGTGCAATCGATTCTGGCCCATGGCATTTATCAACACCATCTCAGACAAATGCAGCACACAACATTTACAAGCACAAAAAGTGCAGTTGCATTGTTTTGCACAAGACAGAACTTGCCCTATTCCCACCTTACCTGCCACCTCTTATGCAGTGTCAAAGACACCAAGTCCTATCTCTTGCTTCCTACCCTTTATAATATGTTATAGGAGTACTTCATAAATATCTGCACAGGCAGCATGTTGTCCTCTTTCCAGCCTTTCCTTCCTGATCAAAATGTCTACAACATCTTGACAATGGTAATGCTACTGGTGTGCTAAACCCACTTCCTATCTGTAACAGGGGGCCTTCCCAGGGCCAGTTAGAAGTTGGCCCACCCACCTGTTTCTGGGCTAATCGCCTGCCTCTCTCTCCTGACACACCTTGATGAAAAATTATTAAGATGTTAATGAGGCAGGAGGCTGTCTGTTTTGAACCCTGATGACCAGGGGTATATCTGCAGCTCCATTCCACCCCTACATTGCAGCCCAAGCCTTGCAGATGGCATCTCAAGCAGCTAAACTCAGCCGTTCCCTTCGCCCATTAGCTGTCGCCCCCTCTCTGGGACCTCTGGCTCCCCCTTAGGCCCTGGCCCTGTCTCAGGCCAGCCGGGACCCCAAGCTTCTTTGCTCTGTGGGCATCCTTCATGGAGGGCCCCTGGCCTTTTTGACCCCTTTCTGGGTCCTGGCCCCTGCATGGACCAGTCAAGTACCTCAGGATAAGCCCGAGCTGCTTGCCTGCTTTTACCCACAACTCCACTGAACAACTGAGCTGCAGGCCTTTCTATGCTCTCAGAGGTCTGGGCATTACCCAGCTAGGACTGTGCTAGGGCTGGAAGTTTTTAGGTGCCCCCAACTTGCCTTTCACCGGGGAGACTTGTGGTCCTGGCATTTCATGGGGCTGTTGTGCCACCAGCAGCTTCCTACCAGGCCTCCCTTTCCTGGCAGGGTGCAGGTTTAGGTCATGCCCAGCACCTGGAGCCTCCTTCATCCCCATATACCCAGGTCATACCTCCAAGGTATTGCTGAGCCACAACACCACCAACTGATTCCTCTCTCACAGCTGCTGGCAGCAAAGTGCTGCTTCACCCTGTTTATAGCCTGCTCTCTAAAATGGCCACTGCAATCAAGCACCTAGCTTCTGCCTGCTCCAGCCCTTGAAGTGGCAGGCACCAACAGTGAGTGGACTGGGCTGAATAATATCTCTTTGTTATGTCCCATGTGCCTGTTTGTTACCACCTATTGTCTCTTGTCTTATACTTAGATTGGAAGCTTTTGGGGACAGAAGCCACTCCTTGTTCTTTGTTTGCATAGCACCTAATACAATGGAGTTCCTATCCATGTTTGTAGCCTTTAGGTGCTATACAGGTAATAATATTGACTTTCAAATGGCTGCTCCTAGAGTCTGGGAGAGAAGAGGGAAGCCCCCATATAATGAAAGACAAACTTAACAAATAGAAGATGCATCATTTGCAGTACTTTTGCAGTCCTTTATTATTGTTCATATCTTTGGCTTGCTGGTGATATAAATTAGGAGCTGTATTTTTCATGATCACTTGATCTATGGAGATCATAAACTCAGAGAAAAATATGGATGATAGACCTCAGGAAGTCTTCTAGTCCAACCCTGTGCTCCAGGCAGGATCATCCATGTCTAAATCATCTCATCCAAATGTTTGTCTAAGCTTCTCTAAAAAATTCCAGAGATAGAGATTCCATAACATATCTAGGTAATCTGTTCTAGCATTAGCCGCCATCATAATTAAACAATTTCTTTCTAATATCCAAACTAAATTTCCCTTGCTGCAATTTAAGAGCATTACTTTTAATCCTGTCCCCTACAACCACAGACAAGTCTCTGTTACCATTCTGTCTATAACCACCTTTCAGTATTCAAAGACTATTAATAAATCCTCCCCTTGTCTCTGGACTAAATCCCAATTCTTCCAAACTTTTCTTGTATGACACGCTCCCTAGACCTCTAATAGTTGTTGGTCTCAATAGGACTCTTTATACTACATCTACATCTTTTGTGAAGTGCTATGCTCAAAAACAGGACACAGTACTCTAAGTAAGGCTTCACCAGTACTGAGTAGAATGGAAGAATCACTTCCTTGACTTGCAAGCAACAGTCTATTAATATAACCCAGTACGCTATTGACATTTTTGCAGCTAGAGCAAACTGTTGACTCATGTTCAGTTTATGATCTACTATGATTCTGAGATCTGTTTCCTAAGTACTGAAGCATAGCCAATCATTCCCCAGATTGTTTGTTCCCCAAACTGGGATTGTTTGATTGTTTTGTTCTAAGAGCAGGAATCCGTAGCCTTGATCTAAGCTGCATGTCCTTAGTTTAATAATGAGAATGTCATGGGAGCCAGTTTCAAAAGTCATGCTAAAGTTAAGGTATATCGCATTCCTTGCTCTTCCCCATGCATTAGAGTCATCATTGTGTTACTGAAGGACATCAGATTGGTCAAGCATGGCAGGCTCTTGACCAGTCCATCTTTGCTCTTGATTCATGTTCATGAAATCCACAGTGGCATCTGTGTGTGTGTATGCATGCATGATTGCATGTGTACAAACACACCAAAGGCAAATGTGCTAATCACAAAGTATGGTGCTATGCAGTAAGAATAAAGAGATCAGGTCTAGCACAAAGCAGTCACCTATCTATCCTCCCATTTTGTGATGTAAATGCCTGTACTTGTGTATCCCCAGATGCATGCTCCAAGTTTGCACCAAACAGCAGGGAAGTTTAAAAATTTGGACAACAAAATTCACATTCTTAAAAGAAAAACAGTTATGAATCACAATGCAAAACAATTTCATTTTGGCTGAAATGAATTAAATTTAATCACTGTCACAATAGTTTTTTCATGAAACATGTCTATGAGTCTGGCTCTGTTCATAAATTCATTTCTCTGGAAGGCTCTCTACTCTTCACAGAATGGCAACACCTACCAGAAGCTTGTTCATGCTAATTGAAAATAATGAGTTCCAGTATCCATTTCACATTTGGAATTATGTTTTTTCCCCATAGTTATACTTTATTTAAGAGTAGGACCTGTGAGCCCTAGGGTTTTCCTGTGTACATGAATGACTTCCAATCCCAGGTTCATATTATCTTACAGAAATATCAGTTTCGAAGCCCTGCACAATGGGCCAAACAGACACTAAAATCAAAATGCAGGACATAAAAATACACTGAAAACTACCAGCAGGTACAAGTTTGAAGTTGAAAGACTTGTTTTTAAAAAAAGCGCATCTAATACTAACAAGACTTTTTAGCACTAACAAGCTGCATACCAGAAAAGTAACTCTAACAAGTTGCCCAAGGTGAGCTATATGATGTCTTATCTTCAAAAGAAGGGAATTCCTAAGCCTGAGCATACAGCCAGAAAATATTATTTTCCCTATTGATTTCAGCTTAAGCCATGGTTCTGCAAGGCAGTGCTCAAAGAACGGTAGCACATTCTACTAAATCTTGTCTATGCGCTGATGGATATGGCAGAGGTAAGAAGGGTTTCATCTGATGAATGTGAACAGTGCAGGGTGAACAGACTCTTGAAAAAAATCCTGGAATAGATTTAAAAACTAAGGAAGGGAAGAAGGGAGGGAGGGAGGGAGGAGTGCAAAGCATCTTTGGGGCTCCCTCCTACAGAAGATGACAAATGCAGCAGAAGCATGGGCAGATTTTGTAAAGGCAGGTGTGGGAATGGCAAACAAGCACTGTGGGGGTGGTTATACTTTCACAGATCACCCTCCCCCAACCAGAATGGGCAGACCATTGTAGGCAGATTTCTTCTCCCTGCTGAGGGGGGACACAGCCACTGTCTCCAGCTGAGCCTAGTTCCCCACACAGCTACACTGGAGCAGGGTAAGAGGCAAATGAGAGGGGAGGGGATGTACCATTGAGCATGGAGGGGAAAAGAAGGTTGCTGAGAGCAGGAGAAGGTTCTTATTTGATTTGGATATTTAAAGTTCCCAGCCATTGTTCCTGTGGCATGGTCCAAAAGCAGGGGCACAACTGTGTCACTGCACACCCTCTGGATTCACCCTGAGCAGAAGGAGTGTTTGGTGCCCATATGGCATAGTGCTGCCATGAAAAGAGACCCACGCCTACTTGTTTCAAACTGGCATGGGCAACAGAAGCAGTATAGCCACATTGGTGTGGCATTTCCCTTGGACAATTAGCTGGGGTAGAGCACTTTCCAAATGTGGCGATACTGGTTCTGGTACCCAAGCTAAACTATTCAGAGCTAGCTCTGGTATCACAGCACTTTACCATGCAGACATACCTTGTGTTCCATTCCATGGGGAAGCAGATTATGAGGATCCAGGGGAAGGAGTCACAACTACTACACGACATTGGACAAAGACTCCTTAGGGTTTCCCTGTAATTCCCCGGGTAGCCATGTCTAAGGGACAGACTTGGAACAAGCCAAAAGGAAACACTAGGATGAAGATGGGGCAACTATCATTACCCAGATTGGTGGTCAACCATAGTACAAAGCAGGCCCACACAAGTGGTGAGGGCTTTAGCAGACTGTCTATTTATATCATTGTCCAATTGGCTGGTTCATTCTATGCTGGATGCTGGCCAGTGGGGAGATATATCTCAAGTGAGGAACCACCAGGCCTAGGGTCAGAGAGGACCTAGTTATGGAATTTCTGGTAGGGCTGGACATGTTTAAATCAGCAGGTTCAGATGATCTCCACCCCAGGGTGCTGAAGGAATTGGCAGAGGTCATTGTGGGACCCCTGGCATGGCTTTACGAGCACTTGTGGAGCTCTGACCAGGTGCCAGAGGACTGGAAAAGGGCCAATGTGGTCCCCATTTTCAAAAAAGGAAGGAAGGAGGACCCAGGAAACTATGGGCCTGTTAGTCTTACCTCGGTCCGGGGGAAGCTCTTTGAGAAAATTATCCAGGAGCACATCTGCAAGGGACCAGCAGGGGAGATTATACTTAGGGGCAACCAACATGGGTTCATTAGGGGCAGGTCCTGTCAGACCAACTGGGTTACCTTCTATGACCAGGTCACAAAATCCTTAGATGCAGGTGTAACGGTGGACGTAGTCTTTTTGGAATTTAGGAAGGCCTTTGACACTGTCTCTCACCCCATTCTCATTAAAAAATTAGGTGACTGTGGTGTTTATGCCTACACAGTCAAATGGGTCACAAATTGCCTAGAGGGCCGCACCCAGAGAGTGGTGGTGGATGTGTCATTTTTGACCTGGAGGGACGTGGGCAGTGGGGTCCCCTAGGTCTCAGTCCTCAGGCCTGCACTGTTCAACATCTTCATCAGCGACTTGGACGAGGGGGTGGAAAGCACCTTGTTCAAATTCACGGATGACACTAAGATGTGGGGAGAAGTGGGCATGATAGAAGGGAGGGGCAGGCTACAACTAGATCTGGACAGGTTACAGGGGTGGGTGGATGAGAATAGGATGGGATTCAATACTGACAAGTGCAAGGTTTTGCACCTAGGGACAAAGAACCAGCAGCATACCTATAGGCTGGGGAACTCCCTTCTTGTCAGCACAGATGCAGAAAAGGATCTTGGAGTAATCGATTCCAGGATGAACATGGGCTGCCAATGTGAGGACGCGGTCAGTAAGGCTAACCGCACCTTGTCATGCATCCACAGGTGCATCACGAGCAGGTCCAAGGAGGTGATCCTCCCCCTCTATGCAACACTGGTCAGGCCACAGTTGGAGTACTTCATCCAGTTCTGGGCGCTGCACTTCAGGAGGGATGTGGACAGCAGTGAGAGGGTCCAAAGGAGGGCCACTTGCGTGGTCAGGGGGCAGCAGGGCAGACCTTACGAGGTGAGGCTATGGGACCTGAATCTGTTCAGCCTCCACAAGAGAAGGATATGAGGGGATCTGGTGGCTATCTATAAACTTACCAGGGGGGACTAGCGGGGAACAGGAGAGTCCCTGTTCCCCTGAGCACTACCTGGAGTAACTAGGAATAATGGCCACAAGTTGATTGAGAGTAGGTTCAGGCTAGACATCAGGAAGCACTACTTCATAGGGTGGCTAGGATCTGGAACCAACTTCCAAGGGAAGTGGTGCTCGCTTCTACCCTGGGGGTCTTCAAAAGGAGGCTGGATAATCACCTAGCTGGAGTCGTTTGACCCCAGCATTCTTTCCTGCCCATGGCAGGGGGTCGAACTTGATGATCTGCTCAGGTCCCTCCTGACCCTACCAACTAGGAAGCGATGAAACTAACTGCAAATTTAGAGTTATGTTATTAATTTTTAATAACCTGTAATAACTTTATGTGGAATATATATATATATATATATATATATATTACTGTGTGCAAAACTATATATTAGTCAATATGGCTAGTTTCCAATTTTGTCCTATGTCTCTGTAACCTTAAAGAAGTATTCCACACAAGCACTGAACAAGAGACCCCTCTTCATTTCAGGTGAGACTATATTAACATTTGGTTTGGTGGCAGTGAGTGCATCTACACATCCATATTAATGTGAAGCAATAAACTCCAATGCATATCACACTGGAGTTTATTGCTCTCAGGCACCTCATTTACATGTGCAACTGGGACCACAAGTCACTCAGCCAGGCTGGAGCAGCCCTGGTTGGCAGGGGTCTGGGGAGTCAGCCTGTCAGCCTGGAGCTGCTCCAACATGCTGTGGAGGGGCTTGCTGAGGCATGTGGGGACTTTAGTGTAGGGCTAGCCAGGAGGCCTGTGCAAAGCTTCAGTCACTGATTCAATTCAGAGGAGATTTGGCCCAATTTGGTGGCCAAACCTCCAAATCCAAATCAAATTGGGAGACTAATAAAACGGTCCGAATCAATTTGAAGCCTCTGAATCAATTCGGAAAAGACTTGGAGAGGTTCAGAGATTCAGGCAGTCCCCACTCACTGCCACAGGGAGTTGGACCTGGACTCCGTGCCAGTAAGTAGGGGATGGGAGGGGGGGAAGGGGACCATGGGGGGACTGCCACCAGGTTTCACCCCTGCCTGCTCCCCCAGCTCCCCTGAGCACCCCCTGATCCCCGCCCACTCTCCCAGTCATGTCAATGTCTTCCCCTCCCAGCTCCAGCATCGTAGCTCTTGAAAAAAAAACAAAAGCCCCGCACTCACCAGCTGCTGCAGAAGCTCATGGGGGCTCATGGTTGTGGCCCCCCTCCCCCTCCACTGCTGGTGAGTGAGGGGCATTTTTTTTTAAGTGCTGGGATGCTGGGGCTGGGCGGGGAAGCCATTAACAAGGCTGGGGGAGCAGGCAGGGGATGGGGCCTGTTTGATTTAGAGATTTGGCTGATTCGGCAGTGGCCGAATCTCTGAATCAGATTTGGCCAAATTGATTTGTGATAGAGATTCGAATCACCGAATTGAATCACTATCCACTGAATCAGCTGAATCCGAATCCAAAGCGAATACTAGCTGCTTCGCAGAGGCCTACTAGCCAGCAGTCAGCTGCCACACTGAAGCACCATCATGCCTCAGCCAACCCCATCAGTGTCTCCATGTGCATTGCTGCACATGAAAAATCTCCAAAGCAGGATAGTTTTTGTATTCAGAAGTACTAACCTGCTGTGGAGTTTATTAGTTTCCTGCAGCCTAATAGGGCTGCTCATGTAGACAGAAAGATGTTTACTGCAGAGATAATTAGGAAACTCCACAATAAACATCTCATGTAAATGCACTATCCAGTCACAAGTGAATGTCAGTTCAAGGTGGTCAAAAAAATTGGGGATAGATCACAGGTGCAATTGCAGTAACAGGGAATTTGAAATCTTATTTTTACCAGGCAGGGATTTTTGTTTTCTGTAATTTTCAAGGTTGGTTTTAAATTATAGAATTTCCTGCTGTCAAAATTTTAGTTTTTTGTAATCTACCAGTTGTCAAAAAATATCTCCTTGACTAATTTGACCAATCACAAGTTAGTTCCAAGGTGAGAAATATAAACAAAGGTAATGGACAGCAAACACAACCAATTTATTTGGCAGCTGTTATGCTGATTTGTTCTCATTTAAAGTTTCCATTAAATATTTTTGAATAATTTCAGGTAATGGAAAACTTTACAAAATGTGATATATTCAAAATAAGTAAATGCAAAGGAAAGCAAAAGCAAAAGCTGCATTTCTGGGAAAGGCCAAGTATCCCATGACCTTTCCTTGAATAATTCCGCCTGTTTTTAATCCCAACCCACAAGATGAGAAATGCACAGTACTAGAACCTGCTATATCCCTGGCAACTGGAGGTGAGCCGGATTGCATTAACAAATACTGCTTCCAGAAGATGAAATGAGTGGTAACCCCTTTTTATTTCTAACCACTCCAGTGCAGAGGGAATACTAAGTCTTGATTTTGATGTGAAATTCAGTTGTTTTACACCAAAATAACTTCATTTTCTTCAATATTTGATGCGACAGCATGATTAAATATTTGCTGTCACACCTTTTCCACAGGGACATGTTGTTTCTCTGAAAGCAGTTGCAAAACCAGGTTTCCAGTGACACTATGAAAACTGGCAGATCTCTTCAGTTAAAAGCTCAGGCAAACTATTTGATATCTCTAAATATGCAAGTGCCCTGTAAGAACAGTCCAGTCCATTTTCAAACCTAATATACGTACCAGAATATTTAGCAAGCTAGTTAAAAATAAATCCCTTTAGAAATGTTTAATGGCCAGATCCCTGTTCATGTTTAAGTGAGTCATCCACGAGAACTCTGACTATCATTTAGGTGGTTGAAAGGCTGAAGGCAGCTATGTTCTCACCAGGAAACTCATATAGGGTGACATTCTATTCTAGCCAGGTCATCCAAAAAAAGAGTCAAATGAGCTTCAAAAAACAGGGAGTGCCAGATAAGAGGTTGTATAATGGCTGGCCTGTGGTCTAGTGATTATCTTGTACAGGCAGTCCTCAACTTGTTTTGAGTTACAGTGAATGGCACTTACGACATTTATAAATTGACAACCTGTTTTGACTTTCTGACGTCAATTTCAACTTTACAATGCTTGATCTGACACCATGCTACACCACGCCAGAGAGCAAGTTTGCTGCATCACCCATCTCCTTGCAGAACATCTGTCCAAACTTCCTTGGACGCTTTCTTTAAGAAAGCAGACAAGACTCCAGAAAAACCTGCCAAGACTCCTGAGAAGACTCCAGCCAAGAACCCTTTAAAAAATCCAAGCAAGAGCCCTTCAAAAAGTCCAGCAAAGTCACCTCAAAGAAGTCCGTCCAAAACAATATGATTGCTATTTACAATATAAATACATTAATGTAGCTATATTACTCATCTATAATTGACTGAGTGCAAAATTTTGGATTATTGTTGGTGAAAATAGGGTATTGGGCTGTGGTTTGAGAACCAATCCCCATTTTATAACGTTGCCCCCATGGGAAAATAGTTCCAAGTTACGACATTTCGACTTAAGACACAGTTTTCAGAAACCAGTTGCGTCATAAGTCTGAGGACTGCCTGTATGACAATTCAGAGAAACCTGAGTTCAAACCTATTCTGGGTGAGTGGAGAATCTAGAACCCAGGTCCTCTGGCTTCCCAGCTGAGTACCACAGCTACTAAGTTACTGCGGGGAAAGATGAAAAGTTGCTCTCTTTCTTGCTTCTCTTACCCTTTTCTTTGACTAAATCTGGTTGTTGTGGTTCTGGCTATGTTTTTAGGCATCTAGAGGCCACAGTGCATCCACAAGAAGTGCAAGTATGTGTCTGGCTAGATAGAACCAGTGTGCAGACTACTGTGCCTGTCCAGGCTGCTTGCAGACTTACATGGCTAGGAATATAATTCCTAACTGTGCATAGGTGACATTTTTGGCACATAAGTGACCAAAAATGTCACATAGACTACAAAATTGCAACACTTGGATGTCCAGAAAGGGCACAGAGTGTCACCCTTAGGTGCTAAAGTTCTTCCACTGCATATGTAGAGGCACCACTGTCTTGGTTGAGCTGAATATCTTGGTGTCTCCCTCTTTGTAAGCATTGATAGCCAGTCTTGACCCAGTGCCCCTCACTCCCGGCCCTCTGCCCCCCACCCCCAGGCCCCAGCCCCCTAGTGTGTGGGGCGGGGGGCCCAAGCAGCCCCTTGCAAGCTGGAACTCTGCCAGCCTTCAAGAGAAAAACCACATTTTCCCACATTGTTCTCCTTTAAAGGAGAATCAATTTTTAATGTTTCTTGATCCATTTTTTAAGTTTGTTCACGACCCTTTCATATATTCTTGTGACCCACTTTTGGGCCGTGACCCACAGGTTAAGAAACACTGGCCTAAAGGACAGCAGTCATGGCCATTTTCATTCAGAAACCTGGCCAGAGGAGGTGCTGGTGGTGCCATCTGCCTTTTATTAGCCTTGTGGCTAGAGTATGCATTCAGGTCAAAGAGGGTTCTAGTTCCTCCTTAACCTGAAGATGTTTAAACTACTGTTTCCCACTCTTCAGGGAGTGCCCTAACCACCTAGATATAAGGGAGCCTAAGCAAGACCACTCTCAGGCTCCTTGTTGTAACTGGGCCACTCAGCATCAAAGAATATGAGAGCCACAGGGCTTGAAAGAAAAAAGTGCAAGAAGGAGCTTGATTCCATAGCTGAGTAAGAAAGGCACCCTCCCCGCCTCCCCCCGACACTGGAAAAAGGAAGGTCTGGGCTCTGTTCCTGTTCCCAACACCAATCATGCTCCCAGCACCAATCATAATTTAATGAAATGACTCTTTATTGTAAATTGCATCAGCAGTCCTTGGCATTGCCAAACCTAAGTCCCTTTGTGGCGCAGGACCTAATTTACTACCTACATGCCAAATTGTTACTACCTACATATCACATACAAGCACACACCACTACATGAGCAACAAGTACATATTCCTGTAAGCTGCATACTAGTAATCACTCCATGAACAGGTTATTTCACAGATATGGGGAAAGTGTTTCATCTTTGCAAACATGCAATTAAAGGTCAGTGTATGTGTGTTCTGAAAGCCTCAGCTTGTCCAAGGAATATTTTACTCAAGCATTATGAATGTGCACTCCAAAGGGCACAAATGGAAGCATTAGGGGGAGAAGGGTATGATCTGTTGGGAATGAAAAAGAAAGAAAAAAAAGTATTGGAGAAGAGATACTGGAAAGCCCTGGGATACCTAGAAAACTAAAGATCTGAACTCATGACATGTTTGCACCTGAACTTACATTGGTATATGTATCGTATGTCTATAGTTATCTCCATTCATCATTTTTTTTTATTCTTTAAGCGTTAAATGAACATTCCATTATTTCTTTGTTTCAAGTGTTGCTTTTTTATATATGCTTTTATTTTATTCAAGAAGACATTCTCCATTGGAGGACATGTTTGAAAATTGAAACTCTAGCCATTTTCTAGATAAGCTTCCAAAACAGCATTGTATTTATGGTTCAGGATCTCAAAAACTGTCAAATTGGATCTTCCCAAACTTTCCAGAAAAAAATACACCTTTATATAGTGTTCAAACATGAGAAACTGGGTATGAGATAGAAAAGACTCCGGTAATGGTAAGCAATAGTACCAAGTGATTCTACACTGGATTTATACTTACCACCATAATTTTAGCCTTCACCACAAGTGCAATGGGGCACTAATTTTTAATATAATGTTTTGGCTGTGGAAGTGAGCCTACTTCATCAAACACAGTAAAAATTTCTATAGAGAATGTGTGAAACACCCCTTTAAACAGCATATATATCCTCAATATATCTAAAAAAAAATCCCAGTCATATATAATTGGCATACAAACAAAGCCCCAGTGTTCAATTTTATCCCTTTCAGTTTGTGTGGTGCATGGTGGCATACCTAAAGCCAAATTCAGGGGTTGTGTAACGCCATAGTATTCAATAGTATTATGCTCTTCTATAAACTTAAAGCTTTTCCCAGCATCTTCAATGGGATTGCTTGAGGTGAGAGAACTCAATTTGGCTGCACATGCATGGGCTTCTCAAAACCAGACATTGTTTCACACCCTGGGTGCTAAATGCTATTTTCAAATGGTCACTGTTCCTCAATGGAGATACTTTTCATGCTGCAAGTACAGCATATTAAAGTTTAATTGACATTCATAAGAATGGAAGGAGATCATTTGCAGCTGAGGTCTGTCCATATATTATACCTTCAGGGTGAAATCTTAGTCCACTGATGTGTAGAGCAGGTTCTCACTCAGATTTCAGACTTTGTGGAGACAGGAGCATGTAATAACATGCTGGTTGGAACAGGAAATATTGTAACTTTTCCTGTGGTTTGATGACTCAAAGTGAAGCAAAGTAATCGCCTACCTATACACAGACAAAATCACCTCTGGGTTCTAAATGAATATGGAGAATTTAATGGTAAAAAGAGAATTGTCTTAGAAATGTATGATCAAATGAAAATGGAAAATCATAGGGGTAGTTGTTTTTCACTGTTACCAGTACTGATTAGTGATGTCCAAAACATATCTGTAAGGAGATCTAAGACGAGAAAGAATCTAATAAAACTCATTCATAACACTTTTTTAAGTATGGCTGTATAAGAACCCAGATAAACCAAACACGCATAATATCAAATTCTCTTTTATACCATGGAAACAGAGAAAAGTATATACAATATAGCTCTCATATCCTTCTTATGTTTTCTATTAATTTATGTTGAGTTTGGCTCTAAAAGTACAAAGTCAAATATTCTGGAAAAACACAAAGAAGACAGACTTAAATTCCACAAATACTTACCTGAGAGGTTAGGTTCCAAGGCCACGGTGAACATGTAGCTAGAGTCTGTAACACAAGCCATCTGCTCCCAGGTGCAATTTTCCTACCTTTTCCTCTCCAGAACTGACATAAAATGAATAATCTGTTTTATCAATAACTTACTGGAATGAATTGTGTTTTGTTGTCAGTTCCATAACTGTATGTAAAGGGACCTTCAGCATAGAATACAAGTGAATCCAAATGGGTCAGATAATTACATAAGAAATGGGAGTAAAGTGAAGGACTTGAGAGAAAAAAAAACTTGTTTTCTACCATGAATTGTTTGCTAGCTCATAAAAAAGGCTACAGAAATGTGTAATAGACATTTCTTAAAACCTGGCAATGTTAAAAGATCTAATTTTACTTTTACAATCTGCTAGATTTTTCTCTAAAAGTCAAAACCTAATTAGCTTCCATTAAAAAAAAATGTTGTGAACGTTGTAGGATAAATTAAAATTATAAAAGATTCTACTTGAGGAGATTACTATTAAAATTTTACGTATCAGAAGGCAATTAATTGCATGTGTATATCTCCTACCATTGCACACATCACAACTAGCAACCAACTACCCACAGTTCTTTTAAAAAAAAAAACTTTTTATGGTCTTTTTTCTTTAAAAATTATTTATTTTATATATATATATCTATATATTATATAGAAAGAGTGGATTATGTGCTTATTGTTTTTAGTGACCTTTTGCTTATCTTATTTTACTTATACTGCATGATATTACTCTAACTGTGCTTACCACATGTGGATTGTAAGTATCTTAATTCTGGCACATCCATTTGTTTATTTAAATATAGTAGTAATATTTTCTTCATCGTACAGTCAAAGAAAAATAGGGCTGGAAGGGACTTCAGGAGTCCACACAAATCCAGAAAATGAGGCAATGAAGCTGCTATGAGGCTCTGCCTGTCACTGCTCTGGAGATCAATCTCAGGCATACTTACATTGGGACTGGACTCTATAGCCTAGAAGTCCTCTTCTAGTACTACGTTCCTCTGTTGACAGTGGCATGGGGTGGAAGCCTTCAGAGTGACTTCATCACTTCAGTTCTAGGACTGGTGTGTGCACAACAGGAGCAAACAGGCTGGGCCTGTGAGCACCCCACTCCCTGGAGTATTACGAAAAGGGTATACACCTGGAACTATAGCATCTAACAATACTATAAAATCTCCTGTAGTGACATGATGTCCAAGTTTAGGAGCCTTCCTTGTCAGACATTGGGATCTGCATTTCCTGTTCTGGATCTCAAATAGAACACAAAACCAGTACAGGCAATAACTATCCACCACTTATAACTCACTTATTCAACACCTACACAAAAGACTGATGGTGCCTGAAGTGCCAACAGGACTCAGATGGAGTCCATCTCTACACCTTCTTTACAGAAAATGTAGTCAGATCCAGGTCTCCTTCTCTTCAATGCTCAGCATAAATCATCAGCTGGAGGGAAAGCTGCTGGCTAATGCTGAGCCAGATAAGACTGAGGTATGGCAGGAAGAGAAAAGCACCATGAAAAATATGCTGCCTATATAACATACTACAATTAAGGACATCTGCATGGAATTAAGCTTCCCTGTAGCTTGGGAGTTCTTTTGCACACCTGCATGCACTTGGTTGCTTCTACAGGGGATGTCCATTTCCACCTGCTGCTGGCCAAAGGATGGTGCTCCATCCTGCCAGGCACAGCACCGACCACAATGATCCCAAAGTCATGACCAGTCATAGTTATGAAAAAAGTTAATGTATCTGGAAATGTGCCTGCTGAGCAACACAGGCTGCCATAAGCCTTCCTGAAACAAAACATTCAAGGAGGAGCCAGTGCAGAACCCAGCAGCAAGCTTTCAGCCTGGAATCTTAAATGTTCCATAGCACAGTTCCCCCCTTCTTGAGATGTGACCTCCTGACCATGATACTCATACGAAATATTAAATTCCCTTTAAACTTAAGAGTTAGCAGAGCATTAAAAAAAAAAAGGACAAGGAGGCAGGATGGGAAATAAACAAACAAACCCAAGATTCTTCACACTGAAAAATAAAGCCCTTCCCTCACCTCTCCACATTCTACTTTCCTTTTCTAGCTGTGTAAGTGGTATTTTGGCACTTCCACACAGTTTGTGATTTGACTACTTGCACAATGTGAATTGTAAGCTGCCAAAAATGCCACTTAAACCATGTGAAAACATCACAGTTTCAGGCACATCACAGTTAATAGAATTCCATATATGTCCAAGCTCATTTTATTTTGAATGGAACAAAGAAAGCAGCCATCATTCAGGCACAAGCTGGTGTTCAGACTTGCATTGGGAATATTCAAATGGTAAGTTACATGGCATGCAAACTGTATGTATAGAGACATTCTCAGATGTATTATGTTACATAGAGTATGTTTATTAGGTGTCATTATTCTCTAGGAGCACAATTCTCTCAATTTTTCATGTTAATTAATACCAACAATTCTACTAATGTAAGTAAAGGGGTCTACATGGTGTAAATAAAGGTGGTAGACTAGCCCTTCAAGATTTAATTTGCGCTACTTAACATGTGAACAGATGGGACAATGCCCTCCTTGCACAGGGGTACCCCAGAAGTTAGAAGTGTCAAGCTCATCATTAAACAATAGCTGGGTGTGTCTTTATGTGCATTAGATCTGGGAGCAGTTTACTTGCACATAAACACTCCTGGGCAGGTGTTTACACATGTAGGGAAGCAGGAGTAGATTTGCTGCTAATGGCAGCAAACTGCTCTTGCTTCCTGGGGCTCTAGGCTCTCCCTGGGTGCTAGTCTAGGGGCTGGCAGGGAGCACAGGGCCAGGAGACAGTTCCCAGACTATGTTCCCTGATCACGGAGAGGGGGCTGGGGAGCATGGGCGACTGGTGCCTCCCGAGTCTGGGGAGGCACCTGCATGCACTGCCATTGGTGGTGAGGCCAGAGCTGGCAAGCTCCCGCAAGTACTGCCATCAGCAGCAGCAGTGAGGCCTGAGCTGGCAAGCTCCCACAGGTGCTGCTGTCGGTGTCAGCGGCAGGGGTGGAGCTGGCGAACTCCCACAGGCGCCACAATCGGTTTTGGTGGTGGCCCTGTCAGGGGGGCATGTACCCCCCCCCCATGTGTTGCCTATGCTGGGGAGTCTATTCCCCACCTAGCTCTGTGAGCATGGAGCTGGGCAGGTAACAGGCTGGGGAGCCTGTTTTCCGCCCAGCTCCATGCTCACAGAGCTGAGTAGGGTACAGCCTTCCCAGCCTGATCCCCATCCAGCTATGTGCTTGTGGAGCTGCGTGGGGAACAGGCTTCCCAGCCCCTGCCAGCAGGGGACTCCCAGCACCAGCTCCATGACCATGGGGCTGGCACTGGGAAATCCTTATCTCTCAGGCCGAGCTCTGTGGTTGTGGGGCCGGTGCTGAGAGACTGTTATAAGGATCTCCCAGTGCCAGTCCTGTGACCATGGAGACAATGCTGGGAGATAAGGATGTCTCAGCACCAGCCTCCCCCACCCCAATCATGATGATGAAGCAGGGGCTGAGAGATAAGGATCTCCCAACCCCCACTCCCTGATTACGATCTTGGAACAGGGGACTTGGTGCTCCCTGCTATCAGGGCAGGGGGACATATTCCCTGCCTGGGCTCTGAGCCTACCCTGGTAGCAGGCATGCCTGGGGTCAGGGAGCAATCTCCTGCCCCCTTGTGACTGGCTGACTGGGAGCAGATTTGCTCCCAATCAGGCATCTACATGAGCACTACTGTGCAGTAACTATTCATGAGTAAATTTGCTACTTGCATTTGCAGGTAGTAAATTTACTTGTCATTAGCAAGGTTTACTGCATAGAAAGCATGTGCACATGTAGACACACATGCTTTCTGTGCAGTAAACTATACTACTTTGTAGTAAAGCATCTCGTATAGATGCATCCACTAAATCATTAAGGTTATGCTGATTTACTCCTGCTGAGGAACTTTCTGGATGATTATTTTTATTTCTGTAATTTCTAGCTGATTCACTTTTATGTGGAATGGTCATATAATCCAGGTACAAATATGTGAGATACATTTGCATGCAGCAGAGTTCCAATATGTTAAATTTGAATGAAAACCTGGAATTTAATGGTGATGTATTACCTTCATTATTTTAAATTATTTTTCAGAGGATGTTTTCCTTCAGAGATGGTGTCTGGAGAATAGCTGTGTGCCTCATATCACTGTATCACTTGCTGGTTAGCATGATGATTAGTGAACTTGAAGGAGAAATTCTTTTGGTACAGGAGACTGGACACAACTTTCTGCTTTTCGAAAATAATCTCAGATAGAGTGATCACAAGTTGATTCAGTTTAAATTAAATGAGAGGATAAGTAAAATAAGATCTGTTGTTACAGATCTCCATTTCAAAAGGGCAAATGTTGATAAACTAAGGGAATTAATGAACTCAGCTGGACTGAGATGCTCAGGGTCTGGTATGTGGAGAAGACCTGGAATGTCTTTAAGTCAAAAGAGCAAAAACTGCCTGGAACTTATAAATCAAGCAAGAGGAAAATACTAGTAGGGAACAGCTCCAGACCTAACTGCATGAATACCTTTTTAGAAAAGGATATTAAAGCTTGCAAGGAGTGGCACCAAGGGAATGGCCAGCAAAGACACTATGATTTTGGAGTTCAAGACATGTAGGGTAAAAGTGACAACTGTGAAAAGGCAAGCTGAATTAGACCTTGCAAAGGATATTAAGGCAGAGTAAAAGGTTATCCAGCTATATGAATAACAAGAGAACAAGGAAAGAAGAAGTGCGGCTGCAATGTGGTAAAGATAGTGTAGAGCTTACAGATATGGGGATATATCTGAGAAATTAAATGGACACTTTGCCTCAGTTTTCAATAAGGAGAATGATGACATGGGGTCAAAGGCAGAACAGCTGATAGGAATTAGGGTTTGGAAACTAACTACCAGGCCTAGCAGTTTGACCTCAATTGTAAGGCAAGCAGCAGAACAAATGCTGAAGGAAAGAATAATGAAAAATATGAAGGTAAATGGAAACTGGGACAAAATACAACCTGGATATACCAAAGATAGGTCCTGACATATTTCTTCATAAAATAACTGCATGTCTAGACAAAGGAAACATGGCATATCTCATATATCTGGACTTTGGTAAACTATTTGATATAGTGCCCCCTGGGAAATTATTAGCTAAGCAGGACAAGATAGATAGGATTAATAAAAAGTGGGTAAGGAACTGGATAAAGGAGTGGTAAAAACAGGTAGCATTGAAAAGAGGATTATTGGGATGGTGGGAGGTTACTCATAGAACTCCTCAAGGATCAGTCATAGTACTAATGCAATTTTCTGACAGAAATCTGGGCAGGTATTATCAATACACAGAAAGATTGGGACATTATATAGAAAGAACTGGATGACCTGAAAGACTGGAGTAAAAGAAGGGAGATGGAATTCTTTAGAACAAAATGCAGGATCATGTACTTAGAAAGTAACAAGAATTCCTGGTTTCAGCTTGTTAACCTTAGCTGGAATAACTGAGGAGTAGAGGAAACCATGGGGGAAGTAGTTGTTCAAAGGACAACCATGAGCCCCTGGTGGAAGCTGGCCATGAATGAGGCAAATGTAAGTCTAGTATATATTAGATATTTCCAGTAGAGGTAGTGATAATACCACACTACAAAGAAGTGATGAAACCTTAACTGGGATGCTGTGTATACTCTGGCTTACTCATGTTCAAGAAAAGATCAATTCAAACTGGAACTGGTGTAGAGAAATGGAATGGAGAAGCTATCATGTGAGAAGAGATAAGTTTGGCTTCTCAATTCGAGCAAAATTCAGGCTGAAAGGGGGCGCATCTACACATGTGCTTTAATGTACATTAGCCTATTTTAATGCACAGTAAAACATTATGTAAAACGTGCTTTTTACTTAATGCGCATTAAAATAGAATAATGCACATTAAGCATCACTTAAAAAGTGTGCGATTTACTTAATGTGCATTAAGCCAGGCTCATATGCATTTTCCTAGTACCTCATAGTGGAGGTGCTAGATTTAATTTGCATTACCTGAAGTGCATTAATTGAGCATGTAGATGCAGTATGAGGATATCAGGAAGAAAATACCATGGAAGGAAAAGAGCTGTTTAAGTTACAGGGCAATGTGGACACAAGAACAAATGGTTTTAAACCAGCTATGATAAGGTCATAAATCTGGAAATTTGGTTGCTAAGAATCAGAAGAGAGAATTCCTGGAACAGTTTTCCTGTAGGGGCAATGGGGGCTGGAAATCCAACTAATTAAAAGCCGAAGCTTGATCTGTTTATGAAAATAATTATATTATGTGGTTGCCTAATGGAGCAGGGAATGGGACTTGATGTCCCAGGGGGTCTTGTACAGTTGTTAGTTTCTAGATAGAAAGATTGTATGACTAGAAGACAGCATTAGATCATCAAGTCCAGGGGTGGGCAATTATTTGGGCTGGAGGGCCTCTAAGGGAGTTTTGGTGAGATGTCATGGCCCCAGGCCAGCACCCATCCTCCACTCCGGGCCCGCTTAGCACCATTTCCCCCCTCCCACCCCACAAGAGCTCACCAAACTTCCTAAGTGGCTCTGCCTCATGCTTAGCCAGGTGGATGGGATGAGGCCATGGATGAATAGAGAGCAGCGTTTGTGAGTGGGACAGGTAGGCAGGGCCATGGCCAGGGCTGAGATCAGGATCGCAGGACCCCGACAGCGCAGGGCTTCGGACTGGGACAGAGCTGCAATCTGCTCCCTGCATACCCTTGTGACAGGCACTGGTTCCACAGGCAGGAGCATACAGGGAGCAGTTTGAGGCTCTTCCCCAAACCCTGGCCCCATGCTATCACTGCCCAGCAATCCCAGGGTCTCCAAGAGATCAGCCTGGGACCAGCGTACAGCCAGGGCATGCTAGGTCAGCATGATGGGATGCAGCCACCGGCAGGCAGAAAGCAGCATCTGGGAGCAGGATGGGCGGGCAGGGCCAGGGCTGGGATCAGGGAAGAGCCACAATCTGCCCCTTACATCTCTGGCTGCAGAACTGGTGCCTGTTGCAGGGATGTGTGGAGTGCGGACTGTGGCTCTGCTCTAGGCCCCAGCCCATTGCTTTCACTGCCCTGAGATTCTGATCCCAGGTCTGGCCCCAACCCCGCCATCCTGTCCCACTCCTGGACACTACTCCCTGCCTGCCCATGGCCCCATCCCATCTTCCTGGTCAAGTGTACCCTGCCCACATGTGGGTCCCAGGCTAGTCTCCATGGAGACCCAACCTACCTGCTCCATCCAGTACCCCTGGCAGTGGTTGCAGGATGGATGGGCTGGAGTGCCTGGACAGTGGGGCTGGGTCTAGCAGCAGAGACTGGCAGCAGCAGTTGGAAGGAGTTGCCACTGCAGGGGCTGCCAGGAAGTGAATCTGGCCGCTGCATCACCCCAGCCCTGCTGCATGTTTGGGGGCAACAGGACTGGCTGCACACACCATGGCCCAGGCTGGCTCCCCATGCCTCGTCTAGGTGGTTCCAAGGGACCTGCCACAGGCCAGAAAAAAACCCTTGGTAGGTCGGATGCAGCCCATGGGTCATATTTTGCCCACCCCTGATCAAGTCTGACTACCTGTATAAATGAGGTCAAATAGTATTTCCAATCTAACCTTGCAAACAACTCACTGAGTTCTGTTTGGCCAAGAACATGTTCCACAAAGCCACCCAGTCTTGATCTGAAAACATAGAGAGATGGAAAAATCTACCACCTCCCACACTTTATTTCAAAGGTCAATCACCCTCAGAATGTGCTACCAGTGAAACTGCTGCTGTTGGAAGAGAGAAACCGATTCGACAGTGTGCCCTTGTTGCCAAGAACATTAACAGCATACTGGGATGCATTTGTAGAAGCTTTGCCAGCAGATTGAGAGAAATAATTATTCTGCTCTATTCTGCACTGTTGAGGCAACATCTGGAGTACTATGTCCACTATAGAAAGGATCTGGGCAAGTTGGATAGACTCCGGTGGAGTACAGCAAAAATGGTTAGGGTGCTAGGGCACTTGACTTATGAGGAGAGGCTGAGGGAACTGGGTTTATGTAGTCTACAGAAGAGAAGACTGAGGGGGGATTTAATAGCAGTCTTCAACTACCTGAAGTGGGGTTCAAAAGAGGATGGAGCTAGACTGTTCTCAGTGGTGGCAGATGACAGAACAAGAAGCAATGGTTTCAAGTTGCAGCAAGGGAAGTTGAGGTTAGATATTAGGAAAAACTTTTTCACTAGGAGGGTGGTGAAGCACTGGAAAAAGTTACCCAGAGAGGTTGTGGAATCTGCATTCTTGAAAGTTTTTAAGACCCGGTTAGACAAACCCTTGGCTGGGATGTTCTAGTTAGGGATGGTCCTGCTTTGAGCAGGGGGCTGGACTAGATGACCTCCTGGGGTCCCTTCCAGCCATCATTTTCTATGATTCTATGATTAGTTTGATATCATGACCACATCCTTGGCTATAGACCAGGAGCAGGCAAAGTCTGGCCTGTGGGCCAGATCAGGCCCGTGGCAGACTTCATGTCCCAGCAGCCCCTGCTGGTGTTGCTGGGGCCAGTTTCCAAGGAGACCCAGTAGCAGAGGCACCCTGATAGTGTGAGGCCAGGTTTTCCATAGAGACCAGCCCCAGCAGCACTGGCAGCATGTGCGGCTGGGCACGAAGCTGTTCTGGAGCCGGGGCTGGGATCTTGCAGTGGTGACAGTGTGGCCTGGAGCTGCAGCAGAGCTGCAGTCTGCTGCCCGTACACACCCGGCATCCGCTTTCCTTCTCCCAGACCCGGGGCATGCAAGCAGCTGTGCCCTGGCTCCAGACCATGCTGTCACTGCCGCAAGATCCCAGCCCTGGAGCAGCTCTCCACCCAGCCGCACTCCCTGCCAGCACTGCTGGGGCAGCTGGCCAGATCTGCCATTTTGCCCACACCTGCTATAGACCAATCCAGGAGGTGGCTTGCAAGAAGGTTGTTAAACCACTGCTGTGTTTTGTTGATTCTGAAGCCAGTTATGCAATTGCTGGCTCCCTGGCATACACTAGAGCAGTCCAAGGGTTACTCTAAATTGGGGTGGATACAAATGACCCAAAAGATGACAATGCAGCACTGAGGGACCGGTAAGTTACAGATATTTGTGCCACATTCTTGCCATGATCTTTTCACTGTCTGTGAATGCATGCTCAGAAGGCCCTGTTGTAAGAAAAAAGGACAGAAGCTCTCTCTGTGAAGGAAAGTTTGTGTGTTGCAGTCAGCTGATGCCAGTATGATGAGTCACAGCTACTTTCCAAACTCCAGAACTGATAACTCTTGCTAAATTTTGGTACTTGTGCCAGAGACATCACTGGACAGGACAGTGCCCAGGGTAGTCCCCCTTCCTTCCTCCCACTGTACCTTCTTTGCAGGGTGCTGGCTCTGGAGGCTCTGGCAGTAGGCAGGAGCAGCAGCTGAAGTTCACTGCTGTTGAGGGGAGAATTCACCTCTGCTTTGCCACAGATACTTGTCAAAAAAACCTGGGTTTGGAGGCAAAAGATGGGGTGACATCTCTCCTTCAGCAGCAGCGAAGGCCAACTGCTGCCGCTCAACAGGACTACATTTACCACCATACCCTTCACGCACTGACTCAGTTCTGTGCCTAAGTTGCTTCCTCTGGGAGCTGGTGCTGGAAAGTGCAGGGTTAATGGGGGACAGAAGAGTGAGGCACACCCCACTTCTTATGTCCCCCTAGCCCTTAGGCAGTGCACAGGGCTAGTGCTCCATTCCTCCACCCATCTTTATGGTACTGGCTTGTGCACTACATCTTGCATTTGGGGTTAGGAAGGAAGAAAACGGGAAGGAAGGGACGTGAGAACCACTGTCTTCTTTTGCATTTTCATTCTTTCTGTTCTCCCCCCAGAAAATAAATAGATACATTTTGAGGGCATTAAGAACTCTGAACACTTCCATTTTTAAGGAATAATAATTTGGGGATACTTTGTTCAGTTCACTTCAAATGTTGTGGAAAAAGTCTACTTCCATCCTTGATCTATGCTACTAGTTTTGAAGCTGATATTGTTTTATAGCATGCTTTACAAGAAGGCCATAAAGGTCTTGTC
The DNA here is from genome assembly GCF_030867095.1 of Alligator mississippiensis. Taxonomy (NCBI): domain Eukaryota; kingdom Metazoa; phylum Chordata; order Crocodylia; family Alligatoridae; genus Alligator; species Alligator mississippiensis. The sequence goes on along the minus strand of NC_081825.1, from coordinate 140,036,532 downwards.
TTGGTGAAATCAAATGTGAACTAGGGAACAGCTACTTTCACTCCATCATTAAAGAAGTCTCATGCCTGCTTCCAGGTCCATTGGCTTCTGATTTATTCCTGATGAAATAGAAGAAAATACCACATGCAAGTATAAACCTGTATAGACCACCAAGAATTAATCCAAATATTACAGTAAGAGGCCTGAAGAACAGATGGGAAAATACACTGCAGGGTTTAGAGAGCTTATAATAGAAAACAATCATATTTTGATTTATTTTTATGTTCCAGTAGTGCCTAGATGCCCCAACTATGATCAGGCACAGCCCTCTTGTGCTAGCCCTCACAAACACATAGTGAGATGTTTCTTGCCTCAAAGAACTGAAAAATCAGGTCAGCATAAGGTAAAGAGCTTCAGAGAGATTAAGTGACTTAAAAAATTTGCACAGAGCTCCAAAGAATCGTAAAGGTCTCAGTAATCAAACCCAGAATGGGACCAAGGCCTTTGGACTCCAATTCCACTACACCACCCACATTGAAGCATCCTGCCAAAAGAGGTATGCAAATGCTTATTGTAACCTGTGTAGCAACCCAATCCCCCACTGCACTGTGGAAAATGAGCAACTGCTCTTTTAGTCTCTTAATTATAGAGAGACAAGCTGATGCTAAGAATTTGGCTACCCTCCTAATCATCACATTTAGCTGACAGCTCAGGGAGGAAAACTAACTCAGCCTTGAAGTAGCTGAATCTTGGGGCTCCATATGAGTGAGTGAATAAAATAGATTGCTGTCATAAATAAGGATATGATAAAAGTGGTATACAAAGCCAGCAAATTAGCAGCAAAGGGGCGGTGTAGAGGAGAGCTCCCTGGAATTGTTCGGCAACCTGCACTTGCAGCACCCGCACCATGCAAATGATTTCATTGAGAAAACAAGCTGATATGCAAGGAACAAGTAAATGCTCTTAAGGTTTTCCTGTGAAAGCTAGGAATATTGGAAAAAAAATGGTGAGAAAAAACAAATCTTTTTGGATGTTACATGTGAATGGAATACTTTTGTGGTCATCTGTATTCCTTTTGTGGCTTTATCAGCTTTCCCCATTAGCAGCAGAAGGGCTGGTGAAAAATGAATTATTTCATTTGGTGAAACATTAGGAAGTTTTGAAATTGGCTTCCATTCCATATTGGATTGAACACAACACCTTTTGAAATTGTTTCATGGATTGAGAACCTGACTGTCTTCTTTATGACTTGGGAATGAGGATATTGACCCAAGATGAAGAAGGCCCCTTTCCAGAGCAGTTTTCCTACCAGTTCATTTTAAGCACAGAGACTTGAACCTGGATCTCCCATGTGGCAGGCTACCACAGTTTCTCTGACCTACGTATCCTGGACCTAATAAACCATCCCAATGAAAAAAGATTTCCAACTTCAATACATTGATGCAAAACATTTAAAAATAAAATGCTTTCTATGTACATATTATAGATAATGCCTAGAACTGCAAGGAGGAACTCCAGTACAAAAACATGAAGTGGAAAGACAGATTGAGAGATTTCCTTACCAAATAGTTGGTATTGCCAGCCCTAGAAGTTTAAAAAACATGAGTCATTCCCTCCAAAATTATGAAATTTGCTTATGAATGATGAGATTTAAAAAAAAAAAGTACAGTTTGCCATTCAATTTTCTGTGGGTTTTTTAAATCTTATTTTCAGTCTTTTCATAATAACCATTGGGACTGGGAATTTCAATAAAAAACCCCCAAAAAAACAACCAAGGTTAAGTTTCTCACATAACTGTAAGACTCCAGAAGTTGGGCTTTAAAGAAAAATAATTCCGGATAAAATCATGAGAGTTGGCAAAACTGAGATATTATAAACATTTACAGAATAGCCGAGAAAAATTGCTTGCATTTCCTTATAGCAAATATTATTCTTTTTCTGAATGAAACTCTGTGAGGTCATCCTGACGAGTGTGCACATGTGGTTTGTAGTCCCTCAAACTCACCTGAGATGCCACAAACTGTATGCAGCGCATGTGCACTCATTTGTCATCCTGCTAATTTGCAGCATGGCTGGTTTTTTTGACTCCCAGAGATCCTGGTGTCAACTACCCTGCCCCCAAAAACAAAGCACCTCCAAAAAAAAGCAGTGCAGTGCATGCGGCAGCAGTGTGCATCACCAGAACCTGGAGTCTGATTGGCCAGAGCCATACTCTGGATGTTGGCCAGGCTACCCCAGGAGGCCCCCAGGACCCCAGGTAAGGCTGCTGGGGCCAGCATAGGTGGTGGCCTCAGCCTCCTCTCTGGCCACTCAGGTCACTTTGTCACATGCTGGAGCACACGTGCAGGGGCATGCCTGGGGACAAATAGCAGTGGCACAAAGATGTGCTGCTGCTTTTTGTCCTGCAGAAAACACGCGCCCCTGCATGTGTGTGCTCATCAGGATGGGGCCAGCATGTTTAAGTATAGCATCAGGAAATACATACTCCTTATCACCAGTCTTAGTCACGGGACTTTGATGGACTTTGACAATTTCTGTCATGCCAATACTCATAACTGAAAACTAAGAGAGATAGAAGATGGGCAAGGAATTTACCTAAAAGTCCATGTTGGTTTCTCATGGGATATGCCTGCCCTTGCATTAACAAGGCAATTCTGCTTATAGTTACCATAGTTTTAAAGCAAATTTCTTCACAGTTCCTACGTGGAACCAAATGTTGGTGACATCATTCAGCCTAATATCATTCAAAAGCATTATGGAGTTCTGGGTGGAGCATGTGACTAGCAATAGGGCAATTTTGTTTTGCTTTTCTTGGTTTGAACACAGCCCAGGATGACTTTGCCTAAAAGCTGTTTCTAGCCTATGTCTGCTTTGGTGGATTATATAAAATAAGTTTAGTGATCCCAGTACAGTTTCTACTTTCAGCAAAACAAATATACAGCCATGGTCAAACCTGTGGGTGTTTGGCAGCCTCAGCCTAGATGACAAGAACTGAAGGGACCAGGGAGATTGAACTTCCCTCTGGGTCTCCGCAGAACATGTCCAAGTCCATGTCCTTTCAGGTCAGAGGATACATTTATTAGCTTAGCACTGTTGCTTTTACCTGTTATGTCTGTGAATTATTAATGATTCTAGTCTCTAAGGCTCTCAGATGAAGTCTCCAACCAAAATAAGATTCACACAGTAGACCTTTAATTTAATTTACTTTAATTATTTTAAATTATGAAGTGACTGTCCACAATCTTGGTGTTGCATCTTCTCATATTCCTCTCCTCCAAATCATTCAAGAATCATACAAGCCAGCTATTTCCTGTTCTCACCCATTTGGGGGGATTTTTAAAATCTCCTCAGGATTTAGGAGCACAAATACCAGCGAGAGTCGATAAGATTTATGCAGCAAAGTCTGTTCACACTGGAAACTCTCTCCCTTTGTTCTACAACCCCATTCTTAAAAAAAATACATATAACTAACATTTTCCTCTCTCCCTTCATTAAAAAAAATTTACTGGACTCTAGTGTTCCATAGTATCAACATTTGTAGAAGTAGTCTCATAATTAGAACTGGGTGACAGTTTTCTTGACTTGTGAAACTTTGAGACTTCAAAAAGATTCCTTTTTTCAAACTAGGATCAAGCCAAGACCTTTAGAAGTTATAGAGAGAATAGAGAGAGAGAGGCACACATGTATGTGCGCATGTGCACGCGCGCGCGCGCACACACACACACACACACACAACTCCTAATTGCAGGGCATTCAGGTTCCAGTTCCTAGTTTAAATCAGGCAAAACTGATACTTGAACTGGGTGAACATTCAGGGGCTACTCTTGGATCTCTTGCATTCATTTTATTTCAAAATGTCATCCTGAACCTGAGAAGCCTTTCCCAGTTAAAGCTTCTTTGTAAGTGGCATATTCCCCTTACCTTTGTTTTGGTCATTCAGCATTTCCTGACACAATGTAGTTTTACTGAAAATTCTCAAGCAGCTCCAGTTACATTTTACTGGTGTTTGCACAGGTACATATATACACAAGTGTTCCAATATTTGGAGTCTGTACTGCAGTTTAGCTTAAGACAGCTAGTTTATAATGGATCTGTACCAAATCCTTCATATTTGTTTATATTTGTGCAAGCTTACAGGGATCCCATGCCTAGGACTTCCTGTTATAAGCATTTGTGAAAGTAGGAATCAATAACATTCTTACAACTTATCATAAATTACAGAATAAAATGGAGTAAAACTCTGACACCACAGGAAATGGGCATTTTTTCTTAAATTGAAAAATCCTGTATTTAATGCCAAATTGTAATTGAAAGGATCATGCCTTTAGCAGTGGCAAATTCATTCACAAAGAACAGCAATTAGGACTCAGTCAAAATAAATGCATACATTTGCACATATACACAAAATGCAATTACCTGTTTATTCCCATACATCTGATACTACTACTGGACTCTTAATAAATCAAATGGAGGTTTTTTTCCCCTCTCCTCAGGAAGAATATTACTCAGCTGGGTTTTTGGGGGGGTTGAATGTGAAATCCAGAAAAGTAATTTTTAATGCAAAAAGGTTTCATTCAGCAGTGAACATTATTTTTAATTAGTAAATCCCCAAATAACTCAAACAGTAGGGTTTCCAAGTATCTAAGTATTATATAGTCCCTGAAAATACTGCACCAGAGAGCAATTACATATGCTTCAACAAATGGAAAGTGTACCCAAAGCTTCAGTTTTAGGCACCCTAGTAAAACCAATGTCTTGGTAGAAAAGCCTCATTCTTGTATCTTTTAAACTTCAGAGGATAGCTTCAGCTCTTCAAACTGCCATGGGGCGCATTTACACATGTGCTTTTAGGCGCAGTAGTCTATTCTACTGAGCATTAAAGTGGTGCATAAAAAACTGCTAATATTCTAACGTACAGTAGAATAGGCTACTGTGCATTAAACATCACCTAAAAAGTGTATGCTTGTACTACTGTGCATTAGTGCAGCCTAAATTTAATGCACATTAGGAAAAGTGCATTAATGCACATCTAGATGCTCCCATTGTATGACTATATTCAGAGTAAAACATATTATAGTGATATTATACCAGGGGAATTAGTCCCTTTAACCAGATATATCTAAAAAGACCAAACCCAAAAACCAAAAACCCCCCAAAACCACCCACAGAAGGTACTATGGGTAAACAGTAATATTCCCATTTTACAGGTGACAAAATGGTGATACAGAGAAATCAAGAGTTTTGCCTGCACAAAAAGTATGTACCACCTTAGCTGTGATGGTATAGCTAAAGTAGTGCAGCCCTACCCTACTGTGGTCACATGTATATAGACATAAAGGGCACTTCTACAAGTTCTCCAGGGGTGGGAGGAGCAGCGCTTTAATTAGAGTGTCTCTGAGAGCATTGCCACCTTGCATGTATCAGAGTCCCCGTGCTTAAAAATAGCAGTGAGGATGCTTGGACTAAAGCTCATTCAGTGAGCTTTAGTTCAAGTGCCCCAGCTGCCATTTTTAAGTGCACAGATGCTGATACGTAAGATGCAGGAGGCTGCTGGAGTGTGGTAATTGCCATGTTCCAGCAGACTCAATTAATCGAATCTGATACAACACACTGGAATTCCAGTGCATTGGAGCAGCTTCTGTGCTCACGTATAGGCACCCAAAAATACTAATACTGGTTGGGCTGATTCCTGTGCAGGAAGGGGAGTAATTGCATGGTGTAGGTCAGCCTAGCTGAAACAGAATTAGAGAGCTGGGAAGTCTGCAGTGAGTCAAGACTCGTGTAGATTAGGAAGGTCAGAGGATTTCTGCTCTACAGAATAGCTCTGGGGAGAGGGCTAAAAGCAGCAGCCTATGAAACTTTTGAGGGGTCAAGATCCAGCTCATCAAGTGCTGTGGTGATGCTGAACTGATAGCGTCTGGTGACAGATAAGAAACAAGGGAAGGGCACCAAAAAACCATTACAGTACTCATTATCTAAGCCTGGGAGCATCCAGCCACTGAGCACTTTTAGAAATACAGCATAAACTGTAGGTTGCGTACTTCTGAACATCATCTTCCAATTCCAAATATATGGTCTGTTGTTGGTGGGTAGAGAATGAGCACAAGTGGTAGTCCAAAAATATCTAACATCCATTTTTAACATGCAGTCTTCTTCAATTTAGCTGACTATTTTTCTTGCTGAAAAAAACAAATGAAATTAAAACATATTTTTTTTAAATGATCTTTTACAAAGACAAAATTTTCCATTGTTTTCCTCTTCCACATTGTTTTCTGGGGGGGAGGGGAGGTGGTGGGAGGAGAAGTTAAATGTAAGAGACACTCCTGCAACTTTAACTAAGGGAAAAGGAAAGGAACACATTTGAATAAAATAGAAACAGTTAATTTCTTTAAAAGTTTTTAACAAAATATACTTACCTTTTTTGACCAGATCTACTGAGCATACAGAAGACTATCTCCTTGCTATAACCTTGCACTGCCCTTATGCATTTATAAATAGTAAATAGCCCTGTGTTGAAGTGTCCAAAGATCACTAAGCCTGATCAGTCCATCTCTCGCTATTAACAATGCAAGATTAATTACCTTAAAGCCCACAGATGAAATGAGTTCAATAACATTTACTGTACCATTCAGGCATTTACCCTTTCTTCATCAATCCCTACTGCTACCTGAATAACAATTGCTGTCTGGCTAATAAAAGAAGAAGCTGAAAATTTCAAGCTGCTTCTATTAATGAATTAACTTTTCAGGTACTTATTAATGTGACAAATGAACAAGTTGGAAGATAATAAATCTCTCTGAAATATTAAAGAAGAGAAGGATTGGGTTCCAGCTGTTCCTTTAATCTACATTTACCTTTATGGTGGGCATGCATTGGAGATCAGTCAGGAGAGGAATTTAAACAAGAGGAGACATTTAGAATATTTCAATTCACATTGACAGGAGAAGGCACCAGAGATGGCAAAAGACAGTTCAGTTCTGACACTGGAACAGTGTATAGATTTCTTGATTAACAGTGTATATGGCAGATCTTTAGAGAGTAAGAGAATGTATGTATTTGCTATCAGAGGACCCAGTGTCTTTTGAAAAAATCTTTGAAAAATGGTCTAATCAGAAGTCAAACCTGCTTTCTTGGGCAGTCACAGTCATTTTCAAAGAAAGCATAAGGTCTCTGAGTTTGACACAGCTTCTCTTTTAAGAGGCTGTCATGATAATTATTGTACCTGGAGCTCCACCCCAGATACAACATAGGTCCTTCCTTTTTTCTCGTGTCCTTGTGACAAGGTATTTAGAAGAATTCTTAGATTTGTTAGAATGGCTGCACTGTAGCTGCACTGTGAGTGCTTCTGCTATGGCCTTGAACTTGTGGTCTCTGAGCTCTCAAGTGTGCATCTGCACCACCTCAGCCCCTGTAACATAGGTGATTCAGTGGCTGCTGATGCAAATTCCATCCTGAAAGCCGCTCTTTGCTACAAAGCTTGTGATCGGATATAGACAACACCGGCCAAGTACAGAAGTGCTATTGTTCCTATTGTATGGAAGAAAAATAAACTAAGGATGAAATGTGGCCCCTTTTGAAGTCAGTGGCAAAGTTCACTTAAACTTCAGTGGAACCCAAGACAGTTTACATGATGGACCCTGGGTCATATGGCAAATCTATAGCAGAAGCTTGAACTTAACCTACACCTACTGGTTTAGGATCTTAATTGCCTCTTTCCTCTCATGTTTGCCCTGAGCAGGGCTCAAAGTCTCTACATGTGCCCAAACTTAGGTAGGGTGATGCCCAATTTTTGGGCACCTGCCCCAAAAGGGAGATTCAGAATGATGCAGCTCAGCATCTAACATCCCCATAGAGTCAGTGGAGCAGCTTCTGAGAAGCCCAAGAAATTTGAGTTTGTGCAGACAGGGGCCCTATACAAACATTGGGGAGTGGCACACACCTCCAACGGCAATTCACAAAAACTGAAGGAACATAGCAGTAGCTAATGCTTCTGGCCCCTGCTACGAGGGGTATTTCACTTTTTCAGCTTATGACTGTCTTATATAAACTGCGCTAGGAAGGAGATACCAGGACCCTAGACTCCTATGTCTCAAAGAAATGCGATAACTACTGCAGTGCTAAGTCAAGCTCCTTTCCATGTGCCTGCCTTATGGTCCTATGAGCTTGTATGGTTCTGTCCCTTGGCCAGTTTGAGTTGCTCCTCAGGACTTAGGTGGGAGTTAGATACCTTAGTCACAATAAAGTGCCTACTGTGAGAATTGAAACTGACTCCTTTTTTTAGTGCACCTGGCCCTGCTGCTTATTTTTCATCTTGCCTGCCTTATTAGACTATCTGAAATAGCTAATTAATTAACCTCAATCACCCAGTGTTCTATTTGCTGTCCTACTTACTTCCATTATTATTATTTATTATTTGTATTGCAGTAGAGTGCACAATATGCCAGGTACTTCTACAAAGATGCACTTCAGCTTCTAAGGAAACAGGCTACAGATGAATGGCAGGGGAGAGAAACAAACATGTAGTTAGTATTAATTATTAAAAATAAGCCACAACTGCCAGCTCTCACCAACTGCCACACCTTGACCTAGCTGCTTTTAGTTAATTGTTTAATAATTCACTGTAGAAAAGAAAGGGCTGGAAGTAGGAGAGTATCAGCCTTAAAATTAATTGCCATATTATGCAGAAAGAGAGATGGTTAGCTGTGTTAATCTGAAATCAAGCAAAAGGCAGCACAGGGTGGCACCTTAGAGACTAACTGATTCGAAGAGGTATGAATTTTCATCAGTGACAGAAAGCTTCATCAGATGTTATGAATGAAGTTGCAGAAAACAGGGGTACTAAATAAAAAGTAATTTAAATACAGAGGGTAGGGAGAGGGGAAACTGCTGAGAAAGTTGAAGGTAGGGTGAATAGGTTAATAGGGATAAACAAGGCAGTTAACCCAAAATGGGCTATAAAAACTAGTCCAGGTAATTGGATGAGAATCCATAGTCTATGTTAAAACCACACTTAACATAACCACTATATGGATTAATTCTGGTTCTGCAATCTCACATTCAGGTTGGTTTTTAAACTTTTGCTGTTTAAGAACATCTACTGAGAAGCTGAAGAAACTCGGGTTATTTAGTCTGGAGGAGAGAAGATGGAGGTGAGATTTGATACCTGAAGGGTGATTATAAAGAGAATGGTTGTAGGGGACACTATTAGTAGTAATGGCCTCAAGCTGCAGCAGATGCAATTTAGTTTAGAGATTAGGAAGACCTTTCTGATTATGAAGGTGATCAAGCATTGGAACAGGCTACATAGAGAAGTTGTGGAATTTCCATCTCTGGAAATTTTCAAGAGCAGATTAGACAGACACTTGGTTGGGATGGTTTAGTTAGGGAAAATTTGCCTTATTTATTTCTATCCTGCCTTGAGCAGGGGCTGAACTAGATGACCTCGTGAAGTCCCTTCTAGCCCTACTTTTCTATGATCCTACTCTGAGATCAGTAATAAAATGTCCTGAGAGGTTAAAGTGTTCTGTCACAGGAATTTGGTCTTTCTGGAATTGATGTAGCAGGTGGCAGGGCAGCAGGAAAGCAGAGAAAGGCAGCAGAAAGTCACAGGGAAAAGGCAGTAGGAGCAGGGGAGGCTGAGAGGTAGCAGGGACAGCAGGAAAGCAAGGAGAGGCTGAGATGTGGCAGAAAAGGGGAGATGGAATTGGGAGGAGATTGGGAAATTAGCAATGAGGGTGGGGACTGGAGCTGAGAGAGAGAGAGAACGAGGCTGGAATTTAAGATAGGGAATGGACTGGGATTCAGTAAAACATGACCCAACTCGGGGTTGCAAATAACAGTGGCTTTATTGAACAGGGGAGAGGGTGACACAATGTCTTTTTGGTTCCCTTGCACCCACCCACCCACCCACCCAATGGCAGCAGGGGTTAGAGAGGCTTGGTGCAAGGGCTGAAGTCCACTGAAGTCCAGGAGGAGAGAGAGAGAGACAGAGAAAGAATGAGTCCAAATTGTAGGAGGAGGTGTGCAGGTAATATCTATCTATCCAGGCTGGAAAGGGGTCCTTGTCCAGTAGATGTTGTCCAGAGGGAGGTCGCCAGCAGGGCCTCTGGGTGGATAGGTGTTGTGGCATGGTGCTGGTCCAGATGGAGAGGGCATCCCACTGGGTCTGTCTTCACTGCCCCTTTTTATAGGGGAAGACCTTGTGTGACTCTATTGACAGGAGGCATGCCCAGGCAAGGGTCAGCCCCTGGCGTACTGAGCATGTGTGCTCCATGCAGGGATGTGCAGTTTTGGGTGTCTGTAATGGTGAGAGTTACTGGTTCTGCAGGGTCTTTTGTCTTTCAAATGCTGGTCTTGTCTCTGTTCCTGGGTGAGGTCCGTGGTTCCTGGGTGAATCAATGCGAGGTGATGGCCCAGTCATTACAGGCCATTCAGTAGAGGCCTGCTACCATTGTATTTCAATCATTCCCAGTCACACTCATTCATCCAGGAACCAATTTACATGGGAGGGATACGTGACTCATACAGTTGCGACACAGGGGATGCCCAGGCAGAGGACAGAAGATGGAGGCTTGACATATAAAATGGAAACTTGACATGACCTTGGTTCACTTACAAACACAGGCCTAAACCATACAATATCTATATGAAACAATAAAAATCAATATGAAAATGATAATAATGCAATATACAACAGTAAGAATCAATACAAACCTAATAATAATACAGTGTAAAACAGTGAATATCCAAAACCAAAAACTTGCTGCCAAAATAAAAATGTTTCAAGCTTATCCTGAGTCTGAGCTCAATTATACTTATCTATAGGGAATAGAGAGGAATAGAGAAAGTCAGAAATGGTTGGGGAAGGGGAAAATTTATTATTTTTTAAAATAAATACAAAAAAAAAAAAGAAAAAAATTGGGGGTTTTGCTACATCCTGAGCTATGGCTTCCCCAGTCCCTGGCCCTGGCAGTGAGGAACAGGGTCCCAGAATCCTGCTGCCTAGGCCGCCGCACTTCACCCTGCCTTGTTCACCCTGCTGGCCCGTCGCACCGGCCATCACCTGGGCTCTGGCCATCTTGGCCCACCTGGCTCCCTGACACACAGCAACCACCTGCCCACACACCGCACACCCTCCCAGGGCTCCCACCACTGCACAGCTGCTGCCATCAGGGATGCAAATGAGGGGCTCCATGAGGCCACCGTCGGGGCTGTAGTCAACCTCCTGGGCCTCCAGCCCCGCTGCCTCTGGGACCGCTACACCAGCTTGCACTGGTAGCAGCACTTTGGGCACCAGAACTGAGATGCTAAGCAGTGGGTGGATGCCTTTCAGCTGATCTGGGCCACCTCTGGGGACCTGCTCCACCAGCTCTGAGTCCCACCTGAAGTGCCAGGGCATTGGCATGTGCCCGGCCCTGGACCCTTGCTAGGCTCACTTTAACCAGTGCCTGGGCTAGACCCGCACCCTGACTGAGTACACCTTTGGCCACCTTGAAGGCAACTGGTGGTCTCTCACTGCCCACCTCTAAGTCACCAAGGAGAACCTCCCCCAGGTCATCATTCCACCTCAGGCAGCCTGGCAGTGGGAGCACCAGCTATAGCAGCAGTGGCAGTGGTGGGTCCTCTCTTCTGAGGCCCCAGGAGAGTCAGGCACCTGCCAGCATGGCCCAGGGCTATGGTGGACCACCTTTTGGAGCACTCCCCACTCTATCCCACCTGCCCTGGCACCTAGACCCCCTACTCCCTGCCCACTCCCAGCACTACTCTCATGTCAGGCATGGATCCTAAGAAGAAATCTTTATTCCCCTTACAGTACACAACCCCATTCCTCCCTCCCCAACACGGAGTCCCTTCCCTCTTTCCCCCCTCTCCCCTCCCTCCCCAACAAACAGAGCCCCTCCACCACCCTCATAGATTCACAGATGTAGGGGCAGAAAGGACCTGAGCAGATCATCAAGTCTGATCCCCTGCCCTGGGTAGGAATGAATACTGGACTTCTATAACCCCTGGTAAATTTAAGCTCGTATGACCCCAGCTAGGTAATTATCAAGCCTCCTTTTAAAGACCCCTAAGGTAGGAGCCAGCAGCACTTCCCTTGGAACCTGGTTCCAACTCCTAGCCACCCTGACTGTGAAGTAGCGCCTCCTGATGTCTAGCCTGAACCTACTCTCAAACAACTTATGGCTGTTATTGCTTGTTACTCTGCGAGGTGCTCAGGGGAACAGGGTCTCTCCCATTCCCTGCTGGTCCCCCCTGGTAAGTTTATAGATGGCCACTAGATCCCCTCTTAACATTCTCTTGTGAAGGCTGAACAGATTCAGGTCCCGTAGCCTCTCCTCGTAGGTCCTGCCCTGCTGCACCCTTATCATGCGAGTGGCCCTCCTCTGGACCCTCTTGATGCTAGCCACATCTATCCCCACCCACCAACAATAAAATCACCCTCTTCCCAGTCTGCAACCTATGCACAGAGTCTGTGTTTTTGTGTCCCAGAGTGGGAGGTTGTGGGGTGGAGGCACCTAGGGGGCAGTGCCTGGGGGCAGGTGGCCAGCACCCTGGCCCCAGGCTGTTCCCCTGTGGGTGCACATGCCACAGCGTGTGCAGTGGGTGAAGGCTCACCCAGGGGCAACAGCTTTTGCAGGTAACAAGTTTAATTGCGATTAAGGGATTTTACATTTTACTGTTCAGTAAGCATGCACATGTGCAGATGCACACACTTACTGTGCAGTAAATTAGGCAACTGCACAGTAATGTGTCTCATGTAGATGTGCCCAGTATTGCTGAGGGGGCACAGCTGGCATCTGGGTCTGCAGCAAGGACTCATGGCTTGAGAATAGATTTTAGGTAGCTTGTTGCTAGAGAGATGTTGTTTAAGGGTGGAGGCTTCTCTACAAGCCAGGACAGCTTTGGTTCTCACCAGAGGCTACCTTGAAATGATCATTTTTCAGAAAGTTTAGGAAGTCAATAATATGTCCAACAGATTTGAGCTGAGCGTTGTAGGGATTTTGTTGTCCTTGTCACCAGGTTGGTAATGTACCACATTGGAGAGAGTGCTGGGTTTGGCTCTGCTGATTTGAGTGGTTACAGTTTTGGGACTGTGTATCCCTCAGTGGGTTAACTGCCTTGTTTATCCTTATTGACCTATTCAATTCACCTTTGCCTTTCATCGTTCCCTGCCCCTGTCTCTTGTATTTAAATTACTATCTATTTACAACCTCTGGTTTTGGCAAGTCTATTCATAGTATTTGACCAACTAGGCTGTTGCCTACAAAAGCTCATGCCTGTCTGAACCTGTCTCTGAGGTGCCACCCTGGCCTGCCTTCTGCCATATTATGCAAGGACACTTATAGATCATGGATTTAAAAATGATAATATATATCCAGTTCTTCTACTCCCTGGCTCAGGAAGGGCCTGATTCTCCCCCCGTTGAACTCCTAGGCTTTTGTCTTAAGGATGAAGCCATAAGGGTAGGGTTGTTCTTACCTTGAGCAATTCAACTAGAGACAGTATAGATGCACCCTTACTTGCACAAGGTATGAATGGCTCTAAGTGGCTGGTGCAGCAGCTGGGCTAATATTAGCAGGACACTAAGAAGCCATGGACATGTCCTTTATTCGCCATCCATGCCCTGCTTTAGGGCAGAACTATTGGAGGAAATTGAGTTGACAGTGAAAAAGAAAACAGAAAAAAGCATGCATGCTTAGAGAGAAGAAGCTTTCAGGCACCCCATGATTTCTGATGGTACATGAACCTAATAGCCCAGAGATCAGTTAGTTTACTGAGTTATCTGCTAAAGGAATTTGTAATTATTTTAACTTCTGGTTATAGTAAAACAAGTTACTTGAGACACAAGTGCTCATTGAGAAGCTGAAATTATTACAGATGTGGGTGAAAAAATGAATTAGAAAATGTATTTAAATTTTACAGAGCATAGTCAATATGCAATGTTAAACAGTCACTGTTGTATAAAGATTTACCTTTTGATGACATTACAGCACTGTACATAAAACCAATATTTCCTTGTATAAATAATAGAACATTACATTACTAAAATGTGCCGTTCCTAATGATTATTAGAATGTCAGAGTCAGGATTAATGACATGCAAGGGCTAGTTACGCACCTCATGTACTGTAAAATATTCTGAGGTGTAGTTTTTATGAGTTATTGACAGTGATAGGATATTAACAGATTTTAAACTCCAAAGGAAAGCATCATAGCGCCCAATTCTGCCTACCCTTCTCAGGTGAGTAGCCACATTCAATTTAGAGAGGCCACATATCTGAGTAAGGTGAATATGACTGGTTCCTGAATATATATTCATTCTGCTGTGGAAATAGAGCAAAAGGTTACAAGGCTCAGTGAAAATGATCTATTCACAGTTACTTCTTATATTTCATATCCTCTGTTGTTTTAATATTACATTAAGAGGAGCAAAATCAGGCACTCCTGCCTTGTAAGAATCTCTTTTCCTCCTATTAAGGAAAAGGGTCAGGTGTGAAGGAATAAATGATAGCTGCATGCAGAATTTTGAAAAGCCATTTATTTTGAAGCAATTGTGCTTCTAGGTTTTGTTTCATTCTCTGAATTCATTTCTTCTCCCTTATTTTCTAGAGCACTTGCTTGAAAAGGCCATCTTTATCTCTTAAGGGTTCATCTGCTGCAGCTAGTTATTCCTATAACTGAAGTCATAATACTGTATTTTTGACATCATAATTATTTCCACAGCAACCAACTGTGATTTTGCAAATTGACTTCAAGTAGAGGAATAAGCAGCAGGAACAGATGAGCCCTTACACAAAATTCTGTCCTTGAAAACAGTGAATGAGAATGAACTACAACATGAAATGTGATTTGTAAGCAAAATCATTGAAAAATATAGAGCCAATTTTTCTTTTAGCTGCAATGGTGTAAATCCAAGATAACTTCAAGGCAGTCAACAGAGCTTCTCCTAGATTTACACAGGTGGAACCAAGCAGGATTTGGCCCTGTATGTCAAGAGTCAAGATTTCCCATAAGGCAGCAGGAACAACTGCAAACAAATTATGAAAGCCTTTCCCTCTGTCACACTTGACAGTAAGAGAGCTGCTTTGGCTGCACTGTCCTTAAGCCACACTGATGCTTCCAACAACCAGTCATTAACAATTCAGCAAGGCTGCTAAGAAGGGCACTTCAGCATTTGACTGGAGTGTGTTTCTCAGGAACAAGACTCGACAGGCAGTGCAGCCCTTGTGATGATAGTCTGCCTTGGGTGGTGTTATAAAAGGCACAAGGTCGAGTGACTTCAGCAACCTTGAAAATTTAATAATCACTTAGGGAAGGACTGTCCAGAGTGCCTTACTGTTATTAGGAAACAAGATTTATAAACAAAAACAAGGAAATTATTTTTAGGCATTTTTTCCAGCCTGTAATGGGCCAAGAGCAAAATACTTGGATTTCATTCTGGTCTTGCTTACACCAGGGTAGCATAGAAGTAATTGCATGGAAATTGGTGCCAATAAAATAGGTTATATCTCAGGGTAAGAGAAATCAGTCTGGCCCTGTTGAACTTAAACAATAGTCAGTCCAAAAATGACTCTTTTTTTCAGAATAGAAACCTTCTAATTTAAACAATATCATAGAGCAACATTACACTGAAGAACAGTAGGCAAATAAATACTTGGAGCATTCCAGGCTCATTAGTGCAGGGCAAATAAATAAGATGATATATGACTCCAAGACACTTTCCTTCTCATTGCTGAGATACATTAGGAAAGAACAGATGTCTTTTAATAAAGGCATAAAATGGTATTCTGTTCTGACAGCCAAGCTGATGCTATTTTTGTGACATCACCTATAAGACAGATTTTTCATTAAACTACTTTAAATGTGAAAATTCCTGATCTGCTTTTCTTCCTTGGCCAAAATATATGAAGCCGTGAGATGGAGGGAATGTGCATTGCCTACAAAAGAGGAGGGAAAGGTTAATAAGCTTTCTTGGCAGGGAAGGAAAATGCCTGTCTCTACCCAAAGAGATTATTGTATAAACTGTTAGCCTCAGAGGAAGCAGCTGAGGGGTAAGCTTTGCTAATGAATATGCCTTGGAAAGAAGTGGTGCACCACGTGTGAGGTCCTTGTTCCTAGGCATGTGCCAGTCCACACACAGGTTGGGAAAGAGGCTGAAAGGATCCTGTCAACTGTGTTCAGGGTCGGACCGTGCAAAGAGCAGGCGGTTCTGATCTGAGCCTGCTTTGGGATCTGGTTAGAGCATCCCTTAGAGACCCAATATTGTTGGATAGAAGGAGCCTTTTCTGGGAACTGAAATAAAACTCTTGCTGAAGTCCTGCTACAGCAGTGGGCTTCTGGTCCTTGAACTCTGGTGCCTCTGCAAAGGCTGCTAAAAACCCACCAGCTAAAAATCGTCTCTTTTCCATCTGGTGCTTGCAAGTCTATAAGTCAAAGATTTCTTTCCAGGTACAGCACCTTTCAGAATGAAGTGGGATCCCCAACTTTCTGGAGAAGCACTTCTTCTGATGTAGGTAAAGGTAGCCACACTCACCACTGAGGCCTGGCTTTTTATCTCCTTTCTGTGCAGGGAGAGAAACTGACCAAAAGCAGCTGCCTCCGTTTTCCAAGAGGTCCCTCCATTCTTGTTTCTAACCAAAGAAAGGATGCTCTCTTCCTCATGGCAGAGGGCAGGCCCCAAATGGTTTGGGAGCTGTTCAAGAAGCTTGTAGGAATTCCCATGTGAAAATGAGAGTGGAAGTAGCTAGTCTCCTTTCACAGGGGTTGAGGCAAACAAAGCAGCCATCATCCTGGGTCTAGCTCAGCTGCTGCAGGATCTCCTCCTCAAAAGATACCTGAACCCCCTGGAAGATGCCTGGAAGTGATGCATCATGACCAGCAATCACTGCACTGAGACACACTCCTGCGCCAGCCCAACCTGAAGCCCCACCAGGGACATCCTACACTGACCCTGGTGCTCACTTCTCCATGACCTTGCCTGTCATCTGCCAGCTTGGTACCAGAGGACTTATCAACTCTGCCCTGAGCAGGTTAGCTAATAGCAAACATGCCTGCAACAGTGCTGACTCCAGCTTTCCAGAGCCAGAGGTGGGTGTGTTCAGCATGGTGCCCAAAATTAATGATGAGCAAGCTCATGGCCATAAATGACTTCATAGGCATGGACCTCAAGGAACAGGATTTCACCTCAGTAGAAGGTGAATGCTGTGGGGGCCACCATCAGTGGTATGTTATGCACCTAGGTGTGGGGTCTTGCCTAGGTATTAGTTATCCAAAGCATGGATATAGTCCAGTTTGGTTCACGATTGAACGTGGAAGTTGTAGCCAAAATCAGACAAGCTGGGGTCAGAAGTTGAAGCCGGAGACAAGGTAAGCCGAAGGTTAACTAAGATTAGAAGCCAAAAGCCAGAGCTAAAGCTCAAGAGAATTGCAAGCAGCGACCCAGAATCAGGGAATGCCAAGGGTCCTACTGGAGTCAGAAGCAAGAGTCCGAGTCGGGAGTCAAAAGCCAGAAGAGATCAGCAAGCAAGCTCACAGAAGGTCAGAAATAAGAACTTTTACCTTTACCCAGACAAGAAGACTGCAGGCTGGACCTGGCTTTTAAGGGCTGGAGCGGGTAGAGCCTGCTGCCTGTGGTTTCAGGGGACTAGCTGCTCAAATTGCTTCGCTCAGCCCAGTTGAGACTCTGGGCTTGCTGCTGGTGGTGCTTGTTCTGGGGATGACTTGCCCTGATCTCTTGACTGGAACTGGCTGGGCCCAGGGGCCTGGCCTGGCCTGGCCTGATTACAGGATAACTGAGGGAAGGTGACTGAGGCACCAGCTCTGAGCACTGATGTAATGTACCCTGATGCTGAATGTCACGTAGTGTAATGCTGTAACATGAACTACAATGCCCAGAGACCTTTGGGGGACTGGAGGAAGGAACTGTAGTGTGAACTGTAACTCCCAGAAGCCTCCAGAGGATTGGAGGAATAAACTGCAATGTGCACTACAACTCCCAAAAGATGGCAGGAGGCAGGAGGAAGTGAAAGAAGCGGTGTCTGAGTGTGGGTCAGTAGAAGAAGATAGTAAAGTTCTAAGTGGGACCTCAAGGGCATGATTGGTGATCTGAGAGGGCTAGAGGCAAGACTGCAGGAGATCACAGAGGTGTTCAGGGTGGCTGTGTTGATACGGTACTGCTGTATAAATGTGCAGTCATTCAGCCCCTCAAAACATGGGTGCGGCTGATTGGTCTGTGCCTGAGCCATGCAGCCAGGGGTACTGGGGCAGGGGCTGCTGTGTCCCAGGGTAAAGAGCTAGGCCTAAGGGCTGTCCCTGGTGTCCTGGACACCTCTGGCCCAAGAGGCTCACGGTTCTCTGGTCTGCCCCTGCCTGCTCCTACCTCAACATTCCCCTAGGCACTCCTCTTCCTAGGCTGGTGCCCTTCCACCCCAGAGCACCCCTTGAGGTGTCCTCTCAGATTCCTGATCCTGCCTGCCTTCCTTGCCTGTCCCTGGCTTGTTCCTGCTTCTCCCTAATGTCCCTTTAGCCCCTAGTTTAGCCCTCAGCCTGCCTGCTCCCTACAGCTAGCTTTGTACCCTAAATCTACCCCTAGCTTGTCTCTCTTAGAGATCTCCTAATTTACCTATTTCTCTGCAACTTCTCTCTGTTATGCCTGACTGACTTTCTTCTACAGCTAACCCTGGCCCCGGATCCCTCCTTATATTTTCCCAGGTGGCAAACTCAGCAGCCTCACCTGTGCCTGAAGCTAAGTCCAGTGGTCAGGCTATGTGGACAACCACAGTTTTCTGGTTGCATAAGCTACAGATGGCTATTAGAATGGTTGTAATTGTGCACAGCCTCTATACAGATAAAAGTTGCCAGTCATCTAGATGCATAGGTGACTTATGAGGCTACATGTAGCTATGTAAAGGTCCCTAGTCACATAATTGCCCTACTCATGGACAGATACCTGGCAATAGACTCTAAAATGTCAGTGTAACTGCATAAGTAACTTTTGTAATAAATGAAATAATAGCAACTCTAGAACTCACAATGCACAAAAACCAGGTAAAATCTATTTTCCCCTAAAAATATGGATCATGGGATTTATTCTAGTGTGTGATTTCACAGTACTGGAAAAGTCTACCCTCCAGAAATTACTGGAGTGTGTTCTTGCCTTGCAGCTAAGTAAAAATAAAAGCACAAAACTGCATAAAATAAAATACTACAAGTAAGTAAACAGAAGAATCTTTGGTCTTGGTCCACAATAAAAGCAAATGTAATCAGTAGTTGACAAATTGATCTTAGGATGCAAATTAATCAACTTGAGTTGAAAATAAATTGTCTTCTGCTATTTGCAAAATTGACCTGGAGAACTAATTACATAACCTAAGGGTAAATGTCAATAAATCTAGCTGCATCTGAAAAGACCCAAGAGTGAAAGACTAAATTGCTGGGGTGCCAGTTACTTTCATCTGAACCTCAGGCCTTTGCCATCCACATAGAGAGAGAACTGCTTTTATGGCATAGAGGATCCATATGTAATTGGTTTACTCTGATTTCATATTCAGTAAAGTCATTTACTGAATTATTCCCTTTTTCAGTTACTAGAATAAAGGGTCAGTCTTGCTTCTGAGTCTCTTTGCTTTAGTAATTCTTTATTGCTCTTTTTTTCTCCATCATGGTGTTTGTCAAAAGAGAAGGCACTGCTTTTTCTTGTACTGCACTGAATCACATTGTCCAGTATCTAAAGACGGAAAGCTTAAGTTCCTTTGAGTTTTCATTTTACTTCACAGCTGATCTCAGCATGGTTTGGCAGACTGCATGTGAAAAACCAATCTGATTTGAATTTTTTTAGCTAATATTGTTCCTCAGTTGGAAAAAACCCTGTGATACCACAAGCATTTTTTCCCTTCTGTAGCATGCTGTATTGCTGGTGAAAACCTCTTTTGCATCAGATACAACACTTGAAACTCGATTGCTAGCATTTAAGTCATTTGTTCCTTTGGACAGAATTCAAAGTACTCCTTAGGTGCCTTAGCAGCCTCATTGATGTCCTTCCAGGCTTGAAGGCTGTGGGCACAGGTGGTCAGGAAATGTTCAGGTTCATGCTGACAGGGGCAGGCTACCACTGTAGGATAGACAAGCCCCCAGAAGACTAGATGTCTCACTCATACTGTCCACTATGCAACTCCATTCATCCATAATTCAAAATATCTGCTCTCATTTGTGAGGATAGCTACCTACAGGTAGGCAGGGTAGGTGGCATTGTTGGTGATGACCTTTTGTCTTGTAGCCTAGTGATTGAAGAACTTGCTCCAGAAGTGGAAGACTTAGTTATAACCATTCTTCAACCTAAAAGATTTAAATCTATATCTCTTACTTCCCAGGTGAGTATCCTAACCACCAAGCCATGGGCTAGGCTAGACAAGAGCATTTTTCATCCCACCTTTTGAAGCTGGGTCACAAGACATGAAATCAAAAGAAGAGCAAGCAGGATGGTGCATGACACTGTAGCAGTGGTTATGGCATTTCCTTTGGCCCTAGACTGTTATTGTCAATTATTTGTTATATTTCACTGAAGAGGTGAAGTGCTCCAACTGCAGACTGGACTTATTGCAGCAAGTCTGCAGATGATACCAAGCTGAGGGTCATAGTAAATACACTGGAGAGTAGGGCTGCAATTCAGAGAGACCTAAGCAATTGGAGGATTGGACCAAAATAAATCTTATGAGCTCAATAAGACCAAGTGCAAAGTCCTGCACTTAGGACAGAACAATCCCATGTACCAGTACAGGCTGAAGACTGATTGGCTAGGCAGCAGCTCTGCAGAAAAGGACCTGGGGGTTACAGTGGACAATAAGCTGGATATGAGCCACCAGTGTGCCCTTGTTGCCAAGAAGGCTAACAGCATACTGGGCTGTATTAATAGCAACCTTGGCAGCAGATCAAGGGAAGTGATTATTTTCCTCTATTTGGCACTGGTGGGCCACATCTGGAGTACTGTTTCCAGTTTTAGGCCCCCCACTACAGAAAGGACAACTTGAAGAGATTCCAGCAGAAGACAATGAAAATAGATAGGGGGTTGGGGAACATAGCTTATGAAGAGAGGCTGAGGGAACTGGGCTTATTTAGTCTGGAGAAGAGAAAGACTTGAGCTGGATTTAATAACAGCCTTCAACTACCTGAAGGGTGGTTCCAAAGAAGGTGGAAGTAGACTGTTCTCAGTGGTGGCAGATAACAAAACAAGGAACAATGATCTCAAGTTGCAGCAAGGGAAGTTTAGGTTAGATATTAGGGAAAACTTTCTCACTAGGAGGGTAGTGAAGCACTAGAACAGATTAACCAGGGAGGTTGTGAAATTTCCATCCTTGGTGGTTTTTAAGACCTGGCTTGACAAAGCCTTGGCTGGGATGATGTAGTTGGGGGATGGTCCTGTTCTGAGCAGGCAGTTGGACTACATGACCTCCTGAGGTCCAATCCAACCTTAATTTTTTATGATTCTATGATTTTTATAAATAGGTAAAATTCTATGTTTCGCAAGAGGTCAGGCTAGATGGCCTAATGGCCCGTTTTGACCTTAAAAGTCTATAAATAGAAAAGTCCATTAATCTACATAAAGCAAGTCTTACATACAGGGTTTGATCAAATTTTGTTGGAACTAGAATAGCAGGAAGCAGTCTATAATTTGTAAATCGGTCTGCAAAGCACTTTGAGTATCTTCTAGATGAAAGCTTCAACAGAGAGTGCAAGTGGTTATTAGACCTGGGTGAGCACTTCAAAAGACTTTCCACTAATAGTAATTTGAATTTTGGCTCTGTCCATACTTTCCACTATCATTTAGGTGACCCCAGTTCTCCCAGCATTTATTCTGGTAAAAAGTAAATTTTATGCTTCCACATTTGGATACTTGCAAAATGCAATTTAATATCAATAAATGTGGATAGCTGAAACCTGATTATAAGTCAGGCTCATCTAGTAAAGGAACTGAAACACTGCCATGTGATCAAGTCAATATAAACAACCCAATGAAATTTCAGAGTTCAAATAGCAAGCCATAGGATAGATAAAACATTAAAATAATGATGACATTTTGAAGAGCCAGTTGATTTCAAAACAATTGTAATTTGCTCTCATACATTCCACAGACAGAAAAACACAATATTGTGTGAGTGGATTATACATTATGATTCATTTGATTTTAGACATTGCCATTATTCCCAAAGAATAACAAACTAAAATACAACAATTACTTAAAAAAACAGTCAAGGTTGCTACTTGACAATGTAGTTATTTATCACATTGTTATCAAAATCTAAGCACATAAAAGAAAATAGACAAGGACATCATCAATCTTATAGTGCCTTTATACTAAATACATTATCCTTATCATATATAAATAAATACATATTTCATTACATCTCACTGAAAATATGCATGGTTTTATAACAGTGCATTTTATTATTATGTTGGAAGTGTAAGGTTTATGATGTTCTTGACTTTATTAATTTCCCTGCTTTCAAGTGTTGGAGTTATGCAAATGATGTTTAGTAACTAGATTTAATGTAATATTACTAACTGATTTTTAAAGTGCAAGTTTTTTGGTTACAGAATTTCACAAAGTGTGTCTCCTCCCTCCCTCCCCCTAAATTCATACATCATTTTTTGAATTGGTAAAAATGCCACAGATAGCGAAGAGGATTGTTACATGAGTGAGCAGGACTAGCCACATTGAAGAGAGCTCTACCTCAGTTAGTGGATGCCTGACATGACACGTATACAGAGACACAGTTGCTACCTACTTACTGCACTCATCCTGAGAAATCTTATATAAAAACTCAGCTTTACCCACTGGGTGTGGAATTCCAGCATATCTAAAGTCAGACATATGCCAAAGTCTCTTCAGCATCATGGTCTAAGTTAACTATGAACACATAGAGCGCAGCAGAACCATATGTTGATTTTAACAAAGAATACTAAATGTTTCACAGCAAAATAAGCATCAGACCCATGACTAGACTGCTCTCCCTACCATAGCCAAGTGGGATCACTTGTGTGCCTTTCAGATATGCAGTTCTTTAAGCATTATAGAGCTAGTTAAGCATTTACAGCAAAGCCTTTTGTGATGTAAGTGAGCAAATGGCAGCTGATTTCAGAAGCATCATACCTACTTACAGTAGCAGAGAATGTAACCAGCCTTTTCTATGGGACAGACCCAGTGGCCAGTGAGCCCTACGGAAGGCTTTCCAATGGGTTTGGTAAGTTCCAGTGGTACCCTACTGCTGTGCACACAAATCTAAAGCAATAAACCCAAGACCCCAAGATTCAGAATTCCTTGTTTTCCTACAAGCTTCCTCATTACCTTTAAACTCTAATTAAACTTAATGGTCATTTCAAGGTGAAGGATAACCCCACATTAAAGGAATTTCTTGGCAAAGAATGCAGGAATAGGCATTATTTTTCAAGATCCTAGATCTTTCACTCACTTTTTAATAAGAGCTGTGGAAAATGTGGAGGTCAGCAGTAAAAATATTCTCTTTGGTTGTATTTTCCCCCCTGTGTCATCAGTATAGTTGTAAATAGAGCCATAACTAGCAAGTTTTGCACTGTGGGCAAAAGCCTACTGGAGTGTCGGAGGGTGCTGGAGATGGGGTGGGTAGCTGTCAGTCTTGCCTGCCCCAGGGATTCAATGTACACAGCTACCACAGCCTCAGTCTGCTGGCCCTCTATTCGTGATGCTGCTGCTACAGCAGAGATATGGGGCAGCTTTTGCAGTACAGACTCCCCTGGGGGCTGCCATTCTGGTGCCCCCTTTAAATCAGCATGGGGGGGGGGTGCCCTGCTTGTCCACCCAGGGCGTGTCTACATGTGTATTTACATGTGCCTAAAACTTAATTTGCCTTTCTTAAGGCACATTAAGGCGATTTAGGTGCACATCTACACATGGACATGTTAATGCACATTAAGGCGTCTTAAATTTAGTCACATTTCCCCTTACTCTAAGACTGCAGGCCCCTCACCCTGACCTTCTGAACTCTTCATCCTCTCCCCACCCTCTTACCACCCTTTGGAACCTAGCTCGGTTCATTTTTTGAAGAATATGTAGCAAGGGAGTGCAGGCCAGCTTTTAGGCTAGGCAAGGCCTTTTTAGCTGAAGACCCTGCCCAGCAGTGACAGGAGTGGCACAAATGTAGGCTACAATATTTACAGCCTTGGAGTGAGATGAAGTGGTAGTGGCTACCCTTCTCCAAAGATAAAAAAGCTCTTCCTGCCAAAGTAGGCCAGACGTCCAGGGTGACAACTGATAACTTGAAACAATCAATAAATGGCAGGAATGGGGGGTGCTGATCACAGGTTTAACATTAGGGACCCAATGTGGGAAACTAAGCAGAGAGGCCCTGACAGCACCCACTATGCCCTGGAGTCAGTGAACAACACCCAGAGAGTCTCTGTTCAGAGGCATGAGGTGACCTGGAATTTGGTCCCACAGTCGCAGTTTACTCCCTTGTTGAGCCTCCTCCCCTTGATGATGTAAATGGGCTCTCTGGCCAGGGCTAGGAAGAGGTAGAGGAGGAGATCTTGCCACCTTGTGAGGCCCCAGATGTGGATTGCATAGATGAACACATGAAGGGAGAAGTGCAGCCAGAAACTCAGGAAGGGCTCTGGAGGAGCTGTAGAGGGGCTACAGCTTGGCATCTTGGGTGTAGATGTGCACCAGGATCTCTCTCCTGCTGCAGAAAGCATAGGTGACATGGGGACTCTGTGAACTGTCCCATGAGCATGCCTGTTTAATGGCTTCCATGAAGAAGAAATTGCCAGATTATGTCCCAGGTAGTCTGCAGGTCGGTTTAAATGCAGAATCCATCTGGGACCATTTTGCTTTTTAAGCTGAGAAGCAGAGATTTAACCATTACTCCTGTGATGCTCAGTGGTAGAGTCCTCCATGATCCACATACCAACACTCATCCTTCAGGGTCTGTACTCCTGTCTGAGCTCTGCCTCCTATTGTTGCATTTCCTCTCCACATTTGTGACAAAGAAGTCTGCCCTTCTGAGTGGACAAATTCCAGCATGATGGTGCTTTATGATCACCATACTGTCTGTCTGTCTCTCTCTGTCTCTTTTTTTTTAGCTATTTCAGTGGGAATTTCCATAAACCCTGTAAAGACCTCCATATATAACAGCTGTGAGGGCTCTGTTCTATTTACATAGGGTAGGCAAAATACAAGTTCTTTTTTGCTTGTGTCATGGAGTGTGTTTTCTCTCCTCTGTATTTTGAAATGCTTGTAGCAAGAAGCTTCATTGCATGCTTGTGGGCCTCTGACTTTGTTAACCAGCAGGCAGGGTTTTGGTGGAAAGAATGTGTGTATGATCTGCTTTAGATTATGATAAAATATACATCCTTCACAAGGAATTTGAGTGAATTAATTTATTAACATTTGCAAAGTGTCCTGAGAGACTTTCATGTATTATCATCACAAAGACAAATAACTCACTCAAATTATTTAAAAAATAGAGTTTTACAAACATCTAAACAATCAGCATTGTGGCTACATATAAATGGGTTAAGATGAAATTGTAAGGACTGCCAAACTGGTGGGAGTATTAAAATCAATACTTAAGCTTATAGCCAAGGGGATCAGGGCAGCATCTCTTCCCAGGATTTTGAATTGTAGAATTATGTGTTGCACAAGTGCTTTGTAATTTTCATTTGAACCATCGGTCACTGACCACTTCTGGGCACAGGACTTCAGACTAGCTGGACTGCAAATCTCTTCCAATACAGTAATTCCTATCAGACTGCATGTGCAATCATTCTGATAAGATTACATTATTTTTTCTTGTTTGTTCTCCTCTGCCTATTCAGGGAGAAGGTTGTACAGCTACCTTCAGCAGTCTGGAGACAGCACACCCATACTTCCCAAATGTCATCTGGGAAGACCTCTAGCAGCTGCTCTTGAGGTATTTTTCGTCTCCAGCAGATGGAAATACTCCCTGTTCACAGAGCTGGCAAGACTTAGCCTTCTACTGAGGATAATGTGAAATGAACAGAATTTGTTTTGCGCCTGAATTCACTAGATTATCTCCAAGCTCCTTGGAAAATAAAAAGCATTTGCAAAACACTAGTATCAAAATAGCATTTGTATTTAAAAGTATACTTTTTTCTATGTTGACATCTCAGTTTCAAAAAATGATTTAATTCTATACCATTACATACACAACATAAGGCAACCCAAACTGCCTGTTTCCTCTGGAAAACTATCTTCAGTAACTACAAGACCTCTCTTGAGTTTCACTGGAATATTTGCCATGTTTTCTCAGGAAGGTACTACATGATTGTGAGCTTTCCCTTGGCTTCCTTCTTTTCTTCTTAGCTTCTTACTTGATTGGATTCCTTGTGCAATAAAAGGTCAGTTTCACATGAACTCTGGGTGGACTAGAGCTGGGTAGCAGTTTTCCACTAAAGTTTGCAGGAAGACATCCATTATTTTGCAAAACTGTTCATGATTTTCTCCTGGGAAACATGCCATTGACATTTGTCTCATTTTGGATACATTTAACATTAATCTGAATCATCATAGCTGCTCAGGCAAATGCAGGTTAAATGTATCCAAAATGAGACCAAATGAACCCAAATGAAACACCACTATCTATCTATCTATCTATCTATCTATCTATCTATCTATCTATCTATCTATCTATCTATCTATCTATTGTGGTGTTTCATTTGGGTTCATTTGGTCTCATTTTAGATAAATTTAACATTAACCTGCATTTGCCAGCTATGCCTCATAAGCAGGAATCCTGGTTTTCTCTGAGTTCAAAATATCCACAAATTTCAGTAAAAAAAAGTAATTTCAATATATACATATAGTGGTGTTTCATTTGGGTTCATTTGGTTCTTTGTGTGTGTGTGTGTGTGTGTGTGTGTGTATAAATGGTGTTTCATTTAAATCACAGAAAAATGTGGATTTGGGGAAATCTGAACCAAACATTGGTGAATTTTTTTAAATCAGAGAAAACTAGGATCCTTGCTCATGAGCACTGTAATGGGATGGGCTCCTTACCTGGACTACATCGCCCATCATGCACTGTTGCCATGCTTTCACCTGAATCCTCATGGTGTCTCATGGGAAGTTCCATGATCAAGGTGCATCTTTGGAGATGTATTCTGACTGGGGAGCCAAAGCCAAGGAGAACTGGGCAATGAGGAACCTGCACTACAACTCCCAAAAGAAACTAGGCAGCTTAAGCAGAGGCAATTCATGACTGAACTGACCAGAAATGAAATATTCCAACATGTGTACATCAAAATGTATTGGAATGAAAATGTTCAGTTTCTTTTCTTTTCTTTTTCTTCTTCTTCTTTTTTTTTACTTTTGGCCTATTTTGTGGTTAAAATGCATGTTAAAATGCTGACAAGGTTCTTTGGGTAAATCCAATATCTTTTATTAGACCAAATAAAATAGCTGGTAAAATTCTTCTTTGCAAGCTTTCGGGTACAAACACTCTTCTTCAGGCTGAGGAAGTGTCTGCAGTTGTTCTGTGCTCTTCTCAGATTTACCCAAAGAAACCTGTCTGCATATGTCTTTAGACCAACATGGCCATGTCCAGATATGGCATGGCCATGTGGTATGTGGTGCTGCAAACATATAGCCCCACAAACTGCCCATTTAGATGTTCTCTACACTGCAAGGGCATGCTGCCCATGCACACACTGCTCCACTTTTTTTTCTGCAGGTTTTTTTGACCCCTGAATATCCAGGGGTCAAAAAAACCTGCAGAAAACAAAAGCAGAGCAGTTCACACACAGGTAGCGCATGCCACTCAAAAGTGAAGCTGGGCCACCCACAGCTATACTCCGGCTGCTGGTCAGGCTCTGCGTGAATCGCTGCCCAGGAAGCCCCCAGGACCCCAGGTAAGGCTGCTGGGGCCATCACGGTGCTGGCCCCAGCCTCCCATACCCCACCCGGGGTAACTTGCCACGCGCCAAAGCATGTGTGGCACAGTCATTCCCCAGGGACAAGTAGCGGTGGCACAAGGTGAGCCGCTGCTACTTGTCCCTGGGGAACCAAACATCCATGCTCTTCTGGACATGGCCCACAGCTCCAACTAATGCCCCTGTTAAAATGCTGATATTTCCTTCAAAACAGAAATTTCTGTTTTTGACAGGTACTAGGTTGGATTGTCAGGTGCTCAGCACCTGCAACTGGAGTCAGATTTTCAAATAAGTAGAGTTCTAATTTGAATGCATAAGAAAAGCATCTAAGTTTCAAAAGATCTCAGCACTCAGCAGCTCCCATGGTGAAACTTGGCCAAGTTTTCAAAAGAGGTCAGGACCCCACATGCGTTGAGAATCTGGCTCAATTGCATACATAAATTGTGTTTATATATTTATGAAATAATGGGCTTGATAGGTCCCTGAGACCAATATTCCTATTTATTCTGCACTCTGAATGTATATTAACTGTTGTATGTTATCTGCATATTATATTCAATTCCAATCTCAGATGCATTTTTCCATTTTTGTGATGAGAGGTTGGCCTCTGCTCCTTGGGCTTCAATAAAATTATTAGTGGTAACAACAGCTCTTTATGAGGAATTGCAAGCCTATGTTTACTTGAATAACTTGCTTCTGCCTAAACAGAATCTATGGTAGTGGGGTATATTTTAGTGCTGGTATTCCAACTACAGATTTGACCAGTAGAAAACCAAGAGAAGCCCCCCGCAGTTACAGTCTCTGCAACAGGTTTCAACTGTGAGAAGAACACGGCAAGTAAAAGATATTTCAAAGTTCAAGAGAAGAGTATCTGATTTCTCCCCAGCAATCCAGTTTATTTTCTACGGGCCACCTACATCGCATGGTTTCTTCACTATTCTTATCAGTGAGGTCTGATTGGATCTGAAGGGAAGAAGCGGGTTTGTTTGCCTGTCTGTCCATCCATCCACCCATTCAATTTCTTTTGTATTCTGGACTTTATAGGAAAACATGTTGGTTTACAAAAAGTTATTTAAAAAAAAAATCATGAATGAAAGAAAGAGGAAAAAAACCCCAAAAATGGTTTCAATAGCAAAATCATGTAAGAAGGCTATATGCCAGTTTTTCTCAACTGTTTCAGGTGTCATAACTCTTAAGAGAAGTAAAAAATGTACTGTGATTCCTTTATATTTACTAAAAAAGTAGGAAAAAATTGTATTGATGTTAATGATGATCCTGTCAGACTGATTTGTGCAAATGTTTCAAGAGACTGGACCACATGTGACAAAGAAGGGTAAAATTATGTTGACAATGGAGAGCTAGTTCTTCATGGCATTACATTGCAATTATATTGTGACCCCTCTGATAGCCTTCCATGATCCCTCTTTCTGCAGATTAGGTAGACCTACAGATTAGGTCACCCTGCTATAGATCACACTTTCATTTTCCAGGCCTGCCAAGAACTTCAGAAAGCCCTAGAGGAACAACATGTCCTAGATTATTTTCTCCCAGTGATGTTATGAGTGGAGGACCAGGAATGCTATTAAAAATAATACTCTGCTTTGCAGAAGGTATAACATATTTTAAGATATTTCATTGTTTACCATGATGCATCTTCAAATACATTTTCATTACATATTGGAGAGCAATAACTAGTTTTCCTATTTCCCAGCATGTAATTCAGTAATAAGTGTTTATTTCAAATATTAAATAAGTTATACAGATGCAATTTCAGCTTTGCATTTTCTGTTTTGTCAATATTTTTGTTTTAATTTGGATTAATTTTAGGAAAAATCCAAAGGGAGCCTCTGCCTAAATTACAGAGCTTTGCTTTAGTGATGATACAAGAAAGTTTGGTGAGAAGTTACTTTGTGCCACAAACATTTTAGAGAAATTTAAGTGAAAACAAAGTATTTAGATGCACATAGCTGTGTACCTGACTGAATACACACTGGCACATTGGATGTCTTCAACCATTTCAGTTGGGAAAGGAGAAAAGGAATGAGGATTTTAAACTATTTTAAAACAATTTCCCTTGGCTTGAGAATCTCTGTTTTGCACTTTTCTCTTCTTTGTGATTTTAAATTGTATATCTATCTTCAAATATGAATATCACAATTATATTGCAATGACATTGTTGACTTACTCCATTATTCTTTCTGTATCCCCTTGTTAAATGACCTGGAGGGAAAGGACAAGGCCCTAGGTCCTTTCTGGAGAGGCATGGGCCCAGTTCACTACATGTCCCTTAGTGGGCACTCGGATGTTAAGGGTGAAACCTTGGCACTATGCTGCATTCAAGCAAACTCCCCGATTAGCTTGTATGAAACCAAACAGACAGCGTGGAAAATAGATGACGGAATCAAGGTAGCAACTAAGACATTAGTGGGTCTACAGGAATGGCAGTCCTTGAGTTGACTTCAGGGGGAAGCTGGGTAGCAGGCACTGCAAAATCTGGGGCAAGGAGCTCAGTGGAGAAGATGGGCAGCAGGTTAATAGTAAAAGGATACATGTGAAGCACCTGCACACAGGAAGGTACTGTGTGCTTCAGCACCAGGAACACAGGAGTCTAGAATTATCCTGCTGCAGTGCACTCCATGCACGCTGATATGAGTGTGCCACTGCCACAAGACTACTAAAATCAGAGATGGACCATGAGTTGGAGCAGAATTCCTACACCTTGCCTAATTTCCTGTGTCTGGGAGGTCTGGGCACTGATCTCCTCTGACAAGACTGCACCACAAGGCAGTAAAATATCACCCCTTAAACAGCTAATCCTCTAAAGGCTGGTCTGTCCCTACTAATGGGGGTCTAGGCCATCAGCTCTCCACATGGCAGGGAAGGCATTGGATGGTAGGTCCTGCTTGGTTGTGCTAGGAAGGCAAAGGCTCCCTACACCCAACAATGCACATGCAGACAAAGACTAGCAAACCCAGCCTGTAAACTATTGTGCTTGCTCCCTAACTTAAAATCCACATGCTAGTGTTTGCATAAATTCTAGAGGAAAAATACACTCAAGAAACATGTGGTTAAACCAGTAGCATGACATGGGATGGGTGAGTGGGACATGTTCCCTAGGTGCCATCTAAGATGAGGGGTGCCAGAGGTAAGTGTGGGGTCGGGGGGGGGGGGGAGGGGGGGGCTCACTCTCCTATTGCCTGCTCAACTTGCACTTCCTGGCTGCATATTGCAGCAGTATGGGTAATATGTCATGGAGTGCCGGGTGCTCTGTGAATCGTAGTTTTTAGAGCAGCAGTAAGATTGCTGTTGTAGAGGGGAGAACTGACCCAGTTTTCGCTACCAAAATCAGCACTCCTGACACAGGCTTCGGCAGCAAAAAAAATGGAGTTAAATTTCCCCCCAAGCAGCAGTGAAGTCCACTGCCACTCTAGAGAACTACGGTTCCCACAATGACTTTCCCTTTAGGACACACATTGCCCCTACCACTGCGATGTGCAGCCAGGAAGGGCAGCCACTCGTTCTACGAAGTATCTGGATGCAGTCTTTTCACAGTATGCCTCTGGGCTAAGCATTCTGACTTCCGAAATCGTCTTTGCTGCCAGGTACTCTGATGCACTACATCCCAGCCGTGCCTTTCTATCGTGAAGCTGGCTGCTTTCAAAGCTAGTATCAGAAAGATACTCAAGAAACTACTCACTCTTGTGGACTGGGGGTCCCTCTCGTATGAAGCCCCCACTTACTGGCAGGATGTCCTTAGGTTTGGACCTTGTGTGCAACTCCAATTAAGGCAGATATTTCACTTCACTATGGGATTAGCACTGGATAACTGATTACCAAGCACATCATGTAAATGGCTCTTAGAAACTGCAAACAGCCTATTATGGAGAATGTACCTTATTAACAAAGGTCATATTAGAAACTCACCCTGGTAACTAATCTCATCAAATGTACAGTACATCAATAGGCAGAGAGACTGGTGAGTGGTGTTTTCCAATTAAGTGAAACTACTTGACCTTCTGAACTATAAATAAACTGTAGCAGCAGCTCTTGATTAGGCTTAGGGAATCTGACTTTCATTGCAACATGATGCCTCAGAACTTGAACATACTTACAAAGTTAATCCTGGAGTGATTCAATGGACAGAATGAAACTCTAAGCATTAATACTGCAGACAAGAGTTTCCTCGAATTTCTGCAGTGCTGGCAGAACAGTGTACGGTGGAACTAAATGTAGCACTCTGAATAGATAAATAAATACTGGGCACTGTGTCCTTCAGTATAGTTGTGTTCACCTGAAATAAACTTATTCTACTTGTTCAAACATTTAGAGGATGGGGACTTCATGGAACATCAGTAAGAAAAAAACCTTAGTGTGTTTAGCTGATTTTGTGTTTTGAAGACAACTGAAACTGTTTTTTTTTCCTGTTCAATTTAATTAAATTATTTACTTCCTATTTTTAGACTCAAAGAGTGGAAGGTTAGCCATCTGAATCCAATTGATTTTAATGTGAAACATAATCAGGAGGCTAAAAAGCCATCACAATTTTTTTAAAAGTCAGGAGCGCATTTTTGTTATTGTTCCTATTTTAATCTCTTCCACAAAGCTCCAAACCTTGTATTAATGCTTTCTAACTTCAAAAGAGAATAAAATACCATTTAAGCATAAGAAATAACAGGAACAAGACTTTCAGAATGCCTGTAAAGTTAGTACCTGTTGAGATGTCTGAATGAGAAACTTCTGATTTTCAAAAGTGCTGGGTTAAATGGGAGCTGATAAATACTTGGCATTTTGGAAAATCAAGTTAAAGCCCTTTGGGGTAGGAGTCTCTCATTCTACAGTTATATAACATCAAGCTAAATGGAACTCCATTCTTGATGACCTTGGGCATTGCTAACAGAACGATGACATTAGGCTCTTTTTCTTAGAAGCGCGAGCATCTCACACTTTAAATTCTGTTTATTGTCTTTAAAAATAGCAGTTAATGTGAGAAGAAAGGATTTCTTAGGGCGATATGTTTTATTGGCCCAACTGCATAGTTGGGATAGTTAGACAAGCTTTCTAATGCTAAACATGCTTCATCAGGTCTTCATCACTCTAAGAAATCCTTGTCTCTCACGTAGTTCCTGGACCATCACTCTTATAACATCACTATAATACTACTACAACAGAACAAATGCAGTTTTGTTAAAGAATCAATAACAGCCTGAGATTTAGCAAAGGATAGAAGAATGGATAGTGACCAAATTGTGTTGGCTTTTACAGGTACAGAAACAGTAGTTTCAGCAGGGTCTCTGCTTTTCTACTTCACTAATTTTTGTTTATCAGTACTGTATCCCCTCAAACCAGTCCATCTCCTGCATCAGTTTCATTACCCCGTTGTGTTCTGCCTCACATTTACATGGGGAAGTCAGGGTCTGTCATCTTTGTTACTTGTATATATAAGTCAGTGGAGCATCCTTCCTTGAGTAGAGTACCTATGCTCAAAAATAAAACGAACGACTAACCTCACAGGTACAAACTAATTTAAAATGAATAATTTATATTAGCAAAAAAATATCAAAACTATCATAACTATTGTTAGTGAGCTTAAGATAACTATGTGTGCGTATGTATGCATTAAGGACAAATATCACTGTTTAAAACTTAACATACTACACTTAAAACACGGCAGATTTTTTTTAGCATGTATATACTTGTACAATACTTGTACAGTCACATTTTGTTAGATGTAATACAAACTGTTCTTGACATTAAGGACAAAATACAGGATGAATTGCAAATGTCAAGTGAGCTAACGTAAGCTTGCAATGTTTTTCAGACTCACAACATGTGCATACTCACACATAACTGATAAACAGTTGAGGTTTTACCCTCCATATAGATATAGAAATATAGATATATATTTATTTCAGTATAT
Organism: Alligator mississippiensis; assembly: GCF_030867095.1. Classification (NCBI taxonomy): domain Eukaryota; kingdom Metazoa; phylum Chordata; order Crocodylia; family Alligatoridae; genus Alligator; species Alligator mississippiensis. Next base: position 140,002,719 of record NC_081825.1, on the reverse strand, counting down.
CTATCTCTGTCTTTTATATATATAGAGAAAGAATATGCATGAGAGTACTTTGGTTAGAAGCAAAGAAAATGGTTCTTAGCTCTCAGGGTAAAAGTTATAGAAAGTTATAAGCATGTAAAAACTGAGGTCTCTAATAGCAGAAATTTTTTGTAATTTTGCAGTGTGCTTTACCAGAGCAAGTAATATAGTAACATAATTGCAATAATTTGTCTGAAGATTTTCTTTTCCCACAAAATCTATACATGCTCGTGAACTGTAACCAGCATCTTAACATCAGCAGAGCTATTTTTAAACCAGTGTTCAAAAGCAAGAAATGAAAAGACAGGCATGTAAAGAATGGGAATAAATGAACCATGGTGCATAGCAGGTAATTTACAAGCAGTGAACTTGCCTCTCTGCGCTGCCTGGAGCTCTCTTACCCCCTGTGCTGTGACCCAAACATCCTGACCTTTTAGATTCATAGCAGAGCTCTGAAACCCTGTTGCTACCATCAGAACAAATACTACATGGTGCTCAAGAGCTAAAGGAAAAATATAAGTGTAGCAGAAATGGTGTGGGACTGGGCTATTTAGGGATGGCTCTAGTTCTGTGCTCTGAACCTATTTCTCTGTGTTCACAGCAGAGGAATAGAACCTGCAGGAATGTGATGTCTCAAACTTACAGGACAGTATTCAAGAGATGAGCGAAGTTTAAACTTACTTCTATGCTTTGATCCACATGACTTACCTTTTGTTCCAAGTCAGCGGCAGTCTATTTTGGTTATTAAGAGTATCAGAATAACCTTTAAACCAGGGGCGGGCAATTATTTTGGGTGGAGGGCTGCTTAACAAGTTTTGGCGAGCTGTTTGGGGCCACATAGGTAGCCCCATCCCTTGACAGTTGCCCCATTCCCTGGTTGCCACATTGGGACTGGAAATCCTGCCCCCTAATCCCTGACCTTTGCCACTGGAAGTCCCCCCCCCCTTGCATACCCCCCCCCCAAAAATGCTCCTTTTGGGAGGGGCAGTTATCATCTTCGAACCAGAAAAAAAAATCACATGCTAGACACTAGAAGTCAAATACCTACTATAACATATTTTAATTTTATTACAAAAATATTTGTCATGACTTGTGATTGTGTACTATATATAGAAGGGGTTGCATAAGAACTCAAAAATAAAGTGTCACTTTTATATTGTGCATGTGTGCATATGGTGGGGGGTGTGGCTGTGCAGGGGGGCATAGGGTATGTTGGGTTGTACGTATATGTCGATAGTGGTTGTGGAGGCAGGGTGTGGGTGTGTGGGGGAGGGTGGGGGGTGTAGGGGACCCCCTGCATACTCCTCCCATGGCGTGCAACCCCTGCTGCCTGCAGCAGGCGGGGAGGTCAGAGCATTTGTGCCCGGGAGGTGCCCAGTGGAGCATGGCTCTGGGCAGCACTGCATGTGGGAGGGAGCACAGCCTGTCTGGCTACTTCTCTCTCTGGGGCTCCATGTTCCGTGCCTGCAGCTCCAGCACTTGTAGCAGGGGAAGCCGCGTGCTGGAGCCTGCTGCCTTCCCCACCCCATGCTGCTCAGATCCCACAACTCTGCTGGGAGCAGAAGGAGCCCTGCCACCTGCTTCCTCAGAGTCTAGCATGGGGCTTCTCTGCTGCAAGTGCAGGAGCTGCGGGTGCATGGCACGAAGCCCCAGATACAGAGGTGCCCAGAGCTGCAATGGGGTGAGGAGCGCAGCCCCAGTGCCCAGGAACCTCTATTGCAGGCCAGATGAAAGTGCCTGGTGAGCTGGATGAGCCTGCAGGCCATATATTGCCCACCCCTGCTTTAAACTGAATGGCCCTTAGCCAAAGAACAAAAACAAGCATACAAGCTGTCCTTTCAAACAAAGCTACTCTGTGTACTCCAGCCATTAAACAAGAACATACCCATGCCAAGAGCAGCACTGGTCATAACTGGTTTCCCTCAAGGTCTTATTTTTCTATGCAATGGAGACCAAAGGGTAGACAAGCAAAATGCACGTGCTCATTCTGCCTCATAGGTATGCTGATTATCAAAATGTTTACTGAAGGATGCATATTAATTAATCCAAGTACAATAAAAACCCTTTATGCTCTGTTCTCTTTCCAATTAATAGTGCGTGACTAAGAGGGTATGCAAAATTGTGAGTCAGAAAAGCACTTGTTTAGCACTCAAGTCCAATGGTCTTATGGATGTTTTCTTACAATATTCCCACCAGGTATTATGCATCCAATTTAGTCTCTGAAAATGTGCTAAAAAGCAAAAATATATTGGGTCCCCCCCTTTCTTTTATTGCAACCAAAGATTCTAAAAAATGAGATCTTGTGTATGATGATTCCTGGAATGTAATGGGAAAGCAAATAGAAAATCAGGATATATAAGGATTTATACAACCACATGCTGTAGAATTGTTTTAATTTATTATTGAAGTTTATGCTTTTTCTCCCTAAATTAATCTGGATAGTGATTGTGCTGCAGTTTTCTTCAGTGTTTCTTGTACATTTTTTACAGACAGCTTCATTCTCATGCTCACTTCTGTACTGTCTGAGGGATCATGCTGGATTTATATCACTGATAACACTTTAATGATCAAAACTGTTGTCTTTGAAAGTGGAAAAAACTGATGATTCCTCATAACTTGAATAGGAATTTGAAAGAACACTTGTGAACTAAGTGTATGGATCTGAAATGATCTCATGGATTTAAACAGTCTGAACAACTTCCTCCCATGCCCGTGGTGAGGCTGAAGAATGGCACACTGCAGAAGTGTCCAGGACTTACCCAGAACAACCTGAACAACCACAATAGCTGTGCAGGAATGTGGATCTCACAATAGCCTGCTCTGAGCAATTCAGTCATGCCACTGGCTCCCCTTTGAACACAAAGCCAAATTTGAAGTTTTGGACTTTATTCAACTAAGATCAGATTAATTACTGGCCTGCTTCACCCTTCAGTGCTTCACCCGTCCTTGGCAGCCCAGCTCTTTGGGAATTATGGATTCATGGTGAAGGTGAAACTTGTGAGTGCAGCAGAGTGCATTGATCATTTGGATTTCCCTCATACAAATCTCCTTTCTTCAGGTATAAATGCAATTATATTTTTATTTTTATTTTATTTTCCTGCACGGCAACTCTAAACATTTCTGAGATCTAAAACCAGAGCTTCACATAACTTCCTTCCACAAGGTATGATAGAAAGGCAAAAGGTAGGAAGTAGGAACCTAAATAAGGAGTAAAGGCTCAAATATTATCCTGTTGTAAGTGCTGAAAGTCCACAGCAGCCAACAGAACAGTGTATATTTCTTCCTGGCAGAGCACTGGTAGAAGAGTCATAGCTGTCTTTTGCCATCAGAATGAATGCTACTTGTGCACAATTGTGAGTGCCTAAAACATGTAAGTGTGGGAAAGCATCAGTGTCATGAACCAGCACGATAAAAATGAAGTCAAACAGAATGGAGAGACAGGGATATGTTTCTGCACAGTGGAAAGGATCAGAGCACTGGTGATGCGTAGGGGATGCATGCAGGTGCAAGTGCATCCCCTGAGCTTGGTGGTGCACCCCCTGTGAAAAGTGCTGCCGACACTGCTGGTGGCGCCTACAGGCAGTTGCTGCTCACCCCACTCCCCCACCCCACGCTGACAGCGCTGTTGCCACGTGCGGCAGCTCACCACCACCACGCTTCCACTGCTGACAGTGCCGTCGCTGCCTGCAGGAGCTCGCCACGCGCCCTCACCCTCCAGGAGCACGTGGCATTCATGGATAAGAGCAAACAGGCCGCACGTTCATACTATCTCCGTATGAGCAAGAATAGGAAATGCAGCAAGAGGTTAGCCTGGCTAAACAGTGAATTCTTCAGTGAGATGAAATTCAGAAAGGAATCCTACAAAAGTGAAACTTAGCCGTATTATTAGAGAAGAATATGAGTAGAGCATGGGAATGTAGGGAGAAAATCAGGAAGGTCAAGGCATAATTTGAGAAGCAACTGGCAAGGGATATAAAAAACAGTAAATAAGGATTGTATAAGTATTCTAAAAGTATGTCAGGAATAAGATGAAGACTAAGGAAAATGTAGGTCCCTTACTGAATGCAGAATCTGCTCACACATGAAGTAGAGAAGGATGAAGTATTTAATGCTGTTTTTACTTTAGTCTTCATGAATAACAAGTGCAGCTGGCAGCCAGTAAGCATGTCTATATGAGACACTTAATGTGCAGTAGCCTAATAACACTGCACAATAGCATGCTGGGCAAAAACCATGCTAATACACTACTGTGCAGTGTTATCAGGCTGTTGAGCAGTAAGCATCACAAAAAACTGTGTGCTAGTACTGCTGCACAGTAACTGTAGTTATTGTGCATTTAGTTAGTACTTCATTAAGCAAGTACTAAACTAAACGTGCAGTAACTACTATACATTAATGAACGTGTAGATGCAGCCTAGAGTAGTGGTAGAAAAGTTTAGGGATTATTTAAAGAAACTAGATGTTTTCAAGTTGGCAGGGTTGGATGGAATACTCCCTAAAGTTCTGAAGGAACTGGCTGAGATAATTTCAAAACTATTAGCTATCATCTTGGAGAACTTGTGGCAATTGTGTGAGGTCTATGTTTAAGAAAGAAAAGGACAGTCCAAGGAATTACAGACCAGTTGGTATGACCTCAATTCCAAGGCTATTGAACAAGCTGTCAAATACCTGCATCGGCAGGAGAACAAGGTGATCAGGAACAGCCAATATGGCTTCATTGAAAGTAAATCTTGTTTGACCAACTAGTTTTTTTTCTACAATAAAGTGCCAGGCCCTGTGGATGGTGGCAGGGAAGAATATGTGATATACCTTGACTTCAGCAAGGATTTTGACACTGTCTTCCAGAATACTCTCATCAGTAAGCTAAGGAATTATAGAGTAGACACAAGTACTGTAAGGTGGATACACAGTTGGTTGGATCATCATGCTCAACAAATAGCCATCAGTGGCTCAATGTCTAGTTGGGAGGAGGTACTAAGTGGTGTTCACCAAGGGTCTGTCTTGGGCCCGATATGTTTAACATCTTCTTCAATGATTTGGAGGATGAGATGAAGTACACATTTAGCAAATTTTCAGAAGACACTAAGTTGGGTGGAGTTGCAGACACTTTAATGGGTAGGGCTAGGATTCAGAATGACCTGAACCAACTGAAAAAATGGTCTGAACTGAATCAAATGAAATTCAGTATGGATAAATGCCAAATCCTGCACTTGGACAGGATAAACAAATACAAACTGGAGGAGGATTGGCTAGACTGTAGCACTGCAGGCAAGGACGTGGGGGTCCCAGTAGAATATGAGCTGATATGAGCCAACAGAGTGGTCTTATTGCAAAAAAGGCCAACAGCATATTGGATTGCATTAATTGGAGAATTACTTGCAAATCAAGGGAAATGATTCTTCTTCTATATTCATCACTGACTACTGTGCCCAGTTTTGTGTCCCTTATTTCAAGAAAGATGTGGATGCATTAGAAAGAGTAGAGGGACAAAACTTATTATAGGTTTGGGAGGAAAGATTTAAGATGACAGGATGAAAGAATAAGGATTATCCAGGTTGAAGAAGAGAAGACTGAGGGGGGGATTTGATAACAGTTTTCAAATACCTGAAGGGTGATTATAGAAAGGAGGGACATTCTCTGTGGCCATAGGGGACAGAATAAGGAGTAATGGTTTTAAAATGCATCATGGGAAATTTAGATTGGATACTAGGAAGAACTTTTTCATTATGAGGGTGGTTAAGCATTGAAACGGGCGACCCCACGAGGCTGGGGAATCTCCATTCCTGGGCATTTTTAAGAGTAGGTTGGCAGGCATGTTTTAGTCAGGGACAGTCTTGGCTTGATTTGGACTAGATGGCCTCCTGAGGACTCTTTCAGACATTCTATTCTATAGTTTTATGATACTTTGTTGTCATGTAAGGGCACCTATACAAGCAAGGCTGTTCTGACATGTTGTAGTTACAGCGTGTTGAAGCAAACTAAATTCATAGATTCATAGATTCATAGATGTTAGGGTCAGAAGGGACCTCAATAGATCATCGAGTCTGACCCCCTGCATAAGCAGGAAAGAGTGCTGGGTCTAGATGACCCCAGCTAGATACTCATCTAACCTCCTCTTGAAGACCCCCAGGGTAGGGGAGAGCACCACCTCCCTTGGGAGCCTGTTCCAGACCTTGGCCACTCGAACTGTGAAGAAGTTCTTCCTGATGTCCAATCTAAATCTGCTCTCTGCTAGCTTATGGCCATTATTTCTTGTAACCCCTGGGGGCGCCTTGGTGAATAAATACTCACCAATTCCCTTCTGTGCCCCCGTGATGAACTTATAGGCAGCCACAAGATCGCCTCTCAACCTTCTCTTGCGGAGGCTGAAAAGGTCCGGTTTCTCTAGTCTCTCCTTGTAGGGCTTGGTCTGCAGGCCCTTGACCATACGAGTTGCCCTTCTCTGGACCCTCTCCAGGTTATCCACATCCTTCTTGAAGTGCGGCGCCCAGAATTGCACGCAGTACTCCAACTGCGGTCTGACCAGCGCCCTATAGAGGGGAAGTATCACCTCCCTGGACCTATTCGTCATGCATCTGCTAATGCACGATAAAGTGCCATTGGCTTTTTTGATGGCTTCGTCACACTGCCGACTCATGTTCATCTTGGAGTCCACTAGGACTCCAAGATCCCTTTCCACCTCTGTGCCACCCAGCAGGTCATTCCCTAGGTTGTAGGTGTGCTGGACATTTTTCCTCCCTAGGTGCAGCACTTTGCATTTCTCCTTGTTGAACTGCATCCTGTTGTTTTCTGCCCACTTGTCCAACCTATCCAGGTCTGCCCGCAGCTGTTCCCTGCCCTCCGGCGTGTCCACTTCTCCCCATAGCTTTGTGTCATCTGCAAACTTGGACAGAGTACATTTGACTCCCTCGTCCAAGTCACTGGTGAAGACATTAAAGAGTATCGGTCCAAGGACCGAGCCCTGTGGGACCCCACTGCCCACACCCTTCCAGGTCGAGACCGACCCATCCACCATGACTCTCTGGATACGGCCCTCTAGCCAATTCGCCACCCACCGGACTGTGTAGTCATCCACGTCACAGCCTCTTAACTTGTTCACCAGTATGGGGTGGGATACCGTATCGAAGGCCTTCCTGAAGTCTAAGTATACGACATCCACCCCTCCTCCTGTGTCCAGGCGTTTCGTAATCAAGTCTGCTGTAGCGTGCTAATTATTGTGCTCCAGCAAACTCCAGCACCACATGTATCAGCATCCCTGCACTGAAAAATGGTGGCAGGGGTGCTTTAACTGAAGCTCATTCAACAAGCTTTAGTTAAAGCACCCCCACCGCCATTTTTCAGCATGGGGATGCTAGTACACTTGACACCCCGGGCACTTTATTTAGAGTGGCTCTCAGAGCTGCTCTAATTAAAGTGTGCCCCTCTCCCCCCAAATCCTGGAGCACATGTATAAACACTCTAAATGTCCACAAAACCATCTCCTTCTCCTCCAAATTCTGTCTTACATCTTGCTTTTGTTGTGATACCTAGAGAAACCTTGAACAATACTAGAGAAGCAGATGAACTGTCCAGGATTATTATGCTGCTCAGGATTATTTCTCTGTTTACTTGGGTGCCTCATCAATATGTTGGTCTCTACCAATTGTGTCTTGTCCCATATTTGTACGTAAAACTCTCTATTCTCTATTGTCTCTCTTTGTCCAGCATGTATCCCAAGCAGGTTCTAGTTTATCATGGGAGTCCCATGCTGCTACCACAATCCAAAATAACAATAGCAACAACTACTACTACCAGCACCACCATTACCCACACCTTTACTAGAATACATCACATAAGAATTCTTAAGCTGGCTCAGACATTACCTGGGTTAACAAGGACCCTATTCAGACCTGGGGAAGGAAGGCCTAGGTGATGAGTGCTACTTCTTACAGTAGACACATAGCGATAACTCCTCAGACAATCAAATGAGGAGCCATGGTGCTATGCCTTGTTTGGCAAACATGATTTATTGCTCAGTCAGTCTCATTTTTTGAATGAAAAAAAAAGTTTAGGACTCTGGATCTGGAGTGGAGGGAAGCACCTTCCTGTAGCCCTAAATAAGGCAAATAAGTTTCAGGAAGGGACAGGATTTGAGCTGCATTTTCTGTTTCCCTGTTGGCTATGTTATAGGGTTCGCTTCTTCTTTGCTTGTTGAATGGTGGCTAGTTTGGATGCATTGAATCCAATTAAGTGAGCAAACACCCAGAAGCTGCGTACTACAATACTTAGTGCTACAATACTTTAGTCCCTTCTGCACCTCTCTAACGTTTAAAATGTTATTGTCAACTGGGACAGATGTTATATCAGATGAAAAATTCTGGGTATACCTGAGGAAATATGCTTCACAGATTGCCTGGGCCTACGTCCAAGCCAGGGCTTCACAGTGGGACACTCCAAGAGCTACAGCCAGAGGCAGGGACCATTTCAGTCTTATGAAGCATGTTATTGCTGCCGTTGTAATTAAGGAGATCTTAGGGAACCATTACAAAGATGGCATTGTCCCAGTGCTCTAACCATTTTTATTTGCATACATAGCAGGCCCTGAACCTGAAGTTAAAAAGAAAGTTTTCCTCTTTTAAAAATATATTTGGCCTGGAAGGATTTCTTTCTTTCTTTTAATTTAAAAATTCTCAGCAGAAGTTGTAGATTGCAAACCTCTATGCCCTTTGCAAGGCAGCCTGTTAGCTGTGCTTTGAAGAGATGGAAGCCCTGCTGGGTCGCATGTCTCCATTTTCACAGATTTCAAAAGGGGCACTTCCAAACTTTGAAGTACCTTCCTTTACTGTAGTCATTAAGAGGGGAGATAGACACAAACGTTGCCTCGGGTGCAGTACATTTCACCATTACCACTGTTCATTGTAGAGAGGGATGGGCCAAGCCTTCAGGGCAGATCTTCAGCTGGTACAAATATAAACCTTGCTCCATACAGATCCTTAGCTGATTTAAACTGTCAAAGTGCCACTGGAGCTATGACAATTTACACTAGTTGAAGATCTGCTCCTTGGGTCCTTGATACAATAAGATTTAGGGATGAGTTTTAGGTCTGGGATTCTGATTTGGGTTCACTGATAATTGCAGACACTCTATTATGTCTCTACCAGAGCTTCAGTGACTTCCTTCTGTTTTCAGACATCTTTGTCACCCTTGTCTATTACTCTCAACAACTCACTCATGTCTAGAAAGTCATTTGTTACCAGTAGTACATCAGTAGAGTATGGCCCCTTTTCCAGTTATAATGGGTGCATCTACATGTGCACTTGAATGAGCAGTAGCTATTTTACTGTGCCTTAAAGCGTCACATAAAAAATCATGCTATTATGCTAATGTGCAGTAAAATAGACTACTGCGCATTACGTGTCACTTAAAAACCATGCATATTCATTACTGTGCATTAAGGCAGCCTAATATGTATTTGTTTAGTACCTCACACTGGAGGTACTAAATGTAATGCACATTAGGAAAAGCACCTTAATACACGTGTAGACCCACCCAGTATGGCTTATGGATGGATCCATATGTTCTCTGAGTGTATTTGTTCCCTGTAACTATATGTTCAATATTTTGGACACCAAAGATCTCAGCACTGAGCTACTGAAATTGGCCTCTTTGTTCATGTGTGTAGGATGGCAGCTCAGCTTTGGACAGCCTGGCTTAGCTATCTGCCTTAGGATTCATGGTAAACCATCTACTTCCTATAGTTGGCATTTGTCATGTGAACTGTGCAGTTGATAGCCTATATCACAGGATGTTGTTTTTGCTTCCTCTCTGAAGCTGCTTAAATAGAACAACAAGCAGCAAGTAACACACTCCAGATTTCATTGAAGTCAAGAGTTTGGCAGGTTAAAAAAAAGGACCAGGTGTTTATATAAATAAATGAGGGCAGACACAGTGCATTAGATACACTTACACCATTACAAAGGAAGATAAGCCCAAGACATCAGATTAAAAGGCAATGATGAGCTGCCTGGGGATTGGAAGAAAACTGTTGTTCTTATCACATTTTTTTTTCTGTAAGTGTTCATTACAGGGCTTTTAATCATCCATTGAAGTGTCTAGTACTGGCCGCTGTTTGAGACAGGATGCTGGACTAGGTGGCCTACTGATGTGCTCTGGCACAGAAGTACATTATGTTTCTGCTTTCAGATGAGTAAACATTTGCCGAAACTCATGAAACATTCAGGGTTTGTTTCACACGTTTGCTTGATAGCTGCCTGAATATTATGCAAAACAAATAGTATAATCCTGTGAATCACAGCAAACCAAACAGTATACTTGTATTCAGAAAGGACTGTATCCCATATGCAAAGCTCCCTAGCAAGGCCTAAATGCTGAAACTGAATGCAAGTGTTTAAGCAGGTCTTAGAGGCCGCAGAACTTTTGAGCTGGCCAGCTGTACAAAGGGGAAACTAATACATACATAAATTTTAAGTCCTGACAGGCCTATCTAGTTTGACCTCATGCATGCAAAGGCCACTGAAGCTTACCAAGTGGCTCCTGTTTGAAATCCATACAATCTGGTTGAATTAGTGCAGCACTTTTAGGATGACATATTTGAACCATTAACATTTGAAAAATTATTCTTTCATTATTTGACTGACTCTGCTATTGCATATGGAACTGATTAATCTTTTTAAAGCTGAGGGGAACATAATACAATGAGGTCTCTCCATTTTGGACCAAAGAAACAATAAGAGTACACAATTGCTTGTACAGAGGTGTTATTAAATGTTATTTTTTCAACATGTTAAATGCTCTTGAGACAGGTGTATCAGCGCGTTAAGGTAGGAAAAGATGAGCTAAGTGCCTTCTGAGCATCTCAAAGTTATGCCTCTTTAGCTGAGAATTATGTCTAGCTGATGTTATGCAGCTCATGTTGCAATTGGAGCCAATACAAGCAATTTGCAGTCTTCCTGTATCCAGGATGCACTGCTTCCATTCCTCCGCCCCCACCCACTTGGATGATCTATCATCCACACCTGCTTCAGACTGAAAGAGACCCAGGAAAAGCCAGTCAGCCATGGGTGAGTTGGAAGTCATTGTGGGGAAGTAGGGACTGCTAGGGAGCCACGGGGGAGAGGGAGGGATAGGGGAGTCACTGGAGAGCCAGGCAGACATGGGGCAGACTTTGCAGCTCCTAGCGACGCCCCCAGTCACCAGCTCTCTAACGGCAAGTCAGAGCTGTACAAATTAGAGAAAGTATTAACCTTAACATGTGACTGTTCACAGACCAGGCTAACCGTAACAGTGTGTAATGTTCTTTAGCATTAGCAAGTGCACATTTTAATGTCTGATAACACCCTATCCCTGCTTCTGTTATGTGTGTTCTGTGTGACAAACTTTGTGTATCTCTTATCTGCATATCCTTATTGGTATGTATGTTTGAAGTGTTGGGGTATGTGTTCCTTATCTGCACAACCCTATTGTTATGCATGCTAGGAATATGGGCAGTTACTTGTACCTGTTTGAGCTGTGGCTAGGTAAAAATATTTAAATGTAACAGGGCAGGTAAACTTGGCCTTTGTGTTCACTGTCCCTCCCTTTCAAAACTGCAAAGTTTATAAGGGTACAAATGGTATAAGAAATGTTTGGACAAAGGCTTCCAAGGAGTCAGTACTCACTATGACCCTTGCAGAGGTCTGGTGTATAGTGACCCTTAGATCCAGAATGAAAGACAGCTTGAAGGAGGAAGACTTCAAAAAGAAAATTCCGTTTAAGTTTCTGGGGTGGTACTGTAACAAATCTCATGACAGCACTGTAGTCTCAAAGGAAAAAAAAAAAGACCTACCGGCCTGTAGAAAGAGACTGTAATACCTGTAGTTACAATACCTATAGAAGTCCAGGTTGAAACCTGTTACCTATAAATTTCTAAAAGAACTGAGATCCCTGGGCCTGCCATTGGGCAGCTCAGTTTAAAACAGTGGGAGTTAAAGAGTTGATTCAGTGTTCCCCTTGGTGATAGCAAAGAGCAGCAGTGGTGGCCTTGGCAATAGAACAGAAACCTCTAGGGTTGGCGAGGAGCAGCAAGTCTCAGCAGCAGCCCTTGGTTACTATTGCTTGCAAGTGGATGTTTGTTTGCTTTGGAACACCTAGGTAGCATTTACTGTCCCGGATTTCTTGGTGGGGTCTCAAGCCAAGATAGAAATTGTGTGTAAAACCCTTATATTTGTCGCCAGCCCTTATTACTCCTGTCTGGTGCCTGGCAGAAGGGTTACATTTGCAAATCTGAAGAAGTCTGTTTCCAATTTAATTTGTTCCTCAAGAAAGTTTTTCGGATTTGTCCTTCTTTCTTTTATTCTTTCTTCCATTTAATATTGAACTCTGATTTTTAAAAGCTAATGAGATTTTGAGATTCAGGGCTTGCCCATGAGTTTTGTTTAAGAAAATGTCTTTGTGGACCTCCCCCCCACCCTGTTTCCTGACAACTGGAACTTGTTAATGTAAATCTCTTGTTTGACTTTTACACCACGTTCAGCCTTCCAGCAGCTTCATCAAAAACTGCTGTCTTCATGGTTAACAAAACTCATTATCCTGCTGAATACGTTTTGGATGTCTGCCTACAAACTGACAATAACCTAATGAGCCAAACTCTTTTCCATCTGTATCACACAAGGTGTTTAACAGTAGAACGTCAAGTATTGGCCATTGCATAAATGGAGTGCATTTTCAAAAGCCATTCTTAGCTATACTAAGGTTGCTCCTTGATTGTTTCAGTAAATTCAATGCTCTTAGTTGCGAATGCAATAGCAATAAGCATAGTTACTAGTTTCTGAGACTTGAGAGTGTAATCTTTAAAGAGATCACAGGCACATGTAGCAAATGTAACATGCATCTAGCCTATTGAAGGACTTAGGATCACGCCCTTAGTGCTGACAAGAAAGTATTAGGCTAAGAGCCCAGGAGAGTGAAGTCCCTTTTACTATGAAACCAGTATACTCTTGACAGTACCAGTACAAGTTTTCCAGATGGCCCTGTCAACAATGATGTGAAAAGAGTCCAGGGGTGAGTAGATTATTTAGTCTTCATGATTGTTCAATATCTCGCCTCTCTGCTGAAGTGACAGCTGACATCTTGGGTGACACACCAGGGATGAACTGAAAGCATGGGCTGCTAATGGTTGAACTAAAGAACCACGTTTCCTTTTGGGGGCTGCTGTAACAAATTCCTGTCCTCTGCAGACTGTGCACAGATGGAGTGGGGGCAATGACACACACTCACCCATGAGTTACACTAAAATTGTCAACAAGGGTGGTTAATCCAGTGAGTATGCTTTCTACATTGTATCTAGTACTTGCTCACAGGACCAGGACTAAGACTATCAACTGATTCTAAATTGTATATGTAACTACTTACCACAGCTCCACACAGACCAACTCTTTATTTTATTAGAGCTAGTGATTAGCAGGGATCCTGGTTTTCCCTGAATAAAAAGTTGCAAATTCTCTGATAACCCCCCCAAATCCATGGTTAACATGAAAGGCCCCCCACAGCCCTCGTGGCCATGCTGGTGCTTCTCACTCTGTACCCACAGCCCCCTTGGCCCTGCTTGTGCCCCTCATTCACCCCCACAGCCCTGTGGCCTTGTTGGTACCCCTTGCTCCCCACCCACAGCACCTGCTCTCCCAACCCTGCTGAAGGGAGCTGCAGGGCCAGAGACCTGGTTTCACAGCCCTGTCCCTGGCAGGAGGTAGTGGCTACTGCACCAGAGCAGAGCCCGGATTCCTCCCACCCCTGCTGCCTGCCCACTGGAGCTGGGGGGAGCTGCTCCCTGCTGCGGCTCTCGCTCCCAGGGGGTAGGGGAGACCCACATCCCCCAGATTTGTGCACAGGGTGTGGGCTGCATGCTGCTCACTGCAGGCTTGGGCTCCCACCCTGCTGCCCTCCCCTGGGGCCTCCACAGCCATGTGCAGGGCTGAAGTTTGGCACCCAGGGCAAAGCCTGCAGTGACGGTCTGCCCTTGCCTTGTGGACAGATGGGGGGGGGGAGGGGACACGCCCCCCACCATGCTTGCATGGGATGCACACAGTGGTGGGAGCTGCCCTGCCCCCATCTCTGCACCTCCGCAAATGAGCCAATCATGGCTCTTTCCCGCGCCCTACCCCCACTGGGCAGCACCTGTTGGCACCCCTTTGCTTCAGGGCTCTGGGCGGTTGCCTTGCTCATCCCTCCCTCTCCCCTTGCTACGGCACTGTAGGTGTGTGTGACCTAGCACTGCAAAGAACACCCAAGCTGAATAGGAAAGCTGCCTGCTGCTGCAAGGTCCACATTGCCCTGCCAACGCACCCCTTGTGTGCACAGCTGTAGCAGGGACAGTGGCACATGGTTGCATGAAGGGACCAGAGCAGCACAGAGCTCACAGCAGCAGGCACCTTCCTGCACAGCTCCGCTCTTTTTTGCAGTACCGGGTTGCATATGCCAAGCTGTGGAGGCCCCATGGGAGGGCAGCAGGGTGGAAGCCTTAACCCAAAGTAGGCAGCGCACAGCCTTGTGCCCCGTGCCCCAATTTGGGGGGGCACAGGTCTCCCATGTCCCCCAGGAGTGCACGCAGCGGTGAGGAGCAGCTCCCTTACCTGAGCCTACAGAGGGCAGCCTGCTCTGCCTCCCTGCACACAGGTCTGGGGGGCACGGGCCCCTCTTGCCCCCACAGGGAGTATGCACAGTGGTGGGGAGCTGGCCCCATCCTCCTGCCCCGGATGAGCTGCCCGCAGTCCCGTCCCGCTCCCTGCTGGGGCCCAGCAGCTGTGCATTGCAGCCCCAGGCCTCACCCAAGCCCCAGGCACTGCCCTGCCCAACTCCCTCCCTCCCTATGGGGGCCTCCACCCCCTCCCCCACCACTTATCTGCAGGAGCTGCTCTCCAGGCTGCCCGGTGGCCATGTGCTATGGCCACTCTTCATCTTGGAATTCAGCCATGGGTTTCTCTCTCTTGTTCATAAATGATTCAATGTCATGTCACAGTCTGAAGGAGTACTTTCATTTCCATGACTCAGCCACCACATCTCATCATAATAAGGCAGTCCATGTTGAAAGCTGCCTTCTTTCAAGAGCTGGTTAAACTACTGATGGTTGAACACCCTGGTTCAGATGAAATTCATTGTTTTTACCACAACATTCATCGTAAGGTCTGTACTGAGTTTTGGCACAGAGAGCTTCCTGATGCAGAAAGCAATGAAAGACACAAAACTTGTGGCCTGAATCAATGTTCTACACTTGGCTCATCAGTTTCGCCACATTTCCTGCCTTTGTTTCCCCATGGAATAGGCCTTGTCTGTTGCCGTTTTTCAATCCACACCTAATTGATCCAAATCTGTGGTTACACAATTGAAAATGTCCTCTCCTGGAGTTGTGTCTTTCATGGGCACTAGCTTTACAAACTCTTCTGTCACATTCATATCTTGATAGACACCCCAAACAAACACAGTCAGCTGGTACAGCATCACTCACATCTGTGCTTTCAGCAACTGCTATTGAAAAAGAAGCAAATGCCTTTGCCTTGTTCCAGAGTTGACACTGCAAGTTATCTGATAAGTTACAGATTCCGTTGGCTACTGTGTTTCTTGAGAGGCTGATATTTGCAAAAGCTTGCTGCTTCTCTGGGCTCACAATGTCTGCAGCCTTCATCGTACATTTCTTTAAGCACTTTCCCTTAAAAAAGGGCTTTGAAGAGGCAGCTATTTCTTGAGAAAGGACATAGCTAGCACTCACTGCTCCGTCACTTACATGACACGCCTGTGTGAAGAACGTTGCTTTTTCAACAACTGTTCTAATGCACTCAGTTTGTCTTCACGCAACTACCTGGTAAACTTGTCATCATTGTAAATGTTGCATAAGAGACCAAACAGACCACAGGCATGGCTTTCTCATATATTTGCCTCTTGATACTAAGACCCATGTGGGGCATCTTGTCTAGTAAGCTGCAAATCAATAACTTTTTTTTTTGTTTTTGCAAACAATGCACCTAAACATTCATGTTTAACACATTAGGTGGTTTGATCCGCTACGTGATTTGGCTTTGTGCCTACTGTGCTTAAGAAGGGACTGGAAAAGTCATCGACTTGATTTGTCTCTCTGGCAGTAATAGTTTTTTGTATAGGCTTAAATCTTCCAGATGTGCTTTCCTAGTAATCATCTGCTTTCCTAGGAAAGGAACAAACTTTCCAAATTGAAAATGTTGAAAACCATTTTCCAAGGAGAAACCAAAAAAAAAAAAAAAATGATTGCACCTGAAGACTTGAAAGTATTTCCATGTCTTGGAAATGCTGTGCAAGCAAGAGCAAGATACTATAAGAAGAACCCTTTTTTCACTCTCACTTCCACAGACTATTGCACTTTGGCTCTCTCTGGGTATCTGCAAGGAAGTCTGTAGAGAGGTTTCATTTTAATTGGTCTCAAGGTCTCTGGAAGTTGTGCTTAGCTGAAAGAACATGTCACTTCAGTTCATCTTGCAGCACCATGCTCTGATTCAATCGGGCTTAAAGGCAGTCATAAAGTATTTGGGTCAATATGATTGACCTAGGGGAGGGGGCTAGGGAAGGAATTTCTGTTGTCCCTCTTTGGAATGCTGCAGTGCTGCGTTAGGTGTTCAATTAAGACGCGCCTCACAATGAGACCGCTCAGTACCTTTTGTTAAACAATTTTGCAGCCCAACCTGGATAAATCTGAAAACAAAACAAGAAGGGAAAGAAGAAAATTCCACCAGATGCATAAAGCTCTGCTCTTGCTGTTTCCTTTTAAAAAATCAGTTAATCTAGGTTCAGACATTTTATACAGGGCAGATGTTTCTCTGAGTACAACATGCATAAAGGGGATGCAAAGAAGAAAGCAGAAGCCCCTGTCTTTAGAAACCATAAGGCACCTAAGTATCTGGGGGGGTTAGGAGTTCAGCCTCACCCTGTACTTAGCATTTCCTATTGGCTGACTAGGCATCTCTGGGCTTTTTGAATTGTCCAATACAGGCAGCTGCTGCTCTTCATTCTCTATGTGGAACAGCTTACTATCTAAACCTCTGATGGCTCTCCATTGTCTGTACAGGGATTCAAGATTCTTCACCTGTAATGCTCTGCAGGGCAAGGTGTCTAAAACTTAAGAATTGCAATGTTTAAGTGTAGGCACCTAATGAATTACTTAGAATCCTGACCCGGCTCTTTTATTTATTCATTATTAGTTCAGTGGAAATGAGAAAAATGCTAGTAGTTAAGTAGGTACTGCTGCTGCTGCTTCCAAGCATATTCCCACAAGTTGGAGTCTGCTTTGAGTTCCCATTCTTTACAAACTTCCATCTTTAACCATCTTCTGAAACACTGTATATTCTCAGGCAGTGCCATAGCAAGGGAGTGGGAGGGAGAGTGGGGTGACTGTCCAGGTGCCAAAGTGAAGGGGTGCCAACAGGCACTGCCCAGCTGGGGCGGGTGTGGGATGAAGCTGTGAGTGGCTTATTTGGGGGGACATGCGGATGGGGGGAGGGCAGCTCCTGCTGCTTTATGCACTCCCAGGCAAGCATGAGGGAGGGGCATGTGCCCCCTGGATCTGTGTGCAAGACAAGGGCAGGCTGCCACTGTGGGCTTTGCCCCAGGCACCAAACTTCCTTGCTATGGCACTGCTCTCAGGTCTTGTTTTATGCACTCCTGCCAAGTCTTCTTCCTCTCTTTTCTGCTGCTCCTGACTCTCATGTCATGAACTTTCTTTCCTACATGCCCTTCAGGCCTTCTGGCTACAAGCCCAGACCTTCTCAGTGTACTCTTGCTCAGCTTTTTTCTTATGGATGCCACCTTTGTGTGGCGGGCTTACCGATAGTAGCCCGGAACATCTGGGCTCAGAGAATCCTCAAATCCTCATTGTGGTTGGTGGAACACTACCACTAATCAGGTGATTGCTGGGGAGGGGCTTGCCCCAACCCTACCCAGGGCGAGGTAGAGGACCTGGACCTGGTTGAAGCCTGCAACTTGCTTCAACTTCATTGGTCCGTCTGCAATCCAGGGTGGGGAGGGAATAAAAGAGCAGCTCTGGAATATTCCCTCTGGAGGGAATAAAAGAGCAGTGTGCCTGGCACACGGGCTGCTGTGTTGAGGGACGAAGAAGAGGACAGGGCAAAAGAAGAGCTGGCAAGAGCTGGCCAGCGGGGGCGGAGCTGTTGCCCTGAAGCGCCTGAAGACCCTCCTTGCCAGACAGGAGCAGCAAGCAGCTGCAACCCACAGCCCTGCCTCTGAGAAGTGTGGCGTTAGTGCACAGATTGGTGCACAGGGTGAGATCCTGGGAACTGCATGAGGCAGCTCAAGTATGCAACCCCTGGTGTGTGGCCAGGAACACGGTGCACGGGCTGGTGTATGGAGCCAAACCCTGGGAGCTGCATGAGGCAGCTTGGGTCTGCATCCCCAGGTGGTGCATGGGCTGGGGCATGGAGCCGGGACTCTGCGAGCTGCACAAGTCAGCTTGTGTCCTTAATCCCTGGCAAGTGGCCAGGACACAGTGTCAACGGCGTGCCATGGAGTGATCCAGGAGGGATCGGGATCCCTGAGAGCAGCTCGGGGTGATTTGGGTCTACAACCACTGGCACAGGCCCAGTGGCTTGGTGCAGACAATGCTGCACAGAGGGTCTGGGAGCAGACCGAGCCATGGCACTGCACAAGGCGGGTCGGACCTCCAACCCCTGGCAGAAGGAAGAGCTCTCAGTGCACATGACAGTGCACAGGGCCACCAGTGGCTGGTGGCTGAAGGGGAGGTAGCGGCCCCGGAGGCCTCCCATGTGAGGAGCACTTCGGCTGCAAGGAGCAGAAGGAAAACAAATGGAAGTGTGGGGCCCCTTCTTAGCACCTTGGCCAGATGGTAAGAGATACTCAGGAAAAAACTGAACTCCTGAAAAAAACTGAAATGCCCACTTTGCTTTTGTATTTCACTGGACCAAGGGGAAAGACAAGCAAGATAAGGATCACAGGGGGCATGGTGGGAATGATAGCCTTCCCACTGTGGATGCTGAGCTGGTGCAAAATCAACTAGAAAAGCTAGACATTTATAAGTCAGCAGGACTGCATGGACTTCATCCAAGAGTGCTGAAGGGATTGGCTGAGGTCACTGTGGAATCCCTGGCAAAGCTCTTTCAGAAATTGTGGTGCACAGGAGAGATCCATGAGGATTGGAAGAGGGCCAACATTGTGCCCATCTTCAAGAAGAGGAAGAGGGAGGACCCAGGCAACTATAGGCCAACCAGCCTAACCTCCATCCCAGGGAAAATCCTGGAAAAACTCATTAAAGAATCTATATGCGATACACTCGTTAAGGGTAAGATTCTGAACAACAGCCAGCATGGTTTTGTTGTAGGTAGGTCTTGTCTTACCAATCTCATCTCTTTCTATGAACAGGTCTCTTGGCACCTGGACATGGGAGAGAAGGTCGACATTATATACTTAGACTTCTAAAAGGCTTTTGATATAGTATCCCACCATATCCTTGTGGAAAAATTGGAAGATTGTGGGCTTAACTGCTCAACAATTCAGTGGGTGAAAAAGTGGCTGCATGGTAGGACCAGAGAGTTCTCATGAATGGATCTGTGTTGTCCTGGGAAGAAGTGGCCAGTGGTGTCCCTCAGGGGTCCATGCTTTTCAACATCTTTATCAATGATTTAGATGTGGGGGTGAAAATCTCGCTGGTCAAGTTTATGGACAACACCAAATTATGGGGAAGCATGGTCATGCCAGAAGATAAGTTGCATATACTGGCAGACCTGGCAGGCTGGAGAGTTGGGAGGACCAGAACCAGATGAAGTTCAACACTCAGAAGTGTAAGGCGCTCCATCTGGGGGCAAACAATCCCCAATGTACCTACAGGTTCGGTGGTAACAATTTGACTTGTACCATGCCCGACAGGGACCTAGGGGTAGTGATTGACCATTGCGTGAACATGAGCCGGCAGTGCGATGCTGTGGCCAGCAGGGAAAACAACACACTGGCATGCATTAACCATTGCAATTCATGCAGAACTGAGGAAGTGATATTCCCACTGTACTCCACACTGGTGAGACTGTAGCTGGAGTAATGCGTCCAGTTGTGGGCACCGCACTTCAACAAGGATGTGGAAAAACTTGAGAGGGTCCAGAGGAGAGCCACCCATATGATCAGGGACTTGAAGACAAGCCATACAAGGAGAGGCTCAGGGAGTTGGGCCTCTTCAGCCTACAGAAGAGGGGACTTGGTAGCGGCTCACCACTACATCAGGGAGTACATCAAGAACTCAATGAACAGCTGTTCACCAGGGCACCCCTGGGGAAGACCAGGAGCAATGGATACAAACTCCTGGAAGGCTGCTTCAGGCTCAATTCCGGGAAAATCTCCTTCACAGTCAGGGTGTCCAGACTGTGGAATAAGCTCCCTCCAGTTGTGGTGCAGTCATCTACCCTGGAAATCTTCAAAAGGAGACCGGACAGTCACCTTGCTAGGGTCACTTGATCCCAGTTGTCTTTTCCTGCCTAGTGCGGGGGGACTTGACCTGATGATCTACAAGGTCCCTTCCAGCCCTTAACAATCTAGGAATCTATGAAAAGCAGACCAATGAAACTTGCTATGCATTGTGAATGGCTTCCTCTGAGTAACCTTTCACATTTTTTTTAACATGATGGTACCAAGGATTTTTTCCTGACACCCTGAGTAGACGTGAAGAACCTAGAGCACAAAGATTCATATCTATCCTTTTAAAAAAGAAATTATCCTATGCAATGTAACTGCAAATCTTATTAAGACTCATACAAAGAAATCCTTGGCACTAAAGCCCACACCAGTGATTTCTGTTTCCCACTGACTCCAGATCAAATTTACTTATTTCATGTGAAACTCAGCACTGTGGAAAGAGCTAATATGTATCGAGTTCCACTTTTCATCTCTATATTTATGCTTTTTTTTTCCAGGTAGCATATCAACCTCTGTAGCCAGGACTGAAAGGATCTGAGCTAGTGATGCAATGCAACTGTAGTTAAGGTGTGTGCCCTGAAATAAAAATGTTGCTAACAGTTTTATTGAACTAAATGCAAACCAACCAGAATAGAACCCATCACATTTTCCTGTAGCTACACCAGGAGGGCCAGCAGGAGTAAACAGTAGCAAACATTTATTTAGCAAAAAAATAAAATAATTAGTTTGCAAATATCTAGTTGGTCAAATGAAAGATATCACCTCTTTGTTTTGATTCATTTATGTCACTTGAACATTCATTTTGTCCTTCGCTTGGAGAGGTTAACAAGCAAGTGCTTAATTCTAAGCACAAATAAGTGCACCGATTCCATATGGCTACTCAGATGCTGATGATTAGGTGCTAGCTAGCTCACGAGCCTTGCAAAATCAATCAATCAGAGTAATTCATTCTAAATGCACCCAAAGATGCATGAGAAGATGTCATATACAGGTGTTGCAGTAACCACTAAACTTCTTGGGGCACGGACTGTGTCCTCTTTGCATTTATATAGGCTGGTACATTAAGGCTCCAGTCCCAATTGAACTTAAAGCAATTGATACTTGCTTTTTAGGAGAGGGTTTTGGGGTGTGGCAATCAAGAGGCCAGAGATGCCCTGTCTGAGGAGCTCCTGGTTCCTGGCACATATACTTAGCATTTCCTATTGGCTGACTTAGATAGCTCCTCACTCAGCACATGGGTTGTTCTGGCTTGCATTCTGAGGCACTTAACTCTCCCCCTACCTTATATAACAAATCTGGGCACCTAACATAAGGTTCTGCTTTCCACCTTGGGGGCTTCGAGCCTACTAGTTGGGCTTGCAAATCTTAACATTAAGGTACTGGAGTTCTTTATTGGATCTAGCCCCAGGTGATTTGCCCAAGGTCTCACAGCAAGTCTATGGCAGAGCAGAGAAATGCATCTGAATTCCTGAGTGAATACTCTAGATAGTCATGCATGCTTGCTCTCACTGTTTGCCTTCTCCTTCCTATTTCTTTTAGGTCCTTTTCTCCCTGCACACAATCTATTTCTTGGAAATGGAACATGCTGTGAATGCCACAAATCTCCAGCACTACACACAAGTCCTCTCCCCCAACAACTGACCTCACCATTTACCTCTACAAATGGCAACAAACAACTTACCTTTCAGGGAGTTGTTTGAAAAAAAACTCAACAAAATATTTAGAGCACTTTATCCCCCTTCACTAGAAATATTGTTTCACAATATCTCTGGCTGTTCCCTGTGAGTCTCTAGCTCCAGCCCTTTCCAAGCTCTGTTTGCTACGAGCATGCTTTTGCTGGTATCAGTCATAAGGCAAAATTAAGCCAGGGACTGAACAGTCACAGTCGAAGAGGAATTAAGAAGTACTTGCTGCTCTCCATTTTTGCTCAGGGGGAGCAGATGTGCTGGTGACAAATGCTTTCCACTTTCTGTAGTAATGAGAAGACTAACCATATTGCTTCATGTAGCGACATGCTTTAGCTCTCAGGAGCTTGGTCAATAGTTGGAGGGGAGGAAGTGTACCTATCTAAGCTACTTTTACAGCTTCTGTACTCAGAAAGCATCTAAAGATCTCACAGTCCCGTGGGGCAAGGCAGTGATATTATCCCTATACTATAGATTGGGAACTGTGAGGCACAGAATAAGGGTTTGATCTTGATAGGCACATGGCTACCTCCCTAGACACCTATATTCACCATTTAGGTGCCATGCAGAATGCAGGGCAGGGTGGCACTTAAGAGACTAGCTACGTGCCAATGATGTTCTCAAAGCCATTGCTTAACTGCTGCTTGGCCCTGTAAGCTCCTAAGAGCCTGTCAATAAGCATGTACAAGGCTATTTATGATACCCCTCCTCCCACCCAAGCTACTGAGCCACTTGGGTGCCTGGCTAAAGCTGAAGTCCTGCAAGCTCTGAAACTCAATTTTCAAATCAGTTGTCCCCCACCAAGTCTAGGCCCTTGTGTCCCAGGCAACCAGTTAGCTGAAAGATCCTGAAAATTATTCACTCCAGTACCTCCCTCACCACAACCACAGAGCATGTTACAAAACCAGAAACAGCATACAGTGAGCCAAAAGTAAAAAGCAGGGGAGACAAGGGCTTTTCTAATGACATGTCACCAGAATGTTCATTGGTTAATATGTGATCGGACAATCCCAGGATGAAGACTACATCTCATTATACAAAATTCCTCACTGTCCATACCAATCTCACCTAGGGTAAAAATTCCTTCAGGATCCTAAATCTGGTGATTAGTTTGACCCTGAGTGGAAGAATAAGACTCTTGAGCCAAAGTAACTCAGAGTTTTCACCACAATCAAGACTCCCAGGCCGTGGCTGGACAAGTGTGCCCATGCGGTATGTGGCGCCCCATACTGCACATTCAGCTGTTCTCTCCACAAGGGAGCAGTGTGGCAGGGTTTTTTTGACCCCTGGATATCCAAGGGTCATAAAACCCGCTAAAAAAACAAAATCAGAGTGGCACACATGGGGGCAGTGTGCACCACTCAAAACTAGGGCCAGGCCAGCCAGAGCCAAACTCCAGCTGCTGGCCAGGCTCTGAGAGGCAAGAACGCTGCTGCTGCAGCCTCAGAAATCCCCCAGGAACACAGGTAAGGCTGCTGGGGCCCACCCAGTGCTAGCCCTAGCTTCCCCTACCCTACCCAGAGTAACAGGTATTCCCCAGGGACAATTAGTGGTGCCACAAGGTACTAGTTGTCCCCAGGGAACCAAACTTCCACGTTCATGTGGATGGAGCCCCACTGTTACTGTGACCAGTTGCACAACATCTCTGCCCTTCCCCACCTCCCTGAGTCTCCAGCTCCAGCCTCTCCCCTCCCACTCCTTCTTCAGACTCTCACTCCAGCCCCTAGCCAGTGCCCTTCCACCCACAGCATTTCCTCCCAGTTTCCCCAACAGGCTAGAAGTACCCACTAGGTGTGATTCTTCCCTGTGGGCACGTCTACATGAGATGTTTACTGTGCATTTGCCTGATTAGCTCTGCAGTAAAGTCTCAGCATTTATACATGCAGCCCTATTAGGCTGCAGTAAACAAATAAATGCTGCCATAGGTTAGTACTTCTCAACACAAGTACTATCCTATGGCAGCATTATTTAGTGTGCTGCAATGTAGATGTAGACATTGATGGGGTATCAGGGTGCAAGGCACCCAAGTGGCTCATTGCTCTGTTCCCTAGCCATCTGCAGCATGTTGAGCTGGATTGGAACAGCCATGAGCTGGTAGGTTGACTCCCCCAGGACTCCTGCCAGCCAGGGCTGTTCTGACCTGTGTTAATGTGGTCCTGGGTACACGTATAAATGCAGTGCCTGGAAGCAATAAACTCCAGTGTCAACTACACCAGAATTTATTTAGTTGCATTAACTTCACGTGTACATGTGCCCAGTGAGTCAGTACAGAGGCATTGCCCCAGAACAGCATTAAGAAAGCACTCTTCTTCAGGTGTTGCTATCTTATACAGGTATTATAATAATGGCATCTTAACCAATCCTGTTCATTAAAGATCCTATTACATATCTTTCTAAGTCAGTGATGTTCACCCCAGCATCCTGGCCAGACTGTAATTGCGAGTGATTATATTCCTCCTACTTAAAATCTTCCCTGCAGTTCAGCATGCATAATTTGTAAAGTTCTTTCACATTTTTTGAGATAAAGGGCCCCGTATACCAACAAATATAAGATATCGTTAAAATATAAATTAACAGGAGAAGCTGTTTGTTTGTTTTTAAAAGGATTAATTTCTGCTTTTTCTGAAAATATCAAAAAGTGAAAGCAGGCCAAATCAGAGAAGAATAATTATTGTGAAGAATGTATTGATGAGGATTGACCTAAGGTTGAGGTATGGTTGACCTGAACAAAGGTGTAAGCCATCCTATACATAAATTAGTATATATTTAAATGACTACACCTTGGAGTAATCTATTGTTAGGTTACATGTTTTCACCAGTCTTTATCAGATCATTGACCTTGTGCCTTGCCAGTCATGTGCAACATGTAGTAACAAAGTATGACTATTAAGATTGGAAATGTTTCTAATTTAACTTTAGTGTCCCTGTGTGCCATTTCCTGGTCGTTTTTGTTACTTTTCCAATTCTGTCTAGCATAGTTAAAGGATTGTAATCCTTTCTTTGTCCTCACTGATCCTTCCAGTGGGATGATAAAAATGTAATTTACTAGCCATCATAATAATCCAACAGAGTGGCTTCTGAATTGTCCACATAAGAGTCATTTAAAAACATTTATATTTTAAAAGCATTTATATTTGTATATGTGTGTGTGTGTGTGTGTGTGTGTGTGTGTGTTTAAATATATCTTGTGTGGACAGTTCAGAATATACTTATTCATATGAGACATGGTAGCCTCAACTTTGTTTTAATTTTTGTTTTAATTTTTTTGCTAAGGGAACAAAACTTTCCATGACACATCAGCAGAAGAAGAGGTGTAAAAGTAGATTTATTTCTGACTTTTTTTTTAATGCACAATTAAATCTTATTTTGAACAGACTGAAAAATATTGCTTGGGTGAACATTTTAAATGAATAATGAATTTGGTGACTGTAAAGCAGGATGACCCAATGGTCAGGATGGTAACCTAGGACATGAGAAACTAGGGACTTTGCCACACACTCCTTTAGGAATGGATGGGAGTGAAGTCATGAGGTGGCTATCTGCACCAAGTTTCTGTGAGGTGTTCCAATAGTATGCTATGGCTGGATTGGAGCCATATAAGCATCTTAGATTTATAGCCCTTTTATTCTCACATGAGTGATCTGTAAACAGATTGAGTCCCACAAATTTGCTTACTGCTCACAGTCAGTTTGTAACTGTTTTGTATAAAGAAAAATTTAATTTTATTGAACTGGAAGCCTCCCACTACACAAGTCATTATACAGTACTTAGGATATGATATTTCTGCTATGTGTGAGTGTTCACCTGAGTTACGTGATGTTGTTTCTGTTTCCTGAAAAATGAACGCCGAACTTTCATCCCACAAGAACATGTCAAGATGTGGGTTCCAGTGTGCATGTTCTTGAAAACATGCATTTGTTCTTGCACCCAGTGGAGCTATTCAATTGTCTCTACCCCCATGTCTGCACAAAATGTCCTTAGTGGTTTCCAAGTATACAAAAACTGGGATCTTCACATGGCTACAAGAGTCCTTTGAAAAAATGCTTCACCGTGGAGGATAGACTGCAAAGCATCTGGCGTTTCCCTGTATTTAGCATGTACTTACACCTTTCATAAGGAACTGTGCAAAGATTTTTTTGGCACATCTTCAGGCTGAGATGGGATGCAATGAGGCAAATTTATCACCCTTTTGCTAGGACAACCTCTACAGCACTACAATTATTACTTCTGTCTATGGATTTGATTCAAAGCCATGCCAGTCAGTTGAAGGGTTCCCAGTGGCTTCTGTTGACTTTTGATAAGGACTTCCTAAAATATCTTTTGAATTTCTAGTTGTGTAGACTTGTAAGCACTTTTCTCCAAAGTCAACTCAAGGTTTTTTTTGTATGAAAAGCAAGGAGTTTTCCATAAAGCTTAAGGAAATACATGTTAAAAAATCCATTATTTAAAGTTAAATTTAGTCCTTCCAAGATATTCCTGACCATCTTATGCAGACCTACCTGTGTGTTTTCAGACATGTAGCTTTGTCAAGATAAAAAAGTACCTGTACCTTTCTTGTTAAATGTGTTTAGTTTTAGGCTTTTATTTGGTGAGGCATATCTGGATTGGATAAATATCTGCATTTACTCCATATTATGACCATAATATAGCCATCAGATCCCATATTTTATTGGCTGCTAATGTCTGAAGTTTAAATACGTTATAGGCTTCAGTAATGGTCTGCTTTTACAAACTTAAGGGGAATTAAAGACCCATTCATCTTATAAGAGGTAAGAAAATACATGTATCTTTCTATTATAACACCTAGAGGTCAACCTTGACACATTACAGTCTATTCTAGGCCATACTCACCAGGACCTAACTAGCACGTCCTAGAAATCTTTAGATCTCTTTGATACCATAGTCAATTCAAGAATCTCTCTCATTTCATTATTTTTCTTTTACTGTAAAAGACCCTGTGACATTCAAATGTGGGTCATTGCCCACTTCTTTCTTCAGGGGCTACCTTTGTACCCAGACTCTTCCCTTTGATCCATTTTAGTGTTTGGTGATGAAAAGAATTTTTTCTCCCATCCAGAGGTGCAAATTGTGTGTCACCTTGTAAGGCCCTGGGATATGTTGGTCTATACATTGGTCAGTGGGTAGTTTTTGGAGTTCAAGTTGCTTCCCATTCCTTCAGGATACCAAAACCTTTACATATGTGGTATATCTCATTGCAGCCACTGATGTGTGAAAGAGTGATAGCTGAAAAGTCTTGTTTCATGAGTTCCACCTTTAACCTTGCTAGAATGCTTGAGAATGATTTAGAATCTTCTCATTGTTTCTCCTTTAAATAACTAATGGTATTAACTGTCATAAAACTTTTACCATTAACTAACCAGTATCATTAGTGTTTATTGCAAATACTGTTACATGCCTATTAGTGAAGGATGACCTTTTTTCTGCTTTAATAACACTAATAATGTCTTTTTTGTTGGAGAAAAAAAGGCACAGAGACTTCTGTAAATTGTAGAATTTAAATTTTACACTTTTGAGAGTTCATCTTCTGATGTACTCTATTTTGTATGCTGACTAATACAAGGGTATGTTATCTCTTATTACCACCTTTGATGTTTCTCTCAGCAGAGAAGGGCTAATGTCACCATCATAATTAAGATTTAGGAAGGTTCCCTACTGGTTTCCTTTATAATCACAACATTTTTCATTCGTAAGAAGAATGGAAAAAAAAACTCCACAATTTCTTTAGGCTGATCAACAAAACAATGGGCAATTATGGAAACTGACCCAGGGCATGGCTGAACTACCTGCATTCACGTTCTCAGTGTAGCGTGGCTTATATTAACAGATGTAACTGAAATGTTATTCCAGATTTTCAGGGCACTAGAATGACAATGCAAACAGATTTATAACATATTACGGCATTATTGTCCTGAATTCAGGGGAAAATTTCATATCCTTGGAGTTGGCGGGAGGGATGGGGCAGGGAAACACACAGAAGAGTTTGCTTTTCATAGCTGTATACTCTGCATTCCTCTTCTGTCATATTTATGCAGCAGAATGAAGTCAGTTGTAACTTGGAACCGATTGACAATTTTTCTGTGAAACTTTTTCAGGAAATGCCGATTTGCTTCAACCAAAATTTTTTTTGTGGAAATATACCAACTTTGACAAAGCCTTCATCTGAAACGTTTTTAGGTTCCAAGATGCCGTGTCTGGTTAAAACTGGACAGAGGGAGAGGAGGCATACACCTGGAGGCCAAGGCACTCACCAGGAAAGTGGGAGATTGATTCAAGTTTTACTCCAAATGAGACAGAGCATAGGCTTGACCTTTTATCATTCAGATCCTGGATGGGTAACCCAAACTTCAGGCTTCTGGTCTGGTCATTGTAGGGAGGAAGAACTATACACACTTACTCTTTTTCTGATGTGCAAAAATTTCAAAACTTTAACATTTGCAAAAACAGAATCCTCATTCTCTAGCCAGCCCTCCAATCAAGGACAGTATGTCTTCGTTATTTATTTTTAAAAGCAGGTTAACAATCAGCTGTAATAATATGGCAGCAGTTCTGGGTCAGACTTAAGAACTCTTTTGTTGTTAAAAATAAAGGCCAATATTTTATAAGAACAAGAGCATAAATTGAACCCCCTAACTTTCTCTGTAGGCACCCAAGTCAATATCCTGGCTTCCAAAGTACTAACAGTGCCCCCACTGGACAGTGTGCCAAAAAGACAGAAAATTTGGGCCTATATCAAGTTAATCCTGAAAACAGCGTTGTTATTTACAAGATGCAGTACACAGGATGCTGGGAGAAGCATGCTCTTGGAGCCAAAAGCTGCTTGTAGAACATTTCATCAAAGGAAAACTGGATATAATTTTTTTTTTTGGTCAGGAAAGTGTCAGCTTTTCCCCCAACAATGTCATAGTTTTTCATTGGAAAACTGAAGGTTGTAAATTCAAATATTTTTGGTTTTCAATGAAGTCAATTTTTTTTCATAGGGAGCTGTTCCCTAATATTTTAGCAAATTTCCTTTGCTGTGTTTCTGTTGTAGAGGACAGCTGTGGTGCCTACACAGATCTTTGAACCCACATAAATCATCGCAGTGCTCTTAGCAGGATAGCCATGTAGCATGTTTCTGCCTAAAGACCTCTTCAACCAGGCTTCTACTCCCCAAAGGTCTCTCAGCAAGTCCTAGTAATAAACAGGGTCTTAAAACAAATAAAACAATTAAACAAAGAACCTTGTAGGTTTGAACACGGGGAGAGGTCCCCCGTGGTTCTGGCTCTCCTTTCCACATAGCCCAGAAACAGTAGTGGCCTTAGGGGAGGGCAAGCCGGACGACTGCCCAGGGCCGCACACTTTAGGGGCACCAATTTTTTTTTTTTTTGGGGGGGGAAGTTTTTGCAAGGGAGTGGCTCTATTTGGATTTTAACACTCGACTATGTATCTAATTCCCACAAAGAATATTAAAAACATCCACGACAGAACTGTGGTGAGTTAATATTTACTCGAGTACATACCTCTAAGGGGCCCCAAATGACTGTCTTGCCCAGGGCCCCAAGAACCCTAAGGCCACCACTGTCAGAAGTCTCTCATTTTAGTGCTTATCCTCCATACCTCCTTCTGGTTCTGCTACCTGGGGTTTTTGACCCCCAGCAGCTACTCTATCATTAGCTTTCACAGAGCTGTAGCTCCTCAGCCAGGCTGCCTGCCTCCTCTTAAGGGGACAGGCCACCATGTTACAAGCTATCAAGCAGTCTTGGGTGTACAGAGTAATGTTCAGCCACAGTCAATCCTATCCACTGTCTTTGCTTTGCATGTTAAGAGAGGAAATGACTTTGTCTTCAGCCTTCTTGGCCTCTTCTTGTACAAATAAATGCAAAGATTCTTTCTCCATGGGCTTTTAATTTTTTTCCCTCCAAATTTCATGTTATGGAAAACTTACAAATCTTCAATAAACATTCCCTTTGATACCAAAGCTAAAACTATATATTTCACTCATTGAAGAATAGGACGTTTACTTCCTTCAAAAAGGAAATTATTTGATATTGTGACTGTAACAGAGGGCTTTCTTGGGGCCAGTCCAACATTGGCTTGTCCGCCTGTTCCTGGGCTAACTGCCCGCCTCACTTGCCTGCCACACCTTGTTGTTTCATAATTGGTTCTAATTAGGCCCATTCTTGCCCCGATGCCAGGGGGCTTTCTCTGTGGCTCTGATCCTACCCTACACTGCAGCCCAAGACTTGCAGATGGCATCCAGGTGACACAATGCCCCTGGTCTACAGTCGGACCAAGCTTAGCCTACATTATCAGGCCTCATTCATACATGCCCTCATGTTGCCTTCCTCTCACAAGGGCCTCTCACACTCCACCCCCTCTCACAGGGTCTCTTTCACACATCAACAACTTATACTGCCTTGCTCCCTCAGAGCAGAACCCTTAGGCCATAGACTTTATGTAGTCTGAGATAAAGGTGCCTGAGTCGCGAGGCCATGAGCTCCTTGTTCAGCTACGGGAGGATTTAGAAACTAAGGGCCATCACAAACCGAAGTGGGGTCTAATTAAATGGAAAAAGGGAAAGATGATAAATGTGCTGTTCCGGGCAGTAACGGGCCTACTGAGGGACTACGCGAACCTGGAGGCTCAGATGCATACTGCGGGTAAAGAATCGCTGGAGCGGACAGCAAAGGGCTCCGGAGCAGTGTTTATTAACAGTGCCGGCCGCATGATGCTGCTAGCAGAAAATGGCGCCGAGAGAAGCGTGAGCTACCCGGGGAACCCGGAAAGGAGGGGCGGAGTTTTGGAAGACCCAGCGGGGATTCCCTTAGTGACTCCACCCCCTGAAGTGACATCATTCCCTGCAACCATGCCTCTTTACCACAGGGAGGGGGCAATGGGAGGAGGGATGTACCCAATGCTCCCAGATGCAGAATTTAACCCTCTCTCTGCTGCAGCTTACCCGATAGCTGTGTCGAAGCATGTTGAGGATGAAGATGGTGCTACACGTACCACCACTATCTCTCGTACACGCACCAGACCAGAGATTCAAGAGCTTTGTAAAGAATCCAAAATAAAGCCGGAAGAAACCTTGGACATATGGTTAGGGAGACTGATAGTGGAATTTGGATCTGACACTCTGGATAAAGAAGAAGCGAGTGCCCTGACACGACAAGCGGCGTGGAGCGGAGGGCGCGCTACTGATTTGAATGTGGTCACGGACAGTGCCCACTGGCC
The DNA here is from genome assembly GCF_030867095.1 of Alligator mississippiensis. Classification (NCBI taxonomy): domain Eukaryota; kingdom Metazoa; phylum Chordata; order Crocodylia; family Alligatoridae; genus Alligator; species Alligator mississippiensis. Next base: position 139,971,352 of record NC_081825.1, on the reverse strand, counting down.
CATCCCGCTCCCGGCACTTGTGGTAGGACAGGTAAACCACAAATTTCACACTTGGCACGAGGGTTGCCCGAAGTAGGCTACTGCAGAACAACTTCTCCTGGCTATAGTTGGAGTGTCATATCTCTCATGGAGCCCAAGAACAAATGCAATGGGACTAACAGCAGTCCAGTGTAAAGAGAGATGGGCTCATCGTCACCTATCAGACACTGGGGCAATTCCAACGCCTTTGGAAGCCATAGATGCCTGCGTGGAGGTGTACGGAGGAGTGAATGCTGTTACACTTCGACTCTTCTTGAACCCGATAGCAGGACAACCAGTGGGAAGTCTTTTAGGCCATCTCCCACGATTGCAGGCACTTATGAAGCAAGATGAGGAAGCTTCTAATGACACAAGGGATCGACCTTCAGCGTACCTGGCTGCAACATTGAGGCCTAGGCGTCCAGGGTATACCCCTCGACGAGAGCCATGGGGATCACCTCCAAGGACCCCAAAAGAAAGAACCTCAAAGGAAAGAACACTGAAGGAAAGGACTATGTTCGGATTTCTTCTTGCTCACTCCGGACTAACAAAGGCTCAATTGAGACTTTTGGGAGACAAGGCACAGACCAGTATGGCTGAAGCAATGGGATTTAATTTTGAGGATCCGTCAAAAAACGAGTAATGGCCGTCGGCTCTCCCGGCAGCCTTCCTCAACTCAAACCTGATCCTACTGATTCTCGACCATACGCTGAACTCACTGTTTACAACCCTACCGATCCGGATGACAAACAACAGGTATCCTTCCTTCTCGATACTGGAGCTCAGACCAATGTGATTACCTCAATGATACCTCATCAAAAGACCACCAAGACAATCAAGGTACAAGGGCTTAATGCTATCGCCGTCACAACGAAGGTCAAGTTTTGGGTTCAGGATCATCGATATCCCCTAGAGGCTGTTCTAGGGGGCATCAATATTTTAGGAATTCCGGGGATAAAAACGCTTGACCTCAGGGAACAAGTGCTACAGGCATTACCCGTAATTATCCCAGAGCAGGACTGGCATCGACCAACGCTTCGTGACACTTCCACCTGGAGATATCGGCCAATCCCAACTAAGGATTCTCTGAAACAGTCCCTTACTAACCTTCTGCAGCGACTTGAGCAACGAGGCTGTATTAAGACTGTAACAGCCAGCACCTACCTATCATCAGGATGGGGAGTGGCGAAACCTGGGAAGCCTAATGAAGCCCGGTTGGTCGTGGACTATCGAGAAGTCAATAAAAGGTGCCAAGTACTTCAACAACCTAATCCGTCTACTCTGCCACAGTGTATGTTTGAGATGGCACAGTTCCAGCAAAGTCCGTGGGTTGGAGTTACATTAGATCTGAAAAACATGTTCTTTTCTATCCCAATAACTGACCCGGAGGGAATACTGAATATGTGTATTGATGGCATCATGTACAGGTGGACAGTTTGTCCGCAAAGATATCGCTACACTCCATCATTAGCCACTGGTGCCATGAATAACACCCTGAAGAATTTTCGAGCCTTGCACTCTCTTCCCCCAGAAAAGGAATTAAAAATTTGGAGTTATGTGGATGATATTGCCATCATGGGTCGCGATAGCTCTGTAGTTACCAGTGTAGTAAACCAACTAGTTGCTCACCTTCAAAGTGAGGGATGGACCATCAACGAGGAAAAGTCAAGCCTACATCCTGTAGATGACATTATGTTCCTTGGCACTCGATACACCGGTTCCATCCGCCACGGAGTCTCGCATGAGGGTCCTAACATCGATTTGCTAAAAACATTCCACCCTGTCACTAAGAGGCATTTTCAACAGCTTTTGGGTCATTTAAATTGGTATCGACATTATATTGAACCCGGCGATTTGGCACTCCTCACTAAATTACAGCGACAGATTCGCGACAAGCCCCGAAAGTCCACGCCTTGGATGGAAAGGGATCAGCAGAATCTGCTTCGCCTGCTAACCACGGTTAAAGGTACACAACTCCATGCCATCGATCTGGGTGAGTCATTAACCATAACCCTTGGATTCACCACCAATCATTTGTGGGCTGTCGTGCATAACCCCCGCGATGAATTGGTATATACGGCCCATAAGACGCTTCAAGCGGCGCAACATCGATATGGAGCTATGGGAAAGATTCTCCTAGCCGAACAATTGGTGGAGCCGTTAGCAAGGGGGCATGGAATGTTACGCGCCCCTGGTGCCACATTGTTACCCTTGCTGGACGCGGGAAGAATCGACCCACATTTTCGAGGGGAGTCTAAGACCTGGAATACGCTAGTACTAACCCACCATTATAATTGGCATTGTTGGAAGTTGGAAGACACGGTACCTGATCCAAGCCCAGAAGATGAGGAAAAGGTTCCTACGCTGTATGGAACTTCAGCCCCAGTGTGGATGGCCTCGGACGGAACCTCCCGGCATGAAGGAGCCTATGGGTATTACTGTAAAGCTTGTCATGATAAGGAAGTTTTCCAAGCTGACCCAGATGATAATTCGTCCCAAAAATGTGAATTATTAGGATTCCTGAAGGTACTGGAACATTGTTTGATGTATCATAACGATACACTCCCAGTTCCGATTATCGCAATTGATTCGCAGTATATCTACAAAATTCTTACGGGCATGGCTTTTCCCACCAAAAATTTGAATGATTGGCGAGACATCTGGAGGACGTTAACTAAATTTGTACACCTTCCGTTGATTACGCACACTAAGTCCTATCGTCCAGATACTGATCCAGTTCATGAGGTAATTGATAAGCTCTTGGAGGATCCACTCTGGACCGACATAGCCTTGCCTGTCACATATACCACTGATCCTGAAGCAAATCCATTCCTCGCGTGGCTTCACAAAAATTGGGGTCACCCGGGACCACGGGCTTGTCATCAACGTTGGTACCAAACCATTACAGAGCCGGCCTCATATGGAGCCAGGCGGGACTGGGAAAAGGTAGCTCAGGCCTGTGAAACGTGTGCTAAAGAGAAGTGTCATAAAACCAAGCATCAGATCGGAGCTTTTGATTCTTTGCAGTTTCAGGCAGGAAAGGTTTGGCAGGTGGATTTACTGGGACCCCTCCCAGGGTCTAAACCACCAAACAAAGGATTAGTTGTGGTTGATTTGGGGACCAGACAGTTACAGGTTATTCCCTTGTGAAAAAGCAATGCCACTGCTGTTATTACTGCCTCAACTGCTGTGTTTGCCACCTGGCAGCCTCCTCATGAAATCCAGTCTGATGGAGGACCTCCGTTTAACTCTAATGCTCTGGATAAATTTGCTCGTCTTCATAATGTGGCATAGCATCTTCATCTGCCGTACCATCCGCAGTCCAACGGCGTTGTGGAGAGACACATAGGTCTATACAAGGAGCAGCTTTGCCTTAGAGGAGGAGGGAAGTTTAAAAATTGGACTAAATTTAATCACGATGTCCTTATTTCACTGAACACTGCTAAACCGTTATGGGATGAAGCTAATGTCGAAAAACCCCCACCTTGGGAGCCCAAGTTCCAACCTGACGAGTTAGTGTGGATTTAAATACCTCACCCTCATCAGTCTCATCCACAAGTTCACAAAGGGACAGTTCAACGGCCGGGACAATATCCCAATACCTATTCTGTCCAACTGGAAGAGAAGCCTGATTGTCCCCCTATTGTTGTTCATCACAACTGGATGACCCACCGTTCTGATGTTCACCCAGTATCCTTACAGTGAAGCCAGTTATGATTCTTTCTCGTTGTGTTTTGTCTTGTTATTCTGTTTTCTTCACAGGTTTGACCCCAGCAAAAGCGGTAATCCACAACCACCTGATTGTGAGACCAGACTGCAGTCCATTCGAAGCCAGAAAGTGATAATTGCGAGGGAGGCACTGAGACGGCAAAGAACCCATCTACTCAGGACTTGTTATGGCATTATTTTATTTTGTTAAGTGTTTACTGACATTGTCTGCTATAGGAGAAGACGGACTGAAGCTGCTGTTCTCCAGTCAGACGATGATCAACAGTTGTTGTTATGTGTTCAAAGTTATTTGTTTATGTATTTATATATATATATTGGTTGCGAAGGCTTTGCCAAGTCAGTGAATCTGTATAATGTGCTCATGTGTCGAAAGTTCCAGTTGTGCCGTCGGCAAGGGGGCATGTCATAACCCAATGAGTTTGGTGCCTCGGCACTATGGAATTTTCTTGACACATGAGAGCCTCTTGCACAGCGAGGGTTTTTGCTGCATAAAGAACCTGCGTGCAGGAGAGAGTTTCTGCCACTTTGCAGCTGTCTTTGCAGGATGCATTTTCTCTTTGCAGCACGGAGATGCACGGTGCAAAGAGTTCCCGCCATTCGGATGCAAATTCGTGCCCCGCAATTGGCTAGTGCTAAATTATTTACACGTGGCGGCTGGTAATTGGCTCGCTGGCCGTTTAAAAATTAGTGCGACTTCCGCCCAAGTCGAAGAGCTTTGAGCACGCTGCAGAGTGCCTCTAAGAGATCCGACTTGCGGCTAGCTGATCGATAGACTGATCACCTATCGATCCCTCTTCCCATCGCCGAACGCAGTCCCAGACATACCCTTTTCCCGCCGGCTTGAATTACGGATGAGTTTACTGGCATTGGCCTCGCCAGCTGGAGCAACTCACATTGTTGTCCAGACGACCGAACCGTTTCCGTCGCAGCCACCTGCGACGTAAGTAAAGTTTTTTGCAACCATTAAGCTTTGTCAGCCTCTCCATTCACCAGCCCGCCCTGACGAATGGGTAAATTCTGAATCACCTCGAGTCGGTTCAGCCCGGCCGAGACAAGGACCAACCCACGGGGCACTCCACTTGGCACTGGCTGCCAACTAGAAATCAAGCCATTGACTACTACCCTCTAAAGCTGATGATCCAGCCAGTTTTCTGTCCACCTTACAGTCCATTCATCCAACTTGGACTTCCTGACTTCCTTGGCTTGCTTGCAAGAATGCTGTGGAAGACCATATCAAAAGCCTTGCTAAGTCAAGTTCTGTCACATCCATTGTCTTCCTGCATCCACAGAATCAGTCATCTAGTCATATAAGGCTATCAGGTTGGTCAGGTATGACTTGCCTTTGGTGAATACAACCGACTGTTCCAATTCACCTTCTTCTCCTCCAGAAGCTTAGAAATGAATCCCTTGAGGACCTGCTCCATGATTTTTCCAGGGACTGAGGTGAGGCTGACCAGTCTATAGTTCCCCAATTCTCTTTCTTCCCTTTCTTAAAGATGGACACTCTATTTTCCCTTTTCCAGTCATCCAGGACCTGTCCCGACTGCCATGAGTTTTCAGTGATGATGTCCAGTGGCTCTACAATCACATCGGCCAACTCCCTCAGCACCCTTGGGTGCATTGCATCCAGCCCCATGGAATTGCACATGTCCAGTGTTTTTAAATAGTCCCTACCTATTCTTTTGCCAGTGTTGGCTGTTTTCCTCCTCCCAAAACTGTGCTGTCAGGTGTAGTAGTCTGGGAGCTGACCCTGCCTGTGAAGACTGAGGTGAAAAAGGCAGGGAGTACTACAGCCTTTTCTGCATTATCCGTCACTAGGTTTTCTCCCCCATTTAGTAAGGGACCCACACTTTCTCTGATCTTCCTCTTGTTGCTGATACATTTGTAGAAACCCCTCATTAGCCTTCTTATCCCTTGCTAGTTACAACTCCAGTTGCGCCTTAGCCTTCCTGATTTTATCCTTCCATGACTGAGCAATACTCTTATACATCTCCCTAGTTGTTTGTCCAAGTTTCTAGGTCTTGTAAACTTTCTTTTTGTGTTTTAGCTTACTGAAGAGCTCCCTGCTAAACCAAGCTGGTCTTTTGCCATGCTTTCTAGTCTTCCTTTGCATTGGGATAATTTGTTTGTGATCACAAGGTATGCAGGGCTTCACTTAAATTTATAACTGCAACTATAAAAATATTTTTTTGCTAATAACCCTAGCTCCAAATATAGATGCTAGTATTTTAGAGTTTGTGCAAGTGAAGAAGGCAAGATTTTCCCAATCTACTAACCCTTATGACTACCACTAGGTACACTGACCTTTCTCAGCAATGTGAACTGCCTGGAAATATTGCAGTAAGATGATGTTATTCAGCCTTGCTTATTTGAAGAAGACCATATTAGAACTAGTTCTTGCAAATTAAAAATAATCTATGACATGATTGGTTTAATAGTTACTTTATACCCTGGATTAATATTCTCTGTCACAGTGGTGCATTGCCTTTGCAGTTCTTGTATTCTGAGTCCAGCTGTCCTGTGGCATAAGTTTCAGCCATCCACAGGAACTGTTTCATTTAGGCCTAGCCTATGCTAAAAAGTTCTGCCTCCAGAACTTTGTGTGTGCTCACACCCAAAGGCCCCCTCTAGGCAGCAGTTATACCACCTCTTCTGAGTGTGGCAGAGTTCTGTCACCATCTAGTAGTGGGCAGTAGAGACATATAGATACTCCTCCACTTCCTGCCTGCTGCTGCAATCCCTTCAGCAGCTAAAGCTTTACCAAGGGGTACTTTGTGCTCATGTGGCACAGATGTACATGGATGCACACATACTTTGACGGCCTGGCACTGGGAGCTGTTGGTTGCTGCCAGAACTTTAGCTGGAAGAAGCAGCTGAATATACAGGCCTTACAATGAATATACAGGCTTTACAATGCCTGCAATGGTTTCCTTTGTGGCTGAATAAACTCTGGCACAGTGCATGCTGGAGTTTATTGTTCCCAGGCACTGTGTTTGCATGTGTTCCTGGGACCACTGTATGCTGAGTGGGGGCACAGCAGCCCCAGCTTGCGGGGGGTCTGGGGGGGGGTCAACCTGCCAGACCAGGGCTGCTCTGACCTGGCTAAATGTGCTGCAGAGGGGCTGGCTGGGGCATGTGGGGGCTGCAGTGTGGGGCTAGCCAGGAGGCAACTCCCATACTGAAGCACCCTTGTGCCCCAGCCGGCTCTGTCAGCATTTACACATGCATTGTGGTGGAATAAAAAACTCTGCCATAGAATAGTACTTGTGCCTGGCAGTACTATCTTATGGAGGAGTTAATTAGTTTACTCTGCCCTAATAGCACCGCATGTGTAGACACTGACATTTTACCGTGGAGCTAATTAATCAGCTCTGCAGTAAATGTCTCATTTAGATGAGCCCACAGAGTAGTCTGATCATGCCCCTTCACATTTCTGACACATCCCACCACATCTCCATCCCTCTGCCAGACTCTGTGAAAGGGATGGTGTGCTGTTATTATGGTAGCCATAAACTGCACAGGATTTCCAAATGGAGGTCATCAGCCCTATGATGTTCTGATCAAGTGCACAGACTAGAGGACAACATTTGATAGTTTGAGTTAGGCTCACTTTACTCCTGCTTTCTGTGCCTTGCTGAAGTTAGTATGGTTAAGGGAAAGAGGCTGTACTTGCGCTGCTTTGGGAGATAGGGCCGGTAACCTCATGATTTAGGAATGCTTAACTATTCTAGTCTGCTGTCTTGGCAAACTGATCTCCTGTAATGAATTATGGATGTGTCTGCTTCTCTGAAAATATCTAATGAAACCAATTGAGTCTTCATTTCTGGCCTTTGGATTTACTTGTGATAGATTAGGATTTCTTTGCCATGTTTTAAATATAATGTTCTTAGTATTTTTTATCCTTTACTTTTTACAAGATATTACCTGCACTTAAAGCAGGAAGGAGAGGGTTAAGATGAAAGAAAATAAAAATTGTGGCAACGGAATTGTTCACCATGCTCTAAAAAAGAGTTTGAGGCTTTCTCTATATTAGCAGCTTTTTCTGGGACCAAAGAAAGCAAATATATAAAGAGTTAAGGCCCTATTATTGAATAATGGGGCATCTTGACACTGAAAGCAAAGCAGCGTGTAGGGCTTCAATCTGCATGTGACAGAATGATCAGAATGGCACCAGTAACCAAAAGATGCTAAATCTTGGCACATGGTCAAAACTGACAGTATCATGAGCAGCTTTGAATGGAGCAAAATCAAAATCAACACCATGCTGTTCAATTTAGCTGTCAATTGCCAAGACATTTAGCAGTGCTCTTTTAGTAGAGCAATTGGCTCTAACTCTGAATCAACATTGGTCAGTTCTGTCTGGAGACTATAATATAAAGTCTGAGCAAAATCAGTACATACAGGAATATTGCTATATAGCAAGGAAAGGAAACAAGAATGAGTGTTTGACATTTAGTGACAATTAAAAAAATCAGCAGAAGTTCTCTTCGACAAGGAACAAGCAGCAAAATATACTTCAAATAATGTAAAAACTACCAACAGCCAGTTGTGAATTTACAATAGTAGCAATTTAGCCTGAAATAGAAGACATGATGCTAGAAGGAACTGGAGGGAATTGGGTCAGAAGAACAAATAGCTAGTTTGACCTTAAAAGTCAGCACATAAATATCATCTTTAAAAACCTTTAGAAAAGAAACATGACAAAAAAGAAGAAAAAGAACAAGAAATAGAGCTATCCTGAAAGTCAATATGACCAACATTTTCCTTACACTTGAAAATTTTGTTTGAAGACAATCTATAGCAACTTAACCTTCCCCAAAATACCAAACTCAGTAAATGATAATTCAAGAGAGGCTTTTGACAAAAAATTGAAAACATTTGACAATCTCCACAAATTACAGAGTAATTCAAGATGTATCTGCTGTACATAATATTCTTCTGATCTACATGTGTAATGTTAGTAATAGAAGGCTGAATTATAAATATTTTGTATCTTTAAAACATGTGGCATGGCACCCTGCTGTGCCTTGAGATCTTTTCAAGCGTGCTGCAGGGTGCCGTACAATGTTAGCACTGTTAGGTATGCAAACATGATTCACACAATAAACCCTATGTTTTCACATAGGAATTCATAACATTAAAAACAGTCTGTCTTGTTGTGGTCCTCCTGAGCCACTTACAACAGAAGAATTGCTCTACTATTTTTAACATTAGTTAAACAAAAGGAGTGAAAACTAAGAGCTGAATTTTCCAGGGGCGCCTTGAGTTCCATCAGAGCTGTGAGGAAATATTTATATGGATAACATTCTTTCATTTTCTGAAGAGACAATTCAAATCCCATTAGATTTGGTTGAAAAGGTCAACATTTTTTGTTCTGATGTTTCTAAATAAAAATATTCTGAATTTTTCATTCTGGGAAAAATTTTCAATATTGCAACTTTTTCAACCCAATTTGGGGGAAGAAAGGGTGAAATGTTATAATTTCCTGTGGGAAGGACATTCTGATCAGTGCTAGAAGCAGTGTATTCAAACTGCTGATATCTAACACATTACTCTTGTTAATTGCAAACTACAGCTGTAGGGTGTAGCAGAGAGAACACAGGACTTAACACTTGCTTTGATTAGGATATTGTTTCTGTATTCTTGTTTGTTCCCTGTAGCAGGTTCAAGCCACAGAGGTGGCTATATGACACCTGCCTGGCTCTGTCTCTAAGGTTGCCCTGCCTTAACAGCTCTCCTGCCACTCCTTGTTGTTACTGAAGTTAAGTAAGGGAGGCTGCCCATGGGCCTTAGAGAGAGCCTGAGTCCAATCAGCTCCTCAATGGGTCCCTCTTGGACCTCATTAATCTTAATCAATGAAATAGGCCCTCTTGGCCTGGCAGTGCCCATGCCACCTGAAAGCTGCCTCTCTGGCAGCTTCTCCCTTTAAAGTGGCAGGCACACCACAGTGCCCTGCTACATTCCCAAAAAAACTTTGACAGTGCATCTGGGTGGCTTTGATGCATAGTCTTTTGTTGTGGTGGTTCATGCCACCTCAGTGGGCATGTTTACATGAGATGTTTTACTCGAGATTAGGACTAATTACTGCACAGTAAGTGTCACTGTCTATGTGAGATGCTACAGGAGATGCTACTGTGCAGTAGTGTCAGAAAAAAACCATGTGGGGACTCTACTGTGCAATAGCACCTTTTACTGTGCACTTATTTAGTTCTTGATCATGTAAGTACTAAATTATTGTGCAGGAACAACTGGGCAGGTCACTGCTTGTGTAGATGTGGCCAGTAATTTGCTCTAATCAGTAAATTTGCTACCAATAAATACAAGTAGCAAATTTACTCTCAATTACTTACTGTGCAGTACCACATGTATAGATGCCTGACTGGGAGCACATTTGCTCCCAGTCAGCTGGGCAGCAGGGGGAAGGAAATTGCTCCCTGCCCCAGGGAGCTTCAGGCTGCCGGGGTAGGCTCAGCCACTGAAGCCTGGGTGGCAGCATGGAACTCCCAACCCCAGCTCTGCAATCATGGGACTGGGCTAGGAGACCCTTATCTCCCAGCCTGAGCTCCATGGTCATGGGCAGGCTGGGAAATCCTTATCTCCTAGCACCAGCTCCATGGTTGTGGGGCTGGTACTAATAGATTCTTCTCCCCCTGAATTGCCTCTACAGTCATGGGGCCCGGGCTGGGAGATCCTTTTCTCCCAGCACTGGCTCTATGGTCATGGGGCTGGCATGGATAGAGAAGAATCTCCCAGAGCCAGCTCTATAAACAAAGAGCTGTTGCTGGGAGATAAGGATCTCCCAGTGCCAGCCCCATGACTATGGAGCTTGGGCTGGGAGATAAGGATTACCCAGCTCGGGACCCATGGCTATACAGCTTAGGCTGGGAGAGAAGGATCTTCCAGCCCCTGCCCCATGACAATGGAGCTAGGGCTGGGAGATAAGAATCTCCCATCCCCATCCTCACAAACATGAGCACAGAGTAGGGGCTGGGAGTAGCCTGCTGCTGGGGCAGGGGGGGGATTGTCCCCACTTGAGGTCTGGTGGCAGAGCCCACCTGGGCAGCAAGCAGCCGGGGTCATGGAGCAATGTCCCAGACCCTGCCAGGAGACAGCTGTCTCCCGGCCTAGAGCTGCCCCTGGCTGGTGCAGGGGGCTGGTGCAGGGGTGGGAGTAGGGGTGAGAGCAGATTGCTGCCATGAACAGCAAATCTGCACCCAAGTCCCTACATGTGTAGATGTGTGCCTGGGTCAGTTTACTCTAGAGTAAACTGATCCCACATTATTTGCATGTGTAGATGCACCCAGTGAGGTACATATTAGGGGTGTGCGAAATGGCAGCGTTCCGTTTCAACCAGCGTTTCGCAGAACAGCATTCTGTTTTGAATTTTGTTTCAATTCAAAACAGCTGTTCTGTTCTGTTCCATCGAAACAGGGTTGAAATGGAGAGACTGTTTCGATGTTTCGCCCATAGGATATAATGGGGAAGGTCAAAACACTCTATAACTTTGTCATTTCTGGCCTGGTTTGGATGAAACTTGCAGAAATGGTATCCCCTTCTGAGAGCATGAAGTCTGCCAAGTTTTAAGGAGATAGGTGCAGGGGGTTCAGAGAAACTGCACCCCAAAATCTTGAAAGCAAAACTTGTGTCACATGTATGTGTTAAGCCACAGTGAGGTCAAAACTCTTGATCTGTGGCTATCTCTGGTTGGTTGTCTCCCTGTGGTTAATCAGAACTCAGCCCCTGCCCCCTGCTTTCTAGAGTACTTTTTCTACAGTAAACTCATCCTGGGCAGGCATATACATGTGCCCCCTGAGAGCACAGGTGCACCCCCTGTCAGGCCATGCTCCCTGTGTAGCCAGTGAGCAAGGGGGCAGGTGGGAGCACCAGTGCCTTCCCTGCGAGCACCAGCTGGGGAGCAGGGCCACCAGCAAAAGCAGCCACGCCACTTCCAGAAGTGGCCACAAAGCTCTGGAAGTGGTGCAGCCGCTTTCGCAGTGAAAGAGATCAGCACCTGTGGGATTGGCCGCCGGGGGACCCCCCTGCCCTGGTCAGCAGGATCGGCTGCCAGGGGACCCCGCACCAGTCACTGACCAGAGTCAGGGGTGACACGTGCCCCCCCCCCCGACTCAAGAGGCACCAGACACCCATGTGCTTTCTACTTAGTCTCCTGGAGTTAATTGTTTTCTGCTAAGAAGAGAGAGAATGATGCCTCAGCCTGTAATCAAGAGAATACACTTTGTCTTAGCAGAACTGTTGGGCAACTGCTATCTGTGTAAAACCAGGCTAACCCCAGCTTGTCTGCTGAGGAAGCAGGATTTCAATGTCTGGAAATCCTCAAAACAAAGAACAGGAAAATGGGTGTTAGAACTAGCATTTAAAACACTCAAATGTGGAGAGACTCAAGGAAGAAAAAAGAGGGACTTTTTTGAGGTAGCACTGTAGGGTGGTGGGCAGGCAAAGCTGAAAGAAGCTGGCTGCAAGGGCCAGAGAGAAGACTCCATGGTATGAAGCAGGTGCTATGAGCAGGAGGAGCAAGGCCCCATACAAGGGACAGAGAACTGTGGAAGGGCGATGTTCAGAAGTGGTGATGAAGCTGAGGTGGAAATGGGATATGAAGGGAATTGTTCTGCCTGAATCTGTATATTCCTTGTGCTATCTAAAATAAATTGTGACTGCTTTAACAACCCTTCTTCAAGGTTTGTTCCTTACCTGTTTCAACTATAATGTTCAAGTCAAGTCAAATCAGTCCCAAGGCTGCTGTGACTGTTGGGGTACCTTAGATGCTATAACAACCTTCCTTGGTTAGTTGAGTTGTTTTACATTGTTAGTGATTTTTTGGGCAGAGTGACCCAGTGGCATCCATATTCTGTCCAGGTATGGATGGTAGTTGGCTTATAGGGAGCTCATCTGCCCTTTGACAGGTCTTGTTTTCAGTCCTGCAGGGTGTCTGTCATAGGCGAAATGTAGGGAGGACACAGGGGCGGGGGGACACATGCCCCCCCTGAGATTTGCCTTTGACAGTCAGGGAATGGGGGCACCGAGACAGGCATTGGTCAGTGCCCCCACCCCGAGATTGGAACTGAGAGAAGCACTGGTGGCACTTCCAGTTAAACTACCGGTGCTTCCAGGGTTGGCGATCGGCTGTTGGGACCTCCCCTTCCCCTCCCAGTCAGTGATTGGCTGCTGGTGCCCCCCTGACTCAGGAGGCACCAGTCACCCATGGTGTTCGCACACCCTCCTCACCCAGGCTAGCCCAGGCGGGGGCACCGATTTAGTTGCCAACAACCCAACCATGGAACAGGCTGTACCGGTTTACATGGTACCAGATAGCAGACCAAGTGTGGCCTGACCTGACAAGAACTATCATGTTCCTCTGACAGGATAAACCATATATCAGACTACTCATGAGGGTGAAGCCAAGAAGAGGGTGTACTTAACCTACTGGGAGTTGTGAGGGGTTCAGCACTAGCCTTGGAGTATGTGTAGCTGGACTATAGGGTTCCACTTCTGATTAGGGGACCTGACAAAACAAGCACAAACAGCCTAGAAGCTGAGGGAAAAGACAGTGCTTAGGGTAAGCCCAGGGCAAGGAGAGTTTGTTCCTAGTGCTGAGCCCCAAACACAATGATTCTGTGAGTGTTCAACAGGAGGAGCTTTGCCAGGGTGCTAAAAATCTTGAAATAGGCAAAATACTTCCAATTAGAGAAGCTGTAAAGACATGGCTGGTCCCTTGGCAGAGACTGGCAGCTAAAGCAGATACACAAAGACTGTTTTTGGCACCCATAGCTCTTCAGGGCATTGCAGGGGAATTTTGTCCCTGCACCAGACCTGAGGCAAACACATAAACACGTCCTGAAGGTATACATTGCAAAAGTGGAGGCACTGTATGCACAGGGAAAAATGAGCCTGCAGTTCATAGCTGAGTGAATGGCTAATGTTAGCTATGGCACCAGAGGTATGAAAGGGGAAGGCTGGGAAGAGGTCCCATCCCTTTCTTTGCATCAGTTACTTCTTGCCTGGCCTTATTCATACACTTGTGAGAAGACTGATTATCACAGGAGAAAACCATCCCTTGCAGAGTATGCATCCTAATCATGGGCACCACACATGTCCCTCTTGAACTCTTGAAATACAGAATTAGTGTAGGCTTTATGCCAGTTCCATGATCAGGAATATGTTTTACTCTAATACATCTAATGGTATAGTTTCTAAAGGAAATGGGAGCATGAGCGCTGCTGCCTTTCAGTGGGACTTGTCTATGCCTAATGCCTTCAGTGCTTTTGAATATCTCCTTCCCACTATGTCTTGGATGAAATGATAACACAAATTAGAAACCATACACTCAGTCATGGTTACACCTAGCTTATTTCAAGCACAGTCATGTAGAAGGTCTCTGCCACCCATGCTTTTCTTTCTGGGTGCTTCTTACAGGTACTGGTTCTCTCAAGTGGCCTTCTTGTGCCTTCACAAGCTGTTTTCCTCTTTTGTGAAAGGATTTTCATGTATTTTGCAATCATTGTACGTGTGATGATAATCAGACCAAGATGCTGGACAATACAATTCTGGTCTCTCAAGGCCCCGCAGAGGGCATTGGCTCTCTTTATGAAGGTGCTGCTCTTTTATTTCTCACCCCCTGCTGTGAGGTAGAATTAATAGGTAATGCATACTCTCAGAACTGTATTTTCACCTTCCATCTCTCACCACAAACAAAGTCCTACAAGAGCTAATATCTTTGTTGCATCATTATTTTTTAATTCTACAAAGACGCTGTACATTTTCACAGTTCCCATTACAGATGCACTCCTGAAGTAAAGAGAATTTACATTTTCCCATCTATACTTCCTGAAATGCAACATAAACATTGTTCTGGCTCATCCCTTTGAGTGTTCACTACTTGGAAATCAAGTCAAGGAAGAAAAGCATTGCAAAATGAGCATTCACCCTCTGCAGCTGAAATTATAAATAATGAGATGCAAAACACCCCCCTCAAGTTACTGTATGGAGATGAGACATTATCTTTGAGGAAACAATTCTCTCTCATATGTATATAAAATGAATATTCAAGTGCATATTATGCCAATAATTAGGACTGTAATTTTACAAGTTTTTCATTTTTTGGTACTTCTCTTAATAAAGGAAAAAAAAACCTCTTCAGTTTGTATTTCCCATGGCAAAAGTTATATGAAATAGACAAAAAAGGTATGGTATCTTTAATTAGAAACAAATGTCTACATGGAAATAATATTACAAGAGAGACTAAAAAACCACAGAGGCAGAGAAAATTAGAGTTGAGGTAGATCCTACGCATTTAAATCACCTCCTTAAGCCTCTTTATTGTTTTAGTACCCTGCCTCTCATATTAAAAGCTTCGCTTTGCACAGGGAAAAACCTTCATAGACAGACAGTTCTTCACCTGATGGAGAGTTGGCCATGAAAAGATGATGTTCAGGGCCATGTCGCATATTACACTTAGCATGTGTTAACTGCACTTAAACCGTGAGTGACCACGCATTCAAGCAGTAAAACATGGGCTAAGTGCACTCATACAGGAGCAAAGTTAAAATGTTTTTGCACAAGAAGTATCTCCCAATCATGTGAGTAACACGTGTTCAGCTATCATCAGACGTCTCTATGGAGATAATACGATCAATTTGCAGTACTCACAGTTGTGACATCAGCCTGGGACTCTTCCGCTGTACCAAGTCACCAGGTGGGATGAGGAAAGCCACACACATCAAGAGGAATGATCTTGTATCTTTCATTTCTCAGGTTCTTCCAGGATCAGGTTGAAAACTGGGTGTCCACTGCCTTGGAGGGTCCTCAGTCCTGGAATCACACTGGAACTGGTTCAAGACTCCAGTGCAGTGCTGGGCCTGGGCCTGACAATCAACTGATTAATGGTCCCAGCCCTGGCACTGCACAGGAGTCAGTTCAAGATTCTGGTGTGGTGCCATGGTTGGTAATGCCAATCAGTGAGCTGTGCATGTTAGACATCGTAGTAAACAATACTGTGCAATGGCTCAGAACATATTCTAACTTTAATACTGAACAGATTTAATACGTACTAGCTATCCCTTGTGACAAGGCCCAGAATAAAGTAAAACATCACTGACCTTGCCTACAGCACCAGCTTCTGGAAGCATGTAATGAATTTAGGAAATGAGGTTGGGTAGAAACCTAGCCTACTGAAATCAGTATGATTCCAAGCATTCCCTTCCATGGGTTTGGGAACCTGCCCTGTTTCTAGCCCTTAGGTGCCTTCTCTCAGTTCTGAGTGCTTCACTTTGCCAACTAAATGTTTTCTAAGCAAAAGTGGGACAGATTATTAGGTGGTATAAACTGCTGTCACTCTACTGGTGTCAGTGGAACCAGGCCAGCAAATGTCATCTGGCGACTTAGTTGAATGTTTGTTAATGGAATATACTTATGTACCCGGAAAAGGCACATGCTGTCTGAACTTCAAATGTTTCCATTTGATATAATTTAAATGTTCATTTCTAGAACATGCAGTTCCCAGACACTGAATGCAATACACTAAAGGAAGCGACACACAATGAAAATGCGAGAATAGGGGGAAAAAAACTACTTGAAAAGCCTCTTGTCCTCAGACACACAAGACTGATTCTATGAATTGAGTGACTCCAGCTCTTTCATACTACATTGGACCAATTTACTTTAATGTTCTCTGCTGACCATCATCAAATTATATTACTTATTATGGACCAGCTAATAACCTGGTTTAATCAGGGTGCACTTTAGTTAACTGGCATATGAGGACAGCAATCAAACTCAAGAAACTGGCTTCCTATTCTTCTATTTCTCATAATGTCATATAGGGAAATATGTGTGGCAAGTATTTTTGTGAGTGATATCTTTTTTTTTGGATGAACTACATGACTACAAGACTTAGACAAGTTTCTTAGGTATCCTGGGGCCTTCCTCACATCTTTGGGAAAGGAGCAGATACAGCAGAGCTAAACAGCAAATGGAAAAAGGGGTTGTGTAAAATGCCAGATATAAGTAAAAACAGGATGTAAGAGAAACTATCAGGTAGCCAAAGGACAGGAGAAATGCAGTTGAAACCTGAGAAGTGGCAATGCAAGAGATTTTAGGAGGGTCATGATCACCTGTGAAGTACAAAATGTAATGAGTATTAGCTTACTTATTCTTATCCCATTACCTGGACTACCTTTTTGTTGTCATAGGTAGCCCCTCAATACAAAGATGGCAGCCTTCTAGTAAATAGGGAAGTTATTGATGAGTCTGCAGATGACTGAGAAGGCTGATACAAAATCCGCATGCTTGATTGCAGACATGGCCTATAGTTCCAGGAGGAAAGAGTCGATTCTGGTAATGTCAGGTCACAGCTCTTTGCCTTTGTCCTTCTTGTCTATCTGCCTCTGTAGTGAGGTGAGTTTGTTAGAAATGATCAATGTCTTATCATATATTGTGGTGCCACTGGAGATGATTTAGTACTTAAGTCTCCCAGCTATTGATGTTAATATTGCATTTCTTCAGATTGACTTTCAAGGTGTCCTTTTATTCTTCTGCCCACCTCTAGAGAGATGACCATTTGTGAGTTAGATATATAACATCTGTTTTGGGAGTCAGTTGTAAGGCATCCTTATGACATGTCCTGTCCAACAGAACTGGTGCTATATAGACATGTCTCCAATGCTGATGATGTTTGCTTGAGCCAGAAGGCTGGTGTTCATTCTTCTGTCTTTTCATTTGATATGGAGGGTGATTACATTCCCAAACTTTCAGGTGTTTCTGATATTTCATCCAGGTTTCACACCTATTCAACCAGGTCAGGATGACAACAGCTTGGTAGATTTGAAGTTTGGTTTGGGTCCTAATGTCACACTCATGGAAGACACAATTTCATAGATGTCCAAGGGCAGTGTTGACAGATTTTATACAGCATTGAATATTTTCATCTATATTTACTTTTTGGGAAAGATGGCTACCCAAGTAAAATAAATACTCAACATTCTCCAAGAATTACCTTCGAATTATAATGATGAAGGAGCAGCTCTTTGGTTTGGGGTGGATTGGTAAAGGATCTTGGTTTTCATGAAGTTGACAGTGAGTCAAAATATTTCATACACTTCACACAAGCAATCAAGAGTGACCTGGAGCTCTTCAGTTGAGTGAGCACACACAGCACAACCTTTAGTGTCTTGCCAGTGTTGGTTATCTTGGATTTAGAACATAACCAGTTGATGTTAAAGTTATGGTGTTGGAACATAATTGGTTGATATTAAGGTTATGTTAAGAGATTCCCATCCACGTGATATGGAATGCTGAATCCAGATGGAAGTCTATAAGCAATGAGATGCAGAATAAGTGCAATATAGATTGAAAAGTGTGTTGGTGCAATCACACATTCTTGCTTAACTCCAGTTCTAATAGTGAAGGGGTCTAATTCTGGGCCATTGCTTAGGACAGGTGCTTTCATGCCATGAAGGAGTCTGATAATAGCAACAATTTTGGCAGGTATACAAATCTCATTAGGATCTTCCATAGGGCCTGTCTGTTGATTGAATTAAAGGCCTTAGTCCAGAGGGAGGCAAAGTCTGGGCTGAGGCCCAGATTGAGCCCGTGGTGGACTCCATTTCCCAGCACCCCTGTCCGGGAATCCGCAGCTTGTTTCCATGGAGACCCTAGTAGCTGCAGGGCCATGACAGCATGGGGCCAGGGTTTCCATAGAGACTGGCTCTAGCAGTGCTGGCAGGGCAGCTGTTTGGCAGGGAGCTGCTTCAGGGCTGGGATCTCATGACAGTGACAGCATCTGCAGATCTGTCATTTTGCCCACCCCTGCCTTAGTCAAATCAATGAAGGCCATGTAAATATTTCAGTGTTGCTCACAGCAGGGTTAACTGACTTGTTTATCCCTATTGACTTATTCAGCATACTCTTACCTCTCTCAGCAGTGCCCCCTCTCTCTATCCTTTCCTCCTTCTTCTCCTGTCCTTGTATTTAAGTTCCTTTCTATTTAGAACCCTTGCTTTCTACAAATGAATTTATAAATCTGATGAACTAGGCTGTCACACACAAAAGTTCTGGAAAACTTAGTCTCTAAAGGTTCCACCATGCCTTGCCTTCTGTTTGAGTTTGGACTAACATGGGTAGCTACTTCTCTCTCAGTTCTTATTCTACCTCCAGACCAGGCAAAATCCAGACCAGCGGCGCCCAACCTTTGTTGCCTGGGGTTTTGTGGTTTTGCATTTTGCATTGTTCTAACTACTGTTTGGAGTGCTTAAGACCATCCAAGTGAGACTGGAACAATTGGAAAACATCTGAATATCTCAATAGAAAGTTCTTGTGAAGCCTACAAATTAGTGGATTAATTCAAGGATACTTTCCAAGCCTACCATTTCAAAAGCTCAGAATGGAATGTGGTTAGGACAAAAGTCTAAATTAGCAATAAAAATTTAATTTAAAATGTAAGAGATGAACACCAAGTACTTCTCAGAATATATGAGTCCATGACATGGCATTCTCAAAACATATTGATTCCTTCTTTTGGGGTGGCTGGTGTGAGTGGTTTCTTGGCAATACATTTGCTTACCTTTAAGTTCTTATCTTTAATTTGTTTTCTAAACCTTGCATACAAAAGAGCCCTACTTTCTGTATTTAAAATGGAATAAACAGAAATGCAGAGAAAATATCTATATATTTCTACTGGGAGAAATCAAGGAAATAGAACTGCACCTTAGGGACATTGTTTTTAAACTTGTATTCACTCATTTCCATATGACTTCTGCAGAGATATTAGACTCTGGCACTGAACACCTGAAAAGTTTATTTTGAGAAACTCATTGGCACAATGAATTCTTGTTTTAATACTCTCTCCAGGAGTACGGAGGTTTTAATTTCCATAATTTCTCATAGCAATGTCTAGATTTTAAAGTAGCTTGTAGTTTTTAATAGTTATAATAATTAGCACATAATTTCTACTACTAACCCCATTTGTGAGCACAAAAATATGCAGACTAAGGGCATGGGGATACAAATGAGTAAGTGTAAGGGAAAGGAAGCTAGAACTTTATTGCACATCAGCTGTTCCTGTGTGCACATTTTTACACCATTCTACATTAAAGTTAATCTGCAGTAGCCTATCTCCGAGGAAAGAGGACCAAAGTGCCATGGTTTAGCTTTTCATCTTTTCATCATGGGACAAGAGTGTATACACAGGCAGTTGACATGGAAGAGCTAGTGTATGGTAAAGTCCTGCTTGTATACCCATACCCTAATAAGCCAAGAGAGTAGTAGTACTCAAGTAGTACATAAAATAAACTATTGTCACATTCATACTGAGGAGAATGATTTTGTCCTCCTTGGGAGTATTGGTTAGTATGTGGCCAAGGTTGGAGTAGAACTGCCTGTAGACATCATCAGCATCAAACATTGGGACATATGCAGTGATGACAGTGGCATACTGGTTATTGCTGAGCTTAAGATGGAGGGTCATAAGAGGTTCATTAATGCCCACAATGAGCTCTGTAAGTTGACTGATGAGCTGATTCTTGATGTTGAATCCATTGCTATGAATATGTGCGTCCTGGGCTGTTTTCCCCTTCTAGAAGAAGGCATAGCCTCTACCCTCTTTCATCAGCTGACTCTCATCTGGTCATCTTGCTTCACTCAAAGCTGCAATGTAGATGTTGTATCTCACTAGTTACCTAGAGATGATGGCAGTTCTTCTTTTTAGTCACTTATTGTTGACTTGGCTATCCAGCAAGGTGTGGACATTCCATGTTGCAAAAATCATTGTCTTCTTATAATGGTTTAAACCACAGAACAAGTGATCATTCTTCTTAGTGACTTCAATGCCAGAGTCAGACATGACTTGGAACTCTGAAGTTGCACCATTGGGAAGGAAGGACTAGGGAAAACTAGCTCCAGTGGCATCCTTCTTCTGACCACATGTACAGAGCGTAATTTTGTCATCATGAACACCATCTTCAGACAGTGCAACAAATCTTCAGACAGCTACTAGTGTTGGAGATGGCCTTCCTCTAAGCACTGGCACCTCCTCAACTATGTTTTTGTTAGAGACCATGATAAAATGGATGTCTGTGTCATGCACGTAATGTGAAGAACCAACAACTGCTACAAAGATCGCAGTCTTGTTAGATCCATTATGAACATCCGGCTTGCTCCAAAACACCAAAAGCAGCCAAAAGCAATGCAAAATTCCAACCCTACCAACTATGAAACAAAGGACTCCCAATACCAAATCGCTTCAAGATTTGAAGATCTGTAAGGGCCTCCAACAGTGTCTCCATGAGAAACTCTCTGTTCTGTCCACAAATCAAGGCAACATTAAGGGACTCTGGAAGCAGTTTAGAGGCACCATCCATATGGCCTGTGCTAAATCCATTGGCTATACCACCCATTGACACCAAGACTAGCTTGATGGGAGTGATACCTACATCCAAGCCCTCCTCAACTGGAAGAGAAGGGCTTATTCCGCTTAGCAAGATGGCACATCATTTCAGCAGAAGGGGATGTATCAGCTCCTCAAAGCCAAAGTTCAAAGGAGGATCTGGGAAATAAAAAATCAGTGGTGGCAAATCCAAGGAGATCCAGCTGTATGCTGACAAACATGACATGCATAGTTTTTTTCCAGGCAATGAAATCCATCTCCAGGCCAACTTTCCATAGTCCTACTTACCTGCAATTTCAGGATGGCTTGACACTCCTCAAAGACAATGAATTTACCCAAGCTAGATGGAAAATGCACTTTGGGACACTCTCAAACTAAGAGTCAACTGTAGTGGCTACCACTATTAAGTCTATCCGTCAACACACTAAAAAGAGATCCCTCATCCACCCTCGTATCCTAGAAGAAGTTTGGCATGATATCAAATATGTATGTGGGAACTACTGAGGTATCATCCTGATGCCAAAATCTCAGTGTGGTTTCAGACCATTCTGTGAGGCAATCGACATGATCTTTGTTGCCTGCCAGGTCCAAAAAAAGTGTCAGGAACAACATCAGGACCTGTATATGGCCTTCACTGACCTTACTAAGGCCTTTGATTCCATCAGTCCTGAAGCTTTGTGGAAAGTACTGGCCAAGTTTGGATGTCCTGAAGAGTAAATCAAGGTCCTGAGGCTTCTCCACAACCAGATGATTGCAACTGTTCTGTGTAGCAGATCAGAGACAGATGTATTTGTCATCCAAACTGGGGTCAAGCAAACTGGGGTCAATCCATTTTTTGAAAGTCATCTTGGTTTTCATTAAGGACTACCTTCCTTCTAGAATTGACGTTGAATACTGAACAAATGGAGGGCTCTTTAATCTAGGACATTTTCACTTGAAGACCAAAATACACAAAACAACCACCCTTGACCTTCAATATGCTGATGGCTGCACCATCTTTGTGCACACTGAGGAAAACCTCCAGACCATGCTGGATCTTTTATGAGGAGGCTACCAAACTCTAGGCCTCTCTCTAAAGTGCTCTATCAGCCTGCCCTGGGCCATGAATATGACCCTGTCCCCAAAATGCCATTGAGGGAAAGATCCTGGAGTTAGTTGAGCACTTCTATTTCAATTGCTACCTCTCAGAGAGTGAACATTGATGAGAACATCCAGCACAAGATTTAATGTGCAAGTGCCTCCTTTGTGAAACTGCTTCAGTGTGTCTTTATTCACCAGGATTTCCAGAAAGACATGAAGATTCAAATCTGCAATACAGTCATCATCCCCACCCTCCTCTACAGATGTGAAATTTGAGTGACTGACCTTTGTCATCTCAAGAGTCTGGAGAAATATCACCAATGATACCACTGAAAAATCCTCCACATCAAATGGGAATATTGCCAAACAAGTGCCAGCATCTTTGTTGAAGCCAATGTTACTTGCACTGAATCAGTGATCTTCAGGCAACAACTTCACTGGATTGGACATTGTGTGTGGATGCTGGATTCTTGACTCCCAAAACAAGTGCTCTACTGCCAGCTAAGTAATGATCCTGGGTCCCTTATAGCTGAGCCGGTAAGGAGCCACACTCCCGAGCCGCACAGTGCAAACAGAGTGCGCCGGCGTTTGCGCAGGTGTTCGCGCTGGCGGGCAAGCAGGGAGACTCCTGTATGGGTAGAGCTTAGACACCACACAGATCTAACAAACAGCAGCTTATACAATGGTGTCGATGAGGAGTGCTGCTAGGGCCTCTGCCCAGGGGGCCATGCCTACCCGGGGCTGGTCTGAGGCCTCCACCCAGACTGAGCCCATGCGGGAGCTGGTGTCCCCCTGCCTCCTGGCCTGAGGGGGATCCCAGCAGGGCTGGGGGAGGCAGAGATTGGGGGCCCCCACACCTGTCCAGCAGGTGCCTGTCTTAGGGCTCTGGAGGCGCAGGTGAGGGAGCTCCGGGAGGAGGTTAGCAGGCTGAGGGGTATCAGGGAGGCGGAGGATGAAATTGACAGTTATTTTGTTTCCCTGCAGGACCAGGCACCCAAGGAAGAAGCACCCCGGGGAGTGCCCTCTACAGCAGAGTGGCAGACAGTCACATCCAGGACCAGAGCTGCTCGCAGTAAACTGGTACCAGTTCCTCCAGTCTGACTGGAGAACAGGTATGAGACCCTGGCGACCCTGCAGGAGATGGAAGGAGAGGAGGAAACCTCTGGGCAGAAAGCAACGCCACATTCTCCACACTCCGAACAGGTCAAGAGAACCAAGCGGACCCAGAGGAGGAGGCGTCGAGTGATCATCATAGGCGACTCCATCCTGAGAGGTACGGAAGGGCCCATTTGTTGCCAGGACCCCTCAACACGAGAGGTATACTGCCTGCCCAGAGCAAAGATTCAGGATGTGACGGGAATAATCCAGGCCAGGATTCAGCCCACCGATTACTACCCCATGGTCCTTGTCCATGTGGGTACTAATGATACGGCCAGGAGAAGCCCCAATCACCTGATGACGGACTACCATGCTCTGGGTGGCGTGCTGAGGGAGATCGGTGCACAGGTGGTATTCTCATCTGTCCTACCAGTGAGTGGACGTGGAAGACGACATGAGAACTGCATTAGAGAGACCAACTGGCGGCTTCGGCAATGGTGTCTCGAGGCAGGCTTCAGCTTCCTTGACAATGACCCGCACATCACAACGAGGGACATGCTCAGCTGGGATGGGCTTCACCTGTCCCCCAAAGGTAAGCATGTGTTCTCTTCTAGGTTGGTGGATCTCCTCCGGTGGGCTTTAAACTAGACTCATCGGGGGGAGGGGAAGATGAGGGTGGGGGAAGCCGTGGACCACCAAACCATGTGGCACCCACAAGGACAGCCCAGCCTGAAGAAGGAGAACATTGGGAACCTGCAATCCATGGGGCGGCCAGCAGTACACCACAGGTAAGCAATAAGGGGCCCTTTGGGAATCAGAGCTGGGAGGCAGCAAAGGCGCCAGTCACAGGACTCAAGTGCCTATATACTAATGCTAGGAGCATGGGGAACAAGCAGGATGAACTAGCGCTCCTGCTTGCAGAAAACACCTATGACTTAGTAGGGCTAACAGAAACCTGATGGGATTCTTCCCACGACTGGGCGATACACATTGAGGGTTATAAACTGTACAGAAAGGACAGAGTGGGGAAGAAAGGGGGAGGGGTTGCGCTCTATGTCAATGAGCAATATACATCGACCCTCATCAAGACAGAATCGAAGGAGGAGAAAGTAGAAGGATTGTGGGTTAGGTTACATGGGGGTCAAGAAGAAAGGGATTTGGTGGTAGGGGTCTGCTACAGACCCCCACACCAAGGGGAAGAACTAGATTTGGGGCTCCTGAGGCAGCTCTCGGAGACCATAAAAACTAAGGAGGCGGTAGTCATGGGGAACCTAAACTACCCAGACATCTGCTGGGAGATGCAGACAGCAAAATCCCACCGTTCACGCAGGTTCCTATCCTGTGTACAGGACCTCCACCTGTGCAGGAGGTACATGGTCCCACTAGGGGGAATGCCTTACTGGACCTGGTATTGGCAATGGGGGATGACATGGTAGGAGACCTACAGATCGGTGGTCACCTGGGGGACAGTGATCACCAAATAATAGAATTCATCATAAGACATCGAGTGGGTAAGGTAACTAGTAGGGTGAAAGTGCTGGACTTTAGGAAAGCTGTTTTCAATGAATTCAGGTGATTAGTCAAGGACGCACTGCAGAGTAGGAGTTTTGAAGAGATGGGAGCCCAGGAAGGGTGGCTGTGCCTTAAGGAAATGATCCTTTGGGCACAGAGGGAGATGATCCCGATGTGAGGAAAAAGAGGGAAAGGGGCCAGAAAGTTTCCTTGGCTAGCCAGAGAGATCCAGAGCAGTCTACAGGCTAAAAGGGGGGCATATAAAAAGTGGAAACAGGGAGAGATTACCAAAGAAGAGTATACCTCCTCTGCTCGCGCTTGTAGGGAGGCAGTTAGACGGGCCAAAGCTACCATGGAGCTGAGGATGGCATCCCAAGTTAAGGATAATAAGAAATTGTTTTTCAGCTATATAGGGAGTAAAAGGAAGGCCCAGGGTGGAATAGGACCCCTACTAAATGGGCAGAAGCAATTGGTGACGGACAGGGGGGACAAGGCTGAACTCCTCAATGAGTTCTTTGCGTCAGTGTTCCTAAGTGAGGGGCAAGACAAGTCTCTCACTGGGATTGTGGAGAGGCAACAGCAGGGTGCCAGACTACCATGCTTAGACCCTGAGATAGTGCAGAGTCACTTGGAGGAACTGGATGAGTTTAAGTCAGCAGGCCCGGATGAGCTCCATCTGAGGGTGCTGAAGGCACTGGCGATGTCATTGCACAGCCACTGGCGGGAATATTTGAACGCCCGTGGTGCATGGGCCAGGTCCTGGAGGACTGGAAAAGGGCCAATGTGGTCCCCATTTTCAAGAAGGGGAGGAAGGAGGACCCGGGCAACTATAGGCCAGTCAGTCTCACCTCCATCCTTGGCAAAGTCTTTGAAAAAATTATCAAGGCTCACATTTGCGAGAGCCCGGCAGGAAAAATTATGCTGAGGGGAAACCAGCATGGGTTCGTAGCAGGTAGATCATGCCTGACTAATCTAGTCTCTTTTTATGACCAGGTTAGAAAACACCTGGACGCAGGAGTAGGGGTTGACGTCATATACTTAGACTTCAGGAAGGCCTTCGATACGGTATTCCACCCCATACTGGTGAACAAGTTAAGAGGCTGTGACTTGGATGACTACACAGTCCGGTGGGTGGCGAATTGGCTTGAGGGTGGCACCCAGAGAGTTGTAGTGGATGGGTCGGTCTCGACCTGGAAGGGTGTGGGCAGTGGGGTCCCGCAGGGCTCGGTCCTAGGACCGATACATTTCAATGTCTTCATCAGCGACTTGGATGAGGGAGTGAAGTGTACTCTGTCCAAGTTTGCGGATGACACAAAAATGTGGGGAGAAGTAGACACGCCGGAGGGCAGGGAACAACTACAAGCAGACCTGGACAGGTTGGACAAATGGGCAGAAAACAACAGAATGCAGTTCAACAAGGAGAAATGCAAAGTGCTGCACCTAGGGAGGAAAAATGTCCAGCATACCTACTGCCTAGGAAATGACCTGCTTGGTGGCACGGAAGCGGAAAGGGATCTTGGAGTCCTAGTGGACTCCAAAATGAACATGAGTCGTCGGTGTGCACGAAGCCATCAGAAAAGCCAATGGCACTTTATCGTGCATCAGCAGATGCATGATGAACAGATCCAAGGAGGTGATACTTTCCCTCTATCGGGCGCCGGTCAGACTGCAGTTGGAATACTGTGTTCAATTTTGGGCACCGCACTTCAAGAGGGATGTGGATAACCTGGAGAGGGTCCAGAGAAGGGCCACTCATATGGTTAAGGGCTTGCAGGCCAAGTCCTATGAGGAGAGACTGGGGCACCTGGACCTCTTCAGCCTCTGCAAGAGAAGGTTGAGAGGCGACCTTGTGGCTGCCTATAAGTTCATCATGGGGCCACAGAAGGGAATTGGTGAGGTTTTATTCACCAAGGCACCCCCGGGGGTTACAAGAAATAATGGCCACAAGCTAGCAGAGAGCAGATTTAGATTGGACATTAGGAAGAACTTCTTCACAGTTCGAGTGGCCAAGGTCTGGAACGGGCTCCCAAGGGAGGTGGTGCTCTCCCCTACCCTGGCGGTTTTCAAGAGGAGGTTAGATGAGCATCTAGCTGGGGTCATCTAGACCCAGCACTCTTTCCTGCTTATGCAGGGGGTCGGCCTTGATGATCTGTTGAGGTCCCTTCCGACCCTAGAATCTATGAATCTATGAATCTATGACCTGAGACCTCATGGTGGCCAGAGGAAAAGCTACAAGGGTACTTTGAAGGCATACCTCAAGAAAATAGATGCTGACATCAGAAGTTGGGAGAAGCAGGCTGCCAATTGACTTCAGTGGCATCACAACCTCGACCAAGCAGCAGTCCATTTTGAGGTAAAGCATCTTGCCCTAAAAGCAGAAAAGAGAGAGTGGAGGAAGGAAAAGAAGAAAAATTCCAGCCTACTGTTCCCTGAGGAAAGACCTCCAACTTCTGGGTACAGATCTATGGAGTCTTAGGTCACCTTAATGCGTCTCAATGAGCTGTGCTAGAAATCATCCTCGAATCAAGGGTTTGCCACCACTTCTGACATTCATAGTGGTATATAAAAGATGGGAACAGATTTTTAGAACTTGGAGCCTAGGCTTCTATACCCTTTTAGGCACCACAATTTGAAAAATTCCTAGGATTCAACAGTTCTCAGAGGATGGGGAAGAGTGATTTTTGAAGAAACTGAATTCCCTTTGCTCCCTTTCCCCCCTCCCATTCTGAGAACAGCTTGAGGCTGAAAGACCGTACAGACACAAATTACAGAAGGTGCTATGTTTTGAAATGTCTTTACCTGACCTCTTATGCAATGAGGGTACAGATTTTCACCCGATCGGCTATTTTTGAAGTGGTCTGCAGCCATGCACTTGTATTTGGTCATGGCTATAGGCCTCTTTCTGTGGTCAGATTGGGCAAAAATTGTCACTTCTGTCTGTGCTCCCAATGCCCACATCTCACTGATTTAGGTTTGGAATGCTTAACACCCTTCGGACCCTTTAAACATTGCAACCAAAGGGAGAGGCTGGATGATCAGAAATTTTCAGAATACAGTTACTTATGTAGGAACTGAACTTTAGGGTTCTTTTTTGAAAATCTTGATCCATGCATTACTAATTATAAACTACAAAATTTTGCACTAAATGGTGATTCCTCATTGTAGCTCTTCTCCATAGATATTTGAGTGTTCAGCATTCAGGCAGCTTCTTCATTTTCCTCCCCATGCACAGGTATAAAAAAACGAGAATCAGAAAAATAAGGGCAGGCAATAGTACTTGGCTATTGTTTATGTTGTGTATTCTTGCACAAACTTTAATTAAGCAAATAAGTATTTCACTGGCGCTGTTAATTAGATAATAAAGTCACTTTTAATTGTCTTGAATGGAGACAATTGCTACAAAAAATGAAACAGTTGCTCCAGCAGCTAACTGTTGTGACCTGAGCAGACATATTCCTTAAATACAGGAAAAAATGTGGAATTGAGTGATGCAAGCAATGTAATAAATCAGGGTTCCTTAATTCCGAAAGCACATCTGGAAGATGTTGGAGCAACAGGTAACATTTTTTATAAACATGCCCCTGATTGCCATAAGTTAAATCATAAAAGGATGTCAAATGAAATAATGGGAAACACTGTGATGGTGCAGATAAGATATGTGGGTTAATAGTTTTAACAGAGTTCAGATAACTGTGGCCAAGCCATTGGTTTAGAAAGAACTACCCTTCCCAAGGCTTCCAGCCTAGGATCAAATAGGATTCTAACATTTAAAGAGGCTGGGATGAATGGGTTGTCTTCACCTAAACCGAGGGAGACATATTTGTGAAACATGTTAGCAAGTGCATGGGTGTGAATTCAGCATGTACTGAAGTGGCTTTCCCTTGTATGGATAAAAGCCGTATGATAGAAACATGCCAGCAGTTTTTTAAGAGTCTAGCCAATTCTCTTCAGCTGAGCTTCATTCCCAATTTAGCATTAATTTAGCTTTGCATTTAAGGATGGGAAGCCTGCTGAAAACACCTGTAAGGCATAGTAAGCACCTCACTTGATTGCAGTAGTAGGGAGTCTCATCCCTGAAATTGGCATTAAGAGATGTGATTCTTAAGCCTTGGTCCCTAGTGTTCTTGTTTTTTCCAGACTATAACTTTTCAGTAATTTGGAGGATAACATTAATTGGTGTATAACACATTAAAACACCTTTTTCTCTCTAGCACTACCATTAGTTTGCAAGTGGTTTGCTTGCTTTTGATTTTGTGTCTTTTCAAAGCTTTCCCCCTCACCTCCAAGGTGCATTGCATTTTTAAGAAAATCAGCCGTTACAGCACCCCCACAGATGTTCACGTTAATTGCTGTCAGTTAACTAACAACAGATTCAGAAAAGTTCTTCATTGTTATGGCTTGAAAACCAGCAAATGCTAACACAGAGAAAAACCTGTTTCATGTCTCCAAAGCAAAATGCACTGGACTAGATGTAGAAAGCTTACTGTCAAGCAATCTGGTGCAGTGAACAGGGTCCCTGGTGGCTGTCTGGAGAACTGGGTTCTATTCTTGACTGCTGTTTGACCTTCAGCCAGTCCCTTCACTTTCTGATCTACTCCAGCACTTTGTCTGTCGTTAAAATGTAAAATGTTGGGGGCGGGGATGGTCTCTTAGTACAGTAACTTTTTGTAGTGATCCTGATCATGATCAGAACTTCTAAGTAACAGTGAAATGCATGAATAAGATTCTCTATTCCATAGTGTGCAGTGTCCCCATGAGCAATTCCTCCATAACTAAAAAGTACTGCACTAAGGAAAGACATAGGCAGTTAGCCAAGTTAGTCTGAAGTCAAGTAGAAGGTAGACATGGGTAACATCTTAAAATTAACTGGTTCAGAGAGGCATGAGCTTTTGTAGGTAACAATCTACTTTCAACAGCATCAGACAAAGTAGACTGTCACTTGCAAAAGCTCATGCCCCCTCTAAACCAGTTAGTTTCTAACGTGAGACACCGCCCCCCCCCAATCCAGGGAGATTGCCCAACCAACTCATTTATAAATTAATCTGGGTGGGGGAACTTTCTACCCCACCTGCTTCAGAAGCTGAGCCTCTGGGAAGAAAGGACTGGAAGGGTCATGAGCCTAAAGGGAGAGGGAGATGGGGAAAGAGCACATACAAAATGGAGCGTGTATGGATTTGTGTATGAGTGGGTAGGACGCTTAGCTAAGGGCATGGGTTCCAGACCCTGCTCCCAAACTGTTTTTATTTTTTTAAGAAATTATGTTTAATGCAAAATGTATAAACAGGCCAGGGAGCAGGAACCCAGGCATCCCCATGCCCCACCTGAGAACCCTAACCACACAGCCACAGGGTCAGGGTCTTTCTGTGTTGTGGTACTTCCTCCTGGTCCCAGGACTCTTGCATCCCTTTCTGCACAGTGGCACTATCCATCCAAGAGACCAGAAAAAGAAAACAAATGTTTGTTTGTTTTTTAAATTAGGCTAGTATGGGGGAAATAATGCATCAGAAAAGGCTTGCATGTAAAAAAAAAAAAGTGAATGATATGTAAATTTGAGTTACAGAACAACTTCAAACAATCTTTTCTGTGTCTTACCAAACATTTCCAAAAACTCTGCCTCAGCTAGAAATGTGACACAAAAACTTCAGTAGAATCAAATTATTTTCAGGGAAGTTGGGTGTCAGGGGATTAAATAGCAGACTTAACATGGGGAACTGACTTAAGAGGTGATAATAAGGCAGCTCTCATCTTCCTTCTCTATTATAAACAAAAAAAATCCCAAACTAAAAAACTCTGGATAATAGCATTAACTTGTAACAGAAGTAAGAAAAAATATTATTGATAAATTCAGTCTTTAATTATTGCTCACCACCTCAAAATGCCCAAAGGACAGTGACTTGAGAAGGGAGTCCAGTTAGCTGCTTATATCTTTCACTGGGCTACCATATGTTCCTTGTAGTACTACCAAGTCTGGAGCTGTGGCTGTCATGTGAAACTGATGCATTACTTTTCAATCCACAAAGGGGGCTTCTACAAGGGGAGAGAGGAACAATTTTTTCGGTAGTTGGAACAAATTCATCTTCTTTAAAACATTCACCACCCTTTATTGTGAAAGC
Organism: Alligator mississippiensis; assembly: GCF_030867095.1. Taxonomy (NCBI): domain Eukaryota; kingdom Metazoa; phylum Chordata; order Crocodylia; family Alligatoridae; genus Alligator; species Alligator mississippiensis. The sequence continues at coordinate 139,940,407 of NC_081825.1, read as the reverse complement.
AAGAGAAAGGCCAGATTCCAAGCAATGCATACAGCTCATGCAGGTAAAATGTTTGTTTTACAGTTCCAAGGGTTCTCTTCTAATTTCAGAAATATAAAAAAGACCTGTAAGAAGACTTAGTAATTCAATCACTTGAGGCAAATTGATAGCTCATGCTCAGAAAAGACCACGAGTTGCTGGATCATAAAAATGTTAAATATCATTTCAATAGCCTACTGCTATTGTGCAGTAGCATGTCATGTCAAAAATGGTGCTAATAGGCTACTGTGTGGTAGCATTAAGCTACTGTGCAGTAGCATCACTAAAAAGGTGTTTGCTGGCACTAATGTGCAGTAGCCCTGGTTACTGTGCATTGATTTGATACTTGGTTACACATGTACTAAACTCAATGTGCAGTTACTACAGTGCATTTGTGAATATGTAGATACGCCCAATGTGATCATATTATTCTGCTCTGTATCTATTTACTTTGCAGCAGTTAAATTAATCCCAACCCTGATTATGAATCCTGTTATAGAATAGATCAAGACATTAAATCATCAGTGCAGATACATTGGGACTATTCTTTAGAGGGAGTAAATAATTCACAAGAACAATGTTGCATAGTTTCTATGATAGAGACATGTGTGCTGCTCCCTGGAAATCAATCAATGGGAGCAGCCTTCCTGATTTACACTGCAAACCAGATCTGAATTATTCTCAAAGGCACCTGAACATAGTATGAAAGTTAGGAAACCAGTTTCCAAGCCACAAAGAGATAAATTTTGGATCCCACTCCAATAGCTGCACTCCACTTAAATGCTTAGATTCCTGAGGAACCCCCATTTTACCCCAAAAGCTAAATGGGCTGGATACTCTGTGTGTTCAGCTGCATATCCAGTATTCCTGGATACTCTGTGTGCTCACCTGCAATCCTGATTGGTACCTAAAATCTAAGTTCCTGGGTCCACGGAAGCCACAGAGCACCACTTCTGATTGTTTGAAGCTGACAAAATACAGTAACTTTACAAAACACAGCCACTGGAGAGAGGAGGAAAAAGAACCATCCACTTTTTGCCCAATAGCCTAATGATTAGAGTACTTGCCCAGGAAGCAAGTTTGGACTGTTTAAACTGGTTTAAGCTGTCCTGGTTCTAATTGAGTTTTGACCACTGGCTTTTTCAAACAGTGCTTTGTCAAAAGTTTGGCCAACTTAGGAAAATGTGTGTCATTAATTATAAAGGCTATATAAATAGTTCATAAGAAATTAGAGCTGAAAGTGACTTCACGAGATCATCTAGTTGAGCCCCTTGCTCAAGGCAGGAGCCTCCCTGACTAAACTATTCTAGCCAAGTTTCTGTCTATCTGACTCCTGAAAATCTCCATGGATGGAGATTCCATGTAAATACATTAGAAGTAACTGAATTGTCCAAATGAGATAAAGTTCTTCATAGGTATGGGGCAAGGTTAAAAGAAAATCAGTACTTCCTGGACGTATCTACATAAGATGCTAAATGCACAGTAGACTAATTTCTACTGAGCATTAGCATGTGACAGCAAAAGCTGTGCTATTGCGCTAATGTGCAGTAGAATGAGTCTACTGCGCATTAACATCACTAAAAAGGCACGTGCCAGCCAATTACTGCACATTCAGCTAGTACCTATTACAGATACTAAACTTAACGTGCAGTAACAATGGCACATTAATGCAAATTTAAACATGCCCTCTCTGTTTAAAGAATGATGTATAGACTTACTATTAATTAGTGCCACACTTTACACACAAATCAAAGCACTGAAAAGTGAAATACATTTTTGCTGAAAAGTGAAAACTGAAGATACATTTTTAAAAATACAATTTCATTATTAAAAAGATACTGCTTGTGATATTCTTCAATAGCATTTAACCTATGAGAAGTAAACAAATAGAAAAAATCATTGTGCTTTACATATCCCTTTGTTCTTCAATAATCTAAATCAGATTCTTGCTCTTTTTAATCTACCTTAGCACTAAGCATTTTATAACACATTACAAGTTTGTTCACTTTTCTCAATGCCTAAACTGTTTCCTAGTTTATTTTGGATTAAATTAAATTTTGTGAAAATTATTTCTACTGACGTGGGTAATGCTGCAAATACTTGCAGATGAGTCACAAAAGTAAAAAACTTCAGATATATGTATTTTTTTAATAAAGATCACCATGTTTCCAGTTTTACACAGCATCTCAAGAGAATGATTTAGGATCAGGATTCTCAAGTGCTTGTGAGTGAATTTCAGGGATAACAAGTTAGGATCAATATCTTGCAAAATCCACTGTCAAACAACATTTTGTTCTGCACTTGACTTCACCCCCCATATACTGTGGATGAAGTGTGCGGCAAATGACTTGAGGTTACAGACGCATTAAATGCAGACTTGATCAGCTTTGCATATGGTTTCAGTCCTTCATTATGTATTATAAAGTAACCACTCATATAACTACAGTTGTGACATACTTACTATGGAGTCAATCAAGAGCAACCGCTATTGGTTTTAGTTGCTGCCACATATGCTTTACCACTTTGTATGTTGCTGATTTTGACTACATTGTCCTGATGGCACTCTTGTGTTCACCTACAATTCCCATGTAAAAAACTCTTTATTTCAGAAAAAGATTCAAAGCACGTCAATAGACTGTTCTACCTTTGTTTCTTTTGCTAGTTGGGGCATAACAGATACTCTGAAGTTGTGAAGGTGGACTTTTTCAGTGTGGTGGTTTTGGAAATGCGATATATCTAAGTTAGTCTAACAATAGCTTGACAGAGTGAGATATGTCATTTCCCAGAAGCTTAATGAAACGAGGGGCAAAATCACAGCTAATAAAAACAAAATCATGGTCTTTTGCTGCTTCTTAGTTACTGTGGAGTTCTTCATGCATGTTTTCGTTGTCAGCGACACAACTCTTCATGTTAAAATTATACTTTACTTAAGCAGTATTCTGATGTCTCATGACTACTGTTATAAAACTTTTTGGAACATTTGAGAATGCTTGCTTGACGAAAGGCAGTTTCATCCAATTTAAACCAGTTTTAGCCACTTTCCTGGTCAAAACTTTTTTTTTTTTAAGTGTTTTTTTCCAACACTATCAGGAAGTGGGAGACCTAGGTTCAATCTCCTCCACAACAGGGAAGGACTTGTTTGGAGGAGGCCCTTTCCACCCCTCCTGTTGAATACTCTGGCATCCCTGTGGAGTGTGCAGAGTAGTATAGAGTGTTTCAGTGCAGCACCTCCTGACACACCATCCACAGTGCAGATGTGTGTCAGGACTGCTTGAGCATATCTGTATGGCCAGTTCAGCACAGATGTCTCCTTACCGGTGTCCAATTCAATTACCTTCATACATGCAAAACCCTTCCAGGAATGAGTTAGCTTTGTGAAACCCTTGGTCATTTATAGACATTATATTTTTCTAGGTTTAATCTGGACTACAGCTGTAACTTTATACACATGGATGTCTGTAGTCCAAATTAAAATTGGCTCCAGTCCAAATTAACTAACCCTCACTGAATGAGGATTAAAGTGAATGCAAACTAGGGCAGTGTGAATTAAGCAACTTGAACTGTATTAATTAACATGTATATACAGCATTACTTTTAGGAAAAAACAGTCCTTGGGAACTCAGATAAACAGATGAGCATTGTAAATATCAATTCCCCCTCTCTCCCCCCAACAAGGGAAACTCAGTTGGGTTTTTGCAAAACAGTAGAGGCTATGAGGAACAAAGTAACACCTTTACAAAGTCAAATTTGCCAACAACACCTCACCCTGCTAAGTATCAGACCAATTACAGCTTCTGGAACAGCACTTTAGATAACTGCAACAATGTAGTAGTGTTCACAGAGGCTTATTATAACACTTCCTAATTTATTTCAGCCTCTGTTCAGGGGCTGCCATGCATACAGACTATGTATAGCCAGCGTCCCCTGCCAAGATGGTCAATAATTAATCATTTATTAACCTTTAATTTGAATTGAAATTTGATTTGAAATGTATGATGCACAACAGTTACCAAGGTTTAGAAAATGCTGAGCATGTCTATAAACTGTCCTTGTGATATTAACAAAACAGGCAGGGGTCCCCATAACATTCATAAAAAGCAGTACAGAGATCTACCACACTCTTCCTCCCACATATGTTAATTTTGGCCCATCTTTACTGAAAGATGAATGTTAAAGTCAATCACAAACTCCGACCAACACATAAGGTCAGATCCTACTAGGCACCTAAATACAATCTTATTCATTTATTTTTATTTATTTATTCAATTTTTAGGCCTCCCTGTCCAAAAAAAGTCTCAAAGTGGCTTGCAATAAGAGAAGAAAACAGTTTAAAAAACAGCTAATGCAAAAGTGGGTTTGTTTTCCTACTCCTCGTTGCTTTCTTGTGACAGTCGTCCCGCCAAGATGACAACATGCTACCAAAGTAGATTTATTCATGGATTCTCAAGAACTTAGTCAGTGTGGAGCAGGGGCGTGCTTAGATGTGTAAGTCTAATATCTGGAATAGGATCTGGTCTTTAATGTAGCATTATTCTCCACCCTTGAGCACTTTTTCTGTTTGAGTACTTGGCATGACCCAGACAACTCCTTTCACTCCAAGTAAACATCTAGTTCCTGTATCAGCCAGGCACTTTAGAGGTATGTGAAGAAATATGGCCTATGGTCTGATGGTGGCATACAGCTGGGTAGGTGAGATATAATCACAGGGTTGCCCCATGGGAGAAGCAGTGAAGGAGCAGTACTAAAGGATTAAAGTCAAAAGTACCTCAACAATTTTGGGGTGCAAAAACCATTAGTTGCCATTGGCAGGTGTGCTCCTGGATCCTTGACACATGGTTTTGTTGCATGTTCAGCAACAAACACCCCTTCCCAGCGGAGGTGTAACATGATACCCAAGTGCCTTGGGTGCAGCAGCACATGGGCAGGACAGCGTCACTGGTGGCACTGCTGACAGCATGGCAGCGGCCAGTCTGGCAGCACAGTCCCTCCTATTTTTACAACCCCCCCCAGGGCTAGTGTCCAAGACTGATGCCCCCAGTTGTCCTTCCCCTCAGTATGCTACTGCTTCTAGCTCCAAAATACTTCATTTTGGAAAAGCATTTTGGGATTGTAAGAAGTTAGAGCAGTGGCTCCTAAACAAGGGGGATGACCCCATTTGAGGTCATGGCACTTACAAGTGGGGTCATGGACCCTGCATAAGTTCATTTACTGTAGATGGGGTCAGACTGGGAATAGAGTTGTAAACCCAAAAGAGACTGGAAACTGCTGTATTAGAAGCTTTCCTGTCTGATGCTGTGCATCAGATTCATTTTCTTTTCTGTTATAACAGTGGAGAGGGCGGTTTATGAAACTGAGGTGTAAAGCTGACCTTTTTTGCTCCTGTTTTATAAACCATCCTCTCTATTATTAAAATAGAAAGGAAAGCCAGGCTCCTGATTGCCTGTTTCCAGATTCTGGAAAACTCTGCAATGGGATGAAAAAATGAAATGAAAGCGGAGATTTTAATTTGTATAGGAGCATACAGCAGAGAATCTGAGACACCTAGCAGCTGATTTAGATGGTCAACAAGGGTTGGGTTCAATATTCAACTGGTCAGACTCCAGGGGAATTTCCTGCCTGACTGAAGCAAGAAACACAGCACACTCTGAACTGATATGGTAAGCTGATCTCTTTACAACATGGTTAATTCAAGAAGACATGCTTCCAAATAAAACTGCATGTGGATAAGAAATGGGGCTTCTTAATAGCTGATGGGGAAACTCAGTTTTAGTAGTCTGCGCCTTTCCAAAATCCCACTGCAGGAAATTACTGCTAATTCTATCTTAGAGACAGTATATTGTATCTGAAAGTCAGGGAGCACCAACCTTACTGGGGAGCATGTGGATTTATTGGCTGTTACGCTTGTATCATCCTAATGTATGTGAAAAATAAAAAGGTAAAGCAAGGGCCAGCTCTGTATTGGCAGTGCCATGCATTGCCACGGCAGGCATTCAAACTTGTATGCTTGCTTTCCATACTGGCAGCAATTAGTCACTCTACAAGCAGCCAATGTGCTTCAGGAAAGAGAAGGAGCTTGCTGTCACTCTGATAAGATAATTCCTTGGTTTGGAGAAATAAGGAGAAATAAGTGTCTCGGGGAACTCCCTCAACACTACTGAGAAAACCTAATATACCATCTATTTTAAAATGGTGCATTTTTAATATCCCTTCAATCATAGAATTGAGAGGAGTGATTCTTATTTAGACTAAGGCCCCTCTACACCATAATGGCAATGAAAAGAGGACTTAAAGTGAGCACAAATACAATTTATAACCTATTGAATATCCCTATATTCAACTGGATTTATGTAAAAAAACTGCTATATAAAGTCTCTAGGTCCCTGTTTCTCTTGTTTATGACACATGTGAAGTGCAGATATTCCCATACAGTTAACATGGCTCACAATATGCTTCATATTTAATCCGGCTCATCACTGTTTGCTTGAACTGCTCATGCCACCAGATTGAAACCACAGAAAAAAAGCAGTTTAGATTATTTGCACTTGAGTAATGGACACATCTCACTAGAGAAATGATGCTGCATGGGATGAGTTGTCATCACCCTGGCATCAAGTCTACATCACATACCTGGGTAACAGTCCAGACCGATCATGATTTTCAAACAGAGCTACATACTCAGCGTTGCCCAAGTATCCAATGTATCCCGTCCTGCAGCCATTTAAATCTACGCATAGTGAGTCTAAAATGTTCTCAAATCATGTTAAATGGCTGCATGAGAGGCACAGCAGAGGAGAATCAACCCCAGAATACTGGAAAATCACCCTGAGCTCTGCAACTGGGTTATAAATGGGAGGATCTCAGAATCCTCTTAGAGCATGGCTAGAAAAACACACACACCAGTGGGACTGACGTTGGCTTGGTATACCAATTAACAGACATGAAACTATGCTGGCCTAACTCACACAGTAGGAAGCTATTATAACAGTTTCTGCCAGACAGCAGGGGAGTAGGGAATAGCCAGTTTACTTTGAACAAATGGCTGGCCAGAAAAGACACAAACAGATAAAACCCAAGCAGGTTTAATTTACTTTGACTTACACTGATATTTTTCAAGACTAATTTTCTACTAATTTAGGTGAGATTACTCCAATTGGTGGGTTTGCATTTTCTTTCTGCTACTTTTTTTAGACTGGTATAAATGTTTTATCTGCCCATGGCCTCAGATTATCATTGCAGGTCAAAGAGCTGAGAAGCTGGGCTGCCTATAGCTTGAATACAGAACTTCTCCAAATTGCCTGAGATATAAGGCAAATGCAGTTTTGGGATGCAGCAATAGAAGCATTAAGTGCAAGACACAGGAGGTGATAGTGCCTCTCTACTCAGCAATGGTTAGGCTTCATCTAGAGTACCATGTGCAGGTTTGGGCTCCACGTTTATTGGATATCGGAGAAAAAACATCTTCACTGTTAGAACAGTGAGGCAGTGGAATAGACTGCTTAGGGAAGCTGTGGACTCTCCATCACTGAAGGTGTTCAAGAAGAGGCTGAACAGCCGCTGGTCAGGTGTAGCTATGCCTATGTTCTTTTGTGGTTATTGCCCATGCTTTTGGGGTTTGTTGGTTACTGCACAGGGCCTTGAGGGAATTTCTTTCCCACACTGCTGCTGCTCCATGAATTGGGGTTTTTTTTTAAGCCTTCCTCAAAATAATCACCATATTTAGGGTCGGGAAGGAATTTTACACCATGCTCAAATTGCTAGGGGTTTTTGCCTTCCTCTGTAGTAGAGGTATGACCCTACTTCTGGGATCTCTTGAGCATATGTTAACAACCTTTGCAGCAGGAGAACATTGGCTACAGTGGTCCCTGTTTTACCTGTGTCACATTAAGGTGTTGTCTTGGGTTTTGTGTCAGTTGACTGTGTGGTTTTGCTAAGAGGATGGTTTGGATACTACCTTAGGCAGGGGAGTTGGACTAAATGACCTCTCAAAGTCCCTTCTAGCCCCACTTCTATGATAAAAACACCCAGTTCCCCAGGAGTGGGAACTATGCTAGCAACTCCAGTGGTATAATTCATACCAAGGGGTGGCTGTCTCATCACTAATATGACGTGGAAAACAGGACATGTTTTTTTCAAAAGACATCTTTTCTCAACATGAGAAAAGCCCATCGTTACATAAATCAGTCTATGCTTCTGTGCTCTAGCTTCAAGTCTGGAGGTCGCACACCAGAATAGGACCTTTCTGAATCCTGACTCACTCTGCTGTTCCTTTCAGGATGCAGTAAAGGAGTTTGACAGTATGGGGTGGAACAGATAATCCTCCACAAATCCAAATGCCTTTACATGTTGTATTTCTTCATCCACAAGAGAACAGCATCAGGATGTAAGTATGGTTCTGAAGGAAAGAATATTTTACAGTTGCACCACAGGAGCAAATATATTAAGATGCCCCACAAATCTAGCAGTCAGAGACAATTCAGGCAGCTGTCAGTAGTGCACAATGTGCCAGGCCAGAAGCAGTTCTGGACTGCTCCAAGAGTCTTTTCCTCTACACAAATTTCCAGCTGTCTGATCTTTTTGAAGGCAGGTGCTGCCTGACCTTTTTAGTATGTGAACACATGGCTCACTTTTAGGGATGGTTGAAAATGTCCTCTGCAAATGCTTTTGAATCGAAAATTGAGCTTTTAACTCATATTTTCACATAAAGCGCTTTCTTTCAAATTTTTTATTTCAGGTTATTTACTTATTTGTGTTTTGTGGGGAAAAATTTGAACATACCCATTGAAAGTTTTAATGAAAATGAGAGCTTATAATTTTATTTATTTATTTATATATTTTTGCATTTTCATGGATTAAATTAGGGATTGGCAACCTTTGGCCTGCAGGCAGGATCTGGCCCATGTACCCGCTGATCTGACACCTAGACATGTGGTTTTTTTGAAGCAGAGGACTTCTAGTGTGGTCACATTCTCAGGCTGTCATAGGGAGAAGTGGCGGTAGCGGCTGTGAAAAGTGACGATGGCAACTGGAACCCTCAAACCTAGTGCCCACCTGGCTCTGACCCAAACTGGATTATTATGGTCTGCAGCCAAAAAAAACAGTTGGAATAAACTCATTTCCATCCACCTCTCCTTCTCCGTCAGTGTGAAATGCATCCAAAGGACCAGGAAAGATGGCTCTGCTAAGCAGGATTTTGACCACAACACAAGTTAACAGGGACAGATTTGCTTTAACTGGTATTTCTTCAACCAGTGTTAATAGTGGAAGTTGTGCAAGCCCTGGGGTTCAGTATTACTACCTCTAATAGTCACCTTGAGGCTGCTGTCATGTAGCTTCTGAATTTGCTTTCCTATTAGTTTTGATGTATGTCTCTTTACTGATGTGTTTTATTACAGCTATATTATTCCATGAATTTGGCAGGGTCATGAGGACTGACTAGAATACAAGGTGGATGTCAGAGTTCCAGTAGGCTACTTTAAATATCAAATTTTAAAATTATTTAACAGGGCACTCACAATATATTTTATCACACTGAAAACCATTTGTTCTTTTCTCACATACGTTTGGTTTGGTTCTTGACTATTACTATACCATGTGCAAGAAATTTCAACTCTCACTGTCTCTCTATGTTCATGTGATGCACCACCCTAAAATGTAATTTCTGGGAGTTATGCTAAGCAATTTGGGGAGAAAAGGAATTCATGAAACAATCTATCAGTGAGCCAAAGGGCATAAGAACAATTATAATTACTGTAATAACCTTGTGCCCTTATCTAGTGATGACTTTCATCTAAGAATTTTAAAGTACTATATAACTCCTAATTAATTCAATCTCTTGCTTTCCCCCTCAACACATCAAGGAGATTGTTACTTCTGAGTCAGACAAACAGACACCAAGGTGCATAAAAATTATGACCATTGTTTTCAATCTTGGGTGCTAAAGATAGGTGTTGCAGTTTTCAGTGGGCCTTGTTACCCATTGCACTTTGAGTGGCTCAAATGTTGATTGGAGTTAGTGCTAGTTGGAGTTTGGAGCAGACTAAAAACCTTCTCTGACTGTTGCTGCAAGCTGTGACTTGCCACTAGAAGGATGGTGACCGGGGGTTTGACTAGGAGCTACTGCTGTGTGTTGCCACTACATTGCTGGTGAGCCAGGACAGGGTTCTATCCCTGCTTTTGTAGTATGAATTTTTGCATATTAGTTATTATGTTGAAATGATAATAGTATTAAATAGATAAATCTCTATGATTGTATTAACTTTATTTTTGTCTTTTATGAACAATTTTATGAACAACTAAAACTCCATTTTGTGCTTGTTCCCTGCTGGACATGAGTAAATGAACTTTGTATGCCCTGTATACGTGAGTGTCTGTGTGAGAGGGTGAATGGTGAAAGAATGGTAACTTTGCATAAAAACAGAAAATATTTAACTGATTGTGTAAGCAACAAGGCACCAATGTATGAGTTACCAGACAGTAAACTAATTAAGTTAATTAAGGGATGGCTGAAGAACTCTTCTGTGATCAGGTGCAAAGAAGATAGTGAGAAGAAGGAATTTTGCATATCCTGCCATTGTGTATATCCTACACAATGCTTGAAGGCAGAGATAGCAACTACACAGTGCTTCAAGGCAGACATACCAACTCAGAGATACCAACTTTACTGGAATGACCTCAAGTTGAGATAACCAGAAGATGGATGTGAAACAACCTCTATAATGAGCATGAAAAAACCCCGATGCTGAACAAATACTTGAAATCCCTATATAAGTGAGATGCAGACAAGCCAAGATAGGGAATCCATTCTCTGCAACCTTCCTGGAGTACAGGTGCATCTGTTCACCCCCGCTCATCACTTTCACTGAGCCTGGAGTGCTAACACTGAGTAACTTCTGCTGGTAACTATAATATCTTACTGGAGTGGTTTTGTCTGTATGTCTATGTCTGTTTGTATGTATGCTTGTGTATGTCTGTTTGTATGAGTGGTGTGTCCAAGGTTATGTATCTGCTTCATATAATCAATAACTGTGACATTTTGCCTTACCCCCTTTTATAAGGTCTCACTCTTGATTTGAGCAATTGGCAATTTAAAGTAACACTCTAGGTGGTTTAGCCCTGCAATGGGTGTTCAGAGCAGATCTGCCTGTCTTCCCCAGGGGTCTCTCACCTGCTCTCACTGTCTGTACTCATCTGCCACTTCTTTTGATGTTTGAGGTTGTTTTAGTCTTACAGGAGGAGCCTCTGAGGGTTTGTGAATGCTTGAAGAGACAAGCAAATCTATCTGTTAGCTCTGGGGCTTCCCTTCCTTTTCAAGTTCCTGTTTCAACAAGGAGGCATCATCATGGTGTCTTGGGGTTGCATTAGGATTTATCTGACTACAGCCCAATCCCTTTTTATTCTCTGGCTCTGCCTTCTGACTAGGGCCACTAGGCATGCCCCAGTCTTCATGGCTCTGCCACTCTTTACTAATGGCTCTTGCCCCCTATCTGAGAGGTGGACACATTACACCACCAAGTCCTGCTTTCCCTGCCTCTGGAGAGTTATCTGCAGTTGCCTGCTATGGGGGAGTTCACTCAAATGCCCCTGTCTCTGCCCTGCTCAAGCACTGGGCCGCCTGGACTTATTAGTGTCCTGGTCAGGCACTGAGCTCCTGGCCCAGTCTCTGTCCTACTCAGGCACTTCTCAGACCCGCACCACCTCTTCAGTCACAACTCAGACCTCCAATTACCAACAAAACACAACCATCAGCCTACTGGCTGAAAGACAAAACCAAATCCTTCTAAATCATGATTGAAACTTCCCTCCCTTGCTGGTAGAGTTCCCTAGTAGTGACACCTGTAATTATCTCCAGCCTGCCCCAGGCACTGAGCAGCTTGCCTTTTACTGCTGTCTTCTGCTGAAGCTCTTTGGTTGGCAGCCGGCTGTACTACCCCTCCCTCCTCTGCTGTCTGCACAGGAGGGAATTTATATGACTCAGCCCTGTCCCAGTCTCTGGATTGGCTCCTGTGTCCCAGAGCCCAGTGTTGCTAATAGGGTTGTTATCTGCCTGCCTCTCAGTCCTGCAATCACTGTCAGAGTCCTCATAATAGGGGTAGGGGTTTCCTGTTTCAGGGGCGGGGGGGGGGGGGGGGAGGAACATGAATCTAGGAGGCAGAAAGCTAATGGGGTGGGGGGTGGTAGGTAATGAAATGGGAGGTGGAAAGGATATGGGAGTTGGGGAAGGGTCGTGAAATGAAGGAAGTCAGCCACTGAAGGATAAAGTAAAAAGAAGTAAAAAAAATAATTTAAAAAGAAATAAAGAGGAAGTAAATTAAATAAGGTATCATGTTTTAATAAATTGGGATTTGCATGTACAGGGTGCTGATTGTACTTCCCAGGATGGCTGGGAGGTGTGAGCAGTGAGGGAAGGTGTTTTGGGGGGAGATACTGCCTCTGCCCCAGGAAGGAAGCCATAGCTCATGGGGCCTGAACTGGCCCCCTACCTTTTTCCCTTCTGCCCTCCCCCCCAATCCCACTTCCAGACCTGTTCATGCCCTATGACCTGGCTAACTGGTATGTGTTCTGCAGGCTATTTACACAGGGTTGCACCCCTGGGAAGTCAGGAAGATCACACCTGGGGGGGGGGAGTTGGCTTGGTGCCAGAACCACTCCCTGGGCAGTAGAGTTTAGGGGGTAGAAACATTTGTCCACACAGAACAGGAGGGTGGGGGACCAGACACTGTATCCTTGGGTGGTTCATGTGTGGGGAGTGGCCACACAAGAATGGAATGTGAGCTGGGTAACAGGGATCAGAGATAAACCTGCCCTGGAGCAATGTAACTTTAAGCTGCCTAACGTGTGCTTAAAACTAGTTTCAGGTGTTATTGTGTGGACACAATCTATGGCTTAAGAGCTCCAGAAGCTGCCTAAAATTAATGTGTAACAAGGCCCAAAGATACCGAACTCCCCCTACTCTTAATGACTTCAGTTGCAGTGTTCTCACTTTGGTTAAAAAAACCCAAATGAAAAAACCCCCAGACCACTAATTATGGTGTTGCTGATAATTTATATTATTATGAGAGTGTTGAGATATGTCCACTCTGCCACTGTCAGACAGGATACTGAGATAGATGGAGTGGTATATGGCAGTTTTTATGTTCTTGTGTTATGTTATCTTTTGTTGGATAGTTTCAGTCCTATTAGTTAGGTAATAACTTGACAAACTCAGCTATCACTTAAAATGAGGGCACCCAAAGAGCTCAGACACCAGGAGACAAAGTACCCTAAATGCTTATATATAAACTGAACTTCAAGCCACTCTCATGATTTTTAGAGTCATAGAAAAGTAGAGCTGAAAGGGACTTTATGAGTTCATTTAGCCCAGCCCTCTGCTCAAGGCAGGATCATCCCTGACATAACCAGCCGAGTATCTGTCTAACCTGCTTTTGAAAACTTCCAGGGTTGGGTGTTTCCACAGTTTCTCTAGGTAGCCTGTTCCACTGCTTGACCTCCCTTATAGTCAGAGAGTTATTTCTAATCTCCAACCTGAATTTCCTCTGCTGAAGCTTGAGACCAATTCTCCTAGTCCTATTCCCTACAGTCACATAGGAAAGCCCATCTCCATCCTCTCCATAATCACCCTTCAGGTATTTGAAGACTGGCATCCAATAACTGTCTCAGTCTTCTTTCCTCCAGACTAAATAACCCTAGTTCTTTCAGCCTTTCTTCATAAGGTTTGCCTCTGAGGCTTCTAATCATTTTTGTTGCTCTGCACTGAACTCTTCCCAAACTGTTCACATCCTTCTTGAAGTGTAGGGTCCAAAACAGGTCACAGTACTCTAGGGAGGCCAGGTCTATAAGCCTGACCTATAGTTATTTAACACTTGAGGTTGGCATTATGGAAGTCAGGAGCCCCAGTATAGTTTAGAGTGCCAAATTTTAAACACTTATGTTTGAAAATGTTGGCCTGAATTTTGAGTGTCCAGAAGTTTTCTACCTCCATTTACACAGGCAGCTTTATCAATTAACAATCTAATTACTCCATTTTGGCTCATGAATATGCAACCTGATATTCTAAAGTGAAGGGTAACTTTAGACAATGCATCTCAGCCAAGGTATACAACTGGTAAACTAACCCAGTAGTCTAAGAACTGATAATTATATGCAGTTCCTAGGGATGTTTAAGAGGAAGTGTCCGCAGTGGGCACAACCATGCTATAAGCTGGAGCTCCATCGTGCGCAGTTGACTACTGGTTGTTAAGCAGAGTTAGTTCTGCTCAACTTTGCTTGTTTCATTCTCTAAACTTGACCACATAAGTTGAATGAATCAAGTAGCCAGCACTTCTAAGAATTTCCTTCCTATGCTAAATCAGAGAATACATAGCACAGCCCCATGTGGCAGGATTGCTTATCCCTCCTCATATTGTTAATATTAACTTTCCTCGGTGAGACAAGCTGTGCGTGATATGTCAGGGGGCTAGGGCAGCCTGCCGAAGCCCTGAAAATAAATTACCTCAACATCAAGGGCTTCAGGTATTTTGTTAATATTTAGCCAAAAAGCCACAAGTTGTTTGAGGATAAGGATTCTTTAGTTCTTTATCCCATTAACAGCTATCTGTGGTAAAATGATATGACAGGGAATTGAGCCATTTGTACCTATCACCAGCAAAATGCTTTCTTTAACTACATTTCTACTAACTAAACTACACCAGCAAGTAAAGACCTAGGTTGTCTCTCCAGTCAAACAAAGGATTCATAGATTCATAGATGTTAAGGTCGGAAGGGACCTCAATAGATCATCGAGTCTGACCCCCTGCATAAGCAGGAAAGAGTGCTGGGTCTAGATGACCCCAGCTAGATGCTTATCTAACCTCCTCTTGAAGACCCCCAGGGTAGGGGAGAGCACCACCTCCCTTGGGAGCCCGTTCCAGACCTTGGCCACTCGAACTGTGAAGAAGTTCTTCCTAATGTCCAATCTAAATCTGCTCTCTGCTAGTTTGTGGCCATTGTTTCTTGTAATCCCCGGGGGCACCTTGGTGAATAAATCCTCACCAATTCCCTTCTGTGCCCCCGTGATGAACTTATAGGCAGCCACAAGGTCGCCTCTCAACCTTCTCTTGCGGAGGCTGAAAAGGTCCAGTTTCTCTAGTCTCTCCTCGTAGGGCTTGGTCTGCAGGCCTTTGACCATACGAGTTGCCCTTCTCTGGACCCTCTCCAGGTTATCTGCATCCTTCTTGAAGTGTGGCACCCAGAATTGCACGCAGTACTCCAACTGCGGTCTGACCAGCGCCCTATAGAGGGGAAGTATCACCTCCCTGGACCTATTTGTCATGCATCTGCTGATGCACGATAAAGTGCCTTTGGCTTTTCTGATGGCTTCGTCACACTGCCGGCTCATGTTCATCTTGGAGTCCACTAGGACTCCAAGATCCCTTTCCACCTCTGCGCCACCCAGCAGGTCATTCCCTAGGCTGTAGGTGTGCTGGACATTTTTCCTCCCTAGGTGCAGCACTTTGCATTTCTCCTTGTTGAACTGCATCCTGTTGTTTTCTGCCCACTTGTCCAACCTATCCAGGTCTGCCTGCAGCTGTTCCCTGCCCTCCGGCGTGTCCACTTCTCCCCATAGCTTTGTGTCATCTGCAAACTTGGACAGAGTACATTTGACTCCCTCGTCCAAGTCACTGATGAAGACATTAAAGAGTATCGGTCCAAGGACCGAGCCCTGCGGGACCCCACTGCCCACACCCTTCCAGGTCGAGACCGACCCGTCTACCACGACTCTTTGGGTGCGACCCTCTAGGCAATTCGCCACCCACCGGACTGTGCAGTCATCCACATCACAGCCTCTTAACTTGTTCACCAGTATGGGGTGGAATACCGTATCGAAGGCCTTCCTGAAGTCTAAGTATACGACATCCACCCCTCCTCCTGTGTCCAGGCGTTTCGTAACCTGGTCATAGAAAGAGACTAGGTTGGTCAGGCACGATCTGCCCGCCACAAACCCGTGCTGGTTTCCCCTCAGCATAATTTGCCCTGCCGGGCTCTCACAGATGTGAGCCTTGATAATTTTTTCAAAGACTTTACCAAGGATGGAGGTGAGACTGACTGGCCTATAGTTGCCCGGGTCCTCCTTCCTCCCCTTTTTGAAAATGGGGACCACGTTAGCCCTTTTCCAGTCCTCCGGGACTTGGCCCGTGCGCCACGAGCGTTCGAATATTCCCGCCAGTGGCTCTGCAATGATGTCGGCCAGTGCCTTCAGCACCCTCGGATGGAGCCCATCCGGGCCTGCCGATTTAAAGGCATCCAGTTCTTCCAAATGACTCTGCACCACCTCAGGATCTATGTATGGAAGTCCGGCGCCTTGCTGCTGCCTCTCTACAACCCCAGTGAGAGACTTGTCCTGCCCCTCACTTAGGAACACTGAGGCAAAGAACTCGTTGAGGAGTTCAGCCTTGTCCCCCCTGTCTGTCACCAATTGTTTCTGCCCATTTAGCAGCGGTCCTATTCCTCCCTGGGCCTTCCTTTTACTACCAATATATCTAAAAAACAATTTCTTGTTGTCTTTTACTTGGGTTGCCATCCTCAGCTCCATGGTAGCTTTGGCCCGCCTAACTGCCTCCCTACAAGCACGAGCAGAGGAGGTAGACTCCTCTTTAGTGATCTCACCCTGTTTCCACTTTTTATGTGCTCCCCTTTTGGCCCTTAGGCTGCCCTGGATTTCTCTGGTCAGCCATGGAAGCCTCCTGGCCCCTTTCCCTTTTTTGCCTCGCTCGGGGATCGTCTTGCTTTGTGCCCAAAGGATCGTTTCCTTTAGGCACAACCACCCTTCTTGGGCTCCCATCCCATCAAAACTCCTACTCTGCAGTGCGTCCTTGACTAATCCCCTGAGTTCATTGAGATCAGCTTTCCTAAAGTCTAGCACTTTCACCCTACTAGTTACCTTACCCACTCGCTGTCTTATGTTGAATTCTATTATAAGGTGATCACTGTCTCCCAAATGGCTACCGATCTGGAGGTCCCCTATCATGTCATCTCCTGTTGCCAATACCAGCTCCAGTATGGCATTCCCCCTAGTGGGACCATGCACCTCCTGTGTCAGGTGGAGGTCCTGTACACAGGTTAGAAACCTGCGTGAGCGATGGGACCTTGCTGTCTGCGTCTCCCAGCAGATGTCCGGGTAGTTTAGGTCCCCCATGACTACCGCCTCTTTAGCTTTTATGGTCTCCGAGAGTTGCCTCAGGAGCCCCGCATCTATTTCTTCCCCTTGGTGTGGGGGTCTGTAGCAGACCCCTACCACCAAATCCCTTTCTCCTTGCCCCCCATGTAGCCTAACCCACAATCCTTCTACTTCCTCAACCTCGGATTCTGTCTTGATGAGGGTTGATGTATATTGCTCACTGACATAAAGTGCAACCCCCCCCCCTTTCTTCCCCAACCTGTCCTTTCTGTACAATCTATAGCCCTCAATATGTACCGCCCAGTCATGGGATGAATCCCACCAGGTCTCTGTTAGCCCCACTAAGTCATAGGTGTTTAGTGCAAGCAGGAGCGCTAGTTCATCCTGCTTGTTCCCCATGCTCTTAGCATTAGTATATAGGCACTTGAGCCCTGCGACTGGTGCCTTTGCTGCCCCCCCGCTCCGAGTCCCAAGGGGCCCATTGTTTCTTACCTTCTTGTTTCTTACCTGTTCTGTAGTGCTGGTCTCCCCATGGCTTTCAGGTTCCCAATGTACTCCTTCTTCAGGCTGGGCTGACCTTGTGGGTGCCACATGGTTCGGTGGTCCACAGCTTCCCCTGCCCTCGTACTCCCCTCCCCCCGACGAGCCTAGTTTAAAGCCCGCTGGAGGAGATCGCCAACCTAGTAGAAAACACACGCTTACCTTTGGGGGACAGGTGAAGCCCATCCCAGCTGATGAAGCCCATCCCAGCTGGATGGATAAAATAGAGCACCACAGCATGGAAGAACTAGATTGAGAACAATAAAGTTGACGTGCATGAAGAGAGCAGGCACATTTGTCACAGAAGGCTTGTGCAGAAAGTTTGCTAGTGCCTGAGTTTACAAAGACTGAGAAACAACACCCCTCCACCCCCAAACACGTGCTTTTTTTGCAACTGTTTTTCCTGTATTTAAAATAGCATTACATTGGGCTACTTTAAATTCTTTCCCCTTCGTCTAATATCAAAAGGCTCCTGGAGTCTTTTCTCACTGGGAAATTTTTCAACATGAAAGAAAAGTAAAGATAGTAATACCCCTTACAGGTTACATGGTCTAATGAATTGGATACACAGGCTTATGACCCAAGATGAGAACTGTATACCTAGTTCTACCACTAAAGGTGTAGTTAAAAAAAATGCAGGGCCAGATTTTCAAAAGGCATCAATGCCTTCAGCATCCACTGATCCTCTATTACTTTCAATATGACCTAAGAAACTCCATGGGAATTGAAATTCCACCCTTGTTAACCAATTAAAACTGCACAAATCCTAGTTCTGTATCTAACAACTACAAAATTCCATAGGAATTGAAATTCAGCCCTGTTATTGAACGAAGAACTGCCTGTATCTTAGTCCTGCATCTGGCAGGTAAAAGCTCCACTTATCTCAGTGCTGTTCCATGAGCCCAGGTTAATCACATGGAAATGGAATGGGTGGAGGAGGCTAGGGTGTGAGGAAAGGTGGAGTTTACTTCTGCATTTAATCCTGCAAAATAGTCCTTCCTGACTGAAGCCATGGTCTCAGCTGGGAGAGAGGAGTTGTTGAGCATCCTATCATGGCTGGTGCAACAGATCATGAGCAGCACATGGTTTGGGGGAACAGCTGGTGAGAAAATGATATATGACAGAGCAGTGTGTTAAAATGTGTTTGCCAATTCTGTGTGAGTGTTGCCCCAGGTCTCTGCTCACTAATCCATCTAAGCTGGAACTAACCCAGGACCCTAGGCCTCTGCTTAGCTTCACACAGCAAGGCGTTTCTGTTTTCTTTGTTTTAGTAACCTGCCAGGCAAGTCCAGTTCCTCAGAAGCAGCTACTGGAGCTGTCCATCACTGCCACCCCTGGAGTGTGCTGCAAGTGAAGAGGTTTTTGCCCACTGCTTCTGAACAATCAGTGCAGTCCCTAGGGTGGTCATCATAGAGGACATTCCAGTTTTCTGCTACTCTGTCCTCTGTCTTCTGTTGGTATGAAACTGGACACCTTTATGTCCTCTATTTTTCTCTCTGGAGGACATAAAGGCGTCCGGTTTCGTATCAATAGAGGACAGAGGACAACTGGACTGTCCTCTATGGTGGCCACCCTAGCAGTCCCTTCTGATGGGAGTCATCCACTGGTTTTGTCTCTTAAAGCTGGTTCTGTGGTTCGTGGGGACCATGCAGAAACTCTCTCCGGCTTCTGTTGTTCACCAAGTAGTTTGTGTCAGGTTGATGATGCTTCAGCAAATCCTTCTACTACATTGGCATTATGGGTGAAGAAGCACTTTGTCTGATGCCTTACCCAATGCAACATTTTCCCACTTGTATACCTTAGGTGACATGCACACATCCCAATTGTTCCCAGTTCACACCAACTTGAATGGGATGCTTTAGTTAGGGATGATCCTGCCTTGAGCAGGGGGCTAGACTAAGTGACCTCATGTGGTCCTTTCCAGGCATATTTTTACTATGATTTTTTAAATGTACAGCGATGTGGTGCCAACCACCTGTTCCTGCTATGAGCTGAGAATTCAGCATAATACGAGGGCCATTCCACCCACACCAGAGCATGGTATGTGGACAGCTTTTGGGGATGATAAGGGATGGCCATCCCTCTGCAAAGGACAAAACTAGAGGAAACTGGGAAAGATATGATGGAATAAGGCACAAAACCCAATAGCCCACTTCCAAAGAAAGATTCCTCTGACCACACTGCACAGTGTTTTGTGCCAGGGTATGATGTAAGCATGAGGTCTTTGAGCAATGTTAAACATAGGGAGAAAAAAGAAATTCAAGGTGGAAAAAACAGGTAAAACACGTAAAAGAAATATATCTCCAGAGTTACTTCACTCCATCAAGCTTGGCTGTAGAGTTTGGATTCTAAGTTAGAGCAGAAACACTAACCCAGTGGGGGCAGAATCTTGGTTTTTAATAGCTTGTAAAATAAGACTGAGGTGAGATTAAATTAAAAAAAAATTAAAATACAAATAATAGAAAAAGCTGCTTATGGAGCTATTTCCCATGCTCTGCTGATTTACCAATTTATCAAACTGGTCATATTATGTACTAACGTAATGGCATCTTTGATAACACGAATGAGTGGAAGCAATAGAGCAGTGGCATGTAATCTGACTTTGAGTTAACTTAAAGGCAGTAAGTTTTACTATATAATGAATCATTACAGTGCAATTATCTTTTGTTAAGCCAGCAATAGTCTTGGTGAAGCAAAGAGGCAAGCATAAAAGGCAGCCCCAAAGAGCTTTTGCTTAAGTGATAGATGCAGAGAGAGAGCTAATTCTCCTTTCTGCTGGCTAGTTTTGCTAACAAATTAATTAGCAGCAACAGACAATGAGACAGAATGTGGGATAATCTGGCCAGACCGGAATAACATGAGCATAATAAAATGTATTCCTGGCTTGCTCTCCACCAACTTGCTTCAGTTCTCACAAGCCTATTTTGCTCACCTCTGAGCTGGGCTAGTCCCTCGCTGTCTTTGGTTCCCACCACAATGTTATCAGGCCACCTTACAATTTTTAATGCATTTATTTTCATGTGCCCCATACAATAGAGCATCACTATTTTCCCCACAGTGCAGAGCGGGAACTTATGCAGGGAGGCTGGTGCCAGGGTTCAAACTGGTCTTGAGGGCACCTGAGTGAGTCTTGAGGAACATATAACTGCCTACGTTCTAAAAAGTAGTGCAAATAAGACCTGTTGGGCCAATAGGCACAGCTCGCCTTAAGAGCCTCCATTCTGACTTGTAAGATTTGTGAGGCATCTACATTAAGGACTATATTAGTGTATGCTCAGCAGTGATTTGCCACCGAGTCTAACACCTGCCTAAGCTCCATTAAAACTATTACTAGGTGTCAGCTATACGCTGCTTGAGTCATCAGAAAGGTCCCAGTCAGCAGCAGCAAAACTGAGTGGCAAGCAGGGCATCAGCCTTGGCTACTGATTGGAGGAAACACAAAAATAGAAGCTAACATCACTATCAGTACAGCATTGTCATCTCTGGTGGTGACCTGGCAACTACCATGGACACTAGCCCATGAACCACTGCTAGCCAGGGCACAAAACTGCCTGGCAACACCTCTGTCTACCAGTCTGCACACAGAACTTGTGCTGACAGCACTGAATTAATTTTGAAGATAGCAGTGGTAGCACCTACCTTTTGCTCAGTAAACAAGTGGTTAGAGTACTCACTGAGGAATTGGGAGACCTGGGCTTTGGGGCAGTCTGAGGAAGCCCAAATACATCTCCCACCAATGAAGTGACAGTGATAAATTGGCCAAGGCAATGCTTTTTTTTTCAAATTGAATATTAACCCATATCACATACACAAATAAAATCAGGGTGATACAGAATTCATCTCTGCAGCTCTGCATACATTCAGTTTGAAGGGCTGTAGAGAGCCTAAAGCAGGCATGTCCAACACATAGCCTGCGGGCCGCCATGCAGCCCAGCAAGCCATTTTATCTGGCCTGCGGCAGTGGCAGTGCTGCCACTGTGGAGCGCAGGGCGGTGGAGTGTGGGGCCGCCGCCGCGGGGCTGCTGAGGTGGTGGCGGAGCAGAGTGCAGAGCTGCGGTGGCCACAGTGGCACGGAGTGTGGGGCCGCTGCTGCAGATCGCGGCGCCGCAGCAGTGGCAGCAGCGCACGGAGCCATGGTGGCAGCGGCGGGGCAGTGGTGAGGAAGGCAGGGCGGGGCTGCGGCAAGGCAGGCAGGGCCAGCCCACAGGCCCCAGCCAGCAGGCAGGGGAGGGGAGCTGCTTACCCGCGTGGGGCCCATGCGGGAGGGCAAGCAGTGGCCGCTGGCACTGTCGGCCTGTGCCTGCCTCGTCACCCATCCACTTCAAGCCAGCCCCCTGCCCTGCCTGGCCTGGCCCCACAGCAAGACGGCACCTACTCCCCTGGCCAGTCTCCCCCCGGGCACTGTGGCTCTCCAGGCCTGGTCTCGAGGCTCTGAGGGGGCCGCTTCTCATGTGCTGCTGGGGACAGGAGGAGCCCGGCCGGGTCTGCACCGGCCAGCAGAAGCGGCGGCGGAACCGTGCGCCGCTCGGGACAGGATGAGCCTGCACTGGTTAGTCCTGAGTGGCACATGGCTCTGCCACCGCTTCTGCTGGCCGGTGCAGACCAGGCCGGCCTCGTCCCTTCCCCAGCAGCACGTGGGGAAGCCAGCTTCAGCTGCATGCTGCTTTTCCTGGACGGTGCCGACCCAGTTCTGACCAGGCAGGTCCTACAGCACCATGTCAACCTGGGCATGGCACCGGCAGGCCAGGCAGGCATCAGCTTAACCCTGGCCTGGCCCCATGGCTTCTCAGCACCAGGTCAACCCGGTTGTAGCCAAGCGGCTCCTGCAGCACCATGTCAACCCAGGCATGCATGCTGTATCAACCAGGACCATGTCAACCCCTGCAACTTCATTGGTGTCAAAGGTCATGTGACATGATACCACTTCCTGTGATGTCTTTGAATATGGCTCACCGGACCACTGGGTGATAAAAAGTTCATGATCTGGCCCCACATTCAAAAAGGTTGGACACCCCTGGCCTAAAGGTATCCAGATTATGAGTTCCACATGTGATGTCATACAAGACCATGGCTCAGCTATGCACTGGCATTCAAATACCCTAGTCTATCAGTGTAGGTCGGGGAAGGCAATTATTTCGGGCCAAGGGCCACTTATTGAGTTTTGGCAAGCCAGCAAGAGTCGCATGACAGGCAGCCAGCGGCAGATAAATATTAATTTTCTAATTTTTTTAGGGGCCCCGTGGGCCAGATAGAATGGCCTGGAAGGCTGCATCTGGCCTGCGGGCTGCATTTTGCCCACCCCGGTGTAGGTTAACAGTACTCTGTCTGTACGCGCTGATGTTCTGCACCATTTCTGGTCACCCAACAAAAGGAGAAAAGCTATTCTCCTGAACAGATAAAAAGGCTGTAGTGTTTCAAATTCTCTTTATGAATTGCTTGCACCCAAGATTTTAAAAAGAGTTAACTAAGGAGTGCTCCAGAACTGTGATGTTTGGAGAACTATAGAAGTCCCCATGCACTAAAGACAATTTTTTCTGTCACCATTTTAGAAGGGTAAACTGGATACATGTCAATTAACATGCAATGTAAGGAAAACAGATCTTTTAAAAAATATATCACATCACATTAATTTGAAATAGTTTTAAATGAGTGGAAACAGGTACATAAAGATTCTTAAAAATCTGGACTATAACATAACTATATGTTGCACTAACTTCTGAAACATTTATTTCCAGCAAAAAGGATACTGAAGATTAGAATACATTAGCAGTTTTACCATACAGTACAACACTCTTCTTTATGCGCTATCATGGAAAATTGTGTAGCTCCTGGAAATCAAAACAAGACAGATAGGATGGGTGATAGACTGTGTTTTTGACAAACACAGCTTACCTCTTCTTCCCCAAAGTCAGCCCTCTCAAACTGGGGTGTATGTATTAAGCAGAGAAACTGATTTTGAGCCTGGAACAGAAGCACCCTCTTTCATTCCTGCTCCACAGTGCAGCAGCTGTGGCATTACTATTCAGGCAGCTGAGGGAGTCTATTGACTTTATGGCTCATTGTTCTTCATTCTACAGATATTGATGATCATCTCTTCTTTTCAATGGTTTCAATATTCCACTAATTAAGCCAACCTTTCTTAGGGCAATTTTGTTGTCAGCTAGCTGCTCCTGGTCTTTCTCCTTTTATTTCATAGCCATGGAGACTATTTAGCTGTTTTCAAAATCATAGACCTACCCATAGAAACTAGTCTTCAGGAACAGCTGGTGCTTCAGCAGGAAAGGGAGGATGAGTCAGCTGAAGGTTAGGCTTTATCCCTCTTCTATGCAGCCAAAATTCTGGATTTTTTTTAAATTCTAGGGTGCATTGTATGTGAGAAAATATGGTATAGATATATTTTTCCATTATAGATCATTAGTACAGCTCTGAAAGCTGACAAATATATGTGAACTACATTTCCAAAGGAATTATTTCTGAATATCTGTGAATGGGTGCATCTACACGCGGTGCTAACTACACACTCACCTAATAACACTGTGCAGTAGCGTGCCAGACAAAAACCGTGCTAATACACAACTTCAAAGTAATATTAGGCTGCTGTGCAGTTAATGTCCAAAATAATTCATGCACTGGTACTACTGTACAGTAACGCAAGTTACTGCCCATTGATTTAGTACTTAGCTATCTAAATACTAAACTTAATACACAATAATTATGGCCTATTAATGAATATGTAGATGCACCTGATGTGTACTACAGACCCAGAGGCATGAGTTTGAACCTTCCTTTAGGCTTCTGCAGAAAACTGTGGGTATAAGGGACAGGACTAGGAGAAATGGATTTCAAGGTCCAGCAAAGGAAATTTAGTTTGGAGATTAGGAAGAACTTTCTGAGGATGAGGGTGGTTAAACATTAGAATAGGCTGCTTAGAGAAGTTGTGGAATATCCATCCCTAGAAATTTTCAAGAGCCGGTTAGGCAGAGACTTGGCTAGAATGGTTTAGGCAATCCTGCCTTGAGCCGGGGACTAGACTATATGACCTCATCAGGTGCCTTCCAGCTCTACTTTCCTATAAGCCTATGACCATACTGTGTCATGAATCCTGATGGAACTGTAACAAAACACCCAGTTTTTCTTTTTTTTTTTAATTAAAAAATGCATTCCCTTCCTTCCCCAACCATTTCTGACTTTCTCTTTGCCCCTCTATCCCTTATAAGTGATTACAAATACTACTAGGTAAACTAAGATAAGTTCTTATACTCCCTTATAGTAACAAGCCTCTTTTATATTGTCAATAGTGTTCTGTTATGTTTGTATTGTTTTTTACTGTTTTATATCGAATTTATATGATTTGGGCCTGTGCCTGTAAAGTAATGTCAAGTAATGTCAAGTTTCCATTTTGTATGTCAAGCCTCCATCTTGTGTCTCCTGCCTAGGTATAACCTATTGTATAGTATGTTGTAACTGTGACTCATGTCTAACCAGTCTCATGTAAATTGGTTCCTGAATGAATGGGAATGAATGAGGGTGCTTGAGGCACAATGGTAGCAGGCCTCTACTGAATGATCAACTCAATGACTGGACCATTGCCTTGCATTAACTCACCCAGGAACCACAGACCTCACCCAGGAACAGACACAAAACCCAGCATTTGAAAGATAAAGAACCTACAGAAACCCAACATTTGGAAGACAAAGACCCTACAGAAACAAGCAACCCCGCCATTGTGTCCCACCAAACAATGAAGACACCTGGATCTGCATGTATGCATCTGATCAGCAGTGTCCTTGCCTGGACGTATTCTTCCCATAGGAGACATAAGTAGCCCACCCCTATAAAAGGGGTGGTAGAGTGTGATCTCTTTGGGATGCCCTCTCCATCTGGACCAGCACTATGCCATGTCACCTATCCACCCAGAGGCCCTACTGGCAACCACCTCTGGACAACACCTTGCTGGAGAAGACCCCAACTGGCCATTGAGGATGAACTCACAGCTCAGGATAGGTAGTTATCACCCACTTTACTTCCCCAAGCAAAGGACCTGGACTCTGAGTTTCCCCTACACACCTTGACTTCAATCCCTCCACCAAGCCTTTCCTCTCTTGCTACCATTGTGTGTGTGTGTGTGTGTGTGTGTGTGAGTGCTTGTGTGTGTGTGCGTAGGAACCAATAACTTCGTGAACTGTATAGTATATTGCCTGTCTGATAAAACTGACATTTTTTGACCCCCAGTTGGTCTCTGTCTTGCTGCAGGCTCCCAACTAAATACCCATCTCTCTGACCTCCCTCTGGGCTTTATTCCTCTTTGTCGCCTCTATCTCCCCTAGCTCTGGCTTTCTCTCCCTCTCTGCTGACCTCCTGGCCCTGCTCTTTTGTCTCCCAGCTCTAGCCCCTGCTCTGTCTTCCATCTTTGTCTCCCTCTTCCTCCTCCTTGACCTCCTGGCTTTCTGTTTGTGTCCCGCCACCTCTGCATTCTCTCCCCGATCTCTCTCTCCATTCCCACTTGTGTCCTGCCACCTCTGCCTTCTCCCTGATCACTGTCTCTCTCTGCATTCCCTCCCCGATCTCTCTCTCTCTGTTCTCACCTGTGTCTTGCCACCTCTGCCTTCTCCCCAATCCCTGTCTCTCTCTGCCTTCTCCCCGATCTTCTCTGTTTCTCTCTGTTCCCCATTTGTGTCCTGTCACCTCTGTCTTCTCCCTGATCTTTCCTGGCACCTCCCCTAGCACCCCCAATCTCCTGGCATGCTTCTGCTGCCTCCAGCAGCTCCTCGCTTTCTTCTCCTGGCACTCGCAGCTTCCCCGGTTCCCTTACAGTCTCTCCTCAGCTCCTCTGCAGCCTCTCCCCAGTTCTCTTGCAGCCTCTCCCTGGCACTTGAGGCTTTGTGTATGTGCACATAGTTTTGTATGAACCCAAAGGGCGCATCCACACATGCAAGCACGTGCACTTGCAGCAACTCAAATAGAAACAGTGCAAATTTGAGCTGGGGCTTTTTGCTTCAGCACACATCCTCAGACATGCACTTTGGTATGGAGCAAATTGTGCCACTTGGGGCACAATAACCCTGCCTGGCTCCTCCCGGATCTGCAGCCAGGGGGAGCTAGAGTCCGGGGCCAGAACCTGTGCTATCCCCAGCAGTATAAAAAGCTGCCCTGGCAAGTAGCTCAGGGCTGCTAGCGGTCTGCAGCTTCTGGGGCCCAGCCAATTGGTACCCGGGGACACTATCCCTTGTGCCAGCTGGACTGCTGAAGCAGCCCTGAGAGTTCCTTTCACCCTCTACCCACTGTAGCAGTCTGGCAGTGGGGGCTGCTTCCTGGCTGTGACCTGTTGTGCACCTGCCAGACTCGGATGAGGACTGCACAGCCAGTAGAGGCATCTGCCCCTCTGGGCCACCTGCCAGTGGACTGTAGTTGCAGGGTTGGCCTCTGTACGGCACTACTGCCATGTGTGCCCCTGCCTGGCCATCTGGGCAGCTATTGCCTGGAAGATGTTCTGGGTGTGGTGGCCTGCTTTGAACTGTCAAAGCATGTCCTCCTGGCCACATTTAGACAGGAGGCCAGCCACAGCCAACTGGGTCCAAAATGCCAGCTCTGAGCAGGCAGGGTCCTGCCACTAGCCTCCCTAGCAAGAATTCTGGTGTTCCCTATTGGAAAACTGAAAAATCCCAGATAAAAAAAATCCCAAAGTCATTCTGTAAAATACCCCCAAATCCATGTTCCTCCACAAGTGAAACAAAAGACCACTATAAAGAGAGAGAGAGCAAGACAGAGACAGCAATCAGTTGGACAATGTTTTATTGATATATCTACAGTGGTAAAGCAAGTCTCTTATAATAATAAAGGGAACTCTAAATAAGTTTCATGAATTCATAAATACATGTTTTGCTGCACTCCCACAAGGAGATGGCCCCCTCACAAGAGGTTTGGCTACCCAACAGTGGGTCTGGCCCTCAAACAAGGGGTACAGCCCCCAAACAGGGGGTTCAGCCCCCAAACAAGGGATTTGCCACCCCAACAGGAATTTCAACCCCCAAACAAGTGGTACAGCCCTCAAACAAGGGGTCTGTTCCCCCAACAGGGAGTTTGGCCCCAAACAAGGGATTCAGCCCCCACACAATGGGTACACCCCCCAATGGGGGCCAAATGGCCCCCGCAGGAGCTACCACCCCCCTGCAAGGTCCACATGCCCTGCCAACTGCTGCCCCCCCAGCCCAATCCCCCACCAGTTGCTGCAGCCCCCCCATGGCTGCCCCACCCGGCCCCACCCCCCCACTCCCCCAGACCTCCCCAATGGCTTCCCCACCCAGCCTCACCCCCCAACTTGCACCCCCAGGCCCCCATGGCTAACCCCACAGCCTCAGGCACCATCACAAAATCCAGAAAAAAACCAGAAAAAAAATGGGAAAGAAAAGCCTCTGCTTGCCTGACAAGCAGGGGTGGCGGGCCTCCAGGGCCCAGGCTGGGGCCACTTGGGCTGTCACCCTGCCCGGCACTGTGTGGGCGGGGCCCCAGTCAGCCACATGGCAGCTGAACTGCTGGTAAGTGTTGGGGTTTTTGGGTTTTTTTAAGCTATGGGGAGGGGACAGGGATGGAGGGGGACTTGGGGGGATGGGGCCAGCCAGGGCAGGGGTTGGGGGCCTTGGGGGGGCTGGCGGGGGGAGGGGCCAGCCCCAGCAGGGCTCGAGGGGCTCGGAGGGGCTGGCGGGGGGAGGGGCCGGCCCCGGCAGGGGTCCGGGGGGCTGGGGGAGTGGGCGGGGCCATTTAGGGGTCCCCCCATGGTCCCCTGCCCCCTCTTCCAGCCCCCTCAACCCCTTACTCATCAGCACTGGAGCCGTGGTGCTGAAACAAGTGGTCTGGCCGCCAGGGCGAGGGCCAACTATAGAGACATTCTGGCAGCCAGAGCGTCTCCACGGAGGACCCAGGCTCCAGTTGCCTCAGGGCACGGTCAGGGACCGTGCCCTGCTTCACTTTTTTAAACTTTGATTTTTTTAGACCCCTGGATATCCAGGCGTCTAATTTTCTCCCCATGCTGTAAACTTGTAGTGCGGGGAATGTTTTTTCATTCCCGCACATGCCTGTTGCCCCACCTCAAAGGGGTTTGAGGCGGGGCAAGAGGCACATGCACGCTCGTCTGGATGCACCCAGGGAGTGTTTGTGTAGTTTGTGTGCATGTGTGTATATAATTTCATATCACGCCCTCTTGTCTAACAGCAAAATATTGAGATCCCGAGTGTTAATATGGCATGTATCAAGTCAACAGACCTTCATATTTACAGTGCTGTTAGATAGAATGGCATTCCTCAAATCATTTCTCATAGTTTTTTTTTTTTGTTAGAGTACAGGTTTGTTGGAAACAGCCATGGGACTATAGTACGCCTCACTAATTGAGGCTCAAAGGTTGCATCTAGACGTTGCCATATGACGATGTTGTTGCTTTAGTGCTGCTTTTGGGAATTGGCTCATAGGTAATATATATATATATATGCATTAGAATACTTGTTATAGTAGCAAGGGTTAATTGATTTGTAAAAGCCTGTTTTCTTACACAGTTCTCATAACCTTCAAAAGCAGACAGGGTGTCTAACCCAGGCAGGCAAACAGCAAGGCCAACAGATATATGCATCCTGAATAATTGAAAACATCCTAACTTTATTTTCATAATAGAGATGGCTTGGCTCCAGGGCTTCAGGGCCTGCTTGCAAAAAGCCTTAAGCATTCTGGTTTTGGGGGAACAGACCAAATTAGAAGGACACCAGTAAAACCCCAAATTAGGATGTGGGCATGTGATAGGTTTATGAAAATGGGGTTTTGGCTGATTACACAGGACTTGGACTATGTGACGAACACAGAGAGACCAACCAACAACAGCCATGGATCAAGAGTCATCAGGAGAATAATGAATACAAAAGGAAGAGTTTTCAAAGCAGTGGGGGACAGCTGACATCAGCCCCCGACCTCCAAGGTTGCTGACATCGGACACTCAAGCAAAGAACCTCAAGGTGGCATTTACATACTGGCCGGATGGATCACTCACTCTGTGTATATTTTGGGCACTGGGAAATTTGGGTAATGTATGTTGTACTTGCTTTGCCTGCATTGTTTTATTTTCTATGACTGTGTATCAATAAAATTAACCTATTATTAACTGGCAGGGGTTATGGTCAATCTGAAGATTATGTTCACCCAGAGCAAAGGTATCAGGGCTGGGTTGTGAAACCAGTGCCAACATATACCAGGGGAGTGTGCCACTACAGTGACATAGCTGGCAATCACATGTAGACCAGCGTGATTGCTACGTCGCTGTAGCACACCATATAGTGATGTAGCACGTTGCTATGTTGCCATAGGGCGATGTATAAATGTGCCCAAAGGGTAGGCTCTTTTACATACTTTTGAAAAAACAATACCCTCAAAACTATTTTAGATACCTGAAAAAATAGTTAGATTTTCAAATGTGCCAAGTACTAAGTCAATCCCAGTGGTAGCTTTAAGTGCTCAGCATTTTATAAAATGAGATGACTACTTGAAGAGCTTAAATAAGAATTTAGGAATCTAACTTTAGGTTCTTTTTTTTTTTTAAATTGTGGTTGAGGGGGAATGAAAATGCAGTGCAGAGTGGCCCATTCCAAAACTCAATGCCATGTATCAGCTACTACTGAGAACTAGAGTCTCCCCTAGGGTTATCATATGTCTGGGTTTTCCTGGACATGTCCTCTTTTTTGGCCCCCTGTGCTGCATCTGGGTGGGTTTTTAAAATAAGAGCAAATGTCTGGGTTTTCTGCTCTCCTGGACTGGCTGTCTAGGGCTGGAAGCAGCGGGCAACATGGTTGGTTATCAGGGACCACATGTTTCCCATGCAGGCTCTGGCGAGCTCCCAGGTAAGACAGTGTGAGCCTGTGCACATGAATGTGGAAGCTGCTTGGGCAGCAGGGCTGGGGTGGCAGAGGCAGTGGGTCCAGAGTGTGGGACAGTGGCAGGGCTGGAGGGCAGGGCAGGGGAGGGGACTGCAGGTTGGGAGTGAGGGGCACCAGTAAGGCTGTGGGGGCAGGGAGCTGCAGATCAGGAGTGAGAGGAATGGGAGGATGCAATGGGTGACTCTGGGTTGGGTATGTGGTGCACTGGCAGCGCCAGAGGGCTGTGGCTTGGGAGTGAGGGGCACCAGCAGGGCTGGGGGGCAGGGGCTGAAGGTCTGGAGTGAGGGGCACTGGCAGGGATGGCAGGGGGCATGAGGCTGCAGATAAGGAGTGAGGGGCACAGGGGATGAGATGGGTGACTGTGGGTTGGGTGTGCAGGACACTGACAGTGCCAGGGAGCTGTGGGTTGGGAGTGAGGTACACCAGCCGCGAATGTGTGGGCAGGGGGCAGGGTACTGCTGTTTGGTAGTGAGGGGCGGCAGCAGGGCTGGGGTGTGTATAGCTTGTCAATGAGGGGTAATAGAATGGGCAGGGCACCATGTCATTGCTTTCCCCGCCCATCATATTTCCCCTGCCCTCCATCCTACCCCCCCCCCCCCCATTCCCTTCCCCTGCGGATGACAGGTGTCCTCTTTTCGGGGCCTAGAACTATGGTAGCCCTAGCCTCCCCTCTTTCTTAGGACCATGGAAAACTAGCCCTTATTCAGTGACAACAAATGGAAGTTGCAAGTGCTAAGCTCATTTGTCAGCAGATGGCCATAACATCAGAAGAGATCTACAGAAAGGCTGTGGAAGGCAAAAGTTTAAAAAGCCACAAGCGTCTGCCACAGTATGTTAACTACTGCAGATCCTAGCACATATTGCTGACAATGAAGGTCAGCTCCCCTCCTTCAGATATATCCATGCCATTCCCATTGATTTCAGTGAGGGGAATACTCTGTTTGAATGAATAGTCTGACCCATATAGAACAATGCAATTTTTCCTCACTGAAAATGACTTGAAATGACAGTTCTGGCAAATTATATCACAAGTGGAGACTCTCAGGTAATGCAATGCAGAGTTACCTTCATGTTATTCCTCAGGGACTGTTCTGCCAAAGAATATGCTCTTTCATTGATATGTAAATGTCTGACAAAGGTACCATCCTGTATCTCAATCTAGTTCCAAAGAACAATGAAGAAATACCTGGGAAAATGTCTCAATGATGTAATAGATAGAGATTCCCTGAAAACTCCACTGCATGTGCTACTTAAATCTAGTCTCCAGGAGCAATAGTCTCAAAAGAACAACACTGTTTATTGAGAAGTGGATAAGGGGAGAAAGACTAATTTTTCAGACTTAATGCCTGGTTGCATGGCCATCACAAAGACAAGTGATACTTCTAAAAGCACGTTTTTAATTTATATCTTGTCTTCCTTACCTTTTTATTGAACTGAACTGTTTCAATAGTTTTAAAAGAATTGATAAAAGGCTGACAATCGAAATGGTGAAAAACAGAACGGTAGGATAGCGCAAATGGAAAGTGTGCTAACGACAGTAAAATCTGCTCTGAGAGAAATGTACAGTACATGCAGTGTTATGTCAGTTCTTTGTTCCTGACTGAAGCTAGAGAAGGTCTATAATTATCATTCTGCTTTGCATATAGTATTCCTTCTGGACAGAAGTGGTAGCAGTCAGAGTAGATTGTATAAAAATAAATCAGTGGGAAAATCCAAGAGGTGTTAAGAATGGAAAACAGAATGAAGGTAACAGAAAAGAAACTGTCGATCTGAAAGTTCTCAGCTAGGTTTTGCCATGCATAGCAATGAATTAACTCAAATGTTGCAGCTGTTCAGTTCAAATGAGCACCCAATATCTAGATGTTTACCTCGACTCTTTAGGCTCTTATTCCTGCAGAAAGCAAAGGCTTTTTTTGAAGGTTTATAGCTAATTCCTTTAGCAAGCCTCAGAAGCACTTTAGTTTCCTGTTTTAGCTGGAGATTGAGTAAAGGTTCACACTGGTTCATCTTGTTTCTGAACTAGGTCACCCGTGCTTAAAATGAAGTTAGGACAAATTTTTAAAACTGACATGCAGAGAATCTCAGAATAAAATGGGGAAAGTATGACAAAGGTGTGGAGATGACTACCCAGGAAAGTGATCTAACTAGGGGCTCAAATACTGTATTCTGAGAAGGAAACTCACCTCCCAAAGGAAAGGATATTCCAAGTGATATTTGGACTCAAGAGTCTCTAGAGGCATATGAAAAACATAGGAGTAGACACCATCGCAAGTAATAGATATCCACGTTCCTCTCATCTTCAAAATATACACTGCTGCCTAACAGCTTGGACAGAAATAAGATAAGTAAATACTGCAGTTCCTCCTGGGACAGACAAGTCCTCCCAGGTATTGGGACAGGAACTCTTTTTCATGTGTGAGTTCAGAGTGTGCGCTGATGATTATAGCCCTAGGGTTGATCCTAACTATTGCCTTTCCCCTCTCTTTTCTCTTTTCAAAAGGTTTAGCTGCCCTTTAAAGAACAAAAGGCAGAGAAATAAGTTCATGAATGATTAATAGTTTAGAGCTGTAGCCTATTAATGGACGAGTAATTGACTAATAATTGCACACCTTACCATCCCTGCCCTTAAATTAAATCCTGCAACCCCAATCTATCAAGTCTGTTTACTGAAATATCTCATCAACTAGACTGTTATCCATAAGCTCATCTTCCAGCAGGATAAAGAAAGCAGCAGGCTCTGGCCTTTGGAAGCATTAGCAGTGCTGGATCCTAATCAATCACACAAAGAGAATATATTTGGTTGCTTTTATTTAGCCCACAACATAAGCAGAATTCACAGGTTTAGTAGTTTCATTGTAAACTGTTTATGCATAAAGGGAAGTGGTGACCATGGCCACCAAAGGCAGGAAGAGGCCTGTGAGTCTACAGCACATGACACAGGAAATGGTGTCCTTTTATATGAAGCTTTGTAGACACCAGCTTTACATCTTGTCCTAGTTACTCCCTTTCGCTAAAAACCTGGAGTAGGAGGGGCTTGGGAAGAGGGAGGCTGGCTTTGAAGAATTTCCTTCCAATTTGTTTCCTGAGGTGTTGACATATTAAAGGGAAAAGTTGCTCAAAACATCATTAACTTCACTAGATAACCTTTTGCAATGCCTCCTAAACCAATGAGTCTACAGGCTTCCCACAGGAACAGTCAATTAATTGTAAGGAAATTCTGCTAAGCCTTTCCAAACCTGCCAAACCAGAAATCCATGCCTTTCATATGGAGGGCTCTTTGAACACTCAAAGGCATTGTGTGACATGCCAGAGAACTAATATAAGTTCTCTTTCATGAGTGTTTGTCTTTGGCTCTTTGCATGGCCTCTCTCTAGCCTATTCAGTGAAGGCAGAGCAACATGAGTGAGCACAGGACTGAATGAGGACACAGGACATCCATTCCCACTGACCTGCAGAAATCATGTTCCCACCTGCCCTTTGTCTGCCTCAGTATACTGTAAGCTCTTCAGGGCAGGATTTCTGTGAGGAGTGTGCTAAGCACAATAGACTATTTCTTTCAGGAAATACCAATGAAGGCCTAGGCAATATAAATAAGAAAAGTCCTGCCTTGCAGTATAATTTGAGATGGTTAAATAATGGCCATTTTTTCAGTGGAAAATTCAGATTAAATTGAAAAGAAAGTGTATCAACTTGTTCAGTGGGAAAAAAATTCAAAGTCCAAAATTTTTCAAATTAAAGTATGTTTGGTTAGAAATACTGTCACTGTATCATGGGGGAAGCCAGTCTGGGTACTTTGCGCTCCCATTGGCTAGATTCACCTGGACAGGCTGTTGGTTGTTTTATAAGATCCCAAGCTTTTGGGTGCATCGTGAGAGATGCAGTTTGGCTGGAAGATGGAGTCATGAGGAAACTGAACTAAAACTCCCAAAAGGTATCAACTCACATTTCTAAATTAAAATAATTTGCGTTTTAGCTAGTAGGTTTTATAACCAAAACAAAACAACCCCAACCCCCCAATTATCTGCAGAGGGCATTTTTTGGGAAACAGTCAATTAATCAAAAACCTGATTTCCCTCATCAATAACAGTTTTGAACAAAAATCTTTAACCAGCTCTCATTACAAAACCCACTACATACACATCTGCAGTTGTAGATAGACACATTTTACATAAAATCCACGTTACCCCTGATTCAATCTAAAACATTTTTTCCTCTATTAGAAAGGAAAAATCATTTATCAGATTCTTGTGAGCACTCCTATAAATATAAACATATACATTTGCACATGACAGAAAACAAAAAGTGCTGTAACAAACCATTTCTTTTATGAACTGCCAAGGAATGGTTATAAAAAGTAAAAAAAAAAAAAAAAAAAATTGCAGAAATTATGAAAAATATCTTGTCTGTATCCTTTTAGCCTTAGGTTTAAGGGAAGCTATAACTTAGGCTGTTTTTTTAGAGGAATATGCAGTTTTAAAAAATGGGAAGATTATAGGTTCAACTACTTACAAAAAAAAATTAGGCCAATGTTCATGACCTGACTGTGAATAGAAGGTATGGAATACTGTTTGCCTTTTCTATAGGCCAGCTTATACTTAACACATTACTGTTCTACTTTTTGGCAGGTCTCTAACTCAAGAAGCCTATATATTTTATACTTTATTTCTTACACATGCAGCAGTTCAATTCCTAGAAGAATTATATAAAATTTAAAAGGCTCTTGGCATTTCAAAAAAACTGGGCTTGATCATTGATTCTCTTTTACTCTCCTCAGTATCTCACATACATCCTTTAAGATATGGAACAATAATCTTCGATTACCCAGAAATTTCATCAAGAGCTCACAACACTTCAAAACTGATACCAGTAAAGGATCCAGCCTTCATTATAAACCATCATTTTAAACAGACTTGGGTGGCCCAAAGAAGGATTTTTCCAAAAGAACTAGCAAGCCCCTGAACCTTTGCATTTCATAATGATTTTTATCATATGTTTTAGCTAAGGTCCCATTATTGCTACTGCACTAATATTATCCTGCTGCACAAATCACTGTGCTGCTCTTAAGTGTGGATTTCTAAAAGTCAGATTTTTATTGGCACTCATCATTCCTTTAAGCAAATAAATAATAAACCAGGAAGAACCTTGGTCTCTGACAAAGGACAGTGCCCAAATGGTGTCCTCCACAAGTGCCCCAGGGCAACACCTGCTCAAAAGGCATGTTACCTTGGTAGGCCTTGAAGGCTGGAGGGTTGGAGGGGGTCCTTCTCCTTCCTTAGGTGGCCATGGAGGTGTATGGGCTGGGTCCCAATCCTCCACTGCAGGGTTGACAGGAATGGTGGTAGTTCTTCAGCCCAGGGAGGCCTGCTGGCTTTGGAGGGCCTGCAGGCTGGCAGGGTTGATCTCCCTCTTTATATGAGCCAGCAATCCCAAAGCTGGTCCGAAGAAATAAAACAGCTCTTAGATAACACATGTCATCACAACAAAATGCCCAGATTTTTGCAATCTAATTAAAAATAATTCATGAAAGTGAAGGTTATTAGTTGAACTAATCAACTCACAAGTTCAGCAGACTAAAAGAATTAGCTCATCCTCTTCTATCCAGCCAGGTCAGGGGCTCCATGTCAGCCCAACTGTGCAGTGCAGATACCTTCTGCAAGCTAGTAACATGAAGGGCTGGGGGGCGGGGGAGGAAAAGAAGCAATCTAATGGCTTCATTGTCAATTATTTGGGTGGGAAACCTTATCTGATGTGTAATGCCCTTATTATTTTATAGCCTGCCAAAGCAAATTGTTTGTGGCAGGTTTTCCAATAGAAATGAACAGTTTAGTTCATAAAATTTAAAACCAGCTTGAGTTGTTTGATCTTTTTATGGACAGTAGGAAGCATTCATCATTCAGCCTATGTGCATGCAACAGCCAGAGGAAGCAGAAATATGGGCCTTGAAAAGCCAAAGAAATGAATGGTTACTATTACTGACAGAGAAACTGTACAGTGACATTTCTTGTTCCACTTGCATGTATGTAGGCAGCCTTGTTTAGGAGTGGTCTGAAATTGAGATTATATCCAAGCACTTCTGCTTAATTAGAGACCCTGCCAAGGGAAATGCCATTTGGATAAATAAGATACAGAAATGTTTTTGTTTTCTTTCTGGTTTTCTCTTTTTTTAAATTTTATCCTCAGAAATAGTTTTTTAAACTGTAGGTTGCATGCTTGGGACTTGATGGATGCCTTGATGCTACGGTGATGGTTGCCAGTAGAGAATCCAAGACAGGACTCCATGGAAGAGAGAGAGAGAGGTGCTCAGTGGAAGCAGTAGTGATACACCCATGAGCTTACTTTACAAGTTGGAGTGGGGAGCAATCCAACTGGATGGTCATTTCCACCATGACATTATTATGCTACACATGAGAGACCAGCAAGATAGAGAATGCAGATCAGCTGTTGCTTGAGCTGAATCTGCTCCCAATTAAGTCAGTAAACCTGACACTACCTTCTGAAAAAGAAAAAAAAAAAAATCAAGCCCTGTAAAGGGATCTGAGCATGCGCATCTTGGGGCAGGCAGACAAAACTCTTGTGGTAGAGGCAATTTCTTTTATTAGGCCAACTAGATAGTTACAATTTTTTATTTATGCGTTTATTTGCAAGCTTTCAGGCCCAAATGCCCTTCATCAGGCAAAGGAGAATTTAAAGATTGTAAAATTTCTCCCCAGTAGAAGCAAAACTGTCCCAGCCGCCTGCAGAGGTTTCGGGATTGAGAGTATGGTCGGGGGTAGAAAGGTAAGAAAGATTTATTGACTTAACAAAAACACAACTACATGTAGTAACAAGACAAACAACGACAGATAAAAGCAATTCACGTCGGCAACGTATCGGCAGTCCCCTCTGATGCCTGATACACAGCAAGCTTCTCTTTCCACAAAGTTCAGCAAAGTCAGGCGTCCCCGAACAGCGCTGTCCTAAGGGTACCGGGAAGGACCCTGGAATGCAGTCCTTGGGCTCCTTGAGGTCCACGGGCCCATTGATCCAGGCAACAGCTAACTAATCCTTTTCAGCTGTATCTTCCTTCTGAATGGTTTCCAGATATTCCAGCCAATTTAAAGCTTCTGAATGGTTCTGATAATGTACAACCACTCAGATTCCTTTTACTTCTACTGTCCTTAGACTGACTAATTAGCAGTACAAGCCTTGCATTTCTTTGATAAGGTAATTTTAACTATGCGACAAGGCCTCACTACTTCAAGGCTTTGCTAAATTTACTAGGCCTTACTTTATACAAGGCTTCACTACATTTTAGATTTTAATTAGGTTTTTAGCAACAACATATAGCTTAATATCTAAACAAATACAGAAAAACACTTGGTCTAATGTTCATAGGGCCTTCAGCAAGCAGTTTTATCACACAGACATAATTTCAGCTGTCACAGAAACTTCATATTGCACAGGAGGACTAGAAGCTGGTAAGGTTCTCCTGGGTAGGCAAGTTCATTTGTAAAGATGCAAATTAGGCTCAGACAAAGGCTTTAGCAGTTTGTTTATCTCAGTTGCTCCAATGGCATGCAAGTATCTGCATTTTGCCTCCTTATTGTTAAGTTGTTCATGTTGCACAAGAGAACTAAAAGGTGGTATGGTTCTTGTGCATGGTAAAGTTCTTTTTTTCTTTTTGCAACTGTCTAGTTGGTCTAATTAAAGATATCATCTCTACCATAAGAGGTTTGTCTGCCTATGCCTCTAGGACTAAATATCCCTGAAACATGGAAGATATTGTAATTAGCTGTTTTGAAATGAAAACTTTACAACCTAAAAAGAAAGAAGTAAAATCCAGCATCCTGCCTGCCATTGGTCACCTTGAGGTAAACTACTGGCTGCAGCCTGTGTTTGAGCCTAATTTGCATACTCGCAGAACAGCTTTAAAAAAACCCAGAACTTTACCACCTAAGAGAACCGTACCATCTTTCAGTTCTCCTGTGCAACATGAGCAACTTAACTCGAAGGAAGCAAAATTCAGCAACAAGCATGCTGTTGGAAAGCCTGAGCTGAACGAACTGCTACAGCCTTTGTTTGAGCCTAGTTTGCATCTTTACAAATGAACTTTCCTACCCAGGAGAACCTTACCAGCTTTTAGTTCTCCTGTGCAATATGAAGCTTCATTTCTACCTGGGAGAAATTTTACAATCTTTGAATTCTCCTTTGCCTGATGAAGGGCATTTGGGTCCAAAAGCTTGCAAATAAAAGTATTTTTCTTTTGCAACTATCTAGTTGGTCTAACAAAAGATATCATCTCTACCACAAGAGTTTTGTCTACCTATGCCTCTAGACCAACACAGCTACAACAAATATCCCTGCATTTTGTGGTATTCACTCAAAACCCATTGACTCTCCCTACCACAGTCCCAGTTTACCATCTTGTTAAGTGACATACTGCATGCTTCTCACAAAGTGTACTGGCTCTGGGATGCTCTCTGCAGCCCAGGGAAAGATGATCTGATATGAATTCCATGTGCAGGTATCCTAGGAAGTGTGGGTAATTAAGGATGCCATTTTCATAACTGTGGTGAGCAGCCCATGATAAAAGGTAACTTAGCCCTCTCTTAGAAGCTGTAATGAAACAGCACTTCACACACCTCAAGGGTATCTCCTATTGTCTCAGAATAATTAGGGAGAGCAGAAATCATTACAGTGTCAGCCCTCCCTGTTATTGAATTGTGTCCATTCAATACAGGGCTGCCTAAAGTAATAGATATATGTGCTAGAACTAAGCATGTCCCCTTTGGAGCCCATAGCATCATCCTATTGCAGCCTGCAGGTTCAACACCAGGCCCTTCCCTCAATTAGAATTTAATCACTTTGTAGAACAGCTGAGAATTTCAATCATTTTTTTTTCCTGCTCCCCATCAATCTTGTCTCTTGAAGTAATTTAATTTCCCCCTCTCTCTCAAAGAATACTAAATCTTCTTGGCGGCTAGAAAGAGAATGCAGAAAGGAAAAAACTAATTTTCAGTGGAAATTTAAATACAATGCTGATTGTTTTCTTGGAGTCCTCCAATATACCTGCAACTGAATATCTTGACAAGATGAAGAAGGCATCTTGGTCTTATCAAGAGCTGCTAGCAGCTATCAAGAAGCAATTTAAATCCATACTCAGATGATTCAGACCAAGCAATCTTTTGGACCATTTTTCTCCTCCTGCAGTATCTTAAACTCACCTAACTTTTGAGCAGCACTTTAAAAGGAACAGAGTGTAAAGAATGTAGGCTTTGGTCGACTTGCAAAGGTACCTGGAATTTATCCAGCTGTTGCACAATTTTGAGGTGTGCTATTCAAAGAGATTATGCTGTAACATATGAAGAAGGTGTAAAAGGAACTGGTAGTGGCTGGTATAACAAATGGGGACAGAAAAGAGTGTAGCTGTATCTTTGATTTTGTTTGTTCAGAGACCCTTCTATAGAACAATCAGATCATGTTAAGGAGCTGATTCTCCCATCACTGTTCTTTAATATGGGAACTTTATCTTCACTTTGCATGTTAGAAAGATACGCGAATAAGTTGCCCCAGGTCATATAACGGTTTCCCCGGGTTGAATAGGATCACAAGGGAAAACAGAAGCAAGCACAGAACTTCTCAATCCTAAATTTTTGTTAAATTCAAGTCACATTCCATCCTTTCTTAATGCAGTAACTAACCTAACCATGTGAGTTATTGCTTATTATAGGTACACCTGAATACATTTATGTCTACTGGACTAGCGTGGGTCGAACTCTTATCTCCCACCCCACATAGAATAGTGCTAATATTGCTTTATTCAGTGAGACAACCCTATCGGCTCACTGCCTTTGATGTTGTTGTAGCTTATAACCATGTACTAAATCAATGAACAGTAAGTGGTGCTACTGTACAGTAGCACCAGTGCACAGGTTTTTATGGATGCTAACTGCTCAGTAGCCTAATACTACTGTGCAGTAGCATATTAACACAGGTTTTGCCCAACACGCTACTGTGCAGTGTTATTAGGCTACTGAACAGTTAGTGTCTCATGTAGATGCACCCAGTATAATTACAGCAGAATCTGTACCTACACCCAAATTATACAAATAAACTTTTTACCTATTGCTTTTAATCTTATGTATTTTCTTGAGTTTTGCATGACCTTAAGAAACTCCAGTTTGTATTGCTCTGTAGCTTGACATAAGCGCTCGACCTCTGTATGCTCTATGTGTGAGAGAATGGGTGAGTGTGTGTCTGTGGAAAAGGAAAACATCAGCTGGCGACTGGCTGAAGAATGCAGACAGATAAAAGACCAAAACAAGAAGAATCCATCCCAGGACCGTGAGAGAACAACGACAATCGACCTTCAAGGAAGAACACAGTAATAATACAGCAAA
Organism: Alligator mississippiensis; assembly: GCF_030867095.1. Classification (NCBI taxonomy): domain Eukaryota; kingdom Metazoa; phylum Chordata; order Crocodylia; family Alligatoridae; genus Alligator; species Alligator mississippiensis. The sequence goes on along the minus strand of NC_081825.1, from coordinate 139,899,407 downwards.
AGCACAGAGAACTGGGTGAACTGACAAGGCTAGGAAAGATGGGATGAGACATATCAATTTTGTGTCTTGTTCTGTATGTCATCCTGGAGCATCGGTTCGCCTGATGAGATGGACCGGCAAAAGCCTGGCTCCTACTTGTGATCAACTTGGCTGGCCACTAAGTTGATCCAAGTACTGATAAGACTCATAATGTATACCAGCACAGAACAGAAATTGGGGTATTAATATGGTGTGTGTGTGTGTGTGTGTGTGTAGTAAGTGCTTAATCAATAAACGTGGCATCTTGCCTTATCTTCCCTCATAAGGTCTCGCTCATGATTTGTTCAATTGGCAATTTGTATAACACCCTGCCCATGTCTAAATTGGACAGCTTCTCCATCTCTATCACATCTCAAAACTCCAATCTTTCCTGCCTGCACAGAACACCAAAGCTCTTGGCTCTTGTCTCGCATCTAAACTCCTGCAAGCAGACACTTTCCTCTTCAAGTCTGTTCTCCATGTTGCTACTCAACTCCTCTTTCTAGTCCCTTCTCCTGAATGCCTTGATCTCCTTTTTGTCTCCCTGAATGTTCCTCCACCAGAGACACCAGCTTCTTGTCTGCATACAAAGGTCATTACCAAGCAAGCCTTTCCTATCTTGGAAACCTAATTTATCTTTGTAGTATCACTTGCTACACATCCCCTGGCAAAGACACTGGCTTGAGGCCTGTCTTCTTCATCGTGTCTCCAGTCCAACCTTTCTATATGGTCTGCTCCCAATATACTGAACAGGCTACTGCTTTTGATGCTGGTGTTCCCACATCTTGTGGGCTACTTTGCTTCTCCTGACAAACACAATGGTTGGTTGTGTAGAAGCCCCATGATTTTATTAGAAAGTTGCATCTGCCGAAACCCACTCTCAATCTCTGACCCATTAGCAGTTAAATACATGACTAATTTGATTAATTATTTAATTTAATTCACTAATTATAAAAAGTGGTCAACATATCTATATTCATTTATACTTCAAAAATAGCATTTCATGATTTATATACCAAATCTCTTGATTTTTAATAGTCCGTCTTTTGATTTTTGACATGGAAGGGTCACACTCACTTATCTTTTCCATTGTTGCCTGGCTCCTTCCTTGCACAGGCTTATTTCATTACCTGGGGTATAGTGTTGTAGTCCAACTGTGATCTCTCTATCTGGAGAAGGTTTGCCTGTGTCATTTCTATTTGTTTAGTGCCTACCATAAAAGTGTCCCAGAGAGCCCAGGAATTGCAATAGAAGTTGTCTCTATGACTTAGGGCAGTTTCAGCTGCATGAAGAAAAAGGAAAATTTGGAGAAGAGCAAAGTGAATAGAAAGAGGTCTGAGAAACTGGCCCCTCTCTCTCCTTCTGCCTCTCCACCTCCTTCCATGGGAAGAGAAACATTAATTTGTAATTAAACACATTAAAATGAAATAACTAAATATATTCATTTTGGGATTTAGCAGAATCTGGGCTAACTACAAGAGAGGTAGAGCTGCAAGAATGTCCCTGTCAGAAAAAAAGCCACACGAATCCTAATTTGGCCGAAAGATTCTGATTCTCAGTTATTAAAAAAAATACGAAAAGCACATTGTTTTGTGTGATTTTCACTGCAATTAGCATATATTGTGTTGCTGACCTCACCCAAAAGGCGGTACTTGGAAGCATTATAATGGACTATTAGGCTGCATTTCCCTATCAGCCCATTGATTTGCTGATGTTGTGGCTTGACCCTCATATTTGTGCTCCCCAGAAAAGTACAGGTCCCATAGGACAATGCAGATTTACCTTTGACCAAGATTTATACAGTGGGGATCAAATGTTTTGTGATTCACTGTGGGAAGTGCAGTCTACCAAACATGTCTAGGAGAGTGGGGGCCCTCAGACTCCTGTACTACAGCTCACATGAGCCAAAGCACCATGGCAGGATAATGGAGAGGAACACTGAACTGACTAGATACAAAAGTGCTCCAAGATCAATTCAGCAAACCAAATTGAAATATTTCCATTGCAGAAGAGCTAATATATACATTTCCAAAGAAAAGGTTGAAATAACATTTTTCAATATTTCCAAATAATTGTTTGTTTGTTTTCTATTTCCATTCTGCAAAAGTTTAAATTAAACATTTTGAATCAACTTCAGATGAAAAAACAAATGTTGAAATTTCACATAGCCAGAAATTCTGCATCACATTTATCTCTAATTAATAGTTAATAATTAATCAAGCTAACTATAAAACCTATAATGAGCTGTAAAAGATCAGCATGTTGTAAGAGTAGCATAAAAAACACTTTGACTGCAGTTGTCTGTCACTGTGATTGACAGCTATTGTTTGCAGCCTACTATAAAACTCATAACCTTCTAATTGCCTCAATCTTGCCAGCCTTATTTTTTTTCCAGGCTTTCTTTAACAGCTTACCCACTTTTAGAAGATGTGGAGATCAGTTGTTTTCACTTAAAAGTAAACTTTTGATAATAATACAGGCCATAAATGCTGTGTGGAGCTAGGGACAGGGTTGAAAGACCTTTACAATCAGCAGAAAGATTCCTCTCGACTTCAGTGGTCTTTGGCTTAAGCCCTAGCTACAGCACTGCTGTGCCATGGGCAAAGACAAACACAGAAGCTTTCCATTTCTCTTTCTGACATGTCTGTTTTGAATAAGTGTTGTTTAACACAGGTCCAAGAATGAAACTTATATCCACAAGAAATCAACAAACACAGCTGAAAAGGATTCAGACCAGGCAGAGATAAAACATTTATGTTGCTATGGGTGAAATTAAACCTCCAGCTTCAATGAAAATGATAGCAAATATAGATAATAATTGGACAACTTTTAAGCATAGATTTTAGCTGCATCTCCCAGCATTAAGTGAAGATAAATAGACTGTACATTTGAAAGAGCTATCCAAATACCCTGCAGTAACCTGCTACAATGCAAAAAGAAAAGCCCAGCATGGAAAAAGTCTGTTTCTGACAATGGCAAGAGTCACTAGCATTTGGTAGTTAGAGTATGTCTATTTACAAAGCAGCAGAAGAAAGAGACAAAATGGATGTAATTTAGCAAGAGTCTGATACACAGTGCAGGATAGAGAATAAATAAAAACGGGTGTCTTTTGTTGTGCAACATACTGTAGCAAAAAGGTTGATATTTGATGCCTGTTTGATAGATCTTAGCTTCACAGCTCAGGGACGTAGTTTTGGCAAAGTTATAGCAGCAATGATTCTAGATCAAATAGAAAGAAGCTACTAAGAGTCGTAGATTGAGAGAAATGTTAAAATAAATGTGTGCCAAGTCTTAGTTTCCACGGCTACATATTAAAGGTCCAGTACTGGTATGGGCTTTGCAACAACAGTTGGTGAAACAATCTCAAAAGATCAAGACAAGTCAGAAGTTAGATTGATCCTGTACATAAATAGAGGTAGTAAGGCAAAGTGAACATTATAGTTCCATGAACCAGCCAAAACAGCTTATATTTGCAACATATTGCACCGGTCATCCAATTCATCCTCACTCACAACTTCACTTTCAACAGTTGTCACTTCCTCCAAACCATGGACACAGCTATGGACACAAAGATGTCCCCCTTAATACACCAACTTCTTCATAAGCCACCTGGAGGAAATATTTCTAGAACACTTCACCAAACCTCCATTTTACCTGTGTTACAGAGATATGTTCGTCCTCTGGACCAAGCACTTGGACTCATTCACTTCCACCAGAGGTTTAAACAACTATCACCTCACCCCTCAATCAAACTGTCTTTGAAATATTCCTACACTAACATCAACTTTTTGGATACCATAACCCACATCCAGGATGGCACTCTACAAACCACCATATACAAAAAACCCAATGACCACCATATACAAAAAACCCAAAGACCAGCGATCATCGCACACCAAAAGAGCTGTAATCTACAGTCAGGCCTTGAGATATCACCGTGTCTGCTCTGAAGGGAATGGTTGCAATGCCCACTTGGCCAGCCTACAATCTTCCTTTATATAACATGGGCGCTCCAGTTGATAAAGAAACTGTACAGTCAAAAGAGTAATACAAATGCCCTGCAGTAATTTGCTACAATGCAAAAAGACCCCTCCCCCACCCCATAACTGCTTCCCACTGGTCATCACCTACCACTCCACACTGGAACCAATCAGAAGAGTCATCAAGCAACTACAGCTTATACTCGACAAAGATCAGACCTTGAAAGAAACATTTTCAGCCCGCCCACTTTTGGCTTTCAAAACCCCCCTAACCTTGCCCAACTCATCATCACATACAAAGTCCCCACTGCCCAACAGACATCAAGAGGGACACAGCCTTGTCTTAGCAAGATACACTTAACCTGTCAACACGTCTTCAGTACTACTATAATCAATACCCCGCATAATGAAATTATCAGAATCAATGGTCCATGAACATGTCTTTTACAGACTATATCTAATCCAATGCACCAGATGCCCTCATGGAAACTATATGTGTGAAACTAAACAGCAACTATATACTAGAATGAATAGTCACAGAAAAAAATAAAAAGGAGAGACACACCTACACCATTAAGAGCACATTTCTCAAAGAGCAACCACTTTTTCTCTGATCTCACTATCCCTGTGTGTAAAGGAAACCTACCCAACACCTTTAAAAAGTGAACTTAGAAACAAAAATTCATAAGGTAGCTGGACACTAAGAACTTAACACTCATATTAGCGTTATGGCTCATTATAATCTACCTGATCCCCAAATTCTCCCCACACAGGAAAGGCAAGACAGACCCTCCTCCTTTTTGATAGACTTTGATTTACTAGCAATCACTTTCTTTTCTTCTGGTAATTGGTTGTCTGCTACCCCTGAGAATTTCTCTCCCTGCTCTTACAGCTGGTTTTTTTTTTTTTTTTTTTGCTTTGCTTCATTGGTGCTCACTGCTCAGACCTGATGAAGAATGCCTTGCATTCAAAAGCCTGTCTACCTGTATCCCAGCTATACAGATGGTCCAATAAAAGATACCATCCTAAGAAATCCTTGCCTCTTGTATGAATTAAACATCATTCTGCATGCTTTACTTTTTCTTTAGTCCAAATTTTAAGACAAGTTTTCATATTATTGTTAAGTCTTTGAATAATTAAAAATCATTGAAAATTTAGTGTATAAAGAATACTTTTTGGGAAAAATCAAAACTAAACAAAAATACCAATTGTTAATATACATGGTTAGAAGTAGGTTGATAATTCAGGTCATTTTTAAACAGTTGTATTGTGACATTAGCGATAATCCAGCCAAACACCAGCCTCCTTTTCCAGCTAAATTCCATTGCACAATTGCTTTCAGGTGTTAGTGTATGCTTGAGTTTAAATGACCATAAAATGGATAATTAAACCAACACAATGATTTTATTCCAGCTGTTGTATACTGCTTGGCTTGTGCAAAGCAGCCCCCACTCCAGGCTAACTAGCCAGTGGGTGCATCTACATGTGAAATAAATGTGAAGCAATAAATTCTAGTGCATATCACAGAGCTTATTGCTCCTGGGTTCTGCATCTTTACATGTACCTGGGACCACAGTATGTTGAGCTGAGTCAGAGCAGCCCTGGCAGGCAGGGGTTCCCCAGGGTTAGCCTGCCAGCCTGGGGCTGTTTTGACCCATCCCAATGTGCTGCAGAGGGGCTGGCTGGGGCACGGGGGTGCTTCAGTGGGGAGCTAGCCAACAGACAGTGCCCACACTGAAGCACCCTCATACCCCAGACAGTCCTGCCATCTATACCTGTGTTACTGTGCACTAAAGAACTCTGCCACAGAACAGTACTTCTATTTACAAGTACTAACCTGCAGTGGAGTTAATTAGTTTCCTGTGGCCTAATAGGGCTGCACATGTAGGCGTTGAGACATTACTGCAGAGCTAATTAGGCAGCTCCACAATAAATGTCTCATGTAGATGCTCCCAGTATGTTCCTGCTGCTTTCTGCTTCTTGCACAAATGATCAAGGGTCATGTAATTTAGATGGGTTTTAAAACATATTTTATAGGTGCTTCTTAGTTTTGCTTATGAAAAGAAAATCTGTAAATGTGTATAGTTGTTTAAAAAGGTTGTATGCTAAGGTAGGTAGAACTCTCCTAATGTTTTGGTGTTCATAATGAGAAATATACTTACACTTCAGGACTGTATGAAATAAGAGTAGTTCTTTGGCTCATTTAATTATTAAGGATGGTGTGTATGCTTCCAAGAACAAAGATCTGTGGAACAATGTTACTCAAACTATATAGAAACCAGTCCTTGATATAAGCGCATATTAAGTTGTTTCCAGAAATTGTTTAAATATAATCAACACATCGAAATGATTAGTTTATCTGTATAAATACAGGGGGGTCCTGATTAAACCAAGAAAGATCTTTATGCAAAATGCAGCATAGCAGAAAAGGGAAATGTGAGGGCTGGGCCCCGATCCCGCCCTCGTCGCCATGCGCGGCGGTGATTCCGATCCCATTCTGGCCGCCATGGGCAAGCCGTGAGCGAACCGGGGTCGTACCAGACCCGTCTTCAGTGCACACGGGCTGTGGCCAGCAGCCTGGGCATGAGAGGCGGGAGAGAACCGTGGGGCGGTTTAGCGCACGCGAGTTAGAATTAGTTATGGAGGCATAATGGTTGATTGAAAAGATTATTTACTTACACCCAAAGATGGCATTGGTGTAGGCTGGACAGGTTTCCAGGCACAGCTCCCGCTTGAACCCTCGTTGGAGGACTCTGACAAATTGATTGCTCCCATGGAGTTTGCTAGGCTCCGCGGGTCTGGTTAAGTTGGGTTTGAAAAGTTTCCCCGGAGTAATTCAGGCTCCGCGGTTCTGATAAGTTTTCCCCGGAGTTTGCTAGGCTCCGTGGGTCCGAAGTTACAGGAAAGGGATACGTCTAGGATTGTGCTTGGCGACGGGGAGAGGCGAGAAGTGAAAGCTCCATAGGCTTAGTTCTATTGCCTCTCTTGCCTGCTTAGGGGAGGCGCGCCGGGTCCGCGAGGGTCCGCAGCGCTTGGAGATCTTCACACAGAATCTCTCTCTCTTCCTCCCTCCTCCGGCTTGGGTGGAAACTACCCAAGCCTTTTGTACGGCTAGCAAGCCAATCGCTAGCCACCACGTGTGCCTAAATTAGGAATCGGCCAATAACATGGCGCGGATCCTAATACAAATGGCGGGAACTTCTTTACAGCGTGTATCACTATGGTGCAAGAAAGAGATGCACACTGCAAAGAAGCTGCAATCCGGCGGGAAATCCCCAGCTGCACCAGAGTTCTCTAGCAGCAGAGAGCTCTACCGTGCAAAGAAAGCAACAAATTGGCGGGAAATAATTTAGCAGTGCCGAAGCGCACACACAAACAAAAAATCACAACTTTGGGTTGTGACATCCCCCCCTTGCTGAGAGCATAGCTAAATTATGCCATACTCTTTCAAGCAATCTAGAGTTTTGTCGTAATCATCCAACGAGTAAACAAGCCATCAAACAAATACACAAACATAAAATTCGCTGTCCTGGGATCAAGTTACATAACAATCAAGAAATAATAACCAACATAAACACATAATCTGATTCATGACAAAAACTGCACGATCGGGGCTTCAGTGGGCGTCGTGACGAAGTCGTACGTCAGGCCCTCACTTCTTCCGGTGGTGTCATCCCTCTTAGGGCTCCCCCTCGTCACACGCTCTGAATTCCAGATCTGTAAACGGAAAACTCTCAAAACAGATTAATGATCTAATTCAGCAAACTTAAACAATTTTAAATGATTTTCATGGCTTAATTAGACGAAATCGTCGAAGATTCATCATCTGGCTCTTCTAAATAATGGAAAACTAACTCATAAGCTAACTGACATTGGCCTGCGTCCCCTAAAATCCGAAGCTGCCGCTTGTTGAGTCCGGAACGCTGTAGGAGAAATCCAAACATGTATCGCTCCTCTAGGGTTCTCGGTGGCAGTGGTGGAAGATCGGATCCACATCGTCTGGTGCCTTGGGTCCTAGTCAGGTGTTGATAGTCCCGATCATAAGACAATCTTGGCTCCATCAGGATACACAGTCTCGGCAATTGACAAAGAAGATTATTCTTTAATCACGTTTAAATTCTGTGGCAATAAGTTCTAGCCATGAAATTATAGCTTCTTCAGATTCCATTTCAGATTCTTTATACCATTGTTGTAGATCTGTCCAAGCACGAATGCGATTGGTGGTGACATCTCGCCCATCCGTTGCCGGGCCAACCGTGATTGCAGGGCAAGCTGTTTTTTCGGGAGTCGATGTTGTTAAAGGCTGAACTGCTGCAGCTGGGGTCACTGCTGCTGTTGCTGCTTCAGGCAGGAGGGATGGATGCTCTCCTCTGCTTGACTCTCTCCTTCGTCGGCAGGAAGGCGTGGTCGGCCGAGATGCCGCTGCGTCGCTAGGCGGGGTTGCCAGCGACGACGCTGTGTCGATGGGCGGAGTCGCTGACCGAACTCTCGTGGGTTCGTTAGAAGCTCCACCCTTCTTTTCCGGTTCTTCCACATGGTCTCCCTCTTGCTCGGCGCCATCTTGGACTTGCGTTTCAGGCTCCTTTTTCTCAGCCGCTTCTTTGAACGCTCGGATCTCCATCTACAGCTGGGCTTTCAAACTTAGGTTTTTCTGCATTAGATTCATTATAGTATGAATAGTTGCACTACCTTCTCCCCCCTTGTCGTACCGCAAGGCCATTCTTTCGTCCGCGGGGCATTCCTCTGTCTCTAGATCTTCACGGAGCTCAGATGGAAGCTCGCGACCCCGTAATCTAGACATTATCATCCCTGGGGGGAACGGGCTGATGGGCTCCGGTTCTTCACTCTCCCGAGCATATCGTAGGCATCGGGCACACTCCCGGGTGAAAGTCGGGTTCGTTTCGCCCGCTGGGTTGGGTTCGGCGAGGGACACAGTTTTGAGGGGCCTAAACAGGACCCGCTCATATCTCATTATACACCCGAACACCGCAGGGAGCAAGTACACTTCCCTTTCTTTTGGGGTTCCGTCTTCGGAGATTCCCTCTTCTCTCTTTAGTGACAAACGGCCGCTCACAAATCTTTCACCCGTTCCGCCCGCCTGGTGGTAAGCGATATGGATCTCTAATTCTTCAAAGCTTTTCACTTGGCGTTGGTTATCGCGCCAAGGGCAATTCCTAACCAATTCTAACTCCAGCGTGCTCTCTCTTAATTCCGTCTGAGTTGTTACGTGCGCATTCTCTCCTGATCTCAATCCCATCCTCATCGCCATGTGCGGGCCGGGCCCCGATCCCGCCCTCGTCGCCATGCGCGGCGGTGATTCCGATCCCATTCTGGCCGCCATGGGAACTTCTTTACAGCATGTATCACTACGGTGCAAGAAAGAGATGCACACTGCAAAGAAGCTGCAATCCGGCGGGAAATCCCCCGTTGCACCAGAGTTCTCTAGCAGCAGAGAACTCTACCGTGCAAAGAAAGCGACAAATTGGCGGGAAATAATTTAGCAGTGCCGAAGCACACACACAAACAAAAAATCACAACTTTGGGTTGTGACAGGAAAGAACAAAGGAGCGGAGAACTGAGAGACTCAATTATGTCCTGAAGACACCAGGAGGAGGTGAAGCAGATCCCCACCTCATTCGCTGGGCTGCAGGGTTACTAAAAGCCCCCGGTGGGGGCTTTCACCACCCTGTGCTGGACAGACTCCAGCTGGGGGAGCCAGTGCTTGGCTGGGCTGGTGCTCTCACCTTCTGTCCCCACAGGCAGAGGCTGGAAAGGGCAAGGTTGAGCTTATCCCAGCCCAGTGAACTGGGCTGTGTGGGAATGAAAAGCTGCCAGAGGGAGCTCCCCCCCGCCTCCCCTGCACCAGGCAGATCCTGGCTGCGGGGGCTGGTACTGGGCTGATCCAGTACTTTCCCCCCCTACCCTACCTCTGCTCTTGGAGGGGGCAGAGCTGAGCCAGTGCCAAGCCTGTTAACCTGGCTGCCTTGGGAGCAAAAAGCCCCCACAACTGGGGCTTTCTTTCCCCTTGTCCTGTACAGATGAGGGTATAGGGGAGTCTGGGGGTCTGTTCCCTTGCCCTCCCCCTTTCTGCTGGGCTGACAGGTGCTGGCGTAGAGCAAAGGCTTTAGTGCCTTAGCTCTGTGATAGCGGGGGGAGAGGCTAACCCTGCTCCACTAGAGCAGACAGCACAGCCCTGGGCTGCAAATCAGTTGGATGCTGGTAGGGACTGTGAGTTAACGTGAATTGGGAAGGGAACTGGGACAAAAATTCCATAAATCATTTTGACCTTAATCAGTTAAGTCTGATAGTAAATCCAACCAGGTTTATCTTAAACCAGTTTCAGCCATTTTGAAAGCAGTTCATGTGCACTGAACTTCTGTTCTGTTATAGGTTTAAACCAATTTCGGATCACACAATGGTTTATGTGCAACTTCTGTCCCTAGCCAAAAGGTAACTAGATTGGTTTGATGAACCTTCTTCTTGACAAACCCACATTAGCTGTTTATACCATAGTTATTTTCTAGATTCTTTTAAATTGATTGTTTAATAATTTGTTTCAATATTTTACCAAGATCCAAGTTAGGCTGTCTGGTGTATAATTCCCTCCATTTATCCATTTTTGGGACAGATACTGTGCTTGCCCTTTTCTAGTCCCCTGGGACCTCCCCTGTCCTCCATGAGTTCTTGAAGATAATCATTAATCCTTCAGAGATTACTTTGGCTAGTTAAGCACTCTAGGATGGATTTCATCAGGCCCTGCCAACTTGAACAAATCTCTCTCATCTAAATATCCTTTAACTTGTTCTTTCCGTATTCTGGCTTACACTCCTATCTCCTTGCTAAAAATAATTGAGTTAACTACCTAATCACAATTTACTGAAGCAAGGAAAGCAGTGACTACTTTAGCCTTCTTATTTGTTCTCCTTTCCCAGGTACTAATGGACCTCTACTTCGCTTTATCTCTTTCTGACTTCTAATGTATTTATAGAATCTTTTCTTGTTGCTTTTTACATCCCTTGCTAATTGAAACTCATTTTGTGCCTTAGCCCTTCTGATTTTATACTTACACACTTCTGCTATTCCTTTATACTCATTCCTTCATTGTGTGCCTTTGTTATCCTGTTTTGTCTGATTCCTTTATGATTTTCAGGTATTGAAAAACTCCTTATGTACCCAAGATTGTCTCATACTCCACTTTATTTCCCTCCCTTGCATTGGCTTAGTCTGTTGTTGTGTGTGTAATATAGTATCTTTCAGCACCTGCTAGTTTCCTGCATGTCTTTAACTCTCAGATTGCCTTCCCCAGAGATGACGACTATTAGTTCTCTAAATTTGCTTCTAACATCTGCTTTTCTGAAGACCATTTTGGTTATTCTGCTGCTCCTGTACTTTTCTTTCACCTTCATCTTAATTACCTTTCACTTTGATCTTCTCAACTAATATTTCCATAGTAATCTGGACGAAATCTAAAATAGCGATTTCTCCAGTAGCTTCTTCTTTCTAAAACAAGTTGTCTCCAGCATGTTCCAAGACTTTGATGAATGGTCTGGGTCTGACTGTAGTGTTTTTGGGTGGATATCTGGGTAGTTAGGAGCCCACCATTAAACACTATGTCTTCTTCTTTGGATACTTCTGATAGTTATTGAAATAAGCCTCCACCTCCAAATTAGACGATCTATAATAGACTCTGACCAAGGCATCACCTTCATTTTTCTCCCTTTTAGCTTCACCCAGAAACATTTCACAGTTCTGCTCCTGGTCTTTTCCTAAATTCATAACAGAGAAACATACATTCTAGCTTTCCACCGCAATGCCTCCATCCTTTATTCTTTGCCTGTCCTTTCTAAAGAAGTTATATCCTCAGATACTAATATTGCAGTCTTGCGATTTTGTCCCACCAAGTTTCTGTGACAGCAATTACGGCTGAGCTTTAGTTGTTGTGTATTAAGATTTCTAGTTCTTCTTGTTTGCTCCTAGTATATAGCTATCTCAAATGTCCAGTCAGTTGCCTCAGCATTCTTCCTCCTGTCCCATTTGTAGTTCTCTCTCAGCTTCCTATTCCACTCACCCCCCTGCTCCCTCTTTCCCCCCAGCCTAGGATTTCAATAGGAACTTGGTGCCTAAGTACCGTTGAGGATCTAGGCATGTATGTCAGGTGATGATCCAGAGAAAGGGGTAGGCAACATCAACATTCTCTCTGAGTAACAGAAAAGGCTAGACACTTTTTTGTATGCTAATTTCACTCCCTTCTACATCCCAAACACTGACCAACACTCTGAATGCTCATTCCACTGACCCGTTTGTCTCTGGCTAATCCAGGGCCTGTTCTACTCAGCATAGAAATACATCCCTAACAAATATTCTGCATAGATTAGAAACTTTTTTCCACTGATGAGAACCCAGAACTTTTCAAGTATTTCAAAATAAGTTTCTGGGAGCCCATAAACTGAGACTATTTTGTAAAGCCAAGATGAATGGTCACTTCATGTTTAACCCTGAGAACATGTCTGTCAGGCAAGTCAGTAAACACTAGTTGAACCTGCACTTCACTGCAGAAGATTAATTTTTTAATTTTTTATAACCTTTTGTCATCATCATCATCATCATCTTAACTTTATGGTTTATGCATCATCATAGGCGATGCATAGGAAGGGCATGGGAGGAGGGGCTAGTGAGCAGAGAGTGCTAGTGTCCCCCCCCCCCCCCCAAATTGGCTCCACTGGTGGCATGTCGGCAGTGGAAGTGCTCGGTGATTGACCCACCCAGTCATGCCCCACTGGTGCACCCCCAGACTCAGGAGGCACCAGTCATCCATGTAGCATCATTGTCTGTTCCAACTTCAAAAGCTTTCAGACTATTGTTTCCATCTGCTTTCTTCTCTTGTAGACTGTAATGATCTGGCCTCCGGATTAGGGGATTTAATTTATATAGATTTTCCCGGTTTTGCAATTAGGGAAACCAAGGCACAGAGAAATAAAGTGATATGTCCACAATCAAACAAGTTAGTGTCAGAATTTAAGTTTCATAGTAGCTAGGGTCAGGAGGGACCTGAACAGATCATCTAGCCTGACCCTCTGCCACAGGCAGGAATGAATGCTGGGTTCACAAGATCCTAGACAGGAGATCATCCAACCGCCTTTTGAATTTGCCCAAGGTAGGGGCGAGGACCACTTCCCTGGGAAGTTGGTTCCAGATTTTGGCCACCCTAACAGTAAAATATTGCCTTCTGATCTCTAACCTAAACCTATTCTCCATCAGCTTATGACCATTGTTCCTTGTCACCCCAGGTGGTGCTGGGGAGAAAAGGGCTCTGCCTATTTGCCGTTGATCTCCCCTGATGAGTTTGTAGGCAGCCAACAGGTCCCCCCTCACCCTCCTTTTGCTGAGGCTGAACAGGTTCAGGTCCCTCAGTCTCTCCTCGTAGGTCCTGTCCTGCTGCCCTCTCACCAAGCGGGTGGCCCTCCTTTGAACCCTCTTCAGGCTGGCCACATCCCTTTTGAAGTGCGGCGCCCAGTACTGAATGCAGTATTCCAACTGCGGCCTGACCAAAGTTGCATAGAGGGGGAGTATCACCTCTCTGGACTGGCTTGAGATGCACCTTTGGATGAATGACAAGGTATGGCTGGCCTTGCTGGCTGCGGTCTGGCATCGGTGGCTCATGTTCATCTTGGAGTCAATAATGACTCCAAGATCCCTTTCCACCTCTGTGCTTTCAAGAAGGGAACTCCCCAGCCTGTATGTATGCTGTGGATTCCTTCTCCCAAGGTGCAGCACCCTGCATTGGTCTACGTTGGACCCCATCTTATTCTCATCTTCCCACTTTTGTAGTCTGTCTAAATCTAGTTGCAGCCTCTCTCTCCCTTCACGTGTGTCCACCTTGCCCCACATCTTAGTGTCATCAGTAGACTTGGACAGCGTGCTTTCCATCCCCTCGTCCAAGTCGCTGATGAAGATGTTAAACAGTGCGGGCCCGAGGACCAAGCCCTGGGGTACCCCACTGCTCACATCTCGCCAGGTTGAGTACAACCCATCCACCACTACTCTCTGGGTGTGCCCCATCAGCCAATTTTTTACCCATCCAACTGTGCAGGCATCAATACTACAGCCACTTAATTTATTGATGAGGATGGGGTGAGAGACAGTGTCAAAGGCCTTTTTAAAGTCTAGAAAGACTACGTACATGGCGACACCATCATCCAAGGATTTAATTACTTGGTTACAAAAGGCAATCAGGTTGGTCTGGCAGGACCTGCCTTTGATGAATCTATGCTGGTTGCCCCGAGCATGATCTCCCCTGCTGGCCCCCCACAGATGCGCTCCTTGATGATTCTCTCCAAGATCTTCCCAAGCACCGAGATGAGGCTTACAGGCCTATAGTTACTTGGGTCCTCCTTCCTCTCTTTCTTGAAAATTGGGACCACATTAGCTAGTTTCCAATCCCCCAGTACCTGGCCAGATAACCACACATGCTCATACAGCCAGGCCAAGGGCTTCGCAATACCCCGCCAGCTCCCTCAACACCCTTGGGTGGAGGGCATCTGGACCTGTGGATTTAAAAATGTCTAGCCCTTCCAGAATATCCCTAACTATATCTGCGCTGACTGAAGGCCTGACAGAGTTATCCCTAAGATTATTCTTACCTCTGGTAGGAGGGATATCCTGGTCCCTGTTCAAAAAAACAGAGGCAAAGAAACTGTTAAAAATATCAGTTTTCTTGTCTGGCATAGCCACAAGATTACTGTTTGCATCTTGCAGCGGCCCTACATTGCCTGGTGCCCTCTTCTTGCTCCCAATGTACTTGAAAAAGGACTTTTTGTTGTCCTTAATCCTGGACGTTAGCCTGAGTTCCATCTCTGCCTTGGCCTTCTTAAGAGCCCTCCTACACTACCGGGCTGAGGAAGAGTACTCCTTGTTGGTGATAGTTCCTCCCTTCCACTGGTTGTACGCCCCCCTTTTAGTCCTCAGGCATTCCTGAATGAGCACTCTTAGCCCCCTTGCTTTTCTCAGGGACTGTTATCCTTTGGGCCTGGAGGATCGCCCCCTTAAGGTACGACCATCCCTCGTGGACTCCCATTTCCTCTACCTTCTGGGCCCTCAGTGCCTCCCCCACCAGTCTCCTAAGCTCATTGAAGTTGGCCCTTCTGAAGTCAAGGGCTTTAGCCTTGGTGTGAGCCCTTGACGCCCTGCATTGGATAATGAAATCCAGCAGGCAATGATCACTATTGCCCAGGTGGTCAAGGACCTGCAGTCCCCTCACCAGGTCATCCCCCGTGGTCAGGACCAGGTCCAGCAAGGTGTTATCCCTAGTGGGGCTGTGCACTTCCTGGATAAGGTGAAGGTCCTTTAATAAAGCCAGGAACCTACATGAGCGGTCAGACCTGGCTGTCTGCTCCTCCCAGCAAATGTCTGAGTAGTTTAGGTCATCCATGACAATAACATCCCTTGCCCTAACCGCCTCCATAAGCTGACTGGAGAAGTCCTGGTCCAACTCTTCCCCCTGGTTGGGTGGTCTGTAGTAGACAAGATGGAGCACAAGACTTCCTGATACTCAGCCAGATGCACCAGGTCAGTGTGTTATGGGGAAAAAATTGTAAGAAAGACTGCAGCCTGAAGAAAGAACAACTTAGAAGTAAAGCCTGGTGTAATATTAAACATCTAAAAAATAAACATAATGGATCTATTGCAAATGACATTTGGAAGAAAACATATGACAGATGGCAGGGAACAAACCAGGAAATGGCTGTACAACTTGAAATGGCATATAAGTAGGCAGCACTGAACTTAAGAGAAGAGTGCCTAAGCAACAGTCTACTGTTCACACAAATCATTTCAGTATCAAGTAGAAACTCCCTTTTATGGGTTTGATTGTATTGCCTCATCCCTTGGGCCAGATACTTTGGCTTGTTAAGCCTACTTTAACAATGTAAAGCAGTTGCACCTCTCATTTAGCTGACTAGTGGGAGATTCCCACCTGTCTAGGGAAATCTTCTCATGGTGAAAAACAGTAGAAGAGGAGGAAGCTAAGAAAAAGGGTGTAGCCAGGATATCCCTTGGTACCAGTGACAGCTGCTGGATCTACTCCTTCCAGCTATGGAGAAGTGATACGAAAAAGAGTAGCTGTAAGGCTGGTCTAATTTGCACTGGAGAGTCATTTCCTGTCTGAGTGTCCCTGAGCTTGGAGGAGATGCTAAAGTAGTTGATATTAGTGCTTGAGAAGCAAGGTAGAGACTAGCATGACCTGACAAGAATTTAGCAAGTGTCATGTATGAGAGATTTTGAAAACTAAGAAAGCAGTGACTTCAGCTTCCCTGCACGATGGGAGTTATCATGAGGCCATACAACACTGCAGATATCAAGGACTCTCCAACATGGCTCCCACATTATTTCCCCTGATGCACCGTTTTTACCAAGTTACCGCATAATATCAGAGGCATTAAAATGAATATGACCCTGTAACAAGGGAAAATTTGAAAGTGATATCATATGCAGAAAGTTAAGGAGGGCAGTTGGCAGAAGTTCAGATGGGATCTGCGACTACGTTCATTGGGAGTTTTCAAACCAGTACTCAGATTTAGAAGACAGAGGGAAAAACAAGGTGCATTGTCTGAGAATTCTCATTAAGACGCAGAAGTGCATGTAACCAATCACAACTGCTGAAATGCTTGGTGTTATTTTTAATTGCCCCATCCATTAAAAACAACACTCAGCCATATCAATGTTGAATGTTATGTATTGTGCAAAAGAATAAGACACATTCATTAGCGCATGCAGAGTCAGCAAGAAGAAAATCCCTGCCATGCACTTGACTTCTGCTGTTGTGGCTGAATTACATCAAATACTTTATGTGGGTCATTTATCACCTTGTATGGTCCATGTTTTCCTTTCTTCAGTGCCTCTTCCCAGGCTAATCTGGAACATACAGCTTCTGAAATATTGATTACCGTATCTTGATTTATTATAGCAGGGTTATCACGACATTCAGTGGCTCTTGATTTAATACTGCTCATTGTCCTATCAAAAACAATTATAGAACCATAAGCAAGTTCCCAGCTCCTGCAAAGGTGGAAAATGCTGACAATTAAAGCTGGTCTGCATTCCCTGTTCCAGCTCCTGCAAAGTTGGAGGATGCTGACAATTAAAGCTGGTCTGCATACCCTGTTCCAGTTGGTTCTATTTTTTTCAGTGTGTATCGAAAGAAAGAGGTCAGCTCATCTTATATTGCCCTCAGATAGCCAGGTACTATTATTTTTTAGGGCTTTCTCAAATGAGGCTAGAGTCTAAGCTTGCTGAAACTTGTGCCATTTATCAGAGAGAAAAAAGGTAACAGTGCAATACAATTTTCAGTCCATTTTTAAGGTGCAAATCTCAGAGCAAAGGGCAAGTGCTAGAGATAAAATGCTTCTCAGTCTATTACACTTGAAAACACATCAGAATATTACAAATATAACTCAGTCTTTTGAAGTTGTAAATTTCTTACTCCACTACAGTTAAAAGATAGATATCTTGGATCAAACTACAAATGCCAGAAGTAAAACATCTCTAAATCCACTGCAATTTAAACATGTCTTGCAACACACTATGTAGGGTGCCTTTAGTAGAAGTCCACAAGGCAGAAACCAGAATTGAAAAATAAGCAGTGAAAAAGTATCAAAATTAAATATTGCCCAGACAATTAAAAACACAAAACAAACAACAACAATGACAGCACATACAAACACATATACATTAACAGGCTGGGATAGCATCACTGTCTGCGACACTGATAGGCATCTATCTCTCAGTTCTAAAATACGATATCCCCTCTCAATTGCGAATATGGCCATGTGACCTTACTGCACCTCTCTTTCTCAAGCCATATCACACACCACCTCCCTCCCTGCTATAACAGAACTATTAAAAATCCCTAGAATTGCGTAAAAAAGTTGCAGCAACTAGACTTGGCCAGAAAATGTCCTCTTCCCCCAACCATTCGAAAACAAACTTTTTGATGGGGATGGGGATGGGGTGGGGGTTGAATCAAAATCTGAAACCTCAAGCTAAACCCCGAATATTTCAATTCAGAAATGCCATGTTGATGACTCCTGCTCCTTCCACTTGGTAAAGAGAGTAGGTTCATCAGGAGCTGTGAGGCCTGGAATGTAGCAAGCAATGGGATCATGAGGCCTGTGAAATACAGTTCCTGAAAAGCCACCATGGTCGCTCATGGAATATCAGTTTTCAGGCCTAGGGCTTCAGGCCAGGTTGTGTTTTGTTTTAAATGAGGAATTTAAATTTTATGAAGGAAAAAGGATGCTCCCCTCACCCAGTCAAAAAAACCCCAATTCTTTGAAAACCAGTTTGGATACACAAAAACTCAGCTTGCTCTAACATGATCCTAGTAACTAGAGAGGCCTAAATCTTGTTGCCTTTATACGTCAGACTGACATATATATTGCCTTGTATATGTCAGTCTCTCAACTACAGTTCTCTGCAGCCTGAGTGGGTAGGTGGAGGTGGGTATAATAAGAAGATTCCTGCTGGATAGGCAGTGCATCTGTACAGAAACCTTTTAAGGACTGAACTCCTGGGTACTTGTAGCCCCGCACAATGAGAAGACAGTATCTTCCCTGTAGCTCCCGTTGTTCAGGAGAGTGGGGAGGGGCACTGTGGCATCCTGTAGGACCAGGTTGCCTAGGCAGACCCATTGACTGATGTGCTGGGAAAGTGGGGTTCTTAGCTCATCATCCCCACAACCCTTTTAGGATGTTTTCTGCCCCCAGAAATACCAGTAGTAGCCACTGTTATTTGCTTTTCCATATATGAACAAGGGAATGGAAGAAAGTCCTTACACTCTCCTTTCCACACATAGGAGACAGGGATAATCTGGGCCTAAATGGTTAAATTTACTGTGGGCCATCCCTAAGAAGGTTCCTTCAAAGCTTCAGTGAGCTCAGTTACATGGGACAGCTGCAAAATAGGGAAAAGAATAAAGAGAAAGAGCAATCTCATCCTGGATTACAAGACTGGTGAGGGATCCTTCATTTTTCAGTGGAGACAGATAATCTGATCTATACACAATGAGAAAAAGATTAGGACCAGACAATGCAAAGACTCGCTCGAGAATGATACTACGTGGTCTATTTTCAGAGCATCTTACTTTAATACCCTTAACAGAAAGCCAGATTTTTTTTATTACTTCTGAGAAAGTCCCTGTGACAAAAGTCTATTTAATCAGAAAAGCCCTATCTCTATATAACTGCTGGCAAAGTTATACTTGTCTTGATGGAAAGTCTCTAGCATTTTGCAAATTCCAGAAGGCTTGATTGACAAGTGACTAGTTTCTGCAAATATTTTCATGAATATTTTATCCCTTATTGACCAAATGTTAAATGTTCAAAGCATTCAGCTAATTAGATTAAAAAAAACCCCAGCTGTTGAAACTTCTAATCCATGGTTTCACTGAAATGCTTACTTTCAACAACAGCAGCAACAAATAATAAAAATTGTGAATTGTGAACATTTTTGATCAACTCTTGGTGCTACCAGAAATAAATATGCGATTTCCAGCACTGCCAACTTAGGATGTAATGTATCATTTCCTGTAAATGAGGGGCATCAAACATCTAGCCTGTGAACCAGGTCCAACCTGTGGAATTATTCCATTTATCCCGACAGTAGTCTTGCAGGCTACTGGAAGTTGGGGGAGAGAGGGCTAGTTGGGTTGTAGGCCCCAATGGACATTGGCTGTCACCAAACCTGTGCAAATACAACCCTTAACTTGCCCTGCTGCTGCCCAGCCCCTCACTGCTGATCTTGGGCCTGTGCTGCTGCTGTCCAAATGCAGATCTGTGCCACTGTTTAAACACGGACCTGTGCCATCACCCACAGACCCCCATCATTTCCACTATCCCTGTGGATCTGGTCTGGGAGGAGTCCCCATAGTCCACATCTGGCTCACGGCAAGTTTGACACCTCTGCTTCAAACAGTGGCACAGGCAAGCAACTATTCATAATTTGGGATGAAGGAGAAGGAGTTTCTTCACATGGATAAAATAAAATGTATCTCTTATTATTTTATTCCTTGGTGAAAATGTCAGGGGAAATTCCAATCTATTGTGGGGTTTTTTTGCACCACACAAATTTGGTCCAAGGGATACCCCTGTGCATCATGGAAGCCAAGAATGCCAGAGGCTGGGGCTCAGACTGCCCATACTTGCCATATTATCTTGTACAGGTGTAGGTAGAAATTAAATTTTGTGGGGAAAAAAATCAGAAGAAAGGAAGAAATTTGACAGAAGATTCCCATCCAGTTTTTGGCCTTGGAACATTCCCTTGCTTCAACCAAGGAATTGCTAGTAAAGAAATATTTTCTTAACAAACACAATTACAGTTAGCCAAGCATAAGATGACTTTTATTTGTACAAAAGTTGATCCCATTCCTAATTTTTTCATCAAAAGATACAGGAGCCACCATTTAAAAATAAAAATTGTGAATTGTGAAGAACTTCAAGAATTTATATTACAGGTTATGATCCCTCAAACATTTATCCATGAGCTTAACTTTAACCATGTGTGCAGTCCAGGTCCAATAACAGAGCAAACAGTGATAAACTTAAGAATGTGCACATTTGGATGATAAAAAGCTAGTCTTCTGTTTTATTATTAATCCCTTTCCTTTTTACTGATTTCATGTACTAGTTGTTATTTCTCTGATTCCCATGGCTTAGAGTAGGTGTTCTTTGTGTGTTTTGATAATAAAACAATAAGAATGAATAATGACGCTAACTCTCTGCGTGCTATCAGCTGAACTCCCTCTGAGCTTTCTTGGTGTCATTCTGACCTCTGGGCTTTTTGTGCTATTTGCTTTATAGCAGCAAATATTACATCAGAAATGAATCTGACCCTGCAATTTGACTCATCTTTGTGTTTTTTCTCCCTTTTGGTGACTTTCTCAGTGCTGTCAGTAGCTCCTTGCTTTGGGCCACTGAGGGAAATACCTATACAATATAGTGGATATTGTGAGAAGGTTTGGAGAAGTTTGTTCTGCCATTGTTTCTTCGGGACTTGGCCTATGAAATAAATTTAGGCATTTGATGCCTGGGTCTATCAGTGACCATTCTTTCTCAAGCTCCAAAATTTACTGAAAATATTTTACAAGAAAAAATTACGCAGGAGAAATAAGAGTTATTGCCAATTTAAACAATACATGAATACTTTTAAAAAAGATATGTCACTAACTATCATATACAAATCTAGGGACCAAATGCACATTTCATCTGCTCAGTGGAGGGGTTCAGGGAAATGGGTTAGGGAGTTGAAATGCCTATAGCCTGCTTATCACTGTGAAGGACTGGCAGAAATGACATCTTGGGGACCTGATATTTCTCCCTAGCTGAGTGACCCATAGGCTCAAATGAGCATGACGCAGCTGGCATAGAAGATGGCTCTATGAGCTTTAACCTGTCACCTACAGTTCGGGCCCTCAGGTAACTAATTGCAGAGGTGGTCTGCCAGTCAAAGGGGCTGATGTTACCCCTGCCATCTCCTCCAATTGATTTCACAATCCTGCCAATTAATTCCTCAGTCCTGTCTGGGCTAAATGTTGGCCCACTCTGCTACATCCATGTTCTTGTCTTAACTAGATATTGGCTGAGCTGCTGACCTACACGTCCCCAGTCAGATAGCAGACTAATGTAAGTGGATGTATATCCACATACCTCATTTGTATCTTTATTTACTGTTATTTTTATTTGTCTATCAGTTTTTTACCTCCTAGAGAACAAGTCACATTTTTCAATGTTTCCTCGCTGCCATGAGGGCAACTTTTTCTCCTCCCAAATGAATGCTAAGACACTCATGGAGTCATTAGGCTCTAGGGACAGAGAACATTTTGGTTCAATAACAGCATTGCTAATCTCAGCTGTTCAAAAATCCTGAGCCAGCTTACCCACCCCCGCAACAGGATTTTTCAAAACAACGTATGTTGAATTCTCATTTGGCTTTTGGCTTGGAGTCTACACAGGTCAAGTCTTCCTGCTCACCTTCACAAAATAAAAACTTGTTGAAAACAAATAAACAGGTTCTCAAGTGACTACATAGACATAGAAATGCAACAAAATAGAGGAACCAAAGTGAAGCAGTGTGTTCAAAATATATCTCCAGACATCTATGGAGATAACCAAAAATGGCTGTGAACTGGATTTGCATGTTCAGCTATTTTGGAGGAAAAATGGTATTTCTACAAATGTGTGGCTCATGTGATAGGAATATAAAGAGATGCAGAATAAAACAGGCATCCTGTCAAGTCATAAGTAAAGATGATTTTAATTAAAACCTTATGCATCTTTATTAAATAGCAACACTTTATTTTTCATAATTTAACTGATACCTTGTTGTTGGTACTATCAGAATTAAGAATACTTTAATGCATTTATAATAATTTAGAATATATGCATCATAGTTATGGAGATGGTACATTGAAGTGAATGAGACTGTGGGTGAATGAAGGGCTCTAACTCAGGGGTATGGAACAGGACATGCTTCCTGTCCCAAACACTTTACTAGCCTAGATAGGCAAATCAATAAGCATAGTATCATATGAGTTGCCCTGGGAAGGGGGAGAAATTTGGGGAAAGAGCAATTGATTGTGTGAACACAAGGAAAGGAAAGCATTCGTAGAAGGCATGGGATTTAAGGTTAAAGGACTGCTAGGCTAGAAAGAATTTTCTTTCTAAAGGGAACATAAAGATGGAAATTCCATGTAATCAGTCTTAAAAAAAGGATTAAAATGGAGCCAGAAGAAGGAAGAGGCTGCAAGCCCAACTGCGAGAAGTCAAGTCACAGAGAAGAAAAAACTATTGCTCTGGGAGTCATCAGATGGTAGCCAATTTGAAGCTGGTCAAAGGATGTATTTGGCAAAGAATACATCAGGCACCCCAGTAAGGTGAATGGAAGACAAAACTGGAGCACAAAGGATGTGTTTAGCAAGAGGGATGAGAGACTGGAGCAAGATGAGTCTTCATTGTGGAACAGGATAGTCTCTGAGCACATCTTCATAAAGAAATTTACAGCCCCATTCTACAGGGCCTGCAAGGGCTCTCTGATGCAGTTTTAACAAATTCACATTATACTTGGCAAAAGAAGCTGGAGCCTTCTGAAACCACTCCCAAATAAACAGACTGAAGCAAGTCTGTAGAGATATGAAGCCTGTGAGTGTGCTTGGTCTGTTCTGGGCTAATAATGACACAGGGGATTTTACAATTAATGAGCTGCGTGAGGTAGTTTTGTTGTTGTCTTGCTTTTGGGGGAAAGGATGGTTTGGGACTGGTCTTAGCGAGTTCCTCATTAAAAATATGCTTCCTTCAGCCAGTTCTTACAAGCAGCTAGGGAGCCCTCTCCAGGTCTTCTGAGCCCAGTGAGCTCTGCTGATTCTGTTTCCAGCTCATTGAGAATGATGTGCCAGCAAAAACTGCCAGTGGCTCACACAATTACACAGCAGCAAACCACCCCCAGAAAATCAGAGGTGTTTAAGGTCAGCCACATTCGCACATGCTTATAGTTTACAAATGGAAGAATTCATCTTTGCAGTTTAACCCGAATAAATATGTACAGTCCCTTCTTGTTCAGAAATTTGCTACACAGTTGTGGCAAGAGTTCCAGAGTTAAGGTGACTACAATTTTGTTAAGAAATGTTTCAGCTTTGATTTAAAAGAGCATCTTTAGGATAATGGGAAATCTGAATGAAGGTGGCACCTGGAAACACACAAGTAACTGTGAAAAGCTGGACATTCATATATATGACTCTTTGTTGAAACCCCATGGCAAAAGCTCTCCTCTCTCTTCCTTGTCTCAAATGCTTCACTCCTGGTCACATTTTCACCATACCTCAGCTTTATTTTCTTGTTAAAAATCAGAAACCACACAGGACATCATGCACCATTTGTGGTTTAGAAACACCTTGCAGCATGATTCATAGGCTGCTGAATCTAATGTAAAGGGTGTCCCAACTACCAGTGCAGCAAAACCCCGTTTTTTCTTTTTTTTGGTATTTATTTTAAAATGCATTCCCTCCCCTTCCCCAACCATTTCTGACCTTTTTCCTCTCTCTCTATTCCCTATAGATAAGTATAAGTGAGCTCAGACTTAGGATAAGCTTTAAACATTTTTATTTTAGCAGCAAGGTTTTGGTTTTGGATATCCACTGTTTTATATTGTATTATTATTAGGTTTGTATTGATTCTTACTGTTGTATATTGTATTATTATCATTTTCGTACTGATTTTTATTGTTTCACATGGTATTGTATGGTTTAGGCCTGTGTTTGTAAGTGAACCAAAGTCATGTCAAGTTTCCATTTTATATGTCAAGCCTCCATCTTCTGTCCTCTGCCTGGGCATCCCATGTTGCAACTGTATGAGTCACATGCCCCTCCCATGTAAATTGGTTCCTGGATGAATGAGAATGATTGGGAATGATTAAAATACAATGGTAGCAGGTCTCTACTGAATGGCCTGTAATAACTGGGCCATCACCTCATGTTGATTCATCCACGAACCACAGACCTCACCCAGGAACAGAGACCAAACCAGCATTTGAAAAACAAAAGACCCTACAAAACCAGCAACTCTCACCATTACAGACACCCGAAACTGCACACCCCTGCTTGGGGCACACATGCTCAGTACGCCAGGGGCTGACCCTTGCCTGGGCATGCCTCCTGTCACTACGGTCACACAAGGTCTGCCCCTATAAAAAGGGGCGGTGAAGACAGACCCAGTGGGACGCCCTCCCCATCTGGACCAGCACCATGCCACACCACCTATCCACCCAGAGGGCCTGCTGGCGACCCCCCTCTGGACAACAGCTACTGGACAAGGACCCCTTTCCAGCCTGGATAAGTAGATATTACCTGCACACCTCCTCCTACAATTTGGACTCTCTCTCTCTGTCTCTCTCTCCCCTCCTGGACTTCAGTGGACTTCAGCCCCTGCACCAAGCCTTTCTAACCCCTGCTGCCATTGTGTGGGTGGGTGGGTGCAAGGGAACCAATTAGACATTGTGTCACCATCTCCCCTGTTCAATAAAACCACTGTCATTTGCAACCCCGAGCTGGGTCATGTTTTACTGAATCCCAGTCCCTTCCCTATCTTAAATTACAGCCTCATTCTCTCTCTCTCTCAGCTCCAGTCCCCACCCCCTCTGCTAGTTTCCCAATCTCCTCCCAATTCCATCTTCCCTTTTCTGCCACCTCTCAGCCTCCCCTGCTCCTACTGCCTTTTCCCTATGACTTTCTGCTGCCTTTCTCTACTTTCCTGCTGCCCTGCCACCTGCTGCTTTTCCTGTGATTTTCTGCTGTCTCTCTGTTCTCAGGCTTCCCCTGCACCTTCTGTAATCCTGCCCCGCTCCTGCCGCTTCCCAGCTCCTCTTAGCTGTTCTGCACTTTTCTCCAGCAGCTGGAGCCTTTCTCCAGCTCCCAGCACCTACTGCCACTCCCTGCAATTTCTCTAGCTGCCCCGGAGCCATCCTCTGGCTCCCCACACCCAGAGCCCCTCCTTAACACCACACTTTCCCTTAGTCCCATTTTCCCCTCTCCCCACCTACCTTTTCAGCTCACCTGTAGCTCTGGCTCCAGTCCAGTATGCTTCCCTGTTCTGCAGGCTTTGGACGTTGTCTTTTAACCAATTAAAATCAATTAACCTAAAGCTACCCCCGAGCCTCAGTTCTTCAGCCCAGGCCCCTCTAGTCTACCAGTTCTAATCCCAGTCCTGGTGACTTTCATTTCCAGTAACTTTTACTCCCTACACTTCTACTTTCTTACCTTAACCTTTCCCCAGGTATCCCAAGTACACCAAGCACATACATACATACACATCACAACACCCCACTTAGGACCTCACCTGTGTGTATATGTAGGTGGGTGGTATGTGTGTAAATTAGTGAATACACATACATATACATATATAGACATCATTGTGCGTGTGTGTGGTATATGAATTAGTAATCCATGTATGCGTATTGGATGTCCAGGTGTTGGTAACTGATAACTGATTCTGTCTAAATTTGGTGTGTAGCGTGTATGGGCTTAAACTGGTGATAGGTGTGCATGAACCTCAACTAGTTATTTTGAACGTGTGTGTATCTGAATTGCTAGTGTGAGAGAGAGAGAGAGAGAGAGAGAGAGAGAGAGAGTGTGTGTGTGTGTGTGTGTATGGCATTGTGTGCATGATATACAAATTAGTGATCTGTGTCTAACATTTGGGGTGTATAGTGTATGTGCTTGAACTGGTGATAGGTATGCGTGTGCCTAGGCTGGTTTGAATGTGTATGTGCCTGAGCTGATAGTGTGCGTGTGTATGCACCTAACTGATTTGTGTGTTTGTATATGTGCAATTTTGTCACACACTCCTGTCTAACAGTGCAATATTGAGATCCTGAGAGTTCGCCTGACCCCCCAGGGCAACACCAGTGCTGCTCATTAGCAGAGACAGTAACGATATCTCCTCTTTTGTCTCACAAAACTATATCAAATACATGGGAAGCAGTATCACTTTCTGCCCTAAATTTCCCTAGGAGCCAAATAATTTATACTAGCCATGCAGCAGGGCTGTCCAACTGTCAAACTTTTTGGCAGCTGGGGGCCACAGGCTATGTGAGCCACAGACCAGGAGGCTTGATGTCACCAGGGCAGCTCCTCCCCCTCCATCCCCCACTGCATGCACAAGCTCACTAGTTCCTGGCTCCCCAATCTGCTACTACATGCAACACAGGCAGCTTCATTCACACCCAGCATGAACAGCCTGGGCCCCTCAGCCACTGCACATGCAGCTCAGGCACCATGGCTTCCCTGCTGCACACTCTGCATAGGCAGCTCTTCCCTCTGCCACTGCACAGAGCACAGGCAGCCCAGCTCTTTCCTGCTGCATATGAAGTGTGAGGAGCCCAGTCCCTTCCCCCACTGCCCTTAACAGGAACACCCTGTCCTCCACCCACTGTGCTGCCCAGCCCCCAGGGCTTGGAACAGACATTAAAAAAGCCTAAGCCTGAATTTGCAGGTTAGTCTAACCTGGCTAGGTTAAATCACTTTGTAACTGTACGGACATCCCAAACATGCAGGCACATGCATGCAGTGGCTCAGGCTAGAAGCCGGGGGTGCCAGAGTGTGCCTGTCTTCGCTCGATGGTTCGCTCCCACACTGCCTTTGCCTGAGCAGCTGACCTTGCTCGCCAAGGAACCTCATGTAGACCCCAGAGGGTACCTCGATTACCTTTGGAGTGTCCCCCAAACTTGCCCGCCATGACTTTGGATGGTCCTTCAGTGAAGGGGAGTTCCCCTTTGAGAATGTCTCCAGAGTTGTCACACATCCCAGCAGATGTCCATGGGGCTCCAACCTCCCCTACACCCTGGCCATACCCCAACCTATAAGACGAGCCTCAGGATCTTTTGCGGCTATCCTCTGTTGATGGCTTCCCTGGTCCCTATGTGTCTTCCCTCATGGCCGGGCACCTCGGGCTCTGGCCAGACCCGGAGGGTCTGGTGACACTCAGCCTTTGGGATAGTCCCTTTTGATACCTTGCGCTTTCTATGGCTGATGTCGTTGGCTGTCACCGTGTTCTTACGTGGTTTCTTCCCCATCTTTGAATGGGGTCCCTGCTACCCCAACCTGGTACAGAGGGCTCCACTAACCTGCTCTAGACAGGGAACTAAAATAGAGCAGCCCGAAAAAGGAAAACCCAAACGATACCCTCACCACCACAAAACCCCATGCCCCAGAGACAACCCAAAGTGACAAAAATGGAAACTAACAACATGACTACAAGGGAAATGAGACAAAGGGAGGAAAAAAAAGAAGAGGAGCAACCACGGGGAGAATCCTGTGCTTCCCTAGCCCCTAATGCCCCTAAGCTAGTGCGTCCTCTGGGTCGAGGCCCGCGTATCCACCCCAGCTGGGGCCTCTCTCCTCCCCTCCAGGACCCGCCTCTGCCCTGGAGTTACAGCACCCATCGCCTCTGATAGGAGCTCCCACACTGGCTCTCACTGTCACCGCTGCTGACCTCTCCGCCAGCTCCTTTGATCCCCGCTGGTCTTTCCCGGCACGGGGATCCCTCACAGCTCCTGCTGCCACCACACTTGCAGGCCTCCCTGCTGGCTCCTTCGGTCCCCACTGGTCTTCCCTGGCACAGGGATCCCTTGCAGCTCCTGTTGCCGCTGCTGGCCTCCCTGCCAGCTCCTTCAATCCCCACCGGTTTCCCCGGTGCGGGATTCCTTCGCAGCTCCTGCTGCCGCCGCCACTGCCAACTGCAGTGGCTGGATGCGCTCCACCCAGTGGTTCTCCGCTGCTCCTCCAGCCCTCAGCATTTCCTCTTCCCGTGCTTTCAGAGCCGATTTTTATCTTCACTGGGTGACACCTCTTTGTGATGTCACCCGGCCCCAGCTGGAGATGGGCACGACTGAGAAAGTGCTCAAGTGGTTTTCCAAGGCGCACCTCTTTTCTCCTCCAGGCTCCTGCAATAGGTATGGGTTTTTTTTCTTTTACTCCTGTCTGGAGTCTGCCTCTGAACAAGGCTTCCCCCTTGCCTGATTCTGTGTCCCTGGGACCCAGAGCAACCCACCCTTCCCTTGAACAGCACTGAGCTGAGACGAGGCATGGCCAGGCTCCGGCAGGACGCTCTGATTAGCCCAGCAGGGAATTGATAACAGTGTTTATCACCCCATTAAGAAAACAACAGAGGAACATTACCAGCTATCTGTTGATTCCACCTGTTGATTCAGCACTGAGGGTAGCCAGCATGTGGTCTGCTAGCTAATACACAGGCACCTCTCTGCAAGGCAAAGAGGAGGGGGGATTCCTGCTTAGCAGGGAGTGGTGAGGGGGAAGGGTGGGGAGCAAACAGCTCTTCTTAAACAGCTTTTCCAAGGAAGGACATTAAGCTACATGTTGATTAGCTCCAAAAAGCCTGTCTGCTTTGGTCATCTCCCACAGCACAGACCGTATCCAGCATGCGATCTACTAGCTAATGCTGAGGTGTTTGTGTAAGGCAGAGGGGAGGTGCGGAATAATCCTTGCTTAGCAGAGAGAAGCCAGGCAAATGCTGCTGTGCCTGCAATTCTCTGCTGAGCTGCAGCCAGGGAGCAGAGGGGAGGGGCAAGCCCTGCTGTGGAGCAGACAGATCCACCCAGCTTAGAGAGGATGCTGGGGGTGTCTGGTTTACCTTAACCCATCAAGGGGTCTGGGACAGACATTGTATAAAATGGTTTGAGACAAATCACTTAAGTCTGATACTACATTCAACCAGGTTTATCTTAAGCCAGTTTCAGCCATTGTCAAACTGGTTTATGTGCACTGAACATCTGTTCTGTTACAGGTTTAAACCAGTTTCTGATCACTTAAAGCCAATTTATATATAATGTCTGCCCCTAGCCCAGGAGTGGGGGCAGGAAGCGAAAGCTGGGGAGGGTGGGGAAAGAAGAGACCTCAGCTGCTGTTGCATCAAAATCAATGAGGCAGGAGCCTGCAGGCTGCATGTTAGCCCCTTAAAGGCTACATGCCAGCTGCAGGCCACTGTTGGACAGCCCTGCTCCATACTATTCATTTATTGGAAGACCTCATATAATTTGACTATCTAGCTATAAAAAGAGCCAACCAAATATAAAGTTAGTGATTGAAAATAAGTAACAACTCTATAGCTGGTTTCTATCTGGCTTTAATTTGAAGATGTAGCAGGGCCCTTAAACTTAGGGTAACCATATGTCCTGGTTTGGCCAGGACAGTCCCTGATTTTGGAGGCCATCCATGGCTGGCAGGTGAAAATTAAACAAGCATCCCAGGCTCAGGATGGAGCAGGGAAAGAGGAAGCCCTAGCAGATGCCAAAATTGCCCTAAAATTGGTTAGCTTGATTATTGGAATGACCATTAACACTAATTGTTACTTCATAGATGATTGTTAACATCTGTGAAGTAAAGAACAATGGGCCACTAACCAGCCATTGACTTCTTGAAGCTTATATGAGCGGCGGGGGGGGGGGGAGGGGGGGAGGGCAGAGTTGCCCAGATTTCACATTGTCCCATAAAGTCACACTAGCTAAGCTATTATAAATACAGAAGTATATATATAATCTGTAACAAATGGAACATGACATAACCTATCCAATTGTGGCTGAGAATTAACTCTGAGCATGGATAGATGTAATGTTTGTAGCACTTCAAGTGCCTTAAGAGTGAAGGGACAGATAAGTCCTGGTTCTGTACCACTACAAATCAGCCTGAACCATATCAGAAGTGATGGTATAAGAGCAACTCTGAAGCACTTCAGGTTACATTTCTTCTTCCCACTACAGCAGGACTGGGAGTTGATTAGTCCACCAGCAGTTCACATTGTTCCCCACGCCTCACCTCCAGAAAGTGGCCCCTTCAGCAACTTATTCCCAATTCAACTGCCCTGGGTTTAAATAAGAACACAACCTTGAGGATTTGATCAATCAGGGCAAAGATTATTTGCAGAGCCTTTACTGCATTTGTCCCATTTTACAATCTTTTGCTTTAGAAAAAACAAACAAACCACGTCATCTTCCAAGTCTTTTAAAATAGCAAGTTGTTACAGTTTTCCTGAAGTCTTATTTACAGCTGTAAGTTTCCCTTGATTAAACTTGTTGTCCAAAAATATAAAGCGTGCAATTGCCATACTGTGTACAATTCTCAGAGAACAATCTGATTTATTTCTAGTTTTGAAACAGATCCAGCTGAGCATGTCTCTCCCTCTCAATCTACCTGATGAAAAAACAGATTTTTCAGAATTGCGGTTTGCTCCCTAGGCTGAGGCTGAAGATCACACTCAAATACCTCTACATCCTGTAAATCCCATCAAGCAGAAATTCAAAGCCCGGTATGGTCTTTCTTTGCTGAGCCTTTTCACAGCCTAAAATTTGAGTCTTGGTGAAGTGACTGTTGACGTCTGCCAAAAGCTCATTTTAACTTCATCATGTTTCTTGACCTGCATCCAATTATTGCAACTGCCTCACTGATACCAAATCTGAACAGCTAATGTTTCAAAGAGGCCACTAACCCTACTTAATCTGCACATTCTTGCACGAGCTATGTCCTCTTATCAGAAGATCTACATCTGTAGGCTCCTCCACTGGCCAAGAGCTGTACAAACTCCACTCAAGGAGCATAGCAATCTCCCCACAGAGAAGCCTGTCTCCAAACAATCAGCACTTGGAATGGATTTATCGTTAGGATGGACTGCAAGAGCATGTATATTCTTTTCTAAAAGGCACCTTTGTCTTGAAATGAGGGCTTCCTCATGTTGAAACACTTTCTAGGTTACTTTTCAAAAAGGTCTTTTAGCTGGGTTTATATAAAAAAAAATTAAAAGGAGTTAGTTTAAAAATACAGAGCACTTTTCATCTGTTGACAATCAGATACTTTAAGAGTAGGTATGCATTATGTCTGGAATATTTAAAAATGCTTGGCATTGGCCTACTCCCATTAACCATGATGGGAGTTTTCTCTCTTCTTTGGTGGTAGCACTTCATACAAAGTTCCTGTGCTGTAAGGAAGTGCTTTCAGCTTAATTGTAAATGGATACAGAGGGACACTGAAATCCAGATCCTCAAAGGTATTTAAGGTACCCGACTACCACTGATTTTGACGAAAACCAAGTGTGTATGCACCACTGAAGGTCTGTGCTTAAAGGGCTTGCTCAAGGTTACACGAGGAATATGGAAATGACAACTGAAATCATATCATCCAAGTCTCACACATATCATCCAAGTGTCACATGAGAGAGGAAACCAGTGAACTAGTCCTCTTCTTGGCAGGGGTACAGTAAACAGGATTAAACAATGGCCACACAGGAAGTTTCTGGCAGAGTACAGAACTCCTCTTTCCTGACACAAAATCCTATGCTCTATCCAGGAAATTGTGATTTATTTTTTTAAACTTTTTTTGGAAAAGGGCATCTTCAACAAAATGAAAGTTTTCAAGGAGTTTGTGTTTTTAAAAAAATAAAAATTAAAAGATGTCTAGGTTTTCCCTTTCAAATAAAATGAAAACGTGAAAACTGAATATATTTGCTTTAAAATTGGAGCCTTTTTATTCATTTTCTTTTTCATGGGTAAAATAGCTCTCTGAATAGTTGAATTAAAGGTTGAGAAAGAAAGAAGAGATAATGAGAGCTTGTTATTGAGAAACAGAAGTTCTGTTAAAGTTTTAACCAAGGCAGTTGCAGCTCAGAGTACAAAGTCTTTTGCACTTAATCAGCAATTCACTAACAGGGCAATTTTGTTGATAAACAGGTTAGATTTCAGAAGATTTTGTAGAAGAATCTCTGTTTACGAAAATAAGATTATTTCTGAGAAAAATTTAGCCAAGTCCCCCAAAGAGGTGGTTTAAAAATTACAGTTTAAATCTGGAACATTATATTTTTCAATGTGAAAACAAGCCATTTTGACAAATCTCAAGGCTACTGTAAATCAAAAGGCAAGATTGCTCCTTGAAATGAAATGGTGGAAATTGAGATACAGAAGTTCTCTGAAAAATTTGAGTGCTTTACAAAATTGTAGGTCCCATTTCTGCAGTATCCTTGGTGTGGACCCTCCACCAACCAGTCCTGTGCTATGTCACAAGGCAATTCCCCTACACCAAGGAACTGTCCCTACACATGGCTGAATAAGCCATTTCTCTACTACTGCCTTCTGGCACATTGGTACTAAGCTTGCAGAATGAAGAGGATAAGGTCTGGCACCAGATATCCAAGATTAAGTATTAGTAAAGTCTAGTTAAGTTTCTGACCTTCACAAGTCAGGAGAGTAAAGAACAAAACACAAACACCACTCAACAACATGGATAAATCTGTCAGATTACCATACAAAAGAAATGCATTGAATTATTTCTTGCCTTTCCTGCAAAATTTGATACTGTCACTTTATTTTGCACTTCGCTGACATCCTCTTAAGGGATATTTTTAGATAGCAAATATTGCACATTCTACTTTGGCATCTAATGCGATTTTTGTTGTCGTTATTCAGAAGCTCAGTGAAACCCCCAGCTAAGATTAAACCATCATCTAGGCATGTTTTACTTTGTTGGATTCTTTTAGGAAATCTTCCCAGTAGAGTATTTCCTCCCTAGCTTTTGCAATTCCAGTAACTGACAACCAGTGGTCCCACTAGCAGAAGATGAGAGTTTCTGCCTTTTCTTTCTTTGGGATAAGAGGTGAAAGGAAGAAAACGATACGGTTTCCCTTGTCTCTCAGCTTTGCTCTGGAGGTAGCAAGTGACTCGTTCTCCAAACATGTCCTGCAATGAAGAATTAACAAGAACCGTAATTAGCTCTGTACTCTCACAAGCATATCCTGGAGTTTTCCATATGTTATTTACCTTTAATATTCATGTACCACTTATGCCCCATTTTCATGGCCTCAAATATACCATGCAATCAGTCTTATGGACAAGGAAGAATAAACTGAGGACAAGAGAAATCTCCTTTTCACCTAATGATCTAGTCTGCACAGTCCACAGCATGACACTATCAAGAGTTCTTTCTGCTTCCAAATGGGCCAGTTCACTTTTATGAAACCACTATAAAGTAGCCACTATAAGGTATGGTCCCTTGATTGGCAGATGTAAGAAGTCCCAACATTCACAAGTTCTGCTGGAATGAGACCATGGACAATGCTCCAAGCTCCTGGAGCCTTGTGACAACCTTGAGACCTGAACTTCCATATCAACACAGTTATCTCTCTTAGCCTTCGTGGTTATAAAGAAAAGCTTGAAAGCATGATCCGAGTGCAACCCATGAAATGCTGTCTATGGAGTCTCCAAAGAGCCTGGAACAATAGCTCTGCAAGGGTAACTGCTGCTCAATAGAAAATAGTACATGTGTAGGGGCATACTTCCATCACCCAGCATGACTCTGCAGGTTGATGGGGATTGAGTCAGAATAGAAGAGCAGTTCAGGAGGGGGAGGCCTTGCCTGCCCCAAGTGGCCATGGGGTAAGACTCACACCATCTCATTAAATGACTATTTTGAAAGGTGTGTCGGGGCTACCTTATGGATGGATGACTTCCAAAATGGTTTCCATCTAAAGGATCTTTTTAGAGCTGCATGCTATATTTTGAATTATAACTGCATTGATGTCATCTCTGGGCCAAAATTATTTTTTTCTTTGGTAGGATAAGACTGAAAACTTCTGTAGCCTTTTGCAAAAGGAGAAAGTCTTTAGAGAACAGAGAAGAAATCACAATTTCATTCTGGTGCCCTGCTAACAGCTTAAGACAATGAGCTACAGTAGACATTTTAAGTAGCTGGAGAGGAGTTTTCATTACTGAGGATGACTTATATTCAGAATTATATTTCCCTTTGGGTTTGTAGTGCAAGTAGTGATATGAATGTGTCCTATTCTATCTCTGCACTAAGACAGCAGAAATCAGACACTGAGCAGTCACTAACTAGTCTCTTTTCTACTGGTTCCTGGAAGAGAGACACAAAGCACTCGAACCAAGTTAATCCCCTTAAGAGCTATCACAAGTTCTCCCATTGCTTCTGAGGCTTTGTTAAAAGACTCCTTCCCCTCCAACAGGACAACAACAGTATTTTCTTGATAACACTTGCCTTCTATAAATGCACTGGGAAGATGGACATTTCTATTTCACTACATACTAAAGATTTTAGAATGGGACATGCAATGCAGTTTGGAAGTATGTCAGATCTCCATGGTCATGTGATATGGGATGCGTCACGGCGGGGTCCTCTTGGAGGGCCGTGATCTCCTCGAGGTCCCTCGCTCCGTGTCAAGGCCGGCCCAAGGCACCCTCTTATTCTCGCCCGCCACCTCTTTGATGTTTGTATATATAGTTGGGAGGCTGCCTATGACTCCCTGGGCACGGCTACTCGGGACCTCTGTCCCCATGTGTTCCTGGACCCCCTGGGGGTCTCCCACTATGGTGGGTGTTCCCCGTACACCCTAGCCTTATGGGCTATGCATGGCTCCTACCAGCCGCTAATACCACGCCCCAAGCCTCGCAGATGCAATAGACGTTGGTGTGTCAACACGCCCGCTTCCCGGGCCTCCTCTATAGTCTAGCCCACTCTGGGCTCTCTCTAGTGCCCAGCCTCTCACTGGGACTCTCGTCCACTCTGGGACTTCCTCTCTGGCCACCGGTCTTTTGGGCCCACCACACTACTACCCTCTCTGATACGGGCTCACCGCGCTGCTACTCCCCGTCCTCTCGGAGGCAACCGCAGCACCTTGCCCTTCTCTGGGACGCTGTGCCACTAACCCCTTCCGTTGGGGTCCACCGCGGCACCCTGCCCCTGTCCTGGGTTTCCCTGCAGTGCAGGCCTATTACCAGGTCCGCCCCGCCCGTTCTGGGCTCCTCAATATGGCCCCGCTCCAGGGCTGGGGTCTATGCACCCCGCAAGTGATGCCCTTGCTGGCATCTGCTGCGCCCGTCCTGGGCTCCCTAATAGGGCGCTCCCCCTCTTTGGGGCTCGCCGTGCCCACCTCGGGCTCCCTGATAAAAATCGCCCCTCTCTCTGGGGCTGGGGTCTACATACCCCGCACATAACCCGGGGTCTCTATTCCCCGTCCGCAACCCACTGGTTGCGCTCCTTGCCGCCAGTTGCGCCTGCACTGGCGCAGTGAGAATCATGCGCCCTCCTGGCGCTAGACTGCGCCCTCACTGGCGCTGGGGCCTCACACTCCCTTGTGAGTCCCCACTGAGGCCTCCTCCAACCCCTACAGCCTCACCCAAACCTCCGGTTGTAATATCACAAACACAACTTCAAGCCTCCCAGCTGTAACTCAAAACACAACCCAAAGCCGCCTGGCTATAACTTAACATCATGGCTTACCTCCGCTTGAACGGTATTTGCTGTTAGCCCCATGAGCTCCTGCCTCTGGCTGCTGGCAGAGAACTGCCAGCCTGGCCTCAGCCCTGGGCTTTATAAGGGCCAGGCCCTGCCCCCTACAGGCAGCTGGCTCCGCTTAGTTGCTTCAGCAACCCACAGCTGCGCGCGTTACCCTGGCAACCCTCAGCTGGGCTCGTTATGACATGCCAGGGCTCGCTCTCTCCCTGGCAGTTCCTCCTCTCTAGGAGCAGAGCACCGGGGTGCCCGGTGACAGGATGAATTCCTGCAGTATCTCATGCACAGGAGGTTCTCGATATCTTGCTGCATCTGGCCTTTTGCAAGGTTCAGAGCACTCTCACTGGATCAGATCTTCAGGTGGGGTATACTCAAATAGCTCCACTGAAGCACTGTACACATAAAAATGCATACCAGGAGACAGCTCTATCCTAAAGACTTTACAGTGTAAATAAGCTGGACAGAAAAGAATGGGAGGAAAAGCAGATGAAATAGATCCCCAGCTGGTGTAAACCAACACAACTTCATTGATATAAATGGAGCAGGCACAACTGTTCCAGAGTTTATTTAATCACGTTAATAGTACGTGTAGACACGCCCTCTGTCAGCTACAGCAGCCACAAGCTGCTGTCCATTTCTGAGCACACGTGGGGTTTCTTTTGCATGAAAGGCCACTCTGTTTCTTTCTTTATTTTTGGGGGGGGGGTTGTTTTTTGGGGGGTTTTTGGTAGATAATCAGCTAGGAGGAACTATTTCTAACAGGCAGGGAATTCAAGCTTGCAAAATGAAATAATTATATCTTCTACTTAGAAATGGAATTAGTACTAGTCACACATACTTAAGAACCCATTTTATTAGGTCTCTCCTACTGTGTTTGTATAAGCTGGAAGCCACACAAGCACTATGGAAACTGTGCCTTGTACAACCAAATGATGTGGCAGTTCTTTCAATAGGGGAAGCTGACCTTTGAGAAATTTTTGTCAAAGGCAAAAAGCCACCACCACAGTGATTAAGGCCCAGGGTCCAAACAGCCTTTTAAATACACAAATATAATCACTCTCTATACACCTTCAGTATTTAGGATATATGGGTATACTTCAGACCATTACAGAGAACTTTAAAACAGCCATTTCTCCAAGATGTTGACCAAAAATGACATCATTCTTGCACATGTGAGGACAAGTTGTATCATGCACAAGACTAGCTCTAGTGTTCACTACACTACCATTTTCGACTCCCATTTAGAGCCTCAAGTTAGTGGTCATCTTTACACCCACAGTTAAATACCACTGGAATCAAGAGGAAGCTTTCTACTGACTTCAGTTAGCACTGGATCCTGATCTCAATGTACTGATGACGTTCCAGCCAGTAGAGATGGATACATACCAAAGAAAAGAAAAGCATTTCACATCAAATTTAGTGGAAAGGGCAGGCTCAAAAAATGTGGTCAAGAGATAGATCTTCAAAAGCACTCAACTCTTTTCAGTCATCTCAGTGAAACTTAAACCTGCCTGATTCACATTTTTTTTGTGCAAACCTGAAACACTGAATTAGGTCTAGAGGATTTATAACACATAAAAAAAAGTTGCACTCCTTTATTCAATACTTCTGCTGAGCAGGTCTTCTAGAATAGGCAGCAGAGTGTTTTGTTCTGGCCTCTGGGTTGAGCACTCTGCCTACAGTAGTAGAACATTGGGAATACAATATGTTCCATTATGTGTTTGCCCCTGTACTAGGTTGTTTTTTTTAAAGATTTGATGAAATATTCTATGTGTATTCACAGAATGAATTAGAAAATGAGTCATGGACTTGGATAGCTTTATAATGGCATTGTGTGAATCTTCCACACAGACATGCTGTGCATTAGCTTCAGAGAATGAACTGGTCTTGGATAACAAGGAACAATATAGTTTTTCAAATGAATCACCTTTTGCTAGCACAATAGGAAATGTTCAGATTTTTATTTTTTAGTATCTGGTGGCAATGGTTAAAATCATCTGCAAAATTAACACACTTGCTGCTTTTGTAGTTGAAAGTTGTGTTCTCATAACCATGAAAAGGGCTCTGGGCATTCAAGAGAGAGGGGTAGCATTGAAATATTTTTTATGCCATTTTATTTTATTTTCAAAAACAGAGTGGTAGCCTTGCCTCTTTATTTCAGTTTCCTTTCATATTATAATAAAATCACTTTTACCTTAAGGCTCATGCTTCACTTGTGTACTTTAAGGATGGATAGACGTAATCTATGTACAATATCTGGATAAAATTGGTTAAAGAAAACCATAAAGTCTATCTGTGGATAATCACTCAATGGAATGGAACCCCCTTTTCTTTTAAAATTACCTCTATTTTAAGTGCAGGGGAGATGTGGATGATGGTTTAAGAGGAAAAGAATAAAAAGGATAAAGTCTTGTTGAGCAATGCTGGCAAGCAAAAGAAATTTACCAACTGAAGTGTGCACTGTAGTGTACTGTTGAGCAATGCTGAAGGGAGGCACATTCTTTCTCAACTTTATGCAGATGCATGCATCTGCATACAGATATACAATAAGCTTCTCTATTAACAGTCACCTAATAGGTTTGGGACCTTTGGGGAAATAAAAGGATGGGTGAATGTTAGAAGAAATATTCAGCTTGTCCAGGTAAGCATAGATTCATAGATGCTAGGGTCGGAAGGGACCTCAACAGATCATCGAGTCCGACCCCCTGACCTGGGCAGGAAAGAGTGCTGGGGTCAGATGACCCCAGCCAGATGCCTATCCAGCCCTTGCTTAAAGACCTCCAAGGTAGGGGAGAGCACGACCTCCCTTGGAAGCCCATTCCAAATTTTAGCCACCCTTACCATGAAGAAGTTTTTCCTGATATCTAGCTTAAATCTGCTCTCTGTCAGTTTGTGACCATTGTTCCTTGTTACCCCAAGAGGCGCCCTGGTGAACAGAGCATCTCCGATCTCTTGCTGCATCCCCTTAATGAATTTGTAGGCGACCACAAGATCACCTCTCAGCCTTCTTTTGCGGAGGCTGAAGAGGTCCAAGTCCCTCAGCCTCTCCTTATAGGGCTTGTCCTGTAAGCCCCTAACCATACGAGCAGCCCTCCTCTGGATCCTCTTGAGTCTATCAACATCCTTCTTGAAGAATGGCGACCAAAACTGGACGCAGTACTCCAAGTGCGGTTTGACTAATGCCGCATAGAGGGGAAGTATTACCTCCTTGGATCTATTTGTCATGCATCTGCTGATGCATGATAAAGTGCGGTTAGTTTTGCTGATGATTTCATCACACTGACGACTCATCTTCATCTTCGAGTCCATGATGACTCCAAGATCCCTTTCTGCTTCTCTGCTGCTAAGAGAGTCACTTCCCAGCCAGTAGGTGTGCTGGATATTTTTGCGCCCTAGGTGCAGCACTCTGCATTTGTCCTTGTTTTACTGCATCCTATTGTGTACTGCCCATGAGGGCTGTGCGAAATTTCACTGGCCACTTCATATTGACACTGTTTGGACTAATTTCAAGGTTGAAACAGCAAAATCGAAGCAAAACAAAGGATGTTGAAACAGCCTCAAAACAAAACAAGGCTAGTCAAAATGTTACGACCATAGCGCTGGGGATGAGAAGTCAATCTAGCTGAGCTGACTTCCCATCCCCAGCACAAGATCTGGCAGGGGATAGGAAGTCAGCCCAGCTGGGCTGACTTCCCATCCCCAGTGCTAGATCAGGTTACTTTGAAGATCCTATCTTCTCAAGGTGTATAAAACTGGCAAACATTACAGTCACTTGCAAATTCAATTAGGTTTCCTCTACAAATGCAGGTAAAGGCATGATAGGATCTAATGCATGATCCATACAATTGCACCTCCTGCCAGAACTGCACTTGTTGAATGATTGTGGGATTGCACATTAGATCCC
This sequence comes from Alligator mississippiensis, assembly GCF_030867095.1. Classification (NCBI taxonomy): domain Eukaryota; kingdom Metazoa; phylum Chordata; order Crocodylia; family Alligatoridae; genus Alligator; species Alligator mississippiensis. The sequence goes on along the minus strand of NC_081825.1, from coordinate 139,859,662 downwards.
ATTGCACCTTATTGCTGGTACAGGGGGAGGCTGATCCTAGGGTCCCCCTGCATTGGCAAGAAGCAGGCTCGCACAACTAGGACCCCCTCTGCTGATGGCACCCCATACACCCCTGCTCCTGAGAGACTGCAGCTGCTGCAATCTCCCAGCATGTGACGCAATGCACCCCTGGGACTGCGAGATCACAGGAGTGCCCGATGGCTGCTGGGACCCAGAGTCCTGCTGCTGCGAACTCTGGATTCTGGCAGCCATGGGGCACTGCTGGGACCCAGCATCCACAGCTACTAGGTGTTGCTAGGGCCAAGAGTACTTTCAGCTGTAGGACTCTCAGTCCCAGATGTACCGCATGTGCAGCAAGGATGGGATTCTCAGCCCCAGCTGTGCATACCTGGGGCTGAAAGTCCTGCAGCTAAGAGGACCCTCAGTCCTGGCTGCACCCCAGTGGTGGGAGACTGCAGCAGCTGTGGTCTCCTAGCTGCCAGGGACTGCCTACATATGCAAATTAGGCCTGGGTAGTAACTAACTATAAAGTTATTACACATTTTCAAGCAATAATTTTATAGCTGGTTAGATCTTTTAAGGTGCCATAGTTATATTGCACATCCATTGCATAATAAATATAATATGTAGTATGTTCACCATTCCTGCATCCAAGTTAGTAATGACAATGTCAAAGAGCACTGGAACCAGGACAGATCTCTGTGGAACCCTAATAAGACCTTCTGGCAGTATGACAGAGATCCATTGATTAGTACTCTTTGTTTATGGCTGTTCATCCAAAGATGTATGAATCTGGCCCACACTTTTCTTGGTGGAATATGAGGATGGCGTGTGGGACTGTGTCAAAAGCCTTACTGAAGTCCAGGGATTTTATGTCCACTGCATTTCCCTTATCTACCAAATCAGTTACTCTTAAGAAGGAAATCAAATTGATTCAGCATAATTTCTGCATATATGTTCTTATATTAGTTCTTACACTATACTAGCACACAACAGTAGCCCAAATAGGTAAGAGTTTATGAATCTTCTCTTCCACAGAGAAACATGTCATTTCAATAGTGCCCCAGGATTTCCTATCAAAGAATGCAAGGACATTACCAAATCACATTCTAAACCTCACAGACATGCACTGCAAGCAACTACAAGACCAAGAAAGTTGGAACCAATGTATTACTCTGCTTTGGTGACCTAGCGAGATATAATATTAATGTTAAATAATAGTTAAATTGTGCTTTTTAATAACAGAAAGTTTATGAAATGTAATATACAACTAAATCCAAGTAGGCATTTACTAATAAAATACTATTAATAATTTAATCTTTCCTAATTATTCTACAATTTTTACGGTGTTCGAGCTGCACCAAGTTTGTTTCACTGAATTTCTTAAACCTTCTCAAATGTCACTATTAGGAGTCATCTTAATTATACTAAGCTCTAGAAGATAATTAATGGGCAAAGGGTCTAAAGGACAGGTTTTCAAAAGCATTTAGGTATGTAGATGGATTTTTGAAAGCATGCAGGTGCTTTGCTGAGGGCTAGCCAGCACTGAGATACTTTAAACTGACTCCTTCCAAATGGAATCTAGTGCATGATTTGAAAGCACCTTAAGATATTTAATTGAAATAAAACACTTGTTACTGTTTTCACCTGACTGAATCACTTAGCAACCCATTCTGTCAGTTTCTTTAATTTGTGTTTAACAAGTATTATTAAATCCAGATGGCTTTCTGTGTTTTGTCTGCCAGTCGAAGGAAACCCTCAAAAAAGGATAGATATTAGAAGCAGCAAGAAGTGATGATTCAGAGGCATCTTAGAGAAGTAATTTTCCCTTTGTGGTCTTAGATGTCAATACAAAGGTAATTCAATTCTATATGCTATACCGAAGTTCAAGGCTTGCTGCGGGAGATTACATCAATTCTTCATACGGAACTGATGGACAAGTGCTGGTTCATTCCAGTTCACTAAACCTTTCTTCATCCATCAGCAAATTATTTCCTAACTAAATTACCTGTCTCCTTCCATGCTAACTCAACTTTTTTTCTGAAAAAAGTACATCCTCTCTGTTACTAAAGAAACAAATCATGACTTCCAGAAATCCTCACCTAGTACTAAGAACAGAGAGAAGCAGATGTGTTACCAAGACAAATACATACAGAATAAGAAGCCTTGGAGGATGGAACGGGAACAATTTCAAAAGTTTATGTAACACTGGGAAACACTCTTTGGGATTTTCAAAAGTGTCCTGTAAAACCTTGCCAGCCCCTGGAAGCCCCTCAGCCAGTCCTTTCAATATAAACAATAGTTTTTGCCCCAAACAAACAAATAAACAAGAAAAGCAAAACCTTGATCTTTCTCTAGGTGCCAGGAGAAGCTCCTGTAGCTCTGGCCCTTCTTAATAGCAAGGACTTCTTGGTTCCAGATGGACTCTTGGGCACAAAACATTCCTTCCCAGCTTACACTTCTTGCTCTTTCACCCCTTGGCCTCTGATCTCCCAGCTAACCACTCACAGCTGGGCTCTGACTTGCATCCATAGATGCTTCTCAAGCAAATCCCAGGATGTCATCCTTCCATTGTACTCAGCCTTGGTGAGGCCGCAGCCTTGGTGAGGCTGGAGTACTGCATCCAATTTTAGGCTTCACAATGTAAAAAGGATGTGGAGAAGCTTGAGAGAGTCCAGAGGAGAGCCACGCGCATGATCAGAGGGCAGGAGAACAGACCTTATGATGAGAGGCTGAGAGCTGTGGGACTCTTCAGCCTGGAAAAGCGCAGACTCAGGGGGGACCTATAAGTATATAAGGGGGTATATAGGGCGTATATATGGCTGCCTATAAGTATATAAGGGGTCAGGATCTGGGGGAACATCTGTTCACCAGAGCACCCCAAGGGACAACAACGTCAAATGGTCACAAACTCCAAGACTGTTTCAGGCTGGACATAAAGAAGAACTTCTTTACTGTCCAAGCCTCCAAGGCCTGGAACAGACTGCCACCAGAGGTGGTACAAACACCTACTCTAGACTCCTTTAAGATACGTTTGGACATTTATCTTGCTGGGATCCTTTGACCCTAGCTGATTTCCTGCCCCTGGGGCAGGGGGCTGGACTTGATGATCTTCTGAGGTCCTATCTAGCACTAATGTCTATGAAATTTATGAATTTTGTGTGGCATAGAAGCCGGTCAGAAAACAGAAATTTTATGCCATGGAAGATGCTAATATGTCAACTCCCAAAATGGGACAAAAAGATATTATGATGCACAGAATTAAGTACTCTGACATTGTGAAACAAAAAAATTCAAGTCAACCTTTCTGACTTAAAAGTAAATTAAATGTGACATGAAACGGAAATGTAAAACCGAAATAAAATTTTTCATTTTAGTTCTCCCCAAAGGAATATCACAGCATTTTTGCCACAAAGACTATTTTTCTTTTGAGAATTTTGATTTTGACAAAAATCTCATTTTCCAGTAGGAAGCATTTTTGTTGCAAATTCTTCAACCAGCCTCACTTAGGTGCTTTTGGAAATTTCTTCAAGCATGTTATGCAGAGTACAAAACAAATTTTGGCATTACAAAGGCAGCTTTGTGACTGTCAAAGAGTGGGGGTATGCCTAATAGTTCATGTATTTGTTAAGGAAACAGGGAAGAAAATCTACCTTTTAATCTTTTGCAGTTTCTTTAATAACTGGAAAATATTGTTGCCATCATTGTTTTGTATGGTTTATATTAGCACCAAGGAAAAAAAGAGAGGTAGCTCTTCTATACATATGCTTTCTTTAAAACAAGGCTTGATTCTTTAACTATGTTCTGTGCTTTATTGACTGCTATGCTAGATTTAAAAAATTCCGTGCAATGTGGAGCTCTACATCCTGTTCTGGAAAGGAAACTGCTACTTTCTGTATTAGCTGTGATCATATATATTATTTTACCTGGGTTAAAACAGATTATATTAATGCATTGCTAGGATATTGCCAAACTTGAGATTTCCAAGTAGCTATCAGTTTTCCATGAGATATGGGAAAAAATGAATTCTTACTGTATATGGAAAGAAATTACAATACGTGTGTAGAAATGAGATATGAACCAGGATATAAACACAAATGAAAAACACCTTATCATTCCAAAGTCAGGTACTTAAATACTTACAGTAAAGCCTTTCTTCTCTAATATATTATAAAATATGTTTTCCTCTTCAGGTCTGTCCTCTCCACCCATCATACAGTAAGTTTGTATGGTTATCATTTGTATGGTCAAATAATAATGAGCAGCGTGTATCCCTGTTTTGCTATTCAGGAATAAAAAGCTTATTTTAAACATCTTTATAAAATTAACATCAATTAACTAATGGGAGCTCATCCGAGAGAAACAACAAAATAGACAATAGGAGGCAAGTTAGAGAAAAGACTGATTGTTAGAAAAACGAGGAAAGGGAGGAAAGAGCAAAACAGAGAAGGGGAAGAAAAGAAAACTCATACTGCATTGTCCTGGAAGTTTTAGTTTCTGGTTTTTTCCCTGCAAAAGCAGTAATTGAAATCTTTGGGGCCCCCACTTCAAAACACTAAAATGCTGATGAATTTAACCTTAGTTAACCTAAAGATGATGAATAAAATGGCAGCTTTGTTATGCAGCTGCTTCAGATGGCTGTAGAAGTTTGTGCCATTGTTTTATAATGTGATTGTCATAAGCACCTACAGGAGTAAGACCAACAAGTGCCATTGAAATTCAAAGGGAGAAGGGCACCTAAGATCTTTTGGCTTCCAGGAAATTTTCAGCCCTATTTATGGGAAAAGGCATATGGTTCTGTTTCTGTTTCATAGGAGCGTGCAGTTGGGTTCACTACATCAGGTCAGAACATAGCATAGCATGGTTCCTCTATTAATGGCCTGGACTTCATACTAATGGGAAAGTAAAAGCCTCTTGAAGCTCATAAAATGCATGGACAGAAGAACAAATTATGCTGAGTTGAAATGTGGGGTGACTTACAATAAGCTAGAAATCATGAATTAACTTTTTCATGGGTTTGAGCCTATTTTAGAGCAAGCTAGAAGGGGTTAGGAATGAGCACACAACCATTAATACAGTAATACAGAGCAGTTGATTTATGGTAAATTCCTTCCCCACTTTTAACTCAATATAACTAGTTTGTATGTTCACAGAATGGCAAACCATGTCATATCTTGGTACCTGTACAGTGGTGAATATTATACAAGCAGTTTCCTTTCTGACCACAAAAAACAAGCATCTTGTGCCTTGAAGTGCTAGCCTTAATGACAGAAACCTTCACTCACCATTTCCTTTGCTTCAGAAGCAATATTCTGTGCTTTATTAATAGACAAACAGGCATACAATGATCTATTTCCTTTTCCAATCTAGTCACAGCTGTTGTCTCTATGGCTTCCTGCAGTAATGAATTCCACAGGTTATCTATGCAATGGGAAAAAAAACAGGACTTCACTTTTATTTAGTTCTAAATGTGCTGCTCTTCATTTCCATCAAGCTTCCCTTTAGTCTCACAATATGGGACAAAGTAAAAGGGAAGATTGATCAGCAGGTCCTTCAATGTTCTGAATTCCTCATTTATTTCCCCTCCAACTAATCTCCTTTAAATGCAGCAAGCTCACAAATCTGATCAGAGAACAATTGCACATATTAGTTAGCAAGGGCTAAATGGGAATGCTTTTACCAATGCTATTATTTCACTGACAGCAAGCAATCCTTATCATAGGGGAAATAAGCTTTCAGGCAGATGGGCTGAGCCATTAATAGCTTTCCCAAAGGCAATGACCTTTGAACCAGGATGTGCTCAATTATTCAGCGATTCCAAGCTTAAGAAGCCAAAAGAGGCCATTGTGACCATGCAGTTTGACCTCCTGCATGACAGAGACCACAGGGTTGTCCTGAACTAACAACTGTTTGAGTCAGAGTACAGCTTTTGGGGGAAGGGGTGGGGGGAAATACTTCCCATCTTTATGGAGAATCCTTCCACAACCCATGGTAACTTGTTCCAGTGGTAAATTATATAATGGAGTAAGTTCCTTTATCAGTCTGCCATACACTGCATACCTTGAATCTATTGTTTAGTGTTCTCTGTGACAAGCAGAAATCCTCCACCTCCCCACAGGTGGTGCGAGCCCTGTCCAGAATGATAAACTTGCCCTGACTATGTCTTGGTTTCCATCCAGACTCTTGACACTTGCCTTTCACTGAACAGCAGGGCACTGGCTCTTCCCTTTCCTGTGTGCCTAAGAAGGTGATAACATTCTCTTCAATGACCAAAGCCAAGGATTCACCTCTGGGCATGTAAAATGTCTCCTTTTTTGGTGAGAAAAGCATTATCACCTCAAGGCAAAATTTTCAAAAGTACCAAGAGATTTAGGATTGTAAGCCCTACTTGCAAAATGAATCCAAGCACTTAGGCTCTGGTATTTAGGGGTATTTCAGTACCAGAAGACCCATACATAAGCACATCTACTAGCATCCTCACATGCTCAAATGCATTTACAAATAGCCCTTAAAGCCTTTTGAAAAGGGGACTTAGGAACCTTTGACAACATCCTCACTATATATGTGTGACAATAGTCACAAAAGCGTGAGATGTTGTCCCTTACACCTCATAGCTTGACATCGCCATCATCTGATCAGAATTCACGATGATGACTTAGTCCCATTGTTCTCTCCTCCCTGTATCTCCAGGGAAGAAAGGCCTGTGCTAGAATCCAGGGGACCCAGAGGCCTGGTACAGATATTATACTTTTACGTAAATGATCGGAAACCTGTCTGTACCAGTAACAGAACAGAAGTTCAACACACAAAACCAATTTATACCCATAACAGGACAGCAATTCAGCACACACAAACTGGTTTAAAAATGGTTAAACCCGGTCTAAGATTTGCTCCCTCCTCACCCTGCCACCAAATGGTGAATGTGTGTTCTGTTCACTACCAACCTAAACCATGCCACTTACAGCAAACTGTGTAACTCAGATCAACTCCATCTCTGGCTTTCTAAATGTCTGTACCTAGCCACACACTACTCTTTGCTATGCCACCGAGCTGCTGCATAACTTTGGTGAACCACTTCCCTTTTCTAGACCTTATCTACATTTTGTTTATTTTTTCATTTCAGACTGTAAGCACCTTGAGGCAGATACTGTCTGTGTATGTACAGTATCTAACACAACACATGCTGATCTTCCTTAGGTCCTACAATAAGACAAAGAGTAAGCATTTTCATTGTCTAACCACACTGAGATTTATGCTTTAAACTGCCACTGCTTTCCATTTTCTCTCTTGACACAGAAATCTTTTTCATCCTGATTAATTTAACAGAAGAGGAATAGAGAATTAATATAAATCCTGTGTGTATTATACCATACTGCCTCCTCCCTGCTAGAACAGAGGATGCTTGTGTGGGAGGATGACCAACCCCAGGCTGTCCAGCTGAAATGATTTCTTTTTCTTTTTGTGCATATCTATGCCAGGTTGGATGGTGTTTAGGAGCACCATGTTAAAAAACACACCCAGCTTACTCTCTCCCACTCCGCACTCTTAGGGCACATCTAGCAAGTACTAAATGACTACGCAATAACCTCCATTATTGCAGAGTCCTGGCAGCACATGGGTTGTTTCTGACCCTACTGCACAGTAGCAATGACTGCTCAGTAGCATCAGTGTCACGGTTCGTGCCTGCTGACGCTATGTCACCATAGCAATGAGCTACATCACCGTAGCTCATCACAATGGCAACACAGCATCTCTTGTAGATGTACCCTTAATGTACTAAGAAAATCTAACATAGCTTCAAACACAAGTAGGGTGTTATAAAGATGATAGCAACTACTTTCTGTGCCTGTAGGACAAAGATAGCAGTGTTACATTTCAACAACGGAAGTACAGGTTGTATATTAGGAAGAACTAGAAGAGCATTTAACCACAGAAAAGTTTACCTAGAAAGACTGAAAAAATCTTCATCACTGGAAGTTTTCTATGAACAGGTTAGTTGGACATTTGGTCAGGGTGGTTTAGACAGAGGTGATCCTACCTTGAGTAGGAGTTAAGTCAGATGAGTTTCCAAAGGTCCCTTTCCTCTGTGATCCTGTAATTCCATTAGAGCAACACTCTCATGAGCATGCCCAAGATTACGTGTGGCACTGGGTGAGTGTCAGAAAGTGGTTATGTGACATTTTTTGGCATGCAACACTCATGGAGCAGAAAGAAGTGTACAGGTATGCTTCCATGGTAGTACTCCCTCACACTGTCCAGCTTGGTATAGATGAGTCCTTAATCAGGATAGTATTCCCCCACTATATCTCAGCTTATCAGCCACAGGATAACATAGGAGAAATTTTGCAACATTTGGATTTGGATATTTATACACCGTATCACCATCCCCTGCAAGCAGTGTCAGGCTCAGTGCTTGGCTGGTGCGGCTGGGCTCGGCAACACTGCTCATAAAGGATGGGGCTAGGCTCGGCATTTGGCTGGTGTGGCCCAAGCAGCGCTTCTTGCAGGGGTTGGGGGTGCGCCAGCTAAGCGCTGAGCCCAGTGCAACTCGTAAGGGCTGGAGTCAGGGCCAGGCTCAGCACTTGGCAGGTGTGGCCCCATCCCTCATGAGCGGTACTGCCTGTGCTGTGCCAGCTGAGCACCAAGAACAGTCCCTTCTGCTGTGAGCGGCACTGCCATGCCCAGCAACACCAGCTGAGCACCAAGCCAAGCACCGCTCTTAAGGGATGGGGCTGGGCTTGGCACTCAGCAGTACTGCTCACAGCACAGCAGGGCCAGGCTTGGCACTTGGCTGCCGTGGTCCCATCCCCTGTGAGTGGCCTCCTGCCAGCCTGGGTCGGCTCTGCCCCAGCTCAAATTTCTGCGGTCCCAGGCACACATGAAGATGTTCCATCTGGGAGCAGCTGACTCCACCATGAACTGTGCCAGAGTTTATTGCTATGTGCTAATTACATGTGTAGATACACCCAGTGAAAGCAAAATGTCAGAATGTCGATTTCAACATGGTTTAAAAAAAAATAAAATTATAATGCCTTTTCAACACTTCTGATTAGAATTGTATGGTCATCGGGCCTATTACTTTTTATTTGTTTCATGATGAACACACTGGGTGCATCCAGACGAGTGGACACATGTCCCTTGCCCTGTCTCAAACCCCTTTGTGATGTGCAGGAATGAAAAAAATGTTCCCTGCGCTGCAAACCTGTAGCACGTGGAGAAAATGAGACCCCTAGATATCCAGGGGTCAAAAAAAAAAAAACCTGGGGGAAAAAGCTGGGTCAGGGCATGGTCTGGGACTGGAGGCAACCGGAGGCTCAGTCCTCCAGAGCTCAGGCAGCGGTGCAAGCTGCAGGGACCCAGACCCAGCTTTTGCCAGGTAAGCAGGGGGTTTGGGGGGCTGGAGGAGTGGGGAGGCTGGAGAAAGCTGGAGAAGAGCAGGGGAATGAGCAGGGGGCTGGAGACCAGTGTGGGGGGGGGGAGCTGTTGCCCCTGGGGGGGCCTGAGATCCTGCAGGCAGGGTACTTCATGTGCTGTGGCGGGGGTGCTCTGCCCTGCCAGGGGCAGGGGACCATTGGCGATGCACAGGGGGTGCACTCCCTCAAAAAAGGTGCTGCTGACACTGTCAGTGGTGCCTGTAGGCGGTTGCTGCTTGTCACCCCCCACCGTCAGTGGTGTCTGCGGGCAGTCAGTGATTGCCACTGGCCACCGCTGTCATTGCCGGTGGTGTCTGTGGGTGTTTGCTACTCACCACCCCTCCCCCCGGTGCCGCTAGTGCCGGTGGCATCTGCAGAATCTCCCCACTTACCACTGCCACCACGCTCCCACCGCTGCCAGCGCCGCCATGCCCCACCAGCTGCCGAGGACATGCAGTGTTCATGCAGGGGAACCACCCCTCCTAAGTAGCTCCCACACCCACTGTTCCCCCACACCTACTGTGGTAAAAATATAGCATAATCTATATTTTCCTGCTTTTATAATTGCTTTTGCATATTATCACAATTGCTTTTGCTAAGGCATATATGCTAATGATAGATTTACGAGTAGCACAAAAACTTCTGCAGACAGAGCCAGGAACAGATGCAATAAATAACTCCTTACGAGAGATAAGAGAAGAGAGGCAGGGAAGATGCTGAGGTGGAGAGACCAGACCCTGACCGAAGGATGACCGCAAGGGGCTTAAGAACTGCCCCTGGGAGGGGATTTAAGATGTAAATGAGACATGTATGTAAACCGTCATAGAACATGTAACTGCTAGACATACGATGCAAGACATAATGCTAAGTCTGCCAATAATTACACGATACGTTGAAATCTATTGTTTACCTTGGCTATAAAAAGAAGTTTCAGACCCAGTTTGTCGTCGACCCTGATTTGAGTGGCTCAACTCCTGGGTCGGTCTGTTTGCAAACAATAAATCTGAAATTGGACCTAGCCTGTGTGTGTGACTCTCTCCTGGGGTGGATTGGACAAGTCTCCAGGGACACGAAACTAGCCGTTTGTGCAACACTTTGGCGAGCCAGCCAGGAGAGGCTCTTGGCCTACCCCGGGGTCAACGACAGAAGCGGTGAAGGTGTCTGTGAAGTGCGCACCAGACTGATTTTGGAGTCTGTCACGGTCACTGGGAACGTGAGTCGGGACACCCGGGAGGTTAAAAGGCTCTCCACTGAATGAGTCACCCAGGCTGAGCAGGGTCCGAAGAGACGGCGCCAGGGTGTTGGCAGGTGTGAGTATTCGCTTTCCTTGTGTCATTTGAATAGTCTTTCGGGGAATTTGGAATTTTGGAACGTTCAGTATATAAGTCTGAACATTAGCCCCGGGGACTTTGTTCATTTAGAAACATGAGCTGCTGACCAGGTCTGGGACTAAAAGCTGAGTCTAGCCGCCCCGATTCTGCCTGACAAGGTAGCGTCGAACGCAAGGGGGCTCAGCTGGAACCTCGTGACCCAGTGGACAGGGATCTGAGTGATTTTGTATATTGGTTGACACAATGGGTTCGGGTAGCTCCTGGGAAGAAAGCTCTGCAACCCCATTAGGATGCATGCTAAGGAACTTTAGTAAGTTCAAAGGAAATTACGGAATAGAGATGTCAAAGGACAGATTGATTACTTTCTGTCAATTGGAATGGCCGTCGTTTGAAGTGGGGTGGCCGGATGTCGGTTCTTTTGATGTGAAGTTGGTTAATGCAGTGTTAGGTGTGATAACAAGGGACGGTCATTGGGATCAGTATCCGTATATAGATTGCTGGGTGAGTGCTGTGATGAATCCCATTCCCCCATGGATTCAGAAGTGTAAAGGAAAAATGTGTAAGATGTTATTGGCAAAAGACGCTGGGAGAAAGCCCCGAGTCCTCTCTGATTCTGGTAGTGAGGGAGATCTGGCTCAGGGACTAAGGCACAGGAACGAAGCCCGGTCACCGGCCAGTGCAAGCACCGGAGATCAGAAACCATCACCATCACAAGAATCTGGCCCTAGTGCTCTGGAAAAAGGAGACTCAAAGAGCACCCCAGAATCGTCACCCCCATATGAACGTGAAGGGAAAGGTGACTCACCCCCGCAAGGACCCGACCCGGCTCAGCCCTGGCTACCAGGCCACTGGTCCCCAGCATGGTGTTCGCCCCTCTTGAATGGATGGGTACCAAATAGACCCCCTCGTTCATCCCGTAACCCGGCCCCCAACTATCAGTGTCCCATGAGAGAGATATTGATAGGGGAAAGGGACACCTCCTTTGTTTATGTGCCTTTCAATACGTCAGATTTGTTCAATTGGAAAAATCAGAATCCCTCTTTCAGAGAGGATCCCGAGAAAATGCAAAACTTGTTTCGGTCAGTAGGGCAGACTCACCGCCCCACCTGGGCTGATGTTCAGATGATGTTGCATACCCTTCTGACCTCAGAGGAAAGGCGCTTAGTGCTGGGAACAGCAGATCGAATAGCCGAAGAGCGCCTAGAAGGAGTGGGAGGAAATATACGGAACATATGCCCCATTGAGAGCCCTGATTGGAATAACAGTTCAGCGGACGGGAGACAGCGTAATCATGATTATTTAGAAATTATAGTGGAAGCTCTGGGCAAGGCAGTGCCACGGGTAACTAATCTCTCTAAATTGTATTAAGTCCGCCAGGGGAAGGATGAATCTCCCTCGGTTTTCCTGGAACGTTTGTTTGATGCCTTTAAGAAATTTAGTGACTTGAACCCTGAGGCCCAAGAAAATCAGCGCATGGTGAATCTGATGCTTATTGGGCAGGCAGCCCCAGATATAAGGAAGAAGTTGCAAAAGACTGAGGGGGCAGCGTGTAAACCGCTTTCAGAACTTGTAGAGATTGCATATAAAGTTTATGGGAATCGTGATCAGGTGGCAGAGAGGAGAAAGGAAAAGCGTGGACAAAAACAGATGGCAATGCTAGCAGCTGCCTTGGGCAAAAGCGCAAACATTGGCAGGGGATGAAAGGAGAAACCTGAGGGGGGGCAGAAGACTGGAAAAGGCCGACCTAAGCCTGACGAATGTGCATATTGCCGAGAGAAAGGTCACTGGAAGAGGGATTGCCCTAAGCTGAAAGACAAACAGAGGGAAACTCAGCAGGGGGGCCGCCAGATGCGAGCGGAATCTTCAGGGGAAGATACTAGCTGAAGGAGACCAGGGTCCAAGACCACCACCCTACGGGCGAGTGCTCGGAAGGATCCCATGGTGAAAATAAGGGTAGGTGGCAGAGACTATGAGGCTCTAGTAGATACTGGAGCTACCTTTTCTATGCTTCCAGTAAAACCTCTTCTAGCTAAAGAAAGCGGAAAGCATGTGACTGTAGAAGGTATAGAAGGAAGACGAACTAGATTGCCTGTATGCAAGCCCCTCCTCACAAAAATTGGGAATAATATGTTAGAGCATGCTTTTATAGTTTCCCCTGCCTGTCCCGTAGCTCTCTTGGGGCGAGATCTACTAACAAAACTCCAAGCTGAAATGTTCTTCCGTGAGGATCAAATTGTGATGCAGCTACCCGTGAAGCAGGGTTCAAATTACCAAATGGCCCTCAGGGCAGTTGAGATTGTGTCAGAAGCCAAAGGAATTGAGATTTTAGAGAATGTTGATTCATGTGTGTGGGCAGATGGAACTCCTGCCCGGGCAAAATACGTAAATCCAGTCAAGATTCCTCTAAAGGAGGGAGAGGGTCCTGTGTGTGTGAGACAGTATTCTCTGAAGAAATCCACCCACGCAGGTTTGAAGCCACTGATTGAAAAATTCAAGCAGTATGGGTGGTTAATAGAGGGATCATCCCCCTTTAACACCCCGATCCTGGGTGTGCCCAAAGCAGATGGTGCCTCCTTCAGGTTAGTGCAAGACTTGAGAGCTGTAAACAAAAAGGTTTTAGTGAATTATCCTATGGTCCCAAATCTACACACCATTCTAACCCAAGTTCCAGCAGATGCCAAGGTGTTTTCTGTGTTAGATTTAAAGATGCTTTCTTCTCTATCCCGCTACATAAAGATAGTCAGAAATTGTTTGCCTTTGAATGGGAAGACCCGGACACGTATCATAAGACTCAATTGTTATGGACAGTGTTGCCCCGGGGATTTGTCTCATCTCCCCATATCTTTGGAACAGCATTGCAAAAAGACTTGGAGCACTGGAAAGAGAGACACCCTGAGGTGGTGCTGCTGCAGTATGTTGATGATTTATTGATAGCAAGCCCTGATGTGCAGACGGGAAAAAGAGCAACAGAATCCTTGCTGAATACCCTGGGAAAGAAAGGGTATAAGGTGTCATGGGAAAAGGCTCAAATTTGTCAGCCAAAAGTCACCTTTTTGGGTTATGAGATTGAGGAGGGGGCTCGGACTTTGAGTAGGGATCGAATTCAAGCAATACAGGATATGCCTGCCCCCCAAAATCCCAAAGAGCTGCGAGCTTTCCTGGGCCTAACCGGGTTTTGTAGACTGTGGATTCCTGATTATGGGGGAAAAGCCAAACCCCTATATGAGTCCCTCACAAAAGAGGGTCTCACAAATTGGAAATGGACTAAGGAAAACCAACATGCATTTGAGTTATTGAAAGCTGCCCTCTTGCAACCCCCAGTGCTGATGATTCCAAATGGGCGCAAGCCCTATAGACTGTATGTGCATGAGAATAAAGGGGTGGCCTCAGGGGTCTTAACTCAACCAGTAGGCCCAACTTGGAAGCCCGTGGGCTACTACTCCAAGGTCCTAGACCCGGTAGTGAAGGGATGGCCTGCATGTTTAAGGGCTGTCGCTGCCACAGCTACTCTTGTGGAAGAGGCCCAAAAGATTGTTATGGGAGCGGATATGGAAATACATACACCCCATGGGGTTCCCCAGATCCTCAGAGGAGAGGGAGGGAAATTTTTAAACCCCTCCAGACAATCCAGATATGAAATCTTTCTCCTATCTAATCCAGGCCTCACCTTCAAGCACACCACTGCTTTGAACCCAGCCACCCTGATGCCAGAACTGGGACCTCCGTGCCATGATTGCTTAGAGGTATTGACTCAGACAGTACTAATTTGTCCTGACTTGACAGACGACCCACTTGAGAACCCAGAGGAGGAGTTCTTCATAGATGGTTCAAGTAGTGTAATACATGGCGTGCGGTATACGGGGTGTGCTGTGGTAACCTTAACTGGAAAGAAAAACTACCTGCAAACTGGTCAGCACAGGCAGCGGAGCTCACTGCCCTGACATGTGCATTGGTATTAGGAAAAGACAAAAGAGTGAACATTTTTACAGATTCGCGCTATGCCTTTGCCACTGTACATGCCCACGGATTGTTGAGGAAAGAACGTGGGTTCATCATGGCCTCTGGACAAAAGATTGCAAATGGGCCACAGATTGTAATGCTATTGGAAGCCCTCCAGCTACTGAAAGAGGTGGCTGTGGTGCATGTTAAAGCCCATGGCAAGGCTGCAGACGAGCGCCAGAGAAAAGGAAATGCGAAGGCTGACGTAGCAGCCAAAGAGGCAGCACAGATGGGAGGAGAGGCAGTGTTTCAGGGCTCGGCCCATGAGGTGCCCTTTTACTTAGAAGATTGTAAAGCAAAGTATGGCCCAGGATCAGATAAGCTAGCCGCAGAGCTCAAGGCTATTAAGAACCCTCAGGGATGGTGGATTGTACCCGGAGGGAAAGTATTAATACCTTGATGCTTATTGGGAGAGATACTCCACCGGCTACATTATACCACTCACATGGGAGGCAATGCGATGGGAGACTTGTTAACTCGTCAAATGGTGGCTCCAGGACTTTATTTGGAAGCCCAGAGAGTGGTCTCTCAGTGCCCGACCTGTCAAAAGGTAAACCCAAAATCTACAAAACCACCAGCCCCCATGGGAGGAAGACCGTGGGCCCATTATCCTGGACAAGCTTGGCAGATTGACTTGGCTGAACTTCCAAAGTCTGGTCGTTACCGTTATCTGCTAGTATTGGTTGATCAACTAACTGGATGGGTGGAAGCGTACCCCACAAGAACAGCTACCGCATCCACAGTGACACGAGTACTACTCCACGAGATAATACCCCGATTTCTGTTGCCTGAATCCATTGAGTCAGATCAAGGAAGTCATTTTGTGGGGAAAATAGTACAGGAAGTGTCCAAAGCTTTAGATATCACATGGAAACTCCATGCTCCATGGAGACCCCAGAGTTCAGGTCAAGTGGAGCGCATGAATAGAACACTGAAGGCTATGCTAACAAAAATCTGTATTGAGACTCATTTGAAATGGCCGCAGGCACTCCCACTGGCTTTAACTCGTATTCGTAGCACACCACGTAGAGGGATTAAATTGTCACCTTTTGAATTAATGTTTGGTATGCCTCCCAGAGTCTTGCCAGCGGGGTGGAGGGAACAGGTTACTGTGGATTTGGGGAAATCTGAAATTTGGGAACATGTTATCGCCTTGCAGTCTGTTTTGTCTTCCCTACACAGGTTTGCTGCACCCTTCCAGAGCCTCCCGCTTGATGCACCGATCCACAACTTTAAACCGCGTGACCAGGTCCTGGTACAGAAGTGGAGAAAGAATCCCCTCGCGGAAAGGTGGGAGGGACCCTACCAGGTGCTGCTGACTACACACACAGCTGTTTGCTTATCAAACAGCGATAAGTGGACCCATTGCTCGAGAGTGAAGCCTTTTCATCAGGAGGACTCCAACTCCCAGTGTGTGGTCACTCCGGAAGCTGATAACACCCGGGAACAAGAAGCCAACAAATGGAAAAGTGAACCTGCTGAAGATTTAAAGTTACACTTGCAAAGATGTGGACCCTAGTCTATTTGTTGAAGCTCTTATCCCTTTTAGGTATATCAAACCCAGCTATTATGCCCACCTGTTGTAAGTGTCCCCAAAACGGGGGTGGAACCCTCACTAAGGCTAACTACAAACTTTCAAAGTCTACAGTACTTAGTGCCCTCCTGCACCCCATTTCCCGGTGCTGCCCGCGTCGAGAAATTATAATTCGATCCGGCGATACAACACCGCTGTGTGTAAAGCCAGACCCAGAAATCTGGTCTGCAATTCTCAAAGATTGGCCTTCAAGCCTTCAACCTGTCAATAATATATGGAAACCTAAAGGCACACCTACAAATACATGGGTGGGAAATTCATGGGTGGCCCTTCTTAAAGACTCAGCTCGGGCTCTAACTAACCAAAGTTGTCTTTTGTGTGCGCTTACTCCTGTTTCTAGTGATGAGGGAGTCCCTTTCTTGCCTATTCCCCTCAATAGAACTGGTATAGTCTCAGATTGGGGTTTTAACCGGAATTTCTCTTTGCGATATACTGGTTCTGGGAGAATTATGGTGGCAAAAGTTACTGGATCTATTTGCATTTCCCAACACGGAAGTGGATTTAAAGTGGGACAGTCAAGGTGCAAGGAAACATGGATTTCTAAGGAAATCGCCCCCTGGGAGGGTGCATGGACATGCGCAAATGTCTCACATAACAATTTTGACAATTGTAGCTGCCTATTGAGTAAGGAGTGGATTTCAGTTTGGGGCATTAATTGTACCCACTATCGAAATGGTACCAAGGTGAATGGGAGTTCAACAAAAAGAAGCTCACTAACTTTAACTTTAATGAACTCTCGTTCCACCATCACAAATGAAGCCTGTGGGCTATGGTGGATTTGTGGGCGATGGGCATATAGGCAGCTTCCCGCCAATTGGGCTGGGACTTGTTATTTGGGGGCTTTAATTCTGGGTGTTTGGATAACACAACCCAAAACTCATTGAGCCAAACGCAATACTGATGTTTCTTTTGAGGGCATTGCAGCAGGGGGAGGCCAAAAGTGAAAAAATGATGAGTGGCCAGCAGAGAGAATCATTCAGTACTATGGTCCAACAACTTGGGAGCCAAACGTGGTTGGGAGAGAGCCCACATATTTGACAAATCGAATTATTAGACTCCAGGCCGTAGTAGAAATTACTACCAATAAAACTACCGCAGCCCTGCGTCTGATTGGTAACCAGCTCACTCAACTACGTACTATGGTACTGCAAAACCGCTTAGCTCTTGCCTACTTACTTGCAAGTGAGGGAGGGGTGTGCAGGAAGTTGAATTTATCAAACTGTTGTGTTGAAATTGATGATAATGGTGAATTGATAAAGGCCTTAGCGGATGAAATGGAGGAGGTAGCACATGTCCCAGTCCAAACATGGAACGGGTGGAATTTTGATTGGTTTACATCCTGGCTCCCTAATTTTGGATGATTAAGGGGAGCGTTCTTAATCTTTTGTCTGCTAATGTTGATACTTTGTTTGATTCCCTGTATTATACCCTGCATCATGGCTCTCGTGAGACGAACGGTACAGTCGGTCGTCAACCGAGAGATGTTTGTGTGTTATCAGAAGTTAGCCATAGCTGAAAATTATTAAAATTAGAGTTAGAGAGCATCTTGAGGGGGGATAATTGTGGTAAAAATATAGCATAATTTATATTTTCCTGGTTTTATAATTGCTTTTGCATATTATCACAATTGCTTTTGCTAAGGCATATATGCTAATGATAGATTTACAAGTAGCACAAAAGCTTCTTCAGACAGAGCCAGGAACAGATGCAATAAATAACTCCTTATGAGAGATAAGAGAAGAGAGGCAGGGAAGATGCTGAGGTGGAGAGACCAGACCCTGACCGAAGGATGACCGCAAGGGGCTTAAGAACTGCCCCTGGGAGGGGATTTAAGATGTAAATGAGACATATATGTAAACCGTCATAAAACACGTAACTGCTACACATACGATGCAAGACGTAATGCTAAGTCTGCCAATAATTACACGATACGTTGAAATCTATTGTTTACCTTGGCTATAAAAAGAAGTTTCAGACCCAGTTTGTCGTCGACCCTGATTTGAGTGGCTCAACTCCTGGGTCGGTTTGTTTGCAAACAATAAATCTGAAATTGGACCTAGCCTGTATGTGTGACTCTCTCCTGGGGTGGATTGGACAAGCCTCCAGGGGCACAAAACTAGCCGTTTGTGCAACACTACTGACACAGTGACTCATATCCCCCCATCCCACTTCCCACCCCCTCCTGCAAACCCCACATCCCCCCATCACACACCCACCGTGTGATAAAGAAACCCAAAGCAAGCATTAAAACATAGATATTTAGGATTCATTTTATTATGATGCTAGAGACACTGATAGGCTTCCAAATTTCTTTAACATTGTAAATATAACAATAAAACATTGCCCATCTGATCAATCCCCCTTTTTCACTCTCTTTTGTTCTAATTGTGAAAGAATGTGGATTTTGGGGAATTGTAAAAAGTGAATTTGGGATGCTGCCTCAGCAGTCTAGCTGACAGAAGGGGCTAGTGTCCCCAGATACCAATTGCTTGGGCCCCAAAAGCTCTTGAGGTCAAGTAACCCTGAGCTGCTGGCCAGGGCAGGTTTTTGTACTGCTGGGGCCAGAACAGGGCAGCTTTTTATACTGCTGGGGACAGCACAGGTGCCAGCCCCGGGCTCTAGCTCACCCCGGCTGCAGGTCTGGGCCAGGCATGGTTAGTTTACCCCAAGTGGCACAATTTGCTCCACAACAGTGCATGTCCGAGCACGTGCACTGAGGCAAAAAGCCCTGGCTCAAATTTGCACCACTTCTATTTGAGCTGCTGCAAGTGCACGTGCTTGCATGTGTGGACATGTCCGCTAGGTCTAACTAATTTCTGCTAAGGTCCTTTGTAAGCAGGTCACTCATCCAGCTCCTTTCTCAAGGCCAGCCAGCTCTGTGTTTTGGTTCTCCAAACAGTTTATTTTTCATGGGGGCAATTTTATCCCTACAGAAATAAAGCAAACAGTAAACAAACAAGTATGCAAAACAGCAACAAAAACAGGCAGGTAACCAAAATCCATAGTATTTCCTCAAACCTAAGAGGGCAAAGCAAGTTCTGTGCTTCTCCCTCAAGACGACAACCTTCCCTCTCACCCTTTGCACTCTGCTCCTGGAGCTTTTAACCCATTTTGTGGCTCCATCCTCATGCACTTATAAGCTGACTGCTAGCCTTCCAGCCAGTCTGCCTATGAACTGCTGTCTACTTACAGCTGGGGCTTCAGCCCTTGAAGGCTGTATCCCCATGCACATTTTTATACAATTCAGGCAATGTAAGTGGTCCTTAAAATGAGTAAAAATATAATTTAACTACCTGAGTGTGCAAGTGGGGCCCCAATGCAAACAAGTATAAAAAGAGTGACATGCAGGTTGTGTTTGAAAAAAGTATGTCTGTCCAGGATGCTACTGGGTAAGTGGCTTTCAAGAGTTTTACAAATCTGAGTCTGTAGAGCTAACGCAGTGGACTGTGAGGGGAGACAGGGTTAACTTGTTTTTTAAATGCTTCTGAAGTACTTTAGATTGTTACAATGGAACTCTGGCTTTGTCTATGATATCCCATGACAAGCTACTTAATATTAATTAAGATATTGTGAGTTAAGTCCTGAGCTGGTGTAAATCTTCATACAAATCACAGGAATTGTGCCAGACTAATACAGGTTGGGGATCTGGTCTATACCATTCCAGGATCATTTCTATAATTTAAGTCAGGGCTGTCCAATTTCAGGATAGCCAGGGGCCACATACAGTGCTGGCATTAGGCTCCCAAACCACACACTGTGCAGGCCACAAGTGTTTTGGGGTCAGCCTCCTTGGTGTCTTCCTCCACCATGCAGGCTGAACTGGTGGCACATGGTCCCCAACTCCTAAGGAAATGATGACAACCTGTTGTCCCAGCCCCCTTGGAGAGTGATGTTAGCATGCAGTTCTCTGCCACCCATCATGTAAACAGCACCATTGGCATGTAGCCCACATCACATGGCAGTGAGAGAGGAGGATGCAGGGGCCTACAGACTGCACATTAACATCTCAGAGGTCATATGTGACCTGCAGGCTAGCAGTTGGAAAGCTCTGATTTCAGCTAAACCAGAGGCTTTTGCATTTTCTTCCATGACAAAGTCCCAATTTCTCACTCCTTGCCATGTAAACAGTATCACTTAGGCTAGCAGTGAAAGCCTTCCAAATGTACTCTTTCACACTGGACACAACCAGACCTATAAGACAACTGTATAGTACAGGACACCTCAGTACAAAATTAATAAGAGAGAATGTCACCCACATGGGTTGGCAGAGCCATTGCTTTTGAGAATATCTGTAAAGGCCCAGCTGGACTATCAGTGTGCATGCAGGCAGAGGCATACAGCAACAACAATTAGGACTCAAGTAGCAACACTTATTACTTCTTCTCCCAAGGTATTCAGAACATATTTCTTAGGAAAAAAAATGGTGATTGTGTCCCCATGGAAGCCTCTTATACCCATCATATATATGTCACACTGGGCATTCTATGCATATTCTTTGAAGCACAGTAACCTATTTTACTGCACATTAAAACCTCACGTAAAAATATGCAATTATATTAATGCACAGTAAAATAGGCTACTGTGCATTAAGCATCTCTTTAAAAATGTGTGATTTCGGTACCGTGCATCAAGGCAGCCTAATGCACATCTATTTAGTACCTCCCTCACATTGGAGATACTAAATTTAATGTGCATTTGGAAAAGCACATTAATGCACATGTGGACGCACCCACTGTCTCTTATCCCAAACCCAGAGAAGTCAATGGAAATCTTCCTAGCAGCTACATTAAGCTGTGCATCTGGCTCTAGATGAAATAGACACAATTTCCTTCTTAGGACAACATTAACTGGAGAGGGTTCCTTTAAGTGATATAGAACTCATTTTCCAACATTATACTTCCCTTAATCACCCTGGATCCATAGCTCATTGAACTCCATGGAGACTTTCCAATGTCTTTGGCTCACTCATCAAAGTAGAAAACATAATAGTGATGAAGAGACAGGAGGAGATAATGATCTGGCCCACTTAAAATGGCGGTGAGTAAGGTGTCTTTGTCATTGCGACTGTCCAGTCTCTCTACCCACTTCTCTGCATATGCCAGAATCAAAGTGTCTTTACTACTAGGGCAATCTTTTTCATCTGGCAAGCCAAGAGGAATCTTTTTTTACAATCAAGGTTCTGTAAAGGGAGATTGTACTTGGTTTTAGAACTTTATGGTAACTTCAACTGTAAGATTACAGTGTAGCATCACATAGATTAGAAGCTTTGTAGTAAAGACAGGACTTTATTCATAACCAGTATTGGTAATCATATCTTTTTTGGCTTCTTTTTATGAGAACCTTGTTGCTTAATGTTGCATTTCAAGTCCATAATTTCCTGACACCTCCAGTCACCTGGTTGATGGATAGGTTTGATGGTGTCAGAAAAACCTCGTGGTTATTAAGTCTGATTATTCATTTTCCCCATATAAACATGTCAATACTTCCTTTTTATTATTCAATATCCATTCATTTTTACAAAAACACAGAACATCAGATTGCTGTTCTCTGATGTTTATGGGAGGGCTGCCAAGGACAAGGCTGATGAAACACATCCTTAGACAAGCTCCATCTGTCCTGTTTAGGCAACCCACCGTGTTAGATATCTGTGGTGAAAGAAATAACTGCAAGATGCTTTTCTAAGCGGACAGCAAGAGAGGGCTACTGCTCATACTGATTAAAATAAACAAACCCTGAGGGCAGGTTGTAGTCATTGTACATTTGAGCTAGATTGCTGATTTTAGACAGTCCTTGTTTTATTTAAGACCAACATGGCAGGTGGGGAGGATACAAACTACAGGCACAACAGGCCCCTCCCATACTAGGAAGACATTTAGTATATTTAATATGCCTTCTGACCCCTTCCTCCACAAAGTCCACACCAACCTCCATCCTGACAGGTTATATGAGCATCAAGTACCTTGTGCAAGATCAGAAAGGCAGAAATGACAAAAGATTCTACAGAAACTTGTACATATTCTTTACATGCTGCACATTACATGCTTGATCCTTATCAGAAGGTGCCACAACATGGAGCAATGGCATACTGGGCAGACATTTGTCTCATGAAAAAAAGTTGGTATGTGAAATGACTTCAGTATTATGGGCTGGATTTTCATTTTCTGCTTGCCTTTTGCAGGGCTAAATTTTTTCATTGTTTTATAAGGCACAGTGGGCACATCTACATGTGAGCCTGACTGTGCAGTTGTTACTGCACAGTCATTTAGTACGTGCTTTAGCAAGTACTAACGACTGCACAGTAGCTGCATTACTGCACAGTCCCAGGAGCACACAGGTTGTTTCCGACCCTACTGTACAGTAGCAACGAGCTACTGCACAGTGGGCATCTCTACACGAGACACTTACTGCGCATCAGCCTAATAACACTGCACAGTAGCATGTCATGGCAAAAACCGTGCTAATAGTCTACTGCACAGTGTTATTAAGCTAATGCACAGTAAGCATCACTAAATTATGGTTTGCTGGCACTACTGCACAATAACGCTAGGTACTTTATTAAGGAAGTACTAAATTAAATGTGCAGTGTCTAAGGGGTGTAGGTTGTAGCCGTGTTGGTCTAAGGCGCATTAATGAATGTGTAGATGCACCCAGTAGCTGACTGCTACTGCACAGTAGTGTCAATATCACGGTTCATGCCTGCCGATGCTATGTCACCGTAGTGATGCGCTATGTAGCTGTAGCTTGATATAGCGTTTCATGTAGATGTGCTCAGTAATGCTTACTACAATCTAAGTAAAACATGTGCTAAGTATGTCCTGAGACCAAAAACGTTACATTTCTTCAGTTCTGCATTGGGGAGTGGTTCAGTGAAGCACAATGGGTCTGCTCCATTCACACCACACCCTTAAAACTGATATAATGTAGTCACCTTAGAACAAACACTGGCACATTCTAATAAGTGTGCATGCTTCATGGTGCACATCTGATACTGTGCCAAGGAAGACAAATTGCACCACTTCTGAGGTGTAGGAAGCATGGAGTGGGCATGCTCTAGATCACTTGGACATCCCCTTCCCCAGTTGGGGACAGTGCAGAGATGCTCCAAGTACAAATTAGACAAAAGCAGATTCATGTTTAGAGCACTGAGCAACTAGAGGTACCACGTACATCAGCAGGACTTGTATAAGCTAGTGATCATCTCTGAAAACCAGGCTACTAATATTAAGGGCCAAGGTGTTTATTTGTTTGTTTGTTTTTTAAATGGGGACCTAAAATGAGGTTCTTAAATCATTTTAAGCCCTTACGTATAGACTTAGAAGCCTAACTGCAGGGTGTTTTTTATTCATTGTCCCTTCTTGTCAGTTCCCAGTTTGGTTAGTGGCTATAACTTGTGTGGGCCCACTTCTAGCTATTTCCCCACAAATATCATAAGATCTAATAATATGGACATTTTCGTTACTGGTACAAACCTGTGCTTTTTGGACAAGAACGTCTTAAGAACTCTCTCTCTCTGGTGACCAAAAAGTCCATGTAACCACAGTGCATTAGTATTTTTATGGGTTTTGGTAACTAATATACCTAGAGAATCAGTATGGCTATCAGATGCACTCCTTTCATAGACTTATAGAATAAAAAGGTTGGAAGGCACTTTATTGGTCATCTAGTCCAAACCCCTGCTTCAGCCAGGATCATTCTTGTCTAAATCTCCATGACCAAGGTTTTGCCTAACTTGCTCTTAAAAATTCCAGTGATGAAGATGCCAGTCTCTTTAGGTAACCTGTTCCCAAGCTTAACGTCCATCTGACTTAGAAAATTCTAATATGCAACCAACATTTTCCCTTGCTCCTTTTCCTGTCCCCAATCACCATCCTCTTTTTAACCTCTCTTCAGATATTTGAATTACATCATACTTCCATGATTGCATTAGGACTTCCAATTCTTCCTGCTTATTCCTGTGATTCTTGCATTAGTGTGCACACACCTTAAATCAGGGGTTGGTTACCTATAGCCCACCGGCCAGATCTAGTCCACAAAGCCACTGGATCTGGACCATAGACCTGGGGGGTTTTGGTGGCATTTGGTGGTGGTGGTGGCAGCAGGTGGTTTCAGCAATGGGGGGCTTTGCCTGTGCTGTACTGTGGTGATGTGGAGCTTTGCCATGCCTCAGCCAGGTGGCAGAGAGAAGCAGCAACCGTGGCCAAGTCCTACTGCCAGCCTGCATAGGACCTGAGCCAGGTCATTCCAGCTTGCCTCCACAAAAATGTTGCTGACTGCTGCCTTAAATAACTAGCCAATTACAATAATTTCTGTCTGAGAACATTGTCAAGGCTACCCATGTCTTCTCTCACTTGTTTTTATCCAGATCACCTGGCTCTTTACTTACTTCTGAGCTTTTTCTCTATCCCCCGTTGAACCTAGTTTAAAGCTCCTCTCACTAGATTAGCAAGCCTGTTCACAAAGATATTCTTGCCCCTTTCCATCAGGTGAACCCCACCTCTGCCCAGCAGCCCTTCATGGAACTGCACTCTATGAAGAAGCCAAAGCCCTGTTGGCGATGCCATCTGCAGAGGCACACATTTCTCTCTCTCGGCTGATGTAACTGTACCTCAGCTCTGTCTGCTAGCAGCTGTGAATCCTGTTCCTAGGTACCTACCTATCTTCATGCATTGCATAGGGAACATAGGCAATAGGGCTGCGAGAAATTTTGATGGGTGATTCATAGATTCATAGATGCCAGGGTCGGAAGGGACCTCAATAGATCATCGAGTCCGACCCCCTGCATAGGCAGGAAAGAGTGCTGGGTCTAGATGACCCCAGCTAGATGCCTATCTAACCTCCTCTTGAAGACCCCCAGGATAGGGGAGATCACCACCTCCCTTGGGAGCCCATTCCAGAACTTGGCCACTGTAACTGAAGAAGTTCTTCCTAATGTCCAGTCTAAATCTGCTCTCTGCTACCTTATGGCCATTATTTCTTGTAACCCCCAGGGGCGCCTTGGTGAGTAAAGCCTCACCAATTCCCTTCTGTGCCCCCATGATGAACTTATAGGCAGCCACAAGGTCACCTCTCAGCCTTCTCTTGCGGAGGCTGAAGAGGTCCAGGTGCCCTAGTCTCTCCTCATAGGGCTTGGCCTACAAGCCCTTAACCATACATGTGGCCCTTCTCTGGACCCTCACCAGGTTATCCACATCCCTCTTGAAGTGCGGCGCCCAAAATTGCACACAGTATTCTGGTCTGACCAGCACCTGATAGAGGGGAAGTATCACCTCCTTGGTTCTGTTCGTCATCCATCTGCTGATGCACGATAAAGTGCCATTAGCTTTTCTGATAACTTCATCACACTGACGACTCATGTTCATCTTGGAGTCCACTAGGACTCCAAGATCCCTTTCCACTTCTGTGCCTCCAAGCAGGTAATTTCCTAGGCAGTAGGTATGTTGGACATTTTTCCTCCCTAGGTGAAGCACTTTGCATTTCTCCTTGTTGAATTGCATTGTGTTGTTTTCTGCCCACTTGTCCAACTTGTCCAGGTCTGCTTGTAGTTGTTCCCTGCTTTCCGGTGTGTCCACTTCTCCCCACAGTTTTGTGTCATCTGCAAACTTGGACAGAGTACATTTCACTCCCTCGTCCAAGTCACTGGTGAAGACATTGAAGAGTATCGGTCCAAGGACCGAGCCCTGCGGGACCCCACTGCCCACACCCTTCCAGGTCGATACCGACCCATCCACTACAACTGTCTGGGTACGACCCTCTAGACAATTCGCCACCCACCAGACTATGTAGTCATCTAAGTCACAGCCTCTTAACTTGTTCACTGGGTGTTCACCAGTATGGGGTGGGATACCGTATCGAAGGCCTTCCTGAAGTCTAAGTAAACAACATCAACCCCTACTCCTGCATCCAAGTGTTTTGTAACCTGGTCATAGAAAGAGACTAGATTAGTCAGGCATGATCTACCTGCTAAAAACCCGTGCTGGTTTCCCCTCAGCATAATTTTTCCTCCCGGCCTCTCGCAAATGTGAGCCTTGATAATTTTTTCAAAGACTCTGCCTAGGATGGAGGTGAGACTGACTGGCCTATAGTTGCCTGGGTCCTCCTTTCTCCCCTTCTTGAAAATGGGGACCACATTGGCACTGGGACCTGGCCCATGCACCATGAGCATTCAAATATTCCCGCCAGTGGCTGCGCAATGACGTCAGCCAGTGCCTTCAGTACCCTCGGATGGAGCTCATCCGGGCCTGCCTACTTAAACGCATCCAGTTCCTCCAAGTGCCTGTGCACCATCTCAGGGTCTACGCTTGGTAGTCTGGCGTCTTGCTGCTGCCTCTCTACAATCCCAGTGAGAGACTTGTCGTGCCCCTCGCTTAGGAACACTGAGGCAAAGAACTCATTGAGGAGTTCAGCCTTGTCCCCCCTGTCTGTCACCAATTGCTTCAGCTCATTTAGTAGGGGTCCTATTCTGCCCTGGGCCTTCCTTTTACTCCCTATATAGCTGAAAAACAATTTCTTGTTATCCTTTACTTGGGATGCCATCCTCAGCTCCATGGTAGCTTTGGCCAGTCTAACTGCCTCCCTACAAGCGCGAGCAGAGGAGGTATACTCCTCTTTAGTAATCTCTCCCCATTTCCACTTTTTATATGCCCCGCTTTTAGCCCGTAGACTGCTCTGGATTTCTCTGGTCAGCCAAGGAAGCCTCTTGGCCCCTTTCCCCCTTTTTCCCCGCATTGGGATCGTCTCCCTCTGTGCCCGAAGGGTGTTTCATATTGAAGCTGTTTCGACGCGTTTTGAGCTTGAAACAGCAAAATCAAAACTAAACGAAAGGCTTTGAAACAGCTTCAAAATGAAATGAGGGCACTCAAAACATTTTGAGAGTTTTAAAATGTTTCAAGAATCGAAGCCAGGCTTGCTTGCAGCTAAACAGAAAGTAAAGAGAGGAAGCGGGGGGGTGGGGGAAGGACTGCTCTGAAACTGACATCTAGCTCCTGGTTCTATTCCCCAGCTCTCTGATCATTTCCTCAGCAATTCCCGGGGGGCATGGGCCCCCGATCTGCATGCAGGCTTTCAGCAGGTTGCCACTGCAGGCTGGGGTCAGCGGCAGCCACTCGGCACAGCCCGCGCTGAGCACCAGGAAGACTGTGGTGCTGCTACTAGCTCCGGCCTGCAACAGCATCCTGCTGAAACCCAGCACACAGATCCAGGGGTCGAAGCCCCTCAGGAAGAGCTGGGGAAATGATCAGAGAGAAAGCAATCAAAGAGTTGGGGGAATCAAACTGGGAGCTGGGGGAATGTTCAGTTCCTGGTTGGATTCCCCAGTTCCCCAATCTCTTCCACAGCTCTTCTTGGGGGGTGTGGGCCCCCGGATGATGCAGGATGACAGCAGGTTGCCAGTGCCAGCTGGTGATGGCGGAGGCTCTGGGTTATTTCCCCAGCCGGCAGCAGCAACCTGCTCAAACCCCATGTGCAGATCTGGGGGACCGTGACCCCTTGGAGGGCTGCGGTGCTGTGCCAGACTCCTCCCAGGGGGTGGGGTGGGCCCCTGGATCTGTGTGTGGGATGACAGCAGGCTGCCACTTCTGGCTGGGGCCAGCACCAGCACTCGAGTCTGCCCAGAGGTCAGTGCGAGCTGCACTGAACAGACTCGGGTGCTGGCCCTGGCCCTAACCAGAAGCAGCAGCCTGCTATAATCCCACACACAGATCCATGGGCCAATGCTCCCTGGAAGGAGTCTGGCACAGCCCCATAGCCCTCTCGGGGGGCGTAGGCGCCCAGATGATAACACGCTGCTGCTGCCAGCAAGCGATATGAGTTTTGTTTTGAACATTTGAGGTGCAGTTTCCCAGAAACCCCTGCACCTATCTCCTTGAAATTTGCTAGGCTTCATGCCCTCAGAAGGGGCTACCAACCCTGCATTCCTCGTCTAAATCAGGCAAGAAATGACAAAGTTATAGGCATTTTTGTGATTTCCCATTATAGCTTATGGGTGAAACGTCGAAACGCGTCAAAACAGCGTTTGTTTTGACAAAACAAAATGGAACAGTGCTTCGAAACAGCAAAACAAAACACTGTCTCTTCGACACGGCAAAATGGAAGTCAAAATGAAACGGTGCTGTTTTGCACAGTCCTAGGCACTTAGGACATTTGACATTTTTAGACATGCTCTGGGAGGCAGGGGGGAGGGAGTGGGGGAGGGTTTAATCAGAGTGGCTCCAAGAGCCACTCCAGTTAAAGCACCTGAAATGTCAAGTGAATCAGTGTGCCCATGCTGAAAAATGGTGGTGGGGGTGCTTTACCTAAAGCTCATTGAACCAGCTTGAGTTCAAACACCCCCGCTGCCATTTTTCAATGCAGGGATGCTGATACACATGACACTCCAGGCACTTTAACAGGAGCAGCTCTTGGAGCCACTCTAATTAAAGTGCCTCCACCTCCCAGAGTGCATCTATAAACGTCTTAAGTGCCTATGTTTCCTATGCATTGTATGAAGATAGCTGGGTACCTAGGAATAGGACTCACAGCTGCTAGTGATGATGATTAAATGAATCTGCTCCAACGCATTGTAATTCAAACATGCCGGAGCAGTCCCTCTGTATGTGTATATGTGCCCTTGCTTTTGGGCTGCAAATTCCACTCAAGGAGCTGGCAACATTTAAGTCCCTTTGTGGATCTGGACCTGAGCTATCATAGAAAACTGGATATTTATGGAGGTGTAAAAATGGAAGATATTTGGCATTCTCTTTTCAGCCCCTGGAGTCCATCTCAGGCACTAGTTACATGGCCAACTGAAGAACACATTTCATACAAACACTCTAGGGAGTGTCCTCTTCCACTCATGTAATTGCACAGAAGCAGTCAGCAATAAGATGTCAGCCCACTACAAATCCACAAGCTTAGTAATACAGATGGTTCCTAGCATTCCCAAATGTCATATGACAATTTTGGATCTGAATGTATAGGTGCAGGAATGAATGCCACAATGAAGGGCCATGCTTGCCCTTCCATTAGCATTCTGTCTTTCTTCCAAAAGGAAAGAGATAAGGCACCAACCTATCTGCTGAGTAGAACCTTTGGCATTCTCACCAGGGGAAGGGGAACAGTTCTGTTCCACAGCACAAACATACTGGAAGAAGAGCAAAAATTGCCTGATCTATCTCATTAATATGCAGAATCATGAGCTATTATTATTTGGATGCTGTCATCTTTAATTAAATTTTCTGCAAAATGTACATAGTGAGCAATCTATTTGCCAATTTTTTTCAGCTGTTTCTAATGGAAGAATGACTCTTTTTAAATTCAGAATCAAAGTGGAGGTACTGAAACAGATTTTGTGAAATGTAATTTAGTTTAATTGATGTGTTTTACAATGCTTCTCTAATATCACCCACTAATCAAACTGCTGAGTGGTTTCCATATTTTGAAATGTGAGATCATAGATGTGCCAAGTCTCTGCCACTTTAATGAGTGAGATATGAAAAACGTATGAGTGAGATGTTAAATTATCTATTGAAATGCACTTTGCCTGGCTTTTGTCTTTTGACTAAATTTGCTGGAGATGAAAGCAAAAACTAAGCGAGATTCACTGAAGAATGAGTGAGACTTTTCTAGTCTGGTATCTTTGAAACCTGACCTTTAGCTTCCCTATCAATGCCAACCAAAATAATTAGTCACACTCTACTTTTGTGCATTGGCAACGCATGTTGAGTACACAATCATCAGTCCAGAATGCGTTTGCATTAATACAAGTTACTGTGCAATTACCAAGACAATATAGAGGACCTTATAAGAGTTGCTAATCATGGAGGTTTGCCTTACTATTTTAATGCACTTTTTCTTAAAATTAGGAGAATACAAAACCTGATATCCCCAAACTACACCAGGTGGGATTGTTAGCACATGCCTCTTTTTCATCTAATTCTGTTCCCATTGAAGGCAATGGAGGGTATAGCTAAATAGAAGAAACCCTGTAGTTTTTAAAGGGTGGGGTTTTTGGAAGTGTCAAAAGCAGTTGTGCCCTCGTTTCCCGTGAAAAGCCACTAGGTGGTGGCAGTGAAGAATGGATAAGTGTCTTGTAATGAATACAGTTAAGAAATGCTCCTAATCCTTGCTGCTCTTGCTTGTTTCAGTAACTTCACAATTGCTTTTGTAACATCTGTAGTGGTTATGACTGGACACAGGACCTCTTTAATCACTTCAAATGGCTACACAGATGGCTTTATGGAGTTTCAGCTGTTCTAGTGGGTGTCTCTGTAAATATTTAACAAGTTGCCCTTTAGCTGTATTAAAAGCAGAGTTCTCATTTCGAGATCCTGCTGACTGAGAGGAGATCTTTTTGGAGGCTCAGTAATAGTTATCTTAGCTCATTTCCCTGCCTTTCTGAGATGGGAGTATCTTGGAGCTAGGTACTCTGATTGCACCGATTTTTAGAGTCCCTTTGACTTCCATTGAGCCTTGACAGTTTACACAAGCTGAGGAACTGGCCCTAACCACCTACTGCTTATCAAAGGTCTAAGATCAACGGTCCAGTTCTGACTCCCACAGTAGTGCCAACCTGGTGGAGTCGAGTATGAAGTTAGAACTTTGCAGTGTGCTCTGAGGGAACTTAGTCACACAATGAATCATTTCCTGAAGGAGAAGCATTCCCAGAGAAGTAGGGTATGGAGTGGGTAGTGTATGTAAAGAGGGTTGAGGTATTCATTGGGAAAGACTGATTAGCTATGTCAAAAGAAATGCAACAGTTTGGAAAGATTTAGCCAAGCTCTATAGGACCATACAAAAGTTGGGCTATAAGAGACTCATGAGGTCATCTAGTCCTGTCCCCTGCTCTGAGCAAGTTCACCTCTGACTAAACCATCCCAGTCAAGTGTCTCTCTACCCCACTCTTGAAAATTTCCAAGCATGGAGATTCTATTTCTCTAGCTAATTTCTCTCTTCCAATGCTTAACCACCCTCATTGTTAGAAAGTTTTTCCTAATCTCTAATCTAAATTTCCCCTGCTGCAGTTTGAAGCCTTTGCTCTTAGTTCTGTCTCCTACAGCCACAGAAAAAAGGCTAGCTCCATCCTCTTTATAATTGACCTTCAGGTATTTGAATGTCCCTACCCCCGTCTTCTCCTCCCCAGATTAAATATCCCTAGTTCTTTCAGCCGTTCCACATAAATCATGTTTCCCAGGCCTCTAATCATTTTTGTTGCTCTGTGCTGGACTTTTCCAAATTTGTCCGCATCTTTTTTGAAGTGTGGAGCCCAGAACTAGACACAGTACTCCAGGTGAGGCCTCACTACTGCTGAATAGAGAGGAAGAATCACTTCCCTTGATTTGCAAGAGACATTCTTGTTCATACAATCCAGTATGCTGTTGGCTTTTTCTGCAATAAGAGCATGCCATTGGCTCATCATATTCAGCGTATGGTCTCCTGTAACACCAGGTTCTTCTCTGCAATACTATGGTCTAGCCAATCCTTCCCCAACCTCTATTTATTCATGCAATTATTACATTCTAAGAGCAGGACTTTGTACTTCTCCTTATTGAATTTTATCCCATTCAGTTCAGACCATTTCTCCAGTTTATCCAAGCCATACTGGATCCAGTCCCTACCCTCCAGCATGTCTGCAACCCCATTCAACTTGGTGTCATGTGCAGATAGGTTAACATGCACTCATTCTCATCATCCAAATAATTAATGATTTCAAACAAGACTAGACCTAGGACAGACCCCTGGAGAACTCAACTTGATACTTCTTCCCAAATAGCCCCTGATGACTACTTATTGAGTACAATGATCCAACCAGTTATGTATTTACCTTACACTACTTTTCTCTAGCTTGTATTCTTTAACTTATTAATGAGAATGTCATGGGAGACAGTCACAAGTCTTGCTAAAATCAAGGTATGTCACATCCACTGCTCTTCCCCCATTCAGAGACTTACCATAGAAGGAAACCAAGTTGGTCAAGCGTGATTACCCTTTGTGAATCCATGAGGGCTAAGGCTCCTAATGCTCCAGAACATTCTTTAGATGCCTTTTTGAATTTTACCTTGTTTTATTTATTATACATTAACAATGCGTCTGGCTCTGCATGAGACAGAAAGAATAAGGTTTATCCCCATGGAAATAGTTGGCAGGAGGTCTACACACTTCTCTCGCTTCAGGCCAGTTTTGAAGTGAGACACATGCTGTCCATCTGAATGAGAGAGTCCCCGCACAGAAGAGCTTATAGTCTAAATATAATTGATTTTATGATGGGGAGAACAAGGCCATCTCAGATGATTAGATCATTGGGTTTAACAGACACACATCTTATAAAGAAATCACAGTGAAAAATACAAATGACCTGTTGACATTCATTCTAAATACAAATATCTACTTACTTTCATTCTGGGAAAACAGCACTGCATCTGAACCTGTATCTTTGAAAGGATTTCAGCACAGGATAGAACTGGGAAGCCAAAGCATCTTAAAGCATTAATGTTCCAGAGGATTTATATAATTAAAAGGGGAAGCAAAGATTTCTCCATCGTTATGCTCATAATTATGATTCTGTGAATGCAGAACCACTTTTGTACCGAATTATTCATATTGGTTTTGTTTATTCATATTGCATCGATGTTAGCAGAGCAGTTCCATAAATCTAGTTAATCATTTAAGGCCTCTTTTGCTTGTATTTGTTTTTTGCTGCAAATTATTATTGATAGAACTAGCTGCCATTAACCTTAAGTAATTGTTAAATAAATGTTTAGTCTTATGAGGAAATTAACATTCAAAGGTTGAGAAATCCAGACAAGTAACTTGTTTTGCTATCGGTGTTTTTCACAAGACTTTATCAAACTAGAGTGATTTCCTTTTTTCTTAATGTTTAAACTAGAGATCAGTCAGAAGTAATTAAATCAGAATTTATTTAAAGTTCTGTTTTAATCCAACCTCCATTACAAGAAGTCCCTTCTGAGTTGAAGAACCACTAAATTGTTTGGCATTCTCTCAAAAAACATAACAAAGTACAACTCTAAAATAAGCAGCAAATGCAAGATAGATGCATAATGATCTAAATACAGACAAAACATTAATTATCCTGGTAGTGCCTAGAGGTCTCTGTTAAGAACAGGACAGTATGCAACATATGTTTTTACAATCAAGGCTAGAGTTTGTAACTGGGGAATATGGCATCTCCAGACCTGATGACCAAAACAGTATGCTTGTATTCATAACCAAGGATGTAATAGGAAGCTGCCACTTATGCCTTACAACCAGATACTTCCTTTGTGGAGACAATATTGCTCCTGCATGAAGAAATCCTTCCGCTTATTAGAAGGGAACGTGTTGTGGGTTCCTTGAAGATTGTTAAAACATTATACAGACGATATAATCCATTTAATCCAAAAATCATAATAAACTGCTCACATGGATAATCTCTATCCACATTTTATACATTTTCAAACTTGTCGCCTTAAAATAAAGAGGGGACAGCTGCCCTTATTAGGCATCCAAATAAATTACCTTATTTTTTAAAAGTTCTAAATCAAAATAATGTTCAGGGTTTTTGTGAGATCATTACAGCCTTGGCTCCATAGTGAGAAAGAATCAACATCAAAACATAGAAGTGTACTTTGGACATTTTGTTTTGGGCTTTTCAATCCCCAGAGTAAATACAGTGTTTTTTGGAATAACGGTAAACTTGCTCCAGCCTTCTTCTATGAAAGAAATATCTTGAACTTTCCCAGAATTTCATCTAATGCACTTGTTGCATATGCTGCTAGCAGCTTTAGCTCTAAAGCTCATTCAATTTTGCAAGAGTTGTGCCACCTTTGTAAGGGCTAGCACTAATTAAAGCACTCACCCTCGCAAGCCCCAAGAATCTGTACTTCCAGATAATGAGGAGTGCTGTCACAGAGCACTTGTTTTGAAATTCCACCTCCCTGTTCCCCGTCTGGCATAAATTTTTGTTTTGCTGTAATGATTCTTTTTTTTAAACTTCGGCAGCAATGGGTATATGGTAGGGAGGGAAGAAACTCACCAACCAAAAGGAATTTCTTCATTAGAAAATGTTTAATCTCTACAAGAGATTGAGCTTCCCACTGATGTAATTAGGCAGGCTCAGAATTGGAGATAAAGGAACCTAGTCCCTATGAAACAGCTTCAGATGGCACCCCTTTCATTACAAGTTGTCTCTGTAGGAAAGTTCTTGTCTCCTTTGCCTTTTATTTTTGAACTCATGTCACTAGTTTCAATATTTTCTGTTTCATATAAGGTTCAGGGCCTGATTACCATCACACTTACCATGATGCAAACCATGGGCTGTTTTCTACACCATAGTGAAGTTATTCCTGATTTACAGCAGTGTCTGTGAAAGCAGAATCCGGGTCTAATATTGTTGTCCTTGGCAATCCCTGGATACAAGGATGACAGTCTTGCAGAAGATAGGGAAGTCATTGGTAAGCCCAGAGGTGACTGAAGAAGCCATGCAGTCTGTTTGACTGCATTGACAAGCCATACAGTTGCAGAAGGAAGTAGAGGATCCGAGTGATGTTGAGTCACAGCACTTTCCCTTTTGTTGCTTTTGCCTATTCACCTCTGTAGTGAGGTGAGCCCGCTCAAAATAGTTGATGCCTTGCCATACTTCAAGACACTATTGAGGACAATTCAGTGCTCAAGTTAATATTGACTTAACATTGATGTTAATATTGCATTTCTTCAGATTAGCCTTCAAGGTGTGCCTGAATCCCATTTTTTGCTCACCTTTAGAGAGGTGACCATTGGTGAGCTGGGAGTGTAGAAGCTGTTTCAGGAGCCAGTTGTCAGGCAACATTTTGACATGTCTTGTCCAATAGAGCTGAAGCCATATAAGCATGGCTCTAATGCTGGTGGTCTTTGCTTGAACCATAACTTTGGCACTGATTCTTCTGTCCTTCCAGCTGATATGGAGGATTTTACGAAGACTGCTGATGGGAACATTCTAAGGCTTTCAGGTGTTTCCAATGTATTATCCAGATTTCACACCCATACAACAGGTTAGGGATGACAATGACCTGGTAAATGAGAAGTTGGTTTGAGTCCTGACATCATGATCATCAAAAACACGATTTTGGAGACATTCAAAGGTAGTACTAGCAGATTTTATTCGGTGTTGAATAGCATCATCTATGTTTACTTTCTGGGAAAGGTGGCTACCCAGGTAGGGTAAATGCTCAACATTCATAGTTTCATAGTTGCAAGGATTGCCCTCTGATTGTAATATGTGGGTGAGCAGCTGGGTGGTTTAGAGTAGGCTGAAGGATCTTGGTTTTTGTGAAGTTAACAGCAAGTTCAAGCATTGCATACACTTCACAAAAGCAGTCAAGAGTGACCTGGAGGTTCTTCAAGTGAGTGAACATGCATGACATAATCGTCAATGTACTGGAGATTAGTAATGGAGATACTGGTTATCTTCAATTTGGAACATAACCAGTTGATGTTAAGGAGATCCTTGTCCATGTGATACTGGATGCTGACTCCAAATGGAAGTCTACCAGCAATGAGATGTGGAATAGCAGATATAAATGGGGAAAAGTATTGGTGCAATCATGCATCCTTGCTTGACTCCAGTTCTCATGGTGAAGAGGTCCATTTCTACGCCATGCTTAGGACACTTGCTATCATGTTGTTATGAAGAAGTCTGATGATGGTTAATAAATTTTGGCAGCCATTCAAATCTCATTAGGTTCCTCCATAGGGCCTCTCTGTTCGCCGAATCAAAGGCCTTACTCAGGTCAATGAAGGCCATGTAAAGACCTCTGTGTTTTCCTCACGGCCCCTCTCTTGCAGCTGTTTACCAACAAAGATTGTGTCTAGTGTACCTCTAAATGGTCTTAAATCACACTGGAACTCAGGCAGAATCTCCTTAGCAAGGAGAGTGAGTCTGTTGAGGAGAATGCAGGAGAGGATCTTCACAGCTATGGGCAGGAGTGCAATGTTATAGTAATAGCTGCAATTCAGTCTATCTTCTTTCTTGAATATGGTTACAAGTCTGGAATCTCTCAAGTCACTGGGAATCTGTTCATGTTTCCAGATTTTCAGAATAATGCCATATAGCTGGTGACAAAGCTTTTTTCCATCATGCTTATAAATGTCAGATGGTACTCCAGTAGGACCTTTGTTGTTTTTCACTTACTCAATGGCTTTCAAGACCTCATGGGGTCTGTAAGGTATTCCTTAATGGGGTATTGTGGAAAGGCTTTGATGGTATTATCTAATGTATTAATTCAGGGGTTGTCAACTGGTGGTACGTTTACCCCCGGGGCTACTTGAGAAAGCCCTAGGGGGTATGCACGGGTGGGTGGTGATGGAGTGCCACCACGCACCATCCCATGCTGCCATGCAGGCACCGCCCACCCAGCCAGATGCAGGGGGTGGGGGAAGCTTGCACATGGCAGCTGCCGCCACTCTGTGTTCAGCTGTGTCCCCCATCCCCTCCGGTCGTATCCCCCTTTTTTCAGTTCTAAATAAAAACAATTTCTATCAGTGCAACATCTGGCCTTCAGAAGTTGACAAAGGTGTTGTATCAGCCTGAGCCAAGACACAGGAATAGTATTCAGAAGTGCATTCTTCCAACTCCTCTGGGAATTCAGCCTGAGTTTATACAGCCAAAGAAGGTGGAATTGCTGCATGTGTTGTTGTACCTATGCTACCTGTAATCCAGCTACCTCAGGTACCAGTAGTGGGGAAGGCACAGTGGAATGGACACCAATATAATTTTGCAAGCAATCCAAGTATGCCTAGGTCCTCTATGGGCTTTTATAGCCCATGCAGAAGCCTGTGGCATTACAATCTGACATTTCATTTTAGACCTATCTGTATCAACAAGATATTGTTTCACTCACCAGTCTCAGGTGATCAGCTCTGTTCTGGAATGTGACAATTTGTTAACAGAGCACTGCAATCTTACTGCACTCAGCAGTGTTGAATGAGGGAAAGGTGTTCCAGTGGTTAGGGCCCTGTCCTTGGGTTCACTTCCTTGTAGAGGCCTAATTAGAAGTTTTGTGCCCTGGACAATGGCAGAAAATGGATCAGCAGCTGGCCTGGCAGAGGCAGCAGAGTGGATGCAGGCAGCAGAGTGGACTTCTAAGTCAGGGTCTGGGGATGGTGCCTCTCACACTGACCCTTAGTTATGTAACTGCTTTCTCTTTGCCTCAGGTACCCATGTGTAGCTGCATTACAGATTGTGATGCACTCAGATCCTGCAGTAATGAAGCTGTATAAGTCCCGTAGAGTGAAGGGAATAAGATGGTAATTGACAGTTGCTGGGCGAAGTCCAGTTGCATGGATTCTAGAATTGGAAAACTGAAAGGATTCTGAGGACTAAGAGTGATCAAGATGCAAATAAGCATGGTTTTTGTCTTGTAGTGGACTAATGCTGAAAACTCTGGGTGTGTCTACATGTGCATTAATATGCTTTTCCTAATGCGCATTTAGTACCTCCAATGCGAGGTACTAAATGAATATGCATTAGGCTGTGCTAATGCACAGCAGTGCAAATGCTTACTCTTTAGGTGACAATCCACAATAGCCTATTTTACTGTGCATAAGCATAATCACACATTTTTTATGCCACCTTACACCACTTTAATGCACAGTAAAATAGGCTACTGCACATTAAAGCACATGTGTAGATGTACCCTTTGAGAAACAAAAACAGCATATAGCCACCACTGTGATGCAAAGTCAAAAGCCTGCCTGCACCAAATGGCCCATCAGGAGAGCGTGGCTAAGGCTCTCCAATTTGTTTCTATAGAAGAAAACGGATTGATGTAGGCAGCATCAAGTCTGGCTGCCTTTGACTCCAACAGCTGAATGACTAGCTATCATTTGCAGCTGGGTCAGCTGGGAGAAACTTTTGACATGAATCCAGAGCACAGTCAAACTTATACCTGCAAAGCCACAGCAAGATGCTTCAGTTGATTTTCCACATGGCACCCTATAAATGCTTACACATTTTATTCAGGTTCTTATTGGTTTCACAGAATCATGGCTTCTGGGTTCCTTTATGAGGGGTTTCCCCCTGAACCTGAATACACACAGGAACCAAGAAACTTACTTTCCACCTCACGCATAGGAATGGTGACATAAAGACCTTAAGGTCCGATTGACAAAAGAAGCTGGGCATTGGAGCACTGCAGGGCAGATACAGTCCACCTTCCATAATGTGCAAAGTGACCAGCCATCATGCCACATTTGTAGCTAGAACCAAATCTAAATAGATCACTCTTCATTTTTACAGTTCAGGGAGCCTAATCAGATGTTTAAACCCACACATTAATCCACAGAACATTTCCGTTAGACTGTTTGAGCACAGCGTTAGCAAAGATGCCCCCTGTAATAGGAGTGCAAAGCTGTTCTTTTAGACGGGCTGAGACTGATGATTCTATTACATTGAAAAACAAACCAATAAACACAAAGCTACAGCAGGACTAAGGCACATACATTTTACAGGTCTCTCTGATGTCTTTTGGCTTTTTTTAACTCAAGGTACTGGCATAGCTTAGGCTGCAGGGAATGCTCATGGAAGCTTCAGGAGCAGTGGAGGTAGGGCAACAAATGGCACAGTGCTGGCTGCCAGCCAAGTACAGCAGTGTTCTGTTTGCACCATGCCAATCCTTTTGTCACTTGTTAAAATTCAGTGTTATCTCCACTCCAAAACATTGAGACCATCTGCCTACACATGACACTGATGGCTATTATGTGGCAATTG
Organism: Alligator mississippiensis; assembly: GCF_030867095.1. NCBI lineage: Eukaryota > Metazoa > Chordata > Crocodylia > Alligatoridae > Alligator > Alligator mississippiensis. The sequence goes on along the minus strand of NC_081825.1, from coordinate 139,820,611 downwards.
CAGCTGTGTCCCAGATACCAATTACGATACTGTTGAATGACTAAAACCAATTCATTCCCCACATCAGTCTTTGAATTCCCTCCTCCTTCTCTTCACTCTTATTCATTTAAGTGAATGACAATTGTTTGGATACATGTGGGAAGAAAGCAAACAATGATTAATGTAGCATTAACCCTCCCTACAGTCACCACTGGCAATTAGAAAAATCAAATGACAAGAACTGAGGGAGCTTTCAATCTTGTTATTGGTAGGCTGGAGCACCTCCTAGTGGCCCCAGTTGGTATCTGCACCCCCTGTGCTAGTCCCTGTACATCAGACATGCTGTTAGGACAGATTCCCTTCCCTAGCAAGTATATAATCTATCATATTAATCTGAATCCAAGACAACTTCGAATTTAAGATGACCCCCAATAATTAGATGCTGTGCTTGGAAAATTTATAAATGTTATAATTTTTCAAGTACAAAATCTAATTATCAGAGGTTCATCCCCGCCTCCCACTGCTACAGCAGGGAAAGCAACAGCTGAGGGCATGTGGCCACACTTCTTTCCCCTGAAGCCTACCTGCCCCCCACCTGGCAGTGTCTGCACCCCCTGCCACATACTCCCCTGTGCCTGGTCTCTGCAGCCTCTGCCCTCTCCACAGCTGCTGCCCTCCTGCCTGCTCCTCACAACCTCTGTCCTCCCACAGCCCCTTCTGTCGCTACCCCCCACAGCCTCTTCCCTCTTTCCCCCACCCCCTTGCTTCCCACAGCCCCTTCTGTCGCTACCCCCTACAGCCTCTTCCCTCTTTCCCCCACCCACTCGCTTCCCATGGTCTTTTTTCTCCTTCCCCCGCATCTCTCATTGTCAGATGTGGTTCCAGCTCCATTTTTTCCTGGGGCAGTGAGCACATGGAAGTGTGGCTCTTCCTTGGCTACATAACACTGCAGTGCAGCTCCAGCCCCATGTGCTCCATGCCCTGGGAGGAATGGAGCTGGAGCCATGCCTGACAGTAAGACAGGGGCAGGAGTGGGATGTATCATCAGCTTTTGCATGCAGGGAATGGAAGCACAGAAATTTTAAGGGACTTGCCAAGATTTTGCAGTGTTCACAGTGGCTAGGGGAAGAATCCCACATAGTCTTAGTATACTAACTAGAAACCATTTTTTCCCAAGTAGTGCTGCCTGGGTCATGTCAGTCTATTGGGAGCACTGAACTTATCAAACATTTTACATCACCTGACTGTGTGGCATGAACCTATGTTTTCCCCTGTCAGTGTCTAATGTGCCTTACTAACATGCTATTACAGAGGGGATTAACTAAAACCTGGGGCACATATACATATGCAGTGAGACTGCTCTGATGCACTGTAATTACCACGCTCCAGCAGACTTGATTATTGTGTCTGCTAGAGTGTGGTAATTACCACGCTCCAGCAGACTCTTGTGCCATGGGTATCAGCATCCCCATGACGAAAAATAGCAGTGGGAGCACTTTAACTAAAGCTTGTTCAATAAGCTTTAGTTAAAGCACCCCTGCTGTTTTTCAGTGTGGAGATGCTGATACATGTGATGTTCCAGGCACTTTAATTAGTGTAGCTCTTAGAGCTCCTTTAATTAATGTCCCCACCTCCCAGAGCACATGTATAAACACTCCTGGATTCCAAGGATCAGAGGAATAATCAAACCTGAATAATGGTATCATCTCCCAACTAGAAGTGGTTTCAACTGAAAGTCAGGTTTGACAGGGCACTTGCAGGAGACAATTCCATGACTTCTGATGTCCAAAAGCTGACTAAGATTATCATCATTTCTGTCAGCTTCATGGTCCTTTTGGACAGGACCACACCTTGATGCAGTTTGGCATCATCATAAGAAAACAATGACAAAAATTTCAGCCTGAGAACAGGCTTGCAGTAGGGGATTGTGCCTACACCCAGTAGGAAGATAACGAATGCTAATCCCATTCCCCAAATGGGGAGAGGGGAGGAGGGAGCCTTATCTGCAGGAATGGTGTTGACCACAAAGGCTGCACTCTCACTTCCCTTTTATAGGCAGTTCAAAGCAGGGACATTGCAGTCCAAGTTTTGAACATTTGCAGTAGTGCCACAGGAGACAAACATGCCTAAAAGTGCAGCATGGTAGGGTTACCATTGCACTTCTTTCCACTCTGGCTGGCACTCAAAGTTCTGACTTAAGGAGAGCCCACTGCACCCTCTTAAAAAGGGTAGTATTTGGTCCATTTGCACATTACTTTTTTATTCCCATAGTGCTTTGTGCACCATACCAACACAGAACAATGCCACTAGTTTCTATTGAAGTGCCCCAAGCCCTCACAGCCATCACTGTGTGCTCATAGGACACTCAGGGCATTTGTACACATGCATGTGCCACAGCGCTGGGTGCTTTTAAAAGTGCCAGTTGCTGTGATGCATACATTTGTATATAAATGGTGAAATGTGCGTCAGTGCTGAGAAAATGGTGGCGGTGCACTTTTGAACTAAAACACATCAAAAGTGTTTTAGTTCAAAAGCACACCACCACCATTTTCTGCGCACATTTTACTGTTTATACCATTTTGCCTTTTATAGAAATGCATGCAACAGTATCAGCTCGCGTGCTCTGCAGATTCGATTAATCGAGTCTACTCTGGAGCACTGGATTTCCAGCATGTCAGAGCAGACAAAGGTACATGTATAAATGGCTTAGGACACCTATCCATGTGACAGAGCTCTGTTATTACCTGTGCTAATCAGCACAGGTTGGAGCAGACTCAATTAATCAGTCTGCTGGTATGTGCTAATTAGAGGGTTTGAGCAGCCTGACATCACTCGTATTCAGCATCCCAGTGTTTTAAAATGGTGGCAGGGGTGTTTAACTAACGCTCAATTATCGAGTTTTAGTTATAGCGCTCCCACCACCATTTTAAAACAGGATGCTGAATACCTGTGACACTGTGGGTGCTTTAATTAGAGATGCTCTAATTAAAGCGCCGCCCCCCGACCTCAGACCACGTGTATAGACACCCTCAATTCCTAAAGATGCTCCATCCCCTGTTTTTCATTCCACCCTGCAACATAAGCCAATCTGGGGATAGAGATGTAGATTTGCTGCTTTTCCCAGTAAGTGCCAAGGATCAGGTGAGAGGTGATGCTAGGTGGGGGAAACAATTGCTTCTGACTGTTAATGTCTAATCTGTCCTCTGCAGAAAAGAAAGATGGCTTTTTATCTTGGAGCATAATACAGCAGCTTAGATATGAAACACACAAATAGCACTGTGAATGCTGCTGCTTCCTCAGTAGTAAATTCAATTCAGCACCTGACTTATGTGAATTACCTGGCTGAGATAAACTTCCCTAATGTAATGGCTTCTGGGAACAGTTCGCACTTTCTTTTACTCTGTTAAACTGATGTTACCTTCCCATGCTGGGCTGCATTGTGGCAGCAATCACTTGATCTGTTGCAGTTAACGACCTCACACTATTTCCATTATAAGCCCCTTTAAAAAGATGCTGCAGGCTTGATGCTAGCATCAAAGTCCAAGAAGAAAAAGCACAGATTTGACCATTTTTTAAAAGTCTGTCTGTTACAATTTTTATAAGTAACAGTGAAAACAAAATATTTCCTCCCTCTGGAACACTTTGCTGCAATTCTATTATACAAAACTGCCATTATTTCCTTTACATTTACCTTTGCAGACCTCAGTGGAGAATGATACCATGCTCTTTCACTTAAACTGAAAGGATGTTAAAATAAGTTCACACTAATGTAGTCAGTCACTTAGATTGCTTTTTAAATGTATTCTAATGTTTATTGTACTAATACTCATATCTCACGGTATATTAACAATGCAGCTAGGTCTGGCTAGAAAACAAAAATTCTGTTTTTTTGGAAAACTTTGAGGTTTTGCCATTTGTTTTCATGCTTCACTGGAAGAAAAACTTTTTGAAATTTCATGACACTGACAGGATAGCCTGCAGCCTGGCAGGGAGGGAACTCACGTGATTGCCACATGCCCTAAAGTTGGGCTTTTAAATGTTTTGTGATGTTTTGCCTTTAAAAGCAAATGCACTACTCAGTCAGGTACAAGATACTCTGGGATGGATAGCTCACTGTCTCCTAGACCTGGGGAAACCATTCTGATAAAAACTTCAGTTGAACTGAATCATTTCTGACAAAATTTCTGGTTTTGACATAATGGGATTTTGAGGAAAAGTCACACATTATTTTCCAATGGATTGATATATTACATTATTGCTATTTGATAGGAAGGGATTTTTAAAAATTCATAAAAAGCCAAAGACATCCATCAGGAATTGAGGGTCAAAAATCCAAAGTTATGAACCCTAAAAACTTTTGCTCCATTGACATCTGTCCCTAGCAGCACCAGAACTCTGCAGGCCACCTCCCTTTTCATTATAACAGTTCCCAAGTGACTAAACCTATGCTTTTTGCACAGGCACCTCAGTTTTGACAGGGTCAAGCAGCTCAGCTCCCAGCCCACTGCTCCATACCCAAAGTGTTCCTCTCCTGTGAGGGGCTCAATCTAGGAGGCATATTTTTAGCATCTAGAACCCACACTGACAGGCCAGGCTCCACCTAAACTACAGTGGAAGCCACCATGGTTATTTAAGACAGTGCTGCCGATAGTACCGCAGGGAGTATTCAATGTAAAATGTTCCTTGAAGAGGAACTAGATAGAACCCAGATCTCCCTGCTCATGGGCGGATGCCCCTAATCACTAGGGTACCAAGTCCTGCTTCTTTTTTGTAACCTCTTTCCCTGGCCCAATGAATCTTGAAATCATTCCTTAACAGTAGAAGGAAAGAAGGGAATTGATCCTTGCCTCCCACTTCCTGTGCGCATGCTCTAACTTCCAGGACAAACTATAAAAGATCAGCAGTGGTACTACCACAAACTTCTTGTCCTCCAGCTATGCTTTAGATTAGTCCCTTCTCCAGAAAGGGTTCCAGTTTGCAGGCATGAGTCAGGCACCTAGACCAGGTACAGACGTTACATTTTAATACTTTTAAGTGATCAGAATCCTGTCTGTACCCATAACAAACAGACGTTCAGCATACATAGACTGGTTTAAAAATGGTGGAACCTAGTCTAGATTTACGTTCCTCCACTAAAGGGCCAATGCGTGTTCTGTTTGCTACCAATCAAAACTACGCTGCTTGCAGAAAACCATATAACGTAGATCAATTCAACCTCAGGCTTTTGAACGTCTCTGCCTAGCCCTACATTCCAGTAGGTGAGATAGTTAAGATACACTCTTAGCCTCAGCATTTCCTGTTGGCCAGCCTAAGGCAGCTCCCTGCTCTGGGTCCTGGCTGTCCACTCGAAGATGCCCTGCTCTCCTATGCACTCCATAAAGACCTTAGAGGCCTATCCTGGTTCCGGATTCAACTCCAAGCACCAACTATCCAAACTCTAGGTGTTGCAGTACTGTCCCAGCCACCTGCAGTCAGTTCGGGGATTGAGAGTATGGTCGGGGGTAGAAAGGTAAGAAAGGATTACTGACTTAACAAAAACACGACTACGCATAGTAACAAAACAAACAATGACAAACAAAAGCAATTCGCGTCGTCAACTTATTGGCAGTCCCCTCTGATGCCTGATACACAGCAAGCTTCTTTTTCCACAAAGTTCAGAGAAGGCAGGCGTCCCCGAACAGCGCTGTCCTAAGGGTACCGGGAAGGACCCTGGAATGCAGTCCTTGGGCTCCTCGAGGTCCATGGGCCCACTGATCCAGGCAACAGCTAACTAATCCTTTTTACAGAGCTGTAGTGTCTTCCTTCTGAATGGTTTCCAGATATTCCAGCCAATTTAAAGCTTCTGAATGATACTGATAACGTACGACCACTCAGATTCCTTTTACTTCAGCTGTCCTTAGACTGATCAATTAGCAGTACAAGCCTTGCAATTCCTTTGATAAGGTAATTTGAACTGCGCCACAGGGCCTTACTACTTCTAGGCTTTGCTAAATTTACTAGGCCTTACTTTATACAAGGCATCATTACATCTTAAACTTTAATTAGGCTTTTAGCAATAACATATAGCTTAATATCTAAAAAAATACAAAAAAACACTTGGTATAATCTTCATAGAGCCTTTATCAAGCACCTTTATCACACAGGCACACTTTTCAGCTGTCACACAGTACCAAGCACTGTGTCACCTACATCTCTGTGTGGATCTAGACCGGTGGTTCTCCACCGTTTTTGTACCGGGTCCCTTTTGTAAACATCAATGGCCAGTCTCCACCCAGCACTCCACACTCCTGACCCGCTGCCCCCTGTCCCTACCCCCCCCAGTGTGTGGGGCAGATGGCGGGTATGTGGAACAGAAGTGTGTGTGTGGGGCAGAGGGGGTCCAAGCAGCCCCTTGTAGGCTGGAACTTGGACAGCCTACAACAGAAAAGCCATGGTTTCCCACATTTTTCTCTTTTAAAGGAGAACTCATTTCTAAAGTTTGTTTGTGACCCTTTCATATATTTTTGTGACCCACTTTTGCGTCGTGACCCATGGGTTGAGAAACTCTGATCTAGACCATAGCATTTTGCACAACTCCACATTTTGGTACAGTGAGAGATATGGGCAAACAACTGCAATTGTGATTACTGAAAATACCTGGTATTTTCTGTCTCTAACTTTTTTTCCTCAGAGGCATATGATTACAGTCTGTCTTGCTGCCTTTGGTAGTCTGTTAAATATTTAAGAAATGGTTGTATCTTGCTGGTAATCCCTCCAAATGTTACAGCAGGAGCCACATGGTAAGATAGCAATCTCACAGAGGGAAGGCAAGGGGGAAGAAGTCTGAAGTTCACGCAAGTAGCTATTGCTACATTAAGATCAGGTGACATGAAATTGATTGTGCCTGAGAATAATTTAATCCATTCCTTTCTATTTTGCAATCAGAAGATCAGATTTCAAATGTCATTTTCCACTGTTCTCCTTTTCCCTTGCCTACAAAACACCAAACATGGAGCCTTAGATAAAACTTCTGCTTTCCCCTCCAACCTCCACTCTTTAGATTATTAAGAATTTATTCCAAGTATATTTCTCAAAAAAGTAAGAGTTATAAGACAGATGTCCCAGGGGTACAAGCACGGGCCCAGGGCTATGCACCCCTAGAGGAGAAACCCCAAAATCAAGGGATACTTACCCACTTTAGGACTCCGGACTGCAGATGAACAATGCCGATGGGAGAAACCCATGCGGTTCGTCAGCTGCACTTATATACAGCTGGAGCCAGCAGGTGACATCACAAATGATCGCCGGCTGGCTGGGATAAAACCGGCACCAGCTGGGAGCAAAGGAGAGTGGGAGAGGCAGCGGAGGCTGCAGAGGCTTTCCACACTGGCAGCAGGCAGTGCGGGCAAGAAAAGGGAAGTTCTGATTGGACAGGGATGCCCCAGGCAGCAGCAGCTGGAAAAAGCCTCCACACCGGTCATGGGCAACACTGGCATGTGGCAGGAGACCCCGCTCAAGGAACAGCAGAGGGAAGCACCGGAGACAAAGGAAGCTCCCCACACCGGGCATTCACAGACCGGGTCATGGGAGAGAAATTGACCCAGAGAGAAGTGGAGGAAGCTCTCAACCGAGGTAGAGAGTGGGGTAGTATCAGGGGACGTGGCCAGGCACAGGCTCTAGGGCAGACAGAATAATGAGACTGTTCAGCCTGATCTCCTTTTTTATTTTACCAGTCTTTTTGTTTCTTTGTGTCCTTCCTTTTCATTTCCTTCTGGCTTGTGCATATTCCTCTTTTCTCTTCTACTTTGTTTTGTTGTTTTATTTTTTGTTGGTAACCCGGCACAGAGAGGTCCGAGTGACAACTGAATAACAACGGCCGCTCACAAGAGTCGACAGGCAGCCAGTACCGAGCGGGAGAGACCCGTAGGAGAGAGGAACACCCAATAGGCCCATAGTCCACTAAAGAGGAAGGAGAAGACCTGATACTAGAAAGCATACAACAGGTAAGAATCATCAAGACTGGAGGGCAAGCTGCATCAAGATCAGGTGGCCCACTGGAGGCTGGAGTATGGAAGGGGTGTAGTGGGAGGAGCCTCATGAATATCTGTCAGGATGAACAACCAGTCTCCAGGGACCACCAACGGAAGACCCCACCACTGAAGATACACACAAGGTTGTGGCAAACTAGTTCTGGGGTCCTCCCCGGGGTGATTGGGGCCCCTGTCAGAGATTGCATGAAGCCTCCCTGCACCTGTCACCAGGCACCTGCGCCAAGGCGGCACGTGAATAAATATTCGGAACGAGGCGGGCACAACAGAGATTGGTGGATTGCAGCTACTCTTACTATAATGGTGAAGGATTGGCACCTTTCAATCTGAGTAGGGGACCAGGCACAGCTGTGCTGCACCCTGAGAACAGCAAGGAATGAAGGGTGAATCAGTGATTTCTTTTACCTCTCCCCCTTTGCTGTGGGAGAACGTAACCAGAAACACACCTTTCTCATACTCACATCACTTTCTAGGGTGGTTCTGCTCTGTAGTGCCCCATTCCTACCCAGCTACACGGAAGGGAAAGAGTTGCTCACTGGCTTCCTTTTTCCTCATGTGATGCAGAAAGCCTTCCAAAAAATATCAGGGAAGCATGGCTGGCAAGGTGGCAGGGTAAAGGGGACACAGGTAGTTTCTGTTAGTGTTAAGCCAGGCAGAAGGCAGGGCAGGGGGGCAGCCATAGGTGGCAGAAGGCCAAGGCTAAGGGAGCTTAGTCCCCTGAAATGCAGACAGTCCAGGTGCAGGCTCCAGACAGCTGCAGGGGTGGGGGGGGGGAGGGTAGGGGCTGGGGGTGTGCAGACAGAGACAAGCAGCCAGAGCCTGCAGGCGGCTGGGAACTCTGCCTGGCCTGGCTGTATGTGGAGCAGTGCCCAGCTGAGGAAGTAAATTTGTGGACAAGAAGAGGCACGGGGGTGGGAAGGGGCATGGGGGAGCAGATCGAGGCCCTCATGAGGGGGGGTGAATGGGGCTCCGGGGCAAATCGTGGGATGCTCGCTGACCGGGCAGCTCGTACAAGGGCAGTCAGGGGGCTCCCACTGCTGCCCGCACCCCTGGGGCAGGCACAAAGGATACATGCCTCCCCCTGATCTGTGCTGTGTGCAGGGCACAGCTGGCTGCTGCTGCAGGCTGTGGTCCACTCCCTGCTGCTGGTGCCCTGGCAGCCACATGATGTCATGTGCCTCCCACCACTGGGCAGGCAGTGCACCCAGCGCACAGGAGGCACATGGCATTGTGCAGCTGCCAGAGCACCAGCAGTGGGGTGCAGAGCACAACCTGCAGCAGCAGTTGCTTGCACCCCACACACAGATCGGGGGACATGTGCCCCTGTGGCTGTCCCAGGGGTGCATGCAGCAGCAGGAACAACCCCATGCCCCTGAATAAGCCTCCCGGTCTCCAAGCCACCCATGACCCACCCCTGCCCCAGGGCCCCATTCACCCCAGCACCTTTCTCTGCCCCATTCCCTCCCTCACTGTGGAAGCTTCAATCTGCCTCTGCACACCTCTTCCCCACAACAGACTTAGTTGTTGGGGGGATGCATATGCATGTGTGCTTGTGCACGTGCACACTCAATCCCCCCCAGTGATATTTTCTTCCTACACCTATGATGGCAGCTTAGAGTCTAGCTCATTCAGAGAGGCATGAGCTTTTCCAGGCAACAGCGTACCCTGTCAGATACTATGAACGGAGTTGCAGAAAACAGGTGTATTAAATTAAAAGGAATTAAATAATTTAAATACAAAGGGGAAGGAAAGCAGGGGGCACTTCTGAGAGAAGTATACTTGGGTTGACAAGATAGAAAGGGTTGAACAAAGCAGTTAACCCATATGAGTTATAGTAGCTAGTCCAGGTAATGGAATAAGAAACCAGGTTTTGTGGACAGGTCTACACAAGATGCTTTACTGAGAAGTAACATAGTTTACTGTGCAGAAAGCATGTGCATCTACACAAGCATAAGCTCACTGTGCAGTAAACCTTGCTAATTGTGAGTAAATTTGCTACCTGCAAATGCAAGTAGCAAATTTACTTGCAATTCGTAATGGCACAGTAGCACTTATGTAGATGCCTCACTGGGAGCAAATCTGCTCATGGTCAGCTGAAAACCAGGGGGATGGTGCCCCTGGCAGCTGCCAGCTGATGGGGCAGGCTCTGCCACTGGAGCCTGGGTGGGTACTATGTCCCCCTGTCCCCTGCTCCGAAATCACAATTGGGGAGCGGGGGCTGGGAGACGTAGCTCCCCAGCCTGTTCCCTGCCCATCTCCATGATCACAGACCTAAGCAGGGAATGGGCTCTCCAGTCCCTGCCCTGCAATTGTGGAGCAGGGGCTGGGAACTGTCCCCTTCAGGGGCAGGTCCCATCCCTGATCAGGTGATCAAGGCACAGGGCTTGGAAAGAGCTACAGGGGTGGCATAGGTCCCAGCCCCCTGCCTGATTCACTGATGGGGCAGCTAGCAGCTCTGGATGGGGCAGGGGGCTGGGACCTGCTCCTTCCCTGCCACCTCTTTCAAAGTCCCTTGCCCCCCATTGGGGAGCCAAGCCATGAGCTCCCAGCTACCAGGGCAGGGACATTGTCTCCACCATAGCAGCAGGCAGCCCCTGGGAGCATGGTGCAATGTCTGAGCCCCAGCCAAGTGACAGCTGTCTCCTGGTTCCGGGGCTCCCTGACAGCCCCTGGGCTAGCATGAAGTGGGAGCCTAGAGCTCCCCTTGGTGGTGGCAGGGGCCCATTACAGGGCCTCGGGAAGTGGGAGCAGTTAGCAGCAAATCTGATCCCACCTCCCTGCATGACACCTGTCCATAAGCATTTACTCACGAGTAGTTTACTCACAAATAAACTGATCCCGGATCAAATGCATGTGTAGACGTGCCCTATTAGACTTAATGCAATCCAGCCTGTGGGTGATTTCTTGGTCTGCAGTTTTGTATTCAAGCTTATACGTCTCTGAATTAGTTAGACTATAAGTAGGGACCTACCAAAATCTGTGAAATCTGCAGGGGGAAAAAAGGCACTAAAAATAAAATGCTGGCTCCCCAGAGGGAGCTGGTAGTCTTCAGAGCAGTGCAGCAGCCCACGGCTGGGGGAGGAGGGGAGTTGTTCAATTTAAGGGCTACCAGCAAGATGGCTGCCACCACTGCCCCTTGCCGCTGATTAGCTGCAATGGCTGCCTGTCATGTGGTCCTGCTGCTGTCCACCAATTGGTAGCAAGAGGTGGGGCTCCATAATGTACAGCCCTCACAGCCAATCAGTGGCAACTGGTGGTGCTGTATGACAGGCAGTCCTCGCAGGCAATCAGTGTCGAGGAGCAGGACCAATGGGGCCCTTCGGCCAATCAGAAGTGTGTGTGCGTGTGCGTGGGGGAGGCGGGGGGACCTGCCACGCTTTGTCCATGAAATGGCTGCCAGACCCCACATTCTGCCCATGAAATCAGCCGGCAGCTGCCTCAAATTTGGTAGGTCCCTATCTATAAGGTGCCACCCTGCCCTGCCTTCTGCCTAACAAATAATTAGTCTGTCCACCAGTGACAACACTACAGACCTAAGACTAAAAGTTGAAGATTTTCTCATTTGCCAGTGAAACAGAAATCTGTAGCCAGGGTGGAATATGGAAAGAGGATTGGGACTAACATGTAACACAGCTACTCCCTAGGTTTCTAGAAGATGCTCACCCACTGCCTTGCATACCGTGAGTCCAACTAATTTATGTAAGAATGCACAATCAGTTCACTCAAGTCTGCTCCAGTGTCCTTTTAGCAGAGGCAGAATCCCAAGCTAAAGGAGGCAGCAGTGACTAAGTCTGGGGAAGGAGGAGGTTAGAAACAGCCCAAGCCCAAGCCCGGTTAGAAAACCTGCTTTTGTCTAGGCCCATTATATACATGAAAATGGTATATCAGACATGAGAGAGGTCAATGAACATGTGGAATAAAGAGAAGTTATTTGTGAAATTTAGAAAGGTCAGCAGAGGGGGCACGTAACATGTAATGAGCCACCCAACTATTGTTGTATGATGGGGTGGTTGGTTAGTTTGTTTTGTCAAATCAGACCTTTGGCAAATCATATAGGCCCAGATCTGTAAATTTATTCAGATATCCCACTGAAATTGAAATCACTAGAAATTGTATCCAGGCCTTCGGTCTCTCTGGGCCTTAGTCTGCAAATATAAAATGGGGATAATTGTACCCCCAGAGGAGTCCGTTGAGGAGTGACACACCAAAGATTGTTGAATACTGAAGTAAGGATGGATGCAAGATGGCTGTGCCCTTGGTTACTATGCGATCCTCTCGTGGAACTTTTCATACATTGTGGAGACATCTAACAGCCAAACACTTAAACTATAGATGTATGTCACTTTCTATTGTCACTGAATTAATTCATCATAGCTCCTTCTGGCTGTAGAACCCATCACCCTTGAGAGAAGCTATGAGACATAATAGTTCTGTTCTTTATTAGTTATTTTGCAAAGCACTTAAACAGTCGATCAGATTGAGGTCTTTATTTCATTAAATTAAAATGTTGAGACTCAGGCGGGCCACAAACGCAAAAAACTGCTTTCCATTTCGTTATCTTTATACAACCTCTGAGTCCCCAAATGTTTTTCTTTCCTTTTTTCTTAAAAATAATTCTTTTTGTGCTTTTTAGAATCAGACAATATTAAATATTGAACTGCAGGGGCTGTTTCCAAGTTAAATGCAAACAAAACTATTCACAGTTCCAAACAGCACAAATAATGTCACAAATGGATTTAGTATTAATTTGGTGCAGACTCTTGCTCTGTGTGCCATGTTAAACACTGCTGGTTTCAATTTATTCCTCACCTCAGGGTAAGTTCCAACCCTAGATGAATGTCATTTGATAAGAGAATGCAATTTTAGAAGACATATTTCGAGCTGCCACAGAAAATATTTGATGAGTACCAAGTAAGAAGGATAAATCTCTGAAACTATAAAACAAATGCCCTGCTTTACTTTCTGAAACAGCTACAAATATTTTCAGGAATCAAACTGTCAACCAAAACTTGAGAGAGAAATTAATATTGTGTCAGTGACAGTCCTTCTAAACAAGCCAAGTGTCATTGAGGATCTGAGTGGGAAGAACAGGATGCAGGTACCATCCATTGAATATATAACCTGAGTTGGTATGTAAGATAATTATAGCTTTCATTGCATATAGCAGCTTCTTTGCATTTTATTGTTGATGCAATTTAATTTTCTTCTTTGACTAGGTATCTGGCCTACCAGGTGGGCAAAGTACTAGATGTCATATATCTTGACTTTAGTAAGTCTTTTGACACAATCTCATCGAACTTTCTTATAAACAAACTAAGGGAATGTAGTCTAGATATAATCACCATGCATAGCTGGTTGAAATATTATTTTAAAAAATAAGTAATTATTGTTTCTTCATTTAACTTGGAGGTCATCTCAAGTGGGGTTCTATAAGGGTCTATTGTGACCTAGTTCAATTAATTATTTGCATTAACAACAGGAAGAGAGAATAAACTTATCAAAAATTGTGAATGAGACCCAGCTACGATGGGTTGAAAGCACTCTGGAAAACAAAATCAGAATTCAGAAAGATTTGACAAATAGAAGTGATGACCCAAATTCAACCAGGTGAAAATCAATAAAGGCAAGTGCAAAGTGTTACATGTAAGAAGGAGCAAGCAATGCAAATATGCAAAATTAGGGAACAATGGGGTAGGCAGAAGTGTGCTGGTAAAGAAATTTGGAGGGGGTCCTGTGAACAATAAAGTCAATGAAAGTCTACAACTTGACACTTGCAAAAAAGGCAAATTTAATTCTAGGATGTATTAAAAGGTGTGCCATGTATTAGACACAGAAGGTGATTATTCCACTTAGGTCAGAGGTTCTTGTACAGTTTTGGGCACCACATTTTCACAAAATCAATTCTAGAGGGTCCAGAACAATAAAAAAGGATGTGTGGTCTAGAAAACATGACCTATGACGAAAAGCTGAAGAACCTGGTTTTGCATAGTCTAGAAATAGAGAGGACTGGTCAAAGTGCTGGAAAATTCCTGATGTTATAAATAATGAGATAAAATACTGAATTCAGGAACAGTGTTAATGTCCCCCAGTTCAGAGGTCAAACCCCCCAAAACACAGATGTTAATGCAGCAATATAAAAACTCAAACTTACCATGCTCAAATTATCCAAGTTACAGCAGTCAGTTGGACTGGACATCTACTTTCATCACAGTCTGACAGAACAGTCACGAGTACTGACCTGGTCCAAACAACAGGATCAGTCCAGACAATTTTTGATGTCATAATCACTCAGCCATCCTGATCTTAAACTGATAGTGCTCCCCAAACTACACATTGTTTATTCAGTGCAGTGAACCAATCAACTTGCTCGTATGCTCTTCTGTCAACCTATCAGCTCCCACTGTTAGGTTCTTGCCCCTCCCTGGGTACGTCTACATGAGACACTTTACTGCACAGTAGAGCTAATTACTGTGCAGTAAGCATCTGCATCTACATGTGCAGACAGTACTGTGCAGTAATTGGCTCTAATTGAGAGTAAATTTGCTACCTGCAAATGCAAGTAGTAAATTTACTTGAGATTAGTAACTGTGCAGTAGTGCATGTGTAGACTCCAGGCCGGAAGCAAATGAGCTCCTGGTCAGCCAGGCAGCAGGGGGTGAGAAATTGCTCTCTGCCCCTAGGAGCTTCCTGTTGCCAGGGAGTGGGGACAATGTCCCCCTGCTGTGGCAGCAGGGAGCTCCCAGTCCCGGCTCCATTGTTGTAGGGCTGGTGCTGGGAGATCCTTATCTCTCAGCACCAGCTCCATGGTCGCAGGGCTGGCACTGGGAGATCTTTGTCTCCAAGCACCAGCTTCATGGAGTGGGGGCTGGGAACTGTCCTGGTTAGTCCCAGCCCTGTGCCCCAATCAGGCAATTGAAGTGCAGAGCTTGGAAAGAGCTGCAGGGTAGAGGCAGGTCCCAGCCCCCAGCCCCATCCACCAGTGGGGCAGCTAGCAGTGAACCCCCGGCTGGGCAAGGAATCCCTGCCCAGCTGAAGGCTCGCTGTTAGCTGCCCCACCAGCAGATCGGGGTAGGGGGTTGGGACCTGCCCCTCACCTGCTGCTCTTTCCAAGTCCTCTTCTCCCCACTAGGGAACTGGGACCAGGAGCAACCTGCAGCCAGGGCAGGTGGACACTGTCCCTGCCTCAGCTACTCTTGGGGCAGGGAATAATGTCCCATCCCTGGCCAGGAAACAGCTGTCTCCTGGCTGGGTGCTCCCCGCCAGCCCCTGAGCTAGCACCCAGAGGGAGCCTAGAGCTCCCCCTGGCTGCTACAGGGGGCCAGTGCAACACCAGGGATGGTAGGAGCAGATTTCTGCAATGAGCATTACATTACATCTGCTCTCAAGACCCTGCATGTGTAGACACCTGCCTGGTGGAGTTTACTCACAAGTAGTTTACTTGAATATAAACTGATTCCAGATCAAATGCATGTGTAGACACACCCTCTGATGACTAACCTACTGCAACTTCCCTTTATGACCTCTCAGGCCAGTAACTGAATACTATAACCAATACAAATACATCCAGTCTGTCATCTGCAAATGTTATAACTGTCATCCAACATGTAAAATGTTGTTATTAAAGGGGAAATGATCAGCTGTTCTCCACAGCCAGTGTGGGACAGACAAGAAAAATAAGCAGGTTAATCCACAGCAATGAAGATTTTGGTTGGATATGAGGAAAAACTCTTTATCTGTTGGTTGGTGTGAAAGCATGAAATAAGCTACCTGGGAATCTTTTACATTGGAGGTTGTTATGAACAGGTGAGGCAAATATCTGTGAGGTATGGTCTGGGAATATTGATTCTGTTGCAAAGCAGTGGGTTGGAAATGATAAACTCTTGATATCCTTTCCAGACACACATATATAAATCAAATTCTGGAGCCAGTCCTAAAGCAGAGTGCTGGAACTTCTGCCTAAACCCTCACCCAAGCAGACTATGGAAAGAGAAGGGAGATGCTCCACGATTCCATGACCACGTGCCATGATATACAGAGCTCTAGTACTTTATACTGTGGAGTGGTTAAGCCAAAACCAAGTGCTTTTGAAATCTCAAGTCTTCCTGCTCCCAGCTCCACTGGAAGGGAAAGTCTGATGTGTTTGTAAAGACCCATTTTCCTTACCCTATCCTTAGTAGTAATATGGAAGGTGTCTTAGTGATTTGGATGGGGGAGTGAAAAGCTCACTGGCCAAGTTCGTGGATGACACCAAGTTATTGGGAAGTGTGGTCATGGCAGAAGATAGGTTGCAGATACAGGCAGACCTGGACAGACTCAAGAGTTGCGCAGACCAGAACCAGATGAAGTTTAACACTTCCAAGTGTAAGGTGCTCCAACTTGGGGCAAACAACCCTCAACATACATACAGGCTCGGTGGTGACAGCTTGACTTGCACCACAGCTGAAAGGGACCTAGGGGTAATGATTGACCATCGCATGAATATGAGCTGTCAGTGCAATGTGGTGGTCAGCAGGGCAAACAACATGCTGGCATGCATCAACCGATACATCTTGTGTAAAACTAAGGAAGTGATACTCCCACTGTACTCAGCACTGGTAAGACCACAGATGGAGTACTGCATCCAGTTCTGGGCACCGCACTTCAATAAGGATGTGGAAAAACTTGAGAGGGTCCAGAAAAGAGCCACCCACATGATCAGGGACTTGCAAGGCAAGCCATATGAGAAAAGGCTGAAGGACCTGGGCCTCTTTAGCCTAAAGAAGCGAGATTGAGAGAGGAATTGATAGCAGCTTACCGCTATATCAGAGGAGTGCATCAGGATCTCAATAAACAACTGTTCACTAGGCACCCCCGGAGAAGACCAGGACTAATGGATACAAACCCCTGGAAGGCCACTTCAAGCTTAATTCGAGGAAAACCTCCTTCACAGTCAGGGTCTCCAGACTGTGGAATAAACTCCCTCCAGAGGTGGAGCAGTCACCTACCCTGGAGGTTTTCAAGAGGAGACTGGATAGTCCCCTCGCTGGGGTCATTTAATCCCAGTTGTCTTCCTGCTTACAGCTGGGGGACTGGACCTGATGATCTGCAACTTCCCTTCCAGACCCTATCTATCTATGAATCTAGGAAAATCCATGATGGGTTAGAGAATGCATGGGTTGTCTTTCAATTCCAAGTGAAGGCAAACTGCACCAGTTTTACCACAGACAAACCTTGTATAATCATGCAACAGGGAAGGGCAAGCAGGAGTTCTGGGCAGTATTTTTTCCTTTTTAAGACCAATGAATGATTGACTGGCTAACAATGTCGTGTTCCTGAGATTCCTGCAATTTCCACTTTCCATCACCTGAAATTCATTAGCACAATGTGAGTAATAAAGTGTAATGTGAAAACTTTAGTGTCTTTTCCTGGCATTAATACAGTAAGTTACAGGGTTTGTACCAATGGTAATGAATGATCAAACCATCATTCCATCCAGGTAACAAGCAATGGAAAACAACCATGCCCCCCCTGCCAGGAGGAAAGTAAGGACATAAAAAATGAATGTAAAATAACTACTGTATTATAATCACCTGGTTAGTAAAAGCAAGACAAAATTAATCACCTGCTAAGTTAAACAGCTCCTTCATAAATATATAAATTAGCATCTCTCTGGGACCTTTATTAACAGTTTTTTAAATAGGATGAGAAATGTTGCCACAGTATCTATAGCCAGCTTTGCTAACATAGGTCAATGTGATCCCTTTCATTATAGCAGAACAAAACAATCATCTCCAAATGCCTGGTTCTTCCGCCCATTGAATAACATCTCCAGTTAAGACCCAGGCAAAACATTGTCAAATTGCCACATCTTTCCATTTTCTTTCCTGGGGGCTACTAAAATGT